>NC_052649.1:2792500-5585000 GCF_016161935.1 Mauremys reevesii | reverse complement strand
ATTAAACTTTGCACAGAATGTTATCTCCAGCACAGTTTTAAAAATGCTTCCCAACCGCCTATTCTTGCTGCTATAATAGAATTTTCCCCCCCAAAAAAAATAGATTAAAAAAGATTAGGCATAAAGGGGAAAATAATTGGAGAGATGATTTTTCTGTGTGATTTACACAAGAAAGGAATTATATATAGAGAAAATATTCTTCAAGGGGAGAAGGCAATGTGGCCAATCTTTCCTTTGCAAAAATATGTATTTATTAAAAATAATTAAATACGTGCTTTATGCCTTAGCATGCCCTTTTAGATTTACATATATTTTGTTTTGATTTTGCAGTACACTTTTAATTGCAAGCAATAGTTTATAGTATAATCTTGCACTAGGAACAAAAATGTAACTGTCCAACATTCTTTTAATCATAAATTAATAAGCAAAACAAAATACTAGAATCAAGTCAATGATTTAAAGGAAATAAGAGACGTTTATGAGATTTTTTCCTTCTGATCTTTGTGGACCAGATTGAAGAAACACAAACTAGGATTTCTCCAGATGAAGTTTGTTAGAGAGAGAAAGGTCTGTTTTTATCATTTAATAACCTGCAAACTTTTTTTTTATAAAATGAATGTTTCTGTCTAAAAGGTGCAGAGGCATGAATTTAAAAAAAAAAACCAGGAAGATAAACAATTAAATCACAGTGTAATATGGAAAACCTCAAAGGCAGATAGAAAAATGATGCAAATTCTCTTCTGGCTTGAAGATTGATGCATGAAATCGTCTTGGGAATCTACAAACTCATTTTTCTTGTCTCTCTATTTTAGAGGTTTGCTATTCTTTGAAAAAATACTGTTCTCTCCATTGGCATCAAGAATAATGTTCAAAGGCATTGGGGAAAAAACAGGAGTTAAAAATGCAGGGAAAATTGAAAGTTCCCCCTTCGAAATTCTCATTGCTTGTTCCAAACTAGTAGAAATTAACAAACATTTCCATCATGTTTCTAAAAAACAAACGAAGGTTTTCCTTCAGGAAGAAGGATCTTTGTTGACACCATTAGGTTTGATCTGGTTAGGAAAACAAACAAACTTTTTTTAAGTGCTAGTGTTTATTACTGTATAATTCCCTTCAGCTGTTCTCTAGGAAATGGGGTTTCTTTTAAAAAATATGGCGAATGGCTATTTATTAAAAAATGAGATAAAGCAGAAGGTATTAAAGGGCAGACTGGGTTGTTTTAATTTACTTCCACGGATGATGCATTTTTTAATTCACAGAGCTTCCCTCTCCCTCAAATCACTAAAACATGCCGATGAACTATGAAGACAAATAAAACTCAAAAGATACATTCCTGGTAAGAATATAATTGCATATTCTAAACCATGAACTGTATTGATTAACTCCTTCGCTAATAGGTTTGAACATATCAAATCTAAACAAGAACAGGACCTGGTTAGCAAAACACAGCTATGGTTCTATTATTTGTTGCTGTTTATATCTAAGGTCTTGGTTTTTACTCCAAGCAAGGTTTTTAATGTGTTTGGAATGGCACCATTTGGTCTGAGGCAATCTGTTTCTCTGGCTAGGCCTTTTCCCTCCTTTCAATCCAGCAGTTTTGATTCTATTACCCAATCTTTATATTGTCTTGAAACACTGTTCTCCGAGCAAAGAGTAGGGGATAGATAATAACAAATAATGTGACCTCCACAAAGTTGTGAAGCAATTCTGAGCATGTGAAGAGAGCGATTTTACAAATAATTATCCTTTTCTGGGATATACACAAACAACAAAAACCCAAGCAGATTTTGCAGCTTTATGATTCGCCAAGAAGAAGAAGAAGAAGAAGAAGAAGAAGAGAAGGTGGTGGAGGAGAGGGAGTGTTGTCTACACATTAATACCTAAGACAAAAATGTTGTGGTAGCTCCCCCTCACCCCGCGAAGATCCAGGATATGAGAGAGATGAGGTGGCTGAGGTGATATCTTTTACTGGACCAGCTTCTGTTGGTGAGAGAGACACCTTTTCCAGCTAGCTCCACAGAGCTCCAGTAAAAGATATTACCTCGCCCACCTCCTCTCTCCAAGAAAAAAAAAAGTTCTTCCAGTAATGGTCATGAGTTTCACAGCACAAATGAAATTACACAAGCACCCTGACACACAAACACACACAACGAACTAGGAGCTGAAAGAGTCGCTAAACTAGTCAACTTCTGTTGCTTCCACGTGCAGATTACTGCTATGGAAATAATCAGAAATACTTTCTAAGAATTAATTTTAGAAGCTTGGTTCGATTAATGGGATTTATTGCAATCTTATTAAATGCTGACAATGCTCTTAAAGGTTCAAAACAAGGAAGATGAGCATTTTGCAGCTTGTCCTGATTAAATTGTTAAACGGACTAACTACAAACTGTCCGCCGGGAAGAAACTTTCTGAGTAAAATAGGCAGAGCCTGGGAATAATTATATTTTTGATGTAACATAAAAGGGTATCTTTACTGCTGAATAAGACTTGACAGCATTTTAACAGAGTGTATGTGCAGCTGGTAGCATAAAGGTGAAAGCCCGCGAAAGGGGAGGTATTTAAAAAGTTACATGCAGTTCAAGTGTGTGTGACACTTTTATTTAAGGAAACCTTTCAAACCCACCCGATAGCATTCTGAAAAGTTCTATAGCTTCACCCGAGCAACCCCCAGAACTGGCATGGATTTGAGGGTTTGAACGGTTTCTCTTCACTCACAATTTCTTCAATTTGTAAAATGTAACAGGAACTTTTTAAAAAATAGCCAGTGTATGAGGTGATTTGTAGAAACATTTTCATCCAAGACAGCTTAAGTACCTGTCAGTAATAATTGCCCCAGATCCGACTATTAAATGTCTTAAATCGTGCCTTATATTCTCAGACAGTGTTTAGCTTTTAGGGTGACCTGCATAAATGCTGTAGATTAATTCACACATCTTAAAAAAAATCTTAAATAAAAAATCACAGTTGCAATATTTTCCTGGACCTCCATATTTAAACAGAGGGTTATTTTCCTGTCTCCTGGGATCTTCCCCTGCCGTAGGCCTGGGTTCTATACGAAACTACTGGGTGCTGAGTACTTTTTGAGAATACACCCAGTCATGTAAGTACCTACATGGGAACTGTTGTATGAAAACCTAGCCTCCGAAATCTCTGCTGGAAAGGAATAAGGTCACGTTTTCCCTGTTTTATGAGGCTCTTCGTGGACTGGTCTTGGCACTACACAATTTAGCTGCTTCACAAGATTATTTTCAGATGAAAAAAGGAAGACACATCTCCACATTTAGGGGGAAATCCTGGCCCCAATGAAATCAATGGGAATTTGGCCATTGAATTCAATGGAGACAGGATTTCATCCTTAGCTTTTAACCACAGTTTAGATTTGGTTTTTTCCCCCTTGTGTCCCTGAACTTTTTATTAAGCATTGGCTCTCTTTGTAAATTATTCACCGTATGTGATACATGCACACACACTCTCTTCCAGCTGTGTTCTTGCTTGCACCTGTTTTTTTGGTTTTTGTTTTAACACATCTCCTCGGTTGGTTGGTTGGTTTAACTCCGAAGGGTGTTGAACTTGAGAGATCTGCAACTGAGTTTTCAGCTGTCCGAGCACAACAAAACAAACAAACAAAAAAAGAAACAACTTGTTTTTATTTTATCGCCCACATCCAGTTTAAATAACCAAAAAGGTGGGGGGGAGTTCCAGTGTAAACAACACCAAGAGAAATTCCAGTTTTGATCTGTGGGTGTCTTAAAAACGATCATAACAGACACGTCTTGCTTTTCTATCACTTTGATCCAAGCCAGGTCTATTGTGTCCGGTCAGATTGAGAATTAAGCAAGAAAAGATGTTTAAGCCTGCCCCAAAGTAGATTTCCTCCTCTTCTGGGATGATCGAGAAGCAAATCCCAGTGCAACTTTTTAACACTGGTACCACTTACAGCTCTGTTTGCAAGGCTGATACCATTTCTGGGGAGCAACATTTACCGTCGATGCGAAGCTTGCTGAGTTCGCTGCTTAAATTCCTTCGGTCCCCCACCCACTTACAGCCACAACCCTGAACCGTGTATTCCTTTGCACGCCTATGATTTGGTGCTAGGAGCGCCATAATCTTCTTTTGCGCTACTAAAGCGATCCTGTTTTAGTCTGAAAATGTACACAGGGATGTAGCCCTGGCTGACAGCATTAACATATCTGAGGAGAGATTACAGAGCGGAGTCCAGATTCCGGCTGGATGGACTCCAGCTATAATTGGAATCCTTCGGAGATTTTTTTTTTTGGAGGAGTTGTTCTGTCTATAAACCCATTTTAATAGCTGCCCTGAAGTTCACTTCATTAATTGGTGGCTGGGACTGAATGGGAGGGGGAAGGGAAGTAGAGACGTGTGTGTGTTTGTGTTTCTGTATGTGTGTGTTTGTAACTGTGTGCATGTGTGTGTTAGAAATATGCACGTCTCTGTGTGTGTTATAATGCAACGCTTACAGAGCACCTCTGCATGCATACTTTTTTTTTTGCACTTCCGTGGCACCAACATTTGTGCATGATTTAAACCTCAACCTTCCTTCTGCTTATCAGCTCTCTCCTCTTTAGCACCAGCTTAATGGCACATGTATAAAATTTATCAGCACAAACTGGATGCTAAAAAGGGCACCAGACTGAAGCAAAGTCTCTCCTTTATTTTGTCAATCAACTGCAGCTGCACATTTCCTTCTTCCCCAACCCCTCTCTCTCTCAACAGGGACAGAGAGGTGGTGGTGGCGTTGCCTCTATCGCATCCAGCAGTCTCTAGTGTCCCTTGCAAATGTGAATCTCCCCAAAACCTGGTCACTTTTATTGCTTCCTGCGGAAACAGGCAGACCTACCAGGTCTCAGGGAGAAATCTCCCAGCTCTGCTTTATGAATCAACATCACCCTGGCCCATTGTCCTTTCCATTCAGGTGCAAGGGAGTGGGTGAGAGGAGGCAGAGATTGGAAAATTCACCCCCCCCCCCGCACACACACACACTTTCCTCCCTTGCCCGGAATTTAGAACAAGGGAGGAAGGTGCTGGGGAGTTCTCTGCCCATCTTGCAAAGCACACTCCCTTGCAATGATTTCATCTTCTTGGCTGCCCAAATAACTGTTGCACGAGGAGAGAGAGCCAGCGAGCAACCCATTTGGGGTGGGCGCCCGTTTCGAATCAAGAAGGGCTCGGGTGACCCTAACCCTAAACATCAGTAACATATGAAAGCCCTGATCCACCTAATAATGGCCAAACCCTGTAATTCAGCGCTCCACATGACCCAGCGGGGCGGGGTGGGCTCAGGATTGTGCGTATAATAATCGATCCCTGGCGATGCAACCAGTTAGCCTTCAAATATAAACGTCCACTAGTTTAGAGGAGGTTAAAATGTTTGTGTGTGTACACATCAAACCACAATGTAGTGTGCAAAACACCACGGTGTTTTGATGTGTACACACACATGCATTTATACATTCGGGGTGTGCACACACACACACATATAGAATATGGGAGTACACAGATTGTCTGTGCACATACAATATACATAGACACCACGGTGTGCTGGTGTGTACATACACCTATGCTACATTTTATCAGCCCCTACAACATTGTGTATGCTTTCAGCTTGTCAGTCTATATTACCAAGGCTCAATTACTATACATAGAAACACACATTATAGATCAATAGATATAAAACTTTATCTACAACTAAAATATGGTATAATGAGGCTCAAAACCTGCCTCCTTATATCGCCCTAGATCTATTGTTATATGTGATCTCTCTCTGTTTTATGGCCTCTGGCCTATCACGCCTGCCCCTCAGAGCTCTTTTCTGATTTTCGATCGAAGATCTCAGCCCCCCTTTGCCGCCAGGGGAAGTTTGTGGTGTGTTGGAAGTTCCCGTTTCATAGCTGGACCCCTCCCTCGCAGGCCATGAAACTGTGAATTAGCCAGTTGGACAGGGCATATACCAGCTCCCCATCCACACACCCCTCTCACCTCCTGCCCGTCTGGGACAGAGCCCTGCTTAACATGTGGGTAGAACGGCTCTAGATTTCCGTGGAAACAAAAACACCAGAGATCTCCCTACTTATTTGCGAAGGGAAACTCCCGTCTGACTGACCTGTTTCATGCAAACGGCTTCTTTTGTGATCATCCCCGATTTTCCCCACTTCTCCCCTTCCCCGCACACACAACAAATTGCAGCAACAAGCTGCAGTATGCACTAGCTGGTCCCTTTCGGTCCTTTACGATCTTAACTATCCCCCCTCCCAGCCAAACAAAGAAGAATTTTGTGTTTGTGTTGGATGGCGGAGCTACACTCACAGGAAACTCGCTGCATGTACAAACCGGGGCTGAAATGTGGTGTTTTAACACAAGGGGACGCGAAGAATGGGACGTTTTCTTTTCTTAGCAGGGCCATTAGTTTGGTTATGTGTGTACGTTATTAAAAGCAAACCTCCCCATATCGATTTGTGCTTAAAAATAGGAGGGCTTCGGTTAGGATGCGGGGTTTTGTACCGTTTTAAGTAACGGGTCAGCAAATTACATGTAAATCAGGCGAGATCAGTCCCAAATTCAAAACTACGTTGGGTTTATTTTCATTTTCCCCCCAACACAGATACTCAGGAATGCGGCCCCTCCTCCGAGGGGGTTGCTTTTAAATGAGGATAATTTGTGGTCGATCAGACATAGAGCTTCACAGCTTAATACAGAAAGAATAATAATTTATTGTATTATTCCATGACTCATACTGAACATGGAACAAAAAGCCGGGAAAGAATAAACACAACCTTTCATTGAAAGGAGGCTAAAGCTGGGACTTCCCTTCTCCTAAAAGTTTCCGAGGTAACTAAGCCCCCAAAATAAGTGGCCTCTGACAAAGAGTTTAAACTCCCTTACCAACCTCGATGGCGTCAGTCAAATAGCGCGAGCAGGTTTCAGGTTTAGAAAGAAATGGGTTCTGATGGGACGATTTCTCCTTTTGGATAAGCATGAATGGCTCAGGGTTACTAGGAGCCAGGCCATCACATGCCAAAGAAATCCTGGGATTTTAAGTTTGCCGTGAAGTGAAGCCACGTTCCAGAATCATTAATTCTTTAAACATAAGTAAATAAATCAAACCGAACCCAGAAGTTTGGAAGAAAAAGACGAGAAAAGAAGATGGGTGAGTGAAAAAGAAAAAGGAACGCATCTTCGCTTGTTATTAATTATAATTATTATTATTATCAAGGCTATCATCATTCAGAACAATAAATATAGTAATTGGCAATTAACAAGCATTCTACTTCAGTTTAAACGATGAATGGTTACAGAGTCAATCCTGAACTCAAAGCAGTAACTTTTCGTATTTTTAAAAATAGGGTTGGCTGAAAACCTAGGAAAATTGCACTTTAAAGAAAAAGGTAAAATCTCGTAAAATAATTCTGCATAAAGAGGCTAAAATAAATACAATATAAAACTACACATAGATGCACCTATAGCTGCTAAAAAGGTGATTTCTTAACAAGGAAGACAGCATTAAAATTACCTTGGAAAAGCAGCATGCGTGTTCTAAAATAGTGCATCTATGAATGTGTGTGTGTTTTTGATGTTAGCATGCATATTTATATAAAGAAGCACATCTATTTTTCCGGGCTGTGTGCATATACAAATACATTATGCATATATACCATCTGCATCAAATGTACCTATAGGCACAGAGTCAAATCTGCCTCTCCCCATCTAATCCCGCAACACGCTTATGTACCGCTTGATATTTGTCTGCCTGGCAGCAGCGTGGCTGTTAAATGAAAGGGTTTTTTTTTATGAGTGTTTTACATGGGGGTGTGTGTGAAATGTTGGGGTTTTATGACATCACATGGCTAAAGTACCCAATCAGCTTCCAGGTTTGAGAAATTATTTGGTGGGGTGTTTCCTCTCATATACTGTACTCCGGGAGCTTGTCTTTAAGAAGGAAGCCCAGCAAAAGGTGGGAGCTACACGGATTTGTGTGGTCCGCCCCCCCCCCCCCCCAAGATCCTATTTTTCTTCCACCACCTCCACCTCTCTAGCTTTATTTTTCTTAGCGGCTAACTGGCATCGCCCAGCGAAAGGGGGACCTGCTGGCTGGCTGCTTTTCGGAGAGGTGGGGGGAGTCTTGAAGGCGGCAGGTGGGGGGAGTCTTGAAGGCGGCAAGATGTTTGGCTTCATTATTTTTCTTTCTCCCTCTCTGCCTTTTTCGGCTGGGGAGGGGGAAGGGGAGCAATCTAGCCCCAGCGCAGGAGGAGGAACTGGGTATTTGGAAGATGTCACGAACCACTGACTGCAGCGTTTGAAAGGGAAATCCACGGCGGCGCTGCTTCCCCCCAACACACACACCCCTCTTCTCCCCTTTTTTCTGTGGGCTGGAGTTTGTGATCGAGGAGCGGGAACGCAGATGCCCTTCTCCCCAGTGACCCCTGGGGACGAGCCCAAGTGAATGCTCCTTGCACCATGTTCCTGAGCTGCGAAGGGACCTTCGGAACGGTGCCAGCCCCCGTGGGTTACAACGGGGGATTCCAGACCGGCTACCAAGAAATCGAAGGGATCAACCTGGGCTACTTACAGATCAATGGTACCCAGATGTTTGCTTTGGCGCAGGTCCTCAGCGACCTGTTTAAGGACATCCCCAGGACCACCATCAGCAAGAAGATGGAGACCCTCAAGATCAAGAGCCGCCGCTGCGATCTCCGGGAGCTCCGCACCCTCAAAGCCATCCACTCCGTGCCCACCCGCGCGGTGAAATGCTCGCTCATTTCCAAGGCGGACCTGGAGGCGCTCTGCACCTCCTGCAAGAGCCTCAGCCCCAGGAGGAGGAAGAGGAAGAGGAGAGAGCAGCTGCTGCGGCCGGGCCCCCCGGATCTGTTCGACTGCCCCCGGCAGCCGCTGCGCTCCTCCTGCTGCACCCAGGAGCCGGGGAGCTGCGGCGACCTGGCCCCCGCGCCCCATCACCCCCCGGCCGGGCTCTTCCAAAACTATGACAAAGCCACCCGGGGCCGGAAGGGCTACGGCCTGGGGGGCCGCGGGGGGCTCTTCGCCGGCGTGTTGAGCGCCTACCCCCGGGACCTCCAGCTGCTCCACTCGGCAGCCCGCGGGGCGCACGGAGCCCGGCAGGCGCCTCCCCAGCTGGAGCCCGGCCGGCCCAAGCGCTGCTCCAAAGGGCTCTTCCCCGAGGAGAAGGGCCAGGGGGCGGCCAGGAAAGGCCGCCTCTTCCCGGGCTGCAAGAGGCAGGGCACCTCGGCCGGCTACTCCAGCGACTCGGATTCCAGCCTGGACTTCGGAGGCTCCAGCCCGGCCACCTCCAGCGACTCGTCGGAGGAGGAGGAAGAGGAGGGGGACACGTCGTGCAGCAGCGAGGAAGGCAGCTCCTCGGAGTCGGAGAGCAGCTCCCTGTGCAGCGGGGACTCGGTGCAGAGCACCCGCTACAGGCAGGCGGCTCTGCCCAGGTTCCAGCAGCTGCCCCACCCCCCCAGAGAGCCCAGCGGCGACGAGAGGCTCCCGGAGCCCCACAAAGCAGCCCTGCGCCCCGATCCCAACCTCCTGCTCCTCTCCCAGCAGCTCTGGGCCAGGACTCTGCGAGCGTCAACTTTGGAAAGTTTGAGGCCGCTGCCAGCCCTGGGAGCCGGGGCCCAGCAGCAGGAGCCGGAGCTAGCGTGCGCAAAGCAGGAGCCCCCCTCCTCCCAGCCCTCCCCGGGCTGCAGCTACCCTGGGGGGGACCCACAACAAAAGGCGGGAGGCTGTGGGGAGTCCGAGCCCTGCGCCAAAGGGGAGGATTTGCACAAAGATGCCTCGAACAATGCAGCCTCGTTAGGCCCCAGTGACCAAGCAGAGAGGCAGCTCGCTGCTTTAGCCGGGCGATCTGCTTCCCAAGAGCCAGCCTTGGGCTCAGCTCCTCCGCCCTCAGCTCAGGAATTCGCAGGGAGCCTCAGCCCGGCTCCCCAGAGGGTCTTAGGGGAGCCCAGGAGGGAGCATTTCGACAGGCTCATCAGGCAATCCAAGCTGTGGTGTTATGCAAAAGGGTTTAACGCGGATGGGAAAAGTTTGCGGCCCGGAGGGAGGACGGAGCCGTGCAAAGCGGCCGAGCTCCAAGGTTCCGGCTCCAAAAGCGCACCCAGCCCAAGCCCCTTGTCAAACAAAGCTTTGAAAGGCAATGGCTCGGAAAGGAATTCCAAGCGCAGACGCCTTGCCAGAGGCGCTGAGGCAGAACGGCAACAAAACTCTGCTAAGGGGAGGCCACAAAAGACTCCGAGGAGGAATGCCCCAAAGGGAAAGGCCCATTGCAAACGCCTGGCCAGCGCCGGGCCAGCGCCAGGCAGGAATTCCTTCAGCCTCATGGGCAACTTCCCCTGCACCCCTTCGCTGGTAGTGGGGGAGGATGGGGATCTGCGTCCCGCTGCCTCCCTGTGCGTAAAGAACTCCTGCGCGCTCTCCAAAACGCACCCGCTGTGGAGCTGGCAGGTGGGCGGCAGCGCTCTCCCCGTGCCCCCCAGCCTCAAATTCCGGGGCTATGGCCTGGAGGGTTTCTAAAGGAGGCCGAATGAATGTTGGCCAGCCGGGTTTACATGCAACAGTTGAGGGAGGGGGCGAGGGAGATGGGAACCGGCTTATTCCCAAAGGCCCTAGGGATCTGAAGTGCCCAAATTTTCAGGAAGGGCTGAGCACCCCAGCTTCTCACCCACCCCGAGCGCCCTTTAAGGTGTCCGACTCCCCCAATCAAACGGACCCCCCAAATCACGTTAGGAAACTTTGGCCACATATATCTACTGCTGGAAATTTGGAGAGGGGGAGGAAAGGGATTTCAACTCTGGTTGCAGCACGATTTCTTTTTTTGGGGGGGGGGTCCAGGTTTCGGGGGCTCTGTGCGAAAGTAAAACACCCGCCTGCCCCCAAACCAGGCCAGCGGGAGGAATACCTCACCCCCTTTACATTCGGTGGTTTATTCCAGCCAGGGTGATATGGACTTGAACACTTGAATATTGAAGTGTTCAAGTGGTCCTGCCCTCCCTCCCCTCTCCAAGTTAAACGAGAACTGTCCCTCCCTTCCCATTCACCCCAAGTTAATTGTATATTGTCCCTTCCCACTTCCTCTGCGTTTGTGGGAGAATTTAATGCTGTCAGCCCAACACACATTAAACTGATCTCATCAAAGCTTTCTCTTTAAAAAAAAGCTGAAGCAAGAAAAGAATGGATCTAATTTCTCCTTTCCTTGATACATGCATTGGGTTAAAATAATAACGAGCACATGCCGAGAGACAGAATGATCTCGCCTATGGAAGAAATACCCCCTCTTTTGCATTAATCAATCTCATACGAAAAATTGCAAGCAGCAAAAGTAGTAAATAATCTACTTTATCTACCAAAGAGAAAAAAAATCCCCCCCACACACTAAAAGAATAGGGAGTTCTGTCTGCAAAAAAAGCACAGGCGGGTTTCAGAGGAAGTTATTGGAAACTGCTGCATGTACATGAAAAGGAAAAAGGAGTTGGTTGCTGGATACCCTAAGTCGGATAGCCTAAAGGTAGCAGGCCTGGAAAAGCTTTATTGGCACAAGAAATAGGAGCCAGGAGCATTAGGGATAAAGTGCAGATGGACAATTTGATCTCTATTAACTTCCAAAGTGGAATGCGGAGAAGAATGTTGAGAGAAACTTTCTCTTCTCTGTAAAGGAAATCATCTCTCAGTCTAATTCTTCTTACAAACCAGTGTCTTTGGAACGGGCCCTTTCGACTCTTTCTCATTTGATTTCACCCCTCTCGGACATCAGAGTTCAACTGGCTCTGAAGTCTGTTCTGTTTTGGAAATGTTAGACAAATGAAAGCGAGCGTTAGGTTTTTTGTTTTTCTCCCACTCCTTTGCAGCGTAAAATATTTTCAACAAAACGCGGATCTGACCCAGTCTGAGACCATGGATTTCCTCAATTTCAACACATTGGTGTGAATGTTTTAATTCCCCCCCTCTATAGTGTTATAATTGACTCCAGCAGACATCCTATACACGGGGTTTTACTACCAATAGAAAGAAAGAAAGAAAGAAAGAAAGAAAGAAAGAAAGAAAGAAAGAAAGAAAGAAAGAAAGAAAGAAAGAAAGAAAGAAAGAAAAAGAAAAGTTGTGGATCATTATAGAATTATAATCAAAGCAAATAGTCAAACCTGGCCACCGGTGATTTAGATTTTTAATGTCATTCCATCGTTGGTGGAAAACATTATGCATATTATAGGCCAAAATATTTTCTCGCCAATAATTTTTTTCTGTTAGGCATATTGAATTATTTTGATGCTAAAAACATTCGTCTGTGGGTTTTTTCTTTGTTTTGCATTTTTAATTGATTTTTTCCTCCATTTAAACAAACTGCGAGGGATTTCTCCTATGCCTGTGCAATAACTGTGGAAGGTTATAAAAATCTGCTGTCTGTGTGCGTGAGAGAAATACCTGTTCTGTTGGAAGTCTCTCTCCCTTCTGCAGTTCGCTCTTTCTAGCAGACTAAATCCTTGTCTGCAGTGTACACACGCGCACAAAAATGGAGTCTTTTATTCTTCGCTTACATATACTGTGCTGGTCGTCCTGGCTGCCCGAACAGGGGATTTGAAAAGCAAAGCCCGGGAAAGAGGCACACATCGAGAGAAATAATCTTGGTTGTTTTCCTTTGAATGTCTTAAGGGGAATGCAGTTCTCCAACGCCTGCTCCAATCTGCACATTTTGCTTCTGGACTCTTAGCTGCAAGATCCAAAGCAGATTTTTAAAAATGTGTTTTCCAGGATTTGTTTGGGGTTTTTTTTTGGGGGGGGGGGAGAAAGGGGGAGGAATTTGCAAACAGATTTGTGGCGTTTGTTAATTACAAACCACTGTTGTTTATGCAAGAGCTTGGGATAACGTCAACAAAGACGCACACACAAAGAGAGGGAGGGAGGGAGAGAGAGATCAGTTTGAAATATTCAAAAAGTCTGCAAAAGGAGTGCATGGCTGCTGGGAATCTCAGGCTCCATTCCGAACGTGTTAGCTAGTTTTTCTTTAATTATATGCCTGGTCCTGAAGCCCTTGGACATGCAGATCTCCCAGTGAAGTGAAAATGAGAGAGAATTTGTCTTTTTTAACCTGGATAAACTGAGCAGAAAAGAGACACTTTGGCTATCAATGTTGCTAAAGCAACAAACAACAGTAACACAAATAACTCAGGAATATTCTCTAAGGGATATAATCACCTCAAAAAGTGTGTGGGTATATATGTGTGTGTTTGTGCCTGTGTACATATGAAACACACAGATTGCATACACGCACTATTGTCTATGCACACACATACATACATTATATAATGTGATGGAGGCTGTGAATACAATATACCTCAAAACTTCCTCTCTTCCCCACAACACGCTCGCCTTGTATACTTAAGCAACAGACACCCTGTTCTGTGCTAAAGAAATACGTTTCCCCCTACTCTTTGTTTACATGTTGCAAAGAAATTGATCCCAGCCAGAAACGTGAAATAATCTGCATAGCAATTCTCCATTTTCTCTCCCAAAAGGTTTTTTTTAAAGGCTTGTTGCAATGCAATACAAAAAATAAAAAGGAAAAGCCAGCCGTTATTTGATATCGTGTGGTTTTAAAATAAATAAACAAGCAATTTAGTAATAAGATCATCATAATAAAAAGAGTATATGGTGCTTTATCGAAAAGAAGCAAACCCCCCTGGCTAAAAGTCACGAGCGCAAAAGGCCTGGGACGATTGGAATGTTGAGAAGCGTATCTGTATTTTGGAACAACAAATAATCCGTTTGCACCACTGGAGTCCTTAAGGGTTAAGTTATATAAGGCTCCTTTATAATAAATTTTATAACGTCGCTTTGTTTCCAAAATGGGTGCAAAAGGAGGAAGAACCGATTTTTTGTTATTCCATTTTGTTTTCCTAAAAGCGTTGGAACAGATAGGAGGAAAATCAATGACAATATCTTCTTTAAAAAAAAAAAACTTTTATAAATGGCTGGCTGCCTTTTTTCTTGTTTTGTTTTGTTTGTTTACAAAAACGCAGTTAGTTTTAGACTCAGGAAAATCTCAGCGTGGACATGGTGGGTTGCTGCGTGATTTAAGGGTTTATTTTGGGGAGGATGGGGGCTTACTGGATTTTCAAAGGTTGGGCCCTTTGCTCTACCTCTGCATAATTGGATATGCAGTTTGGGAGCAGAGCACAGAACAAGCTCTCGGTTTTCATTTAAATCACTTGAACTCCGCAGGAATGGAGGTGGGTTAAATTAGACTTGACCTGCTTTGCTGATCAATCCAAAAAGGGGAGGGGGTGGGGGAAGTTCTGCACACAGGATTTAAAGGCACAGCTCTCCGTTTTTCCTGCAAAGGGGGAAAAAACCCACCACCAACTTGTCAATAATAACACACTTTCTCCCAGTCCAAGGAATTAGAGAATCGATGTCATTTCAGAGGTGCTGAGGTGGGAAAGTTTTTTCTCCTGGACATTGGTTCCATAGATAAAGTTTCTCTTTATATATAAAATTTATCCCCAGAAGGATTTTGGGGGAATTATAATCTAGGCATTTACCTCTGTGAATTCTTACATGAATCAGGCAGAGAACTGGCCACGTCTGAAACTGTCCCCCTGCTGTGATGAACTTTTATCCAACTCCAGAAACTGCATTTCCTCTGATTGCTTCCCCCTGCCCTTCAGTTTGAAACTCGTTTTAAAAATATATCAGGGGAGGGAGTTGCCTTTTTTTTCCCAACCGTATATTGGACTTTTTCTTAACTTTATTTATTTAAAGTTGTTGTAAGTATATGACTATGAAAGAGTGCTACTCCCTGCGTGCAATATGGAATCGAGGCTGAGGAATAAATATCTTTTACAGAGCTAAGTTGTATATGGCCCTGGTTTGTGTATGTTAGGGTAGGGGGGAAGGGGAGGGGTTGATGGCGTGTTTCGCTGGTTTGTGAGTGTGTGTCTCTGTGCAGACAGAAGGTGTGTGCATATTTCTGGGTCTTTGCTTTGTTTATTGGGGGGCGGGTTGTGTGCACACACTTGGAGGTACGTGCCTACAGGAGGCGTTTGTTTGTGTCAATGAGTGTGCTGGATTTGTGCGCCTTTGTGTACACCGGAGGTGCAGGGATAGCCTTGGGTGTTTGCTTTGTCTGTGTGTGCCTGCATATTTGTGTGTGGTGTGTGTACGAAGAGCGGTTTGTGTGTATCCTCCGCACGAGCCAGCAATTCCATTGCTTATGTTTACCTTGTGTTTGTACGTGTTGTGTCTACGTGTGCATATGACTGTGAGACGGGTCTGCATCTGTGCTTGCCTGTCGTATGTGGATGTGTGAGAGAGAGAATGGTTTTATGGGAGCTTGGGGTCTATTTGATTAGCTTGTGTGTGTGTGTGTTTGTCTGGCTTGCATGGGTCCGATGGATTGTGTGCGTGGCCGTTTATGGAAGGCTTTCTCTGGACAAATGCCTGAATGAAACATTTTCCCTAAACATTCCATCGCAAATCGGTAGCCACTTCCGCCTGATTTGTAGGCCAGCCACGAATACTCACAGAATCCAGGAATTTCTCTTCGAGGGCCAGGGGACTTGCTGCCTCGTCTGGAATGAGCGAAATCTTTTCCCCCGGAAAACCCACCAAAGAGCGAAAGATCTCGGTTCCCGAGACTAGCAGCGACAAATGTAAAAAAAAAAAAAAACCCACCCCACGGTAATAATAAATAATATAATAAACAGTGACTCTAAGAACCAAAGAAAACACAGGGCTTCTGGTCTGGCAAGGGCTTCAGATAATATTGCCAATACAAACGCTGAACCTCAGATTCTGACCTGGAAACCGTCCATCCAGTTCTTTTGTTTCTCAGTGGAAAAGGAATCAGGCAATCGGGGGGCAGGGATCCCGCAAATCTTGACGCGATTATGTATTTATTGGGGTACATACAGCGCCATCAGCCTTTGCCCCCCGGTAGGCAGGAGGTCAGGCTAGATCATCACACTGATCCTTCAAAGAAAAAGGGTGACCCCCCCAGTCTATATAATTGCCAACAAAGATTCCCCCGCGCCCCTTCCTCCTTCAAAACTCCCTTGCACGGAGCGAAGGAGTCAATGTCAAAGTTATTCCCCCCTCCCCGGTTTAAAACCTCTTCCCAGAAAGGCAAAGCTCGGGAACATGCAGGGATCCGGATACGTTCCCAACCCCGTGCGAAAGGCCGGTTCTGCCGAGCGAGAATGCTGGGACGCTGCTGCGGACGCAGAGCCTGGAGTGGCAGGCTCGCCTCAGATCTCAGCCAAGCCAAATCACCCCCTGACTGTTATTAGCTTTTTAAAAGGGGGTCATTTAATAAGGATGTTAATTATCTGCACACAGCTTCCCAAGGGAAAGGGGGGAGGGGAGAATGCACCCACCAGCCCTCAGTAAATATTTTGAGATATTTCAAGTCAAAGGCTCATGGGGAAATATAGGGGCTAAGGGCAAGATAGGGAGGTGGATTGTAGGGGGCAGTTTCATTTATTTAGTTTAGTGTCAGGTTGTTAATGATAAATTAGATAGCTCAGGGCGGGGCTCGGGAAAACACCAAGCTAAACACCCCTAGGATCTGTTGGGGGGGGGGTAAAGCTAGGAGGGGGGTTGAGGGATTAGATGTCACTATAGAGGCCTTTAATTTACCATGTTTACATGTAGTCAACAGAAGAGACTGAACAAGGGTTTATTGTGAGTTATGAGGGTCTTTCTAACTTCTGTGTTTTCAATATGGCCCTATTTAAAAAAATGTAGTGGGTTTTTTAAAAAAAAATTATCTGCACATTTTTCCTGGAGGTAGGAAAAACAAATCAACCCAACAATCATACTTTTGAGGCTCTCTCAGCGGTTGCATATCAATGGTAGAGTTGATGCTTTTAGCAATTGAGAGAAATTAGCCTAAATGAGGCCATATAGGAAAACACACACCCAGCAAAATAATATAAAATCAATGACAAAGGGGAAGGGGCGGTAAAGGTTTGTCCTCCTCATTCCTTAGCAGAAATCGGGGCTGCAAAGACAGGACAGTAACTTTTTAAACTCCCAGCAACAAAATGCTGCAAACCCCAAAACGTGGCCTCTGTCTTAACACATAAAATAACCCCGCGGTCCTCAGAGCTGAACCGTCCAAAACGGAACATTCCTCAGCCGGAACTGGGCTCGCCGAGCTAAATGAACCTTTTAAAGAAAAAAACGAAGCAGCAGCAATTAATTCAGAATCATTTTTTAAAACAAACAAAAAAACTCCGAGTGGAAACCTTAAGAGCGGTGTCCGGCGGAGTTAGGGGAGAAGCAACCGGAGCACAAGGATGGAAGGAAACTGATGATAGTTTGTTACTCCTGTGTGCAAACCGATTTGTCCCGTGGGCTTGTTTAGACAGAGAAGCGTCGCAGGGGAATTGACTGTAGTTTGTTACCGCTGGCTACACACGATGTCCATGCTGTACCGCTTGGGGTGTGGCTGTTCAGTCCAGGTTGTAGTTAATTCTCACCGAGCTTTTCTGCCCCTTTTCTGCTTGATTATGATGTATTTCGCCATTGCCCTTCGATCTCCTCCCTGATCGAGGAATTTAAAAGCAAAATTCTCCACAAAATTCAACAACTAAAATCCCCCCCCCTCCCGGCCGAACGAATATTGCAAATAAATACCGCCTCTGCTCTATTTTTCACAAAAATAATCCGACCCCCTTCCGTGCACTGAATAGCTCAAAGCGCTCGCGGATTTTATGTTTATTTCGACCCTTTCCGGGAGATCGTTAAGCCTTTTTAATCCATTTGAAATATTAAGGCGATTTCTTGTAATTAATTCATGACAGTGATTTTTTTTAAATGTAAATAAATTGCTTAGGACATTTGGAATTTTGCACTGAAATGACACTTCATAAAAAGAAATACCATCAGACTCTGGCAGGAAATCAGTGCGATTTGACTGGTAAATTACAGAGAAATATGGACCATATTTTTGCAGACCATCCTCCAGAGCATGGCAAATACGCCCCTTTGGCATCAGTTAAGGGCTGCTGCATTTAGCCCTGACGCACCAGGGCGTCTTGCCGATGCAGAGAATGATGAAGTTTTTACAATTATTCTTTAACTTCCCACTAAAAACTCACTTAGCGGGAAATATAAAGAAACCACAAGAATGTGTCAAGTATCAGAGGGGTAGCCGTGTTAGTCTAGATCAAGAATGTGGATGTTCTGCTCCGTAGCTGTTTAAAGGTGGAGATGCACTCAAACAACGGCAAAGCACAACAATGCTGGAAACAGGTTCTCCATCCAGGGCTGAACAGAAAGGAAGTCTCAATAATAAATACTAGAGCTACAAAAATGGCCCTGTAGTGTGTAGCGAACTACAAACGCAGTTTCTCCTCCCTTGGTTTTCACACCTCAACTGCTAGAAGAGGGCCTCATCCTCCCTGATTGAACTAACCTCCTTATCTCCAGCCTGATTCTTGCTTGCATATATATACCTGCCCCTGGAAATTTCCACTACGTGCATCCGGCGAAGTGGGTATTCACCAGGAAAGCTTATGCTCCAATAGGTCTGTTAGTCTATAAGGTGCCACAGGACTCTTTGCTGCTTTTACAGATCCAGCCTAACACCCCTCTGATAGGTGTTAGGAGAGGACAACACACATTTATAATAGGCTAGATTAGACTCCAAAGATAGAGAGTGAGGCCAGAGGGATGGATAGACAGACATCCAGACATGTAGCGCTGAAATCTAGCATGACTCCGCGTTCTTATCTAGGGGTGTTTCTTCTGGGTTGCTCCTGCTCTCAGACCTGAGTTTTCATTTGGCCTCTCTCTGTTTCTTTTGAGACTAACCCTTCGGATCATGTCCCGTCTCCCAGCTGCCGGCTTCCCTGGTTGGTGAAGGGTTAAACGTGCTCTCCTGGCGAAAGCTTTTTGCAGTTGCAAAGAGGGAGAAAAAAAATTCAAGCCCTTAAGGTTGATAGTGACAAAGGCCCTGGGAGGTGCAGTAGACACAAATAGGCATTCGTGCATCAGGTTTCAGCAAAGAAAAGAGCGAGGGTGGGTTATTTTGGGGAGGGGAGGTTAGTTTAATTTGATCAGCTACACGCAGCTCCATTTTTTTTCCTGTACATTTGCTCCCCGTTTTGAAACCGAGATGTCGTGTTTAAAACCCACTCGATTCTTGCATCTGTCCAAGTCTAGAAAGAACCCGGTTTTTAAAAAGCAGCTCCCTTCTGTCTGAAACGGGTTATTTAGCTTAACCTGAACCCCTGGCCTGAAACGTGCGAGCCCCTTGCTATTGTTCACACAGGCACTGATAGGTGAATGTCTTCAACAGCCACGGAGGCCTCCTAATAGGTGGGAGACAATAGATCCTGACAGCTCGGTCTAATCCTCCGCTCGCTACTTTGAGAGTTGCCATCGCCAAACGGGGGGAAACGAAAGATTAAGATAAGAAGAGGCCATTGTGATGGCTTTCGGAAATACACCTCCTGGAAGCACACACAATAAACACACTGTGGGTGAAAGCCCCTCTTCATTGAAATCCATGGGAGATTTGCCATCGATTTCAGCGGGGCCAGGGTATTCCCCCCCCCCACCACCAATAATAAAATAAAACCAATCAAGCCACCACCCTTGTTGATTTGAACGGCACCAGGATCAAACCCAGCCCAAGACTTTGCACGAGGAAAGCTGTTTTCGCTACAGAACTACTGGGGGCGAGGCGTTATCATAACATTAGGGAAATCATAGGAACTATAAAGGATAAGAGAAGAAAATCTGTCAGGCCTCAAGAACGTGTGTAAATCCCCCACCACTGGGGCGACACTCTGCATGTTGCACCTTTTCCACTCCAAAGCGGCCTTGGAGGAGGTTTTATGAGTGAAAATGGAACTGGTCCCTGGCCTCTTTGGGGAGTTAAATGACTGTTTTGTAGCGGGGCACATCAGGTTATACCCTAGACGCGTGGGTTTAGCTTTCTCCACAAGAGCTCAGAGCCAGGTTTTCACAGGACCAGGTTTAAACACGAGTGCAGCGCTTCCTGTGCTGCGGTCTTTGGAAAATCTGACCCCAGTCCTGGAAATATCTGGCTAACACAGGTCTCCCTCCTGAGCCCAGAGTAGCTCCTAAGGCTGGGGCAAGGGGGTAGGAATGTAGGCAGAATCCTGGCGGGGAGAAACTTGGGACCCACCCACAATTTAGGATGTGATTTTTGTGTTATTACTATTTTAACTCGTGTTAAAACAGGTTAAGAGCCAGGCGCTGCCGTTTTAGCCCGAATTCCCATTGACCTCAAGGGGCATTTAGCTCGAGAAATGACAGCAGGGTCAGGGCTAGGTGGAGGGAGATTCACCGCTGAAGTGGAAGAATGTTGCAAGTATTTCTTCGTTTGAATTGGGGGAGTGGGAGAAAACCTGACCGCTTCTTCGCACCCCCCTCCAGGAAGCAAGGAGTGACACGGGCACTGTGGAGCCCTGTGCCAATGTCTCCCCAATCCCAGTTTGGGGTGATAGAAGAAATCTTCTCATCCCCCGCAGCCCTCCAGAATGTGCATGGGTGGCTGGGTGGGGGTATTGAGCTGGAGTTTAGTGAGTGTGATGGGGAGGTTTAAAGACAGACTGTCCGATCCTTTCACAAACCTGCGGCATTTATTTAATTGAACGCGTTATTGTAATGACAGGAGCCGTGGAGACGTCCCTGGGACAGAGGCAAAACTGCTGTGCAGGACGGGGCTGCTTTCCCCAAAGAACCTGGGGGCGCTGAGCTCTTTGGAAACATGGGGTAAAATCCTGGCTTTAGGGATGGGAATTTTGCCGTTGACCTCAGTGGAGCCAGGATTTCCTCCCTGCTTGTAAAGGGCCCAGGGCGCGCTGGGGAAAATCTACCCCCTTGTTTAGGTGCCTGGCTGGGAGCTGGGAATCTGGCCCTACAGCGCTAGCTGGCTCCGGGCGAGATTTCAGCTGCCTCTTGCATTCCCTTCCATGGGGGGTGCCTGCGCTCCAGAATGAGGTGGCAGGATTGGAAAGTCCAGTTGTTTATTCTAGCGATAGGGCAGAGCGGGGGTGTCAGTTTTCTCTCTATCTTCCCCTCAAATCTTTGCAGTTTGAACTTTGTGAACTCTTCGCCTGAGAACAGCTGGGCTCGGGGAGAATGGCACCCCCCTCCCCCAACTCTGAAACATCCAGCTGTGCTCTTTGGGTGGGTGGGTGGGGGTGGTGCGGAGGGAAGGGAGGGGGAGGGGGAGGGCCTGTAGGGAGCGGGAGGGAAGAGGGAGGAGGAATAAACCCTTTTCATTTGGTAATAGGCCGATTAACAATGCTCTCTGGGGGCTTCCCATCAAATTTATCACCCTATAATCGCAGAAGCCAAATAGTCATCTGTCTTTCTGCCTGGCCCATTCCTCTGTAGAAATATGGCCTGCTCGGGCTTCATACATACACCCATGCACGGGGGCTGGCCGGGCCAAGGTCTCCCCCCTCGTTTTTCCGGCTCTCCCGTGTTAAGAAGCCAGGGTGGGGCCCGTTGTTTTCGTTGCGATTTTCGTGCATTTATTTATTTTGGTGCAACCACTTTCAAGCTGAGCCGGCGGCTGAGTCTGCAAAAGCGCAGCGCCTTGGTGAGGAGGACGAGAAAGGGAAGGTGATGGCAAAGACAACGGGAGTGGGGGTACATGGTCCTGTCCGGGTTGTTTCCCAGGGAGTTAGGACAACACACCCCAGCTGAGAATCTGCCCTGCGCTGTGTGCCCAGGGATGCTGAGGAGGGGCAGAGCAGGGTTCCTTGGCTCACCTGCCTCCCTTTGAAATCTAGTTCCCTTTGGAATACATCCTCCCTTGCAGCAGAGAGTTTTGGCTGCTCGGGTGTTTGTTTGGACTTTGGTTTTTCCTTGATTGTTGTTTTTTTTAACTGCCAGTCCATGAAACCTGGATTCTTTCAAGAGACGCCCCCGCACGTGTGGGTGAAACCCCTTTTGGGGGAGAAAAAGGGACAGTTCCGCCAATAGCCCTTGGTGACAGATCATCCTCTGGTGTAAATTGTCCCAGCTCCTCATTTCTGTGGAAGCTGAAACAATTCAACTCAACCTTTTCCCTCTTTGAATATCAAGAAAGACATTTCAAATTCGAACTCTATCAGAGCTGATCCCCACTCCCTGTAACCCCATAAGCCCAGAGTATAAATAAGAGGGACAAGGTTTTAAACAGGTTTGAAGACACAATAACATGGGTATGTGTAAAACGTTTAGAATATTTCTCTAGGTAGGTGTTTACACTCATATTTGTGTCTACACGCGCATAGAAATAGACACACATATTATTGGCTAAAAGGTGTAGCCAGTTGGTTCTTAAAAATGTTCAAGAAGCCAACTTAGCCAAATGTATTGTCCAAAGACAAAGCAGGACAATATGAAAAGGAGACACGCAGACCCTCCTTCCAGGAAGCAATTCTTGTTTCCCAGCGTGTTCGCCTCACACACAAGTGTGCCTCAAAGATCTGCATTTCAGCTAGTAGTGTTTCTAGGATGATTTATGGCACAGTATGATTTTACAAGTTACAGCACTCCTCACTAGGCTTTAAAATCCAACCCAGCAATTCATAACAAGCCCTTAACTTGTTGTTGTTTGGTTCTGGCCTTTTCTTATCTCTGTTTTGGATACTGCAGCTGGTGGTAGAGGTGCACCCCAACTTCTGCCAGACACACCATTCATGTATCCTGGCTGCGACAGGCTTCCCATTTTCTAATGCCAGAGCTGATTTCAGCTCTGCAAAGTGCTGGGGCATACTTGACATGGATGAACAGAATTGCGGGAAGAGCATAATACATTCAGTTAACATAACTTCCTAACATCTATCTATCTATCTATCTATCTATCTATCTATCTATCTATCTATCTATCTATCTATCTATCTATCTATCTATCCCCATACACCCCCTCTATCTATCTATCTATCTATCTATCTATCTATCTATCTATCCCCATACACCCCCTCTATCTATCTATCTATCTATCTATCTATCTATCTATCTATCTATCTATCTATCTATCACTCTTCTCCCACTCCTTTGCATCTATCTCTCTATCTAATGTATATTATATTAATACCATGCTCAAAGTTTATGGGAGCCACGTTTGTATAATTTTGGTGGTGCCCAGAATGGGTCCAAGCAGAACCGTCCCATCCATAGGACGGACTGAACAACCACCCCAGGCCCTGTGCTTTGCAGGGCCCTGTGTTTCAGGGGTATGCGGGGTACAGGGCGTCTGGGAGGATCGTAGGGGGCCTGGTGCCAGCAGCAGCGAGCAACCCAGCTCCAGCCTGCCTCTGCTTTGCCCTGGCGGCTCCCAGTGTCGCTCGGGGGATGGGGCGGAAGCCTAGGGTGACCAGATAGCAAGTGTGAAAAATTGGGTCGGGGTGGGGGGTAATGGGTGCCTATGTAAGAAAAAGCTCCAAAAATCAGTACTGTCCCTATAAAATCAGGACATCTGGTCACCCTACGGAAGCCAGAAAGAAGCGGGGTGGGGCCTCGGGGGAAGGGGTGGAGTGGGGGCAGGGCAGGGGCTGAGCAGGGAGGGCTGCGGCTGGGTCACTCACTGCTGCCAGTGCAAGGCCCCCCGCTAACCCCCCAGGCCACCCTGGACTCCGTGTCCCCTTGAAGCCTGGGCCCCCTGAAAGTGCAGGGCCCCCCAAAGCACGGCCCCAGTCCGTCCTATGGACAGAACCCCTCTGAAAATATAAGCCCAAACATTGGTGGAGCCAGGCCCATGCTCCTGAATATTAGTGGAGCACAGGCACCATGGGCCCATATAACTCGCCCCCTATGTGCTCAAAATATTCATTAATTTGACGTATACTACACCTAAGATATAGAGAGGTGTAGATCTTCAATATCTTTTAAGTACATGTGTAGTACCTGGTAAATATCTCCACTAAATGTATGTGTTGTAAGCACAACCTCTACTGCAGGCTCCCAGCTCCTTTCTCCACACTGTATATAATTGTATTTACAGAGCTCTCGTGAGTAACTCGTCCCCTGTCACTCAAGGGACAGGAGAAGAGGGTGGCAAGGTCTTCTGTTAGGTCCCAGAAATTCTCAAGGAAACTGCGAGGGGAGGAAATTTCTCCAGGGAAACCCCTCTGCATTTATAGGTGAGCTAAGGAAAGAGAAACATGTGTCAATGCAAAAAATATAACTGCCATCTAGGAAAATCAAAGGAGAGCCTCTCCTCCAAAAAATAAAACATCCCAAGGGGGCAGACCTGTCTCTTCTAGTTTAAAACAAAACCAGGCAGAGTCTTGGGGGTCAAAAGGGAGCTGGGGGAGGGCTTTGCCGGACCTACCCCCAGACAAAGATCCCTTTGAATCGAATCAAGCTGAGAAAGAAAACCCTTTCCTGTGTGTTTTCGCAGGAGGGGAGAGGGGTTAGGGTTGCCCTGGAAGGTAAAAGGAAAAGCGATCCCATTTTTCCTTCAAACAAAGAGATCTTTATAAATGCTTGCGGGGGTTGGGGGTGGGGGGGGCGGAATCCCAGATAGGAAGGAAAAGATGTTGCTTTTTCTTTCTAAATTAACAATGCAAAAGGGGGTGGGGGAATTGTGTGTGTGTGGATGTTTGAGAGGAGCAGATGTGTGTTGTGTGCTATGAGGCTGTATCTGTCAACAAATGCACAGGCTTACTGCAGACAAAAGTCAGTGCATTCTAATTACAGATGGGTTTTTTAACAATGATTTCCGATTCCAGGCCCCCATCCTGCACAGCAAACCTTGCCTGCCCTGGAGAAAAATGCAGGACAGGAACAACCATGGCAGGATCTGGCCCAGCATGCTGGTGAAGAGTACTGGAGGGTGTAGATTTCCACCCTGAAGCACCATACAGAGAGAGCAGAAAGCCTCACCTGCAACTCTGGTTCACACTGTTTGTGCAGGTGTGAGCAATGGCTGAGAGAGAACAGACGAGTTTGGCAAAATAGCAATGGGTCTGGGAGCCCCGACTATCAAACTGACCTTTTCGTTTTCAGGACAAAGAGTTTTAGGTAGGGAGGGTTGGGCTGTTTTCTTTTCCTATTTGTGATTTGTCCCGATTGTGACGGTAATTTTTGGTTTGGGGTTTGAAGTTTTGATTTAATAAACATGACCAGAGAGAGCATGTGCCTTGCAGGAGCTCTGTGCAATACAACAGGGCCCTGACCTACTCCCATCAGAGCAACAGGGGGATTTTGCCATTAGCTTTAAAACATACCTTAGCCTGCCAAAGTCCACAGGAGGGACACACACACAAAAACTGTGCAAGTGGGAGACTTAAATGCTGTCAGATCCCTTCCTTTGGTGTAACTTTTTCTAGGGGAAGAATGGTTCAGTGGCTAGGGTGTTAACCTAGGACTTGAGAGACTTGGGGTCAGATCTCTAGACCAGGGGTGGCCAACCTGAGCCTGAGAAGGAGCCAGGATTTACCAATGTACATTGCTAAAGAGCCACAGTAATACATCAGCAGCCCCCCCCATCGGCTCCCAGTGCCTCCCGCCCACTGGCAGCCCTGCGGATCAGCGCCTCCCCCTCCCTCCCCGCACCTCCCGATCAGCTGTTTCATGGTGTGCAGGAGGCTGGGGGGGGAGAGGAAGGAGTGAGGGCACGGCAGGCTCAGGGGAAGGGGGCGGGAAGGGGTGGAGTAGGGGCCGGGCCTGTGGCAGAGCCAGGGGTTGAGCAGTGAGCACCCCCCCGGCACATTGGACAGTTGGCGCCTGTAGCTCCAGCCCTGGCATTGGTGCCTAGACAAGGAGCCGCATATTAACTTCTGAAGAGCTGCATATGGCTCCGGAGACACAGAATGGCCACCCCTGCTCTAGACTCTCTATGTAACCTTTGGGCAATCACTTAGCCGTGCTGTGCCTCAGTTTCCCATTTCTACAGTGGGGAAAATAGCACTGCCATGCTCCACAGGGGTGGTTTCAGAGTAAATACTGGGAGGTGCAATGGTGGCGGGAACCATATAAGTACCTAACCTCCCGCCCCAGATCTATCACCTCAGTTTTGTGATTCTTTATTTCTGAGGCAAATAATTTTCAATAATAAAACTGTGTGGGGTACAGAATCTGGATGGACGGCTGAAGCCTGAATGGTAGCATGGCATAAATGACTGCACCAGGTGCAGGGGTAAGGGAGAATCAGACCCTGGGGCTAAAAGGAGTCAGGTCCTTCAAAATGAGGCTCATCTGAGAGGTGTGTTTAGTGCATTAGGTCGCAAACTTGCATGAACAAAACTAAATTGGCTTTAATTCACGGAATGAAAGGTGTAAACTAAAACTGATTTAATTATTTCTGTGCAAGTTTGTGTGCTGACGAATCCTTCTACACCCAGTTCTTGCACCAATTTAACTACATTGGGATATGATGATTTAGGTAAATTGGTGTTACTCTCTAGTGTGGATGCAAATATATCCATAGGAAAGTGTTTATATTAGGTGTTTATATAAGTGTTTCAATTTGCTATGCCAATGTCAACACTTTTAGACCGATATAGCTGCTTCCACACTAAGGGATTTCATCAATTTAATTGACCCAGTTTATATCCCAATTTAGTCCAATTGGTGCAAGACCTGTGTGTAAACCAGCCCTTACACTGGTTTAGATCATGGTTTTAGTAGAAAACTCCCATATATATTTATTGCAAAATTACTGCCTAAGACTTGTTTTTATTTGCATCACTATTAGTCCCTTTATTCCATCAGAAGCTACTTTGGCCCAGATGTTCAAAGGTAATTAAGTGCCTAACTCCCATAGGAGCTACTTACTACCTTGGAGGATCTGGGCCTTTGGATCTACACACAGATTGTTTTATATTGATATATCTCTCCGCCTAAATCAAAATAACTAAACTGCTTCACTACTAAGGCCTTGTGTACACAGGAAAATGGTAGCACTGGTATAGTTGAAGTGGTGCACCTTTAAATCTAGTCCAGACAAGGCCTGTTTCATTTGGAAACTATCTATGGTTCTCTGTAGCTTCTGAGCCCTTTCCAGCAGTGCATTAAGCGATGGGACTAACATCTGTCACATGTTGTTTGTTCTGTCATCCTCTCTCCAGGGGGAGAAGCGTGTGCAGTGGAGTGCCGTGTTTTGGTAGGGTTTGAGGGGGTTAGTTGTTGTTTTTTAAAAATACATGTTGCTCTGTTAGAGAAGGGGAGGTCACAGAAGTGCACCCGGCACTTGGAGCAGAAGGAGGAGAGGTCTGTGACGGTCCTTAGGATTTATATTGATTTAGTGGCAGTGTGGATACTTTGCCTTTCCAGTATACCCGCACCAGGGCAGTTACTGCTCTGTTTCGAGGCCTGGACTACATACAGTTTTTGTATTGATTTAACTACTTTGGTTAGGAGTGTGATTTTCCACTAAACCAGTTGAATCAGAAGTTCTGCAGTTCTCCCTTGCACAGAAATACCTTATTCCCCTTGCAGCAGTAATCTACACTGGTACAAGTATAACTACCTCCACATGTCGGGTATTGTGCCACTTTCACTGTTCTGGGCTAGTTAGGGGCACTTTTTGTGTGTAGACAAAGTTTGATCACTTAATAGTTTGAGGGGGAGAAGAAGCCAGAAAGAGCCATTGCAGATGCCTCCTGTACTATCCTGAAAGAAGCCCTTATCTTCAGACAGGCCTCTTCCTGCTTCTCTGATTGTTGTTTCCCTTGACAATTTGGTGGACATGTCCCCATGTCTTAAGAGGCGACTGCACACCAGGGTGAGTTCAAAATAAAGCGACAACAAGATTGTGAATTGTTTTCATCCAGCCATTTCCCTCGGCGAATACTGGGAAGGGAGGGAAATTTCTTTCATTTTTGATTGAAGAAAAAAAAAAGAGGTGAAAAAAAGTTTTAAAGCAATACCTTTGGAATTCTCTCCTCCCCCTTGGCCACAATTCCTCAAATCAAGGGTTTGTGGTTCTTTCCCCAGAGCGATATTTAAAGCCACTTAGCTCCAAATCCTTGGAAAATGGGATTTTATTTGATAGCAATGGGATTATATATATATAGAGAGAGAGAGAGAGAGACAGTGAGCTACAGCATTGGCACAGCTGAACCCACACACGAGGACTGGGAACTAGGAGACTGAACTGCTGCTGGGAATCTTTGCACCCCAGAATCCACCTCCCTCAGGTGGGGTCTGTCCCGCTAATCAGCCCCCTCCCTCCCCCCCGAGGTGCAGCTCTGTCGCTGGCTGCAAAATGCCTCAGTCTGTCCCCAACTGCCAGTCGCCATTTCCCCCCTCCCTGCTTCTTCCCACCCTCTATTGTTCAAATCCCAAATCTTTCCCCTGCTCCTCTCCCTCTTTCCCTAGCCCCCTCCCCAATTCAAACTCCTGTCTCTCTCCCAAGACTCCTTTGCAAGGAGAGGGGAGAAAAGAAAATGACCCTCTCTGGACTCTGCAACACAAAGGTTCCTAGTTATTACCCCAGGATTGGCCGAACTCATCCACTGATTTCAGCCAGTTCGAGTTAACAAAACACAGATGGTGTCAGGGAATGTCTTAACCCACCCGCCCCCCTTTACAAGGTTCCCAAACACCTGAATTTATGAAGCATTTAATCATCCACCCCCCTATACTACCACCCCCTCCTTTCAGCTGCAGATGTTCAGCTGGGGTCAGTGTTAATACAAAAGGGGAGGCGGAGAGGGGGGCTGTTTTAAAAAAAAATAATTCCCCATGTGGCCTGCTCTGGGTTATTTTCCTGGTGATCAGGCTCTACAAAGTGAGCCTTATTTAAAAAAAAAAGTGAAATGATCCCTGCACGCCCAGAGTACGGAGGGAAATGGAATCAAGACGCGCCTCTCACTCCACACCCTGGATTTTCTCAAACAGGGCAGATGCAGGGTTGTTTCCCCAGTGGATTGGGCCTGATGCGGGTTCACAAACCCGAGTCTTTGGGCGGTTGTGTTTAATGACCCCTTCAAATCCCAGCGGCTGATCAGGGAGTCAAAAAAACTCTGCAGCTCACACGGTCCAGGCGGAAGGGAGAAAGGGTTTGAAACAGTCCCAGGGATGAAATAGTTCATAGGAATGCAGACTGTGAGAAACTGCTTTCTCCAATTTAGCACTTTTCTGGGTGTGTGTGTGTCTGCTTGCCTGGGGTGGGGGTGAGGGCGGGTGATGAGTGCCCATAGAGGAGTTAGCCGTGTTAGTCTGTATCCACAAAAACAACAAGGAGTCTGGTGGCATTTTAAAGACTAACAGATTTATTTGGGCATAAGCTTTTGTGGGTAAAACACCCACTTCTTCAGATGCATAGAGGGGTGTGTCTGTGAGTGCTAGCAGGGCGTCTGCTTTGTCGGCAAAAACACCAGCCCCTCCCTGGATCGTGGGTAGCTCCTGGCGAGGGATGTGATTGGGGCAGAAGCCATAGGGTGTAGGGCTTGATTCTACCCTAAATCTGACACACATACCCCTTAGCCCAGGCGAGGAGCTCGCTCCTAGCGATTTCTCTGATGTTGAACGGCCTCCAAAAAAAGATCCCAGCCTGTCCCCAGCTGCTGCTGTGTCTAGAGTCACCCGATGTGCACATAACCCCAGAGCTACAGAGCCCCGCTACACAGAATCAGAGACCTGCAGAACTGGCTTGGTGGGCATCCAGCTCTGGAGACAACCCAACACACCTTTCTGCCCTTGTATTGTGAGTGAAGGAAAAAGGCCCTCACTCACCCTTACCTCAGGACCTGAGAACCCCCCTGGTAGGATACTGACTCTAGAGACGGACCCTCAAAGGTTCCATTGGAAGGTTGGGCCCTAAAATTCCTTTGAGGCTCTGATCCCAGGTCAACCTAGAACCGACTCCAGTCTACCTACTTCCCCACTTTGTTCTGTTCAACCTCCCAAGCACCGACCCCTCCCTTCCAGCGGTGAAATACTGTCCCTGGGAAATCAATGGGAGTTTTGCCAAGGTTTCACCCCCATCAGACACCTCTGGAGCTACAGAAATTAACCCAATGCTGGGAATTATCCTCTTCACAATGAGAAGATGGGGACCCTAGTATTTTTCTAAGAGACACTGTAAGGCTAAAATACAATTTCTCTCTTACTATAGACACCCGAAATTATTAAAGCCAAAGACATTTTTTTAAAAAATCTTGTTTGTTTCTCGCTGTCTTTGCCTTTCTCCCTCTCAGACTGGTTAGTCAGTTTCACACTTGTGCTTCTAGTCAGTTTCTGAAGGGCCTCCTGCACGAATAGGGGATGCAACAGTCTGGGCTGCCGGAGAACATTTAAAAGCAGCTTTCTACTTGATTTATCAAAAAATACTTGCAAAGCTTTCTGTGTGTGTGTGTGTGTGGGGGGGGGTGTATTCTGAATGTCGTGCCCCGTGAATCCGATCGAATCCCCTTGTCATTTCTAATTTCCCCATTTGCAGGACAAAAGGATTTTCCCCCATTTGTCTCCAGCCCATCAGGAAAAACAACAACAACCCATTCTTCGAGCAATTCATACCCACAAGTTTTAACCTGAAGAAGCTAATACATAGGACCCCGCTGCAAAGCCCAGGGAAGTTAATTTAAACACTCCCATATACTTTGATACTGCACCCCCTTGCCCAAGGAACAGTCTGATGCTGCAGGGGAAGAAAGCAAATTGAAATGCTCTGGAATGAAAGGGCGGGGAACTCAAATATCCGCTGCAGGAGTTTAAATATCCTCCCATGTGATCCCGCTCAGGGCTGGGGTTGGGTGCCTTTGCCTGGGAGCGTATTTGCCATGCACTCGGGAGGGTCTTCTTGTTCCGGGTGTATGAAAAGTTTCTCCCTCCCTGCATTTCATTTCATGTATTGGGGCAGGGAAAACAGATCCAACACCTGGCAACCTGGATTTCCTACCTACAGGCAAAGAGAGTCCGGCCAGGTGACTGCCCCTCCTGCCGTGCTAAAGCGTCCTAATTAAACCGCTCCATCCCACTCAGAACTTGCCAGATTTCCCCTTGGAATTAAGGGGGTGGAAAAGTTTCCAACTCCTCTGGAGAGGCCTGGTTTAGTATGTGTTTTAGCCCCCCCTAGTGACCGCGGGTGGACACTGCAGGTTTAATTTCTGGCTCCTAAGCAGGTTCAGTTGAACTAAGGGGGAGGGTGTCGTTTAAATAGGAGCCTTGATTATTTTTGACACCCCATCCCCACTCGGTAAGTAGAGCGCTCGGACGGTCCCTTCTCCGCCTCCCAGCATAGTGCAAGCCCCGTGTAAAAAAATTTCTACAGGCTCGTTCCCTGGGAAATGGCAACCCCCTGACCCCCAGAGCAACCCAGCTCTGTGCAGGGGGCTGGGACAACTTGTGTAGGGGGGTGCTGAGAGCCACTGAACCAAATGGCAACCCCCCTCTATGATGGAACCCACATCAAGCCAGGGGGAGCGGAGCCCCCAGCACCCCTAGTTCCAGCATCTCTGGCTCTGCGTGTCTCTCCCTGGGTTGTTCTGCAAAACCATCTCAATGCATCCTTGCACTTGCCTACCTGTCAGGCTGTGCTTGCTGCCAGGGTTAGCCAAGCGGTAACTCCTATCACATTGGGGTGCAAACATATCCCCGGGGCCCTGGCTACCAGGCACCAGTGCTACATTCACCCATAAGGACACTACCTTTAGACAGCTCTTGTCTTCCTTTGCCCCAGATCCTCGTAGCGTACCCCATTCCTTCTGCACATACACCCCCTTTCCATTCTGGCTCCCCTTGTCCACTCCCTCCCGAACCGTCCCTCACCCCACAGCTCCCCATCTTTCTTGGCTCCTCCCCATCTCCTTTAGGCCAAGAGCGCAGGGGATTTCTCCCACCCCCTCCCCCAAGCGTCGGGTGCCCAGCCGGCACCATAAGCTCAGCATGGGCCTGGCAGAAGAAATAGGTGGATTCCTTTAGGGCTGCCTGCTAATTTCCCCTTAGCTCAGGGGGCCCTCCATGCTGGAGGAGGGTGTATGTGTGTTGGGCAGGGGGGCTGAGAGCAGAGCCAACGCAGGCTGGAGGCAGGGGGGGGAGCTGTATGGAAGGGATGGGGGATGGGAGAAAGAATGGATACTTAGACTGTAAGCTCTTTGCCGCAGAAACCACCCGTTTGTTGTATGTTTGTGCCGTGCCTAGCACCCTGCGTCCTGGTCCGTGAATGGGGCTGCTCGGCACTCCCACAACACAAATAATACATAATCATTAGAGCTGTCAATTAATTGTCATTAATGCAAGTGATTAACACAAACCAAAATAACTAGATTAAAAAAAATAGTCACGATTAAGGGCAGTTTTAATGGCACTGTTAAACAATACTAGAACACCCATTTAAAGGTACTGTAAACATACATTTTCAAATATATTGATTTCAATCACAGCACAGAATGCAAAGTGTGCAGTGCTCTCTTTATAGTCTTATAATAAAGTTTTGTGAGGTTTTGTGAGGCTGGAAGTGATATTCCCTGTCTCCTCCAATATAATTTCCTGGCTTTCTCCTTTTCTGCAGCTGGGAGTCTCATCCCCAAACGTTGTCCTGGCTCCTGCACCCTTTGTGGTTCCACACTGCTTAGCCGTGACCAGGTGAGTGGAAGGGACTCGTAACTCCTCCATGGTGGCCTTTCCACCCATCCCCTGTAAAGAGAGTTCAGGCCCAGGGTCAGTTGATTTTATTATTTATAAACCTGAAGACCCCAATCCTGCAATCAAATTGACAGGGGCACGCCCTTGCAGCCAGGAAGTCTGCGGGACACCACCCAGGGAGAAAGTCCTACCCTTCCATGCAGTTCCGGTCACAAACCTGGGGCCTTCGTAAAATTGATATATATTTCAGCTCACATGAGCTGAATCCTACTCTGCATAATCCAGCTGTCCAGCAGCAGCTTCTCCTTTGATTGTGAATTATTCTTTCCCCTAGGTTTGAAGGGACAATTATGATAATTTATCGATGACACTGTATTTGTATGGCCCCCATTACGGGGGATCTGGGCACAGTGCAGCCTTTGATGTACTATCCTCAGATCAGCCCTGTGGAGGTAGGACAGTGCTGTCACCCCCCATTTACAGAGGGGCCCGTGGGCCCGTGGCAGAGCAGAGAACTAACCATGGCACTCCCAGCAGTCTGACCCCTGGGTCAGGCTTCCTTCCCCACTAGAGTGTCTGCCTATATAGTACAGGGCACAGAATGTCACCCTGCACCGAGCCCAGCACCTATAGCATAGCTTTCCAAAGGAGGCCCACTCTTGTATCATACTGAAGAGCCACACACTTTCCTTCAGCAATTTACTCTTTGTCATTAGATGCGTGCAAGCTCTCTAGGGCAGAGGCTGTCTGTTCTATGCATGTACAGCTCCAAGCACAAGGAGACCTCTTGGTGCTAGGCCAATAGACCGATAAAATAATAGGGTTAGCACTTAAGCTAGGGGTATGTGAGAGTGGAGTTTGGGGGAGGCAGCGTGGTCTATTAGTGTATCTCAAGGACCGGTCCGTGGACCCGCGCCAGTCCCTGAGATCCCCCTGACACAGTATAGTTAGGCAGCAAGCCGGTCCCTGGTATCAAAAAGGTTGAGAACCACTGGTCTATTAGATGGGAGAACTGGACAGGGGGTGAGAGGACCTGGATTCTATTTCCAGCTCTGTTGTGTGACTGCTTCACCCCCTCTCCCATCCCAGGCCATGTCCATCTTTACTGTTTAGAATGGGAATGCTTGCGGGCAGGGACTGTCTCTGTATGTACAGCACCCAGCACACCGGGCCCCTGGTCTCAGCTGGGGTCTGTACAACGCCTGACACAATATAGTCCTGGTCCATTTCTGCAGCTCCTGAGCTCTACTTAGAGGTTCTTCCTCAGAGGTTTTTAAGGTCAGGCTTGAGAAAGCTCTGGCTGGGATGATTTAGTTGGGGATTAGGTCCTGCTTTGAGCAGGGGGTTGGACTAGGTGACCTCCTGAGGTCCCTTCCAACCCTGATGTTCTATGATTCTACAGTAATGCAAATAATAATTGATAACAATGGAGTTCTTTTTCAATTAAATGCAGCAGCTGGTGGCAGCAGCAATGGCCACAAGGTGGCATCCTCTGCATGGCTTGTGGGAGAGACTCCTAGGAAAAGGATGGAGCTGGGTGAGGGTTGGTCATGGAATTGAGGGCCGGCTCTTTTGCTCTGGGTGGCATTGCTGGTACAGTCAGGTTTTATTTGCTCAGCAGTGGAAATGTCTCTGCCTCATTCCATTCACTCAGCAGAGTGGTAATGTTGCAGCCAGGAGTCCGGCACCACCTTAAAGACTAACAGATTTATTTGGGCATAAGCTTTCGTGGGTAAAAAAACCCATTTCTTCAGATGTGTAACACAGGGGATGGCCGGTGTGGGAGATACCTGGGTGGTGGGTGCTTCCCCTGCCCAGGTCCCAGGCATAAGCCAATTCCCAGCTGCTCTTGGGAGGAAATTCCCGTCCCCTCTGGTTATTCCTATGGTTCAAGACTGCACGATTGGCCAGGTGCATAATGTGCCTGGGCGTCTCTCTGGGAAACATCTTGGTCAGGCCACGTCTGGAGGCAGGAGCCTAGACGAGCGGGACCTTTGGTCTGTTCCAGCGTGGTCCTTCATCTGTGCCACTCCTCCGTCACTCCTGGCAGTGACTCCTGCTGGTGGACAGGCTGGCAATGGCTGGAGAGGCTGAGATCTCCCTGGGAGCGACTCCTGCTCCCCAACAACCAGCATTCCCACACCGGACCCCACACACCAGACCCCTCCTGCTGGGGCAGACTGGAACTGGAGTAGCTGCTCAATCCCCCCCACAACCAGCGCCCCAGCTGGGAGCAACTGAGACTGGAGGAACCAGGAATGTTCTCCCTCAACCATTTAATTTACCTCTACTTAAAATATATCATTGAAATGGGGTCTGCGGCAAGAGCCGATGGAGGGGAGGCGAATAGGAGGTGAGAGGTGGAGATACCCGACTGCTCCCCTTTCCCCCCCAGCTCTATCCCCTTCCTCTTGCTTCTAAGCTGCATCGCGCAGCCTGCTGCAAAGACCCAATGCCATGGAGTGAGTGGTTCCCACTCCGTGGGTGGTGACAAGGGCTGAAACAGGTTGAGCATCTAGGTGCGGTGGCGGGTGACACATGTCATGATTGGCCTCCTCTCCCAGCTGGAGTTGGGAGAGCAGAGCAGCCCCACCCTCTGTCTCAGCGTCCCTCCTGCAGGGGCACAGCCTGGCTGCTGGTGCTGCGGGGAAGGCTTGGGGGCCCAGAGGGGAAGAGCCCTTTCCCGGTAATGAACGACGCTGTGGTGCTGGCGTGGGGGCCTCCGAAGTAAGCACTCAGGGCCTGTACCTCCGTGAAGGCTGGGAGGGTGGCGTCCCCCCAAGAAGCAGCTCCAGTCGCTGCCCATTTTCCCACCTGCTGCGTTAGCAGAGGCTGGGCTGAGCATTGCTGAGCTGAGCAATGAGGCGGGGAATCCTCAGGGCAGGTTTCACCCGCCGGCAAATCTCAGGGACCCACCATCAAAACTTGAGGGTAGCCTCTGCTGGTCGATGTCAGCCATATGACCTCCCCTCTGGGCAGGGAGGTAGCCATTGGCCTGAGTCCGCACACAGCCCACCTGTGGGCCTTGCAGAGCCTCTGGCTGGCCCTGCCTCTTTCCTTCTCCATTTCTAGAACATAATGGCTGTACTGGGTCAGACTAATGGTACAGGGTCCTGTCTTTGGACTGTGGCCAATGCCAGACGCTTCAGAGGGCAATTATTGAGTGATCCATCCCCTGTCGTCCAGTCCCAGCTTCCGGCAGTCAGAGGTTTAGGGATACCCAGAGCATGGGGTTGTGTCCCTGACCATCCTGGCTAAGAGCCGTTGATGGATCTATCCTCCAGGATCTCATTTAATTCTTCTTTGAACCCAGTTATTCTTCTGTCCTTCACAATGTCCCCCCGGCAACGAGTTCCACAGATCAACAATGCATTGGATGAAGAAGTACTTCCTTTTGCTTGTTCTAAACCTGCTGCCTCTTAATCTCATTGGGTGACCCCTCTTCCTTTCTACCACCTCATTTCTCCCCCATCTCGATTGCCGCTGTCCCTACCGCCACTGTCTAGCTCCAGTGCATCAGAGAAATCTACGTCTCGGGGCTCATTGGCACTGGAGCTTTCAACCATCAGTGCCCAGCTGTGGCTATAGCTGCACAAGTGCCAACAGGCAGAGCCACTTTTCGCACTGCTCTGTTTTCACGCTGGGGTTAGGCTGCCCCAGTGCACAGAGTAGCTGTGCCTGTCTGCACTAGGACTTTGCATGGGTGCTGCTGTGTAGGTGACCAGGCAGCAAAGGGCAAGCCCCCATTGCCTTCGGCATTTCATAGGATGCCAATCGCCGCAGCAGCTACACGTGACATACCAAAGTCCATCCCCTGTTCTTAATTCAGCCTCTGGGCTTGGAGGAAGTGGGCGCCTGACCAAGCAAAATCCTCAGGAATCTAATGGTGCAAATTAAACGTCTCAACCACTCACTGAATTAAGGCCTAATGTGCCAGTTATTGCAAAATTTAGAAGAGATGAATTATTTAGAGCCATCTACCCAGGCTGAGGAACTCCCCAGTAGGCTGGTCTAACCGAGACTCGTCTTTTGAGCTGTTGGCGAGAGCTCCCAGCCCGGGAGAATTTTTGAGATAACAAACTTTTCCCCCTTCCTGAACCAGGACAAAAAGCCTTAATCTCGACGATTGTTGTGAACCAAAAATCCTCCCCCCCAAACCCGGCTTGGGTCAGTGGCCACGTTTTGTTCCGATCACTTTTAAACATTTTGATTTCGACTCTTTAAAATCTGTCTACTAGACACGAACTTGGATTGCAAAATAAAAAATGATTTCAAAGCACCACATGGAATTTTGCAGTTAAAAAAGGTCAAAACAGGGTATTTTGACAAGTTTTGCCATTTTTTTTCCAGCCCCAAAATGTTCCAAATGGAAAATCGGTCAAATTGACCCAGTTGCAGGAGCAGTTTTGGTTTGGACGAATTGGCATTTTCAGACAAAAAAAATGTTTCCTTGACAACTTCCCAACTGGCTTTACTGTCAGCTGCTCACCGAACTGTTTAACAATCAGTCCAGGTTTATTAGACTGTCACTGCCACTGCTCCAGAAATTGCAACCTGGTGCATGGGGTGGCAGGGCCATTGAGGTTTGGCCTGGCTGCGACGGAGGGGGAGGCTGGACCAAACCTGAGTGACGCTACAATCCCACAGCCCCATCACAATGACACTTGGTTTGGGGACCCACTCAAATAGGGGGCCCGGTGCAAGCTGCCCCTTTGCCCTGCTCCCCATGTTCACGCATATTGACCACCCACCTGCTCTGCCCCGGCTTTGGAGTGAGTGCGCTCTGGTGGCAGGTCCTTTAGCCTCTCTCTGGGTTCTGCTAGAGGAGCTCTCCAGGGGGAGCACAGGGGCCTTCTTGTCCCAAGTCTCCATGTGTGTCCACGAGACATTGCTGGGCCGACTGCATCCTGTGTAACTTGCTACTTACCCACCACACTCGGCCCTCTTCAGGAGGAGAAGGTGCCGCAGCCACAAGCCAACGGGTCGAATTCGTGGGATTCCAGGATCATGTGTAGCACACAGAGGTTTCAGTCAAGATCAGAGCCCCATTGTGCTGGGCGCTGCCGCATACACATGGTGCGAGACAGTCCCTGGAGAGCGAGAGAAGGCAGGCAAAGGAAGGATGATTATCTCCATTTTACAGGTGGGCAGCTGAGGCACAGAGAGATTTGCCCAAGGCCATGCTGGCAGTCAGTGGCCGTGGAATTGAACGCAGGCTTCCTGCATCCCAGCCGTAACCGGCAAAGCCGCCCTTCCTCTCCACAGAGCTGCGGTGGGGATGACATTACCCCACTGGGTCCTAACCACGAGGCTGCAGGCAGCCTGGAAAATGCCGTGTCCCCAGGTTTACTGATGGCGTGGGAGGGGTTCAGTTCATCCCCACTTATTGGACCTGGGCAAATTCCCTGATTCTCCCCCACCCCCCACCCCTGCAACGAGGCTTCTGAAATAAAAGCCACGTCGAAACCTGGAATAAAATTAATTAGGGGGAAGAGGGAAAGTCATCTCTTCTCGAGAGCGCCAAATTCCATCACTATGGAAACGAGAGGAGAAGCCCGGTAGCTGGCGCTCTCCTGGGGCCTAGAGGCTGGCGGTACGGGGCGAGGCGCCGTCTCTTCTGTCTTTCTTTTGCCTTTTCTCTCCTTTTCTGGTCCATTTGTTTTTCTCCTCGTTTGAAATTTTGTTCAGTGATTTTAGCGTTAGCCCCAAGTGCCAGACTGGCAGCTCTGGGGACCCGGCCCTTTGTTCATCAGCAAAGCAGGTAGAGCAGCCAGAGAGAGAGACTCTTTCTCTCTCTCTCTCTCCCCCCCGCTCATGTCCCGGGAGGGCTGAATTAAAGGAATCTGCCGCTTTAGGCGTGGCCCCCTGGAGCTCCACCCCTGCACCATGGCTCCGCCTCTTTTTGGAGTGGCAGTAGGTTTCAGAGTTATGCTACCTGGGGCAGCGCACACCTCTTGGAGCTCCCATTTCAGGCTGTCTGCAGACTCAGGCAGGCGTCCGTTACACTTGGTTCAGGTTTCCAAGTTTTTTCTTTGCGTCCCCAGAGGCTAGGAACAAACAAAGCTCAATTTTCTTTTTAAGACAATGGAAGCTGGGATTCATCACGTGACTCGAGGAGCTGGGGCCCTAGACATAGGCCTGTTGTGGTAACGCCTCACCCCAGCCCTGTCCGGTTTTGGCTTGCTGCCCTAACGAACCAGGATCTCCAGAGCCTGAAGCAGCCTCTCCAGTGACTCCCAACAGGAGACCTCCGCAAGGGGTGTTTGGCAACGTCCCCACTCAGTCCCGGGCAGCCTGCAGTCAGAGGGGCCCATTCCCCTGCTGTACGTGTGTAGGTGATTGGGCTAGGAAGTCGGTCCTGGCTTCCTGCAATACCCTGGACTCGGGTAACGCCTTTCTACCTGAGGGGCTCGAGCTACGAGGGAACGCAGCCAGGCTGAGGGCGGTAGAGCAGGAGGTTGGCCTTACAGCTAAGGCATTGGTGGGTGGATGTGGGATCAATGCCTCGCTCTGCCCCCAATTCCCTGTGTGATCTAGGGCCAGGCAGCGAGATCCCCCGCGGTGCTTTTGAAAAACCCGCCACCAGCCTATCTGCATCTGTGGGCACCTAAATAGCTTGAAAAACCTGGCCCTGACTTTCTCTGGGCCTCCCTTCCTCAGCTCCTAGTCATGGCCAAGCTGAGACAACGCGCCTAAGATCAGGTCACCGGGGAGTTCTGTGTCCCACCCCCGGCCTGCTCTAGCCACTGGTCTACGCAGCCTATTCCCTCCAGGAGCCGGCAGGATCCTTGGGTGTGTTAACCGGGTGAGTTTTGGGGGTGGGGGATCATCACACAAAGCCCAGCTCCCGTGCTGCGCTATCACCGCTCTGCGCGTCTCTTTGTTTCTCTCGCTAACTTTCCAAGCCTGGGCCTCCCGCCTTGGAGGCTGGTATGAGAGAATGGCTAACCCAGTGCAGATTCCCCCGAAGGCTCCTTGCTTCGCTGCACCCCATGCATGTCCTCTGCCTTCCAGGGAGGCTGGACCTAGGTCAGCCAAGGGAGAGATTCTGTGGGAAGGGCAAATCAATCAATAGGGGTGGCTGGCGTTGTATGTGTCCTCCCACCTTGGCAAGGAGCTGGGCCTGGTCACCTCCAGACCTAGACAGGTAAGAAGCTGGCATCCACCAGCCCTAAGAGTCTCCACATGCCATTCAGGTTATCCTAGGCCTGGCCGGGCATTTCTGCCCTGGGGCTAGTTCCCAGCCCTCCATGCTGCTGCTGGCTGCATCAACACTCTCAACTTTTGGGAGCCATTGGTTCAAATCCTGCCAAGATCAAGTTGGCCCGTTATCATTCCAAGGTAAAACCTAGTGTGGTGGGTTCAAGTTGTTGAGCAGAGAGATTTCATGTGGCCTTGTGTGGGTCTTCCTGATCACCGGAGCAGGAGTTTTCCTTTCTGCACTTAGGCAGCCTTTCCCCTCCACCCCAGAGGTGGCTGCATTGCAGTGACTCTGCCTAGAGCTGCCAAAGCATTTGTGGGAGGGGAAAAGTGCTATGTCAAATAAAACGTAATTAGTCCGAAGTGGAATGTTAATTGGCAGCCTTAATTCCAAGTGTTGCTGGCGCCTACAGCGTTCAGACTGTGCTCAGGGGTGAAAAGCTAATACGTGGGTCACGTGACCGTTGCATAGGTAGGGGCTGTAATACAAGGGACTGGATGGTATCTGGGGGAAGGAGGATGGGCTTGTCTGGTGAGCTGGGAGATGTGGGTTCCCATCCCCCATCTGCTTTTTCTGGTGCCTCATTGTGCGTGTACCTAAAATGGAGTTAATGATACTGAGCTGGCCCTGGCTTTGCTAATGAATGTGCCCCGAGACCCTGGGATGAAAGGGGGCTGCATTCGCTGTGTCCCCAAAACACTCTCCCCCAACCTGGCTGCATTCCAAGCCAGGCTGTACCCTCTGGGGGCTCCATTCTGGCTTGACAAATCCGGGAATAGAAGCTGGGTCTGGTGCATCATGCCCCAGGTATACTGCCTCAGGTATTTAACGAGCCCAGGGTACGTCTACACTGCAGCTGGAGCTGTAAGTTCCAGTGTGGGAGACGTGCGCACGCTAGTTTGGATTGAGATAGCGCACTAAAAATACCAGCCTGACTGCCTGAGCAAAGCTAGCGTGCATCTGCCTGCCTGAGCTGGATAGTCCACCTCCAGCTGCAGTGTGGACGTGGCCTAAGAGACTTACCTGGCTGCCAATACCATAGGCTCTGAGCACCTCACAGTCTTTACTGGGGTTATCCTTAAGCATCCCTGGGGGGCAGGGCTACTTTCTCCCTGTTACAGATGGGGAACTGAGGCACAGAGAGACTTAAGCAACTTGCCCAAAGTCATCCAGGGTGGGGAATTGAACCTGGGTCCCTGGCTAATGACCAAACCCCAGCCCCAAAGACATTTGCCCAGGGGATAGTGATTGCAGAGTCTTGCCTTATCATCTAGTGGCAGCCTGCCATCCTCCTGGGCGCGTTGTGTGCCTTCTCCCCCTGCCCAACTGGTCCCGTCCGGAGTAAGTTGGGGTTCTTGCTAGTGCCACGGTGGGGTCCTCTTCTCCAGGAGAAAAGTGGGACTGGGCTCCGTGTGTTCCGGTTACCTGAGTGCCTTGGGATCCACATGCCAGCACTGGGGCTGCCAGGCGGGGTCCCAGCCTCTGGGGTCCTGCCCTTTAGTGGGCTAGTAACAGGACGCCAACCCCGCTCCCACCTGGGAGCGCAGCACAAGCCACATGCCAGGAATTCAGTTCACTCAGGGAGCTAGCAGAGATCCTTTTGGTGCCATGGGCACGGATGACGTGTCCAGCCAGCATCTTTAGCCAGGCTTAGAGAGCATGTGCAAACACTGGGGGAGCTGGGAGAGTCCATGCCATCCTTCCAGGAAGACACAGATGGTGTGTGCCATCTGCCCTGGCTCCACCGGCCAAGGGGAGCAGGTTCTCTTTCCTGCCACCCTCCACCTCTATTGCTGCCCCAGGGTAGCAGGCAAGCAGCAACCTGGCACTCGACTGGGGGCATCCATCCCCTTCCCATCTCATCTCCATCCTCCAGCAGCTGGTTTCTATAGCAACCTGGTACCTGCCTTCCCCCACGGCCCTGCCTTGCACCTGATTCTAATTCACCACATTGTTCTCCTGAGGCCATGGGGCTATAAATATCTCTCCACACGCACTCCGAGCAGGCCGGGCGGAAGGGCAGGGTGGAGGGCCGGGGATGCACACACATCTGGGGAGGGGGCAGGGACTGACGCTGGGCTGTAGCAGCGCTCCTCCACGTTCACACAACACACTCTCTCTTGCACACTTACGGGCCTGCACGTGCAAACGTGTGCACAGGCTGCACCCCCCGGGGAACTTTCACAGCCGGCTTCGTGCCTGGCTGCCACTAGCTTTGGACATGAGCTGGGATGGCCCTGGACTATGGAAGTCCTAGGCAGAGGGCAGAGCAGGGGTGAACGGAGGAGCCCACCCCCTGGGACAGGGCTTTCTTTCCAGAGACACTACATCCTGCACTGACTCTGCACCCCCGTTCTCTGGTAGCAGAAAGGCCCTTGGCTGCTTTACAGATAGCCTCAAAGTCAGAGCCAGTGGGCCGGCAAGTCAGGAGCCCTGGGCTCCCCCGGGCTTGGCTGGGTGACCTTGGGCAAGTCACGTCCCCGCTCTCTGCCTCAGTTTCCCCTCCCACCCTTTCTGTCTGTTGTCTGTTTTGAGCAGGAGCTGTGTCACTCTTGGGATGGACTGGCCCTTTCGTGGAGTTATCTCTGGGGGGGTTGGTCTGATTTCTTTTCTCGGTGCTCCCACAACCATTACATCGCAAGCAAGGCGCTGACAAGCTGCACCTGGTTCAATGCAGTGGGTCAGGAGAGAAAGGCCCGGCCGCCCTAGGTGTTTACAGACTAACCGCAAGACACACAGAGAACTATTCTGGAAGGCAGATCGCACAGACCCTGCACAGCGACTGCCAATGCCCTCCAGGGCTGGCCCAGCTCGCGTTGGCCCTTTAAGGGACTAATTGGGCTTAGTCCTCACCAGAGTTTAATTAGCTGCCATCCAGGTGCTGGGACTGGGGATGAGGAGCACTGACAGCCGGCAGACTGTTAGTTAAAGGCCAGGCAAGCAGCTCAACTGGGAGTGAGACCTGCAGAGAGCAGGTGGGTTCCTGGAGGACGCAGTGGCCGGTTTATTTCTGTGATTTGGTGCTGAACTGGTTTGAGCTGGAGAAACAAAGCTCACCCTGGCAGGAAAGAGACTGAAACCCTGCTGCTGGCGGACGTGTTACTTAATGCACCGAGTGGTGAGCCAGCCCCAGTGTCTTATGACTCTCTCTCGATTTGTACTCACGGGACCCTTGTCTCAGGATGTCTACACGGGGGCGGGGGAGTATGTTTGTAACGAGGGTTAGCCCCCCCACTGTTCACTAACTTGTGTTAAAATAGCAGCGAGACATGGCAACTCAGATGAGCAGCTTGACTTGAAGCTTATATGGGAGCCCAGGGTTGACCCTGGGCCGCTAACCTGAGTTAAAAGCTGCGTTGCCGTGTGTTAAGAACACACTGTGCATTGCAGTGGACGCACACCCACAGTTGTGGGCTCTAGGTGCTACTGTAACATACGTAGCAGCCTTGCTAAACTCTCTCCACGGCAACCCCCTTCAGCTGATGGACGAGCCCGTTCCTTAGGGGACAGTTGCTCCGTGTAGCTGTGAATCCCTCTAGGTGGACACCACTGGCATGTAATGCTGAGGCCTGGTCTACACCAGGAAATTTGGTCTAATAAGATGGGAGTGGCCATACAGGGTCAGACCAAAGGTCCATCTAGCCCAGTTTCCTGTCTTCCAACAGTGGCCGATGCCAGGTGCCCCAGAGGGGATGAACAGAACAGGGAATCATCAAGTGACCCATCCCCTGTCGCCCATTCCCAGCTTCTGGCAAACAGGTATTCCCTCACCCGCCTTGTCTCTCTAGGCTCATGGGAAATAGTCCTGCTTGTCTCTCCAACAGTAGAAGCTGGTATCACTCGATGCAATGGTGCAAGTCTGCCATGGATCCCTTTGTGGTGATGGCTGGAAGGATCGGTTGGCTGCACCCCCCAGGGTGCCCGAAGCCCAGCAGCCATGAGGCGTGTGGCCGCTAGTGGTGCATGAGAGAGCGTCTAAACGAGCAGTGCAGTTTGCCAGGTCTTTACTTCCTACCTGCCTCCCACTCCCTCATCTCAGCAGCTGCAACGTCTTTCCTCCCAGCCAGGATCGGAGCCCAGGCAGCTTTCACAGGGCAGCGTATGGATCGCCAGGAGAAGAAACCTGTCCCTGAAGGAAATGGATAAGAGTCTTGTCCCTGCTCCCCCTGCAAAGCTGCCTCTTCTCTGAACTCTGCTGAAGGTCGTAGCGTCTTCCACTTCCTCCAAACGCTGCTATCTTGAGCCTCTGCAGCTGGGAACCTTTCACCTCCACTACAAGAGCAGCCACTCAAAGCTGCAACGTCCTGGATAAAAGGGCGCTGCCGAGTGCGGTGTGCATTTGAACTAAGTCCCCGAGCCAGGCTGACCTGATGTCTGCATAGAGAGATGGAGAGAAAAGGCTGCCCTTGTTCTCTGCCTGCTTTATGTGTCGTTCATCCTTTCCCATCAACCCCCCTCTCTCTTTAACAGTAACCCCCAGCTAGCATTTGTCAGCCGTACATCTCAAAGTGCTTCCAAAGGAGGTCAGGACCATTATCCCCATTTTACAGCTGGGGAAAGTGGGCACTGAGATTGACAGGGGGGAAACTGAGGCACCAGGAGTGACAGAGACTTCAGAGCCAGGAACCCAGATCTCCTGAGTCAAAGGCCGCTGCTCTATCCACTAGGCAATCCCCCCTTTTCTTAGTCCAATCTTTTCTCTTTGCCTATCACATCATCTGGATTCGGGTGACCCCTTCCCCTCAGGGCTGCACTACGTACGGATGTGTTCCCCTGTCTCATCCCATTCCGGCTGCACCGGAAGAGCAGGTGCAGTCTGTCTCCTGTAGCTGTCTGTCTGTCTGTCTCCTGCCTGCCTTCAGTTCCCAGGCTCTGATCACTCAGTCTGCGGCTCGTTAGACTGCGCCTCTGATTTGCACAGTTAATATTTAATCGCAGATCAACCCGACAGGTTTCTCTCTTCAGCAGTTTGTAACCTAATGATTGTTTTGTTTCTGAATGTCGGCGTCACCGGAGGCTGTTTGCTGATAATTTGGGGGAGGAAATGCAGTCTTCCGCACGCACCTCAGTTCTGTTGCGGGGCCTCGGTATTTTTTTCAGCAATGTTTTTTCATATTCAGGAGGGTTGGGTTCTTCCTTTCCCCCCAGCACACACACCTGACTGTTTGATTCTTGACTGCCCCAGGGAGGTTAGATACAAACAAACTCACTTCACACAGGCCGCCCCACAGCCTTTGGCTAGCTCTGCCATCTAGGCTGGGTTGGGCCCCTTGATTAGTACCTGCTAGCTCATTATTACCCTGTGAAGTCAATTAGTCTATCCCCCTCCCATCCCCAATCATTCTCTGGAAGCTTCACTCAAAGGTTTCTATGGTGGGGAAGGTTTCGGTGCTTGGGGTCTGCCCTGTGTCCCCGAATAAGAACACAAATGGAATCTGCTCAGTCCTCGAGGAAGCGTGGGGAACTGTGTGCAGACTCGCAGGCATTATGCGTCTCTAGGCTCTCAGCTCTCTGGGGTGAGAACTGTCTCTTTGTTCCGCTTTTGTACAGCTCCTAGCGCACTGGGGACCTGGTCCATACCTGGGCTCCTTGGTGCTACTGCAACATAAATAATAAAAACTTGAAATCCGTGATGCAAAGGAGGGGTGTGCTCCGGGCTAATCTTTAAACTGAACCCAGACTCGAACCAAACCCAAGCCCACCCAACCCGACCTGAGTGGGTCGAGTCATTTTCCAAACCAATCCCAGGCCTTCCCCTGGACCTGAGTCAGAGCCGCCACTGCCTCCTGGCCACGGGGTTGTATGTCCTGCATTTGACAGCCCCCACTGCACTGCGTGTGTGCCATGCAGGAAGGGACGCTGGCCCTCCTTGGCACGCTCACTCCGCTGTGCACCCAGCGCAGCGCCAGCCGGGTGGTGGCAGCTGGCAGGAAAGGGTCACACAGCCCACACTGCAGCGACCCCCTTGCCAGGAGGAGAGGAGGCGACCCCGGGACAGCTGGGTTGTTTTCTGACCCACCCTGAACCCGACACTTGTAGTCAGGTCCCGGTCGGGTTGGGTTGCAGGGCTCTAATGCAAAGCAGTTGTGCTCCCAAGAGCTCCCTCTAGTGGCAGTGATGCTATTTTACCCATGAACCCCAGCCATGGGCTTGATTGCACTAGGTGCAAACAGAGGGCCCCTGCCCCAGAGAGCTTCCAGACTAAGTAATAGAGGAGGATTCAACCTGCCTGCCTCCTGCATAAGACCCGCCTCCCCTTTGGCAAACACTGCTTGAGTTACACTGGCTTTTGCTTTGTATAAGCAGGGTCTGTCGCTGTCTCTGGGTATGACCCTGGAGCTCAAGCATAGGTCGCAATGGCAGATGTTCTTGCTAGATATAAGAACACCCGGGCCGCCTCCTTCCTTGCTTCGGTTATTAGAGGAAACAAACTTTCATTTTAAGCAGCGACCGCAGCCAGCATTTAATTAGCTGCGGCTGGCAAGCCAGATCCTGATAGGATCGCATTCAAGAGGAAGGTGATTGGCATTTCTATCCTAATGGCATCTTATCAGGGAAGCCTGTGCAGCAGGGAGATATGCAGGGAGCGCAGTTCAGGGTCAGTGGTATCCTTATGCCAGCGCAGAGCCCTGCTGCAGGGTTTCTTCACTTCTCCTTTGGTTTTGAGGATCTGTATTTGTATGTGACTGATGCTCTAGGAAGTGACGCAGTGAGTGCTGGACAGAGGCAGATAATGTACCTGCTTCCCACAGCGCACCTCCAGTTTTGACCCACAGCGACCCGTGTTGTGCCAGTCCTGGAGCAGTGTCAGTGCAATGCACGATTAGTCTGCAGCTCCCAGCCTCGTCCAGGCCTCTGTGTCTGCCCAGGCAGGGACTGAACCTGGTATCTTCAGTGCCAAAAGCCCAGGCCTCCACCAGTTGTGGGAAAGGAGCAACTCCCTTAGTTGGTAGCAGTGGTAGGCTCTTATCCTCTATATGGACCAGTCACTAGAGGGCGATATGACCCACTTGGCAGCCTGTTAACAATGCACCTCAATCCTGACCCGCAGCACTTCCTGCTAGTCCATCTCCAGGCCTTCCTTGAGCAGAGCCTGTGAATCACTCTGACTGTGTGGTGACTTTCGTAGATACAATAGCTATCGAGTCCTCTCTAGAATGGGACCATCCAATCCTGCACTTCCCTTCAGCCTGCTTGCTCCGCCCCACCCCCAGCCTTGCAACCTAACCTTCCGCCTTCCACCACTCCCTCCCTTTCGGTGCAAGCTTTTCACCACGCACTTTCCAAAGCCCAGGCATGATCCACTGGTCCCATCTATTTGGGCTGCTCTGGGTCACCCCAGCATTTCATCTCCTGGCACTGGTGCCCTGCAATGCCCCTTCTGGCTCTGGGGGTTGGCGTGCCCTGGGTGCTTTACTTTAGTTTCCCCTTGACTGAGCATGGGACTCGGACCCAGCAGATGTAGGTTCTATTCCCAGCTCTACCGGTGGCCCTGTAAAATAAGGATAACGAGCCAGGCCTCCACTTGTAAAATGCTTGGCGATCTCCCGATGACCAGCATTTGATCAGAGCGAGGGGCTGTTCTCATTAGTGACATACGCTGCACTGAACGTTGTGTTCACAACCTCTGCTCTGACCAACCCAGCTTCTATGGCCTGGGGTCTGTGAACCCTTGTCAGCTAATTCCCACCGGCTGCAGCAGCTCCAGCCCCCTAACGTGGAGCTGCAGATGCTCAGAAATCCGGCTGATGGGCTGGAGCGCAACCTGCTTCTGCTTTCAAGGTGTAATTTTCTAGCCATTCCCTGAGAGGCTGCAGCAGCTCGAGAAAACACAGTGGAAGAGATTGCTGCTCAACCAGCCCTCTCCGTGCTCACAGGGGCCTTGCAAATTCCCCCACGAAAGGATTCATTTATGTCCAACTGGCCTCCCCCACCCATCTGTTCTCTTAAAATCCCAGCAGCGTGCCTCTCCCATCCCAGGGAAGCGAGGCCAGTGCAGGGAAGCCGGAATGCTTTGTTCACGGTGCAGGGGAAGTACCAGGAGCATAGGAGGGAGCAGCCTCCTAGCAGAGAAGTGAAAGGGGATCATTTAACCCCACTGCAAGATCTCCATGTTGTTTCCCTGGTGGGAAGGCAGTGCTGCTTAATGGGTAATGAGGAATCAAGGGCTCTTGGGTTCTATTCCTGCTTCACTGTTGACTTGTCATGTGACCTTGGGCAAAGTCGCTGCACCTCCCTGTGCCTCGGTTTCCCCATATGCAAAAGGTGGATAATACCAGTCTCCTATGGGAGGCAGGGGCCTTAATTCCGGTTTGTGAAAGTTTGAAGTGTTGTTAGAGGCAGGGCCAGCCCTCTGTTTCCAAACAGTCTCACAACCTGGCGATCACTGGGTTTTTCATTGCAGTGTGGATGTACCCTTAAGGTATCTGACTAGGCTTCAGATAATCCTGGCTGGACAAAAGGGAGCTGCTCCCGGTGCTTCCCCTCTCTTGGTTTCTGGAAGGGGGAGCAGCTGCTGGCGTTGGGGGAGCTCTGAGTTTGGAAGGGGATGCTTTAGAGGGAGGGCGAGTTTTAATAGAGCTGAGGTTATGGGTAGTGGTAAAATATAGGGCAGATCAGCAGACTTAGCAGGGCCCTGTGCATTCCTAAGATGCCCTGCTCCCCAATGGCCAGCCCTGGCTGGGCGGTCGGGGAAGGATTTACTGCCAGACGGGGGGAGATTTCACTCATCTCTGCAATCAGCAAAGCCGCTCGTTCTAACAAGAAAATCCTCTTAAAACTGCAGGAAGAAAGACAACCTTGTTAAGCAGCTGGGTTTCTTTGCTGCACATCAGATGGCCGCTGGGACAGCTCAGCTGGAACGGGGGAGCCTGGGAACAAGGTGGAGGCAGAACTGAAATGCCCTGATTCTGCTAATGGCATGGAGGGAACTGGAGCCCTCCGGAGCAGGAGAGGAGAAGGCCCAGTTCAGGGAGCGGGCGGGGCGAGAGAGAGCCGGCAGGGAGCAGTGAAGGGCTGGAGACAGGAAAAGCCATCAAGGGGTACAGGAATCGTGCCTGGACTCTCAATGCCTTGGTGCCGACGGGCAGTGCCAGTCTGATCCCTGGCAGGGGGAAGCTGGTGTCAGCTGGCCATGAAGGGAACTCAGCTGCTGGGGTCCTATAGCAGGGAAGGGAGCTTTTATCATGGAGCAGGGACTAAGCTGAGTCCAGCCAGGGAATGCCGGGCGCGGGGGAGGTGGAATCTTTTTGAACGTATTGGGAAGGGGACGGGAACTCGCTGGGCAGACCCTACCCCATTAGGGTGGCTTGTATTTGCCAGCTGATTCGAGCTGCCTCTGTCTTGCCCGTGCCAGGAAAGAGCAGACCAAGGCTGGCAGTTGGCTTCCTTTTGTACCTGCTCAGCATCAGCTGTGCCACTGAAGGAAGCCTGAGCCTGCCCCGTTGACTTCAGCGGGAGTTTGGCGCTCGCGGGGCTGAGCGAAGGATCACCGGGAGCCTGCGTTCAGCAGAGAGGGCTGTGGGTGGCGTATGTGACTAGGGAGGACCTGAGGAGGCCTGGAGGCCAGCTCCCAGGGAAAGGGGGTGAGGAATTCTTTGCTGCTCTGTAACAAGGTGGCTTGCCCTGGGGCCGGGCTGGAGAACTGAGGCTTAAGCCAAGCAGAGTACAGAATGAGCCCCACCTGGGGGCAATCAGGCCCCTCCCTAAGGAGCAGCAAGTGTCTCTAGGGAAGAGGGAGGGGCCAGGCTGAAGTGGTGATAGAGCCCAAGGGGAAGAGCTGCAGGGGGAGTTTGCTAGGGGGCGAAGAGTAGGAAGGAAAGCTTGGCCTGCCAGCTGGGGAAAGACCTTGACTAAGCAGGGAAGGGACTGGGAGAGCCAGGGGGAAACTTAAGAAGGCTTGAGGTAGGCGGTGGCCTGTGGCAAACCACAGCACTGGTGAAGGAGCAGGTCCAGCTGTGCAGTACAGAGCTCTGGGCCAGAGCCCAGGCTAAGGAGTGGGGCTGGGTTCTCCTACCAGCCCCAGGGTTATTGAGCTTGGCAAGGGGGCTCTCGTCTGAGCCCTAAGATAGGCTGGGGAAGAGCCCCAGAGAGGGTGGAACTCAGCTGGGCTCACGGTGACCCTGGGAGGGGAGGCCGTGGGATGGTGGCTGAGTGGCCGGAAGAACAACGGCTGTCGCTAGCTGAGTTGGAGCTGTGATGCCACAGGTGGGCCCCTAGCGGGGAGTGAGCTCCTTTCTAGCCTCTTGCAGCAGCTTTTGTGTAAGGAGGGCAGCGTGCTGCAAGAGGCTAGAAAGGAGCTCACCCTATCCCAAAGGGTTTACAGCGTATCTAGTACAAGGCGGGGCGGGTCGGTCTCTGCTGGGGAGATGCTCCCACAATAGTTTATTTGCATTACCATGGCACCTAGCGCAGGACCCCAGGGTGCCAGGCGCTGCACAAACAAAACAAAAAGACGCATGTATAGCGCATCGAAGGATTTCAAAGCACTTTGCAGACTAACTGAGCCTCTCAACCTTTCTCTTAAGATCTGTGGTATTCTTCTGTGGAGGGGAAAGCTGAAGCATAGAGGTGCAGCAATTAATTCAAGGCCATACACTGATTCAGTGACAGATGGGAAGAGAACCCAGGAGTCCTGGCTCCCAGCTTCCTTGCTCTAACTCGTAGCCCATGCTGCATGGTCCAAGGGCAGAGAAATGTACCGGCATGACCATACAGGTATAATTATACCAACGTTACTTCTCTTCTCGCTTAGCGCATGCTCCTTCCAGAGTGACATAAACTAAACCAGAAAAAGTCCCTCATGTTCTGAAATAAGTGTCCACATGGGGCATGATCGCAGCATAACTAGAGTGGTGTGAGTAATGCTGGTTAATTTCCCTGTCTAGAGAAGCCTTTAGTATGATTGTTGTTTGATAGAGGGCCTGACAAAACCTCTGGCTCGGAAAGTCCAGAACTTTGGGTGTATTTGGAAATCTGGGCTGGGATATGAATTTTCTCGATAATGAGCTGGGGATCCAAAGTCCCCTAAACATGGGGCTTTTCTGGATTAAGGTCGGCATTTTTGCCATGTCAGCCCTTCTCTTGCTGCATGTTAATACAGGAGAGAAATGATATGAACGTGCCAAGTGGAGGCTGCAGGCTTGGACGCTTTGAGATGCAAAACCAGTCCTGCCCCTTCTCTGAGCCAGTCCTGGTTCCTAATGCCCCTGTGTCCCTCCCCCAGCCCCAACCCAATACCGAGCTTTCTAGCAGCTCTCAGGTTCCCTGTCCTGCCATGACCTACTTGTGCTGCCTGGTGCCTGGATACCTTTGCTCGCTCCGTGCGCCAGGGTAAAACCTCAGTCGGGATGGAAGTCTGCGTGCTAATCTGGAGTTTGCACAGCACAGGTCAGTGATTTTTTTTGTGAAGAGGACAGGGCTGTAATGGCCTTGACTGTGGTACTTGTGTTGTGTCTCCTTCTGCTGCCTCCCTCCCCTCCCCGAGTTAAGGGTCTGGGTTTGCAGTACTTCCCCCAGCTCCGGTTGCTGAGGGAGCTCTCTCTCCTTCTCTCTCCTCCATACAATTCAATTCATTTTGCCTACAGGCCTAACAGAGAGCTGGGGTAGGGGCCGGATAATGTTCTTTCAGAGCTTGCTGTGTACACGTGAGCCGCTCCAGCTCTGCTGCTCCCAGTGGAAATCAGACATGTGGACAGGCTTGGAGGTGGACTGTCGGCTTCCCTGAGCGTTCCAGATGGGGAGGGACAGCAAGAAGGCAGTCGGTCCCTTTGTCAGACAATACCATCTATGTGAATGTGATAGCCCCGGCTATCAACATCTGCCAATACATGTATTATTTAACTGGTATTAAACCTTCCCCAGTTACTGAGGAAAATACGCTGCCGTGTCCTCCCATGCTCAACCCTATATGGAGCTGGTGGCATAATCTATCCAGGGTTTGCAAGCTTTTCCATTTGATAGTCTCTACATCCAGCTCAGTTTCTATAGCAGTGATGTCCGTTTAACTCCCCTCCCCCAGCACTTCATGGGCTTTCTTGAGGTTAAAGCAGATGGTTCGGAGTCCCGGGTGCTGTTCCTGTCTTTGCCACTGAGCCTATGTGATCTTGTCCTCCCATCCGCAGCTCTGTGCTTCAGTTTCCCCACGGAGCCTGGGGGAGAATCAGAACATCGCCCCTCAGGAGCTGAGGCTAAACTAGCTGAAACCTGTTGAGATCCTGTCTGATAGGAGGGGCTATTGAAAAGCCAGATCCTGCCACCTTTCGTCAGGGGGACGGTTCCACTCAGCCTGAGCAAGTGGGGAAGAATCTGGCCCTGTGGGATTAGAACTTCAGTCAGTGCCTGGTGCTTTGACTCCACAGGTGCAAACACCCTGGATGTTGGCAATGAAAGTACCTCCCTTAGGTCAGCGGCAAAGAGTTCTGTGGCACCTTATAGACTCTCAGACGTATTGGAGCGTGAGCTTCGTGGGTGAATACCCACTTCGTCAGATGCATCCCACGAAAGCTCATGCTCCAATACGTCTGGTAGTCTCTAAGGTGAACTCATTGCCGCTTTTACGAATCCAGACTAACCCGGCTACACCTCTGATATTTGACTCCCTTAGGTTAGTGGCTCTCAACCTTTCCAGACTACCGTACCCCTCTCAGGGGCCTGATTTGTCTTGCATACCCCAAGTTTCACCTCACTTAAAAACTACTGGCTCACAAAATCAGACATACAAATACAGACATATCACAGCCACACTAGTACTGAAAAATTGCAGACTTTCTCATTTTTACCATATAATTATAAAATAAATCAATTGGACTATAAATATTGTACTTACATTTAGTGTAGGGCATACAGAGCAAGATGAACAAGTCATTGTCTGTGTGAAGTTTTAGTTTGTACTGACTTCTCTGGAGCTTTTTATGTAGCCTGTTGTAAAACTCGATAAACGTCTAGATGCGTTGATGTGCCCCCTGGAAGACCTCTGTGTACCCCTAGGGGTATGCGTATCCCTGGTTGAGAACCACGGCCTTAGGCTGTGAATTCTTCCTCCTTAGAGGATGCGGGAGGGTAAGCTGATAAACTTCCTGAAGTAAAGAACCCAGTGGATTTCAGGAGCGTGTGTGTGCTGAGTGGACAAATGTGCAAATCTCCTTGGGGAGTGTAGGGGATGTATCTGAGGCTGGATGTGTGTGTGAATGTTGCAGGGGGGAATTGGGTGCATTATGTAACTGGAAGTGTGTATGTGTGTACAGGGAGATTTGGGGGGATGGGGCTGTGCTCGTGGGTAAACGCGTGTGCACAGGGGGACAGATGCGTGTGGGATGTGTGTGTGTGTATGTGAAACTATATATAAAAACATGAGCAAAGCAGACTCGGGTGCTTCAGAAGCTCTGAGATCTTGCAGCAAGAAAGTTTGAGAAGAGGTGACTGCGAAGCCAAAATGTGGGTGGGGGGATTGAGGGGTTCTGTCTTGTGGAGAAAGACTAGTGGGTCGAGGGAGGCCCTTTCACTTGTGACGTGTTCCTGCTCGCAGAGGCCGGGGGCAATACCCGTAAATGATGTGTATTTCAGTAGCGCCTTCAGGCCCCAGTGCGGGATCAGGGCCGCACTGTTCTAGGTACTGTGCACATAACAGAGTCCTCCTCCCCCAGAGAGCTTATCACATCCGGGCAAGGGCATCAGGACACCTGGTTCTGTTCCCTCGGCTGCCACGGACCTGCTGGGTGACCTTGGATGACTCCCTTCTTCTCTGTGCCTATTTCTCCTCCCGCTGTCTGCCTGGTCTCATTAGGTTCGCGGCTCTCCTGGGCACGGGGTCTCCCTGCGTGCACATGTAGGGCCTAGCGTACAGATCTGGGCTGCCAGATCTACTGTGATACAAATCGTAAGGGAGGCTACTACTATGGGCGAGGACGTAAGCACCTGACCCACTCTGCCACCGCGTCCCCTCGCTGCTAGCTAATACTCATGTGACTTCTCACACATATTTATGCCTTTTAAAATATATATTTTTTACCTTTAAAAGGTGGCAGCATTTCAGCAAAGGGCACAGACGGGTGGGAAGAGTCAGTGCATCCGACGGCTGGCCTGGCCTGTCTGAGAAGAGCTGATGGGTCTCTAGCCAGATGTTCCTGGGCAACAGCCCATTGCATGGTGCCACCCTCGCAGCTGGTGCTCATCAGCTCCCCGGGTTAGCTGTCTGAGTCGGGAGAGGTTCTGGACTGAATGGAGCCTGAGCTCACTTCTTGGCTGTGGAGGAAGCGGCTCTGGGATAGGGCGGAAGGTGCTGGTGGGGAGGTTTGCACAGCCGGCTCTGTATTAGCTAAAGCAGACAGGCCTCCCAGGTATGTGCTGCAGCGGCCGAGACTGCCCTGTTTTACCTGCAGGGGACACTCGGCCTCTGGCATGCTCTGTGACCCCCCCCCCCTCAGCTTACCCTCCCCCTAGATACTCCCACCCACCCAGCTATCTGCAGGTTGAGACCAGCCTGCCCTTCCCACGTTGCCAATGGCAGGAGGGTCCTGTCTGGGTGGGTGGGTGGGGGGCCTCTGGTGTGAAATTGTTCTAGGCTGTGAGCTAGCCGGGGCAGGGCCTGTGAGTGCCTAGTGCAGTGCGGGGCGGGGGGGGGAGGGGCGCCCAAGTGCTGCCACAGTAGAAATAATTAGTAACGCATCCATAGATCTCTTGTTGCTCTCAGTTGTGCTCTGCCCCAGAGGTGGCTGCATTTCAGTGGGATTAATCTCTTTTGCGGGGTTTGTTGTGAGGCTTAATTAATTTAATGACTGAAAAGTACTTTGAGACCCTTAGATTAAAGGCACCATAAAAAGAGCTAAGTTTTACAATGAACTGGCTGGTACATGTCTCACCGCCACTCTCTGATGTCATTGGAATTGCTCAGCTGTGTGCCACATGCCCTATATAGCTGAGGGCGAGTCGCCTTTAGCTTAGGTGTCTGGGGCTTGTGCTCTTCGAGCAGGAGGATCTGGAGTCTGTCCCCACGATGACCATGAAATTCTGTATTTGAGAGGGTCGGTGGCAGCAATCCCCCTCTGGCCCTGGCAAGCTAGTGCCCCAGACAGCCGTGCCATGAAAGCTGAGCCCTCGCCCTCTCTCAATTTATCGATCCCTTGTTTCCTCTACGGTTTGACTTGTCCTAAAATGTGCTTTTGCCGCACCCTGCCCCCTCCTTTGCCTTCTCACACGTGAGCCGCCCACCCCGCTCCCCAGTCGGGCAGCTCCTCTTTCATTTGCGCTCTCTCCAGTTTTCCCAGGGCTGTTACCTGATACGTGTAGCGGCTCCACCCTGTACAGAACAGCGAACACCGTCCGCACCCAGCTTACCCTGGCTCCTGAAATTACAGGTGCTAGATGCCGAGACCACAGCTGCTCCTTCGGCCCTGCCTCCTGCCACCGATCCCGGGAGCAGCCTAGAACTGGGTCAGTCCTCGACCTCGCAGCTGGTGAGTAAATCGCTGGCTTATTAGGGTCTGGTTCAGAACAAAAGGGGGTGGGAAGAGGAGGCGTTGAGATGAATGCAGGCAGCCAGGAATGGCTGGGGGTCCCTATGTTGGCTGGAAGGTGAAGTTGATGGTACTTGGTGGGTTGTGGGGGATGGAAAGGTGAAACTGTGTCAGCTGGAAAGTGAAGCCGGGGGTACCTGTGTTATGGGCAGGCTGTGGGTTGGGGGAGCATGATGATAAGTGGCTGGGGGACTCCCTGAGAAAAATGGAAAAAGTGTTGAGTCTATTTTTCTCCTCTGTTTGTTTGAAGGGAAGCTGGTCCTAGTTCTCCCCAGGAGGGGTGATGGTGGCCTACCTTTTGGTCCCACAGTTTGATTTAAAATGAAAAAGCTGCCGGGGGGGGGGGGGGGGTAGTTTGGAGAAGGGGGAAGTCCATTTAGCTGCCTGCACTGGGAAAGGCAGCACAGCTGAGGGAAGCTCTTAAGAGCTGCTCGTGGGCCATTCAGCTCTCTCCTTCCATCCATTTTTCCATCCTCTCCTCCCTCGGTTCATCTCTCCCTCCTCTCCTCTCCCGTGAGACAGGCTTTCAAACCAGCTCTGCAAAGGGTCCTTTCTTGGTATTTCCCTTTCTGCTGACAGCAGAGGCTTTTCCATCCTCTGGAGTGCTGCCACACCATAGAATTTTAGCACAGTATTTGCTTCCTTAAAGCCCCAGCTCCAGGAGTCATGTGCTATGTGAGAATCTCAGCTTGAATTTTTTTTTTAAAGAAAGTTTCTAGCCATCATAGCAGCAGAAAAAGCTTGGCAATGTGACACCTGAAGGCTCAAAAATGAGGCAAATTATTAATTGTCTTTAAAACCCATGAGGTTTTTTTTTTTTAAATCTTGCAATTGGGGCCTGACTCCTGAGTTTTGAGCATTTAGGGGTGGCAATACTGCACCTCAGCCATCTGGCTTGGAAAATGGGAATTCCCCTTGTAATTCCTAGCTGTGTCTGCCAGAAAAAGCCTGGCACCATGGTATCGTGGCACTTGTGTTGTTGCTGGTCTGTTCCGTACCAATCAGTGCATCAAGTCAGTCCAGTGTTTTCATCAGCAGTCACTTCACTCCAACATGTTTTTAATGGCTTTTTGAAAAGAGAAGATGGCCTTGTGGTACCCTGTGCATAAAGTTATTGGAAGGAGACCAGCGTAGGTCCATAACCTCTCTGCTGATGAAGATAAAGTGCTTGTTTAATACACTTTAGCTTTCAAATATTTCTCCTTAATGCGTGTTTGAAACGACTTGAGCTCAGAAAGGGATATGGAACTTCGCCGCTTCTCTTGGATTTGCTACGATTAAAGCGCCAGCCTTTTTGTCTTTTTTTGATGCTGAAGAGTCTTGGAACTTTCAGCTGGCCGTTCTCCTCTCCACTGTGGAGGGTGGCCCCGTCACATCTCGAGGGCTCAGGGATGAGGGTTTTTTTGGTGGAAGCCACCAGTAACTATGCTGGGTTCTCATATGCAGACTCTAGGAGAAGCCATATCCACCACCTCCAGGAACCCTAGATGGTGCCAGCTGTCATGAGGCAGTGTGAACAGAGCAAGAAAAGGTTGTTACAAGGAGGAGGGAGAAGAATTGTTCTTCTTAACCTCTGAGGACAGGACAAGAAGCAATGGGCTTAAATTGCAGCAAGGGAGGTTTAGGTTGGACATTAGGAAAAACTTCCTAACTGTCAGGGTCTTTAAGCACTGGAATAAATTGCCTGGGGAGGTTGTGGAATCTCCATCATTGGGGATTGTTAAGAGCAAGTTAGACAAATACCTGTCAGGGATGGTCTAGATAATACTTAGTCCTGCCTGGAGTGCAGGGGACTGGACTGGACTGGATAACCTCTCGAGGTCCCTTCCAGTTCTATGATTCAATGGACTATGACTCAGGAGACCTGGATTCTATTCCTGTCCCTGCCACTGCCTGTTGTGTGACTGTGGGCAAGTCACTTCCCCTCTCTGTCCCTCAGTCTTTCCATCTGTAAAATGGAGATAACGGTACTGACATCCTTTTGTGAAGTACATTGCGATCTACTGATGGAAAAAATGCTATAAAAGAGCTGCTGCTGGTGGTGGTGTTTGTTGTCCAGGCACAGGGGTATGACTGAAGGTTCGGTGAATAATATTCTTTAGTTTCTTGGTGACTTAGGGTGACTGTAACATTCTGAGTGTTACTGTATGAGCATTTCGTCTTAAGGTACCTGCATTACCTTCCCATGCGACCCTGATTAATATCACTGATGACATGAGTGTAGCAGAGTCAGTTTATTCATCGAGATTTGTCTGTAACCTGACCCACTATATATCTTAACAAAGTTCTGACAGGGTTGGAAGTCTGTGTTTGGGACCGGGGAGGGGCTGTGTCGGGACTGAGAGGCATCAGCTCAACGACGTGGGGGAGTTATTACAGCACCTGTTAGACTTAGCCCCGACTCTCATCAGCATTTCCAGCTGCTTGATTTTACAGATGCCCCAACCATGCCAAAATGCCTCTAAACCCTCGTAGATGGACCTGGGGTTTGAGTTGCTGATGAGGGAGTAGTTTTTGGCCAGGCTTGTAAATTTCTCCCTGCTTGTCTGTGAAATGCAAACTTCCCTGGGCAAGTCGGCCACAGGCTGGGCTTGCTGCATGTTTGCCTTGTGTTCCATCAGGGTGTGAGCCCCCCCCAGAGGCTGGGAGTCTGCCCTTTGCAATGTGACTGCCCCAAAGGACGCTCCCTGCCCCACAGACATTCAGAGACGCCCGCTCAGACTCGGCCCCTAGCACAGCCAGCTAACACCAGGCCACGGCTGCCTCCTGCACACTCGGCACGGGGGCTGGCAAATGGCATTTCAAGCCTCTCGGAGAATCCTGGCATGGGGATTCAGTAGCCAACGGCGTGAACTTCTCGGCCAGGATCATGCAACGTTGGCAAGAGGCTTCTGCAGTCGGAAGCTTTGCTCGGGGCTCAGTATATGCCACCCTGGCCCCTCTCATCCCAGGCGGCCTCTGTGGGATTTGGGGAATCTCAGACCTTCCCAAGTTTTCTTTTTTGGGGGGGTGGGTGGGAGGGGTCAGAACTTGCAATTAAATTACAGATTTTTAAGGCCTGAAGGGACCATTAATTCATCTAGTCCGAGCTCCTGTACAGCACAGGCCAGGGAATCTCAGCCACTTACGCCAGGATTGAGCCCGTTCACGTATATTCCAAATCTGTGGGTTGCTCTTCAGTTTCAGCAGCACCTCGGGTCTGTCTTTCCTTCCCCTTTCCCATTCCCTCTCCCCATCTGTTTTTCCACCTCTTCCTTTTTTCACTCCCCAACCCCCACCTGCAAACACCCCCCTGCCCTGTGGTGCTGAAACTCTGCGTCCCTTGCTGCCTTGTAAGAGCCCATCTCAGGGGGACGGGGAGCAATTTCAGGCTAATGAAGCTGGCATGGGAGTGAAGGAGAGAGCCTCCCAGCCATGGCGGCGTAGGAAACGCAGGCCCATAGCTATAGGGCCATTGGCCCATTAAGATAACAGGTGCCCATGCCTGAGCTGTCTATGCTTCCTCCTGGGGACAGCTTCCCCCCTCCTCCCTGACAGCCCAGGCCCACAGCACTCTGCAATGGGGCATTTCTCTGTCGGGACTCACACATCAGCTCAATCAAGATGCACTTCAGTGGAGCTGGAAAAGGCTTCAGCCCCTCAGAGGTTCTCCTAATGGAGCCAGAGATTTCACTCTCTCTGTGCCCGCTGGGCACTCGCTCTCCTGACTGAGCAGCTAATACATCCCCATCGCGGGAAGAGTCCTCCAGCTGGGGGAGCGCAGGGGCTCCTCTCAGGCATGCACGGGAGCTGGTCCGGAGCTGGGAGCTCGTCCGCAGCACTGGCTGGCACGGGGAAAGCAGGTAAGGATGTGGGTCCTCAGACGGCTTTCCCCCTCCTCGCTCTCCCTTGTGACAAGCACTGGCTGGGTGGGAGCCCCTGGTTCCTGCAATCCCAGCGGCATCCGTCCAGCAGCATTGGCTGTCGGGATGCTCCCCGCTCAGCAGGGGTCACTATGGAGGATGGTGGCATGGGGAGACAATCTCTGCTACCCCAGCCCTGCCCTGGCGTGGAGGCCTGTCTAGCAGGGTCACAGGCGTGATTATGTAATGCTCTTGTACTCTCAGAGGTGGGCTTTCATTGATTTCCTTTTGGCGAGGCAATGTGACCTAGTGGATAGGGCTGTGGAGTGGGAATCAGCAGAGCTGGGTTCTCTGCTGGCTCTGGGGCAAGTCATTTCATTGGTTTTTTTCCCACCCCCCTCCCACGCTTTATCTGTCCCCAGTGCATAATTTGTAAGGAAAGTGGTGCTAGGACTCAAGCATTTTTTATTTTTTACCTGCGTAACGGATGCGGCAAGCCTAGAGGTACCGGAGCTCGGCCCTGGCCCAAATTAAGCACGGTCTGTCTCATCGCTTTCAATCGTAATCTCTTTAGGGCCAGGGCTGTGTCTTGCTAGGCACACCACCTGCCACCACGCTGCCCCAATCTCATTTGGGGGTTCTAGATGTGACTGTAAGGCTCTGAATAATTATCCCTGAGACATAACTGACAGCTGTCAATGCTATCCGGGGAAGCCATCAACAAAAGGAACTTTTGCTGATGTGGTTTCTACCCCCATCTTTTGCTGAGATTGTTCCTGATCGACCTTTCGAGCTAAATCGGTAGCTATTCCTATGAGAGGCTGGTCAGAGATTCTGAGCATATAACCCCCCCTTCCCCATGGAGAACACATGAGATTTCCGTGCACCCCGCAGGTATGCGATGTAAATGTGGAGGCCGTGTCAGGAGCCCATGTATGTAGGGGAGATCCTATGCTGGCTAAGAAGAAAGTGGCCCATTATTAACAGTTTGCAACTCGTGCCGTGTGGGAGAGCCGGGTGGTGGGATATTTATCATTGTCTCAGACATGGCCTTGCCTCCTGGCTCCTGCTGCCTCTGCCGGAACCAGCGGTAATTACACGCTGCCCTTATTATCATAATATCCTCCTGGCATTTAGACTAGACACCTATCTCAGAATAAAATGTAGGGGCCTTTAAGCGAGAGGGACAGATCTCCCAGCACATTAATCTATCATGAGCTAATGTGCTTCTCCCGTTCGATCCTTTGTACATCGCCGAGCCGAGCGCGCACACACGCACGCGCTCCCACTCTCACGCGCTCCCTCTCTTGCACTCCAGCCTGCGGTCTCCCATGGTTGGCTGGGCCTGAGCCACTGGGAGAAAGAAAGAAAAAGATCAGAGAGCGAGCGAGCGAGGAAAGCCCGGGCGATAATGGGAAATACACCCTCTCAAGGCATGTCACTCTCACTATGTGCACCCATTCTTAAGTAGCAGGTATTTTTTTTATTTGTGTGTTTGGGTTTTTTTTTTCCTTCCCCTCCTCCCTCCAACTGCTGGTACGGTGTGGTGATGCTGTGGGGAACTGGTGTTGCTGATGCCGGAGTGGTTGGCTTTGAAGCTGAACAGAGGAAGATCAGTTGGGGGGTGGGGGAATCTTGGTTTTAAAGGGGGGGGTTAAGCCCCCTCCATGCAGTGACAAGGTAGGACTCTCCGGCTACCCGCTCACCTGGGGGGAATGGCTGCAGATGTGGGGGGACTGGGCTACCAGGGGATGCTGGCTGTCAGATGAAGGCAGCAGGGGGTGCTAATCTGGTGCTTGTGGCCACTGCTGGTTTTCAGTGTTGTGCTGTTGTCAGGGCTGCCTGGCTCCAAGGGGATAAAGTATCTATAGAACCTGCTGTCCTAGAAACCTTGTCGGAACGAGGACTGGTTGGTTTGGGTTTTGGAGGGGGGGGGGGCGGAAGGACGTGTGCTTTTCTCTCTCTTGCCTTACAGCAACGTGGTTTAAGTGCTGTGCTGTTTGCTGGGTTCAGAATTTTCCTTTCTTTCCCTGGGCTGGCGGTGATGCCGTCTGCTTCATTAAATAACAGAGACAGATGGGGTGCGGGAGGGTGGGGGCTGGCTGGTTAATACCTGGTTTCTTGGCTTTTTCCAAGGGGGTGGTGGTGATCAAAGGCAGTGTGCAGAGCAGGCAATCCGGCTGCAGGTCGCCCGGGTGAGTTATTTTAAGTGTCCTTTAAGGAGGTGGAAAAATATGGCCCATCACAGGCTTTGGGGGGGAGGAGGGAAACTTAAAATAACTCAAGCCGCTCGCCCCCTTCGCCACCGTGACTCGCGGTCGCTTTGCTCCTGGAGTGTGTGCAGAATAGGAGAAGGCACATTGTTCCCGGCACTGGGTTGTGTGCGAGTCTGGGCGGTGTCAAGGCCGGGGTGTTCTTCACAAAGGGGTGTGGGGGTGTGTGTGTGTCTGTGAGCACGCAAACTTCACCAGCAGGTCCCCAGGATGTTGCCACACCAGCCCCAGATTGGAGCAGTCGGGCTTGCCGGCTGTGTGTGGGTTTGGTTGGAACCCCCAGCTCTCCTCCCCGGTGCTGGGGGGGGGGCAGTAGGGGACGAGGAGATGGATTTGCAAGGTGGGAAGAGGTGAGGGACATGCTGGTTGCTAGGGCCCCCGTTCTTTTCTTCTCTGCTTGGGTTTTAGCTCTGGGGTGTCTCTGTTGCTCTCTCTCTGGGCTGGTTCCCAGGCAGCCAGCGTTTTCTTTCTTTTGTTCCCTGCTCTTTTCCCCCTGGTTGTGCTAGACGGCCGTGCTCGAGCTCTGATGGAAGTTCTGTCAGCCCGGACCTCTGCCTCTGAGGCCTCACAGCTCACTCCGCCAGCAACCCCTCAGTGGTGGGGAGCAGGCAGGGAGGCGCTGCCCTCCTCCCCTCAGAAAACAGGCTGCCGTAGTCTGAGGCGGGGCAGGGTACATGAGATTCCCTAAAAAGGGGGGGGGGATAAGCAGCAATTGCAGACCCCCCTGAGTGAGACCACTCACTGGGGCATCGTTTGGGGTCAGAGCTGGGAGAATATTCCCCCCTACAGTTGGGATTGTCCCTCTGCCCCTAAACTGGTGCTGGCCCAGCCCAAGGCTCCCCGTTCCCTGCTGCTCCCTCGACACGGCCGATGGCCCTGGCTCCTGACGTCTGTGCCGGGTAACCCGGCTGGTGCTGCCCTTTCAGGAAAGCGGCACGCTGCCGAGGCGTATTTACACCAGGCATGCAGAGCATAGACGCTCTCGCGTGCCCTTATCAGTCCCCTGCTCTCCCAACCCCGCTGGGACTAAGAGCACAGTGCCCTGGGAGGCCGGAGCCCAACCCCCAAAGCAGGCCCCCCTTGCCTGGAGGATGTGGACGTGCCAGTGTCACACCGACAGGCCCCAGTCGGCGGCGGGCAGGATCGAACCTGGGACTTCTGGAGCTAAATGCCCGAGTCTGTACTGCGTGAGCCAAAAGCCACGTGGCTCTTAGCTAAGGCTGTAGCAGGCTCATTAGTCTCGACGTGGTCTCGGTGCCACTAGAGGGGACGGAGCACCACACCCAGGAGGTGTGTGGGTTACCCCAGTGCCACGGCTGGCTGGCCCCGGTGCTTCTCCCAGCCCGGTTGTGTTCTTTCCTCCTCCTCCTCCTCCTCCTCCAAGATTATTGTCCTAGTTATTTCCCCAAAACTGTCCCTGGAGCTCCCAGCCTTCAAAGACCTTTGGACATGTTTCCATACTTGCTTCCTGACAAGCCCTGGATTCCCCGGGGAACTAGCTTGTGGACGGCAACCTGCATGGGAGGCTAGTCCCCAGCCCCGCCCCTTCTGCTTGAGGCCCCGCCCCTTCCATGCCCCCCCTCACCACCACAGTTGCCGGCCCCCGCCCCAGGCTAGTGCCCCCAGCCTATGGTACCGAGAAGGGGGCTGGTGGCTATAGGTGCCAGCTAGTGGCTTTGTGCAGGGAGGGTCTTATTCACTGTCCAGCCAGGAGTAAGAGACAGAGACTCCTCCCTCCTGCTCTAGGATTGGGAGGGGGTCATGTCCGTTCGTTCAGTCCTGGGAGCCCCCAATGTGGCCCCACCCCAGGGCCTTTAAAAGTCTGCTTTTACCCTAGTTCGCAGAGCTATTGTCAGCAATGGGCACCCCTGAGCTGGTGCAGCTGAGGCCAATTGTGTAACTCTGTGGCTTTGAGAGGCAGGATGGTGGTATGGTTTAAGCACTGGACTGGGTACCAGGAAATCAGGGTTTAATCCTCAGCTCTGCTACTGACTCCCTGTGTGACCTGGTAAAGTCACTTAATCTCTCTGTGCCTTACTTTCCTCCCCTGTAAAATAGGGGATAATAATCCTTCCTTCTCGCCCGGTCTGTCTAGTTAGACTGTCAGCTCTTTGGAGCAGGGGCTGTCTCTTGTGAGGAGCATGTGGGACATCGATCATGGTTGGAAGCCTCTGGAGTGACTCTGATGCGAAGAACAGCGGTAGTAATTTGCTCCATCTGCACTAGTAGTTATGTTTTCTCCATGCCAGTTCATGGGCTCATTGCTGACGGCTCCTGTCAGATTCCTAGTGTAGCAAGGGGTCCTGGAGTCAATAGCTTGAGTTGCAGCAAGAGGGGTAGTTTGGCTTTTTGTCCCTTCAGTCCTGGGTTTACCTGACTGCGTTCCACTAGCAAAGCCCCAGCCGTCCACCCGCTCCTGGAGTGAAAGGTCCATTCCCTTTCCCAGGGTCACTTCTCTCCAGTAATGGTCTATCTTGTGCTGAGGAACAGAACCTCAGGGGATACCACACGCGCTGAGGTAGCTTATTAGTATCAGATGTTTAGCAGACTCTTTGGAGCTAGCCTTGGTACCAGGCATCTGAGTGAATCCACTGTTTCAAAGAGTCTCATCGTAACCCAGCACAGCTGCCTCTGCCTTTTGTGAGGGTAGGGAGGCCTGAAGCCCCAGCAACCCAGGATTTAATTATAGAAACCGATTCTTTGCTGTACATCGATCTGTCCTGCACTGTCGTTGTCAGAGCGCGCACAGCTGCTTCCCACCCTCCCCCAGGGCAATGACCTCCCAGCACACACGCTAGCCTCTGCGCTGCCAATCGCAGGCAAGGATGGGGAGAGAAGAGGGCCGACCTCCTGTGCAGCTGGGGGAGCTGGGATGGTGGGGTTGGGGGGTGGGGGAGAGGATTTCCTTTTAGGCTCAGAGGAGGAGGCAGGTGGGAGATGGAAATAGGCATCCCCAGAGTGCTGAGTGGATAGATGTGTGTGTGTGTGTGTGTGTGTGAAATGAAAGGTGGTGGTACTGAGTAGGAAGTGGAGTGTGTCTGGGATGATGGGGAGCGTGGAAGGGGGTGTGCGTTTGGGGCGGGGAGTGCTGCAAAGTGGTCAGGCTGCATAGGTGTGTGCCCTGTAGCAGACAGGGTTGTGCACTGCATAACCCTCCCCTCTGTCCCGTTCCCGTTCAGTGCTGCACTGACAGACCCGTGGACAGCCTCCCTCCCCCGGGCCCCACCGAGCAGCATCCATCCAGGAGAACGTGTCCTCCCCTCGCTTGTTTTTGACAGTCTCCTCTGAGTCCCCAAAGTAGAAATTGCCTCTCTCGCACATCCTCATGTCCCCACCGCTGCCCCCTTTGCAGCCGCTGCCTGCACACCCTGCCAGTCGCCCCCGGGCGCTCGCTGGGACCGTGAGATGGGCCTCTCCTGCAGGGTTCTTGGCTGGCAGGATCACAGGGCTCGGGTGAGTGGGCAGGCCCTTGCCACAGGCCCTTCTGCCTGGCTCTCTCTTTAATCTCTCAGGGATGGGAGGACAGCCTTGTCGGCTTGACGTCTCCCTTCGATAGGCCAGGCCTGTTCCCTGCTATTTCACAAAGCCAGTCTCTTCCCTGATTTTTGAAGGACTCTCACCTCACCGGTCCCCCCTTAAATGGGATGTAGCTGAGATGTTGGACTGTAATCAAAGCAGTCTGAGGAGAGCTGAGGCTTGTCCCCTTGGGGGTTTGGATCAGGGGAGGCGAAGGAGCCTCTGCCTGCACCCTAGGGTGTTGGAACTGTGGCTGGGTGGGAGCTGAGTTGCCTAGTCTCATCGTGGGGTGGGAAGTTCAGCTCGATCCTCCTTGGGCTCTTATTCCATTGAGGAGAGGCTGCGGCGTCACAGCAGGGGGAAGGAGCCAAACTGCCCTCTGCGTGGTCTCTAGACTGCTTCTGTTTGTGCCAGCCGAGTTCCTTTATCCCTGCTGTGCGGCATGGTTTGCACTTCAGCTGGAAACCTGTTTGACAATGACTATAAAGCCATCAAATCACCCTTGGGCCGGGGGAGGTGGGAAACACACCATTTCAAAGTGCAGGGAGCTGGAGAGTAAATGAACTTTGCAAGCCCATTGGAGAGGGCCGTAACCCCCTGCTGTCTGCAAGCTTTGCCTCTCCCCGTGACCATCTACTTCACTGCATTCAGGTTCTTGTGTTGTGCCCATCGGCTTGTTCTCTGACCATGTTAAGCAATGGGACTAGCACGTCACACATGGGGTTGGTTCTTTCTCCTTTCTTCCCTGCTTTTACAACAGCCCTTTTGGGGGAAGTGGCAGAGTGTGGACCTGGCCTCACCCCGTTGAGAGCTCTGGGCGTGTTGATCGCCTGGGTCATGCCATGTTGTGGGCGGGGCTGAAGAAACGAGGTTCCTGAACGTGGTTCGACTCCGGCTCTGCAAGGCGAGAGAGAGCCCCACCCACAGCCACCCTTATGCTGTGACCTGGTGCCCCAGGCAGATTTGCTCCTGCAGCTGGACTGTACTTTTGAACGCTTCCTCGGGGCAGGCGCTGTGTTGGCAGGGGTCGGAGGCCATCTTACAGCTCCCTGTCCTGGCCTGACGGCGCTAGCACGAGAGGGAGAGGCCACGGGTGGGAACAGGGTGAGCCTTTTCCCCGGGCTCTGTCCGGTTTGGAGCGGGGATGTGGGTGTGGAATTGTACCAGGTTCCGAGGCTGTCGGGGTTTACGCATGTGCTCTCCTAAGGGGGAAGCTCATGTCTCCTCTCGCAGAACTGGCCACCTCTGCTAGGGAGAGGGGAACATGTGGGCTTTCTCGCATCCCACCCACCCCCTCCAAAAACCCAACCCCGTCCTCCTGCCCTTTCCATGCTGCCAGCTGGGGGAGGAATCTCAGTCACCTTAGAGCTCCCCTTGTTCAGCCTGAGCTGGGAGGCTCCCCCTATATAGTTCATAGAATATCAGGGTTGGAAGGGACCTCAGGAGTCATCTAGTCCAACCCTGCTGCTCAAAGCAGGACCAATCCCCAGACAGAGTTTTACCCCAGTTTTGTAAGTGGCCCCCTCAAGGATTGAACTCACAACCCTGGGTTGAGCAGGCCAATGCTCAAACCACTGAGCTCTCCCTCCCCCCACATGTTCTAGTCACAAGGCTGCTGGCGGCCATTAGAACTCTGCAGCCCCCGCGTGAGGCTGTCGCCGGTTGCTGCAACCCTGCCGGCCCCCACATGCTGGAATGCTGCCCTCCCCTCCCAGCCCTGCCCGCACCCGCGTGGGGCTGGCATCTCCGCTTCCCCCCCGCCCCCCACGTTCCTCTGCCCCTCACTTTTTTGACAAACTTGGGCATTTGTCCCATTTGCTCAAGTCAAAAACAGGACAAATGCCCCCTTTTGCGTGCCCCCCCCGAAAAGTCAGGGCTTAAAAAAGGGACTGTACTGGCCCAGATGGGATGTATGGTCACCCTGTATACCCCAAGAGGATACCTTCTCCCAGCAGTGGCGAAAACCCAGGGGGCTGGAAGGGGTGTGTGTGGGGCTTGCTTTTCCCTATCAACTGTGCTTGCCAAGGTCCTCATTAAAATCCTCCCCCAGCCACTCGCCTACTGGCAGGGCTGGGGCTGCAGGTGCAATGATGCTCAATGAGACACTCAGCAAAGGAGCTTAAATGCTTGTTTAAAACGAATTATTCATTTGCTTCGATGGGGGGTTGGGAGGGAATAATGAAATTTTGCTGTCAGCTGTTTTTATTTTATTTTTTTCCCCTCCTGCTGCACGAGTTCCACTCTCCAAACACATGCAGATGAAGGGTTTCTTAATTTCGTTTCAAACAGACGGGCTGCTGGGGCGGGGGTGGGGAGGAAGAGGAGGGAGTGGAAAAAACCAACTTGTGTGTTTTTGGTGGCTTTTTTTTTTTTTCCATGCCGTAATGGTCTGATGACATGAGGGAGGGTGGCAAAGGAGATGATGCAAATGACTTCCACTGCATCTCCTAGCTTCAGCCCTGACAATCCAGTAGCTGCTCCCTGCCACCCAACCAAGGGGGAATGTCACCAAGCAACTGGGCGTGAAAGGGGGGGCGGGGGAGAATCCTTCCTTCACTTCTGCCATGGCTCCACTCCCATCCCGCGCCCCCTATGCTCCTGCTGTCAAGGAGCATAAAATCACGGTCAAGTCTTGTCTGGGAGACCTTTTTGGAAAACCCATGAGAGCCGTGGCCCCCTCTCTTGCTAAAGTACGTCTCTGGGGCCCCCCATGGCTGTCATGTCAGAGCCCCTCACGGTCTGTAGTGTGTTTCTGTGCTATCTCCCCCATTTTACAGATGGGGAACTGAGGCACAAAGACTCGGCTAGACCTACCTGCGCTGGCTTCAATTTAGTTAGCACTGGTAAAAGTAGCGGTGAAGAAGCAGTGGCACGGCCTGCCTGGACCCATACGTGCATTCCCAGCCCCCACTGCCACGTCTTCTCTGCTACGTTAGCTGGGTTAAAGCTAGCGTGGCTGGGCCTCGCTGAGCCGCAGCAGAGTCATACGCTCAGGGACTTGCCCAAGGTGACGCAGGAAGTCTGTGGCAGAGAAGGGAGCTGAATGCAGGGCTCCCATCCTGACCGCTGGGCCATCCATTTGCTCCTCAGTCAGTCCTGAGCCGAACGCCCCAGCAGAGTGCCAGGGGAGGTCACTGGGCTAGCAGAGAAACTGTAAAAGAGGCTCTGATGAATACCATGTTTGAATCTCCCATGGCACTTTTGTGCAGGAGCAAGGCCCTTAACACCCTGATTCTGCCCTGATTCCAAGGGGAATTCGTAGGCTCCGTTATGGTTCCTTTCCTGTTCTCAAACGTCACTGTAGTGATGCTGGTAGATGTGCACCATCTAAGCTGGAGGGCGGGAGCCGCAGCGGGGTGCGGCTGACTCTTGGTCACCGAAAGTTTCCTCCTTGTGGTTTTATTCTGGGGGTCCTTAGAGCACCCAGCAAGAAGAACAAAGCTCCCTCCGAAAATCCCCTAGCCTAGCTGTCATGGTGCTGCTGCCCCCTGTTGCCTCAGGAGCTCAGTGCCTCAAATATATTTATCCCTATAATGCCCCTGGGGGGTTATCCCCATTGTACAGCTCAGCAGCTGAGGCACTGAGATACTAAGTGACTTGCACGAGGGCCCACGAACCCACGTCCCAGACTAAATAGTGGACCATCCTCCCAAGCCTAGGATATGACCCAGCCATATAACGTGGACTTCTGTCTTCTCCGGAGGGAATTGACCCCTAAGTTGTGGGGCCTATTCCTGGTGTTAGGGTCCTCCCCACCTTTGCAGAGCTGGCTGCATGCCCCCACAGGAACCACCAGCCCTACAGGTGTATCCAGGGCAGGAAGGGTCATGGCAAGCACATTCCTACACCCTAGCTGTTCCCAGCTGCCGGAAGAGCCCCTGCTGCAGCCTACGGTAGGGGCTGAACTGACGGGAACGCAGACGCTTGTTGCAGCAACCGTGGGGTTTTCTGTCCCCCACCGCCCTTCGAGGGGCAGCGTCTGGCTAACATTCTTCCACCCACGTGGTGGTGTCTACACCGGGGCTTAACAGCATGAATGTTCTGCACCCTTGAGCGACGTAGCTGGGTGGAGTGAAGTTTGAGGTGTAAACCAGGCCTGAGCCAGTCTAATGGGGTCTGTGGTCTGGAGCTCTTTCTCCTGCTTTCCCTGGGTGAGAGCTGGATTGGCCTTGTGACAGGGGAACCCTGAGCCGGGAGGAGACCCCATGCAAGAGGCTGCGGTGGAAATAATCCAGCTCCCCTTAGCCTGGGGCGCTAGCTCAGAGCTTCAGCAGTCAGCCCAGCAGCAGGTGTGGGGTGATGTCTCCCGTGTTCATAACCACACAAACGCAGCTGCTACATTTGTGCGTGAGGTGCTGCTCCTGGAGAGGGCAGAGGCATGGGGCTGGGGGTTCTTCTAGGTAGCCAGGATGGCTTTGGTGGGGAGCAGGAGAAGCAGCGAGTTTGCCAGCCTCCCTGTTTTAATTGGCTCCCTAGATTTATAGGCTTCCACCTTACAGCTTGTCGATTGGCTCAGGTCCAGGATCCACCTTTGAGTTTTCACGTCCCTTCCATGGGCCGTGGCATCTGTATCCTGCTCCGGATCGGACCCGGGACTTGTACCCTCTAAAGCCACTGTCCCCTCTCGCTACTGCCATATCAAAGCATGGCCTCTCCGTCACTAACCCATTTAAAACCAGAGCGGACAAAGTGCCCGAGGTAGAGTCCTGGCCCGGCTGCAGGGGGATCTCAGAAGTCATCAAAATCTCATCCCGGGTGCTCTTGCTATTGTTCTCATTTAACGACCTACTCACTGGGGGAAGGTGAGGGCAGGGGTGGGGGGGACCCTAAAGCCCCAGTCCATGGTCATAGGGTAAGGCAGAGGCAGAGCTGGGAACCGGAGTGGGATGTGGGAGAGGGCTCAATTCCCAGGGCTGCCACAGATCTCCAGTGTGACCCAGCGGGAGTCACTTAGGGCCATATTTTCAATAGCGCCAAAGTGATTTAGGAGCATAAGTCCCCTGGGCTTCCGGTGGGATTTAGGCACCTTTGAAAATGTTACTTGTGATCTCTCCGTGAAATGGGGATAACAATACCTCCTTGGTATGTCTTCTCTCTTCACATTGTGCGCTCTTCAGGGCAGGGTCTCTCTCTCGCTGTGTACGTACAGCGCCTAGCGTGGTGAGGGCTGGATCTTAGGGTACATGCACACCTATGGCGGCGTGTAGAGTACAGATACTGCATGCCAAGCTAACAGGTATACACAGCTGTGTAGACGGTGCAGCACAGCATAGGCAGGCGAACTACAGCGCTCTACGCTACTGAGCCCCAGGGCTCTCTACACGCCCAAGCAGCGCCTCCTATGTCCATGCTGCTGGTTTTAGCCACGTAGTGTCCCCACTGCCTCCCCGGTGCTGGAACTACTCCCCACCACAGGGAAAGGCTCCGGCAGGGAGGGAGGAAGTGGGGAAAGGCTCCGGCAGGGAGGGAGGCTCCAGCAGGGAGGGAAGGGTCTGGCAGGGAGGGAGGAAGTGGGGAAAGGCTCCGGCAGCAGACAAAGGCCTTTCACTGCGGCATGGCGCTGCACGGTAGTGCCTGTGCTCTGCACGCTGCCCTACGTGTAGACATAGCCTTAGTCAGGACCTCTAGGCACTGCACAATTTCGGATCCCCTGCTCTCACCTAGTGGAGAGCTGGGCCCCGCAGCCATTTCCTAACCTTGCGGAAGGGCAGGAGTAGTGCCACTCTCTGCCCACCCGCCTCCCGGCCCCCCCATTCCCCGCTGTCTCCGCAGGCTCTGAGCCGGGCTGAGTGACACAGTAATAGGGGGCGAAACAACCACCTGTCAGTTGACTTTCTTTCCGTGGCTGCCATTACGCTTGGCAAGGGCAGAATGGAAGATGAATCAACTGTCCCTTCCCCTGTTATTTGGAGCAGCCCTGTCACGGCACTCGGGGCTTTCCATCTGCCCGGGCGGCTTTATGTTAACAAGCCAGGCTCGCGCTCAAAATAAAAGTCATTTTAGATCTTCATGCATGGAAACATCCAGCACTTTCCTCCTGCTATTATTAGAGTCCAATCTCCAGGGTGAGATGCGGGGGCTCGGATGAAGCATCTGACCCCGATGCAGAAGGCGGGCTGGCCCTGAATGTGTTCGTCTAGGCCCCCGGTGTGATGCCAGGGTCTCTGCAGCACCAGGAGCTGACAGCCACCCGCATGGGAAGCCAAGGTTTGGAAGTGACCAGTGGAGTCTGGCCCTTCAGGACAGCCACATGGGGGGCTGAGCGTGTTGGAGGTGACCGTGTTACCTAGAGGGTTGGCTAGGTTAGACCTTGATTCTCTTCCTGCCACTGTCTTTTAGGCAAGTTGCTTAACCTTTCCGTGCCTCAGTTTACCCACCTGTAAAACAGGGAGGATGCGGGGTGTGTGCGTGAGTTTATAAAGCACTTTGAGATCCTAAAATAAAAGACCCTGTGGAAGCTCAAAGCACGCTGTTCTCGTGAAACGGGAAGGTGGATGCACAATCAGCAAGGCAAAGCTCGGAGGAAATCCCCTCTCAGCGGCAAACCAACAGGCCCCAGTGGCCATTGCTAAGCACCGTGCTCAGCCTTTGAATGGTTCTTGTTAAGTCTTTGCTGGTTGTTTTCCGGGAAGGAGAGAAACCAGCTGACTGCGTGCGAAGCTCTGCTCCCCCTGCGATCAGTGTCTCTTCTTGGCAAGAGAGGCAGGTGGCTGGGGAATGGTGACTTCTCCAAGGAAAACCGTCCATGTCGGTTGCTGTGGGGATGTTAACTGGCTGGAAGAAGAGGGGATGGCTGGTTTCAATTCTGCCCTTATACAGGCAAAACTCCCCACTGACCTTCAGGGAGACCTTTGCCATCCCCAACCCCACACCATGCAGCCGATATCCGGGTCCAGGAGAACCGAGAGGGGTTCTCCACTCCACCTGTTACCGATAGGGATCGCTGCTCCTGTTCTGTGTGCAGCATTTCCTTTCCCCAGGAAGCAGAGCTCTCCAGGGCACGACCACAGCCTGCTGGCCCAGAGAATGAGGTGCTGCGCTTAGGAATTTAGCCAAGAGCTCCCATGGGGCAGTGCTGGTTAATGCTGCGAGGACGGTCCAGCATTGTAAGTGATTGTGTCAGTGTTTTCCTTTGGTCTGAAACTGGTTTCCACAGCACGGCACCCTGAAGAGAGGAGACGGTTCTTCAGGCTGCCCGGCCTGTCAGGAGAAAAGGACAAACTGGGATCATTTGGGCATCTCTTGCCTAATCAACTCCCTGCCACTGCAGTGGCCTCACGTGTCGGTGGGACCGTGGGGCATGTCGAGAATGCAGCGGGGAGGCGTGATTCTCAGCACAGGCAGACCGAGAGCAGAACTAGCAGCGTGGCCAGTGCAGCGCTGGCAGTGCTTTGGGCTAGCGACCCGAGCTCGGGCCCAGGGGGTCGGGCAGGCTTGGACTCGGGCAGCTAACCTGAGCTGCTGCCTGGGTTGCCATGTCTGCACCGCTATTTTTAGCACACTCGAGTCTGTCTGGCCACATTGGGAACCCGGCTGCAGTGTAGCCCTAACCTTGGTCTTCCCTGTTCTCTGCCTGTGGCACACGACAGTTTATTCTCCTGAGAGCTGGAATGCTTCAGTCAAAGTCATTGGGTTTCAGATGGCGGGGGGTGGCGGATCTGGGTGAAATGCAATGGCCTGTGATGTACAGGTCAGACTAGATCTATTGCTCCCTTCTAGCCTTGAATTCTGACACCGTGAAACTCTGTCCTAGGACTTGCTGTGGGAGTGGGACCGACTGAGGTAGAGAACCAGACTGGTCTTGTCATGAAGGCACCGTGCTGGAGCTTGGAAGATCTGGGTTGAGTTTCTGGCCCTTCCATCAACTCGCTCTGAGACCTTGGGCCAGTCACTTAATCCTTCTGGGCCTTGATTTTTCTTATTTGTGCAGTGGGGATGTAAACGGGTCCCCCTTGGGTGTTTCGCCCACCTGGTGGGAGCCCCCGGTTATAAACACTAGATGGAACCCCCTCAGGCCCCATCTCTTGTCCTTGCAGGTGGACTCTGTCCTTTCCAGGCCTTCTTATATTTCTTTACGAGAGGAGAACCAAAAAGGAAACCAACGTTCCAATGCGGCTGAGAATAAACTCTTCCTGGGGCGGCTCCAAAGGAAGAAAAGGCCAGTGCTACCCCTTGAATTCAGGAGGGGCCTACGTAGCGGATTTACACGAGTCCTTCTGGCTGGGTCACCGAATCCGGCTCTCCCTATCAGGCATACCCTGGGGGTTCGCTGCACTCCTCGTAGGGCTGGGGGTGAGGGGTCTCAGGCATGGGAGCACCTCCTGCTGTTTCAGGAGCCAGTCCAGCTGCTTCTGGCTCCGGACGTCCTCCCCTGCCATTGACGGCAGCTTCCTCCTTTCTAAAGGCCTCCTCCCTGCCATGCATGATTGCGTAGCGCAGTGTGGGTGCGGTAACACGGCTGGAGACCTGGGTCCGGCGATTGTAAACCCAGGTTCACAGTACAGTGTGAATGCTCAAACATGGGCGTGAAGCACCGAGTCCACAAGCCCCCCCAGCTTGGTTGTCTTAGATTTGAAACTCTTCAAGGTGGGGACTGTCTCTCACTCTGTACGTACAGCCCCCCCCTCCCCCCCCCCCGCACAATGAGGTCCTGATCTTAGGGCTTGTCTACGCCTAAAATGCTACAGCTGCAGTGCTGCAGTGTGGACGCTGCCTACTCCGATGGGAGGAGTTCTCCTGCTGGCACAGGTAACTGACCTCCCCACTGACCTGGTGCTGTGAACATCGGGTGTTAGGTTTGTCAGGGGTGTGGCCCCTGAGGGGCCTAGTTATACTGGTGTAAAATCCTAGTATAGACGGGTCTTAGTGGCTGCTATTGTATTATATATAAATGAATAGTTGCCTGTCATGCTTTGGCGTTGTGTCTAAAGAACCTTGATTCTCTTGCTAATTCTGCTCTGGGGTGGGGCAGAGAAGGGCCCAATTCTGCCCCTCTTCATCCCCCCCCCACGCAGTGCTGGGAAGAAGCGCATAGAAAGATCAGATTCTACCCTCTCCTCCCCTTATTGTGTCACTTAACAGCAAATGCTGGTTCCTGGCCATCCACCCTGCAGGCCCGTCTCCTCTTGTCCCCTGCAGCCGTGTCCGCGGAGGGTTTCAGACGGCGGGACCCTTTCCAAGGCACCGCTGGGGCGATTAGGACCGTTTTGCTTTCCGGCACTGCCTGTCTGTTTTCATCTTCACCTTCAGTTCAGACATCTCCCCCGCTGAGCATCCCCAGCACCAGGCAACCTCCTGTTTGTGGCATCGCAGCAGGGATGGAGAGCGTATGCAATGCAGGCGACCTCAGTCTGCAAGGCCAGTGGTGTGTGCAGGGGAGGGCAGGCCAGGAGGGAACCAGCTTGGATGAGTCAGCAATGGTGGGGGTCAGCAAGGAGCAGGAAATGGAGCAGGACTGCGGTCGGAGCAGGAAGAGAGAGCCAGTGGGCTGCGGTGTCCGTCTCCCTGCAAGTATCGGTCCAAGCTGCCCCGCTAGTAGCCGCAGCTGAGCGATGGCTGCACGGAGACCTTGGCCCTGCCCCGTGGTGCGAGGTGGCTGCATCGCACTGGAACCACGAGGGGAGGCGGGTGCGAGGGGGGGTTAAGCGTCGCACTGAGCGCTCGTGGGTGCGCCGACGTTGCATTGTAAACCCAGGTCTGTGGGTTCCGGGCTCACAGACACGGTGTTTCCAAGCCCGTGGTGGAGCGTCCCCCCACATGATGAACCTGGGTGTCCAGCTGATGGACCCAGGTCTCTCAGCTGTGCTGACGCATCTCTACACGGACCTCCTGACTCCTGTCCCCCAAGGGCTGGGATCAGCCAGGGCGGTGCAGGATCCCGTGTAAAGGCGGAGGACAGGACTCTGAGACGAGCCCGATCCGCAGCCAGCCTTGGTTTGGAGAGAGGGGGAGGAATTAACTGCTACTCTGCAGTGAGACTGGGGCTGGGGGGGGAGGGGGGAGGGAATCAGAGAAGCTTCACCTGGAATTTGGCCTGAGCCATCCCCATGAGACCTGCCGGGCCGTGCTGCCCACCAGCCGCTGCTAGGATCGTCCCTGTTCAAACCCAGGGCTGTAAATGCTTTAGATGAGGAGGGGGGAATAATACCTGAAGTTTGTAGGGGCTGATTGTTTGCATGAAGATCCCCCCACCCCGCAACACCCCCATTCTCTAGTCCCGTGGAGCGGGGGCCGACACACTCTGGGTTTTCAATGGCCCCAGGAGCTTACGTCTCTCGCCAAGGAAGCCACTGAGCCCCCAGGGTTGAGCTCGGGTGATTAGCCCCCCACACACACACCGGCCGAGCTGCAGCGTCCACACCCCGATTTTTACGGCTCGAGCTCCGAGTCTGGCTTCCAGCGGCCGGGCAGCCAGAACAGAGGCCAGGCGGGAGCCGGGGGAGAGTTCTGCTAGAGCTGCCCTCCCCTGGCCAGTCCCGGCGCAGGGGGAGCACTGGGCATGAGAGGGGATACACAGAGCTCATGCTGCTGGGACACAGCCCTGAGACGCCCCAGGGGTTCTTGCAGCATCCAGAGCAGCCTCTGCTCCCTTGGACTTTAAGTCCTGCAGGGAGGCCCCAAATCTCCCCCCCTGTCCCAGCCTGCACTGGGCTCACTAGCATACCTAGGAAAGATTCTCTAGGGTGCTGTGGGGAGGGAGGCCTCCCTAAGGGGAGGGCTCCTCCCCCTGCCCCCCCCCTAAAAATCCTAGGGCTAATCACCAGACTGGGGCGGTGCAAATTCCCAATCCCACTGGTGCCTGGTTCTCCCACTGCAAACTCTCTTCCTTGCTCTCGGCCATTGGCGCTCCCGGTCGTTTATATTCAGCTCCATCCCCTAGCCCAGCGCAGCCGCGTGAATCCTGCCATTGCTGCTGCTGACCCTCTGATGTGAAGCGTGTTTGCTTTATGGCTCTGGTGCTGCTTCCCAGCTGCCCTTTGATTTAAAGAACGGGGGGGGGGAGAGATAGGGGGTGCGCACCCGCTTGTGCAAAGGCCGATCTGAGCGCCGAGCCGTGCGAAATAGCCCTGCCATGGTCGTAAAGCCGAGGAGCAGAAAGAGAGAGAGAGAGACCCACGCTCGTGAGCGCAGGAGGCGGCACTGGCAGTGCCTCAGGACTGAGGGAATCTGTCTCATTTCGGGGAAATTAATGATTCCAACATAATTTGAAAAGCATTATATGGCTCATTAAAAACACATTGCCCAGACCAAACAGAGTGTCTGCCGGCTCCTGGGCCTGTCAGCCTGCTTCCCAGCCCTGCCTCCCTGTGCCAGGCAGGGGCATCCCCCACTTCCTGCTAAATGGGGGCGGGATGGTGGGGTTGGGGGCTCTCTGCCCACCCTCCCAGCCTGCTAAGGTTCCTGGCTTGCTGGGAGCAGGGATAAGAACGGGGCTGAACTGGGAGTTAAAGCTGGAAAGGGGGGAGTAGGGGTGTTGCGTCCCCCAGCGTCATTCCGCATGATGACATCACAAAGAACGTGCCCTTTAGGGGAAGCGAAGCCATTTGAGATCAAAGGCCAGTGCCCCACATACCCGGCAGGGGTGGTAGCCAGACAGCCACAGCCGCTGCACCCCAGGTTGTCCCCCCCTTTGTACCTAGAACCCCCTTTCACCCCACCACCCCCCCTTGAATCTTGAGGCTGGCCCTTCAGTGGTGAGTCATTGAATTTCCATGTGTGCCTTGGCGTAGGGGAAGGGCTGTGGGGGCAGCCTGAGCTCCCTGTGACACAGGCAGGGGTAACGCCATGGGTCAGGCCCTACCAAATTCACAGCCATGCAAAAAGAATCGCGGACCATGAAATCTGGTCTCCCCCCGTGAAATCTGGTTTTTGTGTGCTTTTACCCTACGCTATACAGATTTCACGGGGGAGGCCAGCGTTTCTCAAATTGGGGGTCCTGACCCAAAAGGGCATTGCGGGGAGAGGGGGGTCACAAGGTTATTTTGGGGCGGTCATGGAATTGCCACCCTTACTTCTGCGCTGCTGCCTTCAGAGCTGGGCGGGCGCAGAGCGGTGGCTGCTGGCCAGGCACCCAGCTCTGAAGGCAGCGCCCCGCCGGCAGCAGCAGCGCAGAAGTAAGGTTGGCAATACCATCCCATGCCACCCTTACATCTGTGCTGCTGCTGGTGGCAGCTCTGCCTTCAGCGCTGGGGTCCTGGCCAGCAGCTGCCGCTCTGCACCCGCCCTGCCACTAGCAAGGTAGCAGTACCACAACCCCCCCAACAAGAACCTTGCGCCCCCCCAACTCCTTTTTGGGTCAGGACCCCAACAATTGCAACACGGTGAAATTTCACATTTAAATAGCTGAAATCATGAAATTTACGATTTTTAAAATCCTGTGACTGTGGAATTGACCAACATGGATTGGGTAGCGCTGTAGCCAGGGGCCTGCAATCCGTGCTCTGGCTGCACAAGGGTGTGAGGGGGCCCATGTGACGTTCCCTGACCGGAGCCCTGTGTGGGGCGGGGGGGGGGAATTGGTTCTCCACGCCCCCTTCCCAGTGCAGCCACGAAGCGCCCGTAGCAGCCGCCACGGGAGCGCTGGGTGGGCAGCCGCGGGCGGGAGTGCTGGCGGCTCGTTCAGAGTCAGAGCGTTTCTCTCCCGGTGCCTGGCTGCGGCGGTGCTGATTTCTCTCCGAGAGGCTTTTAATGGTTCCCGAGGTCTCCACAGGCTGAAGACAGCCAGCAATTGCTCCCCCCGCACGCCCCCCTCCTTCTGCTCGCTTGTGCGCTCTCCGTTCCCTGTGTAGGGCTGGGGGTGGGGAAATCAGAGAAGAGAACAATTTGGGATTTTTCAATCTTTCTTCATCCGCTGCACTGCGTGAAAAGCAAAGCCTCTAAAGGACACTCAAGGACACTGCGAAGGAGAGTCCCCCCCTCCTCTCACATCCCTCCGTTCTCTGGAGGAATGAAGAACAATGCCCAGATGCTGCCCCACTAGACGCACTCCCCCCCCAGCCCCCATGTCTCACGTGCCCCTTCTCCCTGGCATTAGCCCTTGCAGGTCCCGGACTGCGCCGTTCGCTGCCGGGGACTCACCTCTCCCGAAGGCGAGCACTGGGCTGCAGGGGCCAGGAAAATGGGGAGCTTACCTAGGCCCCGGGGCCCCTCGTGTTGTTTCCCTTTCCCTCCTGCCACCCCCCGGTCAGACCCAGGCCGTGCTGTGTGGAAAGGCAGCGGCCCAGAGCTCGGATCGGCCTCCTGCTGTGTATTTGGGTAAACAGAAACTCCTGACATTTGCTTTGTGATTGTCTGTGGGCAAATTCCCCTTCGCCTGCACCTTGGGGTGGGGTCGATGGTGAGGCTGAATGCAGAGCCCAGCCCAGCTGCCTCAGCTCGGGGTCGCAGCCCCGTGGCAGTCGTCGTGGAGGGGAGTTTTGCAGGACCGTGAAACCCAGCCCAGCGATTGGGGCCGTGATCCAGCAACGCCCTTCCATGGGATTGCTGCATGCCTGCTTAAAGGCAAACGTGCGCTTCAGTGCTTTGCTGAATCAGGGCCCATAGGAGGAGGGCTGGGAGCCAGGACACCCGAGTTTGTTGCTGCCCTTGGATCGCTGTATGACCCTGGGCAAGTCACTCAGACTCTTTGCATGTCCGTTTCTCAAGGGCCGGGGGGTGACGTTTCATTCACAATTATTAGCCCTCTTCCTTTCGGATCCAAGCCCTCCGAGAAGGGGAATCCGTGTTCTTTCCATGTCACTGGTGGGGAAACTAAGGCACAGAGCAGGGAAGTGACTTGCACCTAGCGGCTCAGTGGCGGAGCTGAGCCTGGAACCCAGTTCTGACTCCAGTTTGGTCCCTCTGTGACCGCACTGCTCTTTGAGACCCTTGGCTGAAAGATGCAATAGCTGGGCACAGCGGCATTACTGCAAACTGGACATTCCTGGACCCGTCTCTCCTTTCCCCTCCCCAGCCAAGAACCAGAACGAGCTCGTCCCCCGTCCCCCCGCCACACACACACGGTGAGTCCCCGTGCCAGCACAGATCCATAACGGGTTAAAAGCAGAGGCAGGGCTGTATCACTCCATTCCTGGCGCAAAGTCAGGGAGAGAAAGGCACAGGATGGGCTTAGGAGCGCTCCGTCCAGTTTCCCACTCTGCCACCCGCTCCCTGGGTGACCTCGAGCGAGTCCCTTCATCTCTTGGTGCCTCAGTTCCCCGTCTGTGAAATGGGGATAACGATTGTTCTTTCCTCCCACCCTTTGTTGGTCGAGTGTGTTTGGACTGTAAGCTCTTTGGGGCAGGGGGTGTCTCTTTGCATGTGCAGGTACATCCCGCAGTGCAACAGGGCCCTGATCTCAGTGGTTGGCTATAAGGTAAAGACCTTTGAGGATCAGGGCCCGAGAGCTATTGTAGTAACTACGACAGCTGCAACTACTCTCCTAGCACATTATCCCGTAAATGATTAAACCTGCCCTACAAAACCAAGCAGGGTCGCTTAGGGAGCCGTTCCCATTGTCGGGTTGGGGTTTTTTTCCCCATTGTGTTTTGTTTGTTTACACGCTACTTTGCAAAATCCATTCACGAGCCCGGATTCTCCCAGTTCCTGGTGTGACTCAGCGAGGTCTCACCTATGCTGTGGCCACAGCCTCATCCAGGCAGGACCCAGTTATAGAAAAGCTGTAGGGTAGAAAAGAGCAACGTTTTGAAGCCTGGATGCATGAAAATTAGGCATCTCCATGCTTATCTATTCCAGTTACTACCCTCGACTTACCAGTGACCAGCCAAGGGCTGACCGCCCTTGACATTGTGTGCAAAAAATTACAAGAACGAATTAACCCCATCGCCCTCATCCCCAGAATGAAAACTCCAGCAATAACCCCCAGCGAACACAATTTAACTTAGCCCCTGCCTTTGCCTACAGAGAGCCTGCTTCAGCAAAGCACTTAAGCACATGCGTGTCTCAGAGAGGTTTTTAATGGCTCCCGAGGTCTCTACGGGGTGAAGAAAGCTAGCAATTTCTCCCCCCATATGCCGCCTCCTTTCTCTCACTCGCATGTTCGCTCTGTTTCCTTTCCACTGGATCTGCAAGGAGGGGGAAAGAAATCAAAGAAGAAAGCAATGTGGATTTTTCAATCTTTCCTCATCCACCTGCTTAAGTCCTATTGAAATCCGTGGCCTTGTCTTCTTACCTTATGTTATCTAACAGCTGCTAATTAACCTGAAGTCAAATCTTAGTGAGGACAAGGCGGTTTGTAGCTTTCACACGTAATAGCAGGTCAAGGGAAAGGCTACGGGAGAACCTAGCGTTTACCTGGACCTGCTAACGGGTTAAAACTACAACTGCCTCGTTTCCACTAAGATTTTACCCTGTGTTGGTTCCCACGTGTTAACTAGCACATGCTAAGAACATACCCCTTTGCCTAGCGTGGGACTTGTGTGGGCGGAAGTGCCTTGCTCAGTCAGGATGAACTTAATTAGTTGCTGATTTGTAGCCAGAGTCCTACCCCGCCTTCCCTGCCTCTGGCCCAGGGAGGAAGAGGGAGGAAACTTGGGCGGTTATGGACCAGAACAGCTTTAATTTTTGCAGGGCTAACGAGTGCCCACAACGTCCGCTGAAATCCCCAGGCACTCGCACCTTTCAGAAAAATCCGGCTGCTTTTATTTAGGTACCGACCGGCAGGGACCCAAGTTGGAATGTTTAGAACCTGGCCCGAGCCTTGGTGCTCCCAGCTCTGTGCTAGAACCTGTCTGATTATTTGTGTTACATTAACACCCCGCGGTCCCAGCTGAGACCAGGGCATTTGGCTAGGGGCTGTGCAATCCGAGGCCCTGCCCCAAATAGACAAGGCCCATGAAGGATGGGAGGAGAACTGGAGGCATGAAGAGTGGAAGTGACGTGCCCAAGGTCACGCAGCAGGTCAGTGGCAGAGGGGGGATTAGCACCTAGCTGGTCCCGCTCCAACTCCCTACCCTCTGGGCTTTGCTGCCACTGTAACATATCTGGCATATGGTCACCGGCTTGGTTCTGGTTGCGGTGTAGATCGGGTCTCACTCAATGTCACAGATCAATTGATGTATGTTGTCCCAGTAAAGGGGGTTTATCACGCTCCCTGTGCTCTATTCATTGGCCTGGTTACACCATTCCTGGGATTAAGTGGGGGGCAGGGGAGTGGAGGATGGGAGAGAAGAGAATGTCAAGCAGCAACAGCAGAGATGCACAAGGCGAGCGGAGCTGGAGCCGGGTGCAGCCCCCCCCCCCCCCCCGCTGCCAGCCCTTAAAGAATGAGGCTCTTATGAGAGCCGAGGCCTCCCCCTCCCGCGCCCCCGAGCCACACAGCCTTGAACCGCGCAGAAGGGAGAAGAAAACAACAGCCCCAGTCCCTAAACACAAAGGATCAAAGGGAGGACTGGGGCTGTGTGTCCCATGCGCCTGGCACGGCTTGGACTCAGCAGCATCCCAGTCAAAAGGCTTTTTAGTCCATAAGCCAATCAGGAAGCTGGGGGGAGAGTCCTTTAACCCTCCCGTGTTTCCACCCTCAGATGGGGTGTGTGTGCCCACCCAGAGTTCAAAGAAGAGCCTGCTTGATGCTGGGGATTCATTTGCTCATAATGATCATGCCAGGGAGAGGCCAGCTCGGAACGATACGGGGATCAGAAAACCAACCCGAAAGCTGCGATTGCTGAGTGGTTGCTGGGAGCCATAGGCAGAGTTTGTCCTGCAGAGCGGGGCCTGCGGCATGATGGCTCCCGATGGTGGCGATGCCGCGGGATCTGCCGTGATGATAACCATGCCCGGCTCGGCAAATGGCAGGAGCCAGGCGTCTGCATGTGGCAGGATGGAGGCGTGCAAACCCGGAGGGTGTAATGCCACCTGTCCTGAAATATGCATCGTCTCCATTCCGACCGTGTGTCCCCCACGCGTGCGCCAGGGCAGACAGTTAACCCCCATGGTGGGGAAGGCAGACGCAGCCTTCTGTGAGCAGCAGTTTCTGGCTGCTAGTTTAGGCTTAGCCATGTCCCAGCTCCAACTTGGGCATCTCCATGGTCCGTGCCTTCTGGGGCACCGCTGTGGGGATTCCCAGAGCATCACTGTCCTGCGAGTTCTCTGCTAGAGAAGGGCCTTTGAAAGAGACCTGCTCAGCCTTGGGGCTGATAGGGAAGCCAAGGGAGAGGAAGCTGGAGGATTTATTACAGAGCTGGTCCAGGCCTTAAGGGAGTAGGGGATTGTCTGATATGTTTTGTGACAGTGGCTTATTCATAGGCTCCCCTCCGGGGATGTGGCAGTTGGGGCGTAGGATCGTGCTCATAGCCGGGAGTTTTTCCTCTCAGTTCGGTTCTTCTTTTGCTCACCACTGTGCCCTGGTGTTAATAGTGGATCTGCAGGCACTTGGTCCCTGGTGCCTTTCTGTAAGGCAGGGCGTGTGGCCGTTTCATTAGCTTCTTGCAAAAGCAAGCGCTGACTTCCAGTGTGCATGTTTCTGGGCCCTAACCACAGAGTTGGGGGTTCAGTGATTCCCTCATTCCCACTGCCAAAAAAAAAGGCCTGAGGCCAGATCCTCTACTGGTGTAAATCGGCGTAGCCTTGTTGGTTTCAGTGGAGTCATACCAGCTGTGCCAGGTGAGGTCTGGACCCAGCGGCGTATTATCACCTAGGCCAACAAGGCCTAGGCCTAGGGTGGCAAATCTGCAGGGGCGGCAAATTTCCTCGCACCCCCTCCCCAACTCCGCCCCTTCCCCAAATCCCCGGCCCGCCTCCTCCCATCTCCCTCCCAGGCTTGGCACGCGAAAGTGCTGGGAGGGAGGGAGGGAGAAGCGAGTAGCGGCGCTTGGAGGAGGCGGTGCAGAGGTGAGCTGGGGCCCGCGGGCGCGGAGAGTAACCTGGGTGGGGGGCCGGGAACCGCTCCCCGCCCCAGCTCACCTCTGCTCCACCGCCGCCATCCCCCGAGCGCGCCACAACTCCCCTTCTCCCCCCTCCCTCCCAGGCTTGCCACGGGGGAGTGGAGGTGAGCTGGCGGGGGGGAGGGCCTAGGGACGGCAAATTTGTTAATCTGCCACTGTCTGGACCCTAGTTTTTAAAGGTGTTTATTCTTCACCTATGGAGAGTTCTGTGTGTTTCTAACCTTGGTCCCCCAATATATGTGTGTGTGTGTACACCCCCCCCCAAAAGCGCTTGTGCGCAAGCGCACACACACACACGCGCACACACACACACACACAGGCAGAGTGGGACATCTGCTCCAGCAACAAAGTTTTTCTGTAAGCTGCTGTTTTGGGTTTATTTTCCCTTCGAATCCTCCAGGCTTTGAATAAGAGGCACAGTGTGACCGGGGGTTATTGAAAAGCAGGAACTCCAAGCGAAGTCATCTGGATCCAGCCCTGTAGTAACTGCATAGGGAGCCCTGTCTCAGGCTGGTACCTCTCCCTTCTGAGTACCAGAGAGCTGCATTCATAGTTTCCTGGCTTTCCTCCATGGGCCTGGCTGTGTCTTCGGGCCCACTGCCTGCTCGGTGACTCCTTGCTGCGACTGTGTGAAGGGATCAAAGCAGGCCATTGACTCTCTGGCTGTTGATGTACCAGCGGAGCGTCTGAACCCCGGCTCATGTAGCGATCTTCTGTTTGTAGTGTGTGTGTGTGTGTGCGGGTGTTTTCCTAGGTGAGGGAGCAGTGCTCGCTGTGTGTGGACAGGAGGAGGGAGCTGGCAGGCGTGCGAGTCGTGTCTGTGTGACTAGTGGTAAATGGATCTCTCCACCCGGGCTTGGGCGTGTGAATGGTACCACGTCTGTTCTGTGTGTCTGTGCATACGTGTGCCGTGGTCCTTGCCCGCTCATTACATGTAGTCGGTGATGAGCTGGGAGCACGAGATGCAATACTGTAAAACTACAGTCGTTCTCTCCTTCCCGTCATTCGCTGATTTTATTTGAGTATTAGATCCTTTCTCCTGCTGCTCTTGTGTTTTCTCTCCGTTTAGCCTGATTTATTCATTTATCCTCTCCACCCCTCCATCCCTGGCAAACTTTGCCTGCTGGGTCGTGTTCATTCATGAATTTCCTCCTTTCCTGTCCTTAACCAGGGCTCCATCGAGTTGCAGGTGGAAAGAAGCCAGGACTCTGTTCCCTTTGTTTAAAGTCACCAGGTTAGTAAATATCGGGGGGAGGAGGGTGGGCAGTGTCCCCCCCGCCCCTCTTGTTGAATGTTTAATGTTTCACCTCCACTTCCCTCTCCCCACCCCCAAACTCTCAGCTGACTGTTGCAGTGTCACTCGGTGCTAAACCCTTCACTGGTCTCGGCTACACTCTGTGGGAAGCCTGAGGGCAGGTGCCCCGGAACAGTATTTTCAGATATTAAGGCAATGTGAAGCCAGCACCTGCTACTTGTTGATGTGGGGGGAAGAGCCTGGAATGTGGGATTTTATGGGGATAGGCCTGGATTTCTGTTCCACGAAAGCCACCACGTCCCCCCTCCTGGGTGGAGGGGGCAAGTCGGTGGCGGGTCCCTGCTTGGAAAGTCGTCTTGAGTTCTCCCAGCTATAATTGCCCTCACCTGGGCTCTTGTCCCAAGGGCCGGTTCTGGTTGGCCCACCCTGTGGCCAATACTGCTGCTGATGGAGCTCTGTGTGGGGATCTTCTGGAGGAGGGCGGAGCGGATACAGAGAGAGAGAAACCTCTAGCTCCAGTTGGCGTCATGTGAAGAGGCAGAAGCCTTAGCCAAGCAGTTGTGGCAATGTGCAATGCAGGGAGCGTTTAAAACAAAAATCAGAAGAAAGCAAAATTCACCGGAGTCTGTTCATCAGCAACCCCTGCTGGGTCTGTCAAAATAATAGATTGTATTTGTAAGGCGTCTGTCGGCCTCCAACGTTCTGGGTGTTCTGCTTTGCGAAGAGACGGCTACAGCAAAAAGTTTGCATTTTTTATTTATTTATTTAAGTGAAAACTGCATTAGACTCTTGTCAATCAGGAGCAGGGGCTAGGATTTTAAATAATAATAATGTGTCTCCAAATCCATCGCGTCGTGCTGCTGTGTCTGCTGGCAAAAGACACCTCGGTCCCGCGGTGCTCCTGCGCTTTGCGCAATCTCTAACCTGCGGATCTCTGTGATCTCACCCTCTGAATGTCTGCAAAGGGGGAGGTAAGAGCTACAGTCCTCCTCACGCGGCTTCTTGCCCTTTGCCTCGTTTCTCTTCAAGGGTAGATCCAGAAATGACACACGCCAGCTAGCGTCACGCAGTCATCGTTCGTTGTATGTATCTTAACTAAAGCCTTGGCTAAAATCCTGGCCCTATTGAAGTCCCCATGGGAGTTTTGCTGTTGACTTCGGCGGGACCGGGGACTTCACCGCTTGCTTCCTCAGGGGTTTTAGCCGCTTCTGTAGCTGCACTAGTGTCAATACTGGGTCTGTCTACACGGCAGTCAGAGATGCAGCAGGTGTCGACACACCTGAGCTTGCTTGGATGTAGCGAGCTCAAATAACAGTGAACCTGATTGTGACTGGTGGGGAAGGACTGGAGGTGCAACAAGCAAAGCCAGCAAAATGCTGGGGGAGCCAGGCCTCCTTGCATGAAGATAGTGGGAGGAGAGTCCAACCCTTGGAGGGAGGTTGGAGAGGAGGCTGTGGGCTGGGGTCTTCCCCTGTCCCGAGTTCTTGGTCGGGGGCCCGGCATGTGAGCCACTGAATCTAGGCCGGGTGTCTAGGGCAGGCTTTGGTTTTGCTTCATACTTGGCTTGTGACCTTCTCAGGCAATTTCTCGCCTCAATTTCCCCATCCATAAGATGGGGTGAATGTGACCTAGCCGCTGCGCTGGGGCTAGTTGTTTGGGGGCCTGTTTGAAATGTCGCTGTGCCTAGGTTTGCCCTGGGTCTGCGTGGGAGACTGAGAGCGGGGGTCGGTTTTTGCTTTGCTGCGCCCTTGAAGAAAGAAGGGAAGGACCAGCCGCATGGGTGCAGAAGCAATACTGGCCCCTAGTCCACAGCTCTGCCCTCTGGACGGAACATCCAAGACAACGGGACAGCGGGATACTATTTACTGTTGTCTGTGCAGACGGCTTCTTGACTTGTAATGTAACCCAGTATCCTGACATGTGCGTGGGGCTAGCCGGTTAGGAGAGCAGTGAATGCCTGGTCCCAGTGTCCACGAATCACGCTCACCCTCAGTTGGGGTCTGCAGGGGTGCGGCTGCACTGCCAATCCCTCCCCTCCCCACAGCAGCGAGTCTCAGAGCCGGGTCAACTGGCTCAGGCTCGTGCTACGGGGCTAGAAGTAGCCGTGTAGAGGTTCCCGTGCAGGGTGGAGCCCGGGCTCTGAAACTCAGCAAGGGGAGCGGGAATGTCTGCGTAGCTATTTGTAGCCCCAGAACACGAGCTGGAGTCAGTTGACTCAGGCGCTGAGACTCCCTGCTGCATTTTTTTTTCTCCAGTGTAGACATATCCTAGGGCTCTGTCTACCTTGCACTCTAAGGTTTGAGCCCAAGCCTCGTTTCCATCCACACACAAATCAGGCTGACTCAGGTCAGCGAGCGCTCAGGAGAAGGGTCCTAGGACCCTGCTAGGGGGTGGGTCAAACCCACGCCCTGCTGAGACTCGGCTCCAAGCCCTGTCAATCTGCAGTGTGGACGCAGACCTGAGTCGGACGTTCTGCTCAGTGCAGCACGGACACATCAGTGTGGCTGTGAGACCCGGGTCCAGCAACTGTGAACCTGGGTTTCCAAGCTTTAGCAACATGGAGTCCCCAAGCCCGGGTCCCCTAGACCTGGGTTTATAATGCAGTGTGGACACACCTGGCATGTTACCGTAATACACCTAATAATAATAATCCAATCGATGCATTGGCTCAGCGTCTCTTCCCTTGGGCGTGACACGTCCCTGTGCTGTAACGCATCGTCCTGCCCAGAGGCTGGGCCAACCCTGCGTGCCCACCGGCTGCATTGTGGACGCGAGGAGGCTCAACAAACCCAGCCCACTTTCTCCAACCACCTGAGAAGCCAAATGAAAAAAACACCCACCAAATGCCCGGTGGAAAACAAGTCATTTTCCAACCAAGCCATGTGCTGACCAGCTCACAGCACCCTTGCTAATAAGCCCCGTCGGCCTGTACTTCAAAGAGACGGGGGGAAAGACCTGCTACGTTTTTCTAACAGCCCTGCTGCAGGGTGTGCATCTGCCTCTTTCCCAAGAGGCTCATCAGCTGCCTACCTGGCCCCAGACCACTGGCGGAGCAGACGCCTAGATCTGGCAGTCAGCAGGAGCTGGCAAGCTGAGAGTGCCCTGGGCTGGTCATGGGTGGCAAGTGCAGTGGAAAGGGAAGTCGGGTGGAAAAATTCCACTTCTTGCTCCCCTTCATCCCAGCAGCTCGTTAACAATTTCAATAATTAAACGCCACCTGATTTGTGTGGCTTGGTCTCCCACTTAGGAGGCAGCCCTCTTGGCTAAATTCGCTGTCTTTTTTTTATGGCGCTCACGTTGTTCTCGTCCAAGGCAAATCCTCCTTTTGGCTGGGATGAGTAATTGGCTAGAAATGAACGAAGGCCGTCAAGAGCTGATTGCACCTTATTACCAGCACGCTCAAATCCCAGTCCGGGAGCCGGGCGAAGGGCTCTGGCAGCTTCGCAGCAGCAAAGCTGATACCTCTGCAGCCCATGGTGCTTGCTAAGTGGCCCAGTCCTTCAGTGGAGGCTAATGTGACCAGTGGTGTATGGGACGAGGTCTTACTCTGACCCCACTTGGCTGGTTGTGCTTGTGGATAATGATGAGATCTGTGTGAACGGCTAGGATGACGTGTGGTGAAAGCATCTTAAGAGACCTTGGGTCAGTTCCCAGCTCTGCCACAGACACCCTATGTGACCTTGGGCGAGTCACTTAATTACTCTGTGCCTCAGTTTCCCCATCTGTACAGCACAGATAATAATAATCCTTCCGTCATCTGTTTGGCCTGTCTCAGTACAGCGCCCGACATAATGGAACTTCAATCTCCATCTGAGCGTGTGGGCGCTAACATAGCACAACTAGTATCAGCATCAGTCCCTCCTTTGCTGTGATGGCTACTAACCCTGGACAGTGGCTAGGCCGCTGGTATAGGGAGAATCATGGCCTATCCTGCTGACTAGCATTGTCTCCTTGTCTCCTTCCACTCCCCTGTCTATGTGTGTCCATCTCTTGTTGTATACCGACTGGAAGCTCCTTAGGAAGGGACTGTCTTTTTGTTCTGTGTTTGTGCAGCGCCGAGCGCGGGGGAGCCCTGCTCCAGGATTGGCGCTTCTAGGCACTACTGCAGGACAAATAATTGATTAATAGAGTCACAGACTGTAAGGCCAGAAGCCACAGGCACCGACTTTCTCATTTCCCCAGGGGTGCTTGACTGAGAGGCTTCTGAAACGTTTACCCCTCCTATTGCTTTCATAAGGGCCGGGGCATTAACCAGGTTTTAACTCTGGGAATGTTCCCATTAAGGACTTCAGATTCCCAGTGCAGTTTCTTTAATTCCCTGCTCTCTGCATGGCTGTGTACCCTTAAACCGCTGCCTCATTGGGACACTGACCGGAGAGGGTCAGGGCCAGCCAGCCCCTTGGGCAGCTCCATCCTTGGGCACCTTTGCCCGGTCTGCAGAACATGCAAGAGCCGGGGAGAGTTATGAGATTGTTTGGACGGCCTTCGGAGACGGCTGAGGATCGGCACCGGAAGGGTTAAAGTCGCCCGCTGGAAGCCAGCGATTAAAGGCTAGGAAAGCAGGCCTTGTGGTGATTGACTCCAGGAGCCCAGTCTGTTTAGCCTAACAAAGGCAGGTTATGGGGTGAGGCGCCTTCATGGGGAACAAATAGGGACAGTGGCCTCCTCAGTCTCACAGGCAAAGGTCTGACACGATCCGATGGCTGGAAGTTGAAGCGAGACATATTCAGACTGGACACAAGAGGCGCTGGATATTGGAACGACTTCCTCCAGTGGGGCGGGGTGGGTGCTCCATCACTGGCCATTTGGAAATGAAGAGGGGCTGGTTTTCGAAGGGAGATGCTCTGGTTCGAACCGGAATGAATTCAGGGAAGTCCTCTGGTCTGTGTGACGCAGGAGGTCAGTCAGTGATCACAGCGGCCCCTTCAGGCCAGCTGGCCTTAGGAGCCGGGTTCTGGTCCCTAACTTGCTGTTTGACCCAGTGTAGCCAGCTGCCGGGTGGGTCTCAGCTTCCCAGTGGGCGGTGGGAAGCTTTGCTGAGTCCCATTGGCAAAGTGTTTGGAGGCCCCGGGGTGGCTGGGGCTGGAGCTGTGCCGAGTAATGATGCTGAGGCCGTGGGACAGGAGATTCCCCTCTTCCCCAAGCGCTGGGAGCATGTGTGGGGCCCGTCCTCCGGCCTGAACTGCTCAGGGATGCTGGCCCAGCCCTCTCCTTTCCCTGCACGCACGGAAATGGGACATTAATGCAGCTGATCCCATCTAATCGCCCTCCCCTGGCGAGCGACCCAGGGAGGAATAATTCACAGCGTCAACAGCTTCTTAATAACTCTGTGCTTCAAGTCAATTTCCAGAGCGCTCGTTTGCCTTTTAATTAAAATTACCATTTTCCCAACAAAGAAAAAAAATCAACAAACCAACAACAAGCCGGCCTAGCCTCCCTCCTCCTCTCCTTCCTGATGTGGTCTAACTGCAGCATCCTGCTGGGACCACCTCCTGTCGTCTGTCGCATCACGGGCAGCCAGGCAGGCCTCGCCTCTCGGCTCCTGTCTGTGTTACTAAAAGAAATGCAGTGACTATAGGTGCATTGGGCCAGATCCCCGGCTGGTGTAAATCAGCAGCGTGATGGTTATTCACACCCAGCTCCAGGACGGTACATACAGCCGTGGCTGAGCAGTGATGGCCAGCATCAATTTAAACTAGGCCGGCCCAATGGTTGCAGCAGTAGCCTAGGGCTCGGGTGGACCTGGCTTCACTTTTCTGGCTTGCCCCAGATGTCTTGTGTGACCTTGGGCAAGTCACTTAGCCTCGCTGTGCATTACTTCCCTATCTGCGGAATGGGGATAACAGCGTTCAGCATTAGGCAGGGGGGTGGCCTAGAAACCGTTCGGGATAATAGGGGTTTCAGGATCCTGCTTCTCGCAGCCCTCTGTGGCCCATGTGTAATGCAGTCAAATAGAGCCGTGTCTTTTAAAGGAAGAATTGGAGCTAAATTCTGCTCTGCTGCTTGTGTGAGTGAGGTGCCCCTCAGACTCCACCCGAGGCGGCTGTGTGCTTATCTGAGGGCAGAACTGTGTGACTGGGGGAGAATGAATTTCCGGTGGTAAATTGCAATAGAAAGCCAAGCTGGTCAGAGGGAGGGCGCCGCAGGATACAGGACAGCCCACCCCAAGTACTGCAGAAATCTTGACTGGAGCCTCACCGCTGCAATGTAGAGTTGGTTCTGCTTAGTAACACCCTTGTTTCTGCTTCCCAGTTTCAGAGGGCGAAGACTATCAGCCCTAGAAATCTAGCTCCCTCTCTCCTGCTGATGCCCCTGAATTCATCTCCCTCAGTAAACTCAGTTGTTATTTTTAATTGGCTTCTCTAGACTCTTGGCTGTGACTCTAAGCATAACACAAACCCCACGCCGCCACGGATCGTCCCCTGGGGAGTTCAAGGAGTGTGTCCCAGGCATGGGGCTGCCTCTTTTAGGTGGAGGAAGAGGATGAGAGCTTGTGGTGAGCCGGGATGGGTGAGGTTAGCCCTGGGACTGGCCGAGTAGAAGTTAGCAAGTGAATGAAGTGGCTGAACTGGGGTCAGCAGAGGTGTGGCCACACGACCGACAGCCAGAGGACTGTGCGTTGACGCTGGACCATCGGCAGATTAGAAGAGTGCTGAGCTCACTCTTTCCAGCTGGCTGTGCCATGGCTGTCACCTTTCCGGCAACCTTGGGGAGGGTCTCCTTCCTTATCAGCGCCTCTCCAAACCAGAGAGGAGGGAGAGACAGTGTTGCTGAATCACATCCAGAATCTGGGGCTGGGGCGGGTTCCAGATTCCTATGGCCGGACATGAGGGGAAAAGCCAAGACAGCCGGTTCCGAAGCTTGGTGTGACCAGAACCCAGGTGTGCAGGTGGGGGCTCGATGAGGGATTAGAACATAGAACCGCGAGCGGCTGTAAGACGCTCCCCTCCTGACCTGCTTGTGTTTCACACCTGCTTTGCACTGGTGTCCGTGGTGACACGAGGTGCAGGATGATGGAGACTCAGGCCCGCCGTGTTGTAGGTTAGATTCCCAGGGCTGCCGGGGGGGCAAGTGGGGCAATTTGCCCCAGGCCCTGCAGGGGCCCCCATGAGAATATAGTATTGCAACTTTTTTTTAATGGAAGGGGCCCTGAAATTGCTTTGCCCCAGGCCCCCTGAATCCTCTGGGTGGCCCTGTAGATTTCCAAGAGCTTTTCCCACTTCACGTACAGTGTATCTTTCACCACGGCCATGCTTTTGGCATGGGTGTAGTTTGGGGGGGAGCCAGAAGGGGGATGGGAGGTATTACCCCCAGCTGCAAGCCTCGGGCAGGTGTGGAGTTTGCGCTCTGATGTGCAGCTCCATTGGCTTGACTGGCGGCGACCCCCCCAAATATAGAAGTCAAACTATACCTATGGATTTTGGGCACGCTGCCGACTCCCAGACCCCTGGTCTGTAGCACTAGAGCTAACTGTAGGCTGGATTGGAAGGATCTCTCCCCCTCTCCCCAACTCCCCTAGCCTGCTTAGCGGCCCCACTTCCACAGATGCTGTTTGCGCTTTCAGCTGGACAGCTCGGCCGTTCACCGGCTGACGCCTGGCGACCTGTGCTCTGTGCTCCTCATCCTGCTGACACGTTGTCTAGGCAGCTTCAGGCCACGTCCAGGATCTGTTTCCTCTAATGAGAGCTATGTAGGGCACTTGCCACTACGGTGGAGGGGAGTCAGAGCGAACCAGCCGGGTGGGGGTGGCATTCCAGGAAGGCCAAGCAGCTTCTTGGCTGGGGCAGCAGGCCCAGCGTTTGCACAGCCTGGGCAGAGATTGAAACGGGCGGTGCTTTTCCTCTCCCCCCTCCCTGCCAGGGAAGGAGCACAGCACAGGTCCCACCTGTGTCTTCTAAGTGGCAAAGCAGCTGAGCATTCCCGCACCCAAATGCATCCCGAGGCTGTGACAGTGCTCGTCCGCTCGAGGTCGTTCCGCTCGCTGGGTTGCAGATATCACATAGGGCATCTGACATGCCGGTCGGTCCGTGGGCATCGCGGGCGCTGAGAGGTGATGCACGGAGAGTCCTGGGTGCTGGGATGTTGTTTATTAAGAGGGAGACCAGACTTACAGGGGGAAGGAAAGGATGCTCTCTCTGGAGGAATTTGAGTTTTCATTTGAGCTTAGAAAGCAGCCGTGCTTCCTTCAGTTCTAGATTGTGCTGGTTTCCCCCTGGATGTGCCGGTATCTGAGTCTCCTTGCTAGGAATTTGCTGGTCCCCAGGGCCCCCCAGCCTTGGATTATCTGAGCTGCTCACGCCCCGTAGGAGGTAGGGAAGTATCGTTCCTCTCACTTTACTGATGGAGAACTAAGGCGCAACGAGGGACTTGCACCGTGCCACATGGGAAGTCCATGGCAGAGCTGGGAAATGGAACCCCAGGCTTGGGCTTTAACCACAAGGCCACGCTTCTTCCCACTGTCACTAAAACTCTCACCACATCCGGCCGGGGCTCTCCCTGCAGCAGAGCGTTGTGCACAGCCTGCGTACAGAGGCAGCGTCTAAAATCTGGCAGAGCCAGAGGTTCACACTTTCAGCCTCAGCATCGGCTGTTTGCAGGTCCCAATCAAGCCTGCCAGCCTGGGGGTCACACCCATTTTGCACAAGCGGGTGCCCAGCTGCCTGATCCGGTGCGTTTGCACGGGCTGGTGCAGTCGAGCATGTGTGGACAAGGAGGGGGAAGGGGAAATGCATCCCTAAATGGGTGTTACTCAGAGTGCTGGCGGGCGGGTGGGGTGGGGGGCCTGCATCTCCTTTTGTCTTCGGCAGGGAGCTGAGACCAGCACCCTGGGTTACACCGGAGCCCGGGATCAGAGCAGCAGAGTGAGCACTTGCAAACCATAGAAGGGCTGTGGAAAGGGTGAGGGAGGGGTAGGATCAGAGAGGAGCCCCCTCCCGCCCCCGTTCCATATTCAGAAGTGTCTGCAATTCTACACTGACAGGTGCAGGGCTGATGAGCTTCAAATCTGTCAGTGCTGTTGATGTATCTATAATTACTGTCTGATGCGCCGGAATTAGACTGAGCGCTGAGTAGCTTGATGCAGACACTGGTGCCCTTGACTGCCAGGGTCAGGTTTAGCCGCAGGGAGACTGTGCATGGAATTGAACCCCCAGGGTGCTGACCCCCCCCACACACACACACATTAGGGGAAGGGCGCCTGGTGGTTAGCGCATAGAGTCACCCCCATGGGTGCAATAGAGAGAAACCCCAGGGTATGGCTGGGGGCTCACAGGTGGCAAACGGGATGTTATATTGAACTCGGCCCCTTGCCAGGTGATGTGCAATAGATGCACTGGACGGTCGCTAGGCTTTGTCGGAAGTGGCAGCCCGGTCTCTGCCTCTCCCTCACTCTCGGGCTTCTGGGTGGCTCATCCCTGGTCTTAGTGGACAGCTGGTGGGTCTAGGAGACCAGCCTCTCCTGGGGAAATCCTTGCTCCCCGGAGGCGTGGCTTGTCTTTCCCCCCTGTCCTCGGACCTGGGGATCCCAGCACTCCGCGAGGAAGCTACAGTTAATAACAATGCTGATGACAGGTCGGAAGTTTTACCAGCATCTCAGGAATTAAGCTCGGTCATTCTGATTTTGCACATGGAGGGAAAACGGACACGAGGGAGAGGATTTGAGAAGCACTCGGCATTGGCTACCTCTTCCCGCTGACCCGGGCCTCGGGGGGGAGTAGCGCGAGCCCAGGGTTGGAAATCCTGCCGGAGAGGGGAAGTGCCCAAGATCTCACAACGAGGCAGCTGGGACTAGAACCCAGGAGTCCTGAGTCCCTGCACTACCCACCACGCGCGCAGCATGGTGTAGATCAGTGTAGCTCCAGGCACTCCTGATTTCCACCCGCTGAAAATTTGGCCTTTGGCTCCCACACTCCCCTTACTGAGGAGCCGTATGAAAAAAAGCTCCCTTTGGCCAGTGGCTTCAGATCTGTGCATGTTTGGTTTGTTTCAGGTCACCGGTCAATCTGCACAGGGGGCATTTATCAGCCACCCATGGTTCTAGCCCAGCCGTCTCGTAGCCCCCGCCATATCCTCTGTACACACAAGCCTCCTCTCACCAGCCATTCCTGACTTAAGTGAGGGCTGCCCCACCCTGTGATTAGGAATTGAAGCCCTTATCGTGGGCCAGGGCCTGTAATTCACATCACAAAACCCAATACATGGGAACAATTCGCCATCATTAGCAGGAAGAGAGAGTCCGGAACCTCAATTAAGCTATTTGTAAATTGTTAATTTAAGCATCTCGCTCAGATGCCTTAAATTGCTCCCTCCCGTGGCTTAGGAATGGGTAAAGAGCACAGAAATATAAATGGAGCAGTGGGGAAATGGCATTTAGTTACCGTTTTCGGCAGCGGTAATAATACTGTAGCTAACAGAGCTTTGATTTAAAGCAGAGTAAGCCAGAAAGATCAGTGCAGGAGCAGAGCCTGGCGAGAACTGGGACGCCTGGAGGATGGGGACAGCTCAGGATCCTTCAGCAGACTCCGAGGCCAGGCTCCCCTGACTGCTCCAGAGGTGCTGAGTGCTCCCAGCTCCAGCTGATGGAGCTGTGAGGTGCTCAGCACCCCTAAGTGACTCCGAGAGCATGAAACCCCCAAGGTCAGAGAGTTCCCTGCCGGTTAAGGAGCTAAACGGTCCCCGCATTGACCCAGGCATTCTTTGTCAATAAACCCAGGGTAAAGATTATCCCAGCCCCCCGTTGCGCTAGGCGCTGTACAGACGTAGTGAGAGACAGTCCTTGCCCCAAAGGCTGGCAGGAGAAAACAGAGACACAGAGAAGTCAGATGCCTGCCTCCAGGCCACGCACCAGAGCCCAGGGTCTGGTGGCCTAGCCAACAGGCCATGCTTCCTTTTGTATTGAGTGTATCGATGCTTCTGTATTGTATTAATAGAGGCTTCCCCCCTTACTAGAGACACCCCTGATCAGGAGGGTCCCTGCCATCGGACCCCACAGACCCAGCCCACTTTTCATTTCCAAGAGCTGGTGATTTGTGTCGGTTTATGTAACAGAGGCCAAAACACTGAAGTCTTGCCTAGCTGCCTGGTGGAAATCATGGTCATTTATAACTGGGGAAACAACTCCACGGGGTGCGCTTGCTTCCCAGAGCGGCTGGGAGGTCACCTCGCCCGGTGGCTAAGTGCCTCTTTTGTCTGTGTCCCGGGAAGTGACTGTAATAAACTGTCTTTCTTTTACCTCCGGAGCTATTGTGTTCCAACCAGTGCACCTGTTCCGCTTCACCCCCTCCTCCCTCCCGTCTGTTCTATGATGCTCTGACTCTTAATGATTGCGAGCCAGATCCTCAGCTGGTGTGAATCGGCGCAGCCCCGCTGACGGCAATGGAGAGGCACTGATTTATTCCAGTGGAGGATCTGTCCCTGTATGTTCAAAGTGCTACACGCAGGGGGGCTTTAGCAGCAGGGCTCCCTGTTAAATCTGTCGGGGAGCTTCTGTCTAAAAACTCCTCCGCAGCTCTTTGAAAATCTACCCGGTAGGGCGCCTTGGCTGAAGAGGAGGGGAGAGTGTGCGGAACCTGTTCTGCCTGGTTTGGCACCCTGAACGCCAGCCCTGCACGCACTTGCTGAGTGTCTGCTGGTAGCGGGAAGATGCTTTCAATCCTAGCTCCCAATCTGGTTGCAGTCAGGCTGGTGGAGTGAAGGGTTGGGGAGATGTCTCATCCCCGCCCTCCCCATAAAGCAAAGCCACGCCTGGAAAGGATATATTTTTCCCTTCCAAGTCCTTTAAGAACATAGCTTGAGTGCAGACGGCTGAGTCTCTCCCCCGGGCTTCTTGCCACCAGCTTGCAGAGGACTAGCACTGCCATCGCTCCAGTATTTCAGTCCAGGGGTGGGCGGGTCAGCTTGTTAGACACCGGTCTCGTTTCCTCTGGCGGCTCTCCCTGCTTTACACACATCTCATCCTGAAAGGTGAGTCCAGCCTGCCGTCAGCCTGCCCAGATACGGCCTTGCTGTCGTCCTGGTATCCTTCGCGATCCCCTCCGTTGCTGCAGCGATCATGGCTCCAGCCACGTGCCTGTCATTCCTTCGATATGGCCGGCATCCCTTGTTTGATTTCTGCAGGCACAGAGGTGATCAGTTGATTTACGACTTAGAAAAACCTTTTAACAGTTCCCTCTCTAGATTGGGTCTATTTATTTTGCATCATCAGGTTCCTTGGTGCTGTACGAACACCGAGGAACGCATGGTCTTTGTCCCTAGGATATTGCAGTCTGAATTAGATAGATGATCCACTTGAAACACATTAACACACCAGATGACTGGCGAAAATCCAGTCTCAAAGCAGTGTTAAGAGATTCGATATAGGCTAATTATATCATTCACAGATTAGCATTTAAACCCTATGCTGCCTGTAGGATCTGCAGCCCATAATTAATTCTACACCACTTCCAAGATGATTGGGCAGAGGTGCACTTCTCAGCATGCATGGTCTTGATCATGGACTTTCTTCCAGTAGTATCTAGAATGTTTGTGTGTTCTGAGTTTGGTACACACTTCCTGCTTCCTGATCACTGGATGATTCCCTGTTCTCTTCACTCCCTCTGGGGCACCTGGCACTGGCCAGTCGGCAGACAGGACACTGGGCTAGATGGACCTTTGGTCTGACCCGGTGTGTTCCCCTCCACCCCAGATCGATACCCACTGGTCCTCACCTTCTCCCGATAAAGCGCTTCCCTCTCTCAGTCTGAGCTCTGGCAGGTCTCTTTCTCGCCATTGCTCAGCTGCCCACACCAAGCCCCCTTTCTCTTGTGGACAAGGACAAATGCACCCTCTCTCCCTGCCGCGCCGATAAGGCTCTGCCTTACTATGCGGGGTGCGTTTGAAACGCGGCCTGTCACATTCATTATCATATTCCCCTCGTCCTGCTGTCACTACACATGAGTGCAGCCTTCAAGCCAGTGAGTTTTCAGGTTATCAGCTCCTGGGTTTAAACAAGGTGTTGTTGTTATTTATCTAGCGGCTCCTGACATGGAATGGAATCTGTTTTTCGCCTCGCCGTCTGTCTTGTGAGGTGACAAAACTCAGCGCCGGGCAGGTGCGTTTTGACTCCCATTGTCTAGGACCTGGGCAGGAGCGGCGATGAGGCCACAGAGGGTGCACAGCACGAAGACCAGGAGCCCTGGAGCACAGATGTGTTGGGGACCCTCTTGATTTGACCCTGGCGCTGCCATTTTCACATTGTCATTGCCTAGGGTGCTGTCTACACTACGAGGGAGGGCAGTGAGTGCCCTGCTCCTGTACATCGAGCTAGTGAGTATAAACAGCAGTGTAGCCATGGGAGCCGGGTCCGGCTTCAGGCCGGTTTGTACTCCTCTCACTGAGCTAGCAGGAGGACGGGAACACGAGGTAGGGAATCACCCATCTAGTTCCTAGTGTGGACGACGTAGCCTGAGAAACACGCAGGGGATATGGCCAGTGCCTTAGAGGTTCCCGTCGAGATCCGAACCCCACAGTAGTTTATCCAGCAGGAAGCGTCTCTTACAGCCTCAGTAGGCCAGGCAGCCAAAGGGCAGGGAGAAAGGAAGGATTAATAGCCCCATTTCACAGATGTGCACAGAGAGATTAAGTAACTTGGCCAAGGTCGCGCTGGGAGTCACGGGAATTGAGCCCAGATCCCCTGGGTCCCAGTTCAGTGCCTTAACTACAAGACTCCAGCAGAGACCTTTCCTCTCCTGGTGACGGAGCAAGAAGAGGGAATCCCAGTGATGAGTGAACCCAGAATGCTCCTGGGTTATTCTCCCAGGCAGCAGTTCCTCCTGGATGCAGTTAAGAAGCCCTGGGGGTGCATGCAGGGGAAGAAGCCCAGGACGGAATGAAGAATGCCTCTCCTCCCCCACCCCCCCCCACAAAAGAGGGTGTTTCCTTCACGGTGAGTTCCACCAGCCAAGTGGTACAGCTTGGGAGTGTGTGAACAGGTGTGTGTGTGGGGGGGAATCAGAGTCCGAACCCCACTGATGTCAGTGGCATAACTTCTACAGATTGTGAGCCACCTATTATTCATTATTATTTGTATTGTCACTCCTGGGAGCTGCAGTGCTGAACCAGAACCCCATTGCACTAGGTGCTGTACAAATACAGAACAGAAAGACAGTCCCCTCCCCACCCCAAAGCGTTTACCATCTAAGTGGTGTGTAGCCGTGTTGGTCCCAGGATAGGAGAGAGACAAGGTGGGGGAGGTCCTACCTTTTATTGGTGAGAGAGTCAAGCGTTCGAACCGCACCGAGCTCTCCTTCGGGTCTGGGAAAGGTACCCAGAGTGTCACAGCTAAACACAGGATGGAAGCGACTGTTAAGCATAGGGAGTTAACACCCTCCGCAAGAGAGAACCTTTCCCAGACCTGAAGGGCTCTGTGGCTCTCAAAAGCTTGTCTCTTTCACCAACAGAAGTTGGCCCAATAAAAGAGATGACCTCACCCACCTTGTCTCTCTAGAACAGGGGTCGGCAGCCTTTCAGAAGGGCTGTGCCGAGTCTTCATTTAGTCACTCTAATGTAAGGTTTCGGGTGCCAGTAAGACATTTTAACGTTTTTAGAAGGTCTCTTTCTATAAGTCTATAATATAGAACTAAACTATTGTGGAACGTAAAGTAAATAAGGCGTTTAAAATATTTAAGAAGCTTCATTTAAAATTAAATTAAAATGCAGAACCCCCCGGACCGGCGGCCAGGACCCAGGCAGTGTGAGTGCCACTGAAAATCAGCTCACGTGCCGCCTTCGGCACCCGTGCCATAGGTTAGGTACCCCGCTCTACAATCTAAGTGTAAGTCAAGAGACAAGACCGTCTAATGGGGGAGTACAAGGTAAGAGTGGGACAATATTGGTCAGCATGATAGACGGTGGTCATAGAAGGCTTGATCTTGTACCATTGAAGTCAATGGGAATGTTGCATTGGCTTCAGCAGGAGGCAGATCAGGCCCTCAGGGCAGGTTTCTGCAGCTCAGGGCCGGGATGCAGCTCCAAGCGCAGCCTGAATTGTGTTGCTAAGGAGAGGACTCCCCCAGGTTACATCCCCCGGCTGGTTTTGGATTCCCTGCTGTCTGTTTGAGAAGCAAACTCCACCTCCCGAGAGGGCGTGCGACCCAGGCTCTGGGAGCTGCCTGGCCACTCGCTTAGTCCTGAGGGCAGATACAAGCCTCACCGGGCATCTTTAGCTGCTGGATCCTTTCTTTCTATGGGATGTTTTGGGGGCAGCGGGGGAGGGTGAGCGTATTGGCTCTCAATCTGCCTGGGGAGGGGAGCTGGAGCATATGCTCTGGATCGTTCCATGAGCTCAGCCCCACCCACCACCCGTATCCAGTTGGCAGGTCCCAGCTCCAATTGATGACTGTCAATTCAGCTACAACAGCAGGCCCTGCCAGCTCTCCCTGCCAATGCTAACCTTGGCAGATGTTCCCTTCATCCTACTCGTTTGGAGCCTTGATTTCTCTCTCCTACAGATCCCTTTCCTCTGCCAAAGACACCGAGCCGCCTCTAGAGCGGGCATTGCGTCTCCACGGCACTGCCGAGCTTTAAGGACTCTTCATGATTCAAAAGTGCACGGTCAGCCTTCAGCCATCTCGGTAGCATGTGAAATGACATAGACCCCTGGCTATGGATGGAGAGCCACTCGGCCATACAGCATTGAAAGGGGCTTCATGGCTTTATTGGGCTTAGTCTCACTTCCTGACTGTTTCCAAGAGGAGCTAATCCTGCTGGTTCCAGAATATTGTAGACATCTGAGAAGCAAAAGGCCTTATTGTCCGTAGATCCATCAGTCCGTCTTGCAACTGAGGCAGGATTGTTCCAGTTCAGGTGTTTGGCCAGTCATCTTCCATGCGTCCCAAGTGATGGGTCATCTTCCACTGACCCTACGCTGTTCCCTGATTGGATTGATCTTGCCATTAGCAAATTGATCAGCCTGGGTCCCCCGGGTTCTAAGGATTTACCCCCTCTGTCCCACTGCTGCCCCCCGGCCGTTTTACACCCTTGAGGCATCATGTCTGCCTTCCTCGTGGCTGTTGAATCAAGACATACTGGTAACCACTGGGTCCTCAGTGGGAAATCCGAGCCCCACTGAAATCAGCGGGGCCAGAATTTCACCCATTTGAGTCTTGCCTCCATAATTCAGTCCCCTCAGCCCCATCAATACGTGTTTTGCTTTAGTGAATTCACTCCCGTCAACCTGCCTTGAGGATGCTCAGAACTGAACGCCCTGATACCGAGTTCCACCTCTTGAGCAGCACAGCCCCGGGGGGAGGAGGCACCGGAGGTTTGGTGCCTTGGGAACGGCTCCAGCTTAGGTTTCCTGCATCATTTCCCTACAAAGCTAGCACCAGAGCAGGCAAAGCACAGGGTAGTCCAGACACTCCACCCCCGGCACAACCCAACCCCGCTGGTTGCAGGGGAAGAGATGGTATACAGCTGTTGTGCCAGCAGTGGGAAAATTCCTAGATGGGGGTCTTGGCAACAGGTATACAGGGACTGCACCCCAGCCCAGAACTGGGGCTGAAATCTGTATTCTAGGCACATCCCTTTCCTAATAGATGCTCTTAGCACAGGCAGACCTCTTACCTCACCTGGAGTCCCCTCTTTTGGCCAGCCAGGCTCGAGGGAAGGCTAGTTCTCAACCGGGAATCTCTTTGTTCTCTTTCAAGACAAGCCGGAGCAATCACAGTCCCTTTGGGTCTGCGGGGGAATGTCCTGCCTCTGCAGTCTGGAGGCAGAACTCGCATGAAGATGTTGCTGTGCGTGGTCCGGTAATTGATATTAATGGGGTTTTCGAGCTTCACCCAAGCCTGAGCACCAGGAGGGGAATTTAAAGCACAGCGAAGAGACAGCGCCTTTCCCAGTGAGATACCACCTGTCTCATTTCCTGCTCCTGGCTGTCCTGGGGAGCTCAGCTCTCATCTTGCCATTCCCAGGGGACGCTGATAAAGGAAAAAGCCTTTCTCAGGCCAGTTGGTGGCTCAGCTGCATGGGTGTGAGACGTGAAAGGCCACTTGTTGGTGTCGTGTGGTCACCAGGGCACTGATGCTTTGAGCACCAGGCCCTGCTCCAGGGAAATGGATTCCAGCCCACCCCTTTCCCTTCCACCAGGGATGCTGAGAATCAGCTCCCCGGAGCGTTCTGCATTCGATACATGAGCCCAGAACCTCCTTGGGCTCGTTTCCCGAGAGTAAGGGGGTTGACTCCAGCACTCTCGGCTAATTCTTTTCTGCCTCCCTAAACTTCCTCGGCAGTTTCAGTGGGATCTGGGGGTTATTCTCCGCTGCTGGAGCTATTAACCGACCGTTGCTGTGCACTGCTGAATGGCAGTTGTGTTCTACCCCAGAGGTAGCTGCACTTCATTGTGGGGGAAGAGGGTCCCTGACTCTAGTTTCGGTAACATGCAGGGTGTTCTTGGTGCCTCATACACACCAACATACATCAGCCTATCTGCTGTGTATCCTGAGTGGCGCGAAGCACCTGCAAATCTGGGCAGAGCCCAGTGGTAGGCGCTGTGTGATCACAAACAAAGGCACGTCTCTTGCCTTGAAGAGTGTACAAGGACAGGACAAGAGATGCCGAAGAAATATAAGGAGGTGGCCTTTATATTGCAGTGGTACCCAGAGGCCCAACTCCGACTGCAGCCTCTTTGCGCGAGGGGCTGTGCGGACACGTGGTGAGAACCAGCCCTTGTGCTGAAGGGCTCACAGTTGAAACAGACAAAGGGAAAGGAAACAGAGCGAGACGAAGTGACTTTCCCAAGGTCAGGCAGCAAGCCGGGGTCCTGAGTTCCCCCCAGGCGGGAGCCCCGTCCTCTAGCCTACACTGCCAGGAAAGGTAGCGTTACTCCTACCTGCCAACACTGCGAGAGGTGGCCCAAGCCGGAGAGTTGAGCAGAGGGGGGTGGACTTGTTTCTGCAGCATCCAAAGGAAGCCGCAGACCAGCTGATCCTGACCAGCTAACACCATCCAGTTACCAATAATGGCTCCCCTTTCCCCACGAGCAAAGCAAAAGGTACTGCACACCGTTCTCCCTTGCGCCCCAGATATGCAGGGCATTTAGATTCCACTGCCGTCTGGAACAAGCCCTTTGGACTGCGGCTGAGAGCAAAGCCGTGTCTGGTAATGCAAGTGCAAATGCAGAGAGGAAACTCTGATGGGTCTGCTGCTTTTTACCGGCCTCTCCCAGGAGGCCACCTTGTTTGCACATGGCTTATCTCCCAGGCTGACCATGTCCCTGCTAGGGCAGAACGTCACCGAAAAACAGGCTTGTTGTGTGCACGGAAGACGGTCTGTTTCTCGCCTCTTTCCACCCCACTGACTGCCTCATCTCGGATGTTCTTTAATGGCCCCTGGGCATGCTTGGTTGCCAGGTTCATGCAGCGGGTCTTGCTTCAGCTCGATCCCAAGCATCTAGCATCTTGGCAGGATGTTTTCTCCTTACCTCGCTGCCAGCTCCATAGCAGGTTTGCAGGAAGCGGTGGCTTTGCCATCCCTCTGGGAGCTGGAAAGATGTGCCCCCTCACAGCAGCCCCTCCCCCTCGCTGCCCCCCACCCGTCGGCATAGCCATGCTAGCGAGGTGGGCAGAGCCGGGGTGGGTGCCAAGGCAGAGAGACTGGGCGGTTGTGTGGTTACGGTGCGGCATGTGGGCTCAGGAGATCTGCGTTCATTTCCTGATTCTGCCACCAATGCCCTGTATGTCCTTGGGCAGGTCCCACTAGATCTCTGGGGGCCTGTTCCCCGTCTGATGGGAAGGCGAGTTAAGCTAAACTGGAACAGGACACCCAGACTAAGCGTGTCCGCACATGGAGTTAAGCAGGGTTAGTGCCAGCAGCCTGATCACGGTTGACATCTGTAAGCATGACTAGAATACAAGCGATACCATAGCTGTGTTCCTTGTCTAGATGGCTACCCAGCCAACAAGCGCCTGCAATGGGTCGCTTGCGGGGAGTTCCCATTGTGTTCTAGGGTAGCTTTGTCAGCTGTTCTCAGGGATCTCTAAGGCAAGAAGTTGGAAGTTCTCAGGGCAGTTTGTCACCCACTCTGGCTGGCAGCGACCCTGGAGAGGGCATGGACTGACTGAGCCATGGAGGCTGAAATGACTCCTCACCACCTAAAGGTGCTCAGGACGGAGGCATGTTGGCAGGCGGAAGCCAGCCCTGCTGCTGCCTGTGTTGTACCTGCTCTGTGGGTAACTACAGGGTAACATCAGAGCTGCCAGTCAGGCTGAAAGCTTAGTTCAGTGGTTAGGGGGCCAGGGTGGATCTGGGAGACCTGCATTCAGTTCCCAGCACTGCTGCAGACTTCACGTGATGGGAGTTGCCTTACCAAGTGGGGGGTCAGTTCTAACGAGACAATTCAATTAAAGTGGAAGTGAGCTATTATCAACAGGAGGGAAATCACTTTTGTAGTGGTAATCAGGGTGGCCCATTTCAAACAGTTGACAAGAAGGTGTGAGTAACAGTAGGGGGAAATTAGTTTTTATAGTGACCCATCCACTCTCAGTCTTTATTCAGGCCTAATTTGATGGTGTCCAGTTTGCAAATTAATTCCAGTTCTGCAGTTTCTCGTTGGAGTCTGGTTTTGAAGTTGTTTTGCTGAAGAATTGCCGCTTCGAGGTCTGTTACTGAGTGACCAGAGAGGATGAAGTGTTCTCCGACTGGTTTTTGAATGTTATAATTCTTGATGTCTGATTTGTGTCCATGTATTCTTTTGTGTAGAGACTGTCTGGTTTGGCCAATGCACATGGCAGAGGGGCATTGCTGGCACATGGTGGCGTAGATCCTTTACGGTAGCACCTAGGAACCCTAGCTGCGGTGTGGAGTCTCAGGAACGGAGCCTCAGCTCTGCAGTGTGATGCCCTGACGGCTCCCCGCTCGTTAGTCTAGTGGGCTGGAAGGTGGGCTGCTTCATCTGTAAGCTCGTCAGGGCAGGGACTGTCTCTTCCTATGCGTTCGTGCTGAGGCCCTGATCTCTACCAGGCCCTCTGGGCACTTCCGAAATACAGCCCATAATAGTCACTGTACAAATGCATTGCAAGAGTCAGGCCTGGCCCTTAAGAGACGAGAGAGACCAAGGGGGGAGGGAAAACGACTTGCTCAGTACACGTAATAAGGCCAGCTGGGAAGGGAACCCAACGGCCTGGATTCCCAGCCCAGCACCCCCGCCACATGATCGCGCTGCCGCGCCAAGGAGAAGGGGAAACTGCCCGTGTCCCATGGAGTCCTCGGCTAAGCCAGAACCTGCACTGAAATGGGGGTCAGCGGATATTAGAACAGCTGCCATTGTCTGTGCCAACAATGCCTCATCCCCGGGCTGGTTTGAGTCCCCTGGCAGTGAAACCACGATTGCAGTTCAAAGCCTTCGAGCTGTTCAGTTCTACCCCTGGCACCGTTCATCTCTAGAAGGCGGGATTCCCCCTTCCTTTTCCCTTCCCCCCTCGCTCAGCACGAGTCCCCGCTGCTTGCGGAGTTTAATAGTCTCCTGCCCGGCAGCACGGCTCAGGACATTGCCCGGATGGAAGCAGGAGCGGTCGTGTGAGGCCCGTGTGTGGAGCACTTGTATGGCAGGCGCGATGCAGATGCTCTCTTAGTGCTATTTATCCTGGTCATTATGGTATTTGGTTGGGGACCAGCAGAGAACAGGGCCCGCTTGTGCTAGGTGCTGTACAAAGAATGAGACATCCCTGCCCCAGAGAGCTTCCAGTCTAACGAGCGTTCAGCGAGCACCGCCACTGGTGGCTACACGATTCCCACACGAGGGTCACTGATTTCAAACGCCGCTGAGTTCAGCATGTTCTAGCACTGAGAGAAGGTGAGGGCTTGGAGTCAGGACTCCTGGGTTCTATTCCCACTGAGACGCTGGTTGGTCTCGGGCAAATAGCTTCTCCTATTTGAGCCTCCTAACTTGCAGATCACCTCGAGGTCTCCGGCGGAAAGGCTCTCTGCTATAAAGCGCAACTCACTCATCTCAGCACTGGGTTATCTAGGTGACAATCTAGCCTAAGAGCAGAGTTGTAGGATCGGATTCAGGATACAGGGCCAGGATCTAACTTCTCCCAACGTGGCCTTGCTTTTCCCCTGAGATGAGCGTGCCTGATCCTTACAGAGCAAGTTCTGCAAACAGCACCTCTGCACGCTGCTCGGCCGCACGCCCCCCGGGTGCAAAGAGAGCCAGGCTTCTTTTGGAGGTCGTTTTAACTCCGCCGATTGTCTCAGGCTTTGCCCTTAATCAGAAAGCTGGGGGGGGGGAGGTTAGGGGAAAGGGGCTGGTTTGCCAGACCTCTGCCCAGTCCTAGAAACACAGGGATAGATTTCCAGCCTCAGCAGCATGCCTCTCTGCTTCCACCGCCCGCCGGGTGCAGACACCGAGGGAAGAGGGGAAGGGGTGGGAAAGAGAAGACAGAGGTTATCGGGTTGGGGGAAAGGGGAAGATGGCTAAGAACATGCCAGGGAGAGTGAGAGGGAGGTGTCAGTGGCAGGAGAGAGGCAGGAGAAGTGGCCGCAGAATCATAAGCCTGTTATCTGTGGATTTCTCTGCCGTGGATTGTCTTTCAGTGCACCCAGGGAGTGTGCAAACCAGGGAGTGTGCAAACCGTGCCACGCTCGGCACTGAACTGGCAGCCTCCCGCTTCCCCCTGGGAAGGGCCCGGACAGGGAAATGAGAGGCGGACATGGTAAGGGAAGCAGAACCGTACCACCGCAGCAGTCCAGTTAAAAGGCCGCCTCCGAGCAGGTGAGCGCTGTCTGAACAAAGGCTGCTTAATCGGCTCCCGGCTAGCTGATCCGCAAAGGGCCCTTCGGCGGGTTTTAAATCTGCGCAAACTGGTTTTTAGAGAGATGTTGAGGCCGCTTTGTTTTCATCTGGCAATTTGATCCTTTCAGCAGGTCGTAATTCAACTCTTGTCTGTTCCTTCGCCTGGCCTGTGTGAAGTGTGTGTGTGACCGTGGGCATGTGGCTTCTGTGCTCTGCTGGAGTCACTGCTGCTGCTGCTGCTGCTGCTGCTGCTCGGGTCTTTGGCTGGATTTTATTAATAATTATTATTTTAATTCAATTAACATCACCGAGCAGCTCCCCCCCCCCCCCGCTGCTACGGGGGAGGGGGGTGGAGATTTCCCAGGCGATCCAGGGAGAAGGGGAGGAGACACTGGTGTAGAGAGACCCTCCTGCAGTGATCTCGTCAGACCCCATGGACTACACAAGGTCAGGCCTGCCACGTCCCTGGGCTGCTGCCAGGAGTGGGGCTGGTGATTTAGTAAGAGATGCTTTTCCCCCCTGGATGGGCGCTCAGCCCCGGGGAGGGCCGCTGCGTTGCTGGAGCTGGCATCTTCCAGAAGAGGCATGATACCAGCGTCCGGAGCGCCGCCAGCCGTTCAGACATCCCGCGGGAATGGCTTCAGCCCTGGCCTCCTGGGTGAATTCCAGCAGGTCCCTCCTGCTCCGCCTGCTTGGAATTCACCTGCCGTGTGGAGCCGATGCTGCATCCTGCACTCGCTGGCCTAAAGCCTTGTCTGGCATCGCCGGGCCCTGTTAGACACCTGCCGCATGCTGCCCCTTGACTGCGCTTCTGTGGCAGGTGACGAGATGCTTCTGTGCCTGGTTTGCAAAGCGCTTTGGGACCCTTGGTGCTGACAGGCCTGAATGCGAGACGGGGATTAGTCGAACAAGCGTCTCGCCCCCTGGGAGCAGCTACGGTCCTGCCCGGGCACCCCAGCCCCCAGCCCTAGAGATCTACTTCTCCTGAAACTCCCCAGCCAGCTCTGCTCCCTGGGCGGGTTTCCCCCTCCCAGGCAAGGGGGCCTGTGCCCACAAGTAGAATGGCCTGAAGCACCGGGGGTTGCGATGGGCAGTGGAGGGTGGGGTTGGATGGGCTGGATGCCCTCCCGGTTCAGGCAGAGCTGGGGCCAGGCTGCTGAGTTATATCCAATTCAAATGCTCCCAAAGCTTGTGGCCATTCAGATCTGGGGCTTCGTTTGGAGTCTGTTTTATCCCGGTTGAATGGGGAGAGCCCCTCAGTGGCAGGGTTGTGAACCTGTGGGGGGAGGCAGGGAGGCCTGGTGGGGGGGGACACACCCTCAGGGGGAGGACGGGGCACATGGTGGGGGCAGAGCATTCCTGTGGTGGGGGAGGAGGAGCAGGCAAGTCGTGGAGTTCACAGGATTCACAAGGGGCGGGAGAGTCATTCCCTCTCCCCCTCCCTTGGGGCAGGGGATGCCCTCGGTATGTGGAGGAGCTTGGCAGTGCCAATGGGAGCAGAGCCTGGCTCAGGCTGAGAGCCCACTCGCCCGCCTGCAGTTGGGCTCTGGACTCCATGCCAGGGACGCTAGCCTGGCATTGCTGCCTGGTGCTCACAGCTCTCCCAGGCCTGCTGCTGCACCTCCTCCGTTTCCAGATGTGTCGGGCATGATCCGGCGGTTCAGCCCCCTTCTCCCTGGCCCCGTTGCCCGGCTTGGCAAAGGGAACTGGCACTGGCTCTGGGCAGCAGTCTGCCCTGCCCTGGCCGGCCCCACTCCTCAGCACAGCGCTGCTCGGACCCGTCCGCTCTGCTTGGATGTGGCATTTGCAGGGTGGCAGGAAAAGGGGTGAGTGGCCTGTGTTGGGCAAGTGGGGCCTGGGGAACCAGCAGTTTGCTTTGGCTCCTCCAGGATCCTCATTCCCCTGGTTCTCTCCCCCACACTAACCTCAGAAGCCCCCCAGGTCCAGCCGACCTGGCCTGGAGAGACTGAATGTGCTTCTCCTGGGTGAGCCAGGATGGGTCACCGGACTCAGGATAAGACCTGTCCAGCTGACTACACTGGTTCCTGGGACCCCTCCCAGTCCAGGAGCCTGGGACCCTATTGGCCCCGGAGCACCAGTTCCTTCCTTGCTTCCCCAGGGAGAGAGCTCAGATGGAGACACCGACTCTGGCTGTGCGGAGGTGGAGGCTGGAGCATCAGCCTTTCAAAGGTTCAGTCTGAGCCACGCACTGGACTGCCCCTGCCTTGGCGTCTCTCCCCTCCGCGTCAGCAGACGCAGGAGAGGGCGCGTCGCACGCTGGTGCCCCGTGTCAGTGGCTCAGAAAAGGACGTTGTATGCTGGTTTGCCAGACTCCGGTGCAGGACACAGCTAGCTAGAGCAGCCTGGGGGTCGCTGGCCCTGGCTGTAACCCCGGGGGCCGTCCTGGCCGTGCCCATATCTGTGGTGCGCACTCCACCCATCTGTGAGTTGAGGCCACTCCAGAACAAGAAGTTCCCCGCAGAGCCCTGGGCCTGTGGGCACGCCGATGAAGGGCGATGCCCTCCGCCGTCTGTCCTTGGCACCGAGGCATCTGCTGAACGGACGGCAGAGCCAACAAGCAGGTGGCGTTGCCTGCCTGTCACTCCATCCCCACCCGCGTGCTTGGCCTCCCTCTGTTTATCTGCAGAGCCCACAGAATGACATGTGAGAACAGCTTGATAATGCGCGGTGGCCCCACGAGGATCCCAGAGTGGTTTGGGGGTCAGAGCGCCGATCCTGCTGCCTTTACTCCGGCAGAACCTCCCTGGGGACCAGGCCTCATTCAGAGACTCAGCGGGCCTGTCTACAGCCTGCAGCAGCAGGTCTCAGAGCCGGCTCCACAGACCGGAGCTCAGAGGCCTGCAATGCGACGCAAAGAAAAGCCCCGTAGATGTGGCGTCTGGGACTGGAGCTCAGACTGTGAAGCCCACCCCGCTCCCTCGGCTACAGAGCCCCAGCCCGCCCGGCTGCAGAGCAGACCCAAGTCTGTGGACCTGGGCTCTGGGGCTCGCTGCTGCTTGCCATGTAGACGTCCCTAATAAGGGCCTCGGGACTTGGCACTCTGATAACCTTCGGACCAGTTTCAGCCCCGGGAGTTGGGCCTGCTTGGTGGGAGGGCTGAGTGAGACCACAGGCTTGGTGCTCCTTGGAGCACGTCACAAAGGTAAATTCACTGAGTCCCCCAACGGGCCTCTGAGCGTTACCCCCAGGTCGCAGAGGGGGGAAATGCCCCGAGAGGCCTTTGAATCACTGCAAGTGAGGAGCAGCGCTCGCTGGGAGCAGAACCCAGGAGTCCCAGCTCCTGGGTCTTCCATCTTGTCAGACCTGGCCTAGTTCACCTGCCGCTGACATGCAGCCGCCTGGGGTGTGGAGCACAGCAGCTGATTAACACCCCAGGGGAACGCACTTCAGGGCAGTAAATGAAGGAAGATACTGCACTGAGCTGAAACTACGGGGAGGGAGAGGGTTAGTGAGGCAGAACGCCGTGATCTGAGCTGGGATTCGGCCAGGCTAACTGTGCCCAAAAGCGCCGGGGACCCGCAGTGGCCACAAAGGGTTGCAACCGCAGTTTGGGGACTTACTATGATGACAGGGGCTGGGCACCTGCAATGCCCTTGGGTGGGGGCTCAGCGTTCTCCGGCTGCCACCCAGCAGATACAGCCGAAAGTGCAGGAACTAACGCAGAGGCACGTGGCCTGACCTGCAGAAAGGGGCCACTTGTCACTTAACAGGCCTGTCTGGAAAGGGAGAGATGGCGGCCCTGGGAAAAGTAGCCCTGTTAGTTGGGGGATGGGGAGAATAGGGACACTGGTTTGTTGAGGGGTGTATCAGGGAACTGGCATGGGGGGGTGGCTGTAGCCAGTCTGGCTCTCCTGCGCAGGACAGAGCCATAGTGTAAGAGAATTGGACCGGGCTTGCTTTGCTTTGGGGGAAAAGGGCTCTCAAGGGGAAAAATGGTCTTGTGGTTATGGGGCTGGACTGGTCCTTGGGAAATGGAGGTTCAATGCCGGCCTTTGCCCCCAGGGCGAGTCACTGAATCTCTGTGCCTCAGTTTCCCCAACTGTAAAATGGGGATAATGATCCTTCCTTTCTCTCACCCTGGGGTTGTGTCTGGTTAGACTGTAAGGTCTGTGGGACAGGGACCATTTCTTGTGTGTTTGTACAGCCCCTAGCACAATGGGATGCTGAGCACAGCTCGCGCCTCTGGACATTCCTGTAATGTCAATAGAGAGAAAAATCCTGGTGTGGTAGGATGTGAATTGACTCAGTGTGAGAGGGCGGGATAGTTAGTTTGTACAGGGGAGGCAACAAGTTTGAGTGAATACGGCACTGACTAGAAGGCAGGACTCCAGGGTTTCTGTTCCCTGCTCTGCCACTGACCTACTGTGTAACCTTGGCCAAGTCACTTTCTCAATGCCTCAGTTTTCCCATCTGGACAATGGGAATAATCCCCCCCACCCCAGAGTGACCTGAGGATTAATATTTGGGAAGCGCTTTGAGATTTCAGCTGGGATCTGCTGTGTGCAAAGTATTGTTGTTCACTTCCCTCGGGGTGTTGGTGGGGGCCGGAGGCAGGCCGCGGAGGAAGCCCATCAGGTTGCCGTGAGCCTGGGGGTAGGATTATCCCTTCTGCTGCCTCCAGCACACGCATGGCAAGACTCCGCCTGCGACAGCGAGCGCAGCTGCAGACTCATGGAGGGCCAGCGGCACCTAGCAATGGGAGCTCCCCCAGCACCGCAACCTCTTGAGACTAAGGCCCCAGGGCTCACATGCAGCATCTTGGCCCTGATCTCTGCAGTGAATTGTTTCAGCCTGGGAGGGGGTCATGCCGCGGAGGCCGGCATGACCCCCAAAGGCCAGGGGTGTTTGGAGCAGGGGTTTCAGGCTGGGCCTGCCCACGCCAAGCTTGTGAGGGAGGGAGAGAGAGGAGCTTTGCACGGCTGTGACAAAGCAGGAGAACAGGGCACTTCTCCCCACAGCCCCATATGCCCCTCCCCAGGCCTTTCTCCCAAGGGGCCAAGCTGGAGCTCAGCTGGAGAGGAGGGTTCTGCAGGCCTGCGGGGACTGTGTCTTTAAGAGCACAGAGCCTGCCTTGAATGCAATCAGCTCCGCCTGGGTAGCCGCGCTCCCGTTCCTAGCACACACAGCTCCCCGCTGTTGGCCAGGGGGTGGTGAGGCTGTGGGCACGCAGGCAGCGGGAGGCCAGGGCATGGGTGTGCACGGACGCCTGGCACCCAGCCCGTGTGACTCCTTCGACGGAACACACTGACATTTGAGAAGGACAAAAAAAATACCCAAAGAAACAGAGGGAGCTTTGAAAGGACCGGGAGAAAGAGAGACGCAGCAGGGGAATCTAACGGGGCAGAGGGGAAAAGTTCCTGGGCAGGGAGAGGATGTGAGCAGAAGGGCTGGCCGGGAGCCGGAAACATGCCATGGACGCTGGCAGGGAAAGTGGGGCAGCAACCGGCAGCCATGGAGACAACCTCACAAACACCCGGGCCAGCCTGGCAGATCCCCCCTCTCTAGCTCAGCGACGGGAAAGGGGACTGGAGGCCAGCTGGAGCCTGGCTTCTGCACTGGCTCCGTCCTGCATTGACCGGCGAGGAAGGCCGGCTCGCGCCCTCCCACCCGGCTTTCTCCAAGGATCGGATGTCGATTGAACGTGACAATCGCCGCGTGGTTAAACGCCGCCCGATTCCCGGGCATGCACTTGCTCGAGGTCAGTGCCCATGTAATCCGGTTTGTGACAGCCCACCTCGCTGGTCGCTTCCCATGAATACATGCTTAATAATGAACCGCTCCTGTCGTTAATTAACATAAACGGCTAATGGACCTCGAGATGTCTCCTTAGATTTAACTTGACAGAGATGGCGTGTTGCTTTAAATGCCAGGCGATTAGTAAAACCATCATTTAATTTGGTTTGAACATATGCGACGAAAGGCATGTGTGTGTTTGTCTCACGGAGTTTGGGGTCTTGCCTGGGAGCCGTCCCCTGGTTTCTCTTCAGCCCCATGCACCCGTGGTTCGCATCCCCACGGCGCTTCCTCCGCAGCGTCGCTGAGGTTTGTGTAGTGGACATGGAGAACAACCGAGCGCAGTCCCCAGCCCTTGACACAGCGGCAGGATGGCATCGCGGCCCCCCTCCGTCGGCTTTTCTCAAGACTAAACGCTCCCTGGTTTTGAACCTTTCCTCGGCCTGCAGCAAAGTTACATTTCATGGGGGTGGGGGCGGAGGAAGTGCTGGGGAAGGCTCAGCTGTGGGGGAGGGGACCCCCGGAAGCGCCCAGGTGAAACTGACAGCTCAAGGTGAGCTCAGAGCGAGTAGATAGCAGCAAAGATCGTGCCACGTGCGATTCCAAATGGGGTTGGCTCTGTCCTACGGCTGAAGGTCAGGCTGTTAGGCGAGTAAGGGGGAGCAGGCGCAGTTGCCTTTGTCCTTCTTTTGCTTGGCTAACTCTAGCTGGCTGGACAGCTTCTAATTGCAGCTCGGGGGAAGGACACGGGTCCAGAGCCAGGTGGATTCGGTTTGGTTTTAGCTTCTAATCATGCACCTTCCCCTCTGCTGTCCCCTGCAGCAAGGGTTATTAAAGGCTGGAAGGGGCCGTTGTCCCCTCGCGTTAAGGGCTGCTCATCAGGGATGGCAGATATAAGGAGGGACAAGATCTGCTTTGGTAGCAGTGTTGTTCCTAGGAGCCCTTTGCGATCTCAAGGGCTACATGCCACCGGGACAGGCTTTTCCCTAGCATCTGAGCGCGCGCGGGAGAGAGTGCATTGATCTCAGAGCAGTTCTTCAGGCTTGCTGGCTGCTCCAGACAGCTGGCTGCTGTGCAGAATGGATAGCAAGCGATGTCTGCACCCAGGGGGAAAATTCCCACCGGTTCCATCACGGATCGCTCTCGGTGAAGGGGGTCAGATGGGCCCAGGAGGGGTCACCACTTTTGGTGGCCGCTGCAATGGGTCATGGAGTTGCATGGCAAGGCGGCGTTGAGGCATCGGGGTTGCACCACAGGGACATGAGGGGGAGAAGCGTGGCTGCAAGGCGTTCCTGAAGCGGGTATATGTCTGGAGGGGGCGGGGGGAGACCATCGCCTCCATGGTTCCCCAGCGCTATCTCCACCACCATTTAGACTCGCCTCCCTGTGAGCGCTGGCTTCCTGCCTTGACGTTAAGCCCCTTCTCCAGCTCACCATGCCCTGCCTTTCACATTGAATTTCTTACTGTGCGATTGCCGGCCTCCATCACCCGCTTGCCTGCTTCTCCCATTCGTGCTTGGGAAGATCATGCCAGCAGGGGCAGAGGGTGGAGAATGTGTCCTGATGTAAAAGTGCCCTTTACAGATGGAAGGGACAGGAGTGGGCCCTTCCCCTAGACCATCTGAAACACACGCTGCAGTGCCCCATAGCTGAGATGGGGTTTAAGATGGATCAGACCACGTCTTTCCCATCAAACCCACCCGCCAAGTATTTCATTGGCACTTGCCAGAGGCAGGCGGTATCAGACTATCAGGGTTGGTAGGGATCTCAGGAAGTCATCTAGTCCAAGCAGGACCAATCCCCAACTAAATCATCCCAGTATAACAGCAAGTAGGCAGCAAAGCCACCCCAACCTGCCAGCTCCCGCCTATAAACCAGAGCCAGTTCTGCCCACTCCTCTCTGTACCAGTGCCGAGCTCATTCCCCAGCTAAAACCAGGCCTCTCCTGCCCTCGCTCCACTCAGCATCACCCGTCCCCATTTTACTGATGGAGAAACTGAGGTACCCAGCAGTGAAGTGACTTCCCAAGGTCATGTAGCGAGGCAGTAGCAGAGCTCTCCCAGTCTCCTGTCTCCAAGCCCCGTGCCCTAGCCACTGAGCGATGCTGCTTCCTCATCTCATTATCTGTATTATGGTAGGGCCTAGGAGAGCTGAACTGAGATCAGGGCCCCATTGTGCAGGGTGCTGCATAGACACCTCGTAAGAGACGGTCCCTGCCCCAAGGAGCAAACGGTCTCCCTAGAGAAAGGGTGGGAGGAAGGAAAGCTCCTGATCCTCACTGGGGAGCTGGGCGGTCAGAGAGAAGTGGCCAGGTTGTCAGAGGAGCCCCAGGCTGCATCTCCAAGTGCTCAGACAGCAGCACCCACCCTTGAGCCCAGATACTCAGAAGAGCTCAGCTCCCATCTGGGCACCTAAACCACGACGCTGCTCGTCAGGTTGTCAGAAGGGCTCCTCCGCTCCTGATGTGCCGAGCTCTTGCAAACCTGCCCGCTTATTTTGGCACTTCCCTGGGAGCGGAGATCTCTTGCAAACCTTCCCCAATGTCACTTGCCCAAGGTCATAGGGGAAGTGTCTGGCAGAGCCATGAAACTGAACCCAAATCTCCCGTGTCCTCATTCAGTGCCTTAGCACAAGCCCCCCCCGCCCCTTGCTCAGCTTGAGACCCAGAGGGCTGGCTCTAGTGCAATACAGTAGCTGGCTGGGTTGGCCCTAAGCTCTCTCTGGGTATGTAGATTGGCTGGTTCTTGCTTGCAGATGCATTTGCTTTTGATGAAGTGCAGCTGTGCAGTCAAAGCCCCCTCGTCAAGCTGCTGCCAGGCGGCTGTCAGCAAGCGAGTGCTTAGCGTGACTGTGCTGACGGCTGTGGATTAGGGGACATGATTAGCTGGCCTGAAAAATTTGCACCAAGTGCATTTGGACAAAAAAGAAACGCTCCTAACCCGGTGCGGAAAACCACCTTCCCCATCGGAGGGGGGAAACCCGCCATGCCATGGAGGAGACATCTCCAGGCGCCCGTGCCCTGCAAGTGCTGGCTTCCTGTCTTGATGTGAACTGCTCGCCTCACCCTGCCCTGCTCTTCACATTTCATTTCTTGCCATGCGATTGCCGCCTCACGCCCTTGCTTGTCTGCCGGCCTCCCATTCGTGCTCGGGAAGATCACGCCAGCACGGGCAGAGGATGGTCGTGGGGGCAGGGCCCTCGCCAGGAACTTGGGATCAATTCACTGCCTCGCCCTGTGACCTCGGGCAAATCACTTCATCTACCCTGGGCCTCTGTTCTCCCACTGTGAAATGGGCATAACACCTGCCAGCAACGCTATGAGGCTAAACTCCAGGAATGCTTGAGAGGTCCTCATGGGAACGAGGGATTTCCAAGGTCTTAGCTAGATCCAAATGCCTTCTTGTAAAGGCATCAAGCTCCGCTGTGCTGTGACACCTTCCCTTCGCTCCGGAGGGGGCCGGTGACTGCTGACTCCTCCCTGCTTGGCCTGTCTATTCCCGTTGCATTGTGTCCCCAGCTTCGACTCGGAGCTCTCTGGGGCAGGGGTGCCTTTGTGTGCGCAGACCCAATGGGGCCCAGCTCCTGGATGGGAGTCCTGAGCTGCCCCCTCTCCCCTGTGGCCAGCTGGAGGTTGGCGAGAAGTGCTTGTGAGTCTGTGGCGTGTCCCAGCACCGCTGGCATCTGGGACAGAGGCAGCCAGCCCCTGGTTGTTCCCATGTTTCTTTGCACTGGAACAGGGACAGCGGCCTGGCTCCAGTTAGTGACTCCACTCGGTCAGAGTGTCCTTAGGGGAAGGAATGGCCCTGTCGGGAATTGATTTTCCATCTCTGTGTGCATCCTCTCCAGCCCCCTCCCTCCCCTGCTCTGTCATCTCTTCTCTTTTGATCCCTCTTGTCTTTTTCTCACCCGCCCGGCAGCCTCTGCTAACCAGGCTGGATGCAGAGCAATGCAAGGCCCTGCCCTGCTGTGGCAAGATACGGCGCATCCCGTCAGCTCTTTGAGGGGGCTGATCCGGCTGAGTTCCCAGCAGCAATCCGGATGCCTCAGTTCCCGCTCAGCCACAGCCAGTCCGGATTTGCTTGCAATCAGCAGCCCTTGTGGAGTTTAGTGTGGCTGTTCTGGGCTCCTCATTCCCCTGCAGGGACTCTCAGTAAATTTCCCTTCATTTTTTTTTAAAGCATTCCAGATCCGCCTCGGGAGAGGCAGGGCTGTTAGAGAGCAGCCGTGGGGGTTAGCAGCTCGATCAGAGAATGGGATCCAGGAAACTGGCATTCTGGTCTCACCTCTGCCACTGACTCGCTTTGCCACTTCAGCCAAGTCACTTACTGCTCTGTGCCTCAGTTTCCCCACTGCTAGGAAGGGGATAATACCGACCTCATTTATAGAAGCTTGTCCTTCTCTTAGAGATCATGAGATGAAGGGCACCATAGAAACCCAGATTACTGCAGGTCCCCAACCCCCTAATGTTGGCAGTGCCCCTGCATGGACCAGCCCTTCCCCCCTCAAAGCCTGTGTTTTAAAGATGAGCTGATGAAAAAATGGATAATAACTAGACAAACAGACCTTTCCCAGGGGATTGACTGGGGTGACTCAGGCCTTTCAACTCCCCCAGAGCATTTAGCATCAGACCATTTTACAGGTGGATCAGAGGGGCCACCAGCGTTCCCTGCCTGGCTTCTGAAAGGAAGCTCGAACCCTAGCTGGATCCAGCCCAGGTTTCGGTAGAGATGGCATGGACCAGATCCAAACTGGTGGGAATGGTGAGGGTGATGGAGTTCCATAGGGAGCACTTTATGGGACTTGTGTATTACTGAAGGTACCCTGTCAATCCGCAACGGACAACAAAGCTTCCTCTGACCTCGGTGGGGCCAGGCGTCCACCCCTAAAATGCTCTGATTTGTAAAGTAGTTGCAAAAGGACTTTGTCCAGGGGTCTGGTCAGGGGGTCTGTAACGGGGCAGGACTCACCACTGTGATGCCTCCTGCTGGCCATCCTGGGAACTAGCTCTCATTTCTCCAGAGCACCTTCATCTAGTGGTGTCGCCCATCGTCACTCTCGCCTCCACCTCTAGGACCCACGTCACTCCCCGGACCACAGCCTCCTCTTCTGGACACAGCCCTCCAATTGTGCCCCACTCACTTCTTTCCCCCTTGCCGGGGCACCCAACACTCCCCTCAGAGGCAGGTGGGGGCAAAGGCAGGGACAGGACCCAGGCCCACTCGCTACTCTGGGTCCCAGCCCAGGGACCCTATAGCCAGCAGCCACATACTGTCCCTCCTCCTACTCCTCCATCTGTTTCCCCGGGGCCACTTCCTCAGAGCCCCAGCACCTTCTGCACCCTTGTATCAGGGCCTGAGTCTGAGCTCCCTCTCCCCTGCTCTGCTCTGCTCTGCTCTGCTCTGTCCATGGTGCTGCCTCGCTCAACCCTCCCACCAGGCAGGTAGCCAGTCCCCCTCCCTAGGCCTCCAGAGAGAGACTGCCCTGCTCTGCTCAGCAGCCCTTCTTATAGGGGCCAGCCTGGCCCTGATTGGCTGCTCCACTAAGCCTTCTCCTTATTGGCTGGCTCAATAAGCCCTCTTCTGATTGGCTGGGTTCTGCACCGCCTCCCCTTCTTCTGCATGTGTGGGGGCAGCTACAAGCCTGAACTCAGAACTTTGCCATCACTGGATGGAATTGATTCCATTTAACCAATCCTAGCTCTCGTCTCTGTCTTTTTCCTTTTATGAATAAACCTTTAGATTTTAGATTCTAAAGGATTGGCAACAGCGTGATTTGTGGGTAAGATCTGATGTGTATATTGACTTTGAGTCTTTGGGATCGAGAGAACCTTTTTTCTTTTATTGGGGTGTTGGTTTTCATAACCGTTCATCCCCATGACGAGTGGCACTGGTGGGGATACTGGGAAGCTGGAGTGTTTAAGGGAATTGCTTGTGTGACCTGTGGTTAGCCAGTGGGGTGAGACCAAAGTCCTCTTTGGCTGGCTGGTTTGGTTTGCCTTAGAGGTGGAAAAACCCCAGCCTTGGGCCGTAACTGCCCTGTTTAAGCAATTTGTCCTGAATTGGCACCTCAGTTGGGTCCCGCCAGAACCGCATCGTCACACCAAGTAAACAGGGTCGCCTGGGCCTGCTCGCCTCTCTTCTGTCCTCTGGCCCCCTCTGGCTGGAACCGTCTGGTCAGGTCACCGGGGTCCTCTCTTCGCAGCGCGTTGTCCTCCCACTGGCCAGAACCGTCCGTGACTCCCGAGCTGGGCCTCCGGGTCACCAGGTCACCAGTCGCTGGGGTCTCCATTCTCCAGGCCATTAGCTGGGGTCCAAGTTCTGTTGTAGGTCCTCTGTAACAACAAACTCCCTCTCCCACCACCTCATCAAACCAGTAACACCCGGGGACACTGAGTCCCACCCCCTCTGCAAACACTGGAAAAAACAAGGAAAACCCAAGAAACCCCCCCTCACTTCGTCAGAACCTCCTGTCACAGTTTGGCTAGTGGGTTGCTTGTGTTTCCCAGTCACGGCTTGGAGCGAGGGCCGGCTCCAGGCACCAGTGCCACAAGCAGGTGCTTGGGGCAGCCAACGGAAAGGGGCGGCATGTCCAGGTCTTCGGCGGCAATTCGGCAGCAGGTCCCTCGGTCCCTCTCGGAGGGAAGGACCCGCCGCTGAATTGCCGCCGAAGAATGAAGCGGCGGTGGTAGAGCTGCCCCCGAAGTGCCGCCGAATGCGCCATTTTTTTTCCCCCCCTGCTGCTTGGGGCGGCAAAAACGGTGGAGCCGGCCCTGTCTGTAGCGCCAGCAATCTGCATTCCTGGTGCTACGAGGCCTGAGCCTGGGCCTGGAAATAAGGGACACCAGGGGGTGATGGGGAAAGCTGGCAAGTGCCCCAAGCGGAGGGGAGAAAGCGCCAATCTCCGAATCCCTCCCTCCTCCAGCAAGAAGACGGGGCAATGGAGGCTCACTGCTCCACCTAGCTCTCCACCCTCTTTGGAAACAAGGTTGTGCTTGCATAGGGCAGCATGTGTGCTGAGTTTTCTCGAGCCTCAACTGTAGGCCAGAGCAGGGGCGACTGGGCTGGGAAGGCGGGAAGTTGATCCCGAGCATCCATTGATTCCCACTGAGGGCGAAATCCAGCTTTTTGGATCCCCATCTCTCGAAGGCACAACCTGGCGGAGATTCCATGTCTCCTGCCAGGAAGGGATGACGGAGGCTGGGCAGAGCAGTTTGCTGAGCCCCCCTGGAAGGGGACAGGCCACAGCGCCAAAGCCGCTCCTGCGCCGTTGCTGTGCATCCGACACCCCAGAGAAAGGGCCACGTAGGGCCTGGCCGGGCTGATCGGCGTTGTCCGTGTCTGCTGGGCAGCGAGCCCAAAGCAGAGCCACGCTGCGTCCCGCAGAGCCTGCGAACCACCACACCCGGCCCTTGAATGTTCCAGAGAGACAAGCCACTCGAAAGCTGCTTAAAGTCCCCATCTCTGCCCTGCAAGCAAGGCCTGCCGCAGAGGCCTGTGTTCGCTCCTGCACCATTCTGCGTCCCACCCCCACTGGAGAAGGGCCCTTCCAATGGAAACCTGCGAAAGTGTCCCCCACCCCCACGCCTGCACACCCTGCCGAGCGTTAGACTAGCAGACCCTGAACAAACCTGTGAGATGAGGGTGGAAGTAGCTACCCACGTGGAGCAAGCTGTCAGGAGTCCGAGTGGAAACACTAAGCCGATGAGACAGGGCAAGGCTGAGATGCCAGGCTTAGGATGGACAGGGCTGGCTTCATGCTTTTCGCTGCCACGGAGGCTGAGCAAGCAGACCGGGCGCTCTGCGCGGTCAGGGCTGGGGGCATGGACGCAGGGAATCCCGCCTGTTGGAAAAGCCTCTTGGGAAGGCACTTGACTAGTCAGTGCTCAAGTTTGTCAAGGGGGCACAGCTGTGTATTGCAGGAAACCCAGCACTTGGAGAGAGCCTAGCCTGGCAGCTAGGCCTTGGAGCTGGGCGCCAGGATGCCTGGGTTCTATCCCCAGCTTGGGGAGGCAGTGTGGTGGCTACAGCAGGAGGACTGGCCGCTAGAGTGTCATGGTTCTGTGCCCAGCTTGGAGGGAGTGTGGGGTAGTGGTTACAGCAGGAGGCTGGCAGCTGGGACTCTTGGGTTCTCTTCCCAGCTTTGCCAGTGACTGGGGGAGGTAGGTTAAATCCTTCCCCTTCCTCGGCATCTGGGAATGGGGGTAGTGCCGCCCTGGGAGATGGAAGTCGCTGTCATTGTGTGCTGCCGGCTGTAGGGGATTTGCATTCCAGGAAGGGTTTGACAATCAGACGAGAATTCTTCCCGCTCGCTCTCCCCACCCAGCTGGGTTCTAAACTGAAGAGCTGCACGTGGATTTTGTGCTGCTGAGAGGCGCCAGCTGCAGAGCAAAGGCCTCGAACCACAGAGCAGATCCAGCCAGGGCAGCACCGGGGCCCCCACATCACCCACCTGCTGTGCCTCCCCCTGCTCAGGAAGGATCCGGCCTCTACAGCTGAGGAGAGGGCAGTATCCATGGCCGTTTAGTCCTTGGCGTCTCTTCTGAAGCTGCCAGTGAGGAGGCCCAATTAATCTAGCCACCTTTAATGGCCAAACACCCGGGAACTGGGCTCAGCCCCATCAACTCGTTGCATGTAGGCTGTTGAGCATCTGGCAGATGGTAACCACAGTGGTCACTGACTGGGGGATTTCTTCCCAGTGCGGGGGCAGCTTGGCTTCTGAGCTGGGAGTCCGGATACCTGGGTTCTCTTCCTAGCACTTCCACAGGCTCATTGCATGACCTTGGGCAGGTCTCCGTGCCTCAGTTTCCCCCAAAGGTAGATCAAGCCCCTTTCTTTGTAAAGCGCTTTGACATCTCTGCATGCGGGTATGATTTCATCAGTGTCGTTGCTTCATTGTCACCGGGCCTTCCTGGGGAGATGGCATCTTGTCTTGCCCTGGCGTTTGGAGATGAGAGGAGGCAGAGCAGGGCGGGGGGAGGAGATAAATGTCTGTGAAATGGGAAGGCAACAGATTTAAAAGGAAACACTTTTGTACACAATGCAAAATTAGCCTGTAGAACTCACTGCCACAAGATAGCGAGGCCAAAAGCTTAGTAGGATTAAACAAAGGAGGAGATATTTATAAAGACAATGAGCGCATCCTCGGTTACCACAGAGAGGCTAACAGAAGTGTGTCTAAGGGCTGTAAACCCTCATGCTTCAGGGCCTGAGGCCTCCACTAACTGCTGGGGATCAGGAAGGAACTTCCCCAGTGGTCATGTTATTCCATAGTTGTCCTCTAGGGGGATTCTTGCACCGTCCCCTGCAGCATCTGGCACTGGCTCTAGCTGGAGACAGGATCCAGCCCCTGGTTTGATCTGGCCATACCTGAGTTGTTCCAGGAGATGCAGCCTCTGATCTCCATTGCTCTAGGAGCGAATGGATTATGCAAGACGTCTGTGAGCTTTCATTCTTCATATTGCTCTTCCCTCCTCAAATAAGGCAGCCCTGGGGCTCAGGGGGCGGGGGGAGGGTTGTGTTTGTTTTAAGGACACAAACTCTCTCTTGATGCTCATGTGCTGGGACAGACCCATTCGAGCAGGCAAAATATACATACACAAGCCTACGTGCGCGGCCTCTGCTCGGGCTCACGCACAGACCACAGTGAGTTCACTGTGGATGTGCAGCCAAATGCCCCTCACAATCCCAACCCCCTGCAGACACCCATTCACCTCCCCCACGATGCACACTGTGGTGTGGGGCACCCCTTGCAGTCCTCGAGCACAGGGCGTGGTGGCGGAGCCATGTAAGGATAGGCTGCTGGCTTGGCAGTGATTGTGGGTGGTTGGGTTTGTGCGATGGGTTGGGCTGGTGGGGGTTTTTTTGTTTAATTCCCTCCTTGTGCTTATCTCTGCCTGGCAGGGGGATGCGTTTGCTGACAATTCTCCTCCAGTGCAGGCGGCCGCTGTTCTCCCGACTCCGGAGCCCTGGCCTTTAGATCAGTCTCCAGGGCTGGTGCTTCAGAGCTAGACCTGGGCACAGCCCGGTTGGCTGGATCTCTGCAGCGCAGGGGAGTGACTCCTGAGGCTCAGAGATAAGGATCTATACAAGCTGGTCCCAGGGGATCGGAGCACTTCAGATTTCAGCTGGGCAACAAATTTTACTGCCGTCGCAGGCGCTTGGGTGCACCTCCCTCCTTGAGTTCATAATACGCATTATTCTTCCAGGGTTTTCGATGTTGCTCTTACACTCACTGCCCAGGGCCCCGTTGTGCGAGGCGCCACCTGGGTGGTGGTGTGCTGGTGATGGGGTGTGATATTCAACAGGCACGCTGGAATCAGGCTGCACAAGCACTCGGCTCAGCCTGAGTCCGTCCAGGCGCCGGGAAATAGGTGGCGTCTTGCGGTGAAGGCACTCGGGGTCTCTGGGCTCAGTTCCCAGCTCCACCACAAATTCCCTGTGTGACTTCGGGCGAGTCAGGGCCTCAGTCCCCGCTCTGTGAAGATGCTGCTATTTCCCTACCCCAGAGCAATGGGTTAGTGTTAGCAGGGTAACGACCTGAATGTTTGCAATAGAGCCTTAGTAATAGATAATTAGCCCCACTGGATACCAAGAGGATCTGTGTGGACAGAGGGTAAAATTGTCTGGTTCTCAATGGCCAGATTTATCACAGGCCAGTGCTTCTCCACTTCTGCCATGCCAGGGCCTCCCTTTCCCTCCTGGAATCCCCTGCCAGCTCGCTGGGATCTAGCCTGGACCCCCTCCCGTTTAGTAATAAGGGCAAGGCCACGTGGTTTCCATCCCTGACACCTGCCCCTCATCTGCTGGGGCTCCTGACCCCCAGGCTGAGACCCCCTCCCTGCTCTAGGGACAAATTGGAGGCTTTTATGGCAGGTTTCCAGCAGAAAGGAGACTGCGGCCGCCGAACCCAACGCCAGGCCACGTTTCTTTGCAGATTGACTTTAAATAAACAGCTCCGGCTGTTGAAAACCGTTGGCACTAATCAGCTCCGTTCAGCGCGTGGCAGGGTGATGGGATAATGGGAGCTCGCATTCCTCATCTGATTCATTTGCATTCTAATTTGCTCTTCAATATGTTTTTTGATTGGGGGGGGGGGAAAAAAGCTTGTCGGTGAGACCCAGGCGAAGCTTTGTGGCGGCTGATAATCGGGCAGCACAGCATGGAGCATGCTCAGTATGGGCCCTGCAGCCGCACCGGCTAACCCAGGGTCCGAGCATTGCTTTAGGCGGAGAATTTCTGATCAGCTGGTCAATCAGCAGCAGAGTGGACAAAGCACTTGTCAATGTCCGACGAGGACCACTCCTGCCCGGGCAAGGAGAGACGAGCGGGTGTGTCCGGTATTTGGTTAGCCCCATCGCTGCAGTATCTCGCAGCCGTTCCTGGATCTCTGCTCATCACGTTCCTGCGATGGAGGGACGCGTTGTCCCCCTTTCACAGATGGGGGAATGAGGAATAGGGTAGATTAGTGACTTGCCCAAAGAGCTCATCCCACGTAGCCTGCCCCTCCAGCCCAGCCTTCCTACCCTGGACTCAACGGACAGTTAGACCCATTCTAGCTGCAAGGCTGTGGCCTAGTCTCAGCCACTGTGGGATACTGTTCTGGCCATCAGCCAAGCCCCTGGAGAAGACGGTTTGGCAGGAGCTGTGTGTGAACAGTTTCCCACCCCAGGTCCCTCGTGCACACAGCCCAGGGGCTAAGGGAGGGCAGTCTCAGCCACTGGTGGCCTAGTCTCAGCCACTGTGGGATACAGTTCTGGGCATCAGCCAAGCCCCTGGAGAAGACGGTTTGGCAGGAGCTGTGTGTGAACAGTTTCCCACCCCAGGTCCCTCGTGCACACAGCCCAGGGGCTAAGGGAGGGCAGAGCCCTGGGCCTGACGGGGGCTAACCCCAGGGTGCCGGGCAGTGCTGAGGACGAGCACTCTGGGGTGCCATAGTTCGTCTGGACGTTGTCCTCTGGAAGAGGCGGCTGTGGCTAGCCGAGGTGAAGCCGAGAACGTGCTTGTTAAGATGCTGCCGCCCTTCCCCGGAGTAGCACCTTGTTCTGGGAACAGGCCCAGTTCACCATTGCGGGGCACCTCGGGTAGCCATTTGCACAGTGGGAGGAGGATCCGATAGTGCTTGTGTAAGCGGTGGCACGAGGGGCAGGGCCCGTTGACTTCAGCGGCCCTGCCCAGCATGAGCGAGTCCGGCTCCCAATCTGCGGGGTCCTGCGCGCAGGGCGGGCTGAGGCAGACGCTCGGTAACCGGCTGTGGCTGACTCCCAGCAGCGGGACGAGCGTTACTATGGATATCTCTCCTGCCGGGCTTGTTGCCTGAGCTGCCGTCCCAGAACGCTTGTTAATGGCGGTAATAAAAATACTTCCTCCTTTCCAGGAATCGCAGCGGGCGGAGAGGGGCTGGGTAGCAAAACAATCTACTCCTCGAGGGGGGGGCACCAGGAGGGGCAGACAGCTCTCCGGGCAAGGCTCCAGATACAAGGGGAAAGAGTGCAAGGTGGGTTTAGAGGAGGGCATTGCAGAAAGATGCTGTTCTGTGCAGGGGGCAGCTGCAGCGTGTTTCTGGGGCTGCATTTTGGGGAGGGCAGGTTCAGAAGGGGGGGTGGGGGTGCCTGACAGTAACTTCTGCCTCCTGCCCAGTGATTGGCAGATCCAAGCTGTTTAGCTGTGGAGGGAAGGCCGAGGTATTCCTTTGCCCCGATGCCCACGCAGATTGCTAATGAAAGGAGACGTTACCACATCTCCCGCAGCCAATCTCCTGCCAGCTGGAGTGTCTGAATCGACTGCCCTTTCCGGCAGCGTCTCTGCCCCTTGCCTCAGTGCCAGTTCCTAATGGGCGCCATCTTGCCAGCAGTGCTTTGACTGGCGTTCCCCAGGATCATCAGCTCGTCTGGGTGGGATCCAGCCTGTGCCACCGTTGATTAATGGTCGCCAACAATCCTGCCACTGATGCTGCCCGAGGTAGATCGGAGAAAACCTGGGTCACTTGCATGGAGGGGCCCCCTGTCCCTGCCCTGCCCTTGTCTAGACTAGCGGGCAGAGGTTGGCTGGTAGGAGAGCAGGGCCCCTAGCAGCTGGCTCTGGCCCGGAGGGCAGCTGCCTCCTCTGGTAGCAGTGAGTGGGGCTAGCAGGTGCCATTGGCCGGCACTCCAGCCCTGAGCGTGAAGGAGCCCGGGCAGGGCAGGACAGATCCCCTAGTGCCTGTGGGCGAGGGGGGGCTCACTCACTTTCCTAGGGCAGCGCGGTGAGCCAAGTCCCTGGGTCGTTCCCCACGGGCTGGCACTGCCCTGGTGGAAGCATCTTTCCACAGGAGGCCGTGACACACTCGAGCCCCGGACCATTCCAAGAACCGCGGGGTGCCCCTTGCACGCTCGCAGCACCCCTGGCACCCACACGCCCACATGTATCGCAAGCAGCACCCGCGGAGGCCAAATCCTGACCGGGTCTGACTTGCTTTCCCCAGCTCTAAACTGCCGTCCTGTTTGATGCCAACCCGGACGGTGTAACAGTACAAGCGGCAGTTCCTCCCATTTCGCCATCTTCCCACAATGCACGGCTCCTGGGAGCCCTGGGACAGGTACCCCGTGGATTGCAACTGAAGTGGCTTCATATGGCTCCAGCATGGACATACGGTGAAACCTCAGCAAGGCAAAGCGTGTCACAGCCGAGCTGGGATGGGCTGACTGGGCTGACCTGCTCTGGGGCCCACCAGCCAGAAAAACCAGCCAGGCCATCTCAGCCCTCCCCACAGCTGGCTCTGCCCTTTGGCTTGAACCACCAGGCAGCTGGCTTAGCTGCGCCGGTTTCCGAGTGCAGGGCTGCTCGAGCCGGTTCTGCCAAGCTCGTTCCATCGGGAGCGGCTCTGTTCCGTCGGGCAGACCCAGCACCAAGGGAGAGGGACTGGGTGAGCCCTCTGGCACAGACGCGGTTAATTGCGGCCCATCAAAACGCTCCAAGTCAGGGATCTGCCCCTCTCCCATCGCTCCCTCACTCCGACCAAGTTCCCTCCTCTCACGTTTAACCAGACGGGCCGCGACGGCGCAAAAGGATCCTGGCACAGGACGGTCGGCACAGGCGCCTCCATGACCCTGCAGCAGCAGAGTTGCGCCGACAAAGAGAAAGCGCTTCCCGGGCTTTGGAGGATTCGGTGGTGCAGGTGGCAGGAGAGGAGAGGGAGCTGGGAGGGAACCGGCTGCAGGCAGCACGGCGTGGAAGGGGTTATCTCCAGAGCAGGGAACTCCAGCCGCTGGCACTGCATCTCCACAGCTGCAGTGGTTCTGAGGGATACGGGTGCATTGCTTTCTCTTTCTTGCTTCCCTAATGGCTGGGCAGGGAGGAATCTTGTAGCGCCGAGGGGTTTCGATCTCTCCCAATGCACTCTCTCCTCCGTGCCGCATCCTTCCCCTTTGCCGTCTGTTCGCTCCCTTGGACAATTTTTCATGTTCTGCTCGCGGACGCTGCTTTCATGGCCCGCATGAGCCTCGCTGCCTCATGAAGATTTATGAAGCTGCAGTAATAAACTGTGTTGGAAAGATCCTCTCGCTGATCATCCCCACTGAGCGGCCCCTGATGACATCCCACCAGGGACCCTCTGCGCCGTCCCTCCCCGGCACATCTCGCGGGGCGCAGGCGCTATGGGGCTAGGTGGCTTTTTGGTGGGATCCTCCGTCGTGTCCTTTTGAGAGGGCGGGGAGATGTAAAAGGAGAGCGATCGCTGGGGCTGTGCGCACGGTTCCCGAGGACTCAGTGTCTCTCTGAGGCTTGCAAGGAGCAGGGCTGGCGCTGCTGCCTGGCGTTCAGGCAGAGGGGGCCATGGCTGTGTCCCTAGCACGTGCCCCATAGGACCCTGGGGCATGGCTCCCCTGCGACGGCTGGGGAGACACCTTGGTCAGCAGGTAAGGGCGATGGATGGATGAATCAGAGGAGAGTTCGGGAGCTTCCTTAACCCACCATCTGCTGGGAAGCAGGGCCAGGACTCTCCCTGGGATTGCTATTGTCGTCGTGGGGATTCTGCTGCTTGCCAAGGAGCCTCTTTCCACCCTGCCAAGGGAGGGAGTGCGTGTGTGGGGTGGGGGTCTCCCTGCCCACCCCCAGGAAGGTGGGGGTTGTGACCTGGAAGCCATCTGTCCTTCACAGCAGCACCACCCCGAAGCCAGCTCGGTGCTCATCCTGGGTTAGCCAGCGGGTAAGTGAGCGCTGCCGGGACGGGGGGGGACCTGCTTGTTCCTGGGCATGTCCCGGGAGAGAGAGCTGGAGGAGGAACCCCCCGAATGCACACAACAGCACCACGGGGGCGCTGTGAGTCGGGGCGGGGGCATCAGGCCTGCCTGACGGGGGGAGCTGGGGGCTTCTGGAGGAGCCTTGAAGCAGAGAGGGCTGAATGCTGGTGGGAGCCCCGAGGGCGGGTCTCTAGAGGAGGGGTGCCAGCCCCCGAGAGGATCGTGTGGTGGGTAACTCCGTCCTGTCTCCCTTCCCTGCCCCACTCCGGGAGGCTGGTTCAGGGCCCATTGGCCGTCGCGCAGCAGGGCCGTTCTGGTGCTGTCAGCCAGGCAGCTCCACTGCGCAGACTGGCCCCAGCTGGGCTGGGGAGCAGGACGGCCGTTGGGAGCCTGTGTCGGGGAAGGGAGCCATGGATGGAGCTGGGAGTTGGAGGTCCCCCCGCCCCCTGGTTTCGTGGCCAGGCGTGGCAGTGCCGAGCCAGAGGCTGAGCCATCTCTTGTGGCGTTTGTTATGTTTCTCCTCCTTTCTCGTCAGGAAAGGGTCGGCAGAGCCCTGGGGGCGGGCCCCGAGGGCCGGGTGATGCTGCCCAGATCAGCAGAGATCAGCCCTCACTCCACGGGTGCTGGGACCTGGGCGGGGGACGGCTTCCCCCACTGAGGGCTGATCAAGCCAGATGTGAGCTGCGAGGTCACCACACAGGGCACCTGGCTGTGCCCTGTGTCTCCGGAGGGTTTCTCACGCTCACGGCCAGCCCTGAGCATCCTCCCCCAGGCCCGACGATTGCTCCCGGCTTTGGGGGCAGCAAAGGGTTAACGGCAGTCAGGACTCACTAACCGAGCCTGTGAAGCTACCGCCCGGGTGACCTGCAGCCAGGGCTGGGCTGGAAACGGGGACCCACTGAAAGGCTGCGTCCCAGCAGATGCCAGCGCTGATGATGTTCCCGGCCCTGAGGCTGCAAGGCTCCATGCCTGGGCTGCCACCCGCCTCGTCTCTGCTGCACCTGTAACGAGGGCCCCTTCCGGGCCTGGCTCCATTCTCCTGTTTTCTTTGGGGGGAGGAACGAAAATATCCCCCCGGTCCCGTGCCCCCAAGAACCTCCCTACCCTGGGAAGCCCGAGCTTCTCCTCTCCCCCTTGTCATCATGCACGATTTATCATGGCTGGTAGGGAAGCCCGGAGGAACACTGAGCGGGGCCCCATTGCGCTAGGCTCTGTACAGACATGTTGCAAAGGCAGCTCCCCCACCCCAGCTTGTGGCCGCCGCGGCAGGCTGGTGCTGCACGGGACGCCTGGACTCCAGGCCCGTTGCAACCCAGCCCATGCACTGGAGCCCTGGGCTGTCTGCGCCAAGGAGAAACATTCTCTCCTTAAACTTTTTTGCTTAATTATTCTCAGGGTGGCGGGATGCGCTGCCTCGAGTTGGTCATGCAGCCAGCAAGACCCGGCCTGGGCAGGGCACCATCGCCCAAAGGGCTTGGCAGGCAGTTGAAAGGTATTGGCTGCTTGGTGGGAGAGGATGGGTCCAGTGGCTGAGCAGCAGAGGTGGTTTCAGAAGCTGGAGGTACCATTTCCCTCCATTCAAGCTTATATAACCATCAACTGGGCCGACTTTGTGGCGCACTCATTAGCTGCAGCACCCCCCTTCCCTGCTATGTTCCCACTTATTCCCACCTCCAGGACCTAACCTGGGGTCAGTTTCAGGAAGCCCTGACAAACTAATGTGCTGGGGTCAATCGCTTTCCCCGCTCTCTGACATGCAGCCACCTCTAGGGTGGAGCATGGCAGCTGTTTGGAACATCTCACAAGCGTAGGATGCAGGAGCTTGAAAGGAAGAAAAGAGAAATTCTGCTGGGCAGGGAGGATTTAGGTCAGTGGAATGTAATTACCCCGGTTTCACTTTGGCCAGGAAACACGGATAACACCCTTGTTCTTATGGGATCGTGAAAGACCACATGTGGGTTAGTTCCTTTCTCACAGCCAGGCCCCAGGGGTCTCCCATCCACATACAAACTCAGCCTGACCTCCTTTAGTCTGGGGGAGCTGCAAGGCTCCCCACACAAAGTGGTACAGCCACAGGCCTCTGCAAGCAGCTTTGGCCATGGGGAAAAAGATGGGGAGGGGTGGGAATAATATGGGGGGCTTGGCCTGGAGATGGCACCCAGGATCCGATGCCTGCGGGGGTACTGCCCCCTCCACTTGCTCATCATCCTCTGTCTTTGGAGACGAGGGGAGCTGGGATCCGGAGGGGGGAGAGGGACCCTCGTTGGGATTACCTGCCGGAACTGTTCGCCCGGGGCTGCTCCTCTAACGGCCGCGCTGGTGGGTGCCAATGTGTGGCTCCTGGGTTAATTGCACCGACAGACCTTTCCCTTCGGTTCCAGCAGCCGGACCCCCAGCGAGAGCCCTTGTGCATGGGGGGTCTGCAGGGAGCTGGGGTGGGGGAAGGCCTGCCGAGCAGAGGGGCCCCCCAGCCCTGCGCAGCATGGCTCTGCCCTGCCTGCGCATCGTGCAGGGCTTTTTAAATAACTCTTTTTAGCAATGGGGAGAGAGCCAGCAAGCTGGCGCTTTCCACCAGCAGAGCGTGTAATTAGGGAGCCGGGAGCTGCATGCTGATGCGCTGGCGATCGGTGGGCGGGAGCTTGGCACGGTGCCATTCCCTAGGGCTGCTGCTGAACTGCCAAGCAGGGAGAGGCGTCCCGGACTGCAGCACGAGCTCGCCCTATCGCCGGCCAAAGGAGGCAAGCGCAGGGCAGGCTGCAGCTCCATTGCAATCCCATTGCCTCCCGTCCATTGCAATCCTACCTCCTCCCCCAGCCCCCACAACCGCCCAAGGAAGGGGAGAGGGTTTCCTGGCAGAAACAGCAGTGTTGCCTCCGGAGCAGCTTGGCTGCTATTGCACGATCGTGGGCTCTCTCGCACGCTGCGGGTGCGCTCTCGCACGCTCCTGCTTCAGCCACACAAGCGGGCCTCGGTAAGGAGGCTGCATGCTGGAGTGGCTGGAGAGGAAGGCTAGGACACCTGGCTTCTCGTCCCAATGACGCTGGTGACTTGCTGTGCAGCCTTGGGCAAGTTGCTGCCCCTCTCTGTGCCTCAGTTTCCCTATCTGTGAGACAGAAGGAGAACCTCCCCCTGCCATGGGGCGGTGCGGGGACGAATTAGGTCGAGTTTAGAAAGGACTTTGTAGTGGAAGTGCCTGCTGGGACTGATAAGTGATTATCCTGTGAGGTTGGCCACCTTTCCGTGGTATCTCCCGAGGAGGCTGTCTGTCGTCAGCCGCTCCCTGCTAGCTGTGCACTCTTCGCAGCGCTGCAGCATCTCCCCACACTGCTGGATCCAGGCTCTGCGTTTCTCTGAGCCGGGCTTTGATTGTTTATTGTAGGGCCTAGTCCAGTGCAGGACCGGGCAGCTCCTCCCTCTCTAACTTCTACAATACAGGTTAATGACAGGGAGCCCGGACTCCTGGGTTCTGCTCCCAGCCCTGCTGCTGATTTGCTCTGTGACCCTAGGGAAATCACCCCGTCTTTCCCTGCCTGTTTCCCCACCTGAGGATGGGCTGAGAATAGATGCCCGCGCCCCAGGGGTGCCGTGAGCTTAGAGGCATTGTCTGCAAAGCCCTTTGAGCTCCCTGGCGCAGGAGAGGGGCCGGTCTGATGAGCTCTAATAGCGCTCCAGGCTGGGCACTGCTGCACAGGACGTGACGTTCGTGTCTAATGAACGGGGAGCAGCAACCAGCTTCGTACCAGGACAGAGACCTCCACTCACTGCATTGCCCCCTGCATCCGCGCGAGACACCCCAAAGGCCGGCTGCTCGTGGAGCAGACAGCACTGGGGACGCCTTGACAGCCCGGCTAGTCCTCCCTGGGCTGCCTCTGGCCCAGCTGGGTATGGCCCCACCAGGGAATGGCCAGGTGACACGTTCACTGTAGGAGCGGGCGGTGGAACAACACTGGGGAGCTCATGAGCTCATCAGTACGGATCCAATGCCCGGCCTGGCGCTAGGGGGCACTGTACATTGTGGGGGAGGGGAGCAGGGGGGGTTAGTCCTTCACTGGAAGCGGTAAAGCAAGGCTTTGACACGAGGTCACGAAAGAGCCCGTGGTTCTCTCGGTCAAGACCGCCCTGTGCTTGAAGATCTGCCACGCCGGAGGAAGCTGGGGCGCTCGGTCTCGTAGCTGGGAGTCGGGGCGCTGACCTGCCCGAATCCCAGCCCGGTAACTCCATTCCCCGCCTGGTTCCACGCAGGAGACGCGGAGATGGAGGCAGATTCTCCCGGAGGCTGGAGTCCCCGCTGGACTCTCCCTCTGGAGCGTGTCATAGGCCAAAGCTTCCCCCGGCTGCCTTGGCTCGGAGGTGCTGTCACCAGCCATTAGATCTGGCACCAGCCTGCCAGGTGACCCCTGGCTTTTCAAGGCCAGGCTAGCTGGGCAGCCGGGCTGGCTTTTCCGAATCTCTCTCCTGAGCAGCCAGGTGTCGGGCCCAGCCCCAGAGAGCTCCAGAAAAGGCCGTTCCCCTGACCATTTTCCAGTGGCCCAGTTGAGCGAGCTGCAAGGAGGCCAGAGTGAAAGCCTGTCAGAGGGACCCTGCTGCAGCCCAGACTCGCTGCCTGGATGTGTCCTCTGGGGTTAGGCAAGGCAGGCTGGGTGGGTGGGATCGAGCAGGGGAGGGCGGCATGTGGGACATGGGTGGGTTGCAGTGGGGGGGCGGAGAGCACAGCATCTTGCAGTGAGCAGTGTCCTGGGGAGAGAGGGGTCAGGGGCCAGGAGGGGCTGCTGTGGAGGGGTGGGCAGCTCAGCAGGCGGGGGGGGGGGGAAGAGGTGCTGAGGGAAGGAAAAGAAAGGAGATGTCGGAGTCACCTTAGCAGGATGGAGTGTGGGGGGGATTTAACAGGCATTCTGGATTTGCTGAGGGGAGACAGACCCTAAGCTGCCCTCCCCTTTCAAGCCCCAGGCGATCTCCGCACGCAGGGAGTTCCAGTCATTAATTACCACTCGCGTTGTGTAGTAGGCTCGGCACAACTTCACTGGAAATTAAAATCACGATGTGCAGCCAATGAATTACCCATGGCTGCAAACCGGCAACCCCCCCCCCCACTACTTCCTGTGTGATTGCCGGTCCCCCACCCCCATGTTATCCTTCTCCTTTGCAAAAAGGGACTAACGCACTCTGCAAATGATCATTGACTGATGGGGCGATTGACACAGAAATGACGCGTGGTCTGGGGGTCCCAAACACTGGGCCAGGAAAGCTGAATTCAGTTGCCTGCTATCTGTCTGGGGGACTTGGGCCAGTCACTTTGCGTCCTGTGCCTCGGTTTCCCCATTTATGAAAACAGAGTTAATTTATCCTTCCCTCCCTTACTGGGGTGTCATGAAGTGCTTTGATGTTTGGAGCTCTCTGGGTAGAAATGGCTATAGAAATATCAATCTATCAGCCAAAGATGAAGGAGGGCTGGGCTGATGGTTAAGGCATTAGCTGGAGACTCAGGGTTCAATTCCCTGCGTGACTTAAGGCAAGTCACTTAACAGCTGTGTGCCTCAGTTTGCCATCCCTAAAATAGATATATCAGCACTGCCCTTCCTCACAGGATAAATACACTATGGGTTGTGAGAGGCTCACCTACTGCAGGAATGGGGGCCATATAAATACCCACGACCAATGTTCTTATTGCAATGCAAACACTGCCCCCTAGTGGTGAGAATCACTGCTTGCCTATGTATTTAGGCACTATACTGTTAACAGCTGGTGGAGATTCTCCTTCCAAGAGCCTCAGCACAAGAGCCAAGAGCCTTAAGCACAAGACTATCCTTCCTCTCTTGTCTGTGATTTTATCGTGGGCTACAGTCACCTTGTTTTTAGGTGTTTTTTAACCTCAAGGCACCTGTAACAATCCATCGCTATCCACCTCGGGCACTCAAGGCACCGTGGGGCTGGGGCTCTGTCTGTGAGAGCTAAGCTGCCCACTGGAGCTGTGTTCTGAGGGTCTCGTGTTTGTGGGGGCTGAGCGCTCCAGGGGATTTCGGAGGGGAATGCTGTCCCAGCTCAGCCTGCAGAGGTGTAGGGGCAGGTCCCCGCTGTGCATGGAGAGGCGCCCTGCAGTTTAGATGCTTCCGAGACAGGGGCAGTTTGCTCTGGGTTGAGAGGGCTTTCCTGATCTGAATGCTGAGAATCTGCCGCTGGTGTGGCGGGGGGGAGGGGACTCCCAGTGGTGACAGGTTCTGGCACTAACTCTCTAGAGCCCTGTCAGCACCAGGCGAGCCGGGGAGATGTGGGATCTGCTAGAGACAAAGACCCAGCAGCAGGCAAGGTGAATCCTGAGGACGAGCCTACAGAGAGATCTGGGGCACGAGGGACCTCGGGAAGGGAGCTGGCTGAGGAAGGCGTCTCCCTGGGCCTAGGTGTGCAGGAAGCGTGCGCCTGGCTGGGGAAGTGCGAAGAGGCGCCTGTCGCCGGGTGGGGAGTGCGTTGCTTTCACCAGCTGGACCTTAGCCTCAGAGCGGTGCCAGTGGCCCGAAAGAGTCCCCCTCCCTCCCCCATGCACTGCCCTGCATTTCATTTTCTTTTTGGTCTGTCCGTTTGTCTGTGTCCTTCTGTGTGTCTCTGCTCCGCAGCAGCGCTCGGGCCCTCGTCCGTCATGGGTCTCTGACTGGTTTTGGTTTCAAGTCGATCGTCAGCCTTTCATTCTGAACGTTGTGGTCTCTGGTTCCCCTGCCCTGTCCCCCTCTATCCACGTCTGTCGCTGTCCCGGGACGGCAGCCCTGCAGCCTTCAGCCTCCCCTCTCCTCTGCTGCAATCTGTCCCAGGACAAAACCCTGATTGCAGCCCCCGACCCTCTTTCCTCCCTCCCCAGGCCAGAATCCCCCTATGACCCTGCCCCCTTCTCCAGAGCCTGAAACCCACCCACCCTCTGTTTGCACCTCAGACACCAAGTCCTCCTTTGGGGGCCGAACCAGTGGCAGGGAGGGGAGCGTAGGCGGGAAAGGGGCAATGCCTTGGGGGTGCGGGGGCTGTTGCTGGCATCTGGTCACTGAGGACAAGCCCGGGACTTTTCATGCGGCTTCTATCTGAGAGGCGATTTAAAGAGACACTGTCAGATGCTTTAACCACAGGTTTAGAACTCACCTCCTTTGCTGGCTTAAAACACATCCCCCTTGGAAGCTGAGATAATCTCCTTCCCGAGTCACTTGTCCCCCCCACCTTTACCCCCTCCTCCCACCTTGGGTACTGGGCTCTTTGGAGAACCTGCCCCTTATTTAGCTGCCTCAATGGGAGCCCAGCTCGTTTGGAAATCGGGGGCGAGCCCTAATTCCCCAGCCTGGGCAGAGATGAAGGAGGGAGTTGAACTCCCCACCTGCTGGGCGTCTCACTGGGGCCCCTCTGTATTTTATTGATGCCATTTTCTGCCTGGCAGCGGAGCAGCGAATGAATCCAACCCATTCTGAGAGATTGACAAAGCGGCCAATGCCTCCTCGTCAGGTGTGACCCCCTCCCCATCTCGACCACTGGAGAGCCCCCCTTTAAATCTGACCCATCTGAGCATCCAATGAGTGGAGTGCTCTGTCTCCTGGCCACCAAACCGAGGTGGTACCATAAACCGGGGTGCATTGCATGGCCAAGAACCCAGGGTGGAGCAGCCTGTGCTTAGTATTCGCCCTTAGTGCCCCTCCGCCTCTATTCAGCTGCTGTGGGGGGGTCGCTCTGCCTTTAGCCAGGGCCAGCTAGAAGTGCTGAGCAAGGTGGGACCCGGGCTTCAGGCATCGGCCTTTCACCTCTGGAGAATGGGGCTGCCACGTGAAGGAAGTCTGGTGGTTGCCAGCCAGGGCCTGCCTTGCCCATGCCCTGCCCCTTGGGTAGCAATGAACATGGCCACACAGTCTACACTGCAGCTGGGAGGCTGCTTCCCAGCCTGGGTAGAGACCCACGCTAGCTCATGCGGTAATGGAGAGCCAGGCCCCTAGTCCCCATCCCCTGGGCATTGTACAGCCGCCAGACGTCCAGCCCAAACTCTGCTCAGGGGCACCCCAGGGCTGAGCTAGCAGGGTCTGGTTGGGATGCCTGGATGGGATCTGGAGCGTGGACCCTGCCCCCGGCCAGCCAGTGCTGTCAGCCCCTCACTTCAGTTCCAGGCTGCCAGCCCCGACCAAGCAGCTCCACGACCGAGCAGTAACTGCTGGAGTTCCTGCCCCGCCCTGGCCCCTCTCGGTGGTCGCCCCAATGACCCGAGGGCTGGCGGAAAGGTCCCTGACCCCAGCTCTGCTCTCTCCCCTTCCCCCACCCCGTGTAGATCCCGAGAGGACTAGCACACACATGATCTCGGAGGACGATGCGGAGTACCCGCGGGAGTACAGGACCCTGGGGAACGGGACCCGGCGCTTCTCCAACGTCGGGCTGGTGCACACCTCGGAACGCCGGCACACGGTGATCGCCGCCCAGAGCCTGGAGGCCCTGACGGGGCTCCAGAAGGCCGAGATGGACCGCAAGCGGGACGCCTTCATGGACCACCTGAAGAACAAGTACCCGCAGCACGCCCTGGCCATCCGAGGCCAGCAGGAGAGGATCCGGGACCAGGTAAGGGGCGCTGTGAGCTCTAGCCCAGGCCTGGCGGGGGGTCTGGCAGTGGAGTCACATCATGCATAAAAGGGCTGGTGGGCTCGCTCGGGGTCTTGCCAGCAGCCGTAGGCTTTCCCCAGGCTCGCCCAGGGCCTCTCTCTAGGGGGGCACGTGGGGGTGGGAATTGGACCTCGGGGGTGGGCTGGGGGACAAGCATTGGGAGCAGATTTACCTGTGTGAGGAGCTGGAGGTGTGTGTGGGGAGGGATTTGATCTCTGGTGGGGGCTAATGGGCATGCAGCGGGGGTGTATTTATCCTCTCTATGAGGAACCAGGGCCATGGAGCCCCCCCACAATGGATCTGTCCTCCAGGGGGAGGGGAGACCCCAGCCCAGTTCTCTCCAACCTTCACTTGGGTTGGGGCTGTGAGTAGGGGCTGGCGAAGGCTGGACGCTAAATTGGCTGAGAGCCAAGCCCCCCTGCTCCCTACCTAGCCCGTGGGGGTCAGCACCAATGCCCATTGCACACCTGGACTCTGCGTGGCCCTAAACACCCTGCTCGGGGCCTCCTCCCTCCAGAGCACTTCTCCCCTCCCTGTGGGTGCAGGGGGAACCTCAAGAACTAGATCACACCGGCCAAACCTTTCACCGCAGCCCCCGCCTCAGCGACGAGCCCCAGGCTGCCCCTTAGGGAGGCGTTTCCGGCCCCCTGTTTTTATTAACCAGCCCAATAGCCCTCCTGCCATGGGTAGCCCCAGCGTGAGGCTGGGAGCCTGGAAGCTGCAGTGATGGTGGGTGTAGATACGTATGTGTGTCTCACAGGCCAGATTGCCAAGGGCTCAGCACCCAGATCTTCCGCCCAGCTCAGTTTCCATTTATGCACCTAAATAAGAGACCGATTCTCCCAAGAGCTCAGCACCCCAGGGGCACCCGATGGGCTGAGCTTTTTGGAAACTCTGGCTGTGACTGGGGGAGAGAACCCGGCCCCAGGCGTTTCTACAGCTTGCTTAGAGATAACAAGGCTGAGACAGGTATTGAAGGTTAGTCCTCGTTTGGACAGGCTGTTACCAGGACCTGGGGCTTGAAGCGTAGAGTGGCAGCCAGACAGGGGCCTGCACGGTAGCTCCACGCATTGTAGAATTGATCATGTTCGTGTCAAACCGCCTCATGCCGTCGGAGGGCTTGGATGCACCGGAACTGAGTGTGGGGGGAAGGCCCGGTCTGTGTCTGGTGCGGGGATTCCCCGCTGAGCTTGAGTGGTTCGGTGCAGGCGCTGAGCATCGCTGCTCTGGACCCAGGCCCTGCCTCTGATACAGCCTGGTCTGTAGTTACCTGGGTGTAATTAGCAACTGGCCCCCAGTGTGGGCCAGCAGGAGGGGAGAGCAGTGCCGCATCTGCCAGGATCTCCGTAGTACAGGCTGCGTTATAGCTCCCCCTTATCCACAGCGCAGGGACAGCATGGGCAAACTCCCCCACGGCCATGCACCGCAGCGGGGAGGCAGTGTGACCCCATGGGTAGCACGCCGGCCTGAGACTCAGAAGACATGGGTTCAGTTCCCAGCTCAGCCACTGCCTCCCCGTGCCTCAGTTTCCCCTGACACTGACCTCCTTTGTAAAGCCGTTGGAGATCATTTGGTGAAAAGAGCTAAACAAGAATAGCAACCCTGACCATCTGCAGGAGATCAGCTGCCCTGATCTGTTCAGTGCTTGGCTTCTATGCTGAGCTTACCGATAATGTGGGGGTGGGTGGGGTTATGGCCTCTAAGGAGTGTGCCACGACCCCTGGAATGAAGCTAGGTGGAGCAAGCTGTATATCCCATCACACATTCCCTGAGCCCTCTGTCCCCGCCTGCCCCAGTCCCAGCTCGGCGTACGGTAGCGAGGGAACGTCTGGTGCTTGCTGCGTTTCAGCTCTGGGCTAGCGACGAAAGAATGGAGGCTCTCCCCTTCCGCAGCCACTCAGTGCTGTCACGGTGGCATACGCAGGCTGGCTGGTTTGTGACCCTCTCACAAACTCTACTGCAGGGCACGGGCCTGGGACTCTCCCTAGCGCCGAGCTCGGGGGATGCCGCAGCAGTTCCAGGCTGCAGAGCTGCCCGCCGGTGGTGCTGCCATAAGTTAGGGCTATTTCGGCCCCTGACTAGTCTAGAAACCCCAGGGCACAAAGCCCCCTTTCCCCCACACTCAGAGCTGTGACTGTGGGTCTGGCTACACTGCAATCAGAGGTGTGGCTGCAGCACGTGTCGCCTGTGAAAACAGCGTGGCACCTCAGCAGCACAGGCTGGCCACTCGAGCACGTACCCAGGGTCCTGGGCGGGGTTGTCCGGCCCATGCGGCTTCGGTTTCGCTGCTTTCGTTACGTCTACATGCTCAGGTTCGTCTACACGTGCTACAGTTGCAGCACAGAATTCCAGCAAAGGCGGCCGCCCATGCTAAGGAATCATCCATCCGTGTCTGGGCCGGGCCGGGCGATGGGAAGGCATGAATCACCTCTCAAGGGCCCGGGTACCCCCTGAGCCCTTTGTGAGCTCCCCACCACATTACCGTCCTTTCCAATGCAGGTGCTTCCTCTGCTTAAGGGGCCTTCAGCAAAGCCATTTGAAAACAGCACCTAGAGCTGTGGCAGAGGTGCGGAGGGTCCTTTGGGACACCGGCGTTCCAGGCACCAAGCTGCCGTCATGTCCCCGGGGGTCCCGGTTCCTCTTGCTTCGGTGGGGCTCACCTGGGGATTGCTGGCAACGCTGCCCTCCCTGCCAACCGGTTCGCTAAAAGGGCCCCGGGGGGGATTTGGCAGCTGCACCTGGTGACTTCGGGTATCTGGTGCGACCCTGCGTGCGTCAGCAGGAGCCTCTGGAATCACAGCTCAGGAAGAGAAGCGGCTTCTGCAGGGGGCCTGAACCCGGCCAAAGCAGGGGAGCGGCTGGGCTCGGTGGATTCATGCTCTGCTCTCTGCTGCGGTGAGTGCAGGCTCTGCCCTGTGCCACCAGCTGCAGTCAGGCCAGGGGGTGTCCTGTAGGCGGGACGGGCAGCTGAAGCCCTAGCAATGGGGTGGGCAGCAGAAGAAGGGGAAGGAGGTGAATGGGGCACAGCTGGAAATCGCAGCATCCCAAAAGGGAGTGGAGGGCGAGGGCATCTGCTGCTTCGGGATTGGCTGAGAGCTCGTGTCCTCCCAGCATGCAGCAGGATAAGCATCAGGGCGTGCTCCCCATCAGCCCCGGGACTGACGCTAGCCAGCAGGCCTTCGGTAGCAGGGCTGGATTGTGTCCTGCCCCTGCACTGCTCCAGCGGGCCCTGGGGCTGGGACGGCGGCTGCGAGCTTGGCAGGATGAATGAGAACCCGAACCCCGCCAGTCTCTCCCCGCACCTCAGCGAGTCTGCTCGGGCGAGGGGGAGTCCTGGCACAGCAGGGGGGCTGCGGGCCAGGACTGAGGGGCATTTGCAGACCAGGGGGTGGGGTGGAGGGAGAGATGCAGGTGGAACCGCAGGTGGTGCCAGGAGTGAGGGGCATCGCCAGAGCTGTCTGGGCTCCAGAACCGGAACAGCAGGCGACGACGCGGGTGAGGTGCATTGGCAGAGCTGCGTGTGCGGAGGGGAAGGGATTCAAACACAGCACCTGTCCGCACTCAGTTACCAGAGCCAGACTGTCAGCGATGCCCTGCTCCATGCAATCATTCATTCCAAAATGAAAAGACAGTCCCGACCCTCCGCCCCCCAAGAGCACGGGCCTTTTACCTGCCTTTTTCACCCTATTCCTCCCATTCGTGCTTGAGAACCAACCAGGACTCTCTCTCAGGGCTCTCTCCTAAGGGTTCCACCTGGAACCTACATGCCTCTTGCATGGACTGCAGCATCCATTAGAAAGTGGTGTGGTCTTGTTAGGTCCTGTTGTATCTCAGCATCATAAAATCCCACCCCCGCCTCACCTCTTCCAGGGGCCATGGGACGGCAGCAGGGTGGGGTTCAGAGTGGAGCTGGTGCTTCCCCTGCTCAGTCATCTCTCTTCTAAGCTGAACAGTCCCGGTCTTTTTAATCTTTCCTCATACGGACGCTGTTCCAGGCCCCTAATCATTTTTGTTGCCCTTTTCTGAACCTTTTCCAATTCTAATACATCTTCTGTGAGAGGGGGTGACCAGAACTGCACACTGGACTCAAGAGATGGGTGTTCTGTAGGTTTGTGTAGCGACATCACAATATTTTCTGTCTTAGTATCTATCCCTTTCCTAATGGTTCCTAACATTCTGTTCGCTTCTTTAACTGCCGCTGCGCATTGAGCAGATGTTTTCAGAGAGTATCCGCAATGACTGCAAGATCTTTCTCGACTGGTAACAGCTAATTTAGACCCCATCATTTTGCATGTATAGTTGGGATTCTGTTTCCCAATGTGCATCACTTTGCATTTATCAACACCGAATTCTATCTGCCATTTTGTTACCCAATCACCCCGTTTTGTGAGATCCCTTGGGAACTCTTTGCAGTCAGCTTTCGACTTAACTCTCTTGAGTCACCTTTTCCAGATCATTTAGGAATACGTTGAAGAGCGCTGGTCCCCCTACAGATCCTCAGGAGCCCCGCTATTCGCCTCTCTCCGCTGTGAGACCTGACCATTATCCCCACTCTTGTTTTCTGTCTTTTAACCACTTACCGACCCAGGAGAGGATCTTCCCTTGAATCCATGGCTCCTTACGTTGCTCAAGAGCCTTTGGCGAGGGCCCATGTCAGAGGGTTACTGGAAAAGGGAGATAATGATAGTGGTCCCCTTTGTGAAGCGCTTTGAGCTGATGGAAAGTGTTATCTAACGGCGAGGTATTATGATCATTCTATTCCGAGGCAGCATCTCAGGGAAGGGGAAGTTAAGGTCATAACTCTGTATCAGGAACTTCAAAAGGGGAAAAAATATTTTATAGACACCAGCATTCAAACAAACACACACACCTAAAGATAGAACATTCCACCTTTGGTCTGCCCCCATAGCTCATTCAGCCTTTACTCTGCCCTCATGTCCATGCCGGCCCTGTGCATCTTCCATGTAACATACACATCTGTCTATGACCCGTGTGACAGCTAGGGGACAAATCAAACCCCAGATGCCTTGCCAGGAACCTGGAAAGCTGAGGGTGATCTTTGAAATTCCGGGTCCTTTGCCATTTTGTCTGACAGCTGTATTAGTCACGATGTTTCTTTCTAGTAGTGCCCAGAACCTGAAGCTCAGATCTGTACGCTGTTGTGCTAGGTTCTGTATATCCATGGCAGCCTGCTACAAAGAGTGTACGGTCTACATACACCAGGCAGACGAAGGAAGCGTCGCCATCCCTAGATATGGAGGGGGAGCGGAGGCACAGAGGGATTTAGTGACAGGTTTCACCCACGGGGTCTGTGACAGACAGAACTGGGGATCGGACTCAGATCACTTGCACCCTGGTCTAATATCTTGCCAACACAAGCAGCCTGCCACCAGCCAGCTGTTGTAGGCGCTAATGCAGCCTCTGCTTGGCTAATATTTCACTCTGTTTTCCGACAATAAGTCTCTTTCTTTCCTGCACTTACCTCCCCCGGACCGACATGCTGAGGAATTAATGGCACCCTGGACTTTAAAGAGCCTTTCTTGTGGTTTATGATCTGGCTGCAATGATGCTTTTGGCCTGTGCCAAGTTTCCTGCCCGAAGCAAACACATTGTTCCTTTTAAATTGGATCATCTGTTTTGTCCCAAGCCAGCTAGTTTCAAGGGGGAAACCGCCGGGTCTCCCATGCTCCAGACGGCTGGCAGGCCTGGGCACTAACAGGATGCTGCAGATGCACAGATGGCAGGTTTGGGAGCGGGCAGAGATCTCTGAGCGTGCTCGAGCTGAGTACAGCCCGTCGGCATTGCCCAGGGCTCACTGGGTGGGCCTGCGGGATCTGAACTGAGAAGCCTCAGTCCAGTTCCCAGGGCACAAGTGTGTCTCCATCACATAAACCACCCCCACAGTTGACACTATTGGGTTGCCCTGGTTGGCATCGGCAGCAGCGTTTCTCGGGCACGGCCAGTCCTCTCTCCCCTACGGGGTTGCCCCAGGGTTGGACTGAGGAATGCTTGCCCTGCTGCTGCTCATGCTCTGGGAATCAACCGAAGGACTCCAGTCCCAAGCCCTGTCAATCCAGCCCTGAATTCACAGCTACAACGGCATGGTATGGAAAGGGACCCAGGGCGGTGAGCAGAGGGGAGCTGGAGAAATTCCAGCTGGGATGAAAGCAACCTGGGCATAAAGAAATAGAGCATTATAGGACAGGAGCTTGGGCTCCTGGCTCTCCAGTCAGGAGGTTGATGTGGCAGTGGATTGGGCTGCATCGAGTCCTCCGAGTCTCTGTTTGTCTTAATTCCCTCCAGATTTAATTTACACATATTGGAGGAGAGGGGGGAGGACACCAACTTCTTTCCCTCTGTCGAAGTGGTTTCCTTTCCAGCGTGCCACCCTCCTGCTGGGCCAGGGCCCAGAAATCAGTTTGGATCGGTGGCTATAACTGTTAGGTTGTGAGAACAGATCCGTTTTGACCCTGACCTGGCCCTTGGCCAGCACTCCCACGGTACTTCCAGGAGACCAGTCGGGGTCACTGATTTCATGGGGCTCCATGCAGGACTCACTGGGCAAGGTTCTCTGGCTTGTGTTCTGCAGGAGGCTGATCAGGCTGGCTCCTCCGGGCCTTAAAAAGCTACGGCTGGGTGATGTCTTGGGGGCCTAGTGCAGAGGGTGCAGGACATGGAGACGTGGCTTCTGTTCCTGGCTCAGCCATGGGTAATATAGGTAATAATTGGAGATATACCAATCTCCTAGAGCTGGAAGGGACCTTGAAAGGTCATTGAGTCCAGCCCCCTGCCTTCACTAGCAGGACCAATTTTTGCCCCAGATCCCTAAGTGGCCCCCTCAAGGATTGAACTCACAACCCTGGGTTTAACAGGCCAATGCTCAAACCACTGAGCTATCCCTCCCCCTGCTGGGTGACCTGGGGTGTGTCATGTCCCGGCTCTGTGCCTCAGTTTCCCCATTGGTCACATGAGGATAACGAGGCTGACTTTGTTTGTAAAGTGCTTTGAGGTCTGCTGGTGACAAGCGCTAGATAAGAGCTAGAGATTTGTTTGTGTTTGATCATTTAAAACACCATCTCCCGGTGCCCCTCTCCACCCTCCCCTTGTTTGTTACAACCACCTGTCGTGTACCACGCTGAATGGGATGGTCAGGCCTCTGGGGGAGGGGCCACGGCTTCCCATGTCTTTATACAGCCGCTTGGGCCCTACCGTAATAATCTCTCTCACCACAGAACTGGTGCAGCATGGGGTCCCCCAACAGCACCCTGCACCTGGAGCGACGCCACCCTGAGGGGGGAAAGGGCAGTGCAGTCTCCATGGCTTCTCCACGGAGACGCCTAATAATTAAACCATGATTTGAGGACTTCAGTAGCTCAGACATAGGTTAGGGGTTTGTTACAGGAGTGGGTGGGTGAGATTCTGTGGCCTGTGTTGTGCAGGTCAGACTAGATGATCATAATGGTCCCTTCTGACCTTAAAGTCTATGATTCTATGAATTTAACAACCATTGGGATTATCTTTATGGCCTTCCCCAGGGGACTGAACCGAAGAGCTACCCTCCTCATTTCACACAGGACCCAAACAGTCCCTGTTGACCCAGGCCAGATTCAAGCCGCTGACCCAGGGCCTGTCCTCCTCTGCTTCTGAACAGTGGGGAATCCGTGCTGTGGATGAGCTGGTGTGGAGATCTGGCTTCATGAAGGAGTGTGGCATGGCCAACTCTGAGCATGCAAAACTCATGGGGAGGGATAGCTCAGTGGTTTGAGCATTGGCCTGCTAAACCCAGGATTGTGAGTTCAATCCTGGAGGGGGCCATTTAGGGAACTGGGGTAAAATCTGTCTGGGGATTGGTTGTGCTTTGAGCAGGGGGTTGGACTAGATGATCTCCTGAGGTCCCTTCCAACTTTAACAGTCTATGATCATTAGTCAGGCTCCTTGAAATCATGAGATTAGCTTAAAAGTCCCCCCAGGATACACTTTGGTTTCTTCTTATTTGCCCTCTGAGGCATGAGTCTTTGGGCATCATGAATTCAAGCTTTTCTCTACAATCACAAGGGCTAGAAACTTCCTGTTAAAAAAAAAACAAGCTGAGAGTCTCCTGCAATCACATGACTCCAGGAGCTGGGGCTTTAAACCCCAACTTGTGACAAAATCATGAGGCTGGGCGCATGAGTGCCAGTGGGACTTCTGCCCCTTGTCCCCCATGCAGAGTGAGAGTAGCTGATATGCTTTTGTCTGTGCTCCCCAGACTTGAAAATCTGGGGTTGGGGCAGTGCATAATCTGTGACGAGCCCTTGCCTCTAAAACTGATTTCTGTAGTTTGGTCCGTAGCTGCTTGCTTGGACCAGCAAGACTCAGTGCTTCTCCCATCTTCTCCCCTAGGGGGCACCAGTGGTTCTGGGTTGCAGCTTCCCTCTGAGTCGGCTGCTCCATGAATGGTCTGGTGTTAAGGCAGGAGAAGATTTCTGGGCATGCTCGTAAAAGCCAGTGCGTCAAAATCAGAGTAAGGGACCAGCTGGAGAAGTTAGGATTAAGCCTCTTCTACATGGTGTGTTTACAGACTGTGACTGCTGTTCACCTGTGTTATCACACGGCTTCTTCCGACCTGTGGGGACAGAAACCACCGTATGCAGGAACCAGTGCTGAGCCCCGGCACCTCTGGGCTTGCTGCATCCGTTATGAATGTTAAAAAATGGCTTGAGCTCCAGCACCTCTTTCATTACATATTAAGCACTGGCAGAAACTATTGGCCAGATCCACAGCTTGGTGTATCGCAGTGTAGCTCTGCTGAAGCCAAGGGCGCTCCATTGATTTGCCCCAGCTGAGGAGTTGGCTGTGTTCTTAGCCACTTTTAGAATATGCTTTCTCTGCCTACGTGAACAAGGAGAAAATCCAGATTGTTTCCCCAGTGTGTTCTCTGGGGCATCGCTGGGGCCAAACAGACCCCTGATGAAAGCAGTCTTTCTGTCCACAGAGGCCTAGCAAAGCCAAGCCTCTTCCTTATTATCTCCAGCCTGCTCGGTGCAAGCAGTGTTAATTATTGATCGCTGTTTTATCATCGTCAGTCCACTGTTCAGGCTGCACTCATTAGACATTGTACAGTGAGAGTCATGCATCGTCTTTGAATCCATTCCGTTCTGCACTGGAGATACAGGCCTCCCCTTTCTAGTCAGAGGGAGCGATTTCTTGGTAAATAACTTGAAATGTTTCGGTTATTAACACAATAATAAAACCACCAGCATTTGTAGAAAGCCCCACCTGCTTGGACTCAGGCACTGAATGATTTCTGAGGATTGTTATAATCGGGTGGAAAGATCTTCTGGACACTAATGGTCTGTTTTTTTAAAAAAAACAAGACTATGTAAATCCATCACAGAGGGGGAAACTTATCCTCGTGGGAAGAGCCCGCAAAATGTGCACTGTAGCCATAAAGCCCAGGTTTTAAGTGAGATTTAGGTAATACTTGAGGTCTTCAAACCACGATTTGAGGACTTCAGTAACTCAGACATAGGTTAGGGGTTTGTTACAGGAGTGGGTGGGTGAGATTCTGTGGCCTGCGTTGTGCAGGAGGTCAGACTAGATGATCATAATGGTCCCTTCTGACCTTAAAGTCTATGAGTCTATAATACAAAGACCTTCTGCTGGTGCACTGCCCAGGGGTGAAGCACAGCCAGAGGCAGTAAAATAAATACAACCCATCGTTTTGGGGAGGGGAGCAGAGTGCTCCCCCTTGGGGTGGCGCACAGATTCAGAGGTTCCAAGGCCGGCAGGGACCATTGGGATCAACTCATCTGACCTCGTGCATAACACAGGCCAGAGAACTACCCCAAAACAATTCCTAGAGCAGATCTTCTAGAGCAACATCCAGTCTTGATTTTCAAATTGCCAGTGTTAAGGAATCCACCCCGACCCTTGGTAAATTGTCCCAATGGTGAATTACTTTCACTCTTAAACATTTACACCTTGTCTCCAGTCTGAATTTGTCTAGCTTCAACTTCCAACCATTTGATCGTGTTAGAGCTTCCTCTGCTAGACTGGAGAGCCCAGTATTAAATATCTTTTCCTATGTAGATACCGATAAGCTGATAACCACTGAACATTACTCCCCGGAGTCCTGCCTGCCACCCCCTCTCCGAGGCAGAAACCAGCAAACAAAGAGATGGTCACATCCACGTTGGGGGAAAGAAAACAAGCATTATTCATCTTCTCCCAACGTGTTAAACAGTTGTGAAGAGTAAATGAAAATAGCGGGGTTGGAACCAGTGGATGCCAACCTTTAAATGACATTGAGTTGCAAACATGATCGAAGCCTTTCTGAAATGTTACAGACTTGCTCATATTTTTAATATATTAGCCATTTGGCAGGGGGAGGCTGCCGGGTAATTTAGAGCCCAATTTTAGCTTGTTGTTTAAAATATGATCTACGAGAGAGTTTACCAAACCGGATCTGAATAGAAATGTTTTGGAAATGTCAGTGTTCCATTCAGAACGGCAGCTCCCAAAGCAGAACACCATGGTGCTGATCACGAGAAATGGAAAGTGAGAGCAATATTAATATTAATCGTATGTATGTCTATCATAGAGAAGGAAAGGCAGGTGCACACAATCCCTGCAACACCCAACAGGCCGTCAGCAAGTCTACAGCGAAGGCCAAGGCTGCAGCGAGCTATTTGAAAACCCAGATGGGTGAGAGCTTTAAATGGCAGGTTAACAATAAACAGCGGAATGAGACTGGGAAAGTGAAACTGACTAATAGACCAGATTAGCCCCCCGTCTTCCTGTCTGTCTGAGGTTTGGATTGAGTTCCCACCCCCGCAGTACCAAGTGCTGCCCCCTGCTGGAGGAAATGCGGGAAGTAAGCAAACACCACGAAATTTTGATTTTTTTTAAAATTCCATTTTAATGTATTAATATAACACAGTCAAGAAATGTACCAATCTCCCTCCAGATTGTGACCCTTTAATACAGCCTGAGGAAGGGGTTAGTATCATTGGTTATTGTGTGTGGTACCGTAGCAGCTGCGAACGAGGCCCGGTTGCGCTAGTGACGGTCCCTGCTCGGAACAGGTTACAGTCTGCGTCGATCAGATAAAGGGTGGGAGGGGGAAAAGGCCCGGTGACAGAGCTAGGGTTAGAATCCAGGTCTCCTGACTCCCAGGCCAGGGTGGGCCTTGTCCGTTAGCTCATGTCATCAGCACTGTCTAGCTGGATGTGGGCTCAGAATGGCAGATACGTATCTCCACTCGCAAACTCCAAAAGAAGGTTGTTTTTGCCTCACGCAGCAGGGAGATGCTGAGTCCATCCCCACGGTCAGCATGAAATTCCAAGCGGTTTCCTTCGAGACAGCTGGAAATAGGGGGACCACCTAGCAAGTGTGAAAAATTGGGATGGGGGTGGGGGTAATAGGTGCCTAGATGAGACAAAGCCACGAATATCAGGACATCCGGTCACCCTAGCAGGAAAATGTGTTGACGCAGTGGCTAATACCCTCCGAAACATGGCACTTCCCACGTGACGCCCTTGTACTGTGAACCGCCCATCAGCCAAATGGCCTTGCTTCAATCCGAGTGGGGTCAGAAAGTTACAAATGTGTATAATAATAATAATTACCAATGAATTGCAATGGGTGACCCTTTCCCCTCTCCCCTGCTCGTGACTCCCAACCATCTGAATTGCTTTTAGAATGGGCTTGTCAACTGAGATCTTCCCTGGCACGGGCCAGCCGGGAACACACGGTTGTGCAGACGAATGATAAACCCCAGAAAATAGAGGATTACAAACATCCCCCAAACCGTTACTCTGTCAATACAGACACACCAGCAGTAAACCCCTAAAGCTTCCCCTCTTCTGACGCCCTGCAGGTTGCAGGCCGCAGCGTGGGCTTAAATACAGGAGGTGGCTAGAGCAGAAATGTGTGATTTAATAGACTAAATAAAAGTGTATAAAAGCCTGGGATTTAAGCTCGCCCAGTTTTGCTGCAGAATAAAAAAGGCTGAGGCGGAGGGTTAGTGTACTGGTGGCGTTCTGACAACAGCAGATTTGCAGCTGCCCAGAATAAATCCGACTTTAGAATAAATAAATATATATCAGCAACCGTGGCCAAGCTAAAATATATATGTGAAAATCCAGGGTTCTGTCCTGACTCCTGGGCTTTCTGTCTTGCAGAAGGAACCCAGAGCTAGCCCTCCGCATGGTTTGTTTGCTGCCAAGCTTTTAGGGACGCGGGGGCGGGGGGCGAGTTAAACTCTTTCCCATGCTAAAGCTTTCAGGGTTTGCTTGGCCGCTGCTGGCTGGAAAACAGAAGGATGGTCTTGTGGAGAAGGCAGGGGCTTGCATGCGGACACTCTGGGTCTGATTGCTAGCTCACCTGGACAAGTTCCTGTGCCTCAGTTCCCCCATCTGTAGAATGGGGATAATGATTCTTCCCTCCCCTCCCAGGGCGGTTGTGAGGGCAGATTCCCTGAGGTTTATGAGATGTTCATATACTACAAAGGGGAGGGACATCTGCCTAGACCAGTGGTTTTCAACCTTTTTTCATTTGCAGACCCTTACAAAATTTCGAATGGAGGTGCGGGCCCCTTAGCCGTGGTCTGAAGACCCCCAGGGGTCCACGGACCACACGTTGCAACCCACTGACTTCGATCATGAGCTTTCTGGAGCAGGGACCATCTGTCTGGTCTATGTATGGACAGCACCTAGGCCATGGCTAGGGCTCCAGGGTGCTACCGCAATACAGAGAGTCGATAATCATCATACAGCCCCCCCCTCCCCCACCCCGTCCTGAGCTGGTGGGAGTTAAACTTTCAAGGTTCAAGTGTGTTTGAAAGTAGGGGGCAAGGAGGCCACCTACTGCTAGTGTGTGTGGGGGGGGGGAGTACGGGAGAGACTTGTCTACTGTGTTAACAGAGAGCGGGAGGAGGGGTGAGGCCCCACAGAACACGCAGCCCCTGCTGCTCCCATAACTGTTAGCAATTTTTTGCATGAGCTATTTTTAATGGTACTTTGCCCTTCTTCAGAAGGTCTGTCATTTACGGAGCTCCTGGTGCTTTACGAGCAGCCGTTCAGCCTCTGTTTTGTTCCAAGATCGAGGTGAGAGTTTGGTCAAGTGCTTGTAGCTCAGGAGAGAGTCAGGACTCTCCTGGGTTCTGCGCCTCGGTCTGTCATTTCATTGCCTTATGCCTCAGTGTCCCCATCTGTAAAGTGCAGCCCCGAGCATGCAGACACTATTATTACTTAGTATTTGTGTTACTGTAGCCCCCAGTCATGGACTCCAGTGTGCCAGGCGCTGTACAGTCCCAGGACACAAACGCGGCCTCTGCCCGAAGGCGCTTGCCCCGAGGAAATGTCATGGAGTCAGCCCCCACAAAGACACGTGATGGCTAAAAATAATCAGTGATGCACTCTGTTTATTTGCCATGTGTGTGTCGAGCCGCTGGGAGGGTCACACTTCCACACATTTCTCGAGCTTGTGAAAAAAACTGAAAAGCAAGCTGAGATTTTCACCTAATCCCAGTGACTCCAGTAGCTGGTGCTTTAAGAAAGGGAACGAGACTCGAGAGTTGGGCTCTGACTGAGCTCCCGGTTGGCTGTGGAGATAAATGCATCATTGGGTTGTAAAGCTTGGTAGATTCCTCCGGAGCACAGAGCAGAGAGAGGTCATTTCCCATACAGCTGGCTGGGTCACCCTGATCACCACCGGGGTGTTACCGACTCTTAACCCCCAGGAGCTTCACTGCCTGCTCCCCGGGTACCAGGGCTCAAAGACGCAGCATTGCACGGGGACAGTGAAATGGTGGAAGTGAACATTAGCTGCGCAGCCCTTTGAGGAGGCGTGGGAAGAGCTGCTGGGATCCTGGTAGGGTAATACAGCTGCCTACCCCACCTGCAGTTTCTCACCCTCTGGGGTATCCTCTTCCCCAGTCCCTATATCACATGGCCAGTGTGTGTGCGCCTTCCTGAGCTCTTGCTATGGGGGTGCTGCCTGACCTCCCAGCACTGTGGGGCACCCGCCAATGGGAGGGACACTGACCCCTGCGCATCACCCCCTTCCCTGGGTGGTCCTTTCGTTGCTTCTCTGCTCCCTCTCTCCCCCGTCTCTTTTCCTTCCCCACTGACGTAGGGTCTCTGTCTGGCACTGCTGCATGGCACAGAGACACCGGGATCGCCCAGGATCTCACACACATGGCCCATCGCCTCCCCTCCGTGACATCCCTTCAGAACACACGTCGTGGTTCAGATGGAGGGTCCCCCGTCCGTCTGTAATCACAGCAGGCGTGGGCTGCTGTCTCTCCGGAGATACAGAGGCGAGGCGTAGGGTGCTGCTGAGGGGGCCAGGGCCAAGGTTCGTCCTTTGTGCCATCTCTTGGGCTGTGTGGAGGCGTGGAAAGCGGGAAGAGCTGCTGGGGCATTTGTGGAGGGAGCTGGTTGTGGAGTTAGTGGTCAACATTCGGAGACCTTGTCAGGGCGGGAGGCAGCCCTAGAAATGGGCCCTGGAGTCAGATCCAGCTCACGGTAGGGGGCCTGGTCATGTGGGGTACAGCCGTGGAGACGGGCCCAGCTATGTAGAACAGCTGGCCTGGGACTTGTCCATCTTCCGACCCTTCCGAAGGGATTGGACTGGTGTGAGACAGCCACTTGGACTCAGGCAATGCACTGGGTCCTGCTCCATGGGGGTGGGACTGGTACCACTGGGACCCTGCCCCTAGGGACACGTGGGCTTGGGGGCTACCAGGGGTGGTGAGCCGTGGCACTCGGAGAGAAGGGGAAAGAGGCAGAGCCCCAGCGAGGAGGCTGGCAGGCACCTTGCTCACAGCTGTCTGTGCTCCAGGGTGGGCAGTTCCAACCGCGAACAAAGATTTTGGGACGCGCAGAGCAGATTTCCGCCCCCTGCCAGGCTGGGCCGACCACCCGCAATGGAATATCCGGCTGCTAATAAGCTGTTGCACTTCATTATCAGCGCATGCCAGGGGGCCGGGCCGAAGCATTTAACTCTAGTCTCTGTGGCTTGTGCGCTGAAGGCTCTTTTAAGATCTTGAAAGCACCAACTTGGGTTTCTCCTGCATAATTTTTGCCTGCATTTGCATGGCTGTCTTGGTGCTGCACCTGCCTCCGACTGCTCCAGCGTCCCTGGGTGTGTTCTTCTGCATGCGTGTGTGCATGACCCGTTCTTCGCGCAGACCCTTGCTTGGGACTCTGGGCAGGGTCTTTTAAAACCATCCCAGCCCAGACAAGCTGAGCCCAAGCTCTGCAGTGACCCCTGCTGGGAGAGCTGCAAGAGCGACGATTTCCCCCCCCCCCCCCCAATGCCCTGCAGCAACGCTTCTGGGGCAAGGGGGGCTGAGACTGGAGGGGGAACCAGCTACCCCATAGCCTGTGTTCTTATAGCATTCCCTACAGCGCCCCCTGCTGGGGGAGGCTGGGATTGGGGTTGCCAGAGCTCCCCCCATAGCCAGTGCCACTGCACCACCCCTGCAGTGCCCCCTGCTGGGAGAGGTTGGGGCTGCAGTAGCCGGGACCTCCCCCACCAGCCAGCTCTCCTGCACCATCCCCAGCAGGGATAGTCAATAGGCGAGCCACGGGCCAAATCCGGCCCGCCAGATGCTTTTGAACAGACCCCGAAATCTTTTTATTTACTTGTCCTTGTTGTTATTTGTTAATTATTTTCTCTGGCGTCTGGCTCTTGACTGGACCTTGCCCAAGAAATTTGGACCGTCACCAAAAATAATTGCCTGACCCTGCCCTGCGGCGCCCCCTACATGGAGAGAGAGGCACTCTCCCGCAGTCCCAGCCAGTGCTCCTGCACCATCCCGTGCAGCGCCCCCCGCTGGGAGAGCCAGGCACTCCCCCTGCCCCTGCCCCATCCCCTGCAGTGCCCCCTGCTGGTAGAGCCAGGCACTCCCCCCACCCCATCCCCTGCAGCGCCCCCTGCTGGGAGAGCCAGGTGCTCCCCCTACCCCATCCCCTGCAGCGCCCCCTGCTTGGAGAGCCAGGCGCTCCCCCTGCCCCATCCCCTGCAGCGCCCCCCGCTGGGAGAGCCAGGCACTCCCCTACCCCATCCCCTGCAGCGCCCCTGCTGGGAGAGCCAGGCGCTGCCCCTGCCCCATCCCCTGCAGCGCCCCCTGCTGGGAGAGCCAGGGGCTCCCCCTGCCCCATCCTCTGCAGCGCCCCTGCTGGGAGAGCCAGGCACTCCCCGCCCCATCCCCTGCAGCGCCCCCTGCTGGGAGAGCCAGGCGCTCCCCCCCCCCCCACCATCCCCTGCATCGCCCCTGCTGGGAGAGCCAGGTGCTCCCCTGCCCCATCCCCTGCAGCGCCCCCTGCTGGGAGAGCCAGGTGCTCCCCCAACCCCAACCCCAGCAGCGCCCCCTGCTGGGAGAGCCAGGCGCGCCCCCCGCCCCATCCCCTGCAGCGCCCCCTGCTGGGAGAGCCAGGCACTCCCCCTACCCCATCCCCTGCCGCGCCCCCTGCTGGGAGAGCCAGGCGCTCCCCCTGCCCCCGCTGCACCATCCCCTGCAGCGCCCCCTGCTGGGAGAGCCAGGCGCTCCCCACCCCATCCCCTGCAGCGCCCCATCCCCCGCAGCGCCCCCTGCTGGAGGCGCCCCCCCCAGGCTGCCCCATCCCGGCCAGGCTTGGCCCCGGGCCGCGGGGAGGGCAGGGCGGGGCGGGGGGCTGCGGCTGGCTGCCCCCGCTGGGGAGGCGGCGCGTTTCAGCCCTGCCCGGCTGCGGAAAGACAGGTGGAGTCCCGGTTGCCATAGCGACCGTGCCCTTATAAGGGAAGCCGCCCGGCCGCCTCGCGCTGCAAAGGTCGGCGGGCGCTGGCTGCCGCGGATGGAGCCGGGCGCTGCGGGTCCAGCCCGTGCACCCGGCGGGGGCGGGGAGCGCCGCCCCGGGGCCTCCCCCCGCCCCGTGCCCCGCCGCGGCGGCCGCTGCTGACGATGGATTTATAGACACTGCAGCTCCCATTGTGCGGAGCCGGCGGCGCGGCGGCAGGAGGCAGCGCCGGACCCGGGCCAGGTAAGGAGCCCGGCGGCTTCAACCCGCCCCCGGCGCCGCCGCCCGAGCAGGGCTGGGGGGTCCCGCTCGGTCCCTGCGCGCGGCTGGGTCCCGGCTTTGCAGCGTGGGCGGGGGGGGCAGGCAAGGAACGGGGGTTCCCTCCCCCACCCCTTTCCGATCAGTCTCCCCTGGGGGGCTACTTCCAGCTCCCCACTCTGCACCACGGGGGTCAGATCCCAGCAGGGCCTGCCCCCCCCCCGCCGGCTGCCAGGCCACCCGGCCTCCCGCCCACATGGGGTGCGCTGAGCTGAGCTCTGCCGAGGGGTCTAACCCCGCCCTGCGGCGCCCCCTACAGGCAGGGGCTAGGGGCAGGCCGCGGGGGAGTCCTTCTTTTAGCCTGTTGTTAATTAGTGCCGCAGCTCAGTGGTGGGTGATGGGCTCCCACCTTCCCCCCCCCCCCATCCCTTTTTAGAGCTAGAACCAGGCGTCAGGAGATTGGGGTGTCCTGAGCAGGGCTGCCTGGGGGGGCAAGTGGGGCCCCACAGGGGCCCCCACAAGAATATAGTATTGCAACTTTTTTTTATGGAAGGGGCCCCTGAAATTGCTTTGCCCCAGGCCCCCTGAATCCTCTGGGCGGCCCTGGTCCTGAGACCCTGCAAGACTCATGGTGTCGAGTCCCCCACTCCACCTCCCCACTCCTGCTAGGTCTGGCTTCAGAAGCCACCCACCTCCATTCGGCCATCTCTTCCGCCTGTCTGCCCCCCAGCTCCCTTCCGCTCTCTCCTTCTTTGGCAGCTGGGATTGCTAGAGGTTAACGGGTTCCTGGGGGGCGGGGAGGGGGAATAAAGTTGAGGGAGGCCAGAGCAGGCAGTCACTGTCCTGCAGATTGGGCTCCCTCAAACTTGCCTGGCCTGTTGGCAGTTTCAGTAGGAGGCCGGCCTGCCATTAGGTCCCCCACAAGGTGCACAACCTGTGCCCACGCTGAGCTCCGGATTGGCCATCGGGAGCCAGGTAGATTGAGAGCCAGGGTTCTCGTAAGATACCATCAGTTTAATCACACTCGGGGATGCCAGCCAATCTCCTCTCTGTCCTCTGGCTCTGAATTCACTGGACTGGAAAAGCTGCCGAGTTAACAACCAACCTAAACTCCGACCCTTGTTAATGCAGGCAGCTCTGCCTGGATGAACCGGGCATGCAAAAAGCCATCTGTAGCATTGGCATGAGACTGGCATCCATCTTGTGGCACCCTGCAAACGCAAGCCAGCAATGTCCTGGCCTGTGAGCTGCTCTGTACAATCAAGGGATGCTGGGAGGTTGGGGGGGGGGGGGATGGTTGTTATCGCCTGATGATCCTGTATCTCCCCCGCTCGGTTCAGGCCTGATTCAGAGGGGCACTTAGGGATCTCCCTGTCAGACCCCAGGGAGGCTGAGGCTTGGCACAGTGTCTGTATTTTTGACATGAAAAGCAGAGCCGTGCTCCCTTCGCCCCCTCTCCTCCTGGAAGTCCGTGCTTCCCTTTATCACAGACAATCCTGATCGGGTGTACAAGTTTAGCGGCAATGGTGCCCTGCTGTAGAAACAATCCAAAGCAAATCCTGTTCAGTGGGACTTGCAAGAGCATAAAAGAAACAAGAATCGAGGTGTGTTATTTCCCTTCCCAGGGGCCTCCATCCTATTGCTCCTTGGAGGTGGAACAATGTGCCATCACAAACTGCTGTAGTGTGGCAGGAGTGTGTGGGGTGTCAGGAGGGCTTGTGTGCATCGGGATCCCCGGAAGTGCAATGTTATCTGGCTTTATTGATCATTCCCACTGCGTGCAGTTCCAGGCTGATTAAAAAAGCCACAGCCTAGAGTTCAGATGGGAATGAGGTCATCGGGAGTTGAGGGTCATGTGTCACCCTATTTCTCACTGGATTTTGTGTGTGCAGGGTAGCGGTGTGGGAGGAACGATTTTAAGTGATGGAAAAGTGGATAGTAAATGAGTTTCCATTAGTGAAACTGATCGCAGCCCAGGGGAGGGCATTACCGAGCGGGTGGGATTAATCTGCCAGGGAGACACTGAACAAATCCCCATTAGGAATGATATCAGACTTCATTCCAGTGACAGGCAGGACGCGTCTGACGCATTCTCGGTCGCGACAGCCAGAGCCAGCCATTCGCGAGGACGGCTTTCGCTTGGTGCTTTTGAAAATTTTGTTAACAGATTTAACGGGAGGATTATGTCCACGCTCCATCAGGGCTCTAAGTCTGGAGGGTGTGCATGCGTGTGTGGCACTGGTGCTCCTGCCTTGAACACATACCGCGCACAAGGACATGTGTGTGCACGCACACACAACATGCATTCTGGCTCTATGCGGAAAGTTTCCAACCCTTGCTAACGCAGTGTCTGTTTGTGGGGTTACCAGCACTAGGTATTTGCTAAATGGGCTGCTGGCTGGTGCTCTGATGGCAGTTAGACCGGGGGATACAGCATTAAAATTCCCTGCAGCAGGCAGTGACCTATCTACTGTCAGGTTCCCACCCACAGGTTCAGCTCCACCATTAGCAATGCAGGCAACTCCTTTGAACTGGGGCCTAGCGTATATGGGGCGGGGGGCGGGGGCAGTCTCTAGGAACGATGCTAGCAACCAGTGTGTTTAAACAGGGCTGCGCCTAGGATGGTTTCTCGGATCAGTGGGAATGGTTCTTCTCCTCCCCCCGCCGCCCGCCCATAGGAACTGTTGTCCTAATAACACATTATGGGGACTCTGAAAAATGGGGCAGGTCTCTCGCATGGCTGGGTCACAATATAATCCCTGCCCTGCTTCAGGAAAACCTGCTAGTGCTAAGCAAGGGTCTTAAAACAGCTGTGGTTAGAATCCTAGATCTCAGAGGTGAGAGACACCGAACAGAACAGCCAGCCCAACTTTCCACCAATGCAAGGGAATCCCAAGTGATTTGGGCTTCTTACCCCGGTTCCCCACTCTAGTAAGTGTTCCTGCCAAAAGGCATTGGGCGTCCTCCCAGGGCACTTGGGAGAAACAGGCTGAATCTCTCTCTTAAGCAAGTGGCCATCAAATCAAGGGTGGCCCTTGCCATGCGTGGGTTTGCGGGCAGGTGAGGGTGAGGCACATGAGGCATTGCAGCCTCTTGCAAGTTCTACCTTGTCCTTGTCAATCTCCCTTGTGTTCAGCCAGCTGCATTTAGCAGTTGTCATAGCTGCGCTGCAGTTTGATCTGCCCGGCTACTTCCTGGTTTCCCTGCCCAGCTGGAGGCGGCTCTGCTGACCTGCCCTACCCACTGCAGGTGGAGAGGTAGGAGCCGATTCACTGATCCTTGCGCAGTGGTTTGTCCGGGTGTGAAGTGAATGTAGAAGGCTCCCCGGATTACACTGCTTCGCACTGGTGTATCTGAGTGCCCTCACTGCCTGCAGGGTAATGAGGAATCCTCACCCTTGGAACTAGAAGGAGCCCCTGCTCGAGGAAGTGAGTCTGTTTAAAGTCATGTGGGTGGTGAGGTGGTCACGTTCTTGGGTAGGGAGGGAGGGAAAATAAGCCGTGCCATGGACAATTGACCCTTGGCTTATGTGGCCTGGCCTAATGGCCCTCACCGCTTAACCTACCCAAGCGTCGGAGGAATAGAGGGTTAGACTGGTTGCCTGGTGCAATTGGGATATCAGGTCCAATATTCATCAATTTCCAAAGCTCCTTGCCAAAGACTCACTGGAACACTCAGACTCCGGTGCAGCCCCTGCGTTTATCATGATGATTATTCCTCACATATGCGCACCAGGGAATCGATAGAACAGGTGCACGTGCCCCCTGCCCCAGAGAGCTCTGCCCTACGAGTGCACCGTCTGCAGCCTGTGGGAGTAGCAGACAAGGATGGCGGAGATGACTGAGGTCAGGTGGCAGAGTTGGGGCAGTGCAATCCCATGGTTATTCAGCCCAGGTTGTGATGTGCTCAGCTTGGCAGTGCAGTGATTTGGGGGCAGGTGGGGGGTCTGTTTTTGTAAGCAAATGCATTTGTTGACTTGCTTCATATGGGCATCATGGTAGAAGCAGGGCTTGACTAAAGCCGGGGTGGTTGCTTCATGCCCACAGATGGGATTTTCAGCAGCACTTATGTGTTTCAGGAGCACAAGCCACACTGAGTGTCAAGGGCACCTGTGCTCCTAAGTCACTTAGGTGCTATTGGACACCTCTGGCTATAACTCTACCGGGAATTACAGCTGCTGAATGAGGAGCTGTAGGATTTATAGTGAGAGCTGGAGAGGGGTGTCTAGGGCAGGTGGGTAGAGTATGATAGACATGTTGGGTTTTTTGTTTGTTTTGTTTTGTTGTTTTCAGTAGCCCATCGTGGTTTGGTTTGGTTCAGGGTCTTTCCAGTGCCCTGGCTGGAGCATAAATATTCCACTCTAAGTTGCGCATGGAGGATGCCTCCTACAACTTAAAAATGAGTTAATTAAAAAAACCGACCCCCAGCCAGCTGACTGTGTCCCTTCTGTTTAGGGAAATGTGCCATGGTGCGTCTTAGCCGGAACGAGACACACGCTCTCCTGCCCTGTTTATCATTAACAGAATCATACTAAAATTGCAAACCACGGGCATCCTGCTGTGGTCAGCCCAGCGACTCACTCAGATTCCATTTCCCTCCTGTTTTTACCCTGGGACAATTGCTAGGACTGGATTTTTGTGTGTCTCTCTCTCCCTTTTCTACAAATGGTTTTAGCTGCATCCCCTGACCCCGCTCCTCTTCTCGGGTGTGTGGGTGGCTGTGGGGTGGGGTCGGGGGATTGAGCTCCTAGTTAGTCTGTCATTTTACAGCCTTGTGGACATGAATTTCATTGTAATTATAATTTCTGCCTGTGTAATATTTCATACCTTCTGCATCGCTCTGTCTGCCGTGAGCTGCCTGTTTCATCTGTTTGTAACAGGGCTGTCTTTCAGATCCTCTGACCATTATCTGCCTTTGATGCTTTTGAAGAGCCAGAGATATGTTAATTTTACCTTTCCTCTCCCTCCTGGCCTCCTCCCCTCTGCAAAATCCGTCATCCTAGCCAGCTGCAGCATTATTTGCTCCTGGGCGGGGGTTGGGGCGTTCATCGAGTTCTGCCGGGTGCTATCGCATTCCCCGGCCAGCGTGACTGAGTCATGGCTTTGGTGGAGCTGTGCAGAGGGAGCTCTTCTACCCGGAGTTGGCTGCTTTCCTGGACTAGGACAATGGGCGCCTTTGTTGACCTTTTAGCCCTGATGCTCTTTCTAAAGATTCTCCCCCTCACGTTAGTTAAGAGCAGAGCCCAGTTAAATAAATACCTGCCATAGGGACACCGGGCCAGTGCCCCAGGAAGGCGACAGAAAACCAGTCCGATGGCAGAATGGATCAGGCAAAAAACTAACTTGTGCTGTGAGGCGATCTTGTTTATCGGCCCAGCTTCTGTGGGTGGGAGGGCCGAGCTTACACAGAGCTCTTCGGGGCTGCCTGGGAGAGGTACTCCCAGGTACAGAGTGTTTAGCTCAAGCAGTTAGTTCATGTTCCAAGGGACCATCCAAGCTAACAGCTCTGCAGTCGTAGGACAAAAAGGGGGTTTAGTGGTTACAGATGGTTGTAATAAGCCATAAATCCAGTGTCTCTGTTCAGCCTCTGATTTTTAGTGTCTAGTAGAGTAATGAGTTTAAGCTCCCCGGCTCGTCCTTTGGACGTGTCGCGTGGCTCTCCTTCGAGGCTGAGGAGTGATCGCTCGGACATGGCGGGATTGCTTTGGGGAAAGCACTTGCCCCAGGAGACAGGGTGTTCTTGTCTCTGACCATCGTGCCGTGTGAACCGTAGCACCAGGGGCCCTAGGGAGCCGGACAGAGCCCTCTGAAATGAATACATTTAAATAGCGACAGTCCATTCAGTCCGCTTGGCCCTGGAGAAAGGAACCCGACTGACAATCCTGGAGGTTTCTATTTCTCACCAGGCCAGGTGCAGCCTGGGCCCCTCCCGACCACCCCATCGCCCTGCTCCAGTCCTGACCTGGAGGGCTGAGCTCCATTTCCAAACCCAGTCCTGCTGCCAACCAAGGGACCAGTTGTGCCAAGGTCACGGAGTGAGACCTGACAAGCTCACTTCACGCAGGACACCAGTTGGCAAGGACTCTGGCTGTATTTGAACCGATGACTTAGAGTCCAAAGGCCCTTGTTGAACAGGTTTGGATTCTCCATTTGGCCAAGGTTCCTTTCTTTCCTGCCATCCTTTCATTCTCTTTCCTTTTATTACCCCCGCCTCCCCCCCGTATTTATTTTTTATATTTGTCCCGGCACACACTCCTTCTTTTCCCATCCAGCCTCCATCTGTTGTCTCCAAGATATTCCTTTCCGGCAGCCAGGGTCTGCTCATCCCAACATGCTGCTCTCAGGTTTCTGGGGCTCCGCTCCCTCCGTGCCAAGGTAAACTCACCCTGCAGGAATGAAGCGCGTACCTGGAACTCCGAGAGAGAGCTGGCCAAGATCCCAAAGTGCTCAGCTGCAGAGGCGACTGGGCTGGACGGATGGGGTGACAAGACATTGAGGCTGTATTGGCACGGACTCTGTCACGTTAACTAGATCAAATGATTTCCAAGGTGTTCTCAACTCAGGCCCGCTCTCCTGCCGTTTGGGATGCCGACCCGATCGCTGCTGGTTTAATGCGGAGTGACTGTGTGTGGCGGGGAGGGGATTTATGGAGCTCGCATGCGATAAGCTTGTCCACTTATGCTAAAACAATAAATAATATAAACCCAGGCCCGGCAGGGAGATAGGATCAGTAATATGAGGGGCTGAGGAAAATTACTGAGGCTCTTCCACTGCAAAATAACGAGGCTGCAGAAGAAAAGCCATTGCATCAGCGCTTCACCCATCCTCTCTGCTGCCAACCTGACCCTTCCAGACAGGGTCACGGCTGGCTCTCCCGGAACCTGGACGTTCCAGCCAGTTCAGGATCACCCCCTTAACCCCCCCCACCCAATCACCGAGCAGAGCATGGGCGGTGGGTGAACCCCCATTTGGGGAGACCTGGCCCTGCCCCCTGCCAGAGCCCTGAGTCCGTTTCCCTTCCCCCTTCCCTCATGGCTGAGAGTCCCTGCTGGCTTCAGGGGAGGAGGCGCCTCGGGATGGAGCATGGGCAGGATCCTGATACCTGCCACCCATGGAGCACAGAGGCATTTCATTACCCAGCGTCATAGTCTCCTTCCTGAAAGTGGGCACGTCAGAGGTTTGCCGGGCTAACAGCCGGGAGGTGCAGTGGAGAGGGCACAAGACTGGGGCTTGGGAAACCTTGGTTCTTGCCACTTTACTCGCTGTGTGACTGTAAGCAAGTCACTGCCCCCTTTTGTGCCTCAGTTTCCCCAGCTGTAAAACCCAGGCTAGCTAGTGGTTCCCATCTCCCTCTGCAATGAGTTTTGACGTGTGTGGATGAAAAGCGCTTGGTGGTATTAACTCCAAAATTTTAGGGGCTTTTACTGATGGTCGGCTCTGGGGTGACAAATTGGGAGGCCGAGGCCACCACCTCTTATGCCTCTAGAGGTTCTGATACGCTGCCTGTGGCTGGGAGATCCCAGTGACCCCACGTTGTAGAGACCCACTGTGACGGATCAAAACAGAGGCGGGAATGGGAGGCGGCGGGCCATGTGGTCCCTTGGATGGCCGGCTAACATCACCCGGACTCTGCCAGGGCTGGGCAGAATGGAATTCTACTCCCACCTCCCCCTCTGGCTGGCAAGGGCTGTTCTCCCGCTGCACCCACCTGGCTGGGGCTAAGTGTTGAATCCAGTCTGTGGCTTCAAAACTGAGCTGAATGAAGCAACCACTTGAGGGACCAACCAAACCACTTGTTAAATGGACTTGGGCCTTGCGATGAAGGTAGAGCCAGATCACGCTCTTGTCCGTTGGAGGTTAGTTTCGGGTGATTCAGAGACGCCTGCTTTAATAAGGGAGGACTCTGGGACACACTTCACTCTGTAAGGCAGATACCGCAGTATCCGGCATCAGGGGATTCAGATCTGGGCTGCCGAGGGTGGCCGAGCATGTCCTATAAATTGCTTCCGAGTGCGGCCCAATTTGAAACGTGTTTAAAATTCTTGAATGGCATGTTGATCCCCACCTGTGATCAGGTACCTGCTACCATCCTGAGCTGCCTATACGGAGGAGATGCTCTTAAATTTGCACTGGTGTCAGAGCATTGATGTAAGTGTGCAGATGTGGGATAACTACCCCCAGTGCAAAAGCCTAGGAAAGCTAGATACATGCACAAGTGGGTTCCAGGATAAGTCATTGTGGTGCAAGCCTCATATTACACCAGTGCATCACATGTGCGCTGGGGGCTGTACACTGTGGAATGTTGGCAGTGCCTTTCCAGTTCTCTCCCCTCTCCGGGCAGTCCCAACACAGACGTTTGTGTTAATTAGTAGGTTTGGAGGATAAAAAAAAAACATTTTGTAAGTTTCAGGCTCCTGGTGTTTGGGAAAAGCTTCACAGGGTAGCTTTGGTTCCTGCTGCTGGCTGATCTAATAGTTCCTGGTAATCAGGACTCCTGGGTTCTACTTACTGGTTCTGCTTCTGAGTCAGAGTGTGACTTTGAAAAAGACTTCTGTGACTCAGGTCTTATCTGCATGAGAGAGCTGCACCCATCTAACTTAAATCTGATTTAGTTCAGCTGGTGCAAAGCCTTATTTAGGTTAAGACGGGCTTGTGTCAGTAAGGAGCTGACTGAAACTACGCTGCTACAAGCAACTCTTAAAACCCCGCACAGACTTATTTCAGCTTAAGTCAATTTGACTAAACTGATTTGCAGAGACACCTTTAGTTCAGCGGTTGCTAATTTGTGTGTAGACCAAGCCTCAGTTTCCACATCAGTAAAATGGGGCAATACACCTGGTACCTAACCTCCCCAGGCTCTCTGTTTGCAGAAGGCTTTGAGACCCTTGGATAAACACTCTCGATATAGGCACAAAGTGTTCTACTTTCTCTATATCCCTAGATCCTGCTGGTGGGAGAGTTTAATCAGCTGTCAACATTTCCAGGGCTTAAGGGCCAGTGAAATATCAGCAAGGGTCCTGCCTTTTAGAAGGGGAAGCATCTTACCTCTTAGGGTACCTCTACGCTGCAGTAAAAGTCCTGCAGCATGGCTGTGGCTGGCCCAGTCCAGCTGACTCTGGCTCTGTGGGGCTCTTGCTAAAGAATCCAGTGTAGACATTCGGGCTTGGGCTGGCGCCCGGGCTCTGAAACCTGTGATCCAGGCTTCGAGAGTCGGTGCCACAGGATTTTTATTGCAGGGTAGACATACCCTTAGCTGCACCAGCATAGACGTGTAGAAATGAGGGGCTGGAAGGGACCTGGAGAAGCCTTCAAGCCCTCTGGAAAGCATGGGGGTGATGGGCAGCCTGGGAGAAGATTGGGGAGAGGTGGGGTGGGGGGAAGGCAGGAGAGCCAGGACCATTTGCCAGCTGGTATGCCCTCCCCACTGGAGCTGCTGTGTCAATGGGGTGAATGCTATGAGGCCTTGGGTCAAAATCCTGGAGTCTTCCCCTCCTACAGGGCGATTTCCCTGTAAAGAGAGAGCTGCCTCCTTCCCTCACAGGATAGGTGGCTTTTACAGGCTCCAGGAATGCAGAAACTCCTTTGTTCTGCAGGGGGTTTGTTTGCCTGGAGTTAGCTTGGAGGCAGTCCCAGATTGGCTTATATGGCCCCAGTCTGGGCTGTATTGACACTTATGACACTGGCCAGTTACGGTCCCTAGACACAGCCCTAGGGTTGCAGGAAGCCTTTTTTGATGCCTGTGTCAAGCGTGTCCACTCTCACTCCGCAGAGGGGTGTGTCTGAGCAGTGTTCTAATGATGTTCTCGATCTGTATTTTCAGTTACCGGGTTTTGTTCGTTTCCCACTGGACTCGTATTGTCCTCTAGGAGCAAACAGGCCTCAGATACCCCCCCTGCACAGGCCGTGCCAAATCTGAGCCACACCAGTACCTCATTGAGCTGCGGGCTGGGCAAGCGAGTGCACCCCAGGGTGCTTGTGTCCCAGCGGGCTGCCCTTATCTGGATTCCACCCCCGCTCCCGGGGCTAGTTCCAGCCATGCGTGCGTTAGAGCCGATCATCTCCTCTGCTTCCTGAGAGCAAAGTCACACTATCGGCATCATGCGGTGCCTTTTTCCTGTCGGTATCTCTGCTAGAGAGGGCCTTGGGGGCATAGAGGGATGATCACTTCCTGGTCCTTAATCTCCTTGGTTAAAGATCAGGAACCAGGTTCCCCTTGGGCACCTATCGCTGCCGGGCTGTGCAGCTGGAAAGCACGCCCTGGGGTTGTGGTAGATGGGGCTGGCATGCTGGGGAATGCCAGGGAATCCTTAACTCTCCCCTGTCCTGCTTCCGCTGCCAGACTGCACGGACAGCAGGGGACAAGCATTTAGTCTGCTGCTTCGCTCCGGACTGGGCCCACGTGATGAAGGCAGCCTTGGCCAAACCCCAACGCAGAGCCCGGGGGCCTTGGGTACTCTCCCTCCCCCCTCTCCACTGCCCTTTCCCGTGCTAGCTCAGTGGGCACTGGGTGCCAGATCTCCTGTGGGGACAAATCCGGCCTAACCAATAAGGGCGTTCAAGGGAGGTTTAAAACCATCTACTTTCCCCTCCTTAGTCATCAGCTGACCTCCTATAAATAAGGCCCCACTTCATTCGCAATATTATGGTCCCCCCAAAATTTGGCTTCCACCGCAGTTTGGCTTTTAACTCGCTTATTTTGCACAGTCCATAGTTTTGCACACATTTTGCGTGTGCAATTGGTATTGCACTAACACTCAGTGCCTGTAAAAGGTAAATGGCTAAAAGGACCCAACTTGATTTCTACAGCAGTTAAGGCTTTTTTAGTCTTCTGAATTTTGTACTGTACCAGTCACTTTTTTAACTACTGTAATATAGTTGCAGCAAAATGTCTGGTTATCAAAAAAAAAAAAATCAGAGGCATAATCATACTTGTGTGTTTATATCCTTCCAGCAAATTTTTCTTATATGAATAAGTCTTCTCTGACTTACTGCTATTAACAGTCCATTATTACTTTTCCATGATTTTCCATGTCTTGTCCGCATCTCAGCCGCAAGTATTTGAAGCTTACCCTGCGATTCAACTAGGGCCTTATCTTCAAGGACATGTCTACACTGGTGCTGGAAATTACCTGTCCAGTTCCAGTGGACGCTAAGAGAAGGATCCCATGGCCTCTGGTTTGCTTGGCTATCCAGGAACTTGTGTGCTATAATTGAAGGCCAGCGCCTGTCGTTCGCCAAAGCATGTCGGCTAGATGCCAGCAATGCTCCTAGCCTTACAAATGCTCTAAAGGAGAACCAGCCACTTCTGCTCTGGTCCCTGCTCTCAGGATCAGCCCTGCAGGGGTTGCTGGGGACAGAAGGATGCATGGGGGCCAGAGGGAATCCCTTTAAAAGAAATCTTCCCTGGAGAGAGACCCGCCCAGCAGGGAAGCTGGCCAAGGAGGGAAGTGCCAGGTGCCTTTAGAACAGGGTTTCTCAAACAGGGGTCCCTGTTTGTGTAGGGAAAACCCCTGGCGGGCCGGTGTGTTTACCTTCCCCGTAGCGGCTCCCAGTGGCCACGGATCGCTGCTCTGGGCCAATGAGAGCCGCTGGAAACAGCGGCCAGTAAGTCCCTCGGCCCGCACCTCTTTGTGCAGCTCCCATTTGCCCGGGGCAGCGATCCACAGCTAGTGGGAGCCGTGATTGGCCGGACCTGCAGACGGGGCAGGTAAACACACCGGCCTGGCCCGCCAGGGGCTTTCCCTACACAAGCGGGGACCCCTGTTTGAGAAATCCTGCTTTAGCAATATCTGGCATGAACGTTGTGGGTCATCCTACTATCCAGGCCTGGCATCACAATGCCCCCTCCATTCTTCCGTTTGACTCCTAACCTGCATCGAACCCTCGTGTGTATGTTTGTCCCCTCTCGCCTGGCTGCATGTTCCCCTAGTCCCCCAACAACCGCGCCTCCACCCACCAAGAGGCAATAGCAGCATGATGCTAAACAAAACACGAGGGAGGGGACTTTAAACAGAAACTAAACCAAGCTTCATCTCCCAGTTTAAAGTCAACTGTTCTCCAAGCAGCATCTTAATGGTATTTTTTTTGTTTTGTTTTGTTTTTTTGTTTTGTTTTGTTTTTGTTTTGTTAGCAACCCAACTACTGGAGCTTTAAGGTCAGTATTTCTGAATTTTTTTTCCCTCACGCTTCTGTTTAAAATGCATGCGCTTTTTCACCCTTTCTCCATCTCTGTGTGCGCAAGTGGGGGGTGGGAGTCAGGGATCTCTCATGTTCAGCTAGTTCTGGGGTGTGATTCAGGAGCGGTGACGCTCGTGAGAAGGATACAGCTGCTATTGCCAGGTTCTGCAGGATGGGCTCTGGTGTGTCTGAGTCACCTGCGGCTCCGTTACACCCCCTTAAATCCACAGGCAAAGCACCGCAATCGGTGTCTGCTCTGGGTTTACACCTGTGTAGCAGAGGGCAGAATCCTGGCTCCTTGACTCTGGGAAAAGAGCAGCGAGTGGAGACAGAGGTTCAGGCCATTCCAAGTAGGCTCAGGAATCCAGTTCAAATTCCTCACCCAGGTGCTAGGTCAAGGTCCTAGATGGGCAGAGGATAATTCCGATCCTCAGCCTGTTCCTAGTCCATCCACAGACTAGAGGATTCCAAATACAATCCCTCCCTCCCCTCTGATCTGCGTGTCACCATTTTCACCACTCGCCACCCCCACGTGCAGCCTGCTGAGCGCCGATCTGCACTCGGATTGCACTATTACACCGCACCGATCGGCTTCACTTGTTGCTTCTTGTGCACAAGCATATTGTGTTTGGGGTTCCCGCGGGGTGGGGGAAGGGAGACCTTTTTAAATCCCCTCTCCCACCCCCAAATGATTTGTGTGTGGCTGGGGGTGAGGCAGCTCGAACCCATGTCTGAGCCTGGGTTTACGGTGCAGTAGAGACATACCTTGAATGAGCTGTTGATGGGCCCCAGCCTCTGGCAGGGTTGGACCCATGTTATGCAACTAGCACCTGGTTTGTAACAGACTTGGAAAGAAAATAATAAAACCAGCCCCGAAGTACAGTCAAGTTCGCAGCCAGGAAAAGAGTCTCTTTGGCTCCTCTGCTGGACTGTGGTGCCATGGGGGCCTTGAGTGCCAGGAGTTGTGTGAAGCATCTGGTTGTGAGCTGCCACACCAGGGCATAGGCAAGGCTGGTCAGTCCGCTGGGAAGGGTTAGGGTTTAGGATCTCGTCTGGTGGGTGTCAAAGCCCCGATGTGACCAGTTCTAGGTGCTGTGGGATGGCGAATGTAGCATATTGGAACAGACCAGCCTAGGATCCTGCAGTGCCCTGTCCCTGACACTTCAGAGGAAGGCAATAATAATAATAATGCACCTGACCAGGTGGGTGGTGCTGCACATGGGAGGGGAGAGACGAATTCCTTCCTGGCCCTTCTAGCTGCCCAGCCAGTACCCTGAAGCATGAGATTGGAGTCCCCTTAGCGGAGATAACTAGGAACGTGGAGAGGCAACTTGGCCTAGTGGTTGAAGCAAGGCTCTGGGCATCAACTAGCTTGCTTGGGTGTGGCTTGTCTCCGCTCCATGCCTCCGTTTCTACCTTGGTAAAGCAGGGAGAACACCTGCCTCCCTTCTGCATGGTGCTTTGAGCTCCCCAGCTGGGGCTGTCTACGTAAAGCTGCCCGTGGTGCTGTGTAAACGCTCGGGCTGGTGGTGGTTAGATCCTGAGTTGACTAGAATATTATCCGCTCCCTGCTTGCGTCTCCCCACCGGCTCCTCATCTCCTGCCACGTAACATTCACACCCCTTATCCCGTGCTAAGGTGCTGCAGAGCTCTCAGAAACCTCCCCTCACGGTGATTCATACAGTGACCTTGAAGGGAGCAGCAGGGGAGCCGCACAGGTTCCCACTTCGACTGGCCTTATGGGCAGCGCCTCGCCAGAGCTCCGGGGAAGAGAAGGGCCTCGGTGGTGGTGTATTGCCTGTAGCTGGGCCCCGGCACCGGTGCAGGGGCAGTACCGCCAGTGTGACTCTGAGCCAGGCGGACTGAGCTAAGCTAGGGATGGGCAGTGCTGTTGCTCTAGGTCTCTGCCTGAGGCCGATCAGGCTTTTCTCCCTCTCTTGAAATCGCTGCTCCCCCCATCCCAGGGATCTTACGGGCTGGTGCGGAACAGGGGGGCAGGTGGAACATGAGCAGCAGCGGGGACGTGATGTGGGGTGGAAACTCTTCAAGGTCATTCAGACCCTTCTTCCCACCAGAGCTCAGAAAACCGTGTGCACTGGTGCCGCAGCCCCCTCTGTTAACCTTCCAGGCAAGGTAACAGATGATGCCGGCGTTAAGGGCGCAGTAGGAAGCCTGAGGAACAGGCAGCGACAGGAGATCCCACCTCCCATAAACCAGCTCTGCCTCCAGGCTTCACCCACAGCTTCTGGGTCTCCAAGCAGCCTGGAGTTCCAGCTCTCGGCTGGTCGCTCAAGGCCAGTTTGGTTAAGGCTGTTTAGAGCAGAAGGCGGGACCATTTCAAGGTCGGGAATGTTGTTTGCTCAAATCACGGAGCAATAGAAATGGTGATAGTCCCTATTCCCCTCTGAGGAGTGACTCCTGCTTCTTACCCTCCGCAGGAGAGGAAGGGGCAGGTTGCTGCTCGGGCACTGGACGGGGAGTTCTGAGATCTGGGGCCGGTTCCAGACTCAGCAGATGGCCTAGGGTGAGTCACTCCAGCTCCCTGTGGCTGCTTCCTCATCTGTAAAATGAGGCTAATGATACATGCTCTGCAGCAGGGGTTAACTCATGATGGTCTGTAAAGAACTCTGGCATCCTTGAACCGAGGGCAAAGTCTTTATTGTATTGCTCTGGGCATGCTCACCCCCCTAAACCACAAACCCAGCATCCCAACAGGCCCCTCCTGGCAGGGCTGAGGACCCCGGCTTCCCCACTCCTTGCTGGCAGCGCCCGGGCCAGCCTTCACCCCGTTGTTGTTGTGCAGGGCAAAGTTGGCCCGTTTCACAGAATCTTTCCTCCCACCACCTTGCCCGATGAACTGTGTTGGCTGAGCGAAGCTGCGGCAGCCTGCCAAGGTCAGCGGCGTTGCCGGGAAGTCTGTGTGCCATCTTGGCATGGGTGTGGCACAGTCTGGCAGGGGCTGTGCCATGGGAGGTGCCTCTTTCTGGAGGACACAGCCTGGGTCTTTGGGGCTGGTGGGTGACGTTTCCTCTCAGTTCTGGCTGGGAAGGAGAGATTTGTGGCATGGCCTAGCAGTGTCCCTGGCTGGATCTCCTAAGGGAGGCTGTGACCCACACCACCTATGGGAAAGAGCATGAAGGGTTAAATCACACTCTGCCATGCAAGGGACGGTCCCCAGCTCTCTGACCACACTACTCGGAGGGGCACAAGCAATGGGGGCTCAGCTGGGGGGAGCTGCTCTGTCTGCCTAGAAAAGGATCTCCAAGAGCAGATGCAAGGGGCTTCTCCTGCAGTTCCTGGGGATTTTCAAGCTGCCTGCTTTTCCCCCCTGGCCTGCAAGAGACCTCTTGCACCCCTGAGCTTGCATAAACGTAGAGCTCACCAGGGCCCAGCCAGCTGAGATCTGGCGGGCCATAGACCCCCTGGCCCTAGCCTGTTGGAGGAGGAGGATGCAGTGGGGAGGGGGGCCGTATAGGTGGCTGACATGCCTGCTCCTGCCCAGCATGGGGTCTATGCCAGGGACCTGTCCCCCACCATCCTAATGCCAGGCTGTGGAGGGTGGAGCCAGCCCCAGCTCATCACACGTATGACTCATCCCATCAGTCAGGCTGCCCATCAATCCAACCTCTCTCCACGGCTGTTGTCACAGAGCTTCTGGTCTCCTTGTCCCACTGCATATTTCCGAGTCCCTCATCCGGCCAGCCTGGCAACCAGCGACCTTTCGGTTACCTAGCAACCACAGCCCAGGCAACGGGGATGGGGTGAGCAGAGATGTCTGCCAGGGCCCTTAGCTCCTCTCGTCAAATAGTTTGGAGAGTTTGATCCTCTCGATGAACTTTCTCATCTCTCAGCCCAAGTGGCTCTGCAGGTCCTCCTGCCCGCTCCGGGGCGTAGCTGGCAATGAGGCCGTCGGCAGGAGCGGAGAGCTCATCCCGGGATTGAGAACACGGCTAGTGTGAATGAGGCTGGATCTCCAGACAGGGCAGAGATCCCACCCTGGGAGGACAGGGCATGCGCTTGGGGAAGCCCCTGCCCTCCCCGCATCCGTGCCCTGGGCTGCTAGGGGCTCGGGGTGTCTCTTTCACATAGAATGTGGGAGAATTTGGCTGGTGTGAAAGTCAGAGGTGGCTAATTTTTGGTTTAGAGCGAAGCAGGATGCAGGCAGCCTCTGTGCAGGCAACCTCCATCCTGCCCTGCTGCTCCTCCAGTCCCGAGCATCTCATACACAGCTCTGCCAATGCCCATCAATCCTGATCCACAGCACCCAGTGTTCACTGCTCTCCCCAGACAATACTGCCCCTTTAGCCTTCTCCTGCAACTGTCCTGTGCAGAGACTGCTCTTAAAGTCAAATTGTGTTTGCGATGTGGACAAATTCCTACTAAGGCGAGGGATGAGACCTCCTAAAACTCATGTCACTTGTGGCCTGAACAGCGAGCAGAGAAAGGGCGCAGCACAGATCCCTTTAGTCCTTCCAGGAAAACGCCCGTTGAGCCCCAGAACTTTTGGAAACTTCAGATGAAGCAGAATAAAAGTTACTGAAACACCCTGTTGGAGTGAGGAGGAGGAGGAGAGAGAGACAGTGTGCATTGCTGCCCTCTGCTGAGTGCAACTGGACTGTCTCAGCCCTGTGTCATGAGCGCTATACCGCTAACAGCAAATGGAGATTCTCCCTTAGCTTAAATCGCAGGGCCCTGTGCTTGCTGGAGCAAGCTGGGTTCTGTCCCACATTCCAAACTGCCCCAGTCTGCAGCATAACGTCAGCTAGGAAGTCCTGTGTGGGCAGAGATTTGTTCATGGAGGGTAGGGGGGTGGGACTCCTGGAAGCATTTCCCATTCCGCTGGGGACTTGAGGCGTTTGCCTAGCCGATCCTAGAGACAGCGGTGATATTTACTCGTTGGAGACGGGCAAATACCAAGCAGGTTTAGCTCCTGTAATCCTGCCCCTCCTGCTCCTGAACACAATAAATGTTCATTCCCATGCCCTCCTGCCGGCCTTTTGTCTCAGCTGTGCTGCTCAGGCCTTTGGGGAGACAGGCTTTTATTGCAGGATATTTGGGGGGGGTTATTATAAGAAGGTGAAGGTGTTTGGGTGCAGCTGTGTGACTCGCACCCCATCTGCTGGCTTGCCCAGGGATGCTTGGGGGCAGGAGAAATTTCCCCCAGCGCTTGCCAGCCTGTCTGAAGGGGAGGGGCTCATGGCAATTTGGGGCTTTCCTGGGGTGTGTGGGGGAGGAATCCCCACCAAATAGGGCAGTAAGGTTGGTGCTATGGGTCTCCTGCCCATGGCCCGACCTAGCCCCAGAACAGAGGAAGCCCAGAGGGGACAATCTATATGAGTGAGAGGGCCAGATCCTCAGTACCCCCCCCGGCCATGCCCCAGGGATGGATCTGTAAGTACTCGCCAGCCCAAGTCAGGGGCTGCCCGCCCCCGTCCTCACTTTTTCTCTGATTTCCAGGCATCCCCGGTAGGCTGCAGCAATTTGCTGTTTTCGGGGGCTGAAGCTGTGCGAGGGAGGCAGCGTCACTGGAGAGCAGAGAGATTTAATGAGGCCTCAGCTTAACCCAGCTGATGTAGGAACCTGCCAGGGTAAATGTCGACAGGACTGCGGAGGCAGCGGCAGCCGAGGCTGTAATGGATTAGAAGCCTGAGAGTGAGCCGCAGTCTCCTAGCACGCCTGGTGCTGGCTGCAGACGTGAGCGGCCTTGCCAAGTGCACTGGGCAATCCCACCGGGCCGGGAAGCTATGCCATGGGGGGCACCCTGCCTGCCGTAGCCTTGCGGGATGAGCAGCCTGGGGATGGGGGATTCTCTCGCAGCTATCATCTTCACAGAAGAATCCGTGATTCTCGACAGTTCTGTCCCCTCCCTCCCCCAGGGATGGGGGTGTGGGGCTGGGGATCCCCCTGGTGGTAGGTTGTGCAGTGGGATAGGAGCCCAGGTTCGGGGTATCTCCGCACACACCAACACACACATCGCTAGTGCCAAGACCTTGTCATGCTCCTGGGCAGGTTAGGGGCCCGTGTCTGTTGGTATCTACTCCCAGTGAATGGGAATCCAGGTCTGTGACTTCCCCCCACCCCACCATGGGGGGCCAGGGTGTCTCCTTTCTGCTGCACGTCCCCCACGAGGCCATCTCCCTGACCACTCTGGAGGAGTCACCAAGCCAGGCTCCGCTCTCTGGGGGACCCCGTTCCCTCTCATCTGGCTCATCCCCAGGGGTCAGGAGTGCAGGCCGGGGCATCTCCACTCCCTGTTCATTCCCCGCTGAGGGCACTTGCTGGGCTCATGGGGCGTGAGCTGAGAGATGTCAGGAGAGAAGGGGAAGGCACCCCAATAAAAAGCTGCTGCAGCAGCAGTGCGGCTGGGGGCTCCCAGTGGGGACGTGTGCCCCTGGATTCAAGGAGAGGGAGTGAGTTGGGAGGAGCGGGGAGCTGTTGGTTTAGCAATTATCACTGTGATCTGAGGGTCCCCATCTCGTCTCCACGGCAGGGCCAGGCCAGCTCATCTTCATCTCCCTCCTTCTCCCTGTGCTTGGCACTGCTTCCCACTTGCCAGATCTGGACTGCGGTAGAGTCAGGAGAGACCGCTCTGCCCTGAGAACCCTCTTTGGGGATGGCCTTGCGATCGGGGGAGGGGGGAAGCACCAGTGGCTCCCCCTTCCAGTCCTTTAGCTGGAGAGGCTGCGTGAGGATGTTACCTCCCTCTCTGCTCCTGCTGCGGAACGGGGAGATGGGCATCAAACCCGAGTGAGTTTGTCAAACGGTTGCCTGGTGACTGAGGCTGGGCCTGCTTGGGGGGCCATGTCGGTCTTGTGGTGGGGGCCCCTCTGCTGCTGTCTGACTAGAGAGGCCCCTGATGGGCTTTTGAAGGGGAATCCCAAAGCATCCTCCCCTGGGAAGGGAGGTGCAAAGATGGCAGCCTGGGAGGCCTGGGGGCTGCAGTGCTGCAGGATTTGATCTCGTTGCCCTCACCAGCCTGCAGAACAACTCCCCCCCGAGCAGGCAGGTCGCGATCCGTGGGGACGGAGCTGCTGCCCAGCCCTGAGCCGCCAGCCCGTGGCTGTGAAGGGACCGTCACCAATACGCACTAAGGTGGCAGGAAACCAACTGCTGTCGCTATTCATGAGGCTGCAGAGAATCAAGGCTTTTAAATATTCAGCGGGTAGGCAGAGGAGCGCAGGGCTGCGGGTACCTTCCGGCAGGGGATTGGTGCACAGAGGGGAGCGAGCAGCCCCCCATGCTACCTACTGAGAGGGCTCCGGTGGGAGCAGGGAGCCTGGGAATCCCAAGGCTGGGGTCAAGCTTCTCGTTCTTTGCATCTCTCCTGCTTTCTCCTCTCTCGCTCGTTCTTTCTCTCTCTTTCTCGAGTTTGTCTTTATTTCATTTTCTCTCTTGCTGTTTTTCTTGTTCTTTCTCTTTCCCTCTGGTTCATTTTCTCTCTTTCCTTTCCTCTTCCCTTCCCTCCCTCTCCTCTGCTGCAGAGCTGAGCAGTTTGCCTGTGCACTGGCAGTGATTAGAGTGGACTTCAATGCTACCAGGACCCTTGTTTCAGCCTCTTTAATAAATACCTGGTGGGGCCCCTCCCAGGCTGGCGAGTCCCTGCCCAGCTCCCTCTCACATCTGGCTCCCAGGAGCAGCCTGCGCACATCTGTTAGCCGAGGCCCCTTGCGTTAGTCAAGGGGTCCAGTTTACCCACTAATCCGATTTTAGCATTAATCCAGTTAACATTGAGATCAGGATTAATTCCGGGTTAATCAGGATAATCCTGACAAAATGTTGAGCATTAGACGTTGGCTGAATTATTGTTATCCTGAGCAATGCACTTTTAATTCGGTAGCGAGACCCAGCCGGGGGGTAGGAGGTGGGCGAGGCTGTGATCTGGAAGGGGTGAGAAGGGGGAATGTTGAAGCCAAACTGAGAGCTTTAGAAACCACCCATGGGGGGGGGATGTCTCTTAGGGATCAGCCTGCGCCCCCAAACTAGAATGGGCCCCGATCAGAGCACCCCTGAACTGCAGGGCTCTTTAGTCTCCCCTGTGCTGCAGCCTGGGGCCCATCTGGCGACGTTGTGGGGGAAACTCTGCCTCCTGATTATTTCTCTTCCCCATTCCTCTTGTGTGCTTCCCGGTCCCATCCAGGGCAGGAAGTAACGAGCTGGGCTCGGCATTCTCACTTATCACGCAGTGTGGGAGTGGAGCCGTCGCGCATGGTCCACTGAGATCAAACCAGGCCTCGCCGCACCGAAAAGCACCAGCTGTTGTCACGGGGGCTAAGAGAACATTTGGCGGGGGTGGCAACTGAGGTTGGGTGTGATGGTGAAATTGCTGACCCCCTCCCTGAATGTTTTCTACAGCATCTGCTCCCCGAGGGGTCACCAGTTACTGAGCTGTGGCTATATAGGTACTTTGCTGCACTACAGAGCCTGGTCCCTCAGGCAATAGGGGTAGAGCTCAGGTCCTGCTGCTCCAAATCCCAGCCCCCACCTAGCACTTGAGCTAAAGAAGAATTTCTGTTAGCAGTATAGGGTCCATGACACACCATGGAGAGGTTCCGATTCCAGACACTATGGGGTGTGTGTGTGTGTGTGTGTACCAACCCCGATTTCAAAGGTATTTATGCTCCCAGCTTCCAAAGTTAAGAGCCTAAATACCTTTGAGGTTCTGGGCCACAGTGGCCGTTCATGACACTGTGCATGTTCCCACTGAAATGCGGCCACCTCTGGTGTGGGAGTAGCTGGGACAAAGCACACTGCATAAAGGTGCAGAGCGGTTTAGACCACCAGGTTCACTTCTCAATTGCCGGCCTCTCCCGGGGGAACGACTCTCCTGCTCTGGGACATGTGGGAGGAGGGTTGCACCTGCAGTAAATGGCTCGAGAACTCAGATGTCCCCTCTCCAGATGTGTTCTGACGTCAGTGTTTGAGCGGAGGCAGGGAGCTGAGTAATGAGATGGCACATCTGGTGCTTAAGCCTCTGGTCCTTGGCTTCCCTTCTGGAGGGGGCATTTCCAGGACAAAACCTGAGCTGCAGATCCCAGCCCAAAGGAGGGGGTGCGCATACGGGGCGACATCCCCACCCTGGTCCTGGGCAGGTGCTGCTGTCTGGGAGAGAAGTTTGGTTTTGAAAGCTGGCTGAAAGCCAGGGAACTGTATTCCCTTAGGAGCCACCGACAGACAGAACTAGTGACGTGAGGTGGAGTTAGTGTCTTGAAATCTTCCCTACAAGGCTGTTCTCGGCAGGCAGGGGATTTTGAGTATTATAAAGGGAACGCTTGGTAGATCCTCATCATTGTAGTGTGTCTCTGCACAGCTACACTGCATTGCAGTGCTGCTCTGCCGCTCCATGGTGCACTGCTACACTGCCCTGTACTGCCCCAGTGTACTGCACTGACATGCCGCACTGCACCACTACACCATGGTGTGCAACTGTGCTGCACTGCCACACCTCAGTGTATTCGTGCACTGGCACACCAAAGAGTACTACTGCACTGCCACACCCATGGTGCTCTGCTACACTACACCACCACATTGCAGTGCACCACCACACTGCCATGCTATAGTATATGACTACACTGCCACACCACAGTGCTCTCTGCTCCATCGCCTTGCAACACTGCACTGTACTGCAGTGCTGCCGTGCTCTGCTACGCTGCACTGCCCCATTCCATTGCACGGCCACACCTGCAGTGCTTGCTACACTGCACTGGCGCACTGCACTGTGCTGCAGTGAGACAGTGCTCTGCAGCACTGCACTGCCTCCCTGCTCAGTATTGCTATGTTAGACTGTGCTGCTGCACGGCACTGTTACAAAACAGCTCCCCATAGCTGCAAAAATTGGAAACGGTTTCCTGATTTCCACCTCCCCACCCGCCTTTCTCTGCTGAAGGCTTGGAGGCCTTTCCCACGAGCACCGTTGGTGTCTGGCCCCATCTCTATCCCAGAGCACTGGACTGTGATAGGACACTGGGGCAGGAGGTAGCTGTCTTGTTTCATAGGGAGCCTTCTAGCAAAGAGTCTGGGGGACATGGAGAGCCCCAGAGCCATGACGGGTGTGAGTGGACTGTGTGCAAAAGGCGTCCTGGGTCCCAGTATCCGTCACTCTGTGCTGCAAGCCAGGTAAATCAGGGCTGTGGGCTGGGATTGTCCCTTTGTCCTCCTAATACCTGCTGGGCCTTTGCTATATACTGTCTGCCTCTCGCTTCCCTAATGCTCACAGGAGCTTTTTAAATGCACCAACAGGATTTAGGAGCACATGTTCCAGGGTGAGTCAGTGAGACTTGTGCTCCTAAATCCCGTGGCTGAAGCTGAGACATATGCCACCCCCCACCTCCGCCCCACACACATACACACACTACTTCCTGGGAAAAGACCTACTAGCAGAGCAGAGCCAGCCCAGTTGTGAGATCTCCCGTTACCGCTCCTCTCCCAAAACACCTGACTGCGCTGGTGCGCTATCGAAGCGCGTCAATAATGGAGAACAAAATGGTGTTTGTCAGAAGTGAACGAACCCCGTATCGTGTGTGAGGCTCTGGCCTCGATGTGCCCGCTGCTGTTCTGCTGTTCCTTCGCAGCGGGGCCCCCGGCACCAGTGCCTGGTGGTGAGGGGCAGCTCCCCGGGCCAGGCTTATCATGGGAGTGTGTGTGCGCATTGTAGGGCTTAGGTCGGACTTGGCTGACCCTCCTTTAAGTCCGTGCTGTGCTATCAACTCTGTGAGATCTTGACAGGTTGCTTAGGCCCAGATCCTTAAAGATGTTTAGGCACCTAACCCTCATTGGTCACCTTGGGGAATCTAGGCCTCGGTTTTCCATCTGTAGAATGGGAATAAGGTATTAGTTTTATTGCAGGTCTGTGACTATATTGTAATAGCACATTTTTATTGCTATTAGATGTATTATGGTAGCACCTAGATGCTGTCATTGACCCGGACCTCATGGTGCTAGGTGCTGTACATTGATATTGCTATTAGATGTATTACGGTAGCACCTAGGTGCTCAGTCATGGACCCGGACCTCATGGTGCTAGGCGCTGTATAAACACACAATAAAAAGCCAGCTCCTGCTCCAGAAACCCAACAATCTAAGCACGAGACAAGAGACAACAGATGGATACGGACAGTCAGGGGAGTTCAAGGAAACAGTGAGACAACACTGGTCAGCGTGGCAGGCAGTGCTCTCTCCACCCCAGCAGCCCTGCCGGGGGCCAGTGTTTGGGGAGGTGTCGCAGCAAAGGAGAGTTTTGAGGAGGGAGTTGAAGAAGGTCCATGAGGTGGCTTTGCAGCTGTTTGGCGGGGGGTGACCCCCCAAGCCTGAGAGGCTGCAGGGGAGAGAGTGGGGGATGGAGGCGGGGATCATGAGCCCATCGGAGGTGAGCAGCATTGGCGGCTTCATAGCAAATGGGAAATGCTAGGGAGGGTGAAAACCAAGCCCTTAGTGGCCGTGTCTGGGATACGGATACTGCTCTGCCACGACCTGGACCCCTAAGTCATTTCACACAGGTACCCAGACAGACAGCAGCACCTTGGACTGGGCGGGAGGTTTCCTGTGACATTTCGATGAGGAGGGAGAGAAAAAACATGCAAGAGAGGAAACATTTGGGGCAAGATATTTGTGAGTCCTTCCCCCTCCCCTTTATTTGCAACCAGCTTTAGGGGCTGCTTGACATTTTAATTTCAATTAAAAGGGTGGATTTCCTCCTGCTTTTTTGAACCACCTCTACTGACAACTTTCTTCACTGGCTGGGCTCCCTAGCTGGGCTCAAGCTGCCAGCCTAGAGCTGGAAGGCTGCTGAGCCCAGCATCAGCCTCCAGGGCTCCCCAATCTCCCTGCGCGATAAATAACCAGGTTTGTTCAGGCCGCGTCCCAGCTGTGCCGAGATCTTCCAGCTCCGTCAGTCCCATCCCTTTGCATTCTCCGCATTCTGAGTGGCCCAGCCTTCAAAGCAAACCATCCCCGACACCCACCACGCGGGAGAGGATGTCTCTGAGGGTGAGATTTCACACCAGGTCAATAGCTCTTTCAAATGGATGAAACTGAATAGCCTCTGGCCTGCTTTGGCTGGGGCAATCCGGGCAGGAGCAGCAGGGGAGTCACAGCTGGGGGGGCAGTGTAATGGCTTTTCCAGGTGTCGAGGGGTAGGGTGCCCAGCAGCTGTTTTTTCCATCCCCTTTGTGCTCTGAAATCCTGCTTAAAATGCCACTTAACAAGGAAAAATATCCAGGCTGGGCGGAAATAAAAGACCTGGCCGTGGGCGCATGGATATTAACCTTCAGCTCTTTCCCTCCTTAAAATGGTTTGCAAATATTGACCGACTAATCCTGCCAGCTCCCCTGTGCATGCCCGAAACCAGCTGGAGCGTAAGTGCCACCGCCGCCCTCTGCAGAATGGTGTCAGAACTGCACAGCTGTGTGTCATAGTCTCCAAACTGCTACTGGAGAGTCTCCTCCAGCTCAAGCAGGTCGAGGGTCTGTGCTTTTAGTGCAGGAGGATTCAAGTGCTCCCCGTGACGTTCCCGGCAGCCATGGGGGGGTTGGTGCAGTGTTACCATCCTTGTGTTACCAGTGGGAATGACACCCCGTGTCGGAGCTGGGTTCGGAACTGTGCTCAGATGGCTGGAACGTGCCTGTCTAGCTACAGCAATTATATGGAGCCCCTCACAATCGTTGATCTATTATTTGCCCTCACAACCGCCCTGGGGGGCAGGGCTAGGGTGTGTCCCCACTGGACAGGTGGGGAGCTGAGGCACAGAGAGGCTACGGGCTGGCCTATGCTACGGGGACTCTGGCAATAACCCTGCAGCGTAGCTGCAGCGTGCAGCAGCAGAAGGGGTTTTTCCTTTGCTGTAGGAACTCCACTTCCCTGAGCAGCAGTAGCATTTGTCCATCGACCGAGCCGCGTCTACACTGGGGGTTAGGTCAGCTTAGCCGTGCCGGTGACCAGATGTCCTGATTTTATAGGGACAGACCTGATGTTTGGGTCTTTTTCTTATATAGGCTCCTATTACCCCCCGACTCCATCCCGATTTTTCACACTTGCTGTCTGGTCACCCGATGTGCCGGTCGGGGGGTGGTTTGTTCACCCCTCAGGGGGATGTAGCTACATCAGTCTAAACTTTTAAGTGTAGTCCAAGCTTTAGTCACTAGCCCAAGTTTACCCACCAAGTCGGGGGCAGAGCAGAGAACTAAACCCAGAACCTCCTGAGAGCCTGGCGGGTGCCCTGGCCATCAGGCCATCCTTCCCCTCCCGCTCCGGCTCCTTTCCTGTGGTTAATAGGATCATTTTGCTCCTTGGGCACCTCATGGCCCGAGCAGAATGCTGCCTGACCTGCTTCGGGATGCAAGAGAGGGAAACTCCCGTGGGCCAGGCCGCTGGGAGAACAGAGCAAGGGATTTCAATAGCGAACGAGGACCAAAGGAGGGGGAGCCAGGGGCGTTTGATTACCCGATCGAAGTGGGGCAGGTGACCTGGCAGGAAGAGAGCAAAGATGGATTTGGGACAGTGTCTGCTCCTGCTCCGTTTTAACTCCTGCGTCTGACGTGCTGAGCATGAGACCAGGATGTAAATATTGTTCGTGGTCCAGTGGCACCTGGTCCCAACCGAGATCAGGGCTCTGTTGTGCAAGGTGCTGTACAGACCCCCCCCCGAGCTTGCCCTCAGAGGCACCAGCAGCACAAACTGGCCCAGGGAAGTGGCAGAGCTCAGAGCAGAAGGCAGGTCTCCTGCGTCACACTCCAGTGCCTTAGTCACTGGACCACCCGAGCCCCCTCCCTGGGTAATGTGCCGGGATCAGTGGCTTCGGGGTGCTAGGCCACAGGCCCATCCCTTGAGGTTTAGCCACCTACTGAGCTGCCAGCCAGATCTTTTCTCTGAGGCCCTGGAGAGAGGAGCACAGCTGGAGACAGGTCTGTTCTCGTCGTCTCTAGAAGGGCCCAATCCTCCAGGGATGCTGAGCTCCTGGGTCTCCTTGCCGGGCTGAGGACGCTCAGAGCCTCACCAGACGGGTGGGGGGCATAGTCAGATGCTGGCTTTGCTGACGGGAAGGGGATTATGGGGAGTTAATCCAGCTCAGTGTCTGACCAGGAGCTGGAAAGTGTTTTTATCTACTCGGGAAATAACTGGTTGTGCCACGGGGCCTGGCTGGGCCTGCAAAGCATGGATGAAGCAGAGCCCATTTTCGTGGGCTGCTGCCTCCATCGGGACCCCGGCAGTGGAGACACAAATAGTCCCAGAGCTAGATGTGTTCGCTGGGCAGCGGCTGGTGGAGCAGAGTGGCCGGCAGGACTCTTTAAAGGGCTCCGTCCCTCCACGCAGGGGCGATTTATTGCCAGCCCAGCTGTTCGAACACATTTCAGGCCATTATCTCTGCAAACTGTGACCGAATGGAGCATGAAAAGGGGAGTTTGGGGACGGGCGGCTCCAGTGCTGCGAGCCCCAGCCCCCCGCAGCAGCTGCTCCCATCTCCCGCTGCTTGGCCTGGGCCCAGCCACCGGATCCGGCTCGGGGGCTTTGCCTGATGCCAGTGGGGTCTTTGGGGGCTCGTCTGTTCCGGATGCAGAGTCAGGTCTGTGTTGCCCCTCACTGCTTTGGGGTGGGGGACTTGGGGCTAACCAGGTGGGGGCTGCTGCTAGGGGCTGGGATCCCAGCGATTCTGCGGTGACTGGCTGGGCTGGGGAACGGCGGGAGCTGAGACTGGGAACCAACGTACAGGGGGGGAGGTGTAAAGGGAGGGGTTTGTGCCCTGCTTAGTTTTCCTTTCATTGCTAATTTAATTCTCAACAGCTCTGAAATACAAGTGGATGCAATACGTGTGGGGGGGCAGGGAATCTGGGGGGATCCCCCCCAATGTCCAGCAAAAGCGCAGGCTGTACTGGAGAACCAGCTATAGCAGCTGGGTGCCCCCAAAACTGTCCTTAGCATCTGCCCTGGGAGAGCCAGGGATTAGGACAGGCTCAGCGGAGGCGAGGGCTGCAGTGCAGACAGGGTCACCAGATGTCCTGAGTTTATAGGGACAGTCCCGATTTTGGGGTCTTTTTCTTATAGAGGCTCCTAGTACCCCCCACCCCCGTCCCGATTTTTCACACTTGTCTGGTCACCCTAAGTGCAGGTGTCACTGTTGCACCTGTGCTGAGCTTTTTGCTCCGTCTCTCTGGCTGTTCGGATCATTGGCCTTGCTGCCTGCAGTGGGGAAGTGCACGGAAACGGCGAAGCAGTGGGACCTCCCAGAGACCACGCATGCCTGGCCCCAGAATAGCACCATCCCAGCCAGCTGCCCTGTGCCCGTCTGTCTCCTGCCCGACCGCGTTGATGATGGGATCGTGGGGCAGCCCGGTTAACCCCTCGCTGGGCCGAACAGGGTGTCAGCCCCTCCCCGAGCTCTTGGCCCAGGCTCTTGGCAGGCTCCGTGGCTGAGCTAGCCCGCTAGCCAGCTAGCGACTGACGTTCGGGGGTAAATGAAAGCTCAGGTTGTGGAGGACAAGGTGGCCACTCGGAGAGGTGCCCGCTGTGCAGTACGGGCTTGGGCCAGCTGCTCCCGAGCCCTGGCTGAGTCCTTGTTTGGCAGGCCCAGCCATTGCCAACTGAGTCTGAATTGGGACAGCCTGGGTGGGGGGGCGGAGGGGAGGAGCAGGGAATGTCCCTACCCTGCGGGTGTGCCGAAGGGCAGTCCCGCATTGCTCTGCAGGGTGGGCATCTGCCCCCAGGGCACATGCCTCTCCCATTTGCCCTGCAGGACCAGGCTGGAGCGAGACTGGCTAGAATATATTAACTGCCAGCAGGAGCTAATGGGAGCTGGCAGCCAGCGGTGGGGCCTTCGCAGATCCCCTGGGGGCCGGGATTGCAGTGGGTGCAGCGCTGGGGGTGGGCTGGCCGGGCAGGCTAAGCCTTGGGGGAAGGGTCAATGTGCGCGTGCAGTGAGGGTAGGACCCTGGCATGGCACTCGGGCTGGGAGCTCAGAGCCGCCTAGCTCTGCTAACCTGTCCTTCCCCATCCCCTGCTCCAGCCCCTCCCTCTCTCCCGCATCAGCCTCTAAACCTCCTCACTGCTGCCCCCGACCCGGTCCCTAGCCCGATGCTGCCCCTCATGCTCAGAGCAGCTCCCCTCCCAACCCTTCTGCAGCCATCTAAGTGCCGATGCCTCCGCGCCGCCCTGCGCCTGTCGCCCACATCCCCTGTTTCTCTGACTCACGGGGGCGTCAAGCTCTGCGGGGCCTGGACTTTGGCTTGGCTGGGTTGGGGCCAGGTGGGCTTCCCAGCGCCCTGGATCTGGGCTGCTGCTGGGGCGCCAGAGGTGGGCGAGGAGACAATACTGAAGCAGTGTGGCTAACGAGCCTGATGCTCTGTGTCCCTCTATGCTCCCCACCCATCACTTGAGCTGGCGGGACAATCCCACGCCCCACCGACCCCCGTTTATCCCCTCCAGATGCACCCGAACTTACAGCCTCCCCCACAAGTCTCCTCCGCCCGTGTGGGGGCCTGTCTGTGTTCCTCCAGCACGGCCTGTTTAACACAGCAAAGCTGGCAAGGGCCATATCAGCCCTGGCAGAGGGGAGTAGGGCTGGGGAGGGAGGAAAAGGGGGGTGGGGGACGAAGGAGGAGAGAGGCAGCCTTATCTAGCCAGGCAGAGAGAATGAAGTTGTTTCTTAGCAGACAGTAGAGAATTGTTGGAGGTTTTGGAAGCTAAGCGAATTGCTTAATTGTATCTTTTTTTAACTTTGGGAAGAAGAAAAAAAGACACAAGTGACCCCCTCCCCCCTTTGCATAAGAGGCTTAAACAGTGGGGAGAAGCCAGCAGGCTGCAGGAGACCAGCGGTGGGAGAATTCTGTCTCTCTCGCCACCCTCCAAAGGCCAGGTGTGTGGGGGAGAGCATTGCCGGTGTATTACACAGGCCCTTGGTAACTAGTTTCCCTGGGAGAGGAACAGCCAAGGACGTCTCTACCCTTGGAAATTTCCCAAACTAGCTATTTCTAGAATAATTATTTTATCCTGGTAAATTTCCACCTGCTGCTCTGCTACCCCCAGTAAGTGAGCTGAACCTGGAGAGGAAGGTGGGTCCAGTGGTTAGAGTGACCCCTGGGAACTCTGAAGACCCAGGAGCAAGGCCCTACTCTGACACAGACTTCCTGTGCAGCCTTGGGTGAGTCATTTAGTCTCTCTGAGCCTCAGTTCCCCACCTGGAAGATGAAGGTGATAATATCTCTGTTCCTCGCAGGGGTGTAGTGAGTGCGTTCAGATAGTGTGTATGTAACCAGATAGAGCTTGTGCATTCTCTGTACAGACCACACACCCTTGTATTACAAGGAATAGCATGGGGCACCCCTGTTTCCTGATGTCTGCCCTCTAATGCCAACTTCCAAGAAAATTCCCCTGTGTGGTTAGACTGCGGAACTCACTGCCACATGATCCAGTTGAGGCCAAGAATGTAGCAAGGTTCCAAGAGGGTGTGGATAACCGGCATCAGCAGAGTTACGATAGTTAATGCAGAAAGAAGATATTAAAGCTCATGCTTCGGGGCTTGAGACAATCTCTGTTAGGGATCAGAAGGGGGCCTGTGTAAGGGGCAGATTATCCCACCTCTGCGCACTGTGGGGTTCTTACCCCTTCCTCTGAAGTAGCTGGTTCTGCTCACTCTGGGAGACAGGGTTACTTCAGCTCGCCATATGCCTCAGTTTCCCTTTCTGTAAAATGGGGAGAACACCTGTTTAATTACAGAGTGCTTTGAGATCCTTGGGTGATGGGCAGCTCTCAGATCCCTTGTTCCCCCTTCTCCGACAGCCTGGAGATTGGAAAGCGAGGGACTAGAGCTCTGGGCCAGGGGTGACGGTAGAGGAGCGAGTTACATTTTCTCCCCATCCATTATCTTGGCCTTGCAGCTTCTGGTGCCCAGCGTGGGGTCAGAGATGGCAGCGAGGGGGCCCGGGAGTCGCCCTTCAACTGTGCTGCATCTGCCGCGGCAGCTGACAGCTCCAAGTGCCAGGGCAGTTGTGTGAGTGTCCCACTCCTGCTCCTCCAATGAACAGCAAAGCAAGGTCCCCGGGCCCCACCTGCAGACTCTCCCAGCAGCTGCAGGCTGTGGGGCGGGACTCCTGTCCATCTGTCCACCCAGCGCCTGGCGGGTCTTTGCACAGTGACCGACTCCCTGCCACCCCCAGGGGAAAATCCAAGCCGGGGACACGCGGGCGACACCAGGGCCAGGCACACCGGGCCGCTCCTCGGCCCTGCACGTCTCAGTCCATCTGTCCCTCTCCCTCTGGGGCCATCACTCCAGGGAAATCCGGCCTGGCTGGAGCAGCTGGGAGATCTGCTGGCCAAGGAGGAGCAGGCTGGGAAATGGCCATTCCTCCCTTTTGAGGGGGTCAGACTGCCGGGGGGAAGGCGCTGGGCTGGCTCCCCAGTCGCCTCTCCCAGACAGCACAGCAGGGGTCAGCCCTGGCTGGCCACAGCTCCCCTTTCGTGCCCTGCCTGGGCCTCTCTTCTCCGGGTTCCCACCCTCAGCTCACCGGGGTGGATTCACCCCGCTGCCCTTGCTGCCTTCCTGGCTTCAGGATCTCTTTCCTCCCTGCTGCTCTTGTGTCCCTTCCCAGCTGCCCTGGCACTTCCTTCCTCTCTCTCCTTCCCGCACCCGCCCTGCAGCCCCGGGTCAGTCCTGACTCCTTGCTGGGGGAGGACTGAGGAGCCAGCATGTGTGTTTTCTCCGCTGTCACAGGCAATAATCTCCCTGAGCTTGGTGCCTCCGCCAGAGATCCCCTGCCCGGCAGCGCAGCCCTCCGGCGTCAGACCCTCCCAACAGCAGCTGACTGGTGGGCTGGACCAAACAGGCCATGGTTTTGCTTAGAGGCAATTCCGTGCCCTGCCCTTCCTTGTCCGCTCTTTAGCGAGATGCTTCTCAAATGCAGACAGACGTGCCGCCTCTGTCGTGGCGGTGGGGTGCCAGGCAGTGCCAGCGCCCCGCTTTGCAAGGGGTTAATCGGACGGCTATTCCCATTCCCATGAGATCACAGTTTGGCAGGCAGCTCGAAGCCTGGCCAGCCCTGGCCCTGGGCTGTGCAGCAAATGAAAGGCAAGACGCTGCCTCCTTTGCTTTCCGTACAGGGCTCTTGAATTAAAATCTCCGCCGCGGCCCCTGCCATCCCCGGAGTGTGTCACTCATAGCACATCATCGCTGGGGCATAACGCGCCCTCAGCGCAAACGCAGAGCCGCACCCACCACCCCTTGGCCGGGGGGACGCAGTGGGACCTATTAGCCCTGGGTGGAATGCACGGGTCAGCCCCCGCAGGTCCCTGGGACAGAAAGCCGAGGGGTACTGGACCGCTTGCTGTCACGGGCTGGCTCGCAGACAGGATCAGCACCCGCAAGTGAGTCTGGACTCTCCGAAGGACTCAGCCCGTCGGCTGCTGAAAATGTCATGGGGGAGCTGCAGGGAGGCCGGGATGTTCACAGGTGTTTAGGTTCCTGACTCCTATTGATTTCAGTTGCTTTATAAATCTGGCCCTGGCTGGGGGTGCTGAGCCCCTGAAAACCTGCCCCCCAGCATGAGGCCACTTAAATCCCACTTAACTCTTCAGATCTGAAGTGGGAGATAACTGATGCCCAAGCCTTGTGCATGGGGGTGAATTTCATCCCAGACTCCCACAGCACTTTTTGGTGTACCTCGTGCCCTGATTTCCGCACAGGGAATTGAATTCTCTCAGCCGACATTCCCCCCCCCCCCGCAGTTCACTCCGCACCCTGAATCACAGCCTAGGGTGCAGGAGCCGCCGTGGCCAGCCGGCAAAGTGACTGGCCGTGTGTGCTCCTATGTGAGTGCATGCACGTAAGGATGAATAACCACGCTGCTCTGGTAGCACGGCCGGAGGCGGCTTTGAAATGTGCTAGGCAGGTAGATAAGCTTTTCCCTTGCCTTTGGGAGGAAAGGCACTTGATAAATAGAAGGGGGTGATGATCATTACCCCATGTTCAGCGCTTGACAGGCGACCCTTTCCTGTCTCACCGCTCTGGATCACACGTGATATAGAAGCACTGTCATAATCGTGTCACGCTTTTACGTGGCGCTCTTCGTCAGGCAGGGGCTTGAAGCAGGACTCGCCCAGGGAGGGCCTCTGCCTGCATCAGACCAAATGGGCATAATGGCCCCTTTTGGGCTCACCGGCAATAGATCTCAAAGCACTTTGCAGGTGAGGAAACTGAGGCACCGGACGGTGCAGTGATTTACCTAAGGTCGCCCGGCAGAGATGGGAATAAAGCCCCAGGCTCCTGAGTCCCCGTCCAGTGTTCGATCCACTAGGCCACACTCCCTCTACTGCAGCGTATCGTGTTTCCAACGAGGAAGCTTCTGCTCCCGGTATGTATCGCCCCCCTGCACGATAGCCGAAGCCTGATCCCCCGAGGTAGATCAGTGCCTGGAATGGCCCCGTTCTCTGGGGGGTGCTGTGACTTTTTCCCCTTCCTGCCCCCAGCGAGTCAGCACTGTCCTGCTGAGGGCAAGGGGCCGGGTGCCATGAGCAGGGGGATCAGCACAGTTCCCCGAGGGTGCCCCGAGTGGCTGGCACCCATCTGCCCCGCTGCTCTGCAGGGTAGTACACTGGCGGAAGTCGACTGTTTACAGAGTGAGCTGCTCCCCTGTGACAGCTCTGCGCTGCTGCCATGCGCTCTCCCGGAGAGTCCAAAGCCGGTTCTGACAAGTCTTGGTTATGACCCGGTCAGGGCCGGATCCGGCCCCCAGCCATGTAGCTGGGAGCTTTGCTGTTAATTTCACTGGAGGCACGATCAGGGCCCCAGTGATAACGTGGCTCCATCTTTTTAGCTGGCAGCTTAACCGTGGTGCCAAACCACCCTGAGGAGCGGGCGCGAGGGGCGGTGGCATCTGGGAGCAGACAGCTCATCTCCACAGGGGCCAAGGTCTCTGACAAATTGGGGAAGGGGGCGGGTAGGCAACAGCAGACCCTGACAGCGTCTGTTTTAGGCCCCATCCACACGATGACTGCAGCTGCCTCGGGATCAGGTCACAGCAAGCCCCCAAGTCCTGCGCCCAGCCGCCTGTATAAGAGCCATTGACTCCAGCAGGGGCAGAATCACGCTGAGGGCCTGGATGGGCTCCGCGCTTGTGAAGGCAGCTAGGGCCTGTGACCCAAGAAGATACCACAGGGTTGTACCTGGGGGCGGGGGAGATCACGGGGTCGCTGTGGCTGTCAGGGGCTGCTTCGGAATCTTTGCATCAGCTGGCGGCAGGGGTGGGAGCCGGGGCGCGTGGGGGGCTGCCCTTTAATAGATTATCGCCTGGCAGGGTAAGTCATTAGCAAGGCAGAGTAATAAACAGCCTGTTCCCGCTGAGTGAATGGGAGGTCAAGGACGGAGCTGCAGCGCTAACTGCAGCACTATCAGGGGGGAGGGAGAGCTCAGTGGTTTGAGCATTGGCCTGCTAAACCCAGGGTTATGAGTTCAATCCTTGAGGGGGCCATTTAGGGATTGGGGCAAAAATCTGTCTGGGGATTCATCCTGCTTTGAGCAGGGGGTTGGACTAGATGACTCCTGAGGTCCCTTCCAACCCTGATCTTCTATGATCTGTAAAGTCAAAACTCACCTTCCTTTTTCAACTTGGGTGGGGTGGCAGCAGCTGCCCTCCCTGGAGACTGGCTGCCGGCCTCCCCTCTGTATATCCCTGGTGTGGCATCGACGTGATCCCACGGCTGCCCGGCTGGTTCCCGCAGGCGGCTCGGCTCCTGCTCTCACTCTTGAGTGGGGGTCACCAGGGTGTGTCTGCCTCTTGGAAAGCAGGGCCGCCAAGAGCAGCTTCGGGCCCTGGTGAAAATTTTTTTTCGGGCCCCCCAGCAAGGGCAGACCGACTAAACAGGGCCAGGGAAGCTGGGCCCCAGGCCCCCTTCCGGATCGCTGGGCCCCGGTTATTTGTACCGGCTCCCCCCGTCGGCCCTGTTGGAAAGGAGAGCTCCCAGCAGGGTCCTCTTGCGCCCGCCCCAGGTGGTGCAGCCCAGCCGGCTGCTGGCCCTGCCCGCGGGGAGGTGCTGTGGGCGCAGAATGATCGCGGATCCAGAGGTCCTGCAGTGCAGGGAGCGAATGGATAACACCCCGGCCCCTGTCCAGACTGAGCTAAGCAAAGGGCCTCGTTGGGGGTGGAAAGCTAACGCGGCTGCCAGACAGGAAGGATGGGTGAGAGGTGGGGCTAATACGGGTCCAGGGGGTGTGACTGCCCCCCTCCCCCAGTGATCTTTAGGGGTGTGTGTGGCACATTTCTTACGGGGCTGGATAGTGAGCTCACACCAACTCACCCTGCGCAGCCAGGCCCACCCTCCTCCCCTTCACACTGGGCTGGGATTCGGGCTGCGGACCGAGGTGGAGGGTGCTACCGCCATGGCTGAGGCCCCCTTGGCGGGGTGAGGAGGAGGCGGGGTGCACCCACTGAATCGGGAGGCCCCACCAGTGACCCATCACCCCGCCGGCTGCAAAACCTGGCTCCGCCACTGGGCTGTGGTTAAGGTACCAGGCTGGGATCCAGGAGATCGGGGCTCAAGCCTGGCTCTGCCACAGGCTCCTTGCGTGACCCAGGGCAAGTCACTTCGTCTTTGCACCTTGTTGTCCCCTCCCGCCGCCCAAGTGACAGTAATAACCCTGCACAAGGGTTCTGCGAGGCTGTGTTCATTCTCGCTGGCAAAGGGCTTCGCCACTGCAGTGTCAGAGCAAGGAGCCGCAGCTGGGCTGCCCGAGGCCCATCTCAGTACCTTCCCTGCAAGGGCCCGTTCCTGGTAGCATCGTCGATCTAGCATCAGTCGCCTGGCGGTGCGGGTAAGGTACACGTGGAGTAAATGCAGCCGTAGAGGTGGCCTGTCCCGAGAGAGGTTGGGAGTGTTGTGTTTCGTTGTCTAGCTGTGATGTCATCGCCCCAGCCTGATGTCATCGGGTCCTCGATCGGGCTACGTGAAATCCCGTGGCCTGTGCTAGGCAGGAGGTCAGACTAGATGATCAAAATAGCCCCTTCTGGCCCAGAAATCAATTAATTTTCAAGCTACCGCGTTTTTTTAAAAGATGCTGTAATTAGCCTCTTTGGATGGGGTTAATTACTCCAGGTCAATTGAACCCTGGGCAGCTGTGGGAAATCACCTCCCCCGGAACAGCTGGATGTACCATGCCCTGCTTGTGAACCCCCCCACCCCACCCCTCAATCAACTGCTGCCTCCCCACCGAACTATCTGGACTGATTTTGAAAGCATGTCGAGCTCGCCAGACACCCTGAGCGGCTCCCACACTAAAACCCTTAGCAACGCGGATGCTAGCATGGCAACAGCAGTCACTCTGCTAACCAGGCCTGTATTGTCATGCAGATAGAGCGCCAGAGACGTATTTTCCCCACTTGGTTCAATCTATTTTTATTTTCTTCTCCAGACAAAATAAGTGGGTGGGGAGGGAAGCTGGCTTGGGCGCATGCAAACCCGTCGCCCCTCCCTTCAAAGCCTTCCCGAGCCTTGTAGGTGTGACAGTTTGGGCCGGGCTTGGGTTCACTTTAGGGGAGTCTGGGAGCACCGAGGGGCAGGGAAGGAGCGCAGAGGGGCTCGGAGTGGAAAGCAATGGCTGGGAGAGTGGGGGGCCAAGGGGCAGAGAGAGGGACGTGCAGCTGGAAAACGACAGTCAACACAGCGACACCAAGCACAGTCAGGGTAGCTGGCGCGCAGGCAAATCATTGCCGGTGCCTATTGCCCGCTCTGGGGGGCAGAGTTAAGGTTGTGTGGGTGTTCTGGACGGGCGCAAGATGCCTCCAGGCAACCTTAACTCTGTGTTACCGGAGGTTTTGGGTCTGGGCCGGCGCAGGTGGCTCTGGGAGGCAGTACGGCCTAGTGCAGTGGGTAGCCTGGAAAGGTTGTGAGCCTTCCTCCTCCCTCGTCAAACTCACCCACCTTCATGAACCATCTTGAGATCTAGGGAGGAGAATCAAGAAGTGCTTGGAGGCCCCGGGCTGAGATCAGGACCCCATTGTGCCAGGCGCTGTACATATACCGAGAGAGGCAGTCGCTGCACTAGAGCAGTGGTCCTCAACCCGGGCTCCGTGTGCAGAGATCTTCCAGGGGGTCCATCAACTCATCTAGATATTTGCCTAGTTTTACGGCAGGCAACATAAAAAGCACTAGCGAAGTCAGTGCAAACGAAAATGTCGCACAATGACTTGTTTGTGCTGCTCTATATACTAGACCCTGAAATGTAAGTACAATATTTATATTCCAATCCATTTATTTTGTAATTATATGGTAAAAATGAGAAAGTCGGCAACTTTTCAGTACTAGCCTGGCTGTGACACGTCTGTATTTTTACGTCTGATTGTGTGAGCCAGTAGTTTTTAAGTGAGGAGAAACTTGGGGGTACGCAAGACAAATCCGACTCCTGAAAGGGGCCAGTGCTCTGGAAAGGTGGAGAGTCACTAGCCTAGAGAGCTTACGATTTCGATAGGGAAGCCAGACCAAGTGGGAGAAACAGAGCATCATTATCCCCCATTTAGAGATGGGAAACTGAGGCATCCCAAGATTAAGGTCTGGATCCCCAAAGGCATTGAGGGGCCTAATTCCCATTGAAACCAGTGGGAGTTAGGAGCTGAACAGGTTTGGAGGACCTGGCTCGAAGTGCCCAAGGAGACACAGGAAGTCGGTGGCAGAGTCAGGGAGTGAGCCCGCATCTCCTCAGTCCATGCCTTAATAACTGGACCACCCTCCATATTTCGGGCTTAGCTAGAAAAGCCGGCTGGCTGGCTGGCTTCTGAAATAGAATTGGCCTCCCAACAGGCCTGATTCTCCACAGCCTTGTGTCTTGTGGCATCACGTACCCCGGCGTGACGTGGGCGTGAAATGCTACTCAGTGAGAGCGGTGGCACTTCACCGTGCACTCCCGTTTCCCTGGGCTAAAGGACCGCACCGGGGCGGGGCGGGAGAAAAGGGGAGGGGGCGAGTCTTGTGGATTCATCTGGTTTGGAGAGAAATGACGAGAGCCGCTTGTAAGCCCTGCAGCTGAGCAGGGATGGCCCACCTGCCGCGGGAGCAGACGGGGCCTGGGGCTGCGCACGCTCAGTTCTGACCGTGGTCCAGGGGATATTTATCTTGGGGCGGGAGGAACAGACCAAGGACTTGTTCCTGGCGGGGCCTCTTGAGCGTTATTCACCCTCTTGCTCGTGACGATGGATGGGAATCTCAGCCCCCGCCGTCGCCCCGGTCACAGATTGGATCTCGTCCTGTGTACGTGTGCTCCTGAGCAGATACCCAACGGCAGCTCTGACGCGGCGCAGTGAGCACGCGGCTGTGCTGAAAGGAGCCGCGTGGCCCCCACAGCCGGCCTGGCCCCGATACGGCTGCCCACTGGGTACCAAATATCTCCCTCACACTCAAATCCACAGGGCAGCACAGATCCAGTCCATCCCAGCCTGCCCAGCTCCCGTCCCTGTCCCCGGCGTACCTCTCTTGGGGCCGGGGCGAAACCCATCTGAAAGACTCCCATTAGCTCCCCCTCCCAGCCAGCAGGATCAGGCCCTTCGAAGTGAGAAACCGTTTTCTCGCCGTTTGCTGTTTAAAGACCCGTTTTGCCGACTGTTTTGTTTCAATGTAAATTGCAGCCAATTTTCTGGCAGTTATTTACAGAGAGAACGTTTTCAACCCATAAAACTTCCTCACGCCCCAGGATTAATTAACGTTTCCAATTAATGCTTAATTTAAATGACGATTATGGCTGTTATCATTTCACATGGAGGGGGTTGGTCTTAAAATAGAGCTGCTGTCCCTTCTACGCCCCCTTTCCTACACCTCAGGAGCTGTTTGTTCTCTGGGTTTGATGCGTCTGCTGTTGCTTTGCATTTCTGGAGATCAACAGCCAGCCGGTTTCCATGTTGAGTCAGAGCCGCGTGGCAAGGTCCCGGCGTCTCCACGGGTGCAAGCCACAGCAGGATTCAGCAGCATGGCGTGTGTCTGTCTTCAGGGACGATGGGAGCAGGACTCCTGGGTTCCAGTCCTGGCTTTGACACAGACTCATCGGGGTGTGTCACATGCTCACTCATTTTGGATGTCCAATTTGAGACACCTGCTTATAAACTCTCGGGGGCGGGGACTGTCTCTGACTCTGCGCATGTACAGCGCCTGGCGCAACAGGGACCTGATTTCAGTTAGGGTCTATGCAGCACCTGGCACAATGTCTCAGCTGTAATTCAAATCCTATAATGTCCACAGAAAGCGAACCCATAAGCAATGAGAATTCATTCCAAAATCTGTATGGACATTTGTGGAAACGCTTTCCCCTATATTCACCCCAGGGCTGATTTCCAGAGGTGCTCTGCATCTGCAGCCCCCTAGGACTTCAGGTGCTCAACACATCTCCGATACAGATCCTTGAGCCGATGGGATGAGCGTATTCCCGGTGTAGGTAGATTTCTTTCCCTGGGGACCGTGTGGGGTGCAAAACGCATTGCCTTATACGATGCATGTACCTGGTATGCTCTGTTCCTATTAAATATATATGCACAGCATACCGCATGCAGGGTTTACTGACATTTGTGCAGAAAACCCCTGCCCGCAGGCTGAGCCTTTCAACTGGGGGTATGCGTTTGGCTGTGAAATTGGACTCCTGGCATATTAAACTTTTACTGCTGTAAACCCAATCCCTTTACGTCCGCCTAACTCATGCAGCCGTAACCTTTGACGCTGCTTTGCTCCCAGAATAAGCTGGGCATTTAAGCTTCCTGGGAGCCAGTTCCTTGCCGTTATGGCTGGCGACCCTCCTTTAATTGCTAAAATTATTCCGAGGCCCCCGGTTCTGTTGCCAAGTGGCCATTGCCGTCTTGATTGTAACCAGTGAGATAGAAGGACTCAGAGGAGCTTGGAGTGCAAAGGGACTGTCTGTAAATTACGTAACACGTAACTGGGTGATTTTTCAATGGCCCTGGTAACACAGTGTCACCCTGAAACACACATGCCAAATGAAGGAGCTGCTAAGGCGGTTTGAGACTGCAGCCTGCCCGCTGCGGGCGGAGAGAGAGCCAAGGACACAGCAGATGGTCGTACATGCTTCACACAAGAGATCAGGGGGGGTCTGCACTGAAGTCGAGTGTAGAGTCTGGAGCACGGGGCACAGAACAAAGCAGCCCCCTGACACTGCCTCCTTGGGTCAGACCGAGCCCACGGCTCACCAGTGCTGCCTGGGGTCTCCGGAGGCACTGTTGCCCCATGGGGGTGTAGAATGGGACACCCTGCCCCGGGCACCCCATCGATCCGTGAGTTCTAGCTAGCCCGGGGGGGGGGGGAGGGTGCGGGGGACGTTCTCTGACCGCTCGTTTCTTCCGTTCCAGACCAGAAGTTCCCGGCACTCCCAGGGCTCCCAGCCCGCCCTGGCCGATCAAGCCAAACTCTCCTTCGCCTCAGCGGAGTCCCTGGAAACCATGTCTGAAGCCGAGCTGCCCATTGGATTCAGCAGGATGAACCGGTTCCGGCAAAGCTTGCCTTTGTCCCGCTCCGCCAGCCAAACCAAGCTCCGGTCGCCAGGTACCGCAGGCCGGCTCCCACGGGGTCTCCCTCGGGGGCGTTTTAACCCTTCGCCCCACCAACACGTCCACACCTGCCATGAGAGCTGGGGCTGGCAGAGTCCATTGGTGGGACGGGGGGGCTGACTGTGTGTGCTCCTGTCTCCCTCTAGTGGCTGCCTCTGCTGACTACAACAGCCTGCTACTTACTGACAGCTGAGGGAGCTACTCCTCTAGCTCCAGCGCTAGGGGGTTGTGCCTTTGATGACCCATGGCATTCATACGTGTAACGGGGCAGGGATCAATGGTAGGGTACCTAGGAATGACCACACTCAAATGGATCAGACCAGGGGCCCATTGTCAGTATTGTGCCAGCTATTGTGCAAGAAACCCCATTGAAGGCATTTATGGGTGACTTTGTCCGTAGGAGGAGAAACCTCCTCCTAAAGCCCCCATCAGCCAGGAGTTGGCTGCTCATCAGGCCAGCCGTTGACTTTTCTGATCTGCAAACGCTGGTCACGTATTGTTCCCCGGCCCAACAGCTCCACTGCATAGCCACCAACAGCCCAGGGCTCCGGTCAGGCAAACCCAGGCCACTCCCCCTTTCAGCGTCCAGAGAACTCCTGCGGCTGTAAGGAGCGGATGAGATGAGGGTTCCTTCCTGTGGGGTGGCAGCAGCTGGGATCTCCCAGGTGGCAAGCGCCGGAGATCGTTGTTACTTTTCGGGAGTGGCTGGGGAAGGGTTGAGATGCAGAGTGGGGGGGGGGAAGGAAGATGGGGATCAAAATGATCCCTGTGGACCGGCCAGGGCTAGAAATCAGCTTTGCAGTGGTGTTGAGTGCAGCCGCAGCCCTGGCGCCGTTTGGGGAGGGTTAAATACGGCTCTGGGTGGGAAGTTTGTGGCTAAGCCCGGATCACTAGCACTTGGTTTTTAAGTAAGATATTGGACTTTAATATATGTCACTCTTCCCTGGCTTGAGCAGTGTTTTACTGGCACTGCTCTGGACGTGACTATAGAATAATAACAATAATATGGGGTCTATAGACCCCCCAAGGAGATGCGGAAACTGAGTCACAGAGCCAGGAATAGCACCCGGGTCTCCTGATTCCTAGCCCCTTGCCCGACATACTGGGCTGCTGCACTGTCAGTCAGTGCCTGCTCAGAGCTGTGTTTTTACCCTTTCTCCCCTTCTCTCCCGTCTCCGTTTCCAGGGGTTCTTTTCCTGCAGTTCGGGGACGAGACGAGGCGCGTCCACATCACCCACGAGATCAGCAGCATGGACACGCTGCACGCCCTCATCGTCCACATGTTCCCCCAGAAGCTCACCATGGGGATGCTGAAATCGTCCAACACCGCCATCCTGATCAAGGACGAGTCGCGCAATGTCTTCTACGAGCTGGAGGATGTCAGGTGGGGGCCCCTGGGAAGGGGGCGGGGGCCGCAGGCACGCTCAGTGGGGTGGGGAGAGGAGAGCGGGGTAGACAGAGGTTCTCTTCCAGGTGGGCTCAGAATTCCAACTCAGGTTTGCTCCCCGCATGGTGACAGCACCAGTGTGTTTGCCAGGCCAATTCCCAGATGCTTTGGCGCAAGGGAAACTCCTCTCTTGTGCACATGCCCTGGCTGATCGGCCAGTGTGGCCCGCGTGGCCCATCCCTCCCTGACCCCGCAGCAGACGGACGTCCTGGCGCGTGAGATTTGTTTACTCCCATTGTAGCACGGAGCGAGAGGGCTGCTGCTGCAATGCGCACGGCCATTGGGGTGCCCAGCTCACTGCTTCGCCTTCTCTTTCAGGGACATCCAGGACAGAAGCATCATCAAAATCTACCGCAAAGAGCCCCTCTACGCCTCCTTCCCAGCCTCGCACATCACCAACGGGGACCTGAGGGTAAGGAGAGGGCGGCTGTCCCACCTCTGGGGGAGGGGCTGTCTCAACTTGTCCCATCTGGGAGGGAGAAGAACTTTTCATGGGGCCAGGGCTCTCCCATCTCCAGGTTGGGTTTGGGGGAAGAACGGTGCCGGCAGATGCACGCGCACACGCACGGGCTGTCAGAAGCTGGAGGGCAGGCGTGGCTGTGAGCACAGAGGCCTTGCCTGGGTGAGAGCCAGGGGGGCTCGGGGAACACGGGGGCCTGGGTGTGTTTGTGGAAGGAGTTACGGGCTCCCATTTGTCAGCCCCAGCTGCAGCGCCGTTAAGTGTTGCTTTAGGAGATTGGAGGGTCTGAGCCCTGGCAGCAGAGTCATAAACATGCTGATTAGGGTATTAATCAGAGTAAATTGTTGTGCTCCTGGAGAGAGGGTGAGGGAGCTGCAATCTGCCAGGGCGTGTGGGATGCTGCTGATCTTCATTTCTCGGGTGCATCAAGGTGAAGGCCAAGGGGGGGCTGGTTCTTCAGGGGTTGGGTTTGCACCAGGATTCCAGTCTCATCCTAGGAGGGAGGGAGGGAGGGCTGAGTTTGCACTGGGCTCTGGCGGCCTGGTCTTGCCAGGAGTGGGGGGGGGGATTACTCCAGGATCTGCCTTCTGGCCACTGCCGCCTCTACTGACCCTCCCCACTTTGTGTGATCTTCCCTGGGCTGTAAGTCCCTGTGGCAGTGTCTCCTGATTTCACAATGTGTGTGTGTGTGTGTGTGTGTGTGTGTGTGTGTGTGTGTGTGTGTGTGTGTGTGTGTGTGTGTGTGTGTGTGTGTGTGTGTGTGTGTGTGTGTGTGTGTGTGTGTGTGTGTGTGTGTGTGTGTTTGAAAGCATCAATGTTTACAAACAAGCAGCTCACGCCCCACAGGGCTCCCCTCCCTTAAGCCCCAGCCTCCAATCCCAGTTTGCCTTTGCGAGAAGCAGCAGCGTGTGAGTGAGTGTGTGCGCGCACGCGTGCGAGATCACCCCCACACGACAGACTCTAGGCCTGGTTCTCCAGTGCCCTGCCCCCTGTGCAGCCATTTACACTAGTGCCAAGCGGGTGCAAGCCGTGGCCATCCGGGGGCTGGCAATGGAGGATTGGGCCCTTCCTTGCACATGGCCCCGGGCTATGGGCTGCAGCGGAGAGGCGGGAGCTAGGCAGGGTCGGTATCCCTGCCCTCCTGTCCTGTGCCCCTGTCTTCCCAGGCCCTTCTGCCTTCTAAACCACCCCATGTGCCACTGACCATCCCCTGCCGCAGCTCGGTGTGTGAACTAGGAGCCGCCAGCACATCTAGGGGGGTCGCCAGGGAGAACGGGGGGACAGCGGGGGAGGAGAGAGGTACTGTCACATGCACGTGCAGCACACCTGCAAAGGCAGCTCATCTCCGAACAACCCCCTTTTGCGGGTCTCCGGGCCCCGCTCTGGAAGGGTTCTGCCCAGGCAAGGCTGCCCCAGATGGTGGGCCTGGGGCTTGCCCCACAGGAGGGGCGAGTGGTTACAGCCTCGGTGGCACTTCTCTCTTCCCTGCAGCGGGAGATGGTTTACACCTCCAGGGAGTCGTCCCCCACCCGCCGGCTGAACACCATGTCCCCAGCTTCCCACCTCACCTCCGGCTCCCCTCCGCCCGTGCTCCAGTCTTCCTCCCCCTCCCGCTCCCGCATGTCCTACAGCGGCGGGCGCCCGCCCTCCTACGCCGGCAGCCCCGTGCACCACGGCGAGCGCCTCTCCAACCTGCCGCCCGCCCCGGGCGTGTCGCCCAGCCCCAGCGCCATCCTGGAGCGCCGGGACGTCAAGCCGGACGAAGACCTGGCCAGCAAGAACATGCTGCTGGTGAAGAACGAGGGGCTGTACGCCGATCCCTACGGCATGGTGCACGAGGGGCGGCTCAGCATCACCTCCACGCAGTCCCTGGCCGGCATGGGCGACCCCTTCGCCTACGCCGGGGGGCTGTACAAACGGGGCTCGGTCCGCTCCCTCAGCACCTACTCGGCGGCCGCCCTGCAGACGGAGCTGGAGGACAGCCTCTACAAGCCCAACGCCCAGATCTACAGCGACGGCTACGGGCCCAGCCTCGGCTTCCGCATGCCCCCGTCCTCCCCGCAGAAGATGGCCGACGGCCGGCTGGTGGACGTCCAGCAGGGGCAGAGCCCTCACAGTCCCTACTCGGGGCCGCCCAGCAGGTCCTCGCCCGTCCGCCAGTCCTTCCGCAAAGACTCCTGCTCCTCCGTCTTCATGGAGAGCCCCGTCAGCAAGCCCCGCAACCCCAGCTCCTCGGGGCCCCCCGAACTCTTCCCAGGCCCGGGGGATCGACCCCTGTCAGGGTTCAGCCCTCCCGTGCCCGCCAAGGATACGGAAACAAGGTAAGGGGCGGGGCTTGGATCGGCAGCTTCCCAGCAACGACTGACTCCTGGGTTTGCCGTGTCGGTCAGATGGGGAAACTGAGTCACAGAGACAGTCGTACAGCAGTGGCAGAGACGGGAATTAGATGCAGTAACTGGCTCTGAGCACTAGAGTATGATCCAGCAATACAGAAGGCAGCAGAGTTTAGTGGTTTGAGCTGCTGACTGGGCCTCAGGACTCCTGGGTTCTTTTTCTTAACTCTTTCCTGCTGTCGGACCTTGGCTAATGCATCAGGCAGGTTATGGAGGTGGGGGAATCTGGGGTCTGGGTCACCTCTTGGTGCCACTTGGTAGAGAAAAACTTCAGTGGGATGACGAGGAGGGAGGATGGTCTGGTGGATAAGGCTCTGGGCTGGGATTCAGGTAGACCCAAGTTCAGTGCTGGCTTTTCACGGGCGCCCTGTGTCGCTCTGAGTTGGAGCTTTGCTGCCGCTCAGCCCCCATTGTGACGCCGATGGCCGTGTCTGCACCCATGGCGCTGCATAGTCAGGGGCTGAGGTGGGAGCTAGCTGGGCAGTCCTGCCGGGACGTCCATCCAGCTCTTTGCAGCACGCTGGCGTGAGTCAGTGGCCATGCAGACATACCCCATTGGAATCCTGGCCCCTTATCACTCTGTGCCTCAGTTTCCCTGGCAGCCTGTCCCTATCCCAGCTTATCAAACGAGGGGCCCCACACAAGAGGGAGAGATTCTGTCTTCGCCAGCCTGTGTATGAAAAGCCGGAGCCCCCACTGTAACGGGAGAGCTGCATTCAGGCAGGTAGCTGGTATGGAAATAAGCCATTATCTTGCCTTTCATCTCTCTGCGCCTGTCTCTTCATCTCCCAAGCAATGATGGTCTCATTTGTTGTTCCCAGGGCCGTGAGCTGGGCTGCCAGGGGAGGGTGGGGGGAGCCCTTCAGGATCTGTCCCGGGGGAGAGAGATGGGGGAGGATGGAGGCGGACAGCAAAGGGCAGCGGAATTAGCAGCGCTGTCCCGTCACGGGCTGCTGTACCAGCAAACGCCTGCGCCAGATGGACTCATTATTCACAGGCCGCCCAGGGCCCCAGTAGGGCAGGACGAGGCTCAAAGAAGGACAAGGCCCTCAGGGACAGACTGAGGGTTGAGATCCCTCGTTAAATATTGCCCGGTCTCTACTGCCAGGGATGGGGGTGGGAGGCTGGAGCAGAGAGAGAGAGATGGAGGGTTGGATCCCAGCCGGCGCAAATGGACATGGGGAGGGAATTGACCTCAAGGGAGCTCCACTGATCTACACCAGACAAAGGTCTGGCCCTGAGACCCCAACAGGGTTCGAGCACCTGGGGGGTGGATCCAGCTGGGGCGTTCTCCTGGGCAAGGCCAGGACCCTGGGGTCCATAGGCCCTTGGCCTCCCCTGCGGATACCCGGCCCTGGAGGGTCCGTCTGCTGGAGCCCGGCTCTAACCCAGCTCCTTTGCCCCCCAAGGGAACGGATGGAAGCCATGGAGAAGCAGATCGCCAGCCTGACGGGGCTGGTGCAGAGCGCGCTGCTCCGGGGCTCCGACGGCGAGACCCCCAGGTAAGGAAGGGGGGCAGGAAGCCGCTGATCCTGCCCCAGCGTGGCGCAGGTGGCAGGTTGGCCGTGATCCGGCCTTTCCTGGCGATCTCAATAGCCACGAGCTGCATCCCGCAGTGTCCTGCAGGGGGCGCCGGGGGCTATTTTATGGGAACGCGGCGCGTTCAATGGAAGTGCGTGGGGATTGGAGGCTTCAAGCCGCGCCCAGCGATGCGGCTGCCGAGAGGAAACCAAAGGGCGCAGCGCATCGCTCTCATCCCCAGCGGCCCCGGCGGATTCTCCAGGGGGGTGGGGAGAGCGCCCCAGACACACGGGCCATCTGCGAATGAGGCCCTGATCGCCGCTCCCCCGGGATGGTCACCCAGGGCTGACAGCAGAGCAGGGCCCGGGGACCAGGCCTGTGATAGGCTCTTAGGAATGGTGCTAAGGACCATGCCCACAGTCCATGTAGCCCAGCACCAGCTACTGCCGAGCAAGGTTCCAGATTCCCCCTTCGGGGCAACTTTGGCCCAGCGAGCGTCTTCCTCTGAGCCAGGAGGGTCGACAGCCCTTCCAAAGTGCTTGGTGTCCCGTCCTTTCACTGTGGATTTCTCCGACTCTGGCGAGTCTTTGTTCTGCCTGGACTCGCTCCATTCCTGCTAAGCTGCGGGCTGCTATCTTGTGGCAGTGAGTTCCACCGGCTCGTGGTGCCCAGCGGGCCCGGTGCTCATGGACACTCAGGCCAGTGCAGGCAGTTCTAACAGTGCAAGGGGGCCTCAGAGTGGCCGTAAATCTCACTGGCTCCCCACTCAAGGCCTCACGGCCCAGGGGAACCCCAGCATGGTCAGCTTGGGACGGGAGAGGCGAGATCTCCCTTTGGGACCGTTTGAGGGGAGAGATTAGGAGGGGGCAGCATGACCCCAACACGTCTCAGTAAACATCCTTCTCCGGGCACCTCCCCCCTACTCGTGGCTTAGCTCGGTGACCTCCCACCTTTGCCGGCTCTCCTGGGCCGGGGCTGGGGGTGTTTATCCCGCTCTCACCTGCCGCCCTCCTCTCCATGCAGCGAGAAGACGGACGCCACCAACGGAGGGACCCCCCCGTCAGCATGTGAGTGATGGAGCCGCAGCCCCAAGCCCCGCCGGTGCACTGGGTCCTCCCACTCCGGGGGCTGGGGAGCCGCCATTGGGGTAGCTGGCCCCAGGTCGGAGGGGAGCACGTGGGATTTCGGGCTCCAGGGGCGTGTGGGAGGGGCCTCCAGGGCTCCCCTTCCTAGGCTGGTGGCGTTGTCCCTCGAGGATGGGTCCCCGTCCTCTGCCCCCTGCCCCTCTCTCCAGTGAGGAACGTGGCTTCTGAGGGAGACAGTGAGCAGCTCCACAGAAAGACCCAGGAAGCCTGGCCCGGCCCCACCCCACACAGCAGCTCCTCCCCCACCAGCCCGGCCCCACGCACAGCAGCGCCTGCCCCACCAGCCCAGCCCCACGCACAGCAGTGCATTCCTCGCTCGGTGCTCTAAAATCCCCTCCTTGCCCACACTGGGAGCGCCCAGACGAGTGATTCTGTTTCTAGGGGCTCTTTGGCAGCTGGTTTCTTGCTGCCTGGTCTCGATACAATTCTGGGCACCAAACCCACTCGCCTTTAGGCAGAAACAGGGCTGGGTTTAGCCGCAGGACCGGGCCGGGAAGTGGGTTCTGTGGAAGGTGGGAGAACCAGATTTGCAGACCCAGCCATGGCGTGGGGTGTCTCTTGCTGGGGGGGACCGGTGGGCTGTGGAAGGGAGACCAAGGGGAGGTGCCTTATGTTTATGTAGGGTCTCCCCTCCAGACTGCAAGCACCATGTGTGTCTAGAGGGGGGAGCAGAGGGGGCAGAGAACGAGGGAGAAGGGATGGGAGCCTTCCCCGGACTTAGCACGGCATTGGCTGTCCTGCTCTGTTCCTGCCCTCAGCCGCCAGCCGGAGCTGCACGGGGACTCCGATCTCTGCCCCTTCGCACCCCTCTGCCACCAGCACCCCGGCCGGGCAGCCGACGGCCATCACCCGCCTGCACATGCAGCTGCACCTCCACGACCTGCAGCAGAACGCCAGCGACCTCCGCAACCAGCTGCAGCAGCTCAAGAAGCTGCAGGTGAGGAGCACCAGCCCGGGGCGCCGTCCGGGAGCGTGCCCGCCGGCTCTCATCGGGGCACATGCGGCTCAGGGCCAGGCGAGTCGGGCCTTGCCTCCTAGCACAGAGCTCCTGGCCCCAGTGGCAGGGGGTGGGGACGGTCACCCGCAGGCAGAAATGGCCCAGTCTGCAAAAGGACCCCCGGAGTCAGGCCTATGCTGGAAAACAAAGTGTGGTCTTAACCCGGGTTCAAATAGCAGTGAAGATCCAGCCACGTGGCTTTAACCCCAGGCTCCCCCATCACTCACGCTGCCGTGTCTGCACTGGTCTAAGAACACCCCTTTGTCACAGTGTAGACAGACCCTAAGGAGGCAGCTTGTCCTCCATGTGCCATTGTGTCCTCCGCCTCTTGTCCGAAACCACCATCTAGCGCCTGTGGTGCTGGCAATACGAGAACCCGCCTGAGACCCGCCAACGAGCCGTCCCGTGGCAATAGCCCCTGTGGGGGCAGAAAGCACCGCAGCCCGTTCACCAGCCCTGAGCCCGCTGTCCTGCTGCTCAGGGCTTGGACTCAGCAGCTTCTTGGCCTGGAGCAAAGCAAAGGAGCGTTGGTTGGCAAGGGGGGATTGGCTGTTCCGTGTCCAGTTAAGATCCGGGGTAGCGGAGCAGCGTTCCCCCACATCCACAGCCGGGCCCCCCAATCTCCCTCCTCTCTCCCTGCTAGCTCGTACCCGCACCCGCAGCTTGCACCAGAATCCCACCCTTCCTGCTGAGCGGTGCTGGCCCTGGCACTGGACGGCCAGGCAGATGGCAGCTCCCCGTCAGGAGCCAGGGATTTTGGTGGCCAGGCCCAGCTTTTCTTGGCCTTGTTTAGCGCCAAAGCTAATTACTAGGGACAGATTTGGGGGGAGCGGCGGTTCCGGCTGGTGCGGCAGAGATGGGGGAGGGGGAAGCGGTCCAGTCGGGTGGAATGGAGAACGGCTGACGCCCTCCCAGAGCCCGGCTCCCTCCGTCAATCGGCCAGATTCCTGGGAAATACGTCAGAGATCAAAGTCCAGTCTGTGCCACACCCACCCACCCCTGTGTCTGTCTCGCCCTGACCCTCCTTGGCAGACCCTGCCACAGCCAGGATTGCCAGGAGAACCAGCAGGGCCGAGCCCGGTGGCTTTGCCCGGGGAAAGCACGCAGAGTGCAGGGGTTGGGGAACCATCTTTGCCAGCTGTTTGATTTCCAGGCTGACCCGCGGGTGGACACAAGAGCCGGCCTGGTAGTCGTGATGAAGGGTGGTTGGTTGCTCTCCAGTGGGACAGAGGAAAAGGGGATCCCCGGCGAGCCCCCCAACCTGTGTGCTAGGGCTGAGATGCACCCACCTGTCACGCTGGGGGGTTAATGTGTAATCGACTTGTCCCCCCCAGTGCCACCACCACGTTCTCCCCCATGCAGTGACAGCCTCATGTTATCCCCAGAGATGGGGTCAGCACCTCACACGCATGGCCCTGGGGAATCCCCCCTCGTCAGGGCACTTGGCTGCTGGGTGGCAGCCCCCCAGGTTCCCAGCCAGCCTTGAATCCCTCCCACCCTTCGCCCTCCTATGTGCAAACGGGAGCTCCCTGTCTCCTGTTCTACTAGGAAAGACTCCCTTGCTGAGCTGGGGTTCTGGCTCCCCGTGCCTTGCTCCAACCACTAGATCACACTCCCGGCTAGAACGGGGAATAGAACCCAGGAGTCCTGGCTCCCCCTGCCCTGCATTGCCATTCTGGGTGTTCGGATCTGTATTGGGGGGCGGGGACAGAATCGGTCGGCTTTTCCGTTTCCTCGTGCTCCCTGAAGTATCCCCAGTTCACGCCCTCCCGTCCCTTCTCTGTCCCCCCACCCCACCCCGCCTCTCTGACCTCACAGCTGCAGAACCAGGAGACGGTGAAGACGATGCTGCGGCGGACGGAGACGGAGATCAGCGTGCGGGTGACGGACACCATGCGCAAGCAGGAGGACCCCCTGCAGCGCCAGCGCAGCCTGGTGGAGGAGGAGCGGCTCCGCTACCTGAACGAGGAAGAGCTAATCACCCAGCAGTTAAAGTGAGGGCGGGATTGGGGGGGTGGGGCGCCCTGTGCCTGTCCCTGACTCTGCCTATGGCTCTGCCTTCTCCGAGTGGGCCTGGGAACGGCTCTGGGAATTCAAGTCTGTGTGGCCAGCTCCCCAGCTGGTATAAATTGGCCATAGCACCAGTGGGCCAGTTCGGAGAGGCCGCCAGTCGGCCTTCGTGCCGGTGCCTGATCCTGAATAGGTACCAGAGCTGCTAACGGCCCAACGGGCACAGCCCGGGGCCTGAGCTGCCAGCTGTGCGTGCGTGCCCCAGGAGCCCTGCCCGCACTCACCGATCCAGCCCAGCTGCTCCCCTTCCCCCAGCTCCCCCTCGCCCCGGCCTGGCGCGGAGGACGGGGGAGTGACATTCGCACGCTGTGCTTCCAGTGACCTGGAGAAGTCGGTGGAGAAGATCCAGAAGGACAATCACCGGCTCGTCCCCGTGCAGGAGCTGGAGGAGAAGGCCGTGGTGCTGAAACAGCTGGGGGAGACGCTGACCGAATTGAAGGGTGAGAGGGGGCCGGTGAGAAGAGAGGGCCGAGGGCCGGGGGGGACCCAGCAGTGCGTAGGTCTGGGGGCTGGTAGGATCATGGGCACGATTAGCTTGCACTCCTGAATGCTATCCAAGCGCATTCAATTGCACCCGTCAGGGATGGCCTAGGTTTGCTTGGTCCTCAGCGCCGGGGGCGGGGGCTGGGCTTCATGACGGCTCAGGGTCGCTTCCCGCCCTCCATTTCTGCGATTGTGTGGAGGTGGATGCGGGGCAGCCGTGGAGATGTGTGTGTGCCGGGCTCCGTATTCAGGATGGTTTGTGTGTGCGTTTGCAGGTGCACTTGTTGTTTTAGTTTATGTAGGAGGCTGTGCCCGGGGGCATATGTGCCGACAATTACAGGTGTTTCTGTGTCCGCATGTACTCGATGTGCAATTTGCATCCGCAGTCCCCAGCGGAACCAATGAGAACCAGGCGTCCAATCCCCTTAGGCAGCTTTCAAAGCTTCACCCAGAAGGCGTTTGGACCTTTGATTTTATTGTGGGGTTGGCTTGTGGTTTGGAGCTGGCAGACGTGAACCTGGAATTGCACACACGTGTGTGTTTGGTTTGTTGTCTGTGGAAGTTTGCATATGTCCCATGTGTGAACCAGATGGTTACCAGGTGTGTAAGTTTGGCTGCGTGAGTCATGTGTTTGGGAGTTGTATATGTCTGGGTTGTATGTGTATTTGCATGTCTGGGTTTGTGTGTGTCTCCCTGCGTTGGTGTGTTCACATGCTTGTATCGTATGTTTACCTGTGAGTTTGTATGTATTTGGGTTGCGTGAGCTGGTGTGTGTGTGTGTGTGTGTGTGTTGCGTGTTGCCTCCCTGTGTTTGGGTGGCGTGTTGCCTGCATGTTTGGGTTGTGTGTTGCCTGTGTGTTTGCACGTCTCTGGGTTGCAGGTTTGCATGTATTTGGGCTGCGGGCTGGTTGCACGTGTCTGGGTTGTGTGTTGCCTGTGTGTTAGTGTGGCCGCACGCCTGCCGGTGTGTTTGCGGCTCTCCCACGTGACTGCCTGCGTGGCTGGGTCCCAGTTTGCTCTGCTAGCTGTCAGAGGGAGTGCCGGAGACGCCGCCTGAGTGGATCTGACAGCTCATGGCGCTTGTGGCTCTGCCTCGGCCTCCCCTGCCGCCAGGGGCCTGCGCTCAGCCGTCCCCCCCCTGCCATGGCCCATCTCTGGGCTGGAGTCCCCCTCCCCTCCTGTAGCAAAACCCCCATTGAACATGGCAGAGTTTGTGCTTCCCGGAGCCAAGCCAGCTGCTAAGCGTAGGTGTGTTAAGAGCTGCCGTGGGCATGGGAGGGCATGGGAGCGATGGGAGGGCATGGGAGCGATGGGAGCGATGGGAGGGCATGGGAGCGATGGGAGGGCATGGGAGCGATGGGAGGGCATGGGAGGGCATGGGAGTGGACGGCCAGCAGACAGGGGGCTGGGCTTTGCCTGGCCTTTAGATCGACCAGGGAGAGCGCCCCTCCCCCATCACCCCCGCCTGCCACGTGGATGCGGAAGGTGGCCGGCAGCCAGAGCGAATGGGTGGAGCACAAGGCTGGGAGCCAGGAGCCCCCTGCGTTCGAATCTGGCCCCGCCACCGACTCGCTGCACGTCCTTGGTCAAGGCTCCCCGTGCCCATGGCGGGTGCCCCTCTCCCACAAGTGCAGATAACAAGTTACTGCTGCCCCACTTTCAACCAGGTTTGACCCACTAGCTCCGCCCGTCACCCCGGAAGCAGTGACAGCCCTGGCCAGCCCCGACAGCGAGAAAGAGAGGGTACAAACAGCCCAGCGAGCAGAGGGGGTGTAACCGCCGCCCTGTGCTCAGGGTGAACGTAACAAACAGCAGGAGCCTCCTCCCACCCGGGGGAGGCTGCCCGAGCATCTGAACCGTGTGGCTGGTGGGGGGTTGGCTGGGTCAGGGTGGGGGCGTGGGAAGCAGGAGAAAATTCAGAGCCGCAGAGAGAGGAGGCAGCAAGGAAGCGCTAGACCCAGTGTCGCCTCTCTAGGTGTTTCTGTGAGTACAGGGTTACCGTATTTCAAGGTCCCGAAGAGAGGGCACTGCCAGGGGAAGGCAGGGGGGACAGTTTCTGTGGCAATACCATCCCAGGCCCCCCTTACTCCTGCGGAACGGCCTTCAGAGCCGGGTGCCCGGTCAGCAGCCGCTGCTCGCCAGCCGCCCAGCTCTGAAGGCGAGGGGAAGAGGACAAGTGAGGGAAAATGACAGACATTTGTCCCTATGTCAGAAATCCCCCGGGATGGAGATTGGAGGGCCAGAAAAGAGGTGGCGTTCAGGGAAAGCCGGACGTACGGTAACCCTGCGTGAGTAGGCAGAGGTGCTCTGGCCCTGCGTCGTGTGCGTGGCGGGCTGTGCCCATGGCAGGGGCTGTGGCGGCTCTGCCTGCACAGGGAGTGCCCATGAGCTGCCGCTTGCAATCACGGGAGCTTTTCTCCTAGGCCGGACGGGGAGGAGGGTTTTCCCCTACGTTCTCCCAGCCATGCCAGGCAGACGTGGGCAAGGCAGAGCCGGGTGTGTCTCTGGGTGCAGGGCTTTGCGTTCCCATGCAGCGGGGAGGGGCCTCCCTGGGCCTGCTCTGACCCTGCTCCTCCCCCGCCCAGCTCACTTCCCCAGCCTGCAGAGCAAGATGCGGGTGGTGCTGCGGGTGGAGGTGGAGGCCGTGAAGTTCCTCAAGGAGGAGCCGCACCGGCTGGACGGCCTGCTGAAGCGCTGCAAGACCGTGACAGACACCCTCGCCCAGATCCGCAGGTGAGCTACTCCCAGCCTGGATCCACAGGGGAGTCCTGCTACCCCACCCCAGGGCGGGTCCTGGCTCCCTGGGCCCAGATCCTGGTGTGCCCTCCCAGCCTGGATCCACAGGGGAGTCCTGCTACCCCACCCCAGGGCGGGTCCCGGCTCCCTGGGCCCTGATCCTGGTGTGCCCTCCCAGCCTGGATCCACAGGGGAGTCCTGCTACTCCACCCCAGGGCAGGTCCTGGCTCCCTGGGCCCAGATCCTGGTGTGCCCTCCCAGCCTGGATCCACAGGGGAGTCCTGCTATCCCACCCCAGGGCGGGTCCTGGCTCCCTGGGCCCTGATCCTGGTGTGCCCTCCCAGCCTGGATCCACAGGGGAGTCCTGCTACCCACCCCAGGGCGGGTCCTGGCTCCCTGGGCCCAGATCCTGGTGTGCCCTCCCAGCCTGGATCCACAGGGGAGTCCTGCTACCCACCCCAGGGCGGGTCCTGGCTCCCTGGGCCCAGATCCTGGTGTGCCCTCCCAGCCTGGATCCACAGGGGAGTCCTGCTACCCCACCCCAGGGCGGGTCCTGGCTCCCTGGGCCCAGATCCTGGTGTGCCCTCCCAGCCTGGATCCACAGGGGAGTCCTGCTACCCCACCCCAGGGCGGGTCCTGGCTCCCTGGGCCCAGATCCTGGTGTGCCCTCCCAGCCTGGATCCACAGGGGAGTCCTGCTACCCACCCCAGGGCGGGTCCCGGCTCCCTGGGCCCAGATCCTGGTGTGCCCTCCCAGCCTGGATCCACAGGGGAGTCCTGCTACTCCACCCCAGGGCGGGTCCTGGCTCCGTGGGCCCGGAACCGGGTGTGCCCGCCCCGCGTGGATCCACAGGAGTCCTGCTACTCCACCCCAGGGCGGGTCCTGGCTCCCTGGGCCCAGATCCTGGTGTGCCCTCCCAGCCTGGATCCACAGGGGAGTCCTGCTACCCCACCCCAGGGCGGGTCCTGGCTCCCTGGGCCCAGATCCTGGTGTGCCCTCCCAGCCTGGATCCACAGGGGAGTCCTGCTACCCACCCCAGGGCGGGTCCGGGCTCCTGGGCCCAGATCCTGGTGTGCCCTCCCAGCCTGGATCCACAGGGGAGTCCTGCTACCCCACCCCAGGGCGGGTCCCGGCTCCTGGGCCCAGATCCTGGTGTGCCCTCCCAGCCTGGATCCACAGGGGAGTCCTGCTACCCCACCCCAGGGCGGGTCCTGGCTCCCTGGGCCCAGATCCTGGTGTGCCCTCCCAGCCTGGATCCACAGGGGAGTCCTGCTACCCCACCCCAGGGCGGGTCCTGGCTCCTGGGCCCAGATCCTGGTGTGCCCTCCCAGCCTGGATCCACAGGGGAGTCCTGCTACCCCACCCCAGGGCGGGTCCTGGCTCCCTGGGCCCAGATCCTGGTGTGCCCTCCCAGCCTGGATCCACAGGGGAGTCCTGCTACCCACCCCAGGGCGGGTCCTGGCTCCCTGGGCCCAGATCCTGGTGTGCCCTCCCAGCCTGGATCCACAGGGGAGTCCTGCTACTCCACCCCAGGGCAGGTCCCGGCTCCCTGGGCCCAGATCCTGGTGTGCCCTCCCAGCCTGGATCCACAGGGGGGTCCTGCTACTCCACCCCAGGGCGGGTCCTGGCTCCTGGGCCCAGATCCTGGTGTGCCCTCCCAGCCTGGATCCACAGGGGAGTCCTGCTACTCCACCCCAGGGCGGGTCCTGGCTCCTGGGCCCTGATCCTGGTGTGCCCTCCCAGCCTGGATCCACAGGAGTCCTGCCATCCCACCCCAGGGCGGGTCCTGGCTCCCTGGGCCCAGATCCTGGTGTGCCCTCCCAGCCTGGATCCACAGGGGAGTCCTGCTACTCCACCCCAGGGCGGGTCCTGGCTCCCTGGGCCCAGATCCTGGTGTGCCCTCCCAGCCTGGATCCACAGGGGAGTCCTGCTACCCCACCCCAGGGCGGGTCCCGGCTCCCTGGGCCCAGATCCTGGTGTGCCCTCCCAGCCTGGATCCACAGGGGAGTCCTGCTATCCCACCCCAGGGCGGGTCCTGGCTCCCTGGGCCCAGATCCTGGTGTGCCCTCCCAGCCTGGATCCACAGGGGAGTCCTGCTACCCCACCCCAGGGCGGGTCCTGGCTCCCTGGGCCCAGATCCTGGTGTGCCCTCCCAGCCTGGATCCACAGGGGAGTCCTGCTACCCCACCCCAGGGCGGGTCCTGGCTCCCTGGGCCCAGATCCTGGTGTGCCCTCCCAGCCTGGATCCACAGGGGAGTCCTGCTACCCCACCCCAGGGCAGGTCCCGGCTCCCTGGGCCCTGATCCCTGCTGGGGCAGAGGGAGGGGTCTGGTTCCTCTCTCCGCTCCACCAACGATCCCATTCTCAGTCACCCCTTTGTCAAATTTCCCAGCCAGCCCCTTCCTGCTCTCTCGGGCATGGGAGGCGCTCCCCGTATCCATGCCCACAGCCGCTCTTCGTCCTCTGCCCTGAAGCCTGCGCCTGACGGTGCTTGGGCAGCTGGGCTCAGATCCTCCCAAGGGATTTGGGCACCTCAATACCTGGTGTCTCTCCATGCACCGATCAGAATAATCTCACAGGTCCCTTGAGCTGCCCCATCTGTCCGTCTGTCTCTATCCGCTCATTGTCTTTCGTCTTCGAGTGGAAGCTCGTTGGGGCAGGGGCTGCCTTTTTGTTCTGGGTTTGTACTGCACCTAACACGACGGGTGCTCATCACACCCTCTAGGCACCCCAGTAATTACTGGAATACAAACGATGATCATTAGTGCTGCCTGGGAAAGGACAATTTAGTCCTGGTGGGAAATTTCAATTGAGTTTTGAATTGTGAAATTTTGTGTGTGCGTTTGACCAAAAAAAACCCAAACCCAACAGCGGGATGGGGAGGGGAGGGGGTTGAAAAACCTTTTTTGGTTAAAAAAAAAAGAAAAATGTTTGTTTTGAAAACTGAAAACGCCCCATTATTTGGCGGTTGTTGATAAATGTATCGACCCACACGGAACTGTTCGATGTGGTTGAAAATGTGTTTGGCAACAGGTTACAGCACTTCCTGGCTGCGCTGCCCCCACCCCCACCCCAGCCCCCCAACTCCCCAGCCCCCCATGGGGACCTCTGAACTCTGTTCCATTGGCAGGCAAGTGGATGAGAGCGTGTGGGCTCCGTCCAACAACCTGAGCCAGTCCCCGAAGAAGGTGGCATCAGAGACCGATTTCAGCAAGGGTCTGGATTTCGAGGTCCCCACCAGCCCCCCGATGAACCTCCATGACCTGACCGCCTCCACAGATACCCTGGGCACGCCGGGCTTCGGGCAGAGCGGCCCCCAGCCCCCCAAGAGCAATAACCCCTCCCGGGCTCCGGAGATGGTGCCGGCCAAGACCCAGACGGGCCCCGAGATGCCCGGCAGGAGGAGTGCGGACAAGGCCGTGTCCGTGGAGGTGAGAGCTGGGGTCGGGGGAGAGCCTGGCGCTCCTGCGGTGTTGTCTGGCCTGTCGCACACCCAGGAGAGGTTCAAGGCCAGGCCTGCAGGCCAACCCTGTTAGGAACTGAGAATAAAGTGCTCCGGGATTTTTATACTGCAGGGCTTGAATCAGCCCTGTCACTCTGGGGTGTGTGCTGTAGGGGGCGCCATCTCCCCACCTATCAACATTCCCCACTGAAGCAGCTGTTGTCTTCTCTGCTGCTCAGTAGCTCCCCCGCTGGCTGCCTGCACAGGATAGAGCAGCCTGGGGGCTGCTCTGACATGAGGCGGCTCAGCGTGAGCCGAAAGAGAATCCTCTGGGAGAGAATCTGCCCTGGACTATTGATTGGGGCCTCTTTGAAATTGGTTTGGAAAAGCCGGGCAGTGCTGGGTTAAACCTTTAGTCCTGGAGTCTATTTATAAGGAGACCTAGAGGTTAGAGCAAGGGGAGGCCAGGGAGTCAAGACTTCTGGGTCCTGTCCCCAGCTCAGAGACGGAAGTGAGGGCTCGTGGTTAGAGCAGGCAGGGCTGGGAGTCAGGACTCCTGGGCTCTGTTCCCAGCTAGAGGAGGGGAGTGTGAGCAGAGAAAAGTGGACAAGGAATCAGGCCTCCGAGGTGCCATCCCCACCTCCGCCACTGACTCACTGTCACCTTGGGCAAGTTGCTTTCCCCTCTTCATGCCTCAGTTTCCCCAGCGATGATTTCCCCAGCTTACAGGAGGGGGTGTGAGGATGATCCAGGTGGCAGGGACCCTTCCTCTGCAGGCAGAGTCACCTGCTGGGATCATCGAGATGGATCTCACTGATTCCCAGCCGGCGCCGAGGCCTGGGGCCTGGGTGGCCCCTCTCTCTCTCCTGGTCCCTGCCTGTGGCTCACGTCTCCTGGGATGTGAAATGCTTTGGTCTAACTAGTTTTTGGGCTTAATACAGGGACGTGTGCGGGAGGTTTTCTGGCCCAGGCTATACAGGGGTCAGCCTAGATTAGGAGTTCTCAAATTTCACTGCACCGCAACCCTCTTCTGACAACAGAAACTATGACAGGACCCCAGGAGAGGGGGCTGAAGCCTGAACACGCCCAAGCCCCACTGCCCCGGGGCTTTGGCCCCAGGTTCCAGCAAGTCTAAGCCAGCCCTGGCGACCCCATTAAAACAGGGTCCCGACCCCCAGCTTGAGAACCGCTGGCCCAGATGATCCCTTCTGGCCACAGACTGTATGAAACCCTCTAGTGACTCAAACCCTTTGGAACAGCTATTCCCGGGGTTCCTCCCAGAGCCCCCCAGCCTGTACCCCGGGATTCTGTGCAGCTGGGGGTGGAGCTGAGTGCCCCAGATCCTCGTCCGGGTGCCACCTGTTCCCTGGGACGGGGAAGGCTCCCCCGGTCCGACCCCCCATGCAAGCCGCAGCGAGCTCTGCTTTCTGCCGGCAGGCCGCCGAGCGGGACTGGGAGGAGAAGAGGGCAGCACTGACCCAGTACAGCGCCAAGGACATTAACCGCCTCCTGGAGGAGACCCAGGCCGAGCTCATGAAGGCCATCCCCGACCTGGAGTTTGCCGCCAAGCACAAGCAGGCCACCGGCAGCGCCGCCTCCACGCCGGAGCACAAGCCCTCCAAGCCGCAGCACGCACAGAAAGCCACCGCCAAAATCGACCCCAACGGCCGCAGGGGCTCAGGTAGGGGACAGGGCAGAGCGGGGGAAGGGGTGGTCAAAAACCAGGGGTGCCCTTGGTAACACACCTCTGCCTCAGCTCTGAAGGTGCCCTCCCAAGTCGCACCCCCAGACCGCACCCCTCTTCAGCCTCTCTGCTACCCGCAGTGAGTCAGGACTCCTGGGTTCCATACCAGGCTCTCGGCGAGGAGTGGGCTTTAGTGGGGTGTCAGGACGCCTGGGTTCTATCCCCAGCCCTGGGAGGGCCGTGCAGCCTAGGGATTCTGCTCACACCCAGCTGCTGCGTCGATTCCTGCGGGATGCTAGCTCTGAACCTATCCCCTCCCAGGCCGGGGCAGCCGTCTCCCTGCGGCCCATCAGCTGGGGAATTCGGGCAGAAAGGGATTGAGGGGGACATGAGCATGGGCACAGGTAGTGCACCCCTGCAGGGCTGGTGTTACAATCACACACACACACACACACACACACACACACACACCCCCCATTAGCAAATCTATAAGGATGGCTGAGGCTGCAGCGCCCTCTCTTGGCCAGCCTGGGAAGTGCAAGAGACTCTCCCTCCCAATGCTGGCATGTGGCCTGCTAGGACCATCTGCAGTTCAGACCAGCCCCTGGCAGCTCTTCCAAGCTGCAAGCAGGACCTGCTCTGAGCGCCGCGCTGCTCCCTGGTGGAGAACCGTGCTCCGTGCAGGAAACACGGGTGAGCCTAGAAACTCAGCTGGGTTGGCATCAGGGGGGTTGAATGCGGTTTCGGAGGGTTTCCCTGCTGCCTTAACCAACGGGTCCCTATTGGAAGGGCTTTGCACCAGGTATGGGAACTGCTGCATTTCTGTCCACCGCCTGTAATGTGGACTGAATTTTAGAGCTCATGGTGCTGGCTAAGCTGCCCCCAGATCTACTAATGCACCCAGGGCCCCGTTCCTGCAAGGTCCTGAGCACCCTCTCAGGTTGCGGAGGGCGATCAGCACCTCGCAGGATTGGTCCCGTGATCCCTGATCCATGGCTAGCCCGGCCCTAGGCACGTCTGCCTCTCGGGCTGCGCAGGGCCGGTTGTGTGGCCGACCGTGCGCTGGGGCCTACGGGTGAGGTCCCCGGCGCCCTGTAACCCGACCCAAAAGGGGTCAGCAGCCAGGCCCTCCGAGCCAGAGGCAATCAGCGTGTCCTACGTAAGCCGCTGCCCTGTTGCAAAAGCCACAGGGATGTTCCCATCACACCCACGCCCCAAAGAGCACACGTCCTTCCTTATTGCACCGGCACATTCACAGGTGGGGGAACCCCCCAGGCTGGGCTGCCCCACACCCGCCTGAGCTGTGGACCCCTGGGGATTCCGCTGTGCCCCGCTCGACCGTAGGAGAGTCCCTGGCTTGGGGGGGGTGGATCGGGGAAGAGCCGGGCCTTGCCTCTAACGGCCCAGTTGTTTCCCCAGACGAGCTGACAGTCCCCAGGTATCGGACCGAGAAGCCCTCGAAATCGCCGCCTCCCCCCCCTCCTCGCCGGAGCTTCCCTTCCTCCCACGGGCTGACCACCACCCGCACCGGCGAAGTGATCGTCACCAGCAAGAAGGACTCCAGCTTCATGAAGGTATGGGGCGGGCTCCCCGGGGGGGGCGGGGAGCGGGAAGCCCCGGCCGGCCCCGGACGCCCAGGGATGATCCCCCCGCCCCCTCTCGCCCTTGCAGAAGGCGGAGTCGGAGGAGCTGGAGTCCCAGAAGCCCCAGGTGAAGCTCAGGCGGACGGTGTCGGAGGTCACCAGGCCCGCGTCCACCCCGCCCATCATCGCCTCCGCCATCAAGGACGACGACGAGGAGGACCGGATCATCGCCGAGCTGGAGGTGGGTGGGAGGGACACACATGACGGGAGCCCGCCCAGAATGACCCCCCCCTCCAGTCACCCTGGGCCCGATCCTGCACTCGCTCAGGAGGAGGAGCACTGCCATCACCAGAAGCAGGCTCGGGCCCCTGGCACGCAGGCAAGGAAGCACTGCCGCCTGGGGGAGGCACTGGGGAGGGGCAGTCGATCAGGTCACAGTGTACCCGGGGTAGTGGTCTGGTCCTAGCGTCTCCGCTCCTGGCTTCACGGAGGGACAGCTGGGCTCGTCAGCAGTCAGTGGGTTCGATCCTCCGGGGGCCCAGCAGGCTCAGTGTGGGGGGGGGCACCGGGCTTTGGCAGAGCGACCCCACCCCTTCACTCCAGGCTTCCGGCCGGTTTTGGAGTGTAGCCCCACCTGGCAGGTGCTCTGAAGCTCTGCCAGGTTCAGAGAAGGGTAGGTTGGAGTCCCCGCGCCCGGGATGGAAACCCGGAAGTCCAGGTACCCTGAGACGATCCATTCAGACACCGTGTCCTGGGGGGCGCCAGAAATCTCCCCCGAAAGCTGGCGCTTGCCCCATTTCCACACATCAGACAGAGCCGAGGGCTAGACGTCCGGGACACTTCTTGGGTCCTATTGAGTTCCCCCGTGGCTGGCTAGCACCGGGGGCTCCCTGGTCCAAACCCCACCGAGTATCTAGTTTGGGCGTCCAGCCCTGCTTGAAACCCGTTTGCAGACACCCCCATCGGACCGAGTGCCAGGGGAGTGCATGAGCCAGGCCGTGATGAGAGCGGCAGGCAGGAGAAACGAGCTCCCTGTCCCAGAATCAGAGCCACCAGAGACCCTGTGTTCCCCTCGGGCTCCGTCCCAGGCTGGGCCGGGGTTCTCCGTCCCCAGGGGACAGGCCGGACGCCACAGGGCACACGTCGTTCCAGGGGAGGAGCGTCTCTGTGGCCAGGTTTCCAGCTGTCACTTTAACACCCCCACACCAGTGCACAGCCGAGGAGAGCCGCTGCGAGCTGGCGTCGGCGCGTCTAGGACGAGGCCAGGCTAGGGAGCGGCAGGCCCGGGGCTCCCTCTGCGCGTTTGATTTCTGCTGCACAACCCACCGTGTTCTGACTCCCCAGGTGTTTCAGAGAAGCTCTGGCTCCCCATTTATCCCCAAGTTCCGCTGCGACCGGCTCGCGGCCGCCGTCTCCCCCGCTCCCGCAGACTTGTGGCCCAATGGGGCCGCGCTGGCAGCCGAAGGATGGAAGGTAACAGCTTGTGCCCGATCGCAACTCCCTCTTCCACCCGGCTGGCTGCCGCTGCACCTCTGCCTGGCCGCCCGGCCCGTCGGCTCCCCCCTTTCACGCGCTCTCCGGATTAACAAACTAACGGCTCCTCACAGCCCCCACATCACTCCCCGACGCTGGCGCGGGCTGGACTGACAGCACGGGACTGAGCACTAACCACCAGAGCGACAGCCCCTGGCGCCAGGCTCTGCACCCACGTGGGTGGGGCACAGGTGTGCGTGTGGAGGAGGTGCCAGCTCCCACCGGAGGGGGATGGAAGGGTCTCGTCACTGCACGCAGGATGCCTCACTGGAACGAGGGCTCTGGGGGGCGATGCATGTCGTGCCCTGGGGACAATGGCCTCGCCCCTGGCTCATGATCTGGTCTGAGCTGTGCAGGGGCCTAGCCGGGTGGCCAGTGGTAGGAGACACCCGGTTTCTCCACTGGGTCAGGGTCTGGCGCTTGGACCTGCGATGGCCCCGTTGGGTCGGGTGTGGGTGGGAGAAGACGACCGAGGGCTGGCTGGCAGGCGAGAGCACAGAAAGCGGGAGGCTGGAAGGGGGTAAAGCCGAAGAGGGCGTGGCACGGGGGGGGGCAGAGGGTACAGAGAGGGGAGAAGATGGGCCTGAGGGAGCTGGACCCTCGAGCCTGGGGGTGGGGAAGAGCCGGGGCGAAGAGAGGGAGGGAAGGGACCGGGGGAGAGGGTAGGATTCTGCCCAAGAGCCCTGGGCATGATCCTTCCAGGCCCAAGGGCCGTCACACCCTGGGGATCCCGCCAGCCGGCAAGAGAGCTGGGCCCCTCCAGGCCGCTCCCGGCTCAGTGCTACGCAGAGCCAGTCGCTGCTGCAGAGAGTAACTCTCTTCCGATGGAAGGAGACGGTTCCCGGCATATTCCAGTCCTAGGGGCCAATCCTGCCTGCAACCCAAACAGCTGGGTCAGCGGAGCCCTTGGGCATCCGCCCTCCCTCCCCATGGCTCATCTCCTCCTCTGCTGTCCCCCGCCGAACAAGGGTCAGATCCAACCAACCTGGGACTCACCCTCTGCCCCTGGCTCCGTGCTGGGAGGTGCTCCAGGAGCTGGCCAGGGGGCAGCATCCCCAAACATGCCCCGCGCCCAGCCGCCGCCTCGCCCTTTATTGACGGGAGCCATTGGCAAGGCCCACGGCTCAGAGCATGGCAGCCAAGGAGCTCCACTGTACCAAGAGGAGACGTGATGCCGCCCTGCGCGTCCCCATCCCCGGCTGTCCTGCTGCCCTCTGCCCCTCTCTGTCTGTCGATCTCTTTCCCTCTTCTGCAGTCCCATCTCCCGCCGTGTCCCACTCCCGCACACCAGCAGCCGCGCTCCCCTTCTGCGCCAGACCGGCGGCTCTGTGCTGCCTTTCCTGCCCAGCGTGCGCTGTGTGGAATCGAGGGAGCTGAATCTCCAGCTGCTGGGTGGGGGCGGTGTGGAAGCTGCTCCCCAGGGAGTCTCTGCCGCCAGCCCCTGCCTCTTTCTGGCAGGAGTGTTTAGATCCTGGGGGGGGGGTGGCTCAGGCCCAGCTCTGGTCCTGGATGTCGGTGCCTGGCCTTGTCGTTTTCCCCTCCTCCCCCCACCTGCCTTTGCTGGATCCTAGAACCCCAGAGGGTGGTGGTAGAATGAGACCTGCTGCGTCGGGGCACCCCATGCGGGGCCGTTCCCACACCACGAATCCCGGGAAATGGGGCGGCCCCAGCCAGGCCCAGCGGGAGGAGCAGAATAACCCGTCTTGTTGCCCTGTTCTGCCACTAGGCTGCAGCGGCCAGCCAGCCCGATGCTGGAACAGACTCCAGCCGCCAGCTGTCAGTCCAGGTAAGCGCTATGGGCGGGGGGTGTGGAGGGCCTGGGCAGAGTCCCTTGCTAGCCCCCAGCTGCAGACAAAGCAAGTGCTGCTAGCCCAGAATCCCCTACCCCTGAAAACACTAACACCTCCCTGCAGTGCACAGCTCAGGGGGGGGGTCCCAGGCCCCTCTGCCTCCAGAATGTATTAGCCAAGCGGGTCAGAGACACACCCCTTGTGTGTCCCTAGCCTCTGACTGCCAGAAGCTGGGACTGGACGATGGGCTGGATCGCTGGATAATTGCCCTGTTCTGTTCATTCCCTCTGAAGACAGGACCATGGGCTAGCCGGACCACTGGTCTGACCCAGCCTGGCCCTTCTGATATTCTAATGTTATAGTATCGGGCAGGATAGAGGCTGACTCGGCTCCTTCTCTGGGGATTTCTTCATTGTAGGGACCCGCGGCCCACTGCATCTCCTCCGCAGTGCGTCTTTAACCCTGATTTCAGCTCTGTCGGCAGGCTCTTTAAACAGCACGTTGGCTACGTGTTCCCCAGGGCAGCAGCTGTGCTAGTTAGGTGCCTAACTCCCATTGGCTCCTCTCACATACCCAGGTGCACTGTACAGTCCAGTGGGCCTCTAACGGCATCGAGAGGTGCCTAAGTCACCATGCCCCAAAGAGGTTACTGAAACCAAGCCCTCCCTCTTGAGTTGTTCTGCGTCAGGCATGGCCCAGCGCTCAGGGGCTGCAGAAGTGGCTGGATAGTCTGGGATTATAGACCCAGTGGGTGGATTGTGAAGTTGGCAGCCCAGGCTAGGCAGGTACCTTCTAAGAAGCACTCAGCTCTGTTCATTTGCACGGTAAACTTCTCCCACTTCCCGCCTGCTGTTAACTGGTCTGAATTTTCTCCATAGGAATCGGCCTCTCCAGCCAGTCCGGCTGTCCCCCTCCCTCAGATTGTGCTCACCGAGTGGGTGTCTGACCCGCCTTCGCCTGAAGCAGAGCTGGAGGTGGCTGCAGAAACAGGCAGCCGTCAGTGCGCTGACCAGTCCAGCACCAGAGAGGTGGGAATGGAAGGATCTCCACATGTTGAGCCGACACAGGCCATGGCGGAAACCGAGAGAAACTTGGAGGGGTTGGGGATCTTGCCAAGCAACCCTGAGAACCAGGCCGAAGGAGAGGAAAACTCTCTCATCCGGGTGCCATCTGATTTCTTAGAGCAGGCTCTGTCGGCCCCTGGAGGTGCTCCAGAAGGAGAGAGAGCATTCGTAGTAACAACCCCCCCGACCCAGGCTCTGTCAAAGGATGGAGGGAACCCCTTGGTTGAGGAGGAAGGAGAAAAGGTTGGGACATTGAATGCCGGAGAGGAAGGCAGCTGTGAGACTATGGCCTACGGGCCAGTTGTCCGTGTGGAGGACAGACCCCTCGTCGATCTCGTGAAAGAAGCCGTGGACCCTGAAGTGGGTTCCGAGAAGGTCTCCTCCATCACTGACGAAGGCGAAGGGTCTAAAGCGGCCGTGGGATTTCACGACGCTGTCCCAGAACCCAAAGCCAGGAGGACCAAGCCAAGCTTGGAGGGGATGCCCCCCGCTTCTGAAGACCCCCGTGCGGCTAGCAAGCAGGGGCAAAGGGAAGACCTCACTGGCTGTCCAGCCTCAAAGTGTCCAACACCAAGACCAAGATCTTTCCCAGGCCAAGATCCAAACCACCAGGTGTCTGAACAACTCACGATACAGCCTCCTGAGGAGCACTTCAGTGCTTCATCGAGATCCAGTGAGCACAGAGCCACCTCTGGACAGAGAACCCTAGACCGACTTGCAGATGGAGAGGAGACCAAGGCAGTCTTGAATACCGGAGGGTCCCCAGCAGAGAGAGAGCACGAACCGGACCTAGAAGGCAAAACCAAAGAAGAAATGTCTCCTCTCGGCTTTGCAAGTCTAAGCAGCCACGAGATTTGTGAATGCACGTACCAAAGACTGGACAGCCTTGAAGAAACTATCCGTGAGCTGGAGATGACCATTAATGAAATCAATATCCACCCGTCAGCTGAATTTATATTCCGGAGAGAGCTGCTGGGACAGCTGGGGACTCAGGATGACAGAGGGCTAAAGGAGGGCTCGGGGGATCTTGAACACAGTTGCTGGCATGCCAGGACCGTGGATTCAGGACAGGGTGAGGCTGATGCTCCCAGGAGGTCATCTCTGAGCGGGACCAAGCCGCCTCTGCACCCCAAGCCGCAGCTTCCGCTCGACAGTCCTAAGGTTTATTTTTTGTTATTCCTCTTGTTGTGCTCTACGCTCGGATTCCCTCTGACGCCTTCTCTTCCTCCGCCTCTCCCCGGCCCCACCCCCTTCCTGAGAATCCAGCTTCCCCTAGAGCCGAGGTGTAAAAAACGTCCCCTCCTCTTCCCCCGGCATTCGGACAGACCCTGTGATAACTGCAAAAGGGGGGGAGAAATAACGGAGACGGGTGGCACGTGAACCGGAAAGGCAGCAGGCCCTTTGCAGACGAACTGGCCCACCAGTTCTCTGTCTTTCTCTCGTGAGCCTTGTGGCGGATTTTTTACACCTTGTCCCCCCGCTGGGTGTTAGCGCTGAATTAGACCACAGTCAGCAGTCTTCATCCATTGCCCCCGCGTTCCAGTGCCATCCGGTAGGGGAGGGGTGACTGGCTTCATGGCATGGCACAGACCTGGAAACAAGTGTGTCAGTTAACCACTGAGACCCTGGCCACCCCTCTGCTTTGGAACTCGAGTGCTGGCTGCTGGGTGCAAATTCAAACTGTAGCTGGACGGCTGGATGTCAAGTTTGCTGATCAACCCCAAGGCAATAAAATCAGGTCCAGATAAGAATGGGGGGGACCCAAGAGACCTGGGAAGAGAAGGCAGATGACAAAGGAGACGTTCCACACAGGGCCTTAGCGGCAGGTTTGAGGGGTAATTTTAGCATAGGATGAGCACTGAGAACCAGGTTCTGCTGAAATGTACATCTTAACCTGTGTCCATCTGGAGTAACCATATTAATTTCTGTGCCGTCATTCCAGTTTCATGCCCGTGGGATCGAGGGCAGGATCAGGTCCCGTTTAAAGGGCCCCTGCTCTGCATTGTGCTAATCAGAGTATGTCAGCGCTGCAAAGAAAAACCTGCGACAATGAATCTCAGCGCCTGGCTCAGGCTTCGGGGCTAAAAGCAGGGACGACGTTCTCGCTCATGCTGGAGCCCGGGCTCTGAAATCCAGCGAGCGCAAAGGGTCTCAGAGCCCCGGCTCCAGTCCAAACCTAAACATCTACACCGCTACTTTTAGCCTGGCGAGCCCAAGTCAGTTGGCCCGGGCCCTGAGACTCACGGCCCCGGATTTTTCTTTGCCGTGTAGACGTACCCCTAGGGACGCCACGTTAGATCCCCTCCATTTGTAAGTAAAAGGATGGAGACTTTTCCGTGTCTCTCCCTTTTCTGACTAACTGCACTTTAAGTGGCCTTGCTAAGTGGCAGATGGTCCTAATTAAATCACAGAGCGGAGCTCCTGAAGCTGCCCAAATTGGTTGCAAATGGAATCTGCAAGGACCAGGCTTCTTGCTGAACAGCTGACGGGGGAAGGGGGTGGGGAGAACTCCGCCAGTCAGAACTCAGCTTATTCCTTTATTAACCCTCAGCTTTTATGAATGAACAAATCCCTTTTCCCTTCGTAGCAATTATACTGGGCCTGGTTCTCGCTTACGTTAAGGCCCCTTGACGTCGCTGCGCCTGTGTAAATGGGACTTAAAATGGATGTCGCTGTCGTTTGCTGCCACTTCAATTCCGGTTACACAGATGGATTGGTGTAGAGGGGCCACAGGCTCTGTCTACACTGCAGACGGGTGATTGCAGCTCGTATAGACGTACGCGAGCTAGCTTTAATTCAGCTAGCTTAGGTATGAGTAACAGTGAAGCTGTGGCAGCACCGGCTAGCTACCTAGGGTCCCTTGCATGCTGCCATGGCTTCACTGCTATTGCCGGTCACATCTCTGATGGCCGTATAGACAGACCCTGAGTATAAATGAGAATGAAGCCAGAAAGTTTTATTTATCGCTACAGTACCAGGACCTGTGGTTGCCTGGATGCGTCACAAAACAAAGGTCTTGAAACAGGAGGCCACTTAGCTAGGGTTTGGCTGAATCGGTCACTAATCAGATGAAAATTCACCCCCGATCACCCTAAATTTCTGGGCTGTTTGAGACCCAGATCCAAATCGTAATAGCTCACCCTTGTCTGTAATCACTGCAACAGGCAGCATATCACACTAGAACATAGCTGGGCAGAGTTGTTATATGTTCACAGCGTGCACACAGAGAACTTAGACACAGACAGAAATACGCCTGCTGGAAGGTTGCAGCGTAGCATGACTTTATATCTTAGAATTCAGAATGATAACCCACAAGAGCCCAAAAAACAGAGAGCGAGAAAGCAGGCTGCTCCCTAGAACAGCGCGTCTCACCTCACTTCACTTTAGGCTGGCTGGCTGACACACTGCACTTCTCTTATACGGCCCATTTAGCCTCACTCATTTACTACCCTGCTGAATCTAGTGTCATGGGCCTGATTTTTGTGTCACTGAAATGATGGTCCATCCATTTACAGCTCCTGGGTTAGGATGCTCAAGCCTGGCCTAAATTTCAGCTCAGCGCACGTCCTGCTCAGCATTCCTTTACAAAGCCCAGATGGAAAGGCTCCGTTTATGCCACCCGTGGTAGCTGGTCCCAGATCTGCTAGTGTCTTTCCATAATAACTGTAGCAACCTGCATGGAACTTGGAGAGAGGAGCACAGGTTGCAGGATGGAAGAGTTTGGAAGAGGCACCAGAAAGTCAGTCTGTGTGCACATGGCTAGAATGCTAGCATGCACTCCAGGAAACAATAATAAGGAACTACATGGGGCAAACGATTGCAGTGATTGGTTACTAGCTATTCCTTGGGTGCAGCCTTGAGATCCACCCGAGTTACAGGACCTCTGTCTGCTTACAGATTAATCTTTTCTTTGTGCTGCCCTTCTCACCAGCTTCTGTATCTCAAACTGTACGTGGATAGCTAATAAAAACTGCTTTATTCCCACTGTCATGATTCCCACCTGGAAATCTGCCTCTGTCTCAAAGCATCTCTCTTTCTTTCGCTTTCACATGCATCCTCTCATCGAGCGGGGATGCATTCCCTCTGCTTTCGGTTTTCCATTGGTGTCAGTGGTTTTTCCCTAGTCCCTGCTGTCACAGAGCTTGTTCTGCGTTTCCCAGCCCTGCAGACAAGTGTTGTGCACACTTGAAACCTTGTCTCGTTCACCAACAGAGGTTGTTCCAATCAAATCTCTCTCCTATTCTGGGACCGAAAATGCAAACGCGAAGTTTCCCGTTCATTTCTGAACGTATCAAACCGTGTGTATAACTGGGATCCCCCGGGGGGAGGGGGATTAGGGTGATCTTGGTGTGGAAAGAACAGGGGGGAATTGAGTTATTGATCGAAGATGGGATCTGGCAGCAGCATCAAGATCCAGGTTTGGGAAAACCCCCAAAGTTGAGGGACTTTTGGAACCTGTTTTTTGGCTCAGACGTCTACTAGGGCTTGGAGCTGTTTGCAAAACGTGGGGTCTGGATCCAGGCTTGGATTTCAAACCTCCCCAACAGTACAGGGTATTTGGCTCTGCAAGTAGGTTTGGGCCCATCTCAAGCACAGATTTTTGGCCAACAATTTCTAACACGGCTGCCTAAAATTACGCACCCAATTCCATAGTTTGGCACCTAAATCAAGGGCCTGGTTTCAGAGGTGCTGAGCACCTGCAGTTTCCATTGTCCTCAGCTGGAGCTGTGGGTGCTCATTACCCACTGCGAGCACATTCGTGTGCCTCTCTAGGTATCCCTGTGTGGGCACATTGGCTTTTACCGTTGTGCTTTCTGCATGGGGCTGCTGGTGCTTCACATCACACTGGAGAGGAAAGGTGCTAGGACGGATTCTGATCTCAGTTACCCCAGAGTAAATCTGGAGTAACTCCATCAAATTAGCTAGAGTAAATCTGGAATCACGCCATCAAATTGGGTGAGCAAGGGATGCATCTCCACTCCGGTGTCAGGTCCTCTCCTGCTCTGACATCCCAGGTATGTTCTTCCCCCAGTCTCCGCACTCGGACGTTTGCTGGCGACGCTCCCAGGAGACAAGAGTGTCAGGTCCCTGGTTAATTTGTATCCCGGGGTGCTGAGGGACGCTGCGTGGGTGTGGATGTCACACAGCACGGGTGGATCTGAGCGGAAGCCACCATGCGTGGTGGGGATGCCCCCGCAGCCCTCTGGGAAACAAGCCCCCGCGCTCACTGGGAAGCGCAGGGAAGTCATTTGGAAGGCTGGACGCTGCCTGGCAGAGGCTCTGGTGGCCTGTTTCCAGCATGGAGCAGTACTGAAGGGATGTGTTTCCAATGCCAGAGAATCTCAGGGTGCTCACCCGCCCCCAAGAGAAATTTAATCCCCAAAATACCAGGAGGCCCCTTAAGACTCACTTGTTTTCCGGCTTTCTGATGGAGAGTAACGATGTGGTAACTGCATACGTGCGCTGCCTTTTGAGCATCTCCGTCCTTTGCCACCTCTTTCTGGTGACCCCTCTCCCAAGACACATTCCGCCCCACAGTTTGTGGGGGTGGGGAGCCAGGGTTTTGGTTTGGCTCCATGTTACAGACCTAGGGCCATGAGCAAAGCTTGGCTCCTGCCCAGAAATCCCCACGCGTTCCGGACTGCCTGGGTCTGAGGCTGTGGTGATGGGCCTCACTGCCAGCCTGGGCCTCCCCTGAGGTCCAAAAATCATGAGTCAGGCCCACCAAAATAGCTGGACTTTTTCTTTAAATGCTACATTTGAGGTCCTTTGTCTTTTTGCCTTGTGCTTTTGAGCCTTTAGGCTCCACGATGTCAAACATCAATCTGCAGCCCCAGCTGCCTGGTGCTTCCCGTTGTTTCAAGCCGAAAGCCCAGCTCCTCTCGTCGTGCTGCGGTGCTCGGAGCCGGGGAACTGATCAAAACACCAAAGCTCCCGTCACTTTGAAGTGGCGAGAGCTGGCAAAGCTGGAACTGCTACCAGTGCCCTGGGCCAGGAGCCGTGGGTTGGCCCAGCCGGGCTGTATCAAAGCAAGGTTCTGGAGAGGGTCTTGCTGTGCCAGAAATGCTGCCAGGAGCTTGGGGTTGTGGGGCGAAGCCGACTAGTGAAAAGCAGCAAACGCAGGCTCGGTTATGCTCGCGGGCCCAATGCACTGTTCTATAAGAGCCTTCCCGTGGGTGCCAGCCCCTGCCCAGAGGGTCTGCATTTACCACTCAGTCCACGTAGGGGTGAGCTTTTCTAAAGCGCTTGGGTCTAGATCCTGATCAATAGCAGTTCGGGGCCTAAATACCTTTGAGGATCGAGGCCGTAATGTTGGCCTACGTCTGCTCCGACTGAGGGACCGGTTTCAATGCAGGGCAGGTCGGTGTGGAGCGCTGATGAAAATCTCACCCCGTTGGCATCGCACAGGCCCTCTGGATCTCACCCACAAAGTACTGCGAGATCTGCCCCCGGGAAGCAAGGCCGGGAGTGCCGCTGGCCGGCCCCAACCCGCTGCGAGCGTTAGTCTGCGGGATTTAACCCCCAACCCTGTGTGTCTCAACAGAGTGGCGGGGTTTCCATTCCAGCCATGAAGATGGTGAATCCGGCCTCCAGGCTGAAGCAGAGCCAGCAGGGAAGCCCAGACAAAAGCAAACACATCAAGCAGAGGATGGAATACATGCGGATCCAGGGACAACAGCAGGTAGTTTCTCTCGAGAGCAGCCGCAGGGGGACACACACAGAGCCCTGCTTTTCTTGCTGTGTCTGCGGGGGAGGGTGGGATAAACGTGCCCGAGAGGCTGTGATCTGGCAGCACACATTTCCGTCCCGGAGCCTGCCACAGGTGAGGGGGGTGGTATCGGTGTACCTGGGGGAGGCAGCTGCCTCGGGGGAGGTGAGATGTGCAATCAGCTCTGCTGACCCCGCAGCACTAAACTAGGCACTGAGCTGAGACCGGCAAACTCGCGTCACACGCGGTCTGAGGGTCAAAGTAGGATTCGCCTCTTCTGAGCTCCCCACCCCAGCTCCATTTCCACCCTCCTCCCGTCGGTTGGGGGGGGCCATGCCTATCAGTCACCCTTTTCTAAGGAGAGACATTGATCACTTTGACCTTAGCTCCTAGACAGGCTTGAAGCCCCTTCAGAGCCCACTGTGCTCGCGATTGCAAGTGGGTAACCCCCCCCGCCACTCCCCCCATGCTCCCCACGAAGTGATCTTGTGGGTCCCTGAATCCACAAAGCCATGCCGGGTGGGCCCAGTCTGTGTCCACAGGCGGCGCCCTCCTCTGGTGTCTCCTGGTGCGTGCAGCTCTCTACTGGGGAGAGGAGCAGCGATTTATGGCCGGGGACGGTGGGGTGTGGAGCTGACATCCATGCTGGGGAGACTCTCCTGTGGAACGAGGTGTTTGGTTGCTCGGCTGCGTTCAGAGTCCAACCTCAGAGCAGTTTGATGTTGAGCTCAGCGAGGAATCGGTGGCCCATTGATGCCCATGCCAGGCTCCGCCCACAAACATTAGCCACACCCAGTGCTCTCTATTAGCAAGATCCCAATGGATGCTTCCTAAGGGGGGGGGAGGTGTCTCCCTCCAGATAATCCCACTCCTGATGCATCTTCGCCCAGTGCGCTGCGGGCTCCCCCAATACACACTGTGCCCATTCACGGCTCTGCAGTGGGGTGGGGGGGGGCCATTGTGGCTTCGACCTCCACAGCAGCTCTTGGGCCCGCGTTCTTTCCGAGGGGGACCCGTGAGACGGTGGGCGAAGGGGGTGGGGCGCCGGGAGACCGTAGGGCAGGGGGGAAGAAGATTTGGAGTAGACACCCCCCCGCCAGGGCGCCTCCCCCCCTCCCCGTTCCACACGGGCTTGTCTGCGGTAGCATTGAGCGTGCAGCTGGGTTCACTTGCTTCTGTTGTTCTTGCCGACGCTAACAGTGCTCACAGTGGCTGGCCAGCTTTCTGAGGCCACAAGGCAAGGTAACAAAAGCCAGTTTCTAGCCCTTAAGCCTCCCTGACTTTCCCCTCCCCGACTGACACCCCAATCCTCTCCTTGCTCCCCACCCCTTCTCTGCCAGATTGCCCCCAGCACCCATGCTCAGCCCTAGCCCCCTGTCCCCGCTGAGCGACAGCACCCTGGGGAGGGCCTGTCCCATGTCCCATCCACTCCCACCCACAGGCTGTGTTTCAACCCCTCCCCCAAGCCTACTGAAAAGTCCCAAATTTTGCTCCTTGGGGTGTAACAAAACCCAGTGGGATCAAGGGCGGGTTCCCCCCCTGCCCCGGCCCGGCCGCCGTGGCTGCACTGAATTTTGAGCCACGTCGCGTGAGCAAAATGGACCCGTCCCCGAAAGGATCCGAGCTGCTCCCTTTGCACGTTCCCCCACCCCTCCACCCCCAGTGCTAACCGGCGTCCGGGTGCCGAGAGCCCAGCACAGGTGCTGTTTGTCAGTTCCCGGGAGCGGCCTCCGGCCCCAGCCAGCTCCCCGCCGAGACGCAGCCCCCAGCCCCCCGTGGTGCCGTTGAGCTCCTTCTGCGGGGGGGGGTGTCTGTGCATGGCCAGACTCCCTGCCCTCCCCCCACCACTCAATCTTGCAGCGTTACACTGGCCCATGACAAGCAGTGTTCCCCCCCCCCCCAATATACCAGATCCCTTCATCTGTTCCGTTCTCATGACGACGCTTTGGGGGCCGATTGCCCTTTGCGGGTCCATGGGCGCCTGCCTCGTTTGTGTCTGGCCTGGCGCGTACAGGACTCCAAAGGACCAGTCAGGAGCCGCAGTTGGGGTGCGGGGGTGGGGGGATCCTCCCTAGGTATGGAGAACCGACAGGTAACACCGCCGAGGCAATTCACCGAGCCCCACCCCAGCACCCCGCTGCTGGGCAGAGTAGCTGGCAGGGAAGCCATCAAGCCCTGACACCAGGCCTCTGGCACTGGCCACCGTCAGATGACAGGACGCTGGGTTAGATGGGCCATCGGTCTGACCCAGCGTGGCCGCTCCTATGCTCTTCTGTCCTCTCTGGATGCTAGCAAATACCTAGGGCCACAGGTGCCTAAGCCCTCCTAGACCCTCTCTTCCATTCCCTGCTGGTGCAGGATTGTGCCCCCGCACGTGCCTTGGCCAATCTAGGGGCTCAGGGCTGTGATTTAGGCAACCGTCTAGGGCAGCGTTTCTCCAGTCGAGAGCCTCCCGGGGATCACAAAAAAGCACAAGGGGGGACGGGGGTGTCATAAGACATTTGCTCATTTTATTACAGTCTAGAGCAAAGAAAATCTCGCCCTCCCACGCCACTTGTGGGGTGTGTTCCCTAGCAACCCCTCGCCGCGCACATGCAAGAGCGGCCAGTCCTGTAGCACCATTAGCACTGACACAGGGGTTTTTTTTAGCTCTTTTGTAGTTGCAAAAATTGTTGATTTAGTAGAAAGGGGCTGTTAAGCTGAAAGACCCATTGGGAAACGCCGGAGGGTTCTGGAGCAGGGCGTCTCCATGGGCTAGGTGCATGATCCCATGATAGGGGCCCGCAAATTCATGGGAGTTTGGCACCCAGGTCATCTAGGCGGCGTGGAAAACGTCCAGGGTGCCGTCCAGAGGCCATGCCGTGGCCGATGCATCACGCCATGGGGACGTCTTTGCAGAGACCCAGCCTGACCTTGCCCTATCCCCCCCCGTCCCTCTCAGCCAGAAGCTCGGTGGCTCCCCAAGTCCATCCCTCCACCACCTCGAGATTCACACACTTTGCTCTGCCAGAACCTGCCCCAAAGCCTGCTGTGGTCATAGGGCAGCTTCCCATTGCCTTCAGCGGCCTCTGGGATTGCACCCGTGGGCTTTCCTCGTGCCCTCGTCATACTGGCCCTTCTCTGCGTGTAGGGGCCAGCTGCACCACGGCCCTCTCTCCCCTTCCATCTACCGACTCGGGGGCTGGGACGTCTTAGAAGAGAACTGATGGGTTTGCCCCTTTCTAGCAGGTTACATACAGCTGCCGAGACCCTTGGCGTTTGCTATCAGTCCCAGGTGTCCCTCACCAGGAGTTTTGCTTGGGCAACAGGGACTATTCTAGTTCAATGCTTCATAGAGTGTTGGGGTGCTGCCTCCTTCCCCGCGCTTAGGCTAACCCAGCCTGGGCGGGGACGGCAGAGACCTACCCCATCCCCCACTACCCGCGGCTTCGGAAGCTGCTAGATTCCAACACAGGTCACGGCACGCTCCCCCCACACTCCCCAGCCAAGCGATGCTCCCCGGGGTTCAGCTGCGTCTGTGAACGACTGTCCTTTTCTTTTGCACCTGTGGGGCGGCTCTGATAAACAGCACCTCTGCAGCAACCTCCCCGCTCCTCACCCCCCTGGAAATCCTGCCTCCCCCCACGCAGCTGTGATGCAACTAACTTGAATATAGTCATTGTTCTAACACGCTGTGCATGCCCAGTCTAACATTTCAATTCTTGTTCCCCCCCACCCCGACCTTTCTCTCCTGTCTCCCTTTGCCTGCCTGCCTCAATGTGTGCGTGTGTGTCCGTCTGTCCGTCTCTCTCTGTCTCTCGCTCGCCTTCTCCTCTTGGTGATGCTCCTTCCCTCATCCAGTAACCCGTGGAACCAGATCATCTCGTACTCTGTTTGTGGTGTGGACCTTTTCCCAGCTGCTCGACCTCAGGCCTAAATCAATGCTGCTTCTGAACAAATTCCTTTTTAAAAAAAAAAAAAAACTGTTTGATTCCCCCGCCCTTCCTCCTCCTCCTTGAATCTTGCTTTTCTTTCTAGGCCGCTAGATCATCTAAAGAGGCTAGTGGGCTGAGTGAGACTTCCAGTCCAGTCTCAGAAAAAACTACTCCTGGCAGAACATCCATCCCTGTATTGACTTCCTTTGGGGCAAGGAACTCATCCATTTCATTCTAACGCTCCTTGCCAACTTCTCATTCAACTGTTTTCCTCCTTCCTGGGGCCTGGCTTCTCTCTTTCCTACACTCCTTCCTTGGACTGTCTTCTTGAGGCAACTTCAAAGGTCACCAGATGTCCCTCTAGCTTTTTATTTTAATTGTCCTGATCCACTATGGCCGACCTCCGGTCTCACTTCCTGCTCCAATATGGCCGACCTACGTGTCCACTTCCTGCGCCAATATGGCCGACCTGCCACTTTCTGTTTCTTCCTCTCTTTTTTTTGTTGTTGTTGTTCTTTCTGTTGGTGGTTTGTTAGTTTATTTTTTTCTCCCCTCTCGACACCTCCTTTTTTCCACCCTGGCATTTTTTGTTTATTTAAGAGCGCTAAGAACTTCACTCCGCCCGTTCTACGAGCGTCAAGCAACGAGGCCGGTGCACAGCGCCAGAACCTGCCACGCCTTGTTCAAGGGGGACCAGAACAAAAGCAGAAGGCCGTTGACAGGGGGAGGAAGGGTGTGGGGGGGAAGCGGCTTCTGAAGACGCCTCAGAAACCCTCAGCTCTGACTGTTAATGCGGCTGCTACTCCGTTTTTCTTTCCTTAAAGTTTTTTAAACAGCTGTAACTGTGATTAATCCTGTAGGAAACTGTGCTACAGTCTTCTAGCCAAGTCTTCATGGGTCAGTGGTGTTTTGACTTTGGGGCCTGTGTGTGCAGCTATTCTGTTGGGCTTTTGATTGTTGACTTGCTGAAAGGTCAGTGCTGTATTGAAGGCCACCAGGGCTCATCTCGCAAGAAGCCAGCGGGTCAGTGTTTGCATTAGCTTCGCTGTCTCTTTCTTCCAAGGGTTTCCAAGGGAAACACCTGAGCGGGTTTAGTCGGCGAGATTGCCTAGTGCTTCGCAAAGGGAAAGACCAAAGGTCAAGGCATGTCAGTGGCAGGGAGGCAGAATGTTGCTCCAAGAGATGTGGCTGAAACGGGTAGAGAAATGGGAATGAGACGGGGGCCGGTTCCTGAAGGAGTCAGGTTTCCCGTCATCTTAGTTTCATAATGTAGCACTTTAAAGGTTTGGTCAGTTCCTTCCTGTAGGGAGAGAGAGAAACTGGCGGCGGCAGCCTGGGGCTGCGTGGAGCAGGGGGGTTGATGCTGAACGGTGAGGCCAGGGGCCGGGTGGCACGGAAAGGGCCGACACCGCCAGGCATTGATCATGTCGGACTGAGGGACGTGGGAGGGGAGTTCAATGGGATGGGGAAAGGCAGAGGAACGCAGGCGGGACGGGCGAGGTTGTAAGCCCTGGATCTCGACTGGGGGAGAAGGGGCATGACCCCAGCGAGGGTCATGGCTTGTAACCGCCCTGCCCTTCCATATTGTCCTGCACCGGCAAAGGGTGAGCGCCACTGTAGTAAGCAATATCCTGTGTGCCCAGATGGGGGTGTCGATGCCGAGGCTGCGAATGCTGCTGGAGTTCAACGCTCCTGTTCCGCGTTCTGGCCTCTGCATGGACTCACTGGTAAGTGGGAGTCTGGCATAACAGGGCCTCGCCTTGGGCTGAGGTGGCGGGGGGGCGGTGGCAGTCCCCCACCGGGCCCTCTAAAATCGATAGCAATCGGCTCTAGTCAGGCAGAGTAGAATGCAAAGTACAAAAGGCGAGGAGCTGCCCTTGCACCGTGGCGGTAACGAACGCACTGTCTAGCAGGGCGAAGGGCGGGGACTCGTCAGAGGACCCCGAGGGAGGGAGATGGGGAACGAGCCACAGGTCCAGCGGCCAACGCTGGGTCTCTTGGGCCCAGTCTGGAGCCACGGAGAATGGGCACACAAGAGGGGCCCATGGCCTGGACTCAGATAGGGACGGAAGAGGTCTGTTAAAGTACAATACATACATGTGCGTGTGTGTGGGGGGGGGGGGGGAGTGGGGGGAATGGCCAGTCACTGGACAAACAAAATGTAAGCACAGAGTATATCTAGGGGAATCGATGCGAGCTGTGTGTGTGGGGGTGGGGGTGAATATCCAAAACGCTATATTGTAGAGTGCGGATCATGTGCAACCAGAGCACGAAATGGAATCACTTCTTTCGTTGGCTAGTTTGTCGTCCATTTTCAGTTCCTTCTCTTTTTTTTTTTCCTTTCTTTCTTTTTTGTATAGCGATCATTTTTGTACGAAAAGAACGAGCCTTTTTTTGAATAACAAAGAGAAAAGAAAAAAAAAAAAGAAAAGAACCATAATGCAATTTCTTTGGATTGCAAAAAGCAACTCTTTACATTTAAGTGAAGTGTCTTAACATTTTATATTGTTTTAAAAATATATTTACATATTATATATATATAATATACGTAATATAAATATATATATATAAATATTTAAAAAAAGAAGAAATAAAAGAACTCTCTTCACGGCTGGTATATGAGGGGGTGGATCTTCTTCCCTGGTGAGATTGTTGCTTTAGAAATGCAGCTTTAACCCTAATGCTCAGCTTTACCATCCTGTTTCCATGCTTTTCCTAGACCCCTCCCTGTTGCCTGTCACTCTTACATTTTTGTGTGCATGGTGGAAGAGGCTGGTATGCATGTGCAGGGAGCCACTGGCGCCTGGGGGTGACACCAAGCACCAGGACGGGTTGTTGGTAGCAGGGATTGAACCTGTGACCTCGAGATTGTAAAGTGTGATCTTTAAAGCCCAAGTCTTGGGGCTGAAGCAGCCTTGTTGCCTGCTGTGGCATGGCCACTGGGGAGGCGTCACAAGATGTAGGCAGAGTCAGGCACACAGTGGGCTGATGGGTCATTTTTTCCCCCTGGGAGGAGCCAGATAAAAGGAACAGCAGGAGGTGGAGTTTAGTGGGGGACTTAGCGCCACCCGCTAGGCAGGGAGGGGAAGGAGCTGGTTGTATGTCTAGATTATTTCCCCCTTACCCAGCATTGTCCGAGCTCTTCCCCACCCCAGGGCCAGCTCCCCCCCCTGGACGGGCCAGCATCAGTCCGACACCCCTCTCCGAGCCCGTGGCCCTGTGCCCCGGCTCATAGCCAGACCTGCATGGTTTGGCCTCGCACGGTGGGGCAAAAGGCTCAGGCGTGGCCTGTCGGGACGAAGGAGGAGCCGAGCCAGGCGCAACAAACAGCCGTTGCAGCGTTAATTTAAAAAAAATATCAGTACCAAAGTGAACCATAGTAGCAAAGCTGCGGCATCTGCTTGCTCGCCTGGCTCTCCTCCGCCACCCACCCCCCGGCGCCGTCCCGCGGGCGCCCCGAACCCGCTTCCACCGCCTGCCTAGGGCCAGGCCAAAGAAAGACCATCCTGGCAAAGGCCAGGCGGTGGCAGGGGCACGGCGTGGCTCATGGCCACTAGTGACCGACGGGTCCCAGGATGGGGGGGTGTTCCCAGCTCAGAGCCGAGCACCCAGTATTAAGAAGGGCCAGATGCCCTGGTGACGGCCTTCCGGCTCCCATGGGGGCAGGGCATAGCCCCAATGTGCCTCAAGGTAGGGGGCGGGACCAGATCTATGCTGCTGGGGGCCAGTGCGTCAGGTTCGGCGTGTGCGTAGGAAGGGTGGGGAGGCTTAAAATAGAAATGCTGGCATAGCCTGCAGCTAAGGGCTAGCCCCCCCCCACTGGAGGGGGGGGGGGGGCGTGTTTTTAAAACCCAGTCAGGTGAAGCACTGCCAGGCACCCACCCTGCCTTCGGCCTCACCTGGGCGTGTGTAACTCGATTCCCACCTGGCCTGGAACGGGCTCGCGAGTGCAGGCAGCTGTGTCAGTAAAGTAGCAAAAAATGTTGCAGCCTGGGGTGGCAGATTTTTTTTTTCACAGGCACAACTAGGGTAACATGGTCAAAAGCAGCTAAGGCCCAGCTCCTCCATGGTACTCACACACCTAACGCCCATTGGCTTCAGCAGGCGTTCAGCAGCTACCCACATTTCAGGGTCTGGGGCTTAGGCACTAGAAAAAAAAAAATCAATGGGCTTTTGAAAAATGCTTCACGAGGCACATACGCCAGGTGCCTAACTCCCATTGGCTTTTAAGGGGACTTGGGTGCCTTTGAACAGCTACCCCAAAGCTGCACGTGTTTAAATGTTTACAGCTGCTTGAAGTGACCAGCTGCAGGCTCCTGTGTGTTGCACAGGCTTTCCCCTCGCACAGTGGCCACAGGGCCTTTTAGCGCCCGGGAGGCGATTTGCCACACCAGGCTCTGGCTTTGGAGGGAATTACTGGGCATTTTGGTTTGGTTAATTTCTATTGGCTTCGTTTCCTGGCGTGTGTGTGTGTGTGTGCGTGCGTGTTCGTCCATTTTCATGGCATTACTCAACTTGTGTGTGAGACCAACAATCACAGCGTGTTGACTTAAAAAAATAAACCCACTTTATTCTGACTTTTAAATTTAAAAAAAAAAGACTAAAAAAGCACCACCCCCAGTTCTGCATGTCTCCCTGGAGCCGCTGCTGCATGCCACACCTTGCTTCCGTCGTCTGAGACTGTACGTTGGTTAAAAATTTTAAAAGGACAAAAAAAGAAAACTTTAGATGCTGTTTTGGGGGTTTCTACAATGTCGTGTGTGTGTGTCTCTCTCTCTCGCATGAATTTTATTGTGAACTGTTTTGAAAAAAAAAATACAAAACAAACCCAAGCTGGTTGTAAAGGACAGTTCTGGAGTCTGTATGTTTTTGTAAATCTTTTTCCGGCTTCTGTCTGTAGCGTAGGTCTGTGTATAAGCTCTATGGATGCCATGGCTAGTTCTGTGAGAAACGTGATCATTGTAACTTGAAAAAATTCCAAATGACAAAGGGTTGCTTTTGCGTTTGCCTTTTCCTTTCTTATTTTCTTTTTTATCAGAGTGTCTGGCTTTAATAAAACACCTTTTTTTTTCTCTATAGCACTTCTTCCCTTTAGCCGTTGTCTTTTGTTACTGCCTCTTAACCAACCACCACCCACTCCTCCCCGGCCTGGGGAAAGCCGGCCTCGGGGGCCGCATCGTTCTAGCGCGGTACCCCGATGCCTCGACACATCCACACTAACCTCTAGCTCCAGGTCAGGTGGGGTTTTCACTGAAGCCCATTGGCCCAGCAGGACACTCACGCGCTGCTGATACGCTGACTAGCCTGACGCAGTGGGGGAGGTACCATCTTTTACTGGCCCAACGTCTGTGGGTGACACAGGTTTTCAGGGCTGAGGCGGTTCTCAGGGTACGTCTCCACTGCAGTTACGCAGGTGGGGCTGGCCCGGCGGCTGCCTGGGCCTCAGCCTGTGGGGCTGTACACGTGCAGTGTCCACATTCGGGCTTGGGCTGGCGCCAGCACTTTGGCCCCACAGGGACTAGGGCCGGGCTCAGCAACATAGACACTGTCATTTTACAGCCTGCGCGCCCGTGTCGAACTGCAGTGTAGACATACTCCAGTGCGGCTAACTACACGGGGGAGCAGAGCAGAAACCTCCCGAGGAATAAATTGCCTGGGGCGGTTGTGGAATCTCCATCACTGGGGATGTTTAAGAGCAGGTTGGACAAACCCCTGTCAGGGATGGTCTAGCTAATACTTGGTCCTGCCATGAGTGCAGGGGCCCGGACTAGCCGCCCTCTCGAGGGCCCTAGGAGTCTGTGCTGCTTTAGGTAACAGGCTAAGGGCCCCGTTAACCTCACTGCAGTCAAAGGGGCTAGTGGGTTACAGCTTGTGCTAATAAGCCACAACTCCAGTGTCTTTATTAACTCCAGGCCCGTTAGCGTCCAGCCAGGGACCGACCGGCAGCTCCGCCTCGCCTGTGAAGGGCTGCGTTTCCCAGGAGGCCGGCGCGGTCAGCGCCAGGTTGCTCATGGTGACGTGTGTGTGTGATCAGGGAGGGGTGTTGGTTTCTGTGTGAGTTCATGGGGGAGCAGAGCGCTAGGCTGGGTTCCCCCCCCGAGGCCAGGGCTACACGAGCACATTGACAACTGTGCTGGGGTGGAGCCGCTCGACTGAATAAAACCACCTCAACAAGCGGCAGTAGCTATGGCGACGGCAGGGTTGTTGATGTACGTGGCCTTAGTGCAGTGGGAGGGAGGGCGGCCGCCGGGGCTGGCTTAGACTTGCTGGGGCCTGGGGGGGGGGGCGAAGCTGAAGCCCGAGCACCCCCACGCCCAGGACTGAAGTCCACAGACTTTAGCTCTGGGCGTCGGGACTCAGAGCACAGGCCCCTGCCTGGCACTGAACCCCCCCCCCCCCCGACACACACACACCTGGGGCTCAGGCTTCAGTGCCCCCCTCCTGGACCCCTGTAGTAATGTTTAGTGTCGGGGGGCAAGGGGGTGGCGCTGCAAAGCCCGGCCTTGGGGGTTTTTAGGCCCTGTGTTGTGAGAGGCAGGTGTGCCCCCCGCCCCCGGAAGGGCTGGTATTGGGCAGGGGCGAAGCAGCAGCGTGTGGGCTCAGCTACATCTAACCCTCCCCCCCACCCCGCAAGCCCCATAGCTGTGCTGGCCTAACCCCCGGACAGACGAATGCCTGTTGCCCTAGCTACCATCGCTTGGGGAGGTGGCGTTGCTACAGCAACGGGGGAGGGGGGGAACCCAGCCATCGCTTGAAGCATCTACATGACAGCGCCCCTAGTGTAGACAGGGCCTGAGTTACAACTCGGGCACTGCTCAGCCAATCCCTCCAGCTGGTCACCGTGCGGTGGATTTACTCGGCTCGCGTGCAAGTGTACGAACGTGAGCCCAGTGGGGCCGTGCAAACGAGCCCACAGCCCTCGTGTTCAGTGTCTGTACAGCGCCTAGCGCCGTGGGGCCCTGCTCCAGCACTGGGGCTGCTGGGCAATCCTGAAAGACAAGTGATAACGATGCTAACAGGGATTGCAGCGGCACCCCCACTGCCCCCTTTTTGCAGCGCCAGTCATGTGAGGTGGGGAGCCTTGATCAACCCCGACCTGGCATTGTCTTGCTCAAACGGGGGGAGTTTACTTTGTGGGTGCGTCCCCTATTCACCCGAGCGCTGCGCCTTTTCCCCACATCACGAGACGTCACTGAGCCACCATCACATTACCAGCCCTGCGGGACTGTCCAAAGGCCCTGAGTCACGCAGGTGCACGAGGCCCACGAGCGGTATCATGGGAACTGCCGCAATGCACCATCCAACGAGCCAGCTCGCCCAGCACCAGCCCAGGCAGCTGCTGAGTTCGGTGTCAGATACGCCCCCCAAGCGCATGGTGGTGGAATTGCCTGGCCCACGCAGCTAAGTTCGGTTGCTAAAAAGCCAACTGACCAGCTCAATAAAAGCAGAAAGTCTGTTCCTTGAATCCGCCAGTTTATTTCCAATATATAGAACTGTACGTTCCAAACCAGGTGGGGTTTGGTTTTTTTAGTTTTGCATATTCCATAGCTATGTCTGACCTTTTACAACACATCAAGGAAAAAAATGACACATGCAGGAAGGTTTTAAAAATTCAACACTGTTACAGCACTTGGTGGTTTTCTTCTGGGTTGGTTTGTTTTTTAAATGAGCGAAACTTCTTAAAAAAATCCTTATAAATTCTTTGTAATATGTTACACATTTCAAGACAATATTTACACGAAAAATGAAAACAACAAAACTTTACAGCAATTATTTGCATAAAGTATGAGAACGATGCATAAACTGGAGTAAGATTTTTTTTTTTTTAATTTTTAAAATCCTCCCAAGGCCTCTCATTGGAATGGCTGCAGTTTGTAGCGGAAGATGCGGCGTGGCGTTATTTGGTAGCCCCAGCGCAGCAGAGGACAGCTAGACGTTCGCTGCAGAGCCAGTCTCCCTAGTTCATTAAGACAATCGCCTGGCATGGGGCTGCAGGTGGCTTTTTTCTAAACACAGAGACGGGTGCATTGGATTTGGCGGGGGGGGAGGGTTGGTTTTAATTTCAGACTAAAAGGGACCCATAGTCTAGCAGCATGAAAACAGTTTACCATTTTCAAGAGGAAAAATATAAACAGCTGCATAGGACGCCAGCCGTTTGCTTGGTTGGTAGAAAGTGGGACTTTCTGTGCATGGAATCAATACACAGTTACCTGGGATGAATGATCTCACGCCAGCGTCGGCTCTCCTGACGCTGAGAAATGCAGCCTGCGACTCGCGGACTCAGAACTCTTCCATGGCACTTTGTTTGTAGCGAGAGACAGGCTGCCAGGGCCAGCCACAGTCCAGCTTGTAGAAGATTCGCCTCACCTACCTGCAGCACCCTCCCCAGTTCCCACTGGCTCCCTTAACCCAAACCCTGCCCCGACGGCGGCTGCATCGGGTGCGAAAGCGCTTTGACCGGTGCCCCCAGCTGGGCGGGTGGCACAAGCGCTGGGACGTTGGCGAGGTGACAGCAAACAAACCCCAAACGAGCTCCTGGCTGAAAGCAGCAGGGGTGGGCGAGGGGAGTTTTGCAGGGTGGGAGGTTTGAAGGCTGCGGGCTCCCAGCAAGCCCTGCATTCAAACTGAGTGAGCTCTGTGCTCTGGCCGCAGCTGCTCTATCCAGGGCGCACGCTGGCTCCCGGGCCCACTGAGCACGGCGGGTGCATGGGCCCAGCTGTTCTGGGCAGGCGCGGGGCAAGGGGCAGCCAGTGAGTGCTGGGGAGGAACCAACCAGGCCGTGAGACGCAAACCCGCCAGGCCTGTCACTGGGCACGTGGGGGCTAGAGAGGAAGCGAGCTGGTAGGGCTGAAAGCCGGGCTGGGCAGGGTAGTGACTAGGATTAAACAGCCTGGGCACTGGCACTGCTGCGTTCGCAGCCACACGGCACCAGGTCTGGAGCATTAACACTGGGCTGCCCACAGCTCGCTCCTCCCCGGCTGGAAACAGGCTCGGGGCCGGATGGCACATGTGGGCATTATGGGTTTACCCTGGGCCATTTCCCCGGTCAGCAGGGGGCTGCCCAGCCAGGCTGAGCCTGCCAAAGACACGAGCCCACCCGCGCTGGCAGTGCCCGAGTCGCACCGGGTGGCCTAACCTCAGGTGGCTTCGCACGGCTCTGCTGCGGAGTGTGAACCCACCTGTCCAGGGGCAGGGGCAGGAGGCCTCGGACCGCAGACAGCAGCTGAGGGTCGTGTCCGGGGAGGAACGGCAGCTGCCGAGTGCTCAGGGTTGAACTCCAGGCCCCAGTGAGGCCGGTGGGGCTATCGACTGCAATGGGGCCAGGATTCCTCCCTCCTCCCCGGATGTTCCTGGCTGACCCACGTACCTCTGCTTCCCTGCCACACATGGGGTGGGTAGAACCACCAGCATCTACACGGGGGGCGGTGGGGGTGAGGGGCCGAGCATGAGGCTGGGGGCGTGCAAGGAAAACTCCCATGCTCGGAGGGGATTCGGCCACTGGAAGCACTGAACCAGCCGTGGCCTGGGCCCCCTCCCTACGCTTCCCCAGCCCCTGCGGCTTTGAGGCTGGCAAACAGCCGCCCCGCCTGCCCCCAGCCCCTCCTCCCTGGCAGAGAGCAAGACCTGGCGCGGCCTGGCCCAGGGGAGGGGCTGGGGAACAAAGGGCCCTTGGCACGAGGGACATTTCCCTGCATTCACGCGAGTGGATCCCGCACCTGGTGCCAGCGGGCATGTGGTCACTGAGCACGTGCCAGTGGCCCCAGCACACACACTCCTGCTCAGGTGCCAACGATGCCAACACACTTACACCGACCAATTACCCAACACGGGCACCCGCAGGCACGTGCTCCATGGGGCACAGCCACAGCACACACGTGCACACACACACGTGCAAATGGTGCAGACACACAGGCGAATGGTGTACATGCACACACACACGTGCGACTGGTGCACACACACAAGTGCGACTGGTGCACACGCATGTGTGCACACACACGTGAATGGTGCATGTGCACACACATGCACACACCAGTGTTACGAGCCAGCAGGAAAACACTCGCTCTTGAGCAAAGCCCACCACACACGTGAATGGTGCATGTGCACACACATGCACACACCAGTGTTACGAGCCAGCAGGAAAACACTCGCTCTTGAGCAAAGCCCACGTGCGGGCGCTGTGTCTGCGCCGCCTCGCTCACCCTGGACTGAGCCGGGGTGGGAGAACCGGCTTGGGAAGGGGCGGGCGGGACTGGGGTGCCAGGGACCCTCTGTTCAAAGCCACCCAACAGCTCCTTGCACACTAGGGGGCACTTTCTCTGAGCCAAGGGGGGCGGGGGAGGGGCACAGCTGCGGCTGGATTTCAGAGGCATCAGCTCCTGCTGTGAGGAGGTTTGGGGGCTAGCGATGGTCTCATGGAGCAGGTCTGGCAGCCTCAGGGACCCCGCAGCCACGCAGGGAGATGTGCTGGGGGGGCCAGGAGGCTGGGGAGGGGTTGCCTGTCTCAGGCCAAGTGCTTCCCGTGGATGCGCTGTGCCCGCCCGTCCCAAAGGGATCCTGGCTCTGCGGCGAGTCCGGGACGCTCCGAGCTGCGGACGATCCCTCCCCCCAGGCTTGGCCTGGCAATGTTGGGGGCGGGGAGTCTTAAAAAGGGAGACAAATCAAACAGACCCACGATTAAATCCCCAAACCGAGGGAGGGTGGTTCAATGAACGCTGCGCCCGAGCGCCAGCCAGGCCGCGTGGCCAGGGCAGGGCAGGGGCGTCTCCGGCAGCCTAGGGAGCCCCGTGACAAAGGCCAAGGGACGCTCAAGGGGCAAGGCCGGCAAAATCAGGGCGAGTGGCTGCTGGCCCCTAGCGGGCGCTCCAACCTCTGTGCGGCGCCTGGCTCTGGGTGGATGGGGAACTGCCCAGGGAGGGGTCCTCAGCCTTCGCCACAAGAGGCAGCACAGGGGGCGAGAGGAGGGGGAGGGAAGCAGAGACCGTCAGGGGGGTTAGAGACACTGGTGGAAGCGGAAGGAAGCGGCACGGGTGGGAGCCGGGCCCCGGTCGCCAGGGTTCCCCTCCGGGCCCTTACTGTGCAGCTGCTCACCGGCGCCGCCCTGGTGGCTCAGTGCCGAGGACGAGGAGGGCCTGGCCTTGGTCGACTCCAGGCTGCTGAGGCCCGAGTCCTTGTTGTCTCTGTGCAGGTCTCTGCAGGAGGCGCTGGCGTCCGGGGGGCAGAGCTGGGGACCAACGGGGGGTCCCTGGCCCGGCGCCTGGTGCTCCTTCCACTCGTTGAAGTTGAGGTCCTTCAGGCCGCCGGGCACCACCACCGTATGGCGCCGCCATGAGCTCTTCTTGCGCCGCGTCTCCGGGGAGTGGGGCTTGCGCAGACGCACGGCCAGCATGTCGTCGGCCGAGCCGCGCAGACGCAGGCGGATCTGCTCCGTCAGCGAGGGCCTGGCCGGGGCCCCGCTGCCCCACGGCTCCCCGCCGGCCCCCAGGGGCCGCAGGGACTCCTGGCTGCCCTTGGCGGACGAGTCGCTGTCCGGCCGGGGCCGTGACAGCTTCCTGCGGGCCAGCGTGTCGCACTGGATGAGCCGGTGGGAGTTGAAGGAGGCCCGGGCGAGTTTCTCCTTTTCGCCGCTCTCCGCCTCGGGCCCCTGCCCGGCGCCCGGCCCCGCCCTCCCCAGCAGGAAGCTGCTCTCCGTGTCCGTCTCCACGTGGCTGAATTCGCTGCGCTCGTCGTCCGCCTCCTCGCCTCGGCTCTCGGCCACCGACTGCACCTCCGAGCACAGGCTGCGGTCGATGGTGGACAGGGTGGAATAGCCCGAGACGATGGACCGGGCGTCCGGCTCCCTCGGTCCCGCCTGCTCCGCTGTGCCCGCTCGGCGGCTCGGAGCATCACGCGTTGGGCCTGGCTCTCCAGGGGCCGCGCCGCCCCCCGGCCCCTTGGCCTCTTCCTCCTCCGCACCCCCGCCTTTGCTGGTGCCCTTGGTGGCTTCGTGCTCCGAGTCGTCGTCCGTGCTGCTCCCCAAACGTTTGGCTTCCCGCCGCTTCTTCCTCTTGCGGTTGACAGCGGCGATGAAGGAGATGGCGAGCAGCTCCTTGCTGTACTGATCCTTCCGGGACGCCCCCGAGCCCTGCTGGAGAGAGAACCACCCGGCTTAGTGCCACGGCCTCGGTCCCTGCCGCCCACGGCTCCTCCCCGGCCCCGAGCCCGTCTGTGCTCCTGGCAGCTTGGTCCTGTGACACCAAGCGCTCAGGCCACTGACCTGGCTGCAGCCGCCCTGCCGCAGCAGTGCGTTCTGGGAAAATCAGGGGCGTCATCCAATCGTGCTGTGGTGCATTCTGGGAAGTATTTAGGCCACTGTCCCATAGTGGTGCAGTGCATTCTGGGGAAATGGAGGCCGCTATCCCGGTCCTGTGCCCATCTCTCAGGACACAGGACTGCACGTGCCTTCCCACTCCTCCACCTCCCAGCCAGCCCGTGGACCCAGCAGAACCACTGGGACCGAGGCTAAGAAGAGCTAGCCCCAGCCCTGCTCATGGAGTTAGGAACCACGTCACGTGTCAGCATAACACACACGTCGAGTGAACCAGAGTTAGAATTCTGGATACCGCAGAGCCGTGCACAGCCCCTCGTCAGGATCAGGGCCTGCGGGGCTGGGCAGATCTGCTCAGAGAAACTGGCCAAGACACCCCTCCCCCAAAGGATCTAAATAGACAAGGGGGAGAGGGGAAACTGAGGCAGAGAGCGAGCAGTGACACACAACAGGCCACGCCAGGAACAGAACTCAGTTGTCTTTGACTCTCAGGCCAGGGTCCTACCCACTGGGCCATGCCACCATCCTGTGATCTGCAAGGTCACCTTGAGGCTTTCTCCTGCCTCATCAGACACAAGTAAACCCCTCGACCTCCCTCCCTCCCTCATACAGCGTTGGCAACCCCACAACCCCCCCGTCTGGCTGCTCTCGGGAGGACAGGACAGCACGGCCCAGGACTGAGGTGGGAAGTGCCATGCAAGCTGCTCTGTGCTTTTACAGCAACAGGATTTATTGGTAAAACACCAAATTTCCACCCTGGGTTTCCTGCCCCTTTCGCTGGGCCAGAGGCCGAGGCCCAGCAAAGCTGGAGATTTTAGCAGACACAGGACGCCCCCGCCCCAGACTTCAGCGAGTCCCTCACACGGGAGGCCTTACCTTCGACTTGGCAGAGCTGCTATTGGTTGAATCTGTAACGCAAACGACAGAGCAGGGATTAGGGTGGGCGGGGGAGGCCTTTGCTAGCGGGTGGGGGGAGCTAGGGGGCGTATGGGCATCACAGCAGAGGGACAGTTCTCAAGGGCACCCCCAAGCTCTCCCTCCACGGGTGGCTCTAATCAATAGCACGATCAGCCTCCAGACTGATCCGGCAACTGGCAGTGGGGCGCCCGGGCTGGGAAATTAACCAGGCCCAGGAGTAGCTGCCGGGAGGGTGCCAGGACAGCGGAATTTGGGGCACTTTGCATAAAGTCCCCAAAGCCCTTGGTTTCGTCAGATTTATTTTTCCCCCCTCGAAAGGAACAATTTGGCAAAACTGATGCGAATTTGTCAAATGTTCTGGTGCTGCCGATGCCAGAAAAAAAAGTTTCAGCCACAAATTTCCACCCAGCTCCAGCTGGCGAAGCTGTGGAGGTTCACGCGCCTCAAGGCAGCGGCTGCCCCCAGACTGGGGAGAGCTTTCCGTGATCTCTGATCTCACGGGAGGAGCTTCCAGGAGGGCAGCCTACAATGATCTCGGGGTCCCTCTGTCCATTTGCGTGCGACCTGCGCGCCCCGGTCACACAACCGCTGGGTTAATCACAGCCCATGGGAAAAGAACGGCCACCGCCACAGGGTAAAGAAAAGGAAAGGAGAAAGAAGACCCACGCCCAGCCGAGAAACGCTCAGTGGCCGGAGCCCCCGTCACCCACCCAGCAGCCAGACGGGTCCTGCCAATGGCGCTGACGGAATGGAGCCACGAGCCCGGGACGGAGGGAGGGATGGGGTGAAAGGTGACAGTGGCGCAATGGGAGAACACAGGAGGAGTGACCCCGCTGGTACCTGGGATTCCCCTGGGGATGGGGAGGCCCCAGGCAGGGTTATGCAGCGCTCACGCGCCCCAGTGCAAACCGGGGAGCTCCCTCCTCTGATGCTGGGGACATCGGCTTAGACCCAGAGGGGCCCGATCCCCATTTCCACTAGGGCCCCCTTTGCACCGATCCCCTGGCCACACACGTATCACTGACCCTCCATGCGGCTCAGACTCAGGGCCTGCAGGGCCCAAGCTCCTTCCGCGGGTGCTAGAGAAGGGGTCTCCTACAGCTGGGAGCAGCCACCAGGGGCGATGCCCTCCCCAGTACTACAGCAGGGAGGTGCAGGGAGGTTTTTAGCAGGGGGACCACAGGCCGATCCCTGGTGGTGGAAACTCCAGCTGAAGTCAGGGAGCGACGCCCACTCCCAGCAGCTGGGGACACCCGGGGCGGCGGGACCCCAGAGGCTGTGTGCAGCGAAGGGCCAACGCGGCTCAGTATTGCCCACGGGTTGCCTGCTCCGAACCCGAGCCCAGGTCTCTCGCTGGGCTGGAGGAGGGGCAAGCCCCAAGGAATGCACAGGCGAGGGCCGTGGGGGGGACCGCGTGTTAATCTGCAATGTCTCACAAGCAGGTTAAGGGGGGTGGGGAGAGGATGCACCCGCCGCGCCAGCCCCCACTCCACCACACTGAGAAGCACAAGGACAAACACAATGAGCCCCGCACCCCACCCCGGCGAAGGGATGGGACTCGCGGCTGGTGCTTATGAGAGGGGGAGCCAGGAGGGGAACGCTGACCCCTGGGAGGATCTGGAATCCCAGCCCCCGAACCTGCAGCCAGCCACCGCTGGGAAGAGCGTGCTGTGACCCATGGGGGCTGGTGGGTCAGCCTGGGCTCCTTGGGGGGCGCAGCCGGGATGGGGCTGGGCTGAGTGGCCACTAGGAAGGCTCAGAGAGGGGAGAGACCCAGGGTTGAAGGGGAGTCTCTGCACCCTGGGCAGGCAGAGGGATGGGAGTCTCCCAAGGGCCCACCGATGACCTCTGCCCCTTGGGGTGCGTGGCACCAGCTGATCTGACTCCAGAGGAATCCCCCGCACCCACTCACATGGCCAGGCTCACGCTCCTGGCATTCACAGAACCCAGCTGGCAGGGCTCCCCCTGCGCCCAGCTATGGCTCGGGTGGGCTGATGCCAAGCACCGGGGACATGGGCACCAGGACCAGCAGGCCTCTGACCCGATGCTGCTGGGTGGTCGCAGGTGGGCAGCGTGGCAGAGGGGCAAGGGGCTCCCCTGTGTTCCCTCACAGAGCAATGCCCAGAGAAAACTGCGTGTCTGCGGCAGGGCCCCTGTGTATCCAAAGCTGCGAGTGAATGTGTGTGTGGGGGGGTGTTCCAGATCATTCATCCTCTGACTACAATGGTGGTGCAAGAGGGATGAACCACACTGGGGGGTGTCGAGCTGGGGGTCGTACGGGTACCGGGGGGGCAAACAGGTACCAGGGGGCATGCCACCCGCCCATGGCTGAAGAAAGGCCACGTGGGTCACGGGGTGACGTGCGCTGTGGCCAGTGCCGTGGGGTAGGGGCGGGGGGCGCTCTTCCCGGGGGGAAGGCGCAGGGCTCCGGCTCCCCTCCTGCACCCGCTCTCGCACGATCACCCGACGGAATTAGTGCATGAGCAATGCACCCAAGCAGCAGCACCGTACCCGCTCTAGAGCTCCAGGAGATCCGCTGGAGGAGGAGGAGGAAGAGGAGGAGAAGGAGGAGGAGACAGCAGAGAGACGTTTAAGGAAAGAGCATAAAGAATCAATGTCATTTCAAAGCCGCTGCGCTCCGCACACGCAGCTCGAGCCGGGGGAGAGGGACCAGGCACAGGACAGAGGCAGACCTGCGGCAGAGGGAGGCCTCTGAGGGAACAACGGGCAGCCCTGTGGTTTGATGGCTGTTACCTGGACTGTTCCGCGATGGGGCCTAGCGGGGGCTCGGGGACAGCAGCTATCACGGAGTATACGCAGGAGAGGACCTGGGGAACTCACTGACACTAGACCAGCACTTCCTGGCAGTAACACTAGGGGGAGCCCAACAGCAGCTGGTAACCAGCCCGTGGCCAGTGATTGGCTCCTTGTTGTTCCTGGGTGCCAGCCTCCCCATCACACCCAATCCTCAGCAGTGGGCGTGGCCTGAGGAAATGCCCCTCCTCCTGGCCGGGAAGGCTTGTGCCCGCTGCTCGACGGGCAGCTCCTGGGTCACTTAGGGCAGGTCCCCAGCTCTGCTGCGGATCAGCAGCCGCTTGAGAGGGGGGAGCCCAGGGAGGAGGCTCACGCAGGGGGAGCCCCAGCTTGCCCAGCCGGGGGTGCCTGATGGGGAGAGCCCTGGCCTGGCCCGGGGCAGTGGCCCAGTAACTCCCGTGGAGGTGGACTGCGTGCGAGGTCACTCCTCCTCCGGTGCTGCCGGCTGAGCCCTGACGGCCCCATGACTGGCGCCTTCCCCCGCGCCCCCCCCCGGTCCTGCCCCCTCACCTGAGGCGTCCCCTGGCACCACCGTCCTCCCGATGTTGGGGAGCAGGTACTCGATGTTTGGCACCGACTGCGCCTCCTTCTCGTCCACAGGGGTCTGGAACGGCAGCAGGGGGAGAGCAGTGAGCGGAGGAGCCCCTGGGCCCAGCCCCGACTCCCTTCCGCTCTGTCTGCCGAGTGCCCCCTGCCCTGCCAGCAGGGCGGCAGTGCTGGACAGCACCCCCCAGGCAGAGCTGCTCACCCTGGCCGGGTCCTTCCCCAGGGGCTCAGTGTTCTGGCCGCGGGCAGAGGGGGGCGCTGTGCACACATAGGGAACCAGCTGGCCTCCCCCCCACCGGGGTCTCCAGCACGGGGCAGGAGAGAGGCTGCCCCCAGGCTGGCGTCGCGAGGGCCATGCAGGCAGAGCTCAGGGGCTGCGTTCGGGGACCGGCTGTCCCCAGAGGTGAGCAGCCCCCCCACGGCTTGGACAGGTGCCCACCAGCAGCCGGGGAGCCAACCCCCCTGTTCCCCCCGCCCGGGACTCACCTTCTCCCCCTTGTCCTCCTTTTCGCTGAAGAACCAGTCCGACTGCAGGAGCAAGGAGAGGGGATGAGGGTCAGAGCACGGCAGGACAACATCTCGGGGGGGGGGGAGCAAGGGAGGCTGGGGGGGGGTGTGATTGGCTCCTGGTTGCCCGGCTGGTGCCAGATTCACTCCCGTGTCGCCCCCGCCCGGCGTGGAGATTCGAATGCATGAGTCCCAATCTGCCTCTGCAGCCTCTCCAGCCCACAGCCTGGCGCCCCGCATCCCCTCCAGCCTGGCCCACTGCCCCGGGGCACCCGCCCCCTGCTGTCTGAGCCTACACACCCCGCACCGCACTGGGAGCGGAACGCGGCAGATCCCGGCTGTGCAGAAAAGTCCAACCCCGACCCACTGAGGTGGGTGGGGGAGCTGGGTACCAGGGGCCCATCCTGCTCATTAAAGTGCTGGGGGGAGCAGGTTGAAGCAGGACTCCAGGAGCCCATCCTGCCCAGGGGAGCGTGGGGGGAGCAGCACGGCGGGGGCCCGTCCTGCCCAGTAAAGTGCTGGGGGGAGCAGGTGGGAGCAGGGTATCAGGGGCCCGTCCTGCCCAGTAAAGTGCTGGGGGGAGCAGGTGGGAGCAGGGCACCGGGGGCCCGTCCTGCCCAGTAGAGCGCAGGGCTGCGCAAGGGGCCACCAGTCACTTACGTGCTGGATGAGGGTCTCCACGATTTTGTAGCGGTCTGGCATGTGCGTCACCATGTCCGTCATGTTGTCCTCGGACGTCCGGACCAGCGTGGGGCCGAAGACCAGGGCCAGGTTCCGGGGCTCCATCTGCGAACAGGGCAGGGGGTTACAGTCCCGGCAGCCAGCCCCACGCCTGGGTCCCAGGAAACCCCATCCCAGGGGTGCTCTCACCCCACTGTCAGCAGCCTGAGCACAGCCTGTGCCCGGGGGCCCCCCTCTGGTATGGGACAGTCTCATGCCAAGGCCCTGGGCTGTAAGATCCCAGCGATAAAATCCCATCAACCCCCAGCCTGGGGGAAGGGCAGGTAAACGCCCTGTCCTGCCATCGGCCTCACTGCACCCTGTCCCTCCTGCTCTCGTCACACCCACATAAACCAATTAACTAATGAACTCACAGTCACTTTCCCAGCACCGGTGGGTTAGGGTGATCATCCCCTTCTTACAGAAGGGGAAACTGAGGCAGTGGCCAACACTCACAGCCAGGGACAGAACCCAGCAGTCCTGACTCCCAGTTGCCTGCTCTAACCATTAGAGAACGCTGCCTCCCTCTCCACTTGGCTTTTGAGTCTTTCTTCCCGGTCCAGGAAAGGAGGATATCCCAGCCGGCAGGGCTCTAGCCTGGAGCTTGGGAGACCAATCCTCTTCTCCGCCACAGACTTCCCGGGTGACCTTGGGCAAGTTACTTAGGGCACGTTTATGTCTGGAGCTGGAGGCGGGGCCCGCTGCTCGGGCAGACACACCCACGCTAGCTCTGATCACGGCAGACGTGTCGTGGCAGCCGCACAAGCAGAAAGAGGGGCTGGCCGCCCTGCGTGCGATCCCAGCTGAGAGCCCAGATACCCGTTTGGCACCAATGCAGAGAACATGCAGCACTGCTCGGGGACTCGGCTGTAGGTTTTCACGTCCACGCCCTGCTGGGGGCCTGGGGCACAGACCACGGAGCACTAGGGCCCTGGAGAGCACCAGGCGTCCTGCACACAGAGAACCCGCGCCCTGGGGACCCCGGGCTCTCTAGCAGGGTGCGGGGTCCGGCTGCGCCACACGGCCTGGCTGGGTGGGGGGCAGGTGGTGGCAACGGTACCTTGTTCTTCTCGGCGTGGTCCGCGATGGTCTTCAGGTGCCCCACCAGGAACTTGAGCGTCTCGTAGTATTGCCCCGGCAGGTCCCGGATCTGCGGGGGGACGCAGAAGCAGCATGAATGCCTGGCCAGCCACAGAGAGGGACGGGGACCCCCACCTCCCGATCCCAGCCTCACTCCTTCCCCGCTAGGACCCTCCTCACTCCGGATCGGCCCCTCCGTTCCTCCTCTGCCCACCACTGCACACACCTCCCCTTTTCCAGGCCAGAAGAGGGAGCAAGGCAGGGGGCTCTGCCCCCACCCCCAGCCTCAGGACAGGGCTGGGATCCTCTCACACGCTGGGCAGGCCAAGCCTACCAGACAGACTGGAAAGGCAGGGAGAGTCGTTCCTGGGACGGGGCTGACTCCTGCTCCCCGCCCATGGGCAGGAGGTTTGGGGGCTCAGAGGGAGACCCCTGCTTGAGGGCTGTGGCCAGGGGACCTGCGGAGGGTTCCCCACACCCTCGAGGGACCCGCAGCCCCGAGGGAAGGGCCCCGTACCAGTTTCCGCAACGTCTTCATCCTCTCGCTGGCATCTTCTATCCGGTTGGCTTCGATGAAGTCGTTGTACTTATCTGAAAGCCAGAGAGAGGCCGGGTTCAATGGCCCTGCCAGGCACGGCCCCAGTGGAGCGCACCGGGGCAGTGCCCGCTGGGCCAGGGCTGGGGTGAAGCCCGGGGCGGGTGCCCTGCTAGAGACGCTGACGAGGGGCGGAGAAGAGAGGAGCCACCAGGCCAGAACGCAGGCAGCATTCGGCAAGGGCCTGGTGGGCACGCTGGGGCTCAGGGGTGAGGAAGGACGTGGGGCAGCGAGGGGGCTCTGGGTGACAGTAGTGACATGTACCCGGAAGGCTCTGAACAGACAGATGGAGCATGGTGCTCAGGGAGTGCTGGCAGCAGAGGGCACATGGGTCATGCAGAGACAAGGGGTGAAGTGGGGCAGTCTGTAGCTAGGGGGATCTGGGGGGTGCTGCATGGCCACGGGTTCCCAGGGCAGATCGCCAGGCAGCGAGCAGAGCCGTGTGCCAATGAAGGGGTCACACGTCCAGTAGGGAGGTGGGGGTGAGAGGAGGGGCTCCAAGTGGGGTTTAGACCCTATCAGCGCAGCGAGTCAGAGGCTGCAGGGGAACGTGGTTACCACTGGGCAGCAGAGACACACACCAGAGCCAGCCGCACTCCAAGTCCTGATCCTAGGGGAGGCTGAGGAGTTTGGGGTGCGTGTGCGTGTGCGTGCGTGTGTGTGTGTGTGTGTGTGTGTGTGTGTGTGTGTGTGTGTGTGTGTGTGTGTGTGTGTGTGTGTGTGTGTGAGCTCTCTCCAGCTGTGTGTGCACAAGTGTATGTGTGAGAGACCTGTGGATCTGTGTGTGTCCCCTCCAGCTGTGTGTGTGCGCGCGCGTGTCCCCTCCGGCTGTATGTGTGTGTGCACAACCGTGTGTGTGTGAGACATCTGGATCTGTGTGTGTGTGTCTTCTGGCTGTGTGCGCCCGTGTCCCCTCCGGCTGTGCATGCGTCTGAGAGAGAGATTGAGAATGAATCACAGGACTGGCAGGGACCTCGAGAGGTTATCTAGTCCAGTCCAGGCCCCTGCATTCATGGCAGGACGAAGTATTATCTAGACCATCCCTGACAGGTGTTTGTCCAACCTGCTCTTAAAAATCCCCAATGATGGAGATTCCACAACCTCCCCAGGCAATTTATTCCAGTGCTTCACCACCCTGACAGTTAGGAAGTTTTTCTTAATGTCCAACCTAAACCTCCCTCGCTGCAATTTAAGCCCATTGCTTCTTGTCCTGTCCTCAGAGGTTAAGAACAACAATTCTTCTCCCTCCTCCTTGTACCAACCTTTTATGTACTTGAAAACTGTTACCATGTCCCCTCTCAGTCTTCTCTTCTCCAGACTAAACAAACCCAGTTTTTTTCAATCTTCCCTCACAGGTCATGTTCTCTTGACTTTTAATCATTTTTGTTGCTGTTTTCTGGACTTTCTCCAATTTCTCCACATCTTTCCTGAAATGTGGTGCCCTGAACTGGACACAATACTCCAGCTGAGGCCTAATCAGTGCGGAGTAGAGCAGAAGAATCACTTCTCGTGTCTTGCTTACAACACTCCTGCTAATACAGCCCAGAATGATGCTCACTTTTTTTTTTTTTTGCAACAGGGTCACATTGTTAACTCATGACATTTAGCTTGTGATGCACTATGACCCCCAGATCCCTTTCCTCAGTGCTCCTTCCTAGGCCATTTCCCATTTTGGGTGCGTGCAACTGATTGTTCCTTTCTAAGTGAGTACTTTGCATTTGTCCTTATTCTCTGTGCATGCGTGTGTGTGTGTGCATGTGAGACCAGTGGATCCGTGTGGGTGCGTGTGTCGCCTGCCTGTGTGTGCTGGGGGGTAGGGCTATACCCCAGACTCACCGTCAGTGAACAGGGGCTCCGGGAGCTTCCGGAAGAAGGATTTCAACAGACTGCTGATGACGTTGAGGTCCTGCCATCTCTGTATGGGGAGAGGAGGCGATGCTTAGAGGGGAGGCTGCCTGGGGTGGGAAGGCCGAGAGGGCGCCGGGGAGGCTCCTGGCCACCTCCAGGACAGCAGGAGCCAGGGGCCAAGAGCCATCTGCGGTGAGGAGTGTAACTCTTCCGGCCGTGCTCAGCCCCGTGGGATGCAGAGTGGGCAAGCCAGGTGTAAGTGGCACTGGCATCCCTCAGCGGACGCACCCCACAAGCGTCGCCGCCCCCCTGGGAAAAGGAGCTAACAGGAAGATGCGAGGCAAAGCGTGTCCCTGTCACCCCTCACCCCCACCCCGGTGAATTCCCATTCCTGCCCCCCAGGGCGCTTGGGAGAGGAAACCTGCTCTGTGCCTGCTGGGTGTTATTACAGGGCAGAGTCCCCGGGACTAGCCGGCTGGGCCACTAGGGGTCGCTGCTGCTCTGCACAATGTAACATCAGCTGGCAGCTGCAGCCTGTTGGTTTGTGGCACTGGCACCCCGGGAGCTGGGGCCACGCCAGGCTCTCGCCCAGGGGCTGCTCTGCCGACAGCCAAACCTGGCAGCCGGGTCAGACATGAGTGGAGCTGCGACCCCGCTCGCCAGGTCACAATGCTGCTCCCTCAGATTTGGCCTGCCCTCCCCTCCGTCCTGACGGACGGGCAGCCGGGCCAATCCTGAGTGACTGGTGCTTGGCCCCTGTACTTATACCAGAACCGTGGAGGCATCCGAAGGCTCGACGCGCCCCCCTCCGACAGAGCGGCGTGACCCTCCCCTCCTGCCTGTCCATCCCCCCCGCCGCTCTGGGGGCGGCCGAGGGAGGCAACGTGTCTCGAGCGGGCTCCGCACCTCGTCCTGCAGGTTGATCTCGGTGCCTCCCTTGTTGAGCTGCTCCTGCAGGCTGGACACCACGGCGTTGTTCCCGGGCACGCGGTAGATGCCCATGTACTCCAGCCCCTTGTCCTCCACCACCTTGCAGCAGGCCTCCACGATCAGCGGGACGTTCTGCAGGGAACAGACACGGCCTGAAGGAGCTGAGACCACAGGGAGGATCCACTGTTCAGCATGTGTGTGTGTGGCGGGGGATCAGAGATGGGCACAGCTGGAATAGCAGCTGCCAGATGTTAAGGAGGTGGGGGGATCAGAGATGGGCACAGCTGGAATGGCAGCTGCCAGATGTGAAGGGGGTTGGGGGATCAGAGATGGGCACAGCTGGAGTGGCAGCTGCCAGATGTTAAGGAGGTGGGGGGATCAGAAATGGGCACAGCTGGAGTGGCAGCTGCCAGATGTGAAGAGGGTTGGGGGATCAGAGATGGGCACAGCTGGAGTGGCAGCTGCCAGATGTGAAGAGGGTTGGGGGAATCAGAGATGGGCACAGCTGGAGTGGCAGCTGCCAGATGTGAAGGGGGTGGGGGAATCAGAGATGGGCACAGCTGGAACGGCAGCTGCCAGATGTTAAGGAGGAGGGGTCAGAGATGGGCACAGCTGGAGTGGCACCTGCCAGCCCACCCCAGCGAAGGCGGCTGAGCCCCACCTTTGCCCTGGCAGTAAAGCGGGGCAAGGAGAGAGGACGACAGCGCCGTTCAGGCCCCGTCTCAGCTGGGCCTCGAGCCCAGACTGGGAGGAAACATAGATGAGAACAAAAGAACGGCGGGGGGGGGGGCAGAGCCCCCGCAAAAGGGCATAGGGGCTGCAACTGGCTGAGCCCTCCCCACTCAGGGATCCCAGCAACGACAGCCGTCCCCAGGCCCCCCCCTCCTGAACGCTGCGGAGGGGCCCTGCTGGCCAACGCTCCTCAGCACGGACCCCCACTCCCTGCATCGTGCAGGCTGCTCAGGCAGTGGGCAGCAGGCCGGGGGCGGAGTCGATCCCTAGGCCAGGGGTGGATGCTCCTGAGAGCAGCCCTGCGGGCAGAGCAGGGTGGCACAGCTGGGTAGATGTGCTCAGAGCGGGCGGGGCCGCGCCCTCGTTCGGCCCGGGCAGGGGGCCCAGCGCGGGCAGACGCAGGCTGGGACCTACCTTGTTGGCGGGGGCGGGCTGGCAGTCCTCCAGCCTCACGCCGAAGGCCCGCGGAGCAGGTTTCTTGTTCTTTTTCATGATGTTGATGCCCCAAGGGGCTTTCTGGGGGGCACCATCATCTAGAACCAAACTCCGGGTCAGTGTCCGTAGAGTGAGACATTGGGAAATAAAGACCCCCAACCACCCCCATACCACAGGCAGCTGCACACGCCCCACCCCCCAGCCTTTCAGCCCCCAACACAACCTCACATGCACACCCACCCCCCGTGCTGATCTGGGCTCTTCCAGACAGGTTCTCGCCCCGCAGGAGCCGAGTGCTGGCCGGCCGTGCATGGAGCAGACGTCTGCACGCGTGGTGTGCGCTCCCCGAGGGAGGCGCATGTGCAGCGGAGCGTTGTTTCTGGAGGGTGTTTTGGGGGGTGGGGGCAGTTAATACAAGTATGCCCATTGCTCTGGGTCTAGGCTGGAGGAGGCCGGTCCCAGCAAGGCGCCGAGCATTGGGAGCTGAAAGCGGCGAGGTTTACGCCCGTCCTTTGCTCCCGGGAAGCTCTTTGCACCAGCCCCGAGAAAGCGCCGTCTGCCCCGCAGCCGAGCTGGTCCCTGCAGCGTGTCGCGCCTGGCCCGAGGAGCAGAGATCTTCGGCCTGGAGCGTCAGATCATCGCGTCGCTCCCCTGGGCCTGGCCATGGGGCACCGGGGGAGCCTTTGGATGGAGTGCAGGACAAGCGAGATGTGCTCAAGGGAGCCTGCAGTGCCGAGGAGACGCGCTGCGGCGTTCTGTGCCGGCGGGCAGCGTTCCCAGGTGCCGACTGCTTCCCGCCCACGTCTCTCGCACTGTTGTGACCCAGCCGCAAGGCGACGAAGGCAGGGGAAACTGAGGCCAGGTCTTCATCCGCCAGGGTGGGTGGAGGTTCCTAGCCAAGCAGAGATGGCAGAACGCAGCGCTTGCGGATGCTGCTACGAGGAATCCGGGAGCACACCTGGATGGCGGGTGTGTAGCTTCAACCCACAGAGACAACGGCCCCCTGCCCAGCAGCATCACCTCCTCTTGCTGGGCCCAGCACCCCCCGGTGGTTCTTGGGCCCAGAGCAGATCTCAGCCGAGCACTGGACCACGCTGCAGGCAGCAGGCTGGCTGCATGTGCCGAAGGAGAAGCCACATCGTGGATCAGCTGCAAATGGCTGGCGCCTGAGGCCGGGTTATCTGACCTGGTCCCCTAACTGCTGCACGTAGATGTTGATCCACAATCTCACGCACCCCACACATCCCCATCGACCCACAGAGCCCAGACCCCCAATGCAGACACCCCGCCAGGTGTACGCTCAATGCACCGTGACACATGCACAGCCCCGGGCAGCCACGCACGCTGCCCCCCCACGCCGGCGACTGGGTGTACCTTTAGTCACGGCCATGTCCTGCCTTGGGGAGCGGGGGGCGCTCGTCCCCGTCTGCTTCCCCAGCCCGCGCGAGCCCTTGGGGGAAGAGTCTGGTTTTGTTCCAGAGGGGCTGCAGAGAGAGCAGATGGGGGGGCTCAGCCTCTCCTCTTGGCCCCCGGCCTCTCACCCCCACCCTCACACCGAGCACACCCTGGATCACAGCCACCCCTGCACAGGGGGGCAGGCTTTGGCGGCAAAACTGCAGTGCAAGGCATCCTGGGAGTAGCTATGCAAATTAACTCCACCGTTTACCCACAGTGCTTTACACTGCAGTGGGCTCCCCCTTCCTGGGCACACCCAGTGCAGCAAGGGCAAGACCCTCTGCTGCCCAAATGTTACAGGGGCATCCGAGGGCGCCTCCTCCAGCACGCGCAATGCAGGTTCTCCCGGTTCCTGGCTTGGCCCTCTCTGCCCCACTCTCACTGTCAGTTAGAAATCCCCAGCTAACGGCAGTACCCCCTGCCCCCCCCAGCAGGCTCCCAGCTCTTCCGAGCCCTGGTCCCTAATGGAAAGTGCCACCAGTTGAATCCAACTTGGGTTCAAGTTCCTCTAGCTGCACCAGTGTAAACCTCTGGCCAAGGTGTCCTCAGACCGGATTCACCCGGTGCTTAACCGGTGAATTCGGTAATTTCCTGACACGAAACCGGCTGACGTGCTGCTCCGGTAGGGACGGCAGCCGGTTATCTAGATCGCTCGGTGCAAATTCACTTCTGTGGCCAGGCCGGGCCTGAGCTCAGGCACTTACACGCTGCACCTTGCTGCTGAGGGCCCAAAGTGCTTTAAGGAGGCAGGTCAGTATTACGAACCTCATTTTACAGGCACAGAGCGTTAAGTGACTTGCCCCGGAGAACCCAGGAGTCCTGTCTCTCCAACCACCCACAATCCTCTGGATATTCGCCCCCAGTGCAGCCACCCAGGTGGTTTGCTAGCTGTCTGTCCATGGTACTGCTCTAGTCCCCATCTCTGAGGTATCGACCCTCCCAGGCAATCAGCTCCTTGGACCGAGAGGCTAAGTGACTTGCCCCAGGCCACACAGGGCGTCTGTGGCAGAGCAGGGAACTGAACCTAAGTCTCCCACGTGGCAGGCTAGCGCGCTAACCACTGGGAAAGCTCCCCCCAGCAGGTCGGCAGCCGGCGCGCAGAGCCCTTACCTCACTTTCCGGTAGTCATTTAGCTTCTTGTTGATAAGTGCTTGGCTTGCAAACCCAGGGTCCTGCAGTGGCACAAAGACAAGAGGGAGGGGAGAGCATAAGCACCATGTCTGGCACCAGAGCCCAAGCGAGCGTCGTCTCTTCCTTCAGCCGAGCCCCTTCCCAGCGAGGGGTTCGTGCGGGGGCTGGGGGGCTCACTGGCCCTAGCAGGGGCAGGCTGGAGGATTTTGCTGCTGATTATCCTTCTGATGGGCACAGCCAGGCAGGCAGGACCAAAGCACCAGGCACTGAGTCCCGGAATACAGGCCTGCCTGGGAGCGCTGTACCGGGCACAGGCAGAGAGATCCCCCTTGGTACCGAAACCTCAGCCGAAGGGGCACGACCAGCCCTCCGGGGCCAGGCACAGGCTCCCACCCTGCAGTGCCTGGGATGCTCAGCGTAGCAATCCCCTGCACATGGCACTTTGCTCTCGTCCCTGGCTTGGGAAGGCTCCGGGGGTTCCCAGAGATCAGGCTCCCCAAAGGTGGCTGGTTAGACAGTGGGGCGGATGAAGCTGCACCCCACGTAACTCTGGGGAAACCAGCATCATTCCCTGCAGGGCATCAACCCCCGCCCCCGTATCACACTCCTAGGGCACAGCTCGGCCAGAGCACGGGAGGCGCCTCTCACCACTCCCCATCCTAGTGATCCCCAGCTTCATCACAGCCTCCTGACCCCGCATGGGGGGCTGAGCGTGGGGCAGGCCTCTGAACCCCAGGAGCTCCACCCACTGCTATGCCCTGCCAGTGAGAATACAGAGCGGGCCGGCGCCGGGGGAGAGGGGAACTACCAAATGTTCCACACTGGGCAGGATCTTCCTGGAACCCTAAGGAAATTCAGCCCCTGCAGGGCAGCCTGAGCTGGGCACGGATCTTAGGGCAGCTCCCACCCCTGTAGTGCCCTGAGCTGGGCATGGCTCTTCGGGCAACTCCCACCCCTCTAGTGCCCTGAGCTGGGCATGGATCTAGGGCAGCTCCCACCCCTCTAGTGCCCTGAGATGGGCATGGATCTAGGGCAGCTCCCACCCCTCTAGTGCCCTGAGATGGGCATGGATCTTAGGGCAGCTCCCACTCCTTAGTGCCCTGAGCTGGGCACGGATCTTAGGGCAGCTCCCACCCCTCTAGTGCCCTGAGCTGGGCACGGATCTTAGGGCAGCTCCCACCCCTCTAGTGCCCTGAGCTGGGCATGGATCTTAGGGCAGCTCCCACCCCTCTAGTGCCCTGAGCTGGGCATGGATCTAGGGCAGCTCCCACCCCTCTAGTGCCCTGAGATGGGCATGGATCTTAGGGCAGCTCCCACTCCTTAGTGCCCTGAGCTGGGCATGGATCTAGGGCAGCTCCCACCCCTCTAGTGCCCTGAGCTGGGCACGGATCTTAGGGAAGCTCCCACCCCTCTAGTGCCCTGAGCTGGGCACAGATCTTAGGGCAGCTCCCACCCCTCTAGTGCCCTGAGATGGGCAAGGATCTTAGGGCAGCTCCCACCCCTCTAGTGCCCTGAGCTGGGCATGGATCTAGGGCAGCTCCCACCCCTCTAGTGCCCTGAGCTGGGCATGGATCTTAGGGCAGCTCCCACCCCTCTAGTGCCCTGAGCTGGGCAAGGCTCTTAGGGCAGCTCCCACCCCTCTAGTGCCCTGAGCTGGGCACGGATCTAGGGCAGCTCCCACCCCTGTAGGGGCCTGAGCTGGGCACGGATCTTACAGCAGCTCCCACCCCTGTAGTGCCCTGAGTTGGGCATGGATCTTAGGGCAGCTCCCATCCCTGTAGGGGCCTGAGCTGGGCATGGATCTAGGGCAGCTCCCACCCCTGTAGTGCCCTGAGCTGGGCACGGATCTTAGGGCAGCTCCCACCCCTCTAGTGCCCTGAGCTGGGAACAGATCTTACGGCAGCTCCCATCCCTCTAGTGCCCTGAGCTGGGCACGGATCTTAGGGCAACTCCCACCCCTGTAGTGCCCCCGAGCCGTGCTCAATTCTCCATACAATTAAAAGAATCTCCCAGCTAATTTCCTCCAAAAGCCGAAGTGGTGGATTGCGCAGCCCACACCAAACCAGCAGGGGTCTGCCTTCTCCTGCCCTACAGCCCAAACTGCTCCCAGCCTGTGCCCCGGGGAGGGAAGAGGAGCTCTCCTGGTGCGCTCAGCTGCTCGGAGGGCCCTGCGGGCAGTGCTAGAAGAGGCGGCTGCATTACATAGCAAGGCCTATATAAAGGGAAGTTCATGCCTGGGATCCCTGGAAATTCAGGTAATTATCCCTCTGCAGACCAGCAGGGGTCACCATAAGCTAACGAACACACTAGCCAGCTGCTCAGGACCCGGGCACTGCAGGGACAGTTTAGTGCCAGGGAAGGGATCTCACCAGGACTGACCCACAGGGAGCCATCAGCCGGGAATGTGGCTGATCAGCCAACCGGCTGGCCTGGCCTCTCCGTCTCTTGAGTGAAAAGAGGGGGCTGGAGGACGGCTGGAGGGCTGCCATCACCCTGGCCCTGTCCTCCTCTTATCAGCTCCTGCAGGATGCCAGGCCCCCGGGAGAAATGACTTCATACAGAGTAAAGAAGGGGGCACAAGCCCTGGATTGGGGGAGGGAGCAGAGGGATGCTGGGAATGGAGATGCACCTGCCACATACAGTGCCCCCTGGACTGTGCCCAGACAGAGGCTATAGCGAACAGCAGAAGATGAAGGAGGCTGACCCATTCCCCTCTTTGAGGGAGTGGTGAGGTTCCAGTGGACTACAATTCCTAGCATGCAGTAGAGGCCAGTCTCCTTGGGTGGAGAAGCATGGCATGCTGGGACTTGGAGTCCCAGTGCACCCATCAGGGCAAAGCAGAGCATGGCATGCTGGGACTTGGAGTCCCAGTGCACCAAGATGGCATGCTGGGACTTGAAGTCCCTATAAGCTGATCCGCCATCCAGCAGAGGGCAACTGCGGGCCCCACGCTTGGACCAGCCCTGCCCTAGAAGGAGCAGCAGAAGGCAAACATCTGGAGGGAACCAAAGTGGTTAGTGCCGGGGCGTCTGCGGAGAGCCAGGGGCCTGGAGGGAGCCAGGAGCCCCATGCTGGCTCTCACCTCGCCCTCGGCCTTGCTGTTCTCCCTGACGACTTTGATCCAGGCCAGCATGTCGTCCCGATCCTCTGCCTGAAAGAGATATTCACAGAAGTCAGCGGTCGTCAGCCGGAAGACGTGCTTCCTCTTGGTCTCGCTGTAGGAAATGTCCACCAGGCACGCTCGGATGCTGATCGGCTGCTCCTCCTCACCTTGGGGCAGCGCGCAGGTCACGGCCTCCCGCCTGTCCTTGCACAGGTAAAGGGAGTGTGCGCGGAGAACGGCGAAGACGCGCTTCCACTGCCGGATGCCCCCGCCAACTTTCTGCAGAGGGAGAGGACGGGCAATGAGCGCTGGCCGGGAGAGAGCCGGTCTCCTCCTTGGCTGCCCACCTCGAGATGGGGCAGCGCCACCTGGCATTGACATGAGCACCCGTTCAAGGTGCTGCCACGCAGCCGAGACACAGGGAAAGCCTAGGCTATGCCCACAGCAACGCGACCCGGGCGTGCACACCCAGCTGAGATGCAGGCTCTCGGAGCAAAGCCCCCCAGCCTCATAGAATCATTAGGGTTGGAAGGGACCTCAAGAGATCATCTAGTCCAACCCCCTGCTGAAAGCAGGACCAATCCCCAAATGGCCCCCTCAAGGATTGAACTCACAACCCTGGCCAATGCTCAAACCACTGAGCTATCCCTCCCCCCAGAGCCTCAGCCCAAGAAATGCCACCCAGGATGCTGTTGCCCAGACTCAACCCCGACACAGACCAGGGGCACTGCTAGGAAAACTCGACCAGAGCAGCTCACGCCCCGTCTGTGCATTCGGCCAGGCAGATGGCAGATCCCCACAGGGCAGAGACACTGGAAGCGTGTAGCCCCTTTTTCCAGCATGTTCCTTCCAGCTCTGACCCATGGATTTCAGCCGGGGGCCCAGAGAGAAGGACCCCCGCTGCCTTCTGGTAGCAATCACCCCATTGTAACCACAGCAAAGCCCACCCGGAGCTGACAGCAGCGGATCCTGCAGGGCTCCAACAAGGAATGCTGACCCGGGGGCTTTGACTGTAACGAGGGAAATTGTGTTCCCCAATCAGAGGATCAAACCCACCCCCACCAACCTGGAACTGCCCTATGACCCCATGAACCCTGCCCCTCCGAGGCATGACCTACTCCCAGTGTTCCCTCTCAATCCACCCACACCAACCCCCTGCCCTGGGAAGTGAACCCCTCTTGGGTGGTGACAGGGGAAGGCCTCCATTCAAACCCCTTCACTTACGGGATGCTGCCAAGCCCTGCTCCCATTCTCTACTCCAGCCTCACCCCCCAGAGACCCCCCAGAGCTGCTTGTCCGGCAGCCGCTGGCGTCTGACTCAGAAGGGCCAGGATTCCCCGTGCCCTGGGGGATGCTCGGAGGCAGCAGGATGACCCCACTCTCCTTTGGGTCTCCCCCAGGGCACCCACCCGCCCGGTCCCAGCCCTGCTCTCTCTCAGCCGACCCACCACCGCAGCCCTTGGAGTGTGTGTGGACCTGGCCAGATGCGATCACTGCACAGTGCAGATGTCTGCCGCCCGCAAGGTGCTGGCATTGGTGTGACTGGCAGGGGTGGAAGTGCTGCCACTGGAAACCGCTGCCTCTCTTGCACTGGCCAACGCCCCCCCAGCTGCCCTCACCTCCTGGCCAGGCCAAATGCCCCTTGCCAGAGGAATGCCCCTTGCAGAGACCCCTGCGTACGCCCAAGGACAATCCCGTGTCTGGCCAGCGCTCCCCACACGTATGGGGCATCGTTTGTGGGTATGAGACTTCCTCCACCCGATTAAATTCCAGTGGCTGTTCTCCTTCTCCCACTCCTGGGTTAGCACATGGGCCAGCAGGGTGCCTGGCAGAAGGGAGACTCTCGTGGGACCCCCTGGAAGGCAGGACTCCTGGGTTCTATTCCTTGCTGTGTGAGGGGGTGTGGCCTAGTGGTTAGAACAGGGGCTACTGAGAGGCAGGACTCCTGGGTTCTATTCCCAGTTCTGCTGCTGTCTCCCTGTGGGACGCTAGCCAATCGCTTCATGGGTTGGTGCCTCAGTTTCCAGTAACAATACCAGCCTTAACAAGGGTGCTCGGCAGCGCAGTTCATTCATGTTTGTTAAGTGCTTTGAGATCCTCAGGTGGAGAAGGGGATCACATGACACATCACATAAACATCTCCAAAGAGAGCGTACAAACATGCCCAGCATTCCCCCCCGGGCCTGGGCTTCCTGTGCAGTAAACACCTACCTTCCCCTTTTTGGTGAGGATCTGTTTGTAGTGGAGCCAGCCCTCTTTCCTCACGTCGCTAAAAGTCACGTCCGAGAGGTCGGAGGTCGAGTGCCTCTTTGATCTCGTGTCTTCAGACATTCCGAGGCTGTCCAGGGACTGCAGGGGGAGAGGCGACCGGAGAGATGGGTGTATGGCCCTCACGGGTACTGCACTCAGAGGCAGGCAGGCACCTCTCCAGCTCTGGCGCGCTACCCCCTCAGTCACACCACGGGGCATTACAGGCAGTGGCTTCCCACCGGGGAGAGGAGAGCCAGGCCTCCCAGCTCAATCAGGCCCAGCACCGTGATAACTATACAAACACCAGGCAACCCTCAGGTTTGGTCTCCACCAGGATTTCAGCCGCCTCAGTGCAAATCCCTCGTGTAGACAGAGTTTCCACGGGGGTGGCAAAACTGACTCACTCTGGCTTGAAATCAGGCTGGCGCTGATGCAAGTCATGCTGCGCTGGAGTAAGCTGCGTCTGCATGAGAGGTTTAAACCAACGAGCCAAACCTGGGGGCTGAAATCCCAGTCGAGATAAGGCCGTGCAGCTCCCACTGATGCAATCGTGAGCCTGTGGGGCAGCAGGTGCCCCCCTGCCCTACACCTCAAAGGCCTCATTTACCCCAGTGCAGAGCGGGCGTCAATGTCCGAGCGGAATTGACGTGCACTGGCGTGAAGGACTCTGCCAGGTGCAGGGAAATGCAGCGCATGGTCCAGCCTGCGTCCCTGCGCGTTAGAGGAGGCAGAACCCACCGGGCCAAACTCTCTGCTGGCGGAAGCAAGGAAAGCTCCCCTGACGTCAGTGCTGTTTGGCCCGTTTTACGCCAGCCCGTCCAGTTGATCCCGGGTGTCGCCTGCCTTAAGCTGATCGGTGCAAATTGTTGTTCACTGATTACTCTGGGCTGTGCGGGGGCGATGCACAAACCTGCGGTTTCCCGCTGGAGGCACCGGGTGCAAGACCGGAACAGCACAGCTGGGACTGAACTGTGCTAGCGGGAGGCCGTCCGAGCCTCAGGAGGGACTCGGGATGGCACAGTGGCCTCAGGCAGAGCAGCCACCCAATATGAGGCCCCGGCTCCCCTCATGCAAACCAGGCCCCTGGTGGGTGGCATCCACATGGCTGGGGGTGCATGGTACCAGCGCGGCCTTGGTGGGCATCATTACAGCGGCAGGCAGAAGCCCCGCCCCCTTCTTCACTGGGAACACCTACCCCGTCGGTGAAGAAGCTTCTCAGCATGCGCAGACTCGGCACCCGGCTTGGCATCCTCCTGCAAGGAAAGCAGCCGCCCGTGAGCCCGGAGCAGGAGGGGTGGCAAGCGTTCCCGAGCACAAGGGCGTTTCAAGGACAGGCCCCACTGGCTCCAGCCCCTTCTCGTGGTGGCTGGGGCATCTCTTCGTACGGAGCCGCGGGAGTCACTGGCTCCTTGTGGGCTGTGGAGAAGGCTCTGGCCTGGGGCTCAGGAGAGCTGGGTTCGAGCTCTGGCTCTGATGGAGGACAGGGGCAATTGGGCCTTTGAGATCCACAGATGCAAACCACACTCTGGTGTGAGCTGGGCATTAATCCCCCACCGCGAGGGCAGCAGCAAACGGAGGGGCTGGTTTGCATCGTTCACACCCCGTGCTTTGGCGGAGCTGCTCCAGGACGGGCAGCATGGCCGAGCGAAAGGAACACAGGGGTATGTGGTCCCAAGTTCTAAACCCAGCTCTGCTACTTACTCACTGCGGGGCCTTGGCAGAGTCACTTAGGGCCTGATTTTCAGAAGTGCCCTCTCACATCTCTCAGGCCATGAATGCAAAGGCTGGCTTAGGGCTTGTCTGCATGGGGAGGCTACTGTGAAATCAGCTAGGGTGGGAACTGACCGAGGCCACAGCTATAACCCACCAGCTCCCCTAGGGACAAGCCTTAGGCCAGGCAGTGAACAACACCACACTTTGGAAAGTTAGTTGTGAAACAACACAAAGGATTCTGGGGTATGGTGTAACGTGGAGAACTCCTGATCTCTCACAAACACAGTATCGAGCCTCACGTCTTTTGTGGATCAGATCAGCTGTGTCCCACCCCCTGCCCTAATGGATCACACTCCCGGCCTGTCAAATCCAAGACTGGCCAATAGTTGCACTTCAGGAGGCACTGAACTCTCTTGTCCTATAATGCCCAGCAGCTGGAGATCACACCCTGCCGTGTGCAGCTGCGAGGCCAGGTCGGGACTACCCCGAGAAGGGAAGAAGCCATTGTTTGGCTGGCATGCAATGGGGTGGGGAAGGGGTCACCCCTACCTTAGGATCTTCCCCTCGTCACGAAATGTGTTCAGACCATCGTCACACGACTTGGAGCGCTCGGTTGTTATGGCCAGGAGGTAGGAGGATCGGCGGCTGGCTTTGATGCTGCCTGAAAGGGAAAGGAAAGAGAAAAGGGCCATCAGTAAACACAGGAAGAGCCAGTTCACAAGGCAGTCGGTGCTTTACCAGCCTCGGGAATGGATTGGCTTGTCACGGTACTAAGGACTGGGGATCAGGACTCCTGGGTTCTATTCCCGTCTCTGAGAGGAAACGTGCCTAATGGTTAGAGCTCGGGGATTGGCAGTCAGGGCTCAGGGGTCCTGGCTCTGCCACGGTTTTGCTGCACAACTTCAAGCAAGTCATTTAACCTCTGTGCAGCAGCTTCTCTGTCTGTAATACGTGCGAGCAAGCCAGGAATGTGGGGAGACAACGTATGCCATGTCCCAGCATGCAGCAGGACTCCGGATCAGAATACCCCAGCAGGGCCTGCAGCTTTGCGGGCTACTCCAGGCAGCGATTTACTGGAGCCCCTCATGGCTGGCACACACTCACTCCCGGCTGCCTGATTTACGTAGCCCATTTCTCCCCATCAGGCCAAGGGCTCCCCCTTGGGGCAAGGCCCTTTCCTACCTGGCTTGTCTGGCCCAGCTCCCCTCAGTGGGTCCAGGATCATCCCCTACAGCAGATTGTCAGGTGCTCTGCATACACCTCATTTCCCAGGACATAAGTGACGGGGATCCCACCCCCTTCCCTGGGGAGGCTGCACCACGGCCCAGCAGGACCCTTCCCCCCATGTTCACCCTGCATTTCCCTTCCCTCTGCTGACTCCTCACGACGTCCCCGCTCTGGAAGTTGGGGCCGTTCCCTACTTCTCTCTCGTTCTGCACTCTGGCTCCTGGCTGCTCAAGGCACAGGCCGCTCTCCGCCCTGAAGCCCTGCCTGGTACCTGGTCAGCGGCTGCCCCCGAGGGTGTCCCTGCCCCAGCGGGAGGGGCGGGTACTTACTGCAGTCCTGGGAGAAATGGCGGCTGATGGCGAAGGAGAAGGTGGGTGAGGAGGGGCTGCCGGTGATGGCGGGGGCAGAGTTCACGGCGCTGGAGACGACGGAGGAGGCAGGGATGTGCTTTGCCTTCAGGTCGATGCTGGGGCTCGTCGGCTCGTCTGGAAGAGTGGGGGGCACCGTGAACCAATGGAACCGCGGGGGGACCGAAGAGAGCAGCTAGCCAGCCAGAGACCCACGCGGGAAAGGCTGGGGTCTCCCGCCCAGCGCCTCCCACCGGGAGACCCTCCCCCTGCCCTATGGCACCAGTCCCCGGAGCGCCTCCTGCTGCGAGGCTGGGATCTCTGCAGTCTGTGCTCCGCCAGTGCCCCCTGCAGCGAGCAGCCCAGGACCAGAGCGCCAGGGAACCCCTGGCTTCTGGATCCTCTGCCAGGGCCCTTCCCCGTGGGGGCAGCGCCAGTGCCCGGTGCAGGCTCAGCAGCAGGCACGCAAGAGGCCGTCCCCAACCCCTTCTTTACCCCTCCCAGGAAGGAACAGCCCAGTGGGTCAAGAAAGTCAGTGAGCAGCCCCTGCCCCTCCAAAGCTAGGGCTGCCTCCCCAAGCAAACCGGTCATCCCCCATGGCTGCCGGCGCCTGAGAAACCAGCCCTGCCCTCCACCTCCGAGGAGCCCCGCTGCCCCGAGAGCTGCAGGCCAGGGGAGCGCTCGCTGGGGCTGAGGCACAGAGGGTGTGCCGGGGGTGCACCGATATCCCGTCACGGAGGTGCCGGCAGGGCTTGATGCCATGTTCTAGGTACACACAGCTGCTCTTCGCTGGAGCGGGGCAGGGGGATGGGAACTAGTGGGAGGGGCTGCATGCGGAACGAGGAGGGGGGAGAGGGCCCTGCCTCGATGCACCTGCTCCGCTGCCAACAAGGCGGGCTGTGTGCGCCAGGGCAGCCCCGTGCCGCTGCTTCCCCCAGGCAAGGTGGCCAGGGGGACAAAGGCGGGCAGGGCCGGGCGCACAAACAATAGCCAGGCTTGTGAGGAATGCGTGGAGAACAACGGTCCCACAGTGCCAGGCTGGGCACGGCGCGGGCAGCAGAGTAAGGCTTCCATTGTGCCGTGGTCTCTCCCGGGTACGAGGAGACGACACGTGCCAGGGAGAAAGGCCACGACATCCCCCGAAGGGGAGCGCGGGGCCCAGTGAGCGGAGAGAGGCTGGCAGGGCCCATCCACGGGGTCTCACTGGATGGAACCCCAGGCAGGTTTCATCTCGGGCCCCACAGGAAAGCCTGGGGACGAAGCGGCTGCAGGGCAGGCAGAGGAGAATCAACCCCTTTCCCCGGGGCCTGTGCTCAGGAGAGAGCAGCTGCTGGGCTGGCACGGAGACGTCAGTCACCCCGCGAGCAGCTGGGCCCGCCCAGCTCAGGAGACACACCAAGGCGGCAGGGTCTGCAGGTTCCCCGGAGTCTCTACCTCCCCCCGTCCTGAAACCCCCGAGCGGCCGTGTCTGGTCTGGCTGCAGCTGGAAACGGCTGGACTGGGAGTCGGGGTCGGCTGGGTGACGCTGGCCAGGTCCCTTCCCTCCTCTGTGCTTCTGTTTGCTCCCCTGCCCTTAGTCTGACTTGTGTGTTCCTTGGGGCCAGGGCCGGGGCCGTCTCTCCGCGCCCGTGTGCAGCTCTCGGCCGGGGCTCTGCCAAAGGAGGGCCTGGCAGGAGACCCCCCCTCACTACAAGTGTGGCAGCTTTCGGTGGAAAGGGGGGTACCAGGCAAGTCGGAGCCCCCACACTGTGACCTCCCAAGGGGCAGTAAGGGACCAGGCAGCCACCGCTGCTGAAGAGCAACTCGGGCATGGGGGATGGTGCCTCCCCAGGGAGCCCAGCAGCCCCCCCCCACCCCCGCAGAGCTGGTCTCTGGTCCTCTCCCGTCTCCTGGTGCCTGTTGGCTGGGGGAGTTCCTGGGCACTGAGCGCATGGCACACCGGCAGGCCTTGCCAAGGCTTTCTGCCAAGCCCGGGCTGGAGAGACGTACTCCTGGGAAGCCGGGCCTGCCCTGCTGAGACGGAGGCCAGCGCTGGGCAGGCGGGGACGGCTGCAGCAACCTCGCTAACCACATCCCTGCCCTGTCCAGGCAAGAAGGAATGTGGAGGGTGGAGATCCTGTGGCCAGCCCCCTCCCAGTGCTGTGCAGAGGGATCGGATGGCACAGGAGACCAGAAACGAGACACGAAGCATTTGGCCTCTCGTTAGCTAGTCTGAATCTAGCACAGCCAGAGAGCGAAGTGTGTTGCAGGGGCTCAGCCCAGGTCCGTGGCACCCGGAGAGGCAGGACTCTCCATGTTGGGGGAGTGGCACGTTCAGGGCAGTGCCCGCCCCCCTGCCTCTCTGTCAGCCAGCTGATGGAATTCAGCCACAGGGGTCGCCAGGCAGGCACCTTTCACGGACAGCACATGAGGCCAGATCCTACCACGCCCCTGCAAGCAGCTCCAGCTGCAGGGCTCTGGGGGCGTGCCGCAGGTATGCCGAGTCTAACAGCATGTGGAAGGGGCAATGGGACAAACAGAGGCGTCCGAGGCCAGTGCCCAGCTTTAAGGCAGGTATGGGGACGGTCCCGGGCTCCCCGCTGCACACAGAGACAACAGCAGTCATGGGATCCCAGCGGCCAGGCCCCCTGACCAGAAGGCTCCTTCCTGGGCATCCCTGACCCTTCCACCAGTGGACAGATTGGAGACCCCTTCTCCCTACCCGAAGCTGGATGCTTCCTCCCCATGCCCCCCTGTGCTTCGCTGCCTGCAAGGACAAGATTTGTTTGGGCCTCATGTGACTGTCTGGATGACCACAGTGGGCTACCACGAGACCAAGGCAATGGCCCACCCGGACCCCTGCCATCCTTCTTCACCCCCTTCTCTTTCCACCCCGATATCTCTGGCCCTTTGCTCTCCTGATCTCTGGGACCACCTAGCACATCCCTGGTGGGTTGGCTTCTCCAAACCAGACACACTCATCCAAGCAGGTGGCTGCAGCTGGCTTCACTGTGACCGTTTGCACCTGCCCAGCCTACAGTCACATCTGCCTGTGCACCAGCTGCCGTTTACCCTCTGCGGGTCAGACCCAGCGGGTGACGCCTGCTCCGCAGCATCCACTCCCCTGCAACCGAGGCTGCTTCTCACCCTGGGGCTGGGCTTTTGGAGGCAAAATGCTCCCTGGCTCGATACACAGCTGTGAGACCCCCACCGCCTTGTGCTCTGGTTGAAGGCACCCCCCACACAAACACACCCCAGTGCCTGGCGTTCCCAAACACTCCCCCCTCACCTATAAATGGAATGGATGCCAGGGAATCCTCTGGCACCGCCAACGGTGCCACCCGCCGGGCAGGCCGCTCCGCCGCCGGCTTGTCCCCTTTGCAGCTCGGCGGCGGGTCGCAAATGTCCGTTTCCTTCATGTGGTCGGGGAAGATGAAGTTCATCTGCCTGGCAGGGGCCGGCGCCTTGCGGCCCGTGGGGGGCTTCTGCCTGAGGACGACCTCCTCTTTCCTCTCCTCCGCCTCAGGCAGAGGCGGCTGGAGAGACCTGGCGCCGCTGTCTTGGCTGGGGGTTCTTTGGTCCTTGGGGGTCTCGGGCCCGCTGCCCGGCGGGGGGTCCGGGCCAGGGGGGGCGGCAGCTGGCAGTGACGGGGACCTGTCCGGGTAAGGTGCTGGTTGGGTTTCTTGCCTTTGCGATATATTGAACACGGGAAGGCCACCAAAGATAGGGTCCCTGAAGGAGAGCGCGTGGAGCAGGCCAGTCCTGCGCTGGAAGGAGGGGCTGTAGCTCCTGTACCCGATGTACCCCGAGTCGTCGACGCTCTGCAGGTTGGGCTGGGAAGGGTGTTTCTGCACGTGGGCGGGGGGAGGCTCTCTACAGGAGCAGGAGGGGGCGTACGGACTTGGCTGGCTAGGCTGAGCTCGGGCAACTTGCCCGGGGCCCGGCCTATAGAACTTCTCCGGCAGCCACGTGCACTTGTCCAAGCGGGGCGAGACCACGGCGCTCTGCTCCAGCGCCTCCATGGAGCGCCCGGACCTCCCCAGGGAGTTGTCGGACCGGGCCCGGTAGCCCCAGCTGTCGTGGCTGGGCTGGAGCAAGGTGTCTTGCGAGGCACTGTGGGGCCAGCCTCTGGAGGCCGGGGTGTCTCCCAGGCGCTCCTGAGAGACGCTGCGGTACCGGGGCGGCATGGCGTACCTCCGCTCTTCCGAGGCGCTCCGGCGAGGCACCTGGCTGGACAGCCAGTTGGAGAGCGCCTGCTGGCACTCCAGCCGGCTGATGGCCTTGGGGCCGCCCAGATACTCCCAGGAGGGACGGCCTGGGCCGCCAGGCCCCATGCTAACATCCCGGCCATCCTTGAAACCACAGGGAGTCCGATGGTCTGGGAGGTGCCTGGGGACCCCGTAGCAGGCCTGGCTGGCCATGGAGGAAGCAGTCGGGACGCCGTACCTCTCTGGCAAGGAAGAAGCAAGGGGACCTGCGAAGCTGGAGTTGGAGACGCGCGAGAAGGAGCCGGGGGCTGGAACCGGCCTTGCGACGGGCATCCTGGGCCTCGGCTGGGTCATTCCATACTGGATCTCCTCTGTGCGGTGGGCCGGGCTGGAATGGGTGCTGCCGAACTCCCGAGCAGTGTCGCTTCTGGCTTCGTTCCACGTGCCGGGCATGGGGCTGCCAAGCGCCGCACTGTTCAAGGGGGAAGATGGGCCTGAAGGAACAGGCCGGTAGGATCTGCCGTCCGCCTGCTGTCCCTGCAAAGGCTCGGCTACCATCGCCTCCCGGCTGGGAGCCCTGGACTGGAACGGGTAGGTCTTCCGAGGGTAACAGATGGGAGGTGGCTCCGGGATGCTCTGGGCTCCCCCGGAGTAGGGTTCATTGCCCTTCAAGTAGGCATCCTGAGAATAGGCCTGGAAAGGAGAGAGAGGAGAGGAGTCAGGGCAGCCGGTGTCCTGGCCCAAGAGACATTGGCACCACCAGGCATCCTCCCAACACCCGTCCCAGGCCCGCCACCCCATCAACACGGCCCGGGAGCCGACCAATAAACTCAATGGGATGGGGGTAACACCAGGACAGTGGCACAGCTGAACCCACACAGGACAGCTGAACCAGGACAGGGTGAAACCTGAGCCCCATGGCGCTGTCATTCAAAACGAGGACACCACTGCTGCACCAAGGCCGTGGGAGGCTGAGCGCGAAGAGGCACTCAGCTCTGGGATCTCCCAGGCCCCCCATGCTTGACTCAGATGATCACAGGGTACAAACAGGGCAGAGACTGCGACTGTGAGGCACTTGAGCTTATGAACCCAACTGGGATGGGCACTGCTGGGCCCTTCCGGGATAAAGACTCAGGGAGACGGCTGAGGTGAGGCCACCAGTGACACCAAGCTGTGTGATGACTGCGGCGCCACCCGCTGGACACGTCCCTCCGGCAGGACAGAGCTCATCCCCCTTCTAGGGCAGGGCTGGCAACGCGCAGTGAGAGCAGAACCAGGCGCTCCTGCTGGAGGAGCACTCAGCGCTGTGGGGGGGGGGGGGTGCCATCACGGCACCAGGGGGTGGGGGGCTAATGCCCACTTAGGGCCTGATCTGCAGGGCACGCCAAGCGTGCCCACCTGCAGCCTAAGTCCACTGGGGCTGTGGCCAAGTGATTTCGAGGGGCTCACTGTGAGACACTGGAAAAGGAGCTGATTTTCAGGGGCGGGGGCTCGGCCTCAGCACATTGTGAAAAACCGGGTCTCTAAAGCTGGGCCTCTCAGAACCGCTGCTCCTGAAATTATCAGTGACCATCTCAGCCCAGAGCCTCGCTCAGCCTGGGAAAGGACCGCCCGAAATCCTCCCTGCCGTGCAGATGTCAAACATTTCCAGACGCGTTTTCTGCTGGGGTGGAAAGTGACTAACACGCTCCGGTCACTGCCAGCTGCATTGCTCTCCCCTGCTCATGTGCTATGCTCACAGCTATGCTGGCTTCACATGGTCTCCGGTTCCCTCTCCTTAAAATACTCCATGACGCACTGAGCTGGACGGAGCGCCAGGGTTTTCCTTCTCATCTTTCGCAGGCGTTTCTGAACTAACACGCCCAGCTGCAGCCCAAGAGTAAACCCTGCACCTCTTTACAAAACTGCCTTCTACAGCCTTTGTGTGAGCAGAGGAAGCGCTACCCAGTGGTTAAAGCAAAGGACTGGGCGACCGGACATGGGGGTTCTCAGCCCAGCCCTGCAACTGACGCACTGCGTACGTTTGGGCAAGTCACTTCCCTTCTCCGGACCTCAGTTTCCTCACCTGCAAAATGGGGCTAAACCTGCCCACCTTTGGAAAAAGCCCTGAGACCCTCCAGCACAAGATAACGACACTAAGTATTATTGTAACATACACCAGATGTGGCTCTGACTAGGCAACCCCAATAGACCACCCCAAAACATCATCAAAGGCATGTCCTGAGTACAACCTGGGGCCAGCCTCTATTGTCCGCCCCGTGTCACAGACGGGGAGCGCGAGGAAGGGAGAAGGGCTGCCCCAGAGGGACGCAGGGTAAGAATTCTGGGACGAGGAACCTCGGCCCAAGGGGAAAGTGCAGCGAACGCCAGTGAGGTCTAAGAACACTCTCCACGCCAAATGCCAGGCATAACTGCTGGACCTCCCTTGGCTAATAGAAACACAGAGCCCAGCGGCCGGAACTCCCCTGCCCCGGAGAAATCCACCCTGCAGGGCGAGGAAGAAGGAGAAGACCCACGTGTGACGGGTGCCAATCCTGGCTTCCTGGCAGGCACCCACGTCCCACAGTGATGGGCACAGAGTAAGAACTTGAGCGGGACACACACAGAGGCCGCCCTGCCGGACACCACACCGCGATGCTTCCCAGCAGGCCGTCAGGTGAGACCGGACGGGAGGATGGGGGACACAAGGGAAACGTGGGGCATTGCCTATGTACACAACACACACCACCCTGCTGGATACCATGCTGGGAAGCTTGGGGCTGGAGTACCCGGGACCCTGGCTGCTGCAGGCTGCACCCAGTGGGACATGCCGAAGAGCCAAGCAATGACCTGGACAAGAAGAGGCGCCCTGTACAGCAAGAGTCCCCTGCTAAGCAGAGAGACCCGGATAACTCGGTGAGCACGGCTGGGCTCGCAGGCTGAGGCCGGGTTCGGTGTGGTGCTCTCTAGCCTGGCCCCGGGCTCCCAGCCAGGATTCATTCATGCAACAGCCATCCCAGGGAAGCTGGGTTTAACCCCCAGTACCAGCTGGGGCATTTCTAACGTGTCTGGCGTTCTAACCCCTGGGCCTGAGTGAAAGGGTTAACGACAGCGACGATAAGAGACGCACTGCAGCCTTTTTCCTCCAGACGAACCGATCACAAGCGGATCGCAGGCAGGGCAGGGCTTCACCTGGAATGCAGCTGCCTCTGGGGTGGAAGGCAGCAGCCTGTCAACACGGCACAGCAAAGCCACAAGAATCAGTCTGGAGCAAAAGCGATGCTGCAGTGGAAACCGCCTGGCGGATTTAAGGAGGCCAAGCGCAGTCAGAGCTGGAAATCAGCCAGGGGAGAGCGTCACGATCGTGGCCAGGGAAGGCAAGTGTTTCCAATGAAGTTACCACGCTGACAGCTTGCTGTCCATGGCACTGCCGGGCACAGAGCGCTGCCCGCACAGGCCCCTGAGTGGCCACGGCTCCGCAGCCACCGGAGCCACACAGCAGCTCTCCAAAGGGAGGCAGCTCCAGCCACCCCACTGCATTGTCCCCAAACGACCCAACCCCTGGACTCTGCTCCGATTCTGACACCCCAAGAACCAGAGAGAGGGGAGGGAAACAGCCCCCCTCCCAAAGCTTCCTCTCTCTGGACGCGTGTTGGGGCCCCAACCCCAGGGTCCTTCCTGCCTCGTCACTCAGTCCTTGAGAGGCCAAGGGAGGGAGCAGTGCCCCTGGCTGCTCTCAGCCCCCCGCTGTCCTGGAATCCTGCTCTCGGGAAGGCTGCATTTCTGGGCAATGACAAACCAGCTCTTTCTGCTCCAAAAAAGGAGCGGAGCGGAGTGGAGCGGAGCTCCGACACGCTCGCCTAAAGGGGCGGCCGGAGCCCTGGGCTTCCTTCCCGGACTGTTCCACCTACTGAAGGCCCCCACCCCCCTTTTTAACCTGCTCAAGCTACAGCCAGAGAGTTAAACACTCGCCTTTACGAGCAGCCGGCTTAGCTTTGGGAGGTTTCCTCTGCACTGGAATAAAGGGAGTCATCACGGGAGCCCCCCGCCGGCGTTTCTCTCTACGGACGCCGTCTCTTATTCTAGGCTCGTACAGCGCCTGGCACAATGGGGCCCTGTTCTCGGTGGGCTCGGGCACTACCGTAATAAACACGTTCAATCCGAATAAGATAGACGATCGAACAATAATATAATACGCACCGACTACTGGGATCCCATGTAACACAGGCATCGGCAGCACAGAGCTCTTTACCTCCCTCGATCCGGCAGCCTTCTCCCTTGGCTGGCCACTCCCCGGGCGCAGCCCTGGCCCAGACTAACATTTCCTTCTCAATTTTTCCTTTTAAGTTGTTTGGGGATTTTGCGACTGGGACGTCCTGAGGCGGGAGGGAGGAGAGGCCCCCCCCAAGCTGCAGGGAGCTCCTGGCTGAGGCCTGCCATTGGCTGCCCGAGCCGCACACCGCAGGAATGCACCAGGACGGGGAAACCCACACAAAGGTTCCTTTGGAATCCGAGCCGGGAAACAAAGCTGGCCCATGGCATCCAGCTCCTTTCGCACCTCCTGGGTCTCCTCCGCGGCCCTCTTCCAGGAAGGTCGGCTGCATCCCACGCACAGAAAGACAGATGCAGGCAGGCAGACACACGAAACTGCACTGCCCTTGTTCAAAAACCATTCGCTCCAAACACACCCACAGGCCAGTGCCCTGGTGGAGGAGAGCTGGGCCAAATTCCTCCCCGGTGTAACTCGAGAGGATGTGCCCTGCCTGATCGCAGCCACGGGGACCCTGAGCCTGCCAGAGATCAGCCCCAGACGTATCAGAGGAAGGTGCTAAAGGGCTCCAATCTCCTGCTCTGCCATTGACCTGCCGGGTGACCCTGGGCATGCCAGGGCCCCGCTTGGTGCCTCAGTTTCCCCTCCCACCCTTTGTCTATTTCGACTGTAAGCTCTTCGGGGCAGGGACTGTCTCATACTATGCGCCTGGGCAGCCCCCAGCACCATGGGGCCCTGATCTCTGTTGGCACTACTGTGATATACATGACAACGAAAACCAGGCAATTAGACACTACCCCCAAACCTGCCCGGGGAGCCATTCCTTCCTGACCCCAGTGGCTAGTAGTTGCGAAGGCCCTGAAGCCGGAGGGTTTGGAACCCAGGGACTTCCCTGCCATTACCCAAGGGATGAATCTGTCCCATCGCTGCAGACGCACTGGGAATCCCCAGCCCAGGGCTCTAGAGTAGCCTGGGTCTCTGCGGGGCCCTGGGAGTGGCTCTCATGCAGGCCTTGGTACATTTGGGGTTCCCCTTGCTCTGTATGGCCTCAGGGCAGGTGGATCACAAGAGCTCTGCCCCCCCCCCCGGCGTACTGCTGACACCCAAGCTGCCAAGGGATGGGGACAGAACTGAGGATCTTTCTTGCCCAAGGCGACAAACTCTCCCCACCCCGTAGCCAGCATCCAAGAGTGGGGAAGAGGGGGAGGGTCCTGTGTCAATCATGCCTCAATGGCCTGATGCTGCGTCATGCCCTGGCAGCAACAGGCGCCGCACACCAGGCCGTGGGGTCAGTGGGCTCAGATGACTGTGTCCCTCCTCCATTCCCTGGGGGACGGAGCAGCTCCCCGGCTCTACCAGGGCTAGCTTCGCTCCTTTAACACAGATCACCCCAGCCGTCCGGGCGACGGAACTGCAGGCTGCTGGGAGCATCTAGTCCGACCTGCCACACCCCACTGGCCATGGAAGCTGCCCAGCGATTCCGACACCCAGCCCAGCCACCCACGGGCGGCACTAGAACGTGTCTCCCAGAAACGTCCCCCATCTTCATGGAGGGACTCGGGGTGATGGTGAAGCCACCACATCTCTGGACAAGCTGCCCCTCACTCCCCCCCCCACCCCCGGCTCATTCCCCGCACTGCCAGACGTGCCTCTTCTCTGCAGGGTGATCTGGGCTGGTCCTACTTCCATCCCACCCCCCAACAGCCATGTCACGGCGACCGACCCCGGCCCAACACTTACAACCAGGGTCGGCTTTATTCCATCTCCCTCCTCGCATGCTGCGCCCCCGCCCCGGGTGCCCCTCCCTCGTTCCACCCCTCCCCACTCTCCCAGCGCGGTGGATGTTTGCAGCTGCAGCAAGAGGTGGCGGCCAGTCAGCCCAGGGCAGGAGACGGGAATGGATTTCAAACAGGGTCGAGGTGAACAGACCAGCAGCATTCGGAGCTGGCAAACCCCCAACCAGCCTTGAATTCAAAACACACCACCCACACTGCTACTGCATGAGGCCCCAAGAAAACGAGATCCCGTTGGGGTGCTATTAAAGGGAACCCAACCCCCCCAAATTCCACCAGCCTCACCCCCAATCGAGGGAGGGGCTCAGGCACGGTTCACACCACTCGCACAGATGGCCGCTGCTAATCTGCTGGAGCAAGGCCCCGACACCAGGTTTGCCCAGATAACCCTCCCGCTGCAATCAGCCTCGTCACGCTGATCCGGCAGCCCTCAGCCTCCCACTGTGCTATCAGCCCCTTGGAGGCCACACGCACCCTCTTGGGCATGACGCGCGCCTGGCAGCCTTGCAGAATGCCGGCTAGCTACGGCTGAAGCAGGGCTAGGCCAGCGTGCAGCCCGAAAAGCTGCTACTGCACAGCACATGGCCCCTTGCTTTTCAGAACTGAATGCGTCCCTGTGCAGACTACAAGTCCCAGCATGCAACAGGGCCACACAGAGGCGTATGTAATGCTGGGAGCTGTTCTCTCTGCTGGCTGCCCCTCCACGGGTAAGATGAGGGTGACTCAGGTGCACTTGACCAGTTGCCCATGTGGCCCACATCCCTGAGTTAAGCCATGTCCCCCCGGACTGTCACCTGCTCTGGTACCCCGGAGAGCGGCAGTGCTAGGGGCCCTGCGTCTCCCACCCACCAGGAACGGGGACGGGCTCTGTGCAGGGCGTGGCCAAGCAGGGCGAGGCGAGGCACACCCAGCTCACCACCAGGAGAGATCAGCAGCAAAAGGCTCACCAGCTGGAGGACGTCCTCGTCTTTGGGCATGATGGAGAGTTCCAAGGCATCGTCACTGCAGAGAGAGGGAAAGGCAGAGCGCGTCAGGGTCTGGGTACCGCCTGCAGCCAGCTCCCCGCGTCTCCAGGCGCCGAGCCCCGCGGGGACCAGAGGCAGCGACTGGACGCCAGGGCTCTGCAGCGGAGGTGGGTTCCAGACGCACGGGACAGCACTCCCCACCCGATGCTGCGTGAGTGGCTGGGAAGGAGGCACGGCCTGCAACTGGCAGGCGGCTCTGGGAATTACCCTCGAAGCTCAAGGGACTGAGGCGTGGGCTTTTGGTGCTGCAAGTCCAGGGTTCGGTCCTCACCGACCCGGTGTCTGGCTGGCTGCGGCCGGGGGGGTATCTGATTAGTAGGAGTCAACGCTGAAGGAACAAGGATGGGGGATTTTATTGATTTTTATTTTTTAAGTTCAATTCCCCGGCGCTGTTTAAAGGCTGCAGATCTGCAGCATCGCAGCCCTGGGCTAGTGCACGAGAACTGGGCGGGAGATTCGCAGGGCAGCGGTTTTACTCCAAGAGTTTGAGCTGGAAGATCCCAGCAGCCCAGGGCCCATGCGGGCCAGAGCAGCAGCAGCTCCTCACACATGCAGCCTGGGACAGTAGAAGCTGCTGTTACTCCCAGAGGAGACAGCAGCCAAGCCGCCAGGATGGGCCATTTTCCTTCCCAGGAGACAGGAAAGACTTTATCCTCACGCCACATGCAAAGGACAGGACCTGTCACAGTGTAGCTACGCATCCCCCTCACCCCGCTAGCTGCATGGGGGTGCACAGGCAGCAGCAGCTCTCGGATCCAGCCCTGGGCTGGGCTGGGCATGTGTCGCTGCTTGACTCACAGGCCACACAGCCGCCCGCTAACCGGAGCGGCACACCTGGCGAAGGCGCCTGCTGCACCATGTCCTCTCCATGCCTGTAGCTCACCTCACCTCTCCCTTAGTCTGAGCAGGGCCTCTCCCCACCTCCGTGAGGCACTTGCCCACCCTCTCTCCTTCAGTCCCTCCTCCCAACTCGGCAGTGCCAAGCTCACCATTGCAAACCTGCGTGGAGAAAAGGGCTGGGAGTCCTGACCCCTAGTCCCCCTGCTCTAACGTACCCTCACAGGGAGCAGAATGGAACCCAGGAGTCCTAGCTCCGGTCCCCCGCTCTAACCATTAGCCAACATTCCCTCCCAGAGACCGGGATAGAACCCAGGAGTCCTAGCTCCGGTCCCCAGCTCTAACCATTAAGCAACATTCCCTCCCAGAGCAGGATAGAACCCAGGAGTCCTAGCTCCCGGTCTCCTGCTCTAACCATTAGACCATGCTCCATCACAGAGCTAGGCCTGGAACCCAGGAGTCCTGGTTCCCCATCCCCTGCTCTAGCCACACGACCACCCCCTCTTCCTTTGGTGACAGCGGCTGCTTATTTCTTTCTCCACTAGCGAGAAGCACAAGCCATGGCAAGAAACTGCAACACAACCGCAGGAAACCCCATTTCAGTTTGAGAGCCAGTGCACAGCAGACAGCCCCCACCATCCCCCTCCCCGGCTGACTGCCACCGGGGATTTTTCCAAATGCATTTAGCACCCAGGGCCGTGTCTTATATTTAGTTCGTATCCAGATCACTTTCATTTGGTTCCTTCCCCGGGTGCTATATTTAGGAGCTATCTTGGTCAGGTCTGCCCCTCTATCTCCCCTGTCTAATCAGTCGTTACACACAGAGTGGAATACACACAAATCCAGGTCATTAATTAAATCCCAGCTCCAAAGAGAGACAGACACGCACACACCGGCTTCTTTCTTCCCTTCTCAGTGTGTGAGGGAGCGTGTGAGAACTAAGTGGGGGGGGTAGGAAATTCTCCCACATCCATCAGCTCAGCCGATCCAGCACCCGCCAGTAATCCACACCGGCATTTCCCCAAGTGCCTGGCAATGGGGACCCACCTTCCTGGGGCAGGACCTCAGCACTTCGTGCAAACCAGGCCTCTTGGGGTGTCTCAAGGTCGCTACCCAAAAATCACTCATCCCTTTGGAAAAGCTTGGCCTAGGGCCCAGCTCCTCCAAGGTATTTAGGCACCCGATTAGCACTGGCCCCACTAGGAGTCGGGCACCCACGCACCTTTGAGGATGGCGGATTTGAGTGTGAACATTCGGGCGCACTTCGTCTCAGCCCGCAGTCTCACCCCAGGGCGCATCCGGCCCCCCGCCCTGCGGCACAAGCATGCCCTCACCTGTTCTGGATCAGCGCTATGACCTGGGAGTAGGTTTTCCCGATGATGCTCTCCCCGTTCACCTTGACAAGCCGGTCTCCTGCAGAGGGAACAGAACCGCAGGCCCACACGTGAACGGGAGAGCAGCTAGCCAACCCGGAGCGAGCACAGCTGGCGGTAACCATAGCAACGTGCCGCTACCCGTGGGAGCTGGGGGCACTCGGCGCCTCACAGGAGATGGGGCAGTGGCGTTAAGAGAGCCCCCCTCTGTCCCCAGCAATGGCGCTGGAAATCGTCCGGGAAGCGAGTCCTCTTGCCTTTGTTATCGGACTGCTCTCCTGCCTCAGCCTGTTGGGCAGACGACCCGTCCCCCTTGCAGCCCTGGCCCTGTTAACGAGCGCTCAGTGGCTGGGCCAGGGGGCCACGGCTGGCCTCACTCCGCCGAAGACAAGGGAGCGCCCCAGGTTCGTGCCAGCTGACGTCTGGCCCAGAGGACACAACACTCAGCGCCTTCCTTCCGGTTTACTGCCTGGTCATTTTAGCCGGGCACATGCCATCCCCACCCCGAGCGCTGGCAGAACGGTTACTGCTGTCGCCACCGACGCCTGGGGGCCCCAAAGTGCCAGCCCCTGCGCTGCTCTGGGTGGGCACCAGCTGATGGTGGCAGCAGACAACTGCTTTCAGAGATCGTAGTATAGAGCAATGGGCAAGGTGGGGGGAGAGAGAGAAAGCCCCTTCCCTCTGCCCCTAACCACAGCCTGGAGCGAGCGATCCACCCGGGCGGACAGGACATCGTACGGACAAACGTCACACAAGGACAAGGATGTTTTCCCCCAGGCTGTGAGCTCTGAGGCGAGGCCTGTCCAGTGAGGCTCCCTTACGGGGTTCTCTAGGTTCTGCTGCAGCCGGGCTACGGCGACTCCCCTTCTTTCTGCCTTGCTCAGAGCTGAGGCCTGGAGGGACCCTTTGCCCCAACGCCCCCCGCAGAGGGGGAGATTTTCACCCTAACGTGGCACAACTGGCTTCCCCACTGCTGGCTAGTGAACAAGCGTCCCCTTTCAGCCCGCCGCTGGATGGCAGGGGCATGCCCCCAGGCGCTGCAGGGTGGCTACACGGCTGGCACACACTGAAGAAGAGCAGCCCAGGAACATGGAAGGGGTTGAGGTGGTGACATCTGGGTGGAGCCAGTGGCTATGGACCCGTTAGGGGGATCTGCAGTGAAAGCCCCAGCCGTGTCCCGTGCACCCGGGACACACTTCCACTCCCCACCCCCCATTAGTTAATTACCGCTTGAGAAGCGATTCTGACTCTGGCCCTGGCTCCACCACCAGTTCCCACCCCCCAGCTGATCGGAGCTAAGAGACACACAGGAGGGAGGCTGGCAGGACTCGCTGGAGTTAGGAGGAATCAAAGCTTCCTCTGCGGGAAATGGCTTCACTGCTAATACACAGTGTGCCAGGCTCCTTCCTTCTCTGCTCCCACCTCCATCGGCACCTCCCCTGGAATTCAGTGGGGTTCAGCTCATGCCCTGTGCTCTGCAGACAGGCGTCTGCCAGATTTGTCCCTTGGGGAGGAACGGCCCCTGCAGACACAAGGGCAGGCACTGAATTTGTGCCTTGATTCGGCCTAAAGATTGTTTTCCGCCTGCTTGTTTGTAACCCTAGAGACCCCAGCAATGGCAAGGGGTGTAACCCTAGGGATCCCAGTCCAGAATGTGTGTTTGAATCTTTAACAAAGCCCTGTTCTCCCCCAGCTGTTTACCAAGCATTTGAATTAACTGGAAGGGTTTTTCGGTCTGTTTCCCATGGGAGCCCTCAGTCCATTGGATTTCAATCCCCTCCAGGAGCACTTTGCCACTGACTTTCCCAGTGCAGTCCCCCAGGTCGCCCCTCACCCAGTGGGGGGCTCCCTCACCTGTGCGGAGGCCAGCCTGGTACGCAGGCCCGGCTTCCTTCACATTCTTCACAAAGATGGTGTCCATGGGCTCCAGGCGGCTCCGCTGGGGACCTGCGCCACGAAAGGGAAGGGAAAGGGCGTCAGAGACCAGAGCTCGGCACCAGAGGGGTCCCTCACGGGAAAGATGGGTACACGCTGTATACTCACACCCTCACGCATGCTCACTGGACACACACACGCAGAGAACTACATGCATGAGCACGTGCGTACACACACACACACACACACACAGGATACAACACGCTCGTGTGTACTGGCTACACACGCAGAGAGCTACATGCATGAGCGCACACACACTGGATACACACACGCTCGTGTGTACTGGATACATAGTGCTTGAGTGCACACACCCAAGTCATGCACACACAAGACACTCACATGCATACACGCTGGCTACACACACGCACTGCCAGAGCCCCACAGAACACACACCGCAATTTAAACAACCCCCAGCAGGTTCCAGCACTGCAGCTCCACACCGGCAAACACAGACCTCGAAGGCCAGGACCCAGAGGAACAATCTGGTCGTAGGGTGACATACATTATCTGAGAGCGGGAAGCACGTGTCCCCCTCACTGGACCCCTGGTGGGACAAGGTCCTCCTGGGCAGGAGGGAAGGAAGGTTTCAGCCCCTCTTCAACTGGTGGTTCTCAGCCTCTCCCGACCTGGGACCCAACCGCCAGCCCCGATTTCTTGCCACAACCCACCCCATCCCACAATCCGTTGGCCGCGAGGGATTGGGGTCACAGCAAGAGGCTGTGGGTGGTTCAGGGTTATGGGCAGGGAATGGCAGAGCAGGAAGGGGCAGGGGATGTGCCGGAGTAGCCTGTATGTGCCCTGGTCCATCACCTGCCCCCCGCCCCCCCCCAGACGTGCTTCGTCTGCAGCCAGTCCCCTCCCCGCAGGGCTGGAGTCGAGCGAGGGGCCAGAACTGGAAGTTCTCCGTCAAGCCCGGCGTGTGGCTATCCGTTCTGACTGCATCAGATCCGCTTAACTCAACTCCCGCCTGGAGGTGCAGGCTGGGTGCTGGGCTTCAGACCTGTCCTCTGCACAGAGCCAAGAGCAGCTTCAGTAACTGTGCGGGGGCCGCGGAAGTCACGGCTCCCCCCTACGTCCATGTGCCCTCCCGGGAGGGCCCGCTCGGCCCCTGGGCTCAGCAGATGCCACTCAGGCACGGACACTTGTACACCTCTAGGGCCCTGATCGGAGCTTGGTCTGGGATCTGTCTACAAGGCCATTCTGCCCCCTTCCCCCCATGACTCTGCAGGGAGAGGCCTCGGAGCGTGGGTGCTGCAGGACAGGCTGGTGGATCGTCCCCAGAGCTAGGGGTTCGGAGGGGGAGAGCCCAGGACAGGAACAGAATTGAGGTGCCACAGAGCCGGGCAGCCTGACTCTCTCAGTTGCTAGCCCGCTGCTCAAGCGCTACGCTTGTCTCAGACACGGGGCTGGGAGCCAGAGGGCCTGTCTTGCACTGTAACCCCCAGGGCAGCGGCTGGGCTCTCGGCTGGGGAAAGACACCAAGAAACCGCGGCCCTGAATCCAGATACAAACAAGGCAAAAGCCAGTGACGTGCAGCCGAAGCACCCGCCGGCAGGCTGAGGGAGTCGCACCCTCCGATCCCCCCAGAGCAAAATGTCCCCAGCTGGGCATGAGCACTGCCCCCCTGTAGGGAAAGGCTCCTTCGCTGTAAATCTAGGGCAAGGCACAGTTCCCAGCCTGGAGAGGGATGCACGGCACCAAAACCTGCCAGGTGGCAGCTTTATCCCTTCCCAGGAGCAGCCGCTCTGCGGCCAGCACACAGCCGGGGCCAACGCAGAGCAGCCGGGGGAGGCGGGAGAACCAGCTGGTTCTGGGATCTAGTCGGGAAGGTCCTAGCTAGGGGCGGAGACGTGGGGAAGTGCCCAAGGTATTGCCAATGGGGCATCACCGAATGGATTTGGGGATGAATAATGCAACCGCTAGTAAGCGGGGGAAGGGGACAGATACCCTCAATGGCTGGGATGTTAGAGGGATCCTACCACAGCCTCTCTACACAGGCGTCCTCCTGCACGGTCTGAGATCGCCCCACCAGGCAGGGCAGCCTCCCTTGGCATTGGGGGCGCTCAGCTTGCCCATCTCCGAGTGCGACGGAGCTGCCACTCAATGGCTGAGCCGGTTCAGCTCGGGCCCAGGTTTAGTTCAGCAGATTGGTGATTCACGCTAATGGGAGCCGGGTAACTTGGTCTGTGCTGGAAAGATCCCCCCTCCCTGCCCGGCCGGTCTGCTGCTACACTGATCCGCTGCTCAGCAGCCTGGTGCATTTCACAAACCACCATGGTCTGCCATCACGTCCCTGGCGGGGAGGTACTGAGTGTGGGCTGGTCGGTAAAGCAGGCCAGAGCACTAATCGGCTCCCTTTCACACACGGCCATCCGTTCGTGTCTGGCCACACGGGGGGGACACACACACGTGACACATACACGCACATGCACACACGATACACACGCACGTGCATAGACGATACAAGCGGCAGGGTGCCAGAGATAGGTGCTTACCTCCTCGGTTTCCATTCTCTTCCTCCTGCACAGGGAAGAGGGAGACACCAATGTCACAGAGGCTTTTGGAGGAGTCCGGAAGAGCGGGGAGAGGGACAGATCCCTCGGGACGGTTGATTAACACGAAGAGGGGAACCCGGCAGTAGGGGCGGCTCAGCAGACAGGGAGCACGGGTAACCTCTGTGGCACCGAAACACCAGCAAAGTGACCTGGCACCTTCTTATCCTCCCTCTGCCGCCCGGACTGCCCAGAGGGTAAAATTAACTCTTGACACAGGATCTCCCTGGGCCGTCAGCACATCAGCTCAGCAGGTGCAGGGTGGTGGAGGGGTTTATTCTCCCTCACAGTGACTGTATAATGGCCACCCCAGCTTCCGGCCATGGGCGATGAGCCAAGGGGAGCGCGCCACAGCAGGTTTGCCCTTTCTGACGGCCTCAGAGGAAGCCCTGATCTGGTCATACAGCTGCCGGGAGGGTGGGCGCACACTCAGCTCCCACAAGCCTGCTCCCCGGAAGAAACAATCACAGCCCCCTGGGGCCACCGGGCTGTGGGCTCCGCTCACCCAGGGCCCTGGCCGGAGAATGAAGCTGTAATCTCCTCTCTCCCATAGGGGTCAGTGCCGCTCCAGGAGTTGGGGGGTGGGGCACCATGATCGGGCATCCCTTGAGCAGCCTCTGCTGGCCCCTGGGTGAAACATAAAGCTGCCCCCCCCAAGGGTAAATCCTCTCACCCCACAACAGGAGCCTGTATCAGGAGGGGCAACCCTGGTGCGATTGGGGTGATCGCTGTGGGATGCCATGGGCAGCTGGCACTGCTGGAGGGAAACAGAAGGTGCCAATTCAAACCCACCAGGATTGGCTGGGTCTGGAGCAGAGGCAATAAGGGAGAGAGCCGCCCGGACCAATCGTGGGCTGGGAAGGACCAATAGGTTGGGGAAACATACATTCCCCCTGAGCCCTTCGGGGTACCCTGACATTCCCGAGTCAGCCAAAGGGGTCACTGCAGAGCAATCGAAAAATCTGCAAAGCAGCCTAAAGGATTTGGACGCCCAGCTCCCATTAAACTGAATGGGGACTGGGTGTCTAAATCCCCCAGGCAGCACTGCAAATCCCACCCCCTCTGTCCCCAGGAGACGAGCTCCCTGCCCTGGGTGTGCTACCAGCTTCCGGCAGCCGGGGGAGGCAGGCTCTGAGCCCTCTCCCGCGTCCCGTCAGAGGGGAATCCGAGATGGGTAACGGGACAATGAACAAGGGAAGCAGAAGGGCTTCAGAGGGGCGACCGGGACTATAAATAGCAGTGCAGACGTTCAGGCCAGGGCTCTGAAACCCCACGAGGGGGGCGGGTCTTGGAGCCTGGGATCCACCCGCAGCCCAAATGTGAACATTCCCCGCAGGCCAAGCCAATTAACCTGGGATCTGAGACTGGCGCCACGGGGTTTTGAGGCACTGCAGCCGTCCCTGAGACGGCAGGGGAGACACACATGGGGAGATGCTGGCGAAGGAAGGCCTGGCCTGCTGCTCCGAGGTGTGACCCGGTGGGTTTGATTTGAATTCCTTTTTTCGGGGGCGGGGGCAGCAGGGGGAGACGTTGTTGCCAGGACTCAATACACCAGATGGAACCTTGTGAAGTATTTTGGGTTGCAGAGCTCTTGTGAAGACCCAAAAAGGGAAACTGAGGGCTGGGTGCCGCAGGGCCGCCCCGTGCCATAAGGGGGCGATCTGGAGGCAGCGACCCCGGTTACAAGGGCCAAAACCTTGCCGTGCGGCTCGGAAGAAAGCGGATGGTGCCACCCTATCACCAGGCCCAGTGTCCACGCCAATAGAGGGGCTGGCAGAGGGAAGGGAAGCGCCCCGCCACGGGGGGCTGAAAGTCTCCCCGATCCGGAAGCGCCGCTCCGGTGATGCTCTCTGGAGGCCGGGCCCGAGCCGCGAGCGTGGCTATATTTAGTGCTGTAACGATTATCCAGGACGAATTGCGGGAGGCCACGTGCCGGTTTCCGCCGGAGGGGCCGTCTTCACGGTGCTGTGTTATTTATGGCACGACGCGAGCCGACAAGATCTGGAGCTGGGAGGGGGGAGCGAAGGAGGCGTCTGGATTTTGGGAGACAGACGTGGGGATGGGCTGGGGGCACGGGGGGGGGGGAAGATCCCGGCGAACTCAGAGCTGATGTTTCTGATGATGGCGTGACCCCAGCTGGTCCCAGTCAGAGGCTGACACTGGGGGGATGCTCCAAGCTATGCCCGAGACTTCTTAGACTCCAGCTCTGCTGGGCTGCCCTGAATGTCACTTTCTAGGTCGCCGGGAGGGCATGAGCTGGGTACGCGCTTCCAAGAGTCACCTGCCAGATTCCTCACGTTAACCCGCGGCTCTGGGTCAATGGGAAGCGCCGGGTAGGGCCCTGTCGGGACATGCAGCTTGCGACCGTGGCAGGTAGGTCCCACATTGGCTGGGGGGCACAGATTGACCAGCCTCCAGGCAGGGGAGCCCGGACACACTGTCCCATCCTGCAGCCCAGGTGCCCGACCGCCGCCCCAGAGGGCTCTCGGCGCGTGGAGACCTGTGATTGCACAGGGGTGGGGAGAAGGAAGGGGAAGCAGCCCCCCCGAACCCGAGGGGGAGGAGTTTTTCCAAGCCCAGCTGGATGGGGTCATCGAGGTGGCAGCTCCCTCCCCGAACTGCTCAGCCAAAGCAGCGGAGCTGGCGAGTGCGGGAAGATACAAACACCCCCAGCTACCGAACTCCTGGGGCTGTGAGAAGGGAGTGGGGTGGGAAAGTTCCCTTAAGCCCAAGGCTTCCTCCTCGGCAGCCCCACCCTGCTTCTCCCCTCCCCTCCAACCTGCCCTGGCTCCTGTGCCAGGCCAGACACCCCGGGGGCGTGTGGGTTTGGCTCCGCCGTGGCACGGAAAGGTGTGATGCCGGCGCTGCGTGGAATGCAGAGCTCCTGTCTCACTCCCTGCTGAGTCAGCTCCACCGAAACCTGCCCGCCAGGTCTGGCCTGGGGCCCGGCTCCCCCGCCCTGCTTCCCACCACCCAAAAGCCGGCGGCTGTGGAGCAAGCTGCATTTCCACTCCTTGCGTTGCTACTTTCCAAAGCGGTTCTGATCCCGGGAACAGCTGCCCTTCACTCCGAGCACCACCGGGGGGACCCTACGCCTGGAGCATCCCTGATCAATTCACGGGTCCCTCTGCCAAGCACCAGCTTGAACCATTATAGTCTTGGCCTTCACGACATCCTCGGGCATTGTTCTGCACCTGCCCTAGACAGGCTCATGCCTCCCTCCTGGGAGCTTGCGGGAAGCAAGGTCGGGGAGCCCTGTGATGCTTCAAGAAACGCAGAGGCAGAAAGGAGGCCGGATGGAGGTTTCTGGATGGGTGGGGGCTGGTTACAGCAGCCTGGGAAAGGATCTGCTCAGCCAGGGAAAGCAGGAGCGGTGTCGTTGGTGTTACTTACGGGCGAGTAAAACACCCACCCTTCTGCACCTATTGGCATCCAGGGAAGGCGGGCAAGGAGATTGGGTGCTTGGGCTGGTAAATCTCCAGGCCCATTTTGTACAGCTGGGGCGACATATATTTTTAGTGTGGGCAGGAAAGTGGCGAGGTGAGGGGGGATGCTCCATGGTGCCCGCGTGTGGGAGGGGAGGCAAAAGTGAGACCTCCAGGGTTGTGCAAGAAGTAGGGAGGATGATGGAGTGGATCAGGCACTGGGCTGGGACTCAGGAGACCTGGGCTCTGTTCCTGAGCAAGTCACTGAATCTACCCTGGGGCTCGCTCCCCCAGCTGGACAATGAGGCCAGCACAGGGCACGGCGAGGATAAACCCCACTAGCGACTCAGAGAGCCGGAGATGGGGGAGGCCTGAAGGGGGTGGGGGAACCTTGGGGGCACTACAGAGTCAGGCAGGAGGCTGCATGGACTCACAGAAGATCAGGGTTGGAAGAGACCTCAGGAAGTTCTAGTCCACCCCCCTGCTCAAAGCAGGACCAACCCTCAACTAAATCATCCCAGCCAGGGCTTTGTCAAGCCTGACCTTAAAAACCTCGAAGGACGGAGTGCCCCAGGGGTCACCGGGCTCTCCAAGACAGGTCCCCCTTTGTCTGAAGGACACTGCACAGAAGAGAGGGGAGAGAATCCAAGCGATTCCAGACCCCAGGCAGCCTTTGAACGGGCCTGGCAGAAACCGGCTTTTCCTTTCCAAAGCAACCCAGACAAAGGCTCGGCTGGCGGAATCCGGGAGCGCTGGCTCCGGCCGCGATGCTGAGTCCCGCCTGGTCAGCAGTTCCAGGCCAGACGCTGGATCCGAATGAAACTGCCGCCAGCAAACAGTGCTGGGGTTGGGGGTTGCTCGGGACAGGCGCCTCGGTGCCTGGGATCCCCGCCGCTCGCTGGGCCAGCTCGGCAGTGCTGGGAAAGGGGGTGGAGGGGAAAGCGGCCAGGCCACGGTCCCATGCGGGAGGGAGTTATCGGGCTCATGCTGCCAGTTCTGCACCAGGCTGCCTCGGGGAAAGGCAGACAGGAGTCAGGCCCACGTCGGAGCCCTGTCATGCAGCAGGAGAAAAGCAGGCCTGTGTCCGGGGAAGGGATTTCTGAACAGCTCCCGGATGCAGCAAAGAGAATGCAGCCAGGGCTCGGCGTCAGCGTTTCTGGATGCAGGTTTTCAGGTCCTGAGCTGGGATAGAGCGGAGCGGGTTCCTGGGCCTTGTGCTCTGGGCAGTCGTAACACGGTTCCACACACAGCAGAGGGTAGAGAGCCAGGTCTCTGTGCTGGAGGCTTCGGGATTTGGTGCGAGGCAGCCAAGGGACGTCTCAATGTCAGACGACTCCAGATGCTGCCGTCACACAAAGCTCCGTTTTAACGGGCTCCTCACATCCATCCTGGACCAGGACGGGGAAAGGAGCTAACAGTTGGGTGCTATTGTCAGACGTTTCAAAGTCTGCAAATACGTGGTGGAAAGATCAAAGGCCACCTGGAGACGAGACGCTGTTTGATTCCCAAAACAAGTTGGGCGGGCGGGGGAGGAAATGACTTAGCAAAGGAACCGGCCCTGAGCAGCCATGATAAAGCCCTGGGTGTACCTCCGTCCCCAGATGTGCCCCGTCATTAAATGCTCCCCACCCCAAAGGGTCTCAAGTCTCCAGCCAACGAAATTCCAAGTTGGCAGACGTTCATCCTGGAGTATTTTACCAGCTGCCCGTGTAAGACAACCTCCAGTTCTCAGGGACTGCCCCCGACACAGGGAGGTACCGTCCCACTCCGACTCCACCCAATCAGGTCAGCCGTTGGAGCGGGTTCTTTGGGCAGATTTCATGGCATGGACCTACCCTCAGCACCAGTGAAACGCAGCCAGCCATGGGGCGGAGGGTGGCAGTCGAACCGAGGACAGAGCGGAGAGGGGCAATCTGAGCCATGGATCTGGGCCAGGTCCTGTGTCGAGCACAAAATTAACTCCAGGACCTGGAGCGGCTGCAAAAGGACGTGGGAAAACCACGGTGTGCCCCACATGCAACTGGGCACGTGCCCGTGGCCGCCTGGCTTACACACCAAAGCTGTAAATACCTTCATGCACACACTAGGCATGTAGTGTACATGTTAACTACAGCGGAGGTTGGGGTCCCAACCGAGCTCAGGGCTGGGGCAGAAGAGGCAGCACACATGCAGCAAGAGACAGCTCCTTCCACTGAGAGCTTCTCATCTAAGCAGTGGGAAATAATCTTTCCTTTCTCCGTTGTACAGGCTAGAGAATGCAAGCTGAGATTAAATGACTTATCCATGGTCACCCAGGGAGTCAGTGGCAGAGGCAGGAACTGACCCCAGGTTTCCTGAGTACCAGCCAAGGGTCTTGACCCATAAGATCATCCTTCCTCTTTACACAAATACCTTTCAGGAGCAGTCCAAGTAGAATTGAGTGGTCCCTGGGGTTTTACAGCTCGGATTGTTAAGAGGTCCCGGAGGGGAGATAAAGGCTTGTATTATTTCGGTGAGAGAGGAGCTGGGTGGGAGATGATTTATAGATAACGACTGGTTAACGAAGAAACCAGCCGTCATTTCTCTTGATCCTGCCACAGCAAAGCAAGGAGCTCCTCCATCCGACAGGCAGTAAATCTGAAAAGCTGTAAATTTGCTACCAGTCAATCTGCCGGAGGCAGCATGTAGCAAACCTGTGGAATTCGTCGCCACCGGCGATCAGCAAAGCAAACAGTTCGACGGGATTTGCACAGGGGGATTTACGGGCACCCACCAACAAACAGAGGCAGCTGAACAAAGCTAGAGAGTCAGGTCAAAAAATGTCCCAACAAATCCTCATGCTGCAGGGCCCGTTTGGGAAGGCCGGGGAGGCGCGCGGGGGGGCGCCGGGTCCGAAAGGAAGCGCTGCACGGCCCCGGGGCAGAGAAGGGGCGACAGCTTCCCTTGAGGCATCAGGCCCTGGGCACAAGAGCAGACTCAGCCACTTTTGCTTTGGCAGCTCCTGCGTTGCAGTGATTTTCTGCCACTGAAACCTCTTCCTCCGCCCCACCCCCCGAGTCTGCAGCAATCAGCTGTGCCCCCACCCACTCTGTCTCCCCAGGGACCAAGCGGGCGAATCTAGGAATCAAGCAGGGGATCCCTTCCACGGCAGGGGGCTGGATACCCCTGCTCTCCCCCCATTGTGCCGCCGCACTCCACGGGCAGAACTCATTTGGCCCCACCCAGGTCTCAGCTGAACCTCGGGGGTTATTTTGCACGAATTGTGCTGGGTGAAGCGTCCAGATCGCCTGCCCCAGCTGGCTGCTTTAATCACCATTTGCTGCTGCGTATGCGCCCTGCTAGGGAACATCAGGGCAGGCCCCGTCCCTTGGGCCGTTTCAAGGGAGCCCATCGGCTGCGCCTGTCTAGTCTGCTGTTCAGCGGTGAAGGGATTAAACTGTGTGTCGAAGGTGCAGTTCTCAGCCTGAACCCGGGGGGGCACCAGCAGCTGGGTGGGGGGCTGGGATGCTCCCCGGCTCCCTGCCCTTCCACACAGCTCAGTCAAAGCCCCACCACAACTCCCCCTTCTGGGGACAGGAGCACGGGATTCTGGGATGCATCCCTGGGGGCGAGCAGCGCAGCTGTGGGAGAGGGTCCCAAACCCTGAATGCGGAAGCTGATTGGCTCCCCAGCTGGGCACTGCCATACACGCCCGTTCTGGAAACGCAGCCTCCCCCGGGCTCCCGCACACTCAGACCCACGGCAGCCTTCTCGATAGCAATCGCAGGGCAAGCCAGCCCCCGGCGCTGGGATCGCCCCACACACCAGCCATTTGGCCGTGGTACCTCTGGGCAGGCGAGCGAAGGCCCATCCACGTGTGCAGTGCCGCAGGTGCCAGGCCCACAGGCAGTGCCCTAGCCAGGTGCGGCTCTGCTCAGAGAGAAGCAAACATCAAGCCGTTCCAGGCAGCAGCGGGTCAGGCAGTCAAACAGCAGCGCTGGAGACGGTTGCGTGGTTATTCTCGCCCATCGGGTAGGCAAACGCCATGCTTCAGGGAGGCCTCCGCCGGCGGCAGTGAGCAGGAAGGAATCCCCCCACTTGGCATTGCACGGTAGGGGATACCGCAAAAGCAACATGCATCGGCCTCTCTTGGAGGAAAGATACCAGACCCGACGGGCCAATGCCCCAGTCAAATAGGAGGAAAATCCTCTGGGTCAATAGTCCTGAGGCAACCAACTACGCATCCGGCATGGGCCCCACAGTAGCAACTTGAGCAGCTAAGGGATTTATTTTGCTCCATTCTATAGCAAAACCTGCAGAGCATCCGGGCAGAGGCACCAGGCAGCGGTGGGTGTGCAGGGCTGGTGGCCACTCAGAGCCATCGGTTTCTCATTAGGACGGTAGCGTTTAGTGGTGGAGAGCTGGGGGTGGGGGGGGCGCTTCTCCTTCAGCTGTGGCCCCATTCACTGGCCAGACACTGGAGTGGATCGATTTGCCTTTCCAATCCAGAACCAAAGAACAAACAGTGCGGGGAAATCTAAGCCAGCTTAGCTTTCCTTCCCTGGACCGGCCGGGGCCATCTTCTCTGCCACCAGCTGGCTGGAGCCAGAGAGCATCCTGCCGGCAGGAGCTGAGAGGACTATGGATGCAGCACGTTCGAGGAGGCCTGCATGCCTACAGCCAAGGCCTGGCCAGGCTCATCCAGGGGGAGGTCACCATGATGCAAGGCCTCTGCAGGTATTTAAACCAGGGGCGACGCTGGCAAGCATCCCCGGAGGGCTGTGCGGGGTGGGTGGCTGAACCACGGGAGAGAAGAGGGAAGGGGGAACCAGCCACTTTGGAGTGACGGTGCCTGGGACAAAGAGATGGAATTTCAAACTGGGGGACTGTGGGGCACCTGCCCCCAGTGGAAATACGCAGAATTCAAAGCACGTGGGAGACTTACAAGCCAAGGCAACGGACAGTCTGAGCAAGAGAGTCAGGACGCTCCATGGGCCAGAGGGAAGGCAGCGCTGGGGGCCGTTCACAGCGGATTCAGAGACCCCCATGAGCTGAGTGCATCGGATTGCAGAGACTCAGAGATTCCCAGGAGGGATCACGGTCAGATAGTCAGACCCCCGGCCCAGCACAGGCTGTGGGGAGGGAGGGAACCAGTGACTTCTTAAGCAGGCAGAATTTGAAGGGAGGCTGCTACCATATAACAGCTGGGAGGGAGCCAGGGAAATTGGCTTATTTGGGTTGTTTCCCCTTTGGGGACCCCAGTAACATTCACTCACATGAATCACCCTGGGGAATTTGATAGGGATCAACATCCAGGCCTGTCCTGGGGGGACAGGGACCTAAAACTGCTGCCCTCTCCCCACTCCTCCCAACCCCCCAAATACTGCTATCGTTGTACTCAGCAGAGGGAGGGGTCTTCCTCCCAGGTGACCGGCCTGTTCCAAACGGACACGCCCCCCAGGCTGTCGGAGCCAGGGGAGGGAGGCAGGGCTACCTTGACATTGGAGTGGACCGCCGACTCCGGGGGGTAGACGATGAAATGTCGGAGGGTGAAGCCGAACCCCCCCTGCGAGCTCTTCCGCAGCAGCACCGTCTTCGGCCCCACCCAGGGGAAGGGCTCCTCCAGGGGGGCGTTGTCATTCGGAGAGGTCCCATCTCTCCGGCCCAGCGGCGGCTGTTGGGGGCAAGAAGAAAGCGGTTAAGGCAGATCTCCACTTGGATTACTGTGTTCTTCCCTCCTAGCCCCCCATGTCAGCCCCATGAAAGGAAGGATGGCCTGGTGGTTACGGCACTGGGCTGGCACTCGGGGCACCAGCCTGCTGGGTGACCTGGGTTAATTCATTTCATCTCTCTGTCTGCCGCGCCTGGCACTGTGCGGCTCCGATTGCAGCTGGGCCTCTGGAGGCTAATTCATTACTGTGATGCATTGTTGGCGTTACGGTAACACCAATCCAAGATCAGGGCCTTGTTGTGTCAGGCGCTACACAGGTGTCGAGCAAAAAGACTGGCCCTGTCCCAGGAAACCCGACTACATTTCCAACCCCTGAGCTGCTCCTGGGCAGTCAAAAAGTGTCCATGTCCCAATAGAAATTCCTATCTGTACATTCGTTTATTCCCCTTCCCACACAGGAAGAGCTACACTGGCATAAGGACCCTGACCAACAACTGGATCTACCCTAGGCAGGGGTCTACCCCGGTAACAAGACCGGTATCGCTGAAGTGACCCAACTGGCGTGTACACACGCTCCCCGCTGGCAGGAGCTGCGCTGGAGAAGGCTCTTGCACCGGCTGCCGGGAGCGTGTGTGAAGCTGGGGGGAGACGAGGCCAGTGCACGGACAGCGAGGGAGCGGGGGAGAGAGCGAGACAAGTGCTGCGTGGCTGGCTGGACCGAGGGGCAGGGGCTTTTGAACTGGATCCCAGAGCAAATGAGGAGCCGGCGAGGCAGCGTGAGGAGGGGGAAATGGCTGGGGAAGGCCAAAGGCAGCGTGCGGGAGGCCGTGGGGAGGGGAACTGCTAGGACGGGGCAGCATAAAAAAAAGTCCCCTTCCAATTACATCCCTGGTGAGAACCAGAGCGTGGGTGGAGCCAGGAAGGGGGCAGGGGGCAGGCACCACTGTGGGCACTGGCACTCAACACTTCCTGGAGCAGATCCCACTTCCCAGGGCCTGGGGCTCGGCAGCCTCCGGTTCCTCCTTCCCTTCCTGCAGGCAGCCAGCCGACTCCTGCTGTCCTCTGCCGCCGTCTCCTCCTTGCCACCCCCCCACAATAAAGTCCCGGGGCAGGGGCCTCCCCATCAGGCGCTACACGGGGCTATCGCCTGACAGCAGCAGGCAGATTCTGATCGGACAATCGGCAGCTCCCAGCTGGTGGCCGCTGGGTTTTCAGCTGGGTCACCGGACACGCAGGGAGACACTATCGGTTGGACATCTGGGCCACTGAAAAAGCCAAGTGCACTCTGGCTGCCTGTGGCAGACCGAGCAAGACACGAAGGGAGGAATGGGCGGGGGGGTGTAATCTGCAGGCCCCGGGGCTCCCTGCCAGCCACCCGCCTTCCCGCTCCCCGAGCCTTGCAACACGACATGCTGTACTTCAGAGCCACGCTTCACCTTCGGGCCCCCGTGTGGACCCAGCCTCCTTTGGCTCCATGGGGCCTCGCCGCACGTCACGTGGCTCAACAAGATTACAGAGCAAACCCGTCCCTGCGGCACTTGTGGCCATCGGCCAACAGATCCCTCCTATGGGGAAGGCTCTTCCCAACCCTCCCGGCCCCCCAAAGCTGCTCCAATGACAGGCCCGATCCTGCAACCCTTCCTCCTGCCCCATTGGCGGGACTTGACTGGAATAAACCAACACTCCAAGCCCATTTCCAACTGCGGGTGACACGACAAGCCGCTGAAATCTCCCGCCTGCATGCGCCAATGGGCACGGAGGCCCAGCAAACAGCCGCTTCAGGGGCTCGTAAGTGTCCTGAGGCTGCCAGGGCGTCAATTCATAACTCCTCCGGCCACTCAAAACCATGGACTCAGCAGAGACTCTGGTTTTGTGGCTCATCACAACACCAGGTAACACACCCTGCTGCCTGCTAACACAGAACTGACCACTCCTACAGCACGTGCGTGAACCCCACATACTCAATCTGTCCTACCTTACGTTCAGCTTGGATGCTCTGGTTACCTTCTCCAGACCGGAGGAAGAGCTCCGTGTCCCTTCCCCCAACAGAAGTTGGTCCAATAAAAGATATTAGCTCCCCCACCCTGCCTCTATAACGAAGAATAAACCCTGGCTCTGTCCTAGCACTTTTCATCAGCAGATCTCAAAGCGCTCACAAGGGGGGGTCAGGCATTAAAACCCATTCAGCAGTAGGGAAACTGGAGGACAGAGAACGGACAGACAACAGCTGTCTGTCTGTCCTGGGGCGTCATGAGGAGAACAGCAGCACAGGTGTGTCTGTGATCTGAGATGAGAGCGGAGAGGAGGCTGTTTGTTTTGTTCGGGTTATGAACTATGTAGTGGGCGGGGGGCTTGAGCGGATAAGATAGCGTGGCTCTCCACTCCCCTTTCCATCTTTCCAGATGATGAGATGATTGTGTTTGCTCCTCCCCCTAAGAGAGACAGGCACAAAATAAAGAGATGGGATAAAATTAGCCAAAGCCCCCTAAGTGATTTAGGAGCCTCTCCCCCATTGACTTTCAATGGGAAAGCTTGGGGCTTGTCTACACAGGGAAATCGACCAGCAAAGCTACTGTGGAATAACATCCCAAGTGGACGCACTTATTCTGGAACAGCTGTAGTGTTTTCAGCTCGCGCCCTACCTGACTCCAGAATCACTTTCCAGCACAGACAAGACGCGGGCTCCTAAGTCCCCTTGGAAAATGAGACTTCAGCTGCTTAGTCACTTGGGTGCTTTTTAAAAGTTTACTCCTGGGACCCAACTCCGCGTTGCCCTGCACGCTGGGCCCCATTCTCCACTGGCCTGTGTAGCCTAGTGGGTAGAGCACTGGACTGAGACTCAGAAGACTTGGGCTCTCGTCCTGGCTATGCCACCGGCCAGTCACGACAACGCCCTATGCCTCAGTTTCCCCATCTGTAAAACAGGGATAAGGATTCTGCCTCCCTTCGTACAGTGTAATGTAAGAGCTAGGCAGTACTGTTTTCATTGTTAAATGTATGCAAAGTGGGTGCAGATTTGCCCTGGTGTGAATGGCTGCACAAGAGGCAGGCCGGCGGGGACTCGGAGCTCTTAGACCTGGCCGACAGGCTCAAGCTGCATTGCAGGAAACGTGGCAGCAAAATGGGATTGGGGCTGAACAGCAGAAGGGGTGAAACATTCTGGGGGGGGGGGAACCAACAAGAGGAAAAGGGGAAGATTTGTAATGACTGGAACAGAGGTCGGCAGCTGGGAAGAAGTGGACTGGAAGGAGGTAAGAATCGCGGTTCAAGAGGAAGGCTGGCCTGGTGGATACAGCTGGGACTCAGGATATCTGGGCTCAGCTCCGGTGCCTGGATCAGACTCCCTTTATCACCGCAGACAATTCAATTCACCACGCCGTGCCTCAGTTTCCCCACCTGTAAATGGGGGGAAGGGTGATCGCGTAGCTTCCTTGCAGGGGAGAGGCGAGCCTGAATAAACAGGATGTTTTAAAGGACAAGGAGAGCCTCAGCCAAAGGCAGAACAGAAGAGCCCAGTATTATCATAGAATACGACTTGGCAATTCCATAGCCGGAGGGACCCGGGCTGCTTCAGCTCCCAATAGCAGAGACCGGCACTCCCAGCCCTGCTCTCCACGCTGAGGGAATCGCATGTCGCCTCCTTGGTTTGAAGCGGTTTAATCTGGGACATTTGCAGGGACAAGCCCAGACCAGAATCCTGTGCCTAAGAGAATGGATCTGAGCTAGTCTCATGCCTCCCACCAGGCTCAGCTTTTCACCCAGGCTTTGCCTGCACGGAGGATTCACTCTCTTGTGGCCAGCGTGAACCCAAGTGCAGAAAGGCAAAGCCACACGCAGCTGAGCCGGGCTCCAAGCAGGAGGAAGCTGTGCTGGGTGCAAATCGTGCCTTAGTGCCCGGCTATATTGTGTGCCGTCTGCCTCGGCACGGCTCCCCTGCCGGCTGGCCTGCCACGTCCCCTAAGGCTGTCGCTCTGAGACACAGAGCCCCATCAGGCAGGGGATGCAGATTTTAATCGCGCTGAGCCAGCCGCCTCCTTCTCCCCCACGGGACTCCCAGTCCCGACAGAGATCCAAGCAATCTAACCAGGGCATAAAGGGCTTTCCATGCTCTCCCTTTCCAGACGAGCGCTTCACGCTCCGCTGCGGCCGCAACCCTTATCGGACATTCACAACACAGAGCCTTTCTTCAGCTCAGGCCGGCTCGTGAGATTAAGCCCCCCTGATAACTCTCTGAATAGCCCCCTGTGCCAGCCACCCGGCACCCTCCAAGCCCGCGCTGGTGAGCCGAGATGGGCCATGGCGAGCCAAGCCATGTGACAAACAGCTGGAGACCGACCATTCCCTCTGTGCAGAGCCTGGTGGGGTTGATTGTGCCAGAAGGCAGAGGGGGGTCTGCGATGGGGCACAAGGAACACTCGGCCACACACAGCAGCACACATCATGCAGGCCTAACCCAGCTGCACTCCGGGGCTGTAACACCCAGGGTCAGCGCTCGAAAGGGAAAAAAAAACAGCCCCGGAGCGGCAGCAAACCCAGATTCCTCCCAGGCTCGTTCTTGTCACAACAGCACCAAAAATGCAGGAAGCAGGAGACAGGAGGGGTTATCGGAGGGCAGGGCTGCTGGGGTAAGCATCAAGGGCACCCGCTCTCTTCCAGCGGGCGGGGAGCGTTTGACTGGTGTGAAACAGACAGACAGAAAGTGACCAGGGAAAGAAAAGGAGAAAGGCCAGGAAAGGAAACGGGGAAAGGGGAAAAAAGAACCAGAGATTAAAGGAGAAGGATGTGGGAGGCACCAGCAGGTTGCTGAAGTGGCTCCTGATCAAGGCCACATCTAGAGGACCCCCTTCCCCCCTGCCCAGCCAAAAGTGCCTCCCAGGCATCCTTCTCCTCTGGCGCGTCCAACCAGTCAGAAAAGCCGAACATCTGATCAGGCCGCAGCTGTGCACTAAAAAGCTCCTGCTGCTGGATAAGCCGAGACAAATCCTCCCAACAGGACACCCCTGAAACAAAGCAGCATCAGACAGGGCCCGAAGGGACCCCCACCTCGCCCCCGCAGCCCCCTGGAACGCACGGCTGCTCTGCCGACGATAACCTGGGGAAGGGGGGGGGATGCAAATGCTCCAATCAGGCGGGCGCAGGTGGCGCCCTAGCGAAGATGGGCCTGACGCTGCCAGGGGGGCGGGAGCAATGCGTGGAGGGCAGAAGCCTATTTAATAAAGTGACTGCGTGCGAGCACCTGGCACTGCCCGAGTCTCCCCAAGGCAGAGAGGCGGAAGAAAGAGACACTCAGTCATGATGAGTCCATCTTCCCCTCCCCGAGTGGGCTGGCTCGGCCCCTATGTTCAGGGCTCTGCTCCTTTCAGCGTGCGCCGAGGGAGACAATCCCAGCAGCCAGAGGCTCTCCAGGGAAGGGAGTGTCCCGCCCGTGGGGCCCCAACTTCGATCTGGGTCCCTATGTCCTACAGGGATACAAATACCCAGGATGTTTCTCTGGGGGGTGGGGAGGGCAGGGATGTCTGCACAGAGACCTCAGCTGTGTTTTTCAAATTGCCCAAGGGGTTTGCTTGCCCAATCCTCGCTCAAATGCCTGGGAATTGAGCATCCAAATCCCCTAGGTGGCTTTGACAATCTCAGAATTTGGTTCCATTCCCAGATCTGTGCCTCGGTTTCCCCATCTGTAACACGGGACGAGGCATCGATAGGGAGACAGGGTAGTGAGGCTTGATTCACTAGCGCAGGGGTCGGCAACCTTTCAGAAGTGCTGTGCCGAGTCTTCATTTATTCACTCTAATTTAAGGTTTCAGGTGCCAGTCATACATTTTAACATTTTTAGAAGGTCTCTTTCTATAAGTCTATAATATATAACTAAACTATTGTTGTATGTAAAGTAAATAAGGTTTTTAAAATGTTTAAGAAGCTTCATTTAAAAATTAAATTAAAATGCAGAGCCCCCCGGACCGGTGGCCAGGACCCGGGCAGTGTGAGTGCCACTGAAAATCAGCTCGCATGCCGCCTTCGGCACGCGTGCCATAGCTTGCCTACCCCTGCACTAGCGTGTGGGAACCTCTCTGGGATCTTCCAGTGGACAATGCTAGAGGCGCACAAGTATGATTCACTCCCATCCCATCGCTCCTAACTCTACTAACTCCAACGGCCGACAGTTCCAGCTCCCAGGGGATGCCCAGCTGCCTGGAACTTCGCTCGACAAACCAATACTGCGGGACCCGGCAGGACCCTGTTTCAGGGACCCCGGGTAATGACAGCCAGCGCAGAGGCAGGCTCTGCTTTACCTGCATAGACACCTCAAGCTGCCAGCAGCCCTGGCCTGGCCGTGCATCGCCACCACATACAAACAGGCCTGGGCCAAACAGCCGGAGGCAGAAGCCAGCGCGGGCGGAGGATCAGTGGGGTCCTTTCCGAGCCCTTCTTCCTCCCCCACTTGGGGCTTCGTTAATATTCCCAGCGCTCCGGCCTGAGCGGCAGCTGAATAAAATCGCCTCTCGAGGCGGGAGGGCATGGGAGAGCGAACCGGCAATGGGCCGAGGGTGTTAAAATTCAGGCTCTGTCCTCCCTCGCCTCCTTACTTGATGTGTGAAAGAAAGAGCGAGCAGTGGGGGATGGGAGTGGGGGGGGGCAGAGGGGAGGGGTACAAAACCCCTTTGTCTCTCCCCATGCTGCTGGACAATACAGCCATGCTGTAGAAAGGCTCGTCCTGTCCTGCATGTGGGAACACGCTGCCCTCAGCTCCCAAGTGCCCGGCCTCCTACCCAGGAACGGTTCCCCTGCCTTGGGCCCGGTGCCAGCTCTGCACGCACCACGGCCGCGGCGTCCTGTCCCGGCGCTGGCCAGAGGAGCGCTCGAGCTCTCGGGGTCACGATTCGCAGACTGGGAAGATGTTCTCCTACCACAACCAATCCAGAGGAGCCATGGCAGGACGGCTCAGGCCTGGCCCGGTGATCCGCCCTGGGCTCCGAGCCTGTCCTGCTTGAGAAGCTGCCTGCTTCCAGCCACTGGCCGCCGTGACCAGCCCGCCATTCTGAAACAGGAGTGAGCGCAGCTGCCCAGCCCATCGCTTAATGCTTTCCAGGCCGGCGTTATCATGGACAACAGTTAACCCGCTTCCCTCCCTCCTGCCTGCCGTTAACGATAATAATCCCTCGCTCTGACACAGCGCTGGTCTCCAGATCTCTGAGCGCTTGCCAAAAGGAGGGCGGGATCATCCTCCCTATTTTACATATGGGGAAACTGAGGCACGGCAAGGGGCAGGGACTTGACCCAAGGCCCCCCAGCAAACCAGCGCCAGAGCCGGGGAGAGACCCAGGATTCTCGAGTCTCTATGCAGCACCCTAACCATTAGTTCACACTGCCACGGATCCTGCAGACAAGCCAAGACGGAAGCGTCCTGGTCTCTGTCCTCCAAAGCCAGGCACCTCCAGGCCACTCCCACCCCAACTCTGAAGAGCAAAACTAAAGATGCCCAGCCTGACACATTCACCTGCGTCTTTCCCGAGCGACGAAGACAGGCTGCCTGTTGGCAATGAAAACCTGCATCAGGTTAGGCCCCCCCCATGCAGTGCCTAGTATTATTAGTAGTTATTTGTAGTGTGGCAGCGAATAGGAGGCCTAGTCCTGAAACCGGTCCCCGTGGCACTAGGTGCAGTACAAACAAGGAACAAACGGCCCCTGCCCCCAAGCCCTCAGAGCCTAGCTCCAGAGCAGGAGAGCGAGCTCGCCGCAAGGCATCGCGCCCCTTCACTCCAGCAGACCCTGCCCCATGGTACAAGGAATCCCCTGCCGCCCGTTGGGAAGCCCTGCCCCCTACGCACTGACATGCAATGACCCACTCCCATTCCACCCAAGCTGCCATCTTGGTTTCAGGACACCCTGGCTGTTCCGGGACTGGGCATCCCAGCAGCCCTGGAACAAACCAAATCTCTGGTTTTCGGGTCAGATGCTTACGAAAGGCCCGGAAGCCTGAGATCAGCCACTCGACAGCTCTCCCGGGATCCAAGCGAGAGTCCTGGAGCAACTGGGCCACGCTGGGTTCGAGATGCAGCTCGAGGCTAAACAAAGGAAGCCCTGATTCTCCAACGGTGAAAAGCACCAGGGGAGCAAACGCAATTGCACTAATGGCCGTGAAAGGCCTAATCCCCCCCACGTAGGCTTCTCCAGCCATCCTCCAGCTGCAGCCTCAGCTGCTGATTGGATGTGGGCAGAACCCCGCAGACAGGCATCAAGTGCTGGGTCCCCAGGGGAGATTTGAACATGGCAGCCCCCAGGCGATTGCTAGCCAGCTGTCCCGCCCCACTCAGGAGCCTCGGCAGGGAGAGAAGGGGTCTGATTCTCTGCTGCCTTGTGCGCTGAGCTGAGCAAAGGGGATGAAAAATATCTCCCATCCAGGTAGTGTTTTGTACCCACGTTGCAAAGAGGAGAATTCGGCTGCAGGGGATCCACACCCAGCTTTCTCTCTGCCACAGCCCCGTTAACCAGAGAGAGAACCCACCGATCCAGCCCCAGGCCACTCATCCTTCCCCCGACGTCTGCCAGTCCCTGTAACTGCCTCTCAGCGTGAGGCTCCAGGCAAGGCGGGGGAGCCCTGGCCCCGCAGGGAACGATGCGGGTGGATCCTCACCACTTCGGACCAGGAGTGCCCTGGCTCAGCTACTTTCCCCATCTGTGGTCTCCATTGTCTCGGCTGCCTGCTCGCTGGATTATTTTTAAGCTGACAGCTGAATGTGCCCTCGTGATTCTAACCAGTACGGACAAGCCTTGGAAAGAGCCCGAGAGAGGGAGCAGCACATGTGCTACCTGCAGCCATGACGACTCCCTCGCCCGCAATGTCCACCCCAGACACACCAGCCTACCCATCGCAGGGACGTCGGCGGGGCTCCCACACGGCCAGTCCGTGGCACTTCGTTTAATTACACGCCTGCCCATGGTAACAGCTTGCTAGGAGCTGCCTCCGGGAAAGCTCCTGCCCTTGTCTCTCACCCCTGTCCCCTCACCACCCCTCCCAGCCAGCAGATGCCAAGAGGAGGGGGGCTGCGGGAGTTCCTGGCCAACAGACCAGACAGCAGCCGGCCAGGGACCAAAGGGCCCCATAGCATGAGCTGCTTTGCCCCTCACAACCAACGGGGCACCCCCAACATGGGCAATTCCTTCCTGCCAGTCTGCCCTTTGTGGCAGGGGGGCCCTTCCCCTCAGCCCATCTTTCCAGCTAGGTCTCTTGCTGCTGGCCATCGTGGGCACAGCCTTCAGACCGGGGCGGCTCCAGGCACTCATCGCTGTGAGGGCGGCAGGCAGGCGGCTTTCGGTGGCTTGCCTGCGGGAGGTCCGCCGGTCCCGTGGTTTCGGCAGCGGGTACGCCGAAGGCACGGGACTGGCAGACCTCCCACAGGCAAGCCGCCGAGAGCCGCCTGACTGCTGTGCTTGGGGTGGCAAAATACATAGAGCTGCCCCTGCTTCAGACCCCAGGTCAATTGTATCCCGAGTCAGTTATACCAGGGATGACTGGCCCCCTGTGCCTAGACGGGGCCAAAGGGCCGATTCTGCAGCACTTACTCACTTCCCTCAGGGGGAGGGAGAGCTCAGTGGTTTGAGCACTGGTCTGCCAAACCCAGGGTTGTGAGTTCAACCCTTGAGGGGGCTGTTTAAGGATATGGGGCAAAAATTGGCTGGATGATTTAATTGGGGATTGGTCCTGCTTTGAGCAGGGGGTTGGACTAGATGATCTCCTGAGGTCCCTTCCAACCCTGACATTCTAAACAAGTAGGCCCACTGACTTGAATACAGCTACATCCATAGGTGCTTCTCAGCATCAGGGCTGCAACATCATAGCCATAAAGGATTAGGAGATGGTGCCTGTCTGCTCCCCTCGGCCAGTGGGTCTCAGCCATTCCCACTGCACGGCCCCTTAGATCACAGCAGAAACGAGTTTCACAGCACCCTGCTCATCTAACCACAGAAAGGTGGTTGCGACCCCCTGAAACATTCTGTGACCTTCCTCGGGGGCCATGCCCCGCCTCCCCCGGGCGAGACCCAGGTTGCTGCTCTGTAAACCACAGGATCAAACTCAGGGCCTCCTCGGCCCCTTTCCCCGGAGGAGGAACGGGGGAGGCGTCTCTAAAAACGGATCGCATTTCGGGGAGACAGGTGGTTTCAAACAGGAACTCAGCCCATCGAACGCTCGTCGGTTTCTCAGTAAGCGCCTACTAAACGCTCGTGTGTCCTCCGACGCAGGTTCGGCTCGTCAGTGAGCACACAGGGCAGGCTTCCATTCCCCCCCTGCTCCGTCACAGAGTCGTAGCTAGAAGGCTGGTGTTTGTAGACACGTAGCCCAGCCCCATGGCCGGTACGTCCCCAGCAGAGCAGGCACAGCGACAGACACGGGCAGGAGCGAATGCCAGGCCCCGGGAAGAACAAAACCTCCCACCGGACAAAGCAATATCTGCCCCGCCGAGCCCATTCACAACTGGGTGCTGGGAGCAGGGCCGGCTCTCGCTCCCGGCCGTAGCAGGTGCAGCAAAGTGTCGAGTGAGTTTGCCGGTGTGCAGCTGTGGCCTGGGAGGAGCGGACACGGCTGGAGCAGCAGAACCCCTGGGCTGGGGCATTATGTGGCACATGCCTGGCGTGTTCCTGCCACTGGCCTTGCAACCTCTATCTGCTGAACATACTGCGGGCTCCATTTCCTCTCTCCCTTCAGTTCCTCCCGCTCGCTGCAGTTCGACAGAAAGAACCAGAGGACAAAACGCTCAGGAGGCCGTTGGGGCTGGGAAGGGCCTGGACTGGAACCTCTGCCCCTGACCAGCAGTCCGGCCTTGGGCAAGTCCCTTCTCTTGCGATAAATAACTAAACTAACACACGTCCCACCTTGAGCATCAGGAAAGGCCAAGTTCAGTCCCTGATCTGGCCCCCTTCCCCCAGGCTCCTTCCTTCCCTTGCCCTGGGGGAAGCCAATTCCCCCCCGCCTTCTTTTTATTCTAACTGAGGACAGAAGGGTGCTGTGACTGGCCGGGTTCTGTGACTGGCCGGGGCCCACTCCCTAACGCTGCGCCGCTGACATTCACCATGAGATGCGCAGATCTGCTGGCGATGGGAGTCACCCGCAGTCACCCAGGAAGGACGATGAAAGAAGCCCCCCAGATTGATGCCCGATTCCCCAAAGGGTGGCGGGGGAAGGGGACGATTCCTTCCTGTGGGCATGTCTCTCACACCAGACCCTTTCAGTGTTACACAGGTCTCAGTTTTGCTCTGAACTTAACAGCAGCAACCTGAATGTCTTACAGCCCCTGTTAAGGAGGCTCCCAGCACATAACTAATTCAGAGCCCATGTGAAGCTGGTAAATATTATCTGCGTTTTACAGATGGAGAAACCGAGGCACAGAGGAGGCAAGTGATTTGCCCAGGGTCACACAGCAGTGAGTCCGGACATCCCCAGCCCCCTGCCTTAGATCACTCAACAAGGCTGCCCCAATGTTGTGTATAAACAACCCACATGAAAACTAATCACAGTAACGATTTGTGCAAGCCGGTCATCTCGACGCTGGGCACAAAGCCATCACTGACTCACTCACTACCGGCTGGCAGATCCCTGGGTTCACAAACACAGAGAAACCTTAACCCCCTCCCTTTATGTTCCTCTCCCTGCGGCCATTCATTCGCCTCTCGTTCTGTCTGCTTTGCACTTTGTCCCCCATTGTGAGCCGACTCGACAGCCCTCAGAAGGGACGGCGGATGCACGACCATCCAAGCACCCACACAGAGAACTTACAACCAGCCTCTTAGCACTGTCCTGGGCACGCACTAGGCACTCCGGCAGCAGCTCAGGAGAGCAGGAAGCAATGGATGCCCAAGGAGACGTAGGTGGAACCCCAAACTCTGGGGTCCCTTTGTCCCCTCTTTTCCCAGCTCCCCACATCCCCTCCACACTTCACCCACTTTCCTTCCCAACCCCAGATATTTACTGTGGGCCGCACTCAGGCAAAACTCACGTTAATGCCAATAAACCCAGGATCTGCTCCATTCGCGTTTATCACCCACATTGCTAAGCCGGAGTATCTGGTCACCATTCACTGAGAAGATATGAACTGCGATAATAGGGTAGGGAATGACTTCCACTACCCCCATTCCACAAACCCAGATCATCTCCTCAACAGAGATAAGACCAGGCAGATAACCCGCCACGCGGCGTCCAAAAGCAATAGGAACAAAGAGCCATCGCATGTTGGACCCTAAATGGATCCAATGGATCTCGACTGGGCAGAGCCAAAGACCTCCCTGATGGAGAAATCCTGTCTCCAGGACTCTGACGCTGGGGCCGAGAGCCGCAGCACCCCACCAACTACAGCCGCTGGAGGGCACCAGGCAGGTTTCCTAAACAGCAGGGCCAGGGACCCTTCAGGACTTTTCAGATCAAGGATCAAGACCGTGGTGGTGACCAGGAGAAGAGACAGGACGTGCCTTAGCAGAGGAATGGCACGGCCCTCCCTGCTGAAGTGCTGGAGAGGGATACCATGAAATACACCCCTGGAGATTGACCCCGCAGGCACCTTACCCCAATGCCACGCCCAGTCACCTCCCCCATACTCCTGGCAAAACCTGGGGCAGGAGGGTAAAGACCCAGGAGCGAGAGACCCAACCCACTCCTATTACAGTGGAACAAAAGCTAGCAGACCTCCACCCAAGCTGGGGTCTTTGCCCCAGGTGCCACGTTCACGGGCATCACTCGCTAGTCCCAAGTGCTAATCATGGCACACAGCTGTACTTAGTCTCCAGTGACCCCTCTACTTCCTGGTGCCCATCCACTAGAGGTTTAGTAAACATGCCCCCCCAAATCGTTCACGTACCCCCCAAAAGTATTTACATCCCCATAGGACAGTGAACTAAGGCTACAAGGACCGGATCCCCCCTCCCCAGGTTCCCCCACTCCAGGGTGAAAGGGGATCTGGGTGCGGTGACCAGGGCAAGCCGATGCGTCTCTCACCGTGTGGCGTGTCTCCAGCCGAGGGCGCGAGCGGCGTTTCTGCCTGGGGAGGGCGGCCCTGGCATGGTACCACCTGTGCTCCAGGTCGGCATTGTCATTCTGCAGGCTGCTCAACCAGATACAGCGGGGCTCGGGCGAGCTGCAGTCCACGCCGATGGGCTGCTCAAACCGCCGGCCATTCCCCGCCCGCTCCACGCTCCACAGGGCCTTGCCCACCACCGACATGTTCCTTGGCGCAGCCAGAGGACGACGGGGTCCTCGCAGCCCCCTGTGGGGTGCCCTGTCCCCGCTGCCCACGCCTTCTTCCACCATCCAGCAAAGGGGAAGGGAGAGATTCTCCCTGGAAAGTCGTTGACGGGGCGGAGGGGGCGAACTAAAGATTCTTTTGGGAGAGGCAAGTGAGCTGAATGCAGCTCAGCCCCTGGTGCCGCTGGTGCCCGTCCCCTGTAGATCCATCAGTGGAGAGGGAACAGCCCAGGTTGCTCCCTGCTTCCCTCGGCTCGCCCCTAAACTTCAGCCGAGAGTCTGGTGTAAAAGCCCTCCCTGGCTGCCAGCCGGAGTCAGCGCTATCGTCTGGTGTATCACAGATGAATGTTGATCGTTCCACTCCTGGGCATGCCAGATACACGCCCCCCCCCGCCAAGGACGCTGTCCCGAACGCACACACGCCCCCGCCCCCACCGAGGGGAAGGCACTGAAACCCCTCGACGGACGCCAGAAAGCCAGCTCCCAGCCACACGGGGAAACAGCGGAGGCTGAGCTGAGGAGGCAGGAGCAGGCGGGCGGATGGACAGACAGACAGCGAGAGAGAATGCACACACTCTGCCTGCAGCTGCTTTGGGCTATCAGGCCACCCAGCATCACCCCGCCCTCCCACCCCCTCCGGCGCTGCCTGGCTGGGCGACCCAGCCCCCTCCAGCTGACACAAGCGCAGGGGGGTGGAAGTTTCACTTTGCTGATACTTTTTTTTTTAATCCTCCGGCTTCCTCCTCTCCCTCCCTCCCGGCCTCTTCCTTCCTTCCTCAACTCACTTCCCAGCCTGGCAGCCCTGCGCCCACCAAGAGAAGGGGGGCAGGGAGGGAGTGCAGTCTAGTGACTAGAGCCAGAGTCAGGACTCCTGGGTTCTCTTCCTGGAGCGGGCGGCTAACAGGGGGCTGACTCACCAGCCCTGATCCATGCATCACTGTTTCCCCAGTTATGAAATGGGGTGATGAGCCTGACCCACTTCTGCCAGGTGCATTGAGGTCCTTGAATGAAAGGGGGCATTGGGGAGTGGACACAAGGCAGGGCAGAGCTGGGGAGCACGAGGGGTCACCCCAGGACACATTCTCAGAGCCAGGTGGCTCCCATCTCTACTTTCTCACTCTCTTCCCTTCATGTTCTCTCTCTAAGCCGAGCATTTGCCCAGGGACTGGCTAGCCAGTGCTCGGGAACCAGGCCTGGGATTCCCCCATGCAACGGCCCCCAAGACAATACTTCACCCACTAGGGCCGGGTCACCATAGCCCGTTTCATCCTCGGCCCCCCTTCGCGGTGTCACTGAGCACCCATCGTAATGATGACATGGACACTCGCCCACTAGCAATCGGCCCGGGAATGTTCCAAATCCTACCGCTCTGAGCTGCTGCCAGTCGGGAACGACTTTGGGTTTCTTTCAGCCTCAGCTGGGTTCAATCCGGCAACCTCAAGGTAATGCTGACCAGGATTCTGATTAGATCCAGCACAGCCAAGACCTCTGGACTTGCCATTTGCCATGAATCATCCCCAGAGCCACCCTTCGCTTTCCAGTTCTTGTATTTGTTATTTTGTTATTGCCGATACTGGACCAGTGAAATAGCCGCATCATGCGTCTTTGTGGCCCTGGGGGTGCTGGAGGGCACCATTCAGCTCAGTCCCTGACAAACTACCGGCCACTACCCAGGACAGAACCCGAGCCAGCCCGAGAGACCTCAGGATCTTGTCCCTTCCGAGTCAAAACCCTGGGGAAAACTCCCCACGGAGGCCCCGGCACTTGGAATGTTTCAGGGCAGCCTGGAACCAGAAACGGGGGCGGCTGGATCTCACTCGTCAGGGTGTCTGAGGATCGCTGTAGGGGGGACAGGAAGGAATTTCCCATGTGCACCTGCCCACGTTACTGCACTGCCATACCAGCCTAGTGGCGAGAAGGGTGGGGTTCACTTCTGAAGCATCAGACGTAGGCCCCAGCCAGCGGAAGGCTGCCAGAGTGGACGGCCCAATGGTCTCCCCCTGTGTGGCAAATCCTGGCTTTATCCTAAAGCAGCAGGCAGGCGAGGATGGCAAGCTTCCTCCAGAGAGCCTGGGGGGTAAATTACCCTGCCCTGAGCCCCAGCCCCTCCTCTTCACGGTGTCGTCCTCAAGAGACCAGCTTTTCAAGGAGCAGGAGGTGCCCCAGGCTGAGTGTATTTTGATGCCCCTGCTTCATGGGAGTAGGATTGCAAGGCAAGGAGGGGAGAACTCAGGGGCTGGAAGCTGTCTCCTCCAGGCCAGGTCTGCAGTCCATGGGGAGTGACATTTCCCCCTCAACCCCAGAGGGGGCGCTCTCCCCAGATCCCCGCTGAGATCTTTCTGTGGAGCAGTGGGGAGGGGAAAGCACAGGATTGAAAAGAGTCTGAGACCCTCTTGCTCCAGGGGTGAGTTGGGTTCTGGGCTGAATTCCCGGAAAGGAGGGAAGGGTGATCCAGAGACTAGAGGCACAGAACTGGGTGCCAAGGCTCCTGGGGTCGAGCCCAGGCTCTGCCACTGAGCTGCTGTGCAACCTTAGGCAAGTCACTTTGCCTCTCTACACAGTAGGGGAAATGAAACTTCCCCACCTTTGGAAAAGTGCTAATTAATATTAGTCCCTCCAGGCCAGAGCTGGGTAAAATCCCTTGGCGGGGGGTGGGGGCGTAAGGATGTAATGTTCTAAGAACCCAGCACCACAGAGCATCTTCACTCACCCTGCACCGTCCCCTGCCCAGCACATTCAAGGACCTGGACACACAAGGCAGTGAGAACACAGTGCTAGGCCAGAGGGAGGGGTGGGAAGATGGGTTGAGCAGAGAGAGATCAGGCAGTCCCGTAGTATGATGAGGCTTTGAGAGAGGAGGATGAGATGATGCCAGAGCAGAGAGGCCAGGTGGCTAGGCTGGTACTCGGGACCCCTGGGTTCTATTCCCAGCTCCACCACTGACCTTGGGCAAACCGTGCCTCAGTTTCCCCAGTTACCCTGAGCCTGTTTGGTCCATTTAGCCTGTGAACTCTTGGTGGCAGGGACTGCCTCTCCCTCTGTGGCTGACAACTCTGGCTACTGTAACGTAAAGAAGGTTAATTAGTCCCTGCTGCGCTGGAGGAGGGAGATCAGTCAGGAGGAGGTGGGGGCATAGAAAACAGGTGACAGTTTGCAAAGGGGCAGGAAGGGGCAGGGTGTGGGGCCATGGGATCAGGGCAGAGACAGGGGAAGGACCAGGATGATGGAGAGGACAAAGGGGCTGACTGGAAGGGATGAGCAGTCAGGATGGGACTGTGCGCGAGACGCACCCTCAGATCATTTCACCTGCAGCACGTTGGAAAGAGTGAGGGGTGGGCAGGCTGCAACGGACAAGGGCAGGGGAAGGCGGATGGCTTAGTCGATACAGCGCTGCCCTGGGGCTCAGGAAACCCGGATCCAATTCCCAGCCACAGACTCGCTGGGCCTAGGTTCCCCATCTGTAAAATGGGACTATCGCCTCTCAGGGGCAAGGCGCTCAGATACCAGGACGCTGGGGGCCAGATAAGGTCCTGGACAGAGACCGTCTGTAACATGGTGCTGCCAAGGGACCAGCAGACACACCCTGACTGCAGCCCCGGCCTGTTCTGCCACGGGGCTGGCCTGCCAGGTGCTCCCCCGACATGCACCAAACCCCTGGGCCCCTCCAGGCCTCCGGCCAGGCTAGGACGCAGCTACAGTCCCACCACTGCTACAACGCAGAGCCAGCAGGGCCTGGGCCCCAACACAGGGAGAGGACGCCTCACCCTGGTGGGCACTAGCAGGAAGGGGAAAGGAAGTGGCACTGCCCAGGCCACGCGGGCACTGATCACCCAGCCCCCAACGGCCCCCAGGCCTCCTGCACATGGGCTCCACCTAAGTAGGGCACGGAGCTGGCGCTTGCAAACACAAGACGGGGGGTCCAGCCGCCTGCCGCGGGGAGGATCGGACAGAAGCCCAGGCTGTTTCCATGGCGATGTTTGTTCCTCTCATTTCCTGTTTGCCACTTTTCAGCCGGACTTTGCCTTGGCGGGAGCTGACGAGGCCAGGGAGCGAGGCGGGGAGCCAAGGGGGAGAGGCCAGCGGCCGGTGCAAGGCAGAAGGGAAGGAGCGCGGTGCCCGGCCCAGGGCAGGACTGCCCCACCGCTGGGACTGGGGCAAAGGATCAGAGGCAAACCCAGCCCATTGTGGGGCAGAGGGGGCTCCAGGGGTGGAAGGTGGGTGGCCCCTCCCAGTGTGGGCAGCGTGGGGCTATGGGAGGAGAGGGGCAGAGCCAAGCCTCAGGCTGCTAAACCGGGGGGGACTCCCGCCCTGCAGTCCTCCTGCCAGGGCCTGGCGGGTGAAAGGGGCAGGGGGTATTTGGCAGTGAGCTTCCCTCCTCCCCCGACCTCTGAGGGAGAGAGAAGGCTGAGCAGACTCACAGAGGCAGTGGGGGGATTCGGGCAGATCTCGGGCAATCGTCTGGCTTTGACGCTGAGGGTCCTGCCTCTCCCACTGGGTCAGCACCGTGCAGGATGGGCCCCCTTGCCTGTGGCCAGGCCCCACACGAGCGGGTCCCACGGAGCATTCTTGCAATTCTAGTGTCTGAGGACAAGCATGTGCGACCGCTCCGGGGAAATGCCAATCATTGTTCGGATTGTATCCCTCGGCCTCCAGGGGCCAGGGACTCAGCTGCCAGCAGGCACTGCCCCTTCCACCTCTCTGGGCTCGTCCTCACCAGCCAACGCCGCAAGAAGCCTCCCCAGGCTAGGCATGCCGGTGGGTGGGGAGTCAGCTCCCCCCACCACACTGTTACAAACACCCCCCACTGTTGGGGTATCAACATAACAGGAGCTAAAGCAGCGACCAGCCAATCAGATTCATCTCACTTGGGGGCACAGGTGCCTGCTGGGATCTGAGTCACCCCAACAATGCAGGTAGCAATTTACATAAAGGCCTGGGTTGTTGGCTGGAAGCAACGATCCCTCCTCTGCCCCAGCAGATCCCTCGGTGACAAGTGCATTGGAGACAGAATGGGTGCAGTGCGCTCAGCCCAACAGAGCAAGGGAGAGAATCAGAAAACGAGAGGGGGCGCCCGAGCGCATGTTAGATGTGGAAGGCGAGCGTGCCCTGGACAGGAGGGAGACGGGGCACATGTGCTGGACGGGAGAGCTGTCGTGAGCGCGACCGTCGGATGGATGAGATCAAGGGGGAGCGTGCATGAGAGCGATCGGAGGGATAGAAGAACACAAGAATGGCCACGCTGGGTCAGACCAATGGCCCAGCTAGCCCGGTGTCCTGTCTGTAACAGTAGCCAATGCCACGTGCTTCAGAGGGAATGAACAGAACAAGTCCCTTGTCACCCAGTCCCAGCTTCTGGCAATTGCCAGGATCGCCTCTGGAGCCTTTTTTAAAACTTGGTTTTCCATCAGTTACCTCCAGTCATCTGGTACAGAGACTGATTTAAGCAATGGGTTACATACCACAGTTATGGATGAGAGCGACCGAGGGGGAGAGCACATGAGAGCATGTTGGAGGAGGAACAAGAGCCGGCGGCAGGGAGCGCGCACGGGGGCGCGTCGGTCGGAGAAGGAACAAGAGCCGGCGGCAGGGAGCGCGCACGGGGGCGCGTCGGTCGGAGAAGGAACAAGAGCCGGCGGCAGGGAGCGCGCACGGGGGCGCGTCGGTCGGAGAAGGAACAAGAGCCGGCGGCAGGGAGCGCGCACGGGGCCGCGTCGGTCGGAGAAGGAACAAGAGCCGGCGGCAGGGAGCGCGCACGAGAGCGCGTCGGTCGCAGAAGGAACAAGAGCCGGCGGCAGGGAGCGCGCACGGGGGCGCGTCGGTCGCAGAAGGAACAAGAGCCAGCGAGGGAAGCGTGTTGCTGAAGGGCTGCGATCACGATTCCACAGGAAACACGTGTAATATATTTATTAGTCCATGTGTTCCATGCCACAGTTACAGCCCTGGAACCTCCTATTTGTGGCCCAACTGCATGGCCCATTCAATCGCTAGGTCTCTGGGGAGATGGACAGCAAGGGGCCCGTTAACACTGGCTCAGCGAGGTGGGCGCCACGCAGAACCAGACCAAGAGCTCGCTGCAGAGGGGAGGAATAACGGAAAGGCCTTGTCACAGAGACGTGTCACAAGGCAAAGCCTCAAGGGTTATGGGTAGGGCCCTACCCGAATTCACGTCCATGAAAAATGCGAAATCTGGTCTCCCCCTGTGAAAGCTGGTCTTTTGTGTGCTGTTACCCTACCCTACACTGATTTCACGGGGGAGACCCGTGTTTCTCAAATTGGGGGTCCTGACCCAAAAGGTAGTTGCAGGGGAGTCACAAGGTTATTTTAGGGGAGGGTCACGATATTGCCACCCTTACTTCTGTGCTGCTGCCTTCAGAGCTGGGCGGGCGCAGAGCGGTGGCTGCTGGCCGGGCACCCAGCTCTGAAGGCAGCGCCCCACCGGCAGCAGCAGCAGCGCAGAAGTAAGGTTGGCAATACCATCCCATGCCACCCTTACATCTGTGCTGCTGCTGGTGGCAGCTCTGCCTTCAGCGCTGGGGTCCTGGCCAGCAGCCACCGCTCTCCAGCTGCCCAGCTCTGAGGTCAGCGCCGCCACTAGCAGCAGTGCAGAAGTAAGGGTAGCAGTACCACAACCCCCCCAACAAGAACCTTGCGCCCCCCCCCAACTCCTTTTTGGGTCAGGACCCCAAGAATTGCAACACGGTGAAATTTCAGATTTAAATAGCTGAAATCATGAAATTTACGATTTCTAAAATCCTGAGACTGTGAAATTGACCAAAATGGACCATGAATTTGGTAGGGCCTTAGTTATGGCTGGGAACCCCCTTCCATCACTCTAGGCACCTACTCCTCTGGCTTTATCCAGGGCAGCTGGGGCGACGTGCATGGAGCAGGAAGCTCGGGACAGACTATCCGGCTCTCTCAGCTGATTCAGCCTTGGCAGGCTGCACCCTCCCTTTTCCTTTCCTTCCCCAACTCCCTCCCCCTCCGCGGCCCCCTTCCTCCCCACCCCACCCCCCCGGCCTTTGTCAGAAATGCTGGCTAAGCTAACATGACACAGTTGGCGGCGAGGTGTGCATCTCATGGGAGCTTCAGCCGAAGCAAGATGCTCTGTGCAGGCTGATGCCAGCTCACGAGGTTCCACGCGGCCGCTCTTACGCACCCCCTATGCACATCGTGCCAGCCCCTCGACCCCTCCCATCTTCCCGGATCCCCGTGGAAACATCCTCCCAGCTCCCCCCACAGCCTGCCCTGCTCCAAGGTGGGCTGGGGATTGCTACACGGCCCTGTTGGGCGTCTCCCCGACATGTCCCAACAAGCTGAGTCGTGGAGCCTGAGAAACGAGACAGGCCACTGTGCAGCTGTCAGCGCCGCCCCACAGGGCTGGGCGGGACGGGAGGGGGGGTGAGAGGGGCTTTTGTTTCCAACTGCCCAATCAAACTATTTAAAACCCCAAAAGTGACTTGCCACCTGAGCTCGCCTGCCCCTGTGGGCCGGTGGAAGCCAGCTCCACTCCCAGGCACCTGGCCACGTCCTGCTTTTCCCCTCTAGGTCTCGGGCAGGGTCACGCACAATCCGCTCCGCTCTCAGACACTCACGGCTCTGGTTTGGAAGGTGCCCTGCAGGCCGAATGGCTCAGGCAGTTAAAGGACTAGAGAACTGGGCACCAGCTCAGACCCCGCCAGGGGCAGCGGTGGCTGAAACGTCTCACTCTCCAACCGTTATTGGGGGGGGAGGGGGGGAGTCTTTTAAACTGGCGCAAAGTTCACCTAGAGACACTGGCGATGGGCCCCTTATAAACACCTGTAACAGCGACATCCAAACAGAACATACAGGGATGGATCACAAAGCCCGTTTTAAAGGGGGAAAACACTGGCTAACAGGATCTTTAATACGGTCAAAGAAAAGCGAGGGTGGCCCGCAGCAGCCCCCCATTCACTACTTCCAGCCCCAGAGAAGGCCCCTTTCTCCAACTCACGGCAGCAGCATTAGCCAGAGGCGGCCTGTCAGGCGCCCGGGGGGGACCGAGTCCGACAGATCAAATGGCTGATCCTGCTCATTCTACTCCCATTTATTTGCGTCAACGTCTTTCCTAATACGCCCGCCTGGAGCTTTGGGTGAAGGTACAGCAGCGGGGCACAGTCCAACAGACCAGCTCCCCCTCCTAACCCAGGGCTCTCCCACCGCCCGGCGGAGCAGGGGAGGGTTTACTCCTGTGAGTAAGAGCAGCGGGATCGGGCTCCGGGATCGTTCTGACAGCCCCAACTGGGAAAGGTCGGGTGGCGTTCAGCAGGGCAGAGCCTACCCGTTCCGCGGAATGCGAGCGCGACTGGCCTCCTGCCAACAGACTTCGCAGTTTCATACAGGAGTGTCCTAAATATACAGCCGAGCAGGGGCAATGGAAGAATACAGCAAGTTCCCAGAATGCAACACACACACACCACCACACACACACCCTCTCTCTCTCTCTCACCCCCCCCCACACCCCTATGGTGATCAGATATCCCAATTGTATAGGGACAGTACCGATTTTTGGGTCTTTTTCTTACATAGGCTCCTATTACTTCCCACCTCCAGTCCTGATTTTTCCACACTTGCTGTCTGGTCACCCTATCGCCACCCCCTCTCTCACACTCACACACACACACCCCCTCTCTCTCCCCTCCCCTCTCTCTCTCACACACACACACACACCCCCACCACCTCTCTCTCCCTCACACACACACCCCGACACACACACACACACCCTCTCTCACACTCATACACCACCACTCCCACTCACCCCCACCGCCTCTCTCACACACACCACCACCAAACACACCCTCTCTCACACACACACCCTCTCTCACACTCTCAAACACACACACACACACACTTTCCCTTAGCTGACTCCCTGCGGGCGGCAGAGCCCTCTGCTGGCCCACTACCAGCATTTGTTCCCTTTCTGTGTGGAATGGGAAAAACGGGCAGGAGAGCAAAGTGACTGAGGGCTTGGCTACACTTACAAATTTGCAGCGCTGCAGCAGGGTGTGAAAACACACCCTCTCCAGCGCTGCGCGCGCGCAGCGCCGCCAGTGTGAGCAAAGCCCCAGCCCCAGCGGCTCCCCCCCCTGCTGTCCCTTCCCCACAGGAGGGAGGAGGCGGGAGGCGCTGGGAGAGGCTCTCCGCTGGCTGCGCTGACTTTACTGCTGCTGCGCGCTACGCTTCGCTGCGCTAGCGCTGCTAAGCTTTGAAGTGTTAAATAAGTGTTTATCACCCTCATCACATTTACCCAAAGCTTTGAGCTCGGCTTTGCCTTCAGCCTCCCCTGCCTCTGTCTAGCATCGACCACCCCACGGGCTCACAGAATCTTGTGAACACACAAACCTGTCTCTGGCACTTACCCAGTCCCCTTTACCAGTATCTGAGCATCTCGCCGCCTCACGACACTCCTGTCAGGCAGGGCAGGGCTACTCTCCACATTGTGCAGGTGGGGAAACTGAGACACAGAGCGACTATGTAACCTGCCCAAGGTCACCCAGGTCTACCAAGTCCTAGGCTGCTTTTCCTACCACGAACACTCACACACGTGCTTTACTTTAAGCACAAGACTAGCCCTGCAGGCTCACAGTTAGCCACATGGATTAGCTTTTGCAGGATCGGGGGCAAAGGCAAACAGAACTGATGGTGATGAGAGAAATACCTTTGTCCTTTGTTTTTTTCAGACTGTTTATGTTGTGCATTTGACAGCACTTTGCGTCTAGACACTTGCACAATCTCTGCCTGTTGTGTTGCGTGGGTCTCTCGTACAGAATCAGGGGAAAGGAAAAGATTTATCATCGACAGGAAAACAGCCTGGGAAAACCACCGAAACTGGCAGAGGGAGCCAGGGCAGGTGGCCGGACAGCCTGGACGTCCCTTGCAACCTATTTTCAAAAGTTGACTTGATTTCCCATCATTGACTGGGCTCCTGTATCAACGGAACAGGTGCAAGCAGAGGCCAGGCCGCCCATATACGCTGCCCCCTCCCACCAATGGCCAGACCTCGGCATGATCAAAAGGCATTCATTCTCCAGAGGCACTGCTGACCTGGCCCAGATATGAACCACCCCCAGGCCTAACAGAGCAAGGCTCAAGGTCGCCTTTCTAACCCTCCGAGCCTTCCAGCGACCACACGCGCCGGGCCAAGGGGGATCTCGCACCAGGCCTGGACGCGACAAGCAGAATGAGCATTGACGGACCAGCCCTGAGCCTTTATACCATCCCTTTCTCCCCATCTTCACCTGACAAACAGGAACCCACCTGGGAAGTTCCTTTCAGCAGAAAGAACAAAAGATTCTCCCAGGAGGCAGCTTCAGATTTTATCATTCTTGTGCCATCAAGCTCAACGCATGCCAGAAAAGACAACCTTGCCCACTACTGCCCTCTCCTGGTCTATCGGTTCCCACCGCCCGGCAGGCTCCTGGAGCCACTCCTGTAATTCACTGATTAGTAATAATACTTCAGCACTTGTATTATTCGTCGCTATGTACCGAGGCGACTATGCCTAGGAGCACCGGTCATGGGCCACGGCCTCTCTGTGTTAAGACACTGTTCATAAAAGGATCTGGAGATGAAACCTACTTTATTTAATACTTACAACCCCCAGGGAGAGATTCGCCCCATTTTACCGGTGCGGAAACTGAGGCCCGGAGTGAGCTAAAGTCACATGGCTTGGATCAGCTCAGAGGGATGGGGGCTTCCCAGGGGCGCTAGTGCAGAAGCAACAAGCTCCTTCTACGATCTCCATCTCAGGCAGCATCCCCCATCCCTCCCGGGCAGCATCTCCAGCCTGGTCCTTTCGCTGCCACAGTCTGACACCAGGCAGGCAGCAGGTGTGCCGGGGCTGCTGCTTATTGCACTAGAGCCAAACCATTTCACCGTGTCCCTCCCCCATCTGTATCTTGGATCCACCTGCGCCTGCAAGTTCATTGATACAAACAACAACAATCATCCAAGGATGCCCAGAGAATCTGTGCCAGAGCCTGGAATTAAACCCCAGAGTCCTAACTTTCAGCTCGGCTCATGCCCGTGTCCCATGACAGCAGCCTGCGTTTCTCTGAGTCCACAGTGAGGAGCTGTGGGTCACCAGGGCTCTGTGTAACAGTACAGTCCCTGCAAAGTGCTTGCTACACCCCACCGGGGAACCCGCTCATTGGCGCTTCCACGCGACAGCTCCCGCGGCCCGAGCTGTCGTCCGCTCCAGCTGGGACCTGCCACAGAGTTCACAAAGCGCCTCTCGTCTCCCGCCACCGCCCCGAGCACAACACACTGTGTAAGAGGCCTGCGTGGATCTCAGGCAAGCCACATCCCGCCACCCTCCGGCGCACGTCCTGTTCCCTGAACATCTGCAGCTGGACCGGTCACTGCCAGAATGACTCCCACTAACCCCTGGCCCCAGCGCGAAGAGAAGAACGTCACGCTCTGGGAAAGAGAGAGGAAGTGAGACAGGAGCAGGGAATGGAAGCTTCTGATCCCAGACCAAGGGACAAGTGATCACGAAGATTCAACAGGGAGAGAGGAGACACGCCTGGTGCCATTTGAAAGCTGAGCTCTGGGACCTCCAGTCACTACCTTCCCCGCTCCCTGCCACTTCCATCCTAGGAGGATTTTGGCAGCTCCTGTCTCCGGCCCGAGAGGCACTGATCATATGACTGCAGCTTGGAATCCCAGCACTCAAGGACAGTTTAAGTCTAAGCACAGGGGCTGTAAAGAGGGGGAAGTCAGTAGGGACACAGCGGAGTTACTGAATAGCAGAGATGGTGGATCAGGCTCTTCTATTTGTCCTTTTCCATCGCCCCAAAATAAGGGAAGCATCAATGAAATCGGAAGGCAACAAAGCCGAGACAAGGAAATTCTCTCTTTTTTTTAAACTCCAGGCACAATTGAACTGTGGAACTCACTGCCACTGGACGTTATTGAGGCCAAGAGCTCAATGGGTTCCAAGAGCGGGCTAGACATTGATATGGAGAATGAGACGATACACATTAGATAGTATAAAAACTGTTGAGAAGAACATCACCGCCAGGGCAAATGCCAACCACTGTCTGAATGTTTGCCCGCAGGGTAGGTTATTTCACCCAGGTCCTGGCATCTTCCTCTGAATCACCCGGACCATGTCCAGGAGAGACAGGATAGTGCCTGGGCAGGTCAGAAGTCACATCCGGTGCAGCAGTTCCTATACTGTAGCAGTTTGCAAGAAAGCAGCTGCTAACCTAAGATCACTGTCAGAACGGTGAGAGTTCCGGGACCCTGGATATCCTGCATGCAGCCAGGGCGGGACTGGAACCAGTCCATGTGATTTCAGGACTAGTAACTCTTCTCCTAGCTTCAGTCCTGGACCAGAGATGAGAAAGAGAGAAATCTTAGCTCCCTGGGAAGATGGAGGGGAGGCGATAAAAGCAAAGAAGGGAAGAAGAAATGGAAAAAGCAAATGACTCTCTGAGCTGGGAGGAAGGATTTCTCTAAATGGAACAGGCTGGCAAAGGATGGAGAGATCTGGGATGGAGAGATTGTTTTTGTCATCTGGGGGGGGCGGAGGGGAGATGGCCAAACACTAATCCCTCCCGAACTGCGAGCTGAGATTAGGGTCAGAAAAATGAGAGCTTAATAGGATTTCCAGGGCAGATAAAGCCCATGTTGAAACAATAACTGAATTTCAGACCTTATATGGGAAAGAGCTTCCCCACCTGGGCTCGTGGCAGCCGAGACAGGGGGAGGGAAGAAGGGCTCCATCCATCGCCTCCCTGCAGGGCCAGTACGAATTCAGACACTCGGCAGGGTTCTTGTGGATAACCCCCGTGTCTCCCCCTGGTAAGGGAATAGTTTGTACTAGGAGGTGGAAGGGGAGTGAATAGACTCAGGTCAGTTTCAAGAGCAAACAGCTGGAAATGCTCTGCAGAGAAAGAGGCCGGGGTGGGATCCAGTGGACTCTAGCTCCTGTCTCCCGCGTGGGATCGCTGGATTCTGAAATGTGCCCCAAAGGAAGCAGCTTCCCGGCAGCTAATGGAGCGCGGCTCTGAAAGTCGAGGGCCTGGGTGCAGCAGCCTTGGCAGGTGCTGTTAACCCCTCAACCTGCTCGGCCGGGTTCCAACCTGCAATCACCACCCTCGGGTGTCAGGCGAGCAGACGCAGCACTGCCTGACTGACAGCTGAGGCTTGACACCGAGGAGTCAGCCAGCTCCTCCCACGCTCGGGGTCAGGGTCAGGGACTCCCCCCACCACCACCTCCCGCCCCAGCACACTGAAGGCTTTTCTCTTGCCCCAAGCTCTCTGGGATCAGATCCACCCAAAGGTGACTCCCAAGAATAAATCCATTTAAAACCAGCCCTCGGCCTGATTACGCCTCCATTCCCACCCCCTCGATCTTAGCCGCCCAGCATCCAGGGCTAGGTAAATCTATCGTGATTATCCTCCTTAGAGCAAGAACCATTCCAGGAAGGCCTCAGGGACATGGAAAGGGGAGGGAGGCAGGCGGTACATGGGAAGGGCTGGCAGAGGAGTGCCCAGAGAAGGGTGGGAGCGACAGGGTGTTCCCCACTCCAGGCAGGACACAGCAGTCAGAGACAGAAGCAAAGCCAACGTGGCTGCCAAGGCAGAACAGGGTAACCATGACAGAGGCCTGGCGGGTGCAGACCTACGTGGATGGAGTGGCAGGAAAACATCTGGAGATAAAGAGCTTTGGGCCATAAAGAAGGAGCTGGAACATAAGAAAATGAAAAAAAGCCCAGAGCAGCACCCACCTCTCTCCCTGCCCCAGCTGCCCCCTGGAGCCTGTCTCGCCAACAGCTCTGCCTCCTTGCATGGTCTGGCCTGGGGGCGCATCGATTTGGGTTCATACGCAGACGGTGCTTCGAGCGCCCAGAACAACTAGTAACGAATGGGGCTGTCCCGTGGGCCACCCAGCTGCGATGCCTGCATTTGTAAATAGCCCTGCGGCCACAGATGAAGCCCGGTGTGTAATGAATCTGTGCACCGTGGCGCACAGACACAGTTGCCAGAGAAATCTCTCACACACGCGCCTGTCTTGGGAAGCCCGGCCTAGAACCACCAGCTCCAGACTGAGGCGTCTATCACGTGGGCTAGAGGTGAACACCCTCGACTGGTAAGAGCAGTACAACTCGTGATCTCTAGGTCAGCTGCTGCAGGGAGCCAACACTCTTCAAAGCAGCACCTCACTGGTCCTCTGCTGCTCAGGTGGAGAGAGAAAGTTAACAGCCTGGGGAGGGGAGGTGTCTGACTTTTGTGACACCCAGAGTGTGGCTGGTAACCAGCCCCATTTGCAGAGAGATTTTGATAAAGGCCTAACTAGAGCTGGGCACATTCAGAATTTCTGTCCCACAAGAAATCCCAGATTTCAAAACGAGGTGGGAAAGTCAAAATCCCGGAATTTTTCACCAAATGAAACAATCCCCTACTGCCCTATTGAAACATTTCATTTCCCCCTTTATCACGTTGCCAAACTATAAAATACAACGTTCAAGCAGGACTGTAACAAATTGATCGTTTCCTGCAAAAATGCCGATGACATTGATAAGTTCCCGCAAAATGCTTCAGTGTCACCCAATCAGCATTTTCCAAGGAAAACTCTCCCATCGGAAAACTTTCAACCCCTTCGAATTCTAACACACCACACACCCCCCTACTGTTACCTGGGCGTGAGCTTTCCCCTGGCAGCCAAATGGAAATTGCTGATTGGCGGCACCGGAAACCTCCAGCCAACCCCCTCTGCTGGGAGGGCGACGGCGACCCCACAGGCTGCATTTCACAATCAGTCGGTGGCATCTGTCCCATAGGAGTTGCTACAGGCTGCCCCTGCCACCATCCCCACCCGGGAAGGACAATATCACTAGGTCAAATCCACTATAGGCCTCTGTAGCAACAGACCTGTAGATCCCCCTGTGAGGTGCCTCTCTCCCCACACTGACAGTACAGGGAGCTTAAGGGCCCTGCTCAGGGGTTGTGGAGCCCCGTCACAACGTGCATCACGTTTCTGACGGACAAATCACAAGATGGGGTGTGACCCTGTTATAGACACCAAATCGGACCAGAGAACAGGATGATCAGCGCTTTAAACATCCATCAATAATGAGCAGAAGGAACGGAGAATACGAACCTGGCTATGGGCGAGAGTCATGCAGAGAGAGGCAAGCGCTTGGCGGTAGCCCGGTCCCGGAGATCAGCGCCCAAGCGTGGGAAAGCATTTGAATTCTCTTTAACCAAAAACACAGCGAAAGAGCTTTGCAGCTCAGCGGGGATTTGGGCAACGGTTTGTTTCTTTATTTAAAGCGTGTCGGCCCCTCTAATTACACCTCTTCAGGGCAGACGAGCCACTCCTGGAGTTTCCCCAACTCCTACACCCCAGGCCCAGGGAAAATACAGCTGACACCCAGCGGGGAGCTACGCTAAAGGGGGAGGGCAGAGAGACTGGCACAGCAAACTAAGAGACAGGGCAGGGACAGAGGCAGGGCACGCTGCTTCAGAGCGGGCGCTTTCGTTTGCCTTGGAGATGTATTTACACACGTGCAGAAAGCCGGGGCTATGGGGAAAAGAGGCCAGAGAGCCACATGGGAACAAGAGGAGCAGTCCTGGGGGACAGAGATCTAAGGTGAAAACCCAGCCCCAGTGAAAACAATGACGGAGCTTCCATCCGACCTAACGAAATCAGGATCAACCCACATAGTTAACGTGGTGCATCCAAACGAGGGGGAAATCACGTCCCCATTGGAGGGCAGGGCTACACGGCAGTCAGAGGTGTGACTGCAGCACACGGAGACATACCTGAGCTAGCGGTCACGTAGCAAGGGCGGCTAGAATATAACCCATGTGGCCACGCCTTTACAAGCCCACCTGGGACCCAGGGGCCCCCCTTGTATGGCTAACCCGCACTGACGTCCGTACTGCTACGGCTTCACAGCCATTGGTACCCGAGCAGCGACATTAAAGTGAGCTCGGAGGTGTCTACACAAGCTGCATTCACACCCCTCGCTGCAGTGTAGTCAGAACTTCCAGTGGGGCCCTCGATTTCCCCTCTTGTCTAGATCGAGTTGATGACATGGGCTTAGACCCCGATTTAGTCAGGTCGGTGCAACCCGCTCGCATGGACCCTCTTCATTCGGTTTCTGGCCGTCCTCACGACCAGCTGAGTCGCACTGGTGCCAAGTCTGTGCATGGACAAGGCCAGAGGCAAAGGGAAGGAGAGGAGACGACGCAGGAGAAGGGGAGCTGGGAGGTCTCCCTGGGGACCAGCTGTCTGAAAGACGAGCGCCTGGAATGCTGACAGGGAAGATATTCCGAATACGCAGCCCCGGCCCCGCAAACACACCAGCTCTACGTACAGCACGAGGCTTTGCTGCAGCCCCAGCGTGGGGTGCGCCGTCTGGGTCACAGCAGCCCACGTGCCCTAGCCGGTCACCTCCAATCTGGAGCGGTGGAGGCTGGGTCAGATCACCCATTCTCCACTCCCCCGACCCCATGAGTCTTGTGAGGACAGGGCAGGCAGTCTGATGCTGGCGTCCCCCTGAGCTCCTGCCTCCCCAGTGCTGCTCTACTGCCATTCACCTCCGCCGGCCCCTGCTAGGCGCGGCGAGAATGTCATTAACGCATCAGAGGGAAAGGCAGAACTGACTTTCTAACCAGCGTTCAACTCCCAGAGCAAGGCCTTTCAGGGTCTGTCTACACTGCACAGAGCCCAGGCTCTGACTCATGTTTGAGCCCCAGCCCCGTCCACACACAAATGAGGTTGACTCGGGTCGGTGAGTACTCAGAGCCTGGGGGCCCAGGGCCCTAGCGGGGTGGGTCAGAGTCCGAGTCCCGCTGTGATGAGTGCATGCCCTGTCATTTTGCAGTGTGGACACAGGCCTAGCCACAGACCTGGGTTAGGTGGTCTGCACAGTGCAGTATGGATGCAATAGCATGGCTGAGAGACCCGGGCCCAGCAAACGTAAGCCCAGGTTTACACTGCAGCAGAAAAACCAAGTCCACAAGCCCGGGTCCCACAGACCGGGGTTTATAATGCAGAAGAGACGTACCCCAAAAATGCCTCTCTCTCCGGGCACAGGCCCTTCCAGAAACAGTGAGCCCCATTCCGCTCTCACTTTCTATTTGCACCAGTGCGAGACCAGAATGGGCCCAGAACGCCTCCCCAAAACTCAGGGCTGGCCAAACTCTCCTCAAATAGAGCCACGGGAACCCCCCCTCGGTTCTCTGCACCACCCCAGTGCAGCCACAGCCACCTTGGACTAAGGCCCAGAGCCTCAAAGGTGTTTAGCCTCCTAATTCCCAATGAAGCCCATTGAAACAGGCACTTAAATACCTTCAAGGATTTGGACCTCAACACCTGTCAGCCCACAAGAACTAAGCAGAGTCAACCATCGGAGGGGAAACCCCCAAGGAAACACACTGGAATTGGCGTGGGCTGCTCAGTAGGTGGGGACCAGGCCAGATCGTTAATACGGCTAACGAGCAATGGAGTGGCTACTTATGAGCCCCAAATGCTCTGCTAATTAGTGTACCACCAATGTAACCTGCAGATTTGCTTGTTTTGCATGTCAGCTTCCTCATCAGGGGACGGACTCAGCTCACCGGACATAAACACACAATTAACAACTGCAATCAAATATTGACTGAGTCCCTTGCAATGCAAACACACCGGCATCCCCACCCCATCCAGGGCTGGCAATCAAGAAGTCCAGAGTCCTCACCCGGGTGAAGGAAGGGGGATTCAACCAATTGAACACAATCTGGGTGCTGCTGAACGATGCTGGGTTGACAGGTCTGAAGATGAAAGCCCTTGATCAACAGTGCAGGCAGCCTCTCCAGTGTTATTTGAATGACACTATCACGGGAGATCAGCATCCCATGCCAGCTGTAAGAGACAGTCCCTGCCCTGAAGTGCCTTGCCCAAGATCCCCCAGGAAGTGAGTGGCAAAGCTGGGAATTGAAGGCAGGTCACCTGAGTTCCAATCCAGTGTCTCAACAACAAGCCCATGCTGCCTCTCAATGCCCTGCCCAGCAGACCTCAGCCCTGGCCTTGAGGAACTACTCTCCTAGGTAAGAGGGGAGTGGAGTCTCCACCGCCCATTGAAATCTTTCACCTCTCATCGAGACCCCTCCAGGAGGGGGTTGATGGGTGACAGGCGATGTGGGTGCCTGTCTACTGCAACCTGGGCTGAGTCCATCTTTTTTCCAGGAGATTTTTCCCTTGTACAGAGAGAAACCCAAGCCTAGACTGCCACATGTTAGACCAGGACAACCCGAAGCTGAAACTGACCAGGCCAGATTGGCGGCATGTGAAACTGACCCAGTCCCCATTAAGTCAAAGGCAAAAGGCAAACAAACAGCAGCAAACTGGATTTCTGACATTCTTTCAGATCCGGCTGGAGTGTTAACGCAGAGAAGAAAGTTGCTTTGTTCTTTTCAAAGACAAAAAACTTTTATCTTGACAGCGTCTCATTTAATGCTCCGCTGTCAGCCAGCGCTGGATTCCCATTTGGCTCCGTTCCCCGCTCATCTGCATCATGACCAAACTAATCTCTCTCCTGGCAGCCTCAACACTTCGAATGTCAACTTCGGCTCAGCTGTGCTTTCGTTCCTTTCATGTTTAAAAGCAACAGCTCCCAGCTCACCAGAGTCTCGCTCCGACTGTTTGTCCAGAGAGCAGGGCTTGCTGGCAGGGCATCAAGAGAAACTGGGAATCTGGGCTGAGAGTGTCGTCCCATTTCCTGACCTTTCCTGGAAATGCCATTGCTCCATCACAGAGCAGCCTCAGTGACCGTGAAACCATCTCCAACCCAGGGACAGCACGCTGCATCTCACCAGCCCTGGGGCCCGAAATCCCTGCTCACTGAACCAACCCAGGTTCTGCCACACGTGGAGAGAATAGTGCCCTGTCTAAACTAGGGGAGGGGGGGGGTTGTATCACTGTGACTACAGCAATACAGCTCCACTGCCCTGGTCTACCCGTAACATTTAGATTGACGAGCTACGTTGCTCGGGGTGTGTGAAATATTCACACCCCCTGAGCACCATAGTTAAGCTGACCTAACCCCTGATGGAACAATTCTTCCAAAGCTCCTTCCACTGACAGTACAGCACTGCAGTGGCATGACAGCAGCTGTCCCACTCCAGCGCCTTTAGGGTATCCCTGCCCTAACACAGGGAAGGGCAGGACTTCCCCGGTACGTTCCGGGGACATGCGTATCGGCCCCATTTTGCATGGGCGCAGTGAGCCTGTCCTGTGGCTGTGCACTTATGTCACAGTATCGATGTGACATGTTGCTAGACAGGCCCAGAGCCATGCAGCCCGGATGGGTGCAGTCCTTGCCCCCAGCTATTGCATCACGCTCCCCAGTCCAGAGCCTATTGGGGTGCACAAAAGCTGCACTCCCTTGATGGCCAGAGGCCTCCAGGACGTCTGTTTTTTTAATGAAAAACACACTGAATTCCAAAACATACATGAAGATCGATAACCCACGACCTCCACGTGCCTTCCCTGAAACAGGGCAGAACTATCCAGCATGACAGGCAAGGAAACTGGCTCATGCTAACAGGAGCAAGGTGCGCTTAACCCCTGCCCTGGCTGATAAACGGGCCTGGCTTCACACTGGACAAATCTCTCGGTTTGCCCGTGTGCATCCAAGGATCCGACTCCAGGGAGGAGGGGAAATGCCTGAGTGCTGTCTCCCGCCGCCATTCTCCTCCCCGTGACTCTGTGGGCTGGTAGGTTCCCCCATCGCCCCCACCTCGGGGGCTGAGGTTTCCGACCAGGCCACCCTGCCCCTGTAACGGAAGAGCAAGGAAGCAGAGTGTTTCCCCGCTGCGCCCCCGGAGCAAGGAAAAGCAGCGATGGCTATTTTAAACGGCCGTCTTCCTGCTAATTAATGGAGCACGGGCCCGACGTGGGGCTGCTGGCTCATTGTTCAGTGCTAATAATGGACTCGCACATGCCACTCACGCATTCCGCAGCGCTGAGCTCTCTGACCCATGAATACAATGTGTTAATTTACAGCGCTGCCTGCCTGCCATTCCCTATCAGGCTCCGCAGATGGGGAGGGCGGGGGGGGTGGGGTGGCTCAGGGACAAGAACGGGCCCTTGCTGAGTACAAACTGCAGCGGGAGCAGCTCAACCTCTGCAGCAGCAAGCGCACGAGCCGGCCTGCGCCGAAACAGAATGCTGGGCCGTGTGGATTCGCTCTCACGTGCCTCTCCGCCCCCAGCCAGAGACAATGCTCCTGTGCAAAGCCATGCCAATCTTTCAACACACCTCGGCCACGTGGCCTGTACAAAACCAGCCAGTTCACGAGGAGGGCGATTAGGGATATGCCAGAAGCATCAAGAGGCCTCCACTGAGATCACGGCCCCGGTGTGCTAGGTGCTGTACAGACACATCTGCGCTAGAAGTGGAAGTGGGACTGTAGCAGATAGGCACAGGCGTGCTAGCTTTAATCCAGCGAGTGCACCAGCTACATAGATGTGACTACACGGGCTTCAGCATGGGTCTAGCATCTGGGGAGGTCTTCCTGGACCCCTTCCCCTGCAGTGTAGCTATCCCCTAAGTGAATGAGAGGCCCTGCCCCTAAGAACTTGTACTCAGACAGAGCAGACCAAAGGATTATGATCCCCATGGTACAGGTGAGAACCAGAGGCAGGGAGAAATTAAGTGACTTGCCCAAGGTCACCACGGGAGGGGTTGGGGTTCTGTGGCAGAGCTGGGATTTGAATGGCAATAGCTGGCACTTACTTCAGCTGCTCTGCATTTGTTATTTAAACAGGCAAAGTGCTATCAAGTGCTCTGAGTAAACAGCCAGAGAAGGGACCAAAAGAATCTTTCCCTCCTTCCTGTCTCTCAGGGAGAACCACCTTAGGTGTCCCTTGGAGCAACGTCGTTTCAGGCACAGATGTGATTGCGTCTTGGCTGGGTCCCTTTAACTGGCAGCTTTTACACGCGTGGGTGCAGGAGCCCTGAATATTCTCCCCGGGCCTGACCCAACGCCCACTGGAGTCAGCGACAGTCCTTCCTCTGTTCCCAAGGGGGCTTCTGGATCAGGCTCACAGAGCAGCGGGTCCGCTCAGCGGGGAACACAGGTGGCTGCAGATTGAACAAGCATCTTTCTTCCCCTGTCCTTGCAGGGTTGCCAGGTGGCCAGAGAACCAATAATTGCAACCTAGTCTACGCGACATGTCTTAAATCTACGGCCCCAACAACAGAAATGCCAAAAGGCTCCTGCTGCGTGTTCCCCTGGACGGTGACCTGGTCAGACCTTCCAGGCTAAGCGGAGTCAGGACTGCAAGGAGAGTCTCCGAGGAAACACTGGGGTGCTGCAGGAAGTGAGGCTGGTGATACAGCAGGTGGCGCTCTTCCCTCCAAGTTCGCAGCGACCTGGTGCTTTGGTGCCAGGCACGACTGCAGTCCTGATCACTTACGGTGAACTCCCCTCCCTGGCTCGCGTGCTGTCTGCAGAACTCCACCCCAGAAGTAGCTGCATTTCAGCAGAGGTCACTGATAAGTGAATTGGGGGCCGGCAGTACAAAAGGCGCTGGAAGAGCATGTTACTACGCGTAAAAGCAGATCGTTTGTTTCAAAGGATCTTAAGGGAGCCTGTTTCTCTGGGGTCTCGAGTCAGGCACTCGGAATCACTGACCACTTTTGACAGGGTAGGTCTGTGTTCCCCTGATGGCCACATGGCCGTCTCTCTCTCTCTCTTTCATTCAGAACAGGTCCTCCCACTTCCTCCCTCTCCTGTCTCCATTCAAATCTAGGAGATCCGGGAAGCCCTGAGCTACACGGGACACCAAGAGGGAGTTTCTCTCTGAGCAGGAGAGGAAGCGGGCCGGAGCCTTCCAGAAATGGAGGAAGAAGGCCTGCCGGCTCGGCTGGGCTCTTCCTCAGACTCCGCCTCCTCTGCTGAGTTGTCCTAAAAACAGCCTTATCAACAGCCGGCCCTAGAGGAGGACCAGAATTCCGTTTCCTGTTTTTCCCGTGGAAACCCTCAAATAGAAGCTGGCCTCATTTTTGGTGGTGGTTGTTTTTTGGTGGGGGGGGTGGGGGCTAACAATGAGCCATTTCCTCTGACAGCTTGGAAAGGCACCTCGGGCTCAGCTCCCCCCAGCACTGCTGGCGGGAAATCCGACCCGGCAAGGCCAGGGGAAGGCTGACCTCCGTTCCCTGCCCCTCTCAAGGACACAAAGGGGGCGTATCACTCTCCGGCCTGCTGCTTGAAGGGTCCCTTGGACTCCACCCGGGGCTACTCGGATGAGTAAAGGTTCCGGGATCAGGTTCAAGGTTTGGCTCGACAGCAAATAATGGGCTGAGAACAGCTGGCATCCAGGATTCTAGGCCATGCGATAACAGGGCTGGAGTTTCACAATGAAACTCTATGTAGCTGAATGAAGGTTACAGCTGCAGCCCCGCGCCTGTCCCACAGTTTGCCGGGAGATTAATGGCTCTTTCACACCATTCGCTCTCCATCGCCCCACTCAAACTTGGCCTCCGGAGCAGGATGTCCCTGGAGGATTGTGGGATCGCAAACTGCCGCACTCCCGCAGCTTACGCTGATGCAATGGGAAATTCCAGGCCTCATCCTGGTCTCCTCTGGCAGCTCGGAAAGTTCCTCTCTCCTTTGAGCTATGGCCCGGGGCCAGAGGGAGGGCAGCTCTGTGGCACTAGGTGGAGCCTCTCCTGTGCAGATGGTGCCCACCACATGTTTTCCATAGATTACTAGCGGCTAACATTCTTCAGCCCACACACATTTCTAATCAAAAGCTTGAGAACCTTGTTGGACTCTCTCCTGCTTTCTCTCTTTTCCGTATGACTCTGAAATTTTAAAATTATCTTGGCGCTCCGAGCGGCTAGATTCCCTAGCTGGTGTAAAGCAGCATTGGGCCGGTGAAGTCAATGGAGCTCTGCCCGCGTACCCCCAACTAGGGATCTTGCCCTGACACCGGGGAATCCTTACCCGCCCGGCATCACTGCAAGACAATGCACTCAGCTACGTAGCCACAATAGGGCAATTGTCACAACAAGGCTGCTCGTCCCTTTCCCACCCTCCCCACGCACAATCCCATGAAGAGCACCACTGTGACGCCTTCCCCCCACCTCGCTGCCGCCACCCCCGCAAGCTGCTCACGCGACCGCATGCTCGTGACTCGCAGACCCAAGCAACGCCCCAGGTCAAAGCACAGCACCACGTGTGCTGTTAGACCCAGTTGTCCCGACGTCTACCTGGGTGTGTTTTCAAGCTACCGAGCCAAAGGTCACCCAACCACGGCAAGTGTTGCTGTGTGAATTCACCGCAAGCAGCATTGATTTGAGTCTCATTTTTAAATATCTTAAGGGGGAGAGGCTAGTCTCCCCTGGCCAGGTATACTGGGTTCCCTTGGAGAACCAGGCTGCTAGTACCTGCTGCAAACACCTGCACGCAGATCCCTTGGAGAGCAGACTAGGGAAGAGCCCATTCTCTGGAGCCAGAATATCCTTACAGCGGACCGGACAGACGGGTAACCCCCCCGAGGTCATCAAGCCCATCCCCTGGGAGCCAGCGCAGGCCTGTGCTCACCGGCACCGCCGCCAGAGTTGCGGCATGTCTCATTTCAAATGACTCAAGTCATGAGGTTTCCATCACTTCCCTTGGGAGATTAGTTCACAGCCTCGCTGTCAGGAAGCTTTTCCTAACACTCAGCTCAAATTTTCCCTTTGCTCGGTGTCAGCCAAGAAACACCTCTAATGCCAGTAGCACGGCCCTATTCATCATGGGGAGACCAGTCCCTGGACGAGACCTGCAGTGTCGAGGCCCGGAAGAGTGGGACACACACAATCCCCTGGGGTGTGTGTGTTACAAGTCCCCGGTACACACGAGACGGAGCGGTCACAGCCCCAGCTACAGTCTTGCCTGTTTAGCTCAAGCTGTAGCAGCTTCTGCTTCCTGCTCTGAAGGTCACCACAGTCCAGTTCTTGGTGTGTTTGCCAAGGTGACAGACATCACTCACACCCCAATATGAGCACTGCTGGCTTTTCTAACTAGGACCCGCTCCCCACCTTACTGATGAGTCTCTGTGTTGGGCCCTGGAACACGCCTCCCATCGAGGGTATGTCTACAATTAGACACCCGCGGCTGACCCATGCCAGCTGACTCGGGGTCACGGGGCTTGGGCTAAGAGTTCCTAGAGTCCAGGGTCCAGCCCGAGCCCAAATGTCTACACTGCAATTCAACAGCCGAGTCAGCTGGCCTGGGCCAGCCGCGGGTGTCGAACTGCAGAGTGGACATACCCTGAGAGTGCTGCTCCAACCTGCAACAGAGCTTGGCCGGTTCATTAATGATCTGGAGGATGGCGTGCACTGCACCCTCAGCAAGTTTGCAGATGACACTAAACTGGGAGGAGTGGTAGATACACTGGAGGGTAGGGATAGGATACAGAGGGACCAAGACAAGTTAGAGGATTGGGCCAAAAGAAATCTGATGAGGTTCAACAAGGACAAGTGCAGAGGCCTGCACTTAGGACGAAAGACTCCCATGCAGTGCTACAGACTAGGGACCAAGTGGCTAGGCAGCAGTTCTGCAGAAAAGGACCTAGGGGTTACAGTGGATGACCAGCCCCCAGTGCAAACCACTAGTGTAGACAGGAAAAGCCAAGCCATGATCTGCACCCAGGTACACTGCACCTTTGTCTGTCTACATTTTGCATCGTCGCAACTATGTTAGCGCCCAGCCGTTGATGGCTGTTACTGGGACACATCTCCTCAGTGCAGACAAGACCTTCGCATATTCAACTGGGGCAGGTGCCAAAAACGTTGGGAACCACTGGACCAAACTTCATGCTGCACAGAAAATCCCTGTCAAAGACGTGTTGTCCAAGCAGTGAGAAAGAGACAGAGACTTCGTCTTTCAAAGGCAACCGGAATCAAAGCGCTCACCCACAGACCCAGATCAATGACACTGCTCCACGGGCTGCAATCTTCCCCAGCAGCCCCCCCATTCACCCAGACTTTACTTCCTTTGATAGTCCCCCGCCTTCTTCCTCCGAACAGTTCACTAGAGTGAAACACCACTAACCCCTCTCTGGTCTAGGCTCCAAGGAGCAGAACCACATGCCATTGCTGCATATCACCAAGGTCCTCAGAGGTGGGTTTGTTTCTGTGCTGCCGCAGAGCAAAACTGGAGGAGTTTTTAATAAAAATTCTGCAAGTAACCAGTCTGTATAGCAGACTGAATCCCTTCTGATGTCTGTCGCAAAAGAAAAAGAGCCATTTGGGAAATAATCGAGGTTTCTGAAAGAACACTGTCAGGTGAAAAAGACGGCCAATATTTTCCCCTTGGTGAACTTAGCATAAGACACCTGAACGCATCCTCGAACATGTAAGCAAGTGGCCTGATTTTCAGAGGTCGTTCAGCTCTCACCGGTCAGAATGATTATTTAGGTGGTGTAAAGATAGAGTGAGGTGCCCAATTTTAAGCACACAGGTTTGAAAACCTTGGCTCGTATACATTTCTCTTTAAATTGGATCCCTGCCTCTGTTACAAGTGACCTCTTAGTTTAGTAATGGGACAACATCACTGAAAATCAAATCAATTTTTTCAAAATGAGTCTAAAAATCAATTTCACAGAGGACACTTGCTCCAGTGTCCCCTTGTTGACGTTTGTGCTTTTACGATCACATCTTCCTACGTCTCTTTTTTAAATTTCTCTCGCATCACTGTGTGAAAGTCCCATATGGGACAACAGCTAGCCGGCTACAGAGGGGGCAAAAGCGAAACTGACTCTAAGTGGGGTGCAGGGGGGTAACAAGAAATATTTTGTAAAAGCAGCAAAGAGTCCTGTGGCACCTTATAGACTAACAGACGTATTGGAGCATGAGCTTTCGTGGGTGAATACCCACTTCGTCGGATGCATCACCCACGAAAGCTCACGCTCCAATACGTCTGTTAGTCTATAAGGTGCCACAGGACTCTTTGCTGCTTTTACAGATCCAGACTAACACGGCTCCCCCTCTGATACAAGAAATATTTTCTTATCTAATCCCTTCCATATAGAGTCTCAGGCTCCAATCCTGTAAGCTGCTCCATTCAGGCAGCCCCACAAGGAGGGGGAAATAAGACTGGTCAGTTTCACGGTTGTTTCTAGTAAGTTTCACTTTCCAATTCACAGGCACTAGCCCAGTGCATTCAGCTGCGTTCCAGGTGCCTGTGCATTCGCACGCGCACACCCTACAGCACTTACTGCTGGAGGCAGCATATGCGCAGGGATGATGGGAAGGTGCCCATGCCCTAGACTGGCAGACCACACCCAATAAAGCGTGTTAAACAGGCTTGGCTACCAGACTAGGAATCACTCGGATGGAATCCTGCTCAGCTGCCATGTGAGTGCATCAGGAGAGTGAAGGGACGGAGAAGAGACACTCTCTGCCCGCACTTTGCTCTTCCACTCCTCCCGCCCCAGCACCCTCATGCAAGACAAAGCGTAGGATTGTGCCCTCACCCCGGAAGGATGAATTGGTATCAACAGAGGAAGGCTTAGCAGAGGCCAAGAGAACCTCATGTGACTAGTTCTTGTTGTTTCTAATTCAAGGCTAATGAACCATAGTAAATATTCACGCAGAACAACACTACTACACCCAGGCTAAGCTCACTCAGCCAGGTACTGTGCTGGGGCACAGCTGAGGTTGAGAATCTGTTCTAAGCAGAGAAATTTCACTTGTCCTTACATAACTATAAAATTAAACATACACACAAAGACCACACATCTATTGTCTTTTGCCAAGGCCTGTTCTTAGTCTCCTGGTAAATAATAGTTTGTTTTTCATGCATTCGACACGGCAGCCCAGAAGGCGGCCTAAATTAGTTTTCAGCTGGCTCCAGATGGTGAGGGAGAGAGCGAGGCCTAGAGGATAGCGCACCAGATTGGGACTCGGGAGACATGGGGTATAGTCCCTGCTCTGCCACTGGCCTGCTGGGTGACCTTGGGCAAGTCACGTTGCTTCCCCGTGCCTCAGTTTCCCTGCCTGCAAAATGGGGACGGTGACACGAACCTCCCTTTGTGAAGTGCTTTGAGGCCAACTGATGAAAAGCCAAGTATTATTCTTACCTCGGTTTTGGGGACACTAAAAATCACCCAAAATCTTTTGTAAAAGAAAATGTCTGGCATGTATGCAGGCTGCTGGGGAGAAGCCCGACCCAGGTTTCAACTCAGAAACAGAGCACAGAAGACAGTATTCAAAATCATAGCGCTGCACCGAACTCCCAAACTATCAGCGAGTTGCACACTGTAGCTCTACCCGCGGGTGGATTCAAACTCCAAGCAACGCACGAACGTCAGAATTCAAACTCACAACGGGACCCAAGTGCCAAGACACAACGCACAATTAGCTCTCTAGGTTAAGCACTAAACTAGTAAACGGCAGAGTTTTCTCAGCAAGGCACAAGTGCCAGGCAGGACTGAGCCTGCAGAGAGCATCTTGGGCTACGCATTTTAAGTCACATCAGCACAGCACCCGTGAGCTCCTAGCGCAGGGTTTCAAAGCCACAGTCCCAGATTGCGACAGCAGGATCACGCAAAAGCCCTGCTGGTATTTCAAGTTCATAGTAAAAACACCTGGTAAGAAACTCCGCATCTGTAGAGCAGCTACTGTAATGGGAAAAAAGAGGAGGCAGGTACACAGGAACCAGTGAGCCTTCTCCCGCTGCTCTAGCTTTTGTGGGCACTTGTAGAGCACTGCTGTGAAGAAGTTTGCAGCGGCAGCAATGAGAAATACTGCCACGGCACTTTCCACCTGAGGATTTCCAAGCACTTTTGAAAAGGCAGGCCGGTATCAGTATCTCCCTTTTACAGGTGGGGAAACCGAGGCAGCAAGAGATTAAAGTGACTGAAGCCAGCTTGTCATTAGCAGAGCCAGGAACAGACTCAAGGCCTCCTAATGCCCAGTTCCCTGTGCTCTGACCACTAGACCACACTGCCTCCCTTGGTGGGAGAGGGCCCTTTTAAACCACAGACAGCACCAAAAAGGAAAAGAGTGGAATACGGCAAAGGCTGGGATTTTGGCTCCTAAATCCCTTAGGCTTTTTGGGAAAATCTCTGCCCTAATATACACTGATAAAGAGGAAACTTCCAAGAGATTAAACACAAGCCATGGGTAATACGCCACACTGCTACCGAACAGCGTCTTCATTTCCAAAGCACTGCGCACACGTTAATGAATCCTGCAAGGCCGGTTAGATTAGGCCCATTCCATGGACAGAGGAGGCGAGTTTAACAACTCGCAACAAAGGAACAGGGACCGAATTCAGCCCTGGGGCGAGGAGGCACAGCCTCCACTGAAACCTACAGGAGCTGGGCCAGCTTCACGCCAACAACCAGTCTGGCTTCCTGTCTCAAAGCCACTCCAGGCACCAAACTTCATCCACAAACACAAGAATCCGGACAAATGCACCAAGAGGCCCAGACGTTTTTCTGCAAACAACCCTTCCAAATATCCCAGTCTACAGCAGACTCAGGATTCCCCCAAACTGTCTCTCTCTCCCACCCCATGCACTCCCTTTCCGGTTTCTCTACCCACACCCACACCTTTGGCTTCCTCAAGCGTAATACCCAGCAGAAACAAATTGAGCAATGTGCATCTTTGAGAAAACACCTTTGCTGTGTCATGGCACGAGCACGGGGCGAAGGCATGACTCGAAATGGGGCCCGATCCTGCGCTCTCTGCTTCCACTGAAGTCAAGGGACATTGACACGCAGCAGGTGGCCAGATCCGGTCCCCCGTGGCCAGAGGACAGGTGAGGTGGTCAAAAGGGGTGAGATACCCATGGTTTACCACAGGAATAACGTTGCCACTTTCTATGCAGTATTTTTTCCCCTCTCCGAAAATGGGAGCCCCAACTGGTATAAACTGGCACAGTTCCACTGAGCGCTATCTGATCTAGTCTAGCAAGGTCTGAGTTTCTACGACTTCGAGTCACAGCAGTCATGTGGGCAGCACAGGCTTTCAAGTCAACATAGCTGCCCAGATTGACTTCAGCTGGGGATCTATTCCCGTAGCTCAAAGTAGGGTGGGGGTGGGATCTGCTTAAAGCAGCGTCAGCTCACAGACCTCCAAAATTAAAAGCAAAACCAAAAACTCATCCAGCCAAAGGGGCCGGTTCTTGAGGATTTCTTGCCTGACTGAGCCGGATGGCTTGCCACACAGACCTCTCTCAGGCTGATAAGGAGCACAGAGCAGCCTGGAGTCAGCGGGGGAGACAAAGGTAATGGAAGTTGCAGAGGAAACAAGAAGTGTGGATGGATGGACCAAGATGGTCGGCCGAGCTCATACCTAGACCTGGTTAAGCCAACTCACAAACACCAGGCTGCCAGACCGCGCCCCCCATGGGCAACCTCTCCATTCAACTCCCTGCTAGCAGCCACCCACCACACCAGCAGCACTGTGTCTGCTGCCAGTCTGCACCTCCCGGTGGAAGTACCAGCAGACACCGTCCCAGCCTCCCCCCAGAGTGCTGGCATCTGAGCCGCCAGCCGCCCTGCCCTCAGACTCTGCACTACCAACCTCCCCACCAGCACGAGCCCCCCCCCCCATCCGCCCCACGGTACCAACCTCCCCATCCGCCCCACGGTACCAACCTCCCCACAGAACCAGCGGCAAAGTATACACCCCGGGCAGTCACTTTCCTCAATACCAGACCCTCTGTCACCAACCGCTACGTGCCCAACTCCCCACCAGCACCCCACTGCCATCCCCTGTTGGGCCACTCCTGCCCTCCAAGCCAGCCCCAAACGTAGTGTCAGTCCCCCCCGGTGCCTGTTGCCCATCCCATGCCAGCCCCCCAGTGCCAGCCCCAGGCCCCATAGCCCCCACAACCTAAGCCCCTCCAATGCCCCCTTAGGTCCAGTCCCTAATCCTCCCCAGCCCCCACGATGTCCCCCCACTTCAGCCTCCCAACTGCCCCCAAACGTCCCCCAGCCCCCCAAGGTCCCCCTGTCCCAGGCTCCTAACTTCCCCCTAGTTACCCCCAGCCCCTCAACATCCCCCAGGCCCCCAACGTCCCTCCTGGAGTCCTGATCCCCAGCCCCACACGTCCCCAGCCCCCACAACCCAGCTCCCCAGCCCCCCAAGAGCCCCCCGTTCCAGGCTCCTAACATCCCCCTAATTACTCCCAGCCCCAGGCTCCCAACGTCCCCCCCCACAGTCCCTGCTCCCAACCCCAGTCCCAGCTCCCCAACATCTCCCCAGGCCCCCACGTCCCCAGTTCCAATCCCAGCCCCTCCCCACAGCCCCTCCACGCCCCCAACGTCCCCACAGTCCCAGGTCCCCTCACCGCCCGCCCCCAACGTCCCCCCACGCCTCCAACGTCCCCAGTTCCAGCCCCAGCCCCCTCCACGCCCCCAACGTCCCCACAGTCCCAGGTCCCCTCACCGCCGCCCCCAACGTCCCCAGTTCCAGCCCCAGCCCCCCCCGCTCCCAACGTCCCCACAGTCCCAGGTCCCCCCCCCCCGCCGCGCTCACCTCGGGGCTGCGGGGCGGCGGGATCCCGACCAGGCAGAAGGCGACTCCAGTCATCGGGGAGCCGGCGGCGCTGGGCACCGAGCGGGGCGGCCGGGCTGGGCGGGCGCGGCTCCGGCTCCGGCTCCGCCTCCTCCGGGCTCCGGCGCGCCAGAGACTCCCGCCCCCGCGGCCCCGGGCGGAGCGGGGACAGCGACCGCCCTGAGCCGAGCGGGCCGAGGGGCGGGGCTGGCACGGCCAGGGGCTGACAGACACCGGGGCAGCCGGGACAGGGACCGACGGGGACAGGGACAGACCCCGGGACAGGCACCGACAGACACAGGGACAGAGTGACAGGGGCAGACATGGGGGCACCCCGGGACAGGGACAGACCCCGGGACAGGGACAGACAGACACCAGGACAGGCACTGATGGCCACAGGGACAGACTCAGGCATGGACAGACAGACAGACAGACAGGAACACCCCAGGACACACAGACACAGGTTAGAGTTAGGGAACTGGCGTGGACAGACGGACAAACAGAGGGATAGGCATGAATGGACAGACAGAGGGACAGGAACTGGCACGGCCAGACACTGGGTCAGAGTCACACCAGCACAGGCAAACACCAGGGCTGATGGACAGTGGCTGGCATGGACAGAGAGACACCAGGAGGGTGCTTGGGATAGGCAGAGCAGAGGCTGGCATGGACAGGGATTGGCAGGCAGAGGGACGGGTAGAGGGGGGGGCACAAGGCAGGGAAGGGACAGACACTGAAATGGGCAGAGCAGGGACTAGCACAGACATAGACGGTAAGAACCACACACAGACAGCCGCAGAGCTGGGATAAACAGAGGGCCTGGCAGAGACAGACACTATTAGGGGGCCCCAGCTTCATTTCCCCAGAGAGAACCTACATCAAGCAGCAAAGAAAGGGTGGACAGCGGAGGGCACCGTTAACCCTTCCTGCACCTCCCTGCCACCTGCAGCTTTGCCCAGGGTATACAAAACAACCCTGCAGGCGCTGAAATGAAACCCAGAGACAGGGTGTGCATGAAGGCACTGGGCATCACAAAAGCTTCTGCTCTCAGCCCAGATGCCCAGTAGCTTCTGCCCTGCCACTTCCCTCACCCTACCCTGTAAATGTCTAGTTGCATCTCGGCATCAAAATAATCATTAATCAGTTTTTAAGCATTGCATAGAGACATAAGAACATAAGAACGGCCATACTGGATCAGACCAAAGGTCCATCTAGCCCGGTAAACTGTCTTCCAACGGTGGCCAATGCCAGGTGCCCCAGAGGGAATGAAGAGAACAGGGAATCATCAAGCGATCCATTCCCTGTTGCCCATTCCCAGCTTCTGGCAAACAGAGGCTCAGGACAAACTAAACTCTCTCACACATACACGATTGCCAAGGAGAGTGAAGTCCTCTCTCTTAGGATGGTGCAACAGAGGAAGGATGGTCCAGTGGTTACACCGCTTGCCTAGGATTTGGGAACCTTGGATTTAACTCTCTGCTCTGCCACACACTTCCCATGTGACCTTGGGCAAGTCACTTAATCTCTCTCTGTCTCAGTTCCCCATGTATTAACAGGAATGTTGTAAGCAAGACACGAGAAATAATTCTTCTGCTCTACTCCGTGCTGATTAGGCCTCAACTGGAGTATTGTGTCCAGTTCTGGGCGCCACGTTTCAGCAAAGATGTGAACAAACTGGAGAAAGCCCAGAGAAGAGCAACAAAAATGATTAAAGGTCTAGAAAACATCACCTATGAGGGAAGATTGAAAAAAACTGGGTTTGTTTAGTCTGGAGAAGAGAAGACTGAGAGGGGACGTGGAACAGTTTTCAAGTAAGTAAAAGGTTGTTACAAGGAGGAGGGAGAAGAACTGTTCTTCTTAACCTCTGAGGATAGGGCAAGAATCAATGAGCTTAAATTGCAGCAAGGGAGGTTTAGATTGGACATTAAGAAAAACTTCCTAACTGGGGCTGATACATCACACAGGTATCATGAGGGGTTATGGAGGCCATAAAGTGGCACAGAGCAGTTAAAGCAAACGCATGTAGGTGGCATTCTAAAAATCTAGCCCGCATTGTGGGGGCTTAATAGCAGCAGTGGATTTTATTATGGTTTTATTTCATTTATCAGGCCTCATTGCCAAATCCCAGCAGCCACTCGCCAGCACTCAAAATAACCCACCTCCCCCCTCACCAACACTGACCCCAGCACGGAAATGGAAATCAAAGGGGGAAATGCCACGGACAGTGGTGCTCATACAGCCTAAAAGAGCAGACACCTTGGTATTTTCATCCAGGATTTCTAATTGCCCCAGGCTGCATTGCCCTAGGTACATTGGTTGGGTATCATTTTACTCCCAGTTTGCACTGGTGTAAATGTCTGTGCAAGGTGTGGGGCAATGGAAAATGGGTGCTATGTGCATAGGTTACAGTTACTCCATTTAGCAGGGTTTGAATCAAGCTATTCATTCCCCCAATTTCTCCTTCACCTGACATCAGTGTGTCGCAGAATCCCCCAGGGCCCACACCACTGTAACGCCGATCACTGTAATTCAGCGATTCTGGTTCACACTGGAAAATCTGGGACAGAACCCAGGAGTCCTGACTGCCAGGTCCCAGCTATAAACTGGAGCATCAGGGCCCCAGGTCCCATTACGCAGGCTGAGCCTGCCAAGATGTCATCTTCCTTCCTGCCAGAGCCAGACTCAGCTGAGCGAGCGCCCCTTCTTTTCCAAACCATCATCGCTCAGGCTACATAATTCAGCAGAGAGGAAATGGAAGGGCATGTGACAGGAAGAGCGAAACAAGGCAGGGGAAAAGAGGGAGGAATTGTGCCCTTGTCTGTCTGGATGGAGAGATCCAGACGGGGGCATGGGGGATGGGAGAGCAAAAGCCACAAGACCAGAGAATGCTGGCACTAAAGGCGACTTTTGCCTACGGATCAGAGCAGACTGAGACTTGGGAGTCCTGGTGTCTGTTCCTAGTTCTTGAGGGAGTTCAGTCTGGGGCTTATAGCTGGGAACCAGCAATCAGGACTCCTGGGTTCTGCTCTTCGATCTTGCAGCCTGAAGTTTTGGTCTAGCTGGGTCCTGGCAGGGGAGGACTGCTTGGTTCTGTTCCTTGCAGTAGACAAAAGCCTGGCTTGGTGCTTGGAGCTGAGGACCAGGAGCTGTGGGACCTGGTTCTGCCACTGCCCCATTGTGTGACTTCGGGAGAATCCTTTCCCCTCTCTGTATGCCCCGGTTCCCCCCATGGATAAAATAGGGATTATCACTGACTCACTGGCGCGTGAGGCTCAGTTTATTAGCTGGTGGTTGCAAAGCACTTTGAGATCCTCAGATGACCTGTGATGGGATGTTAGATGGGGTGAGATCTGAGTTACTACAGAGAATTCTTTCCTGGGTGCTGGCTGGTGAGTCTTGCCCACGTGCTCAGGGTTTAGCTGATCGCCATATTTAGGGTCGGGAAGGAATTTTCCTCCAGGGCAGATTGGCAGAGGCCTTGGGGGTTTTTCGCCTTCCTCTGCAGCGTGGGACATGGGTCACTTGCTGGAGGATTCTCTGCACCTTGAAGTCTTTAAACCCCGATTTGAGGACTTCAATAGCTCAGACATAGGTTAGGGGTTTGTTACAGGAGTGGGTGGGTGAGATTCTGTGGCCTGCATTGTGCAGGAGGTCAGACTAGACGATCATAATAGTCCCTTCTGACCTTAGAGTCTGTGACTCTATGAAAGGTGCATGAGAAGGTCAAATTCTCAGTGTTACTAGCAGGGCTCTCCAAGGGGGAGCTTCTAGTTAAGACAGAAGAGACCAGCCCTAGGGGCAGGGGAACCAAAGGCCTTTCACAACAGACTCCAGACAACAGCCGTGGCACCAGTTCGGCAATGAGCCTCCTGGTCTGGGTAGACAGCCCCCCTCGATCATTGCATCACCCTCCTCTCCACCGCAAGGGGATCAAGGCTCTAACCGCAGAAGAAGTGGGGGGGGGGCAGAGTTGCCATGGAAACTCAGCATTCAAAGATGTAAATAAGCAAAGCATCTCAGGGAAGGAGGGAGGATGCCGAGAGCTGCGGATTTCTCTCCTTTCATGTTTTTTATGCAGCGCAGAATGTTCAGAACTCTCTCACTCTAGGCCTGTAACATCGATTTAATAGTACAGAGCCAGATCCTCAGCTGGGGACGATCAGCGGCTCTTGGATTAAGTCAATGGAGCTAGGCGGACTCCCATCTGCTGAGGATCCGGCCCATCTAGCTGAAAAAGAGCTTCAAAGCTTGTCTCTTTCACCAACAGAAGTTGGTCCAATAAAAGATATTACCTCCCCCGCCTTGTCTGTCTAATATCCTGGGACCAACGCAGCTCCGACAACATTGCAAACCATGACACCTAGTGATACTTGATGGAGCAGCAGGGCTCTCAAAGCGCTTTACAAAGGTCAGCTGGTTAAGGGTACTGACCTATGACATGCTACAGACCATGAGGACTTCTCGCCCTATTTAACAGATGGGGAAACTGAGGCACAGAGCAGGCAAGTGACTTGCTTGAGGTGATACGGCAATTGAGTGGCAGGAGGCCTGGAGGCCTGGTTCACTCCTCTAACCACCAGACCATGCTGTCCTCCAGTATCATTACAGTTAAAGCAAAGCAGAAAAGCTGGATTTGATTCCCAGCTCCCCAACCGCTTCATTGTGTGACCTTGGACAAGTCACTGCAACTCCGCAGGCCAGATCCTCAGCTGGCATAAATCAGCGTAGCTCCATGTATTTCAATGGAATTGCATTGACTTACATACACCAGCTGAGGAGCCAGCCCTCTGTGCCTCGGTTTCCCATCTGTAAAATGAAGACCACAGTCCTACCTCACAGGGGAGGAGGGGTTCTAAAACGTAATGAATTAATGCTTACAAAGCCCTTTGAGATCAGTGGATGAAAACACAATACAATAGTGCTAAGTATTAAGTATTAATAAGGAACAGATGAGCAGAGCAAATAGGTTCACAGTTCTTTTGACTACGCAAAGAGCAGCTTTCCTGCAGCTGCTTGTTTTCTCCCTTAACTAAACTGGACCCTCTTGTAAATGATCAAAGATTTTAATCTTTGCCTCTCCCACACACACATATATACACACACACACGCAGCATAAACACAGACGTCTAATATAAATTTTCCATGACACAATTAAGAAAGTTCATATCAACAACTATTTCCTCTGGGGCACTTGCAAAAATAATAATAAAACGACAGAAACCGACTGAAATGGAAACTTCAATTAGCAAACACCGCGTGCCGGTTTACGATTTTCTCTCTCTCTAGCCCCCTGTGTCCTGAATGAACTCACAGTCGTGTGGGCAAACAGGAGGATCAAACCAAGCGTCTACTGGGGCGGAGATCACCTTCCAAACTGTATGGAGAGCAGACGTTTGGATAGGCAGTGTGGACTAGCAGATAGGGCACTGGATTGGAAGTCTGGATGCCTGGTTCTATTTCACTGAACTTGGATAAGTCGTTTCTTCCTATGCCTCTGTTTCTCGTGGTGCCCTCTGCTTGTCTTGTCTACTTCCAGTGTAAGCCTCCAGAGTACAAACCGCCGGTTACTGTGTGTGTGTTCGGTGCCTACCACGATATGCCACTGTAATCAAAATAATAACCAGAGTGATTTGCAAGCTATCAGTACCCAGCAATGTTGAAATGCAGCCTCCTCTGGGGTGGAAGACAGCAGCCAACAGCAATTCACTGCACAGCACAACAGAGGGGGCAAAGAGACATCAGGGCAAACCACAGCTCCTCGGGAACATGCCGTGGGATCTTTAACCTCTGTGGGGAACAAACAGGACGTTGGTTTTGAAGATCCCCTCTGAAAGATCCCACACTCACTCTAAACGGCATGGAGTCCCCTGGTATCTGGCTCAGAAGGGAAAAGGGGTGAGTCAGCACCACCAGGATGGGAACCTGGGAAAGGTCTTCCTGGGCTGAAAAATTCCAAGGAGGTGGAAACCTCGGGGGGGGGGGGGCGGGCTCGCTGACGCTGGCAGCAGTGGTGGGAAGAGTGTCGGTGTTTTAACCGCTAAGGGCCAGATGTTCCCGTGGTCAGCACCCACAATCGCCTGGATTTGGGAAAGAGCTCAGCTCCCATCTAGGGCGCCACAGTATGTGGGTGGATTTTCCAAAGAGCCGGGCACGTTGGGTACCAACATCTGTTCAGGACCTGGCTGTCAGCGTCATACCAGGAGCGCCGAGCGTTGGAAAATCAGGCCCTCATTTAGGTGCCTAAAGGCTGAGCTCAGGCCCAGAGGAGCCTCCAAGGTATTTAGGCACCTAACTCCCATTGAAGCACCTAAACACCTTGGAGGATCTAGGCCCGAGCTCTTCAGATTTGGATGTGCTGGGTTCAGCCAGCGGGAGAGTTCCTGAAAGTCGGCAGCCGGAGGGTCCCCGGGGGATCAGGAAAGTGGGACAGCTGCTGTGCAGGCTGCGTGGCAGCTGCGTTCCCCTCTGCACAGCCTCGGGGGACGCCGAGGGGTTTTTACTGACCGTCCCCTATTAACCACCTCATTAACGAACCCTGCCACCAAGTCCTGTCCCCCCCGCCTCTCCTCCCCCCCAGCAACCGGCCTTGGCATCAGGAATCGCTCCCCTCCCAGCAGCTGCCAGCTGCAGGGAATAAACAGTCGGATACAAGTGACAAGTCACTTCCTCCCCACCAGGGCGTAGCCAGACGGAAAGCGCCCCCTCCCCAGACACACACGCTCGCAGGGAGCACAATGGAAGGAGTGGGGCTGGAGGAATAGTCCGCCCAGAACGTGGGGCTGCCAGCCACACCTATGAGCCTGGGGGTGTCCTACTATCAAGCCTATCAAGCCCATCAAGCCCCATTCCCATCTCTCTCCCCTCCCCCTGTTTTATGTCTGTTCCACATCCCCCCCCATCCTCCTTGTCTGTCTCCCACCTCCTTGTCATCTGTCTCTCTCCCTGCTTCCTTGTTGCCGTCTCCCCCTCTTTGATGTCTCTTGGGCTCCCCACCCCTCCTGCCCCATTTTCACATGAGCTCCCCCTCCCCTGGGGGCTCAGAACCAGATGCAGCAGAGAGAGACACCTTACGACTCACTTTCGCACACACACCCCGCCGGTGCCGCTGGTGACACGGGGCGGGGAACGTGAGGAAGGGCAGGCCTGGAAAGGAGAGGGAGATGCAGGCACCCCCACTCGAGACATCACACATGGTCTGTCGGAGCTCAGATACTACGGTGATGGGCACCAGTGTGAGAGCCCCGACAGACAGACATCGGGGTACGTACAGTGACAGACAGACACCATTGCGGGCAGAACGCCCCCTCCCTAATGCTTAGCCTCTCGCTTTGATCGCCGTGTCTCTGTCCTCTCTCATCCCCCCACCTCACTCAGATCATAACAAGCTGAGGCAGCTGCATTTTATTTTCAATCCGAACACCCCAATCTCTGCCCCAACGTTGTTTCACCACCCGCCCGTGCTCCATAAACTGCCCCCGTTCCACAGCCTGGGATGGAAGCTCTGGGAGCCTCCCCCACCCTGCACATCCACACAGGCTGCTGGCCGTGCATGATGCTCTGGGAGCTGCAGTCCCGGGAGGGATCGATGCCTCCAATTGGATTTTCCCCCCTCAGCAAACATTGCTGAACGCTGCAGGCGGGAGAGGGACGGGACCTAGCAAAGCGGATCTGGTGGTGGCAGTAGGGGGATGAGCGGCCACATTTCAGCAGGCAGCCAATGTTCTCCTGGGGGGTGGGAGTGGGTCACTGGCAGTGGGGTGCACCATAGTAAGGGGTTGTGGTAATGGGAGTGATGTTATTAATAGCAGCACTAAAAGCCGAAGGCCCAGCGTTCACCCTCAGCAACACTGGCACCTCCGTGCAAGAGTGGATGGTTCAGACACAGGACTCCTGGGTTCCATCCCCAGCTTTGTGCTGACTCTCACTGATCAGAGGGGAAGCCACTTTATGGCTAAGCGCCTCTTTCCCCCAGCAGTAAAATGGGAATAGCAGGGCCCTGGATGGTATGTAAGGGCCACTGCTGCCCTCTCCTGGACCGAATTAGAGAAGTTCAACTGTGTGTCATTGGCCATGTACTGCTAGCACCTTGTGAAGGTTCTTCCCTAGGCAGTAGACATCTGCACGCACCAGTGACATTAACATCCACGATTCCATAGCCCCGTTCATCCTGAAGGTTTCCCAAAGCTCCTTACATACTGTGAATGCACACAGGAGCCCCATACCCATTACTGAAATGCAGCCACCTCTGGGATGGAACACAGCAGCGGGTAAACCGCCCAAAGTAACAACAAATGCTGCATACTGCTGAGACGGCCAGGAGATCTAAGGGAGGCCGGACATAGTTGCCCGGTTGGATTATAAGTGCAAGCATCAGCGGATAGGCCACTATCTGCAGACATGACTTCTATTCCAGTGGCCTGCTGCCAGGTGACCTTGGGCAAGTCATTTCCCTGACCTGTGCCTCAGTTTCCCCTCCTGCCCGGGGTCTGTCGTGTCTATTTACACGGTAAGCTTGTTGAGGCAGGTGCCTCTGTGTGCAGCACCTCACACAACAGGGCCCTGATCTCAGTGCGGGGCCTTTAGGAGCTCCTGCGATACCAATACTGACGAAACACTGACGTCACTTCCTGCAGCACCTTGCTTTGGGCCAGTCCCTTCCCACCCCGCAACCCTGCACCCAGGGGAGACAATCCAGTTAGGCAGGAGGCAGGAAGAGCAACACAACCAGGGCCTGCTGTTTCGAATGATTTACACCCTCCAAGGGACTGCAAGTGAAGCAGACCTCTGACGTACCCCGCCCACGCCCCCACGCAGGGGCAAGTCTCTGGAGTCTTATTTTACCCTCTTTCCCCACAAAACCAGATGCACTAGTATGGGATGGGGGCGGGAAATGCCAGCCCGGCCGGCCCCGGCCCCATCCTCCCTTGAGAACCTTTTCAGGAAACTTCAGCACCGTATTTCAAACATGAGGAACAATCCAATCTGATCTTGAGCCCTTCCCGGAGCCCAGTCAATGGGGACTGCCCTAGACTGCATGGAAGGGGGAGCAGGGAGTCTGCCCAAATGCCACCTGCTCACATTTTCCATCTGTGAATGCCAGCCCCGGTGCCCCCTCTTCCCGTCCTTCTCCAAGACGGGAAATGAGATCACATCCTGGCCATCAATTAGCAGGCTAATCCCACAATGGACAAACTCCCTCCTCCCCGACAACCAGTCCACGCTTCCCGCTGCTAATCATGCCAGCGTGGGAGCTCCAGACACAGAGCCACAAACACATGGTGGGAAGTGCCTTGCCCTCTGGGAGATCCCTGTGCTGTACCAGGCTGATACATAGACCCCCTTCCTCTTTTCAATTCATGCGAATCCAGGAGCTTCGTGGTCATGGCTGTGGAGAGGCAGCATTGCCTAGTAATTAGAGCAGGAGTCTCAGAATTAGGACCCTGTGGTTCTATTCCCGGCTCTGTAAGGTATGCGGCCTAGTGACTGGGAAGGGGGGGGGGGCTGGGAATCAGGACTCCTGGGTTCTTGCCCTGTGGGTGGGAGTGGGAGCTAATAATTGTGCAGGACTCCTGGGTTCTATTCCAGACTCAGCCACTGCCTCACTGTGTGACCTTGGGTGAGCTCCTGCCCTGCTTTGTGCCTCGGTTTCCCCATCTCTAAAAGTGAGGAAACCCTCCCCCCCCTTTATAAACACACTTTGGGATTCCCCAGCTGGGAGGTGGCCTGGTAAGTCAGACTAGACGACCCCAGTGACCTTTCTGGCCTTAGAATTCACATCCAAGCCGATCTGACTGTTAATTATCTCCATGGCTCGCAGCCTTCTGATGGGTGCAGGCTGGGCTGGGCAGGGCCGTGACCTGAAAGTAGCTCAAGGACCAGCTGTGCAACACGGGCGATGCCCCGGGACCTCTTCCAGACTCAGAGGAAGTGGGAGACTAACAGCCCCTCACCCCCATCTCCCCGATTGGCACGTGGCTTGGGGACTGACGCAGCTTTGCAGGGTGTGGGGTCAGTGGGTTTCAAAGGGGTGTCCCACTGAATTTCCCAGTGATGAAATCCCAGTATGGGAATGGAAAATAGAGTAAGTGTAACTGGCCCAGAAAGCTCTAAAGGGAGCTGGGTTGGGAGGTGTCGTCACAAAGGAGAGTTACTTGCGGCTCGAATCTCTTTCCCCCAAACACCTCTCACTGTAGCCAGGCTGGGGCCATGTCCCCATCGGGGGCGAGATGCAGCTATGGCAGGGAATGGCCCTGAGCTCCCAATGGATCTGTCCCATCTGGACCTGCTCCTGCAAGACGTTTAGGGTGACCAGGCAGCAAGTGTGAAAAATCAGGACGGGGGTGGGGGGTAATAGGGGCCTATACAAGAAAAAGACCCAAAAATCGGGACTGTCCCTATAAAACTGGGACATCTGGTCACCCTAAAGACGTTGGACCTCTTGGGTGCCTGTGAGCGTGCAGAGAGTCACCTCTCCGGTGCTCTACTCCCTGCAGGAAGGGGATAGGCCCAGGGCTGCCACCCCAGCACAGGTGGGTGGGAGACTCCGATCGCACCAGGGCACATTCCCACTTGCCAGCTCACAGCCTCACCCTAAACCAGGGCCGCCCGGGGGGGCAAGTGGGGCAATTCGCCCCAGGCCCTGCAGGGGCCCCCACGAGAATATAGTATTGCAACTTTTTTTTTTATGGAAGGGACCTCTGAAATTGCTTTGCCCCAGGCCCCCTGAATCCTCTGGGCAGCTCTGCCCTAAACCACTCCCCCCCCACCCTACCCCGCACCCGCTCTCATGGGCACTTCAGTGTAGATAGCAGCAGCTTAAACCCTCCTCCACCTCCGCCTCTTGCAGCTCAGAACATCCCAGGGCCCCTCTGAGCCAGGTGGCACCGAGACCCCAGAGCAGAAATACGAGACATACACAGTTTGGATTCAAGTCAAGATCCGAATCCAGGGTTTTGTTACAGCCCACTAGACACGTGGGGGTGCTGGGCACAGAGCTGCGGGTGCTGGGAATGCCTGGAATGGAATCTAGGGGAGTCCAGGCAACGCCCCCCCCCAGCCTGTCTTCCCCAGGGAGGTGGAAGCTGGAGGGTGTCTCCTCGGCGAGGACATTGGGTCCCTGCTGCCAGGCACTGAGCAGGGCCAGGGTGCCAGGCAGGGAGCGCGGGAAGAAGGGGTGGGGAACAGCTGACACTCGCATTCCGTGGAGAGAGAGGAAGAGAAAGGGCCCCCTCTAGTGAGGGCTCGTGGGAAGTGCCTGCCAGCGGGTGGGGGGGCTGGGATGGGAGGGGGATCCCAGTAATTCGACTGGCACCCCGGGGATTTGGGGCCCCTCAGCGCTGGTTTAAGGCCATCTCCCGTCACTGGCTTTCCTCCAGGGCTGTGTTTGGCCCCAGCAGGGTGATTAGTTTGTTTTCTTCCAAATCCTCTCCACCTCCTCCCTTTTATTTGCGGTGAATTTTCTCTTGGGGGCCAGCAGGAGACTGAACCTCTGGGGGGAATAAAACCAGAGTTCCCGCCATCGGGACGGCACCTGCTGTCTCAGCGGGGGGCCCTCGGGGGGTGGGGTGTTGTCTGGCACAGCACCCCGCGTGGTGGAGGGGACACACCCAGCACACGGTTACCCAGCGGGCCTTTTTGCTGCTTTGACACTGGATGTTGATCCCCCTCTGCTGATTGGCTGTTCGCTTCCACCCCCACCCCACCCCCAGTCTGTCTGCTTCAGACTCACTCCTCCCTGCCTGCCCCCTTTTGCTCCCCTCCTGCCCCCCCCCTTCATTCCCACCCTCCCCCATCGCCAATTAATTCCCACGCCACAAACCCCTCCCACAAATCAAAGGGAAACAAGCCAACATGACAAGACGGTTGCAGCCCGTCACCTTCTTGCCTCTGCTTGTATGTTAGATCCTGTCCCCCCCAGCCCTGGGTCTGTCCCGTCCGTTTAGGTTGTAAGCCTTCTGGGGCAGGGAATGCCTCTCAGACCACGTCTCGACTAGGAAGGCCTTGCCAGTGTAGTTATACTATCCCAGCAAAGCGCTCCTGGTGCGGACACAGCTTATACCAGCCAAACCAGAATGGGCAAAAGCACCTGCCGATATTAGCTGCATCCACACTGGTGGCTTTTCCCAGCACACCTGTGTCGGCCAGGGATCACCCACCTCTTCGCACCCCGACCCACATAACTACGCTGGCAGAAGTCTGTAGTGTATGGACGTACTCTGCTCGGCGCCCCGCACAAGCCCTGATCTCCAATCCCTAGGCCCTATGGAAAATAGGCAAATAGTTAATACGCTCAGCAGCAGCATGCACAGCTGGGTTCCAAGGGTTGGGAAGCCTGCAGCTCTCTCCTACCTCTGCTCCTATAGCAAAGATGGTTGTGGCTAGTCAAGATCAGAAACCCCTGTTCTGCTGGGAGCTTTACAGAGCAAGAGGCAGTCCCTGCCTCAAAGCACTTACAGTCAAAATAGATAAAATAGGTCACGGAAGGATTATTAGCTCCATTTTACAGATGGGGAACTGAGACCCAGAGAAATCGAAGGCAGATTTTCTAAAGAGCTCAGCTCTCATCTAGGCACCTAAGATTTGGGGGCGGGGAAGGTGGGGGGGACCTCAGCACCCAATGTGCTGAGCTCGTTTGAGCATCTGGGCACTTATTGAAGTGTCAAAGCAGTGCCAGGCGCTTGTGCACATTCTGGCCCGTGGGCACTAAACCTGAAAGAATTTTTTTTAAATCTCAGGCCTTGCCTAGGCGACAAATGCGTTGCCAGTACAGCTGCCCCGTCAGCGCTCCCCAGCGTATGCTGACAGTGACCGTCCTTCTGGTAGAACAACACCCCCTTCCCGAATGACATTAGCGATCCTGAAAAAAGCTCTCTTCTGGCAGCAGCATCTGCTCTGGGGGTTCTGTCGGCAGAGCTACCTCGGCTGGGGTGTGGTTTTTTTTCCACACCCTTCACTGACATAGCTATGCCAACAAAACTTTGTAGGGTGAGCCTGGACTCAGTTACCAGCTAAACTAGGCAAATGCTGCAAGGTAAATTTCACTTTTACTTCCGTTCAGTTTCTCTTTCGGACTCTCCTGCACTATACTGGGGGTAGCAATGCTTGAATGCAGGGCCTGAGAACCCGGAAAGGAAATTGACTAGAAGCAATAATGAAACCAAGCAGCTTATCTTGGGTTGAAAACTTGGCTTGTTCAAACTAAACAAAAACGGCTGACCCTGGATTTTTAATATTTTAATAAATATTGTTGAAAATGAAGAAAAACAAAACACAGCCCATCATGATACCGACACTTTTATACCAGCGTAGCTGCATCCACACTAGAGGCAATAACAATTGAGGTGTTTCAGTAGAAAAATCACTCCCCCGATCGGCTTTAAATCCATACAAAAACTACGTGTGGAGCAGACCTTAGCGGGCAAACCAGCCCTTAAACCAGATTCTCCATTGCCCCACAGTCATTCACCCCATTTATAACAATCTGCACCTGCTTTGCACCAGAATAAACAGCTCCGCAAGGTTAACCAGTTGAGGCCAAGCCCAGGTGCGGGAGGTATATAGGGTGGGTTGATAAAAACTACCCGTGCCTCATCTCGCCTAGGATTTTGCAGGGAGCTAGGTACGTCGGCGTGAAAGCCACGCCTTTTTCACGGGAAGAGAAAGCCCTAGGTCCTCTGTGCAGTGATTTACTCCTTGCACAAAGAAGGTGTAAAATGGCACCAGATCCGAATGGTAACCTTAGCCTTGCGATGGTTTCAATACTGACACACGGCACAGGTCAGTGGACAGTCAGGGCCTTAGGGGGAGCATTTCAAAATTGCCTACAGGATTTATTCATAGATTCATAGATTCCAAGGCCAGGAGAGACCACTGTGATCATTGCGTCTGGCCTCTTTTGTAGCACAGGCCAGACACCTTCCCTGAAATAATTCCTGACTGAATTAGAGCATCTATTTTAGAAAAAGATGGTTAGAGCACAGCTCCCAGTGAACGTCATGGAGGGGGACAGGCACGTTTTAACATCTCTGTCTGCAGGAATAGAATAACTGCTCAACACATCTTAAGACATCGATTCAAGAAACAAAATGCATTTAAAAGAACGTCATGAAAATATTGGTCTGAAAAACTGTGCGTGTGCACACGTGTGTAAAAGTGTAAGTGTAACACACCCTAAATTTGGATCCAGGCTGTTTCACTACAAACAGAGAAGTGCAGATTCTGCTCTCCTTTACATCAATCTGATACTATTTAACTTCACTGGGCCAGACTCTTAGCGGGTGTCAATCAGCTACACCGAGAATCTGTCACGTTGACTTTAATGGGGATGATTTACAGTGGGGTGACTGAGGTCAGAATCAGGCCCCTCGTGTGTGGTGAGCCCCGATCCTGCCATGCACTTAAATCAATAGGACTATTCCTGTGCTAAAAGTTAAGCTTGTGCTTCAGGGCAGGCAGGATCGGATCCAGCGCGCTCAGCTGGCAGAACCTCACCGGAAAAATATCCCCGTAGAGCCCGAAACAGGAGACGCGGATGGGGTGTGACCCCCAAAACCCCCGGAGGCAATTTGAGACAGCAAGGAAAGGGTTACCATGGCTCCCTCCCCCCTCCCCACCCCCTTCCGCTCAGCTCAAGAGCTCAGCCCACATGGGTGGCTATGGGAAACTCGGATAAACAAGAGAAAACCTGGCTAGGAGCTATGCTTGGCACCCGAGGGCCTGGAGGGCCGAAGGGAAGCCTCTTAAAGGAACCACAGCGAGGGTCCTAATATGAAAAATCAATGAAGGCAGAAGCGGTCTGGGAGGAAGCGTCTTCCAGCATTTTCTCCCTTCCCCCCCAGCACAGTTACAGACACGCTGGGGAATGAAAGGCCGAGCCCAGCTGCTTTATGGGGTGGGGGGGGGATTTGCTCACACATTGGGGCATTCCTAAATGGAGGTGCTTTAGGGCTAAAGTGGCGCCACATTCCCATGTCGCAGCGGGTGAGCGGGGGATGCTCTGCAGGGACTCCAGGAGGACGGAGCCCTGGGGACGTCTGTTCGCTCCCTGGCAGCCCCAGAGCCATTCCACGGCTGCCATCAGCCATTTCAATTATTAGCGAGAGACAACAAGCAGGCCCGGCCGGAGCCCAGCGCTATCCCTGGCCGGGTTATATCACAGGATAACGCACCCCCAAGCTGTCCAATCGGCAAGCGAGCCGCATGCCAAGCTGTTTGATCTCACTGCCTAAAATTAACACAGCCTGCTCCAGAGGCGCCCCAGCCAACCAGGGCAAAGGGAAGGCGCCGGGGCGGCCCGACGGGGAACTGCCCTGCAGCGCAGCTGGGTGGTGGGGAGGTTATTTTTCCACCCTGGGAAGCAGGCCCTGGGACACTTCCAACCGGCAGCAGGGGAGCCGGGGAATTGTTAGGCTCTGAGCAAAGGGCAGCTGCAAAGGCCGATACCAGGGATTCTGTGAGGGTCCCAATTAGCCGACCCGCCTGGGCCGCACCAGGAACCTGGGTAATCGGGAGTCAACAGAAAAGCGAATTGGGCAGATGTGGGGGTCCGGGTGCTACTGAATAGGCAGGAGCTGTCCTATCCGGACATGAGCACAGCAGCTGCACTGATCTCTCAGGTTTAACCTGCAGCATCCCCTGCTATCCCAGCCCTGAGTCCCCCGAATAGCTCCGTCAATGCCCTTCAATCCCAGCCCACAGCTGCCCTGCTGTTCCAGCCCTGGGCTTCTCAGGCCCATCTATATCCCTCAATCCCCATCTGCAGCTGCCCCTGGCCTCCTCCCACCCATCTCTGCGATGTCCAGTGGGTGGACACCCATTCAGCATGCCACACACAGGCATGTACAGAGGGCCCCTATGCAGGCGTCATGCATGTACTGCACATGAAGGCTCTCTATCCTCCCTCACACACACACACCCACCCTTCTCACACTCTCCCACCCCCTAAGGCTTTATCTTCACTGGGGAAATAGGCATGTTTTTTAAACACGGGATCATCAATGTGTTAAAATCCTGGTGTATTCGAGGCAAAGGGTGGTTTTAATACGTGTTTAGCTTGTCAAGGTAAACCCTAGAAAGAACCCCAAATTCAGGCTGGCTTCTGGACATAGCAGACTCAGATTTAATTCCCCGCACCGCCACAGACTTCCTAGGTGACCCTGGGCAAGTTACTTAGCTGTTTGGTGCCTCAGTTTCCCCATCTCTAAAATGAGGGTGTTAGCACTGCCATTCCTCACAGGGGTGCTGGAAGGATAAATACATTAAAGATTGTGAGGTGCTCAGAGATTATGGTAACGGCAGCCATATAAGGATGATAGATAGAGACAGTGTACAGTTTACTGCCAGGGAGCACAGGGTACCAGAAGGGCGGGCTGGGCAGAGAACAGAGCAGTGAAGGCCTGGAGAGCTGAGAAGCTGAACCGCTGAAAATACACACACCTGCCTTCAGCTCAGGGCAAGGCAATCCAGCAAACCAGGAACGTTACAGACGTCCTCCAGCCGGAGCTGGCTGGGACTCGGACTCTCTGGTTCTGGGGAAATTCTGACATTTTGGTTTGGTTCCGAATCGGGAGGGAAACGGGCAATTTCAACATTTTCCTGGAAAACGGAACTATCCAAAAAATGTGACTCCAAAACCATTTCATATAGGAAAAAATGCAACATTTCATGCTGAAGCTAATTTTGAGTGCAATTGAAACGGGTCCACGCGACGTTTCGGTTTTGACAACCCTGCGTTTTCTGATGGAAAATTTTCACCTGAAAACTTCCAACCAGGTTCACCTACTAGACACCATCTGGCCCACGTTCACCCTCTACAATTACACTTGGAAGAATTAGATTTTTATCAAGAAATGTCAGTTTTGCCAAACACCCCCACACCCCAAGGAATAAATATTTCCAGCAATAATACCTGACATTCACAGAGGGCCAATGGAAGAATCCGGCTTGAAAACTTGAGCTTGACTTAAGGCTATTTACGTCGTCTCTTTTGGCACACGACGCTTGCAATTGGGGTTATAAAGCTTTAACTTTTGTAATCTTAAGGTCGGCTGCCATTAATTGTTGCCTGACTCTCCTCTGCTGCCTGTGGAAATTTAAATCAATCAAAATAAAAAAAATGCTTAAAGATAAACATCGATATTATCGGTCAAAATCGAATTCTGCCCAGCCGACCTACCTGAAGAGGAGCTCTGTGTGGCTCGAGCGCTCGTCTCTCTCACCAACAGAAGTTGGTCCAATAAAAGATATCACTTCACCCACCTTGCCTCTCTCCTATCCTGGGACCAACACGGCTACAACCACACGGCAAGCCTATCTACCGTCCTGTTCTCTGCATCTAGCTTTCAGTGTTCCAGGTGATAGTGATTTTTCACTTTAGTACATAATTCCTGCCTCCGTCTTAGGGGTTTATGTGGCTGCCGCGGCCTCATCCCACTCACTGGCAGGCAGTTTTCCTGATATTCAGCCAGTCCTGGTGCAGGGCTCCATTGTGCTAGGCTCTGTACAAACATGGACAGTCCCTGCCTTGCTCTGTTACAATCAGAATTTTCCTTTTCTTAACTGCCTCCTGTTTCTCCCAGTTCCAGGCCCCCAGAGAGCAATTCTGCCCAAAGCTCCTCCCTTCCAGATGGGTCTGGTGAGACAAGCCCAGCCCTGGGGACAACGGAGCCCTGGGTTCTAATTCCGCTGAGCCACTGGATGTATTTCTCAAGTATCAGGGGTAACCGTGTTAGCCTGTATCCACAAAAACAACAAGGAGCCCGGTGGCACTTTAAAGACTAACAGATTTATTTGGGCATCTGAAGAAGTGGGTTTTTTACCCACTAAAGCTTATGCCCAAATAAATCTTTAAGGTGCCACCGGACTCCTTGTTGTTTGTATGTATTTGGGCATGTCACTTCCCCACTCTGTGCCTTGGTCTCGTCACGTGAGAAGAAGGATGCTGATCTACCTCACAGGGGTGCTGTGGGGCTTGGGGCTGAGATTTTTAAGGGAACCTAAGGGGGTTAGACACCCAATTAACTGAGGGCTGGAATTCCCGTAGGTCTTTTTCAAAACCTCAGCTTAAATCGTGAGCACTTTGAGATCCCTGGATGGGGGTGCCAGGAGCCCAAGGTGTCACTGTGTAGAGGAGCTGAAGCAGGCATCGGACTCGGCCAACGTTCAGCCAATCCATACTGGTTATGGGCTGGGTTCTGCTCTCAGTTCCCCTGGCATAAACCCGGAGCGAGCCCACCCAACTTCCCAGTTTACACCGAGTGCAGAATCCAGGCCAGGGCTCAGCCTATCGTCCCTCACAGGCCAGCCCCTTCGTCCATCCTCAGGTGCCTGCCTGTCTGATCCCTGGGATAAGAGCCTGCTGCCCAGACCCAACACTCACTCCTGCCCTTCCCCCGTCATGGGGGACCCTTCGCCTCCCGCCTAGCGGCTCCCAGAACCCCAGGGAAGGAAGCACAAACTTCTGCTTCCCAGGTGGCGTGGGAAGTCCTGGCTATATCTGCGCCCAGGGAAAGCTGGGGTGCTAGCTGGGATATTTGGGGGGGCTCCCAGTGACCTGGCCATGCCACAGCAGTACCCGCAGGACAATCAAGCAGAGCAGAACGGGAATATGAAGTGCAGCAGTACAAGGGATTCCAACTGGCATGGGAGGGATTGGCAGGAGGGACACACATGGCCTGTGGATTCAGGTGGCGGGGGGAGAGGGGCGGCTTGCAGGAGAAGGGGGACAGTGGCAGACAGAGGCATGGCAGAGTGGGGCGCTGCTCTTTGGATTCAGGGAGGTGGGGTAGCGGTGTGTGTGTGGGGGGTTACTATCCTTCGGATTCAGGTGGCGGGGGGGCTCTGCCTTTCATTTCCCACCTTACAGCTTGTTCCAGCAGAGGGGAAGGTTCTCGGGATTCATTCAGCAAAGTGACATTCCTGAGAAGAGGGAGGGCCTGATGCTCCCCTCCAAACCCACACTAATACCCCCCGCCCTGCCAGAAACCCAGAGATCCCACCCCACCCGCACCACGGAGATTCCCTGATGGCGACTGCTCCCCCCGCCCACCCCCAGCTTCCACGCGGAGACAGGCCGAGAGAGGCTCCTCCGATGCAGAGATCCTGCCGCAGCTGCCTCTCCCTTCCGACATCCCGCCCTCCACTGCCATAAAATGGTGGCGACTGCTCCCCCCAACCCCTGTCAGTGGGAAGTACCCCCACCCCCAGAGCCTGCTCCATCACCCCGCGGCGCGGCGCCCCCTGGGGACAGCACAGATGGGAACCGGCTGGCTTTGGGCAGGGAGGGATCCCTCGCCCCGTTTGGCCGCAGGGCAGAACCCGGTGGCAGGTTCTTCTCTCTCTCATTCTCCTCCCACGAGCCGCCAGAGACAGAAGCCAAAAATCAGTCTGAACGAGACCACGACCAGGAGCAACAGGTGCCACGTACTGCAAAGAACTAACCCCGAGCAACCGAAGCGGGGGGGTGTCTCTGTGTGTGTGTGTATTGTGATGGCCTCCTTTCTAATCGGTGTGACCACGTTTCTACATGCAACAAGAATCTTTGTCTAAGGCGTGTGTGCATGTACATTACGACGGCCTCTGTCTCACGGTTACCAGGGACGGCTGTAGAGGATGAGGGTCTCTGATGGGTGTGAACAGGCACATGCGCCTATGTGCAATGATTGTGAGGGTCTCTGGCCAGATGCCCGCAAGGCCTCCCTGGTGTAGCATCCTCAATATCAGGGCATCTCGGCAGGAAGTTTCCCTGGGTACCATGCTGACCATCCAGCTGTAATTCCCTGCATGGGGTCAGGCAGCCCCTGGCTAGGTGAGACCAGGAGGGGCCACTCGGAAAACAGCTCTGCTCTCCTCCCTCACCCCTCCCTGGCCTCTCCAGGAGGGAGAGTCAAGTGGCAAATCGTGGTTCTCTGAAGCATCCCCTGTGCCACAGGACCCACATAGGTCCGGTGAAGCAGCACTGTGACCCATGTAACTCACAGAATCCCTGGTCTGCCGGATCATTCACCCAGAGACAAGCAGAGGGCACATGGCCGGCTGCCCTCCTCCTCCACCAGGCTGGGATTTTGCTGGGCCCAGAAGCTGAACTGGCAGCGAGGGGATGTTTATACGCCCCTGGGCAGGCAGCCCCCTTCCCAGTCGTCCCTTCGCTGACACCTCGCTCCCTCCCATTCCTCCCTAGACAAGACCCCTCCCTCCCATCTCCTTCCATGCCCCCCCTCGATACCCCTCCCATACAACCCCCATGCCCTAGCACCTCCCACCTCCCTATACAAGCCCCACCTCCACTCCCCTCTCTGTACCCCACCCCTCCCTTCGCTTCATACACACTTTTTTTTTTATTATCATTGTAATATTCTCTCTCTGCCACCCACCTGCTGTGTTCCCCCCCACCAGGAGGGGTACCGGGGGGGGGCAGGGGTTGGACCAAGCACCAGCCTCCTCATTAGACCCAAGGGTGGCAAACCAGCCTGGATGGCATACAGAAGCTAGAGATCGGAGTCCCCTTCTGTGCACCCCCCCATGCTTGCAGTGCATTGCACCCCAGCCCCCTTGTACACAGCTCCACTCAGCCCTGGCATGGCTCTGACCTCACCCCACCCGATCCAGAGCCCCACCCAAGGCACAGACCCCAGACCCCCACGCACAGAGCCCCACCCCATGCGCAGACCCCAGACGCCCCACACAGAGTCCCATGCACAGAGCCCCACCCCACGCACAGAGCCTAGACCCCCATGCACAGACCCCACACCCCCACGCACAGAGCCCCACCCCATGCACAGAGCCCACACCCCCACGCAGAGCCCCATGCACAGAGCCCCACCCTATGCACAGACCCCAGACGCCCCACACAGAGTCCCATGCACAGAGCCACACCCCACGCACAGAGCCTAGACCCCCATGCACAGAGCCCACGCAGAGGCCCATGCACAGAGCCCTACCCTATGCGCAGACCCCAGACCCCCACGCACAGAGCCCCACCCTATGCACAGAATCCAGGACCCCACCCCAGGCACAGACCCCACCCCAGGCACAAAATCCAGGACCCCACACCATACACAAAGCCCCACCCTACACACAGACCCCCATGCACAGAGCCCCACCCTATGCACAGACCTAAGACCCCCAGGCACAGACCCCAGACCCCCACGCACAGAGCCCCACCCTATGCACAGACCCCAGACCCCCACGCACAGAGCCCCACCCTATGCAGACCCCAGACCCCCACGCACAGAGCCCCGCCCCATACACAGACCCCAGACCCAGGCTCCCTGCACAGAGCCCCCCACCCCATGCCTAGATCCCAGCCTCCACCCCTTACACAGACCCCCACCCCGCTCTGTTGTGTGCGCGAGCCTCCCCGGGAGGGGCCGCGAAGTCGCCCCCCGAGATCCCCCCGGCCGCGCCTCCTACCTGCTCCATGCTGCGCCCCTCAGCGCGCCCCCAGGCCAGGCGGCGGAGGGAGGGCGGGGGGCAGCCCCCCGGCGCGATCCATGTGACTTTCCTCTGTCAGCTCCTCGGGTCCCCAGGAGCCGGCCCGGCTGCTGCGTCTGCTGCGAGCGCCGGCTCCCCCGCCGGGCGTGTGGCTGCCTGGCCCCCCCCGCGTCCCTCCCCTTCCCCTCCCCGGCTCGTCCCGGCACAGCGGCCACAGGCTGCTCCGGCAGCCGCTCGGCAGGGTCATGTGAGCCCCCGCCCCCCTCCACTGCGGGGGGGCAGCCCCCACCCCTGCTGCACAGCCCCGTGCACGCCCTACAGCCGCCAGCCCCACACCTGAGCTCCCCCCTACCCCTCCTGTACAGCCCCGTGCACCCTGCAGCCCCCACCCCTGCTGCACAGCCCCGTGCGCCCTGCAGCCACCAGCCCCACACCTGGGCTCCCCCCTACCCCTCCTGTACAGCCCCGTGCACGCCCTGCAGCCGCCAGCCCCACACCTGGGCTCCCCCCACTGTACAGCCCCATGCACGCCCTGCAGCTCCCAGCTTCGCACCTGGGCTCCCCCCCATCTGCCCTACCCCTGCTGTACAGCCCCATGCACGCCCTGCAGCCGCCAGCCCCGCACCTGGGCTCCCCCCTACCAGGGCTCCCCCCATCAGCCCTGCCCCTGCTGCACAGCCCCGTGCGCGCCCTGCAGCTGCCAGCCCCACACCTGGTTGGCAGGACCCATGACCCACCCATGCCCCTCTCTCTGCTCCAGCTCCCCCATCCCCAAAACTCTCCGCCCCCTAGCAGCAGATCCTCCCCTTTTCCCCCTCCCTCCATGCTCCCCTGGTTACCATTAGTTCCAGGCCCCCTTCCCTCCTGGCCTGGGGAGGGCTGGCCCGCCACCCAGCTGGTTGGCCGCTGTGGATTGTCCTCATGTGACACTCCCCAAGGCGGAACATTCCCAGAGCCGTGCCAGGTCCAGGAGCAGGAACTGCGAAAACATCAAGGGAGACACCGATTTAGCCCACATCTCCCCCTCACCCCTTCCCCTGTCCCCCAGGCAGCAGGAGGGGGGCACTGCTGGCAGGCTGGGCGTGATCTAGGCCAGAGTCCCTTCCCCGGGCCAAAGCAACATCGTGGAGCCCCAGTGTCTTGGGAGCAAGTCGCCTGCCCTGCCCTGGGCCAGTGGGCGATGCTGGGGGAGACTCAGGGGATACTGACTCAGAGAAGTCCCACAGCAGGGGAAAAGGGGTGGGGGGATGTTTCTCTGTCCAGCTGTGCTGCCCTTCACTTGAGTTTTGCCAGGCATGCCTCAGATATGTAATTCCACCTCCAAGCAGGGGTGTGGGTCAATGTCACTCTCCCCATTTTTCAGGAGAGGAAACCGAGAGCGGGCCCATGACTAGCCCAAGGCCACGCACTGAGTCAGTGGCAGAGCTGGGGTTAAAAGCCAAGAATCCCAGCTCCCACTCCAAACCCAGAAACCCCTGGTTCCCTGCTGAGCCCGCTGTCCCCATAACCATTGGTTGCCTGGGGGGGGATGGGGAGGGAGAGGAGTATGAACTTGGTTTCATGCCGATTGTCTGCAACACCAGCAATTATCCTCCATGAGTAATTTGTTTGTGGTGCATGGCATGGAAGTCATCAACCCCCCCTTGCCGAGCAGTCGTAAATATTTGCTTGGTAGCAGCACCAGTGCCAGAAACATTTGTGTTATTTGGAAATTCCCGAAAGTCACAAAAACTTGGTGCAAGCTTTGGCGTCCAGTGGACGAGGACTCTGCCACTATCCTGCTGTGCGACCGTGGGCAAGTCACATCCCTGCTCCGTGCCTCAGTTTCCCTTCCCCACCCTTGGTGTCTATTTGGACTGCAAGCTCTCTGGGGCAGGGATTGTTTCTCACGGTTTGTACAGCTCTGAGCACAACAGGGCCCTGATCTCGGTTAAGGCCTTCGGATAATACAAACACGGCCGCTGAAAGGGAAGCCGGAAAGTGAACACCAACCACCCTAGCCGAGGCTCCTAGAAAGGGTGAAGTTGGTAGGGTGAGGGAAGCGCCAGGGAAAACTGCTGCCACCATCAGCCTTGGCTTTGAATCTTTACCCAGGGCCCCATCCATATCAGAGTCAGTCCGAGCCACAAGCGTTGCCATGTAGTTAGACACGGGGGCCTGGGAGGCAGGACGTCGGGGGGCTATTCCCTTTCTTGGGTGGGAGAGTCATAGAGGTTAAAGAGGAGGGCATGAGTCCGAATTTCCGTGTACTGCTCCAGTCTGTGATTTAGTGGTTAGAGCTGGGGACCGGGAGGCGAGACTCTCGGGTTCTATTCCCAGCTCCAGGACAGCCTAGTGCTCAGAGCAGGGAGAACCAAGTGAACAAATGCACCAGCTCTCTTCCCCCCTCTCTGCAAGGAAGTGTGGTTGAGTGGTGAGAACATAGCCGGGGAAGCAGAACGCCTGGGTTCTCATTGCTGGCTTGGTGTGTGACGTTAGCAAGCAGCTGCCTCTCTGGAAAACAAACGCTCCCCCCCTTGCAGGGGTGCTGTGAGACTTCATCGAGGCATGTGTGGAAAGGGCTTGGCAATGGTGTACAGGCCCAGAGCTACCCAGCTGCAGCGAGAGATGGGGACGAGGCAAACTTCTTTCAGAACTAGTCAGTTGATTTTTTCTGTCAACAAAGAGTCCCAGACTGCTGGCGGGTTGATTACTAGCCACAGTACCTGGGCACTGAGAGAGCAAGGTCCTTGCACAGGGATGCAGCTGTGAATCTGTGCCAAGCGTGCACCAGAAACTGAATCGGGGCTTTAACGCTGAGTATCCCAAGTGAAGCCTGTCTGCACTAGATTGAGGGGCAAGGGGGAATTTCTGCTGGCCTGGAACATGGGGAAGAACCGTACTGGATTTCTGTGCCCACCTGGAACGGGCTCCGGGCACGGCCACGGGAGAAGAACCGGTGCTGGATTTCTGTGCCCACCTGGAACGGGCTCTGGGCACGGCCGCAGGGGAAGAACCGGTACTGGCTTCCTGTGCCCACCTGGAACAGACTCTGGGCACGGCCGCGGGGAAAGAACCGGTGCTGGATTTCTGTGTCCACCTGGAATGGGCTCTGGGCACGGCCACGGGGGAAGAACCAGTAGTGGATTTCTGGGCTGTTTGGAGTGATCTCTAGGTGTAACCCGTGGCATTCGAGTGGCTGCCAAATGCATTAGCAATGATGAGGCCTTTAAAGCAGAGCCCCATGCCACCCGCCCCACTGCTGGCACAGGAGCAGCCGCAGTATGATGCAGAGTAAACAAGCCGAGTCTGCTGATTTGCTCTGAGCACGCTGGGCCATGTGGGCAGATGTGCTCTAACTGTACCCACCACATTCCAGTCGGGAAATGGCCTCGGCAGGCCCCACGTGAGGAGCCATGTGAGAGGCAGTTCTCGGCGGTGGGAAGCACGGCTCTGCTAGCCTTTCCTGGCCCTGGGGTGGGCTCCAGGCACCAGGGCGGGTACGACACCCATCACAGGGTCAGGAGGGAGGGGACAGGGATGCTGCCCCTCTGCACCACAGGGAAAGGGAGTGACAAACCCTGACTATGTTCTCACACACACAGGCTCTAACACACATGTACACTCACTCCATGAAATGAGCCCAGACTGGACCAAGAGATCTGAACATTCCCAAGACGCAGGGAAGCCCGGCTTGAATTCTGATCTGATCCGGGCTCGGCTCTTCGCAGCAGGGCTTGTTTCTAACTCAGATCCCCAGGATGGGAGAGCCTGGGGACCGGGCCGGCTCCATCTTCGCTATTTCCTTGCTGGCGGAGAGGCCCTAGCGCCCAAGTGCCCCCGTGGGCGGCTCGGAAGCATTGGCCACGCTGCTCTCCTTCGGTAATTTATTTTGTCGTTTCCTGGAGCTGTTCTAAGTGCTCGTTTGGCAGGGGATTCTCTGCCAGGGCTCAGCCTTTGCAGTCACAGAGGGATGGGCAGAACCAGGGAATGGGACGCAGCAAATTCCTCACGGGCGCAGGCGAGCGTAACATCACAGGCCAAGTCAGTTCTAACTTTGCCTTGACACGGGCCGGTGTTCTCCAGGGCCCAACCTGTCCTGCACCACAGCAGACGGTGGCTGACGTACAGATGCAGGAGCCAGGATGCCTGGGTTCTCCTGGCCTTGCACAAATCACATAGGCTGATCATTTTCAAAAGCGGCCACTGAGTCGGGAGGAGGGGGCTCAAATTTTGAGGGAGTCCAGCCTTAGACACCTCGGGACTGATCTTCCCGAGCGCCCCATAGCCACAGATCCGAGCTCTTCTGAACGATCAGGCTCTTCTGAAGCATCTCAGTTTGGCCACCCAGAGGCAGTGGAAAATCTCAGCCAAGCTCAGAGGCATAAGCCAGGCTGGGCACTGGGCATTCACAGCAGCCCAGCGGCATCGGGACCTAAATCTCCTGCCTAGACAAAGCCTGAGATCGGAGCAGGTAGCGAGCGAGCATCAGGATTTCAGAGCAGGAGAGGAAGGCGGCTTTTTCCCAGGGACCGGGTGTGTGAGAAGAGGGACTGCTTCACAGGACAATCTAGGGATGGCTGGCTAAGCTCTGCAGTGCAACAGGGAGGCGATTATGCAGCGGGCATGTACGGATGATAACACAGAGCAAGGGGAAGCCTATTAGATGCCGGCTGGAAGAATGCGGCTTTTGTCTCCCGGCTTATCTGGCTTTGAACCTCTCCAGGAAACGGGGAACTTTGCTGCTTCTGGATGCTAATGAGAGGTTAAAAATAAGATTGGAGCCAGGCGGCCATGTTGGCGTTTCTATCCAGCGGGGAGGGAGGGGAGAGGCCGGGCCGCGCCTCTGACAAAGGGGGCTTTATAGCGTGCGCGTGGGGGGGAAGGGGGCTGGAATCCAGGGAAGGCCGGATGGCTGCGATGGTGCGGGTAGAAAGGATCCTTCTAGGCATGCAGGGTGGGCACCAGCAGCTGTGAAGATGCCTCCTGCCCTGAACCTAACACCTCCCCTCCCCCCGCAGGATGCAGCAGCGCCACATTCGGCTTTTCCTCCTTCCTTGGTGAGCAACACAGTTGTTCCTTGTCTTCAGGCATCAGCGAGGGCTGGGCATGGTCATGGGCACACAGGTGTGCGCTCACAAGTGCCCGCGTGGCATTCGAGGACAGCTGTTGGGAGGCTCCCGGGGCTTGGGGCAGTGGAGCCTTCCCACCGCCGCCTCCAGCCCCTAAGCATCACCTCCCCAGCAGGCCAGGTCTCCAAGCACCTGCCCACACAAGCATAAGAACTTGTGGCCCACTGGGGCTAGGACCATTTATACCAGCTGAAGATCTGCCCTTCTCGTACTATGCCAAGGAGGCCGGACGCTCGCCCTACCAGAGTCACGGCAGCCCGCCTCTTCCAGCCACCTTTGAGCCTCCGTTGCTCTAGCTTTGGGTTCAGAACTGCCGCCCATCACCGGGGTATCTGGTCACATTCCACATTGCTAATAGCCATGCCCCTATGGGGCTAGGTGGATGCTTGCTTTTGGGGTGCTGCCTGGGCTAGGGTGCTTTGCGGGTGGGGCGAGGCAGCAAAGCTGTCTGGGAAGGGAAGATTTTACAGCCTTTCTGAAAGCCGGCCGGCCACCACCCGCCTCCCTTCCAGAGGCTGATGAGACAACTTCATCCTCTGCTCCCCCGGGCTGCAGGATGGGCCCCAGGACTGCGCCCGCCTGGGAGGTTCATGACTGGCGATGCGCTCTCCAGCGTGCTGGGATCCCAGCCCCCACTGGGGATAAGAACAGTTCCAGGGTCCTGGCTGGCCCAGTCAACGACAGCTTGCAAAGCCTCGTGGGGCTGAGCTGGGCGAAGCAAAGTGCTATTAGCTCCGACACACGCTGCTTGCTATTAGTTACTGACTACAGGGTCGATCGTATGCTCCTTGGGGCAGGGAGTGTCTTTTTGCTCTGTTTGTACAGCACCTAGCACAACAGGGTGGTTCACAAGGAGGGCTCCGGTGTGGTACCACAACACAAACAGTAAATAAGAAGAATGCAGGGATTGTAGGCTTACCCAGGTGGGAGACAGTCCCCACTGGCTAGTCCACTCATGGCACCGGTAGCCTCAGCGCATCGGCTCTCAGCGGTTTACCCCAGCCGTCCAGGCGCACTCCAGAGTCAGGAGATGGCGGTAGCTACATTGCAAAGGTGCCCTGTACAGGAGGTTGGTTTGTTATTAAATTGGGCATGGGCCCTATCTCCTCTGGCTTCACCAGGGCGGATAAAGGAAGGCTGGGGGATGGGGATCTTTGTTTCTGCTTGTTTCTTACTTTAGGACCATCGGCTAAGTGCCCCAGAGCGGGGGTAGGGGGCCCCTCCCTCCCTGTCACGGAGTGGCTGTGACTCTTTAACAGCAACAGCTTTTCTCCAAAATGTCCATTAGGCATCGGAGTCGAGGGAGCCTGGCAGAAAATCCCTTCCCCTGCTCAACAGCTCAGCCTTCAGTCCCTCGTGACATCCCCATTCCCAACTGGCCACAGAGCTGCCTAGTCCAGGAGCGCTCTGGCCAGATACGTACAGAGTTACCAGAGAGGCAGCGCCAGCGGGTGGGGCTGAAGAGACGTATCGCCATTCCTGGCTCTCGTGGCTTGCCAACGGCTTCCTCGGGGCTGCGCTTTGCACCCACGCAGGCCAGCTTCCCAGCTCGACAAGGGCAGAATTCCTTGTGGGGAAAAAAACCCTTATCTTGCAGCTGGCAGGGGGGAGGGGGGAAAAAGCCCACTCAGGGCTATTTGTTGACATGATAAAGCAGCCAAAAATAGGGGCACAGGGTGAATCCTCCCTGCCCCCCCCTCGTCTTTGCTCTGCCACAGCCCCAGAAGTGAAGGGACCCCAAATCCTACAGGAAGGTGGCACCGATATTGCAGCAGCCCCGTGCCCCGGCACGGCCTGCTACATGCATCGCTGCCTTCAAGAGGGCAGCAGGCCACGAGGCAGGGGCAATACCCTGGTGCAGGGAGACCCCTTAGCAGCCATTGCAGAGGAGGGTGTGGGCACGGGGAGGCAGGGCCAGGGCAGAGCTGTGCCTGGCCATGGGCCAGCCAGCATGGGTGGAACTTAGGGCTGCCCTCATCTGGGCCAGGGGTGACACTGGGTCCTAAAGACCCTGAACTGGGACGGCACCCACCCTTGCTAAGTGGCAGGAGCAAATCTGCCCTTGTCTGCTGGGTGCCTAGCCCGGCCCTATACGCCAGCTGGCAGAGCCTTTCTCCCCTCCCTCTGCCCCCTACCACCTTTGTCCGCTCTCCAACACACACGCAGCAGGCTGGGGGTGGGGTGGGGGTGAGGGGGGAATCCCAGCTCCAGCCTCACACTCGGAGCAGCAAATAAAATCCCAGGCTACAAAGTTCACAGCCTGGGAGACACTGTCTGGCAGGTCCATCAATGAGGCCCTTTGTTCTCACAGACAATACCAGGCCAAGGGGGCTACAGCCTCAGCAGGGAGAAGGAAGCTGAGATCCAGGCTGCCATCCAGGCTCTCCCCCTTCACTGCAGAAGGCAGCAGTGGGGCCTAGTGGTTAGAGCAAAGGTCTGGGTGCCAGGAGGGGCCTGGGTTCCAGGCCCGCTCCCTCACTGAATCCAATTTGTGCCTCGGTCGACCCAACCTGAAGCAGCGGGAGGATTCAACTAGCAACCAGAGGCTGGCTCCTCAGCTTGTGTACGTGGGCGGCGGGAGTGGCACCAGCCCATGGATGCTCCCCGCACTCAGAGTGCTGGGTGCCCCCACTACAATCCCTCTGCCAGGTCTGGGCTTGGCCCCTGCGCTCTAAAGGCCCCGCTCCCAGACAGTGCCTCACAAGCCTTTCCTAGAGCAGGTCGTCTCCCATATTTAGCAAGGGCGGGGGACGGGGAGGGGGGTTCATGACTCCTGGATGGTGTCCAGGTTGAGAACCCTCTACTCTAAATCACGGGAGAGGGGGGCCAGTTTCCTACCAACTCTGCTGCAGCCCTGCTTTGTTTCAGCAGGGCATCAAGGCGGGTGCACCTTGCAACAGTCAGTCATTCACCAGAGCTGCGGCAACAACACAGAGAGGTGCAAAGTGCCCTCGTCGCCCCCTGCTGGCCCCAGAGAGCTCCAGCCCCAAGATCCCCCAGCAGCCCCCTGCCCGTGGGCCGGAGGGAAGCCAAACGAACAGCAGGCAGCAGAGCCCCCTCACACCAACTTCTCTGCTGCATTTGGCGACTCAAAGCCTCGTTAATAAACCACTTCTGCTGGGACAGCCACGGGCTCGAGGGAGCTGCCAGGCGCTCACCTGCTCCGCTGCTGGGCTAACACAGCCACCCTGCCCAGGGGCCAGGCCATAAAATAGCATCCACAGCTGCCTCCGTTAGCACAGAGGGGCAGGGGGGTGCCCTGGACAGCCAGGGCCTGTCTCCCACAGGCTAGGCACCCCCAAGGGGGAGATCTTGTCTGCACTTCAGCGTAACAAGAGCTGTGGGGCAGGAGTTGATGCTCTCTTCTGGGTCTGTACAGCACCTAGCGCGGCGGGGCCAGGGGCCGTGGCTGGCTCTTTGCACACCTACAGGCTGGCCAGCGCTTTCAACCAGAAGCCAAATACAGAACAGCAACAGTCTGCACCTTCCATGGCCGGCACTGCTCTGGTGCCAGTGGCCCTCAGTTCTATTCCTGGCTCTGCCAGGGGCCTGACTGCCCCAGCCAGACCAGATCCTTTCATCCTCCTCTGTGCCTTGGACTCCGCAGCTGTGCCCCAGGGCCAGCAATGCTGCCCTGCTTGGAGAGCTGGGTGTTGCAAGCTCCTCTCCACCACAGCCTGGGTCAGTGGCCCAGGCGTCCCCGGGCGTTGGGTTTGGCCAGCACAGACTCCACGAGGCTAAGCCGGGAAGGGGGGAGGCGGGGGTGCGTGATGAGCGCCTTAGCCTCACCAGCTTCCCCGAGCCCCCCTCCTCTCCAGCTCCTGGCAGCTGCTGGCGAGCCAGGATTCTTCTCCGAGCGCTCACCCCATTCTGTCGCTCTCCGGGCTTTGATCTGCCAAACGCCGCCGAGGCGTTCAGAGACGGGTTCTGACGGGGGCGGTGGGGGTGGGGAACAGCTCGGTGCTAAACCGGAGCAGGACCAAGGAGCAGAGCCAGCGCCTGGGGCTCTGAGGGCAGCATGGGCCCAGACCCAGGGGCGCTGTCGAGGCAGGGGCGAGAGCGAACTCCTAGCGGAGGCTCTCACTTCTGGCTGCAGCAGGAGCAGCTGCCCTTAGGCAGGAGGAGGGTCAGGGCAGCCAGAGGGGGAGGTAGAGCTCTGGCGTCCTGGCCCCCCCCACAGGGGCCACACTAGGGGCAAAGCAGGCTGCCAGGGGCCCGGCTGGTTTGGCAGTTAGCTTGCGGCTGGGATTTCCCACCTCCCACAGAAAGCCCATGGGATGCCGGCCCCTGCCCCCTTTCAAAAATCCCAGGTCGAGTTTCTTCAAAAGCAGAACAGGCTCCATCCCGGCCTCTCTCCCTCAGGGCCCAACTCCCCTGGGGTGACTTCACTGCAGCCCAGACACCCCCATGGGCTCCAGCACCCAGCTCAGAACCCAGAACCATCCCTGCCAGGCTCCGAGGGCTCGCCTGCCTGCTGGGCTCCAAGCAGCTGCTCTTGCCCACGGCTCCTCTCAGCGGAGCAGGTAGGGTGACCAGACAGCAAATGTGAAAAATCAGGAGAGGCTGGGGGGTAATAGGAGCCTATATAAGAAAAAGACCCAAAAATCGGGACTGTCCCTATAAAATCGGGACATCTGGGCACCCTAGGAGCAGGCGAGGAGGCCGCGTGCACCTTCCGTTGCAATGAGGCTACCAAGCATTCAGGGCTCCCCTCTTGGCACATCCCTGGGGGCCGCAGGCCGGCCTCAGCATTGCTCCCACAGGACGGATGCCACAGGCACCATGGCACTTTGCTGGTTGGACATGAGGACCGGTCTGGAGACACCTTCTCGCTCTCCTGCGACAGCCCTACGCCGGCCACCAGCCGCCCCTCAACCATGTCCTCAGCAGCACTCAGCCAGGAAATTGCTCCACCAGTAGCTACCGTTGTGTCCCACAGCTCAATTGCTTTGGGGTGGGAGGACATATGGGGGGCATTGCACCGAGATGGGAAAACCACACACACCAAAGCCAGCCGCTGAGCAGGCCCTGTCAGGATTTCGGCATGCACCACGGGGCTAGGATTCCCCTCTCCATCCTCACATCCCCAGCAGGGACCCCATTCCAGTCCCCACTCAGCCCTCAACTCCTACAGGGACCCGGGTCTCCCTCGGCCAGGGAATCTCCCCTCCCTCTGAGCCACACAGCCCATGAGCCAGGCGCCAGCCAATGCTGCCAGGAGTTAAGTTCTTGGTGGAAGCCCTTGGGCCCTGTTCTCCATGCACCAGGTGACAGCACACAAGCCTAGTTTGACTTCTAGATTGGGGGGGCAGCTTCAGCTAGGCCAAGGGGGCTGCGCAGGGAGGCAAATTCCACACCTGCCCAAGGGCTTGCAGTTTTGAGGGGGGCTCACTCCCTCTGAGCCCCCGCTCTCCCCACAACCATCCATGCATGGCTCCCCAGCAGCCCCCTTCCCAGCAGCTGTTCAGCTGAGCAACAGGATGCAAAGCTCCCCCCTGCAACAGCTGTTTCTTTTCCTACCCCTCTGCCAGCCCAAATTCACGCATGTCAAGCCTGGCAAGGCCTCGCCGGCTCACAGCTGATGCACAAACGCTACCGGCAGTTGCAGAGATAGGACACAAGCTGGCGCACCAGGCCCGGCGGAGAATCCCACCCCCACTTCCATGCTGTGCCCAGCCTCAGAAGTGGCCAGAGATTGATCCAGCCCCCTTGTCAGCCGCACACAGGGGCATGGACGCTGTGATGTGTTTTCTGAAGCAGGTAAGTGGCTGAAGTGATGCCCAGGGAGCTGGGGTGGCAGAGGAGGGCGTATGATTTCCATTTAGCAACAAGAATTCACATCCATCCCAAGCAGCAATCAGAGCTTCCCCCATCCCTGGCTGAAACAAGCAAAGGTCAGCTAAGGAAGAATCTGACCATGATAGGCCACTACTGATCGCACAGCAGCCACGCAGGTCCCTGTGCTGGGTCTGCTGCAGCCCTTCCTCCTTATGGAAGCCAGCTCAGAGAGACCCAAACCAGAGAGCACAAGGGGCAGGACTTGGAACAGAGGAGGGTGCCTGGCCTCTGTCGGCAGATGCAAGTAACAAGACGCACGGAGGAGTGGGACAGTGAGTTGGGGCTCTCCCCCTCCCCAGCCACCAGTGGAAGAGCAGTGCTGGAGGCACAGTTCCAGCACTTCAGGTGCTGCTGCATTTCACAGCAGTAGGAGGCAGATGACAGTGACTTGACTTACATCAGCATCCCCATCCTACTGCAAACACAGGGCAGTTTAAAGGGGGACAAAAAACAGAAGTGATCCCTGGTGAGGAGAGTCCTAGGAGCCCTGGAAAGGGAAGAACTGCCGTTACCCCACTTTCTAGGACTGGATCAGACAAGCCCACTTCCAATCCAGCATCCTACTACCCCCAGCAGCCAGTGCCAGGGGCTCAGGAGAAAGACACAAGAAACCCAAACAAACAGCGATGGAGGAGCCTGAAGGATCCTCTTTCCGCCAGGGGCGTCGCTGTTGGAGCACGTACCATGGGGTGTGCGGAGAGAACACCAGACAGCTGTGTATTCCAGTCAGTGTGGCACGCTTCCCTTCCAAGGTGAGGCGCTTCCTAGAGCCCTTCCTAACAGGGCTGTTGCTTTACAGCTCCCGGAGTAAAGAGGCTCATCAATGCAAGAGCGGGACAAAGCCCCACCCTGGGTGGGATGGGTTACAGTACCCACACTGGTGCAGGTTCCTGGCTGGGAGTGAAATATCTAAAGACACAGTCTGTGAAACAATTTCTAAACATTTTATTTCAAATTCCCGTCCCGCCCCTCCGCCCTTCCAACCAAAAAACCCATTGTTCGAAACGACAATAAAAATGAGTTACAAACACAAAAGTCAGAGGTCTCCCTCACTGACAATTTACAAAAAATGAGAATTTTACACCGGCTTCCTGGACAAGATCTGCAGCAGTTACTAATGCTTCCATACGAGAGGCCAAACATGCCTATTAATACAATATATACACACAACCCCCTTCTGGAACTAATCCACAGATACACCTTGCTTTCCGCCCACCCACCCACCCACCCCCAAAAATAACCAAACACACTCAAAGTGCATTTGTTATGTTTATATCAAAAAACTATTTTTTTTAAAGATTGGCCTGCAAGTCTGTTTACCATTTAGTAACTTTTTTTTATATCGTTTATGAAAATAAATTATACAGCAACTATTTTAATAAATTAAGCCAAAAAAAAAAAATTAAGCAAAGCTGCATTTCTGCTGGATGGTGGTTGAAGAGTCTGGGGCTTGGAACAAGTCAGAGCAGAAGCTTTTATCCACTTGGTTTACAACATGCGCCACACAGAGGAAGTTCCTTATTTGGATTACCCAAGAGTCAGTGTCTTTGAGCTATGCAAGAATTTTGCATGCTACTTTGATTGAAATTAATCAAGATCAAACACAGTAGATATTTGCCTATATAAGCTATTGGGTTTTTTTTAAATAAAAAGGATAGGATGCTGTAACTCCAGTGTTTGTTTTATTGGTCACTGGTTTTAAAGAGTGACATGCAAGGGGGAAAAGGGGGGGAACCCCCCCCCCCTTTTTTTTTTTGCTTTTTTGTATTAAGGCTTGGAAGTTGTTTTGTTTCGTTTTTAGAGCGCACATAAGAGTTTGCCTGCATTTTTCTTGACTAGCACCTATAGTATTTTTCATCTGAAAGCACTTTAAAAGGAAGAATCTTTCGCCCCATTTTTCAACGGGTCAATCAGGCACAGCATTTAAGAGACTTGACTAAGGTCTCACCACGGCAAGCCAGTGGCAGAGAGAAAGAACCCAGGTTTAACTAGCAGAGTATGCTATCCCCTTGGGACTCACCTGCCCCTAATTTGTAGATTAGAATTTCGGGTCTTGTCTACCCTGTTTTACCTAGAAGACGCTATGGGGCAACTAGGATTGTGGCATCAGCGGTCAACCAAGTGACACCTGCCTGAAAGAGGGAAGGGATTTCTGTTCAGGGTGTTTTCAAAAAAGCTTCCTATGAAATGCGTATTGGTTTAAAGTTCAACTGAAAGATGAGACATCTGAATGCACATCCGAGATCTCCACTGAGTCCTCCAACAGGGAGGCCTAGACCTGACAGTGATTTTAATGGTATGATACAAGCCAAACCTGAGGCCTTATTTATAAATTGTGAAGAATCAAGAAAGGGCACAACCCAATTCCTCTCACACCCTGTATGTTTAGCAAACTTTGCTGCCTGGATTCCCTCCTTGCCGGCCCTACAGTGAGCCAGAAAAATCCCACCGCTCGCCACCACCTGCACTAGAATCCTCCCATCCTGCTCAGATCCACAAACAGCTGTTGTAAGCCTCTGCACTGAGCTTATGTACTTGTCTATCCTACAAGATACGCAACCACATACCTGGCTGGTGTTGCGAAAGAGGTACAATTGCACCAATTGCCAGAGGTGCACAGTAGCACAGGCCCCTGATCAGGAATGAACACTTTTGGGGTCTTCAAGTGCTGGATGTGTAATGTGGTGGCACGTGCCTGGAAAACGTGCAGCAAGAGTTGAAATTCCCTCCTTAGCATCAGAGGTCGCTATAGCCCAGCTGCATCACACCCAAAACAACCAGGATTCAGCTTTTGCTTTTAGCCCCAGGAGCTGCTAGTTCCTGAAATGGCGACTGAAAACTTTCTTGCACCAGTACAACTTATGGCATGAATTTAAACCGATTTAGGTAAATTGGTGTAAAAAGACTGTGTCGGGAGCACTTCTTTCTGTAGACGAGTGGCTTACTGAGGTTTAACTTAAGTCAATTAGGAACAGAGGTTTAAACTGAAATGAAGCCATTCAAAATCATCCACATGGCCTTTTGCAGTGGTTTCGCTATCAGTTTAAAAAACTGATTCAAGTTCTCAGTGCAACTTTCTCATCTTAGACTAAGCTCCTTGGGGCAAGGAACATCCAATTTTTTCAGCACCTAACACCGTGGCGCCTGGTGCGCCTATGCATTATGGTGATACAAATAATGAAACATGCACAAACAAAACTATTGAGTAAGTGCCTTTACTGTGGTAGAACTGCATGCACTAGGGGGCAGTACTGCTTTCACAGGGTGTAGAGCAGGCCTGATTCTCAAGAATAGCCAAAATTAGGAGGCTCTGCTGACTAAGATCTTGTCTAGATGGGAAAGTCATTTTCACTGTAACCTAAGGTATGAATTTAAAGAAATACAGTTAGAGCTGTGTAGTCCAAGCCCAGTGGGCACTTATTCCAATGGAAGAGAAGGTATATTTCAGTTTAACTTCAAACCCTTTCCCAGCAACAAACTAAACTGACAAAATCCACTTGTTCTGGTATAAGTGTCCACAGAGAGGGTTACAGCTGTATACTATACGCATCAGACAAGGCAGAAGAGAGCAATGTCTGTAAGGTGCTGAGCACTCTGTTAGTCTTTAAGGTGCCACAAGTACTCCTGTTCTTTTTGCGGATACAGACTAACACAGTTGCTATTCTGAAATCTGCTTCCACTGACTTCACTTGGATTGAGGGTACTTAGTCTCTGTGTAAACAGCACTACAGGGCCTCTTGAGATTCACTTGGTTAAGTCAACCACTTTAACTCTTTAAGCCACTGAAGATAAGAGCGGTCTCCCTGTGTCATTTGACAGCAGGCACCAGGTCATAACTAGGAGGTGGGGAACGGGCTGGGCATGCAACACGGGGAGCCCTTTAGAGAAGAACCTAGCCAGAAGTTTCACAATGTTAACGAGACAATCTGGGCTCTTGCATACTGAACTCACTGTAAAAGGATACGGGATGGTTATTTACAGTAAGTTCTGGGTTTGAAGACTGAGCCAAATATTTGAAACACCATTTGATTTTGAGCTCCGCCTTCTTGCACTGTTTCCCCTTCAGAGAAGAGGTCTTCACAATTTCTACACGCTCAAGTTTTCAACTTAAGTATGGGAACCCCACAGTTCAAATCCGGAGCTCTCTGCTGACTCTAGCGCTGACAGCTGGCTTCCTAAACGAATGTCTCACTAGTGAAAATATTTGCAGTGTAACATCACTGGGGACATTCTTCCCTCTTCCTACAAAGATTCAGAGTTGCTTTCACACTAGGTCACTCATTAGTAAATTGCACCTGATGCTAAAAAAAAAAAAAAAGACAGTTGCCTTTTTTATTTTAAAAAGTTTACTCCCCAGGAGCAAGTCAAGTCATCTCACTATCTACAGATTCTGCTGCTGTGAAAAGAAAGATGGCAACGTATGCAACAGGACAAATTTGGTGTTTGAGCTAGCTACCTTTAAAGGCACCTTGTCAACTTGAATGTTTGACTGGAAATTTTGTACCAGCTGTAGTTACAACATCAAAGATCAGCATGCTTGAAAAGATCAGGGAAGAGATTTCTTTCAACTTTAATTTGTGATTTGACAGCACTTTAATATTAGTCAATTTCACTGTCCATCTCCCTCGTCCCATCAATAGTCAAATTCTCCCTTATTAAATAGGGCCCCAATAATCTGCAGCAGAAAAACCCCATGGTTATAGGACTCTAAGGGGCCCCCTTGGTCATTTCATTCAGTCCCCTGCTATCACAGGCAAACCCATCATAGAATCCTATTTATAAGCTTATCAAACTTACTTTTTCTTAAAGGAAAAAAAGAGACCAGGACACTAAAGGACACCCCAAGTAACTTTAAGTTGATCGTGTCCCTTTAAATCTAGATAAGCCCACTAACCTACAAGGAAAACAAAATATTCCCATAAGAATGTGAAATGTTTCTCCCTACATGGGGACCGGGATCATTGACAAAATGGGAACTAGGAACAGGTCACCTGTAAGATCTCCATCCACAGGCCTGCAACATCCAGCAAGGAAGAACAGTGCCCACTTGGAGAGGAGATGGCTCTGTCCATTCCCCTCAGACTGACAGTCTCTGAATTGGAGCAGTAAAAAAAAAAAAAAAAAAAAACCACACATTTACACCTGCTGCTGGAGCCTATGACATTGCCATCCCTCCAGCAGGAAGAGCTACCAGCTCAGAAACCTAGCCCTGAAGTGATAAGAGGTGCTTAAAAGAAGTTTGTTCGTATTGAAAACATGAATTTCGAAAGTTCTTATTTACTGCAAGCCTGTCGGGAACGTTATGCAAGCGATATTAAAAAGAGGCAGCAGAATGGTTATGCAGTACATGTGCCTCCCTTCGCTCGGCTATGCCTGAGAAATGTGGAGATTGGGTAAATTTATAGGGCAGGTGTGTGGCACCCTGTCACCCTTACACATAGTGTGTTGCTGCTACGCCTGCCTCCATTCAACACAGATCACTAAAATGATCTTGCGTAAGAAAAGAGACATGCTTCAGATTAGCTCATTTACAGACATAGCATGCAGAACCCCGCAAGCCCGTGCTAACAGTTTGGTGGAGTTTCCTATTGTTGAAGGCAACTAAAGTGGAGCCTTACAAATTATACTTGTACAGAGTAATTTGTGGACAGGTAAAGCCTTGTTAAATTTCTCCATGGAAAAAGTACAGGCTAGTAAAACTGTGATAAGCTTTGACTTTTGCAAGGTGCTTTCAGGATACCTGTTGGTAAGACGGAGGCTTCCGCTAACAGAGGCGCCTCCTCTGCTCAGTAGCAGACAGCATTACATTCCATACCAAGGAATCCCTGGCACCAGGCAGAGGAAAATAAAGCATCTCTGACCAGCAGCTCAAGGATGCAAGCCACAGCCCTTGTTAGCCAACCACCATCCGGCTAGAACGCTCACCCCCTGCAGCATTCAAGTTTCAAGTACCAGCAGAAATTGCCAAACAGCCCATGGGGGAAATTCCTTTTCGAGGATGCTTACTGCAGACCAAATACAGATGCAACAGCATTTCAGTAAGTTACGCTGCTTCTTGGACTGCTCTGGATGTTTTACGTATATGGCCTGACCTAGGACTCAATGGCTCAGCAGGAACAAGTCCTCAGTAGTTGCACAGGGCTTAAAAAAGGAGAGTGAAGTGGAGAATTAACATGCCAGAGAATGAAGAGGTCCGAATAGTTGAGATCAGCGTTTCTCTTTCAACCAGCCAATGCTGGGGTGTAGATTTGTGCGTTTTTATCCTGCCCCCTCCAAAAAAAAGACACCCCCCCGCTCCCCCATTCAGGGATAGTAGCTCATTCTACGGGTTATTTTAGTGCTTGGCCATTCCAAATACAATTCCTCTTTTTTTTCCAGCCTGCCTATTTAAGTATCCACCTTGCTTCCCCAAATCCAGCATCAATTTGACAGCTTGAATCTTTTTCTGCTCCAGAAAGATCTGGGTGGGTGGTATGTGAGAAACAGCACAGACATCTTCCGAATTTAAGGGGGTGGGGATAGGTCCTCCCCCCACTCTCTTTACAAGCAGATCTGCAAGACTCACAGACGCATGTCGATTGCAGGTGTTCCCCACGGCTGGCGGAAAACAAGGGACCATCGGAGTCCAACAGCCAGTCCCTCCATGCTCTGCATTGTTCTCCCAATCTAGTGCCTCACAGAGCTGTCCAATTAGAGGGAAGGTTAATGAGCTGTTAGTCTGCAGCTGCACATAAGTTTACAGACATTTTGGAGGTGTCAGATCCTCCTTCACAGTCACTCCAGGGAAGCAGATTTTTTCCAGTGTATGAATTCGCTGGAGGTTGAATATTTAGATTCTCAATCCATGGCTAGGATGAGCGGTATCACAGCTGGAGGGGCTACACATCAGGGATCGTTGTCACATACAGGCCACCTCCCACTGTAAAGGAAGACGCAATCAGTCTTGTGCATCCAAGCGGCACAGCTGGATTTTCAACCTGTGGATCATTCGTCCCAATTTGCTGTGCGCTCCTTAATCTTAACCAGGCCCATGACTGTATGTGAACTGCAAATCTCCGGCTGGTGGGGGGACGTAGGGTTTATGAGAGAGAGATTAAACTTCTGGAGGCCTTGCTGGTGGGCCATGTTGTGCTATGGACCTAAAGAGCCCAGATTTCACAAGAGAACAAGACATGCTACAGCTTTGTCTACACTGCAATAAAACCCAAAGTAGCGAGTCTCAGAGCCCAGATCAACTGGCTCTGGCTTGCGTTACAGGGCTAAAAATAGCAACAGACGTTCCTGCTTGGGCTCTGAAACCTGGCCAGAGAGGTGGGTCTTGGGGCTTGAACTCCAGCACAAAGAAGGAACATCTACACTGCTATTTTCGGCCTCCATAGCTTGACTCAGGCTCCGAGACTTGCAGTCGTGTGTTGGGATTTTTTTTGTTTTGTTTTTTGGAGAGGGGGCAGTGTAAATGTTCTATAAATGACCAGTCTAAGAGGGTATTCATCCCTCTCTGCTACCCCCTGCCCAAATAGGTAACCACCAACAGGCTGCAGATTCAGTAGCAAATTTTTTCAGATGAGGTATTTCTAGAGACTGCTTAAGCCTTGTTGTGGCTTCATCCGGAAGTTAAGCTGTTCTCATTTACACAGAAAAGGAAGAGCCCTGGCCTCCGGCCCGCTCTGTAGGAGCTCTTTACAGAGAGCGAGGCAGATTTCATGCTACTCTCTAACCTCAATATGTACATCATTCCTTAAGGAACGGTGTGAATTCTAAAGGCTCATGAACTGCTACATCCAACGTAGGGGACACTCAGAACTCGGCGAAAGGACTGCCAGGTTAGAAGATCACAGCCCGAGTGCCAGACACAAACATCACAACTTCCAGATCACCACGCTGCTGGGAGGGAAGGTGGGCAGCAGTCACGTTGAGAGGAATTTTTAGTTTAACTATACAAGACGCGAGATCCCTCCTTAGAAGTGTCTCATCCCCACCAAAGGGCAGACACTACATTTTGCTATGAAAACAACTCCTTAGCAGCTGTGAAGACAGCAGCAGACCAGGCTCCTTGAGATGAGAGGGCTATTACTAGCACAAAATGCAGTAAGCCATGGAAAATTTAGGAGCCACATGGCAAATACAGTAGAAGCAACACTGTTTTAGCTCTCTTGTTACTGGCCCCATCTGCAGGAATTGTTCTGTGCTGCAATACTCCCAGCTCATGTTCTAGTTCATTACCAGAAAGGCTAGAAATACAGAGCATCACCCTCACAGGAAGATCAGGAAGCTGTCTCCAATTACGTTGGGATCATCCTTCGCTCCTGAATCATCCCACCTAACCCACGGTCAGGGTCAAAAATTTGTTCCCCATCTGTTGAGTCGGAGAGATGTCCCACAACAGCCTTCGCAATTAGTTGTCAGGATTCGACACTGCTCCTTTGATTAAAAAGCCATTTCATTCACAGCTTTTGGGCATAGCCAGCACAGAGGCCATAACAAAACTCCCCATGGCTCTGCAGTGCTGAGATTGCTTCAGTGAGGCAGGAATGCCCTTGGCTCAGGGACTGCTGGAATTTAGACACAACAGCTTTGCCAGATTCCACAGCTATCACAGGAGGAACTGTAAAGGACCTTAGCCCAAAAAACTCTTGGGCTAGATCTTCTGGCATTTGCTGGGTGGCTGATAGCCTCTTGCCCCTCAATGCTACAAGCTATTCCACTGGCAGAAGGCTTCAGAGCATTTGAATGGACCACACACCGTTCCCCTCCTTGGATAGGATGTGAAAGCGCACAGGACCACTCGGCTACTCCAGGCTAGGCTGGGCTCTTGCACCGTCTCCTAGAAAGCACAGGATCTACGAAGCTGCACTGTTTAGAGCACTAGCGCCTCTCCTCCCTCCCACCCCCAATTATTCTACATAGCTGCACACGAATCTGGCCCATTTTCCTTCTCAGCAGTTCTTTGGCCACAGCCACATGGATGGTAGCCAAAGAGCAGTTTTACCAGGATGGCTGGATTGGATGATCTTGCTGCGAGATCGCTTTCTTCCCTCACCCTTGAATCTGCGGTGTAAAAATCCAGCTGCTCTTAAAGACAATATTTCCCATGCTGAGAAATGGAAACATCAAAAATAAAAACGTAAATCGTAAACAGTGCCATGACATTCTCCGTTCTGCGAGGAGTCTGGGATCCAGTTCACTTGCTGTCAAAGGCTCCATCCCCAAGCCAGGAGCCAGAGCTCCAATTTCCATTCTGCTGTGCTTCTTAGGAGTCCTGAAGCCTCTTCAGAGGACAAAAGAGCTTGCAAGCAGAGGCAGGCTTCCCCCTTCCTGCGCCTCCTTTCTGCTGTAGCTTTGCTTAGGCTCTTTGCTACAGGATCTCAGCAAGCAAATTCCTAATTGGAGAGATAAGAGTAAGAGAATTAGTCAGCCTGTTTTACATAGAAGAATCCAATGCAGATCAGACTCCCACAGGCGAGCTGGGCTGGTACAGCATAGGAACCTCCATACCGACAGACCCAGCAATGTGGATAAGGAGTAAGCTAAAGAGGAAAAAAGGCTCCCCCCAGTCAGAGAGGTAGAACTCCATTCCTTGGCAAAATCCAAGACAGTCAGTTAACAGCTCATTTCGTTAACCACTTGGATACCAGTATTGACAGCTTGTTCCTAGAAGCCTAGCTCTTGGCTTCAAGGGGTTAGATTACAAGTAATTGTTTCCTGAGCTACCTCACACTTAGATACCCCGCCCAATTATCAGACTGATCTGCCCAGCTCATCTCTAGCTCTCCTTTTGTCTTTCTTCTCTCCAAAAATACCAAGCTAGCACTAGCCTCTCCCATAAAGCAATTGGTTTAGTCCGAGTATACTCCAGATCTGCTTAGCCAGCGCAGCTAGAGAAGCCCTTACCCAGCACCTTCTGGCCTGGCTAAGGAGCCAGAGTTAACTATTTACACACGGGGATTTATGAAGTGCGTCCTAGCTAGCACATTTCAGGGAAAACGCACAAAAACGTTCTACAACACTTGCAATTGTTTTTCAAGGGCAAAAAAAGCCACTCCCATACAAACCCCTCCGGTCTCACGTACACGAGACAGAGATACTGAACGAAGGACTCAAAACCTTCTTGTAACAGGGCACGAGTCTTTCAGGGCACATGCAGGCCCCCCAGTACACCTGTCATGACCATGGGGAGCAGAGGTCACAGTCACATGACTAACTGCAGGCACATGACCTACAGGAAGCCTTACAAGGCTTACCTCATAGGCAGGGACAACAGACTGTAGGGACCCCAAGGGTGAGGGAAGCCCTAGTGTGGGTCCTTCTATCGTAGCCAGAAAGGCTCAATGGGGAAAAGGGTGCATCCTCTTCCCCCGAGATGGCGGAATCTGGAAAGGCTTTGGATGGTTGGTACCCAGTACCATGCGTTGAACCGCCCTGGTTTCCAGCTGGATTTGGAAATGAAGAAAGGGATGCAAGGACAATGTTTTCCATCGCTGGCTCAGGAGTCGGTGCACCAGACTACACTTGCTTCCAACTCACAAGAGCATGTGTACTGCAGGGCAAGCTGGACTAACCCTGCAACATTCCTTCCCCCCCCCCCCCCCACGAGAACCAGGAAGTTCTGCACCCACTTTGTTGACATTCAGAACTGAAGGGTTTTTACACTGTACAACAGGGAAGCCCCGGGGGGTTGGAACTCGCTCACAGGGTGGCTTTGTTCCCTCTAGAGGCTAGACCATACATACGCAGTAGCAGACTCTCACCCCTTTTAGCTAATGGGCATGGCCCTCAGCTCAAGCAGTGGAGGTTCAAGCTCTCAGATCCTGTGGCACAATCCCTGGTGATAACCCAATCAAGAGGGTCATCACATGTTATTTCAGTGCACCGAATGTTCTCAGTGCACATGAGGTGTCGGTACTTGCACCACAGCATCAGGGAAGTTCTAGGGGGAGGCTGGTGCTTGGGCTTTTTTAAAATACAAGCTGGAACAAAATTCTGCACCAAGAGGTAGATTCTACAAGTCATTGAATTAGCCAGTGTCATCCTGTACTGCATATGGGAGACAGGTCCAATTTACAGGCGGAAGCTTCCTTAATACCTCTAATCTCAGCAAGCAGAATAAGCCAGAACTCCTAGAGGAGACCTAGCATCTGTCCTCATCGGAAGTGAATCTACCTCTTCATGGCAGCAGATTCAGTCTGATCGATTTTATCCATGAAGTAGATGGAAAATTCCTCGCAGCTTGAAAGATCTGCTTCAAAGCAGAGCCAGGGAGGATTTATCAGGCTGTCAAGCACTCCAAACAGTTCCCTGTGGGTGCAAAGGTGGGGAAGAAAATTCTCCTTGCTCCTCCTGCTAAGCTTCAACATTGTTTACCAATCAGACAAAATAACCATTGGCATTTTAACTTCCACCCCAAGCGTTGACTCCGGCGCACGTCATTGCCACACCATGGAGTTCAGAGGGCAGTGGATAGCGGAGAGGTGCTTCAAGAGGTAGGACAAGTGATCCCTGTTAGTGGGCCTGCCACAGAGCATTATCCCATAAGAGTTTTGGAACCCAGTGGAGTTCTGCCATCTTTGTGGATGAGCTATTAAAACACAGCTTCAAACTGCAGGAATCACAGAAAGGTAGGACTGGAAGGGACCGCAGTAAGTCATCTAGTCCGGTCCCCTGAACTGAGGCCAGACTATGTATTATCTGGACTATCGCTGACAGGTGTTTCTTACCTGTTCTTAAACACCTCCAATGACTCAGATTCCGTAAGTTCCCTAGGCAAATTTGTTCCAGTGCTTAACCACCCTTACCCTTGTATAATAAAAAAATATTTTTTTTATTATACAATTAAGAAGAGTTTCCTAATGTATTATCTAAATCTCCCTTGCTACAATTTAAGCCCATTACTCAATGGATAAGGAGAGAATTTATCACTTTATAACCACTTCTTACGTACTTAAAGACTTACATTTTCCCCCACCCCCTTCTTCTCTTCTGCAAAGTAAACAAACCCAATTTTTTTTTTCCAAACTTTCCTCATAGGTCATATTTTCTTGACTTATTTTTGTTGCTCTCCTCTGGACTTTCTTCGATTTGTCCACATCTTTCCCAAATTGTTGTGCCCGCAACTGGACATACTACTCCAGCTGAGGCCTTATCATTGCTGAGTACAGTGGAAGAATTACTTCTCGTGTCTAGTTTACACTCACGCTAATACATCCCAGAATTGATGTGTTTTTTTGTTGTTTTTTTTTTTGCAACAAGTATTACATTGTTGACTCATTTTGTTTGTAATCCACTATAACTACCAGATCCTTTTCTGCAGTACTCATTTCTAGGCAGTCATTTCCCATTTATATTTGTGCAATTAACTGCAGTACTTTGCATTTGTCCTTAATGAATTTCCATCCTTAATTCAGACCACTCTTCTAGTTTGTCAAGATCATTCTGGATTTTAATTCTGTCCTGCAAAGTGCTTGCAACCCCGCCCAGCTTGGTATCATCTGCAAACTTTATAAGTGTTCTCTCTATGCCATTATCCAAATCTTTTATGAAGATAATGAACAGAACTGGACCCAGGATCAGATCCCTGTGGGACCCTACCTAATATGCCTTTCCTGCTTGAATGACCATTGATAACTACTCTGAGTTTGTTTTTTCCAACCAGGTGGGCACTCTCCTTATAGAAGGTTCTCTGGGTTATATTTCCCTCCTGTGCTTACGAGAAGGTCATGTGAGACAGTATCAAAAGCCTTACTAAAGTCGCGATAGATTACATCTACTGTTTCTTCCATATCCACAAGGGTTGTTACCCCAGCCAAAAAGGATATTAGGTTGGTTTGACATTTGTTCTTGACAAATCCATGCTGACTGTTACTTATCACTATCATCTTTCTATGCACTTACAAACTGATTGATTATTTGCTCATTATCTTTCCAGGTGCCAAAGTGAAGCTGACTGGTCTATAATCCCCTGCGTTGTCCTTATTCCTCTTTTTATAGATAGGTACTATATTTGCCCTTTTCCAGTTCTGGGCCATCTCCTGTCCTCCAGGAGTTCTCAGAGAGAACAGCTAATGGATCAGATCCCTCCAGCTAGTTTCTTAAGTATTCTAAGATGTCTTCAAGTCAGCAGGGCCTGACAGAAGGCATCTAATTTGTCTAAGTAATTCTTAACTTGTTCTTCCCCAATGTTAGCCTCAAATCCCACCCTATAATCTGGAAACGATCAAGACTTAACAGTCATCCACCCACCTAGGATAGGCCCCTGGTGGCCACAAAATCCTGAGCTAATTCAATGGTGGCCTCGCCCTCAAGAAAGTTGAAGTCTCTGAGAAGCCTGGAGACTCCAATGCCAGTGAGCACTGTGGTAGCCATCAGAGGCACATCATGAACACAACATTGCCTCTAAGTCAGAGAAAGGCTAGACTGCCTCCCCCAGCCTTTGCACTGCTCTTGGTTTTTACCATGCATGTTAGATACAGGCCAAGGATCCACCCCACCCCTTATCAAGTAGAACTTGTCCCATCTGATAAAGTGCACATGGGGGTAGATTCTGTCGTCACTGCTCCAGCAATGTCTAAAGGCTGTTAATGAGCCACAATGGACCAGGAGAGTGTCCCCACAGGTCAGACAGCATGTGGCTGCCATAAACAATCCAACGTGGCCCGTTCCTTGCAAGCTCCGGTATAGATGGCATGCTGGGATGGACCTTTAAGAGCTGGCACTGCGGGGATTTTTGACAGAGCTGCAGTCCATAGGGAAACTGGGATGGGCTACTGCTCTGCTCCAGGCGTAGGTTGTTTGGATCCCTGGAGAAGCTTAGAACCTGGAGGGCCCAGAAGTGCCATAAAGCGACCTATCCCCATCTCTCCCTGGTCTGCACTGCACCTCTTGGAGACCTGGCACAGAATCAGACCCAGGAACCTTTGTCCTCTAGATTAAAAAAAGGGGAAAGGAAAAAGGTAGCTTCACCTCCTACTCACGTTACAGTGCATTGTGTTGAGCTTTCAACCCAGTGCCCCAGCACTGTCAGCCCACGTGAAAAGGCAGCCGGACTGAAATTTAATTTAACTGTGTATGCAGTTAATACCAAGCCTAATCACTGCCTCCAACTCAGATTTCTGGTGATCTCCCCTACCCCTCAGCTCCCTCCAGCCACTTCAATACCATTTAAAGAGTCATTAGAATTCCTCTGCATACACTGGTGTGCCAAGGAGCTTCGCAGGAAGATAAATTAGCAGAGGTCAGTCCACTCGGGCACTGGGAGAATAATCTTAGATTAATTAATTCCCCAGTTAATCAATTCTCTCCAACAATTTGCCTTTTGCAGCCGCCTGAAAAGAGTCTTGTAGAGAAGGAGAGGCGTCTCCCGAGCTTCCAGTGTCCTAACACCCAAGGCTGCAATCAAGCTTCCAGCTGCCCCCCGCTAAAATGGAGAAAACCAGTCTTTACTGACCAGGTATTTCCCTCCAAGTCTTCGTTCCTGGACTGCAGCTTCCTTGTCACTGCAGCAGCTGTGAGCTCACTCCCTGACCACGTGTGTGTGAGGGGAAAGCTCTGTATCCTGCACTGACTTCTGAAGTGTTCATCCCGTCCAATGTGATTTGGGTCCTGGCTAGTTAGGAGACCACCTCTTTGCGTACAGTGCCAGAGGCAGGACCCACCACCACCAAAGCAGCTGGTATTCCCTAAGCCCTCCCATCCAAGCCCTATCAGAGATGAAACACACCAGAACATTGTTATCTTCCTGCATCCTAACCAAGAGACCAGAAGGAACAAACCCCAGGATAAACCCTGGTCAGCAAGAATGAGCCTTGACCTCCTAGCTGGGATTTCTTTGCACTTTCCCCACAACAGGATAGCAAGGATTTTTTTTTTTTTAAACTGCATGGAATAACGGCTGGGGTGGCAGAGTGGATTTTACCGTCTGTGACAATGACAAGATGGGCGAGGCAGCCTCGCTACGTCAAGGATTCAGTCTCCTGCTTCTGTTTTGAGATCAGCTGAGCTTCCTTCAGCGACAGATACACCTCCTCTTGGGGGTCGTAGTAATAGAACTTCCGGATGTAGGAGATCAAAGGCCTGGAAAGGGCAGGGGCAGACACCTTAGCGATGAGTCAGAACATTTAAAGAGAGCTACAGATTCCTCCTGCTGCCCCACCCAAGGCCAATGGTGTCAACTCCGAACAGGAAAGCAAGAGGCTTTGCAGCCAGATGGCTCTTCTAAGACTCCACATTCATCCGCTAGCCACCACTCTTGTCCATTTGTTCGCTGTGCTACTGGCCATTGTGCCTGCTGTCCCTGCTCCAACAGCTCCTCACCTTGGCAAGCAGATGGCTGCGCCTGCCCAATGTCCCTCCCTTCCACGGCTACACATACAGATTCCCTCTTGCACTGCTCCATGGCTAAATGTTACAGCTGTCATGCAAGGTACCGACAGGCAAATGGAGGAATAGAGAAAGGGCTGCACTGCTAAGATTTGCCCTCTAGAGTCTAGGCCCAGAACCAGAAAAGTTCCCCCACCCACCCCGAGTCGTGAGAACGTACTTGGGCAGTGGGAGCTCTGGAATGTGGTCTATGCGGACAAGTTGCCTGATCCGGAAGCGGCAAAGGTGCTGGAGGGATTTGACGTTGCTGAACCTGGAGACAGGATACAGGAGCTGGACAGGCGTTGGAGGGAGACCTTAAAACCAAAACAGAGGAGAACAAGGTAAGGCTTTATTAGAAGCAAAGTAAGTTATTTATCAAAACCAGGAGGGAGCAAACTGACCCCAGTGGGAGACGAGACCGAGGCACTGCTTTACACAGGGAAGTGGAAAGTCTCCAAGAGGAGGGAGCCATTGCTTTCAGCTTGCATGGGTTTGCTGGTCATGTTCTACGTGGATGGGAGCCAGTCTCATGAGCAAATCCAGGGAGAACAGTCCCCTCTGATTAATACCCCATCAGTTCTGCCATTTCCAGCAGTGAAGCAGATTCAAGGATTGCGCATGTTTCCGACCAAGCTCTCTGGGAAGTAACAGTAGCCGAAGCATCACTTTATGAAGGAAAGCGACAGGGCTTTGAAAACCATGACATTTCAAGGATGCGGACGTCACGGGGGAGGGGAAGAGGAGACTGAACTGAACAGTTTGCATGGTGTAACCAGGGAGCAGCTGTATCGGCACTGGGAAGGGCAGGTTGGAATGAGCCTCAAACCATGAGGTAACTCACCCACTCTTGTGGCCAGGAGGCTGGGCATGGAGGCAGCAGCAGCGTCAAGTCCTGGGGGCAGGAATTGTATTGAATCACTGGAGCCAGCCCATGCACCGAACAGCCTTCTGAGATACCCACCCAAGCTAAGGGCAGGGACTGAACCCGCAGAGCTGAGAGGTCAGCAGCAGCAGGACTGTTTTGTCTTTTCAGAAGGATTCAGTACTAGTTCCTCTGTAACTCTCTCCTGCTGGCAGGGAGTTTTCAGACTGAAGCCTCTGAGGCCAGCAGAGCAGAGTGAAAGGAGAGAAGGCAAAAGCTCTTCACGCTAAGATGGGCTTGCAACTGCTCCAGGCAGCTCAGGAAGCCGTGAGCCAGCTTTTGAGAAAGTGAAGAAAAGGAACCAATTGAGGGTTCCCCCCCTGCCCCCGCAAAGAGGAATAAGCCTCTGGGAGCTCGGCCAGGAACTACAGGGACACAGCAAGAGATTTGCATACTGCACTAGCCATCTGCCTCGCTGCTAGCAGCCAGATACACTAGAAACCCCCACATCAAGAGGTTAACAATATTTCTGCTGCAATATAGCACACACAAGTGTGCAGAGGAGATGTGGATGCAAGGCACTGACTCAGGGAGACTACACCAGATAGCCAGGCAACGGTGCTTTGTTCGTAAAGGGTCAGAAATCCCTGCTGGCATAGGGGCTGCACAACCTGTTCAGATTCAGGGCTGCACCCCAGTGGGGAGTCACAAGGAAAGTGTTAAGATCCAGGTGAGACAGCAGGGGTGAATGTGCAGTTTGAGAGAGGCAAGCAGTGCCATTCAATGACCGATCCCAGGGGGGTGGGTGGGGGGGATGATCACCTGTCTGGAGTAAGTTGCTTTTAAATAAGCTACTCTCCTTCATAGAATCAGAATCATAGAATATCAGGGTTGGAAGGAACCTCAGGAGGTCATCTAGTCCAACCCCCTGCTCAAAGCAGGACCAATGCCCCGACAGATTTTTTGCCCCAGATCCCTAAATGGCCTCCTCAAAGATTGAACTCACAACCCTGGGTTTAGCAGGCCAATGCTCAACCACCTTGTAGAGAGGAGGGAGAGATTTCAGGGAGAAACAGGGGTCTGGAAGAAAAGAATCTTTCAGGTCTAAGCACATGGGGACAAGAGTAAGGGGAGCTGTATTAGTTACGCCAAGACATGGTGTGCGCAAATCTCTCTTATTGACTCCCCACACACCGAGAGGAAGGATGGGCTTGTGGTTGAGAAACAGGGACTCCCATCCGAGATAAATTCCCAGCTCTGTCTCCGATCCCATGTGTGATCTTGGGCAAGTTGCTTAATCACACTCTGCTCCGTTCTTATCTAGAAGAGGAGGATATTACTGTATCTCCTCCTACCTAGTTTGGTCTGTTTAGACTAATCTCTTTAGGGCTGGGGCTTAATGTTATATATAAGGCCCTTCGTTTTCAGTATTTACCGATTTTCTCCAATTCCCAGGTTTTGAAAAAGCCAGAATTCAGGTTTTACTGATTTTCACCTGGATTTTAGCTTTCAGGACCTGGGAATTTTTTTATTTTTGAGAATGCGCATGTGCAGAGGAAGTGCATGGGGCCACGCTGAAGGGCTGGGGTCAGCAGGGGAACAAAGGGTTGTAACCCCATGAGCACTGGCTCCCCTTCCAACCCCAGCCCTGAGAAGTGCGGGGGGCCCACACAGAAGGGTCAGGAGGGAGCTCTGCCTGGCAAGGGAAGCAGATGGGACTGGACGCCCTAGGGAGCAAGATGAGCAGGGAGCTTGGTCCTAGCTGCTGAGACCGTGGGGCCCACTTCTGATCCTAGCCCTTCAGTGTGGCCCCAGGAAGCAGGCGGGACCACACTGAAAGGGGCTCTGTCCAGCAGGAGATCAGTGCTCGTGGCGTGCAGACTTCTGCTCCCATCCTGACACCGACAGCCCCATCCAGCCGCATTCTCTGTGCAATGGGGAAGCAAGGGGTCAGAAAGCTGAGACATGGCAGCCGAGACCACCCAACCATTACATCTTGAGTACCTAACTCCCGCTCCTGTGAGTACTAAACACCCCTCCCTTCCCTTCCACCCGCTGCCCTTTGCTTTCCGTTTTTTCACCTATTTTCACCAAACAAATTCCCAGGAAATTAATAAAAACCCCAAAATGAAGGGCCTTAGTTATGCAGAGGGCCTAGCACAATGGAGCCCCAATCTCAGCTGGGCTCCCTAATTAGGACTATAATACAAGCTGTAAATTCACACCCTCGTCACCCTTACACTCTTCACACCTGTGTAGATATCACTACCATTCGCTTCCAGCTCTTTGCAACTTCCTATTTGAGTGTGGCTGAATGTGCGGATTCCTCACTCTCTGGCCATTTAATTCAGGGGTCACTGTGCATCCCCACTTGAACTTCTGTACCCCATTACTGCCCCCTTCAAATCAGTTTCACATTTATTCACTTTACAGAAGTATTTTCTTCCTCTCATACTGGAGTTATCCCATCAGATTCTGGATACAGGGGGAAGAGGGAGCCGGTGACAAAACACCCCAGCACACGAAGGCGAATTCTGCTGTCAGACTGCACTGGGGCAATAGGGAATCACGAGCACGCATACCGAGTTCGACTTTGGGGTGGAACTGCAGGAAACCTGTTTCCTAGCAGGCCACAATCAAACATGCACTGACAGAGCCTCACTAATGCTCCCTTCTTGTGGCAAGCACGGATGTATTCCATCACTGCTGCCCCCCAAGGGACTCTGAATCTACAGTAGCTACTGCTTGAGGCTCATGTTTAGCTCGCCACTTGGAAATCTTCCCATGCATCTGCACTGCTTTTAATGTGTCTCTGCCCAGCGAGAGCAAAGGGAGAACTGGAGAGCTGTGAAGTGTTGAGTTGCCCACAAGAAAGGGTTGCAGCATTGAGACTGGGGGAAAACAGTAAAGTTTCAGCAACTAGTTAACTGGCTACAAACCAGGCGCATGGTGTGATGTGCACCGTGGAGCACTAGGAAGTCTGTGTCGAGGGGGTGGGTCCATTGTCTAGTGGGTACAGCCACATCTGTAATAGCAATGAGCTATCCACTGCTATCGTGCTAGTGCTGAAAAGAACTGGCTAACAAGTGTTTCTTAACAGTGCAGGGATCCAGGGCTACTTACTGCTAAGGATAGGAGTAGATACTTATATCATTCATTTAAAGTGGATAAAAAGTTAGAAATCACCCAGTAATCCCTGCACTTCCTGGGTGTGGGAGATGTTGATATGAGCTCCTGCCAGGGGGAAGGTTATTTCCACAAGAAGCTGTGGGTGAGAGACTTTTCAGCCACACATACAAAGCAGATGTGCGAGGACCTTTGTCCTAGTATTGGTCAGAGCACACAAAACCAGAGCCCAATACACACAGCTCTAGGACTTGCCTGCCTGATCACAGATCAAGCACACACACAAAAAAAGTTGTAAGTAGTTTTAGGTGCAAGACTCACCTGGAACCCTGGATCGCAGGAAGTAAAGGAACTTCCCGTTTTTCGAGTGCATGATCGCTCTCTTTATAAACTCCACCACAGACTGGCAGCGATCCTCAAATTTGGGGTGACACCACAGACTGAAGGTTCCTTCCAACAAGAAATGTTTCGTATTACAAAGGGGGTTGGCAGGGAAGAGGAGAGAGACTCTAATCGGCACTGCTCACTCATGTCCCCAAAGGACAGATGACCGAGTCACCACCATCGCTGGCGCACTTGGCAATTTCAACAGACAGGCCAGCGACTGGGCTACCCTCTCAGAGCTGAATTAACATTGGCATTATGGCCCATGCCCACGTCAATGACAAGTACGCTTTTGCTCAAAAACGCCTCTAAGCCCTTGCTGTTGTAAAGAAGCCCCCCAAAATGTGACCTGAGTGTACCTGCTGCAGAGATTTCTCCATGAAACTGCAGATAACCTTCAGCAATAGCTCTGAGAGGAGTGACCTGACCAACTGTGTCTTGGGGGGGTGTGCTCTAAAGGGCCCCAACACCACCATCCCAGCAGAAGAATGTGGCTGGGACAGAGCACAGTGAGCCCAGCCGAACCAAACAAATACATCCCAGCTGTTGGAGTAAGTACCGGGGAGCCTGTGTCTCTAGACCCTTTGGCCATCACCTCTACAAGTGGGCACGGTGTGGCCCCATGTTATGACACGCTTCAGTCCAACCTTGCCCTCTCACTCTAGAGGCAGGGGTAAGGCACACGGATAGTGATACTTTCTCCCTTGTTGCCCTGTTGATACAAGTTCTGCATTAAGCTAGGGTTGGAAGTGATGAAACTGGGAAGAGCCACTATAGAGACAGCCCTCCCCCATCTAAGCTACTTCAAGATCTCTCCGTTAATGCGCCCGCGTCCTGGCCCCCAGGAGAGCACCTGCCGAAATGCCGCCGAATTTCAGCGGCATTTCAGCGGGGATGCCTCTCGATGACAACGCTTGTCACCGACAAGTGGCGTCATCGAGAGGCGACCTGTCGAAATGCCACTGAAATTCGTCAGGTGCTCTCCTGGGGGCCAGGACACGGGCGCACTAAGATGCCCCCGCGGGCACCGTGTTGGGGACTACTGCTCTAGCTCTATCACTTGTCACTTCCATTGGCTTATCAAAGTGCTCAGCTCTGCCGTTTTCAGAAACGCTGTAGCACATTCCACAGGCAGCTCAGCCAATCCTAGTGCAAGTGTGGAGTTAATTACACAAACAGGAGTGCTGAGGTCTTTCTGTAGGGCGATTCCTGGGAACTGCTGCGAGTGACTGGACTGTTGGAGTGGAGAGGCAGCTCTGAGCTTTGGGATTCATCTTTAATATTCGCCTGGGCCCCAGCGGCCCAAATCAGGGTCTCATTATACTATGCACCATACACAAAGACATGGGGTAACATTTTCAAAACCTCATTCGTTACTTAAGAGCCAAAACCCCAGGCACCTAGGATCTTAAGTCCCATTGACTTTTAATGAAACTTGGGCTCCTCAGGGTCTGTCACTTTTGAAAGTTTTATTAATGGACTATGCGCCAAACAGTTCATCATCTATGGCCCCACTCCTGCAGAGGAGCTAAGCACATGCTTAACTTTAACCATGAGTAATCCCATTTAAAAATCAATAGAACTACTCACATGCTAATAGCTAAGCACACACTTTAGGTGCGTTGATGAGCCAGTGTCTAAGCAACTTGTGAAGGGCAGTTGGGAAAGGGGGATACAACCAGACATGTACACAGTTGCAATTGATTATGGCCACACAGTGGAGGCAATGCTGAGTGACGGGTAGCAGCCTTACAGAAGTACAGGAACGAAGCTCTGTTAACAGAGGAATGAAGCTCTGGTAACCGAGACCTCTCGCCCTTGAGGTGTTAAACCTGAGGAGCAGCAAAGGAAACTTGCTCCAGCTCTTGCTCATGGTAGGAGAGAGTCACTGTACAAGAACTTTTGTCAAGAGGGCCTCAAATTACAAATTGCTACAGCATCTGCCCTTTCCAGCTTTATGGCAAGGGACACCGTCTAATGGGGAAGTGGGCTAGGCAATCTCAGAAGAAAAACCCTTTTTATAGGCATGTCTTTAGAGGTTAATTTTGGTATCCACTGAGGTTCCCAAGTACTTTGGTGCTTCTGCACCTAGTTAAAGGCTGCTGATTTGTCACAGGGGAGTTGTAAGACCATCTGTTTTGATGGTACCTCCTCACAACATTGAGTATCTCAGACATTTTGCTACCCTCCAGAACATTTTGTGCAGTCCCAACACAGAAAACCACATTTGAAATGCAAATACTTGGGGGCGGGGGGCAGCGGGCAGTATCCTTCAGCAAGATGACAAATGAGGCAGGAAGCTGGTATGAGCAACATGCAAAGAGTTCTCAGAATAGAAAAGCCACAAGATCAAAGTTAAAACTTCAGCTTGGACATCGGCAGTTTGTACCAGCCAGATGCACGAACGCTGAAGTTCTGCTCCAACACAGTAAGTGTGAAAGTGACGAAAGGCAAAGTAACTCATCAGCAATGACATCCCATGATCACCTCCCATTTAACAGGTGAAACATCAAGACTAAATTGTCCCAAAGTTTTAGCCTTGCTAGTCTCCAACAACCAAAGTAACTGAACTCTCTCATAAATTGCATCATAAGATGACAGTACAACGATTGCACACTGAGCTAGGTCTTCTATGCAGGTCAGACGTGACGATCACAATGGTCCCTTCTGGCCTTAAAGCTCTATTAATGAATCAATAAGCTTTTCCTTCCTATTTTCTTGCACAGCAACTTTGTAAGTCCATTAGCTCCTTCTTAATAAGCTTCCCCAAAGTGAAGCATGCAGAATGGGCATGGAGGAAAAGGGAATTTTATTATATTGCTCAGTTTCTCAATTGAGTGATGTTTGAGAAGGAGGGGGATGGGAAGATGCCGTTCAGAGGAGTTAAGGGATTAAATGGAGCATTCACAGCCCAAGACCCTCCCTCAGCCACTAAGTCTGTGATCATTATGACAAGAATAGTCCACAGAGATTGGTGCAACCTAGGCTAGTCCATGTGCTATGACAACTCGTGAGGTGAAGGGCTCCTTATTTAGCCTTCCCTGTCGTGAGAGAGTAGAAAAGGGTTTTGTTTTTTAATAGGATCGATCACACATGCAACTTAGAGCCAAATATTCCCACTTAGGGCCTTCATTATAGCCTCTGGGATCAACTCACAACAGAACCCTCACTGGGGTCTGCAGTTTAGCACAGAAGCAGAGGGCAAGGTATGGCTGCATTCAGTTTCCCCTTTGCAAGCATGTCTCTGCACAAGGCACTGTTCTGGGCTCCTACAAGCAGGTGGAGTTGCAGCGCAGAGCTGATTGGCAGATGGGCCGCAGTGAACGAGACCATTCCAAGAACCTGGCTGCGCTTACCTCTGTAGTGCTCCATTCTGGTGTGATGGGTGATACCCTGTGATCGGAAGCTTAAGCTCAGGATGTAACGAGGGTCGGAACTGTCTCGTACCAGGAAGGATCCATCTGGTTTCCCCTTCAGCTTCATTTCTGCGTCTTCCCAGTTCATTGGTCCCCAGTACCAACCACACTACCAGTAGAGAGTGCAAAGATATCTTCAGATTTCTGGTAAGCTAGAAAGGCACTTGCCCATTAACAGCTCCGTACTAAATGGAGTAACTCAACCATCAACGGATTCAAAGAACTGTCGGTCTTTTCTGCCCCATCCTAGCACCAGTGCGCTCCCAGGAAGAATAAACAGTTTGGCATTGTCTGTAGCTGTTGGCAAAAGCACTGCTGAAGCATTTCTTCGACAAGGCTAGCATTTCACCGCAAGAGGGCAATTTATACCAGGATGCCAAACTGCTCATTAACAACCCAGCCTACACTGGGGAAACAGCTGATGTGGGCCAAAGGTATCAGCCACAGGTCCCCCATAACCTGCTGCTGGGGAACACTTTAAGAGCAAGCTTAGACATGGTTACAGAAAGTCAGACCATATTAAACCATTTTGTTCTAGCTATACTAGCAGATAAACCTGTTTCATCACTCATCCAGGAAGAGAGAGAGTCAATCATTGACAGCAATGAGTAAATTTCCTAGAGTAAACAAGGCCATCGTGTCCCTCTACCACATACAAGCAACATCTCTTTACACATGTAAGCTACCAGAATAAGGAAGACATTATCCCTCTTCCAATTATATCCAAGTGCTTCTAAAGCTGGTGAGGATATACAAGTGAGGAACTGATCACTGGCAGGGCTATCATTATGGGAACACATCTTTCCTTTTGTCCTATCTCCATCTCACGCTTCCAAATGCATATGGGGGAATAATGAAGCCCATAAGGCTGATCTCTGACTTAACCCACGAACAGTCCAACAACGGAGAGTCTTTGCCCACTGGAGGTCTTGTAAGAGTGACCCCAGATCTAGACCCTGCATGAAGCCTTTACCTTTTCCAGTTCTCGCAAGCTAGCGGCAAAGCTGCTCGAGTCTGGTCGGTAGAGAGGACAGTGAAGATGCTGGGTGGTCTGGCTGTTCACTGCCTCTGTCGGTCTGAACGGGACGATCCGGGGAAACGCATCTGCAGGGAAACAAACAATGGCAGGCAACGGTCACTCATTTACAAGCAATACTGCAAAGAATAAGAGCCGCCCTCCCCAAACAGGCCCTGGATTCTAGAGGACAAAGCAGGCGCAATGAAGCCATGGCATAGAAAAAGCAGCTTTACTGATGGATGGACAGTGTCCTTAGGAATGAGGACAGAGAGAGGAAACCTGGGTAGCAACTCCAAGAGAAACTAATTCACTGTCTTCACCACCTATTCACCTGTCCCCCCTCAGAGGCCTGTCCATGGAAATGCCAAGGCCTTTTCACCTTTTAAAACAGATTGGAGAGGAATGTTGTTAAAGTAGCTTAGGCCCAAAATTTGACAGCTTAAAAAACTAGACACAGGAAGACAGGAAACGGAAGGTTAAGTGATAGAGCTAGGTAGCTACAGAGCCCTGTATGTGATTTTACTCCGGTGCTACAAAACAAGACGTCTTTTAAACCTAGGGAGCCAGTGTTGAGCCCTATTCCCAGAACTACGCTAACACTAGCAGACAAGAGGCCCCAGTGATCACAGAAGACACGTGTTAGGCCATGCAGTGCCTCCTGCAGCCAGTTTAGGGTTAGAGGCTGTGATTCATGCACATTCCAGTTCTGCTGAGCCGAAGGGAGGAAGTGGAGATTTGAGAGTTGCCAAATGGAAGAGGGTAACTAAGCTATTATGAGCAATGCAGACAGCCACATTACATGTACAAATAGTTTAAAAAGGAACCTAGAGGTCTGACTCAACCATGTCCCAGTATGTGACAACATGGGTAGAAGACCAGCTCAATCTTGCATTACCTGAACGGGCCAAGGGGGCAGCACCCCACCCTTGCTATCGTTCTGACAATCAATACAGACTTCAGTAAGGTCAGACATTTGCCAAAAAAAGATTAGTCCAGATCTCTGCACAACACAGCCTTGCCACTAAAACTAAGCTGACCTGGGGCATGGGGTGGAGGAGGCGGAGGCAGAGGGAAAGACTGCAGGGAAGACCCCATCGGACCCACTAGAACAGATGTAGGCAGCGTCCCACTGATATCATCTAGGAGAGAACAAAAGCAAGAGAGGTTGAGAATATAGGAAAGTAAGCGAGCGGCTACATCGCCAAGCACCTGCCAATGAAGCAGGAGCAAGCCCAGTATTCAGCTCCGCCGGCAGTGCTGAGCAGGAGGGGAAAGGGTGGCACATTAGCCAACAGCTCAGCCTTTCACTAGCTTCTCTGAAAAGCAGATATTGATGTAACCTCAGAACTTGTGTCACGCAGTATCACCTGGACACATACACCACCTCTCCTGCAAATCAAGAAGTTAGCTTCTAAACTGGGTATTTAGGGAGAACGTGGCTGGCAATACAAGATTAAGAACATCAATAGGTTTCTGAGTGTCTAACGGCAGCCCAATATGCAGCCACATATGAGACATGCAAGTTTGCGTTTCAATCTCAGAAGCCAGGGAGTGCTGTTGAGTTAGCATGCTAAACCCGGGAGAAAGGGACCACCTCACAGTGTTCTACAACAACCCTCCCTGCCAGCTGATTCAGCAGCAGCACTGGATATGGAATTGGAAGAAATCCTTTGCTTGGGAAGGAGAGATCAGTTTATTGGAAGGGATCCTGTAAGAGCCTGCATTGTACTCCAAACTGGAAAAATAATTCCATCCCTACCACTTACAGCCACAGACATGACCAGGAAGGAAATTCTAGGGGGATGTATGTAGAGTACCTAGCAGGCTGAGGCTTCTCCGTGGCGGAGGTGGAGGAGTCGGAGGGTGAGGCGAGGTCAGTCCTCGCTGGGAGATGTCCACATCCACTAGTGACACAGTTTCACCTGAAGATTCATGGAGAGAGACTGGTAAGAGTTTGCACCTTCTCCAGAGCATGCAAAGGGAGGAGACAGTCAAGCAGCAGGGAGGTGGCTTTAGAAAGTTTTTGGAGGTCAGTTTCCATGCAGGTCAGAGGCCTCTGCTTCAGTCTCATATTAAATGCTTTCAAGTTGAATTTCAGGGTGGGTGTGGGGCTGGCTCACTCTAACACCTCCCAGGGGCTCCCACCTCCTAGGTGCAGGACCCAATCCCCAGGTCACACACCCAAGCCTGCCAAAGGGTTTTAGAGAATTTTGTGGCCCTCTATCATCTTAAAGTTGCCTATCCCTGTCAGAAGTCTTATAGACAACACTCTTGTTGACTTCAAGGGGAGTTTGCCTGCCAACAGCCTACAGGATCAAGTGATTTTGGGTTAAACACCTGCTTACTGCTGCAGAGTAGCCCTTAAGATCAGCGTCCTGCTTGAACCAAATAACTGGGAGAGCTGGTCAGGCTTTTAGGTTACCTAGCTGGTATCAACCCAGGTGCTCAAAGGTTCTGGACCCCCATTGCAGTGAACAGGTGTTAAAACACGGCAATAAAATCAGGGAAACATCACCAAAGCTAAACTAAACTAACCCTAAAGCAATCCAGCTGACAAATCTACAAGTTAGTCCCACTATTGGATTGGACTCGCATCAAATACTAAAAATAACCAAGCCTCATCAATTCTAAAGAGGATTCTAAGCAGGTAGCTGGCTGTGTAGTTTGAAATTCTTTAGCTGGAATTTATAAAAGTCAATCAAATCCATAACTTGGGGCCGGTTAAATATCTTAATATTGAAACTGAACCATCTGAATCACAACCTCAGAGCCAATTATAAAGCTTCCTTCCCTCGATTTGAATTCTCGTGGGTGGCTAACTCTCTCAAGCCCTCTCAAGATGTAATATTTGCATTGTTATAGCACCCAGGAACCTCAGCCAAGCACTATGTAAACAATGAACAAAAAAGGATAGCCCACTTAACAGAAGTCTGGATAAGCAGAAGTTTGACAACTCTTGTTTACTAGAAATTACAGATGGCAATCTCAAGTCTCTGGATTTTTAAAACAGAACACGCTGAATAATTGTAGGAAACAAGATTGAAGGCGGTTTACTTGGGTAGCTTCTCTCTTTCAGGTGCCTGCCCCACGTGTGGGTGCTCACACCTGCGTGCCTACAGCCACACTTTCACTGCCACCCCCTAAAAATAAAGCTAAGTAAAACAAAAGACAGAATAAAAATACTTAAGGTAACGGGGGCTGTAAACGCATCAGCTCTCAGTCTTGGGGACTAGAACCTAGCTAATTAAGGATCCAGCATTTCCCACTAGTGGACCTCCAGGTGCAGGGAGAAACGGGAAAAGGAAGGAGTGGCCTGGTAGTTGAGGTCCTGACTTCCCCACCCCAAGGTGAAGAGTCTTAAGATTCTTGAACTCGAGTCTCCCCATAGGTAGCTTATTGACCTGGAAGGCCAGGCAGGCTTCTGGCCTTATCTTTGATTTCCAAGACCTTTGGACAAATCAGGTACAAGGCCCCATGCAATTTGGTCCAAGCAGGTTCTAATTAGGTCATCCTTAGTGAGTATCAATTTTTGGAAACGTCCCATTTAAATCAGCAAATAAAAAACTACCTGGTGTTTTGCATAAGAGAACCTGACGTCTACGAGCAGACAAAGATATCAATAATCCAGACACAAGACCATGCCAACTTCCTCAAATGGTCTCATGTAAGTGAAAAGGTCTTGAGATAACACTGTCTCCAGATTACAGAAAGTTTAGTTACTTAGAAGAGTTTTGTCAATCGGAAAAACCTGAGTAACAAAAACAGTCACAACATTCATTCACCGGCAAAATTAAAAAGTGATTTCAAACTTGTGATCAATTTAGTCATTTCCAGTTTCTTCTCTGCAGTTTCTCGGGAGAAAAGTTACTTTAAAACCCATCATGAAGAAGTCCATTAAAGTTTTAATTTCTTAAAAGGTTATACAAGGTTTGTATTCCCATGTATGCTCTCTCTCACACACAGTGAAGATCCCAGGCCCTGGCAACACCTGGGGAGGTGGTGGTGTTAGCAGTTCGGCTTTGTCAATCTCTGGTTTGCAGAATGAATGCACATTCTGCACATCTATGGGAAGCTGGGCATGTTTTGGAAAAAAACCAAGTGTGTGCTTAAAATGACTTCTGTGAGGGTCTCAACTCATGAGGAAATGGAGAAGATGAAGCGCTATGGCTTGAATTCTCCCCAATCTTTGTTTGTGGTGTTAGCTCAGCTCACTTTGATGGAACTAAAAGCTGGGAGGGGGCAGAATTCTTTTTTTTACAAGTTCCAAGCAAGGTAATAAAATTACCTTCAAGGTAGGCAGCTCTCGGCACTGTCACTGCTCAGCACAAAGGTCTGCCAGAACCCTATAAAGGGACATCAATATGTGCGTGCTCCTCTTCCTCTCAGACACCAAGCCATATGCAATTTCCAATCCCACCTGCCAGGTACTTTCAATGCACCCATCACCATATTAGCTGGGTTTCTATTGATACCTGTATCAAGAAGCAAATGGGATATGCAGGAAGCCCTTTGCTTTTATTGATAGCCAGTCTGATCTCAACCCCATACCAACCAAAGCTCTGGGCATCCTGAGAAACACTTAAAACCACAATACTGAAGTTGCCACCTACATGGTCCAAAGCCAACAGCCCCTCTTCTTCCACCACACATTCCCAGACAGCAATTCCACTACAGCACTGGCTCAGCCCTCCACCAAGGCCCATGCAAAGGCTGCTGGTTTGAAGCATCCCCTAAAGGTTAATGGATTTGGGCCGCTACAGACCAACATGCTGGGGAGAAGCATTCCAACAAGGGCCCATCACACAGAATATGACCTCCAGCCCGTTTGCTCTTTTCCACTCAGAGATCAAGCTCACACACCCACCTAACACCACCACAGCATTGGGTCATGGGGAGAGGTAGTTTCAGGCAGGACAGGCACAGGACTCTAACCCTTATCACCCAATGGATAAGACACTGGCTCACCGCAAGCTTCTCTAACAGCAGGCCTTGATTCTGGATTCGGTTGTGCACAGCAACTGAAGTAGAGCCACTTGACTATATGCTTGTTGGTGCAGGAACACACTGTTGTGATTGCACAGTGCCTAGGGCAGGGTCCTGGTATGTGACTGGTGCTCTCCATTACAGACATCTGCACCGATGCAACTGCACCAGTACAAAACCCAGTACAGAAGTGTTGCTTGCACCAGGGTGAAGATTCCTGCTTTTAAACATGGTAGGTCACACTGGTTATACTGCTGTGGCTACAAGTGCCAGCATGTCTAATGAAGGCAGCCCTTTGTGTGCTAGGATCACAGTTCAGACTCCCGTTGCCCTTTCAACAGGGGAAAATAAAAAATTATGAAGCAGAATGAGGAGCTGTGTTCCTCAGGGCTGGTCTACACAGACTTGCTTCTGATTAACTGTTCCTGTTAAGAGTGTCCCACACAGGCATTTAATAAGGAACAGCTATTATGCTTTAAATTCATACCCTACCTTTACCCACATTAACTTCCCAGTGCAGACCAATCTTATACTGGGTTCTTGTTTTAGGGGGTTGTGAGTTTATAATTCCTGGTGGATTGCATAGCTCTTAGTAGATGAACAGAAAGGAAGTCATAATTATCTGTATTTAAATCTAAAGAGTAACACCTAAAAGTGTAAAATAAAGTGAAACACTTCATCTTTCTATTCTTACCTGTGAAGAGGGGGCTGAAAGCAACCGGAGAAAAGGCACTTTGAGTTCTTGTCAATCGGGGTTTCCTATTAAGAGAAAGAGCTAATGAATTATACAGGAAAGTAGCAATTCTTCCTCAGCTCAGGAAAAACTGTTCAGCTTGATCTTCTGAAAAAGCTGGTAGAGCTTAACACTACACTTGCAATGCAGTTTAAGGCTTATGAGAAAATGTATGCAAATATTAAGCCAAACCTGCTTTAGAAAAAGTACAATCACCAATACACAAAGCTAAGTCTCAGTCTTCATACCACATCTCTAAATAGATAAGTAACAAGTTAATTTCAGGAGGAAAGTCAGTTAGAGCAAATATACTCCAACTTGAGTCGCGCAGCCTATTTAAAACTGAGACAACGCTATGTTGAGCTAATTCTTTCCCTAGGTTGGCCATTACATCAAGATGCCTTAGTGAAACACATACCACCAAGACAGAGTTACAGGTTACATGTGGCATGCCAGACCAGTTAACTCTGCATTGACACTCACGCCACGCGCAAGTGTCACATGAGGTACACAGCCTTCTTGAAACAGTTTGAGAGATCAGGTGAACTGAGGAAAAGCTGCTCTCTAAGCCCATTCAGCTACATGGAAATGTAGCTAAAACATACCTCTGAGGACTCCTGTAAGATTTCCTTTCCAAAATTTACCTAGCACAAGGCTTACAAATTTAGCCACGTACTACCACTGCCCAGTGAAAATTAGCCTGTACAGTATCCTTGACTGAAGGATCCTAAAGGGCTTTGCACAGTTGGGTATTATCACCACTGTGACTTGCTCAAGGATCCAAGTCCATTGCAGAGGTGGGAACTGAAACTCAGCAGTCTCCCTTCCAAGGCACTCCTCTAAAATCTAGCTCTTCGTGCAAGAGGTGATCTTGCAACAGTAAAGACAGAGAGTTAAAAAAGCGGTCAGAATTCTCTAATTTGATCCCTTGCTTTATACTTGAAAGTACTATTTATAGAGAGCCCAACCACAATGGTATCTGAGCACAGCCAATGCTGACCATGAACTGTTGTTTAAAAAAGCCTCCAACAGGCAGACCGGCTGGCCTACAACCTCACAGGAAGCAGTTTTTTTGTCCCACAACAAATAAAGAAACTAGCCTGTTTAAAGCTTGCTTTACAGAAGTTTAGTTTCATGCTAGAAGCTGCAAGACAAGGTTCCTGTGTTGGGGGTAAGAAGTACATGGCTGCTACTTGAGTGTTTCCAGGCAAATCAAGCCTGAATCTTGGCCTTTGTGCAAGACATGATCTTAAAAGTGTGCTACAGAATTCTAAGAAGAGTGTCTACAGTGGTAGCTCCCAGTATCGCAGACAGCAAGCTAATACTAGAGCATTGTCTTAACAAGACTCTACCCAACTGCTGGCCACTTGAAAGATGTCCAATGCACTACTCCGGAAATCTCCCCCCAGGCCAGATGAGTCAATTACTTAGCGCCATGCTTCACAATTTAAGAGCAGTGCCATCCAAACAAACATGTTTTTCTACATTCAGCCTTGCAACATTGACATGAAGATTTACCAACCTAGACATAAGCCCTTCTTTCCCATCCTTACCATGATGGAAATGCCAATATTTTACTTGCCCATCCAGGAGACTCTCTCACCCTGGGCAAGTTGGATTTTACAAGGCTGACTTGGTAACTCTTGAGCTCTCTTCTTCACCTCCATTTTTAGATTTGCAAGGAGGAAGCGCTCTCCATAATCTGAATGCTTCCCTTAAATCCACTAAAAGGTTTTGCCTTTGTCCTTTGGCTGTCCTATCACCAGCCTCTTAAGATGCTAGCCAGTTTCAGAGAAAGTTATCTGTCTCCCATCTTCTGCAAAGTGTTAAGCTGCACAGAATATCAATTTAACCAAGTTATTGGAACACTGAAATCTAAGCTCCAGTTTTGTATCACTGGGCATTAAAAGCTGTTAGAGTGCAGAATATGCAAGTATAATCCTGCCTTTTCTGCAGGGCATGCAAAATTCTGCTGCCATTTATACCCGAGTAACTTCATTGACTGATGGGGTAGCACAGGTGTGAAGGAAGTATTTCATTCTATTTTTGCAAATAAGGACAGTAGTGAGAAATACTCCTACCATTTAGATACTGATCACTTTTATGGAATCACTTAAAACCAAAATAGTTTGGCATTAAACCTCTAGCCATCTATTATTGAAGCCCTATTTTATCCTTAGAGGAATGAATAGCACGGAGCAGAAACATTTTAGACCTCTCTGTGCCATTACCAAAATGGCTACATTTTTACGCTACCATTCTATAATCATGTTTAAAAAAAGCACCATGTGTTATTTCTCACTTCTAGATCTGAAGTGGGGTCAGATCCAGATATGATTCACAAGGACTGGACTCTGCTACATTTCACTATTAAACTCAAACGATCTCTTCTAACATTTCCTTTCCCTCTTCTCCTCAAGCACAGCAATGGTCTCCAAATGATGGTGGAAAATATTAATAGTAATCAAGTGTGACCGTCAACAGAACACCGCTGCCTCAGTTTAACTTATTACAGCAGAAGATCCCTTAAGTGTCCTGAGGGAGCCATAAGTGGGCATTACGGTGAACATGGCAGTTGCTAAAGAATGCTAGTGATGGAATTTCCAAGCGGCTCACATGACATGAACGCAAGTCTGAGCATCAGATGAGCCATATCAAATATCACAGATGACATGGCTAAGATGGGGTATCTTTAAATCATTAGAGATCAGAGGAGAAGACAGTGTTTTAGGTTCAGTTGTCCATCAAATCAATAGCAGCTGAGACAATAGCCATGAGAACTCATTGTTCTGTAGTAAGTTAGGACAAGGTGACTTAAATCTTTTCCATTTCCAGTTTCTGTAATTGGTTCCAGACAGGCAGAGATGGTAATAAGTTAAATTGGCTTAGATCAAAGTCCTAGCCAGTCATCCCCACTGGGGTCATGTGACAAAGGGACTGTAAAAAAAGATCAAATCCTTGACCGTTGGGTGGGCAGATGCTGCTTGCCAGAGCTGTACGTGAACTAGCTATTGTAAACCGGCTACAAGACTTGGACCCAGGGGCGGCTCTAGCTTTTTTGCCGCCCCAAGCACAGCAGTCAGGCTGCCTTCGGCAGCACGCCTGCGGGGGGTCCCTGGTCCGGTGGAGCGCCTGCGGGAGGTCCACCGGTCCCGCAGCTTCGGCGTACCTGCCGCCAAATTGCCGCCGAATCCGCAGACCTCCCGCAGGCAAGCCACCGAAGGCAGCCTGACTGCCGCCCTCACAGGGATCAGCAGGCTGATCCCCACGGCTTGCCGCCCCAGGCACGCGCTTGGAGCACTGGTGCCTGGAGCTGCCGGTGCCTGGGCCACAAGCCTGCAACTGGATTCACGCAGGCAGCCTCTTATTGAAGTCATTGGGACTCTGCCTGTGCAGATGCAGTTGCAGGATCCATGCCTAACTCTGCACTCACACGTTTAATCTGAATGGAGCAGTGGTGCGCAATGGCTTCGGAGAGCCATTTCTGTGATGCAGCATTTATATATATATATCAATGCTCAGGCCCAAAGGCAGGAATGTTGCCATGGGTATCCCTATATTCAGTTGCAGTCAAAGTCCACCCCAGTTCATCAGAACAGACTATTGATCTTATATAATGGGGTCAGTTTTCCTTTCAACTTTTGCTACATTTACTAAGCAGAGTTGCAACATGGTCCCTCAGGAATCTGAATGCTATGGATTGCCTGGGCTGCAACTTCAAATACTGGGTATTCTGCTTAGCAGTAACATTTAAGAAAAAGTCGCACTAGGTAAACACCCTTCTGCAGTATAGAGACAAAATGTCTAAGCGTCAGTATCTTAGAACAGGAATTATTTGGGAAGGAGGAAGGGGCCGAGAGTCAGATATACTGACAGGAATCTGCCTGAAAGCTAAGTAGCAAGTCCAGGAATAGCAGCCTTTGACTGGAGCAAAAGTCAACTTTGAACTAACAGGAGAAGCTTTCCCCTTAGACTGCTGCAGTCTCTTCCCCAGTCCTAAAATTAGTCTTCATGGAACTGGGTTTCCCTGCAAAAGCCCCGAGCAGCGATATAATCTGGGCAGGTCAGCCATCTGTGGCTCATTTTAAATGCCATGCCTATACTAGTTAAAATAAACTTTTTTTCAACATGTTAGCTAACAAATGTTAAAACTACAGCATGCATTGTCTGCACCAGGGTTTTAACATGCATTAGCTGATTGAGGTAAACCCAAAGGGAGAGCATAGGCTTTACCTCAACCAGCTAACACGTAAACATGCCTTGTTTACACTAGACTTTTCACAAGTGTTAAAGATTCCCCTTTTTCTCCTAGTGAGGACAAGGGCAAAGAACCAGCAGTCTGCACAAAACACCGCTAGCCATGAGGAACCTGCACATATGGGCATCCTTGGGAGAGCAACTCAGCTAAGCAGTGCAGGTGAATTGGTATCTTGAGAAAGGGTACTCAGCACACAAGTTAGGAAACCTAAAAAATCTTCCGTACTTTGAGGGAACTTGGGAGAAGGAGAAAAGACACCATATAACCCCAGACGGGAAGTTAAACTAACAAAATAGGGGGCAGAAGGAGCTGTAAGAACCCTGGTGCTGCCCCACTGCTAAAGCACAGAGGGTCCAGCAAATGTGGACAATGCAGTACGTGGTTCCTTGAAAGCAGCCTTTCTTCCTTCCCACATCTGCACAGAAGCAGATTGCGCACATAAGGCTGCAGGCCCTAACCCACTCTTCTTCACTGGCACGAGATAGCATAAAGCTCAACTCTCTAGTAGCTAGCAATGGATGCTCCACTAGGAAGCCTCCTGGCGAGTAGGGGAACTGGAACAAAATAGCGATGCAAACCAGTGATGCACCTTCTTTCCTATCCCTCACAAGGAGAACTCCAGGAAAAAGTGCCCATGTGATCAGAAGGCACAGTTCAAATCTAGACCTTTTTGAGAGGACTTGTGAAGTTCGATTCAGCACATTGAGCTAATCTTTGTTAAAATACTGCCTAATGTGTGCAACAGAATCCCATGTTTCCGCGTGTAAGAGTTGGAAATTGTAAGAGCAGTGACCATTAAATTCTCCTACAAAAGGAAGAATCCATGTGGCAGTATGTTCTTTCTGATAGAAATCTGTTAAAATGTAACTGCTAATTTCACGCCACTTTATTTCAGTTCTCAGAAATCCTAAAGACTTCCAGTTCTGGTCAATAGCAAGAACAAGGAGTGAGTGAATAAACCACAAGTACATTAGCAAAATAGTGTTGTTACAAGCAAATGGAATCTCTCTGCCATCTAAGGTCCATTTATGGTAAATGGAGCTTGTAGTAAGCCACAGTATAAAGCAGCTTCAACATCTCACATGTAGAGAACCACCAAGGCTCATCTCAGGAGTGCATTAACAGTACTTAAGGCTCAAACACATTGACCAGCGTTAAGTGGTAACAAGCTGACACTGCAATTTAGCCAAGAAGTTCCGAGGCTAACTCATGACATCCCCTATTTAGAAGAAGCCAGTAATTTCAGTCGCTCACCTTACTGGTGTAGGCTGGGAAAGGTTTTTGGCATATTGGCTGCACAGTTACCACAATCTGGTGGTCTGGGCCACAACTCTCCAAAGGTTGTTTGCTACTCGCTCCCGAGATGGTTGGGGGATTTTCTTGCTCACCAATTATAAATTCTTAAACTATGCCCTTCTATATGTCCTCTCTTCACAAAAGGACTTGCATTAGGCCAATCAATTCTCCTGGTCAAGGACTAGACTGTTTCCAGAGTCCATTAAATGCTGCTCCTGGGCTGACCAGAAACTTCCTTGAGATCTCAGCAAGGCACTCCCTGCCTCCCCACCAACAAAAGCCAAGTAACGTCACCTCTACAGCATCCCCAGCCGCAGAAGCTGGGATGTAGCCTCTGCAGTGCAATGGAAGCTTGGAACTCCAAAGCCCACAAGGTAACATGAAGAGCAGAGAACAGGCCACCATGGGAGCCCCTTTTGGTCCCAAATGCTTCACTCCTCCTGCTGAAGCAGTTTCCTTTTGTCCCTATTAACTTATGGCTGTCACAGGAACAAATACAAGCTCACTGGGTATGCAGAGCTCACATGTGACTATTCCTACTCCAGCGTTGAATATTATTGCTGAAGTCATATTGGAAGCGGCCCAGGAGAACATAAGGCTCATTCTTTTGACACTGTTCAGCTCTACAATTCTTTTCATCAGTGGTTCACGAGATAGGTGCTGACTTTAGAGTTCCAGGAATAAACAAAACAGAACAGTTCAAACACTGGTTCAAAACCCTAAAGTCACCTGTTGATGGAGACAACAGCACTGCTAGTATCACCAAGTCTACAATAAAATTTAGATTGTGATACTAGTGCTTCCTAATTTTTGGACAAAGAGGGGGTTGTTTTAGTTGGTGTTTACGGGCCACTCTACATTGAATGGTGGCTTAGAATGTACGCTAACAGCTTATGCTAAACACCCTGTTCCACCTCATATTTAGCTGTGATGCTGGGACTATCTTTCCCAGACCTGAAGAAGAGCTCGGCGTGGCTCCAAAGCTTGTCTCTCTCACCAATGGAAGTTGGTCCAATAAAAGCTAACACCTCCCCCACCTTGTCAATCCAAATGCAAGACAAGAGACAGCAAATGGAAACGGACAAATAGATGGGGGTAGGAAACAATGAGACAGTACAGGCCAGCACAACAGGCTGCAGTCTCAGCACACTCCAAGCCTAGCCAATGTCAAGTTTTTTTTAGGCATGCCATGACTGCAGTCACTAACCGAAGAGCTGCAGTTAGAAAGCTCTAGCAGTAATCAATGGCCTGATGAACTAAAGCCTTCTTAAACTAACAAGTTCTGCCCTGAGGATGCATACACCAGATACAACAACAACTCAAGAACCCAAAAGCCCATGGCTCATGCTCCTGGATATTTAACAACTATTCCTTCCCAGGTGCTGCTCCCAAAGCATTGTTGGGAGTATATTCCTGCTTACACCTATATTTCATATACCTGACCTCTGTTGGTGGGAATGCTGCACCCCTCTGAGCAGGGACTTAACAGCAACAAGCACGATATTGGCTATACATAACCCATGCCCTCCTTGGACGTTTGTGCTGAGAACAGACTCATGATGCATGCCTGCCCATGGAGCTGAACGGGCATGCTGTTACATAGGCATGCCAACCTCCTTCTATCAATGACAGGAAAGTTCCTACAGAGTACCCCATGCCCCTCCTGGTGAATGGACACTAAGGTATCCTTCTGCCCCACACCATGGCAAACACTTGTCCTCTCCCATACCCCCCTCCCACCCTTACAGTGAAAGCACAGAGGCTACATGCCATATTACATATCCCTCTCCCTCCCTTGCATTAAAGGTGTACACCCTGGCATACACACACCTCCCCAGTATGGCTTCTCTGGACCTTTGCAGAGAGAGCACAGGTCAGTGTGTAGGCTGGCCTCATTCCCTACACCCTTAGGCCAAGAGCAGGTGCACGGGTTGTTGCTACTCGCATGTGCCGCCACCACCTCCATACTCTTGACATCTGCACCCACAAGCCCACTCAGACCCTTGCCTGGAAAACATGACCCTACTGCATCAGGAACATGATGGGGGCACCCCCAAAGCGCTTGCTCCCTCTGAGAGGTCAGCATGATGCAGCGCAACCACTGCCCCTGTGACCCCTGACGTCTTGTGCAAACAGCGCCTCACACCCCCGTGCTTAGTGCATGGCTACTGTAAGCCTGCCCCCCACAACCCCCCAAACAGCCCCAGCCCACCCCCTCGGTGTCCTGCCCCAAGCCTGCGGAGTTCACCAGTGCCCTGCCCCCCCAACACCGGAGAGCCCCCAGTCCCGAGCCTCCTCGCCCCCCGTACCTGCCCGAGTCCTGCTCCCGGCCCCTGGGGCTGGACACGTCGGTCAGGCTCCCGGCCGAGGCGGGCAGCTCCCCCGAGCGCCTCCTGCCGGCGGCGGGCTCCCCTCCGGTGGAGGAGCCGCTGCAGCTCTTGGTGCGGAAGAAGCGGCTGAGGCGGATTTTGAGCGAGCCCTTCCTAGCGGCGGGGCCGCCTGCCCCGGGCGGCGCGGCGGGGGCGGCAGGAGGGAGCGGCGGCGGCGGCTGGGCCCGGCCCCCCGGCCTCCCTCCCACGCCGGCCCCGGCCCGGCCCGGGCTGCCCAGATCCTCCTCGGAGCCGCTCTCGGCCTCGTCGGGCTCCAGCGCCTCCAGCACCAGCAGCGCGTCGCTGGTCTCCTCGGCGGCCGGGCCGCCCGGCGCGGGCAGCAGGCTGAGGCAGGGGCAGCCGCCGGGCCCCTTCCCGCGCTGCAGCTCCAGCGCCGCCAGCTGCAGCTCCAGCCCGGCCGGCGGGAGCCCGCCCCAGCGCGGGTCCCCCTTGGGCTCCAGGGCGCAGCGGTGCCGCGGGCAGAGCAGCTCCGAGGGGCCGGGCCCGTCCCGCCCGGGCCCGCCGGGCCGCCCCCCTCCGCCGGCCGCCCCACGTTGCGGAACACCATGAGCTGCGGCGGCGGGCGGGAGCCCCTCAGCGGCGGCGGCGGGGACCCCGCCGCGCCGCCCTCCTCAGCGGGGCCCTTGGAGCCGCCGCCCGGCTGCGGCCCGGCCCCATAGCCCAGCAGGCGGCTGAGCACCCGGTACGAGGCCGCCGCTGCTGCCGCCGCCGCCTCCCCTCCCGGAGCTCGGCCCGCTGCATCCCTCCGGCCCGGCTCGGGCGGCGCCTCCCCGCAGCCCCGGGACCCACCGCCGCTTCCTTCCTCACCCTCAGCGGGGGCCCTGCCGCCGGCCACGCCCCCTCACTTCCGCCGCCGGCCACGCCCCTTCGCTCCGGTCCCTTCCGCCGGCCGCGCCCCCCCCGCCGTAGGCCACACCCCTCACCTGCGTCCCTCGAGCGACGTTAGCCCCGACGTCCCAAGGCCCCACCCCTTAACTACGTAACTCGCCCTACGTCAGCCGCGACTCCAATAGGCCCCGCCCCACAACCGAATACAGGCCGCGCCCCCTTCCCTAGGCCCCAGCCCTGTTCCAGCCGAGGGTTGCTCCGCCCTGTCTCTGATAGGCCACGCCCCTACCACAACCTAGGCCCCACCCCTTCTCTTGTAAGCCACGCCCCCCTGATTCCCTGCCCCACAGTGAGCCCTATGCGCCCCTACCCTTCCTCCTGGCGCTGGGCCTGATGTTTGTTGTGATGGGCGCTGTCTGTGGGTGGGGCTTAGCCTGCCCTCTGATTTCCCCTATCCAGCCCGTCACTGTGGTTGCCGATTATGGCCTGGTGTGACACTGACCTAGGGTGATCAGACAGGAGCTATGAAAAAGCAGGATGGGGTAGGGGGTAATAGGCGCCTATATAAGACTAAGCCCCAAATATCAGGACTGTCTCTATAAAATCGGGACTTCTGGTCACCCTACACCCGGTGTTCTCAAACTGGGGGTCGGGACCCCTCAGGGGGTCGAAGGTTATTACATGGGGGGTCATGAGCTGTCAGCCTCCACCCCAAACCACGCTTTGCATCCAGCATTTATAATGGTGTTAATGGTCTGACCCAGTGTGGCCCTTATTATCTTCACTTGGCCTAGCTCACCATTCTCCCCATATCCCGTCACAGCTGCCTCCAGACCCCCTCCTCCCTCTCGGCTCTGTAACCTAGGCCCCCCCGCTGCCCCCATCCCTCCCAAAGCATTAGTTAAGGTCCTTATTCGGGACCAGTAACATTGCTCCTCGATCTCATCTGCTCCTCACCAGGGCTAGTTCCTGACTCAGAGCCCCAAATGCTGCGGCTGAAAAGAGGAGCGTTCATCAAGCACTTACAAGTCCAGCAGAGATTCAGCCCCTTCACATCTCAATGGAGCAAGTGCTAGAAAGGCAGTGTGACCTAGTGGGTAGGACGCTGCTCTTAAACTCCGGGGACTTGGGGTCTAGTCCCAGCTCTGCCATTGGCCAACATGTGTGAGCTTGGCTGAAGTGGCATGGGCGGGAGAGGAGTCTGCTCGGCCCCCTGCCCACTCAGTGGCAGCTGGGAAGCGTAGACAGGAACAAGGGTGGTAGCCAGACAGATGCCAGGAGCTCAGAGAGGAGGCAGGGCTGAGCGCAAGCACCATCCCTGCTGCCCATAGAGACACCCCCTTACCCAGCCCTTTGCTGCCCTGAGCAGTTCTCTATACAGATGCCCTGAGTCCCCCCACAGCCTGAGTGCGCCCCCAGCCCTTCCTCTGGACTCATCCCGAGCAGGAGTTAACTTCTTCCTGCCCGAGAGGTGCTGTACAGAATCTGGCCCCCAATAATTCCATAGACAGGAGCAGACCCAGATCCTCCCCCCTGGGAGTTTGGTGCCGAGTTGAGGCTCTGGGGTCTAAGTGTTCATACAGTTTCTCTCCTGGCTGCTGAGCACCTGCAAAACACAACGCCTGGAGATCCAAACTGAGCTATGTAAAGGAGGAAACCAAACACGGGCTAACGTTAGCCCTGGCACTGGCAGTGCCAAGCCACGGGAGCACCACGGCAGGCTTTGACTCGCAAGAATTCACCCCCTTTCGCTGCACAATGACACAGTATTTTGGGGTGGTGTGAGCAGGGGTCCTCTAGAAACTCACCATTTCCTCCAGAGCCAGAACCTCAGACCCCAACCCGATCCGCGGGGCCATCTAAATTCAGAGCCCAAATCTGCAGCCTGGCCCCGTCTCCAATGTTCTCCTTCCCGCCGCTGCCCCTCTGCAGAGCGTGCAGGACAAGGCTCCCTCATTGACTTGCACTGAGCCAGAAGGAGGCGCTAGCGATCAGGCTTCTCTTTGCGGGGCGTGAGGAGCGGGTCTAAGGCAGTGCTTCCCAAACTGTGGGACGTGCCTCCCAAGGGAAGGTGGAGGAATGTTTGGGGGGGGTGCAGCAGGGCCTGGGCAAGCCCCCCACAGTGGGGGGGAGGGAGCACCACCCAGCACCACTCTGCCCCCCAGCTTGCTTCTGGACCCGGCCCTGACCACAGCCCCATTCCTGGCCCCGGCCCCAACTGTGGCCCCGCTCCCAGCCGCGGCTCCACTCCCGGCCGTGGCCCCCAGCTCCTGATCCCAACCGCAGGCCCACTCCCGGCCACCGTTCCTGGCTCCCAGCCCCACCTGCGGCCCCAGTTCCTGGCCGGGCCCCAGCTCCCAACCAGGGCTCCAGCCTTTCTCCTGACCATGGCTCTTGGGAGAGGGGGAGTACGGACCAGGTAAGAGGGAGTGCAAGGGGGAAAGTTTGGGGACTGCTTGTCTAAGGCAGTAAGCATGGCACAGTGCAAGGCCCTGCCGCCGGGTGCTACCACCATACAAATTGGGAGTGGTCTCCTGCAAGTGGTAAGGCAGTTATGAGACTATAATAACATGAGATAGTCCTTTAGCTCGGCCAACAGAGACTCATGCTTTTAGCGCTGAAGGTAGGAGGTTCAAAACCTGCTATGGACCCAAGCAGGACTAGCTGCCTCCTCCACCATGCAAAACCACTTGTGTGTGTTCTGTAGGAAGCAGATTGCACGTGACATCCAGCCAAGAGTAAAAGGGCAGGTCCTGGTGAATTGCAGCCCGCGACAGTTCGCTGCACAAGATCCGCTAAGGTGACGCCGCTGCTGCAAAGCAGGTAGTTGAATGTAACAATATGGAACTTTACAGAAAAGGGGCTGAATGGAAACCAAAGCTCAGCCCAGCCTTGCAGCTGGGGTAATGGAATGGAGAAAGCAATTCACTTTCACATCATTACATGTGATTTGAGTGAAGTGACCAGAATGCAAGAGCTGCATTCGGAGAGAGTTAAGCTGAGCGCGGGGGGAGGAGACACGCAGCTTTTCTCAGCAGCCCAGATCCCTTTAAATGATGGTAGAAGTTAGACCCAGCAGCACCACTGACTGCCCAGTTGGCTTAGGGTTGGCACTGGAAAGTGGCCGTTTCAGCCCAGTCGCGTTTCTGGGAGAAGGATTAAGGGCAATTCTCTGAGGATACCAGCGAAGGAGGGCATGAAACAGCAGCAAAAGCAACTAGGGAGACATTTTCCAAAGGGATTTTTCAGGGTTGGGTCAGCTCTCTCCGGACAAATGCTCTGCTCCGATTGCAAACTTCAATCTCCCAGGGCAGGCCACGTCGGTCAGGAACATGATCCCCATTTCACAGACAGGGAAACTGAAGCACAGGGTGGGAGGGTGAAGACTTGCCCAAGGTCACCCAGCCCCGCTTGCTGGACTTACACACCTAGGCTTTAACCACTAGGCCGTGCTTCCCGCTCCCATTAACTGTTTCCCTATAAGCGTGCAAAAGGGCCCCATGCCACATCACGCAGGGAGAAGTGCAGATTCAGTCAGCAGCCCCCCGGGGCGTGTCTGTTTCCCACCTGGAACCCTGACTCCATGGAAAAGGGCTCCTGACAGGGCACGTGGTATTATTGCAGATACGCACCTAGATCCAGCAGCCCTCTCAGGGTGCCAAGCAGGACAGGCTGCTCAGTCCACGTGAGCAGGAGATAGGCACCAGACATAGACAAGGGAGATGCAGCATCTTCTTTGTGCTGAGGAGGCACGTAGCTGCTTGCTCCCCTCTTAGGCCTCTCTCCTGCTTCGAGGCAGCATTGCCCAGGGTCCCTGTGCTCCCCATCACTTTGTAACTTGCAGGCCTGTGGGCCGCACTCTGCCCCTGCACCATCAGGACCAAGCCTGCCCTGTGATCTCGCAGGTCAGGTAACCCCTCTGTGCGTGGGGTGTCCTCTCCGTAAGACATGGGGCTGACCTGCCTCTCGAGGGGGCTGGGCGGCTGCATTCCTGTGTGTAGAGTGCTTCGAGAGCACCCAGGGACCGGTGCTTTGCTGCAGAAAGGTGTAAAAAGGAAAACCGAGTTGTAGCAAGGATCTGGGTTTGCTTCCTGGCTCCCTCACATGTTGCTTCCTGGCTCCCCCACAAGTTGTGCGGGGCCAGATCTTTCAGAATTGCTCAGACTATTAAGAAATGAGCTCTTCTCGAACCTCTGGCCCTGGCTGTGGGTGCTCGAAAAATCTCGTCCTTAATCGATCTGTGCCTCGCTTTCCCCATCTGTAAAACGGAGACCATAATACTCCATTGCTCCTGCCCCTTGTCTGTTTAGCCTACCAGCTCTTCCAGGGGGGCCCTGTCTCTTACCATGTGTCTGCGCCAGGCCGAGCACCATGGGGCCTGATCTCAGGTGAGGCCTTCTAGGTTGTACTGCGACGTAGCTAGTAATTGCCCTGTGAATCCGGGGGGCGGAGAGGGGTTCTCCAGAGAGGGTCTCTAGGGCCAAGGTCTCTCTCCTGCTTCATCAGAAGCCGAGTGATTCCACTATTTTAATGTTCACCTGGGCATGCCTGCCTCAGGGCACAGCGTGGGCTTTCTGGCTGCGCATGCCGGCCCGGCCCTGCCGGGGCCCCCCATGGCACATGCAGCTGAGGCCAAGGGCTGAGAACTGGACACTTGGGGCAGGAGTGACTATGGGCATGCAGAGTTAATGGGGAAAGGGGATTTCTGTGATGTCACAGCGCCCTCTGGTGACACAAAGCCAAGTGGCTGGGCAAGGTGAAACCCTGCAGCATGTGTGTGTGGGGGGGGGGGTCAGGGGAGTCCTCTTGTTGTGGGGATGTTCAGCCGTCTTCAGCCAGGTCATAAAGCCTTTGGAGCTTGTGGGGGGTCAGGTGCATCCTTCTCCAGGGAACCTGCTGCATGGGACATCCTGGCGCATTTGCTCTTCCACGGATTTTGATGAGATCGGAGCTCCCGTCAGCTCCGGCAGGTGTGGGGAGCCGGGCTGGTGGGCAAGCAGCCAAGCTGAAAGACTTTCCCCGGACACCCCATCACCCTTCAGTTCAACACGCTTGGGCCTGACCCAGCGGCCGGAGCCGATGACGGACACAGCTAGGCTTCTGCTAAGGAGGCTCTCCAGGGAACAATTCACACATTCCCACCTAAGCCGGTCCCCCCACACCAGGCCGTGAGTGGATGGTGCCAGTCCCAGTCCTCCTCCCCGTCAGCCTGACACCAGTGGGATTGAGCCGGTGCTGCTCAGTGGCTTGGAAATCACGCCCCGGCGAGCGCTCCAGAGCCCACTGGGCAAAAGCGTCGTCGTGACGGGCCCAGGGCCGAGCCTGCAGGCCCTTGCCACGGGGAAAGCCCTAGACACTCTCTCCAGCTTTGTCACTGCTGCCGATCCACCGCCTTGGCCCCGGTTTCGCTCCTTGCTCGTTGCGGGGATTCCACCAACAAGCCAAACGCCATTAGCTGCATGCAGGAGCCCCCTGGGTGAAGTCGATTGGCCGGACAAGTTCAAGCACAGGGGGCCATCGGGGTGTTAAAGCCGGGAGCGTCAGCTTTCGCGAGACTGCAGCAAAGGTCCTTTTCCACAGAGCCGAGGGCCTGGCTGATAAACGTGCCGGCCCGGCTGAATGACTCGACATGACATGACAGCGCCACCCTCGGTGTGCTGATGGGGAGTCAGCAACGGGAGCTGGACGCACGGGCTAGCCGCTGCAGCACACGGCCACGCTTCAGGGGATCTGGGTCCTCTTCCTGGCTCTGCCACTGACTCGCTGTGGGACCTGCGGCAAGTCACATTGTGCCTCAGTTTCCCTGCCTTCACAACGGGGAATGGGCTAGCTAGGCGGCAGATCAGGACGCAGGGTTAGATGGAGAGGAGGAAGCAGGAGCCACCAGCGCTGTGGGCTGTGGCACTGGCCGAGCGGAACCATCCCCAGGCGAGAGAGATTCTGTTTAAGCTTAAATCAAAAGGCAGCAGCCTCTGCTTTCCCCCTGCTCAGGGGGTCCAGCACGTCATTCGCTCTGAGCCGTCGGCACAGCCACCCTGGCTGCCCAGTGCTTTGAGCTCAGCTCCAGCCCCACCGACGCCATCCTCCTCCATTCACCCCATTGACTTGGATGGAGTCACTGCACCGGGCTGAGCGGGAGGAGAATCAGGCTCCCTGTCCACAAGCAGAGGTGCAGCCCCAACAGGGGTTTGCCACCTGCCTCTCACCTAAATCAAGTGGCTGCAGATTCATGGCCGGTGCCTTCACCCTGTGACTCTGATCCTGGGGCCCCGGGTGGGAGGATTACACCGTCCTGGGTCTCTGGCCCTGGGTGGGAGGGTTACACCTTCCCAGGTCTCTGGCCCCGGGTTGCAGGGTTACACTGTCCCGTGTCTCTGGCCTTGGGTGGGAGGATTACACCGTCCCGGGTCTCCGGCCCCGGGTGAGAGGGTTACACCATCCCGGGGTCTCTGGCCCCGGGTGGGAGGGTTACACCGTCCCGGATCTCTGGCCCGGGTGGGAGGGTTACACCGTCCCGGGTCTCTGGCCCGGGTGGGAGGGTTACACCGTCCGGGATCTCTGGCCCCGGGTGGGAGGGTTACACCGTCCCGGGTCTCTGGCCCGGGTGGGAGGGTTACACCGTCCCGGGATCTCTGGCCCGGGTGGGAGGGTTACACCGTCCCGGGGTCTCTGGCCCCGGGTGGGAGGGTTACACCGTCCCGGGGTCTCTGGCCCCGGGTGGGAGGGTTACACTGTCCGGGATCTCTGGCCCCTGGTGGGAGGGTTACACCGTCCCGGGTCTCCGGCCCTGGGTGGGAGGGTTACACCGTCCTGGGATTTCTGGCCCGGGTGGGAGGGTTACCTGCCTCCTCCTGGTTCATAAATAGCCACTGTCTGCAAGGGGGTCAGCCTGTAGGGGCCTCCCAGCTCATCCCCCCACTCCCAGCAGCCATGCGTGCGCATTAACAGGCAGTCGAGGCAGAAACTCTCGTCTGCAGGAGAGGAGGCCGCTCCCAGCCCCCCACCTCTCCCTCTGGCCAGTGCCTTGGAGCATTGTGTACAGTGGGGGTGTTAAACCAAACCCTACACCCTGCATCGGAGGGAACCCACTTCCAGCCAGGGCGGCGGCACCCCGAGTCCCAGCCCCCCCGCCACCCCTCCGGCTCTGGCTCTCTCCTGCCCGGATCCTCTCTCGCTCACTCTTTCTGTGTCTCACTCCCCCTTTTTGTCTGCTCCCCCCCGCCCCCGACACGCTGCCCGTCGCACACACGCCGCATGGGGACACTGGGTGCGTAGCAGGCGCGGCTCGTGAGTAGGGTGACCAGATGTCCCGATTTTATAGGGACAGTCCCGATTTTGGGGTCTTTTTCTTATAGAGGCTCCTATTACCCCCCATCCCCTGTGCCGATTTTTTACATTTGCTGTCTGGCCCTACTCGTGAGCCGCGCAGACTGGCTGACACCCTCCCCCCCACGCCCGGCCCGGGGAAGGCGGCGCCCGAAGGGTTACTGCCATGTAGCGGTGTGATGCGAACAGCAGTCGGTGACCTTATCAATGCCCAGCCTGGCCTTGGCGAAGCGGCTGAATGGGGAAGCGGGGTGGGGGCGAAACATTTTCAGGCTCCGTTGCCATGGAAGCCCATCGAGGATCTGCTTGCATCACAGCCAGCCCCAGATCTCCCTAATGGCACTAGAGCAGGAGGGAGAGTCGCTTTCAATCATTCCCTGCCGCCGGCCCAGGGTGGATTTCTCCATTGGGAGCATTAGTGGGCAGCGAGCCGCTCTGGGCGTGTGCGGGGGGGCGGGGGGAGCCGGGGAGGATCTGCAGCGGTTTAAAAGCCTTCGCATTAGGTCCAGGCGTGGACGAGCGACCGGGGAGGGGTGGCGGAGAGGGCAGCGCCGACAGATGTACATATTTTGGAGCCGGTGACGTCCGTTCCGTCGCCAGCAAAGGGGAGGGGGAGGGGGGACCAAAAAAAAAAGAAAAAAGGAGCAATTGAGAGAGTCCTGCATATTTCAGGCGATGCAGAGGACACTTGGGCTGGCATAAATGCACCCCAGCGCCGCTTCTCTTAGCAATGAGCCTGTCACCGCTTTGTTCCGCCTCCTCCACCGCCTAACAGTCCCACTTGTCCACGGGCGGGGGGAGGCGTCTTCCCCCTGCCGACTTCTGCTGCCACCGCTGCTGAGATGAGCCCTGCCGGCTGCGGGGCGGCAGGGTCTCGGCTCTTTTGATCGTTCACCCAGCCATGGGGGTCTGGCTGTGGCCTCTGCTCTGGGGCTTCCAGATGGAGCTTGTGTGGGGCGCGGGGATCTTCCAGCCCCAGAGGTCGCCTCCCCCCAAGGCCAGGACGCCCAAGGCAAAGGAATGGACCCCGTCGTCGTCCTCTTCCTCAGCTTCCACTTGGGTGCCCACCCCCGACCTGGAGAAGGTGGACCTGGAGGGTTCTGAGGCCGCCTTGACTTTCCTGTACTCGGGGGACGCGCTGAGGCTCTCCCAAGCCAACTGCAGCCGCCGCTTTGAGGTGCGGGACGGGGGCAGGGCCTCCAGTCCCCCGCCGGGCCTGCGCTCTGCCCTGCGGGGGGCCACCGAGACCCTGACCCACGCCACCAACTTCCTCAACATGATCTTCCAGACCAATGACATCAGGGAGTCGAGCGTCAAGGAGGACGTGGAGTGGTACCATGCCCTGGTCCGGAGCGTCGTCGAAGGGGATCCCCAGGTCTACCGGGCCGTGCTGACCTTTGACGCCCACCCGGCGTCTTCCAAACCCCAGCTGATGCTCCAGGCCACCAAGGAGAACAACGAGATCCTGCTGCAGGACCTGTCGGCCTCTTCCGAGAGCCTGCGGAACCTGAGCTGGGAAAACCAGTGGTTCAACGGCCTGCAGGCCCAGCGGGGCCTCTTCCTGCACAAGCGGGTCCTCAGCAACGACCTCAAGAGCCTGGACACCCCCAAGTGGAACCGGGGCGACAGCTACGTGATGGACGCCAGCCACGTCAAGTGGTCGCCGCCCTTCCTGGAGTGCCAGGAGAGCAAGTTCCTGGCCAGCTGGATGGTGACCCTGTCCTCCTCCTTCTATGGGCTGAAGCCGGACCTGACCCCCGAGTTCAAGTGAGTGGGGGCGATGCCTGTGGGGGGAGGTGCATGAGGATGAGAGTGGGGGGTGCCTGGGAAGGAGAGTTCAGAGCACTGCATTCCCCCTCCCCTCCAGCCCGCCGCCGGGGTTGGCAGATTCTCTTCTCGTCTCACTTCCCTGGGCTGCAGACTTGGAGGGATTCCCCCCATCCCCGCACTAAAGAGTGCAGACCTGGGGAACCCCTCCCACCTAACGTACCTCCTGGGGTGCCGACCTGGGAGATTCCCCCCCCTCACCTAACATACCCCAACTGGGGGTACCAAGCTAGGGATCCCCTGACCTAAAATACCCCACCCCAGGGTGCCAGACAGGGATTCCCCACCTAACACACCCGCGGGGTGCAGAGCTGGGGGATCCCCCACCTAACATACCCCACCCCGGGGTGCAAAACAGGGGGGTCCCCCACCTGACACACCCCTGGGATGCAGCGCTGCACAGTTCCCCCGTCCCTCACGCTCGGGATCCCTGCCACTGACACGCTCAGAGCTGCGGGAAATTCTCCACCCCACCTACACTTTGGCACAGAGCTGCAGAGGTGCCCGTCAGCCCAGCTAGCCTGGGACAGAGCTCTGGGCCCCCCCTCTCGTCCATCGCCCTGGGTGCGGATCTGCAGGGCCCCCATGTACAAACCTCTGGGTCTCCACCACATCTTTCCTCCCCCCCCTTCCCCGGGGTTTCCAGTGCCCTGGACTCTGCTGGAAGACAGGCTGGACGCCAGCTGACATTGTCACTGTGTATTCAGGTGGGGTGACCCCAGCAGACCCCCCAAGCCACAGCCCTGGCCAGCCAATCCATGGCTGGGCCCTGAACGAACCTGGCTCCAGGTGGTTATTGCAAGGCGGGGGTTGAGGTACAGCATGATGGATGGGTCGCTGATGGATTGGGAGCGGGGGGAGCCCTTTCACCCCCCTGGCCTCAGCCTTCCTTTTTGCCATGGCTCTGTCTGATCACAGGCAACCCCAACACTCCTGCCAGACTCCAGGCATCCAACGTGTTCGGTTCTGCTCCACGTCTGGGGGTTACAAGCTTCCAGCGAGCAGCTCCGGCGCTTGGTGCCAAGCCCTCGTGCGACCCTTGGCATCCCCGTCCTTCCTCCCAGGCTCCCCACAGGCGTCCTTTGCAGGGAATCACGTAGGGGGAGGGGAGAAGCTATTTTCAGCCCCCAAGAGTGGCCAGGGACCAACTGAAATGGGAGGGGGCCTCCGACCTCCCTATTTGCATCCCAGCATTTCAGATCCATCGGGGACTGTGTCAGAGCAGGGCGAGGGGGCCAGGCCAGGCCACCTCCTGAGCAGCACAGGGGCAGCAAAGGGTGAACGCAGCCTCGCTGGCGTGGCTGGGCGATGGGCCCTATTACAAGCTGAAATGGATTCCCCCCAGCAAGCCCCTGTCTTTCCATGCCATGACCCGGACCAAGGAGCCAAGCAGTGGCTCGGCCAACGGGAGGGAGGGAGGGCAGGCAAGACAAGCCAGAGAGGGGACTACAGAAGCGCAAAGACGAGCAGCAGGTCAGAGGCAGCACTGGGATTTACCTGGATCCCAGTCTAGCGTTTCCTGCACTGGCCATAGTGGCTCTCCTCCTACCCAGCTGTGGGCTATAGGGCCAGCTCTGGACTCAGAGCTTTTGGCGTTTGATGCCGAGGTGTTTCTGGAACGATGATGCTAAAGGGGGTTGATCTATGCCGGTGCGAAGGGACGGTAAACCTAGGATCACAAGAGGAGGAGCAGGACCAGAATGCTGGGTGATAAGACCAGAACATTGCCAATGCTTTACCAGGGCTCGGAGATTAACGTTCTACAGGTCCCAGTCAGAGCCTGTTCTCTAGGATTTCCAGCCAGATGTAGGATTTACGCATTTCCGTCTAGTGTGTCACAACCCGGAGCCCAAACCAGAAGTTCCAATCCAGAGTTGTGTCCAAATTCTCGTCTCCGGTGGGCCAAATCTGAGGACCTTCCCAAACTCTGGCTCACTGTGGATTTGGAGCCGGAATCCCCCCCGCCCTCCTTTTGGGGAGCTGGAATCTAGATCAGCCCATTATAGAGAGAAGAAGATTGGAGCTACATCCAGAGCTTGGAACTGGAGTCAGACGTCCTCAGGCCAGAAGGGCCCATTGTGATCATCCAGTCTGATCTCCTGCATAACACAGGCCAGAGAACTTCTCCCAAATAATTCCTAGAGGGGATCTTTTAGAAAAACACCATCTTGATTTTAAAATGGTCATGGATGGCGAATCCACCACGACCCTTGGTAAATTGTTCTGATGGTTAATGTCTCTTACCATTAAATTTCCAGGCTGAATTTGTCTAGCTTCAATGTCCAGCCATTGGATTCCATTAGTCCTTCCTCTGCTAGGCTGAAGACCCCATTATGAAATGTTTGTTTCCCCCTGTAGGTACTTATAGACTATGACCAAGTCAATCAAAAGATTGGTTTCATCTTTTCTTGGGGCGTGTCCTCTACAGGTGATTCTGCTCTCAGGTCCTGCCTTATTGGCTCGGAAGTGAGAAGCAATATTACCCTCTAGCCAAAGAGGGGTCCCATGACCCCTGCCTTAGGATGGGGAAGGACTGGGTGCTGATGGAGGCATGTATCTCCTTCTATTTGTTTTCTGAGGCTGGTTCCATCTGGAGCCAGCCAGAGTCTCAAGGCATCAATATGTCCCCTTAGTCCTCCCTTCTATTGACACCTGTTTTCCTGCTTACAGAAAACAGAAACAACAGGTGGTCATTTACACTTGTCCCGGCACCCCCTGGCCATGAGTTTATGCAGGCGAATAAGTCTGATCTGAGCATACGTCATGCCCTCCTGCTTGTTTCTGGTCACCTAGGGCCGTATATGTCAGTTTCAGCTCCTATAAAGTCATGCCCTGCTACAGAGGTACCACTATGTTGTGTAACTGGCAGTGCCTTTTGTATAAATCACAGGGTACACGCACACGCACTCGTCTACATACACAGTCACATGCACACAATCCCACACAGTCACACCCCCAGGGACTCAGAGTCACACCCAATCCCACACACGCAGAGTCACCTACATACTCAGGACCACACACACTCAGATACACACCCACCGATACACACACAGTCTCACAAACACACACACAACCGCCAGACAAGTATTCTTAGCACCGTTAAAAAAAAACAAACAAACCCACCTCTCCCCATGGCTGGAAATGCACAGCCAATGGTTCTACCAGCAGACACCTCTCCCTAGGGAAACGTGAATTGTTGAAGTTAGCCCTGTTGAAAAAAATAAATAAAAGGAAAATGGCTTCCCTGGTGGAGCTTAATACTTCTCAGAACCTGGACAACAGCTGAATAAATATACAGCCAGCCCCTTTCCAGCATCATCTAGCTAATCCGTCCGTCTAGAGCTCATACACAGCACGTTCATGTTGCTCTCTGGATGGCGATCAGGCCCCTTCGAGCTTCGGGTTTATTCCAGCTGCTGGGTCAGTCGGACACAGCCAGCAGCAGCGACACTGCAGTTGTTTCAGTTTTACGGTGAATGAGGTTCCCCCTAGAGGATTTCAGACACTGCCTTGGCTGCCTGGGCAGCTCTCTGCACAAACCAGACTCAATTCAACACCTCCTCCTGCCCAGCCCACCCCTTGGTTTATTTCCCCACCTCCCCTGTATTTCATGACATGTCCCACGTGTCCTTCCTGCGTTGCCAAATCCCTAGTCGCTGCTCGGTGTGGCCTGTGCCGCTGACACACTCCCTTAACAACTCCCAGACTCGTCCCTCCCCCCAACCCACTCTCTTTCTCCCTGATTTCCCCAAACTCTCCATTGGACTGACTTTCCTCCTTGATTCAAGGGGCAGAGTCCCTGTTGGGAACAGGCAGCATGGTCTAATGGGTGGAGCAGCAGACTAGGCAACCAGGAGACCTTCATTCTGTGCCACTGACCTGCTGGGTGACCTGGAGCAAGTCACGTCCCTGCTCTGTGCCTCAGTTTCCCCTCCTACCTTGTCTACTTAGCTTGTACGTTCTTCAGGGCAGGGTCTGTCTCTTGCGGCGTGTCCGTACAGCATCTAGCCCCATGGGGCCCTGATCTCGCTTGTTGTAGTATAAATAATAATTTGGTGGGCGCTGCTGGTCCTCATTTGCATGCTCACGGCTGGTCTATTGGGCACTACAATGGCCCGAATTAGTTCTCCTAATTGTGTTAGCGAAATGGGCGTTTCCTCTCACATATATCTACAAACCCCTCCTGAATTGTGATCACTTCCAGGTCTACTGAAGATCTGTCACTGTTTGAGAGCCCTGTAACGGGGAACACTGCTGGGGCCCCGTGGCGGAAACGGCCATACGGGAAGCCCTTTGTGCTGGGATAAGGCCCTACCGTCCCCTCCTGCAGAACCACCTCCCTTCGGGTCAGTTCTCTGCAGAGAGGTTCCCATGGGCCTCCTTCTCAGAGGGCCGGGGCGGCAAGGAAGCCCTCCCAGCCAGCCGCTTAGTTCTGTTTCTCAGCCTGCAGCTCTTCCTAGGTGCTTATCTGCCCTCACCTTAGCCCCTCCCGGGAACCGCAGCATCCCGGGGAGGTGGGGACGTCTCCTTGCCACTTTGCAGGTGGGGGGATTGAGGCACAGAGAGATTAAGTCCCAGACCCTCAAAGGTACCTAGGCGCCCAACTCCCATTGAACCCCTCACCCTGCCCTACTTTCAGTGGGATTTAGGCACCTTTGAAGACCTGGGCCAAAGTGACTTGAGTGAGGTCACACAGGACATCTGTGTCTGAACCGGGACTCGCACCTAGTCTCGGTCCAGTGCCCGATCCATTAAACCACCCTGCCTACACAGCTGCACAGCACCCTCCCTCTCTCTCTCTCTCGCCCGCTTTCTGGGCAAAATTCATCTCTGTGCCAAGGGCCCCAGGGCTTATGCCCCACTTAATAATCCCACCTAACCTCTCTTTGTTTGTTTACTACGATTACTATTGTGCCGAGCAGCCCTGGACCAGCACTGCATTGTGCTCGGCCCTGTACAAACCCAGAACAAAAAGACAGGCCCAGTCCCACACAGCTTGCAATCCAAGCTGCTCTTAAATCCTAGCCTGACTTAAATAGGGTATAAGCCTCATGCTGACACCCAGAGAGAAGGCTGGGAGTCCCCGAGTGGCTCTAACAGACAACGCCACCTCCTGCAAACGATCAGGTCCAGCCCGCCACTGCATCTGGAATCACGCAGAGGGTCTGTCTTCACTGCAGTCCGAGGTGTGGCTGGCTGTGCATCTAGCCAGCTCCAGTAACAACTGCAGTGAAGCTGCAGCAACACGGGCTCGCCACTGGAGTACATACCCAGTGGTCCCGTGTGGGCTTGTACGGCCCGTGTTACCACTGCTTTGCTGCTACTTACCGGAGCTCAGCTAGAGCAGAGCTAGCTGGGCTATGTTGACGCGTGCTGCAGTCGCTTCTCTGACTGTAGTGTAGACAGACCCAGAGCCTTAACCATGTGGGATTTACATGGAGCTGCCTTTGCTGTCCCTCCCCGTTGCTTCTGCATTAGAGATCAATCCTGCAAGGTGCTGAGCACTCTGCGTCCAGCAAAAGCACATAGGCACATGCTTAGTTTTATGTGCGTGAGCAGCCCCATTGACTTGGGTGGGAGAAAAGTATCCATTTGTCGCCTTTCATTTCATACTTCGCTTATAAACCTTTTGGGGCGAGGACCATTTTTGGGTTATAGCTGTGTACAGCTCCAGGCACACTGGGACCCTGATCCCTGATGGGGACAGGTAGGCCCTACTCCGATACAAACAACCAATAGCAATTCAAAGACATTAAATCCCGAATTCTTTACTCAATTATTCGACAGTTTTTCCACAGTAACCAGTCACAGCAGCAACTTTGCACTCATTAAAGACCAAATAACTCATATTTGGAACTAGGGGTGCTGCTGCACGTGCTGTCTTGAAATGGTTTCCATCATATCCAGGGTTTGGAGTTTGGCTCTCAGCCACACACACCCCCCCCCCGTAAATATTGTTCCAACCCCCCTGCTCTTATGTCAAGTAGGTCTTTATACCCCCAGAAGGGAAAAGAGCCAGAGACTTCACTAAGTGCACTATGGATTTTGCTATTGCCGACGTATTGTACGTAGGGGCTCAGATACCATGGTGATGGGCAATGACACAAAACCCTAAGGTAGATAGGCAGATTTTACTCAATACTTTAAAAAAGCTCCTGCTGAATTCCCACAGGTGAATTTCACCTGAGCAAATATTTCAGGATTCCCCCCAAGATTTAAAAAAAAACAACAACCCAAAGTCCTTAGTCTTGAGAAAAGAAGACTGAGGTGGGGGGACCAGGTAACAGTCTTCAAATATATTAAGGGCTGCTGCAAAGAGGACAGTGATCAATTGTTCTCCATGGGACAAAATACAACAAGGTTTTACAAAAGGTAGATTGTGCCAAACCAACCTGATCTCCTTTGAGAAGGTAACAGATTTTTTAGACAAAGGAAACGCAGTGGATCTAATTTACCTCGATTTCAGTAAGGCATTTGACACGGTTCCACATGGGGAATTATTAGCTAAATTGGAAAAGATGGGGATCAATATGAAAATTGAAAGGTAGATAAGGAACTGGTTAAAGGGGAGACTACAAAGGGTCGTACTGAAAGGTGAACTGTCAGGCTGGAGGGAGGTTACTAGTGGAGTTCCTCAGGGATCGGTTTTGGGACCAATCTTATTTAATCTTTTTATTGCTGACCTTGGCACAAAAAGTGGGAATGTGCTAATAAAGTTTGTGGATGACACAAAGCTGGGAGGTATTGCTAACACAGAGAAGGACCGGGATATCATACAGGAAGATCTGGATGACCTTGTAAACTGGAGTAATAGTAATAGGATGAAATTTAATAGTGAAAAGTGCAAGGTCATGCATTTAGGGATTAATAACAAGAATTTTGGTTATAAACTGGGGACACATCAGTTGGAAGTAACAGGAGGAGGAGAAGGACCTCGGAGTATTGGTTGATCACAGGATGACTATAAGCCGCCAATGTGATATGGCTGTGAAAAAAGCTAATGCAGTCTTGGGATGCATTGGGTGAGGTATTTCCAGTAGGGATAAGGAGGTGTTAGTACCATTATACAAGGCACTGGTGAGATCTCATCTGGAATACTGTGTGCAGTTCTGGTCTCCCGTGTTTAAGAAGGATGAATTCAAACTGGAACAGGTACAGAGAAGGGCTACTAGGATGATCCGAGGAATGGAAAACCGGTCTTGTGAAAGGAGACTCAAAGAGCTTGGCTTGTTTAGCCTAACCAAAAGAAGGCTGAGGGGGGATATGATTGCTCTCTACAAATATATCAGAGGAATAAATACCAGGGAGGGAGAGGAATTATTTAAGCTCAGTACCAATGTGGACACAAGAACAAATGGATATAAACTGGCCATCAGGAAATTTAGACTTGAAATTAGACGAAGGTTTCTAACCATCAGAGGAGTGAAGTTCTGGAACAGCCTTCCAAGGGGAGTAGTGGGGACGAAAGACACATCTGGCTTCAAGACTAAGCTTGATAAGTTTATGGAGGGGATGGTATGATGGAATAGCCTAATTTTGGCAATTAATTGATCTTTGACTATTAGAGGTAAATATGCCCAATGGCCTGTGATGGGATGTTAGATGGGTGGGATCTGAGTTACTACAGAGAATTATTTCCTGGGTGCTGGCTGGTGAATCTTGCCCACATGCTCAGGGTTTAACTGATCGCCATATTTGGGGTCGGGAAGGAATTTTTCTCCAGAGCAGATTGGCAGAGGCCCTGGGGGTTTTTCACCTTCCTCTGCAGCATGGGGCACGGGTCACTTGCTGGTGGATTCTCTGCACCTTAAACCACAATTTGAGGACTTCAATAGCTCAGACATAGGTTAGGGGTTTGATACAGGAGTGGGTGGGTGAGATTCTGTGGCCTGCACTGTGCAGGTCAGACTAGACGATCATAATGGTCCCTTCTGACCTTAGAGTCTAACTATACGGGTAGTTGAGCTCTGGAACAGGCTTCCAAGGGAGGTCGTGGAATTCACTGGAGGTTTTTAAGAACTAGCTGGACAAACCCGTCAGGGATGGTCTAGTCCCCGCTTCAGCGCAGGGGGCTGGACTGGATGACTTCTTGAGGTCCCTTCCAGCCCTACATTTCTCTGCTTCTCTGAAATGTCCTTCCCTGAGTTACTGCGAATACCTCAGATGATTAAACCTTTTACAAATCTCACTTTCCACCACTGCTGCTTCGTGTTCACCTTTTAGAGCCCATCACGCAAGTGCTGAAAACACGTCCGTTTCACTTATGGTTTATAGTCCATTTCTATCGAATCTAATCTAGCTAGCGAGCTACATCATCCTAACCTGGCCATCTCCTAAGGCTGTGGGTCATTTCTATGGATTTTAGGTTTCTTAAAAAGCCTGTGGTTTTTGTTGAGGGGAGGACTGGGGTGCTTTTTATTTTATTTTGTTTTTGTTTCATTGATTTATGTTATGGAACGTAAATCTAGGCGTTTAGGCCCTGATACTCCAGTGGACACCAGCACCCACCTCACTGCAGGATCAGGGGCTAAACCTGGCAGTGTCCCTTTAAGAAACCCTACTCTTCTCTAAATGGGGTTTATAATTAAAAGGGTGATCCATCTTAGTGCAGCACTAGTGGGAGATGCTGTAATATGTCCAGCCAAACAGATTAGGGATCTGATGGGGGATTCACCCGCACGTTGCCCTAATTCAGGCTGTATGCCTACCTCCCTTCCCTTGTTCCCCCCAGCCCTCACCCCCACTCTGGCTGCCACCCAAGGCAGGTGATATAAATAGAAAGGTGGTTGTGACTGCCTGGATCGCTCAGCGTCAGGCAGTGCGGCCTCAGGAACAGCTGTGCCGAAGACACACCCACAGGCTGAGCAGTCGGTAAGCCCTAAATCTCATCTCCCTGCATCCAGGGCAGAAGCGCGCCGGGGGGAGCCCAGGAAGCCAGCTGGCCCACCGCCCGTAGAGGCAGGCCTGCTGCAGCCCATGCTGCTTGTCCTGCCTGTCAGGGTTTGTTTACAAAACAAACAACCCCTCCTCGCTTCCCAGGCAACACCTGGCGCGGGCGATTGCCCCTTCCCTGCCAGCTTCTGGATCCATGCTGGTTAAAAGACTCTCCTTGTCTCTGGATGGAGAATGACAAGGGAGAGAGACATGCAACAGGGAATGGAGGTGGTTGTCATCCTGTGCATGGAAAATGGGTCAAAAACTGACTCTGAATAATGAATGGTTCCTGAGTAGAGCTGCAGAGGCAGATCTAAACTATCTATCAACGTATGCAAGACAAGAGCCGTCTGTCTATCTCCCCAGCCCATGCATCCAGCCACACTCTCTTTCTCCCCATAATTTGTCTGTTTCCTTTTCCTTGCTCTCTGCCGTCTCCTTCGTTGGATGGATCCTGGCCCTAGGATCCTTAGCTCCATAGCTCCCAGGCCCAATTATCTTCTTCATCATACCAGTGCCACTGCAGGGAAGTCAGGGGACGAGAGCGATGAGCTTAGCTGAGGGGAGGGATAGCTCAGTGGTTTGAGCATTGGCCTGTTAAACCCAGGGTTGTGAGTTCAATCCTTGAGGGGGCCATTTAGGGAGCTGGGGTAAAAGTCTGTCTGGGGAATGGTCCTGCTTTGAGCAGGGGGTTGGACTAGATGACTCCTGAGGTCCCTTCCAACCCTGAGAGTCTATGAATTTGCCCCAATGGGGCCTATTTCTCCCATTTGATGTGTAACCCCCATAACCTTCCGCATCCTGTAACTACACACAGATTAAATCCATGCACACACTATGCATGGTGATGACAAGAACAATATTTTGCACATCGCTAGACCCTTTCATCTGAGCACCGTAAAAACAGCGTGAAATCCCACTCTGGGCAGAGAACCAGTATGATACATTAGCACCACTTAAATCCTCAGCCTGCCACTGTCCCCCTGCCTAGGGGCAGGGTTCACCCAATGAGGACACCTTTCTTTCCAGCTCAGGTTTCCATTTTGCAATTTGCAGGTCACAGTCTGCTGAAATACGATGGTTATTTACATGCAGTGGTGCACAGGGCTAATATCACTCCAGGGTATATTCACGGGAGCTTTGTTTGTAAGACACCGGAGATAACTGTGGTGATTCTCTCATTCTACTCGGCGCTGGTGAGGCCTCAGCTGGAATTGTGCGTCCAGTTCTGGGCACCACTTCAGGAAAGATGTGGACAAATTGGAGGGAGCCCAGGAGAGAGGAACAAAAGTGATCAAAGGTTTAGAAAACCTGAACGATGAGGAAAGGTTAAAAAAAGTGGGCATGGTTAAGCCTGAGAAAAGAAGGCTGAGGAGGGGACCTGTAACTTTCTTCAAATATGTTCAGGGCTGTTACAAAGAGGATAGGGATCCATTGTTCTCCATGGCCACTGGAGTTAGGACAAGACTGGTTAGTGAGCTTAATCTGCAGCCAGGGAGACTTCTTAGCTATTGCGAAAAAACTTTCTACCTTTCAAGGTCGTTAAGCTCTGTGAAGTAAGGCTTTCCAGGGACGTTGTGGAGTCCCTGTCATTGCTGTTTTTTTTAAGAGCAGGCCAAACAAACACTCATCAGGGCTGGTCTAGGTTCACTTGGTCCTGCTTCAATGCAGGGGTTTGGACTAGATGATCTCTCAAGGTCCCTTCCAGCCTAACAGTGCTATGAGAGTAGCCACTGGAAATCTGAGCCCCATTGCGCTAGGGGCTGTACAAACTCACGAGAGACAACCCCTGCCCCAAAGTGCACAGGTTGAATAGATGAGACAGACAGGGGGCGGAAGGGGAAACTGAGGCAGAGAGAGGGGAAATGATTTCCACGAGGTCACAGAGCCCGTTAGTGGCAGAGCCAAGAATAAAACCCAGGCCTCCCATGGCCTTAGTGAAAGCAGAACGAGATGTCTGTGCCATTGGGAGCCCGTGTGGCCAAGCCCAGTGTCCTGGCTATAAGACCACATGGGCAGAGTCTGAGTTTACAGTCTCGGTCCAGGTGTTGTTCGAGGGGTGTAGGCAGAAGGCAGCCTCCTTTCCCACCCTGGGCACCAGAACAGCTGTGGGGACCATTGCAGCTTCTTTGACCCTTAGTGCTCCGGCCCGGTCCCGTGGGAGGAACGAGGGGGAACCGAACCCAGCGCCTGCTGCACCCGACCCTTGCTCCTCTCTTCCAGGGGCGTGGTGAGGATGGACGTCAAGCTGCAGAACGTGGACATCAATCAGTGCGCCAGTGGCCCGGAATGGTTCACCGAGACGCACCAGTGTGATCTCAACAGTACACAGGTAACCGGTGCCTGGGCTCCTGGTGCTGTCCACACGTCTCCCTGCCAGGCACCACTTAGCACCTTGTTCGCCCCCTCGGCCTCTGACAGCTCTTGCCTGCCGGAAGCCCCTGCGTAGGAGCAGCTGGGCCTCAGAGGCCCAGTGCAGATCCAGACTTTCCCACAGCCCGAGCTGGGATCTGGAGACAGGGGAGTTTCCAGCTCCCCAGGCAAACCCCAGTGTGACTGAAATCCCTCCCCTTGGGCCAGACGGCCTGATCCAAAGCTCAGTGGAGCTGTCGGAGGGAGCTTTTCCCTCCTGAGCTCTGGCTTCCCTCCATCCCCAAAGGACATTCTCCTTCTTGGCAATGTCACTCCTCTCTCCAGAGTCTTTCCTCTCTCCTGCTTTCCGCTACTCCCAGGCTCCGATTACAGGGTCTCCTTCACCGCTGAATATTATCCCCACTCCTGCTGACCCATCTGCTCAGCTTAGCTGCTCCCTGCCTCGCAGCCAGTGAGGTTTACTGCGCAAATCTGCACGTTGGTTTCTGTTTCACCAGGAGAGCCAGCATGTCACCTGGCTCCCTACGAGCTGCGTGAACCCATCTCCGTTCCCAGACCATTGACTCCCCTCCATGGCAGCTCCCGCCCCTATCCCATGAGTTCAGATCTCGCAACTCTGCACGGACCAGCTGCTGGCTGCTATGCCCTCCTCTGGAAAGAGTTCCCAGCCGCCTGCCGTGGGCTGTTTGAAAAGCTTCTGGAATCAGAGCCATCTTCAGTGCATAACACCCCACCCCCAAGAAGTGACCCCATGGGAATAGAATGATTTGTCTATTTTAGGTACCAATCTGCCACCCATGACCCTACTATCTGAACACCTCACACTCTTCCACATAGTTAGCCTCACAACCCGCCAGTGAGGCAGGTAAAACCCCATTGTACAGATGGGGAAACTGAGGCACAGAGTGAGCCAACGAGGCAGATCCTCAAAGGTATTAGGTTTTTAATATTATTAGGCATTTATTTGATTTCAATGGGAGTTGGGCCCCTGAATAGCTTCGAGGGCCTGGGCCTAAGAGACTGGCCCAAAGTCACACTGGAAGTCCATCCTGGAGGAAAAAATTGCACATACATCTCTGGGATTCCAGGCTAGAGCCCTAACCACTGGGCAACACTGTCTCTTTGGAAGAGGCAGGGATGCCTAGAGGTCTGCCCTTAGGAGGCAGGAAGTCCTGAGTGCAATTCTGAGCTAGAACTGAAGCACTTGCGTGTAGGGTTGCCAATTCTGATTGGACATATTCCTAGAGGTTTCATCACAGGAAGTGATCTTCAATTCAAGATTAATCTTTAATTCCTGGAGACGCCAGGAAAATCCTGGAGCGCTGGCAACCCTATTTGCTTGCTGTGTGGTGCTGAGCACGTCCCTTTGCCTTTCGGGTGATTTCCCCATCTGTAGAATGGGGAGAATCATGGTTTCCTCCCTCACAGGGGTCACTAGCTAACGTCTGACCATACAAACGGCTGTGTTAGTTAAGGACGAATCAGATTTCAAGAGTTTTCTAACCCCGCCCAACCCCCTCCTCCCACCCTGAAAACAACACCAGTACAAAGTGTGACTTTTTCTGCAGGTCCTACAAAAATAGGCTGCTTCGTTGTGGTGTGGCAAGAATGCAGCCTGGAGATCTCAAAGGCGTTTAAGGGAGTGAGGCCCCCAGCTTCCTTTGACGTTCAGTGAGATTCGGGCCCCCAGCTCACTTTGAACATCCCGTTTGTCTGGAATGCAGATATTTTAACATCATTAGCGTGCGCTGTTTTCCTCCCCGTCCCCTAGGGCCGAGTGCCATATAAATGCCTGGGTGATTAGATAGATAGAAATACCAGATTATAACCATGTTAAGGTAGGTCACATTTCGGGGTTTAATGTACTTGGCAGTGTCTCTTAGCCATCATATTGAGCATTCACCTCTCTAATACCCCTCCTGCCAGCCCTGGCACGTCCCCTCTGCTCAGCAGGGAGAGAGGAAGCCAGCAGCTTCTCCAAGCAGGCGCGGGATGGGGATCGAGATGGTTGCTTTAATCATTTGGGGATTAGGAGGTTCAGCGCTTGGGATCTAATGTCCAATCAGAGCTCCTGCAGCCTCCAGGGCAATTTTAAATGACAAACGCAGCAAGATCCCACCCCACGCCCCTTTTGATGTAATTATCCATTAAAAAATAAATAGAAAGGAAGCGCGACTGGCTTTGTTAATTAACGAATCTTGCCTCGTCCTGCTTCTCTTTTTGCTCCCCTCTCTCCCATGCTGGGTAAATACCAGAGACACACGGCTCTCTCGCTCTCTCTGTGTGTAATTAAAAGGCTGCCTTTGAATGACTGGAGCGCTGCTTAAGTTTGCAGGGTTAATGCACTCCGGTCGGCGGAAATCATGGCATCAGCACACAAGACAAGGCATCCAGGAGCAAAATGAGAGGGATGGGATGGCGGAGGGAGGACAGGCGAACCAGGCAGGCTAACAGAGCCAAGGGTAATAATCCTGCCTCCATTAGCGTGATCTTTGCCACCACGACCCGGCTCAGAGACATCCCCCAAGAGCATTAACGAGCCTGGTGGCTCCTTGTGTCCCAAGCCCCCACTCGCTATCAGTTTCTTTGCTCTGTTTCTGGTTCCCGTGGGGGATGGCGTCTCCCCATACCCACCGCATGGTTATTCGGCTCCACCTCACTTCCACCCATGGGCCAGCTACTGCCCCCTTCCTGCATAGCCACTGGTCCTGCGTGAGCAATGTGCAAATTAGCAAACAAAGCTTGTGCTTCCCCTTATGAGCATAGAGGCTTCGACTGAGATCTGGGCCCCACTGTGCAAACACACGGGGAGAGACCAAAAACCACTGAATAGACAAGGGGGAGGGAGGCACAGAGAGGGGAAGTGAAGTGCTCAAGATCACCCAGCAGATCAGGGCTGGATATGAGAAGAGAACCCTGGCGGACTGAGAGTTGAACCCAGTCCCTCGTATCTGCTTTCCGGGGCTCGGCCTGTTGTCTTAGATTAAAGTTTCTCGCCCACGCTGCAAGCAGCTCCGCAAGCTGAAATGATGCCGACCCAGAGAAGCAGCACTCACGCAGAGAGCCCTAGGGAAAAGCAGAACGCACACTGATGAACTGGCCTGAACAGACAGGCTTGCAGGGGGAGCGGAGTGGATACTTTGGGAGCCGCTGGCATCTTGCCTGGCCCAAAAGGAGCACTGGGATGGGAAGCAGTGGGCCAGGGGGCCGGTCACTTCTACATCCCAGACCAGTAAAAGCTGTTCCCGTTGTCCGATGGTGTATCACTGGCCCGGGGAACGGAGCTGGTCGCCTCAGGCCACTTCCCAGGAGCCAGGTGTTCCAGACCGGGTTACGCCCCTCATTGGCAGTCCCGGCACCCCCGCTGGGTGACGGCTAAGACACCTGGCCAGAGCGGAGCAGCGCAGGGACTGTTGTGGGGGTGGCACTGGAGGCAGGGCTGTCTGAGCCAGCAATACGGCCGCCTGCACACAGTGGATGATGGGGAACACGCGTTGAGAGCCAGGAGAGCGGAGATGGGGGGAGCTTGTCTCTCTTGGCTGCCTTCACCCTCTCCTCACCCACCCCCTCTGGTTCCTTGGGCCTGCCCGGCCTCCTCTCCGGAGCCCCTGCCTTCAGTCTGCCCGGGGTGGGCACTCCACATGACAGACAAAAGATTGATTCCTCCCCCTAAGCAATTGCCTCCTGGCAGCAGAGCAGGTCGATGCTGCTGTGTTAGGAACCACAGGGGTGGGGAGCGGGCGTGTGGGCGGCGGGTAGGAATGCAGTAGCTGCCAGCTCTTCGGTGGGTTCATAGCTGGGGCTCTCCAGGCTTCTGCCCTGCCCCCGGTCTAGGCCTCGCATGCAATCCGTCCCATTTCTCCATCGACATCTGGCCTCCGGCGTGGGATCTCGATGGCCCCAGCATTAACTGGGAAGCTCTTTGCAGGCTGCCCGGGCCCGGCTTTTGCCCTCACGGTAGCGGGGATTAGCGCTTGGCAGCATTACACGTCCATTTAGCTTTTAGGAGGGGATTTGAACATCAGGCTTTTGCCTTTAATTCTTAAATGTTTAACCACTGGCTTCCAGAAATAAACTTAAAGGGACAGGGGGACCAAACTGAGCGGGGGCGGGGGGAGGGAACCCCTCCAGGGACAGAGCTACAGTCATACCGAAGGAAGCCATCTAGATTCCCGGCCGGGAGGGGTCGGGGAGAGGCCACACCCATTGAGGCTCCAGGTTCCCCCCAGAGAAGGGGATCCGTGTCACTCACATGTGGCGTGTTTTGTTTAGTGCGTCCCGCAGGAAAGCCGCGGCTTCGTCCTCGGAAGATACCTCTGTCTGTGCAAGCCGGGCTTCTACGGCACAAGCAGGGCCTCCGGCACTGGCCAGTCCGGTAGGTGGTAACCCTGCCTGGCCTACCCCGGCCGGAGCATCTCCTCTGGGTGGCTGGGCACGGCTCTTTCCTTGCGCTGCACCCACAAGGCAGAGCTGAAGCTTGGTACTTAGCTCCTCTAGCATCCCATCTTACCCGGCCCCATAGCATGCGAGCACCTCCCCAACAACACCCCTCCCCCGTTTCACAGCAGCGGAGCTGAAGCTAAGTGACTTGCCCACGGTTGGGCAGAACGTCGGAGGCTGAGCAGGGAGCTCAGCCAGGTCTCTCATAGCCAAGGCTGGTGCTTTAACCACTGCACCCTCCTTCCTCTCTAGCTTCCCAGCTCTGTGACTCCACAGCGCCCCCCGGCTCCCCGCCATCTCCGAGCATTCTAAGCACCTGGCCTTTCCAAAGGGCTCCCCTTCCCCGATGCTGCAGTTCCACCATCTGGAAATGCATCCCTGGGTTTGGATCTGTGCCCTGCTTTGCTTTAACCTTGCCCTGATCTCCCGCCCAGGGCAGGAAAATACTCTCCACCAGCAGCCAGGGATGGGTGGGACTGTAAATCACAGGGCCAAGATTAACCCTACGTGGTTGGGCCAGTTTATGTCACACCTTGAGTTAAACCAACTCAAACTTGAGTTAAACAGTTCCCAAACTTTAACGACCTGTGACCCCCTTTCACTAAAACGTCAAGTCTCGCGAACCCTCGCTTAAAAATGAATATTTCCGGGGATATACTCAGGTAAAGGAGAAACAATTATCAAAGCAGTGATCTTGGAAATATAACATTTGTTTTTATGACATGCTTATTACACACTATTATTAATTACTATTTATCATTACAGTATTTTTATTACATTATGAAAAGGGCAACACTCTTCCAAGATCTCACTTTCATAGCTTCTATCACTTTGAATAAGCCTGTTCTAAGACAAGGCTCCTATGTTTCATCAAGGAGTATCAGATGTGAAGCAGCAGGAAGGGATTTAAGAAGCCAGCTCAAAGAGTTCCTCCTGCACAAGCATGCAGGTCTTGAGCGGTCCAGGCAAATGACGCACGTTACAACAAAGCTTAAACTTGTTCTTCATAATCATTTTAAAAACAAGACTAGCTGCCTATTTAATTTTAAAAACAGCAAAAAACTATCCACCTCCCTTTCCATTTCTTATAAGGAGTCTTGGAGTTTCAATCTCCTCACTGTGCCACAGATGCTTGCTTTGAGCTGCTTAGCTCTTGGAAGTCCAGAGGCTCCAGGCTGCTGGCCTCGTGCTGCCCGGGGTCCGTAGGGACAGCTCTGGCTGCCATTAGGGATTTTTTCCCCCGAGAACCCCCTGTAACATTTCGTGAACCCCCAGTTTGGGAACCACTGAGTTCAACTGATGCAGCTCTGGCTCTGGACCAGGCCTTAGAGATGTGCTAGCCAGACAGAAGAGCGTCCCAATGATTGCTCTGCACCTTGATACCAGAGGGTGCTACCGAGTCTGCGTTTCACACCTACACCACGCGGGTATAGATGACGGTGCGGGGTGCGGGGCAGCAGAGAATCAGGCCCATTGGGTGCCATAAACAGGAATGATTTTGCTCCCCCCACCCCACAACACATAATAAAAAGCAAACAGGGGGCCCCCTTGAGCTGCTCGGGGCCATAAGCGATTGCTTGGTCTGCTTACGCCTGGCGCCGGCTCTGAGCAGGCCTGGGACCGGTCACGTGACTCTGTTTTGTGGGAGGGGAGAAATCAAAGGCTGTGCAGGTTGCGATGGCATTTTAACCTTCCCACGCGCCTCCTCTTCACCCCTGCAGGCCCACAGGAAAGTTCGTCCCAGTACGCAGGGCAGTACGGAGCCGTGGACTCTGGGACCTTGCTCGAGTGCCGGCCCTGCAAGGAAGGATGCGTGACGTGCGTGGACGACACCCCGTGTTTGATCCAGGAGGATTGGTCCCTGCGAGCTGCCGTCCTCTCTTTCCAGGCCTTCTGCATGCTGGCCGTCTTTCTCAGCATGCTGGTCTCCTACCACTTTCGAATGAGCAAGGCAAGGCATGCACTTTTACTACGGGGCCCCGCTTCTCTGCTACAAAAGAACCCGGTTCTCGGGCAGTCCTCCTCTCTTCAGCACCTCGGTGCCATATTGTGGAGCCTCCGAGACCTGGTGCAAGTTCTCTTCATATCCCTGGAGAGAGAGGAAAGCAGGATGCTAATCCCGGCTCAGAGCCCACCTCACACCGGGAAACGTTTTCAGTGGTCTCTGGTTTTCGGTGCCTCCGTTTTCTGGACACCCGACTTGAGCCTCCTCGGCACCGAGCCCCTGCAGCTGCTGCTGACTTTGGCTGGAGCGGGATGGGGTGTGTGTGTGTGCGCCCCGCCGCACCCCTCTGTAAATCAGGTCTTGAATGTCTCCAGCTGGGCACCCATAAAAGGGAGGTAGACAAAATCAGAGGCTGCTTCAGAAAACGTTGCTTCAGCCTCCGTGAACTGGGGTGGTGCTATTGACTCTCCTGCCTCAGTGGGGCATGGGAGGGTCAGCTGGCTGCGTGCAATGGGCAGGGGGCCAGCAGAACCCCATACACACCTTAAGTCCCAAGAAAGCCCTGCTTGAGCCTTGTACTGGTGCCCTACCCAGGGGTCGATTTCCCCTCCAGCGCTCCGGAGCTGAGGACGAGAAGCCAGGTGCCCTCAGTTCTCTTCCCAGTGCTGCCCTAGAACCTGGACAGGTCACTTTCCCTGCTCCGTGCCTCAGTTTCCCTATATGGAAAATGGGATGATATTTAACTGCTTCAGTCATGTGGGAAAGGCAGGGGGCGGGGCATCCTAATTGTTTGTGACCTGCTTTAAGGGCCTCATCCAGAAGGTGTTAGAGGTGGCAAAGTATTATTGTTAGCAGCTTGGTTTCCTGCCTGCCCCATCCATTTTCTTTTAAAATAAAAATCTTCACCTGGCAAGATCAATGTTTCCACATGCTCCTGTTCGTTTCCATTGACAAGGGCGCCTCCTGCTGGTGCACAGTCTCACCCGGCACACTGGATTAACTCCACTTTCATGCCACCTCCTTTTCCAATGGGATTATTTCAAGAGCCCAGGTCCAGAATAAACATCTATATATTAGTTTTATTAGAGAGGGGTGCCCATGCCCATGGAGCTTGATTTTGGGGGGCTGCAGTAAGGATGTGGGGCATTTCCCCTCTCCAAGTAGGGGCACATTCAGGAAATACCTTCTCTGCATTCAGCTCCGTCCTCCACATTGGCAGCATATGCTTGCTTGGTCTGTTCCCCCACCGCATGGATTCTCTACCACGTGTGTGTGTGTCTCTCTCTCTTTGTTTCCCTAGAGGATCCGGGCATCAGGAGTTATCTTGCTGGAGACCATCCTCTTTGGCTCTCTGCTTCTCTACTTCCCTGTAAGTATCTGGCTTGCACTGGGCGGTCAGCACTCCATCCCTTGCCCCGAGAGCACCCTGACTCTTTAAGGAGCCTGGGCCGGATAGAAGGAGGTTCAGTGCTTTCCCGCTTCTCAGACCTTCCTGTCTGGTGATCTCCTTGTGCCATGGTACCTTTGATCCTAGCCAGGACAGAGAGAGAGACCCCAGGGGGCCAAGTCCAGCCAGTAGAGTTATACCGGAGATGGATTCACCCCAGGAATCCCAAATGAAGGCACGTGCTGGGCAGTTAACCCGTCCCACCGCTCATGCCAGCGCAACTACAGGGCTATTTTTAGTGCACTGGCTTGATCAGAGCTAGCACAGATCCATCTACCCCGGCTGGGAATTATCCCACCAGATGTGCCCTGAGGCTACCTGCCATGCCCTCCCACAGATCCATCATCCAGCGGAGGATTCAGAGGCTAGAACCATGTTTCAAGGCCTTGCACATACCTGAGTGTCTCTAGTGTCTAGTAAGAGCCATCAGGTAGCGGAGTGATACACATGGAACTGTGTAAATTCCTAGGCAGAGAGGAGCCCTCAACTGCACAAGAGCATAGACATGTCCTGCCCCTCCTCCCCGGGGACCGGCTCTGATCCTCCAGTCCCACGGGACCCTAGTTCTCTGGGGTGGGGAGCTTGTCTATTGGTAGACAACATCACATGGTCCCCTGATAGGCCCCACGGTAGCTAGGAAAGACCATGTGAGGGTTTGGGTCCAGTGGCATATTTCACAGCCAGAGTTCGCTAGCCGGAGGGTATGCCTACACTTCGAATGCTACAGTGGTGCCGCTTCGGTGTAGACACGATCTACGCCGATGGGAGAAGCCACCTCCCCGAAAGGCGGTAGCTAGGTCAAAGGAAGACCAGGCCTGTGTGTTCCTGATGTTCTTCTCCCCCGAGAGCTGGGCGTGATCCAGCCACGCTGCCTTTCTCCCCACCTACCCGGGTGTAGCTCAAAGCTGATCACAGGGCACCCCAGCCCCTGGGATCGGTCACAGTGCCCCTGCATGGGGGCGGGGGAACAAAAGGAGCCCCAGCACCTTCAGAGCCCCAAGGATCAACCTCTTCCCTTCAGAGCACAAGAGTCCGCGGCAGGTTTGCACGCAGCTGAGGGACAGGAAGCCGCCTAGGGTGTACAAAAGGCGGATGGAGAGTGTGGCTCACTCTCCTGGAGGAACTCCCTCCAGGATCCTGGCTTCCTCCTCCAGGCCAGGGGCAGCGAGAGATTTTCCATCCAACAGGGCATGAGGGCAACTACGCTGATGGCTAATTTTGCAGGCCCGGCCACCAGCTCCCATGAGATCATCCTTCTCAAGAACTCAAATCCCTTTTCGGCCACTGGAATTAAATTAAATGATCTTAATCCTCTCTCTGTCCTGCAAGATTTACTGCTTCTGCCTTTCAAGAAAGCACCAGGGAAGGGGAGCGAGTCTTTTCCAAAGTAATTGATCCTTGGGTTTTTCAGCAAATCTCTCACACGTACGTACCCTCGCTCCCAAAATAAGGGGGCCGAGGGGAGTTACTTAGTTTAGTATTTGGTTAGTATTTGCTAGAATTCCCATTCTCCCTATAAACATCCAGTCCCTTCTGTGAATCGTGCTAGGGTTCTGATGCACAACACTGCACAGAAGACGTTGGGCCTAATTCACATTTAAACTAAGGCTCTGTCTAGACCAGGGGTCGGCAACCTTTCAGAAGTGCTGTGCCAAGTCTTCATTTATTCACTCTCATTTAAGGTTCCACGTGCCCGTAAGACATTTTAACTAAACTATTATAACTAAACTATTCTTGTATGTAAAGTAAATAAGGTCTTTAAAATGTTTAAGAAGCTGCATTTAAAATTAAATTAAAATGCAGAGCCCCCCGGACCGGTGGCCAGGACCCAGGCAGTGTGAGTGCCACTGAAAATCAGCTTGCGCGCCGCCTTCGGCACCCGGGCCATAGGTTGCCTCCCCCTGCTCTAGACGAAGATAAAAGATGTTTTGTTAGAACTCGGTAGCTAACCCAATCCAACAACCCAACTTTTGTCCGAGTCTAGATGAGCCCCAAACCCCTTTTTCCACTGCATTGGTGGCGTCCCAGGGCCTCAATGCAGCTATTAACATCACTGACACCCATTATAATGCCCCAAAATGCTGCCAGAGCAGTCTCAAAGGTCCGCAGGTGCAAATGAGACCTAGGACCCAAATCTCAGGTGCAGTCCAAGCTGAGGAAGTCGGAGCAGGCCCTCCCAGCTTCCCCAAACAGAGATCTGAGCTGCCCCGGAGTCACCCCTCTCCCCCCTTTCTGTCCAGGTGTTTATCCTGTACTTCAAGCCGAGCATTTTCCGCTGCATCGTCCTGCGCTGGGTGCGCATGCTTGGGTTTGCCATCGTCTACGGAACCATCACCCTCAAGCTCTACAGGTAACACAGCCAGGGCAATGACCCATCCGACAGCACCACCTTCGAGCAGCCCTCCCACAAGCAGCTCTTTCATAGACTCCGAAGCCAAAAGGGGACCATTCTGATCAATGGGTCTCACCTCCCATCTGACATAGGCCATAGGACTGCCCCAGAAATAATTTCTAGAGCAGATCTTAATGAGCAACAGGTTTAAAACAAATAAAAGGAAGTTCTTCTTCTTGTCCTGTGGAACTCCTTGCCTGAGGAGGTTGTGAAGGCTGGGACTATAACAGGGTTTAAGAGAGAACTAGATAAATTCATGCAGGTTAAGTCCATTAATAGCTATTAGCCAGGATGGGTAAGGAATGGTGTCCCTAGCCTCTGTTTGTCAGAGGATGGAGATGGATGGCAGGAGAGAGATCACTTGATCATTGCCTGTTAGGGTCACTCCCTCTGGGGCACCTGGCATTGGCCACTGTCGGTAGACAGGATGCTGGGCTGGATGGACCTTTGGTCTGACCCAGTACGGCCGTTCTTATGTTCTTATGTTATCTTTTCAAAAAACATCCAGTCTTGATTTTAAAACGGCCAGGGATGGAGAATCGGTAAATTGTTCCAGTGAGGAGAAGAACTGCTGATTGCTTGTGTTCAATCCCCAAAGGAACTGGACATAATTTCCCTAATACATGGACTAAGTTTCACCACAGCTCAGCTGCCCCACAAGTCCAAAAGCCACTTGGTGTCGATGACATCCCAACCACAAATACAAGCGTGTACGCACTTACGCTTGACAGGCTACCAACAAAGAGCATTGGCCAGAAATTCATAACTGGCTCAGGAGAACCTGGCCTCCCTGCAGTCTGGCCATAGTGGGAAGGTAACAGATGTGACAAAGAAACCCCTAAAACCCTGGCCTTGTCTACACTATAATAAACAAGAGATGTCATTGCTAGATGCTGGACCTTAGCTAAAGCCAGATGAGGCAGTTAAGAGTGGAACCCTGTCCACAGGCCCGGTTAAGACAAGATTAAAGGGCTGGGTCCCCCTTTTTAAGGTTTTTTTCTTGTCTTTTTGCCATATTTCTTCCTAAGCAGTTCTTCATAATAAATTAAACAAACCTAGATCACCAATTATTTACTGCCCCTGTTTGCCAGAAGCTGGGATTGGGTGACAGAGCATGGCTCACTTGATGATAACCTGTCTGGTCATTTCCTTTGGGGCACCTGCCATTGGCCACTGTTGGTAGACAGGACACTGGGCTTGATGGACCTTTGGTCTGACCCAATATGGTTGTCCTTATGTACCCAATTAACCGTATTTTTCTTTTTCTTGCCTCAACCCAAACTTTAAATAAGATCATGCTGGTACCTGAAGGTTCACACAGATCTAACACAAACCACCCGACTTTCTCAGGATCTCCTTCTTTCGGGTCATGTGCTTTGGGCTTATCACATAGACTAACAGTAAATTAAAAACCATAATTCACCCAGTCCCAATGTCGGTCTATAGGCACACGGGCAGATCTTGCTCCATACATGAGAGGGTCATTTTGTTTATGATGATTAATTATTTGTATTATCGTAGCACCCAGGAGCCACCTGGCCCCCAGTGTGCCAGGTGCTGTACAAACACAGGACAAAAAGACAGTCCCCCACCCAAAGGGTTTACAATCTCGCTGTTGAACTCACAGCCCCATGCTAGTTTGCTGTGGCTTGCGGTGTTTAGGAGGCAGGAGGAGCACGGACTCCGTGTGCAGGCTCCCCCTCCCACCCCTGCCTCCTGCCTGTGGCAATCAGTTGGCTTGCAGCATTCAGAAGAGAGGGGGAGGAGCAAGGATGCAGCATGCGAAGTAAAGGGGGTGGAGGGGGAGAAGAGACGGGTCAAGGGGGAGGCTTGGGGGAAGGGGTGGAGTGGATGGGCCGAGGGTTGAGCCCCCTGCCCCCGGCAAAGTCAGTGCCTGTGCTTGCAAGAACAGCAAAAGGTGCAGCCGGACAATCCATCCTCTTCCACTCCCTGACTCCACCACCTCAACCAAGCTTCATTCTCAGCAGTGATGACTGTAGTATTAAATTGGGTCTTTAAAATTGTTTAAAACTCAGACCTGTATTAAACTGCTTGTTTAAAATTGTTTATAATGTATATAATGCCTTTTGTCAGGCAAAATTTTTTTTCCCTGGAACCTAATCCCCCCCCCCCCCGCCCCCATGTACATTAATTGTTATGCGGAAATTGGTATTCGCTTAACATCGTTTCACTTAAAGTCGCATTTTTCAGGAACAGAACTACAACGTTAAGTGAGGCGTTACTGTACACCCGCATGGCCTCGGACCTGATACCATTAATATTTTAATCCCCTTCTATCAGGTGGGCTTTGCTTTTAGCGGCGTGACGGTGCAGACAAGATGCAACGAGAGTCCAGAGCACTGCGGGTGAAAGCCACCCGGCGCAAAGGGACCCCTTGAAGTCCTAAGTCCGCCATCAGCTGCCGTCGAAGGAAAGGCCCTCGGGGATGCTAGTCACCTCCTCCCTCTCTGTCATGCAGGGTCCTGAAGGTGTTTCTCTCCCGCTCGGCCCAGCGAATGCCCTACATGACCAGCGGGCGGGTGCTGAAGATGCTGGGGCTGATCCTGCTCTTGGTGCTCTGGTTCCTGGCCGCCTGGACGGTGGGGATGTTGGAGAACATCGATAAGAACATCCCGCTGGTGATCCGCTCCCAGACCGCCAAGGGGCTTCAGTTCTACATCTGCGACCATGACCGGTGGGACTACATGATGGTTGTGGGTGAGACCCTCCGTCCGACGCGTCGGACATCACAAGAGAGGGAGGGGAGGGGGCCTTCAGTTTGCCCAGAGATGTCATTGTCCCAGAGTCTACAAAGGTCTAAGGGGACAGAGCCCCCAAATGGGGCAAGGTGCTTAAGAGACTCAATGGGCTTGTCTGTAGGACTCAGGCTTGTGGACTTGGTGTTTCCAATCCCACACTTGAGAGTCCACCCTGCAGTGTAAACCTGGGTTTACAATTGCTCACACGTCCTCCTGACTCAAATCTGTGGCTTGAACTGCGTCCACATTGCAAAACGACAGGGCTTGAACTCTGAGCCATCCCACCTAGCAGGGTCCTAGGACTTGGGTCCTGAGCCCTTGCTGACCTGGGTCAGACTGATTTGTGTGTGGACAGAAGTGGGGGCTTGGGCTCAAACCGGAGTCAGAACCCAAGCTTAGTGTGCAGTGTAGACATACCCACTGCAACCAGTTCTGGCCCAGAGCAATTCTCAGCGAGGAGGCGGGAAAGCCACAAGCAGGTTCAATGTAAATCACACGGGGCTGGGTTTTCATACCAATGCTTACCCCGCTCCCCAAGTGGCCCCGTTGACATGAGCGGGATTATTCCCACTTTAAGGTACCACTTGAGAGGAGCGAGAGTGGCAGAACCTGGCCCGCAGTGAGGAGGGTCAGAATGGTCCCTGGAAACGTGCCTGGCTAATAACGAAAGGCCGCGCGTAAGCACTGAGACAGCCCTCATGGGAGAACCCTCTGCTGCTGGTCCTCCACTCCACCCGCTGTGCTGTGGAGGTGCTATGGCAGGCCTCCTTTCAGGCCTCCCCACCTGCCTTGGCAACATGGCGATGTCCCGCACCGGGCACTGATGGGGAGACGCGGGCTCGAATGCACAATGTCTGGGATCTGTGGCAGAAGCAAAGTAGCAGATGCTATTGTATTTATTGCATAACCCACACCCATTGGCTTCCCCTCCTGGTCCCTCTTGCGGGTTTACTTCCACGGATGCAGAGAGGGGGAAATAAAACAGAGGGGAGACCCAGGCAGGTCTCCGGGGCTGCCCCTCTTTCTCGTCCTGGTCCAGACGACTCTAATAATGTGCGGTGGTTCTGGGGATCACAATGCTGCCTTCAGAACCACAGTGATCCTGCCCCGCAATCAATCTGTTCCACTTGGCAACCACTGAGGGCTTGCGGCATACAGGCCAGTCTGGCTCTAGGCAGAGAGAAGTGCTCGGAGGATGGGCACGGAAGAAGGCTGAGTTGGTGCCAGCTAGCTCGCCTTAACTAGACCATCAGCCGGCTGCCACCTGAGCTCCATGGAGCTCGGCTTCGCGATATCAAAAATGAATGTCCTAGAGCAATGGGCCCTGGCCTTTATTGCTCATCTCTCTTTCTCTCCTGCCAGCTGAGATGCTCTTCTTATTCTGGGGCAGCTTCTTGTGCTACGCCACCCGGACGGTGCCCTCTGCCTTCCACGAACCTCGCTACATGGGCATCGCCCTGCACAACGAGATGATCATCTCTGCGGCCTTCCACGTTGTCAGGTGGGGATGGGGAAATCGCCCTGCCAGGGGTTCCCTTTGGCGGCGGGACCTGGTGCTGTCTCTGCCCGGGGTGCCCCACAGCTCAGTCCAGTTCAGCTAGAAAGGGAGCTGGAGACTCATGAGTCAGCAACAAGCACAGGCCCGTTCCCCTCTCCCGCCAGGGCCGGACCTAGATTTTGCACAGCCGCTGAGGTTTGTGCTGTAGCTGTCGGTCACGCGGGCAGGTCAAGGGTAAGTGGGGACAGCACCCCCACCTGGCCCAGCAAAGGGGTGGGATAATTTAATTAGATGGGCCAAATGCCGGGGACTTTATTCATCTTTAATCAGGCTTTTCTCAGGCCAGACTCCCATTGGGACCGATTCCCTCCCCCCACAGCTGTGTTACATCCATGTAAAGCCACTGGTGTCAGTGATTTACACCAGGGTCCAGGAGAGCTGAATCAGGCCCCCGAACAAAGGCATTGTCACTGGCTGCGCAAGGAAGGGACAGAGCAAAGGGGATCTGTGGTGCCTCTCTTGGTCCGGATCCAAAGTCTAGAGTGCCTAGGATGATTCCCAGCCTCCCGGCGGCCGTCACTGGGCCTTTTGCAAATGTGCGGGTAAGATTTTATTCCCCAAGGCCGTGGGGAAGAAAGACCAAGTCCGGCCCTCGGTAAATTACCTCCCCGCCTCCCCGTCTAGGTTCGTGATGGTTCCCTCGCTGCATCCTGACTGGACGCTGCTGCTCTTCTTTATTCACACGCACGTCACCATCACCATGACGCTGGCGCTGCTCTTCATCCCAAAGGTAACCGGCCTCCGGCCTCTTCCCCCAGCATTGCTCTCCCAGAGGCTGAAAACACAGTCCTGCTTTCCCCTTCCAGTTAGATTCCCCTATTTAAATCCTTTACAAGCACCCAGAGTCATTCCTAACAAGCTAAGCAGCCTGCCTGCTCCCTGTGACCTGACCGGCCTGCAAGGGATAACCATTTGCAGATGCTGCAGCATTGGAAATAGAGCAGCAGATTTGTCCTTGCACAGTCTGAGACAACGGGGGGGCCATTTGTACCTCCCTGATTCAGAAGCTGTAGGGGACGGTGCAGCCATGGGGCTTTGCAGGGGGAGAGGTCAGATCCAGCCACTCGCTTTCCCTCCTCCAGCCTGCCCTGCGGTGCCCCCTCTGCCCAAGGCTGGGGTAGTGGTGCAGAGCTGGCAAGGGGTAGATAGTGCCTTGAGGGATTGCATGGATTGCAGTGGTGGGCAATGCATTCTGGGTTATCCGACTGCACAGAGAGCTGGGAGGAAGGAGGGCCAGTCACATCAGTCACTCCAGTACCATTCAGGAGTGCTGCAAAAAAACAGGGTACCCAGGCCCCCGGCAGAGGTGACGCACCATTAGCGGCCCTGGCTAGTATCTGAGTGACTGATGTGCTTAGCGCCAACCACGCCGGTTAACTGGTGCAAAGTTGCAGCGAAGCCGGGGTCTACGTTATACTGCGGGGGCAGGGGGTGAGAGAGACAGACAGACAGACAGGAGGCTTCTCCCTTCACTGCAGTTATCTACACCCAGGTAGCTCCTCTCAAGGGAGCGCAGCCACATGACAGCACCCCAGCGGCTGTGTCCACACCGGTGCTGTGCACACCCATGTTGTTGTGTTAAGACTCCCGGGGGGCGTATCGCAGGGGTCTTCGGGCTTCAGCAGGCTGAGCCGCTCTACAAATTCTTTCCCGCTTAACTGTGGGGCAACTTTTCTGTCCTTTCTGGGGCGCACGGGGGGAAGGCGCTGGAGGATCAGTGACAGTCAAGCGGAGCTAGCCCGCGTCCATACTACAGAGAGGCCGTGTTAGCAACTGAGTTGCGCTCACTCGATCTGTAGCCTATTCCCTCTCTAAGGCCGGGCAACTGATGTTAATAGACCCACTGCGCTCAGGAGAAGTGTTCACGTGTGTGGATGGGACGCGAGCGAGGGGCGATGCTCTGGGTATAACTCTGCAGTGAAGACAAGCCCTAGGCCATTAAGGAGAAAGACAGGCAAGGTGGCTCCGGGATTTGCAAAGGCGTCCAAGAGGAGCTAGGTGCATTTGCAGGCCAAACTCCATAGGCTGCCCTGACAGCCCCAGCCTGCAAGCAGCAATGTGCCCCCGCTCTCTTCCCCCAGTTCTTGCATGCCAAATCGCCCCTGCGGGAGGAGATCGCGGCGGAGGTCTACGAGGACGAGCTGGACATGCGGCGCTCGGGCTCCTACCTGAACAACAGCATCACGTCGGCATGGAGCGAGCACAGCCTTGACCCCGATGACATTCGGGTGGGTGGCACACTCAGGACCTTCTTTTGACGCTAGCTATGCAGAACTGTGCAGAGTAAGAGTTGCCTTTTGCAGTCTTTCTCCTGAAGCAAACCACAAGGGGTGGCGAGGGTTATACCTGCCCTGGGGCTTTCATGGATCTCCTTTCCCTCCTCGAGTGAGGGGTGACATCCCTCTGCGAGCATGGGACAGGGGAGAGGAAGGGGGTGGAAGCAGGGGCTGCTTCGCCTGCGCTCCAGCAGCAACCCGTGGGACAGTCAGTAGCAAAGCAGTTAATAAGGCTGACATCTACAACATCGTCGTTAGTCTCCAGCGTCAACACTCTGAAATGGGGGTGGGGTGCCAAGTTCACACCTTTCTCAGGGCCTGATCCGTCAGCCCTTACTCCCAGGAGTCACCCCACGGGCCTGGTGGCTCTGTCTGCCTTGCTGAAGACCCAGGCATGCAGTGCGGCGGGGGAGGGGTGTCACAAGTGGAGGGTTTTTCCTTTCCAGCTTGAGAAGTTTGCAACGAGGGGTCTGGTTTTCCAAGGTGCTGAGCACCAGGTTTAAAAATCCTGCATGAACAGATGGGGCTGGTACAATGGATGGCTGTATCCCAGCTCAATCCAACCCCCCCTCACCGCTGCCCTCCCTTCCTTCCAACCCCTCTCCTATAGGAAATCCAGACACATTTTACACCCCTGATCAAAAAGGAAAATGAACTCAGAGGCTGACGTGCAACGTACATTTCAGAGGTTCATAGTCACAAAGGGCCAGGAGGAGCCTTCCCATGGGATTTAGGCACCTCCCTTTGAAAATCCCACCCCTGGAAAAAACACCCCTCAAAGAACTGGATGATCCAGTTTAATCAAGATTCGCTCTGTGATGTCCCGATCAGCCCAAGGACTGGGCTTAGAAACCCACGCTGGTGAGAGGGGAGGGGAAGTTGAGTAAACATGACTCAGCCCTGATTGGATCAGATTTATCTCTTCTCACTTTGGGAGGTTGTATTGCTCTCCAGGGTATGTGCTCCCCAGCGTCAGCCCATCCTGGGAGCAACCAGGCTTGCTGTTAATTCCTGGGTTTGCAGAGAATACCTAGAGCTGGGTGGGAAATGGATCGTTTTCTGTGGAAAACTTGGGGCAGATGAAAATAAATTCTAATATGTTGGCTGAAAAACAAAAAAAGAGTTTGATTCTGAACTGCCCTCCGGGTGTCCCATAAACCCATTCTTCTACATAGGCCTGGCCGGCTGGTTGGCTACAATTTCTCAAACTAACAGACCCGGTCCTTTCACTCAAGGAGCAGAGGCCTATGGTTTTAGCTCCAGAGCCGAGCCAACCAAGTGGTGTTATTACACTTCGATTGAGTAAGAGTTTTTATATATTTATCGGTGCTCCTTTCTTTTTATCCTCTCTCCTCTGCCTTCCCAAACTCCACCCAACGTGTAGGATGAATTAAAAAAGCTTTACACGCAGCTGGAGGTCCACAAAACCAAGAAGATGACCGCCAACAACCCTCACCTTCAGAAAAAGAGGAGCTCCAAGAAGGGCCTGGGTCGCTCCATTATGAGGCGTATCACCGAGATACCAGAGTCTGTGTCTCGGCAGTGCAGCAGAGAGGACAAGGAGAGCTCCAGCGGGGGTGGCGGCGGGAGTCGCTCCGGCTCCTACAAAAGAAGGCTTCTGGACTCCAGCAGCTCCAGCGTGAAGGTGAAAGATGACTCCTCCAAGCACAAAGCCTTCTCTCTGAGGAAGTCCCACAGCACCTACGACCACGTGCGGGACCCCAAGGAGGGCTCCTCGCCCCCCAGGCACGACAGCGTCTGCAAGGAACCCCCGCTGCTAGACACCTTGATGAGGAAAAAGCTGGCCAAAAAAGCCTCCGAGAGAACCAACAGTGATTCCCTGGACTCAGCCCCTCTTGTCTACAAGTCTGCCAGTGCCCACAACCTGTTGGCGGACAAGAAACCCCTTCACCCCAAACCCTCCCCCTTGCAGAAATCCCTCAGCGTCCTCACGAGCGCCAGAGAGAAGGCCCTGCTGTTGACCAGCCGAGCGTATTTGGAAGACAGCTGCGAACAAGCTGGAGAAAAGGAGGGAGCTTCCACTCCTGAAACGCAATCCTCAGGGCGGGCGGATGGCGGGGGGGCCACTGAGCAGGCCCCAGAGGCAGGGAAGCAGCCGCAGAGCAACGACGTGAGCTCCCTCCTGCAAGACAGCTTTGACAGGGCTGCCGTTTGCCCCTGGGAGGGGGACGTTAGCCTGCCAGAGAGCAAGGCACAGAAACACGTCACATATGCCCCGATAAAAAGCATCAGCGTCGACAGCTCTCACCTGTTGGGGAGGGCGCCCCCTGCCGGCAAGAGAACACCACCGCAACCACCCATCAGGTACCAAAGCTTGGCTCATAGCCTCGAAAGGAGCGAGGTTGCCCCCTGGGACTCTCAGGAGCACATGCAGCCTGCCACAGATGCTTCCGGCCAGGGCTCCAAAGATACCGGGGCGCTGATGTACAGCTCTCCATGGGAGGTGGAGGAGCTTTCGGGAAAGACGGAGAAGGCAGACGGGGGAGGAGATAACGTGCAACCTCCGTCCACGCCTGGGAACAGCAGGCTGCCGTTTGTACCTTCCTTTGCTGCGGAAATATGCCCGTGGGAACTGGCAGAGGAGGAGGTTTTCAATCAGAGTCAGCAGGACAAGACGAGCGAACCAGGAGGAGCTGAGAAACCAAACAGCTCTCTGGCAAAAGCCCAAAGCCTTAAAATCCTCCCCCAGAAAAGCTCCTTCAAGGGTTTAGGGTTAGCCATCAAAGCGTTTAACCGGGCAAGGGAGAAGAGCAGCATTAAAAGAAGAAAGGAGGACGAGGGGAGCCAGAGGGAGAAAGAGAAAGAAAGAGAGTCCGGCAGTAAATGCGATAAGCCCAAACTGGCTGAAACCACAACGCTATCCATCGGCGGGACGGCAAGGCAAGAGGCCACAGCCAGAGGTCCTGAGGAAAGCAGGCAGATCAGTAAACAAGCCACCATCTGCCCCTGGGAAGAGGAGACTACAACCCCATCCCTGCAAAACAAGGACACCAGCAAAATGTTTGAAATATGCCCCTGGGAAGTGAGCATGGAAGAAGCAGATGGTCCCCAAGATGGGTCGGCGCCAGCCAAAGCAAGCAGCGGAGCAGAAAGGAGGAGTTCAAAAGCCACTGGAGGCATCATACGTAGGAAGCTGGAGAGGGTGAGGAGCCAATGGGAATCCACGTGTCCCTGGGAGACCACAGATTCTGGCGGAGCCCTGCAACCCCTGAGCGGGGATGAGGATAAAACACCCCGTCACTCCAACACGGACAGCAAGAATCCCGAGGCATGTCCCTGGGAAACCGCAGAGGTGATAACCAGTGTCAAAGATGAAATAGGCCCTGTGGACGTGACTGAAGCTCCACCAGTGAAACAGGATAAAGATACAGCTCCCAGAGGGGACAAGAGCATCCCGCTGAAAGCAGTGGCAGGTCCAGGCGAAACACTGACGAAGGGGAGCAGCCAGCGAGAGGCCATCTGCCCCTGGGAGAGCTTGGACATGGAGGAACTGTCAGCGAAAGCTGACACAAAACACACTGATCTGCCTAAAGGGGCTTCAAAGAAATCTGACAGCGTCGAGAGCAGAAAAGCAGAGGTTTGCCCGTGGGAAACAGAGGAGGTCGAAACCAGTGTTAATGCTGAAACCTACCCCTGGGAGGTGGCTGATGAGCCATCAGAGAAAGGGACTTTACTAAGAAAAGGTGGTGTGGCTTCCAAAGAGGATAAGAACATCAGGTCAAAAGCAACAGGTCCATCTATAACACTGAAGAAGGGGAGCAGCCAGAGAGAATCCATCTGCCCCTGGGAGACCATGGATGCGAAGGAACCACCAATAAAACCAGCTTCCAAAAGTTTTGATCTGGCTAAAGTTGCCTCCAAGAAATCGGACAGTGCTGATAAAAAGGCAGAAGTTTGTCCATGGGAAAGTGCAGAGGCTGAAACCAGCATTCAAACGGAAATCTGCCCCTGGGAAGCGGCTGAAGCACCATCAGATAAAGGGAAAGTAAAACAGGAGAGCAATGGAGCTTACAGAGCCGGTTCAAGGGGGACTGGAGATATGCCATCTAAGAAGTTAGAAACGGGGGGCAGCCAGCGAGAATCTGTCTGCCCCTGGGAGAGTATGGACAAGGAGGAACTCTCAGTCAAGCCTGCTACTAAAAGCCTAGATCTGTATCAAGCAGCTTCAGAGAAATCGCACAGTGTTGAAAGCAAGAAGGCAGAGGTTTGTCCCTGGGAAAATGCAGACATTGAAGCCAGTGTTAAAACTGAAATCTGCCCCTGGGAGGTGGCTGAGACTCCACCAGAGAAAAGAACAAGGGAGAAAGTTGGTCTCTCCAAAGGCGACCAGAGCATCACCTCGAAAGCAGCAGCGGGTCCATCTAAAACGCTGGAGAAGGGAAGCAGCCAGCGAGAGTCCATCTGCCCCTGGGAGAGCCTGAGTGTGGAGGAATCCTCTGTAAAAATAGACAGTAAAAGCTCTGAACCATCCAAAGGCCCTTCAAAGAAATCCAGCAGTGTGGAGAGCAAAAAGGCTGATGCTTGCCCTTGGGAAAGCGAGGAGGTTGAAGCCAGCGTTAAAGCTGAAATATGCCCTTGGGAAGTGTCTGAAGCTCCATCAGCTAAAGGGAAATTAAGACAGGACACAAGTCAGGGGGAGGAGACAGGTTCAAGAGGAACTGGAGACATCCCAGCTAAAAAGCTGGAGAAGGGAAGCAGCCAGCGAGAGTCCATCTGCCCCTGGGAGGACTCCTCTATAACAACTGACCTGGGCAAAATTCCGTCGAGGAAATCTGACAGCGTTGAAAGCAAGAAGTCTGATATTTGCCCTTGGGAAGGATTAGACCCAAAAGCGGTTGAGAAAGCAAGTTTGAAGGCGGAAATATGTCCGTGGGACGTCGAAGGAGCCTTGTCCAGTCAGGCAGTCGTGGAAACAGCCAGCACAGCTGTCACAGAAACTCCAACAGCCCAGCTGAAAAAATCAAAAAGTAAACCCATGGGCCAGGCCGAACACAAGCCGCTGCATCGCCTCGTGCCTGACCCCAAGCCCCCGAGAGGTTTCAGCAAAGGCCATAGCATGATGGCAGATGTGCTCCCCTGGGAAGTGGGCGTGGCGCCCATCGTGACCAGGTGTCTTAGCACAGGTAGCAGCACGATGGCAGACATCTGCCCGTGGGAAGCGGAAGGGGCTCCAACGGCGGCCGCAAAGGATGAAGTAGAAACCAGCAAAACCTCGGAGGCGCGTCCGCTGGAGGCGGGAGACGTCAGTCCCGTCTGCGCCACCCCCGCCGAAAGCAAAACAGCAGAAAAACGGAGAGAGGAAACCAGGGGTCCCAGCCCAACCACATCAGATGTCTGCCCATGGGACTGTGAGTAGCTTTTTCCATATGGGTGGGAAACGGATGCAGATGAGGTGAGAAGGCGGCTTCAACCAATGACTGCTTCAATTCTTAGTGCAGCCTACGGCATGTCCACCAAACCTGGATTAGGGACATGACTGAATCCTACACTGACAGTGGATGGCGTGGGTGACAAAATCCCAGACGCTAATATCCTTGATCCTCTCAGTTAGTGGAAATGAACCACACTTGGACTCTCTATGGGCCACTCCTGTCAGGGGACAGCTGCAATTTTCTGCCTTCACTGAAAACCCAAGTCAACTGTGATACTCTGCAGATTCCATCCGTTGTCTGTCAACACACAGCAAAGTTCCATAGTGTCCTCTTTGTCAAACCAGTGGTATTGGAAAGCGTTAAGACCATCCTCAGAGCCAGCCTCACCCACTTTCACCGGCCATATGTCCAACGAGCTCATCTAAAACTGGAACTCGCTAAACAAAAAGTCTCAGCTGCGAGCTCTGGCGAAATGAGGAGGGATGTGCATGGCGTCCTTCATCATACGATTCTCCGTTTACGTTTACAGCTATGTCTCAGTTAGCTGATCGTCTGGAAGTGCGTGGAACTACTTGGTGTGCAAACCAATGGGCCCATACAGGAGGGCAAATCAAACAATGAGAGGTCAATAAGCCTTACACCCAAAACGCTGCTCATACACACGGGGGGGACAAGGCAACAGGGGAACAGTTGTGTCTGGTGTAATAAGCAGCACTTTGGGCAGACAGCTGGAGTCTAAGATTTGAAGATGACGGGTATCGAGAGACTTCTGCAATTGACAGGCTCGGACCCTGAACGGCAATGAAAAGCCTATTGTGCAGAGCCAAACAAAACGTAATAGTGAGGTGGAACAAGGGGACAAGGTCAATGCAAAGATGAGGCCAAGGAGGAAAGGGAAGATGCTTTTCAAGTCAATGCCAACAGCCCAACTGATCACTCATCAAACACTGCTGCCATCTTCATTCTGGCGAAGGGTAACGCCAATGATCTAGTTCAGGTTCCAAAGCTCAAGATAAACAAGCTGCTGCTTATGTTCCACTCCAGTCCTGTGTCACTCTGCTGCCTAGATTTCAAATTAATTTACCTTTAAATTCCCCACAAAGGCCCTGAACCAGTCATACAAATTTGATGCATCTGAAAGGAGCCATTTTTGTTTCATTCCAGTGATGCTGGCTCAGTGCCTGAATGTTATTGGTGAGTGAGTGATTCTCTTTTCTCTTGCCACAAATCTCTGCATGTCTTCCCGGGGAATAAACTAACCTTCAGGCCATTCCAATGCTTCGCTTTTAGAAACCTTGGTATTAACAAACCCCAGGGATCGGTCACCACCGTACCAGCAGTGCACCTGGCTAAATACACTGCACTGTTACACCACCGTCACGGGAACTCCAACTTAAGGGTGTTTATTGTCTTAACTAACCATGCCACTAACTTTCCAAAGCACTTTGTCATTACTGGTTACCGTGCGTGTTTGTGTGATCACACCCTGTGCAAACACGCCTAGGGCTATGATTCAGCTTCCCGGCACAGAAGGCTACCAAGCCTTTCCAGGAAGGGTAAATCGCTTTCATCAACAGTGTTTTTCACTGTCAAGAATAACAAGCCTTCACTTTCAGACTACACAGAGAAGTGTGTTTTCCTGGATGCCTTTATTGTCCTGTCCCCACCCTACCCCCGCCACCCTCCACCCATCTTTGGGTGGAGTTGGGAGATGTTAGGCCTGCTGGAAGCCGTGTCCCCAAAATGGCCTAATGCTCAGCAGCCCGCATAAGGGCCCCTGTGCAGAGGAGGGCATATGCTGGGCACCTGAGCAGCGTGGTGGGTCCTTAGGCCCTAGGCAGGAGAGCAGAAGTGCTGCTGGGCAAGGACCAAGGTGCGTCAGCAGAAGGGCGTACGGGAAGCCAGCAGTGCCTACCTGCCCCCTCTTGACAGTGCCTCGTTCTCCCCAGGACCCACGTTTGCTGGCTCTCCCCACATGTGGGAATTGTACAACGGGAGGCGCACGCAGCTTCCTCCCCCTGGAACTTCCCACGGGAGGAGACGCGGTGCCTGACGCAGGCAGCGGCAGATTGACCGTGGACAATTATTGACCATGGACAGACAGAAATACAAAGGAAAGCTTTCCCCACGAGGCGAGAAATGGGGGAAAAACAGCCAGGGCCAGCCTTAGAGGTCCCCACCCAGCTCCAAGCACCATCCAACAGTGGTTCACTGCCCAGGGAGCGTAGGTCTGAGACCATTACAGAGAAAGTGCTGTGAGAGAGATGCCAGTTTTGTACCAATTTGATCTTGTCCCTTTCCCCCTTCTCTCCAGGAGTCAGGGCTGCTCGGGACAGTAACTTCCCAGTATTCATTACCTCTGCCACCTGTCCCGTTCAGATGGGAGCAATGAGATCAGAGACAGCAAAAGTGAATGTTTTAGCTTCGTCCCCCATCGCGTGGCTTTGGCCCCAGATTTGTCTCCTCTCCCCCCCGTCCTTTACTTTCACTGTGTCCGTAGGGAGTAGCGATGCCGTAGCGTACGTGACTGTTTCAGCGCTGAATGTTACACGAGATCATCCGATTGTGTAAGAAAATGTACATACACAGAATAAAGAGTTATCTATATCCACACACAGAACTACTGGCTGTGATTTATTGCTGGGGTTTTCCCATCGCTTCTCTCTCAACACTCTGGTGTGGCTGAGGCTGTGGCTCAGGGATTATGGAATCATTGATTTCATTATAAGCCCAAGCAGTGCATCGTTTGACAAGATGGTCTGCATAACTTTCCCCAGTGCTGTTCCTCCAGTTAGGGGAAGCTTTTGCATACCCAGCCTTCACTGCAGGCCCTCTTGCTGTACAGAATTTAACACCATCCTTTCACAAGGCGTGGGTTCAAGTGGACGGAAGGTTGCACAGGGAAGCAACTGTGTGTCTACTGACTGGCACTTTGGTGCAAGTGTCTATCTCTGTACAAGAAAACATGGTACTGGAGAGAAGGAGCATGGTCTTGTGAGTAGAGCACTGGACTGGAGATCGAGGGCTAACCCTGACTCTGCCACTGGTCTCTTGAGTAAGTCACTTCCCCTCTCACCCTTTGTCTCGTCTTAGATTAAGCACTCCAGGACAGACAGTGTTTGCACAGCGCAGCCTTCAGCTAGGTTGGGGCCTCTAGGTGCTAAATAATGTTACTGGAAGAGACACTACAGGATTACACAAGGCAGCAGAGCAGATACTAACTTGCAGGGTCTGTTTCACTGCAGCGCAGACTTTCCCCTGATGAGCACAAACCCATTCAATGACATCAGTAAGAAAGGAATGGGCACCTTTCACTCAGAGCCCACACGCTATGGATTCTTAACTAAAAACCAGAGCAGGGAAGGCACTTGGGTCTGGGTTTGTATCGTACCGCCTATACCAGCAGCTTTGGTCACCACAGCCTCAAAATGGGTCTGAAACTGTAATTTTTCTTAGGTAGCTGGTCCCCTCCCAGCCTGTGGAGCTGGGGCTGTAGAGAGATTTCCCTATAAGCCGAGCCCATGGGTTGACTATCCTCTGGAAGCTCTGTTTAGAAGATGGTCTTTTGGGTTAAAAAAAATCAAGGGATTCTTAAAGAGGTTCCATTGCTGGCTTTGCTCCCAATGGAGAGAGCGGGGCCTTGGCTGAGATGTTAGAAATACTCCACTCGCAGGAGATATTTAAGAATTATGCATGAATAAGTAGTTACGAGTCTCTTCCTGCAGGCTCCATATGGAACAGATGGGACCAACTCTCCTCTGAGGCAGAAGGAATAATGCTCTCAAATCCCACTGCACATGGCCCCCTGAAGAGGGCCAAGTAGCAGACAAGGGGTTCTGGCATCTGCTAAAACATGAACAGTTGTATTGTTAGTAAGAGCAAAAGGAATGAGTCTGAGGACAGGTCAAGCAAGCACCCTTGGCTTCTCCCCCAAGAGACCAAACATGTAATCTGCAGTGTAGGCACTTTTCAAACCCTGCACTCTGGGAAAACCTGGGAGACTGAAGAAAATGGAGGGTCTCCTGCCTTAGGTTCAAGCCACTGAGAAATCAGGAGGGGCACTTACGCATTTGTAAGAAACGTTTCTATTTCTAAGCCAACAAAACTGGCTTTAGGTTGTGAGCTCTCTGGGGCAGCACCTGCCATCACGGGGCCGAGTGCTAAAGTAAAATAGGATGCGGCCAGTTTCTAAGAACGCTGTATTCCCAGTAGGTGTGGGCATCGTTCCTCAAGCTGCAAAGTTTCAAAACGCAGCTACGTCAGGACTGGGATTGCTCTTAGGACTAGGAGCCAGTGGTATTCTTGCGAGTGCAGCACCTTGTGACCTCATTCAAGTCACTTGCTCATCACCCGCTCCTTCGGAAAGCCAACTAGGACGCCGGACACTTAGCTGGGGTAAGCCCCGAAGCCAGTACTTTGCTACTCTCCCAGGGTGGGTGACAGGGCAGCTTCTATTCACTAAACAGAATACCCCAGCCAGGCTGCGCTGCTGCCTTCACACCACTCCACCAGCGCAGTGAGACACAGGCGGAGCAAGGGGGACGCTGCTCCCCAAGGCAGCCCTTGCAAGCAGAATGCCAACTCAGAGCAAAAAGGGAGGGAGGAGCTACATGTACAGCCCAAGGAGGGGGCAGGAGCTAACTGGAGCTGGTGGGGAGCCTTTTACTTCTCTCACAGGGAGAGAAGAGTGAGGCAAAGGGAACATAAGAATGGCCATACTGGGTCCATCCAGCCCAGTGTCCTGTCTTCCGACAGTGGCCAATGCCAGGTGCCCCAGAGGGAGTGAACAGGTAATGATCACATGATCTCTCTCCTGCCATCCATCTCCACCCTCTGACAAACAGAGGCTAGGGACACCATTCCTTACCCATCTTGGCTCATAAATTCATGGAGGTTAAGTCCATTAATGGCTATCTAGTTCTCTTTTAAACCCTGTTCTAGTCCTAGCCTTCACAACCTCCTCAGGTAAGGAGTTCCACAAGTTGACTGTGCGCTGTGTGAAGAAGAACTTCCTTTTATTTGTTTTAAACCTGCTGCCTATTACTTTCATTTGGTGACCCCTAGTTCTTATATTATGGGAACAAGTAAATAACTTTTCCTTATTCACCTTCTCCACACCACTCATGATTTTATAGACCTCTATCATATCCCCCCTTAGTCTCCTCTTTTCCAAGCTGAAAAGTCCTAGCCTCTAATCTCTCCTCATACGGGACCCATTCCAAACCCCTCATCATTTTTGTTGCCCTTTTCTGAACTTTTTCAGCTGACTCAGGCTGTCCTACTGGGAAAGTGGGGCTGCAAAAACTTGTGAGAGAGCAAATATGTCCTCCCAACCCCCGCCCAACGTAGCCACTGTCAGCAATATACTATCATCCATCTTCATGATCGGCAATCTGATACAGACCTTCCAGAAGCATCGACGACAAAACCTAATGTCTCTTGGCCTGCAAATGGCAATTGACACAACTTTCCGAGTCAATGAGCCAGTGGAGTTTTATTACGTTACAGGCGCAGTATTACAAGCCCATCCGGGAGCTGCCCATTTCCGGGTGCAAGCCGGGTGGATGGCAATCGACAGCCTGGTTTCCAACATTCAAGTGGGAGAGTTTGATGCTCGCCTCCCACACATTGTTATTGTGAGTATCGGGGCACGGAGCAAGGGAGAAGAACAGGGGGTTCGGAATCACAGAATGGCACCACCCCTTGAGGCAAACTAGGGGAAGGAAAAAAGAAAAGGATGGTCTGTGCTATCACAGCGGGACTTGCAGTGCAGATTAAGGGGACAGCAACGGTATATAAAGACAGTGCCCCACACTCCACACCCATAGACACTCCTCTGGCCAGTGAAGCAGGGATCAGTCCCGGCACCGAGAGTTGCTTAATGAGCAATTCTGAAGATGTGGGATCACTGGTTTCCAAAGCAAAACTGATACAGTTTGAGAGGCAGCACGTTAGACGGCGTGTGGTCCGGGGAAGAGCCGACCCACGCCAGGCAGCATTCTGCTCGTTGTAAGTTTCCCTGCACAGACTTCTCTGCTGGCGTCTCTGCTCAGTTGGAATGGAGAACCACAGTCGCACTGCTTGCTGATCACGCAACCGAAGAGCAGTCCCATCTCTAGTCTATTGCTTTCTCACCCCCGTCACTGCCCCATCCATCCGCCGTTATTTGTACCACTGCGTCTATTTGGGCTTTGGAATTTCATACTGGATCTCATCAAATTCTTGTGAGGGGTCCAGGACAGGGCCAGGGACCGTCACCGTCTGAGAGAACAAGACACCAAATTAGCTTGCCACCAGACTGACTGCAGAGAAGCTCTGTGCTGAAAGCCCCTGAGCTAACAGAAAAACACCTTCCCAGGCTACAAAGGCAACCACAGAGTTATGGCACTGCACAGCCCTCGAGCAGGAAGGTGGCCAGATGGTGCACGTGTGGTAGGAACATCGGTGCCATTTCTCTCGTCTCACCAGCCTTCCTTAGCTGGAACCTGTCTGCTGTAACAGGTCATTGCCAAAGCAGCAATAGCCCATGCGCGTCTCTGCCAGGCCACATGCAGCAGCAGCAAGCCCGGAGAGTGTAAATGGCCAAAAGGGGTTGACTTCCTCCTCCAATCAACTCTCGGGTCAATAAAAATCAGTGTATATAGTGTCTTCCAGCTGAAGACCTGAAAATGCTTTACAAACCTTAACTGATTAAGCCTTCCAACACCCCAAGATGGGGATAGGTCAGCATTACCCCCATTTTACAGATGGGGAAGTTAAGTCACCCACTAGAGGACACACAGCATGTATGTGGCCGAGCCAGGACTAGAAACCCAGCTCTCCTGTGCTTTAGCCACAAGATCATCCCTTTCCCTGGGCCTCCCACGCCATTCAAACCCCAAAGCTCCTAGTCCCCATTCCACCCAGCCGCACCAGGCAGGGGCTCAATTATATCTAGCCTGATGTATTATTCTTTGCCCGAATCATTGCAGAAGCTACTTGGCGATATCCAAATTGCACCGAATGGCAAGAGGGGCTGGTGCACGCACCGGAGAGCCTCCAGCAGTGAAGCTGCAAAGATCCTGAAAGAGCAGCTTTTGCAGACTTATCACATGGTCTATGAAGCAGGAGTGGGTGCCTGCTCTCAGATGCGTTACCTTGATAATGGGGTCCTTTGGCGGAGCCCAGGCTGGCACTATCTTGCCGTGTACCCTCCAAGACCCATAAACGTTGACCAGGTGCCTCTCGAATACGACATACTCCAAAACATCTTTCGGCACCTGCTCCCCACCGTACATCAGCCGTCCAAACCGGTCATAAATAGCCAAGGTCTGTAGGGAGAACCATGAAACCTGTCATGCGGACATCAAACAAGGGCTGGCTGTGCGACACCAGGCAGAGAAGAGACCGTACCTGTCGGGTGTGCATGCGGACGGTCACCTGGCCATACAGGTTGCCCTTGTTCACCATATCTGGGCACCGAATCTGAACCACCCTGGGAGGCTCCAGCGACTCCACAAAGCTCCAGCGGATGGTTTTGTATCTATTCCCACGCACCATTTCCTAAAGAGAAAACGATGTCACTTAGCAACACGAAGACGAATTGGTCGACGGGCTCCAGCCCTCAGGAGATAGAGAAGCTCCGAATTCATGAAGGAGTAAGTGCACCGTCTATGCTCACGTGGCACGACGGTGAGACGCAGAACATGAGAGGTTAACTCCGGTCCCTCTGGTCGCAGTGCTGAGCACTGTTACAAAAACTCAGTATCACCAGGGCACCACAAAATGTGCTCAGCTTTCCAAGGGGATATGGATGAATGCCTTCCGGTATCACCCTTACCCCAATACAAAGGAACTCAAAGATATGGTCTAGTTTACACGCTTCCTTAGCACTGTTTTAACGGCATCTTAGGGAAATGAAAACAAGCTTGCTCTTAGCTGAACTGGGCCTCCCCTTACGTTTCCAATGCAACAGGAATTAATGTGGCTTTGTTTAACTTCCCTTGACTGCTCAAACAGGGTCCCTCTGTTAGTTACCGGGGCAGAGCCAAAGAGGCAGCTACAACTCTCTCTGGGCCTGATTCTGTTGCCACTAAAATCAACGGGGGAGTTTGGTATTCTCTGCAATGGGGGCAGCAAGCCCATTGTGGAGAGCCTGCAAAAATGATGTTCATTGTTCTCTAAAAGGTAGATCAAATTCTGGTCCCGTAGCACACAGCAGCATCCCTTCAGCTCCAGTCAGATCCCAGACTCATGTGTTTACAAGACACTTCCACACTGATCCCGAGATAAACATGGAATGTATGCTAGAAAGTGCCTAGTCCTTAACTCCCTGCTAGACTTGTGTTCTGCCTCATTTCTGAGTACAAAGAAAGAAAGGAGACTGCTGATGGTTCAGCCCGTTAGTGGTTTCTAAAGGACATGCTGACTCCAGATAAATATTTACCGGGTAGCAGCGTTCAGTCACCAGGGAGTGAAGTTTCTGCTTGTTGAAACTGTAAAGTGAAATACACCACATTACTCAGATGCACGTGCTGAAAAGACACACCCAAGAAGCCCTGCTTCCCACACATGTTGTATATAATCCACTGGCAAATGCAAAGGGCTGAGCTGTGAACCGGGATTTCAGATGAAGGACAGAGCCCAAATGGAACCAGGCCCCAAAGGCAATGACATTTAACAGCAGGACTCCCTCGGGAAGCCAAATATGTCTCAACTGTTTTACTGGCGGTTAAAACTGTAACTAAGCAAGACGCAATTTTGAAATGTGTTTTGCTTTATCACTGGAAAATGGTGCAAATTAGCATGACATTGTAACACTTAGGATCAAAACAATCCCTCAGGGGCCTGATTTCCAGAGGTGCCGAGTGTTCACGTGTCCACCAATTTCAGTGAGAGCGGCAGATGCTCAACACATCTGGAAATCAGGCCCCAAATATATTTGCCACCTCTTGTTTCTTGCTGTCCTTGTCAGCTGGAATTAAAGGAGTATCGGCCTGCGGCATCTCAGCCACCTCCTATTCACAGAGGTAGCAGCAGGAAAATACATAGCACCTGAGAAATATAGAGGATCTACTAAAAAGAAAGGAGGAAAGAATATGGCACATAAGTGGGCAAAGGGAAAGCCCTGAAAAACCACAACACCCAGAAACAACAACTCTTACTTTGTCAGGCAATTGTGAGCTTCAATGAATATCTCCTGGGCCTTCTCGGGGAATGTTCTAGTGCTGAAGTAAGTATCATAATCTTTTACCTTCCGGAGTCTGCAAAGACAAGTATAAGAAATGTTTTATATAGTGCTCTCGAGCAGAGTGCAATTCAGAACCCTCACATCCTTCAGATCAAGACAGCTTCACTTGCGGGGGAGGGATAGCTCAGTGGTTTGAGCATTGGCCTCCTAAACCCAGGGTTGTGAGTTCAATCCTTGAGGGGGCCACTTAGGGATCTGGGGCAAGAATCAGTACTTGGTCCTGCTAGTGAAGGCAGGAGGCTGAACTCAATGACCTTTCAAGGTCCCTTCCAGTTCTAGGAGATTAGGTATATCTCCAATTTTTTTTTATTATTATTTTTTATTTGCTTTAATCCCAGCTTCCATTAAGAAGTCACTGATTAGGGACTCCCTGATGACACAGAGTCTCCTCGTGCCCATGAGAAGCTATTACATGGGTGGAGTGTGTGGTCTAGAACAACCATACAGCACATAACATTGCAACAAAAGTCAGGCAATTTGCCCCGTAACTAGTGCCTTGCGCTTACTCCCAACAGCAGAGACTCATGTTGAAGTTTCCAGTCAGCGGCTTTGCAAGTGAGCAGAGGCCGTGGACATGGAAGGGAAGTAGAGAGGAAGGATAACCATGTGATTAACCTACTGGAGTGGGAATCAAGAGTTCTGGGCTCAATTTTCAGCTCTGCCACTGACCCCCTTATGTGACCTTGAGCATGTCATCTAATCCCTGTACCTTGGTTCCCTGAAAGGGGGATGATAATACTTCCTCTCTCGTCCCACCCTTTGTCTTGTCTATTTAGATTGTAAGTTCTCTAGGGCAGGAACGGCCTCTCACTCTGTCTACACAGTGTCTAGCAAAGTACAGCACCAATCTTAGCTGGGGACTGTGGACACAAGTTTAACACAAACAACAACAACAACAAACGGGAGTCTAGCCATCGTCTGTCAGGAGGTAGCACATCATGGACACGGTACCCTGAGGACAAAATACTGATGAGTAAATCACAGCCCCCCCAAGATTATTTGATGGCATCACAGAAATAGCAGAGTTAGCGGCACGGACATAGGACAGTACAGCAGTAAGGCGAGATCCGGGTGGAAAAACTAAGCACCCTACTGTTGCAAGCAAGGATTTGTAGTGGAACTGCTACTACACCGAAGGAGCTTCTGAATGGAAAGCTGAGATACATACGCTAATTGTGAAGCGGCACTCTGCTTCAGCTTCTCCACTCTTTGCCTCAGCCCCTCCTTTGACAGAGAAGACAAGCGGGCATCACCCTCAGGAGGCACATAGGGGTCAAAAATTCCAGCTGTATTAGAGAGAGAGAGCGAGAGAGCAGGAAGAGATCAACACCATGGCAACAGGTTAGGTTCTTAAAGAAACATGAAAGTCTCAAGAGAACAAACAGTTAAAATACTAGATAGTCAAAGATAAGTAAGAAACTGGGCTGCCTGTTTAGTCCCTAAATATGCTTTTATCCCAAAATCTAAAGGAAGGGACAGAGGTACAGAGGGGATTAAAAAGATCAGAGGATCGATAATAGTAGCCAATCACTGCTACGGCACTGGCCCCGAAACAGCACAGGTTTGGACCTAAAGTTATTAGCATCTATTGGCTGTTGGGTGGCCCCTGTGAGAGGTGTTTCGTGGGTCTCAATCCAGTCTCCACAATACAAGAAACACCACCACAATCATCAATAACTGGCCCCCTTCATGGCGGATTGGGGTTGAATGGGTCAGAGAGACTGGACTCCCCTCTCAATCCTAGAAGCAGTCCTTGCAGATCACAGAAAGGCACATTCCTGTGGGGGAAACGAAAGCTTGCCATGCACTATCTATCCCATCTCTGATCCATTAGTCCGGCACCATTCAGCAGCACTAAACAGAAGTTAAGTATGAGGGTTATTCTCTCTACGTAGAGGCAGTGAGTGTAATCAGAGCCAACGGCCCCATTTTGAACCAATGCACTAGACTGAGAAAGGTTCCAGATTTGTTAGGTTACTGGTCCCACACTTCTGCCTACGATTAGTTCTCCCTCTATCCCACATCCAGTTCCCACCTCTGGAAGACACCAACAGCCTTTTGATCCTGTTCCTACCTGTGCAGGTAAGATTGATGGGGCGTTCTGGGGGCTCATACGGGATCACAATGCCTGCAGCCCTGGCTTTCAACTTCTCCTCCTCCTGAGTCATATGCTTGGCACTGACAGAAGGAGGGATAAAGTGCCGTCGCTTTGTTCTCGCAGGGACCAGAAGCAAGGTCTGAGTCAGTCTGGTAGGACTGAGTAAGGGTTCTACACCCTGAGGAAAAAACGCAGATAGTCAAGCACCCAGCCTTCCTAGCTGCCGCCTCACACACCCCCTCCCCAGCTCACCACAGCCTCCCCCCCCAGCTCAATCTGCATCCCACAAAACCCCACAGCCTCCCCCAGATCACTATGCACCCCCCAAGTTCTACAGCCCCCAGCCTCAATCTGCATCCCACAAAACCCCACAGCCTCCCCCAGATCACTATGCGCCCCCAGTTCTACAGACCTGAATCCCCCCCAGCTCACCACGCGTCACCCCCAAGCCCCCCTCCCCCAGGCTCACCACGCGTCACCCCCAAGCCCCGCAGCCCCCGGTTCACCGCATCACCCCCAAGCCCCGCAGCCCTCCCCGGCTCACCACGCGTCACCCCCAAACCCCGCAGCCCCGGCTCACCGCGCATCACCCCCAAGCCCCGCAGCCCCCTCCCCAGGCTCACCACGCGTCACCCCCAGCCCCCGGCTCACCGCGTCACCCCCAAGCCCGCAGCCCCCTCCCCAGGCTCACCACGCGTCACCCCCAAACCCTGCAGCCCCCGGCTCACCGCGCGTCACCCCCAAGCCCCGCAGCCTCCCGGGCTCACTCTGCGCCCCAAACCCCACAGCCCCCGGCTCACCGCGCGTCACCCCCTCAAACCCCGCAGCCTCCCGGGCTCACTGCGCCCCAAACCCCGCAGCCCCCCCCCCCGGCTCACCGCGCGTCACCCCCCCAAACCCTGCAGCCTCCCAGGCTCACTCTGCGCCCCAAACCCCGCAGCCCCCCCCGGCTCACCGCCCGTCACCCCCTCAAACCCCGCAGCCTCCCGGGCTCACTGCGCCCCAAACCCCGCAGCCCCCCCCCGGCTCTCTACGTCCCCCGCCCAAGCGGCTCCACCTGCAGGCACCGCCCGAGCGGCAGGAGCCGGGACAAACCCCGCTGCATGGGGGCCGCCATCTTGGATCCGCATTGCATGACGGGATGGATGGATGGCTACGGGGTCAGGGGGCGGAGCCTGTGCTGAGACTGGGGCGGGCGGAGAGCGGAAAATTCCACGGGCTGCTTCCTGAGTGGGCGGGGCGGGGAGATAAGCTCAAGAGCCCCCCGCTCACTGTGCGGAGAGAGTCCCGGAAGGGGGGGGGAGGATATGGAGCCCCCCCAGCTCAGTGTGCCGGGGGGGAGGGGAGGCCCAAGAGCCCCCAGCTCAGTGTGCACAGGGGGGAGGGATAGGGAGCCCCCACAGCTCTGGGTGCACAGAGGGAGCTGAGCCCCCAGCTCAGGGTATATGGGGGAGCTGAGCCCCCACTGTGCATGGTGTAGGGTGACTTTGTGTTCGCCCTTTTGTTTACTGCTAAGTTGTTTAACAAGAAGGGAGATAGGGAGCCTTCCCCCCGCCCCAGCTCAGTGCACCAAAGCTAGCTCAGAAAGTGCTGAACCGATCCATGTGCCAGCACAGGCCTGGCTGATAAGCCAATGTGTACCAGTAAGATAAAGACCCTATACTTTTTATCTGCATCATAAAAGCATCTTTTTAATCATAGTCAAATGACACTGGCTAAGAAACTAAAAATGGAAGCTCCTGGGGCAACAGACACAGGCTGCCTTCCCTACACCCCCACATTGAGCCCACCCTACACAAAGTTTTCTTTCTAGACCTAAGAACATTTACTTCGCAAACTGGTCCAATGAATAGATAACATTTTAACTCCACAGGAGCAGAAATGTATCATTTGTTAAGTCTCTGTGACCAGTTTTTTCCCTTAGAATAAATTTTCCTGTATAACCGCAAGGTAGTGCTATCAGAGAGTCAGCCTCTTCATCTCCTTGAGGGGTGAAATCAGGTGCTTCCATCTTTAATCAACAGGCCTGTTCCAACAACTCACCCTCTTTCATATGATGCTCATGTGATACTTTCGTAGCCAATAGCTTAGGGACAATGCTTCAAAAGTCCATTGGCTTCCCTCTAGGTAAGGAGAAACTTCTCTCTGTGGCATAGTAGGCAAGGGGAAAAGGAGGTTGTTACAAGGAAAAGCAAGGAGCATGCTTAGTTATGTATTCTTTTTATCTTCCACCTGTCATTAGGTGACAGATTGTTAACAAAAGGCATATGGACGGTCTGTTCCACTAACAAGAAAGCCCATGTGCTTGTGCATTAGGAATATTGGTAGTTGGGCCTCTGGCCATTTCAAAGTAGCCTCAAAGCACTCAACTCCCCCACCCTTCTCTTAAATCATACTTTCTTCTACTAAAGCCTAGCCCTATTAATTTCCCCCAGGCCCTCTGCATTAGTCATCATAACACCTCTGTTTTCAGTCATTTCTCAGCTCTCTCATCCACTGGCTTGTATTATTTAACATTGCAAAGCATCACCAGTTAGAGTTTGTATACAAGTAAAATATAAAGTGTTGTGTAAAAACAAAACAAAAAAATCTTTAGGGCTCCTGGAATGTAATGCTAAAACATTTAAAAATGTAATTGTTGCTTGGCAGGTACCGCTACAAAATAGCTCCAAGCATGAGCAAAAACATTGAGGGAGGACATCTTATTTCTGATAGTCTATTGAAGGGGGAAAAAATAACACCTCACAAAGCGGGGAGGTCTTTCTATATGACAAATGCTCGACCAACAAAGGAGGGCCATCTATGAAACGGTTTCACCAAAAAAGATTTCAGGGAGACTAGGTGGGTGAGGTAATATCTTTTATGGGACCCACCTCTGTTGGTGCTCCAATTTTGGTTGGACATATTCCTGGAGGTTTTGTCACAACATCTTTAATTAAAGATTAATCTTGAATTCCTGGAGACTGCAGGACAATCCTGGAAGGTTGGCGAGAGAGATCTCCAGCCCGGAAGAGGAGCTCGGTGTGGCTTGAAAGCTTGTCTCTCTCACCAACAGAAGTTGCTCCAATAAAAAGATATGAAAGAGACAAGGTGGGTGAGGTGATATCTTGGGACTGACATAGCTACAACCACACAATTTACTAAGAGATTTCAGGCAGTTAGCAATATTCCCCTAAAATCCAGGCCAGTTCTCTTATCCTCCCTGTCCTGCATTACAGGTTAAACTTTTCAAACTTTATATTTTAAAACTCTATTTGATATGATTAAAAACTGGATGTTTAGCAAAAGAACATGAAAAGAGTTTTAAACAGAAAAAAAGTCAGGACATGAAGAGGAGGAATAGAGCGGGAGAGGTTGGGGGCTCTTTCTTTATATCACTGAGTGAGGGGCAACAGCCTTATCTCTGAACTTCCTCTGGTGTTTTGTCTCTTTAAAACAAAAATATATATTTTTTCCATTGCAGAAGTCCTCAGTTGTGGCTTATACACTATATCCCACAGGTTCAAGCTTTATTTACAATTTACTAGTAGTGATGACTAGTAACAGCTTGTTTGGTTGGGATTTTTGTATTCTGGTCAATTCATTTAGGCAAAACTCTGAAAAGCAATTGAACACTATGTTTGTAAATAACTCCTTTAAACATTTAGAAAGCTATGACATGTCTTGTTACAATTTAAAAGTAAAAACAAGAGGGGGTGTGTAAAACCCTTCACATAAGGATTTTGTATAATATTGCTTTTCCCCAGGAACAATTACATTCCTATAAACTGTTGTGACCGGAGCTGCACTGATTTCACCAGCTGAGATTCTGGCCCACACTTTCTAGCCCACACTCGCTGGAGGGGGGAGGTTTGGCGCTGGGAGAAGCTGCTGGAGAGGAATCCCTGGAGCTTTGCCCTCATTTGTTTCTTGGCGAATACTGTGCTTGTGAAAGGGGTCGGCTTAGCAGCCCTGGGTACTGAGGCTCCCCCTATGTACTTCTCTGAAGTGCCACTGTGGGACGCATTTCTGGGGCTCAAGGGATAGCTGGGCCTTTTAAATCAATTCACTCCTTGGCCTCTACTGAATATGCCATAATGAGGGCCAGGTACTGCCAGCTGTACCTTGGTGTTTGTGCCAGGGGCACCTGCCCATATGACAAATTGGGGTGAGGCCACTAACCTAGAGGGTGACAATGCAGCAAATTTTGTTCACAACTCCAGATTTACCCCGGTCTAACCCCAAGCAGATCTGAGTCCATGTGCCCTATAGCCAGTTACCAGTCCCCTGACATCCAGAAGGATCCCAAAGTGCTCTGGAAATGACAGAATTCGTACTCCACTCCTAGCACGGCTCGGCTCCCGGCATGCAGAGCCGCCTGCACCAGAGTGCACACTCCCCACACCCAGGGCAGGCAGACAGCTCTGATGTTCCAGGGACATGCAGGGAGCAACTCTTACCCCACACTAGTCTTAGTCACTGGGGCGGGAGCGCCTTCCAATTGGTTTGCAAAGTGGGCTCTGCACCTTCATGGTGTCACAGGGTTGCTATATGTTTTGCCAGCCGGGATCCTGAAACATGTCAGGAAACGTTTACCACAACAGTTCTGATTCAGGACACGGGCTGAGTTGCAGACGCTCAGCTGCTTTAGAGAGCCAGCAAAGAGATGCGCAAAACGTGACGAGAGCCCCATTTATACACCCGGCCGTTCAGCAGCTAAACACACTGCTCTGATTTACAAACCCTCACTTTGGAGGTGGAGCGGAGCAGCTGAAGGGAAAGCTGGGCTTCGGAGCCCTGCTATTCAGAGAGAATGAGCATCTCGCTCAGCCAAATCTTAAAGCCATGTATTTACCTGCATCCCCACAAACTCGGGGGGGCTTTGAGAAAGTGGGACTTGGATTCAAACCATCCCGACTTTGGCAGCTGAGAGCTCAAGCCGCCACTCCTCTTTTGCCCATCTCCATTTCAGTCTGTGGGGCCCCTGGTAGGACGTGGGGGCCAGAGGTCACCACAAGCCACCTTTCTGGTTCCCCCCAGTCTGGGGCTGTGCGGCACAATCCCTGCTCAGCCCGGTGCAAGTTAGAGCAGCCTCTGGTCCTCCTTCCCATGGCATCCACTGCCACCCCCCCCCCATGCAAGTCCTGTTCTAGGGGCTGGGAGCAGGGCCTCACACCAGCTGTGCACTGAGCAGGGGAGGCCCCAGCACCGGAGGCCTTCTCAGGGACTTTGCGGGGAGGCGGCTGAGTACCCAGGCTGCTGCAGAGCAACATAAATGGGCCTTAGCATAACTGAGACTCAGGCCGATTAAATCCAAGTTGGAATGGGCAAACCTGAACCCAGGGGCAGCTCCAGGCACCAGCGCACCAAGCGCATGCCTGGGGCGGCAAGCCGTGGGGCACCCTGCTGGTCCCTGCGAGGGCAGCAGTCAGGCAGCCTTGGGCGGCATGCCTGTGGGAGGTCCGCTAGTCCCACGGATTCGGCGGCAATTCAGCGGAGGGTACGCCGGAGCCGCGGGACCAGTGGACCTCTCGCAGGCGTGCCGCTGAATCTGTGTTACCAGAGGACCTCCCGTAGGTGCGCCGCCGAAAGCTGCCTGACTGCGCTGCTTGGGGTGGCAAAATACATAGAGCCGCCCCTGCCTAAACCAGGGCTCCTCCATTTGGTTCTTGCCCAATATTCATATGTAATGGCCTGAGAAAGGGTGTGGTTCCTATGCTACTCATCCCATGAGCCAAATGAGACAGGCTGGGCCAAATGTATCCCAGGTGCAACAGCTACAGTGGAATTGACTCATGATCATAAAAAATTCCCATGGCTTTTTTTTGGGGGGGTGGAGAGGGGGGAAAAGGGGTAGAGTAGGTGTGTGAACCTCAGCATCCTGAGGAGATTCCAGTTGGGCAAGTACCTTTATGCTGACCCTTACTCCCTTTCCAGGGCCAGTTGGATTCATTTTCGCTTCTGGTCATGAATGACTGGGTTGCAAACAGCTGCTGGGCTCTGTCAGAGTCACCAGGCCAACGGCCCCTTTGACCCCTCCTGATCTGGCCGAGTGCACCCCACACTGCCCAGGCCTCCAGCCATCACCTGGCTCGGGGTGGAATCACCATTCTCCCACTTGTGATTGAACTGTCCCATGGTACTCACTGTGGTGACCTCAGCAGGTCTGACTCAGGCTCAGATCCTGCTGCTCTGGTCTCTCCAGGGCTGTGATAGCAGAAACCAGCCAAGCTTAGAACATTATCATCATTTCAGAGAAATGCAGTCATCAGCCAGCCCACATGCCTGCCTGCTTACCAGGTGTCTAACCATCTTCCACCTGGGGACACTGAAAGAACTAGCTTCCTGTAGACTCTCACAGAGCCACTGTGTCCCTTGTCTTCCTATCCGAGCTCATGGACAACTCCCTGGCAGTGGCAATAAATTCCCCTGCTCTTTTACTGCTGTTAATAGCCCTTTTGATCTATAGCCTCCCAGCCTGGCAAAAACAGCTGGGTCATTTCAGCCTAGAAGCAGGCCAATCTAGTTACCCTCCCATTTGCTGAGAGGTTGCTTCTCTGGGACCACTGGCTTGCCTTCCTGTTCATCCTTTCCTCAGCTCCCTAATAATTTCCTCAGCTCCCATTTATACAAGAATGTTTTCTAACTATTACAGGATTACCACCTCTAGAGCAACTCATCATGGCTGAGGGTGGATCTGCCACACTCCTGTCTCAGTTTCCCTCTAAGGATCCCAGAAATAATCCACAGAGGCTGTCTTGGAGCTAATGACACCCCAGCTTAGGGCTGGTTTCCTAACATCATTCAAAACAAGCTTCAAAAAAGTAGAATCCATCACCCAACACAAAAGTTCATACTCAGCTCTTGCATTTTCTGCTAGTCTGGGGGCTCTGCAAGCATCACCCTCAGGCATTCCTATCTGGAGTCCTTCTTCCCCCACCTAGGAGAGAATCCAAAATTCTCCCTGGGTTGTCTTCTCTATGGCTTAGAGATCCCAGGCAAACCCATTCTTCTGGTCCTCCCCTGGTGGCTCAAGATAGCCTGCAGGCACCTTACTACCCTGCCACCTTCTTTAAGCCTCTCCTTTATTTATCCCAGAGTCCTGATTGTATCAATTACCCATCTTGATTTTCCCCACCTGGGGAAAGAGAATTAACAATGTTACAGGCGGGGCTAAGACCTGTTTCCTGTTAAAGAACCAGCCACCCTGTGAGGAGCCCCAATAGGCAATAACTTCCCATCACTGACTAGGTCGCACACAGTGTTCATAAACTTATTATCATCACTGTGTTACATATCAGCTCCATTGCTGTCCCTGGCTCCACCCCAGAAGTGGCTGCATTTCATAGCTAGGGATCCAGTTTGTATCAAAGCAGGGGAGGAAAGATGCAAAGTCATTTTCCTTCCTGGCCTGGATCCCTCACGCCACAGGCATTCCTCCAGCAGCTCTACCTTCCTCACTCCGTCTCAAGCGTGCAGAGCTCAGCAATGTGTGCTCTGAGGGAGGGAAGAGAAGCAGCCCTGGAATGTGCTCTGGCTGCTCTTGCTACAAGTTCTCTCTGCCTGCTGCTGAAAGTCCTGGGGCAGCTGGAGGAGGAATAAGATGTTACGAGCAAGGGAGGGGACCTGACTAGGCATCGGGGAACCAGTTTCGGAAACATAAGACCCTTCCGAAAGCAGCTTGCTTTGGGGGTGGAGCAGAATGGATGGGCAAAGCTGGGGGCCTGGCTCTCTCGACCCTCCCCACCACCGAGCAGAAAAGCTAGAAAGGGAAAAAAACTATGACATTTTGAATTGCCTAGGCTGGGTCCTGGTTCTGAAAAGCCCAGTGTGCCACCTTCGGCACAGGGTGTCCGCTCACATTGGCACTCCGCCCAGGCAGGGATCAGAGCCGTGCCAGCTACAGCAGGGTGTGTCTGCAGTTCTAGGCATGGGTTCCACAGGGGACATTGCTTCCCACACACACGATCCCTGGCCCTGCGGAACGGGGAGACCTGGCTGGAACCGGGCTATTGACAGCGATGTTGACACATAACTGTAACCGGCAGGGTGTGTGGAAGGAGGATTATTCACCCAGGCTGCCTGTTGCTCAGCGGGCCAGATTCTCACTTACCCTCGGAGGCCCCCTCAAGCTGCTCTGATAGTGCAAACAGGGTAAAAAGAACTCCCTGAGCCTCCCCCCACCCATCTCTCTGCACCAACCTTGCCCCCAGCCCCCGCTGTAGGGGGTAAGTCGGGGGCATGCCCATGGTGTGCTATGGTGGTTCTGTTGCCCAGGGCCCATAGGGAGCTGTGGAAATCGGAGTATAAGTTAGAACAGCTCCCCTTATGCCAGGGTGCAGTCAGGGCCTGAGTATGGGAGCGCTGCTTAAAGCTACCTTCTCCCCCTCTGCTGCCCTTGTCCCTGCCTCAAGCACAGGAATGGAGTCACTGAGAATCCAGCCCAGGACTTCTAGTTCTACACGCCTCTCCTCTTGGCCACGTTAACTCCCCTGGGATCCTGAGCTGCTCGTGCCAAAGCTGGCTCCGAATGTTAATCCTCCCTGTGCCATCAGCTCCAAACGCTAGGCAGAAGGAGTCAGCGTGCCAGCCCAGCGTCCCAGTCTCAGGAGTGCTGCTGAGTTCAGTGCAGGAGGTTCTGTTTGGCTCCTGGCTGGCTCCCAGGACTGGACTGAAGGACACGGGTCCTCAGCTGGGTCCAGAGCTGGACTCACTCCGAGGACTGGAGCTGCTGGAATGGAGCTGTCGACTGCTGCCACCACTGCTCTCTGGCTCACTCGCTGCAGTTCAAGTCTCAGTTGGTGATTTACGACATTCACGAGTCTGTAATGGGGAAATTCTTTATGGCTGATTATCCACTTACGCAGAGAAAGCAGCAGGGAGGGCAGAGAGAAGGGAGGAAAAAAGCAAAGGGCACTGGGCAAGAGTGTGTTGATGTCAGCGGAGTTACCCCAGTTTGGACCAGTGCAAGTGAGAGTATGATCAGGCTAATGGTTTCCGCTTTGCTCTAGAAAAGGTGTTGTCCCTAGATGTGAAAGGGCAGCGCAAGACATCACAATGGAGAGTGTGTGGGCAGGTGGGAATAATCCGAGACAATGCACTGGAGGGAAGACGGCATCACCCCAGCACTAGGGAAAACAAGTGCAGATGTGCCAAGTGTGGGTTCTAGATGCCTCATGCTTCAGTCTAGATTTCTAGTAGATTCTAGGCTTCTTGTGTGCTTCTGGTTTCCTATGGGTTCCAGGTATCTCATGTTTCTTGTGGGTTCTAGTCTCCAAATAGACTCTAGGTTTCTCATATGACTCTGATTTCTCATAGGTTCTACGCTTCCAATGGGTTTTATTTTTTTCATGGGTTCCAGAGTTCCCATGAACCCTAGGCTCTCTGTGGCTTCTGGGCTTCTCCTTTACACACACCACAGGGCCTTAGCTGTACCTGCTCTGCAAAACTTTACGACGGCTCCAGATATCCACAGGTACCGGACAGCCTACCACTCTTGGCATCCATTGCAGCAGGAACAGCATTGCTCTTGTTGCTCCTTTCAATACCATCTTTCTGCCTGTCCCCAGTGCAGTTCTGAAAAGCAGGGGCGTCTCTTCCAGACTCTAAAGCAACTCTCTTACCAGGCTGTTCAGTCCCTGACTAGCCCCGAAACACAAAAGGCAGCACCTGGCCAGTACTTCACTTCACAAACTCGTGCGGGCTCTTTCCAAATCAGTCCTGATCTCAGAACCATGAGAGAAGGTCATCTGTCCTGACCCATGCTAAGCTTCCTGGCTGTTGGTTGAGCTGGCACGTTCTCGTTAGGTCATCCCTTTTAGCCATCTCTAACTGGCTGCCTTCCCTTCGGTGGCTGGCAATGTAGCAGGCACTTGAGAGCATGATGGGCACACTGAATACATGAACCAGAAGAAGCTCCTTGCCAGAGAGCTCATCTGGACGGACAGAGAGGGAGGCCAGCGCTCCACAAGAGCCTGCGGCTCTAGCTCTGAGCCTGTTGTGTTGGAGGAGGACCGATTATTAGAGATTAATAATAATTATTTTTAGAGATAGGGGCCTAAGAATAGCCCATTGGCACTGGTACAATAATAGTCAATGTCTCCCTCTCTCTGTGTGTGTGTGCAATAACTGTGAGCAACTTCCCTGACCTTTCAGTTAACTAGCAACCTCTCTGTGCATGGCAATGCCAGTGCTAATGCCAACGCCGGTCCCTCTCAGAACACCGGCCCATGCTAGCAGATTTGCTCTTGCTGGGTTAGGAGTGCCGAGTGGAGATGCATGAAATGAAAAACTCCACAACAGAGCATGTGGTCATTTATTTTCCTCACTGGTGCTGTTTCCCTCTACCCCTCCCGTTGCATATGGACACCTATTCATCCCACCAGGGACTAAACAGAAACTCTCTGACTCATTTTCACTTGGAAACCTCTGGTATGAGCCCAGGTCCCCAGAGGCAAATGGCTGATGTGCTAAATCAAAGCACTGCGTCTGTTCCTGCCCTGCCCGCCTCACTTTCCCTCCAGGTTTAGTCAGTTACCATCACAGGCAAGGGAGTGGGAGCTCCAGCTTTGTTGTCTGTGCAGAGGCCGTGAGACTAGATCCAGCCCTGGCCTAGAAGCAATGCTTAATTTGTAATGAAAGAGGTGGTCCGGCTCAAGCAATTAGGTGTCAAGGCTCAAGCAATTTTTGTATATTCATAACTGATGCAGCAAGCCCAGAGGTGCCGGGGCTATGAACTGCCCAGCCCAGAGGTGCCACGGCTCGGCCTTGGCAAGCCCTGGCACAAATTAAGCCCTGCCTAGAAGCAGATGCAGGGGCACTTTGGATCCCTCAGTTTGTACTCAGGCACATTCCCCCACTGAAGTCAACGGGAGCTTTGCTTGAGTAAAGCACTTCAGGATCTGGCTCCTTCACTTTGCTGGCTTGACAAGTTGTACAAGTGCCCCTGGCGCATCACAGATCTGTGCCTAGGACTTTACAGTGCTGCTGGGCTAGAGAGGAAAGTGTGTCATCCGGTGTGGGTGTCAGGACGCCTGACTCTATTCTGAGCTCTTCCACGGAGCTGCTGCGTGGCCGTGGACCAATCACTCTGGGCCCCAACTTCCCTATCTGTAATAAGACCTATTTCACAGAGGGGTGAGTGGCTCAGTTTCTGTCTGTTAATTACAACTTTTCGATTGCATTTCGCCCAGGTGCCTGTTTTACATTCTCACACCGTTTCTGTTCAGGAGGCTCCATGTCAGGAGGCTATTTTCCGGTGCCTCTTTCTTTTCCCCTCAAAGTTATACCGAGTTTTTCTCCATGGCTGTTTAGTGGGACTTCTCCTGCTTTTAAAGAGCTTGGTGAGGCATGTTTGCATAGCACTTTGCAAGCTGGCTGGGTTTGTCTCACAGTTTCAGTCCCTCCCTTCTGCCACATTCATTACCGAGTCCATCCCCTTTGGGTTTCCGGCATGCTCCACTGGCTGGATTCTCAAGGGCTCAGCACTCACAATAGGGACTGGGTTATCAAACACTCTGATCTGGGCACCGAAATAAAGGCCAGATTTTCCAAAGTGCTCAACCCCCAGCAGCTCCTGTTAAGATTTTCTAAATAGCTCGGTACCCAAAGCGGTGAACCCTTTTGCAAACCTGCTGGAATAGTTAGGTGCCTACATGGGAACTGAGCTCTTCTAAAATAAGGCCTTCATTGTGGGTGCCCAGCATGGTGGGGGAAAATGGCCGCATGTCACCCCAGATACAGTGTCCCGTTTGTGATACATGCTCCTGTCTTTGGCAAGAGCCTGCCTGTGTTTTGTGCATCTGATCTGACTGTAGTAAGTCTGCTAGCCTGGCGCTGCTGTGCAGGGATCTTAGTTTGCGGTGGGTATTTAAATTTGTCCCTGTGTCACCAACTCTCCCGATTTTATCTCAAGTCTCACGGTAATTAGTATTTTTCTTAAAGCCCCAGCTCCTGGTGTTAGCTGAATCCGTAAGAATGAAAAGTTGCTAGTCCTCACGGTTGCAGATAAAAGCATGGAAATGTGACCCTAGTGTATTAGAAAGGCTGAAAAGTCAGAAGGCGAATAACAAGAATCCAAACTGCTTTTTGTTGTTGTTCTTATTAAATCTCATGATTTTTTATAGCCAAGCTTATGTCCTTTCCGCTCAGCGGCGTACGCTTTCAAAATTGACCTTTCCCAGGAAATGTTTCCACCATGGGCCGACCTTGCCTGGAAAACGGCATGGGGAGAATCAGTTGAGAACAGCCATGCTGTGATGTTCTGCAGCTTGCGATCAGTTTCGGTGACGTCTGGACCCGACACGCTGTGTTGCTCTTTGATGACAGACTGAGGGATTAACGGGGGCCTGCTGGAGCCCTGGAGGGATACGCCAACAGTGACAATCACCGCAAGGCCAGCCAGGACGTAACGGCGACCTCCCGGGAGCCCTGGCGAAGCTCTGAATCAACGCGCCTCCCGTCCTGTTTCTTATTTCAGCGCACATGCCGGCAGGATCGTTCCTTGCCCAGACATGCTCTGGGGTTTGCTTCGGGGACTGTTGATCTTGGCCGAGAGGAAATGTTTCTATATCAAATAGCTGGCTAATGCGTAGTGCCGGGGGCACTGTTGGGCAGGAGCCCATCTTGTCTCTGCCCATGGTATGTTCTGTGCCAGTGACTGTGTGAGCAAAGCAGGCTGGGAAAGGGGGCACAGAACCATGCAGTTGATTTGGAGGGTCGACAGTGGGGAGAGGAGAGGGTTGAAAGTAAGAAGTTTAGTTTAAATCTGAATAATTAAGAGCTGAACTCATAATCTTTACAGAGCAAGGGAGTTGCCCAGAGCTGGGCATTCTCAGGGCTACCTCAGAAATCCCTTCTCTGACCTGCACGCGCACAGGCTCCCCCAGAGGAGGAGAAGCAGCAACTAGGGTGGGAGGAAGGTTTTCCTCACAGGGTGTGAATTGGTGGTAGCTGAACAAAAGAGACAAGGCACAAGGGTTTTGCTTTCAGTTTCATGGCTGCAGCTCCTATAAGATAATACTTGTTATAATAATGAAGGAAAGATGCTTAGTGACTGAGATTTTCTAAGATACCTAAGGGGTTTAGACACATGGCTCCTATTACTTTAAATGGGAATTGTGTGCTTAAATCCCCAGGCAGATTTTAAAATCTGAGCTGACATGATTTTCATTGTCGAGATCCTTTACAAATATGAGCTGATTAATCCTCCCAGCCACATGCCGCATGAAGGTATATCAATGTTATCCCCATTTTACGTGTGGGGAAACTAAGGCACAAAAGGTGTCAGAGCTGCGATTGGAACCCTGGAGTTCCCGTTCTTTGGTTCTGTGCTCAAACTGCTAGGGAACCAGAGGGGATGAGTCATCTAACTCTGCAGATGAAAACACCTGTAACCCTGCAGCTTCACCACTGGTACTGTGACAGCCTCCAACTTGGCCGACACCCTGGGGATTGAACCAGGAACTTCCACAGGTAAAAGCATGAACTTCTGCAGCTTGAGCTAAAGAGCCAAGACTCTGTAACACTCATTAGTGGGTTACACAACCACACGTGGGGAATTGTGGGGTGGGATCTATCCAGTGCTGACAAATCCTCCGCCTTCACAGATTGCCTCTAACAGACGTGGTAACTATCCTGTGAGATCACCTGGCCCGAACTGACCCTCAGTTTGACCACCTGTGAGCTGCTGTTACAAGCCATTCATGACCGTGGAGCCCAGAGATTGCTGGAGGCTATCTCAGCCATCTACTTGGCATGGCTACATCGTAGCTGTGTCCTCCCAGGGCTGGAGGAAGAGGTGTTCTCCACCCCTCCTGCATAGTGGTTGACAGTGACTTCCCGATGCAAAGCCTTAAAGTCAGTGTAACCTTCTCCCTGCAACAAACGACTATGCTAGGCTGTAACTGGCTACAGCTGATGGACGGGAACGGGAAATGTATCCGGTGCAGACATGCAGACGGTCCATGGAAAAGAAGCTGGAGGGCCCTTGTTAAACAGAAGAATGGGGGTCGTGCCCCAGCTGGGGCTGCAATGAATGCAGAAACACCCCAATTCCCCAGAAGGCTCAAGCTTCCTCCGCACGGTGCAGATTAGGCTGCACCTCCAATTGTTCACTGCTCCCGCTCCCTCCCCCTACCCCGGCATCATGCTCTAGCATTTCAACTGTCTCTGACATAGCATCCGGGGACCCCCTTGAAACTGCAGGTTTGGCTTCATTGTCTGAACTGTCCTAAAGCTGAGCAAACGACCCAGGGCTGGCTGTTGACTTCGGCTCCTGCAGGCACAGCCACGCCCGTCACTACGATTGCATTTCATTATTTGAATTGCATCGTGGTAGGTGCTGTACCGGCACAGAGTAAAGCCATAGCTACACTAGAGAATGCATCTGCAGCTGTGCCGCTGTAAGTTCTCTAATGCAGCTGCTCTAAGATACCAGGAGAGGGGTCTCCGGTTGGCTTCACTACTGCAACCCCGGTGAGCGTCAGTAGCTACAGTATTTTGGCGGGAGAAGCTCTCCCACCGACATAGCGCTGTGCACACCGGCTTATGTTGATGTAACTATGTCACTCGGCAGGTTGATTTACTCACCCCTCTGAGTGACATATGTTATGCCAACATAAGCTGTGGTGTAGACATAACCTTAGAGACAGACTCTGCTCTGAAGAGTTTACAGTCTAAATCAGGGATTGGCAACCTTTGGCCCGCAGCCCGCCAGGGTAAGCACCCTGGCAGGCCAGGCCAGGCCGGTTTGTTTACCTGCCACATCCGCAGGTTCGGACAATCATGGCTCCCACTGGCTGCACTTCGCCGCTCCAGGCCAATGGGGCCTGCGAGAAGTGGCATGGGCTGAGGGATGTGCTGGCCACCACTTCCCGCAGCCCCCAGTGCCCTGGAGTAGGGCTGGCTTTATGAAGGGCAGAGCCCGATTTGAATACCCGGCAGCGGTCTGGGGCTTCGGTCGAAGACCTCCGGAGCAGACCCCCCACTGCCGAAATGCTGCTGAAGCCCCGGACCGCCGCCAGGTAAGTTTAAAAAAAAAAATTTAAAAGGTGCCTAAGGCGCGGGGCCCGATTCTGGGGAATCAGGTGAATTGGCCTAAAGCCGGCCCTGGCTTGGAGGGGCCAGTGAGAGCTGCAATCGCCTGAACCTGCGGATGCGTCAAGTAAACAAACCAGCCCGGCCCCCCGGGGTGCTTACCCTGGAGGGCTGCATGCCAAAGGTTGCCGATCCCTGTCTAAATAGATAAGACAGACAAACGATGGGAGGGAAAATGGAATGGAAGTGACTTGCCCAAAATCACACAAAAATTCAATGGAAAAGCCATGAAACCCCGGTCTCCTGGTCCAGCATCCTCTCCACTGGACCATGCTGTATCCCATTGTAAGAGAGAGAGGACAGAGTCCTGAAATCATAGTTAGCCAATACAGAAGATCCCTCCCAGTCTAACTCACAGAGGAATGTTTGCTGCAGGAAGTTACAAAATAGCCTTTCAGCGGCAAACAGCGAGATTTTATACAGGAGCAGCTACAATGCATGCAGATCACCATTCCATCTGCGGATCCAAGGGCCAGGCAGCTTTCTTCCCAGACTGACTGAATAATGATAACTAATTTTGATTGATATTTATCTAACTGCATCTGGGGCATTAAAATACATGAGAAAGCAGGGGTGGAGAGAGAATCAGTGCAAACAGGTTTTTAAATGCAACAGCTGGAGGCAACTGGTGCTCAAGGGCAACTCACAAAGGGGCCTATTGAGTTATTTCCCCATCTGTTACTGCGTCCAAGAAAAAATGTCAAACTTGTGCGTGTTTCTGTAAAAATACCTGAGATTCCAACTGTGAGCTGCTTTTCCCATACCTTCAAGGCAACATTCGCCAGTTGCCTTGAAGCGCCCCATTTTCACAACAGAAGGAGGAACAAAAAAACCCTTGATCTCTTTTGTTCGCCAGATAAAATGATGAACTAACAGTGGCTGCTGAGATTCTGGGTCAATTACAGCTCATTGACTTCGGTGGAGGAGTTTAGGTCTTTTATGCAAGGATGATATTTAATCCTCGATCCCGCCTTTGTCCAACAGCTGCAGAGGGGTTACCTGCCCGCTTCATTTTAAGTGGTTTCTTGCAACATGTGTTAACTCTTTATGCTTAACAATCTGTCCCAATTTGTATTGAACTGCGAGACTGGTTATCTTTCCCAGACCTGAAGATGGGCTCTGTGAAGCTCGAAAGCTTGTCTCTTCCACTAACAGAAATTGGTCCAATAAACGATATGACCTCACCTTCCTTGCCTGTCAAATCCTGGCACCAACACACAGCTACAACAACACTGTAAACAATGCTATACATTTGTCTTCTGGAACCACACAGCTGATTTGATTGGGAAGCAACATTGGCGGCGGGTGGAGATGTTTCCATAGGTTTTCTGGGTGGAAGGATTCTTCCAGCGGTTCAACACAGCCAAGACCATCTCATACTGTACCTATGGGAGAACCATAGCCATGGAAAGAATCTATCATCCCTTTTATCAAACTCAAGCCAAGCAACTACTTTGGCAACCAGATTCAAATGCAATCTGTCTGCAAATATTTGTTTCCATTTGGAGAAGATAAATTGCTTCCTGTGCAGCCGGTCTATGCGGGTTTATCCTACCTTTCAGCAAACCTTTGGTAGTCACTCAGAAACCACTGTGATTAGTGCAATATCAATACATAGCTAGCAAATAAGTCGCTTTCAAAGGGATACTTGAGACCGGAATAAACTGTTCAAACGGACGAACACCCCTGGATGTAAACCAGAACAAGAAGCTGACCCGTTCCAGGCTTTAGATCTAGTCCCCAAATGCCCTTACTGTGTGCCAAACCAAAGTTTATTCCTTCAAACCCTTTGACAACATTAGGCAGCCCCTGTCTGAGGCAGGAACCCATTTAGAAGATATTTTTATGTGAATTGTAATGACACATTTGAAAACAAAGGTGATCTGGACAGCAACAGGATGGTGGCTCTCTATCCGGGTATCTCTCTGCAGCCAGTCCTCTCTGCTAGGAACCTTTGCATAGTTACCTAGATCTTCGTTATGCCTAAGCTCATTCATTAGGCTCCTGCTTTGGGCTGCCCTTCCAATAGCACCCAGAAACAAGTGGTGTATCTGTAATGGGTTATTCTGGTTCTCGCTGTCTGCCTACTAATACGAGCAAGTGGTTCAGGGGATGTAGGGTGACCAGATGTCCCGATTTTATAGGGACAGTCCTGATTTTTGGGTCTTTTTCTTATATAAGATCCTATTACCCCCCACCCCCGTCCCAATTTTTCACACTTGCTGTCTGGTCACCCTAAGAGGATGGGTAATAGGATATGGAGCCTTATACCTTTGGTCATCAGTTCTTATTCAGCAAAAACAACGAGGAGTCCTTGTGGCACCTTAGAGACTAACAAATATATTTGAGCATAAGCTTTTGTGGGCTAAAACCCACTTCTAAGGTGCCACAAGGACTCCTCACTGTTTTGGCCTATACAAACATGGCTACCCCTCTGAAACCAGTTCTTATTCAGTACAGCATGGTAGTTGCTGCCAGTCATTGTCTGTAGGCTATTCCCTGCCCTATGTACAATGAGCTTGGTGATAACAGATCAGTTTCCGGTAGACAGGGGTCAGTATTTCCAAAATCATTGACTCGAATCATCCACCCCCTTTCTGGCAGGCTCAGGGCACGTCGACACTATGAAATGATGCCGACCTCAATTACATTGGCAAACAGCCGCAGCATAATGTAATCACTTTTGAGTGTCCACGCTACAGTCCTTGCGTCGGCAGTGCGTGTCCTCACCAGGAGCATGTGTACCGACTGTACTGTCAGTGTGAGGCATTGTGGGATGGCTTCTGAAAGCCAGTAACAATGTAAGCAATGCAGTGTCTATACTGACACTGCATCGACCTAACTACATCAACATTGACTCTACGCCTGCTCCTGGTGTAGCGGGCCAGTTAAATCGGTGGGAGTGAAATTTTAGTGTAGACACTTCCATAGTTAAGTCAGCATAAGCTGCCTTGCATAGCTGCCTTGCATTGACCTAACTGTGTAATGAAGACCAGGACTCAGAAAAGCAGCCAAGGAGTGAATGGGCCATGGAGACAAACTGATGCTTTCACCACAAGAGTTGGGTCAAGACGCTGTCTTTTCCAATGTGTTTGTACAGCACCCAGCACAATGGGGCCCTGATTCTGACTGGGCCTCTGAGCACTATGCTGATATAACTAATAATAATTAATTAATCTAGGAATAATGTCAGGCTGGGAAAACGTGTACTGCTGCTGCCCGTGCTGTTCCTGTTTGGGATACAGGAGTCCAGTAACCAAGGCTCCCGCTGGTACCTTTCACCAGCACTGAATTTACTTAATGACAATTAACTAATTAATTAAAAACAAACAACCCCCCCTTTCCTCCCCAGCCACCTGCATTGACAACTTGTATCTCAAGTTTTAGCACACTGGGCCTGATCCTGAACTACGTGGCTTTGCTCTTGGTTTCAGTAGGTGCAAAATCTGGCCCAGCATGAATTGAAACAGCTGCATAGAAAATGGGTTTTCTGATGGCAAAGGTAATTTGACTCCTCTATACAATGGCATTAATGGGTGGTGCTGCACAATTATGGCCCCTGCACAGGCAACCTTCATACAGCTGATACAATGCACTATGGCTGGCTGGCTGCCGTGAAAATGCATGAGGCCATCTGAGATGTTCAGTTCTGGGCATCTGGACCATGAGACTGGAAAAGCAATCCTGTTTAACTTATTAAACAGGTATAGAGAACTTATTAAATACCATGCACACCTCCAGCCATTCTCTTCTGTCTCCTTGCCTGTCCTCAGGGCCTTGCAGCCAAAAAGAAATCCCAAACAAACCTATGCTCATCAGCTGTTTTTGAATTATGCTTCAAGATGGTCTGTTCTTTTTCCATGCCCCAGTTCCTGCTGTAAACTCCTCTGGGTCTCAGCAAATTAATGCTCTCTTTCTCTCTGTGCTAACTTATATTTTAAACAGTGAGATATCACTTTTAACTAAAATAAAACCTTCTGAAAAATCCAGTTGTGGTTTCCAAGGATAGAAGAAAATTAACAACAAAACACTTTCCCTGCATAAGATATTTTGCTCCCTCTTAAAATAAAGGAGGAAATAGAACTCAAAAAGAGATTTTGTTTTTTGGCATTTGAGATTTTAATCAGGTTAATGTTTAACACTGGGTGTACCCATGGAGGACATCTGGGCTCTATTTATTGGACCTAAAATTACTCTCCCCAGTCTGCCAGGAACAGTGGAAATTAACATGCGGGGTGGAATGGAATGTCCTCTGTCACTTAAATGTGAGCTAAGGAACCCCAGTGATAGGATATGGAGGTGGGATTAGTTTATGAGACCTGCACATCCTTCAGCTGAGCAGAGGTCCTTGATTCAGTGCAGGCCCCAGCTTAATGGGCAGAGAAAAGGGCTGTATGAAACTGAGCCACCACCAATAATAAAATAAATTCACTTATCCTCCTGTTCAGCACTGGTTAACCTCAACTGGTGTTTTTTTCCTCAAAGCCCCAGCTCCTGGAGTCCTGTTATTTCATGAGCTGCTTGGCTCTCATTATGGTTGTGGAAGAGGGTTGCCACCTTTTAGGTACAAAACCTGGGATTTTCCTGAGCCCATAAAACTGGACAGCTAGCCACGCGTACAACGCACCTTAACAGATTGCCCGGGACAGCTACCACCAAAAAAAGGGTGGGGGAACCCAATCCTGGGAAAACAGGTGGACAGGTGGCGCTCCTGTTGTGGAAAAACACAGGGAAACGTGTCCCATTCACAAATCAAAAGAAAAATAAGAAAAACCCCAAATGTATCATTTTCTTTAACAGCCCAGTGGATGTAAAGGCGGGTTCACAGCCCCCAGGGGCCGGGCTGACGCTGTTGGAAGGGTGGGGGCTGGGAAGGGGGACACACGCCCCAGAAGATGCTGCAGTGGCCAAGGCGTGACCCAGGGAGGCGCTCAGCTCTGGAGGGAGGGGGGCGGGTGGGTTGGCTCTAGGAAGGGGGGGGCGCTGCAGGTTCTAGACATGGAAACCTCTGCCCCACTTCGGGGGTGGGGATTGTATCCCCTCCCCGCCACACCTAGGCTCCCCCCCCCTCCCCTTCTCTGCACGCGCACGCGCACGGCCCCGCCTTCTTCAGGCGGGGCGCGAGAAGGCGCCTGGAAGCGGGCGCGCTTCTGACGCAAACGCGCGCGCGCGCGCGCTCGCTCTCTCGTTCGGAGCGGCGGTTTCCAACGGCGCGCGCGCGCCCTTCCGCCGGGCCTCGTCACGCCGTTGCGTGCGCCCTCTCGCCGCGGTGCGTGGCGCCGTCCCCCCGCGCACGCAACGTCCAACCCGCCCCTGCCCTCTCCTCTCTCTCGGCCCCGCCCCCCTCACGCGACCGTACTCACTCCTGTGTCGGGAGCGCGCCGGGCCGAGCCGTCCTTCCCTCCGTGTGTGTGTGTGTGTGTGTGTGTCGCTCGCTGGCCGGGCGCGGAGCGCGGCGCGCTCGGTGGGTCCCCGCTGCCTCAGGCCTCCGCCCCCTCGCCCCGCCATGCCGGAGAAGCGGCCCTTCGAGCGGCTGCCGGCCGAGGTGTCCCCGCTCAACTACGGGCTCTGCCTCAAGCCCGACCTCATCGACTTCACCTTCGAGGGCAAGCTGGAGGCGGCCGTGCAGGTACGGCGGGCCGGGCAGGGCCGGGAGGGGCCGGGCTGAGGGGAGAAGGGGGGCGGGTGCGGCCGTGGGCTGCGTTGTCGGGACCCGGTGGGGCGGGGGCCGTGCAGGTGCCAGGCCCAGACAGAGACAGGAGGCCGGGTACGGGGCGGGGAGGGCTGGGCATTGGGTGAGGGGGCGGGGTGAACACGCGCTGTGGCCCCGCCCTAACCCGGTCCTTACGCCTGAGGGACCTTGGGGTCTCTGGGGGGGGGGGCACTCTCCACGGTGGGGGATCGTGGGGGGGGATCGTGGGGGGATGCTCTTCCCCGGTGGGGGATCGTGGGGGGATGCTCTTCCCGGTGGGGGATCGTGGGGGGGGGGAGGCTGAGAGGGGGGACGCTCTCCCCCGGGGGGGGCACCTTAGGGGCAGTGTCTGAAGGTCAGCCTTTAGTTTTCCCCTTTGGGGTTCTGTGTTGGGAGGGTCTGTTCCCTGCCATTTGCTCTTGCTCGCCCACTCCCCTGCATTTCTTGTATATTTCCCTGTCTGCTTCCACATTTCTCCCCAGTGTTTCCTTTCAGATCCGAAGAATCCAACATCCAGTGGTAGGTAGTAGTGCCAGTACTAGGCAAATGGGTTGACACTGTAGTAAAGAGAATAGGAGTACTTGTGGCACCTTAGAGACTAACAAATTTATTGTAGCATAAGTTTTCATGGGCTACAGCTCACTTCATCCGATGTAGCCAAAGCCCACGAAAGCTTATTACAATAAATTTGTTAGTCTCTAAGGTGCCACAAGTCGTCCTGTTCTTTTTGCGGATACAGACTAACACGGCTGCTACTCTGAAACTGTAGTAAAGAACATGATTTGTTGGGGAAGAGTCAACACAGCTTTTGTAAAGGGAAATCATCCCCCACCAATCGGTTAGAATTCTTTGAGGTGGGTCAACAAACATGTGGACAAGGGAGATCCAGTGGATATCACACACTTGGAGTTTCAGAAAGCCTTTGACCAGGTCCCTCACCAAAGGCTCTTAAGCAAGTTAAGCAGTTGTGATAAGAGAGAAAGTTCTCTCATGCATCAGTAACTGATTAAAAGACAGAAAACAAAGGGTAGGGATAAATGGTCAGTTTTCACAATGGAGAGAGGTAAATAGCGGTGTACCCCAAGGATCTGATCTGTACACCCATGCTGTTCAACATATTCATAAATGATCTGGAGAAAGAGGTAAACTGTGAGTTGGCAAAGTTTGCAGATGATACAAAATTACTCAAGATAGTTAAGTCCAAAGCAGGCTGCCAAGAGTTACAAAGGGATCTTACAAAACTGGGTGACTGGGCAACAAAATGGCAGATGAAATTCAGTGTTGATAAATGCAGAGTAATAATATATGGAGATATACCTATCTTCTAGAACTAGAAGGGACCCTGAAAGGTCATCGAGTCTAGCCCCCTGCCTTCACTAGCAGGACCAAGTACTGATTTTGCTCCTAAGTGGCGCCCTCAAGGATTGAACTCACAACCCTGGGTTTAGCAGGCCAATGCTCAAACGACTGAGCTATCCCTCCCCCTACGTATAGGAAAATGTAATCCCAGGTATACATACAGCATGATGGGATCTAAGGTAGTTATTACCACTCAAGAAAGAGATTTTGGAGTCACTGTGGATAGTTCTCTGAAATGGTCTGCTCAGTGTGCTGTGGGAATAAAAAAAAAAAAAAGCTAACATTAGAAACCATTAGGAAAAGGATAGATAAGACAGTAAATATAATGCCATTATATAAATCCATTGTGTGCCCACTTCTTGAATAGTACATGCAGTTCTGGTTGCCTCATGTCAAAAAAGATGTATTAGAACTGGAAAAGGTGCAGAGAAGGGCAACAGAAATGATTAAGGGTATGGAACAGCTTCCATGTGAGGAGAGATTAAAAAGAGTGGGGATATTGGCTTGAAAAAGAGACAGCTGAGATGGGATATAATAGAGGTCTATGAAATAATGAATGGTGTGGAGAAATTGAATAAGGAAGTGTTATTTACTGCTTCACCTAATGTAAGAACCTAGGGTCACCCAATGAAATTAATAGACAACATTTGTTTTAAACATGAAAATTCTTCACACAATGCACAGTCAAGCTGTGGAACTCATTGCCAGGGGATGTTGTGAAGGCCAAAAGTATAACTGGATTAAAAAAAGAATTAGATAAGTTCCTGGAGGATAGGTCCATCAATGGCTTTTAGCCAGGATGGTCAGGAATGCAACTGCATGTTCTGGTTGTCTTTAAGCCTCTGATTTGCCAGATGCTGGGACTGGATGATGGGATGGGTCAGTTGATGATTGCCCTGTTCTATTTATTCCCTTTGGAGCATCTGGCATTGGCCACTGTTGGAAGACAGGATAATGGGCTAGAGGGACCATTGATCTGACCCCATATGGCCGTTCTTATGTGTCAGGGTTTGCCCCAGTCAGTATTCCAATCCAAAAGGTGCTGCATTTGAATGGTATTGTATGCATTCAGTCTCTGAAGTGGCTTGGAATTATCTGGTTGGAAGCCTTTATGTATAACATTACAAATTCTTCTTTTTCCCCTTGGTTAACACCAGGTTGGAAGGGACTGTGGGCCTCAGTATCATACAGAGCAGACATGTCAGTGAAACAAGAAGCTACGCTACCAGTAAAAATGTGTAAACAACCCAAAACACTGAATTTCTCACTTTTTCTGAAAGGCAAAATCTTTACCATGCTCAGGCTTTTCCCTCTGAAATTAGTTTGAAAATGATGCACATTTGTTAGGTTCTTGCTGGGCTTTCTTTCAAACTGGCACAGTTTGAATGAAAAGAGAATGAAAAATATTTGAGGAAGATTGTAAATACCTTGTTTGAAACACACCCATCCCAAAATCCTTTGTCATAAAGGGGAGTTAAAACCTGCCTGTAAATGTAATCCTATGTGAGTAATAAGGTTGTTAAATATAAGTATAGGGGGGAGAAGACTGCTTCACCAGACAAGTTCGTGGTGTCTATGGAGCTTGGGATTGGGAGTGGGTGAAAGGCTATGAATGATAGTAAATCTTGTGACTTGGCAGGAAGATGACCAATGATGAGTAAATTTGCATCATGAGGAAGAAATATTGAAATTCTGTATTTGGTGGTTCTTCTTTAGCTCAAGTGCTAGAGATGTGCTGCTAGGATCTTAGGGTCTTGCTTCAAGTCTAGGGCTAGTTTTGGAATTTTGAAAGGCCTTAATTGAGTTTGTATTTGGTGGGTTTGTTATCCCCTTTGAGGTGCTCTTAAGGTTAGGGTACAGTTCAGAGAGCACTGATCAGTGCATTTAGAGAGAATGCATCAACTAGTGAAGAAAAAATGTAATGTGAAGTAATGTGAATATTTTGAAGATGTGCCTATTCATTCTCTGAGAATCCTAGATCTTTATCTAGGCACCAAGTTGCTACAGATTTCATACATAGACACTTATTTTTGGGTCTTGAGTCTTCCAAATTATTTGGATTTGGATTGAGAGTGATAACTGGACCCTCATCACCGCCTCCCGAAGGGCTAATATCAGGATTTATTAACAAGAACCCCAGTGCTAGCAATGGCTGTGCAGACAGTAGTTTGTGCTATGGGGTTAAAGAGAAATACTTTCTGACCTGGAGGGTGTAACATTTACACCTGGATGAATCACTGAGTTAACTGAGTTGTTTATGAAAGCTTGTGCTACTGTGTACCTCACGTGTCTATGTTCTGCCATTTGGTATCCTCAGTCGTGAGCTGTAGAATCAATAATAAATATATAATTCAACTATCCTTTTAAGTGTTAGATTAAAGGTCAGCGTCCAATCAGTGAAATTGTTTTTTGCATTTGTAGCAGTAAGCAGGATATGTTGGTCTTTTGCACAGTGTTTCTGTTGGTGACCCTGCTGCCCTGGGCATTTGAGGCTCAAATATGTGTTGCGCTTGAAGTCTTGGCTTTGGAACACCAGACTTTTGAAAACTTTAACCATGTAAACTGATTAATAAAAAATTTTTTCATTTACTCCACAGAAGTAAATGTTATACAGGGTCTTTTCATGTCAGCATCAGAGAGTAGAACCTTTTAGGATTCAGTAGTTAAAATTGTGTGTCAATTGTTGACTGAAGCAAATCATGCAATTTCAAAGTCTTGAAAATTACCAGTCCTTATACACCTCTACCCCGATATAACGCTGTCCTTGGGAGCCAAAAGATCTTACCGCATTATAGGTGAAACCGTGTTATATCGAACTTGCTTTGATCTGCTGGACTGCGCAGCCCCGCCCCCTCCAGAGCACTGCTTTACCGCGTTATATCTGAATTTGTGTTATATTGGGTCGCGTTATATCGGGGTAGAGGTGTATGTAATTTTTAATTTTGGCACTTTAGGTTTGCTTGTTATCTGCTCTCTTACCAGGAAACTACAATGTTATGATCTGTCTCTTGATAAAGCTCACGTTTATAGCCAGGTGAATCTAACATCTTTTTCAGAGCACTGATGGAGCTTGTTAACTTACTGTTTAAGTTATAGCTATTTTCTGTCTGGTTATTCAATATGACTTTTAACTGCTAAAATTTAGGCATTTACACAAATACATATATAATTCAGAAGTCTATAGAGTTCCGTAACAGTCATATAAACTGACAATTTATATTACATAACGCTTATATCACACTACAAATGGTGATCCTTCAAAGCATCTTGTGAGGTGGTTCATTTGTTATCCCCCATTTTACAGATAGGGAACATAAGATGGGCTAACTGATACTCCTAATGTTAGAGGATATGTCTGCACTGCAGTTTGACACCCAAGGCTAGTCCATGCCATCTGGCTCCATCTAAGGGGCTGTTTAACTGTGGTGTAGACCTACCTTGGAGGGTCCTAGAGCCTGAACTCCAGCCCGGACCTGAACGTCTGTACCACAGTTCAACAGCCCCTTAGCCTGAGCCCCACGAGCCAGAGCCAGCTGGCAGGTTTAGCTGGAATTGAAACTAAGGAGGTCTAGCTCCTGGTTCTGCGTTCAGTCCACTAACCACACTTCCTCTCAATAGTCCAAACTGTTGCAAGTACCTTTTTGTAACTGTTTTAAAAAAACATAATTAATGTTTATTCAGAAAAAGATATGAACTGCCAGATAGTTAAGTCTCCAGTTCATGGACGTCTCCCTTTGTAACTCTATTTCTAAGGATCCAGCCATCAACTCAGCACAGTCATTACACAATGTCTAGGTCAATTGAAGTCTATTTTGTTTCCACGTCCCAAAAGGCTTAATGCTGGACCAGGAACAAAGAAGGGATATACTAGCATACCGTTCTTCAGCAGCATCAAATTGAAAAGGCAAATCTGAGTTAGCTATCAACAAAACTAATCAGCTGACTCCTAACATTCAACTTCTGTTTTAATCCTATAAATTAAAGTTTGCAATGCTGTAGTGCCTCTGAACAATTACCTGTCCAGTTAAGGGTGTAACAGCTCAGAGCTTCAGACAGACTTGGGCAGCATGATTTTGCTGGTTTGCACATACTGGAAATTGTAAGCCATTATACTAAACATGGCGAATATAAGCTCATGATAGTTCAGTTTTGTTATGTATAAACTGCCAGCAAAAGTCTTCCTGGCTGCACAATAGGTATCTTCTACCTAAAATGCTAGCTGTACAATATAAAATGTGTGGACCTTTTAAATCTCTCCTTTCCCAGTCCCTTTAATATGTCTTCAGGATATTCTGATATATTTAGCAGTGTTTTAGCCCGCATCTGTCGCTTTTTATAGCTTGCTTTTGCAGTGTCTGCCAGACTAGGGGAAGGCATGCATAGTGTCTGATCTTGTAGTAGGCTGATTAGGGATGGATTGATTTTGAAGTGTTGCATTTAAGACTCTGAAGATCCATCTTTAGGAGTACAGTGTTTGTAGACCATCTCTTTTGGGTAACGACTTAAACTTTTAGGCTATAGCTACAGTACGCAGCTTTTAGCGGCACCATGCTGTTAAAAGCCGTGCAGTGTAGCCGCTGTTTGTCGGCAGGAGAGAGCTCTTCTGACGACAAAAACTTCCACCCCCTATGAGCGGCAGCGGCTTTGTCGGCAGGAGAGCGTTCCTGCCGACAAAGCGCTGTTCACACCGGCACTTCTTGTCGGTAAAACTTTTGTTGTTCGAGGGCGTATGCTTTTTTTTAACATCCCTGAACAACAAAAGTTTTGATGACGAAGTACCAGTGTAGCCATACCCTTTGAGTCAGTCTAGTATAGCAGTTTGGATTTGTTGTACTTTAATTTAGATCTGAGTATGAAAATTAAAGGCAGTGCACTAAGTTTGAATCCATTTATATTTCACAGTCAGGGGTTCCTGCTATTACTCTTTCCATTCCTCCTGCTTTTCAAAATCGGCAAAACCCCTTAATTCTCAGTTCTGTGCAGTGCTATAATTCATCAGACTAAACAGTTATCCTTTGTTATACATTAAAAAGACACTTGCATAGGGATTGTGTAAACTTAAACATTTCTGAAGTGTGTGAATACTATAGGAAAATAATAGACTCAAATGCTGATTGAAATATTAAATAGCTTTTCATAGCAGAGCAATACTGTATTCAGTATTAGTAGATTTACTACCTGACTCTATAATCCAGTCTAGATATAGGTGAATAAAAATGTGGTTACCTAGATAAGGACTAATAAATGTAACTGCCGCTGCTTTTCTCTCATTGACATGATTGAACTTTCAGTTTTAAGAAAGATCTCTCTGCGTATTTGTTTATATTCTAGGCTCTGAACTAGTTTTCATATTCTGGAGAGTAAAATACTAATCAAACGTTTGGCAGACTGAGTACATGGTTGTTGGAATGTTATATTTAGAATAACATAGGACAACTTTAAATTACAAGGTTTTATTTATCAAGTGTTGACAAACTGTACAATACACAGAAAGGAGTCCATGCACCAAAGATTTTACAAGCTAAGATCTTAGTAGTATTAAAAAGGGGGTTCTGATGAATAAACCTTGAGACTGAAGTTCGAGTGGATTCAGATGCCATCAGAACTCCCCAGATGTCGTGTTTTTCAATTGCTGTAAATAGTATAGAAATCCTAAAGAGGTTTCTTTCCCTCTACTCTTCTGCTGCTTCAGTACCTAATAAAAAATTTCTGAACATCTTCAACTCATGTTTGGAATAGTTATGAAAATATCTATGTTCACAAGTTTTAGACTTTCAGAATTATGGGTCAGGTGAGGTAATCTGTAACTGACTTTTCCTTGTGCCCCACCTATTAGTGTGTTAAACATGGACACATCTTTGTTAAATTTGATCTGAACACCAGAAAGCCTTGGCGATGCGAATTATAAAAAAAGTGTATGGGAGGGTGGGACCCTCATTGCTTTTTGACCTTTGAAACGAAAACTATATATGAGTATTTTAAAATGCATCTGAATTAAAGATAAAAATGACGTTTTCAGAGTGAAATATTGGCATACTGTCTAATTTTTCCCTTGTAATGAATTGTGGAATGGCTTGACTTCTAAAGCTTTGGATGCAGTTGGGCTTTCTGGTTGGCAAAGTCCAGTAAATGCAGTTCAGACTTTATTGATTATTATGTAATGGAAACTATAAAAGGATTCCACGAGCCAACCTTCCTTGATGGCTAAGTTACTTAGCCTCTATGCAGTAATTGTCCACGGGTTCACTGCCTTTATTCCCTTATTACTCAAGGACTCAAACTGTTCAATGATCACTATTCTTTGTGCTAAGGTAGTTTGATATGGATGATAGCCAGAGCGTTAGCCTTTACCCTTTTCAGTTCTGAATGAGGTGCCTGATATGTCTAGTTCACTTCTATTCCAATGAAATTAGTCATTTTTGCAGTGGCATGAACTTTTTATTTTAAATTGCTGCTGGTTTACATGAATATTCTGACTTCAGTGAAAGTATTATCTCTGAATTTTCAGATCTTTGCAATGTCTAATCTGGACAATGAAAAGTAAAATTTCATGTAGGCTTAGTCTCTGCATCTTTTTTTGAAAGTGAAATTTATAGACCCTTCCAAATTAATTGTGGATTCAAATATGAGCAAGTAGATACTCCTCTTCAGATAAGTACACCATTTTGAAAATGAATCCTGCAAGGAAAGCTTAAGAAAAGAGTTAAATTTTTACTGGTATTTGAAGAGGTGAAATTGAACTGGCTTTGAGTTTGAGTTCAATAGGACAATTATAACTATTCTTCCTCTGAGATCATGGAAAAGCAATTGTTGTTTCCATTGAGACTTGATATATCTGGGATATCAACAACCCAGTTCAAGTTGGTAACAGAGAGGAGGGGAAACTTGTGCTTCAAAACATTAAACTTTGATCTCTCACTCGGGTGGATGGAATTCTCCTCTCCAGAGAAATAAGCTTGGGTGGGGGAGCGGGAGGAGGACTGGAGTAGGGCTTCACCTTTCCCTACAGCCAGTAGCAAGATAATGGACAGACTGTTGATCTGTTCCAGGATGGGCGATTCCGGAGGGATCTGCTGGGTATTTAAACTCCGACACCCATCTCATCTCAGTTTTATTGCAAGTGTTTTTATTTTGGTTATTGTTGGCCCTGTAGTTACTACTTTTCTATTCTCCTTCTTTTTCTTGTACTGAATCTCCTTGATCAGCCTGATCTGTTTGAAGGGCGGCTTAATTATGTTGTACAGCTGTGGGGAGCAAGGGTGACACTTCACATATTTATAATCTTGGAAATGAATGTACCGCATCCATCAAGAGTGCTTTTTGCCTTCTTAACTTGATTGTATTCATGAATACAAACTACTACATGAGCAGAATATCTGTCTTCCAGAAAACAAACTTCTCAAGCTTATAAACTGTTTTTTCTAAGTATTAACTTAAAGACATAGTTTTTATTAAAAAGTATTAGTCTCCACAAGGCACTATGAATGTCTGTTAAATTTAAGACTTAGGTTCTGGTAAGGTAGAATGGTTAAATGTTGAGTGTTTTGCATGGATTTTATTTTCATTCTGCCTTGCCTTTAAGGATTGTTGAAGACTTGTGAAAGATTTAGTTGATTCCTACTTATTTTTAATAGAACGGGGGGAGGGCTTTTAGGCTGAGAACTGCTTTCCTGTTTGAAGATTTTTTTTAACTGTGCTGTGTAATTATAGCATCACAAGTGTACTCTATAATTCTTGGTGCATAGTCATATTGATTTGCTGATTTCACCTGATATTTGTGGGGGCTGATAGAGTAAACATCACATGTTAACGGTTAACCTGATTCCTATCAATGTTTTCCAGCACTTTGCACCCTTTTTGTAAAACTGGCTTGGTTTGCAGGAGGCAAGGGAAATCTAAAAATAGTGCATCCTCACAAAGATTTGACTATGAAGTTGTCTCCAATCAATCCTAACCTCTACTGTATTTCAGGCACTGCGTTCTAATGAAGACAGTTCTGTGTGCTTAGGGCTATTCAGCGCTTTTAAAGCCAAAGACTTGTTATTAACTTTGGTATTTTCTGGACTTTGGACAGCTCTTTCATGCATCATTCCACTTTTAAGATCAAAACTAGCTGAGGAATTTGGACTAATAGGTTGAATAATAAGGGTTTTCCAATTTAGTACCATTTAGAAAAATGTTTTCACGATATCTAGTTTTTTCTGAAAACCAGATTGACTGTGTCCCTTGATTTTTTATTTTTTTTTAAAATCTAAAAAATTTCCTTTCATAATCTCATCATGAAAAAACTGTGTTGGTTATGAAGGTTATATTTATGGGAGGGGATGTAGAACCTCCTGAGTTGGATACTATGTGGAAAAGATAAGCTCTTTGCCAGATCTAGATCATGTCACTTTAGCTGTTACATTTGTTTAGTTTCAGTTTCATATCATGGAAATATGTTTCTTGGTACTTTGGTACCACGTTAAAATTACTGGGTAATATTGTTGGGTTATTTTATGCCCAGTGAAGTTAAAGGGCAACATATCAAAATCTGACAGAAGGAAATACTCTCTTTGCACAATATACAGTTCTGTGGAGCACACTGCCACAGTGTGATTTAGGCAGAGCTTTGTAGTATTCACAAAATAATTACACATTTATTAAAATATTTATAGTTACATTAGTTAGGTTAAAAGTGTGTAAAGAATATTATCCCCTTTTGCCTCAGGACTAAGCCAGTCGCTAACTACTTATGGTTAGGATGAAACTGCCTCAGTAGGTGTTTTGCGTATTTTTCCATCGTGCAGGTTTATAGCACTTTCTTCTGAATAATCTGTTACTAGCCACTGTGGGAGACAAGCAGTTCCTAAAAACTTCCAGTTTTCTTTCATCCAGAATTGTACTCATTTTGTAGTAGATTGGTATTTAATTTGGGTATCTCTCTATTCAAGCTTTTGCATCCAAGTGAGATGTTGTAGAAGCGAGGCACTTTATTACATTGGTAGCCAGCCATTTTAAAAATAAAACAATGTGTATACAGACACAAGTTCTCAGAAGATAACTTTTTACTAGAAGTTAAAGGCTACCCTTTTAGCAGATGTTCCTGTGCTATGAAGTTCTTGTGTAATCTTTTAAATATTGTTGACAGTGTAAGATGTTTTAGCTCATCTTCAGTAGTTATACTCTCCACTTCTACTGTAATCCATTATTGCTCATTACTAGCTGGGAAGATCTCTAACTTCTCTAAGTGTTTATTATTTGCATGGGGATAGTGCTTAGAAACCCCAGTAAAGGACCAGGGTCCTCTACAAATTTAATACAAATCCCTGCCCCCCAATTTTATAATCTAAGTAATAATAAATAGGTTGAAACAGTCTGAATGTAATGTAAATATGCATGTTCTAGTAAATTATTTTATGGAAGAGAGGATATGGTGGTATATTTTTTTCTTAGTAGCTGCTTTGTTGCAATATTTCATCTAATTCCAAATGACTGATGTCAGATTAAATGAAGATACAAAGTGAATACCAAACAATAGATAGTGTTAAAGGGGAATGTGTATGAGCCTTTCATGACACTTGCTGATAGAACTTCTTTTGCAGGTGAGACAGGCAACCAATCAAATTGTGATGAATTGTGCTGACATTGACATTATTACAGCCTCCTATGCACCAGAGGGAGATGAAGGTAAGAACTACTCTTAATTCAGTTTGTTACATGTTACCTCACAATGCTTATGACACTGGAAGTTCCATCACTCAGAGTTGAGCACTGTCACAAGATTTTCTTAGCTGTTGCACCAAACTCTAGTCTACTTTAGTTTGCTGTGCATAGATTTTAAATGTGTAATGTAGTGGATGTTCTTAATTTGATTTGCAGATTCTTCATTGGGACTCCTAGTTCTGAAATGGGGGGGGGAAATACAGAGAGAAAATATGGTAAATATTGGGTAGTAGGCAGATACTACTTTGCCAGCCCTGAATAGGAAAGTGGCAAAAAAGAAGAGGTAGAGTCTCCCTCTTTCCTTGTTGGTGGATTCAGAAGGGATGCATAGAAAGAAGTCCTATTATTTCAGCATTTATTTAAATGGGTGAGTGAAAGAGCTAAGATTAGAAATAATTTTATCCTTTGAGTTTAGGCGTTAGTCCAGAACTGAAGTTTAATTCCTCTACACGCTGTTTAAAAAAAAAATCTATTTTAATTTTGCACAAAAAAGGAAATTGAGTTGCAGCTGGAATTCTACCCTGTTGTGCTTTAGCATTTCAGCTCAAGGGATGTTTAAGGTTGACTGTTCTGACACCTTGTTATCCATTTATGTAACACGATAGTGAGACATGGTTTGTACTGTGAGGCGTGTGCAGTTCAACACAAGTGACAAAACATGGAGTAACAGTGCAGGTAAGGGAGGTATTGTAGAATCAATGGTCAGATCAATGTAGGAAAGATTCATGGGCAAAGGTGGGAAGAAGGCACTCAGTAGATGCATGTGAGAGTGTTCCAAGCATAGGAGCAACATGATTAGAAGTCTGCTATATCCACTTAGGCTTTGGCTACACTTGCATTTCAAAGCGCTGCCGCGGCAGCGCTCCCGCGGCCTAGCGCAAGCGCTAAGTAGCCCCCAAAAGCCCCCAGCTCCCAGAAAACAGCGCCAGCGCTGTCCTGTGGGCTCCTCCTGCTGGGGAAGCGCTGGGGCGGCCTGCGCGGCGCGCTGGCTGGGCGCTGGCGCTTTGCGGCGCTGGCAATTGCAGGCCTGCAGCGCAGCAGTGTGTGTCCCTGCTGCTGCCTGCAAATTAAAAATGTCAGATTCATGCCAACAGGAGTATTTAGAGGTCCCAATTGGGAGGAAATAAGAACAGAGAAAGGTGGAGATGAGATTACATAGGGCCTTAACAGAGAGGACTGGAACTTTCAATTGATATGAAAAGACGGGAAGCTAGTGAAGAGATTCAAGATTGTCAAGGTGGTGAGAGAAGATTTCAGCAATGGGATTTTAAATAGATTGGAGGGTGGAGAGAAATTATAGTAATGAAAGCCTGAGATGACCTAGGTGTGGACAATATGGTCCTTGATATAGAAATGCTTAGCTTACTATGAAGTAGATTTACAAAATAAGGAGAATTAAGGATGTTTTAATAACTTGGTTGTGAGCTCTTAATTTTTATTTTTTTTTATGGAGTCTTTAATAGTACAAACATGATAGCAGCTGTTTGACTCACTGTGTAAGAGTACATTTTAAATCCTCCAGCCCGTAAAAAAGCTCTGCAGGACTTTCCGAAGAGAATGCTATGATAGTGATGTAATGAAGCATTCCCTTGAAATTTGGTTATAAATAAGATGAACTACCGTGGGTTTAGATTTGGAAGATGTTCCTTTAAATAGGTTTAAATTTTCCTACAGTGTCTTCAGTTGTTGGATAAATGAAAGGGAGTTGGAGGGATGGGACCTATTACATTTTTTTTAACACTTAAGAAAAATTGAAGCTTAAAATTCTCCTGACTTGGTTTAAGCTTATGTTCTTTTTGCAGTGATGTACCAGGAAAAGATTTACTAAAGTGTCCATTATCTATGTCAGACGTGCAGGTTTTTGTGTGACCAGAGGAACATCCATGAGCAGGCTTTGTTTTTAATTTGGTTTGATCTTTGTCTTCGGTGTGGTGACATTTTCTGCAAACATCAGGAAAGTAATCAGAGGACCTCCCAGTGTTGGCTGTGAACAGCTGAATAGTGCCCAGGCAGATAGGGATCTGTGCAGTAAGGAAATAGCATTCAATGGGTATGTTTTGAGAAAGTTGAACTTCATGCAGGAAGTGCCGTGGGCAGTGAAAGAACAAGACTGGTGCAGGGAGCATTGTCAAGCAATTTGGAATCTGTCCATTCAGCCTTGATGGTGGGAGAATGCAGTGCTAGCTGTTCCAGATGCAAGGTTTAATTCAGGCTGTGGGGCCATATCCTGGCTCTCCAATCCTCCATAGTTTTCACAAACATTTTATCCTCCAGGACAACAGCGTACAGTGTGTCATTAGCTACCTTTAGTCTAATTAAACACACTGTATTGCTAGGCATTCCTGAAGCTGTGCATCATGCTGGTGGTGAGGAGGTGAAGAGCGTGATGACAATAGCAGAGGATGTAGAATTTATCCTACCTAACAAAACCACCACGTGTACATGATGCCTCTTGAAAAGTCTGTTCAAGTACTGGGGAAATGGCAGGAGCAAGCAGGAAAGGAGAAATCACGTCCCCAAAAACCTTGTCTTCCCACAAAATTGAAGTGAAGCCCAAGAGATTTAAAATTTTGCACCACCTGTTTTTAGTTATTGGCCCCCCAGTTGCCATACTCTGAAATGAACCTCGTAGAGTTTCCCTGTGACATTCATTTTATACTGTTTCAGTGTTGGTATCCTTACTGGATAGCTTGGAAGTACCAGTCGCAGAACTTAGTATAGAAAATTAACCTTTAAAATAATCGTATGTTCTGTCCCTCTGTTGTTTTCATAATCAAGTAAAATAGAAAAGAAAACTTCATCCTGAGTTTTAATTACCTTGACTGTGGTAAACTGTGGCAGTGTAAATACATAGCTTTGTTACATAGAAAATGTATTCCTAATAAGGTTTATTCTTATACTCTGGCTATTTCTTTGTAGGGTTAAGGCATTTAATTCAGTTTGGCAGGCTGCCAAATAGTAATGGCTTTCCAAGTAAAATTGCATGGAATTGGCAAGCCATTTGTAGAGGTTCTTTTCTGGCACCTGCTGCTGTTACTTAGAGGTCTGTCTTACTAGTGCTGCTATTGTGATAAATACCATGTAAAAGCAATACATATTGTTTGATTGACCACAAATACAAAATGTTGTACTAGAAAGGGATGCAAATATAAAACAAATCAATTGAACTTTTGCTACTAATACTAACATTTTACAAGGGTCAATATAAATATTATGTATTAGATTTTAAAACAAGAATGATAGGAATCTTTGTAAGATCAGTAAACTTTCTCCTTTGCAGGCTGCAGTGAGGAATTGCTACCCATTTTAATTCTATAACTCAGGGAAGAATTTCTGCTTGATGTACACGTTGTTAAATGTCAGACAAGATAATGTCTTATCTCGTTTTAAAGTGTGTCTCTACGCTGAAAAGTAACAGTGTAGAAATAGCACCTTCTTTCTCAACAAATCTGCTCCCCTTGTGAATACAGGCAGGTTTGCTGACTTCAGTGAAAACTGTTGTTGGGTTTTTTATTACTAATTCCTATAAGCCCTGCAGAGCTAGGTATATGGGAGTTGGATTCAAGTGTGACTTTATGCAAAGGCATTGACTACTGAAATATGAGAATTCATGATCTTACTAGAAATAGTAATTGAAATTCTGTCTGGTAGCTGTGAACTTGCCACATAGACCAACTAACGTTACACTGGAACCATGATGCTCAGTTTAGAATTACTCAGAATTTTCTGTTGCAAACTCTTCCTTCACTTCAGTGATTTTTTTTCATGACTGGATCATTTGTTGCCTTCTAGATTCCTGGGCCTATACTTTTTTTGGTGTTTGTGTAATGTTTATTATACATGGCCATCTACCTCTGGTTAAGGTGAATAGTTATGCGTTAGCCATATTACCTTTGTCCAAATGAGTGGCCATGCTCCACTAAAAAAGGGATTAAGAAAACAAGTAGAAGTAGTTGGCTCTACAAGTAGTAGTAAATTTCAGGAGATTGTATTTTACTCACATTTAATATTGGATATTAAGTAGTTTGATTTCCCTGCAAGTCTGCATTTTAAGGAGGTGTGAAATTATCAGCTGAAGTCATGATTGGCTAATTATTTTTCATCTTCATTTAACTTGGAGAGCATTTTGGATGTTTCAGAGATTACAAGCAACTTGTTATTAAAGACATGAATGTTGAGGTGCTCGGAGGGTAATAATCAGCAGTTTCACATGCAGAATTGCAAACAGACGTAGTGTTATCTGTTAATTTTACCAAATAATTGAGTGAGCACTACCCTTCTATTTTAGCATTGCTATTTTTCTATATACAATTTTTGAAAAAAATGTTGCCAGGTGACTCCTTATTTAAATTTTTGCTGCTTGATGTTTGCCACTTCAGTCTTTTCAGTCCCACAGGAAGTTAGTGATTAGCCACTAATAGGATGCAGGACCTGATTAAGGCATTCCTAGATCCCCAGCTCCTGAAGTCACTCTGATTACATCAGAATCTCAGTTGTCATTTAAAAACAAAAATTTAAGTTTCTAGTAGTTGTGAAAAGCTTGGTAATATGCATTTATATCTGCTTGAGTCTGTATTTAATTTCAACTGAGAGATGTGAACCACCTTGTGCATTTCAATGGAGTGTTAACTTCAAAACCTAATGCTCCGAAGGGGTCTATCAACACCACCCTTTCATAGAATCATAGGACTAGAAGGGACCTTGAGAGGTCATCTAGTCCAGTCCCCTGCCTTGTGGCAGGACTAAGAATTATCTAGACCATTCCTGACCGGTGTTTGTCTAACCTGCTCTTAAAAATCCCCAGTGATGGAGATTCCACAACCTCCCTAGGTAATGAATTATTCCAGTGCTTAAGCACCCTGACAGGAAGTTTTTCCTAATGTCCAACCTAAACCTCCCTTGCTGCAATTTAAGCCCATTGCTTCTTGTCCTGTCCTCAGAGGTTAAGAAAAACAACTTTTCTCCCTCTTCCTTGTAACAACCTTTTTCATACTTGAAAACTTACACGTCCCCTCTCTTTTCCAGACTAAACAAACCCAATTTTTTCAGTCTTCCATCGTGGGTCATGTTTTCTAGACCTTTAATCATTTTTGTCACTCTTCTCTGGACTCTCTCCAATTTGTCTACATCCTTCCTGAAATGTGGTGCCCAGAACTGGACACACTACTCCAATTGAGGCCTAATCTGCGCAGAGTAGAGTAGAAGAATTACTTACGTTTTGCTTACAACACTCCTGCTAATACATCTCAGAATGATGTTCTTTTTTTCTGCAACAGCATTGCACTGTTGACTCATATTTAACTTGTGATCCACTATGACCCCCCAGATCCCTTTCCGCAGTACTCCTTCCTAGGCAGTCATTTCCCATTTTGTATGTGCAACTGATTGTTCCTTCCTAAGTGGAGTGTTTTGCATTTGTCCTTATTGAATTTCATCCCATTTACTTCAGACCAGTTCTCCAGTTTGTCCAGATCATTTTGAATTTTAATCCTCTCCTCCAAAGCACTTGCAAACCCCTCTCAGCTTGGTATTGTCTGCAGACTTTATAAGTGTACTCTCTGTGCCATTATCCAAATCATTGAATGGCCACAAGGGATGTGTAAGCATTTTTGTGAAGGAGAAAGTAGTACTTCTTTTAACTAATTTAGTTGCATAGAGTCCAATGAAATTTTGTGAAAATCACCAGAAAACTCTCCATGAATCACATTGCTGGAGGTCAGTGATTAATGCTGATGACTGAGGAAGTACAAGATGTTAACTTCTTCCATCTGTGAAACTTAAACTCCACAAGAGGGTAGGTGAGGAGCCTCAAATTCTTTCTACTCTGGCAGATTGCTTGGGCACACCTTTAATGAAAGGCTGAAGTTTGTCCACACTGTGCTAGCAACAGTGTTTAAAAATAGATCCCAGCACAGTTTTGAGAAACACTGCTTGTCAGGATTCCTAGTATGGTGGTTCTGAGCTTGCTCAAACCACTTTATTGACTCCCTTCCCTGGGACAGATTAACTTTTGTGGTTAAGTATGAATATAAATAACGTTTAAAATATGGAACCCACTGACCCCATTTACCCACGTATTAAAACAATATTAGCCATAATCCAACTCCCCCTCCCCCATTCTCTGACTGACCTGACCCCTATCCACACCCCCACTCCCTGGGACTCCCATGCCTATCCAACCGCCCCCTGGGACCCGTGCCCCTTATCCAACCCCCCTGCTCCCCGCCCTCTTACCATGCCACTCAGAGCACCAGGACTGGCAGCCGTGCCGCCCGGCCGGAGCCAGTCACACAGTCTAGAGCACTAGGGCAGGGTGGTGGCTCTCGCAGCTGTGCTGCCCGGCAGGAGCTCTCAGCCCTGCTGCCCAGAGCGCTGGTGGCACAGTGAGCTGAGGCTGCGGGGGAGGGGGAACAGCAGGGGAGGGGCCGGGGGCTAGCCTCCCAGCTGGGAGCTCAAGGTCCAGGCAGGATGGTCCTGTGGGCCAGATGTGGCCCGCGGGCTATAGTTTGCCCACCTCTGTGCTAGATGTTCTGCAGAGCAAGAAGAGACGGGTCGTGTCCTGAAGAGTCTGTGTTAAAACCACTCAGATAACATGTTTTTTCTGCAAGTGTTGGTGGGGTCATAATATAAATATAGGCATAGTGGTGAGTTGCTTCAATTTTGAGCTCTGTTGGCCAAAATCTGATGGCATTGAATGTGCCAGCAAAAATTCCCAAGCTGATTTCAGTGAGGGGGAGAATGTGACTCTGTGTGCCATTGTAAAGCCCTTGGATATTTTCCTAGGGAATTGAGTGGAAAAACCAGAACACTAAACCTGCTTTTTACAGTTTGTGCTGTTAAACTCAGTAACTGTGGGTATTTAATATGTTTGATGCAGCAAACAGGATGTAGAATGTGTTTTGAAAGCTATTTATGTAGGTTCTACATTAATTGTATCAGAGTTGTACTTAACTCATAAATCACCAAGGAGGTTCTTTAATTTTTAGCTCAGAAAACACCACTGAAAGTCTTGTTTTCACTAGGGAAAAGTGTGTTTAATGCATCTTAGTGACCTGAGGTTAGCCTGCGAGGGATCGGGGAGGGGTAGAGCCTAGGGTTTACCTCAGCCAGCTAGCATGTGTTTAAAGCTATAACTGTCGTCTCTAGTATTTTAATGCACCTTCCCCCCCCCCGCCCCAAGTATGGACAGTGACCCCAACTGAGTGTAGGGGGAATCCTCTTTTACAATCAGCTTGATTCCAACATGTATAATTCTATCTTTGGTATTAGTTTGTGTTTTCTCTCAAAGACAGTACACTAGATTGGACATATTGTGTAAAACCTTTGGCCAGGATCTAGATTGTTGTAGTACATGCCTGTAAATTGGAATCATTAATTAATTGACATATCCACCTGGATACTGTGCAGTTTCAGGAATTACTCTGTAGAAGTGCAGTAAGTTATTTAAAATATTGGATGTTCTTTATGGAAAACTAATGTTAAATATGTAATGCTCCATATTTTGGAAACTTTACTGGATCTTTTGTTAATGCCCTTTTTCAAAAGAAACTGAGAACTAACAACTTAACGCCTGTTTTCTCATGCTACTTGGTCCAGTGTGTATACTAGTGTGCCAGTGATGAACTCACCACCTGGCAGTGCCAAACCCTCTAAAGTCAGTAGACTGCCAAAATTGTGCTGTTTCCTTTAGGAGCCTTTGTATTCAGCTCCATCAGGAATTCCAGCAGCCTCTTGCAGCACTTACATGTTTATTACAAGCAGTTCTCTTAGGCACTTACAAAAATATTGTAGGCAGTATTCTAAGGCTTAAGTATTTGTGGGCTGCATAATCATTAATTTATTTGTACTTTGCTGGGTATTAAAAAAATCTTGCAGTCTTGAATGGGCATCCTTCAGATCCTTAAAAATAGTGCAACTTAAAGTGTGATTTTTGACTTGATAGAAATGCAATTATCTCTTGTGTATTTTAACATAAAAATGCATATGGAAGCCAGAGCTTCAGGGGCTGGGAAGAGACATTTGATTTGACATCATCATCAATAATTCTGTTATGTGCATTTTTGAAACATTAACTGAATAAATTCTCTTTTTGTTACCCTCATAGATTTAAATCTTTCTGCTATTTTAAAAATGTAAGTTAATCAGAGGAAGTTTGATAGCAAGGGAGGCTGTTCTTGAGTCTTGTGATACTTAAGGCCTTATTTTCAGAGTTGCAGAGAGCACCCACAGTATTCATCAAAATCATCCCCTCTGAAAAATCAGGTGCTAAGGCCCTATGTACATTACAATGGAAACTAATGTTGGAAGCAACCCTGTTTAAACATAGTGTTAGTCCCCATGTGCCCTACACAATTAACCGTGTTTAAGTACTGGTGTGAAACATGGTTATTATCTGCATGTATAAACAATGTTTCTTCCTGTGCAAGCAGAAAAATAAAACGGTGGGGTGGGGGCTGTTTTGTCTATGTATCTATCATGGTTAAAACAGTTGCCCAATGTTTTTCATGCACAGGCAAGAAAAGTTTTAAAACCACACCACAACAATGTGCTGATGCTAAGCACAATTGTTTTGTAGTGATTTACAGCCTGCAGGGGGGAAAATAAATTAAATTAAGAAATTAAATATTTGGTGTCAAATTTGGCAACAATCTGCATACCTTATGCATGCTGTCAGGTACTTCCTGAGGTTCAGTAGGGCGGTGCTGTGAATCTGCAGTGACATTGCGTCCTTGACTTCGTGATCAGGCCCTGCCACAGCCCTATATGGAGAGCGTAGTGTTGTTTCACTGAGCTCGGGATCAGGAGATCTTGCACTCTGGTTTCTTAGCTCTTTATTTTAGCCTCAGTCCTCAAGCTGACACGCAGTTGGTCCGCTCAGCATCACTTGCTGGCCCCTGTGGTGGACAACATACTTTCCAGGCAGCCTGACAGAGAAATATCTGAGGCAGATGTTCAGCTCCTTCCTCCTCATTCGACAGATTGCTGGTGCTCTATCTTGTTACGCCAGGTTGTTTTCTGTTGGAATCTAAAGATAGCAGGGGTCAAAATCCAGTGAATCTTATTTAGTGATGCAATTGGCAACCAGTTTTGCTCCCTCATTTTACCACGAAGCTCATTATTGTGCCTTGTTCTTCAGACCTCCATACACTCAAAAGTCCAACAACATTCTGTCCAGTATGCTTCAACCTACAGCTTGCTGGGAATGGCTCCTTTGCTTTCTCCACCTTCTACAGAACTAAGAGACTAGAGGAACCTAATCACTTATCTTTTTTTTCCCTGGCTGTAGTTGGTGAACCTTTGTCCACAAGGCATTGTTCAAGTCTTTCTTGTGTCTTAATATCCCAGACCTGTTTTCACTTGAATTCAGTGGTTTGAGCAGAAGAGGATAGACAATTTAAAATAGTGGAAGTGCAAAGTGTTAACTATTAGATTAAACTTTCAACACATCAGTCCACTAAACTATCATTTTTCTCTTGGGATTGAGTCACCGTTCTATTTCTTTCCACTTATTATTGTTTTATAGTGAGGGTTGACTATGTCACTAATGCAATCAATGAGGATTAAGTCCTGAGTAAAGTATGATGGAGCAAGCAGGTAAGACTGTATGCATTCATCCAATTTTTACATTTTAATTTTGTCAACAGAGATTGGTATTTACTCTGCCTGACTTTCAAGCTGAAATAATGCACCATTTTAAAAAATGGAGCAACATGTTCTCTCCCCTAATATTTTATACTAGAGTAAACTAAAGCACATTTTCAGTAAACAGTATTCCTGAAAAAGGAGTTCTTCCTGGCAGTTCCTGGCTTGATAAAATGAACTTGAGTGTTCTGTGGCTGTATCTAAAAATGCATGTCTGGAAAATACCACCTTGCCACAATATATGACCCTAGAAAGAGGTCATTCTGTAATACTTCAAAATTAAACTCTGTCGTTTCTAGATGTAGTTCATAGTGATTCAAGGATCCATGTAATGAGAGAGGATACTGTGGAATGTTCTTCATTTAATATGTTCATATCTAACATAGCACAGTCAATTTCTTCTATCACCCTTTTCCTTATTTCTGTTGTCCTTTAAATATTAATACTTTAGAAGATTAAGCAAATGTGTATTAGTAAATCCACAACTATGCCTTGGTGTATATAATGCTGTATAGTCACATGATGTGTTGAATGGGAATTTACCAGCTCAGAACATTGGGAAGTATTAAAAATAGTGTTCGTCTGTTGATTACATACAGCTCGCTGTGTTTCTCAAAGCTTGTTAGTGATGGGTTATTTGTGTGGACCACGGGTGGGGTGAAAGAGGATCTAGGATCTCACCTTAAAAGCTGTAGCACTTTTCAACAGTTCTCTCCAAACACAAAGTGCCACTCACTGAATTGGTTAGAAAGGAGGAAGCAATACAAGGTGCTTCCTCAGCACTGAGCACCCTGCAGCTCGGTGGATGAGCTTAGTATCGGAGTGCTGATTTCCTCTATATGTCAGTCTGGCCTGGATTCGTTATTTAACAGTAACCATTTACAGTGTAGTGCTTAGCAGCTCCAGTTGGACCTGGGAGCCCCTTGTTAGCTGCTTTACAAATCTAAACAAAGACAAGGTCCCTGTTCCTGAAGACCTCTGAGTTTCATTTTCAAAATATAAGAACCAACTTTGAAAAATTGGATATTGGTTTTTCAAATTGAGATCTAGAAGCTTCCAAAACAAACTGATTTTTGTAAATATGTTTTGGACAGTTAGGTAAAATTAAACAAATCTCTATTGGACCAACTTTTCTCTTTGTTCTCCGTAACACTGCTGCATCTCATGTTAACTGAGAGATCTCAACTGGAATTTCACTTTGTATCAGGAGAGCAGCATTTAAGTGCCACCAGCATGCTTGGTGCTGACCAAGAGGCAGACAGTCCTCACCCCAAATTGTTTATAATCTAAACATACCCCTCTCATTGCTCTAGTTGTGAAACAATTAGGTTGCTCAGCCTTTGCAGAGCTGTGTGAGTGCAGCATTCCAATGGAGTGTGTGTGGGAAGAGATTGAGGTAGCAGCTTGGAGTGAAATCGGTGTGTGGGAACCTTATGACCCCCACATAAACATGCTTAAATTGGTTTTCTGAAGCATGAGAATAGAGCATTGAACCTTGTCAGTAAGTGTGGTATTTCTTTGGATGTTTAGGTTTACATTGTTCTATGTTAATTGAAATCTTGATTAGTGATTACAGCATTTTGCTAAGTTCAGCTGGATTCAATTCACTGAAGTGTGAAGGCAAAGTGCTCTTGAATTAGGGAAACATTCTAGGCTCTTGTTTGAACCAAGTGCTCTTTCCATTTCAGAAATACACGCCACGGGATTCAACTATCAGAATGAAGATGAGAAAGTTACTCTCTCCTTTCCCAGTACTCTACAAAAAGGTAAGAGGTGCTTCCAAAGTCTCAGGGCATGTCTACACTACAAAATTAAATCAACTTAAGATAATTTGACTGCTGCAGTAATTAAAGAGGTGTTTCACATCCATACTGTGCTTGTTCTTTCGGCTGTGCGCATCCTCACCAGGCATGCTTCCATCAACTTAACTGTGTGGGGCATGGTGGGGCAATGACAGCTGGAGCCTCGCTGTCCTGGGACTGAGAGCTCACAGCTGGAGTCCCCATACTGCCAAGAGGTGCAGGGAGCTCCAGCTGTCAGCCCTGGGACAGGTGAGCTCCAGCTGTGAGCCCCGCAGTGGGGCTGACAGCCAACAGGTGATGTAAGTAACGGTGTCAACACAGATACTGCCTCACCTCACCTCACCATACTATTTCTTTTATTTTTTTACAGTGCAAAATATTTGTAATCAAAATAATAATACAAAGTGAGCACTATGTTTTGTATTCTGCATTGTAATTGAAACAAATATATTTGAAAATGTAGAAAAACATCCAAAAAGATTTATAATAAATTCAAATTGGTGTTCTATTATTGTTTTCCAGTGCAATTAAAACGATAATTAATTGTGACTGTTTTTCTCTCATGGTTAATTGTGAATATTTGTTAATCGTTTGACAGTCCTAGTTAATAGTGAAATTATCTAGTTAATTGAAAAACTCCTTTGTACAGAACACCTTATAAGAAGTGGGTGAGGGTCATAGAAAGTGGGCCTGGTTCAGGTTACTATGACTCTCCTTCTCTGGCTCTGTCTTGGCTAGAGTTGCTTTCTGTTCTCAATTCCCACCAAACAGGTAGCTTAATTGTTCACTGAATATTTTGAGTGTCTTGGCTAGACAAGAAAGAGAAAACAAGAAGAGGGCCAAGAAAAATTGGTGACCTGGGAATGACAGAAGTTGCTTAAGACTCAGCCCTCTTCTAGAGTCTTGATTCCATAACTAGGGATTAATGAATGTTTGTATAGTGTTTTAAGCATATAAACCACAGTGCAAAGTGCTAAGTGTTTGTTTGTAAAGTGCCTTAGTATCCCTGAATAAAAGATGCAGTAAGGGCACAGTACTATAATGTAAGACTGCTCTATTTCAAGATTTACTCACAATACTTATTCCCTCTCTGTCATCTAGACATAAAGTAACTTTTTGAGGCCAGTTTCAACCTCAGTATTGTTCAAGTAGTTGTTGGGGTTGGTGACATCATTGGATAGTTTAGGAGAGGAATAATTTCACATCTGACATGAGTTAAAATCTATCCCAGGTTGGTAGGGACTGGAAAAGAGCTGGTTATTGAGAGGCTTATATAAAATGAGCATTTGGATTCACCCCATGTCCTGGAGGGGCTGATGTCCATCTCGCACAAATCCATGCCACTGTTGGCTCTACTTCTAGGCAGTCTCCTTTGGCAGCCCATGCAGAGAGGCCCAAGACTGAATGGGTATGAAAAGTAAAACGAATTATCTTCTGACTTGATGGGGAGAAATCATTTAAAAGGTTAAGATACATCGGTGGGACGCTGCAGATGCTCATATTTAAGAGTTTGTGCTGACTGAAATCTCATGGCCTATTGGTATTGCAGCGTTTAAAGAAATCTTCCTATCAAGCCATGCACACTGTCTTAGCTATGGAATAATTTTGTCATTACCCAACAGAAGTGGTTCGGTGTTGACAACTCCAGGAATCTTTCAGCAGATCCTCTGTTTGATATTGTCCTCTGTGGTTAGGCACATTAACTATTTTGCACAATAATTAGTAGATTAACTTGTAGTTCAGTGGGAAAAAATGTGCAGGTGATGGTTGTCTGCCTATAGGTATCATGGTGCCTAGCAATGGCAGCATTGTAGGGGAGGGTTTCTGTTGATAGTGGCAATTTGTATGGTAAAATACTAGTGTCTGGGTCAGCTGGAAACACTCCTCTTGTAGAGATGTTTAAATATTTCACTGACTAAAAAAAAAAAATCTAGTGCAGGTTACTATTTGCCTAGCTGTTAAAAAAAAAAAAATCAAGATTTGAAAGCTACAAAATTTCAACTACTTTAAAAATTCCTTATTTCATTCTCTCATACTTCATTGTCTCAGTTCTTGACGTTCCTCCCCTGTCCCCTCCAAGAAAGATTGGGTAGCTGCAGCAGGCTTCATGTTTCATGAACAGATGCACAAAGTCTGATTCTGTGCATGTAGGACTTATCCAGTTGGTCTAGTTTGTTCATTATAGTGAGCCAGTAGAAGATTGAAATTTACAAGAATCTTATTTGTTCAATTATATTTGGAAGTAGCAGGTTGAAATTAAAACACAATGATGGGATTAAAGGTTTGTAGGTCCTCTTTTCTAGAATTCTAGTAGGCTTTTGCAAGAGTATATTTTAAAAAAAGAACAATTGTGCCTGTGCCTTAAAAATTACTGTCAGTCTAGCTCCTTAGTTAGCAGTTGATTCTACATTAGAACGTATCAGTGGTTGGATTGCACTAGAATAAAGTTTAATTTGTATTGACACTGTAAATGACATTCACGGGACTTGAGACCTGCTCTACAAAGAACATTCTCACTGACACACTAAGTAAACATTGCCTGTGATAAAGTTCTGTTGATGTGTCCGACTCTGGGCCTATAGAACTAAAAGATGATTCTGTGATTGTTTGCTTTTAGTAATAGTGAAGTTTGCTCTTGAACACCTGAGGTGATTCTAATCATCTGCCTGCCATTGGGAGTTAGGCTTAGGAGCTATTTATGTGAGAGATTGTTGATCTGTTCTCTTGTTACCCAGAAAGGGCTAAGCTGAATTAATGTAGTGCTCTCCAGGCTTTGAATATACAAACTCCTTGTTAACTGTGTGGCAGTTCTGTTTGCTGAGAGATTTTTTTTAGGTTGGAATTTGACACCACAGTTGAATAAGGTGTATATTTCTATCTGTGCATGCGGATTTGTAAAGATTCTAAGCAGACACACATGTTACTGTGCTCTGTTCTGTAGGTTATTGGCATGTTGCCTTTCTTAGCAAGATCAGGTTCCCCTTTTGTGCTGAGGCATCAAGGGCAGAATAAATCCTGGATGTCAGGGTGCAGACAGCTCTACCTTGACTACTGTATTAGATTTTCATAAGATTCTATTAATAACCACTTAGGCACTCCATATAAATAGGCTTTCTAAGCCTACCTGTGGAGTGTAGAGTTAAAATTAGCATCCCATCATGCATCCCTCACTTGTAATGGATGCAGTATCAGGTCCTTAAATTGGGTAAAAAAGGTAGAGCTTAGTCTGGTTGTAATAAAGTAGAAAAAGTGAATACACGCAGAAGCCTCACAGGTACTGTATCAGTCAAGCGCTATATCTCCATGGCTGGTTAGATTTTGCTTGTATTACTCCTAATGCATAGCTGCCACTGAGCAGTGTTCTATGCAATGCTGCCAAAAGAGGGGAGGGTTTGAGGGGTGCTGGCGATGGAGCGGTGGGTGGGGGAGGAATTGGAGGGAAGAGTTATTTCAGAAGGGCAGTGAGCCAACTAAGTAGCCTGGCCTGAAAAAACAGACTAAATAAATGTTCTGTTTGGCACCTCCAAATAACATGTCCCATCTGTTCTTTTTTTGTCACAGGGACAGGGACGTTAAAGATAGACTTTGTTGGAGAGTTGAATGATAAAATGAAAGGTTTCTATAGAAGTAAATATACCACCGCTTCCGGAGACACCCGCTATGCTGCTGTCACTCAATTTGAGGTATGAGCTGTATTTTTGTTTTCAGAAAGGGTCATTCATAATATAAGATTTACTCTTGGGAGAAGATTTGGGGACAGTTTTTCTAGTCTCAACTACACGCATGGCCTGATTTTTTATTTTTTTTTTAGAATCCATATTTTCCATTTCTCATTCTCAGCAAAGTAGAAGGTAATAAAAAATAAGCTTTGTACTGTGACCTAAAAGTCAACAAATCCAGGGTCTGGCAAATTCCTCAGTCCAAGTCTCTGTCTGTATATAGTATATGCATATGTATAACAGCTGCAGTGTTAGAAACAAATTCCTTTAACAGATGCTTTGAACCAAATGTCCATATAAATTGCCTTTTGAAAGTACACTAATATTTTAGTTAGACTCTCTGACTTACTCCCAATATCTTAATGGCACTCGGATTGTGTGCTATCTTCTGTCTCATGTATTCTATAACTCTTAACATCATTACATTTTAATACCATTCTTTAAACCAGTGGTCTCCAACTTTTTGCACACAAGATCACTTTTTGAATTTAAGGGCAACCCAGTTCTACCCCGCCCCTTCCCTGAGGCCCCGCCCTGCTCACTCCATCCACACACACACCCCATTGCTCTCCCTCCCTCATTCACTTTCACCGGGCAGGGGTTTGGGGTTTGGGAGGGGGTGTGGGCACTGGGCTGGGCCCAAGGGGTTCACAGTGTGGGAGGGAGCTCCGGGCTGAGCCTGGGACAGGGGGTGAGAGGTGCAAGCTCTGGGAGGGAGTTTGGGTGCAGGAGAGGGCTCCGGGCTGGGGCAGGAGGTTGGGGTGCAGGAGAGGTATGGGGTGCTGGCTCCTGCCAGGCGGCACTTACGTCGGGCGGCTCCTGGGAGGCTGCGTAGCGGAGCTAAGGGAAGCTCCCTGCCTGCCTGGGACCCATGTACTCCGGGGAGGGCGTGTGGCTCCGCGTGCTGCCCCTCTCTTCAGGCACCCCGCAGCAGCCATTGGCCACAGTTCCCCGTTCCCAGGCAATGGGAGCTGTGGGGGTGATGCTTGCAGGCAAGAGCAGCACACAACGACCCCTGCCTCCCGCTCCCCCGGGGCTGCAGGGGCATGCTGGCTGCTTCCGGGAGCGGTGTGGGGCAGGCAGGGAGCCTGCTTTAGTGGCAGCCCTGCTGCACCGCCGAATTTTTAGCGGCTGGAGATTGCGATCTCTCCAGGATCGACCAGTCGATCGCAGTCAACTGGTTGGTGACCACTGGTTTAACAGTTGTCTTAGTTTGTTACATAAACAAAAACGTGAAGCACTTTCCTTTATCTAATGCACATAAAACAGACCGCGGTGTGTGCAGTCTAATGAGATGATGCAACCAAGGGGTCATGTGTGCTATCTGGATGTCTGTGCACCCTCCCTTTCACATGACTGAAGCATTACCTGGGTCATGGCTGTGCTGAATTTTGCTCAGGGACTGTAAACTTCAGTGGCAATGCAAGATGAATTTCTCTTGCCTTTTTTTTAACCTGAGAGTGAATTAAACTACATGCTAAGAGAAAACACACTAATCCAAGGGCCAAGGAACATGAACAAGGAAACTTTTTCTAGAAGAGACTGACCCTAGCTTGCCAGACTATCAATAGAATGTATTTTATGAGCTTCATTGTGATAATCTCTGTGAAAGATTTGTTCAGTTAATGCTCTTATTTCCTCAGGCCACTGATGCTCGCAGAGCCTTCCCTTGCTGGGATGAACCTGCTATTAAGGCAACATTCGATATCTCATTGGTCGTCCCTAAAGACAGAGTAGCTTTGTCAAATATGGTAAGTGCTTAATGTGCAAGTAATGAACTCAGTTTTTAATAGCAACTGGCTATGTAGCGGTTTTGTTTGCAAGTTAGTGATATGTTTTGGTAACATCCATTAATAGGAAGATGGATTGTATTATTTGTCATTACTAAGCAGTTATACTTGATTGAGGGAAGCTTTTTTTAAAGTAGATATCCACTGCTAGTTGACGCTAGTACAGAAATTTAATATGCTGCACATGCCAGAGAGGGTTGTTTATTAAAACGAGTCCTAACACATGGCATGACATGTGCTGCTCAGTTAAATGAATGAAAAAAATAAAACTTTTGCTTGTTTAGAAAGCTACATAGAGATGCATGGCATTTTATAGACAAATAAGACCAGTCTCTGCCCTGGAGAGCTGATAATTAAAGTTCAGACGTAACAGGAGCGAGTGGTAGCAATTTCATCGCAGGTACAAAGGGGGTATCATCACATTCCCCATTTTGAATATGGTGTAAATCTTCATAATAGTCATTTGCCACTGAGAAACCACCCTTCAGTGTCTCATCCTACAGGCTCCTATTGTTGGGATGACTGTTTACTAATAAAGGCCATTTTCAGTGAGGACTCAGTTTCCTCTGCTCAGGCAGCTTGATATTGTAATGTGTTAATGCAAGCCAGAAGTCTCGTCCATCAACCATTTTGTTGCAGCCATCCTTTCAGTGTTTGAACAAAAGAATCACCCCTGAAAACTTCTTAGGAGAAACTGGCTCCTGGTGTGAAATATGACTTGTGGCGTAAACTATCGAAAATAAGTATTTGTTTTTCAGTTGGACTATAAATGTAATGAGCATTTTAAAGTTGTAATCCAGTGTTGCTTTTTATGGAACTAATCCGATTCCTTTTTGTGTTTGTTGGAAAGAATGTCACTGATCGGAAGCCATGCCCTGATGATGAAAATCTGGTGGAAGTGAAGTTTGCCCGCACACCTGTGATGTCAACGTACCTAGTAGCATTTGTGGTGGGGGAATATGACTTTGTAGAGACCAGGTCATCTGATGGTGTGTTAGTCCGTGTTTACACTCCTGTTGGCAAAGCAGAACAGGGAAAGTTTGCATTAGAGGTAAATGCGCTTGAAGTGATTTCTTCACTATTTGTATAGTCCCCAGTTATGGGGAGCCTATGGTCTGGCTGAGTTCTATCAACAGCACAATTAATGTGAAACTTGTCATGCTGTTTTGGTTTGATTAGTGACATGGAGAAACGAGGCTTGATAGTAAATTGAAATTCATTACATACAAATAAAACATGAAGTCATAACAAAAATCTAGATTCTGACCCGACTGAGATGATTTAGCATTATCACCTTTTATATAAAGTCAATGTAAGGTGGTAGAGATTGGCTGAAGCCTGGAAAAAATTGGGGTACTTCCAATGTTGGTACTCTGGCATTCCTGGAAGTCCCACTTTTTAGAAGTGGGATTTCTGGGGAAGAGAGCCAGTGTGTGCTGTTTTCTGGAGTACTTACAGCCATGTGGAAATGTCAGTTCTGGCCTATCATTGTGAGTGAGTTCAAAATGTTTACTAGGTTTTTCCTTTTATTTTTTTTTATAGGTTGCTGCTAAAACTCTGCCTTTTTATAAAGACTACTTCAATGTTCCTTATCCTCTTCCTAAAATTGATCTCATAGCTATTGCAGACTTTGCAGCTGGTAAAGTAACTCACTTTATTGCTGAACGGTATTGATTTTCTTTGAATTTTAAACATTTAGGAAGAGGTGTGTATCAATGTCAATAAACCTTTGTATTTATTTTATAAAGGTGCCATGGAGAACTGGGGCCTTGTTACTTATAGGTATGCTGTTAAAATACTGTCTTTCCCCCCTTTGTTCACTAATTTTGGAGGCAATCAGACTGGTTTTAGGGAGATACAATGATTGGGCTTCATCCCAAGTAAGGTTGAGTAACTTCCTCCAAACTCTAGCTTCAGTCATGAGTAATTTAGGCTTTTACACCAGAATGTGCTGGGGTTCACATCTCAGAAGGGCAAGAATGAACTTTTAAGGCTACTGGCCAAGATCGTCTGAAAGATTTTAAAAGCATCTGGCAGCAGCAGCTTCTGCAAAAAAAAGAAAGTGTTTTCTTGGCTACATTTCCCCCCCCCTCTCCCCAATAGTTCTGTAGTTATTTACACAGCTTAGAAAACTGTTTTTGATTTTTGCATGTTCTAGCCAAGTCGGTAAACTACTGCAACCATAGGACAAACATGTGGGTTGAGTAATTTTAAAAACTTTATCTTGCCTTCCATTTTCAGTTGCTTGATCAGATGAGCAAAATTTCATGCCTTCTGCTTGATAGTCTCGTGTTTGTTTTGAGCTGTTGGAAGGTGCTCCCTTCAGCCTCTGCAACATGGGACTCTCATTAGCTCGAGGTTAATTAGCATTGAAGTGAGATTTCAGGATTTTTCTTCTTTTAAATGTACCCCATTAATTTGGCCTTACAAAATTGTCATGAAAAATTACTAGCCCATGCACAAAATCTACTTACCCACTCTACCATGCTGACGAGAACTGATATTTTATTCCCTGTGCAAAAATTATTTGCCCTGGGAATTTTGTGTAGAATTTTGTAAGCCTGCTTTAATGCTAGTGCTACATTCTCCCCTTGTGTTTAGATTGGCAGTCTTGCCTGTTACCTGTATGATAGATAGAAGGCTGGCATAATGTGTGGGCTATATTTTATCCAAGACATTTTTCCCCCCTTGAGTCGCAGGAGTCTGAAAGTCTCTTCTGATTGACCTACTGAGCCATGGTTGTGACACAGGTGTTTGTAGATTTCTTTAGAGTTCCCTTATTGGATTGCAAGTGAAATGTGTGTGTGGATATTTGTATGCCTCTGAGATGGTAAATGTAACACAACTGATGATTGGGCACGTGGATGAGTGGTGACTCCTTCTGGGTTGAGTGTGGGAAAGAAGACTTGCTTTGCATACATTATGAAGTGTGAAAGCAAATTGCAGTCAAGGTGAGACTTTTTCCCCTGTTTTTTCCAGTCATGTAGCTGGACTATTTTTTGCAGAGTAAAGTTTTTCTCCTGTCCGGGTTTCTTGCCCTTGATTTCGTGCATACTTTGAGGAAGTGTTGCCCCAATTCATCCCAACAGCTCTGAAATTTAATGTAACTGTTTTATGTGCAAACTGAAACAACTTCTGTTTTTCAGTTGTGCGGATCAATTAATCTCTCCTTATTTCTTAAACAGGGAGACTGCACTGCTGATTGATCCCAAAAATTCCTGCTCTTCGTCCCGCCAGTGGGTTGCTCTGGTTGTGGGACACGAACTTGCTCACCAGTGGTTTGGAAACCTTGTCACTATGGTATCTAATATTTAAAGTATTTTTATTATTTGTATTACCATAGCACCTAGGAGCCCCAAACGTGGAACAGTACCACAATGTGCTAGGCACTGTACGAACACAGAACAAAAAGACTGTCCCCGCCCGAGGACCTTGCAGGCTAACTAAGATGAGACGTATCATGTGTTTAGATTGTCATGCTCCTCCTAACTATGGCTAGATTCTTCAAGTGCCCCTAAAGTATCATGTAAAAGGGAATAGACATGTTGAATTAGATGCTTTAAAAAGCTGTCTTCAAAGTGGATTTTAAAATACCTACTTGACCAGATGTGCCTGAAGAACAGGTGGATAAACAGAAAAATGCTAATTAACCAGTTTTAGTTCACATGTGCGTGAATTAATGTTAAGAAGTTGACTGAGTCTGTTTGAATGTAGTCAGAGAGTGGGAAGAGAACAGCAGGTTTCCATGGAAATGAGCTAAGCCACCATATTAGATTACTTTTAAAGTGATAAATCCTCATTTTCCTTTCTGGTAGGGATGATTCACTGTGTCATCAGCTACTTTTCATACTAAGCAGGCCTTCTCAGTTTGGGACACGGACTGTATTATTCTAATCCATGAAAAGTTGCCTGGTAGTAGCTGACATAGATTATTTTGGGTCTATAGGGAACCAGTCTTCTGAAGATTGAAGCTGAAGTCATTTAGATGGGAATAAAAGTGCAGGAGAGGGAGCAGGTGAAAGGTGCTAATAAACTCCCCACTGTGCTTACAAACCTGAAAGCCATGTTTACTGAAGCGTCTGCTGACAAATGGCCTCTGCCTGTCCTGGTTAGATCTTTGCAGTGTTGTTGTAGCCTGATGCTCCTTTCTTTCCTCTGACACCCCCTCAAAAAAAAAACCCTGCTAATGGGTCTTTGGAAGCCAACCCTGTTAAATGTTAGGAAGCCTTTTGCATTGCCAGAAGCAGTGTGTGTTTGGTAATTTAACTAGAAGCACTGCAGCAAAGAGAGCACAGCTTCTGGAGCCAGCAGTTTCCTAGCCATATTTTTTAGGCTGCCAAAACAGAGGTCATGACTTGGGTGGAAGAGAGATTTATATGTCACTTCACCAAGGAAACCAGTAAGGAAGTGGTTCTCAGACTTTTCCATAGTGTGGCATGCATCATAATAGAAAGTCGTCTTTTCCCTTTCATGATTGCACAGGTCACCTCCCTGTGTGATTCAAGTCACATCCCTGTGACAGCAACAGCAACTAAGTGGAAAAGTAATATTAGGAAAGTATTTAATGTATTTTTTAGCTTTTAATGCAGTTGGGCAGCTGGAAATTACTGGCATTGTGTGATCAACCAGCTCTTTGTGGATCACTAGCAAGTGCTTTTGGGACCACTGGTGACTCACAGACCATTAGTGGTCTACCACAACTTGAGGACCACTACAGTAAGGCATTTAACAAAGCAATATTACTTGTCTTATAAGGGCTTTTCTACTTTGATAAAAAGTTTTACGTTTTCTTTCCCTTTTGAAGCTTTGTGCCATTCATAAAGTTTTTTCTTTTAACTTTCAAATTTTTTGTATTTGAAATAGGATTATGTTTTGTGAGGTGAAAGACTTTCACTTTCCCATTGCAGGTAGCTTGTTGCACACAGGGAACAAAGATACTATCACTGCAGGAAGTGTCAGTTACATCGTGGTTACAGTGTGCCAATGTTGGATCTTACCAGATAGCCAGCTCTTTAACACTGACGATGTTAAACTAATTGGAATAAAAATAGTTCTGAGAAATAAATGGATGCCTGAGCAACAAGACTGGAATCTCATCTCCCCACCCCGGTCTTTAGTTTTCATTGGGGTAGGCTAGCAGCTTGTTGCACTTAGCATGTGACTGCCAGCCGCTTACACGTCATTAAATTAATACAGAAAAAACCTGACTTGTTGGGAGTTTGAAAGTAAAGTCAAATGTCTTTCATTTTTCATAGTTCCATTCATCCTTTGGCACCAATACTACATTTAAGTTCTGGAACTTTGTCTTGGAAACAGATTTAATCCAGAACTATAATGAAAATTGGATAATCTCCACTCTAAAAATAACTGGGTAGCATGGACAGTGAAATTATTCCTTTTCGAATTTCCTCTGATGTTTCATTCTTAACCGGAAAGTAGAATTGTTGTGTGGCTGAATTTCTATTGGGTTGAGTCTGCATCACTTTCCAGTTTCTTCTCCTTAAATAGATCTGGCAACTTAATCAAACATATCTGAATTTACCTACCACTGTTTTATAAGTAAGAGTACTATATCTGAAAGAAATAAGAGGATGGGAAAGCCTTTTCCTCTATTTTTTTTTTCAGTTTCATATGGAGTCGGTTTCCTTATCTCCATCAGTACAGTAGGCATTCTTTCTCTTAGCCAGGCATGGAGAAGGAAGATGCATCTTAAAATATAGGACATGTAATTGTAAAGCTGCAAAAATTGTCAGCGAGTGTGTCTTGGACAGGTATAATCCTGAAACTACTTTAACTTCCTTTTTCAAAAAAAAAAAACAAAAAAAAAACCCCTAGATTTCAGGTTTTCAGTATCTGTTTACTCAGGTATCCAAACTCCTTTTCCATTACCTGTAAGGACATTAATACAAAAATTCCTGTGATTGACGGAGGCCTTTCCGTAATTAGCAGAATGTGTGGATTCCCCAGGATTTGGCTACGTTGTTGAACTGTGGCCTTCCATGCCACAGACAGCTTCCCCAATCTGGTCTTCCCTTGTCAGCTTCCTGTAACTGTTCCCTCTGTGGCTCTGCGCTCAAATCCAGCCTAATATGCAGCTTGTACAGCAATTTCTTTGTACCACTTGCAGCTTTGCCCTCTCTATTTTGAGTTCTTGGAAGCACATCTCACCTAGCAAACAGTTGCTAGGTAGGTCATTCTGCACTGGGTTCAGTTCAGTCCACAAGCTGTTAAGGCTAAAGGGGATACTGTTGTGTAACCAGTCTGCTGTGTGTTCTATTCCACTTCCTGAATGTGACGTCTCCATACTGGGGGATTCAGACACCATCTCAGTAGACCTTTCTCTCTGATTTGTGGTGAACTGGGCCATTAATAGGTTATTGTCTGTAATGCAGCTTTTTAGTTGAGTGAGTAGGAAGAGTGTTAAAATAAGTGAAACTAGTGAAATAAAGCATTTTATATTCAAATACTTTTTTTTCTTTCCAGGAATGGTGGACCCACCTCTGGCTGAATGAAGGCTTTGCCTCCTGGATTGAGTATCTCTGTGTAGACCACTGCTTCCCAGAGTATGATATCTGGACTCAGTTTGTTTCTGCTGATTACACACGAGCGCAAGAGCTTGATGCCTTAGACAACAGTCATCCTATTGAAGTGAGCTATAACTCCTTGCTATTGGCATTATTTGTCTCTCTTTCAGTTCAGCTGGGAATTCTGGGTAGAAACCTTCCACTGATAGCTAGAAAGGAGGGAAATGTGCAGGTATTCACAATGCAAAGGAAAATCTCAAATTGCTTTTACATCTAGTAGATTTTCTGGTAAAATAGGAAGGCCTCTTCTAGTAACAGTAGTACTTAAGGGAGATCTGAAAGCTCAAGCAATTGGTAATGGTTTAAAGACCCTTTCATCTTGAGCTGGATTTGAGCTGGCAAACTAGTGACCAAAACTCATGGTTTTTGTCTGACGACGGCGAAATGAGTTGTTGGGTCTCAGTCCAGTTCCTAGTCAATACTTGCCTACATTAGAAGCAACCACCACTAATTGGTACCTTTTGAGTCTCAGCAGTGAGGGAAGAATAGATCAGAGGGCAGTAACTTCCCTGTAATCCTTAGAGGTGGTCACTCTGGTTCAGAATTTGAGGCCCATTAGCAGGACAGTATGAGGAAACTCATGTTGCCACTGCTTGTGCGGTACCTATTCTATGAACAAATAAGAATATAAGTCTTCTGGCCTGTCAGTCTGGCCCCTTAGCCTGAAAATGTGCATAAAATGCCATTTAAAACTTTGAAACTTAGGCTGCTGATCTGCTTAGTATTTGTACAGGTGAGGTGGTAGCTATTGGAGCTGTTCATCTATATTTATAGTCTAGCCTCCAATATATAAATGACACAGGGATTTAATATGTTTAGTCAAGCTTTCAGATAATCAAGGAAATTCTTACTGTAATAGATATCAGGGGCATGATCCTGCTTTGCATAACTGGGAATTTTGGATACTTATGGATGTACTGCAGGCACCCACAGGCAGGTACCGTGCTGGTACTCTTAGAAGTTTACTTTTCTCATTGTCTTATCAGTAACTGGTTTTCATTATATTCTTTTTTTACTTTGAGCTGAACCAAACTTAGTCAAGTCAAAGTGTGAGTGTTTGAGTGTAGATCATGGGCCACAAAGGACTAGGGCACGACCTTCAGACCTATTTATTAGGTGCTGGAAGCTAAGCACAAGACTGTCAACCTATAAACTAATCCTAGCACTGCCGTCTCAACCTATCTTGCTGAAGAGGCACGTTAGGCAGGCTTAGTAAGAGATTCGGACATGGAGATAGGCTACATGAACTTTGTCTGTAGCTGAACTATTAAACAAGAAAATTGTTTTAGCGTTGGCTATTGAGACTTTTTTGTTCTGTTCATTTGAACTAGAGTTGCAGACAAGATGTTGCTTGTTCTAACTACACATTGTACTGTAAACCCCAGGTCAGTGTGGGCCACCCATCTGAAGTAGACGAAATATTTGATGCTATTTCTTATAGCAAAGGAGCATCTGTAATCCGAATGTTACATGACTACATTGGAGATGAGGTAAAAATGCTCAATTCTATTGTACACAATTTAATGCAGATTATTAGTAAAAACTCTTAATGAACAGTTACAAACAGATGTATGTTTGTGATTTCTGGGTGCTGAACATTTATATTCCTGAACACTAATTTTCCCACTCAGTTTTGGGGAGTCATAACTACACTTCAAGAGGAAATGTAAACACCCTGAATAAATTCAAGGGGGAAGTAAGCTATTGGGATGACATAGAAACATGATTGTTTAAAAGTTCCAAATGCATTTGAAACTTGAATGCCACCTACCAACAATGCTACAAAGCCATTTTTCTGCCTAATGTCACATCCTAGAGGAGTGGCAGATAAGTAAAACCGGTGCTAGGGATCCTTGGCTGGTGTGCGGAAGTAAGTGCACTGCACTGGGAGGGCAATAAGAGCCTCCTTTCTGGTGCAATTACATGTTTAATTGTATCTTTCTAGGATTTTCGGAAAGGAATGCATTTGTACCTAACCAGGTTCCAGCAGAGGAATGCAGCTACAGGTAATCAGCAGTTATTCTTGTACTTTATCCGGGAAAGCTCAACTCTGGAGAATTCAATTTTCAGCGGTATTTTGGGTTTCTAAAATACCCAGTTTCCCTGCTGAGTTGTCTGTGATGCAAGGAAGTCAATAGACTTGTACCTGAGGTCATGTAATGAGTCAGTAGCTCAGCCTGGATTAGAACCCAATATACTCTTGGCTTTCTCACAATCCATTTCTCTAACCTCCGGAGTACACAGGCACAGTGATCCAAAAGAGCTGCTTTTACCCCAGTAAAGCTGCCTGTCCAATAGTCTAATTCAGAATTTTTGCCCTTGAGGCTTTTTTCTAATGAGCGGTTGGTTTTTCGGAGTAAGTTGATAATTGGCCATTAAGGCTTCAGCAAATTTCCGTTTGCAGAACTGATCACATGTGGGATTAAATGGATCAAATGAGGTTGTGTCCAGCGTATCCTGGCACTTAGTTCACATGGCGATTTACTGTGTATCAAAGTTAAAATGCTGAAGTGGAATAAGGGGTTCTCTGTGTCACTTAGGTATAAGTGATCCAGATGTTCGGTAATGCTTCTGGGCATGATATGTGAAAGTATGTAGAGAAGAGAGCAGTTGTTTTTGAAGCCTGTTACAGTTCTGAATGTTTTATTACTTACTCCAGACATTTTGATGATAATGCATTACAAACAGTGCTCTTTGGAATCCTAATGAAGAGGTTGATGTTTTCCATGGGAGGTTTAAACTGCTGCTTATTCTAACTACGTGATCTCTGTTATAGTGTAACTTTACAAAAATGGAGCATAAAACCCCACAGGGAGGCATCTTTAACTTCTGATTAGGTATATTTGTGACAATAAGAATAAATAAAATGACACAAATTAGACTCTTGATGGTGCCAGTATAGTGGCCTTACCAGCATTTAATGTGTGTTTAGATTAGATTAACATTTGTGTGTGTGTTTTGGGTGTGTGGGGGGGTGGGATTTGGGAATCCTTAAACTGATGATTTTTCTTCTACAGAGGACCTTTGGGAGAGCCTGGAGAAAGCCAGTGGTAAACCTATTGCTGCTGTAATGAGTACATGGACCAAACAAATGGGATTCCCACTCATTTATGTGGAAGCAGTGCAGGTAAATTGTGATGATAAAAACAGAACATCATTAGATGCTTTGAAATTCCAGTTACACTAAATGTTCCTCTTCACTTCAGAACAAAACATTACCTTACTTAAGTGTCCTGGATCACTTTTAATAGTATCCAGTCGTTTCAGAACTTTCTTCTGTTTGATCAGGAGGCAGTGCAGTGCTTGCTTTTGTTCAGTGACAAAATCTGCTCCTGAAGGGAGGGAGAATGCTGTTAGATTGAACATAAAAGTTGCATGCTATCACACTGTTGGGGGTGGGGAGGATGATCGTATATTCTTCATAATTTAAAATTAGACTGGACAAAGTATCTTAAGTAGAGGAGCTTCTGTCACATTCCTTGGGGAATGCTGTTCACAGTGATATGGTGTTCATTCCCCTGATGCATCCAGCTCATGTGCTTGGAGGTTAGACATTAAATATCCTTTTTGTTCTGAGTGTGCATTAAGTATAGGGGAGAGAATACCTGGCGTGACTCACTTCTCATTCCAGTTTAATTACAGTGACTGGCCCTGTCAATCTTCCTTGTGTTAATGAATCAGCTGTGGATTAAGATGCATGACCAGTCTTGCTAGTGGGCTACAAGCCCTATGATCCTCGTAGTGTATGACAAAGGTAGATGCGATCCATTAGTAAGTCATTTCTGAGTTAAATTCAAAGTAAATCCAGCAATCCTGTGGCTGAATGAATGATGTGAAGGGCTGTATTAGCTCTGGTTTCTCAAAGGAAACATACCATCCAGGTTTATAGACCGGGATGTAGAAGCTTTACTGACGTTACTCCAATGTACTTGAAATAGTCTGTGCCCTCTGGGATTAACAGGGAGAAAATTGGTTAATGCAGGTGCTAAGATTTGAGATTGGGGAAAGAATTCCTGAAAGAGTGTAATGAACTGCCATCATAGACTTCCTGTTTCTGAAATGTTACAGCCAGAAGACTGATCTGCCTTCAATTGCTCTGAAGTCTTTTGTGGTCTCTAGTGACCAATTTTCAGTTTGCTGTTTTTCTCGGTATCGTTGGCAGCATTGTAAACATTCAGAGAGAGACTGTCTCAGACACCTGCAGGAATGAGGAGCTGAGATATGTGGTGTTTGAAATTACAGTGTTGAAACACTGCGTATAAATTGGTCTCTTGACCTCTAATTCTCTCTAGTTCATCATACCTAATATACATTAAGAATGTTATAATGGGGCAGTAAAATTGGCAAATTATTCTCTGAGCAAGTGCATCATTAAAATTAGCTGCATCACACTGTTAGGAGAGGATTACCGGATATTCTTCATACTTTGTCCAGTCCAATGTTAAATTATCTTAAGTAGAGGGACTTCTACCACTTTCCCTGGAAACTTCTCCAGTTTAATAATCTCACTTTCAGTAAGTGTCCCTCTTTTTAATGTCATCCCCTTACTCTTACTTTTAGTTCATACCATCCTACACAGTGTCTTTCCATCACTGATGTTACACATTTCAAATACTTGTTGGATGATTCTCACGTCCCTGTCATTAGTAGTTCCTTAGCCACTTAGTCACTTTTTATAAGCTAATGTTTCTATCACCACTAATTTTTCCTTTTTCTCTTAAAATCTTCTGGTGCTGAGGCACTTATGACTTAATACAATATGGTAGGTCTCACTAACACTTTATGGACCACTATCTTCTACTATACTCTGGTGTGATGAGCATAAGAATGGCCACACTGGGTCAGGTCCATCTAGCACAGTATTCTGTCTTCTGACAGTGGCCAGTGTCAGATGCCCTGTTTTGTTCATTCCCTCTGAAGCAAGTTCAGGTGATCCACTCCCTTTGTCCAGTCCCATCTTTTAGCAGTTGGAGGTTTAGGGACACCCAGAGCATGGATTGCATCCCTAATCATCTTGGCTAATAACTTCCTGGAGGACAGTTCCATCAATGGCTATCTAATTCTTTCTTGAATCCAGTTATACTTTTGGCCTTCACAGCATCCCCAGGCAATGAGTTCCACAAGTTGATTGTGCATTGTGTGAAGTACTTCCTTTTGTTTTAAACCAGCTGCTTATTAATTTCATCAGGAGACAACCCAAGAACTTGGGGTATGTGAGGGGGTAAATATCGCTTCCCTATTCACTTTCTCCATACCATTCATGATTTTATAGATGCCTCTATTAACGTTCACCAAAGTTGTATTTGCCTTTCTTAGTGCCATGTTGCACTGCAAACATGTAGCCAACTTGTTTTTCATGTTCTATGGGAACCATAGTGGACCATAACATCTTGAGGAACATTTACTATGGGTGCTTCTGTCACCTCCTCTACTTTAATTCTGATTATTGGGGCTTTAACCTACACTACTTTTCAAGCCCTATACTTGCAGGTTTAGAAGCACATTTAAATGGAAAAGGGTGGACTTTACTTTGGTTTGACACTATTTAAAATGGAGAATTACTCATTGAGGGAAAGTGCTATGTGTAGCCATTCCGTCACACTTTAAATCATTGACAATCATCCCAGGCTTCTTTCTTCCTGCTTCCCGCAAGCTTGAACCCAATTCTCCACTCTGAAGCAAAAGTGGCAAAGCAACTTTTCAAAGGAAAATAAAGGATGAATGAATAACCTGTCTCGAGTCATCCCAGTGCTGAATGAGGATCCCTAAAAACTTGGCAAAGCTGGCATGCATTAGCTTGGAAAAAGTGCTGCCTGACGACGTTGCCTGACTCAGGCAGGCTTTGAGGACCAGCACTGTGTAGCTAATGTACCCAAGCTCCAGTAGAGGAGAAGTTCTCTCTCCAGTAGCTATGCTGATGGACCACTTCCTGCCGTAACTGACGAGCCTTTGATTGCACTTCTGACTGTGTTTTTGTGAGCATTTAATCTCCAAGATTTGTGCTATATAACCAATTTGTCAATCTTTCAAACCATTGGAAGCCTCATTTCCCTTCAGACCATGGCAAAGCTGTCTCTGCCTCTACTCTTCATTAGTATTTTTATTACCTCTCTGTTCTAGGAGTCCACCTGTAAAATGTCATTGCATGTAAATGATACTTTTTATTCCAAAGCCTTTGACCCTAGCCCAGCACTGCTGTAACAGGCAATCTTCCGAGGATATGAGTGCTCTTGTTCCTGTTAATTACAAGAAGCAGGAAATGACTTCCTGATACTATTCTTTTCAGATTAGTCCTTCCAGGCACCAAATACCTGTTTCACTTTTCTGACTTGGCAGTTATCACCACTGCTGTAGTTGGGATTCTCTTGCATCTGATTTTCCTAAAATGAACATTTTTTCTTTGCCTATTTTTTTCCTTGTGTGTCTTGTCTTTACACTTGAATAGCCTTACAGAATCATACTATACCAGGGATTAAAATATATGGGCTTCTTTCTATCACCTGTCGTTTGAATTTTTTTATATATTGGTTTCTAGAATATATTAGATAAAAGTGCTTTTCTGCACTGAAGACGCTTAACTGCCACGGTTACAATTTGTCAGTCTTGGAATAAGTGAGCCTGTGAAGAATGACCCTATTGTACTCCCAGTAGGCTTTCAGCATTGGTACAGATTAAGGACATGTTTGAATTTCAGCTGCTTTGATTCTAGTTCTCTATGCCTGCAGTTATGGGACAGGCTGGGGACTTCAGATGAGGGACTCTACCTTAGTGACAACTGGAAGCCACTCTTGATAATGGAGCTGAAATCTCCATTCATCATTTGGGGGAATAATAATCAAATTTAGGGGTGTTTCTAGTGAGGTTCTGCAGGGATCGGCACGAGGCTCACCACAGTTCAACATGTTCATCAATGCTCTGGAAGTAAATGTAAAATGGCCGCAGATAAAATTTGCGGCTAACCCAAAGATTAGTGGAATGATAACGTATGACAACAGGGCAGTGATACTGAGGGATACTGGATGGCTTGGTAAGATGAGCCTGTTCCAACAAAAATGCGTTTTAATATAGCCAAATGCAGACTTATACTTGTAGGAACAAGGAATACAAGCCATGCCTACGGAATGGGGGACTGCAGCCTGGAAAGCAGTGATTTAGAGGTCATAACGGACGAGCTACTCAACGTGATCTCCCAGTATGATGCTGTGGCAAAAAGGGAAGTAGTGAGTTAGGAGTAGGGAGGTGATTTGAGCTCTACACAAACACTGGGGAGACCTATACAGGAATACTGCATGCAGTATTAACCTTTGGAGCAAAGGGGGATGTAGCAGATTCTCAATCTCTTGGTGTCTTGATTTGTAGACTGGATGCCTTTTTAGAAGAGATGCTTTTGCCACACACAAGTTATTGTACTTAATATAAGGGTAAACTGGGTAAAATGTAATGGCCTGTGCTATGCAGAAGGTCAGACTAGATGATCTAGAAGTCCCTTCTGTCCTTAAACTCGATGGATCTTTAAATGTGCTGGGTCTCTGTTCTGCATCTAGTGAATGACACCCTAGTATCCATTTCCAGTTGTGTTGCTTGCTAGTTTAAAAAAAAAACACAAAAAACAAACCTCTGCCCCAAGTGATTGAGCAGGGGAACTGGAAAAATAATATTTTCCACTTATTCTGAGTTTTCATGACAATGTTCTTCCATCGTGGAAGTTTTTGAAATTGATACTACTCTAGCATTTATTTTCCATTTTTAGCAAGAAGAGGACAAAGTTCTGAAGTTAGTCCAGAAGAAGTTCTGTGCCAGTGGACCATATAGCGGTAAGATGAAGGCTAATTGCAGGAGTCGAGCCGTGCATCATATTGTATGCCGCGCCAGCACTTCCGTGAAACTCAACTCTTGCACTGTCTGATTGCACAGGCAGGTGCCCTTTTAGGATTTAGATATTTTTTTAAATACTTGTGAAAACCCAAAGTTAAGAACAGCCCTAGGTGTTCTTGTATTTTTAGAGTATGTCTATGCTGCAAAGAAAAACTCAGCACCGAGTCTCAGAGCCCAGGTCGATTGACTCAGCCTGGGTGTGGGGTTAAAAATAACAGTGTGGACGCTTGGGCTGAAGCCCAGGCTCTGAAACCTAGGGCAGGGAAGGACTCGGAGCACAAATGTCTCCACTGCTGCGTTAGTCCCAAGCCTGAGCTCCACAAGCCTGAGTCAGTCGACTCAGCTCTGTGGGTTTTTCCTCAGCAGTGTAGATGTATCCTGAGTCTGCATGTTATCATCACATGTATGGGGGAGAGACTTGCACCTGTAAAATGCTTTTATATTATCATATTAAGATGTTTAAACCTTTGTTCAATATCCAGTCTGGGGCCTTGACTGCCATCTTAAAGACCTCATCTTATGGGCCACAGTAACCGAGTAAATTCTCCATTTATAAGAGCAAGCACAAGCTTGTCGTTTATAATTTCAGTACACCTCTACCCCAATATAACGCAACCTGATATAACACGAATTCAGATAGAACGCGGTAAAGCAGTGCTCCGGGGGACAGGGCTGTGCACTCCGGCAGATAAAAGCAGGTTTGATATAACGTGGTTTCACCTATAACATGGTAAGATTTTTTGGCTCCCGAGGACAGCGTTCTATCGGGGTAGAGGTGTCGATACAAATGCTGGTTAGCTACTGCATGTACAGAAATTAAAACCTTTTATTTCAGAAGTGAAATATGGACTCCTGTTGTCAGATTCTAAAATGATCCTTTTCTCTCAGAATCTTTGCCATTTTTCTGACTGTCAGAATAAGCCAACTTTAAACTGTTGTGTTCAATTGGCCACTGAAACCTGCTGGAACATCAGACTGAACCTCTGTGTCGAGTAGTGTCTGCTACCTCCTTTCCTCAGGCTTCATTTTTTCCTTTCCCTTGTTTAGGGGAGGACTGCCCTCTATGGATGGTCCCCATTAGTATTTGTACAAGCGATGACCCCAGCTGTGCCAAAATGCAAGTGCTGATGGACAAGCCAGAGCTGACGTTGGTTTTGAAAGATGTTAAACCAGGCCAGTGGGTGAAGGTGAGTTTGTGCAGAAGGGAACATGTGCATGAGACTTAAATTCAACCTAATTGAGATGTTCCATTATGCTTCATTCGGACTATTTGTTTTCCTTTCCTACGCTTTTTCGTTGCAAGCTTGCTGTGCTTCTGGTGGGTCTTGTCGGTTCCATTACCCTGCATTGGCTCTGCTCCATAGTGCTTGCTTAGTGAGGTCCTTTCCCTTTGAGGGTTTGCTTCCAAGAGCGTTCTAGACAACGTAAACTCAAACCATTTAGGAGTCCAAGCTTGGAAAATCTGAGCGATGCTATTAAACTGAGGCAGCTTTTGAATTGAACTGTGGTGGCTTCTTGTGCATCCCCATAGCAACCACAGCTTAACTCAGCCCATCCTGGCCAAAAATAGTCCTGTTTATCTTTCATGAGTGTGTAGAGTTTTTATTGGCTATTACCAGGCCAATACAGATCTGCAAGTGAAAAATTCAGCAGATAGTGGTGCGTGTATCAGAATCTAAATGTCAAAACTGAAAAACACTTACCTTGTTGGATTGCTGTCATATGAACTATTTAGGTTAAGGAATAATCATTCTTAAGGTAGAGAAGTACTTTGAAAGGTGACTCCATGAAATAACATTATGGGGGCCAGTCTCTCACTGATTCCATATCAAAAGGGCACTGTCCCATTCTCAACCTTCAGCTACTAAAACACCTTAATCAGGAAATCCAAATTCCATATGGTAACACTGGCATCGATTATCCCTTCTCTCCCCCACGGGGCCTGGTTTGTGGCTCTTCCACATCGGCATTCATCCGGCCCACCAGAAATTTCTCCATTTCCTGAGAAAGAAGGAAACCAACTCAAGGTGAACTTGTAAGGCCAGGAGGTAACAAAAAACATAGTTGTGTTTGTAAACTGAGATCATTTGATATGGACTCAGTGAGACACGTCTGGAACCCTACAGTGTCATTTCAGAGTCACTTTTCAAAATAGAACTGCAGAGGGGTGCTTGATCTCTGGTCCTGTGGTGTTCAAGGATTGTTATATTCGTGGTGTGTTGGGACTTGACAGATTTGACTTCTGCTTGTTTCAGTTGTGTTACTATCTTCTTGAGAAGAGATTTTGCATTCCTCTTACTGGCTAGAGTAGAAACACTGCATCCTTGGACTTCAACACAGGGAATTCTAAGAGGTGTAAAGTAGGGAGTGTAGGGCCCTGGGTGGGATCCACCAAGATTAACCTTCAGATGTGCCTGTTAAGAATGGGAGAAGCAGAGTTGAGATCATATTGTCCCAAATATCACTTCCTTGCCCTTCTGAGAAAGAATCACCATCCTTTGTTTTGCTTCACTAAATCAACCCACTGCCTAGTGCAGTTACACCTGCAGAGGTATGAGCTTCCCTCTGTCCTATTTGGGTGATAAATTCAAAGCCTGGCTGAGCTCATTTACCAGCCCAGACGTGTGAACACCCAGCTTGAGTCACTGAAATGTAATATTTCAGCTGACATGCAGTTTATCACATTTACTTACCACGCAGCACTTTTACACAGGGCAAAGGAGTTTAGTTGTCTTTCTGCAGGGAATAGAAAGAGATCTGCAAAGGTGATTTGGATGGTTTCTAAATATTGCACTGGCATTGCCAATATCAGAATTGAATTGAGCTGGTTGTGGAGTGACGTTAGATACCACATTTTTGTTCTTCCTCTGTACTTAGATGTGTTTCTGCACTGCAGTCCCCTTCACTGATTCCTCCAAGACCCAGAATGCTGCAGTCTGCCTTCAGACATATACAGATGCATGTCCATGTCACCCCATCCTCAAACAGCTCCACTGGCACTCTGTTCGCTTTAGGCTTCCATTCAGAATTGCTCTCCTTGTTATGGAGTTGATCCAGTCTACCTCATGGAGCTAGTTTCTTTCTGCTCTCTTCCCCACTAATTTTAAATACTAGCCTTTGTCTCCCCCACAAACTCACCATTGATGGTGCAAGAGCTTTCACCTCTGCAGCTCCTGCCATTCTGGATATCTCTGCTTCAGCACACCTTATTTCAGATCTGTTCATACCTCTTAATTTCTTTTCCCCTCTGTGCTGTGCAAAATAGTTATGATTTTAAATGACTGTGTGGCTGATTCTGCTGCATGTACTGACAAGGACCATTTGAAAACTGTTTCCATATACTCCAGAAGGACAACAGTGTGCTTATTTATTCAGTGCTGGTAATGTTGGTTTTGTTTTGGTGTATTTCAGTTAAACCTGGGAACAGTTGGGTTTTACCGTACTCAGTACAGCCCTGACATGCTGGAGAGTTTAATACCAGCGATCCAAGACCTCTCCCTACCCCCTGTGGACAGGCTTGGGCTGCAGAATGATCTCTTCTCTCTGGTGAGCAACATGCTTCCTGCCCTGTGTTGTCCGCTTTACAGCTGATTATTAACAAGAACTCCAGTTACTGTAGCTATCAGTGTCTGAAGAACCAGGCTCTGTTCCTGGAGTCAAAGCACCTTTGGGATTACTGCATACAGAGGATTATTAATGAGCTTTGCACGTTAGAACTTGTACTATAAATTTAAATCCTGTAGCACGAACCTGAGCCTGCAACTCTGTTTTGCTGTTTCTCGCAGGGGTGTTTCAACCTTAGTGTTTTTTATAAACAAATAGTATATGAAAACTTCCCTTGTTTCTCTCACCCGAGTCAGGATTAGTTCCTGATCCCTAAAAGAGTTTTGAGCAAAGGGCTTGTTGGAGAAGCTTGTCAACTGTCTTCCCTCTGGGGACAGAATCCATTTTTATGTCCCACATACTATACGCTTTTTTTTTTTAAACTGCATAGGGTTTGAGCATTAGATATGAAACAGTCGACCTCCCCCTTCTCCTTCCCTGAAATTGGCTGGATAAGGTCCTCTTTTGCTGAAAGAAATGACTGGTGGTTTTGGATACAGTGTCATAGCACAGATTTGCATTAAAGCAAGGGGTACAAAGCAAGCTTTGAATATCACCTTTCGAAGATACAAATGTCCCATGAGGTGGGCTCTTGGAGCAGTTACCTCCTGTAACTGAAGTCATACTTTCTTATATTGCCAGTCAGCAATCAGCTGTGGGATTTAAACACAGTTTTGAGACTACATTGACTTCCTGCAACTTTGGAGATAGAAATAGTCTTAAGCTTGTAAAGTATGCCACGGTTTAGCTGCTACAGTTTTTAAGGAGAAGCTGTCAGTAGTTTTGGTCTGTAGCTTAGGTATTGTAAACTGCTCGGAACAAAAATATTTTCATGACACTTTCTAAAAATCAGTTGTTTAATTATTTTCTCATAGTGCTGGAAACAACAATTTTGTGCTAGCGCACAAGAACTGGGAAATGAAACTGACTTCCTTAGTTTCCCTGTCCCAAGTGAATGAAGGGCAAAAAGTAAACAGCAAAAATGGTAACAAGTAAAACTTAGATGTTTAATCCAAAATGAGGTTTCAGTGGACACAGAATCTGACAGGGAGAAAGGAAGATCTGAGGGGGGTTCTGTTTTCAGCCCTAACACAAACCTACTGTGACTTTGAGAAAGTTGCTTAAGCTCTGTCCCTCGGTTTTCCCAGTATTATCCTTAGCCTCCTTTTTCTAAAGTGCTTTGTCTGCAGTTCAGATGCACTCTGGGTGCTGTGTATTAATAATAAGAAGGCAGGTGAGAAACTCTCAGTAGACCCATCTTGACACCATCTTTCTCCACACACAAGTGCAGCTCACATTCAGACCCTGTAGACTGTGAAGAGGAAAGAATGTTAAATAACTGTGTGGTGAACTATTGAATGTTTCAAATCTGTTTGGAGATGAGATTAATCTGTCTCTTTTCCTCTCCCAGGCCCGAGCTGGAATCATTAGCACTGTAGATGTTCTAAAAGTCATGGAGGCTTTTGTGAATGAGCCCAATTATACTGTGTGGAGCGACCTGAGCTGTAACCTGGGGATTCTCTCAACTCTCTTGTCCCACACAGACTTCTATGAGGAAATCCAGGTGTTTGTGAAAGATGTCTTTTCACCCATAGGAGAGAGGCTGGGATGGGACCCCAAACCTGGAGAGGGTAGGAGATGGTTTTATGCTATGGAATTTAATAGTGGTTTTGAAATACTGCTATATGGTGAATAGGTTAAAAAAAATGTGGGTGTGCAAAGCATTTTGAGGGGTGGAACATTGCTTCTGGTGTGTTTAGAAAAATGTTCCTCATATTTTCCTGCTGCAGTTAAAACCAGCTGACATGGTCAAATCCATCTCACCATGTTTCTCTGCACCTTGAAAGGTCTCTTACCCTAGCTATGAGTCTGATAGTGCAAAGATTGCAAGGCCAATGAAAAGCTTTATGCCTGCACTATTTGTCCTGGACTAATCTGAGCCATGTTGTAGCAAAGCACTGACAGGTATAATGCCCATTTGAGCCTAACTTCAGTGAGGCCAGATTACAGATCTAACTATTTGTGTCTAGCCTGCAAAATCCCCTTCTCATGAACCTCTCCTCAAAAATCAGTGCACTCTCCAGCAGAACCAGGGGAGTGGAAAAGATCTAGCTTTTTTACACCGCTTCCAAGGATGTGGGAGAGAAGACGATTGTGCATTTATAACCTGCCCTAATGGCTGTAGGTCATGAATGGAGCTGCTTAAATATTGTCCCAAATTAATTTTTCTCTCTTCCTTATCCTTGTTTATCAGGTCATCTGGATGCACTTCTGAGGGGCCTGGTTTTGGGAAAACTAGGAAAAGCTGGGCATAAGGCAACATTAGAAGAAGCGCGACGTCGGTTTAAGGACCATGTAGAAGGAAAACACATCCTGTCAGCGGACCTGAGAAGTCCTGTAGGTTACTGTGAACTCTACTTCCGAATGGAGTCAACCCCATTTTCACTCTGCCTCTTGTTCTGTACCAAACTCTTGTATTTACAGTGGCCAGAATTAGTCTGAGTCCCCTACTGCAGCACTGCCTGACTAGGTTTTTGTCCCTAAATTAGGTTTGTACAGAGCAGATCTCGCCTTTTGTTTTTGGAATTTTGCTTCTCGCAAGTTTGCAATCCTCATTGCTTTGGAACTTATTAGTGAACTGACCCCATCCCCTTTGGCAAGCTAGCAGAAATCAGTATCACAGAATTAAGGTTGCTGTGCCCTGAATTGAATTGTGGCTGGCTCCTAGTCAGTAATTCACAGTTTAATCCTTAAATTGCTGGCTTTCTCCAGGCAGCTGACTGAATGCTTATAGGTGTTCAGTCTCATGAGGACTAAAATGCTTTATTTAACTGAAAGAATTGGGCTTAACATAGGAGTGTTTGGATAAAATTCAGTGGCCTGTGATATATAGGAGGTGAGACCAGATGATCTAATGGTCCCATCTGGCCTTAAACTCTGTTAATCTTTGTATCTATATCTGTCACCAGTGAGTTAATGTAGTTTAAGAAAACATTTACTCTTTCACTAGTATGCTATTTAGCTTGTCTAAGGGAAGTGCCACAAAACCCCTAATTATCTCTATCACCAGATCAGGGGTTGAAAATCACATTGGTCTGAGGTCTGGGAGTGACTAGATCAAAGGATTGGGAACAGGTTTAAGATCAGATATCTTGTGAATTACCAGAATCGGGAATGGCTTGTGCCTTATCCCACTGGGAATCACGTCACTGTCATTGCTTTCTTGCGACTGCCTCCTGGCACCGCTGTCCCATGTTTAATTTCCAACATGATTTTAGCAGCCAAAATCTCTCTCCCTTTTATAGTTAGATTAAAGCTTGATGGCATTTTTTAAAATATTGATTTCTAGCTTTGAGGTGTCCTGAAGTGTGACTTGAAGCAGGAGGGCAAGGCGTAAGACAGATCTTTAAAGTTCACTATCTTGTACGGATATTTTCAGGACCAGTAAACTTCTCCAAGATCTGGTCCCAGACCACTAATGAGAGAAATGTATTATTGCAGGTAGCTTATATTGTAAGAGAACTCCTACGAGTACTCTTGTGTATAATATCTTACCTATAGCCTCTTCATCCATGTTGCCATCTCTTCCTCTGCCTTTCCATTTCTAAAAGCCTGCTTTTCAAAGAACCTTCCTTGTGTTCTCTCTTAGGTGTATGTAACCGTTTTGAAGCATGGAGATGGTGCTACTTTAGACACTATGCTAAAGGTGAGTGTGCTCTTCTTGTCACCTCAAGATCTGTCCATTTATACAGCCAGGAACTAAATGTTCTTCCTCACGAACTGATCTGTGAGGCAGTTGGTCTGAAGCTAGTGTCGCTCCCATCTTCTGCAGGTGATGTGGAAACTAGTTTGCCACAGTATTGTTTGGTTACAGATAGTGTTGAGGTGCCATCTAGTGGGCTGCTACGCCTGTTTCCTTAAAACAATGTGCCATTGCTCAAAGGCGTTTGGTGCCTGCTTGACCCTATGTAAACCAAGTGCTGAGTAGTCCAGTGCAGATTACCAGTTGGCTATGTGCCCCATTGCTGGGCAGATAACGTGGAGAGCTGTGGGAGTATTCATAGCCGTGTAGTACCACATGTCCACTTCAGAATCTCCTCTACTTGAATGCCAGCCATGCAGCTCCAGTATATTGCGAATGATTTACCATACAGGGTAAGAATCCACATAACGATTACTCCTAATCTGTGCTGTGTTTAACTTTGCTTACTCTTGTTCTCCAAAGCTACACAAACAAGCAGATATGCAGGAGGAGAAGAACCGAATTGAGCGAGTCCTCGGAGCCATCTCTCAACCTGAACTGATCCAAAAAGTTCTGACCTTTGCACTTTCCGTAAGTTATCAGAGGGGTTGGTGCTTGTCTACCTCATGGGAACAGGGCTATTATAGAGCACCTTGAGGTGGTAGGATGGATGGCTCTAGGGTAGGGTGAAGTATCAACTGCTTTTGAAAAGGACCCACCAACCTTTGGCCTCGTTGCCAAATCTTCTAGAGTTGTACTGTATCCCATGGTTAATGTGGCATGGTTCTCAAGGCCCCAGTGTCAGGCCCAAGAGGGGTATAGAAGGAAAGTGTGAAGGGGTGTCACCTGTCTTTGTATTTTAATGTTCAGCCCTAGACTGAGGCTGTCTGCCCTCCGTCCCCAGGGTTAGTCATTCTCCTGTTTAACTAGTGTCAGCTCTTCCTCATGGATTGGCTTCTTGTTCTCTACCTTAAAAAGCCAAAAGGTGTACAGCCTGGGAGAACAGAAGCTGATAGATGCTGCCTACAAGAGCAACCTCTGAAAAGTGCCTTGAGAAATAAAGCAAATGGTCTGTTTCCGAGGACACTGGCTTGAATGTTTGCTTCCTCCTTGTTTGCAGGAAGAGGTACGTCCCCAGGATACCGTGTCTGTTATCGGTGGAGTGGCTGGAAGCAGCAAGCAGGGGAGGAGAGCTGCCTGGAAATTTGTAAAGGACAATTGGGAGGAACTTTATAATCGCTATCAGGGTGGATTCTTAATATCCAGACTAATAAAGGTGTGTGCAGTTGCCTGGAAACTTTGGGCATGTCGTTAATAACATCTAGACAGTTCTAATTAAAATGGTTCTCCGGGCTTAAAAAATAAATATTCTTATCTCTTTTCAGCTATCGGTGGATGGATTTGCAATTGATAAAATGGCTGCAGAGGTTAAGGTAAGACATAATGAAAGACAGGCACAGGAGTGGAGTAGCTTTCTCTTGACTCTGGCTGTGATTTTGGCCAGGGCACTTAACCTCTGTCTCTCGGGCCTTGTCAACAAGAGAAAGTTCCACTGGTTTAAGTAAATTGGTTTTTAACATGACTTATTTGAACTACTGCAACCCCCCTGTGTGGACGCTTACTTTGGCTTAGTTTAATCTGATGCCTATTCAAGTCAAACTAAACTGCAATAAACCTGGTTTGAACTAGAATAAGTGTCCATGTAGCTTTTTGCACCAGTTTAACTAAATTGGTTTAAAATCATCCCACTAGGTAAACTGGTGCAACTTTTGTTATGTAGACTAGCCCTGTTTCCTCCATTTGTAAATTGGAATTAAAACCTCCGTATGTCAGAAGTGGTGGGGTGGTTAACTATCTAATGTTCATCGTTTTACGATGTAAAGTGCCACGTAAACTATAAAGCAAATTGATTCTAGAGAGGCAGTAGTACCACTATCATTAAGATGGAGATTAGCTTACAGTTTAACAGCTGATTTTTCCAACTCCTCTAAAATTCACATATTTGGATTGTCTTGGACATTCCTGTACCTCATAGGGATCCAGGATTAGTGGTCTAAATCTGAGGTCATTTGGCCTATGGGGTTCCCAAGATACGGTCCCCTTAAAATAATCACGACATCAAAATGTTGTAACTTTTTTTTGTGCGTGTACCTGGGGCTCAAAATGATCTTGCTCTCTCAGGACTGATCTCAGCTAATGTCTCGCTCCCACTTTCTCTCCGGAAAAGCAGTGTTCAAAAAGTTAGAGTCCGAGTTGGACAGCAGCGTGGTTTGAGCCAGAGTCATTTGCCAGCATACAGCTACACTGGGGCAAGCCGGAGCGTTTGCAGACAGTCTGATGTCAGAGCAGGTGACAAGCTTGGGCCATTGAATCCAACCGGCACCCATCTACTGAGAGTCCGTGGCAGCTTTCTGAAAATGTGTTGGGGACAATATTTGCTCTTTGCCTGCAGAGGCGCCTTCTGGAAAGAAATGTCAGATGTGAAAAATGTGTCACATGGCCCTTTTTAAAACCGGTCTCGTCGTAGCCCCGTTGGTCCCAGGGTATCGGAGAGACGAGATCAGGGAGGTAATATCTTTTATTGGACCAACTTCTCTCACCAACAGAAATTGGTCACAGCTCTTCCTTTATTAGAACAGCCGTGGCAAACCTCAAATGAGATTTTTTTTCCCCCACAAACGCTATAGAAGAATCCAACCGTCCACAAACTACAGTAAACATTTTAAAAATTACACTCCAAGCCAAAAGACAGTTTGTGTAGACCTTTCTCATCCCTGTTAAAATGGAAAATCGCTAGTGCAACCATAACAGGTGGGGCTATTGCCCCATCATAATCAGCAGATTCTCCATTTCTTGATGTCTTCAGATCAAGACTGGTTGCCTTTCTGGAAGAGATACTTAGCCAAACACAAACGATTGGGCTCAATATAGGGGTACCAGGGTGAAATGTAAGGACCTGTGGGATACAGGAGGTCAGACTGGATGATCTAATGGGCTCCTTTAACCTTAAATTCTACAAATCTTTAAATAATATTGCTGTCACACACGGCCTGGAGTAGTGTTTAGTTTTGCAAATTGGGGTCATTTGGTCAAGGGATTTCTCAGATACAGCCCCCCCCCCCCCTTCAAGAAGCTGGTTTTAATACTCAGATTCTTCTAAAACCCAGACGCATAGTAAGATTGTCGTGAAAATGGATGTGCCGGAGCGGGGCTGGGTTTGACTTTGGGAGATGGGGGGGAAGAGCGCTCAGTGAGATGAATGAGCCACGTCACACCTCTGCAATCCTCCTGTCCCCTACACAAAACTCAGCCACTTATCCCGAGAAGCGAACAGAGTATTTTGTGGTGCCATTTCCGTCATTATCAATACTATCACCTTGCTCACTAATGTGCTAATTCTCAGTGGCTCTCCTCGTCAATAGAATGAGTTAGTGAGGTTCTGCTGTCGTGGGGAAGAGTTCACTAGTATGCAAAGGAATGGAGTGATTATTCATCCTTATTTTGATAGCATCCTCCGCTTTAATTCTGAAATGCCAAGTGACAGTCTTTAATGGAGAGTTCTCTGGCTGGAATTATTTCCATGTGGTCAACTTCCATTCTTCCAGGGAGTGGAGAGAAGGGCAGGTCTGTGTGCAGCAAAAATGTCTCAGGCCTCCGTGCTCTCAGCAGTGCCCCTTCTCCTCTGGGACAGAGGCCCATTTAAAAGCAGCATGTTAGGGAAGGTATTCGTAATCCTAAAGGGCCTCGGGTGTAATTTAGTGTCTTCCAAGTAGCCTAGTGACATTCACACCTTGGATTTGTTTCTCATTTGCTGCCCTCCCATGATGAGATGGCAGCTGGCCCTGTCTTCGTTTAAGCGCAGTTTGCTGTCACAGGTAGTCAGTACGTAGCGGTGGAAGGCTCTGTCTCAACCAGTTTGCAGGAATAACGCTGTGGATTTTCCCAAGCAGAGCAGGCATTTTGCTGTTCCTCTGCCATACCTGTGGTTACACAAGTAGCCTAGCAAACTAAGAGCCCCATCCTGTGGCCTCACTCACCCAGCTACGCTCAGTGACGTCGTCATCTCTTCTCACATGAGTAAGGGCCCCAGGAGCGCGAGACGTTGTTTTCGTAGAAATACTTTCTACCCAACTGGTGAATTTGACCATTTAAAAAAGCATATTTTTGTCTATAGCTGTTACCCCTGTATAGATGATTGTGTGTGTTTTATTCAGGCCTTCTTCGAGACTCACCCTGCTCCGTCGGCAGAACGCACTGTCCAGCAGTGCTGTGAAAACATCCTGCTGAATGCAGCTTGGCTGAATCGGGACGCTGAGAGCATCCACCAATATCTTCTGCAGCGCAAGGCCCCGCCAGCCATGGTGTGAATCTGTGCATGTGGCTGCTGCAGTCCTACTGCCTCGTCAGGGGGAGAGGGAGGAGCTACCCAACAGAGGGTTCATATGCCAAGAATTTGGAGTCTTTTCTCAAAGCAATGGGGATTGGACAATGAATGTAGTTAACTGGTTCCTGCTCACACTCCAGAATTAAATTCTATTAAAAAAAATTATCAGCAATTCAGCAAAAAAAAAAAAGTCTGTAAATATGATAGTAATAAAATAGAGCATAACAAAACTGTGAAACTTCCTCAAGCCTTGTCAGTGGTTAAAATATTTAACACCCCCTTCCTACACTCTTATTGACAGATGTTCTGTTTTTTTACATCCCCTAAAAAGGAAACCAGAGGCTCTGGGTCAATGGAATTTTGTGATGAGTCTGGGGCAGGAATGGGTTAATACCTCTGTGTGAGACGTAGTGCGCGTTGTGTGGAACAGTTCACTATGAAAGGCAGGTAGCTGGTATAACATACTCTGAATCTGTGCATAAATTCCACTTGCGTGGTTTTTTGGGAGATTATTTTCCTGCAACCTCCAATCAAATCCAAGGATAGTAGGTTCCCCCCCACCCCATCCCTTCTGTGTCACCTCTTGGCAAAAAGAAAAATGTTCTGTTGCTCTTTGGTTTTTCTCCTTGGTTCCACTTGCTGATGTCCTTCTTAGAGATAAAGGAATTGTTAAAGAAACATCTTTCACAGCCACATTAAATAAGAGATCAATTCATGCAATATTTTTTTCCTTATTAAATGCACCCTCAAAATGCATGTGAATGAGGAGCTAGAGTAGTGTGTGACTGGTTCCCTGCGGGCACCGTTACTTGTTTAAAAGATCTAGCTTGTCCAGCCTCCTCACAGTCATAGCCACACCTGCTTTTATTTTTGTTCCTTTGCTGTGATGTTGATGGTCATTTGATTCAGGAGCCTTAAATTAGTGATAACTGGTGTGACTTAGATGAAGTCTAAGCTGTGTGCCATCATTGACTTCACCAAACGGCATGGCCTACTAATCAGACACCACCACCTAATGAACGAACGTTTGAGTTCCCACGGTTTTTTCTTTTAACAGGAATTCATATTTGGTGTGGCTTAACTGTGTTTCAGAAGGTCATCAGACTAACTGTCCGACTGCTTCCCTGAAATTTTTTGTGCTATTGTTTTAAAATAAAAAATTAAAACAGTTGGCGTTAATAAAAATGTCAATGTGAAATCGATGTCCTGCTTTTTGTGTTCTGTTCAAGGCCCGACGAGGCGTTGCTGCTTCAGATTAATCGTCGCAGCTTGGAAAGCTGCTTAAATGTCCATAGACGCTGTTGGTCATTTGTCCACTGTGGCTTTAACTGTCCAAAGGAGCACTTGTCCTTCCGCCTTTTTGTCCCTCCTGCAGCCATTGGTAGGGTATTGGGGTGGCTGGATGAGCTAACCAAATGGAGATCAGAAGACCTGTATATCTTGTATAGCATTTTGCATACAGCCTATATCCCAAACATGAAAGAACTAATAACCGAGGGACAGAATTTACGAGGTGTAGACAAGGGAGAAGAGATTCCCAATCTCAACTGAAAACATGAAAAGTTGGGGTGGTAGGGATGCAGGAAGATGTTTAAAGTGGCAGGAGCTGCAGAGGAGCTTTTGTACCAGCAGAGGTGAGATTATCTAGCAGTGCAGAGAAAGGGAAATAAAATAGAAACTAGTTGTATAAAGACCCCTGGCGCAAGTCATCACGGGCTTTAAAAACCAAGGAGCGAGCTTGGAGCTGAATCCTGAAATGGAAAAGGAACCAGCAAAGGCGACAGAATTGGGTTAATGTGGCAGGGAGGAGAATTTTGCATAAGCTATAGGCAGGAAAGCTGGGACTTAAAGCTACAGAAGAATGCTCAAGGCACGGATCCCTTGAGCAATGATGCTGAGTCAAGGCAGTGATGTACATAGGTAACAGGCAGCTTTATTGCTATGTGGGCTCTTGGTCTGCAAAACGCCAGCATCCCTGGAATTGGTGCGGCTATATGGTCAGAAATGTGATTTAAATAGGCAGTCGGTCGGCTCCCTATGCGTTCTGCATCATAGCGACTTAATTTACTGACCAAAACAATTTTTTTTCGCCGCGTCAGGGCTGCAGCGCCAGTGTAACTGCAGATGAGCAAGCTGGTTTCTCTTCTGCCTCTTGTGCGCTGACAAAATAACCTGCCAAGTTCTCCTTCCAGTGTGAGTGGTGATGTATGAAGAGAAAAGAACGCTGTTTGGGTTTGTGACACCAGATGCAGCTGCTAAGTTAAGACCATCTCATTTTGACTTGTAAACGAAGCATGTTTGATTTGCAAGTTATTGAGGTAGAACAACAAAAAATAACTTTGTGGTCACTGTTCAGTTGGCTGACTAACAAACTGAAAGCTTGGGTCTTTCTTCTGGATCCAGGAGAATGGAGCTAGGTTGGATCCCGGATGAAGATAAATCTAATTTTATTTTGTCCACGTCCATCCAATCATCCTGCAACTTGGCACAAACTGGCACCCTGTCTAAAGAGATCCAGGCTAGGAATGGCAGGAGTTGCTGCAGATCAGGCTTTTGGTGCCTTGGTGGAGCTTGACCTGAGGCTTGGGCGATGAACAACAGGAGTTTTGCAGGTTAGGAGTGAGGTGTATTTTGCTACGCTGTCTGCAGCCCGTGGTTGGAACATCAGGGATGATTATAGGTAACCTCCATGTCAGCTCATTAAACAAGGGCTCCACTGTGTTGTATTTGGAAGTTAAGCCCATGAAATGTTACACAGAATTATTTGTTCTTTTTTTCCCTTCTAGTCTGTTTCACTCTTTATCCAACTAGCTCCCCAGTGAGATCTAAATTAGGCAGGAAGTAGGAGACCTACCGCACGGGAAGCAGTAGTAAAAGCTTTCCTAGTCTACTTTGGAGAAGTTTGCTTCCGTTCCATCCCATCACTGGCCTGGCTGCTGCGAAATACCCCCAAATCTATTCTCCCTGCAAGAACCTTGGTACTAGGCTGACTCGCATTCCAAGGTGGTTTGTGGACAAATCTAGATCGAATCTGTTAGCCCACATTTCAGTGAGGGAGGATTTCTGAAGGTCTCGGCTGACAATCTGGGTATATTCTACGTGCCTATTAAGGCCTATGGTCGTGGCAGCTCCTGGTCGTGGCAGCATCCCTAAGAGCAAGTGAGAAGCAGCGTGTGACATGCAAGAGTGGAACTCCTGGGTTCTAATCCTGGTGACTTTGACACTTCGGATGAGTAATCTATGCCTCGTTTTACCCAGGCTGAGGTTTGAGTTCATCTTAAACACTAAGATGCTGTTGTGAAAGGTTCCTTACCCCCCCTTCCCATGTTCTTCTGCATACTGGAGTGGAGGGCTATGGAAATGGTGCACCGGTGCCTCAGCCTCAGGGACTCTGCTGTTGGTTTCTGCCCCAGACTGGTTGTGCTGTGATTGCAACCATCCACATCCTATGTGGAATGTCCCTTTAAAGGTGCAGGAGCTTTGCGTGTGCTAGAAGGCAGGTGGGCTTTGCTAGGCTCCATGAGCGAACCAGCCCCACTTGGAAATGGTGCTCCTGAGCCCTGCTTTGGTTTTCTGACAGCTGTGCCAAAGCTGCTCATTTGAATCCCAGTCAACCGAGGGGCTGTGTAGGTTTGGAACAGATGCTGCTCCTAGCACAGAGCTCACTTCCTGCTCTGCGCAAAGGGAGGCGGGGCTTCCCTGAGCACAAAGCATCAAAGCAATAGAAATGTGCTGGGTGCTTTTCTTTGGGTGGAAGGTTTAACCGTCTGATCTCTCTACGCCTAAGGCTACCGGGACCTAGGAAAGTTAAATCATATTTTAAAATAAATTTCCTTGCTTATGCCATAACCCCCCAACTTAGATCATTAAAACTCAGCTTTCAAAAAATACAGACCTCAAACTCTTTCCTACGGTTTGTTCGCTTTTGCCGTTTTCTCAGCTTCTACCATGAAAGTAGCCTAGTTTCAATTTATCTACAGTCCTCAATTTCCTTTTCAAGTTCTCATCCACCTGCACTTCCATGTCTGGACTGCACATGCTGCAGAGGATGATTTTGGTTTCGACTCTCCACTGGCATTTTTAAAGTGTCATTGAAATACTTACATTGATTTCAAGTTTTATGTAAACTTTTTACAAAAATGGAGAGGTTGCATTGAATTTTGCAATTGAAATGGAGAGGTTGCATTGAGGTTGACTTGAATTTTTGTTTACTTAGGAATCCACTGATGTTTTTCTACTCAGTACGTCATAGCCTATCAATTCTGCAGTGGCAGCTCCAGGCACCAGCGCTCCAAGCAAGCCGTGGGGGGGTGCCCTGTGAGGGCGGCAGTCAGGCAGCCTTCGGCAGCTTGCCTGCGGGAGGTCCCTGGTCCTGCAGATTTGGCAGTGATTCGGCGGCGGGTACGCCGAAGCCACGGGACCAGTGGACCTCCTCCAGGCACGTCACCAAAGCCACGGGACTGGAGACCTCCCACAGGCGCATCGCCAAATCCATGGGACCGGCAGACCTCCCGCAGGTGCGCTGCCAAAGGCAGCCTGCCTGCTGTGCTTGGGGCAGCAAAAACGCTAGAGCCGCCCCTGCAATTCTGCTACCTCGTCTGAAGCAGATAGATACAAGCAGGCCTCAAACTCTAGATGCAGACTTCTAGTTGGTCCTGTCTGGGAAAGGATGCCAACTATAGCCTTCATTTTAGCCTCTAGGACCCTGATCCGAATGCAGCCAGTCTTGGTTGAGATCGGGAATTATGATCACCTGACAGTTTGATAGTCCATGTGAAGTAATTTGATCAATCCAATTTGGAGTGGGCAGGCATCTGCATGATAAAATACACTGTGCTTGTTAGCCGAAGTCTGAGCTGGTACCAGTAAGACGCTTGTGCTACTGTGGCTAGGGCAATCAACCCAGCTCCTTTCAAAAATTAAATTCACAGTGTTCGAGCCTTTTGACAAGGAGCTTGACGACTTTTTGAGCAATGTCCCAGTCTCTCAATCTTACACAGAATGTGTCGTCCCTGCAGGCAGCTGGGTACTCATTACATGAACATCCTACTGTTCATCTGAGAGACTTTTCACTAGTTAACAAAATCTGCCTTAGCCCGTGAGAACCCCCGACCCCCGAGGAAAGTGGGGAATACGTTGGCTACCCCAATTTATTCCTTACACACACACACACACCCCCCCCCCCAGGCTCGGAACTATTCTAGTGACAGTCCGGTAAAGGCAGGGTTGTGGCTAGCTGGAGTCTAGTACACTTCCCTTGACGCGAGGCTGGGGGCCAGGCAAGAGGAAAGCGTGCTGCAGCTCTTCTAGCCACAAGCATGGGGGAGCAAGCATTGTTCCGCTCCGAGAGCGCAAAGGATCATAAGGCACAGGCAATGCAACGCTGCTCGGGCACTAGACGCAGCATTAGGCAGAGCAGTGGGCAGCGGGCTGGCTCGGAAGGGATGTTTGTCCTCACCTAGCTGGGTTCCTAGCGCTGGGTTCAGCTGAAGCTAAAGGATCTGTTCATTCAAGTGAAGCTGCAATGGCGTGAAAATGCAGCTGTGCAGGTGCAGTCTCCAAGCTGCTCTGTTGCCCCGGAGGGTGACGATGTGCTGCTCTCCCAGGGGCTACGCTCGCTGGTTTGGTTAATGCTAAGCACCAGGCCCAGGGCCTCAAAGGGATTAGGTGCTTCAGCGGGTACGTCTACACTGCAAAGAGCCCAGGCCAACTGACCTGGGCTGGTGGAGGTTAAGTGGCAGGGCAGATGTTCCTGCTGTGCTGGAGGCCAGGGTCTGAACCCAGCAAGGGGTGGGGGGGGGGATGTCTCAGAGCCCAAGCTCCACCCAGTAGCGCAAGCTCCAGCCAGTTGAGCAGGGCTCTGGGACTTGCTGCCACGGGTCTGCAGGGGAGAGGTACCCACGGTGGGTCGGAGCTCAGTAGCCTCCGCAGTCTGGAGCTGGCTACCGTAGCCGCTGAATGTCCCCTGGCCTGCCACGGAAACGCCTCCTTGCCCTGCACTGGAGGTAAAAGACCTTGGGCCGCTTCATTAATGGCAAGTGAGAGGGAAGGAAAAAGGTGACCATCTACCTGCTGCTTAAACTCCTCCAGAGGGGAAAGGACAAACCTGCTCTGTTCTCCATTCAGCGGGCGGGAAAGTGTGTGTATGAAATCCCAGGGCACAGCTTGACCCCGCCGTACTGCTGATCCTGTTTATGTTACAGGGCTAGGCTGACTCCAAAAGCTTGTCTACACTTGTGTGTTAATTCCGCTTCAGGTAGGGTGGGGGGACCCAAGCCTAAGGAACCACCTGGCGTTGCAGAAAGTAGTGTGGGTAGGTCAATAGGTGGGGCTATTTTCCTCTGCCTCAGCCCTGCCATTGCACAAGGGGTAACGGTTGGGAGGCGCTTTCCTTTCCATGAGACACATACACGGGAGCTCTGACTCGTGTGGGTCTTAAAAATTCCCTGGAGCTTTTCACCAGTGCTGGGTTCAGTGCTGGAGTCCTGCTCTAATCCAGTTTGGAGTAATTACATCCCCCCACCCTAAATTCCACCCACATTCTCAACCAGCTGTGGTATCCTCCTTCACTTCCTGTCCTAAACTCAGGTAATATCCCTTTGCCTGGTTCAACTCTTGGTGCGTTCCACCCCAGAAGCGGCTGCGTTTCTGGCTACGCCTATGTTTGCTTCCTCGCTGTTGCACCTTCTTCATAGGCGGGTGTGAGTGTAGACGCAGCTCCAAGTGTCTGACCAGCATTTTCACTCCTGTCCAAACCTTGTTTGTACTTCAGGAGCATGTAAGGGCCTCACCTGCGATCAGGCACTCAGCCATGCTACAAGGAGCTAGGAAGAGAGAGTCCCTGCTCCCCAGAGCTTTCAAGCTGTGGTGTTGGACTGTCAAAGGAGCAGCCGAATCTCACTGAATTTCAGTCCACGTCATTTAAGAGCATAGCCAAAAAGGTGGCATGGGAAGGGACTTTCTCACAGTTACACATTAGAGCCAAGAATAGACCCTAGCTCTCCTGCCATGTACACCGACTGCCCTCTCCACTCCACCACTCTGCCGCCTTTAAGCTGAGCCTCTCAAAGCTGTACCAGTGTTCAGCCTTGCAATGAAGCTCGCCCCTTTTACAGCTAGGGCAACCGAGGCACCGAGCAGTTAAGTGACTCATTCAAGGTCACGCGGTGAGCTACAGTTGGCAGGAAAACCCAGCACCCCCGCCCCAGGCGTCTGCCCTAACCACTGAACCGTGCTCCTGGAGTTAGGAATAGAACCGAGGAGGCCTGGCATTCCCAGTTCTCGCTCGAACCCCTCCACCCCCATGGAAGTAGCGTGTCCCCAGAGTACCTGTGACTGGGTTGAGCGTTGGTCTAAAGGTCAGCTGTTTATCTGGAGGGGGATTCCAGGATTTCCCGCCCTGCTTCAGCTAGTCAGTGTCTGAAAACAGGCTGACACAAGCCCGTGGCACCGGGAACGCGGAGCACACCATTTATGGCAGTGAAGAACAGGAGCGTGCATCCATCACAAGAGAACAGCCCCAGCTGCAGTCAGGCCAATCAGAGCCGATGCTGCAATCTCAGTTCTCTGCTCGAGCCTGATTTTACATTAGGTTCCAGTGCTTTGATTTCTACCGGGGGGGGGCGCAGATTTGTACGGGGAGCCTTAGCCCCTCGCTCCTTGGCTGTCCTGCAGAAGCACACCCTGAGGGAAGGCCCTGCCGTAGGGCAGGCGGATGCGTCGAGCTGTGCATAACACCGAGTTTCATAAAACTCCAGCCGCGCGTGCCGAAGGGTTGGCGTTTTTCACACGTGCCCTAATGCTCGCGCTTAGCCAGAGCCAGGCCACCCTATGGTCAAACCCAGCAGCTGGGGCCGTTTCGGGTGGCACCGACGTGCAAGTTATTGGCACTGTGATTCCAACCCCAAACGGTGCTGTCTGAGCTGTTTCGCCTTGAGCCATTTGCCTGGCTAGCGGAGGGACCCCAGAGAGGAGGCTCCTTCCCCTGAATAACATCTCACAGCCGGTTCGTGAGTCGAGCCGCAAATAGGACGTGGTCTTAGCCAGTGTAGCTGTGAATTCTGCACAACCCTCTGCCCGTTCCTGGGGCCCCGTCTGACGATCTCAAAGCACTTTACGGGCATGAACTCTGCCTCCTAACACTCTGACCAAGGCTCAGCCCTGAGCATATGTCATCACGACAGAGTTAACCTGGGTCTGGGCACCTAGCTTAGCCCATGCAAACCCCCTGGGTCCGAGTGCTGCTCTGCTGTGAGCACCGTGGCTCAGCCGGCTGGGATGAGGGTCTCCCAGGTGGCCCCGCTGCTCATGGGCTGCGTCGACATGCAGCAGGCCATGGGGAAGATGGGGCTGAATCACCAAAGTGGTGCCTATGAACTGGGAGGAGCCTTCTGGTGCAGGAGAATACAGCCCTGAGGGAATTGTGCAAAGGCTCCGGAAGATGACGCACCCGAGAGAAGTAACTGGGATTATAGCCTGTGTCCACACTGAGGTGGGTGACAGCCTGAGTTAAACCAGAACCTGAGCGCTGACCTACACCCCTAGCCGGGCAAGCCAGCCTGCCTTCAGAGCACCTCCATATTCAGCTCAGATTTTCTGTGTGCGGACCTGGGTTAACACTGCGGAAAAGAGTAGCCAGACCCTGTTTTACAGATGGAGCCTGAGGCAGAGAGAGGCACAGGGACATCCATTAAGGCAGCGGCAAAGCTGAGGCTAGAGCCAGAGGTCCCAACTCCCGGCCCTTCTCTTTTATTTCCTCCCTTTTGACTATATTAAGCTCAGCTCCACTCACCAGCTGTATGTAATACAGTCCGAATGGGCCGGGGGCCAATGGATATTCCCTGTGATGCACGTACCCTCGCTGTAAGACAGCCTCCTTTGCGCTACTGCTAGACTCGTCTCCCTGACTGAGGCTGTTGCTATGGGCGCTTGAGATTGCTCTGCCATGCACGAGCTGGCTAGGTCGTTAGTCCCCCATCTGCCGGGCAATAGCTACTTCGGTGACTCACCCTGAAGTACAGCAGGACTGGAAGTCCGTGGCGTTGTCTGGAGGACCAGATTCTTCTTTTCCAGGGCTAAACTGTTGGGCAGCGTTACTGGGAGGCTGTCAAACGGCTCCAACGGTCCACCCCAGAGGGAAGTCACATTTCAACACTGGCTGAGCAATCCCTATGCAGCATTACTCAGCTGTTACACAGCCCCCGCGTTCCACCCCAGAGGTGGCTGCATTTCAGCGCTCGGCGAGCAATCCTGGCGCAGCGTTGCTCTTACACACCTCCCGCGTTCTGCCTCAGAGGTGGCTGCCTTTCGCTGGTGGGGTGAGTGATGCCATATGGATTTGTTACGGTTTAAAAGCACTCTGGGATTCTTCAGGATGAAATGGCAGGTAACGTTAGTCCTCAAGAACCACCTGTAGGACACCACTTGAAGACGACTTGGGTGCTTCAGCTTGGAGCGGAAATGAGCAGCCCGTTTCCTTAGCGGCAGCTCACGGAAGCATCGCACACAAAAGGCCCCAGAGCTGGGACTGCTGTATGTGTCTGGCTGCAACTCCGGGTGCGGAGTTTGCCCTACGACGCCCTCTGTGGCTTTGGGCCCAGGGAATGAGAGGGGCCATTAGAGACAGCAGCTGGGAGCGGAAAGGGGTCTTTGGGAGTGGGTGAGGCCGTTAGAAGGGACAGTTGGATATGGTGACTGGCAGGGCAGGCGGTTGGGAGAGGGTGGGGCCAGCTGGACATGGCAGTTAAGAGGAATTACTTCACACAACGCACTGTCAACCTGTGGAACTCATTGCCAAGCGATGTTAAGGCCAAAAGTATAACAGTACAAAAAAGAATTGGGTGAGTTCATGGAGGATAGATCCATCAATGGTGATTAGGGAGGCAATACTATGCTCTGGGTGTCCCTAAGCCTCTGCCTGCCGGAAACTGGGACTTGACAACGGGATGAATCACTTGATAAATTGATCTGTTTCTGTTCATTCCCTGTGAAGCATCTGGCACCAGCCACTGTGGCAAGACAGGATACTGGGCGAGATGGACTATTGGCCTGACGCAGTATGGCTGTTCTTAATTCAGAACTGGAGGTGCGAGATGAGAATGGCAGGTGGAATTTGGTGGTTGAGAAGAGGGCACCGTTCTTTTAAGGTCTGTCTGTCAGCCACGTTGCTCTGGCTCAACTCAAATGGCAAAGAAAACCTGGTTCTGGGGTGCTGGTATTGTTAGCTTTTAGGGAGTGTCCCAAGTTCACAACTTCACAGATCACAAGGCTGGAAGGGATCATCGTCTGCCCTGCTATATTAAAATACAGGCTGGAGGCCTCCCTTGAATTACTTCCTGTTTGAACCAGAGCAGATCTAGAACAACGTCCAGTCTTGCTTTGCTGCTGAGGCTGCACTAGGGGAAATGTTTAAGTTCTAAGAGGAGGAGCCGGGGCTCGTCAGAAGCAACGACCAAGGCCGAAGAGCCACTTTTCCAGCCAGCGGCCACTGCAATAGAGGAACCCACAAGGAGGAAAGCAAACACGGCCCTTGTAGCAGCCTGCGTCAGGAGCATCATAGAGTGAACAAAGCCAATGGCAAAGGTACCTCGGGAAGCTGCTCGCACTCAGCAGACAGGCTTGTGTCTGTCTAATCCATGCAGTGAACGATCAAAAGAACAATGTTAAAGACTCAAAAGACGGATTCTCCTAGCTGGCTGTGCACAGCTGGGTTCCTGCCACCTTAGTAAATAGGGTGGGGGTTGAGTTGACATGGGATATTCTAGGGAAGGGGTCCTCAGTGTATCCCACTCTGGGAACCCCCTTCCACTTAGTAATGCAGGGAAGGCTGAGAGGTTGCAACCCCCAGGAGCCCGCTAGCGGAGGTCAGTACACAGGCTGGTTGGGAATTTTTCTACATACTGTTTTTTCATTGAAACACGGCAATTCATCAAAACCGTTCGCCAAACAGTACTGGGCTTGATGAATTCCCGACTGGAGAAACGACGTGGAGAAACGAAGGTCTGAAACTGTCAAAGTGTTTCATTTGGACCCTGTTTGAAATGAAAAATTCCAATTTCCTGGTTCTGAATCCCCCTTTTCAGTTTTGAAATTGCAGCTAACGAGGCTGAAAAGAAGGTTGAAAAATAGGATGAAAAAGCCAAAATTTAAACAAAACATTTTGAATGATCCAAAACAAACAAAAACTCCGTCTTCAGTGGGCAAATATTTTTGACACTTCATCCCGATTCAAGACAGGAAATTTCAAACTCTCGAAAATATTTGTGGGATGGTAAAACCGATCCCTGCCAAGCTCTAGCAGCTATTGAGGAACAAGAAACTCCCTGCCACCAGGGACAGTGTGTGCTGCCCATCGACAATACCCCCAAGCCCAGGGCTGACCAGCTCTTTTTTACACTCTACCAGTGCACCCATCTGCCAGGGTCAATCATTTAGCAAGGGGCAAGTTATCCAGTGGTTAGAGCGAGGCACTGGGAACCCAGGACTCCTGGGTTCTATTTCTGGCCCTATGTGATCTTAGACTCACTGTGCCTCAGTGTCCCCACCTGTAAAATTAGCCGAACAAGCCCTGTTGTGAAAGGCTTAATGGCTTGAGAAGGTGACTTGGAGGTCTATGCAACAGGTTTTAAACATGCACACTCCCTGGATCCCCAGGTTCATATCTTGAAAGAGTCAACAGTCTTTTAACCTTCACAGAGAAATTGAATTCCATGGAGTTTATTGTGTATGGGACCTTAAGAGGAGACCTTGCAAGCTGAGACCTGATCTGCTGCATATTGACATTAAAGATCCCAGGGCTCTTTTCAGAAGAGTAGATTCCCCCCCGGTATCAACTAAACTTTTTCCTCCCTCTCTTAGCCTCCTCTCCAGAGGTGGTTGCATTTCAGTGGCACATAGTTCGTAAAATGCTTCCCATTCCCAGAGAGCCTGACATATGTGTATGAAGTATGGTCAATTACAGGGCCCGAATTTCATGTCAGACCAGGAGAGTCATGTCTCATTCTGGCTGCAGCAGAAAAGACCTAATATACATCTGCCAAAAGAGACTGGACTTTCCTTCTCGTCTTCCTTCTTGTCCAAGCAATTAAGCCTGTTTTATCCCCTCTCCGTTATTAGCCTTGGGGTGCTTCCTAACTATAGCAAGAGAGAATCAGTTGGAACATATCTAACTTCCCCGTCTCCACACGGCATTTGTATTTAATACCACAACAGAGCCCGATTGTGTTACTAATTACTCTTTCTCCTGCAGAACAAGCCAGCAAGAGACCCTCTTCACCTTGATTTAATTATTCAGCTGCACCTTTGTTCCCCCATTTTCCTTTTCTGACCGTTTTTATTTTCCATCCGTGCATCTTGCAAGTTTCACTCAGGCCTTGTCTACACACAGAATGCAGCTTTTACAAAGGTGCTTTATACTGGGATAGCTATTCCTGTATCGCTCCAGTGGTCAAAGGCACCTTTCTGCCAGCATAATCCATGCTAGGGATTGTACTGGTACAACTATTTCTATACAATCACCACCACTCAAACTGAAACATGTGTATGGTACCAGTACAAAACCTGGGTGTGGCCCAGGCTGCATGATTATGATTTACCACTTCTATTGTGGGAGCACCTCGGAGCCCCCGTCCGGGACCAGGACCTCAGTGAGGTAGGTGAACACAGACCAAAAAGAAGCCCCAATGAGATCAGTCAAAGTCTGCCTTAATTTCTGCCTTGCCTTCAGAGCCGTTTTTAGGACAACCAGTCTGGAAATTCTGTCAAGCCCAAAGCCTCTTTGGAGACTGGGATCCTCCAAGGGGTTTATTTTCTGGTTCTTTGGGCTTGTGGCAAGTACTTGGGGGGAGGGGAGCAGCCCTTAGCTTCCCAGGGGCCAGCGATGAAGGAGCAGTAACTGCTTTCAGCTCTGTGACTACAGCATTGAATTTCAGTTTGATACCTGGGCGATAGCCCAATGACACATCTTCTCAGGTGTTAGCCTGGGCTTTCCCGCAGACTGGGCGAACGCTGAGGCTCTGATGCTGTCACAGGTGTAGAGAGGACATGGGACGTGACACTACTGGGAGGACACTGCTCAGGTGGACAGGTCAAGAGAGAATACTAGGCACTATGCGATCTCAGGCAACTTGCTTCATGTCCTCATTGCATGAGTCAGCCCCCAGCCCCAGATATGGGGATAAGGAGAGCGTGGAGGGTGAATTAATTCATGTTTATAAAACATGTTGAAAATGTGAAGCACCGTAGGTCAGCCTGCGCCTCAGCTACTCAACCCTGTTTTACTGGGAAGAGGCCACTGAGGTAATTATTCCTTGCTCCTTAGCTTGTATTTCCACCAGGACAGCCATCACTATCAGCCACAAGGGACAATGGTGTGTCCTAGCTGGCAAACTCCTCTAATCCCACCAATACCCCAGTGTTCGTTATCTATACTGAACCATTAGATAGAGCCACAGACAATGCTGGAGGGAAATCTGCTGCATTCACACCATGCTCTTATCTCTTCCGTTGTATGCCTACGCTGTTTAAAATGCCCTCTGAACAGGGGAGGGCTGAAGATGTCCTAAAAACCCCCTCAGCTCCCCCAAAAAGCTTTCAAAGAGCTGTGTCTTACCTCCAGCCCTTCCTTTCATGGTGGTTTTAATCATCCCTAGGAAGGACTTTATTATGGTTAGCCACAAACCCTTTTAGTCCATTTCCCATAGTCCCTAGAGCCCTATTATGTCCTCACAGTCACAGCACCCTCCCCTGCAAGCCCAGTTCCCGGAATGCTAGCCCATCCCCCTGTAACCACAGTCGCCTACAGGAACCTAAAAAACAATACAAATTAATTATTAGCCCCTAGTTCTTTTCATCAGTTGATCTCAAAGCACTTTCCAAAGGCGGTCAGCATCATTATCCTCATTTTACATATGGGGAAACTAAGATCTGGCAGGGATAGCAGAGCCAGGAACAGACCCCAGTCTGCTGTGTCCCAGCAGTGCTCCACCCCCTAGCCTGTACTATCTCCAGTGATCCATTTAGTTCAGCAATAGGTCTCCAAGAGTGGACTGTACCTACCAGATGTTTCAAAGGAATGTATGAGAAACATTGTGATGGACAATGACGGGCAACCTACCCATGGCAGCGTCTCCTTAACCCCAAGCAGTGAGTGGCTGACTAATGCTATAGATCAGCCATTATAGACCTTGCTCCTATTGACCCAGGCCAACGACCTTGAGCTGCAGACCTGATTGAAAAGGAGAATATCCACAGCCACGTTAGCATGATAATTACATATGGGCTGGAAATCCTCTTGCTTTAGAGCATGTACTAGCCACTAGCTGCCTGAGCTTAGGAAGAAACTTCCCCCGTGGGCAGAGGATTCCAGAATTGTCCATTATGAGTTTCTTACACCTTCCTCTGAAGCCTCCGGCACTGGCCCAGATGTAGTACTCTGAGCTAAGAGGTGAAAACATTATCTAAAAGTTGTATTTGATCTGATCCCATAGCAAGTCCTACATTTCTAAAACCACGGTCCCCTCCAGACACAGCGCTATTTCTTCTGATTTAGAACAGGGCCTCAGTCATTCCCCTATAGTACAGCCCCCAGCCCCTAGAACCCGCTTGTTTCACATCCTTTCATACGGCCCCAGCTCCCATCCCTTGTAATCCCAGCCACATAGAGCTTCCTTTATGGCCTCACCCCAGCAGCCCTTTGCACTGATGGCCCAACCCCCTCTAACCTCCCAGCAGCCCCTGGCCCTGATGGCCCAAACCCGCTGTAGGCCCCCAGCAGCCCTTGATAGCCCCACCCGCCTCTGGCCCTGATAGGCCCCACCCCTCTGTAACCCCCCAGCAGCCCCTGGCCCTGATACCCCCCCCCAAGTCCCCTGATGGTCTCACCCCTCTAGTCCCCAGCAGCCCCTGATGGTCTCACCCCCTCTAGTCCCCAGCAGCCCCTGATGGCCCAAGCCCCTTTAGCCCCTGGTAGCCCCACCCCTCTAGCCCCCATCAGCCCCTGGCCCTGATAAGCCCCAGCAGCCCCTGATGGCCCAACCCCCCCTTTAGCCCCCAGCAGCCCTCGATAGCCCCACCCCCCTCTCGCCTCTGGCCCTGATAGGCCCCACCCTCTGTAACCCCAGCAGCCCCTGGCCCTGATACCCCCAAGTCCCCTGATGGTCTCACCCCTCTAGTCCCCCAGCAGCCCCTGATGGTCTCACCCCCTCTAGTCCCCCAGCAGCCCCTGATGGCCCAAGCCCCTTTAGCCCCTGGTAGCCCCACCCCTCTAGCCCCCATCAGCCCCTGGCCCTGATAAGCCCCAGCAGCCCCTGATGGCCCAACCCCTTTAGCCCCCAGCAGCCCCTGGCCCTGATAGGCCCCACCCCTCTAGCCCCTGGCTCTGATAGGCCCCGCCCCCGCGGCCCTGCTGGCCCCGCCCCTCAGGAACTTCTCCTTGCGGCCCCGGCCTCTCCATCCGCTTCTCTTGGCCGCCCTTGCTCAGCCCGGCCAAACGGGCCAATCGGCGCGCGGCGCCGGAGCCCGCTCAGCCAATGGCCGCGCGCGCGCGCCGGCGCCGCAGCCGGCCCAATGAGCGCCGCGCGTGCGGGCGCTGCCAGCCAATGAGTCTGTGCAGCGGCGCGGCGCGGCCCGGCTCAGCCATATCCCTCCGCCCGCGCGGCTGCCCGGGCCCTTCCCCCCCGCCCGGCTCCGCCTAGTCGGTGCGCGCGCTCCCCCACCCGCGCGGCCCTTTCTCCCTCCGCCGCCCGCCCGCCCGCCACAGCCGCCGCCCGCCCCGGGGTCCCCCACGCACCAGGAGCCGAGAGCGCGAGCGAGCGAGCGGGACCCCACCCCGTGCCGGAGACGCGCCGCCGCCATGGAGCTCATCACGATCCTGGAGAAGACGGTCTCGCCGGGTAGGGGCCAGCACGTGGGGGAGGGACGGGGAGCGGCGGGCGGCAGCCGCCAGGCCCGGGGAGGGCGCGGCCGGGCCTGAGGGGGGAGCGGGCGGGAGCCTGCCCCGGCGCGGCGGGAGAGGGGGCGCGGAGAGGGCCCCGCAGCGGGGATTGGGGCGGGCGGCGCTGGCCGCGGGCTGGGGCCGCTCGGAGGCGCTAGGCCGCGGGGAGCCCGTTTGCCCCGGGCCGGGGGAGGGGGGGGTGGCGGTGGCGGCCCCGGGCCCGGGCAGTGACTGACTCCGGCTCCCCCCCTCCCCGCAGACCGCTCCGAGCTGGAGGCGGCGCAGAAGTTCCTGGAGCAGGCGGCGATCGAGAACCTGGTGAGCGCCCCGCGGAGCGCCCCGCCCTGCCCCGCGCAGGCCGAACCGCCATCAAGGGCGCAGCCCAACTTGCCGGCTCCCAGCCGGGGCGGCGGCCGGCCAATGGGGACGCGCCCGGGAGCCGCGCCGGCCAATGGGGGCGCGGAGCCGGGCCGGGGGAGGGGGAGGGGGGAGCGCGTTAGGCTGCGCGGCGCTGCGTGTGCGGCGATGGGGCCTGCGGGCCATGTGGGGAGACTAGGGTGCGCCCGGGAGAGGCCCCGTAGCTGGGACATGGCCCCCCAGGGCCCTAGGCCCTTCACTCCCCCCCTGCAGAACCTGATCCCGCATCCTGCCCCCTACCCCTGCCATGCTGGGCCTTGACCCTTCTCTGCCTGCTCTCAATCCCCCCACTGCTCCCCTAGGCCGGTCCATTCCTTCTGCACTTCGCCAGGCCTTCTGATTGTCTTATTCTTGGCCCTTCATTTTTCTCTTTCCTCTTCCAGCGTCTGGATCCTATTTACCTTTCATTCTAGTCCCCTTTTTACTCTTAAAAGGACCTTCACTCTGTTCTGAACTAGGCACTTCTCCCCCCCCCCCCCACACTTGTGTGTGGCCCAGATGAGGTTGAGATAGAGGATGAAGGTGTTACCAATGTTGGGAGCCCTGTGGTCCACTGCCCTGGGTGGCGTTAGAGCACATTTAGAATGTATTTAAGAGAAATGACAGGCTGGGGGGTCACTTTGTTCCAGAGGGAAAGGGTACTCAAAAATCTGCAAACGACACACTTTCATTAGCGTGTTTATGAACTCTTAGCATCGTTCACACATGCACATACTAAAATCAAGAGAGGATTAAGTTAAAAATATGGCCTACCATTAATGTATGTTGTCTGTGTAATCAAGGCCCAACATTACAACTATTACACTAAAATAAGGGTGTATGGGTCTGATTCTTAGAATTGCTATTCTGCTTTCATCTTTGAGGCAATCTCTGGTTCTTGTGTGAGTGATTAAAAATGGGTGAATTATTGCATTCCTCTTTGCTACTGTGAAGGTTAGTTGTCACCGACTTGTCTGATGGATTGGAGGTAATAACTGAGTGTTTAATTTTTTGGCAACCATATACATTCTTTCCTCTCCACCAGCATAAATTGACAACCTAGGCAGGTTACTTGTATATAATTTAATGTTAAAGGTTTGTGAAACCTGGTAATCAAAGTTGCTTACAGTGGGGGTTACAGTTTTATATTGGTTCCAATTCTCTGTTTAATGAATCATAGCCCTCCACTGAAATATGAGGTTTTTTCTGCCTTTATTTTAGGACTCTTGCTGAGTCTTCCTGCAGTGCTTCTGTGTGTGGAAGCTGTGAGAACGGGTACACTGCAATTGGGTTTGGGTCTGTAGTCTAGAAAAATTAAATAAATTCTAAATTAAAATTGTGAGTTTGGGCCTAGAATGAATAAAGCTATTGTCAGTAGCTTTAAAAAAAAAACAAAACACCTAACCATTTGAGGGAGGCAGGTGTGAGAATAAATAACAGGTGACTGCTGGCTACTCTTACTTTTAGTGGATTTTCCTTGCATAGTCTTCATCAAGTGTATGGCATTTTGGGAGTTCTGCCCACTGTTTCCCTTCAGGGGATGTGTGTGTCCCTGTAGCATTTTCACTTTCTATGCCAAAAACATCCCTTTCCTGAAAGCTTTCCCCATTTTTAATTTAATCCAGCCTTGCAAAATTTTGTGTCTCAAATATGAATACATTTTTGATGGATAAGTAAAATTAGCTTTTTCATTATGGTAAAAAGTGAACAAGTATATTTTGTGCCGGGGGCATTGCATTTTTCAGGATATTTTTGCAAGACTGTTTTAGCTTAAAATGGTGGGTTTAAACTATATATTTGTTTATAAACTCTGCAGTTTGGGTATTAAAACAGATTATTGGATAACTATATTTAACTTTTTTAGGTGATATTTTGGACCAGGGAGAACACAAGTTCTTCTGTCCTCAATACTGCCTTAAAAATTGTTGCCTAGCTACTTTTAGATAGGTTTCAGAGTAGCAGCCGTGTTAGTCTGTATCCGCAAAAAGAACAGGAGTACTTGTGGCACCTTAGAGACTAACAAATTCATTTCAGCATGAGCTCACGAAAGCTCATGCTGAAATAAATTTGTTAGTCTCTAAGGTGCCACAAGTACTCCTGTTCTTTTTACTTTTAGATAGTCTTTCTTAGGCCCTGGTTTCCAATAGAAATTTTGTTTGCATTAACTGCGAGTGCAGTTGCACCAATTAAAAAGATTGGTTAAATGCTAGTATAAAGCAGGCAAAACCGTTTCAGGAAGACTTGTTTCCACCATGTCTGAATCACTTTTGTATGAATTGATATTGAAACCAGTGCAGCTGCATCGAAAAACACATACACAATTTTTAGTGGAGACAATGCTTTGGTCAGTCTTGGCACAAGAGCTGCACTAGTGGAGCTCTTTCTCCATACCACACAAAGCAAAAGTGTATCAAATGTCAAGCTGCCAAATTGCAACTAGTTGGAATACTAAGGACTTTTTCACTAGTTGTTACCAAAATCAAACAGTACAAATGCAGGTGTTGATAAACAAATGTGAAATAGCCCTGCATAAATAATACCTTTGACATCAGAGAAATCGTGTAATAAACTTACTCTTACAGAAATATTTTTACTGTATATAAAGCACCCGATTTGAGCTTTTAAAAACATTTAAAAATTCCAAAAGGAAACTGGCTTGATGCTCCCCTTGGAAAAAATAATTTGCTTTATTTGATGTGACATTTAAATTTATGTTTAATTTTAAAAAACCACAGATAATCTTGGATGAAATAGGCCTTGGAATAGGACCTGAGTGCTTTATTTAAAGGAGTACTTTAAACAGACAGAAGGATCGTGGAAGGTAACTGAGTCTCTGAAGTAATCTGAAAAAATCCAACATCTAGTTACGTTACTTTCCAGTAGTTCTAATTAGGAGCTTAACATTCATAATCTTGGGATAAAACACAGTCGTATGGTAGCAGTTGTTTGGTTGGGTAAAAGTTTAATTCTCTTTAGTTAGAAAAACCTAATGGAACAGATTCTGATTAAGAGCAGATTAGAGAAGTATGTATTTGTATCCATTAATAAGCATGTTTTCTTCTCCTGACCCAGCCCACTTTCCTTGTGGAACTGTCCAGAGTGCTGGCAAATCCAGGGAACAGCCAGGTTGCCAGAGTTGCAGCTGGTTTACAGATCAAGAACTCTTTGACGTCTAAGGACCCAGATATCAAGGCCCAGTACCAACAGAGATGGCTTGCAATCGATGCCAATGCCCGCAGGGAAGTCAAGAACTATGTAAGTAACTTCTGTACTTCAGTGAATTCCATTTTTGTCCATTCACTTCCAAACTGCTTATCATTTTTCCAACAGTATGTCTGAGAAATGAACATTTGATTTGTTTCTCACTGTTTGAAAAATCGTTATGTTTCTTGCTATTATGGAGCAATGAACCTCATTTGTACTTAATACTTTGTTGCTGTAGCACCTTTAATCTGAGGAGCTGTTTCATAAGCATTAAATTGCAGAACACACCTGAGAGATAGCTAAAATACAGAAGAGGGAACAAGTTCACCAACTCTGTAATGCAGCTATCTCTGGAGTATAGAACACAGCACTGTGGGTTTTTTTTAATTTCTTGTAAATTGAAGTCTAGGGCTGTGTTGCTTTAGTTCAGGCGTTCTCAAACCGTGATATGTGTACCTCTGGGGGTACATGAGACCTCTCTGGGGGGATACATGGGAGAAATTGTGTAAAGGTGGATTTTATTTATTATTTATTTATGTTCATAATAGGCTACTCACATGAAGCTTTAAAACTCCAGGGGAATTTGTGTTATAAAATACGGTAGTTAATTTTTTTTCAAGATATACCAATGAGAACACAGAGACACTGACATACAGAGCCCTGACCTCCAAACACCGTACACCATGGGTTCAGTTGCCCAGCAACTGTCCAGTCTAACAGCTCGGAACTTAGTCAAGGTTTTTTTGTTTTTTTTTTCAGTTGTATATGTCGCACTATAACTATATCTCTATGTAACTGTGAACTAAGGGCAAATGGCTAAAGACCAGGTAGTGTTAGGAAGAACACCCAACGTATCAGTGATGAGAATGGTGGGGGTATGTGGGCATCTGGTAGATCTGGAATGGGGTATGCAATAAGAACCTCTACTTCAGTTAATCCTCTCAAATGCTTGCAGCCTGTTAAGTACTCTTCCAGCAATGATGAGATTGGGATGTGTAAAATACGTGACAAATGTCTACTTCTGATGCTTAAATAAGCAATGTTGGATAGTGCTTAGGGAAGAATAATATGTCTAGTACTCGTTAAGATAATGTTAGAGGGTAGGTTTTTCCACCTCTGTTCTGCTACTAGTTTTTCTCTTCCTTACCATGAAAAGAAGTGGGATTTGCTATTGGAGCATGGTGCTTGAAGGAGGAATTATAGGTGAGGTTTTGGGGCAAAAACTGAGACTGCTTTTGTATTTTGTTAAAGCATTGTTCAGAAGCATATGAATAGCCAGACCGAAAGACTTCAGAATGGTGAACTGCGATTCCAGACTTTTTGAAGGACATAGTTTTCATCACTAGTAGTTTACAGATGCATTGGGATTTGATTTTTATTCTTCATACTTGAACAGTTTCTTCAAATTTTTTTTAACCGTGTTAATTGTCGTGTACATTGTGAAATCTCTGAGACAGGGACTGTGTGTGTGTGTGTGTACACACGCACGTACACTGGACCTAGCATACTGAGTGTTTGCAGAATACAGTTAAAAACAGTTACCGAAATTCCAGATGCTGAAAGCTACCGCTAAGTTTTGTAAAGATGTGGAGTGTCTTTGTAATCTGTCAAGCTTCAAGCTATGACCTTTGTCAGAGGAGATGGCAAGAGATTTTAGCTGTGCTAGCAAGTGGTTAGCATGAAGAGACATAATGCTGGCCTGGCAATAATGACTTTCCAGCAGATAACTGCTATATTCTTTAATGACAATTGGTCGTGCGTTCTCAACCAGGGAGTCCTTTGTGCTGGTTATCTTTTTGACTTTAGAAGATGTATGTGCACTTGGATCTATGCAGAACTTTATAATGGGTACATTCTGGGTGCAAATGGACTACCCATTCTGCATAATCATTTGTCTGGGATAATTGGTGTCTTTTAATGTTTAACACTTACACAGTATTCTCCAGAGTAAGGTTGGATGATTAGATATTTTGTGATAATTTAACTTTTTTCAGTTATTACTTCCAATGGGGAAAAGAAGGGGTAATGCTGTTTTGATGTTTTTTACTTCAATTGACAAATGTGTGACAGGAAATTTAGTATTTTTTGTTTTTTGGTAACAGTATGATTACAGAATAACAGATCATCCCTAGTTTAGGAGCTGCAGTGTTGTAGTATGTTGAAGAAAACTCATTAGTTTCATTTGCCTTTAATACTGTCCCTGCAAAGAATTAAAGTAATCATCCTTTACTCATTGTTATTGGATCATTTGGTGCAAGTGATCTACTGAGAGAACTTTTTGATTTAAGATTCCTGATGACTAGCTCTTTCTTATAAGAACATTCTCAAAGTTTTTTTGCACTACCCTTTTTCCTGTTTAGAAGTTAAGTGGGAGTTGTGACAGAGAAGGCAATTTGCTGCAATATCTTTGGGAGAGCTTATTGAACTAAATTTAAATAGCTTTGAAGTCCATTGTATTATGAATGAAAAGTGTATATATTATTGTGGGATTATATGTGACGTCTCTGGGGAGGAGACTTGGCCAATGTAAAACCTGGGAAGTTCCAAAGTACTGTTTTAAACAACATGCCAGATAAGAAGGAACTTGGGGACAAACAAAATTAAATGGGTTTCCTAGGAGACACCTGGGCTGGGTAGGGAAGGGGTGAATGCAAGTTCCCACCTCCAGACCCAACCTTTTGAAGCTACACCCTGAAGAGAGAACCATTGTCTGACTGATTACATGTTAATGGTCTCTAAAGATCAAAGACCCAAGCTGTATATAAAAAAGAGATTGACTTGTCATGAATGTGCTTGTTCTGGGTTAAAAGCTGGTATGAACTTATAACCACAAGTAAAAAAAACCTGTGATAGGATTTGAAGGCCTGATTGCCTGCTAGATCCCTTGTTGGAGTGGGGGGGGGGTCATTTCTGGTAAGCTTATTAGTGTGCATGTGGGTTATTGTTTTTAATGTATTTTCTCCTATGCTTTCACTTTAAGAATAAATGTACTTGCTTAGAAAGGGCTGTGTGGTTGCTTAAAACTGGGCAATTACAAAGCCTTTGGAGAGAGAGCAACATGCAGATGCTGACCAGTTACGGCAGATTGGTTTGCTGGGAAACTCAGTTTAGACTGGGGACTGTGCAGTGTGGAAAAACACTGATCAGGATGGAGAGAGATGTGTCTCCATCCAAAAGAGGTGATGGCTGGGAGCCAAAAGCCTAATAGTGGATGTCCATGCTGGATCACAGAGCGGGAATACAAGTGCAGTTGACCTAAACAGTGATGAGAGAGTATTGACCAATTACTACTGTCTGATATCAGTGACCTAATGTGAAATGAGTTGGTGAATCAGTCCGATTCCAATCATAAAATCACTTCTACATTTGGCTCCAACTGGTATTGTGAATACCAAACATTGAATGGACATGGAAGCTTTTCCCCTCGTTCCTAAGGCTCAGCTAAGACAATAGTGGTAGGTAGCTTGGGAGAACCTTGCAATACCACCAACAGTGCTGTACCTATTGTATGGACAAATGGAAGATCTAAATATCCAAGGCTGAGTGTTCGGCAATTACTAAAATTATTTTTTTTTAAGGGAGTTATTTGCCGAAGTGGAGAGTACAAAATGTCTTTGCTGCTGAGCAAAGACTAGAAAGACTGTTCAGCAAGTCAACCAGTTAGAGTAAACAGGTTTAATTTGTGCCATACTACTCAGCCAGAAGCAGTTCAGTGCTTCCTCTTGGGACAGTCTGACTTAGAGATTCAACTATAACAGAAATTTAAAATATTATTCACCCCCACTTAAAGATCATTTTCTCATAAGCTGTCCAGTTAGATTTTTGATTGGGAATGCTATTTATCCAATTTTTTTGATTAATTTTATAATATAAAATAATAACAATAATTGGAGATATACCAATCTCCTAGAACTGGAAGGGACCTTGAAAGGTCATCGAGTCCAGCCCCCTGCCTTCACTAGCAGGACCAGTTTTTGCCCCAGATCCCTAAGTGGCCTCATCAAGGATTGAACTCACAGCCCTGGGTTTAGCAGGCCAGTGCTCAAACCACTGAGCTATCCCTCCCCCCCTGGATGAAAACTTTGATTAGTTTTCATAATAAAAAATACAAAGAAGTAAATGACTCTCAGCATGTATATGTTTACCAAATGCTGCCCATTTCACAGGATATCCAATACAGTTATGCAACTTTATAACTCATCAAAGCTGCAACCAGGCAATAGAGAATTGGACAATAATAAACAGGCATAACATGTTAGGGTGGGGGGAGTAACAATTTTTAAAAAACTTACATGCACAGACACAATAAGGAAGGAGGGGGTGGGAAGCAGAGAGGTCAGGTGGAATGGAAGTTGAGCATTGTTTGAGCCATTTCAGCATTCTTTGTCAAGTGTATCAAGAAATAGGGTCCAGATTACTTGAAATCATGTAATTCTTCTCTAAGTTGAAAAGCTTTCTTTTGTGGATAATTTTTCTGATTTATAATCTTATATCAGAGAAAGGGGAATTGTTCCCTTCATGGTTCATCGTATATGGGCACTCTTCATAGAATATGAAGGGTGTCTTAGAGAAATGTATTTAATCATGCAGACAAATCCTGCTGCCTGGAGGGGGTAAACCATGACCCTGTCAATATAGGGGCAAACTCATTTCAGTTGCTGGGGTTAATGCTTGTTTGTAGAAGGAAAGGTGAAATTTACCTGTTTTAATCCCATGTTTGCGGGTAAAAATAAAATTGATCAGCTAACTCATGCTAGTTACATTTGCTATACTCTCTCTCTCCTCCCACCCCGTCAAGTAGAGATCTTAGATTCCAATCTTCCTGTATTGGGTCACTGATATCAAATAATAAAAGAGTGTAGACTAGTGAAATTGATTTGGAAAAGTCTGACTAAATTGCTGATGTTTTCTCCACAGGTTTTGCAAACATTGGGTACGGAAACATACAGGCCCAGCTCAGCCTCACAGTGTGTGGCTGGCATTGCCTGTGCCGAGATTCCCATGAACCAGTGGCCTGAACTCATTCCTCAGCTGGTAGCTAATGTTACAAATCAACACAGCACTGAGCACATGAAAGAGTCAACGTTGGAGGCAATTGGTTACATCTGTCAGGATATTGTAAGTGCCTTCTCTTGAATATATGCTATGCAGTGTCCTCTTTCCTCACCCTTTCTCCTGTCTAAACTTCTTTTCTCTAGACAACCCCTCTAGGCTGTTTTGTTGTCTGCGGGTTTAGGATGCCTATACTAAGAGAGGCAGCAGAATGATTCCCCACAAAACCCACGGATGAGACCAAAGTGCAAAGAGTGGCATCTGAAGGAAGAATTGACCTGGTTTCGCAACATAAATCCAGGTCATCTTTACTAAAGTGCAGATTTAATCATGGAGTGTGCATGGTGTTCAGCCTATGGAGCTGGGTGCCATTTTAAGAACCCAGATAAATGTCCTGATGAGTCAAATGATTACAACTGAGTGGTAAATCCTTACTGAGGTTGTCTCTGGGGACTCAAAAGTCTAAATTATTTCATTAGATCATGGGCTGGGCTCAGTATCTTCTATATTTTGACACAAATATTTTGCTCTATACAGCACCTTCCAGCCAAGGACCTTAAGAAAACAGCGGTCACAATTTTTATAGACAACTTGTTTTTAGTATCAGACTGTGTTGTGTGTGTATATAGGACAAGTGGCTGATCTGAACTGCACTTAAAAACCCTGTGTTCTGACCTAAGGCTGAAAACAAAAACTGGCTTCCTGCCTGTTTCTGTGTAAATGCCATTGAATGGTTGTTTTGCCCCTTATTACACTTTGGAAAGAGTACAGATGTGTTCCTTCTGAAGTGTACAGTGCAGTACATCTAGTTCATCAGACAGAGAAGTTTATAAAAGCAATGGTCTAGATAGCCATCACACAGAAAACTTGCTTTCCTTGTGCAAGGCAGGAGGATCTGGTCTCACTTTTCAATCTATGGTCAAACATCTTGTCAGTCAGTGTGTAATAGGATAAACATGTTTTCCCCTTCTGCTATTCGTGCAGCAAGTGAGATATTTTAGGTGGTGTCCCTTTTACAGGAGAAAGGATGGAATATTGGAATCAAAGTTTGGGAAGCTTCCGTGGTAGATGGAGAGGTCTGAAGAACGTGTAATGACTGCAGAAGGCGGGTCCCCTCCTTGAAGAGGAGAGAGACAGGGAGCAGGCAGTGAGGGAAGCCTCATAGGGTAAAATGAAGAAACAGTATCAGAAGTGTCAGTGAGGACAGGGAGTGGAAGAAACCAACAAAAATAAGGCAGGAGGAGAGACCAGAGGAAAAACAGATTTTGAAAGCGACCTGAAAAGATAAGTGTGCCTCTTGCTGCACTGAGTGTCTGAAGGGTTTGAATTGCTGCCTGACTGATTTGAATTGAAAACTAAAAATTCTGTCAGTAATAAGTTCTGGGGCAAGTAAACAGGCTTGGGAGGGGAAAATACTGGTACTGAGATACATAAAATGAAGAGGTGATTCAAAGTTGCAATCACTACTACTAGAATAGAGGGGCTTCAGGTCAACCATCATCAGTTACAAATACACCCAGGATTTCTAAGTGCATGTCAGCCGTTTGTCTGGAAGACAGCAAGTAATTAAGCTTCACTAATCCATAGTGGATTTGTTTGATTGTCCTGGGTTGCTGAACAGAATTTTTCCCCTTTACGCTGCTTTGTATTGTTCCTCAATGTGATATTGATAAATCCTAACACAATTTAGGGGCCATTGGGAATTTGCATTCCAGATACTCTTTTTTTCCTGTGGTATAAGCGGTGCTGTTCTGTATCCCTCCAACCCTGAATGATTAACCTCTACTACCTCTTTTGGTTATAGCTGTCCTTCCTTGCTACTGATCCTTGCATGATCCACTGCCAGTATATCAAATGTGGGCCTATTGGTGACACAGTGGTAGGGGTATGACCACTGATGTATGCCTCTGCTCAAATGGTAATAGAGTGGAAATTGGCAGTCGTTTGAACTCACTATAACATAGCTGAATGAAGCAGTCTGAGGCTTGCTGACTTGAAGCACAGTGGTAATATTTAATTTTTATTTTTAATATTTGGCACTTGTGATTTAAACTCTGGAATGTATTTGCTGTTCAGGTGCAGCAGACTGTGCCCTCTTTAAGGATGCACTGCCTTGGTGTCACAGTGAGGTGTTAAGTTGCTCATATTTGACCCCTAGTGTTTCTAGTGAACAAAAGGCCTTTTGGCCTTAAAGGATTTGAATTTCCTCTGCCTGTAGAATTCATTGCCAAACCATATGAAGGGGGGAAAACTTGATACATAGGGGAGCAGGCACCTGAAAAGCGGAGTTGCAATCTGCAAGCCATCAGATAACTTCACCACTATTTATTCCTTGTTTCAGGATCCAGAGCAGCTTCAGGACAAATCCAATGAAATTCTCACAGCCATTATCCAAGGGATGCGAAAGGAAGAGCCCAGTAACAATGTGAAGCTAGCAGCTACTAATGCACTCTTGAACTCTTTGGAATTCACCAAAGCAAACTTTGACAAAGAGGTGAGTAAAGGAAGCAACCGAATTCTGGGTGCGAAAGGGAAGGAGTGAATCCATGGTCTATGATGAGAAATCATGCACCACGCTGAATTTTGCTTGATGCATAATTCCCTTGGAGCTGAGACTTGGGTTCACGTCTGTAAAATTAGTTTTAAAGACTGCTGTGGTGCAGAAATACTGGGGAAGTGTTTGGAGAAGACATAAAATGAAAAAGGAGCATCACTGACTTTTTTGGCTAAATATGTACTGAACTTAGGGTTTAGCCTGTTATACATTCTGTGTCCTAATCAAACTCTGCTCTCTGCAATGTTGTTGTAGCCTAAGGGCAAGTCTGTACTACAGAATTCAGTCAACCTAAGTTACCTCCTCGGATAGCCATCACAGTAATTAAATTGCTTTGCATGTTCACACTATGCTCTTTGTGTCGACTGTGTGTGTCCTCACCAGGGGCGTTTCCACCAATTTAAAATCTGCAAGGGCATTAAAGTAGGAACACCCCTCATATTCCTACCATAGAGATTTAATGGAAAATGGAACTAGTAATTAAACTTTTATCTTGAGATGCTCTCTTAATAAAAACCTTTCCCTAGTCAACCATTCAGCTGTTGTTGATTTCTATCGGTGCCTTAACGTTTGATGAGCTGGTTGAGCGTAATCTGTTCAGATTGCATTTGTAGTGGACTTCTGCCCTCTAAATGGGCCTGGGAGTAGTAAATAGAATGTTAAATTATTATATTCCCTATCTCCTCTTAACACCTCCCAGAAAATTAGTGTACCAGCTAAATCAGCTTTTGACACATTTTGTAATAATTGCTGAAATAATCTAGGAGACAATAGCTTTTAAAAAACAAACAAGCAACAAAACCTTACTTTCCTTAGTGCTGTGACCATATTTTTTTCTGATTAGAGCAACGTACCTACTTGGATGTGACATTCAAATTTGGGATTCACAATTGCAGTGGGCTCTTTATCACTTGGAAATAATTATGAAAACGCTGTGTGGCAAGTGGCTACCTATATCCTAGCTCTTGTAGCAATGTAATGTTGGTGGCAATAATTGCTGAGAAGATCAGGTGCTCTCCGAGTCAAAGAATTAAAATATAATCCTGTCGGAAGATTTTTAAACCCTTTTGCATAATACACTTCTAATTCTTTTATTTCTTTTGCAGTCTGAAAGGCACTTTATTATGCAAGTAGTCTGTGAAGCAACGCAATGTCCAGATACGAGGGTAAGTGATGATATAACGTCTTGAACTGTCTGTCGCTGCACCATCCAGTGACCTCTAGAATTTTAAGTGTTACATTTAAAGAAATAGTGCTGTATGAATAAGGTATAAACTCATTTTAATTGGCCTGTGGAGTAATTTTAATCACTAATAATTCGCATTGATTTTTGCTTCCCTTTGTTTTAGTTGTGCTATGTTTAGGCTACAAACATGCTAATATTGAGTATTAGTTCCTGAAGAGAGTGTTTGACAGTTGCATGAATTCTGCATCGAGAGTAACATTTTCTTGCTGTGCTCAGAAAAACGACACATTTGTTGACCCACTTCCTTCTCTGACAGGTACGAGTGGCTGCCTTACAGAACTTGGTGAAGATAATGTCCCTTTATTATCAGTATATGGAAACATATATGGGTCCTGCTCTTTTTGCTGTGAGTACTGCAAATCAAAAATGGAATAGTGGCTTAACTCCAGCGTGCTCATGCTTATAAACCAAGGGACAGGAACCAAGAAAATTGCTCCCCGTGTCTCCCACTCCAACCCCTGCAGTGCAAGAACTGGAGAGAGAAGGATGGCCTTCCACTCATGTTTCCCCCCTTGTACGGACATCCTCTTCTGCAATTATATCTGTTTAATTACATCAGTGTTGCGGTGGTCACATTTTACAGACGGAGTTAGATGACATGCACCCAAGGTTTTGTCGTTACTGGCAGAGCTGGGAATAGAGCCCTGAACTCCTGATTCTTGGTCCCTCTGTGTTAAGTGGATTGTAAAATAACTAATCCCAAATGTAGGTAATCTAAGAAACACTCAGATACTCTTAGAAGTTCCTTATGCTTTCCCCATCCCTTTACCCAGGACTGGATTTTTGCGTATTTGTTTAAAGTAGGACTTCCCTGCCACTCCACTTGTGTGAAAAGAAAATTGGTTTTCTGGCCCTTTCTCATTGGAATTTTGTCTCCCATTTCTTCTATGTGGCAGTTGCTACTAGAGGATGGTTGGGCACTTAGGTTTTTAAAACTGCATATTCAGAAATCACCTGTCAGTGCTGTAGTCACAGGGGAACTGGGCCTGGCCCTTTTCATTGCCTGTTCTTTTACCGGCTTAGGGCACTAAAGGCTGAGTCTAAATATAAACGTGGTCTCCACGTTAGCTGCCTGGTATGGCTGCGGCTTTGCGTGAATTTTATTTTTTTACAGGAGTGCCTGCTTTTCATTTTAATGTCTATAGCACTTCTCTTCCTGAACAATTGCAAAACATTTCAAGCTGGATACTTATAGTACCACTATAATGCAGCCACTTATGGGACAGAGCACTGCAGCTAACTAGCATATAGCATTACATAGTAGTGAAGGGGGAACTGGAGAAGATGGAGAGGATACAGTTAGAAATTCTTGCATAGGGACCTGCTGTTTTTTACATTCAAGATGTCTTGATTATGAAGGTATTGCCCAGGTTTGGTGGTACATAAGAGTGTGGTGTGGAGACAGAAGGCAACCTACGACATGGAAAAATCTAGAGATATTGGTGATGTTTGTGAATTTTGTGTATTCCATTATTTATCTGGAATTAATGTAGGCTTACTGTCCCTTCAAAATAGTTCCATCTACAATATGTGGTTCTTTCGCTGAGACCTAGATAAAAAATCCTAAATCCTCTGCCTGGATTTTAAAGATTCTATGGCTCTTTAGTAAGAACGGAAGGTTTTTGGTGTAACCCTATCTTTTTGTGGGGCGGGGGGGAGGTAAGGTCTCTCTACAAACACCCCTATTCCAATCAAATCCATGTAACCAATGCCTGGAGTCACATCTCTGTTAGTGCTTGGTACTGTGAACATTTGTATCTAAGCAGTGCGCGTGAGCAATTGGTTGCTATTCTGCAGTCCTTAAACGCGATTCTCCCTATTGCCCAGTCATACTCTCTCTTGAAATGTGGAGGTATTGTTTAGCAGCTGCCTCCACTTGGAACTTGCATTGGCATAGCTACATCTCTCTGGAGTGTAGATTTTTCACACCCCTGTAAGTCATCGCTATATATACCCACCCTCAGTGTAAACAGTGCTAGTTCGACAAAAGAAATCTTCTGTTGACTTACCTACCGTTTCTTGGGGAGGTGGATTACCTATGCCAAGAGGCGAACCTCTCCAGCTGGCATAGGTAGGGTCCATACTGTAGTGTTTCCAGTGTAGACAAGCCCTAAGAAAGACGAGCTCTCTCTCAAGCTGCCTCTTGTTTCAGGATGACTAGGTTCCTGTACCGTGCTGCCAGTATATGGCGTCAGAATGACTTTTGCTAAAATGTCCCCTTTTTCTCTATCTCATGTTTCTGAAGATCACAATTGAAGCAATGAAAAGTGACATTGACGAGGTGGCTCTGCAGGGAATAGAATTCTGGTCAAACGTCTGTGATGAGGAAATGGATCTGGCTATTGAAGCATCTGAGGTGAGCTTGGAATTGGTGTTTGTGGGGATCGGTGTTAGTGAGTAAAACAAGTAACCATTGTTTCAAACATTAAAAAGGAGGGACTGAACCAGGTCTGGAAGCGCCTTTGTTTTTCCAAGGTGCGATTTTTATTAAAGAGCTGTGTCTGAACCCTTGTGTAGCAGTCCTAGGTCCATGATGAGAGATCATGCACCACTCTGAGTATTAAGTGATGCATATCTATTATGGAAGCTGAGACTTGAGGCTGCATGGTATGCAAGGCAATATATCATCCATTTCGGGTTGCTGTCTTTATGAAGAGCGATTCAGTAGCAAACTTCTCATTCACTGGCTAGACTTATGGATGTCTGTCAAGAGTTTACAAGTAACCTTTTGTATTTGCAAGTATCTCGAGTTTGTTTAGCAGCAGTAAAAGCTTTTTCTCAGCTCATTGTTTTTGGCCAATAATTTGCTCTGTCCTTGACATGCTGCCAAAATATTTCTGGGTTTGAGTGCCTTGGAAATATTTACAGTCGGAGCACAAGTTTCAGGAGTGTTTCCATTGTAAGTGCCTTTGTAAGGTCTCAAAATTTGTATCCATCAGGCTGAAATTCTTCAGGCTCAGCGGTTCTCTTGAGGTAAAATTTTGGGGAAAGCTGGAGCAAAATGCTTCTGCTGTTCTGAGATGGGACTAGAACAGGACTTAATTTTTTTAAAATAATGAACAAAAGCGTTCTAGTACCAGAATGGCTGGGATTTGAAACTCAACAGGGCTAAAGAGTGTCTTCGAATATTCCAGTGAAATTAGGTTATGGTTTTGGTTATTTGAAAGCGTTTGTAAAGTGGGCATGATTTTTCACATTCTTTAAAGACAAGTGAGGTCCCATATGTGTGGCTGCATAGTGAACACACGCATTGGTTTGCACGTTACGTTGAGCTTTGTGCATAAAGTTCTCAGCACCTTGGAAAACTTAGATCTCTCGCCTCATTAAGGCTCATTGGAGCCCTTCCTTGGTCCTTCTACTGAACAGGGCCAAATGAGTATTTTTTTAGGCTGAGTTTCCTTAGCTCTGTGAATAATAATGCTGTCTGTACCATGAAACAATGACATGACTTAGGAGTTCAGTGATACTGGCACCAGTAGTTTACCTCTAGGAACGTTTAAAGGGTTACTCTTGCATTGTGTATAACACATGAGATTTATGGTTTGGTTATAAAAAGCAATTGGCTAAAATAAAAGTACCGGGTAGTTCTTATTCTTTAGGGTGGATGGATTGAAAAGGAAAATGGTGTCTTGTTCTTCATGCAGATGCTCTTTCTTTCCAAAAAGTCTTAGTGTAAACTTCCTTCTTTAAAGGGAGCTAAATGTATTTTTCCTGCTGCATGCTCAAAATAGCAAGGGTAAAGGGACAGTCAGCACAGAGGTCTAATCTGTATGCTAAGTGCCTCTTACCCTTCCTGTTTGGAGGCATTTAGTAATTGTTTAATTTGTAAATATTTGCAGTTTGTCTTCAACATGTTTGTGTAGTGTGGGGAGTGGCAGCATGCACTTGCCGGGTAGCAAACTGAGCATGTGCATCAAACATTTAACTAGAGTAGAATTCAAGGAGTCCTCCTGGGAAAAGAGTTCCAGCTTTTGCTGGTGATTTTACAGCATAAAGTGGATAACTTAAAATCTAATTCAGTTTGATTTTTTTCAGAAGGAAAAGTGTTTCTGTGCAGCAATTGAGGATTGTTTTGTAACCTTTCTTTCTAGGCAGCAGAGCAAGGAAGGCCTCCAGAGCATACTAGCAAATTTTATGCTAAGGGAGCACTACAGTATCTGGTCCCAATTCTCACACAGACACTAACTAAACAGGTGAGTTTGGAGGTTCCTTACTATGCATTGTCTGGAGTTGTCTGTATGCACCAAGAACCTTACACTTACGTGGTACCAGCCTTACGTTACACAAGCAATTGCTGGAATGCTGTCAGTCTAACTATGTAGGATAGAATGCCATTAGTTAAATGTGGCCCCTGGTCATTGAATCAGCATTCTATTTTCATAGATGATTCACTAATGAACTGGGACTGGAAGATCCTTTAGGCTCTTTATAGAGTTGAGATAAAGGCATGCTTGTTCTGAACACCTCATGTAGCAGTCCTTGGTCTATGATGAGACATCATGCACCACTCTGACTGAATGATGCATTATTTGTGAAAGCTGAGACTTGAGGCTGCAGTGAAGCTGGTTCCAGCCACTTGAGGTGGTTTCATTATTGTACAACATTTCATTAAGGCAAGTTTCCCTTTCTGATTACTGAAGGCTTTTGATAGGTCATCATGAGGCTGCAGTATCATTTAGCACAAAGTGTTTAGTGTTTGTGGAATTAAAAACAGGACATCAAGGTTTTGTTTGCCTCATTTAGAACCCTTTTTTTTTTTAAAAAAAACCTTAAATTCTAAGCTCGGAGTACCACATTTTACCACACTTATTTGTTTTTATGAGGACTTCTCAGGGGCTAATTTAGACTGTGGAACAAACCGTATCCAAACGAAATCACTTGCTGTACCGAGTCTGTTTAACATGATATTAAATAACAGTTAAAAAATCCACGTAGTATCAAGTTCCTTTGTCAAGTTTGAGAGAGACTAGGAAATGGCTGTAATTTTTAATGGCTGTTATGTTTGAGATTGCTTCCTTGTTCCATGTTTTAGTGCCAACTGCCTGAATAAGTAGTTCAATTACAGGAGGCTGTAAGGTTGTTAAAGAACCAATCAGGAAACATAAGTCATCCTCAGATGTGCACCTTCAAAGGAGTTAGGTTAACAATGGCAGGGCCATCAGCTGGAGGGAGAAGCTACCTAACTGGTTCCATCCACGCTAGAATGGGTTACTCTTCCAAAGGCTAAGCCTGGGGTCAAAGGAGACCCAAACTCTCAGACCCTAGAAAAGGGTGTGGTGTTGGGGGGTCTAGAAGAGGCTACTTACTGAGTGTGTCATGAACTGCCGCACAGAGAAACACTGTGGGTCGGACACACTGCTTCGTCCTGACAGAGATGGAGTTAGCTGGCAAAAGAGAACTTGCAAAGGTGTAGGTCAGTGGTTCTCAAACTTTTCTTTTCGCGGACCACTTGAAAATTGCTGAGGGTCTCAGCAAACCACTTAATAATCTTTCTAAATGTTGTTTGTACCGTTAGCTAGCTATTGTAAAGCGCCTTGGATAAAAGCGCTATATTAAACCCTTAATTATTAACTTTTTTTGTTCTACAAATAAAAGCACACAACTCCTATTTTAAAATCAGTAGTCTTACCTTTCTAATGCGATGGATGTGCCTTCTCTCCCCCGCTGCGGCAGCCCCCTAGGGCTGGGAAGGAGGGCGGGGTCTCTCCCCCGCTGCAGCAGCCCCCGAGCTGGGGCTGGGAAGGAGGGCGGGGTCTCTCCCCTGCTGCGGCAGCCCCCTACCTGGGGCTGGGAAGGAGGGCGGGGTCTCTTCCCCCCCCCCCCACTGCTGCAGCCCTGGAGCTGGGTAAAGTCACATCTTTGGCTGCCACAGCTCTCCATGTCCCAAATTCCCCCCACCCCCTCTTCTTACCCCACTGCCCCCTCCCACCTACCCTTTATTCCCCCCAAGGCCATCACCTCGCCTTACATGTGCATCTTCTCCAGGGTCCAGGCACCTAATTAGTGGAGCCATGCCTGCGCGGCTCCACTAATTAGGTGGGTGGCCCTTCATTCTCTTATGTGCGGCCGCCCAGGTGCACACCTTAGAGGGAACTGTCTGCGGACCACCACAGTTTGAGACCCTCTGGTGTAGGTAATACCCATGCATGTAGACCTTTTATGGTGTTTACGCTTTGATCTAAATGGTTTTATCTTCTGATGAAAGAATAACACTTTGTTTGAAGATGATGTTTGTGTTACTGCAAAATTATGCTCTCATGGGCTTCTGAAGGGAAACTCATACAGGAGCCAAAACAGAGTTAACACAGTTGGGAACCAGGGGGCTGGACCCAGAGATCCATTCTGAGTGGTTGGACCATGTGGTTCCACCTAGAGTAAGACGCCCATCACCTAAAGGGGTGCACCCATGAGAGAATAAAAGGGCTCTAGGGTGCACTTTGCCCAGTAACTGACATTTACTTTTTTAGGTTTGTAATGTGGACTGAATTCATGTCAAAACACAGTCAGTACCTGTTCATATTCCTTGTCCTTGGATCCAGCAAGAAGCAAAGTTCTGGTTGGTAACCGATATTTTTGCTAAGAGTGACCCAAGTGTTCTCTTCCCAGGATGAAAATGATGACGATGACGACTGGAATCCCTGTAAAGCAGCTGGCGTTTGCCTCATGCTTCTGGCAACCTGCTGTGAAGACGACATTGTTCCTCATGTGCTGCCCTTCATTAAAGAACACATTAAAAACCCAGATTGGCGATACAGAGATGCAGCTGTCATGGCTTTTGGGTGTATTTTGGAAGGGCCAGAACCCAACCAGCTCAAACCACTAGTTATTCAGGTCAGACCAAGTTTTTCTTGGAGGTTGGCTTGCTTGAACAAAAATGTTTGACTTAATGTAACTACTTTGAGCACGACCCAGGAAGGGAGATCAGAGATCATGGTTGTGTGTAACCTTTCAGTTTTGCTCAGTTGCTGAACAACCTGCAAAGGAGATTTTTAAGACGGTAAATGTTAGAATTCTAACATGCGGGCGTTTGCATGGATTTGGCAAACTCTTGTGATCGGTTGGAGTAGCTATCCTTAGAGCAGGGCCCCCTTTGTTTGTGCAGCACGTGGAAGGCACACTCAGTCCACACAGCTTTGGTTAGCGCAGGCTTTTAACCCTGTGTATGTTGCCTCTCGCTGTGAGGCAATATGTAGAATCTGAGAATTGAAACTCGTAGGGTTCAGTGCTCCTGGCTTTGTCACTAGGAAATACTTTACTTTATGGGCCTTCTTTACATCCAAAGGTGGCTTCTTAGCTCGGGGGTCCCATTTATTGGTAGACCATGGAATAAATACTCTGAAAAGACCATATGCCCAAACAGCTGCAGGCTTATTGGTATCATGCGAGTGAATTTGGTGTGATTCTGACTTATTACTAACTGTGTGGTTCTGTTCCAGGCCATGCCCACTCTAATAGAACTAATGAAAGATCCTAGTGTGGTGGTTCGAGATACGACGGCGTGGACTGTGGGCAGAATCTGCGAGCTGCTCCCTGAAGCTGCCATCAATGACATTTACCTCGCTCCGCTGTTGCAGTGTCTCATCGAGGGCCTGAGTGCCGAGCCCAGAGTGGCTTCCAATGTGTGCTGGGTAAGGCAGGACTCCACTGTTGTGGGACAATATGGGCTGGGCTTCTACCAGCAGGTGTGGGGTTGAAGGATTTACTTACCAATTCTTGTGAGCAGACCTCCTACGTAAACTAGAGGAGTTCCGCAGCCTATGGGGTACTCCCTTAAATGATGCGAAGAGATGACTGACTTGTTCATCCACCACAAGAAACCTTGTGTGAACGTGCCTCAAGTCTGTAGTGCCGCATGCTGGTGGGACAGGAAAAAAGGAAGGGGGCTGATGGGGGAGACAGCTAACTGGAACGATGCTCAGGAAGGGAACAAGGGTGAAGTTGTCTTCAGTTTGAAAATGCTGGGGAGACGACTCTTCCCTACAAAGACCATGGGGTGTCTGGTAACTGTATAAAAGAGAGGTCTTCAGATGACTTTTTTAGTGCACCCTCTTTTGTATTGTCTAGCCACCCTTCTCAGGCAGCCAAGGCTGCTCATTCAGCTGAGGGGGAGACAGGATATTTTCTCTCCCTATTAGCTCAATATTCTGCCTCTGCAGCACTACTCGAGGAACACGAGATGCATCTCATTCCCTTGCATACATTCAAGTTGTTTTATCGCCAAACCACTGGGCTGGTTTGGCAAGTTCAACTTTACCTTCTTCCTAATGCATGTAATATTAGACCGCCTATCTGAACAAACATGTAGCGTCATTGCAAGGAGGAGGCCTGCCTCACTGCATTTTAACCAATGAACTACTTCTTCTACAGAGTCCTTTTGTTGTGTTCCAGCAGAGATGCGTGAGGATTATGGTGTTAAATCAAGTGTTAGGAGCTGTATAATTAAAATTTTAATTTTCCTTAGTATGTTTTCTCTACTGGTCCCAGGAGCTTAGGGGCCTCTGGTCAGCTCTTCCTGATCCCATTGACCCTGGCAAAGGCTCGTGTTACTGGGGCTTTTTTCTTCTGAAGATGTGAACGAATGTAAATTTTGCAAATTGAAATGAAAATCATAAGGCTTTCACCTGTTCAACTGTTGAGTTTTTGTCCTTTAAGGCAGCTGCAGTCACTGCCTGGCCCTTCAGCTGGCAACGTTAGCCTTCTCTCAGGCCTTGTTTAAAGTGAGATGATAGCACAAGTTAGCTAACAGGTGTCAATTCATAGAGTCAGAACTGTGTGTCTTTAAAGGGTAGGCTATTAACACATCTTATATCCTAGTCTAGACAAGGCCTCAGGCTTCATTATTGCTTTGAAACATCACTATGCTTGGGTAGCTGGCCATGGGGAGGAAGCCATTAGTCCTGCACGTGGCCGCCTTTTTGGGTGACTTTGATGGCTCCTAGTGTTGGTGCGTGGACTTCCTGCCCCTCACTTGCTAATTGACTATAAACAATGGCAAGTTTTCTTCCTGCTATTCAGCTTGTTTCATATTGTGAATTCTCATTCCGCTGACCTTTTCCTATTGTTTTTGGCAAATGAATTTGGCCACACATCGCAGTTTCTCCTAAACCATTGATGCTGCCATGGGAATGAATGGGCAGGCTGACAGATCATTACTTTAAATGTGTCACTTGCAATCCCTTCAACTGGCAAGGCCATGTATGTGGCTGAGCTAGTTTGCTGTTACGATAAACTCATTCCATTGTAGACACTGTGATCTGTTCTGTATTTCAGGCCTTCTCTAGTCTGGCTGAAGCTGCCTATGAAGCTGCAGATGTAGCAGATGATCAAGAAGAGCCAGCAACCTACTGTTTATCCTCCTCGTTTGAGCTAATAGTTCAGAAACTCCTGGAGACCACAGACAGGTACTCTCAAACCAGCTGTCCTAATCTCTGCAGAAATGCCTCTCTTTGGTTTTTTTTTAAATCCCCCTGTCCCACTCCTGTTGCCTCCTAAAACTCATGTGAAGTGATGTGTTAAGGGTGTCAATTCATCATGGCCTAAAGTTTGTGTGAATTGGAGAATCTAATGTCAGTTCCCAAGAGAAAAGTCATATTTGCACATACAGGGATTTTTCCAGTTTTTGGTCTCATTCATCCTTATTGAGATCTCCGGAGCATCCTGTAAATGTATTTTCTCCTCCAGTGCTTTCCTTCAAGTTGTGGAATACCACGTAAAACTGTGTACACAGTCTGAAATGTACAGAGGTCTGCACAGTAGTCAGCAAGCCATTTGAGAGATCCTGTCTGGCCTGAGAGTCACTAAGTAGTCAAGATTGTAGCAAGACAGATTAAAGGTCTCTAGAACTGTCTGTGTGGTGTGACTTTCATCACTGTAGCTTGCATGCACTCAGTGTATTGTGGTGTAGTTTTTACCTAGAGGCCCCACAGCAGATCACAATCGCATTATGCTAAACATGGTATACACACAGTAGCACTGCCCCTGCCCCCAAACAGCTCACAAAAATAGACACGACAGCCATTTTGCAGATGGGGAGTAAGGCACAGAGTAAGTGACGTGCGCACGGACAAATAGGGAGTCTGGCTGATCCAGTAATTGAATGTTGATCTTTTGAGACCTTGCTCTAGTGCTTTAACTACAAGATCAGTCTTTGAGGTGGCCCCTCTAGGGTGGAGGCACATCAGGAGACTGTGTTGAGAAGTTTTCTCTGAAAGTGCTGGCCCTGACTAAATAAAGAACTTCCAGCATCTTTCATTAACACAGATTAATAAAACCAAACTACCAAAAATTGAGCCTAGATTCAAGCCATGGTAATAGTACAGCTATTGCAGTACATATTATAGTACAGATAGATATGTTCAGCTTCTGCTGTAGCATTGAGGTGTAACTTTTACTAATTGGTCAAACAAGGTCTGTATTTAAGCCAGCATGGCCACTGAGAGCAAAAAAAAATAAACAAACTCTTTCTTTCCTTCCCGTTTAGGCCGGATGGACACCAGAATAACCTGCGGAGTGCTGCATATGAAGCTCTGATGGAAATAGTGAAAAACAGTGCCAAGGACTGTTACCCTGCTGTCCAAAAGACGACTTTGGTCATTATGGAGCGGCTGCAGCAAGTGCTGCAGATGGAGGTAGATAGAGGCCAAATTCGCTACCAGGGTCATAGGGCAAATATAATCCTCCGCGGCATAATCACTTCGCTGTATTCTGGCTTTAGTCTCTAGCCAAATGAGTTCTTCTGTTGATTGACTATATAGCAAGTATCTTTTGAGAAACTTGAAGTGGAACAAGCAAGTTTAAAGCTGCATTCCTTCTGGTCCTAGCACTGCCATTGCTGTGGCATCTTAATGTCCATGCTACAACTGCAGAGACCTTTTTTCTAAGTGTTAAAAGAATCTGTTTTTGTTCTCCTACAGTCCCATATCCAGAGCACATCAGACAGAATCCAGTTCAATGATCTTCAGTCTCTACTATGTGCTACTCTACAGGTAAACCACTTTCTTATCAGTCCTGACATCCATGGAGAGGAAATAGGCAGAATCTTGTGAAAAGTTCATGCATCCCAAAGAGTGCACGCTTGCAGATGAAATTTTTAAAATGAAATGCGCTCCTTACACCCAAGTTAGTCTGAAAGGGGCAGAGGAGCTTAAACATGTGAAAGGATGGAGCCTTGCACAACTAAGTGCCTGGTTTAAAAACCAACAAAATACTCTTGTTTTTGTGGGACAGAGCACATCTTACCAGCAATATTTAAAGTAAAATATCTGCAATTTCACACTGGCTGTCATGTTAGTGTAAGATTGAACAATCACTCACTTTTGTCAACACTCATCAAAGAAATTAACAGCTTTAATTTGTGCACTGCTGCTTGTGGTTGAAGTTCAATACTCATTTAAATTTGCACTGAAATTAAACAACTTGGTAAAGAACACCTCACGTGTTTTGGGAGCATTAGCTCATTCCACTTGCTTGCCTAGCCTTAAAGGTTACTGAAAACTGCCATCCTTTTTCTGAGCCACTCTGGAAATCCATCAGACAGTCTTGCTGATATCATGTGATATCTGGCAGCATAGCTTCCTGCTGTCTGTACTGCAAAAGGACTGGAGCTACTGTGGGATCGTGCCTACTGTACGTTTTCCAGCATTACTGTAACTTTTCTAAAGTGCAGTTAATACCTCTGTTTATTACTGGAAAATATTAGCATATTATAAGCTTTAATGCACTTCTTCAAAATACTTTACAGTAGATGAGGATTCAGCATGCTCCATGCAGGATTCAGAAGCAGACCCCGCTCTCTTCTGTATGGTAACATTCCTAGAGGTGTGTTTGAACATCACGTACACTGAAATAAAAGCCGTTACTGAACACCCATCTTTATCTGAAACTCACTTTTTCTCCGCTTTTGTTGTGTGCTCATTATGGGTTCATGACTTCTCCCATTTCCATTAACATAAGAGTCTGAAATGATTTAACACCCTCATGTTCAAAAACAAGTAGTACCAGCTTGGGCTCTCTGAAATTTGGAGAGAATGAAAGAAAGTTTCAAATCACGGATGCTAATAGTAAGATCCATCAAACCCAGCAGAATCATAGAGGCAAGTCTGATGTCTGGGATCTCTCTGATCTCACTAGTATGAGATTAATTATCCCTTTCAAGCCGCTTCCAGTCATTTGCAGTCCGGTTTTACTCTTCTAAGGTATACTGTCAACATGAATATCACATTTCTCTGAATTTCGTACTTACTGTAGCTACAATACTTAACGTGACTAACTGAAAAATTAATGGAGAGCACTTTTCAGTTTTATTTGGATAAGCTTTGTATGTAATCAGTTTCACTGTTTCTGGTGTGTAGGCAGTCATTTATTCCCTGCTGAAAAGATAAGCATGCAACATAAGAAATTACTTTAAAAATATTTGTACAAAGAATTTTAAGAAAAAGAGCAAGACCTACTATGTTAATGGTGAAACTCAAACTTTTCTGAAGTGGGTCAATTTAAAAATTCGAGTTCAAAACATTCCTTGAAGTGGCATATATGAAATATATTAGTTTAATTTTTTTGCCAAGCATGTGGAGGCAAGTGGTTAAAGGATCTTTGTGTCCTTCACTTGATGGGTGTTGGGGCTTCTTGTTTGTTTCTTAAATAGTGAACTGCCCAAACTAAATTTCTGAGGTCAAGTTAAAGGTGGTGATAGGGAGAACTTTGCAGTGAAAAGAGAGCATATAGAATAGTTGGGAAAAGAGGTCTTTGAGGAACCTGGTAGGAACAATACTTAGGAATGTTGTAGGAAACCCTGTTTTATAGCACTGATGGTAAAATGTGTCCTGTCTGTTAATACTATGGTGTACATGAAGCATGCAGGGCAACTGGAATTCCCTATCACTTCATGGAGCTACCAGCAAAATTCAATTACAATCCACAATCGGAAATAAAATTGCTAGAAGATTGTTACAATGGGAAATGGGCAGTGTTAAAAAGGGATTGCTTAAGTCTAGCCATACATAATTCCAGTCATAAATTAAATGCCCAGAGAACAGCCTCTCTAGCAGGAAAGATAAACTCTGCTTGTTCTGTAGCTGGAAAATCAAGGCTAGATAAAATGAGAACAGCATTCTCTACTTGTACTGACAAAGCATTTTTTTGCAGCAATGGTTTTCAGAGCAATAGTTGATCTTCTTTTTTTAAAAGCATAGTATGGTTTTGATAAAACTGTAGTGTTCTGAGCTAGTGTGGAAAATTCAAAGGAAGAATTTAGCCTAATGTATATGAGAGTAGTGTATTACAATCTCTTCTTTTTTCCCCTTCCCCCAAACCTAGAATGTTCTCCGGAAAGTGCAGCACCAGGATGCTTTGCAGATCTCTGATGTGGTTATGGCATCTCTGTTGAGAATGTTCCAGAGCACGGCTGGATCAGGGGGAGTGCAAGAGGATGCCCTCATGGCAGTCAGCACCCTGGTGGAAGGTCAGTAGTGAAGACTGGGGGAAAAAAAGTCATTTGCTTTATGCAGTGTACAAACAGCTCTGTGGGAACAAATCAGACTTGTGGTTTTGTGATTGGCACTATGTCTATCCCTGACAGCTGCTACTGTTGATGAAGGCTTAACGTATAACATCCTTTGCTAAATAGTTGAGTTTACGCAGATGCAAATTTAACTGCATAACTATTCCAGAATAACGCCTCCAGATCTGTGAAAGTTTGTGATAGTCAGTCCAACAAATCAGATGACAGCTTGATTCTCGTAGACTGTATTTCTTGTGTGTGTGTTGTTTTCTGTAGATAACCTGGGTAGTGTGTGTGCTGAATAGGCAGTATATAGGACTTTCTCTTTATTTTTGTACAGTGCTTAGCACAATGGGCTGCTGGTCTCTAGATGCTATTGCAATGAAAATTAATATTCTGATTTACATTTGCTGTTATCTGTTACCATTGATTTGTGTAGTTATGTCAGTGGTTGGTGTGTTTTTTGTCTTTAAAAGCCACACAGTGCAGAGACTGAAATTCTTTTTCGTTGCAAATTTTGATTCTTACTAAAGTTTGGGTTGCAGCATACCAGACCGTTTTAGAGCTTCATTGTGATTCCTCTTTACAATGCTGTTGCTATGGCATGATATTGAGCTCTAGGAATGCATTGTGTTTTCAAACACTGTATGTTTGGATGTGAAAGTTGGGTGCTGTTAGAAATCCATATGTGATTTCATTGTTTGGAAAAAACAGTAATCTCCTTTAAAGACCATGCTTGATTTGGAAATGGTTCTTGAGAGACAGGAGGCTGTAAAAGGACTTATTTGAATCTCCCTTCATGTTTCTGAGGCCATTAGTGTGGCTAGCTCATTGAGGGGCTGCTCTCCTGGAGCCTAAGCCTGTTTTTAGTGTAGAGGCATGTGTCTAATTGCTCTCAGAATACATGAGAGTCTGAAAATGCAGAGAAGTTAATTCTGGCTTCCTGGAGTAGCTGCTCTTAGAACAGGTTTGTGACTTTGCCCGGCAAAGTGGAGAATGATTTGTGACTACGCTTGAAGTGATCAGTATCCTTTGAGTGGAATCAATGGAATTGACTGGCTGGGTCTGCAAGTGAGGAAGAGGAGTGCCTGATTGCTGGGGATTGGTTGCGACCTTGGCTAATGGGCTGACTTGTGAATAAACAGTATGACGCCCTGTTTGGGCAAAGCCATTCTCCTTGCCAGAGGTTAATAGTAACTTGTGGGTTCATTTGTGATAAGGGGCTGGGGGAAGGCAGATATGTAATATAAAGGGAAGCCTTTTCTTTCACCAGGTAGTTAAGTGTTCTTTAAATACAAGCACCCCAAATATTAGTCTACACTTGGGCCCCTCCGTTCTTCCATAGCTGAAATAGAAGCTGGACAACTGTTCCAAAAGGAGGATTTTACTATTGTCTCATTTATGCTGTGCCCCACCCCCACTCAACTTTAATCCTACAAAGTAGGACTTCTCAAACTGGTGTAGTGTGACCTGGCGCTGCCCCATGCATCCCCGCTGGGTGGAGAACCCCACCCAGGCTCAGCCATATTTTTTGCCATGATCCCACTTGCACAGTCCTTTGCAGCCACAAAAATACCCAGGTATGTGTAGTCTGGGTAATTAAAGGCTGAAAACCACTGCTCTAAAGGGTGCTGTGTATGTATTGGGGGAACCCTGCAGCCACCTCTGAGAACAGGAAGGATCTGTTCCTTATCTTCAGTGTACTGCATCTCCTACAAGTCTCTTGAAGTCCATTTTATTACAAAAGGATGTTTTCCACTGGTGCTCAATTCTTAGTGTAAAATCTAGTGGCGAATCAATTTGTCATGCTTCTGTTGAATGTACATGCTCTTCCTGAGAGCTGCAAAGGACTGGGTTTCCTTGTTTTAGACATCAGGCAAACATGTAGACTGTCCTGTGGGGATTAGACCTAATCAGAGTGTTTTCTGTGCAGTCTTGGGGGGAGAGTTTCTGAAGTATATGGACGCCTTCAAACCCTTCCTGGGCATTGGACTGAAGAACTATGCAGAGTACCAGGTAGGACCTAAATCTGGGAGCCCCACGTTCAGAACTTTTTTGCATCTGTTGGTAGTTAGGGATTTACAGAGTTCTTCAGGATTGCATCCCCTGAGGCCCTTTGGCTTCTGGTGAGGAAGCCAGTGTGTGAGCACTGTAGGAACTCAGTAATTACTGGCTGCACTTGTAAATGAATTTATAGACTCTCCTCTATTTAAAATTGTCCACAGCTGGCAGTCATCAGCTTGACACCTGAGGTTCTGCATTGACTGCATATTCAGTGGCATTGATCAGGAGAGAAGTTGCTCCTAGGAATGAATTTCCAATAGACCATGCATGCCATGGTATTTACTCTGGTGCTGATCCTTAGAACACCTGGCTGCTGAACTTTTTCAGCATGTCTCTAAAACAAGTATCTGTCACTCGTTGGCATCTGGAGCACTCGCCTCCAATCGGGTAAACTTATTCAGATCTCTTCTTTATGACTTAGAGCTTTAACTGTTGAAATACTGACTTTTATGGGCAATTGCAGACGAGGGTCACTATTAAGTGATTATTTTAGTTCCTGCCTGTTACAATGCCATAATTTAGTGTTTTAATAGGCTAGCGCAGTAATCACAGGCAGTGTGGGGAATACCAACTTATACTGGGTTGGTGCATACTTACTGTTCTCTTCGTAGGTTTGTCTGGCTGCAGTAGGCCTAGTTGGAGACTTATGCAGAGCCCTGCAGTCCAACATCTTGCCTTTCTGCGATGAGGTTATGCAGCTGCTCTTGGAGAACTTGGGGGTAAGTGCTTACCTACTTTTAGCCAGTTAAGCAAACTAGCTATTAGTGGCGATAAAGGAAAGTGAGAGGCAGAGACTGTATTGGGAGAAGTTAGAGATGTTTGAAAAAGGTTATATCAGGAGACGTAAGCAATATATAGCTAGCTAATGTGGTTTCAGAGTAGCAGCCGTTTTAGTCTGTATCCGCAAAAAGAACAGGAGGACTTGTGGCACCTTAGAGACTAACAAATTTATTTCAGCATAAGCTTTTGTGGGCTACAGCTCACTTCTTTGGATGTATAGATAACATGATAATTTGAAGAGAAATCGGGTGTCCTCTGTGGGGAGAGGGGATTTAAGCTTCCAGTCATTCATCTTCATTTCCAATCTCTCTCTCTCTCTCTCTTTCTCAGAATGAGAATGTCCATAGGTCTGTGAAGCCTCAGATTCTCTCTGTGTTTGGCGATATTGCCCTGGCCATCGGAGGAGAGTTTAAAAAATATCTAGAGGTTGTATTGAATACTCTCCAGCAGGCCTCGCAAGCCCAGGTTGATAAGGTAAACCAGCAGGGCACTTGGCAGCTCCTTCTCATCCAGGGTGAAATACATCTGTCTTAGTTGCTTGCCAACGGCCATTGTACAGGCATGTTCTTTGTTTTCCATCTAGTCTGACTATGACATGGTGGACTACCTGAATGAGCTGAGGGAGGGCTGTCTGGAAGCTTACACTGGCATCATTCAGGGACTGAAGGGAGACCAAGAAAACGTGCATCGTGAGTATTTTGTCCTGTAGCACAGAGCCTTTAGGGAAGGGGGACCTTTTTTTAAAGGTATGCTGTAACTTAAGCCTGCTACATTAAACCAGTCATTTCCTTTCAGCGGATGTGATGCTGGTGCAGCCAAGAGTAGAATTTATTCTGTCTTTCATCGACCACATTGCTGGAGATGAGGATCACACAGATGGAGTAGTAGCTTGTGCTGCTGGGCTGATAGGGTAAGAATTCCAGACTCCTTTGGCTAGAGGATAAGTGACCGCACACTCGCCAGGTAGATTATTGTTAGTACAGTAAACACAATATCACAAGAAGTGCTTTTTTAAAGTTATCTGCTTGAATTAGAAATGGGTCTTGAGAGACTAGAGCCTGTAAAGGGACTTATTTGAATCTTCCTTCATGTATCTGAAGTGCCAACCACAGAATCTTCAGTTTAGGATTTTTTTTAACTCATTGTTGGGCTCTAACCCAGGAACAGGCAAGAAATTGGAGGACTGTGCAGAGGGGTGGTTCCTCATCACAAGCTGTTTACCAGCCCTGGTGGGTGGCCCATTTGCTCCCTGTCAGTCATTGCCATGAAGGGGCAAATTGCATATGCCTTAAAAGGAGTCGGGGACAAGGATCTTAAAGGAAGGCTCCATACAATGAAATTTTCAGCTTGTGAATTGACAGTGCAGGGCCCAGTTCAGCTGTCATTGAAGTCAATGGGAGTGTTTTCTCTTGACTTCAATGGGAGCTGGATGGAACTTTCAGGGAGGACATCCTTTGGACAGGGGACATGGATGTTTCCAGCTAATAGCCGTTTAGGAGGCTGTTTGGCTCTCACGTTGCTGACCATATGTGACATTTAAAAAGGGACATTAGCTGGGAGTCAGTCTTCTCTTGTTGCTAGCAAAAGCTGATCTAACTGGCATGTTTCTGGCTGTGGCATTCAGCAAAGCATTAAAGCCCATTCTCTCTTCTTTGTTTTCCACAGGGATTTGTGTACAGCATTTGGAAAGGATGTACTGAAATTAGTAGAAGCTAGACCCATGATACATGAACTTCTAACTGAAGGAAGAAGATCCAAGACAAACAAAACAAAAACCCTTGCTACCTGGGCAACTAAAGAACTGAGAAAACTGAAGAATCAAGCTTGGTAAGGGGCCTTCTCCCTTTCCCTCATATTGCGAAATGACCACACAGATTAAACTTCTAAGCTCAGGCCCATTGAAGGAGACACTTCACAGAAGCCTCATGCTATAAAAAGGCTTTTTCTTGTTTAGCTTTCCGTAAACTACCCATTTAAAGCTATAAAGCCCAGATGGCCACTGCTTGTTCCTAGAGAAAAGAACTGATGCTTGACCGTAACAAATCTAGAGTAAGGTCCTCTCCACGCTGGAATCAGAACTATGCTGCCATAGCTGCTAATGAGTTCTAGTGGGTTCCAGCATGCTTTCTCTGGGTCACATGGGCATGGATTTTTCTGCGGTTTAGTGGTTGGTTGTAGCTAGTAAAATTTTGACCCCCCAGTATGAGTAAGGGCTTTTAAAAGGAACAGTAGAGTAGGGAACAGCTTTCCTGTGCACTGTGGGATATTGTGATTCCTGATCTTGGAATTCACGGAATGATGGCCCCTTCTGGTTTTGCGAAGATGCTTTTTCCTTGGCCTCTTCTAAGTGGCCTCACGTTGGCTCCAAAGAGGGGCTTTTTTTTAATTTCTACAACTGTCCCTCTCTGATTGCAGATCTGTTACCATTGGGATGACACCCAAGACCCCCACTGGAAATCTCCACTCTTTTGAAAAAACCCGGAAGTGAGGAGTGTGCACGGATGCTGAATGTTTGGGAATGAGAGGATGAGTGAGTGAGGCTTGAAACACACCACATTGAAAATCCCGCCACAGCAACAACAGCAGCAGCGCTGTTAGGGAGCTGAGCACTGACTTGCGTAGAAAACCTGACATCGGCCGTCTTCAGGAAGAGGGAACGACTGGGTTCTATCAAAAAATAAGCAGTCTCTTCTTCCGACAGAGACTAGAACTAGCTTTTCTGTCTTTTGGCCAGTGCGAAGTGGAATGATTAGTTTGGGGGAGAGGAAACTAGGTTCACCTGTGGTGCTCTTTGTTTGAGGTCTGGCTTTTGCTGCTGAAGAGAGATGGATGGAGTCTGGGTCTCTGGCCCGCCTTCTGTAACCTTTGCCACACAATGCTGTCAGTGCATGGGATAAAAGGAGGGGTGAAGGATTTTCAGTCTAAGAGTGAGTGTGTGTGAATGAGGCGGTATCCACATTCTCAACTTCAAGTCATTGCAGTTTATCTTTTCCCAAAAAAGGGTTAGCAGTTGCATTTCATAAACTAACCGAAGTTCAGTCTACTGATGCAGCATAAGAGATGTAAAAAGAAAAGAGGAAAAAAAGGAAAGTCGCTCTTTAGGGCTTTTTATTTTAGGGAAACACTGACGAATGTTCAGAGCTCCCGTTCTGAGTGACGCTTTTCATGATCTTGTTTCATCAAAGCGCCTTTCCTTCCTTAATATTGTTCAACTGTGAATGTAGAAATGGGGGAGGGGGGAGGGAACTCTTGCGTTAGAGGGATTAGAAACAAACTGTCAAACAAGATTTCAGACCTTAAAAAAAACAACCCATAAATGTAAGTGCTCAGAATTGGCAATGAGAATGCAAAGGGAAAGATCTCTCCTGACTTGTACTGTAGCAGCCCGAACACCCACTAAATTGTGCCAAAGAGTTTAAAAACAATAAAGTAAAACTTCAGGTAATATTTTGGATTGCAAAATGAGGATAAATTCAATGTTCAAACAAAATCTGATAAAATGCCATTTGGAAACTGCTTGGCCTTTTGTGCTCTTTTATTTGATCGAATTTAATGTGGTATTGGTCTCTTGCTGCACTTCAAAACAAAAAAGGAAAAAAAGATAAATTTATATAAATATATATATACTGGCTTGAGCTTACACAAGACGGCACTTGTAAAAGGTTCTATTTTTCCACTGCAGTTGAAGATTAATAAAATGGTGTCAAACATTCCCCAGTACTTTCTTTTTGTATTCTTGGTCTTTCCAATTAAAAGGGGAACCCATTAACTTTTTTTTAAGTGTACTAAAAGTCTGATGGGCAACTTTGGGACAGATTGGCTGTTTGCCGCTCCCCTTAGCATACTGCTTTTTTTTATTCTCTAACATGAAAGATGTGAAGGATCAAAATATCTTGTCTCTTTTTAAATCAATTTTTTGTTCTTTGAGGCATAGTCCCTCAATTATTCTGGATTTTATCAGCAATAAGACATGAAAAATAGAGAAGGTGTGGGGTTTGAAACAATTTTTAATGTCATCTTTATTATGCAGTTACTGATATTACCAGCATTTCTGAATTTGCAGCTTAACTTGGGCATTTTTAAAGCTGTTTGCCTGTGGGAGGGAGAAGGGAAAACCTTCATCTATAATTTTGCAAGAAGCAGGTAAAAATCTGTTTTATCCCCTTCCTTCTCTCCCCAACTGATCCTGGGATCCATGATAATGGAATCCACTTCTGTTGCCCATCCGCACTGCAGCATCCACAATAGCTCTTGTACAGGGTATCGGATATGTGCCTTTCAGTGCCGGGTTCAGAATGCAGTCAAAGTGCCGACCTTTGAACCAGTGTACAAAAAAAAAATCCCAGGTGTTTAGAGGAGAGGACAGCTCTGTTTTGTGAATTGGGAGAGTTGACCACCTCAAAAACATTGGTTAGGGAGAGGCCTGGGTCACATTTCTATTAATGCCTTTTCTTTTTGTTTTGTTTCTTGATGTAGGTTGGGGTTTCCTAAAAAAGCCATTCCTGAAGTTGGGGAGGGGAACGTGGAGGGGAGAAATCTGATCATTCCTCAGTGCTACCTGTTTCTGTCCTGTGTGGCTGTTCAGCTGTAGACAGCAGGAGAATAAAGTACACTGAGACAGTAGTAGAAACAAATCTTGTCTGTCATGTTTTTGTTCCAGGGAAAGCAGTTCTTGAAACTGTTCAAACTAATCTTTAACAACTTTCACACAAGCAACACCATCCCACAGTGTGGTAGTGAGGAAAAACTGGTCTGTCACCTCCAGTGTTGGTGCTAGGCCTGCAACTGTTATCCTTTAATCCTGTAACCACTGTGGTTTGGAGAGAGGGACAAATATATAAATATATAAAAAAAACAAATCTTAAAAGCCAGTTTCACTGCCTGGCAGACTTAATTAATGGGATAAATCCTTGATTTTTTTAAATGTGCAATTTCAGCACCCGGATCAAAATGTGCTTGTTTCAGCAAAGCATTTTGGTAGCATTTTGTTAGCTCCCAGCCTGGGCTTTGCACCAGCTTTGCCCTGCCACATGAGGTAAAGGTTAATGTGTGATTGGGGAAGGGGATACAGAGGAGAGGAAATATTGCTGTGCTGGAAGTGGCTTAAGAAGCTTTTGGTCTCAAGTAGCAGTTCAGTTCATATTGTGCTGTAGCATTTCTGTATGTTTCTTACGCTTTTCTTTTCCTGGTCAAATGTCTTGCCAAAGGCAGCTAATGCAGTCGAATGGAGGGGAAAAAGTTCATGTAATCTTTCAAAGTGCCCACTTAATGCAGTCCTAGTATTTTACCTTTCAGAACCAAGCAACTTTAACTGTCTCAGTTCTGTCAAATTATTGTCAGCCAGACCTAATGAGGTTGGTGCTTATTTGGCTTCTGAGAATACTTTTTTATATATCTTTAATCTGTATTGACACTTACATACTGTTACTGTGTCACCTATGAATTGGCAGTTGTGACCTGTTGACGATGATGGATTGGAAAGGGTCCCTCTTACTAACAAATTGGTACCACTGATTTTATTTACCTTCTAAATAAAAGCTGCTTTATTTTGGTTTTCATTATTTTTGCTGCTTCATTTTATATAGCTACTGCATCTCTTGCCAGAAACCCTCCTCCTCTACTTCGCTCAGTGAGACTGTGTGGGTGTACGCTCTGATTGCATGAATGACACTCTTTCGTCTAGTTTCCTGTTTGGGGGAGCTGGAGCTGACAGTGATGTCTCATCCGCCCATATGTGCTATTCTAACGTGCATCATCACTGAGCAGGAATAGCAGCGCTGTACAAAACTTTTCATGGAAGAAGTCTGGCCTCTTCGATCAGGGTTGGCTGTCTGTTTTGGTTCTTTGATCTTCAGCGCTGCCTCTGTTCTGTATGTGCATTTGCTGTGTAGCCTCGTAAGTGGTGGTGAGTTAGGGAGAACAGTTTTACTTGCCTCATGCCTTCCCCTCCCCACCCCATGATGCATCACTTGAGCAGTGGGGGTAGAGCCACAAAGCACAGGTGAGAGGCTTATCAACCTGTTTGTAAAGGAGGACTGAGCTCGCTGGGATCCCACTTGTTTTTAATTGGCAGTAACACCTACTGCTCACTTTGACAAAGCTAGTCTCTGCACATACGTATGATCTTGTATTTTGCCAAAGCCACCTCATTAATACGGCTCTGTCACTGAAAAATCTCATTTTCCCCTTTGGGCTGTGGCCGTTTCTAAGGGCATGGCAAGCCTACGACATCTTAGGCAAGTATTAGTGGCTCACTGTAGCAAAGGCAGTGCAGGGAGGTAGAATGTAATTTCGTCAACAGGGTCTTGCCATTACCCTCTTAGGTGAAATCCCCAGGGGTTTTTTAATGACTGAGTGGGCAGGACTTTGGTTCAAGGGATGAGACAAAACTAGTGACTCCCAAGATTGTGGCCTTATGCCGTGTGGAATAGCTCCCTGTTTCCAGCTGCTATATAGCATTAAAAGAAGTGAAAATACGTCTGTTTCATGTAGGCATTTGCAGCTGGGCTGTTAGGTGATATGTGAATGGGAGGGACGGTGTCAATACTAAAACTTGAGTACTGTGTCTTAGCCGAACCTAGTTAGGGACTTCCTAATGGGCTTACATATATCGCTTCCCTACCACCTCATGAGAGAGTGGAGGCTTTGTCTGCGGAGCGGGGAGAGATGGTACACAGAGCCCATGCAGCTCCTACAATCCGTACTGTGAAATCTCACCTGGCTGATCAAAATTATAGTACCTTCCTGCTCATACAAGCGAGGGTGCTAGAGCTTGCTCTTACCGCTGCTGCTAAATTAGTACGAATCCGAGCCAGGATGAGCACCATTCTGAAAGGAGCACTTGTGCTGATTAGGTAAGGCCCCCCCCCCAGGAGATGATGATTCATGGCGTATGTCTCATTTTCCCTGGATCATGGTGCAGCTGGTTTCCCCCCTGCCATGACTCTCTCCCTACCCCTTCCTGGAGTTGTTGCTACCTCTGCCAGGAGATGAAGATGTAACAGTAGAAATGTGAGGATTCAACCCCCAAGCTACATTCTGCCAGTATTACCTCTCAAGAGCCATCCTGCAGTTCAGCAAGTTAAAACTGAGCCAAAGAGCCTCCTTCAACCTCAGCGCTCTGTGTAGCTGATGGGTTCAAGGGCATTAAAATCACTTCTCTGCAACTGTGCACACTGCCCCATTAGAACACAACCTCGTCTATGACGGTGTTAATAGTAGCCTCTGGTTAGGACCCTTCCTGCTCCCGTAATCCAACTGCTGTTACGACTGCCTTACTGAGAACACTCACCCTCTAAATATAAAACAGGAGAGGAGTATTGGTGTGCTGCACAAGAGTGAGGACTGGAGCCCATCTGCCAGCCTGTGATCTTAAAGCCCTCTGCATTCACTCAGCTTCACAACCTCCTTGTGCCTGATGTGAAATGAACAATGCTACATAAGAACGGTTACACTGGGTCAGACCAATGGTCCATCTGGCCCAGTATCCTGTCTTGCGGCAGCGGCCAATGCCAGGTGCTTCAGAGGAAATGAACCAAACAGCAAGTGATTCTCTGTTGCCCATTCCCAGCTTCTGGCAAACAGAGACTAGGGCCCGCATCCCTGCCCACTACTACATATATGCCCTGTTGAAATGGCAAGGGCAAACCAGCTAGGCAGAATGGCGTTTCCCTAGCTGGAGTTCAAGCAAGCCTGTAGCGTTAACACATTTCTCTTCTCAAAGGTTCCTGGAGCCTTACGTTACTATCTGGTCAGGGTCTCTTCTTTCAACAGCTTGTTTAAAAGAGAGCTTCCCCCTAACTCTCTGGTGTTCTCTTGTAGGCAGGTGGGGAAGGAGGTGGGGGTTGGTTCTGTAACAACGCGGGCAGCAGAGCACCCTCTACTCTTAGGTGCCAGGATAAAAGGCACGAGAGAGGCCCATGTAAACATCTCAGATGTTTTTCACTATCCAGGCTTATGAACCTGATAGGCAGGCTCTACCCATGCCTAGAGCTAGGAATATATGCCCACTGTTGATTTGCATATCCATACCAGCCCATGTCCTCCTACCCTGGAGAGCAATCCCCCAGCAGTCCCTGGGGCTTCTTGCATAAAGGCAAGCGAGATTTAAGCTCCTCTCCGTTGATAGTGCTAGCTCATAGACAGTGCTTTGCTTACCCAAATAAGGGGTTAAAAGCACCAGAAAAGAGGTCTCTAGATTCAAAAGGTGGGCTCTGAAAAGAAGTCCTATGTTATGCCACAACCTCGTTAAATCATTTGAGTTTCTCCCTAACCAGTTACACTAATGCCATCCTGCAGCTACAGTTGTTAAAGCCCCTGATACTTTACATTGTTCCTGGTGACATCCTGATGCCACAAAGTTTATTGAAGAGAGCCACACCAAGCTTGCCGACCCGAAGCAGGTCCCAAAATCCAAAGCATCTTTTGGTGTTGGTGACTTTGTCTAGACCAAAACTGTGAACATCACGTGGTGATGTCGCAGAACCTGCAGTGCCTATAAACTGGATGCTGAATGGGACAAGGGTGAATCATCTTTGAACATCAAATAAAAATTGTCAGTACTTAAGAGGGGTTATAAATAACGGAGCTGAGCATGGGATTTGATTGTCCTTTAAGAACCAATTGCTTGTACTTGCGCCATTAGCTTTGTCCTGAATGTGGGAAGGAAAAAGAAACGTAGGGTTGGCTCCTCAGCTGATGGCCCTTGTTGAAGTTAATTCATAGATCCCAAGGCCAAAAGGAACCATTGTAGTCATCTAGTCTCACTCCTTGTGTAACACAGGCCAGAGAACTTCCCGCAAAATAATTCCCAGAACAGATCTTTTAGAAAAACATCTAATCTTGATTTTAAAATTGCTGGGGATGGAGAATCCACTGTGACCTTTGGTAAATTGTTCCAGGGATTAATTACTCTCACTGCTACAAATGTATGTCTTCCCTATCTGAATTTATCTAGCTTCAACCTCCAGCCATTGGATTGTATTAGACCTTTCTCTGCTAGACAGAAGAGTCCCTATGTGGGTTCTTATAGACTGTAATCAAGTCACCCCTTAATCCTCTCTTTTTGAAGATACATCGATTGAGCTTCTTGAGTCTATTACTATAAGGTAAGTTTTCTAGCCCTGTAATTGTTGTTACTGTAGCTCTTCTCTGAACCCTCTCCCAATTTATCCACATCCTTCTTGAACTGTAGACACCAGAACTGGACAGGGTATTCCAGCAGCAGTTGCACCAGTACTAAATGCAGAGGTGAAATAACCTCTCGAATGGACTCGAGATTCCCCTATTTACGCATCCAAGGATCTCATTAGCCCTTTTGGCCACAGCGTCGCTCTGGGAGCTCACGTTCAGCTGATTATCCACCCCCAAATCTTCATCCTGTAAGTACAGCCTCCGTTCTTTGTTCCTAGATGCATACATTTACCCCTATTAAAATGCTTATTGTTCGCTTGTTACTCAGTTTACCAAGTGACCCAGATCACTCTGGATTACCGACCTGTCCTCTTCATTATTGACCACTCCCCCAATTTTTGTGTCATCTGCAAACTTTATCAGTGATAATTTCACGTTTTCTTCTAGATTATTGATCAAAATGTTAAATAGTGTAGGGCCAAGAACAGATCCCTGCGGGACACACTCGCTCAGTGATAACTCCCCATTTACAATTACTTTTGGAGACCTATCAGTTAGCCAGTTTTTAATCAATTAAATATGTGCCAGGTTAATTTTATATCAGTCTAGTTTTTTTAATCAAAATGCCTTTCAGAACCAAATCAAATGTCTTATTATAGAATATCAGGGTTGGAAGGGACCTCAGGAGGTCATCTAGTCCAACCCCCTGCTCAAAGCAGGACTAATCCCCAGACAGATTTTTTGCCCCAGAGCCCTAAATGGCCCCCTCAAGGATTGAGCTCTCAATCTTGGGTTTAGCAGGCCAATGCTCAAACCACTAAACTATCCTTCCCCCTAAGTATATTACATCAGCCTGGTTACTTTTATCAAGCAAACTTGTAATCTCATTGAAAAAAATAAAGTAGCTGGACAGGATCTATTTTCCATAAACCCATGTTGATTATATTATTGATTAATTATATTACCATCCTTTATTTTTTATTAATTGAGTCCTGTATCGCCTGCTCCATTGACTTGCTTGAAATGGATGTCAGACCAACAGGCTTATAATTACCCGGGTCATCCCATTTACCCTTTTTAAATATTGCCACAGTGTGAGCTGCCATTCAGTTTTCTGCAACCTACGCGGTGTTTCAACGCTGGAGCTATGCTGAATTGCATCAGCTGAGAATCTGGATGTAGGTGCTTGACTCCCCTTGAATTTCAAGGGAGTTTGGCTCACGACATTCCCTGCCGTGCTTTTGAAAACCCCCAGCCTTTAGTTTCTAATTTCAAATGAATTGACGTTAGCCGCAGCACAGAAATGTGCCTGCAGATGAGGTTGATTCTTTAAAGCACTGCAGCTTTGACAAAGAGGAGGTAGAACACAAGTCTGGTCGAAAACAACTATGTGAAATTGACATGAGAATTTACCAGCCCAGGCATAAAATCTTCCCACACAGCCTTACTGCAGCAGTGGTACCAGACAATGATGAAGGAGGTGCTTGAATATCACCATTTAAAAGCCAAGCCTATAGGGCAGGGGTAGGCAACCTATGGCATGTGTGCCGAAGGCGGCACGCGAGCTGATTTTCAGTGGCACTCTCACTGCCCGGGTCCTGGCCACCAGTCCGGGGGGCTCTGCGTTTAATTTTAAATGAAGCTTCTTAAACATTTTAAAAACCTTATTTACTTTACATACAACAATAGTTTAGTTATATATTATAGACTTATAGAAAGAGACCTTCTAAAAACATTAAAATGTATTACTGGCACCCGAAACCTTAAATCCGAGTGAATAAATGAAGACTCGGCACAGCACTTCTGAAAGGTTGCCAACCCCTGCTATAGGGGGAGAGTGAAGAAAACGAATATTTGATTATGCCTTTGGTTTTTTGCTCTTGGTGTGTGTGTGTGTGTGTGTGTGTTTTTTTTTTTTAAAGTTGCCTCAGTAAAAGGACAAGTAGGTTATTTTTGCAAGATGGAACTGGAGAGTCCAATTCTGCAAACCTTCTGGCATGCGAGTAACTTAGGTGAGTAGTTCTACTGAAGTTAAAGGCTGCAGGGCTCCCCAGTTCCTGCTGGCTATTATTAAAGCAATACATTGAATAATACCGAAGGAGAAAACAGACCTGTTTGCGAAATGAAATTTGTGAAAGAAACGGAGGAAAAATTGATCTTCAGGCTCAGATGGCATTCCTGGTATGTCTGGAACCTCCCGTGAAGCCTGAGAGATTGCAGGGTGGAATGAATGTAAGACTTTCTTGGGTGGCAGCATTGTCTAGTGGGTAGGACACTGGGCTGGCAGCCAAGAGATCTAGATTCTATTCCTGCCCCTCACCTGCCGTGTGATTTTGGGCAAGTCACTTACTTACCCTCTCAGTGCTGCTGTTTCCTCTCCCATCCTCGGTCTTGTCTGCTTAGATGGTAAATTCTTTGTGGCAGGGACTGTCTCTTATTATTTGTTTGTACAGATTCTAGCACAACCCTGAGCTTCCATGGGAACTCCAGGCACAACGGTAATTCAGATCAGAAGTAATGATTCGGCCTCTCAGGTGCATGGGCTTTAAGCAGTGTCAGACAACAAGCTGCTGATTCGTGGTTTGCCTTCAGACTATTGTGCTGTGAGTAAAACAAAAGCCCACCTTTTGGGCCTGCCTACATTGGGAAATTAGTGAAAACACGCACATCGTGTAGTTACCCTCGTGCAAATCCCTAATGTAGACATGCGGCAGCAATGCAAAGTGGCACCTGCAACAGCTGCAGCTTAATCTGGTGTCCTACCCAAGGGAACCCCTTCCTGACACACCCACGCAGCTTGCCTATGTTACATTTGCACCGTGCAAATTTCCTTACCATAGACAGAGCCTGACGGGTAGGGCAGTGGATCCCCCCAGCACCAGCTGCGCACCTGTCACGCTTGAGCTACTGAGCTCTCATTGCTCTCTCCAGAGCCACTGAAAAATCATAACCATGTCAGGCCAGCACTGCTGTGTTAATGGTAAACGAATGCACAATTTAAATAAAAAAGGTGGTGGTATTACAGTGACGGCTCCATTGTGCTCGGAGCTGTACGTATACAGGCTGAAATGGTCCCTGCCCTGAAGAACTACAGTCTAAATAGACAAGACAAAGGGGCGGGAGAAGTGGAGGCCCAGCAAGAGGAAGTGGCTAAATGTGTTGCTTTTCACATCGTCTATGGGGCCTCCAAAAATACTATTTTATTTTTATTTTTAAATTTAAAACTCTTCCTTTGGGCTTGTGAAAGACCCAGGTTAGGGTGACCAGATGTCCCGATTTTATAGGGACAGTCCTGATTTTTGGGTCTTTTTCTTATATAGGCTCCTATTACCCCCCTACTCCCTGTCCTGATTTTTTCACATTTGCTGTCTGGTCACCCTAACCCAGGTCATGGTGAAAACGTGCCCCAGCTACTACCGGACTGTAATCTCTTGGGGATACATCTTTTATTCCTGGCACTCTATCCATAATGGTTAACACCACCCTGTTGTGAGTGCTGTAGCGAGAATAAGCGCGCCCTGTGGTGGGTACTGCCTGACCTGGCCTAGGGAAGGTGGGTTGTTTCTGGTTATTTCATAGCCTAGAAAAACAATTCTACACCCTGCAGCAACGCATGGCTTGCAGTAGATCCAAACTCACCCACTTCACGGGGCTCAATTTCATTCACAAAAGGACCTTAAGTTGAGTTAAGAAGCTTGGTCTTGAGGTTAAGCCACTGGCTTGGGACTCAGGAGGTCTTGGTTAATTAAATTCCTGGCTCTGACATAGGTTTCCTGTGTGCTTTTAGTCAAGTCACTCAACCCCTCTCTGGGCCTTTGTTCCCCATGTGCAAAATGGACCATTTTCCGCCTTCCCCCCCTTTGACTGATTTACTCCCTGGCTTTATAGACCATGGAGGACCTAGGGAGCTCTCACAACTTCCCCCTCCTCTTTCTGTCAAGGGCATATTTTCTCCGCTGATGGTAATTCACATTAAGAGCTCTTACATCTTGTTCAGTACATAAGAACGGCCACACTGGGTCACATCAAAGGTCCATCCAGTCCAGTGTCCTGTCTTCCAACAGTGGCCAATGCCAGGTGCCCCAGAGGGAATGAACAGAACAGGGAATCATCGAGTGATCCATCCCGTCGCCCATTCCCGGCTTTTGACAAACAGAATAAAGAAAAAAATTGATTAAAGCTAATGTTAAAAAAATGATATAATCCATAGGTTGGGAAAAGAGTGTCTGTACATCTGGGTATAGTTAGATTATCCACCAATACAAAGTTTGTTTTTAAAGTCATATGATACATAGAGTACATAATCAGCAATAACTCAAATTTAGGTGAATAGATTTAACAATACAGTTTAGATATTAGAGTCTGAATACTCGGGTACATCACTCATGAAAAGTTGGACAGAGATTTGGTTGTGGAAAGCAAAATATATCAATGAATGGAGATTGTCCCTCAGTGACTGAGAATTAGGTTGGTTTTCCATTTAGAAAATACAATCCATGAGGAAAGTATTTGTTACTTTCCTGACTGTGCTTTTGATTGGCCTCCAGCTCATCCCTCCTGGTATTGCCGATGTCCAGTGATGTGTTCTATGTAGATGTCCCTTGACCACCAAATGGTGTCCGACACCGTGAGTTGCCCCATTACGATCACTTCTTCTCCTTGGTCAGACACCGCAAAGATGTCCTGCCAAGAGATTCTTAGCTGGCTTGTCTCCCAACATCCCAACTATGTGCCCTGCCGACTGAAGTCATTGGGATTTCACTACATTTACTGTTCTTGGTTTTCTGTAGATTTTCTGCGGTTCCTTATGGTCTCCCGCTCTCGCCTTAGATTATAAATTCCTCAAGACGGAGCGTATCTCTCCCCTAGGTGGTTGTGCAGCGCCAAACTCCGTTGAAGTAATTTAGTTACCAAGTTAGCATAAAAATATGAGAGAGAGAGAAACGCAAACATGAGAGATGCTTGAAAATCGGTGCAGAGCAGGTGAGGCAGAGGGATGTAGGGGAGACTGATAGGAGTTGTGGAGGAGAAGGGTTTTGCACAAACAGTGGAGAAACTAAGAAGTGAAGGGGAGGTCAAATCTAAGCAGGCACAGGGAAGAGGATCAGAATATTGTCCACGGAGGGATTTAAGAACAAAGACGGCAGTTTTGAGCTGGATTCTGCAATGGCTGGGGAGCCAGAGGAGCTTTTTGATAGGGAGATAGGTGGTCGTTTTCTTACATCAATAGAGAGAAGGGTAAAATCCTGATTCCGTTGAAGTCTATGGGTGTTTTGCCATTGACATCAGTAGAGCCAAGATTTCACCCAAGGTGACTTTTTTTAACATGGCTCCATGACATTAATGCTCTAAGGGCTCGTGCACGTGGAAATTGATCGGCACAGCTATTGCAGAGTAGCTACCCACTCTGGTGCTCACAAAGCGGAGTAATTATTCCAAATAAAACCTCTTTGATTCTGGAATACAGGGGCCACATGGAGGAGTTTTACCTCTAGCCCTTTGTGGATTTATACAAGAAGCCAGCGTGTTAGTACAATCAGAGGGAGTAACACTACAAGGGAAGATACCCTGGCTCCTTCCTCAAGCAGGCGATTGCCTGGTCGCAATGGCACAGCTCCATCGACAACAGAGATGTTCCTCCTGCGTCTCCCTGCTGGACTATTGGGGTTGGGGTTCTCTGGGGTTTAGTTGTAGAAATGTGAGACAATTCCTTTGCGTGGAATATTGAGGCGAGATCAGGCTAACTCCTTACGCACGTCAGTGAGCTCCCCCAAGAGAGTCCCCTTGAGTCCAGGAGGAGGCTGGCTTTGCAAGAGCAGGATCTGGGTGTGTAGGTAATGCAAAGTGAGCAGTAAGGCTTGGATACCTACATTGCCTAGCACGGTCAATGACTGGGGATCCTAGACGGTCCCTGCAATACAAATAATATGCAGGATGCAGCTTTGAGGCAGAAAGCTGAGGACAAAGGCCCAGAATGGGAATTTAAGCACCAAACTCCCATTGATTTCAGGCGTGGAATCCAGGTGGACGACAGTATGGTAAATACGAGTTCTTTTTTGTTACAGCCTCTCTGGATTAGAGCTGGCGAGAGACTGGTGAAAGCCCCCATTGCCCATCTGCTCTGTTATCCAGCACCACATGAGCATCTTTTCCTCAAGAGCACTGTTGCCTTTGCAGATCTTGATTGTAGCTGGGATTTTCAAGGCGCCTGAGGGAGTTGGGGACCCCCACCCCTATTAAAAGTCAATGGGAATCGTAGGATGATGTTTCAATGAGAGTAATGTGAAAGGAACTTCTTTGGCCAATCCCCTGGCTCCATCAATCCAACTGTTTCAATAAAGAAAGCACTCGGGCGTATTAAAGGTATTTAGGGTCCTTTGATTTCAGTGAGAGTTGGGTACCCAATACCTTTAAGAATCTAGCTCTAAGTCTCATTAGCATTAAGGTTCACCAACGAGGCGAGAATGCCTGATGAGTGGTGAAACCGTGGCAAGTTCAAAACTGATCAAAGGAAACACTTTTTTAAAAAACGTGTGATTTGGCTGCGGAACTCCCGGCCTCATGCTGTTGTCAGGCCGAAAAAATTAGCCAGATGAAAAGAGGGGTTGGATGTAGTGGGGACAAAGGACCTAACTTGTTTTCAAATGGAGCTTGACAACATTTATGAATGGGAGTATTAGGAGTTGCTTGTGTTAGCAGGGGACTCCATGACCCAGGGGTCCCTTCCAATTCCTGTGGATAACAAGGATGACCTGAGCTGTTATAGTTAATAGTAAAACAGGGTTCTGGGAGGGACGGTCAACCTTATGTTTCAGGGGTTTAGCCAATCTCTATTAGGGTATGTCTACACTGCACACATAAACTCGGGGTCTGACTCAGGTTTGAGCCCAATCCCCACTTCCATCTATACATGAGTCAGCAACACTCAGGACCTGGGTCCTAGGACCCTGCCAGGGGGGTGGGTCAGAGCCCGCTGTGACTTGGGCCCAACACCTCTCACTTTGCAGCATGGATATGCTAGCACGGCTGTGAGACCCGGGTCCAGTGATTGGAAGGCCAGGCTTATAATGCTGTTCGGCCACTCAAGCGCCGGGTTGGAAACACCACGTCCACAAAACTGCCCTTCTAATATCTCTGTCTCTGTGCATTTCTACTGAGACCATCAGCCTGGTATACAGTGTGGAATCTTCTCAATGGAACAGTCATAAGATTTTAACCCACTTACAAAAGCAAGGTTAAGTTTCATATTTCAGTCTGAGAGCTTCCAAATGTGAGGTCCCTTAATGCTCGTTCTGGGGCCGGACTCAGGTTTCCAAGCGTCTCGCTCTTTTCCCCTCCTGAGCTAATTTTTGCAAGGACGTCAATTCCCAGCTGACTCCAGATGCTGAATTCAGATGCCGTGACACCTGCCCTCCCTCCCAATATGCTTAGGCAGAGGCCGGCCTGAGTTTTTTTTCTTTGCATCGAAATTAACTTCAAACCTGATAGAAGGCCTCAATTTGCACTTCAAAGCGTTCTGCAGCAATCGTCGAGCATGAACAAAGCCTGAAATTATTCCTCTTGTTTTTTTTCCATAGCCCTATCTGCGTTAGAGGAACGAGGTTGGGTTTTCTTGTTAAGACCCAAACGCAAAGGCATATTTACAAGCCCGGCTTGTGCATTTTAATTCTGCTTTAGTGAAACTCTATTTCCCTAGAATCAGGGCTATTGATCTATCTATGGAATATCGCCCAATATCCCTCTGTCTGTCATCACCATCGCTATTCAATATCTATCTGTCTCTGCAATGCACATGCCTGTAATCATTGAGCCACCTGACAGGTTACAAAAGAGTTAAGCACCAGCTAAAATGGAAATGGATGCATTTTGCTGCTAAAGTTTATTAACATAAACACACACTCATATCCACCCCAACCTGAACGAACACACAGAGAGAGAGAGAGACAGTGCCTTATCCTATTAACCTTTACTCACCTGAGTAATCGTCCCTCTTGTCTGCTCTCAGAGGTAAGGACTGGGCAAGCAACGATTTGCAGAATCAGGCCCCCAGAGCGTAAGCTTGCTGGGGCAGTTACTTTGTCGCACTGTCAGTGTTCAGCTGCTAATAAATGAAAAACTGTCAGGCTAGTTTCATCTTAACTGTAGGGAGATGAAACATGAAAACCCAGTTCACAGTATGCAGTGGCAGGGCAAATTATGCTGCTTGCACTGGTGAAGTAGGGGGCTCTCTTCGAAAGAAAATATAATTGACTGAAGTGGGTTACTATGACAATGTCAAAGCACTTTCCCAAGAGCTAGGCTTTAGGAAGTCCATTGACTAGCAGAAATACCTTAGGATCTTTCATTCCCGTAGCACTTTGTGCACTATACGCAGGGATCACATCCCCCACTCCTGAAAAGCAGCCACCTCTGGAGCAGAACGTGGAAGCTGTGTCACTGCTTCCAGCAACGCTACACAACTGTTTAGAGCAGGAAATGAAGAGGAGCATAACCAAGTGAAACGGCGGAAGGGGTGGATGGGAATGGAATTACCCAAGGAGGGGTTTGGCCTGAACACCAGGGGATGGCAGTATTGCCTAGTGGATAGGGCATTAGATGGGGACTCAGGAGACCTGGTTTCCTTTCCCAGCTCTGTCAGTGGCTTGCTGTGTGACCATGGGTAAGCGGTGTCTCCCCTTGTGCCTCAGTTTCCCCATCTGTAAAATACTGACTTGCTTTGGAAAGTTCTTGAGCTCTAGGGATAAAAATAAGAGCTAGGTATTACTATTATTAGCAAAAAGTGCCATAGTAGGATTTCTTTTATTGCGCAGCACAAGACCCCACCATCCCTCTTAACACTGTGCTGGAACATTGGTTAAACTCTTACATGGAGAGAAGACTGTCACCTACTGAATGACCAGCCCTGCTTCTTAGGGTCCCACCCAAGTAACCACGTAGCACTCCCCGTGGGAGCTGGAAGGGTCAGAGCACACAGTGGTCTGCCACTGAGACAAGATCTCTTTCAGATATCAATGAATTTCCCCTTTGTGGGTGTGCAGAGACAACTCATTCAAGAAGCGAAAAATATGACTGAGACAAAAGTCACTGAGTAGCTGACTTTAATGTCCATACTCCTGTTGGCCACACTAGCACAGAATCAGACAGTAAAGAACGACCCAGGATCTCCTGAGTACATGGCCCAGCTGTGCCACTGACTGGCCAAGTCACATCACTCTGACTCAGTTTCCCTATCTGTAAAAGGGAGATAAGAGCCCATAGAGATGAGATATGGTGAAGATTCATGTGTTATATGCATTCATCTAGGGTATTTACATAGTAACACAATTTGGTTTTCACATCAACCACACAGTTTTAGTGGTTTTCCCATTCTCCCTACTCCAGCAAAGGCAGGAAGAAAGGCTTTCTGGTGAAGGCAACAACTTCTGAGATGTAGGTTCAATTCCTGCCTTGGTCATAAACATCCTGTGTGATCATAGTCAATTTTTTGAAAAGTCTTTTGATTTTGGAAGGGCAACTTGAGCCTCCTTAAAGCAGCCTGGTTTTCAAAGCACCGAGCCTCTGCTCTCTGGACACCTGGGTTTGGGGCACCCCAAATCCCCAGGTCAGTTTAGAAACTCTTGACTGTAAATCTCTCTGGATTTCAGTGCCCCATCTGCGAAACGGGGTTCGGGAGGCTTCCTTTCTCCCACCCTTTGGTCTGTTTTGTCCAGTTTAGACCGTAAGGCCCAGATCTTGAAAGTTACTTAGGCTCCAACTTTTCACTGAAGGACAAAAACAACGAGGACTCTAACAGATTTATTTGCCACCGGACTCCTTGTTGTTTTTGTGGATACAGACTAACACAGCTGCCCCTCTGATCACTGAAGGACAATGTCTCTTACCGGCCATGTGTGCATCCCCACAACTGGACGCCTCAACTGGGGCCTCTGTGTGTGACCTCATAAAAACAACAACCATCCCCAAACCATCAACTCTACAGACCCCTTGACTCAGATAACGATGCCTTTGTTAAAAGGATATATTCGGTCCCTGCATCGACACCCGTAACACACACTACTATATGGAAACCCGCGGTGACAGCTTCACCAGAGAAAGGATAACAGCTATTAATAAAGCCACTGTGCAGCTAACTGAAAAAAAAATGTAATTCCATAATAGAAGCCTCTAAATAGAGAGATATTTAAAGAATAATATGTTCTCACTGGGAAAAAAAATCCCACGCCCCATTGCATGTATTTAATGGGGTTTGGTGGTGGGTTTTTTTTAATTTCTCCCACTGTTATTCTATTTAAAATGCCTCAATTTTATTTTGATCTCTCATACACAATACGGAAGCAATCCACTCCTACGGCTTTCTTGAGAAGACTTGAGAAGGAATAAAATCAGTTTGCAGGAGCTCGCGAACAAAACACTTCCCATCGTGTCAATCAGGGCTGCGTGACTGGTGAACTGGGGAGCGTACTGACCGCAACGGAGCGCGGGGGCGTTTTAGATGCTAGCATGAAATACGTCCTGTGGAGGAAGTGCCACCCACAGTCCACCTCATGGAGCCCCCTTGCCCGCGATGGGTGCACAGGTAAAGCCATCATGCCATCCTCGGCTCCAGTGAGGTTGGCTGAAGGGGAGGTGTTGAGAGTAGGTTGTTGCGTCAGGCAGGCACAGGAGTTACGGACTCTGCTGGAAAGTTGGCATAGTAGTTACAGGGCGGCCCTGGGCTCTGGCCAAAGGTTGGTGGGGTGGGGATGGGATTCAGTTCTCCATCTCTGCTTCGCTCCCTGCGCAGAGTGTGTGTTTTATCCATGGGGGGAGAGACGTACTCAATTTTTTTCCCTTGGGTATGCAGAATCTCATTTCAAGCAAACACCCACTAAACCAAAAAAATTCTCAGGCCAAGCTTAGCCTGGAAACAATCAGCGTGGAAAACATCTCCAGTGGGTGCTTCAAACGCCCTGGAATTACTTAGACACTTTTCACAAGGGAATGGACTCAATTTGATTCATGTGTAAAATTTCCAGCACTGGTGGGGGTAGGAGCGGACTACACAAAGGTCTTGAAACTGCAGCTCACCTGCTCCATAAACTAAACGAATCAATTGTAGCCACAGGCAGAGGCAGTGTTTACACAGGACTTCCCATCTCCAAGCGATTTGCAAACATCCCCTCCTGAGGGCTCCCTGCAGCTTTGTGAAGACGGGGAAATTTCACAGACTGGGGAAAATTCACAGGCCTAGGATTTTCCAAAGTGACTAGCGAGCCTTGGGGCTGCCTTGAGACTTCTTAAAGAGGCCTGGTTTTCAGCAGGGACATGCCAGCGCTCCAGGCCTCTGAAGATTAGGTGCCAGAGGGGAGGGTCTCAGATCTGGGCCCCCAAAATGAGGCAGGGGCTGTGGGAGCAGGGGGGAGGGAAACGGGGGCTAACTCAGTTCGCTCCAGCCGGCGGAGGTCAGCCGCCTCCTGCCGGGTAGCCAGGAGGAGACAGACACCAGACAAATAAATGAGGAGGGGATTGAAAATGACGCTCCTGTCTGGGAAGTTGGTTGAGCAGCAGAGGCACCGGCCAGCTGGTTCTGGGGGGAGAGGAGAGGCGTGGGGAGGGTTATTTCCCCAACTCCGCCTCTTCCCTTAAAAACCCACCGCTGCATTTAAAGGGGGGGGGGGTTAAGGGACAGGATCTGAGTCTCTGTCCCTCTCGCCCTGTGCCTGGTTCGGTTATTCGCTCCCCGGGCAGGCGCTGGCCGGGCGGGGAGCCGGGCGAAGCGGGGAGCCCGCGGCCGAGCGGTCCCGGGCCGGGGATGCGCTGGGCAGGGATCCAGCCAGCCCGGCCCGGCTCGGCTCGGCCCGGCTGCGGGCCACGTGGTGCGGCTGGCGGGGGCTATTCCGAGCGGAGGAAAGGGGCGGCAGGAAAAGGGAAGCGGCGGAGCCGGAGCTGAGCAATTCCCGGGGCGGAGAGAGCGAGCGAGCGAGCGAGCGAGCGGGTGGGTGGGGGGCGAAGGAGCCGCCCACCCCCACCCCGGCGCTGCTCAGGGGTGGGGTGGGGAAATCCGGCCGTGCCGAGGATGGAGCCCGCCTGGCAGCGGCTGCGGTGAGTCGGTTCTGCCTCGCTCGCCGCGTCCGGCCGGGGGCCTGCGGCCGGGGGGGGGGATCGGGCCCCTGCCCCCGCGCGGGGGAGGCCCACGGGAGGGGGGTGTTGTCTCCTCTGGGCGGGGGGGGGGCTAAAGGTCCGAGAAACAGGCGCTGTACCGGGCCCCGGGCTCCGCGCCCCCCATCCCGACCCTCCCCCGGCCCCCCTGCACCCCGGTCCCTGCCTGCCCCCCATCCTGACCCTCCCCCTGCACCCCGGTCCCTGCCTGCCCCCATCCCGACCTCCCCGGCCCCCTGCACCCCGGTCCCTGCCTGCCCCCATCCTGACCCTCCCCTGCACCCCTGTCCCTCCCTGCCCGCCCCCCCATTCCGACCCTCCCCTGGCCCACCTGCACCCCTGCCCGGCCCCCCTGCACCGCGACCCCGCCTGCCTGCCCCCCCATCCCGACCCTCCGCTGCCCCCAGCTCCACTACACCCCAGTCCCTCCTGCCTGCCCCTGACCCTCCCCGGCCCCTGCACCCTGACCCTCCCTGCCCAGCCCGCGAATCCAACCATCCCCCTCCTGCCCAACTCCCCAGCCCGACCCTGCCTGCCCGGCCCCATCCCAATCCTCCCCTGACCCCACTGCACCCCTGATCCCTCCCTGCCCGGAACCCCAGCCGCTACCCTTCCCTGGACCCATTGCATCCCTGCTCCCTCCCAGCCCCTGTGTCCAGGAGTCCTCCACACCCCAGTCTCCCCAGACTCCATTGCATACTGACGACCCACCCCTTCAATCCTGGACCGTTGCATCTGTGATGCCCCATCCCTCTGGCATCTGTAACTCCTACCACCATCCAATTTCATAGTGATCCCATTGCATGTCTCATCCCTGTCCTCACCCCCCAGCCTCTGCATCTGTGACCCCCGCATTCTGATCCCGCTGGCCAACTGCTCCATAGCATCCTAACACCCTGCATCCATGACACCCCCTCCATCCTATCCATTGTATCCATGACCCCCATCCTAACACCCTGCATCCGTGACACCCTCCATCCTATCCATTGTATCCGTGACCCCCGCATCCTAACACCCTGCATCCATGACACCCCCTCCATCCTATCCATTGTATCCATGACTCCCCCATCCTAACACCCTGCATCCGTGACACCCCCTCCATCCTATCCATTGTATCCATGACTCCCCCATCCTAACACCCTGCATCCATGACACCCCCTCCATCCTATCCATTGTATCCGTGACCCCCCCATCCTAACACCCTGCATCCATGACACCCCCTCCATCCTATCCATTGTATCCATGACTCCCCCATCCTAACACCCTGCATCCATGACACCCTCCATCCTATCCCTTGTATCCATGCCCCCCCCATCCTAACACCCTGCATCCGTGACACCCCCTCCATCCTATCCATTGTATCCATGACCCCCCCATCCTAACACCCTGCATCTGTGACACCCCCTCCATCCTATCCATTGTATCCATGACCCCCTCATCCTAACACCCTGCATCTGTGACACCCTCCATCCTATCCATTGTATCTGTGACCCCCATCCTAACACCCTGCATCCATGACACCCTCCATCCTATCCATTGTATCTGTGACCCCCATCCTAACACCCTGCATCCATGACACCCCCTCCATCCTATCCATTGTATCCATGACCCCCCCATCCTAACACCCTGCATCCATGACACCCCCTCCATCCTATCCATTGTATCCGTGACCCCCCCCATCCTAACACCCTGCATCTGTGACCCCCCCTCCATCCTATCCATTGTATCCATGACCCCCCCCATCCCAACACCCTGCATCTGACACCCCCCCATTCTAACACCCTGCATCCGTGACACCTGCCCAACCTCTGCTGACCCATTGCATGCTGACCCCTGCCTATGTGACCCCCCACACCCCTAACTCCCTGACCCCATTGCATCTGTCCCCCCATTGCTTACTGACACCCTGAATATGTGACCCCTCTAACCCGACTCCCATCCCGTTGTGTCTGTGATCTTCCCTCATCCTGATCCCAGGGCACCGCTGGGCCCTCCATATTCTGACCTCCTGCATCCTAAGACCTGTGACCCATTGCATCTGTGACCCTTCCATCCTAACTCCCGGGACCCCATTGTGTCTATGACACTCTCCAACCCTGATTTCCCCCCCCCCACACACACACACAATCGCATCGTTGTCCCCCCATCCCTGCCTCTGTGACCCCCCCCATGCATTCTGACCACTCTCTCTGCATCTGTAACTAATGCAGCTGCACATGCACACACCCCCCGCACACCCGGACCCATTCACTTGACCCTTCCCCCCGAGTACAGCAAGCATGACCCCCCCATCCTGCTCCCATTGTATGTGTTCACCCCACTCCCCACACACTAGTGGGATCATCTAGACAGACCCTTCCCCTCCGCCCCCTTTGGGCTCAGGGGCCAGACATCTGGCAGCAAATGCAACATCTGGCTGCTTGGGATGACTCTGGATGGGGTGAGAGGGAGGGGTCGGGAGTCTGTGCTTGCAGGCTGATCTCTATGGAGGCTCACAGCAGGGCCTGAGCAGGGAGCCGGGGCTTTGCCAGCCAGGTAACGGTAGTTTATTATTTGCAAGCATCTTCCCGGCTGGCTGGAGTGGATGCAGGGATGCCCGACTGGCTCCCAGGCCTGCTCTGGTGCCTTCCATTTGGGAAGTTGAGTGTTTGCATTGTGGTTAGCAGAGCAGAGAGGAAGGGGTTAATGGTTCTGCCACCTGCTCTCACGCAGGCTTGTTCTCACAACATCGCGGTTGCCTGCACAGTCAGACTCGCACCTTGCACGGGATGCGGGTCACAGGCCCACGTGCACGCTCAGGGCCACAATGTTGCACGTTCACACTCAGTGTTACGCACCCTGATGCACGCTACTCTCTCACACGCACGCTCACAGCCTTACACACCGGCACGCTCACCGCTATCCTGATGCGTGTGACAAAGTGCACACTCAGGGCCACAATGTTGCACGTTCACACTCAGTGTTACGCACCCTGATGCACGCTAGGAGACGCAAGCTCACAGCCTTCCACACCGGCACGCTCACCGCTACCCTGATGCGCGTGACAAAGCGCACGCTCAGGCTCACACACGCACGTTCGTACAGCTAGTCACACACACACTGTTGCACTCTTTGCACACAGACACGCGCTCTCTCTCGCTCATCCATACCAGCTGGCAAACTTCCCTCCCACACTGCGCACACTGGCACGATTTCGCTCGCACGCTTGATGCTCACGGCTGCACACCCATGCGCAGAGGTGCTGGAACTAGGGGGGCCTGCCGCACCCCTGGGCTTGAAGTGGTTTCCGTCGTATCCAGGGCTTCCAGTTTGGTTCAATGGCTCTCAGCCCCCCACCTCTCCACAAAGGGTTCCAGCACCCCTGCCCATGCGCGCCATCTCTGCTGCCTTCCCGATACCTGAAGCGATCTCTGTTGCACGGTGAGTTACTGCTGCTTCAGTCACAAAGTGAAAGAGAAAGCAGCCAAGGGAAATAAAAAGCAATTAAAGGAGGAATCTTTCCCATCACCCCTGAGTAACCAAGAAGCTCAGGGCAGGAGAGAGATTCAGATCGGCACCGCCGCAGCTGTCTTTTTGTAGGGGCTGGGGGAGGTACCCTATTATAGGGGGTAACTCTTGAGTCATCTTCCCCTGGTGTTTAAACTACAGGGCCTGGGAAGCTGTTGTTATCCAGGATGGTCCCATTGTGACCTGGTGGCTGTCAAATGTCGGTATCGGTGCCAACACTTAGTGGGAGACAGCTGGGTGTAGGCAGCGAAGCCAGATGCCGAGGAGGGTCCTCGGTCCCTCTAGCCCCTGAGCGATCTGCAAACCAGAGCTGTGTTTGGTGCTGCTTGAAATGTACCAGCCAGCCGTCACGCTGCACAGCCGAGGCCCAGTGTCTCCCCTTGGGACAGGAGGGACTCCCACTGCTTCCTATAGGATTGATCCTCTCCTGTAGGAGAGAACTGTAGACCATAGGGATGAGCAGGGTATGATAAACTAGTGAGAATCAAGCCGCCTTTGGGGAATTGTGGCCAAGGAGTCTGGCCCCTGCTTGGTGTTTGGGATTGCGTGTTCGTGCTGGAAATTGATCCTACCGGTTACTTGCCTACCTGCTTCTGAGGCTCAGGTGCGCTGTGATTCTGCAGCTGGGGAATGTTTGGCTTCTTGTTCGCTCATGTGGAAAGAAAAAAAAAAGTTTCTAGGCCTTATGGTTGCAAAGTTCATCACCCAGATGTAACTGACGCAATCATGCTTGTCAGTGGCACCAGTTCAGGTATTTCGGAGGGATTCAAGTTCCTGTCCCTCCCCCGCACAGAGTCTGCAGACAGCCTGAAACCATAACAGGGGAGAGGTGAACTGCCTTGTTCATATCAGGTGGTGGTTAACTCTGAAACCCAATGATGTCACGATCAGTGTCAGCTATTAAACTCTGGACTATTTAATTGCCAATTAGTGTACCTAGTACTGTTTATCGCAGTTTGCCACCCACACCTTTCCGGGTGCCAAAAACCTCACCTGTCCCCTCCCCAGCTTCTAAAATCCACAGCTTCAGCCATGCCAAGAACTCCTGCAAGGCAGTGATGCCTTTTAACTGCAAAGTTCTGCAGCAGACCGACGATTAAAAACGTAGGGGCCATGTAAAATAAATGGCATGAAATAACTGGGGAAGCTGTAGTGATTGCATTATTTGCTTTCCTGTTGGATTCAGTGAACGTCTCAATGTTTCAATTTATCCAACGCTGCTGCAGACTCTCTGGTCAGTCATTCAGGGCTGCTGGAGAAGGTAGGGGATTGCTGGAGAGTGCACAAGCCCCGGTGACGCTCAGCACACTTGCGGTGCGTTGTTGAGTGTGTTTCATTATCCCCGTTGTACGGAGGGGGAAACTGAGGCACGGAACGGCAACGTGATCACACAGTGAGTCCATGGCAGAGTGGGGACTAGGACCCAGTCCTGCTCTAACCGCTAGACCCAAATCCCTTTCCAGTTTCAGGAATGGAATCCAGGAGTCCTGCTTCCCAGTCCATTCTGTTGTAACGACTCGAACCAACTCCCTGCTTAGCAGCAGGAATAGAACCCAGGAGTCCTGTTCATTGGCGATGCTGCCTTTGCTTGTCTCAATCTCACATATCAGGGTTTCCTGTTCAGCTTGGGTTAGGACAACTGCATGGTCTAATGCCAGCCTCTCCTAGGTCAGTTGTGTCCAGGCCTGTGGGGTAAGCTCAGGCCTCTTAAGGAATTAACCTGCGAACAAAACAAAAGTGCCACCCGGTGTCTCCTAGCGATTTCTTGCAGACCGTTGATTCATCGCCCGCTGCTGCCTGCGCCGGCAGAGAGTCAGGCCAGCATGTGGCCAGGGTGGCACAGAGGGGAGATTTAGATCTGGAAATGTGAATGGAGGGAGAAGGAAGAATCTGGTGTTGGAGGAAGTGTGGGATAGTGGTCAGAGGAGGGAGATGGGACTTGGGGCTCCTGGCTTCTCATGCTAGCTCAGGAGATTGGGAGGCCGGGCTCTGGGGTCTCTTCCTGGCTTTGACACACATTCTCTTTGTGACTAACAGCCACGGTTCAGGTGGCCGGTGATTTCCGGACGCTTCCAATTTTTAGGGAGCCCAACGTGAGATGCCTTAAGGGGCCTTGGCTTTCAAAGGAGCCAAACCCCTACAGGTCCCATTGACTAGAGCATCCGTCACTCAGCGCCCCCCAAAAGGGTGGAGGCGCTGGGGATCTGTGGCCACTCTTGGACAAGCTAGGCTTTAACCCTCCCGTGCCTCAGTTTCCCCATCTGGAAAACAGCTCGAACAACCCCTCCATCCCCCAGGACCTCATGGCAGTGGTCTCAGGATGAATTCCTCTTTCCAGGGGCCGGTATAAATGCCAGGGTTTATTACTAACTCCCTTAGTCGCCTGCTCCCCTAACAGACGATGTGTTGTGCTGGCTGTACGGCCTCTCTGTAAATACAGCATCTGAACAGACAAGTGTTACAGGAGCGTGTAAAGGTCATGTAGTGCCCGAGGTGGCCTTCCTCGTCCCCGTGGATGTAATGTAATGGCTTTTTCTGTAACCCCAGCGCCTGCTCTGTGACCGGCTATTCCAGCCCGGCTCGGCTTGCGCCGTCCTTCCCTGCAATGACCTGCCGTTCCCAGCGATGCCCTTTGGCCCTCTTACCAGTGCTGGGCCAGTGCCAGCTGGGCGCAGGGGGGGCTGTGAGAGGCGGTGGTGGAGCAGTCATAATATTTTAATAGCTGTGCAGCTTGAAATGGAACCCGTGATTATGAAAAGCTCAATTAGCGTCAATTGTGGATGGAGGGATTTTGAGTCAAAAGGGCTTGGAATCAATCTAATGGGCTTGTTTCAACCCTCCCTTTTTTTTTTTTTTAAATGTCATTCGGCCTGTTGCAAGGCAGTTGGCTCTGATTCTATATTGTTTGTATTACAGTAGTGCACACAGGCCTCGACAGCGAGAGCTAGGTCTTACAGAGACAGCGTGGTGCAGTGGTTAGAACACAGAACTGGGACTCGATAGCCCTGGGTCCCGTTCCCACGTCTGCCGCTCACCTGGAGCAAACCACTTCCCCTCTTGTGCTGGTGGCGTTAATGCTTTGTATGACCCCACGTGCTCTGTTCAGGTTGCTGGCAAGCCTGGTGTTCTCCTCTGGACATGGACAGCGCCTGGCACAATGGGGCTTGCTTGGGACCTCTCTCGTTAAGAACACGGCGTGAGAGACAGTCCCTGCCCCAGAAAGCTCGCAATCTAAACAGGCAAAGGGAGGGATCAATGAGGTTTAACGAAGAGAACTGAATGTCTGAATTTCACACGGCAGGTCAGGTCCCCTGCGTCTGCCTGCCCGGAGTGCTTGCGTGGGTGCAAAGTGCGGTGCACAGCAGGTAGCTAACCCGGTGGGCCACGGGCCACCATCCCATGCAGTGCCCTTTGGGTCGTTTTCACAATGCATTGTGGGGTAGAAATGAGTCGGGCAGGGATGCCTGGAAGCAAGGAGTCAAGTTCCCATCGTGCAGTTCTCTCTATCCCATAATGTCATCCGTATCCCATAGACTTCTGGGGCACATCGCCCTGCTCCTAGCGCTGCAGGAGGGACTCTGTCCCGGGGACGTATGGGACAACTTGTCTGTCCTTTCTGGGCGCGTGGGGCGACTGGTGAGCAGGCGCTGGGGGACGGGCAGTACTCGGATGGCGCTAGCCCAGCGTTTCTTGAATGTGGCCACTGTGGCTGCATGCGGCCACCCCCACCAGGGGCTTTTCTTGCAGCCACAGCCACCTGGGCAGTGACTGGGGGGGGGGGCGGAAAGCAGTGGCCCCTCCCCTGCCCCCCTCTGGAGCCACAAATATCAGAGCAGCAGGCAGCCAGTGAGTTCCCCACCTCCCTGGGTGCGGTGAGGCCCTGGCGTCAGGCTTCAGCCCTGGAGTGGCAGGCAGCAGGCTCTGGTCATGGGGCTTTGGGCTCTGGCCCTGGACCCAGGCTGTGGATGCCAGGCCTCGGCTCACCACCACCCGCATCATCCCTGGCCCCCACTGCCTTCCCGGCCCCCCGTCCATCCTCCCTGGCCCCCCCGCCGTCTCCCTACCCTCCTCCCCATCCAGGGCTTAATTCAGCTGTGAAAACTGATCTTAGTATGTTTGTTAATATCACTTTTCACAGCCTCCCAGTCAGTCTGCTGTGTAAAGTGATATTAACAAATATTACTTTTCGCAACAGCAGACTTACTAGCTAGCACTTTCTGTTTGTTTGTTTGTTTTTTAAAGCAACCAAAAAGCAAAAGAAACCACCACCACAACAGAGGACGAGAATGTGCAAAACACCTTATTTGTGTTTCTATTCTGTTTAGGTCCAGAAAAGAATAGAAACAACTGTACATTATTTTTATCATTGAGTCTGCAAAAAAAACCCAAACCCAACCCTCTACATAAATAAATGATAATGATTTGGACATGTATATGTGCATATTTATCTGTTTTCCATAAAGTTAATTAAGTATTTTAGGAAAAATCGTCAGAGTGGCCCCCAGGAAGAGTTGATGGCCGCGCTCTGAGGTCACTGAAAAATTTGTTGAGATAGCCGGCATTCACACTGCAGCGAGTCTGGGGCAGCCGCTGAGGGCTCTCTCTCTTTGCACTGGCACAACTCCAGTTACCAGCAGCGGGCATTTGAGCGAAGGATTTGCGTGCGAATGGGACTTGAGTTATAACTTATCTGTTAACTTGGCAGTGAAAGCAAGTCCTCTGCCTTTCCCCTGAGTTCTGGGGGAGTGGCATCTGGGGGTTTGTGAGGCTGGGTCTGGGAATTTGTGGTTTTTTTTCCCCCTACGTTGGTTCATAGTGTGTTTTCTGTGGTTGGTTGGATTTGTTCGTTTGCCCTCTGGGCTGGGTTTGCCGTTGTGATGATGTCATGCTCTTTCTAGGCTTTATTTAATTGAATGCATTTAAATGCTAATTAGCGAAGAGAGTGGCACTGTAGCCGTCCTCTGGCACAAGCACCAGAAAGATCTTTGGGAAACAGCTGTTTGAAGGGGGCCTTAAAGCCCCTCCCAAGAGCGGGTTGGGCGCTAGGCACTGTACATACGCATGGTACAAAGCCAGGTCTGCTCTGACAAGCGAAGCAGATAAAGATTGGGAGGGGACGTGCAACTTCCCTGACGTCACATTGTGCAGCTGGGGCTAGAAGAACCCACTTTTCCTGACTCCTAGCCCATCCTGCTCTAATAACCCTGCCTGTCAGGCTGCATAGACATCTACTCAGAGTTCTTCTCCCCCATTTGACAGAGGGGGAAACTGAGGCATGGAGGGTCTAAGTGACTTGCCCAAGGTCATGCAGGGAGGCTGTGGCAGAGCTGGGAATTGATCCCAGGTCTCCTGCATGTCACTGTTAGTTATGCATGGAAGAGAGACATTCCCACATGTCCTGGCCCTTTCCCTGGAGGGACCCTCATGGCGGTGAGAAATGAGTCTTAACGGCCCATCCCTTTCCTGAGGCTGTCAACAAGGGGCTCAGCTGGTGCCAGCTGTGTCAGAGGCACCTGTCCGCTAAAGCTCTGGGTTGCAGCCCCCGTCTCATTCACCTAGTTCCATAAACAGCTGGGCGGAACTTCAGGCCCTACTAATCCAGGCTGGATTCGAACTGGTGACCTGAAGAAAAGAGGGTGCCCCACCTCCTCTGCAGGTATAATGCAGGTCTGCGGCACCCGGGCAGGCAAGCGATGGGGGGGCGGGGTTGGTGCCAGGAATCAGGAGGTGCTGGCTATGCTGTTGGTGATGAGCGTATCTTTCTATAGGGCGAGTTGGATTCCTGCCTTGTATTTCTAGGGAGTAAGGGGAGCCATTGGGACAGGGATCTATTTCTGGTTCAGCCTCAGACTTCCCGTGGGACCTTGAGACAGTCACTTAATCCCCCTCGGCCCCAAATCAGAGAGGAATCTTACGCTGCTGGAATTTACACCTTCCTTTGGCCCACTCAGCACGTAAATAACACCAACTCAGATTTCCTTCAGCTCGCCCCCACCGGCTGACACGTCACGCATCCCCCTCCGTGCTGTGAGAGCCTCGTGCGACACTGGGCACGGCTTGGTGCCAGCTTCAGTTCATGCAGCCTCCTGTCTGAATTCACAGCTGTAGTAGCTCTATCTATGTCACAGGGAGCCTGGTGCTCAGATCTTGTCTATACACGAGCGGTGCCGCGTTAACTATACCGGTGTAGTTAAAATCCTGCATCCCCCTCGCAGGGTGGCCACAGGTTTACTGGTATCAATGTGCTTGTCCTGGTGTAGCTTAGACCCGTAGGAGGAGGGGATTATGCTCGACCAGTATAAGCAACCTTTTTACCAGGATAACTGCATCATCCACGCTAGAAATTGTACTGGGATAACTGTAGCCATAAAGAAAACCCCTCGCCCCTAACTGACATAGTGATACCGGGACACAGTCCCTGTGTAGTGCTTTGAGATCTACCGAGGAGCAGGCCTAGCTATTAATTATCATCAGGTCTTAGCGATGACTTAAATTGCTTTCATCCTCTCGGCTGGAAGGTGATAAAGCCAGCAGAAAGTTTGCTCATCGGGCTGTCTTCATCCGCCCCCTTTCCCACGGTGACTCGTGTGTGTCGTGTCCCCAGCTCCCATCTTTTAGTGTGTGTGGGGGGGTGGGGTATTTAGATAGTTCTGGTCCCTCTTCCAGGCTCCATCCCCTTTTTAGGCATTCTGTTGGCAGAGGTATCACCGTGCTGAGATCTTTTAAATCCACCATTACCTGGGTTTGTTATTTATCTGCCTCCTGTGCTCCCGGATTTCTCTTGTGTTCCAGGACAGGGGGCTTTGGTTTGTTTGTTTTTTTTAAATGGCAGTTCATTGATAAGCACAAGCCGGTTTCCCTGCCCGTGTGAGATGGACACCCCTCACTGCCCATTTCCTGGTCTGCTTTAAAAAAAAATCTCCACCAGCAACCACAGGTGTCTCTCCCCCAGGGCTATTGCTGTGGTTAAGTGGCTCGTTTTGAGTGCTTTGTTCTTGCGGCTGGGCCAGGACTTGAGAGATTTGGGTTTGATTCCTGCCTCTGCCGCAGACTCCCTGGGTGATTTCAGGCAAGTTTCTCTGCACCTCAGTTCCCCCACCTGTAAAATGGGGGTAATGTTTCCTTGGTCAGCTTCTGGGGGTTGCAAGCGCTCTGGGGCCAGGACCATCCCACTGCGCGTTTGTATGTTGCTCAGCTGCCGCGGGGAGACGACAGGGTCCCTAGGTGCTACCGGAACACTGATGATTAACCACTAGGCCCTGCTTCCTCTCTTCACCCTGGCTCTTGTCATTCTCTTGCAGTCAGGAGTCGCCGTGCCCTGGCGATTCCCGCTGAAGGCCCGTCCGGAGCCGTGCGATGGACTCCATGTTTGAGGATGACATCAGCATCCTCACCCAGGAGGCCCTGTGCCAGGATGAGGAGTGGCTGGACAGCCCCAACACGGACCTCTCCAGCGAGATGTGCTCGGCCTCTCACTTCGCCCTCATCACGGCCTACGACGACATCAAAACCCGCCTGACCAGCCTGGAGAGGGAGAACTCCACCCTCAAGAGGAGGCTGAAGATGTATGAGATCAAGGTGAGGCGCGAAAGGGCGAGTGCCCCCCCCCCCCCGCCCAACGCAGCCAGATCCAGGGTGGACCTGACCCCGGCCAGGCGAATGGGACTGCTGGGACAGGTGCCAGCAGTCCAGGATAACTGTGATAGCAGCTGTCACCGTGAGGTGCGGGGTGTGCGGCTGTGGGGTCACGCCCGCAGTAATACACAGCCGGCTGTGCCGCTCTAGGATTGTGCGCCTGTTTACAGCTTCGTGGGCAGCAGCTCTGGGGTTGTAGATTTCATTAGACACCCCGGGGCGGGGCGGGGGGGTTTCTGGGCTCACACGCGTTTCTGGGGGTTGTCTACGCAGTGTGCGGCTCTGGGATTATACACCGCTGGGCGTGCAGTTTCCTGTGTCTCTAGCACAACGATGATTAACCAGAGCGCGTCTCGGTTGTGCTTGGCGCTGGCCTGAGCAGAAGGCCACTCGCGGGCCCCACCCTGAGACAGCCACATCCACGGAGCTTTGGGAGTCCCTCTGAACCGAGCCGAGCGGCGCGCTGTTCTCCTGGGGCCGGCCTGTAACTTGGTCCATTGGATGCCAGCTGGGGGCAGCCCCCGGGCTCCTGGGGAGGTGCCGGGGCTGCCGTTGGTGGGTTCCTTGATGCCCGTGTCTGCTTTCGCCCCCTGGCTGCAGTACCCGGTGATCAGCGAGTTCGGGGAGGAGCGCCTCTTCTCGGTCTACAACTCCCAGGAGTGCTCCCTGCTGAAGAGCGAGAAGGCCAGCCTCCAGCAGCAGCTGAACCAGTTCCAGCATGAGGTGGGTGGCTCGGGGGGCTTGGCACCTCGCTCGCCTGGGCCCGTTGGTTCCTAGCTGAAAAGATCAGGGTCGTGGCGAGGTCTGGGAGATGGAGTTAGCCAGGCCCTGTGCTGCAGAGGTGTATGTGTGTCTGTGTCTGGGGTTTGGAGGGCCCAATAGAGGGGGATTCTCAGTCCCAATGATTGTGTGTGTGGGGGGGATTTTCAGAGCCCAATAGAGACAATTTCTCAACCTTTGGGATAGAAGGATCTGCAGGCCCCTATGGAGGAGGATTCTCACATGCGGGGTGGGGAGTAAGCCTGGCATCCTGGCAAATTCCAGCTCCGATAATTATACTTTGCCAACCAAAAAGCCCCTTCCCGAGCCACTTAAGCCAGGCATGCCGTTTTTCTTCTCTTCCGGTGTGAAACATTGCTGGGTGCTGTTAAACAGCTGCTGTGTTGCACCCCAGAGGTGGCTGCATTTCAGAGGTGGTCTCTACATAGATAACGCTTGTAAAGCACTGTGGTTTCAAGGGGCCGGGGGAAAGGGAAGCTATTTATTATCGGCTCTCATCGTTCCTGTGTCCACTTCTCTCTGGCTGGAGCAGGATCAGAGTCTCCCCCGCTGCTCAAGTATCAGAGGACCCCATGGCAGAGAGGCTTGGACCTCTGCCTTTAGTACCTTTAGCATGTGTCCATAGATGCGGCATGTCTCTCGGCTCCCTGCGAACAGCTCCCTTTGCTTCTTTCCAGCTGCAGAAGAGCAAAGAGAGGGAGGAGCAGCTGGACGAGATGATCCAGGCGTATGAGAAGCTATGTGTGGAGAAGGCTGATCTGGAGTCGGAGCTGGGGGAGATGGTAGGTTCCGACGAGTGCCCTGCATGTGCCACAAACTCATGGCCTGGGATAGTCTTCAACCACTCAAAAATAGGCCAGAGGAAACCAGATTGAATAACCCTTTGGTGGGAGGCAGGTAGCTAGGGAGAGGAAGGGTAGTCAGGAGGCTATGGGGCTCGCCTGGGACTTAGGAGACCCAGGTTTGATTCCTTTCTCTGCCACAGATGTCCTGTGTGCCTTGGGCAAGACCCTTAATCTCTTTGTGTCTGCTCTCCATCTGTGCAGTGAAGTAAGAGCGCTGTTCTGAGGATAAATGCATCTGTTCTGAGGACTGAAGCGCTTAGATGCTGTGGTAATAGGAGGTGGCATAAGGTACCAGATAGTTTGTTCTGTCCTTTGATCTTGGAGTGTCTCTGGTGGCTAGAACAGGGGACTGAGAGACAGGACTCCTGGGTTCCATTCCTGGCCCTCACAGGGAGTATGGCCCAGATCCCCAAAGGGATTTCAGCCCCTAACTTCATGGGAGTTCAGGTGCCTAAATACCTTTTGCGGCTCTGGGCCTGTTTGCAGGGAACCAGTGTCAGGATTCTAGTCCCAGGACTCCTGGGTTCTATTTCCAGGTCTGCTGCTGACTCACTGTTGCTGGGCAAATCGCTTCACCTGTCTGTGCATCTGTCAAGCGGGGCCGATGATAGTGACCCGCTGTACTCTCCCTGGCGGGGCTTCGCTCGTTTGAGCTCTGTGCTAGGGGAATGCAGAGTGCTCCAAGACACAATTCTTATAATGGCTGAATTCATGCATCAGGCAGTATAACTCGATTACTTACCTCGGTTAATGCCTGAGTCAGAGCCCGCTGCAGTGCGGCTTTGAACGTGACTTTTATTAATGTGTCTTATCACTTCTCCTTCGCTTTGGAAGTGCTCTCGGCTCCCTCGGGCAGCAGAACCTCTTTGCTTCCAGCTGTACCCCGGCCTCGGGTTGCTCTCAGAGCTGCATGAAGGTTAAGCCCATTACTTCTTGTCTTACCTTCTGCGGGCACCATAGGCACCAACTTTCTCCGGCGCCAGTGGGTGCCCGTGCCCCCCGCCCCTTTCTCTGCCCCTGCCCTGACCCCACCCTTTCCCCGCCCCTGGCCCCGCCCCCATCCCAACCCCATCCCCAAAGTCCCTGCCCTAACTCCACCCCCTCGCTGCCCCTATTGGATCCCTTCCCCAAATCCCCGCCCCGTCCCCGCCTCTTTCCCAGCACGCCATGTTCCCCCTCCTCCCTGCCCCGCGAATCAGCTGTTTCGCGGCGCAAGCGCTGGGAGGGAGGGGGGAGAAGCAGGACGGGGTGGCGCGCTCGCGGAGGAGGCGGGGGCGAGCACCCACCAATTTTTTTCTGTGGGTGCTTCAGCCCCGGAGCACCCACAGAGTCGGCGCCTATGGCGGGCACGCAGAATAGTCAATCGCAGGCCTCTTTGTGACAGCCCGCACCACATTGCAGACTGTTCTCAGGTCCCGCCCCTCAGTCTGCTTTTTCTCAAGACTAAACACGCCCAGGTTTTTAAAAACTTTTTTCCCCATGGGTCGGGTTTTCTAAACCTTTGATCATTTTTGTTGCTCTCCTCTGGATTCTCTCCAGTATGTCCACGTCGTTCCTTAAGCGCGGTGTCCAGTGCCGAGCAGAGCGTGATAAATCCCTCCCATGTCTTAGGGCTTGCCGTCTACACTTAAAATGCTGCAGCGCTTCACCAAAGACGCTGCCTGTGTTGATGGGATTTCTTCTCCTGTTGACCTCCGTGAGTGGCAGTAGCCAGAATTCTCCCATCAATCTAGCTCTGCCTGCACCAGCGACGTAGTTACACCAACCTAACTTCCTAGTGTCGACCAAGCCTCACGCCTGGCCCCCTTGTTAACACGCCCCAGAATGATCTTCGCCTTTTTGACAACTGCATCACACTGCTACTCATACGCCGTTTGTGATTCACCGGAACCCCCAGATCCTTCTCAGCAGCACAAACACCTAGGCAGTCGTTCGATCAAAACGGATTTGATATTTTTTTTCCCCCCTGTCCTACGTACTTTGCGCTTGTCTTTATTGAATTTCATCTGGTTCATTTCAGACCAGTTCTCCTGCATGTCGAGGTCTTGTTCTGTCCTCCCGAGTGCTTTTAACCTTATTGTTGTTAAGTGGGCTGGGTAAAAACCTCTCGCGTTCATTAGTTTAATAACTGCCCTTCATTTTGGTGGAATGTAAGTAACAAAAGACGTCTCCAAGACAAAGGTGCACCCAAGGCCACCCAGGAATTCAAAAGATCAGGCAAAGAGGATCCAGCTGAGTGTTGTTTTTGGGGTGCGGACGTGTCTGTGTGGGTGGGACAAACAGCACAAGAGAGGAGACACAGGGACTGTGGTTTATGCAGCACTCAGGTGTGACGATTGAGCTGGTGGCTTTTGCTGTGGTTGACGGTCCATTGCTGGGATGTTCCTAAGGTGGGATTTTTCTGAAGTGTCTAAGGGAGTTAGGCACCCAACGCCTATTGTAATTTGAAAATCTGCCCCCCGCGCTGCGTGTATTTCAGCTACTGAATCTCATAGGTGTTTGTGTAACCGCCTGGTGAGTGCGCGTTACAGGTACCGATCTGCGGGGGATCAGAGTCTGTTACACAGGCCAGCTGCAGAGCTTTCACTCAAGCTGTAACAGTTTCTGGTTTTAGTTCAGGAGGTCCCCAGTTCAATCCCTGGTGTGTCAGCCACAGTAGTGGCCATAAGATTAGCTCTTGGGCTCTGGCGTGTAAATTCAGATTGTACAGCCCCGTGCACCACATGCAGAAGGGGCCCACAAACCACGTGGTGTGCAAAGGGTTGCGTGTGTTGGGGGGGGATATACTTGCAGCACAGATCCCCTCCCTTCACCCTCTTTCTGCACCCCCTTTTTTCCCCTCCTCCCCAGAGAGCTTTGGTGGAGACTCATCTGAATCGGATCCGGAGCCTGGAGCAGCAGCTGAGACAGAGAGATGGCAACTCCTTCCAGAACCTCAACTCCCAGCTACAGAACCAGGAGGTCCAATACCTGTCGCTCCACGGAAGCCCTGGCCTGACACATGGTGAGTTTTTCATTTCTGCCCTGGGAAGATGTTGGTCTTCCCCAGCGTGGACCCTGCATAATGTTGGCCATTGTAGAGGGACTTGTAATACGTGGGGGCTTATGCCCTCACTGGCCTGGATTCCCAGCTCCTTAAGGCCATTTTTCTGCTCACTGCATTCTGGGGCACTCGTGGGCCTGCCCAGTCATTGGTGTTTAGAGCAGCCTCGGGGTTGCTCTAACTTACACTCTGCTTTGCATGGTGCTGTATGGGCCCTGGGAAGCAGAGAATAGTTGGGGTGCGCTGCCCTCTCCCTCCTCATCCCGGCCCCCAGAATGGAGTCCCGCTATGAGGTGTTCTTTAGCCTAATTAATATTTTATAGGGTTTCTAGATTTTAGCACCAAAAGACATCATTATGACTGTCTAAACCAGTGGTTCTCAACCCAAGGCCCACGGGCTGCTTGTGGCCCAATCAGCACACAGCTGCGGCCCATGTGACATCCTCAGGGCCATATAGGTAGTATATATAGTGTGTGGATGCGCCCCACATAACACATCGAGAGCTGCATATGCGGCCGATGTTGGTAAATAGGTTGAGAGACACTGAGCTAATCTGACCTCCCGCACAACGCAGGCCGTGGAATTATACCCTACATAAGAGCGGCCAGACTGGGTCAGACCAAAGGTCCATCTAGCCCAGCATCCTGTCTTCCCACGGTGGCTACTGCCAGGTGCCCCAGAGGGAATGAACAGAACAGGGAATCATCAAGTGATCCGTCCCCTGTCGCTCATTCCCAAGTTCTGGCAAACAGAGGCCGGGGACACCATCCCTGCCCATCCTGGCTAATAGCCACTGATGGGCCTATTTGGGGTGGTTCTGAGTCCGGCCTGTTAGCTTGCGGAGTACTGTGGGCCGCTGATGCTTTCGGTATTATCTTTATGTCACCGCTGAAAAGAACAGCTCTATGGCACAGCTCCGGGCCGCTCGAAGGGACGGGGATCAAACCACGCCAGGGTCCCGTGCTGAGGCACGGTGCTTTCCGGCCAGAAGAGGGCACTGCAGCCCCTCCGGTTGTCGCTTCTGTTTCTGAAGCCTGCCACAAGCCGGGTTAATGGCCCGTTTCAGACTCCCTGCCACCCGGAAACACCAAGTCCCTTTCCATGGCTTTAGTGGGGGAGATGGCGCAGACCAGCTGTTCACAACTGGATGGATGCTCCCGATGAAATAACAGCCGTTGCCGCTCTGATAGCACCTGGATCTCCGAGCGGGAGGGTAGCTCTGGGGACACCGGCCAAGCTGTGCCGCGCTCTGGGAGCGAGACACCGTTCTCCTCCAGAGTCACGGGATGGGTGAGGGAGAAGCAGAGAGGCACGGGGGGGTGGGGAAGTGAGCTCCTGCCTCCTGGTTCCGTGCCTGGACCCCATCCCTCTGTGAGCTGGTGTAAGAGCAGCCTGCAAAGCAAACCCACCGGCTCTTTGATCACCAGCTGCTTCTCCTAGTGGTGGTTTCGCTAACGAGTGCCGAGGGGTCTTTGGTGATGGTGGGAGAATGACTGATCCCCCCATGCTGCTTGTGGCTTGACTCATGTTAAAGGTGCCCAAGACTCGAGTGATCCCACTAGGGTGACCAGACAGCAAATGTGAAAAATTGGGACAGGGGGTGGGGGGTAATAGGAGCCTATATAAGAAAAAGGCCCAAAAATCGGGACTGTCCCTATAAAATCCGGACATCTGGTCACCCTAGATCCCCCTGCCATAGAAAAGGGAACCCTGGCCACCCCCTGTGACTTCTTCACCCCTGAGAGCCACAGCTGCCAGCCTCATCTGTCTGGCACAGGCACTTCCGGGATGAGCTGCGGCGGAATAAAGATGCTCTAATCAGGGCGGCTAATTACCGAGCCGCGCGAGTCACTGGGGCGAGCGTGAAACCTGCCGTTAAATACAATTAAAGGAAGGGATCATTGAAAACCAAAGAGGAAGCTGCCGCCTTGGGTGTCTGGGCACCAGACGTGGGCTGCTGGCCAGTTCCTCAGCTCAGGCGTTGCTGTCCGTGGAGCTGGATCGATTGACGCCCGCTGGGGATCTGGCCCCTTGGTGCCAGTGGACTGACGCTGGTTTACCCCAGCGAGGGATCAGGCCCTGGGGCCGTCAAGCCAGAGCTCTCAGGCTCTTACTGGGAGCGCGCCTGGGCTGCCTGGGACCATGTGTAACACAGACACGGGGTCATGTCTCCTCCTAATGGCCGGCCCCAGCGAGGAGCGGGGCCTGGCTAACGGCTCTAGAGGCAGCAGACGGTGCCTCGGAGGTGCGGGGCCCTGGTTTCACCCTAGCTGCAGACGGGAGTGCCCGTTTGTACGTGGCTTCTGTTCCTTGGGTAGTTCTTGCTTTGGTTTGTTACAGAGACGGGGCCGGTTGTTGGTTTCTTTCTGTGGGGCTGACCCCAATCAGGCTTTTGTGTTCTGACCTCCCCCCCCGGGAGAGGGATGCTGGCGGAAGGGAGGCAGGTAGAGAGAGCCAGCCTGTGCCAATTGGGGTGGGTCTGCCTCCCCCTAGTGCCTCCCTTCACCGGCATTGTCCCATCCCCCCCAGTGCTGGATCACTCGATGAGCTGGCAGAGCTCCCGCAGCCTGGAGCAGCCCAGCGAGCTGGAGGTGCACAGGCTGGAGGCCGAGCTGGAGGAGGCCCGGCACGAAGCCCAGAGCTCGCAGCGCCGGGAGGAGCAGATGAAGGCAGAGTGCGAGAGGCTGCAGTCTGAGTTGAAGCAGCTCCAGGAGACCCGGGCGCAGGTGAGGGGGCAGTCGGGCCGCTGCGGGTGTTCGCCTGGGCCCGATCCTGCCCCAGACTCCTTGCAGGATCAGGCCTTGTGAAAGAGCAGAGGCCCAGTCCCGTACTGGGGCCTTGCTGCCATTTGGAATCGGGGCTTCTGTTTGCCGGGAGCACCCAGGGATGGTTGCAAACCTGTGCCCCTCCCCCCCCCAAGCTGAGAGCTCAGGCAGGGGCAGATCCCGCTCTCGGCCCCACTGCTGTACCTCTGGAGCGTCCCCTTGGGCCGGGTGGAGTCATGATGGGCAGAGACCTGAGCCTGGTCCTGGTCTCTGTCCCTGGCAGAGGGGGCAGCTGCCCACCGACCGGAACTGAGAGCTCCAAGCGCGCAGGCCCCTCTGGCAGGGGGCTCGCACTTGGCTTCGTGCCCCCAGGATCCCGTCTCTGGTGCAGAGACCTGGGGCCGGTAGGACTTGTGCACGGTTTGCTCTGCTGGCCCTTGCTTAGGCTGGAGACATTGGGGGTGATGGCTGATCCACAGATGATAGCCTGCCACCGCCCTCTGCTAGCCGGCCGAGTCCTGTCGCTCAAATGCCAGACACCAGTTCTCCGGGGCTAGAAGCCCTTGGTCCAACCCTGCAGCTGACCCCAGCTTTGCCTCTCCTGGGGAAGGGATTACATGTGGCGGCTTGATAGGGGTGTGTGGTTCTCGGTCTATCCTGAGAGCGCAACAGCAGGGGAGAGAGGGGATGGCTGGGTTACCAGCTGGGGAGACTGGGAAATCCACCGGGACTGGGATCAGAGCTGCCCCGGAGTGTGTGCGTTGGGGCTCCCTGCTGATGGTAATGGGGGTTGTCTGATGTTCCCTAGGACCTGGCGACCAGTCAGTCGGAGCGGGATATGGCCTGGGTGAAGAAAGTCGGTGATGACCAGTGAGTACCCGTCAGTACGGACGGACGTGCTTCCGCGTAACCCGGGGGGGAGGGGGGGGAAGAATCCTGCCCCGCCCGATGCAGGATGTGGGTGGCCAGATCTGTGAGGCGAATGACTTGGCAGCTGGATGCTTCTCTTGCCTTTGAGGTGGCCCGGGAGCCTTGGTCTGAACTGGCCCTTAGTGGGAGAGAAACGATGAGAGACACGGCACAAGGGCCCCTTCCGCCAGCTGTTTGCCTGCTCTGAGTCTCTGGATCAATAACGCCTGTGGGCCCAAGCCGCAAGCCCCCCCTCCCATTGGCATCAGAGAGCAGCGGGGCTGCGGGATCAGGCTCTGACCCTGTTTCCACCGGACCCAGCTCTGAACCATCCCTGGCTTCAGCTCAGCAGGGGGCCCTGACTTTCCAATGTTTCTGTATTTGGCGGGGGGAGCCCAACTTGTGACTCCTTCAAAGGATTTTCCAAAGGGGTGGAGCGCCCGGAGCCACTGATTGAAGTTGGCAAGAGCGCAGGTTCTTGGCACTGTGAAAACGGGGTCCTCTTTTAGCGGCCTCAGGTCAGGCTCCCTGGACAATAGAGGTGCTCGAAGTGTGTGGCGTAGTGTGTGTGTGGGCGGGGGGTGAGTGCCCCATGTGGATGGGGTACCTCAGGGGGAACGGGGTGTGGCGTAGGGATATCTCTCGGGTGAGGGCGTACACGTGTGGCGTAGGGATACCTCGGGGGGAACGGGGTGTGGCGTAGGGATATCTCTCGGGTGAGGGCGTACACGAGTGGCATAGGGGTACCTTGGGGGGAATGGGGTGTGGCGTAGGGATATCTCTCGGGTGAGGGTGTACACGTGTGGCGTAGGGATACCTCGGGGGAAGTGGTGTGTGGCATAGAGGTACCTCGGGTGTGGGGACAGTGTGTGGCGCAGAGATATCTGATGGGAGGAGTGTTTGGCGTAGGGATACCAGTCCCTCGCCGAGTAGCTGCTGCGCGGCGCTGCCTGGTCACCCCAGGGGGCCGGTGTAGGGAGTCCGGCCCATTCAGGGATCCAGATCTTCTTGTGCACGTGCCCCCAGGGCCCCCTGACGACATGCGTGCCCGATGGCTGGCATAGCAAACCCTGTGAGAAAAGCCCGGCGGGTTCGGCTCCTAGGGTCCTTCTCCCGCATGGTTTCTCCCCGAGTGCCCTCACCCGGAGTGCCATCCCGGCGCCTGGTATCACATATCACCCGGCTGACATTTCTTGTCAACCCGTCGGGGAGCGTCTCCTGGGAGAGCTGTCGCAGGCCGACAGGTGAGGCGCGTGAGCGGCCCCTGCACGGCGGAGCTGCCTGCGCTGAGGAGGGTAGCCGAGGTGAAGCGGCTGGGTGGGTGCACTCCAGGGGGCAGCAGCGAGCTTGTCCTGGTACCTGGCATGACAAGTGTTTGACCTTCCCTTCCCCACCTTGTGCCCCTGGCCCAAAGGGTTAAACCTTGCAATACCTGGTGAGGGCAGTATCTACTCTTCTGTCCAGTGCACAGAGGGGTAAACTGAGGCACCGAGTGAGACAGCGACTTACCAAAGATCCCATTGGCTGCTGTGGGAGCTCGGTACTTGGGCAGGGACAGAGCCCAGCAGGCCTCTGCTCTAACCACTAGCCCCCAGTGTGGATCATTGCTCTAGTGGGTAAGGCAATGGATAGCATTTAGTAGACCCTGGGGGCTGTTTCTGCCTCTGCCACTAACCTAGTGTGCAACCTTCAGTCAGTCCCTTCCCCTCTCTGTGCTTCTCTCTCCCTTCTCCACCCTGTGGCTTCCTTGGGGTAGGGAGCATCTCTCCTGTATTTGTACAACGCCTAGCACCATGGGGGTCCCAATCTCGGTGGAGGGTTCTAGGTGCTACTGCCAGGCCATGCCGCTCGGAATGAGTGTCCTAGCGAGTTCTAGATGCCCGATCTCTCTTGCTCTTGGGGCACTGGAGAGACTCAAGCCTACCTGGTGGCTTCTCTGCCACTCGCAAAGGATTATCTCCTGTTCAGTGTGGCAACAGAAAGGTGGGAATATTACACTGAGCCCTGCTAACGCCCCGGTGTGGTTACTGAACGGGCTGCCCCCAGTTCAGCCACCCCCATCTCGGGAGCGCCTCTGACTCCCGATCGTACATCAGCTGCTGAAGAGTTGAAAATAAACAGTTCAAAGCCACTTGGCTTCACATCCTATTCCCGAGGCCCTGGAAGTCGATAGACTGTCCGAACTCTAACGAGCTGGGTGTGCTGTGTGGAGGAGGGGATGGGGTGGAGAAGGGGGAAAGGCTTTTAAAAACATCCTCCTTTCTCACCAATGCCCGAATCACCTGTGCCAGACTCGTGTGTGTGTGTGTGTGTGTGTGTGTGTGTGTGTGTGTGTGTGTGTGTGAGAGAGAGAGGGAGAGAGACTGTATTACTGGCGTCGTCTGCTTCCGTTGAAAAATACCTGCCATGGCTGTGAAAATGGAGAACGCGCCTCCCTCCTGCTGTTGAACTGATGGTGGGTTTTGTGATGATCGCTGGGAAGTCGAGGGCAGAACGCAGGGGGGCTGCATGCTTACAGGGGTGTCTGTCTCCCGGCTGCCCGTTGCCTTGCCCCTTATGGTGGTGGTCATACCGGTGCTGGTGAGTGCCTCCGCCGTGCCTGACCTGCGAAGGGTATGAGCCAGCTGGGGGCGCTTGGCTGTTTCGCTCAAGCGGTAGCAGCTCCTGCTTTTAGCTCTGGAGTTCCCCGGTTCAGTCCCTGACGTGTCTCACACAAGGGGAAGGCACAAGCAGACCAGGTGGCGTGTGTCCGTGTGTGTATCCCTTGTGGGATTGTCTGTGTTTCCACAGGAAGAGTGAATAGGAGAACAGCAGGGGACGACTGACACTGAGGAAGGGTGAATAGGAGAACAGCAGGGGACGACTGACACTGAGGAAGGGTGAATAGGAGAACAGCAGGGGGCGACTGACATTGACAAGGGTGAATAGAAGAACAGCAGAGGGCGACTGACGAAGAGTGAATAGGAGAACAGCAGGGGGCGACTGACAGGGCAAATTCCCTCAGGTTGTAACATCTCTGCAGAAAGGGCCCCCTGGAAAGGAGCATGGATGCTCCAGGGACCAACAGACAGCTGGGTATCTGAGAAACATGGGGAACAGCTGGGATGGCTGGAAGCTGTTTGGAGGCCTCCGTGAAATGAGTTGGAGGGTGGGGGGTGTCTCAGTCCCATTAGCTGGCACCCTCGTTAGCAGTCTCACCGGAGAGGCTGTGGATCGAAAGGAGGGGTGGTTGGACCGACCTCACCCCAGAGCATTGCATGTGTGGATCTCCACACTTTCCCTCTGCGGTGGTGTCTCTGGGGCGGCGGGCGCAATGCTCGGCCTGGCCCTGAACTGCAGAGTGGGGACTCCCGATTTCAGCACTCTCCACCTCGAGCGGCCGAGAGAAAGTTTCAGGGCTCCCATCCGATCCTGGTCGCACGCTGGCCTGGCTCCATGGGCTTCGATGGAGCTCCTCGCAGTTGGCAGCTGGCTTCAAGTCTGCCCGAGACGGGAATTGGCCTCTTTGAACCATGCCAGGCGCAGCCGTCCGCCCTGGGAGGACACCTCCGTAATTAAACTGTCGCAGAGTCAGCCCCCTGGAAAACAGCCCACGCTGGCCTGCCTGCTCCAGCGTCTGGGATTCCGCCGCCCCCTGTGCCTCCTTGATTATCAGCTGGGTAAACATTTGGTGTGTTTCCAAGTCGGCTCCTCCGCTCATGAAGCTGATTACTGGATTCCCTCTTTCATTATCTCTGCTCTGCTGGGAATCCCTCCCCAGGGGATCCTCGGGCTCATTTCCTGCACACAAGGGCCATGCCAGTGCTGCTGTTGCAGCTAATCAGGCAGAAGCCGAGGCAGGTTCTAAAGGAAGTGGGGGAGGGGAGATGCACCTTCCAAACTGTGTGGGGGGGGTCCCTCATGGAGCACCCCTCCCCTCGACCGTCATACTAATGAGCTTCTCCTTTGGGGCTGGTGTTAGTGAGGCCTGGTGGGGAGAAGAGAGTGACAGACAGCAGCAGGTGGTGGTTCTGGGTCGGTGCTAACTGCTGGGATGCCTGCTCCCTGTCCCGTCCGACTTCCTAGCTAGACTGGAAGTCGGTAGCCAGTGAGCCCATCCTGTGTTCCCACGCGGCAGGTGCATGCACCGCCATCATTCCAGCTTCTTGCTGTTCCGGGATGGATTTGTACCTTGTGATGCTTTGCACTTCTGGGGCTCTTTTCACGCCAGGCTCCAAAAGTGCTTTAATGAGCGCTAATTAACGCAGCCTGTCCGCACCACTCTGAGTTGGGGGATGGGCCAGGACTAGGAGTTGGGCCATCTGGGTTCCTTTCCTGCCTTCTCTTGTGCAACCCTGGTGCAAGGGGCAGCCCTGCTCTGTGCCTCGGTTTCCCCATTTGTAAAAGCGGGCGGGGAATGGTGGTATAAAGCATCCTGACGCTGACTCCAGGTGTGTTGTAGTAAGAGTCCGAGTGATTCTTCTTTCCTTAGCCTGTTTTGCTGACAAGGAAACTGACGAGCCGTGAGTTAGTGGCGGAGCAGGGACTGTAACTGGAGTCCTGGTTCTTAGTCTACATCTGCGTTTGAGCCGGGAGGTGAGGTGCGATTCCCAGCTCGCGTCTGTGGACCTGTGTTTGCTCAAACAGAGCTAGCACGCTGAAAACAGCAGCGAAGCCGGGACAGCCCGGGCAGCAGTTTGGGCTTACTCCCGAGTACGTACCCCAGGGGTCTGGGCAAGACGTACTCGGGTGGCTGAAGCACCCCCCGCGCCCCAAGTTCCAGCATCTGTGAGTGCGGGTACGTGGACGTGAGCTGCAAATCAAACGTAGTCTTGGGGTCTACTAGCCGACGCTTCCCCCACCTGCCTGCGTGAACCACTTGGGTTTTTCTGGGCCTCAGAGTAGGAATTATTAACGCATCATACGCGGCTCGCACATACACGTGCCCTCCCTGTCGCCTCCCAGCACTGACGCACAATCCTATTAAATTGTTAGTGAAGAATGCATGTCATCTAAATCTGTCGCATCAAAATCTATACTCTGAGAGCGCCAGCGATACCTTCCCCCGCCATCCCCTCCAGGAAGGAAGGAAAGATCTTTGCACCTTGAATGTGTCATCCAGCTAATGAAATTCAGCTCTCCTGGGTCCTTAATTTAGAAGACACGGTGGCATGAAAAGTTGCCAGCTGAGAGAACTGTATTTTACACCCTGCTAGACTCGATGTGTTCGGACCATCCAGTCGTGTGTCTGATTGCTGCTGCTTTACTGGCAGACAGTAACCATTTCTTTATCTCACCCTTGTGCTTAATAACGCCTTCATTAAAGTCTTGTCTGGGCCTTGCTGCCTGGCTGTTCATTTAACGCAGGGGTATTGTTTATTCGTTTGATTCACCATAAGTGGCATTGGCCGGACACTGCTGTGGGGACGTTTGCAGCGGTGCTTTTTTTTTTTCCTTGCAACACACCCTAGCTCAGAGAGGTGTGATGCGAGCTTTTGATCTCCGGGAGGCCAGCTACATTTGCATGAGCTCATTCTAAAAGTGAGTGCGAATCAAATGTGTGAAAAGCACACCACTGGTGTTCTCTAGCTGTTTGTGCTGAGCAATGAAAGCCCTTAGCAGAGAGCCAGGATGCCTCTGCAGCTAGACGCAGGGAGAGGAGATTAAAGATTTTGAATGAACTGTAAGTACATACTCCCATTGATCGACTCCTCTGCGAAAGACAGATGGTGCTTGGTTGCCGGTCTGGCTGTGCTGGGACCTAGCCGTGAGTGCCTCTCGTGGCTAAATGAACTCCCCTCCCCTTCCTCCTTAGGTTTTGAAGAGGGTTTGAGTTTATGTGGACCTCTTGCATCCAGCGGGACAAATGTGGTCTCTCATTGTTTGCGGAGACCCAACTGCAGTGTCTGCAAAGCTCGGCTGCTGTGAACTCTTCGCTAAGCGTCTTCAGCTTTGCTCGCTGCTCCCCTTGGCCCTAAGCATGGCACGAGGTTGCGGCAGAGATCTGCTCAGCGCGAGTCCATGTGTGTAAGAGAGGCACTGTGACACTAGAGGCAAAGCATGTGGGTTCTGCTCCCAGCTATGCTGCCTGGCCTTTGGCGAGTGTTCTTTGCGGTAGCACCCAGAGGTTTCAGCCCGGGGTGCCTGGGTTCTATTTCTGACTTGTTTGGGGTGAAACTTACCCCTGTGCACCAGAGAGCCAGCACCAGGTGTAGTTGCTACCAAAGCCTTGAAAGGTTTAAAATCGGGCAAGCCACTTAATCTGTCTGGGCTTGATTCTGCCCAGGTGTCAGTGGAGTGGATTTCATGGATGTCAGTAGAGTTCACTCCAGATTTACACGAGCACAAGCAGATACTGGAGCCCATTGTGTGGTCCTAAACTGGCTTCAGTGGTGACTTTTGCTTTAGTCAGGACTTGCGTGGTTTGATCTTTCCAGAGGGTGGAACCTGGATTTACTCTGGCTAGTTCAGTGCTGGTATTCATCTTGGTTTCTCACTGGCCGTTTTTAAATTTGCCAGTTTACGGTGCCGAAAATAAAGCTGGATCTGCTGTCCATGGGGCGTTACTACTGCGCGATGGTAGGAAATGCCACAAGAAGATAGCATCTTGCTTTTGTTCAGTTCTGGGGCATTAAGGAACCTTTGTGAAAAATATAATCACAAGTAAAAAAAAGAAACAAACCACATGTAACTGAAATAACAGATATGGAACACCCCCCGTCCTAGCTTGTATCCGCTAATTGCAGGATTCCTCTCCTATATCTAATATTGTAACGTGTCTATGGCCTCTTAGAAATTGACAACAGAGTAAGATCTGGATCCTCCTGCTTCAGAACCGAAGGAGACCCTCCTTCAGCTACATGCAGTTAGAGCTGGGTGTAGGGTGACCAGATGTCCTGATTTTATAGGGACAGTCCTGATTTTGGGGTCTTTTTCTTATATAGGCTCCTATTAACCCCCCCCCCCCCATCCCATCCTGCAAAAAACTTTGAGAGTAAAATAAATACCCGGTTCCACACTAGGGACAAAACCAAGACTTTTGCTCATTTTTTGAAAAATGAGAGACCGACCTCACCCCAGAGCATTGCATGTGCAGGATCTACCTTCAAGCCCTGCTCCAAACCAGGCAGAACGGGGACCTGAACCTGTCCCTCCTACATCGCAGGGGAGCACCCAAGCCATTGGCGATTGGGAGATATTGTTCTTGCTTTGACGAGAAAGTCCCTCCTGCACCTGAAACGCCTTTCTGCCAAAGCTTTTCCTACAAAAAGTTTTGGTTTCAGCAAATTTGGCCCTTTCTGACCCCCTCCCTTCCCCCCCAGAAAAGTTGAGTTGAAAAATTCTGAACCAGCGCTAGCTGCAGTACAAGGCGTATGGCAGGCAGTTATGCAGTTCCGATGGTATCCAGCAGAGGGCAGCGGTGACTCAGCTACACTAGCCAGTTCATTGCACTGGTTGCTCAGGGAATGGGCCTTTAGTTGCAAAATCAATGAGATGACGACAGAGCAGAATTCTGGAGATGAAACCCATGAGCCTTTAGTCCTGGTCTTACTCCCACTGAGGTTAAACGGCAGGCGCTGCAGGTCCTACATCTGGATCAGATCCTCAGCTGGTATCAGTTGGAGTAGCTCCATGGAAGTCAGGATTGCTGAGGGAGATCTAGCCCTGGGGATCTTAAAAAAAGCCTGATGGTAAAAATGCCGCTGAAGATAATCAGGCCTTTAGTTTGTGAAACTCTTATGCGGAATTCCGCCACACCTTCCCTTCAAAAATCACCTTGGAAAATTAAAAAGGAATCAACAAAAGCCCTCCTGAGTTTTGAAAGAAATAACGGTGCTGAGAAAAATGGCCATAGTTAAACAAACAAAGAGCCATAAAGGTCAGTTCTTCTGCGTAACGCTGCAAGACGCTCACTGATTTCCCCGCGGGCCGAGTCTCTGCACCGGCGTGCTGCTGGGAAAGCGTTGTGTGGAGTTATGCTGCTCTACCCAAGGGAAGACTCTTGGCTCTGTGGAGGGAGGGGATGGAGCAGAGATAGTCCATCGAACTAGGATTGGGATTTCAAGGAGGGCCTGAATAGCAGGAAAGGCTGGTAGATACTGAGCTCTGCTGGGGTGTGGGATTGTCTCCCAAGGGGGGGACAGGGCATCCTGTGACTCCTGGATGGCCTGATCCTGAGCCCCCTGTGGGGCCAATTCTGGTCTCATGCCACCTGGCACAAGTGAGAGCCGAATCAGAGCCTGATGTTCAGAGATGCCGTGTAATCCACCACGCCATGTTGAAGTCAGTGGGAGCCGCGGGTGGGCATCGCCCTCTGGACATCAAGGCTTGAAAGCGATGCGTGGAGAAGACATGCTTAGCTTGTGGCGGCATGTCCTTGGGGATTCTTGCAAGTGGTGCAGAGGAGCATGCCCTCTGAGCGGGTTTGTAAGACTTCCTGTCCTGCCTCTGCTCCTCTCTCGGTTTGAGAGGATAAGGCTCTGAGACAGAAACTGACTCAACCGAGGAGTTTGACAGGGTAAAAATCTCAGAGGCTGACCCGGTTTTCCAAGTAACGCTTTTGTTTTCTAAAAAAACCATAGGCCTGATTCTGGTCCCCTGCCAGAGAAGTGCCACTGAAGGCAATGGAGTGTAATGTGAGGTCACTGGGGGTGGGGATGGATGGGTGGAAGCATTTTAGCCAGGAATCCCACTCTTTCCCACTCTACATGGGAGACTTCACTCGGTGTTGTAGTATTTCTCTTTGCTTATTAAGTAACCCCCAAATATCAGGAAGAATGTTGATTTACTAGAATTTCTTCAGTATTGCCAACCCCAACCCAACCGTTCCACAGTTGTGAGTCCCAGCCCCAGAAAATCGTGAGATTGGCTTTAAAATCATGAGATTTTTAAAAACAATATAACGAATTTGGGTTTGTTTTTTCGCTTTCTGATTTTTGAGCCTTTCCTCCATGCTCAGGTCACATTTTCTGGCTTCTATCTGCAGCCATAAGGGCTAGAAACATTTTTTTGTTTGTTTTGAATGAAAGCCGAGCTTTTCCCATATTCACATGTCTCCGGGAGCTGGGTCTTTAATACCCCCAAAATACCACAAGACTCATGGTAAGATTGCAAGAGTTGGCAATGCTGCTTTGGACAGTTGCAGTGAGTTAGATCCTTTGCTGTGCTGGATTTTACGCCATAATTCCCACTGAAACCAACTAAGAGTTCTGCCTAAAAATAAATATGTGCTGTGGATTCCCACCATGGTAAATAGGAGGACTTGCTACTCAGCATCATTGAAGATATGGGCCCTTCCTTTTCCCCCTCTGATTGGGGATCAGATCCTGGACTTTGCTTGAAGGGTTTAGAGTCAAATTAGGGTCTTGGATCCACCAGGATTAAGCCAAAGTCATTCCACACACCAGTGTAAATGGAGTGACTCCATATTGATGCTGGTCTAACCGAGAGCAAATTTCTGCCCCAGATGCAGCTGAGTGCTTTCTGCTGAGGTTGAGAAAAAGAATCCCTTCATGTGTTTGAGGCTATGGGTTTCTTTCCCCACGATCACTCATCAATCATCCTTTAAGCTTTGCAGTGAAACCAATTGCTCAGATCATCCGTCCTGTGGTTTCTACATTCATGTTGGTTTCCCACTGCTGGATCTGCGTCCGGAGGGGATTAGCCCCACATGGGTCTAAGAGGGAGCCTTGCGTAGCTAGGAGAAGTAGCCAGCAATCTTCCCCCACCCCCCACCCCCGGTAACATGAAGCGGAATCCTACACGGTTAGAGAAGCACAAGGAAAGTCAAGTTGTCTGTTCCTGGCATGTCAAATCGAACCTCGTCCAGAGGGACAGGACAATGCCGGCGAGGGGGGCCTGACAGTGATGTATTATTAAGCAGAACAGAGTGAGTTTTCACAGACCAGATTAACTCTGCGCTGCTAAGATTAGCAAGCATGCCGCCTCTGCTTTGTGGACAGATAAAAGATGACATGGAGCACAAGGGCTAATTCTAATGTGGCGGAGTGTAGACGGAAAGGTGCTAGCGGGGCTCCAGGGTCTGTTTGGTTCGGTTTGGTTTCACGGCCAGTAAAAGAATGCGATCGATAGGCGAGGTTGTGAGCAGAGGTAGAAAAGTAAGCGACCGAGTTCCACGCGGCCGCCGAACTAAAGTCAATGTAGGTCATGGGAGTCAGAGCCAACTTTCTTCTTCTGAAGCGAAGGGCCCGCTTCGCCAGTCGCTCAGATCCTCAGCCGCGTAAAGCAGTGTCGCTGTGCTGGCTTCAGGGGAGCTAGCCAGGGTTACTCCAGTTGAGAATCTGGCCCTGATTCGCCTGTTCACTTATTATTGGATGAGATCTTCATCTGGTATAAATCAGATTAGTTGCTAGGGACACAGGAGTGGAAGGGACCTCCTGGGTGATCGAGTCCTCTCCCCTCACCCCCAGAATTGCAGGCAGTCCCATTATCCAGCTCCACCCACTGGCTTCAGTGAAGTACGCTCACATACACCAGCTGAGGATAAGGCCCTTTAGTAGAGGCCACAACTGAGATCAGGGCCCTGTTGTGCAAGGTGCTGTACGTCCAAATCTGAATGTGTTATCCACATTTTACAGCTGGGGAGCTGAGGCACAGGGAGGTAAATGGACTTCCTCAAGGTTATAGAATCATAGAATATCAGTGTCGGAAGGGACCTCAGGAGGTCATCTAGTCCAACCCCCTGCTCAAATCATCCCAGCCAGGGCTTTGTCAGGCCTGACCTTAAAAACCTCTAAGGAAGGAGATTCCACCACCTCCCTAGGGAACCCATTCCAGTGCTTCACCACCCTCCTAGTGAAAAAGTTTTTCCTAATATCCAACCTAAACCTCCCCCACTGCAACTTGAGACCATTACTCCTTGTTCTGTCACCCTGGAAGTCTCTGGCAGAGGCTGGTCTTCTGAAGGCCAGGGTCATGCTTGAGCCACCACGCCATCCTTCCTCCTCCACCAGCATGTTCTCACCTCATGGCAGATTTTGTTCCCTCTGGTGTATATAGCAATAGGCTGAGGCTGCACAGTTGGCATCCTCTGGACGTGGATTAAATTTTAGGTCTGTGGTTTAGCGTGGGAGGCCGAAATGGTGGCTGAGGGTTGGATTCAATTTGACGACGCTTGAGATCATGCAGTCTGTTCTTGTGACGTCCGCTCTTTCTCCTGTTGGGCGCATACATTTTTCTGGATCACCTGATTTGGTGCAATTTTTGCTGTTCTGGGTCAAAATCTTGTGAGACTGGCTGAGTTTGGGAGATTTCAGTTGCATCTAAACCAGTAGTAACTCGGCATCATCCAGTTCTCCATCTAACCTGGAACCCCAGTTGTAAAGGGGTTTAGATCCATGGAGTGCCTTTGTCCACATGTGATTTGTAGCCAGATTGCTCAGAGGATGGAGTACGAGCCACAGAGCTTTTTATTTTTAAGTCATCAATTCAGATCTACCGTGGTTAGCAGCAGCCCAAAATCCGTTCCAACTGACAGCTCTTCAAGGCCTAAGAGAAATAACTATGCATAAGCCTCCCCATTCCTTCCCATGCAAGGATGTCAAATTTATGTAATAAAGATTAATAAATTAAGCCGAGTAGCCAGCCCCACTTGGTGTTTTTCTTAAAGCCCCAGCTCCTCGAGTCCTGTGATTTGGTGAGACTCCTGACGTTCATTTAAATAAAAGTAAGCGTTTAGCCCTTGTGGGTTGCAGAGCAAAGCTTGAAATTGTGGCCGCAGTGTATCTTAAAGGCTCAAAAGCCAGAAGGCAAATAAAAATGAAACCCATGTTTATTATTATTTTTTAAGCCTCGTGATTTTTAAGCCAGTCATGAATTTTGAGGCCTGACTCATGTTTCTTTGGAACATAGGGGTGGGGGTGGTGAGGGTTAATCAGTACTGCCAACCCCTTAACTCCCTTGGGAGGTAGATCAATATATCCTTTCGGTTTAGCAGATGGGGACGCTGAGATACAGATAGGTGACCCAAGGTCGTCCAGCGAGCCAGAAATAGAATCCACATCTCAGGACTCCCAGAGTGGGGTTTTAACCACTACGCCTTCCTTCCTCCCTGGCAATGTGCTTGAGAAAGATGCCCTACATTTTGCAATGCAGGACCTTCTCCCCCCTCCGCCGCCCTTCGTGTCAGGTCACCTGCTAAATTTCCAGAATTTTTGACTGTGCAGTGAGCCCCCCCGCCCCCTGCTCCCCCCTTGCATGATGAGTGCAAGCAACCAAAATTCGACTATTTTTTTTTCTTTAAGAGAAATAAATCAACATTATTTTTAGAAGCCACACACGCCCACTCACACTCCCCCGTAAAGAAAAATCAGATTCGGTTTTAATTTTGGAACAAAATTTACCTCCTCAGAGTTCTCTTTTCTTGTAAATAAGGCTCATTTTTGTAACCTGTTCTTTTCCACCTCTTTTGGGTGTGAACTGTTCAGTATCTGTATTTTTAATCTTTGGCTGACTTTTTCTTTCTTTCTTTCTTTTAGCCGACTTAGTCATTCTGCCTCTCTAGTGTAGGGGCAGAGAGAGTTTAAGATTTGCATCACTCTCCTGTTTCAATATTTTTCTTTGAATGGAAGATTGAGAAGATTTGCAAAACCCTTACGGGATATAGGAACACAACTTCCATTGACTTTCTGAAATCTCCCCCAAACAGAATACCTGTGTAAAAGAATGATATTTTGAGTCCAATCCTCAAATCCTGTAAATTGGCAGCGCTGCATTGAAGATCCTCAGCTCGTGTTGAAGTCAACAGAGCTACATCAGTTTATTCCAGCTAAAAAGCCAGTCTTTTCTTTATTAATTTGTTTGGCGAGTCTAAGGATCTTAGTAAAACCACACAAAATATAACAGGGAGCGCAATACATGCTAATCAAAGAAATTGACAAGATTGCAGATTTGCTCTGAGAAAAATCTTTATTTCTGTCCATTCCTCTGCACCTTGTGTTGTCATTTGTATCAGTGCAAAACTGTAAAGCTTTTACCCTTCCTTTGCACTCATGTAAGAAGAAATGGCGAATCAGACTCCCAGTGTTAAGAGCTACATCTGATGTAAACGTAAACACATTTTTAATGTCACTTAAACTACAAACAGAATGTTCTATCTCCGCCTAAAATTTTAACGCTCCCAAAAGCTGTCGTGTTTTGTTTGGGTTTGTTGTCTTTCTTCCAGCCTGTTTTCTTTTCTAGTTTGGCCAAAAGGTGGTTCCGAGTTTGGACAGGCAGTCGGGTTTATTCGAAAACGTAATGCACGTTTTGTTTCGTAACTTGTTCCAAATGTAGAACCCAGGTGGAGGTGGCTCTGAGCCACACGGTTAAGAAGTAGCAGAGATGGAAAATAGTAGCAATGATTAAATTGTAACTTTTCCTTCGAAGGCTCTGATCCAAAAAAGCCTTTAAGCACATGCTTAAGTAGCTTAAGTACCCCATTTATTTCCATAGGACGAGTCGTGTTACGGCTAAGTATGTTCTTAAATGGATTTGCTTGCGTGGGCTCAGTTCTAGATCGGTTGTCAGTTACCCTGGTGCACCTGGGCACTGTCTCCATAGACGTGAATTTCACTGAGGGCAGAATCTGGCCCCCTCAAAGTGCAAGGCACATCGTGAATATCAAAACAGGCTTTTTACAGGTTATAGAAAAGTTACTGATGGAAAAATAATGAGCCTTCAGGAGTAAATTTTACAATTACAGGCTCCTGCAGACATCACACTGGTGAAAAACACTGAAGTCAATTGGGCTTTTCACGTGAGTAAAGCTACTCGTGTGCACTGATGCTTATAGGAGTTTAACTGTGGCATCCATGGGCCTAATCCTCAGCTGGTATAAATTGACATTGCTCCACTGAAGTCCATGATTGTTTGTTTGTTTGTTTTTGTCTCATTGACTTCAATGGGAGCTAAATCAGACCTTGTATCTTAGTATTGCTATGTTTAAAATAAGATCGGTCCCAACTCCCCTGAACTGCACTCTTTGATTCTGACTGACTGGCATTCTGCAGAGGTCAGTTTGATTTCAGACTCTCTTGCTGGGAAATGCTTTCTTCCTTTTTTATTTCTTGTACGTTTGCATTTTGTAGTTGGTTTTCTTGCTCTAAGTGCTGCAAAGGAAATCCATTTGCAAAAACAAACACGAGAGAGAGGTATAAAATAATCTTTAGGTAAAAAAAATGTAACCAGGTTCATTTGCATGGGAAGGGGAACTGGGCTGGATTGGAGAGATACGAGAGGATTTGAATAATGCAATTTTTTCTTTTTTGCAATGGAAGGGAGACCAGGAATACATGCTGCATCTGAACCATCACGTATTAGGAGTCTGTTATAGCTCCCAAGCTAAGCAGGCAGAGATTGAGACAGAACTCAGATAGGAGACCTCTGGCGCGGCGTAAGGAACGATCATTGCAGTTCAGCATGGGATACTCTTCACTGGGAATGGGCAGCGAGGCAGGGCCCTGGTCTGGGGTTAAGGATGGTGCCTGTCTTTCAGACGTGAGGTTACACCAACATCCCAACTGCTTGTGGTTCTTCCAAGGGAGGGGATGTTAAACACGGATGTCCTGCCTTGCGGAATAGCATTTCGCCTCCCTGAATTCCTATGTTGGATACAGTATTCTGCACTTCCTGTCCTAAACTCTTGGCAGGGTCACTGTGTTTCATTCCAGGGCTAGCTGCCATTCAGCGGTGGGCTAGGAACTGATTTCAAAGTGCTTTGGGCTCCTTCCAGGTGGAAGCTGTGTTCTAGATGCCAGTTAGTGTCAGCCATAGAACTGGAAGCTGTCCCTGCAGATGGTTCTGTTCTCCTGCCGCTGTTCATGTGAAACTCCCATGGATGCCGATGATGGGCAGAAAGCTACATTTCACCCTGCAGGGATCTCTGCACATTTCACAAGTCCCTAATTAGCAAATTAACCCTCCCTGCACCCACAGTTGGCTTGTTAGCAGCATCCTCTTTTTACAGATGGGGAAATCGAGGCTGCCGGAAGTAACTCTCCTGGAGTCACTAAATGAGTTCAGAGCTGGGAGGAGAACCCAGGAGTCCTGACTGTATGACCTTGGGCAAATCACTTAAATTGCTCTGGGCCTCGGTTTCCTCTATGAAATGGGGAGAATTGATAGCGACTCTCCATGTGCAATAGGCTGGACGCAGGAATCACCAGGTGAGATTCTCTGGCCTGCGTTGTACAGGAGGTCAGAAGAGATGATCAGACAGTCCCTTCTGGCTTTAAAATCTCTGAACCCGCCAAGCCTGCCTTCACAAATGTCTCTTGAGCACTTTGAAATCCTAGCGTGGGTTGCGCCAGAGCTGTTGTTATGGCTACTCTGTGCTTGTACAGCACCTAACATAATGAAAAATAATCATATTATTCTTCCATCTGGCAGGCACACAGAGCCCCATGGCACTTTCTGCTTCCCGATCCCATCGGGGTGGGGTTAACTGTTCTCGGCCGTTTCCCTCCCCACCCTACCCCCAGTGGCTCTGGCTTATGCTGCTGCTTTGCCCACCCCCCATGTTGAGATGGTTGATAAGACTGTGGTTTGTGCTTTTATTTTTGCTCGGGTTTGTGCTGTTTGGCAGGAGTGCTATTCACTCACGCCAGCTTGGCTTTTTGGCAGTTCTTGAGCAGGTTGTCTTCCCCTCCGCCTCCCCATAATGCTGCCTAGGATGGGGAATTGGGGACGGGCCTTGCTGCAGGCCAGCCTGCAGGGGAGAGTGGAAATGTGTCCCCGACCTGTCCTGGTCTGGCCGAGGCATCACCTCGGCCAGCAAAAGCAGGGTGGGTTTTAGTGCTGCATGCTGCCTTGAGGTCAAGGGGTAAAGGTCGTACAGCTTAAGGTCAGAAGGGTTCTCGACAGGCCACTAAATCCCACCCAGCTGCCCCCTGCACCAAGACGAACAACTGGAACGAGACCAAAGTATTACAGCACTGAGAAGACGAAACCGTCGCTGTGACGCTGCCAGCGTACCCGGGGCTGTGACACGCCACATTACCACCTGCCCTTAGCGTGACGCACCTGGCTCTGTGTCCGCAGGGGCCAGCCGCTTGGCACTCCCAGCCACGGGCATCACGCAGACTCCACTGTCCCTCTGCAAGATAGGGATAGAGCACCCCCCCCCCCCCCGGCATGCAATGTGAAACCGACAATAGTTTTGTCGGGTCAGTGCTTGTAATACTTGTATCTGATTCCAGTCATCCTCTCCAGGGAGGCAGAAACTCCTCTCCAATCCCTTCCCCTCTCCCTCCCCCTGTTTGTTTTCTCCAGGACGAGAGAGGGAGCAGAGTACAATAGCAGAAGCTGCGCTGCTCAGTGGAGCGAGTGAAATCCTGGTCCCACCAGGAAATGGCAAAAACTCCCACTGATTTAGTGGGAGCCAGGACACCTGGGTTCTACCTGCGGTTCTGCCGCTGGTTTGCAGCACGGGCAAGTCATTGCCCCTCCTCTGCGTCAGTTTATTGGGCCTGATCTGCACTGAAGATGTTCGACCCGCGTAACTACTTTGGTAAAAGGTGTGACTATTTTGCCGATGTTGCTGAGCCAATGAAATAATAACACCTCGCTCTTATTAAAACACTTTTCATGGGTGGCTCTCAAAGCCCTTTACAAAGGAGGTTAACGTCATTTTACAGATGGGGAAACTGAGGCACAGGGAGGGGAAGTGGCTTCCCCAGACTCACCCCGCTGGCCAGTGGCAAAGATGCAAATAGAACCCAGGGGCTTGTCCACACGGTGCACGCCAGTGGAGTGTGAATCCTAATACATGCCGGCAATCCCCCTCCCCCCCCCTCTCCCCAGCAAATTTCTAGCACTTATGAATCTGAAGTACCTGACCCAAGGAGACACACTGAAGACTCAAACCAGCAGGCAAAGTAAAAGAACTCAAAACTTTTATTTTTTTTTAAATCTTATGATTTTTAAGCCAGTCTCCTGATTTTGGGGGCAGGAGGGGGGGCTGGGTCATGAGTTTTGAATGCCTGGGGTTGGTGATGCTACAGCGGGACTGAGCTCCAGCCATAATCCTGGACTGAGCAATCAAGCACTCAGGGAATGGGTCTTTAGTTGCAAAATCAATGACATGACGACAGAGCAGAATTCTGGAGATGAAACACGTGTTTGGGCCCATCTCTTATTAGAGATGCCAGGTGATTGGGCAACATCCGTCGGATAATAATTCCTAACTGCCTCTTTTCATCATCAGATCTCACAGCGCTTTACAAAGGCAGCTGAATAGCATGAGCCCCATTTTACAGAAGGGGAAACTGAGGCATAGAGAGGCAAAGTGACTTGCCCAGGTTCACCTAGAAAACCAGTAGCAGAGCCAGGACTAGACTCCAGGTCACCTAAATCCTAGCCCTATCTATTAGCCCTGGAAGCAGATCTGGGGCTCAAAGCATGAAGGATCTTTGGAGCTGGCATTTCTGGTTCAGTGGCTGTTTCTTTTGACATATGGATTCAGAAGACTGGACCAGGTCCTCTGCTGCTATAAATCAGTGTAACTCCATTGACCCCAGCTGTTAATTTGGCCCCTAAATGGGACAAGTTCATTGCTGAGAGATGGGTTTCAAATTAGCACATAAACCTCTCGCTGGGCTTAGTTAGCAACCTCCTCCAATTTCCTCGGAAGGTGATCCGCGTTTTGCAGAAGGAAGCATTAGCCCTCGAAATAGCCAGCAGTTTTGTTTTTAATAAGAGAGACTCTTTTTTTAAATTGGGGTTTTTTTTTTCCTTTGCAAGCCTTAGAGGCAACCAGCTTTTAATTCGGTGGTTTCCTCATTTTAGTCTCATAGGCAGAGCTTCAGGAACCTCTGACACGGCAATATCGCACTGCAGATATTCATCACAATCACAGCAGTTAAAAAAAACAAACCCCCAAATAAGTAACTTCATTGCACATATTTTCTATGCACACAGCACCTTCCAACCCAAAGCACTTTACGGACTGTACATCAATTTCAGTTGCACCCGATTGATATCAGGGCCCTGTACATAACAGAGCATGAGAGACAGTCCCTGCCCCAAAGCGCTGGCAGTCTAAATAGACAAGGCCGGTGGAGACTGGAAGGGGAAGCATAAGTGAAGTCTCCTGCCCAACAGCAAGTCAGTGGCAGAGATGGGACTAGAACCCAGGTTTCTTGAATCCCTGTTCAGTGTGCTACATGTTAGACAGTGTCTCTGTTGTGTAGACATGCACCATTGAAATGCAGCCACCTCTGAGGTAGAAGAGAGCCAGAGTGCCAGCTCCAAGCAAAATAAATAAAGGCTGAGATTCTTGCATATTCACATGACTCCAGAAGTTGGGGCTGTCAGGCAAACACCCAGGTATGGTGAGATTCATGATAGAAGCTGGAGAATTGATAATACTGAGATAGGCATTGTATAATAGGAGGGTGAGGGGTGGGGGTGTCATTTTTATATCTAGGACACTAATGCAACCCTGCCACCCACTCCAAAAAGTGTCTCTTAAATGATCGCTCAGCATTTTCTTCTCTCACGAAATCCTTCCAACCCACTCTCAATGCGCTCGCCCTGGGCGTAAATAGGGGAGCCCATTCAAATGACCTCGCGCGTTTGCCTCTCAGCTCCTGGTTCCTTCCCTGCAGTGCTTGGGGGCTGGCGATTGCACCTTAAAAGCATGCGCAGTAGAGCTGCAAAGCCTCTGCTCCGTCATGAAGGCAGTTGGGAGCAGCGGTTGCTCATTCACCCGTCAGTCGCTATTGACCCGCCAAACCTTTCTTCGTAAATGGGCGCTTCCGAACGTGGTTTGGGTGGGAGCCGGGCCTGGCTCTGAGCGTGGGAGGAAAGGGGTTAAAACCCAAACTCTGGACTAAAATTTGCAACCCTCGCCTCCCAGCCTTTACAATGGGCCGACCAGACTCCCAGATCTTCCTTCCTCATTCCCTGCTAAAACAGTAGGTTCTTCGTCAACTACTCCTGCCCTAGGATGGGACTAAAAGTAAGGAGCACAGGCCCCCTCACCTCTGCTAAGAGCTGGGGGTCGCTCCGCTTTCTAACCATCGGAGTGAGGGTCTGGAACAGTCTCCCACTGGGAGCTGTGGGGACAAACCACTTCATTAGTTTGAAGAGAAAGCTGGACAGATTGAATGATGAGGTTGCTTGTGATGCTGGCGGCCAGGGCTCACTTCCAGTTGATGTCTTACGTATCTAAAGCTCAGGCTTCAGGATTTCAGCCAGCTGCCGGCAGAGGTCAGGAAGGAATACCTCCCTCCTCCCAATATATTTTTTTGTCTCCCTCCTCTGAAGCATCAGAGATGGCCCCAGCTGGAGATGGGACCTGGGGTGGGGTGGGCCAGGGCTCTGAGATGGCACTGAGCATTTTCTCTCTCAGGGGCTTGACTGGCTGGGTCTTGCTCCCAGGCTGAGGGTCTCCCTGATCGCCACATGTGGGGTCGGGAAGGAGTTTTCCCCCAGATCAGATTGGCAGCGACCTTGGAGTTTTTTTCACCTTCCTCTCCAGCATGTGGGTCACTTGCCAGGATTATTTCTCTACCACTGCGTGGGCCTCGGCCCCTCCTGTTCTCTGCCTGTGGCACAAAACGGTCTTGTCTCCTGTGTAGTGCTTTGATCTCCTGGCGGTGGCTGGGTTTGGTGGGTGGGGGGCTGGCTGGCGTTGGTGGTCTGTGATGCACAGGTCAGACTAGATGGTCTGGGGAGTCACTTTTGGCCTTAAACTTTATGACTCCCTGGGTTGGGTGAGCAACGCTCCTCCTTCTCCGACACGCTGAGAGCGCCCCTTCCTCCTTCAATCTGCTATAACCACGGGCCTTAGTGTTGTGGTAGCCACTTGGCGGCTGATCAGTAGCGGCGCCCCCTGCTGGCAAACCCAGCCTGAGCGCAGAGCGGGCGGGCTGAATCCCCTTAATCTCGCCTTCCTGTTCATTTCACAGCTGTTCAGGGTGTAAATGACCCTTCTGCCCCCCCCGGATCCCAGACACTCCCATGAAACCAGGCCTCCTTGCTAAACATCTCGTCCCCTTCCCCCCCCCACCTCTGCCGCCCACGCCCACGGGCCACCGCTGTGCTCTCTGCTGACAGAGAGCATGAGGCGTGGGGGAGGGGGATGTGGGGGAGTGGGGGCCGGGGAAGGGCTGACCACAGCATTTTATTAAAAGGGTTGAGGCTTGTGGGACTGGGGGAGGAAGCAGAAGCAAAATAACAAAAGTGTAAAAACGAGCGCGTAGGAGCCAGCGCAGCTGCAGCCTCTGCCTGATTTCCCATCTCAGCCCGGCAGCGTGCAAACCCCGTGAGATGCTGCCCGTGTGTGCGAAAGAGAGAATGGCGGGGGGGGGGGCAAATCATTGTATTGAGAAACTTGCCACAGCTTATCGGCAGCGCGCTGCTTCCCGCTGATTTGTATCTTGCGATCCGAGAAAAAATAATTTGACTTGAACTCCTGGTGACTCAAATTGTGGTATTCAGGAGGCCCGGGTGTGCTAGATCGTGGGGGATTGTTTTCGAGAGGACATGGCCTCTGTGTTCATAGATTTGTCGATTTCAGGGGCAGAGGGGACTGTGAGGTCATGTATGCTGACTGGGCCCTCACGTTTCACCCAGATTCCCCTCTCTTGAGTCCAATAACTTCTTTGGGCTTGTCTACACTTAAAACACTGCAGCGATGCAGCCAAAGCACTTCAGTGAAGGCACTGCCTACGCCGACAGGAAAAGCCCCCGTCGGCGGAAGTGATCTGCCTCCCCAAGAGGCGGTAGCAGGTCGACGGGAGAATTCTCCCCTCCACCTAGTGCTGTCTACACCAGGGCGTGGGTCAGTTTAACTGCGCTGCTCAGAGGTGTGAGAGACGTTCCACCAGCCTAATTTCCTAGTGTCGACCAGGCCTTTGACTAAAGCAGAGCTGCTCAGACTGCGTCTCCTGAGCTGCAAGCGACTCTTGAATGTGTCGCCTGCGGCTCTTTGCAGGGCATGATATTAAAACACCGTGTGATTTAATGATTAACTGATCTAAGTTATTAACCAATCAGGATGCTTTTCCTCTGTTATCAACCAATTGTAGTTGATAAAATAATAATACTTGGCCAGTGCTTTTGCTGTGCGTATGGATATTTTTATTTATATATCTAATAGTAGATGAAACAATGATCACACGATTGACTCTTTTGGGGAATGCTGATCGCTAATCCTGAACCCCTGAGGTCTGAGTACCGCTGGACTCTGAGGTTTTGTCTACCCTGGAACCAGAACGACAAAACTTCGGTCGTTCGGAGGTGTGAAAAAACCACTCAAACGACAAAAGTTTTGCTGACGAACAGCGCCGGCGCGAACAGCGCTTTGTCGGCAGGAGCGCTCTCCTGCTGAAATGCAGCGTTTTGGTTTTTATACCCAGGGAACTTCCTGTTTCTGGATATTTATCGGCATTGTCAGCGCGCTCCTGCTGACAAAGCTACCGCTGCTCATTGGAGGTGGAAGTTTTTGGTCGGTGGGAGAGCTCTCTCCTGCCGGCATATAGCGGCTACACTCCGGGCCTTTCAGCTGTAGCTGTATCGCTAAAAGGTGCGTAGTGTTGACACACCCTGAAGCATATCTTTCAGGAAGACAAGGGGGCGAGGCGATATCTTTTATCGCCAAGAGACAAGCTTACGGAGCTCCTCTTCAGATCTGGGAAAGGTACTCAGTGTCACAGCTAAATACAAGACAGAACAGATTGTTTAGCATAAGTAGTTAGCACATATTCTAAGGGGAAGTGGCTAAATTAACACCTCTGCAGACATAGGATGAAAAAAGGGAGGAGTGATTTAGTTACAGATAGTTTATTGTAATAAGCCGTAAATCCAGTGTCTTTATTAAGGCCGTGGTTTTTAGTGTCTAGCAAAACTATGAATTTAAGTTCCCAGGCTCATCTTTTCAAGGTGTTGTGCAGGTTTCCTTTGAGGATGAGCACTGAGAGGTCAGAGATGGAGTGATCACTTTGGGAAGAGTGTTCACCCACAGGGGACCGGGGTGGTTTTTTGTGTCTGGTCCTTTTTCTGGGTGAGTTCTTTTGAGAGTGTAGTGATTGTCTAGTTTTGCACACATAGTTATTGGGGTGTTTAATGCCGCAGAATGAGGTACACCATACGTTGTGATAGGCATGTTTGAGACCCCTCCATCTTGAAAAGTAGGGATCACCTCCCCCACCTTGTCTCTCTAATACCCTGGGACACACACGGCTACAACAACACTGCAAACACCAATGGAAAATACATTCCAGGAAGGCATGTGGTCTTGATCTGACAACATCAAGAAATGGAGCATCTACTACTCTCCTTGGGAATCTGTTCTAAGGGTTAATCACCTTCATTATTAAGTATTGGTGCTGTATTTCTAATTTGAATTTGTCCAGCATCAGCTTCCATCCATGGGTCCCCGTTTATGCCTTTCTCCCCTAGATTAGAGTCCTTTAGTACCTGGTATTTTCACCCTGTGAAGGTGCTTTGACACCAGGATAAATCACTTTTCAAGTAAGACAATGTGTAATAATTGGAGATATACCAATCTCCTAGAACTGGAAGGGACCTCGAAAGGTCATCAAGGCCAGCCCCCTGCCTTCACTAGCAGGACCAAGTACTGATTTTTGCCCCAGATCCCTAAGTGGCCCCCTCAAGGATCGAACTCACAACCCTGGGTTTAGCAGGCTAATGCTCAAACTACTGAGCTAGCCCCTCCCTAAATCCTAGCCCTGTGGTCTGGTGCACAGGGCTAGGATTTAAAAGACTTGTGTTCTGTTCCCGCATCTGCAAATAATTTGTTGTGTGACTTTAGGCAAATCACTTTCCTGCTTGGTGCCTCAGTTTCCCCCACACCCTTTGTCTGTTTACACTGTAAATTCTTTGGGGAGGGGGACTTTTTCTTGCCAAATGTACAGACGGTGCCTACCACCGTGGGTCCCTGAACTTGGCTAGCCCTTGAGGTCCTGCTATAATGGGACAGACGTACAAGTGGTATAAAGGTCCCTGGCAGTGGTTCGGAGGCTGGGAAAGCGAGAACGAAAAGCTTTGGACTGTTTAATTAGAGAGGGGACAAACAAGAGGCATGAAAGAGAGAGAAAATGAAGAATGGAAGCGAGACGGTAGATCAGGCGCTCCTATTTATCCTTTCCTATAATATGTGGACAAGGGATGTCCAGGATCAGTGAAATGCAACATTTTGGGTTTTATACCCAGGGAACTTCCTGTTTCTGGATATTTATCGTAGCCAAGAGCTTAGAAGGATTCCAAAAAATAAATGGCCAAACTTTTTTTTCATGGAGAATGAGCATAGCCGCAGTTCCATTACACGGGGTAAACGCTTCATAGGACTAATCCCCATGCTTCAGGGCATGAGTCAATCACAGACTGTCTGGGGTCAGGAAGACCTTCTCTCTTATGGGAAAGTACGGCGTGATTTTTCAGTATGGGGGTTTATAGACTTTCCGCTGAAGCTGCTAGTGCTGAGGGGCAGGAGATAATGGCCCGTTGCTCTGACTCAGAATGGGCTGAGAACTTTTACTGCAATCAGTGGGAATTTGCATGAGGATTCATCCCCCCCCCGCTGTGAGATGAGTAACAATCACTTATTTATTATCGCCCCTATTTGACCCTGGGAGAAGCTGAAGTCGAGAGATCTTAAACAACGCACCCAAAGTGGCCATGACAAATTAGCAGCGGAGCTGGGACTGGAAACCAGGAGCCCTGGCTCCCCCTTCTCAGCTAACTGCTAGACCCCATTCTGCTGTTCCTATAGTTGTACGGTGCTGCTGGCTGCTCGCTCGAGGAAAGAAGGGGTCACATCTCATTCTGTTGCAAAGCAACAAGTACTTTTGTAAGCAGCAAACAATTGGAAGAGGATGGTCTTGTGGTTAAGGCAGTAGGCGCGTACTCGGAAGATTGAGGTTCAACGCTGAATGCTGCTACTGACTGCAGAGTTATTTAGGGCCAGACTATCAAGTCCTCAGTTCTTCCCTTTGGGGCCAGAGAATTAACAATGCCCGAGAGCTGCCGTTGTGACGCACACAGGTCACAGTAGGCTGCCCTCTTTGGCAAATCTGTCCCTTGATTTCTCTCAGTCCCTCCATCTGTAAAATGGGGTGATTGCCTATTTAGAATGTCAGCTCTGTGTGTCTGTACAGTGCCTGGCGCAGCGGGGCTCCGATTTCAGGTCGGGCCTCTAGGCGCTACCTCAGTACAGATGGTCATAGCCCTCTACCATGTCACTGGACACGAATACAGAGATTGGAGGTGGCTGGTCTTCTGGAGCTGGTTTGTTCTGAGATCTCTTGTCTTCAGCTACTTATCAAAACCCACATTCTATTTTGAAATGAATATATGGGGCGGGGGGGGGGGAGGTCACGTTCAGAAACTGTCGAGATTTTCTGTTTTCCAAGCAAGGTTCCTGTTGGGGAGGAGATTAATTACAAACAGCTTTTCTGCTGCATCAGACTTCCTGAAAGGCTGTGAAATATTTGGGGTGGAAAAATAGATCTCGGTGCTGTTTCTTTCTGCCATTACCATCTGTTCGGGGAGGGAGCTAACACATTATTTCCCCCTCCCGCCCCGTCCCTGCAATAGACCGTGCCTTGTGAACACGGGGCGAGGTGGAGAAAGGATCGCGCCTTATGCACGTAAAAGTTCCCTTTCGCTGTGGCGGGTTGAGCCCGGCACGGCCGTTCAGCGAGATGGTGCTGAAAATGCAGCAGCGTGGCTACCGGTTGCCTCCTGCACCTCGGCAGCTTTCGGTGCACACACAGCTCACCTCCCTGCCTCAGCATGCGCGGGCTCTGTGGTTTGGCAGTTCCTTTGTTAATTTCAGCTTCACTTCTGATTCACCGGGGGGAAGGAACAGGTGTGCAAGGCAGGGACCGCTCCGGAAGGAGCTCGGGGAGCTGAGCGCTGGAAAATCCGGCCACAGGTGTCCTGGTGGGAGCTGCAGCACCTTTGACTGCGTCCATCTTTGGGACAGAATCTGGTCTGCTACAAGTGCCTCAAAACCCATTGTCTCCTGAGGCACAAATCCGGTCGGCTCTATCCCAACACAGGCCAGTAATTAACTCCCACCACCTGACCCTTGGTATGGAATATACAAGGAATCAACATGCAATAGGCATAAATCCTGCAGGGCCTATTCATTATTTGTGTTACAGTGGTGCAGAGAGGCCGCACGGTGCCAGGTGCTGTACATAGTCCTAGTAAGAGCTCAATGGACAAGACAGACCAAGGTATCATTATCCAGATGGGGAGCTGACATGGATTAAGGCCACTCATCTCTTGAGAATCTGGCCCTTCCTTTGGGCGGCAGTCTCTTGACAACTCGGCCAGGTACCTCGATCAAGGAGCCTCCGGAGTCCCAATTTAGGGTGTGTCTGCACAGCACCTAGACACCCGTGGCTGGCCCGGGCCAGCTGACCTGGGCTTGCGGGGCTCAGGCTGCGGGACTGTTTCACTGCCGTGTAGACAAGCTCTGAGACCCTCCCACCTCGCAGCGACCTACAGCCTGAGCCAGGATGTCTACACAGCAATGAAACTGCCCCGCTTGCCATGTAGACATACCCAGAGTGTCTTAACTGCAAGGCATCCTAAGCTATGCAGGGCAAATCCCACCCAGGCCAGGGTTTCAGCACTAGCCCGCTATCTTTTTTGAGGCGCACTGTGCTTCCTCTTGTTCCTGGTGGTTTGAAAAAATATTCCAAGCTTGATCCAGATGCTTGACATTGATCGGTGCTGGAACTAATCCTACACTACCTGGGTTTCAGAAACCTCATGCATGGCTGCTCCACTGCAGCTGCCTTCAAAAAGAGAAACCTTTCCCCCTTCCTGGTAGCATCCAGGGCTTGCAGTTGCTTGGAAGGTGTCATCTAGAAAACTTAATTCCCACCCCCTCCCCTTTCCCTGCGAGGTTCCTCTGTGCTGGGAGCTCGAGCTCAGAAACCTGGCCCTGGTGCTTGCCTGGGCAGTTTGGGGTCTTGGCAGGCTGTGCCATTATTGATAATCGTTCACGGAGCGTTGCTAAGGGCACCCTACGCCGCTCTCGCGAGGTGCCGAGTGCAGCCTGCAATCGGTGCTCAGAACCACGCAGGATTTGGTTTGGGGGAGGTCTGAGCCGCTGTGCACAGCAGCTTTCGGGAGGGGGCTGCACGGGGTCCAAGTGAATCTGTAGGGCACCAGGATCGGGGAGGAAGATGGTTCAGGCACAAGGGGAGACAGGGCGGGCTTGGGGGTGGCCACAGGGCTGGGTGTTGCTGGGGAGGCTGTTTCAAGAGGGCAGCTCGGACGCTGGCATCCAGCTGAGAGCGGGAGGCTCGGTCACAGGGGCGAGGATGCAGAGGAGAATTGGGGATGGATCCGGACCCAGCGGTGACGCAGGCCCGTTGCAGCGGCCAGTCAGCGAGAAGCCCAGGGCAGAACTACCCCAGTGCAGAGCCAGAGAAAGTCTGAGTCTGCATGGGGGTAGCAGAAAGCCAGATTGGCTCCCGGCGTCCGTGTAGGAAGTTCATGCCTTGGGGTGGGACCCAGGAGGACGAGTCCGCTTGGAGAGAGGCCCAGCGGAGAGCCTGGGGCGCTGGAAGGAAGGGGGGTGGGGCGGTGGTGATGTTTCTTGGGCCACTGCAATAAGCCGAGTATTGGGGGCTGAGTGTCCCCGATCCAGGCACAGGGGCTCTGGGGACCCCTCGCCCAGGCGGGGCTCACCTATCGCCACCCACAATCTGCAGCGGAACGCTCTGGCGAGGGGGGCAGATGGGAAGGAGGCGCCTCAGCACCCTCCCTGCACAGCTTCTGGGCATCGTCCCGCTCGTCGCTGGAGGTGTGGCACCCACCTCGTAGGTTAAAGAACCACACGCCTTTCCGAGCCGCCTGCACCGGGTGGGCCCCCCGAGAGGTTGGTCACCCTGGTTAGGCGGTGGGGGATTTTTTTTTTCTTTTCGCTCTTGCTTCTAAAATAAGCCTCCGCTTGCAGCCACACACACCCGGGGGCCTTTTCTTCTTAACCAGCCTTTATTTGAAACACTCACTTTTCCTGTCTTCAGAAGCACAAACCTCACACAACTCTCTTCTGCCGCCACCGACATGTGCCCCCACTCTCAGCCCCGGCCTTCGCCTCCCCTTACAGGAACCGGTTCATTTTTTTGCTGACATTTGCGAGGCCAAAATCCCGGTGCCCCGGCTTGGGACGGCGCCAGTCTGTTATGTCATGCCCCAGTGTGCCAGGCAGTGGTGGGGGAGGGCAGGGGCGAGTCCTGCTTTGCCAGGCCCGGGCTGCTTTTCGTTTGATTTGCATTGCTAGTGATTGAGCTGGAGAAGAGAGTTTCCGCTCTTTGATCTCTCAGGGGCAGAAGGTTAGTTTGGAGGAAGGGAAGGTTACGCACACGGCAGGGCTTTTTCTGACCGGCTCACCTGCCGTTGCCAGTGCGGGACCCGCCCCAGCAGGGCCTGGTGGGCTGGGTTGGGTTTTTTGTTTTGGAAGGCAGCAGAAGAGCGAGGGCATGGCAGGTTCCCACCCTGTGCTAAAACACGGGCTCCGAACGGTCACACTATTTCGGGTCTGAAATATTCATGGGGCTGCGGGCGAATGTCGGACATCCGGGCGGCTGTTCGGGCGTCAGTGAGAGAGGACAAAGTGCTGGCAACTTCCTGGCCTGTGTGAGATCAGCCAGCCTAGAAATCCCCTCTCCACCTCACCTTGCCTTCCACTGCAGCGTGGCCTCGTGGTTGGAGCGATTGGGACTTCGGAGAAGTCCTGTGGCCTATGTTGGCGAGGACGTCAAGCCAGATGATCACAGTGGTCCCTACGACTTTAGAGTTTGTGGAGTGGGGCACTGGAGACCTGGGTTCTCTTCTCGGCTTGGCTGCTGGGTGACTTTGGGCATGCCGGGTCTCAGTTTCCCAGACTTTAAAATGGGGAGAATGAATCTGACCTCCTCTGTAAAGAGCTTGGAGATCTAGGGATGAGACGAGCTAGGAGTGAGGATTGTTTGTTATTCGTGGGTCTCTTTCTTTCACACCCAGCCCGTTGCATCTTCAGCGTGAGCCCGTCTCTGTCCTGCTGTATGTCACAGGCTTCTATGCACCGCGGTCACCCCCTGGCTTACAGAGTAGGGATGGCTTTAGGGGAATGGATTCCCAGCTCTGCCACTGGTTCGCTCTGTGACCTTGGGTAAGTTGGCAAGGGGTATGTCTCCTCAGCAGCGAATCTCAGAGCCCCCATCTGCCAAGTGGAGACAACGCTGTTGCCTTGTCCTGCTGCGGGCAGGGGATTAGTTTCCTCATTTTGCAGAAGGGCAGGGAAAGCGGAAAGGTTAAGTGACATGACCAAGGCCCCAGAGACTGCTGCTGCCAGTGGTGGGATCGGTGGTCCCTTAATGAGGTTATTAAGGGCCTGACTCCGGCGCCTGTTGAAATCAATGGGAGGCTTGGTTGGGGGGGAAGGGGGCTGCTGCTCTCATGAGCTGACCCTGGTGGGGCCAGAGGAGCAGGCTCAGCAGCTGGGAGGGGTCTCGTAACAGCCCTAGCGCCACCAGCCATAGCTCTGACAGCACAGCCATAAACCCTCCCCCAAACCGAGGGGCCGCAGGCTTTATGGATCCCAGAGGCATCCACCTCTGGGCAGTACCGGGTCTGACCGGCCTCCTTCAGGAAACGTCAGGGCTGGCTGCGTGTCCCTAGCGATCCGTACCCACGGCAAGGTGCATGTTCAGGGCTCTCTCCGCGAGGCTGGCTAGGGACTGGATGCCAGCTGGGATCGATGCCGAGTTTCCCACCCCCTAGAAGAACCGGGGAGCATGTGAGTTTCAGGACACCGGGGAGCTCCAGGAAGTGTAGCTGCTGGGCTGACGGAGGAGAGCTATAGACGGTTCCCTGCTGCCTTCTAGGGCTCACGAGGGTTTCCTCTGCGTGCGCCTCGTGCCCATTGTTCACAGAATCCTTCCAGTCTGATCCTTCAGGGCCCTTCGTTTCATCGCCTGTCACTCCCGCCGGCTGCACGTCAGAACAAACAATCGCCCCCTCGCAGGGGGATCTGTCCTGTGAACGCCGGAGTGAAAACAACCCCTGATTCTTTAGGGGTGGCGGGAGGGGGGGGACCTGTCCGCTGCTGTTACATGAGCCATCTCCCAGGTCCCCTCGGTGTCACAGTCACTCAGCTCAACGCGGCCGCTCTCTCGCGCCCGGCCTGACAGCCCCTCGGTAACCTCACGAGACAGGTTCTCCCTTCACATCAACATAGCGAATCTGGGTTTTTTAAAGGCAACACGGAAGTTGTTGGGGAGACTTCCATGCGTTGACGACGTTGGCAGGGCCGCGGGAAAGGCGTTGATGAGGACGGCAGCCCGGCGGGAGGGAAGAGTCGTCGTTTTCCTGTTGCATTGTTGTTTGTTTGATGGGACAGCCAGGACGCCTGGGTTCCATCCTTGCTTGCTAGGCGACCTTGGGCAAGTCGCTCAACCTTCTTAGAGCCCTGGGCTCGGTTTGTAAAGGGAGCTGAGCACCCGCTGTCTGCGTTTGTCTGGCCCTATCCTGCACTATGATTTATAATGTGGGTGATGGTGCTGCAAGGTGCATGTTCAGGGCTCTCTCCGCGAGGCTGACTAGGGACTGGACGCCAGCTGGGATCGATGCCGAGTTCCTCACCCCCTAGAAGACCAGGACTCCATTGAGCTAAGGTCTGGTTAAACCCAGAACAAAAGGCCAGTCTCTGCCCCAAAGAGCATCCAACCAGAGTACAGGCCCGGAGACAACCGCTGGGTACAGACAGCCTGGCCTCTGCTGGTCGGTGTGATGAGCAGCGGCCTCGGCTCGTTTTGTTCTAACCTTGTTCTGATGATCTGTGTTAACGCGCTTCACTCGGGCTATAGGATCGCAGGCCCTGGGGGGGAGATCAGATGGACGTGAGCCCTAGAGCTCTCCCGGGGCCTTCCCCAGGCTCCCAGGCATCCCTCTGCTAGCAGGGTCCAGCACCTGCCCCCGTCTCCCATGGCAGTTGGCTCTGATCTGCCCTGGCCATGCCCCCCCCTGCAGTCGCCCCTCACAGTTGAGGGGTCACAGCGGCTCAGCAGAACCGGGGCGGGGGGCTCTCCCTGTCCCCAGCGGGGCCGTCTCCATGGGGGTCACTTTATGCCTTTCCCTGCTGTCTCGCCCTGTGTTAGGGTGAACCTGGCGCTGGCCTACACCGAGCTGACCGAAGAGCTGTGCCAGCTGCGGACCCTCAGCTCCCTGCAGAGCCAGATCCTCCGGACGCTGCTGCAGGAGCAGGCCATCAACGGCGGTGAGCACGTTCCCGGGGGCGAGGGGTTTGCGCGGGCTCGGTTCTTCCAAGGGAGCGCGGCACCGTCCCCCTTGACCAGAAGGGCCCGGAGTTTGGGATCTGAAAGGGGAGAGGGGCTGGGGAGGGATGCAGAGCCCCGAGGTCAGGCTGTCACCCCGTCACCCACTCCCTGGGACGTCCCTGCTACCCTTCCTGTGCGCCTCAGGCCCGGAAGTGCCTCCTCTAGGGGCGGAAGAGGAGATGGCTCTCAAGGGCCTGGATTCCACCCTTGGCCTCTTTCTGTGATCGGGACGGTCCCGGTGCCCGCATAGGCTGAGCTGGTCCCTGCCCAGCGGTACCACCCCCAGGGCTCTGCTCTCTGTGCTGCGCGTGCGCATTGCGGGGGGGCGGTGTCTCCTTGCTGACTTGCTTGTCTTTGTCCCGTTGCTTTGCAGGCCAGAGGCACTCCCCGCTCTCGCAGCGCCGCTCCCCGGCGCCACCCTGCCCGCCCCCGGCTCAGCAAGGCCGGTCCCCGGTCCCCCAGTGCCAGTCTCCCGCGCTGCAGCGGCGGTCTCCTGTCCCCCCTAGCCAGTCCCCCGCCCAGCAGCGCCGCTCCCCAGCGCCCCCTGCATGCCAGTCGCCTGCCCAGCAGCGCTGCTCCCCGGCGCCCCCCCCGAGCCAGTCCCCCGCCCAGCAGCGCCGCTCCCCGGCCCCCTCCTGCCCATCTCCTGCCTCCCAGCACCGGGCGCCCCCCGCCAGCGAGAGGAACATGATGGATCTGGGGTACTCGAAGCCCCCAAGCCACCACATCAAAGCCAGCTTCCAGGGGCGTCGCAGCTACTCGGAGGTGAGCGACGCTGCCGTCTACCGGCAGAGCCACTCCCTGTGGCTGCAGCCCGAAGCCTCCACGCTGCCAAAGCACCGTCCCTACGGCGAGGTTTACATTGGGGGGGCTGGCGGGCCCGGGAGCACCAGGGATGCCTTCGAGGAGCACCTGCGCTTCGAGAAGCAGTCCTCGGACGAAGACGAGTGGAGCGTCCCCAGCTCCCCTAGTCCCGAGGTGGGAGCCATCCGCTGCGCCTCTTTCTGTGCCGGCTTCCCCATCCCCGACTCCACCACGCACCGGACAGCTGCCTCCTACTCCAGGGCTGAGCACGCGCAGTCCTGGCCGTCGATCAACGTAAGCGATAGCCTCCGTTACTACCTAACCCACTGCTTATCCCGCTGCGAGCTTCTTTGCAGCAGTGCCACCTCCAGCCTGGTCTGGGACGGCCTAGCTGAACCCCCGGACGCGGGGATGTTTGGCCTCTTTTCTCAGTAATGGGTCTGACCCAGAATGTAGGACCCAGGGAGGAAGAGGAGTGGTGGTCCTGTGGCTAAAGATGGGGAGAGCTCCGTTCAGGTCCCGGCTCTGCCACTGCCGAGCTGCGTGACCTTGGGGAAGTCACTTAACCACTGTGTGCCTCAGTTTCCCCATCAGTAAAATGGGGGGGGGGCTGTGATACTTTCCTATCTTGTGAGGATCAGTCCAGTCCATGGCTGAGGCAGTTGGTTACTGTGGTGCTGGAGGCCTCGGGAAAGCCTGTAACCAGATAAGGAATGTGGGGAACTTTGGCTTCCAACCTTGAGCTGAGCTGTGCCTGGTGGACCCCAGCTGTTGACAGCAAGTGCTGGGAGAGGCACCCCCTAGTGACTGAGGGGAGCTGACACCTGCGACTCTGCGTCCTTGAAAGCTGCCAGGAGGGGGAGGGTGGGGCATAACCCCCCAAGGAGTGGGTTGAAATTAATGAGGGGGGAATTCAGGCTGAAGGTCCCAGCAAAGCCTGCGGAGGGGGAGACCTGGTGGGCTGCAGAACAGTCTCCCGGGGCCGTGAATTGGGGCTGCTCCAGTGACTTCAGTGGGACTCTGCTGATCATCATCAGCTGGGCTTCCGGCCCCACAGCTCTGGGGAGGGACCTGGGACTCTCCTTTCAGCAGAAAGGTCATTTCTTGCCCCTTCTCGCCCCGCAGCTGCTGATGGAGACGGTGGATTCCGACATCCGAAGCTGCCCCCTCTGCCAGCTGGCGTTCCCTATCGGCTACCCGGACGATGCTTTGATAAAGCACATTGATTCGCACCTGGAGAACAGTAAGATCTGAGGCTCCTCATCCCGACTTCCTTACAGCCCTGGCCCCCTTTGGATGCTGCATGAAAACGTGGGGAGCAACACGGCTCCCTAAATACCTCCAAATCTTCAGTAGCTGCAGGAAAGACTGAACTGTAAGAGACTCACCTCTCCCTCTTCCCCTCCCTCACATTGGTTTTAAGTGGGTTTCTCCCCCCACCCCCGGTGCCCCCAGGATCTGCAATACCTGGCGATGCTTGTGCCAGACGGGGGGACGCTCCGGTCCAGGCACTGGGGGAGGGCAGACCCGTCGGTGGTGGCTTCTTACAGAGGGTGTTGCTTGCCGTTTACTCCTGCTTCCTTTACAGCTCTGGCTGTGTCATTTGGTTTCTCTGGATGATCTCAGGGAGGATTGATGGAGGATGGAGCCCCCCCCACACCCCCACTCTGAAAGCTGCTTCGGTGAGAGGCACAGAGTTTCCATGCACCTGTCTGCGGGAATCTCGGTGCAGTTTGAGTCTCTCCCCCCAGGGGTTTAATTGTTACAGGGCGGTTGGTTCTCTTCAGCTTTGGTCACTGTTGGGTCCCCGAGAGCTTTCAAACCAACCTGCCTTGGCCTTTGGCTGCTAGTTCAAGCATCTTTCCAGTCCACCACCCCTTGTCTCAGTGACGCTGATGAGAAACGAAACCCACTTTCTAGAGGTGTAGCATGGACATCCTATAATATTGCACTGAACTTCCTGTCGGCTAGGGGCCGTATCCTGGTCTCCTCAAAGTCAACGGCTAGTTTTGTCATTGACTCCGGCGGCGCCTAGCTACGTCCCTGGTGTATTTCTATTCTCTTCGACGTACCGTTGACTCCTCCTTCATCCTGACACGTTGCTTTGAGTAGCTAGTTACCGTGTAGCAAGGATCCTCTCTGTGTCCCGCGTCGTGGTCACGCCCTCACCTTGCCCGCAGTCTCGTGACGGCCTGTGACACTGGCGTGACGGCATTGTGTTAATTCTGCAGCAGTCACCTGCGTGGGTCCATGATCCACTGTCTCTCTCCGGCCTTACTAAGCACCTTTGCGTGGTACTGATCTACGCCAATCCCATTCAGACTGGCCAGCTGCCCCCTTTTCCCCCGCGGGGACTGTCTCAATGGACCTACATGGAGTCATTCGTTCATCAGAAGTGCCCGTACGGTGAAGATGCTTTTCCTAGCAGGACCCAGAGACCGTTTTTGTGCCGGGCAAACCCCCACTCCTTTGTCATTCGCCAGGGTGCTGATGAAACTAGCAGCTGTAGCAGTGCTGCTCTGGGTAGGCGTCGGCTGTTCCTCTGGGCCAGATCCTTGGCTGGTGGCATTCGTCCAAACTCTGGGTCGGGGAAGGGAAGGAAGAGAATCTCGCTCGTTCTTGGCAGCGCTGTGGGCTGGGAGGTGGCGTTCGCCCTCCGGCATTGGAGTGGAAAATGTAATTAATAACGAACCGGCCCTTTCACCCCAATGCTCTGCCTAGAGATGAGCCGAAACCACTAACAGTTAATCTGGAGCGACCAGATCCCTGGCATTTCAAGGGGTATTCAGATGCAGGGTTTGGGCCCCACTCTCAAATTGTGCTGCGGAGTGGGTGTGGTGTGAAATTGGTTTACTTAGGGTGAGGATTCTCCGGGCCCATGGGGAATCCCGAGCTCCTTGTCTGAGGAAACTCTCAGAAGGGGAAGGCTTGTCCATACTTGAAGGTTAATGCAGATTAAAGCACAGTGTAAATGGAAAGTGTATTAGTTGTTCCCGATTAACCCCCATGCATGGAGCCTTTTATTCCACAGCAAGAGTGCCCCGTTCTCGTTTCGTTTCACTCCGGCGCGTTAAGCTGACCGGGGACAAGGCTGGAATACGAGGATCCACAAATGGAACAATTCCACAATTCCGTGGAATTGTTCCATTTGTGGATCCTCGTATTCCAGCCTTGGATTGTGGGGTTTGTCCGTGGAACTGAGAGACCCCTGGAATTTAGAGGTTTCCAAATTGCCATAAGAAGGGTTTGTGATTTAACAAGGATCAGAGCAGGGCCAGCCTGAGGCTCGGGTGACCTGGGGGCTGGCTGGCGTGACGACTAGCCTCTGAGCCCACATGTTGGGTGGCCAAGGGGTGCGTTACCGACTGATGGTGCTGGCGATCTGGGGTGGACGGATGCCGGAATTCTAGGACCATGAATTTACTGATGGGCTTGATGCGGAAATCACTGGGTGCGGCGCTCTGGCCTGCGTTATGTGTAACTGACACACAAGCCACCCAGGGGTGGGTCTGCGCAGGCGCGTGGATCATTTTGATCCCTTCTGGCCTTAATGGGCGTGTCTGCACTGCAGATAAACTCCCGTGGCTGGCCCGTGGCACCTGACTCGGGCTTGGGCTGTGAGGCTAGAAAGCTGTAGTGTCGACGCCTGGGATCCTCCACCCTTGTGGGGTCCCTGCACCCCGGCCTAACGCCAGACAGTTACAGTACAGTCTTATAGCCCTGCAGCCTGGGTGTTTCATCGCAGTGTAGACGTACCCGAAGTCTATGAATCAGAGAGCAATTCCAGACGCTTCCAAGCAGCGCTGACGCCGGTGCCCCCGTGTGAGGTGCCCGAGTCTAACGGTGACGTGGGCCTTGGGGAAAACGCATTCAAACCGGTTTTGTGCATTCTGGGGAGGTGGGGGCTAACGCCCCGCCACTCATGCCCCCCCCCCCCATATCTCATGTCGTGCTGCATCTCGTGGCATTGGGCAAACAGGGCCCAATCCTGCGAGATTGCAGAAAAATTCCAAGCAGGCTCTGAGCACCCTCAAGTCCCACAGACGTCAGCGGGGGGCTGAAAGGGCCGGGGTCTCTTTGGAAGGCCAGCTGGCATGAATCGGTGTAGCCCCTCTGACGGCAACGGGGCCACGCCGATTTACGCAGACAGAGGAGCCGGCCCCGCCCTCCTTGGCTGGTGCGTCGCTCCTTTCCACGCTCACCCACCAGCTGTGGATCACAGGCAAGGACAAGGCGGAGGATTCCAGCCATATTGAAGTCATGTCAGTTTAAGGGGGAGGGGCCAGCACTGGGGGGGGAGGAGTCAAGGGCTAGAGACGTGCCCGTGAGCAATTTAATTTCCCCACGACTGACACCACTTGTCCCACATCCACATGAAATCTACCTCAGAGCCAACGAGACGCAGACATGATGGAGAGGGGAGACTGGGCGGGGCCACCCGGCTCCGGCTCCAGGGGTCTGACGCGTTCTGCATTGCGGCGCCAAGCCTGGCGTGACAACGCCCGGCTCCGTGCGAGGAGCCCAGCGCTACCCCTCCCCCACGCGTGGTCTGCCGCGAGCTCTCGGTGTGTCATTTATTGTCGGCTGCTCCGGGCCTGTTACTTCCACCCCCCCCCACACCCGCGCCCCGTGCTAGTCCAACAATCCAAAGCAGAAATATGTGATGTGGTATAATCTCCGCCCCTCTCCCAACCGAGCACCCAATCGGGAGATCCAAGCGGCCTGGCAGTCATTGTTCTGTGCTGCATGCTCTTGACTGACCCAGCAAACACGAGCCCCTGAGATCCCCAGCTCAGGGGAACGTGGAGAGACATTGGTCTGTATGTATCTTCCTTTTGTGTATGTTCTCTTTGAAGAGATCCTGTGCTCTGTGAAACAGAATAAGTCGAATAAAAGTTACCTATAGACTGAAGCATCAGTTGGCAGCCAAAATCTCTTCTCTTTTGGGCGTGTGGGTCAGTGCTGGTTTGTTCACTTTTGCAGTTAAATTCCCCGGGATAACATAATCCGCTTGGTCGGGGACAAAGTGTTGATCTAGTACCTGGAGTAGAGGATTGGGAGTCAGGACTCCTGGGTTCTATTCCTGGCTTTTGGAGGGAGTGTGGTCTAGTGGTTAGAACAGAAGACTGGGTGCCAGGACTCCTGGATTCTATTTTTTAACTTGTGGGGGCGAGGGCGTATGGTCTAATGGACAGAGCCGGGCACAGGACTCCTGGGTTCTGCTTCCAGCTCTGGCAAGGAGTGAAGGGCTTCCCAAACTTTTGATAGAGTGATAAACAGATAAATTGTTTGTTTCATGCCCCCTCCCTCTGCCTCTCCTTTTCATGATCACAGCTCAAGCCCATCTCTAGCTGTCAGGGAGGTTATATCACTGGAGAGGGAAAGGGAATGGGCCTGATTCACTCCCAGCTTACACTGGAGTCAAACTACTAACTCCACAGAGGTCCGTGGAGTTACGTGAAGTGAGCACTGGATCAGGCTTCAGCTGGGTGGGCTGGAACCTGATTCACCATGTGAGAACAGCTGGTTCATGAGGGTCTGTCTTGGCTATGTTAGCGTGGGGTGAATCTGATGGTCTCCGGGACTTAGCAAGAGGTGGCCATAAACTGGAAATCCCTTCCTGAGAAAAAGTTTACTTTGTTTGTTTAATTTTCTGTCCCGAATGAAAAGTCAAAAATGTAAAAAAATTTTGCAGGAAGGGAGGGATTTCCAGATAAAATCTGTATGGGGAGAACCACAACAGCATCTTTTGGCTTCCCCGAGGCTTGCTTGGGAAGACTGTTGTCAATTTCACTTTCCTCCAGCAGGCGGCATGTGAAATTGACAAGCGTCTTCCGGGGGATCTGTCTTTTCAATTTTCCATCAGAGAAAATCAAAAAATGTTCAGCAACGTTGACATTTTCCACCTTAGTACAACAACAGAACCCTGATCTCAGGTACCACCCTAATACAAACAATAAAACCAGGTCTCCACTAAAAAGTTAGCTCGACCCAGCTACGTTGCTCCGGTACAGACAGCGCTAGGTTCTCCCACCGCTGTAATGACGTCTGCACTGACACGTGACAGTGGTGCCGATATAGCAGTTTAAGTGTCGACGTAGCCTAATAACCTTCCCTGCTTGGAAGTGTCGTGGATCATGGGGAAGAATCCTGCAGACCAATCTTGGTGCGGGTGTGGGAAACAGAGGCACCGAAATCAGGCTCAAGTTCACGCAGCTGGTGAGTGGAGTGGCAGAGGTGGGAATCGAATCCGCACCGCTTCCCTCTCACCCAGGGCTGGGGAATGGACCAGCTCATGTGTTTTCGCCACTACACAGACCTGATGTTAGTATCGCAGGCCAGGGAAGGTGAATGAGTTGAAGCGACCTCGTAACCGGGCCCTACGGAGGCCTGATTCACATCGTGGCTGGATTGTTTCAGATTTACTGCGGTGTTTTCACAACAGTAAGATTAGAACCACGGTGGCGGGGGTGGGAGGGAAATAGGACAATCAAAAGCAAAAGCAAAAGCTTTGCAAGTCCCCGGGCACTTAGGTGGGATGTGTGTGTGAGAATGCTCCCTGCATTACCTCCTCCGGCCCTGCCATGCGCCCCCACCGCTGGATTGGGACCTTTCACATCCCGGGAGGGGGGGGGGCGGGGGGGAAGAGGCACGATAAAAAAAATCCATGGGAAACATGCTGACTACTCCAGACGCTCCCCCCGTGCCCCCCCCCCCCGATGCGTGAGGCATTGATCCAGAGCCCACTGAAGTCAATGACGGGAAAAGCTGCTGGGCGGTAGATTCCCCCTCCCACGTTACACAGCCTGGCTTTTCCAGCCCTTTCAATGGAACCCCACTCCCCATGGCGGGCGGGCGGGGGGGGGTGGGGGGGGACAATGGGGCTGAATCGGGGCACGGCGGCGCCCCCTGGAGTTGATTGGGGGAACTGCAGCATGGCACGGTTTTGGTGCTCGGGGTTGCAATTCAGGATGCCGGGGTCCTGCTGTGCTTTAAGAAACGCAGCCAGAGCCCTCGTAAATCGCTGCTGCTTTTCAAGACTGAAGTGTGGTCGTCAGGGTACTTCCCTAGGAGCGTATCCACTTCCAAGCAGGGATATTATTATTACTTGTACCACAGTAGCAGCTAGAGGCAGGGGTGGAGATCGGGGCCTCAGGATGCCAGGTGTTGTACCAGCACATAGTAAGAGAGAGTCTCTGGCCCCAAATGCTTACAGTCTAAATAGACAAGACTGACAAAGGATGGGAGGGGGACAGAGGCCCAGGCTGGAGAAGTGACTAAAATCCCACAGTAGATAGCATCCAGGTGGCTTGACTCTTCGCCAGCGCCCTATTTACAGCCTCGTACCTTGGCTTGAGATTGGGCCTTTTCAGCTGCAAAGAGGAGAGACTGACCCACCACAACAAAGAAACAAGCTACTGTTTATAGCACAGCTCAGTGGTCACTTCCACTTGCAAAATGCCGACTGTGCAACTGCCAGCCGCACGATAGCGCACCCTCAGCATTTGCATGTGCATCACTTCACACGGGCGGTGGAATGAACCCCCCTTCTTGCACGCATCGTTTGCACTAATCAGGTACGCTCGGCCCCAGCTCCCTGATTTCAGCAAACAAATCCCTGTGGGACCTGCAGGGATGCAGCATTTCACAATGGGTTGCAAATTGGGCGGGCACGGTTTTTTGGAAAGGGTGTTGGATATCTAGACTGGGGCGGGGGACAGGAAAGGTTCCGGCCTTCAGATCTCTGAATCTGAACCCGCGGAACAAAGGTGCCCATGAATTCCTGTCCTCTTTGGGGGAGAATAAAGCACTTCGCTCTGCAATTGAAGAGGCGACAAGCATAAAAACACAAGCCCCAAGACCAGGGCAGATATGAGGCTACAAAGCACACAGTGGTTGAAACCACAGAGGAAGCGTGTAGCAAACAAGATGTTTGGTAAGCAAAATACCAAGCGAAACAGAGGCGATGGAGGAGAGAATGTGCCTGAAGAAAGAACATGGAGAGAGAAAGCCAGATCCCCAGCCGGTGTAAACCAACCTAGCGCTATTTAAGTCAATGGACCAGATTCCCAGCTAGTATAAATCGGTGTTGCTGCCTTGAAGTCAATGGAGTGACACCGATTTACACCAGCTGGGGATCTGAGTGAAAGCCTCATGCTGTTGAATTCAATGGGAAAACTCTTGAGGCTTTCCACCCTCGTCCATAATAATATCAAGCTTAGCCAAAGTCTACTGCAGCCAATGTAGAGACTCCATTGACTTCAGTGGGCTTTGAATTGGGCAGGTCGGTAGCATCCAGGTAAGTCTGAAGGAACCACAAGAAGATGGAAATACCTAATGGGTTAATAAATGTTTCTTCTGCAGGAACAATGCCTGAGCAGAAATTACAAACAGAAGCGAACTCCTGGATGGGGGCTGAACAAAATTGTGACTTTCGTGTCGCACAAAATTGGGAAATTTCCATTTTTCATTCTGATTCGGGACGAAAGGAAACGTTAGACTTCCCCACAGAATGGGAGTTCTGCATTTTGACCAGCTCTCGTCCTGACACTATTGAAAATCTGGCTCTTACTTCGGTTTGGTCAAACGGAAAGTCAGTGGGACTTCACGCTCCTGGCTGACGTAAGGGCTGCCTACACGGCAGTGGGACGGTGGAGACTGGAGCTTTACTCTAGCTAGCTGAAATACCAAGAGCACTGAAGCCATGGCCGCCTGGGCCAGCCACCCGAATTCCTGCCCAGGCTCCTGCGTACTCTGGCAGCTCGCCCGGGCTACAGCTCAGGCTGCCATGGCTTCTCTGCTATTGGTGCCTGAGTCACTTGATGAAAGCTAGTTCAGATCTGGCTACAAAAGCTGCAATCACAGTGCAGCGTTAACAGAGTCTTTGGTGCATTCGAAAACTGTCCCCTCCGTGCTTGAATGGGAGCTGAGCTCTTCGGAAACTCCGGCCCCGATGCTGGGTGCTGAGCAGTGCTAAGTCCGGCCTTGAGCTCTGTGCAAAACAGAGCATCATGTGGATGATACTTTCCACTCTTTTTTCCCCTCAGTTTGTGCTGTCTTTGTTTCAGCCCCCACGTGAGAAGGCTTCTGCTGGGCTCAGTTCTTCTTGGGTGAGAGCAACTTTGCGAACAGGCAGCGAAACCTGCAAAGCAGGCTAGGTTAACACTCCCGAATGGCGACATCAGAAATAGGGTGTGACGCTTTCTTGGCGGCACCCAAAACCTTAGCTTGCTGTGTCGCCGCCCTGCCTCAGCACGAGAGAGATTTGCCAGCGCCAAACTGGGGCTGACAACTCCCTGTCCCCGCGATCTGTTAGCCACCCCAAATCAACTGCTCAAAACTCTGCCCTTCAGGCTGTTCTCTTTACCTTATGCTTTCCTCTGTTCTATCCCCTTCACCCAAAATAAACAAGAAAAAAACCCTGTAACCTTTTGTTTGGTTTGTTTCCCACCTTCTCACTGGGGAATCGCATCACAATCCAATTTTTCAGTGCCTGTAGCGTGACTCTGAGCCACCCAGCAAGCTGTGTGTCAACCCTGCCGACTACGTCCCTGCCACGCTTTCCCTGTTTAGCATCAGCAGATCTCTTGCTGAGGGAGAAGGGTAACGAGGCGCCTTGTAGTTCTGGACGCCCCGAGAAAGCGTCAGGCGGGGGCACCCCAAAACCACTTCCAAGCATTTTTTCAGAGCTGTGCCACTGCTCTCAACAGAGCCCTGAGGCTACATGGAAACCACATGGACGCAGCTGGGTTCCAAATAACTCTACTAAAACAATTCACGGACATGCAAGGCCTGGCCACGTATCCACCCTGCTGCTCTGTTTCGGGCTGGTGGCTTCTGCAGTAGAATACAGGGAGGCCCAACCTCAAGGTCCTGTGTGAGCTTGGGGACATCATTTAGCCTCTCTGTGCCTCAGTTTCCCCCCCATACAATGGGGATAACAGCCTTGCCCGGCCCCATAGTGGGCTATGAGGTAATACGGGAAAGATTGCGAGGTGCTCAGACACTGTGGGAAAGGGACCCATCTCGCTAGCTGGAGCGAGGGAGGGCTCCCCCACTCTTTAAAGGGACACTACCCGATTCTATACGTGACGTATTCCCTCCTGCTTGAAAGGACACTTACCAAAAAAGCACCAACGTATTCTGCCAAACCCCCTCTCATTAGCTACACGACACACAGCCACGGTGATGCCCCGGTGCCCCGTGGTGACGGCGAGCACTGCGTGTCGGGCCTGAGTGCCGTGGCTGGGAGAAGGAGGTGTCCCCAGCTCCCTAGGGCTCCGGCTCTGGTATGGAAGTTCGTCCCCTAGAGGTTGGCCGCACAATGGGAAGACCACGGGGGCTATGGGATTCCGGTGGGATTGCTAAGGCAGATGTTTCCTCTGGCTGCATTGTGTTATCTCCCCGCTCTGTGCCGACCCCCCGAGGATAGGAATCTGTTCTAGCTCCCCCATCAGCCTGCCTTCTAGCTCAAGCCGTAGCAGCTCATGCTCCTAGGTCTGGTGATCCCTGGCTCAGCTCCTGATGCCTCGGCCAAGAGGGCAGCCAGCAGATTACACTAATTACACTGTGCTAATTACAATGCAGTCCGCAGTCCCTTCCCCTGTGCTCTGCCGCGTGCCTGCACCCTCCCTGCTTTGATCACAGGCAGAGCGAAAGGTGCCACCGTTAACCTCTCCACAGCCGCAACCAGCTACCTCAGTGGAGGGGCAGGTCAGCCGGGCCTCGGATCGCTCGCCCCTTGGAAAAAAAACCCCAAAGCCACTGGGTCCCTCGCACCTGCGAGCTCGTGAAGCCAGCTGGCCTCGGGGCTTGTGGTGTAACCACGAAGTAATGTGCCGCCGTGGCAGGAGAGCGAGCTGAAAGCGGGGAGCGTGCAGCAAGCCACACAGGCACCTGCCTCCTCGCACAAGCTCCCCAGGTGGGGGCGCTGATGTGTGCCGCAGAGATCGCCAGAGCCTGCGTGGTCTGGTGGTTAGGTGGCCGGTGGGGTCATTGGGGAACCACTTTTTCATCGCGCTAAGGTCCCTTTATAGAGAGGGGAGGCAGAGTTGGTGCAAAGGAGGCCCCCTGCTTAAAATCACCGGGGGATCCACAGGCTGGCTCCCCCCACAGCGGTGACAGCCTGGGCAGAGGGCACGGCAGCCCCAGACTGCAGGGGGTGGCGCGGTTAGGGGGCATGGGTGGGCTAGAGGAGGGAGGGGTGTGGCCAGGGCCGGTCTGCACCCTGGCCTCCTCCGAGGCTCAGAAGCAAATTAGATGCATGTTGGGGTTGAACCGGCCCCCGGCGGTTTCTGAATAGAGGAGGCACAAACACCTGCACCACAGCAGGGCTGGACATCCCCGCCCCGGGAGTCAGGACGCCTGGGTTCTGTTCCTGGCTCTGTCGCTCGCTCGCTCTATGACCTCAGCCCGATCACTCCACTACCCCGTGCCTCCCTCCCCAGCCCTGTCCAATGGTTTAGCTTCTGAGGGGTGTTGGGTGAGTTCCTTACAGTTGAGGAAGAGCTTTAGGGTGACCAGAGGGACAGTCCCAATTTTGGGGTCTTTTTTTTATATAGGCTCCTATTACCCCCCCACCCCCATCCCAATTTTTCACATTTGCTGTCTGGTCACCCTAAAGAGCTTTGAGAGTCCCAGGCGGCCGGCGCTATGGACCGGTGCCTGCGCCCTATCGGTCTGCCCCAGGCAGGGCCGAAACAGACACGCTCCCCATCTGTTTGGGTTGGTTAACCGGGGCGAGTCCTTGTGCCCCACGGGACAAGTTCCGCAGGCGAGATCCACGGGATGTCTCCACTTAACGCTGCCCATGCTCGAGGCTGGCCAGCCAGCACCATCCCGCCTGCAGCTGGGAGAGGCCCCTTCGGACCTGGCCCTTCTGCTGAGAAACCTGCAGTTTGCAGGCCTGTCTGTGCTCGCCCCTGGCTGCACGTGTGGCCACCTGGCCTTCTCCAAACGTAAGGCAGCTAGGCCGGGTGCTGCTCCCTCGTGCTAAAGCCCGCTGCATGGGTCTGCAGCCCGCCCAGCCGCCTGCCTCGGTGCGCTCCCATTGTCCTTGCCCTGCCCCCAGCTGGAGGCTTGGCTAGTCCTCGGCCTCTTGCTGCCTGCACCTCTCCCCTTAAATGACAACAAAAAGCCGATCGCTCACTGTGACTCTGCAACAAGGAGGTGCCCGCCCCCCACCCCAGGAGGACCAGGGATGGGGTGTACTGTCCCTTTAAGAAGGAAGCCCGGCTGATTCTCCTCTAGCGCCTCCGACTGTGGGAGGGAAAAGGCGCTGTGAGAAAGGCTCTAGAGCAGGGGTTCTCAAACTGGGGGTCGGGACCCCTCAGGGGGTCGCGAGGTTATTACATGGGGGGTTGCGAGCTGTCAGCTTCCACCCCGCACCTCTGCTTTGCCTCCAGCATTTATAATGGTGTTAAATATATAAACAAGTGTTTTTAATTGATAAGAGGGGTTGCACTCAGCGGCTTGCTGTGTGAAAGGGGGTCACCCGTACAATAGGTGGAGAACCACTGATCTAGAGGCCTCTGCCAGACTGAGCAGGGTCCCAGGCTGAAATCATCTCGGCGGTGCTCTAAGCACGGTGGTAGCACAACCTGCCTGCCCTTGCGTGGGATGCTGTCTCCTTCTGGTGGCTGGCCCCCTACAGAAGATATTTTCTAGCTGCCTGGCATCCTAGAGTGACTCCTTTAGCTCAAGCAGTGGCAGCTGGGGCTTTTTCAGAGCCCAAGGTCCCAGGTCCAGCCCCCACCTGGGACCCAGGCAAGGTGAGGGAGAGATTTGCGGAAGCCGCAGCGTGTGGTGGTGCTGGGGGGGTTATCACGGGGCGGGCCACGCGGCTGCATTGCTGTTCGCGGTGCCCTGGTCCTTAGCCGATCGGTGTGGCTGGCTGGGCTGGGGAATCCTAGTGCCTGCAAGCCCAGCAAGCCACACCATGCTACAGCATGCGTATTGTCCGGCTAGCTCAGTGGTTTGAGCATCGGCCTGCTAAACCCAGGCCTGTGAGTTCAATCCTTGAGGGGGCCCTTTAGGGATCTGGGGCAAAAGTCTGTCTGGGGATTGGTCCTGCTTGAGCAGAGGGTTGGACTAGATACCTCCTAAGGTCCCTTCCAACCCTGATCTTCTATGAATAGGTTCTCAGCCAATGGGTGGGGGGGTGACCCCCCTGCTCCACACCCTGTCTGTGATTGGAGGGGATTCTTTCTACTGTACCGTGGGCTCGCAGTGCGGTAAGTGTTGAGCACCAGGGCTATGGCTGGACGCCCCCCCGCCCCACACTAGGGGAGTCCACAGGCCAGTCTTCCAGCAGCGTTACTGCACCACAGAGCTTGTCATGAAACCTCCTCCAAAGGGAGAAAGGCGTCAGCCCCCTGCTACCAGCAACTGTGTGTGCGTGGGAGGGGGATTTACAAAGCAGCTAGCGCCCGTGGTCGATCGGACTTCGGACTATCCTGCAGGGGATCCCCCTCCCGCTTTGCTGGGAAGAATACGCCCATCCTCTGAGCACCTCCCGCTCTTTAACGCATCTGGCCTCCAAATGCCCCGGCAGCACAGCGCCTCGAGAGCTTGTAGGGGGCCTGACTCAGCTTTTAAGGCCCGTCCGTGATCAGCTTGGCTGACCTCCTGACACCCACTGAACTCCAAGAACACCCCTGCCCCCGTTACTGGTCAGAGCATGCTATGGTAGGTCCAGGCTGAACCGGCAGCAGAGCCGCACGTGGCATCAAGGCAGATTGACGGCAGGATCTTTTCCTCCCACCAGCCAACACCTTGCCACCTCCGGAGGCAGGCAGGTGAGAGCTGCGTTAATGAAGTTTTTCTTTCGGGCCCAGGGTTGTGAATCAGACGTGCTAATGGAAATCACTTGGTCGGGATAATTAGAACTTCATTAGTGGCTGGTACATGCTTGGAGCGGAGAAAAAAGAGCCCAACCTCACATGAGCGCATTGCAAGGGAGAGGGGACGTGTTAATCAGCTTATTCCTTCTTTGGTGAAGAGGGTGCCGCTCCCCCCGCACCGCCAATCGCTCTCTCAGGTTGCGTTCCTGATGAAGTGGGTTCTAGCCCACGAAAGCTTATGCCCAAATAAATCTCTTAGTCTCTAAGGTGCCACAAGGACTCCTCGTTGTTTTTGGTTAACCAAGGGGGCTCTGGGACACAGTTTGGCTAGAATGAGGACTGACACCAGAGCTGAACCTTTTCTAAGCCCTTGAGGAGGGGGGTGGCTGGCTGGCTGGCTGGCTCAGCGCTATCAGTGCACCAGTTCAAACCCAGCCTAAGAGGGGTAGCAGCTTAAAGCCAGGGCTGGTTGCTGAGTCTCAGCTGGGTTCAGACCCTGCTATTATTTCTGTTACGGTAGAGCCTAGAGCCCCCTGCCCTGAAGAGCTTGCGACAGACAAAAGGTGGGAGGGGAAACTGAGGCACAGAACAGGGTGACGTGACGTGGGTCACCCAGCAGAGCAGGGGAGAGAACCCAGGGCTCCTTAGCTGCCCAGTGTAATGCAGCTAACTATGAGCTCCCTCCAAAGCAAGCCGGGGGGCAGGGTCACGCTGGACCTGCTGTAAAGGGCAGGGGAGGCGTCTTCTGCTGAGCTGCGCCTTTGCAGGAACGTGGGGTGTTTTGCTCTGCCCGGGGGAAGGGCGTTGCCTTGTCTCCAGTCCCTGGAGGAGAGGGACGCTGGTGTCACGTAGCCACTGGGTGTGACTGGCCATTAGAAATGAACTATTGGTGCCCAAGGAGGGCTGGGACCGCACCCTTTGGCAGGGCATGGCTGCATGCCGGATACATGCTCAGAACACAAGGGGCTCGGCTCTGCTTCCTGGTGCGTTGCCCGAGCAGGCCGGGCAAGGCCACTGGTGATCTCGAGCGCTAGGAGAGCACGGAAGACGCTGGGGGTAAGAACGCTAATGGTGACAAGCTCTGGAGCAGAGCCGGGCACTGACGATGTCCTGGCGCTTCTTGCACCGGCAGAGCCATTGGAGAGAGGAGGTTCTGCGAGGGCAGGGTGGCCTTGGCCAACTCTGTCCATCCCCCTTAACACGGTTCCAGTTTCCCCTTCCTGGGCAATGGCCTGCAAAGCAAATGCAAAACCCGTGTGGTGCAACCCTCCCCCACCCGCCCCGGTGTATAGCTGACCCATCCTACTTGGAACAAGCTGCACACTAGCCCTTTAAGGGAGCCTTTTGGCCAGACAGGGCTCTGGGTCCCCACAGCAAGGGCATTTTGGGGGCTGTAGTCTGGAGGGGCTGATGGGACGTGTAGTCCAGCAACCATGTGACTGCGGTCAGGTGATTGCAGGACTATATAATGCAAACCCTTCCTTGGGCCAGATAGTTTGAGCGGGTCAGAGAATGGGCTCAGAGCTGGAACGCAGGATTGGACTTTTCCTAAAAGGAGGCAGGATCTAGAACAGGGATTCTCAGCCTCTTGCTTTCTGATTCCCCCCCTCCTCCCTGTGCTATAAAAACTCCACACCCCACCTCTGCCACACCAGCTGTTTTTCTGCATATAAAAGCCTGGGCCGGTGTTAGGGGGTAGCAAGCTGGGCATTTACCTGGCGCCCCTGTGAAGCTATGGCCTTGCTTGGGGGACTCATTGAAACCTGCTCGTGGCCCCAGGCCTCTGGCTGAGACCCACAGATCTGGCAGAACTTGTATTGGGGTGAGGTGGGCAAAGGGAGCCTAGACGGGGCTTGGGAGGGAAGTGAGTGCTGGCTTCTTGGAGAGGGCTACTGGCCGGCACTGGCAAGGAGGCATCCCTGCATGAGCTGGCAGTGCCCCAGGGCAGACCCTGGGGGAGAGGTCTGTGGAGCTGATCAGCCTGGGGAGGGGGCACGGCTGCATCCCCCCCGGGGAAAAAGCTGTAGCTGGCTGCGGCACTGAAGGACGGTTCCTGCACCCTGTGCTGATGGGGGTGAAGAACTAGAGAGCACTGGGAAGGCAGAAGATTTGTTTTGTGTTTTGGACTCTCTTTGTTTGCCCCGGAAGGGGAGGGCGGAAGGACCAAGCTATTCCCCCACCCCGAGAGCCGGCAGCCCGGGAGGGAGACGTGGCACTGCTCCGGAGGAGCAGCGGCTGAGGCCGGAAAGGTAAGACCTGCTGTGTCATTCGAGGGGCCAGAGTGAAATGAAGGGAAGATGGGCCTGGCGCTGGCTGCGTTTGGATCTTGGAGCAATGGCAGTTTGCAGACTGGGTGGGGGGAAAATTAACAACCATGTTTAATGAACCGTGTGAGCTGCAGAGAAAGTTCTGGCTCCTCCCCTTTTGTGCCCCCCCTCCAGACCCCTAGCGGCCAATGAAACGCCTGTAGACCGGTGACCCACTCAGTGTTACGCTCCCTCTAGTGGTAGCAGGACCACGTACCGCGGTTGATTAATCCGCTGCTGGCTGAACTGATGCTTCAAGACGCAGCGGTCGGGGGCGCGATTCCTGCTGTTCCCCCCCCGGGAGCGGTGTTACGGAAGGATAGTGGCAGCATCAGAACCAACCTGCCGCAACCGATTCTAGCTGCAGGACCCGGTCCCTCTTACCCGCCTAGCGGCGCAGCGGCGTGTCACGAGCACATCCGTCGGGCGCTGTCATCCAGGTAGCAAAAAAACCCGGTGATGACCCTTCCGGCAAATGAGCCATTGCGGTTTCTGAAAGGATCAAAGAACAAAATGAAAGTGACTTTTAAATAGACCATCTCCACTTCATAAAGAATTCTCACTTCCTTCGGCTGCGGAGGGCTGAGATGCAGGGGACAGATGTTCAAGAAAAGGGCCTCTTCCTCCTTCTTCTTTTTCTTTTTGCACTTGGTTCTCTCCAGGCGCCCATCTTCTCTCCCGTCTCTTTCGCACAGGAGGGTTCTCCCAAAGGAGACAGCTTTGTGAGGCTTTGATTCTGTTGGGACCTGATGCTATTTGCACAGAACAAGCCTGAGCAACTGCAATCCAGATAGGGGCTAACACGAGAGGAACAGGACAGGAGAGAGCGTAAGAGACACGTGGTAGGCGCCTGTGCCTTAGAAACAGTTACTCCTGCTAGGTTGGCGCCTGGAGCCCTTCGTTAGGCATCAACCGCAGTGACTCTGCCAAGTAAGGATGGGACGGGGAGATTAGGTCTCAGGATAAGGCCCATTTTCCGCTTGCCTGCTTAATCAAAGTACAGTATGGCCTGGGGGATGGAGCACGCTCTAGCGATTGGAGGATGGAGCTGTGGGTTGTGTGTGGCTTCAATTGCTGTGTGATGCGAGCCCCGTCCCGTACACTCCCGGGTCGAGGGACTGCTCAGCCACCCCATGTGTAACTGTAGTGAAAATGATGATATTGACTCCTTACTTTGTTGACCTAAATCAGATAGGAGCAGAGCTAGAAAGCTGACCAGGATTTTTTTGATTTTTTTTTGATGAAACACTTCTTTTTTTTCATCAAAAGAAAGCTGATTAGTTGAAACCAAAACTCTTTTTCTTGGCAAGGGTCAGTTTAGCTGAGTTTGTCGACTGGAGAAAACTTTTTGTTTGGAGGCGGGGCGGGAGCTGGAGGGGAGGAGGCTGAAGTGGCAAAATTGTTGAAAGGTCCTGTTTTTTGAAGCAAACATTTCCACGTTCTGGTTTGAAATGACGTTTCATGGTGAAACTTAAGCCCGTTCTAGTACAATATTTAAAAAAACCCCACCAGCATGGGCTGACATTGCAACACAACAGTTTGACTGCAATACAGACCGTTCACCGTGGTTGACTTTGTCCCCACTGAGGACGCACACGAATTCCAAAATCTCAAGTTTTCACAGAACGGGAGAACGGTTCTCTGCCTGGCTCTAGCGCTCTTGTCCCCCGCCTGTGAAAAGGAGATAACACCTCCCTACATCAAGGAGCCAGGATAAAATCCAGCCCTGACTGTGAGGAACTCGGATACTCTCATTTTTAGAGTTTGTGAGTTCCTCCGGGCAGGGACATACTGCATCTTGCACAACGGAGCCCTGAGCCTGGACTGAGGCTCTCGGCGCTACTATAATACAGGACGGTACCGAGATGGTCAGAAGTAGGGTGACCAGATGTCCCGATTTTATAGGGACAGTCCCGATATTTGGGGCTTTTTCCTATATAGGCTCCTATTACCCCCCCCCCCATCCCCGTCCTGATTTTTCACACTTGCTATATGGTCACCCTAGTCAGAAGTCACCTACCCAGTCTGCTCCATGACCAGACTAAGCTGTATGGCTGTTGTGTATCTGCACTGACATCCCCACGCTGTAGCTTCGCCGGTGTTGCTTTCCGTGCTGTAGACAGCCCCCTCCCCCCATCAGTGGAACCCCAGCAAGCGGAAACAAGTTCAAGCGACTTCTTCCTCCAAAACCGAAACTTCCCCATTTGTTCTGATTTGACCAGATCGCTCCTTCCAAGCTAGCTGGGGACCGTGCCAGCTCCCTTCGCCCGTTCCCCCCAGGCCCAAGTCCGTGCCCCATGGCGGTGTTTGGGGGCCGCCAGGATGGTGTTGACTTCCCACATCTCTGCTGCTTCCATCAACTCCTCTGCGTCTCCTACGAAGCTTGTCATGTCAATTTGTTAGTCTCTAAGGTGCCACAAGTCCTCCTGTTCTTTTTGCGGATACAGACTAACCCGGCTGCTACTCTGAAAGCTTGTCGTGTGCCCCTGCTGGCAGGGGTGCCATGGGGCGCCTCGTCTCAACAGAGGGGCCTTGTGAGCGACTCTGGCTCCGTCATCCATCGGGCTGGATAGAACCTGGAACCCCACGACCCAACCCTCCCCATCCAGAACAAGCTGCTTGCTTCCTACCTTGGGCGTATCTGGTCCAGTGGGACAGATTGCCCTGGCCCAGGTACGGCTGGTGGCCACCTGTGCTCCATATCCCATCTCCAGCAGTGGGTGGCAGCAGGAGGCCTCCAACCCTGTATGTAGCCAGTTGCATCTTGGGTCTGTCTCTGTCCCTAACGCAGCTGGACCACCCACCTGTATCACCCCCCCCGGGAAATCCCTCCCAGGCCTCGTGGTCTCTCTCGAATCCCAGCCAAGGAGACCAAAGCAGATTTGGAGACCCAGGCCCACAAGAAATAAGGGCCGGTACAGAGGCGCACTGGGCTTCTTCCTCCTCACACACTGAGCTGGTTTCCATGCTAGGAAATGTCCCCGCGTTGCTCATGTGCTCGCTGCGTCTCCCCGCCCCCGCCGCCCATTGCGCAACGCCTCCGTGCGAGATTCTCCGGGGAGGCTGCCAAGCGGGGTGGGAGAAAAGGGCCGGTGAGATGGTGTGAAGGATAAAGGCCCCGTCTTTGAAGAAACAACAGCGGCAGCTGCACAACACCCTTTACCAGAAACTAATCTTTCTATCTTGAGAGAGCCAAAAAAAAAAACACACCAACAACCCAGAACCCGCAGGGCTGAGCGGGGCTGCAACGCTCTGCAGGGGGAAGGGGAGCGGGCTGCGTGGGAGGGGCGGGGGGAGCCCGGCGCTTGTCTGTCAGAGATAAGGGATGGGAAAGACCTCAGGGTTTGTCCCGTCGCCTGCAGGGAAACATACAAGGGGAAGGGTGGTGCCAGGCCGCGCGGAAGCACTTGGGTGCCCCGCGGGCAAAGGTGAGTGGGCTGGAGGTGCGCGACGCCCCGTGATCCGGATCCGGGCCTGTCCCCACGTGTGCTGCAGACTTGCCCGAGGGCTGCATGGGCTGGACATCTACAGCCAAAGAGGTGGGACTTCCTCGAGTCACAGGTGACGCTGGAGGCCCGACTTTGGCGCTTTAAGGTGCTTAGGGGTTTTTTTTTTTCCCCGAGGGGGGATGCTCAGCGCTTCCTTAAAAACCAGGCCCCTTTCCAGGTGGGTCAAGTTGGGAGCGAGGAGACGCAGTTCACAAGTCTTGGCCTAGACCCCTGTATCTATCTGGAATGAGCTCCTGGGGCAGGGGGTGCAGTGCTCCACTGGAAGGGAGGAAGGCTTGGGTAGTTTGCATTGTGGTTCCCTCAGGTCATTGGTTAGTCTTTGCTTCCCCTCCATGCTCTGGTAGCAACTGACCTGCAGAAAAGTGGAACAGAGCAAGCCCTGCCGAATTTAGGGTGAGGAGGAGGGGAGGCCCTCCCAGGAAAGGTAAGAAATTCACACCCCCACCCCCATCATATGATAGCATGGTGGGGGGATTGCATACCTGGGGCTCACCACCATTAGCCACCGAGACGGGAGCAATCACAGCTTTGCTCCGGTTCAGAGGGCTCATGGACAGTATGGCCTAAGGGCTAGGACACTGGCCCGTTTGGGAGACGCTGGTTCTGTTCCTGCCTATTCCCTCTTCGTTTCTCTTGTCCCCAGAGTGTGTAAGCTCTCCAGGGCCGGGGTCATCCCTGGCGATGTGTATGTACAGTGCCAAGCACGCTGGGACCCTGGTAGCTGATTTCTCCCCCTTTCCCCACTCCCAGGATGGTGGAGTTACCCTAGGGCTGAATTAGCTCCCATGTGTCTTAACTTTTTTAAACAAATTTTTGCACCACCCCCGATCTGGACACCCCCCCCTTCTCTCCCTCCCCCACACCCCTGATTCACCCGAAGGCTCCTCTCTTTTTCTAAATCACATGATAAATTTCAAACACCCAGGGCTGTTGCTGTTTGAGCCACTGTTACTCATCCCTTGCCTGCCGGGGGCCGAGTCAGAGAGGGTTTCCATCGGGGGTGGGGCTGATGAGTCAGGATGCTCATAAACATACCTGACGAGGTGTTATTTGGGGGGGGGAGGGACCCACTCCTGCACTTGCCCCACTTCAAAGTCCCACAGACACCGGCCGAACTCTCTGATGATGGCTCCAGCGTGGTCACTCCTGATATTCCCTCCGTCACCCGGGGGAGGATCAGGGCTCTGGGTCAGGCAGTGTCTCTGGAGGCACACTCTGTTGCTAGCCAGAATCTGCCTCTTCAGCTTTCTCCGCTCTCTTGGCCAGGGGAAGCCGCTGCTGGCTGGAAGCGGGTGCCCTGCTCCAGTGGGTAGGGCTACGGCGTGAGAGTTTGGTGACTTGGGTTCTGTTCCTGGCTCTTTCTCCAAACTGCTGCACGCGCTTTGATCCTCTTCAACGACAGGTGCAAAATGCTACAGAGCCAAGACTTCTGTGCTAGGGTGAACCAGCAACACCTGGTGATGAAGGGAGAACCTTGCTCAGGCCTCTCAACCTGTTTCTTGTTCCAAAACGACTCTCCCCGGCTCTGGCTTCTCAGTCCAAGCCAAGATGTTGCTGCTGGGCCTTAGGGTGGCTTATCTTTGGGTTTTCTCTTCCCACAGCAGCTGGCTTCTCAGAGACTTTAAGGCCAGAAGGGACCATCATGACCATCTACTCCTGCACATCGCAGGACACCAAACCTCACCCTGTAATAGACCCATAATCTCTGGCTGAGTTACTGACATCCTCAAATCATAGAATCATAGAATTCAAGATCAGAAGGGACCATTATGATCATCTAGTCTGACCTCCTGCAAGATGCAGGCCACATAAGCCGATCCACCCACTCCTGAAATAATTCTCTCCCTTGACTCTGCTGTTGAATGCTCGAAATCATGATTTAAAGACTTCTAGTAGCAGATAATCCACCAGCAAGCAACCCCTGCCCCATGCTTCGGAGGAAGGCGAAAAACCTCCAGGGCCACAGCCAATCTACCCTGGAGGAAAATTCCTTCCCGACCCCAAATATGGCGATCAGCTGAACCCCGAGCATGCGGGCAAGACTCTCCAGCCAGACCCTCTGGAAAAAGGCTAACAATATCCTATCATTGACCCTTTGTACTAATTACCATTGTGGCACATTATTGACCTATTGACTAAACCCGTTAAATCATGGTTTAACGACGTAACGTTACAGAGGATCCACCATTTACATTAGTTTAAACCCGCAAATGACCTAAGCCCCCGGGCTGCATCTACACCGGTGTAGACAAGCCGTAAATCAGTATATTTCCTCTCTGTTTACGTAACAGCCCCTGCTCGGAGGGATTGAATCCAGGACCTCCATCTCCCCAGCACACACTGCCACTATTTAAGCAAATGGACTAGTCCGCTACTCAGCTTGCATGTTGCTGCTCAGCTGGGTGGGGACGTACATTTCATACCTAGCTCTAAATAAAACGATATGAAGTAGCAATGGGCTTGCACCAGAACCTGGGATCCCAAATTTGGAGATTACATATAGGGAGGGGGGCGATATTTAATCCAGACATGAATTTCATGGTTGATCCAAATCCAAACACTTTTCTGGGAGGTCTAGGTATCTTGATCAGAGTCTTGGGGAACCAGCTCTCTGAAAGGAAGCATATGTATCTGCCCCTTATTATTAAAACCCCTAAAGCACATACAGCTGACTTAGCTAAGATGCTGTAACCAAATGGTGATTGCATGACTGTTTGCTTGCTGAATTCTTCAACGGCTTGATGTCTCTGCTGTAGCATTCCAGGCAGGGTGTGGCGCCTGGTAAACAAGCATGATAAAGCAGGAACTCAAGCTGTGTGGAAGCTTGTACATTTGGCTACAGTTGTAGCTATTTATTAAACGCCTCCAGTTCAAGAGGGACTGGGATTCTGTATAGTGTGACGATAACACCACTGACACACAAGACTGTGTCAGTTGTGATTCTTTTAGCAAAAACGATTGGGAGGAGGGCAGTCAGGGGCGGCCTTTGCAGACTGGTCAAGTAGCAAACATCCTCCGTCAACCCATCTCTAGCTCGAATGTGGCCATCGCTGATGGCTGAGTGCCGTCTCTTGTTGAGCATGGGCTTTTCTCCATGTCCCACCTGTCTATGCCATGAACAAAGCCAAGACCTTCCTAATGCCATCCTCTTCCAGTGCACCCTACTGAGCATCACTTGCAGTTCTTCTCCACCAGGCATTGTGGACTGTTACTGTAACAAGCTCCAGCATGGCCAAATGCTTTCTTTAGGGGATGTCCTTGGGAGCGTCTTCCAAAAGTTGCCAGAGCTTTGCTCTTTCTTGGGAGAGGAATGGTCCATGCACGTCTTGCCCCAGGTGGCTGGCAGTCCGATCAGCCTAGTTGAACTCCCCAGCTGGTGATCAAGACGTCCGTGCTAGCTGGTGAGGTTACTCTTCTATCTAATCGGATCCTTTCATGATCCTGCTCTGATATGTCAAAGGGACCTTTCCAAGATGCTGCTAGCCGCAGATTTGCATCTCGGCACCGTGTGATAGCATTGGAGACTTGGCTTTTCCGTTCCACACCAAACCGTTCTCGGTTGAGCAGCTGCATCGCAATCTGCCGGCAGTTCTTAATCACTACAGTCAGCCAGGGTCCTCATGACCAACACAACAGGCAGCAAGGCCTGCTTCAGCTGGGATGTCATTCTGGACTCAATGTGCCAAAGTTAGAAAGCAAGCTGCTTGTTGTGTGTGGAGAGACACATACAGTGCTGGGCTCTGGACTCAGCTTGAGGTTCTATTCCTGGGTCTGCCACTGACTTGCTGGATGACTTGGGCCAGTCAGTTCCTTGCCTCAGTTTTCCCACCTGCAAAAGGGGGATAATGACACCCCCTTGTAAAGTGCTTTATCGGTGGGTGCAAAGCACTAGGTGTGTTGGTCCTTTTTTCTAACCTTATTGAAAGGGGGCTGGGGGAGGGGAGAGGAGCGATTTGCACTAACCACTCTAATTCCAGCTAAACCTTGAGCGTCAACGGAGTGAAACTTCAAACCTCCAACAAACTAAAGTTTTGCCCCAAATCTATCATAGGTGGTTTTTTTTTGTTTAACCTCCAAAAAAGTTCTACTCGAGTGGGAGAAACCATGAGATCTCACAGGGGTTTTCAGTTTTTGCATAATCAGAACCACTTTTGTGAATCCCAAACCAAATGCAAACCTCTCTGATCTCACCCTTCCCAACCCTGCCTTACCCCGCCCACCCCGGCTTGACTTTCTTGTGAGGGCCTGTCCCGCCTACCCCAATGCGGGACGGAGGGAGGGCGGCATCGGCAGCGCTGCGGCCTGCTTCCTCTGACCCCGCTGCAACTCCTTCTCCTCGGCAGCTCGCACAAAAGCAGTGAAACCGCACTGCTGGCTTGTGGTTTGGTCTCGTTCTCTCTCGTACTGTAGCAGCGCGGCTTCCACTCTGAGTCACTGGAGATGGGGCCGAGTGGGTTCGGGGATGGGGTGAACCTGGCGCTCTCCACCGCTTGCTTTCATTTTGCGCCGTGGGGGTGGCATAGGGAAAGGGGGTGGTTTCTGCTCTTCGGGGAGGATCAGAGCCGAAAGGGCCAGCGTTCTGCTGGGCTCTCTACAGCATGACTTAGCAGACGCGGCTATAGCGTCACTGAGCGCTTGGCTAGGGCACCGATGTGCATTGGGGCTGGAGATCAGTGGGATGAAGCCAGAGGCTGCAGCAGCAGAGGAACGTGGACATTAGCCTTATGGCAGTGGGGGCACCCGCGGTTTATTCCTGTAGCTGGGGGGTCTTCTCTTTCAGCCTCTGCCACAGTCTCACTGCGTGACCTTACCAAGTCCCTTCACCCCTGATTCGCGAGCTGCACAATCGGGAAATTTGCTTACCCAGCGGTGCAGTTGTGAGGCCTGATTAACTCCTTGAGGTCCCAGCCATTATGCTGGACAAATGGGTAGCACAGTCCCTGCCCTGATGCCTGTAAAGCGCTGAGATGCTGCAAGAAAAGGAGCCCTTTAAATGGCCACATGTTGTATGAGGTTCCTTGGCTGAGCTGTTCAAAGCAGCCTGGGGGATTTAGACACATTTTTTCCAGGAAATCTATTGGCAATTGAAACGCAATAGTCAGATCTCCCTCTAGACAGCTTTGAAATCTCACCTCCCATTTGGCATCCTTTTGAATTTTAACGCACATCCTTTAGGGCACTGGCTTTCTTCTAAATAAAGCTGAGTTACTGGTATTTGCCAGGTGCTATACGAAGACTGTAAAGCAGTCCCTGCCCTGAACAGCTGGGGTGAGGAGGGGAAACTGAGGCACAGACTTACCCAAGGTCATGCCATAGGTCCCAGAAAGAACCCAGATCTGGACTCTTAGTTCAGGGTAGCGTAACGCTGACAGACCCCGGTCGTGGGCGGGCAGGATTGAACCAGGGACCTCTGGAGCTTAGTGCATCAGCTAAAAGCCAGCTGGCTGTTAGCGAAAGCTGTAGAGCAGAATCATTTAACTCTCTCTCAAAGTGGTCTCGGTGCCACTAGCTGGGACACACCACATCCAGGAGGTGCGTGGGTTACCCTAGACGATGCTGCTTCCCAGTAATTAGCAACACAAACACAGACCGAGAGAAGTGTGAATGAAGGCTTGGAGCCCGCAGAACTGGCTGGGAAAAGTCCAGGGAAACGTTGTTTTGCTGGAATTTGCTGATTTGGGAGGTCTGGTGAAATTGGAGGCTCTCCACCAAAGCGCCATTGGAGCTCGAGTGGGAGTCCGCTGGAAACCTGGCTTCCCACCAGTGTGCCCACCTGGCAAGCTGCTGGCGAGCCCAGGGCTACCAGGATCCACTGTCCCGGGGCACCTAGTGGGGAGAAATTTGAAATTCTTGGATTTATTCCTAATCGGAACAAAGCCAAATCTTGAAATACCCAAGTCCTCCCAAATGGAATTGCCTGGCTCCGCTAGCTACTGAAATCAGATCAAAACCAATGCATTTTCGGTGGGGGAATCTCTGTACAGGTCCTGATTAAGTGGACAGTGGTGGGGATTATTCGGTTCCACGTTCTGCTCATGCTTTGAGCTTCCCGACCCCTTCCCCATCCGCTGTCACCCCCTTTGCTGACTTATGCATTGATGGTTTTCTAAGGCGTTTGCATCAAATATCCCATGGACTGTTATCGCTGAGTCCCATGATGCCTTCCAGTGTTATCCGGGATTGATTACCCAGAATGCCTGGAGCCTAGAAGCAGCACTTAGCCCCCTGGGCCGGCAATTGCCCCACTGAAGTCGAATGGCGATACGCCGGCTCACATGAGTTAGGGGGCTGGCTCCCTTCGTGGTGTTTCCCATTGGTGGCCGCTAGAGGGCCAGGCTGCCAGGAACTTGCCGTGGGCTTGATTCATTCCCAGCCCAGCTGGCATTTGCAGGGGTGGCAAGTTAAGAGAGGCCGAGGCCTGTTGGCTCAGCTCCGCTGCTTCATTCGATCTCTTGTTTGCTTCCCTTTTCTCCTGGCGTCGTCCTCATCTTCTCTCTCCATCCTCTTCTGTTCCCCTTCTCTCCCTGGGGCGATCCGGCCGCCTTCATCCGCTTTGCTGGCAGCTGGCTGGTGCAAGGTTTCGGGGAGGCAGCTAGCGGATTCTGGGGGGAGGAGCCGGGGGGATCTGCACAGCGTGGTACAGGCGAACCCCTGGGTTGTCCCCGCGATCGGGGTGTGCCCATGCGCACTGCAGCCGGAGCTGCCTGACGAGAGGGGGTTTAGCCGCTGCAGGAGCACGGAGGGATCCCCTGGCTTAAACGAGACTCTTCGCTTGGCCTGGGTTTCCCTGCCAGAGCCAGCGTGGCAGCCCCTTGGCATCATATTTGGCCTCTGGCTATTGTCCAGCATTGCCATTGGTAGCAGCTTGGCTCCAGCCTTCTAGCCTCTCCCCAGGCCCAATCTCTCCTCCCTCATCCCCTGACTATGGTGTTCCTCTCCTTTGCTCCCTCCTTCCCCAGTTCTCTCTCTCTCCCAGGCAGTCTCCCTCTCCAGCCATCCCGTCCTCCCCCTATTTCAATCCCAACATGCCCCCCTCCCCCCCGAACCGATGAGCATCCCCCCAACTGAAACATAAATGGTGCTCGCTGGATGCTTGGGTGCTGTGCCTCTTGCCTGCTCTCTTGACATCGTCAGGGCAGGGCCTGGCTAGGTGGCAAGTGGCCCTGCATCCCAGGGTGTTGGCAGGCCAGGCTCAAGTGTTTAGAGTGGGGCGCTCGCAGCTGGGGGTGGATTTCCCAAAGAGCTCGGGTGCCTGAGCTCTGGGCCGTGCTCTGCACCTGACGTGCCGACGGCTTCTGCAATCACCAGTCCCTGCGGCGGCCAGCGCGTGGCGGGCGCTGAGGCTATAGAAATCCGGTCCTTCTAAATGGCAGTACCAGGGTGCAGCCGGCTGAGACGACGCTTCCCAGCATGCAGTGCTGCCTCCGGATTGAGCGGGCCGGCTGGGCGCTGGAGCCCTGTGGGGGCTGCCCTGTTAATAATTAGTAATATGGCAGCCCCTAGGCAGGGCTTCTCAAACTGGGGGTCACAACCCCTCAGGGGGTCACAAGGTTATTACATGGGGGGTTGCGAGCTGTCAGCCTCCACCCTAAACCCCGCTTTGCCTCCCGCATTTCTAATGGTGGTAAATATATAAAAAGGTGTTTTTAATTTATAAGGGGGGGGTCGCACTCAGAGGCTTGCTGTGTGAAAGGGGTCACCAGTACAAAAGTTTGAGAACCACTGCCCTAGAGGCCCCAGCTGCCATTGGCGCTCCCCTGTGCCAGGCGCTGTACAGACCCATAAGGTGGTCTGTGCCCCACAGAGCTTACCATCTATGTAAGTGAGACGGATGGGTTGTTTTTTTTAAATCACCTTCACCCTAAGAGTTGACCTTGATACTTGATCGGGATAAAGCTCTGAATGGTCTCGCGATGCTAGCTGCTGGACCCGGTCTGATTTAGTTGGGGATTGGTCCTGCTGTGAGCAGAGGGTTGGACTAGATACCTCCTGAGGTCCCTTCCAACCCTGATCGTCTATGATTCTAGCTTTACGGTTTATTAAAGCGCAGACGCTATTTTGCCTGGTGGAAAGAGAGGCTGGCAAAGGAGGTTGCTGGGGGGAAGCAAACGGAATGGTCATTAAATGAAAAGCAAGGTGCTGGGCCAGGGGAGGAGAGACTGGAGAAAGTGTGTGTGTGTGTGTGTGTGTGTGTGTGTGTGTGTGTGTGTGTGTGTGTGTGTGTGTGTGTGTGGAGAGGGCACCCATGGGGGAGCGGAGATGGGGCGAATGTGGAGAGGGCACCCATGGGAGGAGGAAAGATCAGAAGAGGAAGGCAGCCAGCAAATGAACATGCGAAGCTGGAGCCGCAGCCAGGGGCCCATGGCAGACTCGAGCGCAGCGCGTGACCTAAGCCTGAACCCAGGCTGGGGCGAGCTCCCCCCTATCAGTGACGGCGGCGTGCGAAGCGCTTAGCGTCTCGTGGTGCGGCGCCGTTGGGGATGCCGAGCACGGGCACCAGGGTCGGGGGGAAGGTTCACAGATCTGTCAATATCCATTTAGCCGAGCCGGGCCTCTGCAGCTGGCCCCGTAATGCGGCTCACCCTCTCCGGAGAGGGGAGCCGAGGGGAGGTTCTGCTGCTAAGCAGGTGCCAGGATTAGGTGTCTCGTGCCCCCTCCCCATAGCTCTGGTGGGACGGGGAGAGCACGGGGCGTGGGCACTATAGAAATACGCGTTCCCGAAAATAGATCTCCGGGAAACGCCTAATGCTAGCGCTGGCTGCAGCAGCTGTGAAGGCAGATGTAATATCTTCCAGGCTGCCATGGCGATGCGACCCCAACCCGCAGCCCCCTCTCTCCCCAGCTCGGATGGGCCTCGGTCCTGCCCCCAGTTATCTCAGCCCAGCCCTGCAGTTCCAGTCCTGGGACCTGCTACCCATCGGCCCCGCTCCCCTGCTACTGCCATCCCCAAACACAGCTCAGCTGCTCCCCTCTGGTCCTCGGTACCGTCACGTGGGCAAACACTGGAGGGTGAAGCGCCCGGAAAACGGGGCCAGATAGCAGACAGCGATGCCAGTCCTGCCTGTCCGACTAACCCCTTCAGTGCCCCTTCCTCCCGGCCGTGGAGTCTGGAGCCTGTGGCAGTGCTGGGAATAAGCCCTTGGGGTAACCGCTAGGCAGCGCTGTCTCTCAGGAGACGGGTGGTTTAGCGAGGCACGAACAAGGCTGGCGTCGGGGACCAGCCTTCCAGCGGGGTGCTGGTGGCTGAGCCCCAGGTCTCTATTAACGAGACACGGGCATCCTCTTGCTGAAGTTCCTGTGGGGCTATTAAACGCAGAACCTTCCTCGCCCAGCAGCTGTGGGGAAAGCCTGCCTGGGCAGCAGATCGGCGCTACCCTCGCCACGCGCCGTCCGTCCGCACAGAGCTTCTGGCCTTCCTCTTCCAGGAAGGAAGGCAGGGCTGGTGCTGGGGGATGAAGGCTGAGACGGCGTGAAGACTGCTGCACAGGGTTCTTGTACCAGTCTGTAGTTGAGTGCCCCGCCGCTCTCTCCCCCAGAAGTGCAGCGCTGCCGGCAAGCTCACGGAGGGGGGGCTGCTTCGCTGAAATCCCCATGGTTTCTTGACGATACCTCCTGAGCTCTGGTAGAGGATCAGGGCCCCGGTGCTCTGGGTGTTGCACACAGACTTGTGACAAAGCCAGTCCCTGGCCCAGAGCTGAGGCAGGCTGGGGGGCAGCGTGAAATCACAAGGTGAGCAGAGCTTAGCAGGAAAACTGACCCCTCTCCCAAGTGCGTGAGCGGATCCCCAGTCAAAGGGTTTAGGAAGAGACCTGACCTGGCGGGCGAATCATATCACTTCTGTGGGGCGCTGCCACCTTCCTCTCCGAAGCAGCTGGTGCCGGGCGCTGCCAGGGATGGGATACTGGGCTCGCTGGGCCCTAGGCTGGGAATTCCTAGGGCTCGGGGAGCTGGCTCTCCTCTGAGGCTTCACCGACGGCTCGAAGTGGGAGCGTGTGGGAACTGGAGTTTCCATTGTGTGGGAAATTCCCCAGCTTTGAAAATTTGCTTAGTTCCAAATGGGGATGAAAAAAAGACACCGGGGTTTGAAATGAGTCCAAAAAAAAAATCTGATTTTGGGGGCAGGGAAATTTCAAATTTTCATTGTCTTATTTAAAAAAAAAAAAAGAAAGATACGGGAGGAAGCTCAACTGAAATGAGATGCTTTTAATAGATTCATAGACTTTAGGACTGGAAGGGACCTCGAGAGGTCATCGAGTCCAGTCCCCTGCCCTCATGGCAGGACCAAATACTGTCTAGACCATCCCTGATAGACATTTATCTAACCTGCTCTTAAATATCTCCAGAGATGGAGATTCCACAACCTCCCTAGGCAGTTTATTCCAGTGTTTAACCACCCTGACAGGAACTTTTTCCTAATGTCCAACCTAAACCTCCCTTGCTGCAGTTTAAGCCCATTGCTTCTTGTCCTGTCCTTAGAGGCTAAGATGAACAAGTTTTCTCCCTCCTCCTTATGACACCCTTTTAGATACCTGAAAACTGCTATCATGTCCCCTCTCAGTCTTCTCTGTTCCAAACTAAACAAACCCAATTCTTTCAGCCTTCCTTCATAGTCGTGTTCTCTAGACCTTTAACCATTCTTGTTGCTCTTCTCTGGACCTTCCAATTTCTCCACATCTTTCTTGAAATGTGGTGCCCAGAACTGGACACAATACTCCAGCTGAGGCCTGACCAGCGCAGAGTAGAGCAGAAGAATGACTTCTTGTGTCTTGCTCACAACACACCTGTTAGTGCATCCCAGAATCATGTTTGCTTTTTTTGCAGCAGCATCACACTGTTGACCCATATTTAGCTTGTGGTCCACTATAACCCCTAGATCCCTTTCTGCCGTACTCCTTCCTAGAGTGGCTTTGCGTTGGCCGAAACACTTTGACCCAAAACATTCTGGTTTTTTGGAAGTGCCAGCAAACTGGAAGATCAATTCACCCAGCATGAGCCATGAGGCTTTCCCTGAGCATCACCATCCAACTTCCCTGATATATTGAGTGTGTGTGGCGGGGTGGGTCTTTGGAGGTCTGTACCTGTGGCTCCCAGATCCCCTAGAGCATGAGCTCCCTCCACCCCACTGTCAGCCTTGACCCTGCCCTGCAATCTCCGTTGGCTCATTCACTCTCTGCCCTGCCAATCTCGCCAGGAAAAGCCAGTTAGTACCTGTGCTGTGCACCCTGGGGGATGGCCCAAGCACCCCCCCAAATGCAGTGCACACTGGCCTCCCCCAGATGGTAACGTTCAGTCTCAAAGCTCAGGGCCACTGGTCCCATCTGTGTTTGTACCGCGCCTTGCACAGTGGGAGGGTCACTAGGTGCTACGGTAACCTCACCCCCTCACTGTGGCGCTCTGTCCCCCTCTAGTGGCGGCTGGGCCGCGTACGGCGGTTGAGCCTGCTACAGCCTTGTCTAACAGGTCTGGGTTGCTTCCCCCAGTCAGAGGCTCATGCCCCTGGAACCGAAGGGCCAGGGGTCAGTCCTGGCTGCTGGCGTCCCCCCCTGCACCGCCCCCCACAGAGGCACCGCGTTAATGCGGTGCCCCGGCCACCCTGCGTGGGTGACAGTGACGCAACCGCAATACTAATAACTACGGCCCAGGGACCGTTAGCCCTGACCCCCGCGCTCCCGTTCCTGGGCTCTGTGGCTCACCTGCCTCCACTCCAGAAGCTGCCACACACCTGTTAACCACATCTAGGGCCGGGGGAGGCCGGAGAGCGCTGCCTTTCCCCTCCCACCCATCGGAAAGCCTGGCTGGGCTCCCGCGCCGGGACTCCCTCCTCCTTCAGAGAAGCGGCTCCCTTTATAGGAAACGCCAATTCAACGCGCTGCGAGGAAATCGCCGGCTGCCCCTGCCCGAGTGAGCGCTTCTTTCCAGCCCGGCAGGGGAAGGGCCCCGCCACGAAAGCGGCGTGACTCAAACCCGAAGCCCCGGTGCTTAACCACAGCCCCCGGCCGGCTGTGTCATACGGGATGCTTGAGGAGGAGCGTTTATAAGAAATGGATGGCGCTGCTGGGGCTGGACAAGCCTGTAGAGAGGCAATGAGGGTGGTGGGTGTGTGTGTGTGGGGGGGGGGGCATTCTGAGCTAGAACCCCCCCTTGTCCATCCCGTCTCAGTGCCCGCTGCTTCAGAGGGAAAAAAACCCTGCAAGAGGGCTAACAGGACCATCTCCCTCACAGGGAAAACTGCCTTCTAATCCCCGCTAGCGAAAGGCTGGCTTGTGCGGTGAAGCACAGGGGAGGCAGTGTGGTCTAGTGGAGAGAGCGGGGGAACTGGTGTGTGGGAGACTTGGCTTCTAATTCTGAGCTTGGGCCCTGCCCTGCTGGTGAACTGCTCTGTACCTCGGTTTCCCCATCGGTGACATGAAGTGCTTTGAGATCTACTGATGGGAAGGGCTACGTAATAGGAACACCGAGATCTGGCAGCAGGTGTAAAACAGACAAAGGGAAGTATTTTTTCACACAACGCGCAGTCAACCTGCGGAACTCCTTGCCAGAGGATGTTGTGAAGGCCAAGACTATAACAGAGTTCAAAAAAGAACTAGATAAATTCATGGAGGCTAGGCCCATCAATGGCTATTAGCCAGGAGAGGCAGGGATGGTGTCCCTCGCCTCTGTTTGTCAGGAGCTGGGAATGGGCGACGGGATGGATCACTTGACGATTCCCTGTTCTGTTCATTCCCTCTGGGGCACCTGGCATTGGCCACTGTCGGCAGACAGGACGCTGGGCTAGATGGACCTTTGGTCTGACCCAGTCTGGCCGCTCTTACGGCTATTGTTCTCTATACCAATGTCTGAGCCTCTTATTTTATTTTCAAGTCCGCTCTTGGGTGAAAATACTCAGTGGTTTCTTGTAGCACTAAATTCCCATGTGTAAAAATATTGCCTCTTCAGTGGGCTGCCTTCTCCTCTTTGCTGAATGATTCCCTTCTTCTTGCACCGCTGACTTATACGGGTGTAACGCAGAGGAGAATCCGGCCCGGCAGTGCTAGCTTTCAGAGGCCCTGCCCACCCCTCCTGCCACCAAACTTTTACTTCCCCTCTTCCTCCGGATCACGTGCAGCTTCTGAAATCTCTCCCCCAACCCCCACACGGGCCTCTCTACACTCTCGCCAGCTGCTTGACCTTTTGCAGATGTTCCTCCCCAAGCGAATGTTAAGGGAGGTTATTTTTTCTCGCTCTGTCAGTCCCAGCCGCCCGCTGTGCCCTATGGAGAGTTAGTCACAGCTCCACACGTGCTCCGCTCGCCTCGCCTGACTGCTGTGTAGACACGTCCTTAGCGTGCGATGCCCAGGTGCCAGCCTCGTGCCCGATGGGCCCAGCCCAGTGCTCTCTTTGTCCATCTTTTTGCTTGAGCATCTTCTGCAGGGACGGTGCCAATAAGGGGGGCAGGAGACCAGGACGGCGGCATTCAAACAACTCTCCGTTCAGTAGCAACCTGCAGGAGGTGTGAGTGCTGGGATCCTGCAAGGTACCCATGTAATGGGGGCGGGGGGGCTTTCCTCCCCCAAGATTGGGATGATGCAGCCGGGGGCACGTCTCTCTGTCTGCGGCATCGCAGCTCTGCTCCGTCACCCTTCCGCTGACTAATGTGAGAAAGTGGAACGTGTTGCTCCTATTAGCACGTTCTCGGGGATGTTAGGTGCTGATGAGCCTCTGGGGACAGGGAGAGGAGGGGTTGAGAGAGGCGCAGCCTGCGATCTCGCCATGAGACCTCCATCCCTGTCAGGTCAGATCAGTGCTCCCCGGAGCGGTGCCCAGCGCTCCCCCCAGTGGTAACGGGCTGGGGGGCAGCCGAGGACGTGGCTGGTCTGCGGAGAGGAAGCATTGAGCGGGCTCCGTTGCCCGGATGGAAAGGTGGTGGGGGGAAGGTGCTGGTGACTTTGAGTTCTGGCCTCCTCTAAGGAGCCTAGAATTGGTGTGGGGGGTGTCAGCTGGCAGAGCATTGGTCCTGGTGATGAGTACCCATAATCCTCTCCTTCCACAGCGCTCCTCTGTGTCGCCGCTCCCTCGGCAGCGTGATGGTCAATGCAGCGTGCAAGGCAGAGGCCCTGCTTTCAGCCATCTGCCTGAAATTCCTACACCCCCCCGGCCCCCCCAAAGCCACGTCTGGATCTGAATGTCCCACAAGGTCCCCCGTCCCTGCGAGGCCATCCTGCCTTGCGGCGAGGGCGCTGGCCCGGGGCTGGGGAGACCGGCTCAAAGCCTGTCTTTTGTTTAGACTCTTCTAGGTCTCCCCAGTTGCCTGGTCTCTTAGATCTTTAGATCTTCACTCTTCTGGGCTGGCTCTTCCCCTCGTCCGCTCTGCCTAGCCAGAGGCAGCTCCCTTGCCTCTCCATCACACTCTCTGGTGAGGGGGCCCCACCCCATCTGGGGCAGGAGAAGGCCCAGATGGTCCCATCGCTGGCACCAGGTAACACAGCTGGAGGAAAGGGAAAGCCCTGTCCTGAGATCTCATGCCCCGAGAGGAAGTCCGATCTGGCGGTTCGGATGCTTGCCTGGAACTTGAGGCCTGCGTTCAAGTCCTCGACGCTCAGGCAGCGTTCCTCCACCTGGCCAGGGGTTGGCGACAGCTCAGTGAAAGTCCAAAACGGTCAGTATGGACCGGCTTCAATCACACCAGGGACCCAGCCTTGCATCTATCGCATTATCGATTTCCCCCCCACCCCAAGGCGGCCACCCACCCTGCACCCAGCCGTGCTTTTCGCTAGCTGGGCCGTGTGCCTGCTGCCAAGCCGTGACCGACCGCGCAAGCTGGAGCCGGAGCTGCTGGGAATTCACAGCAACCGTCCTGCTAACTTCAGATGCCAGGAGGAAAAATGTGTGTGGGGGGGGATGGGGGGAAGGGGCAGAGGAGCCTGCCCATCCCGGCTCTGTGCTAAGAATAACTTTCTAGCAGGAGTCTCTACAGGGGCCCATCTTTCCACCGACTTCACCGGGCTTAGGATCCGGCCCTACGGAGCATCTTCGGCCCTGCCGTGGGCAAAGCCCGCCTCTTGCGTCTCTGCGGGCAGCTCAGTGACTATACGTCGCTATTCAAATCGCAGCCGAAAAGAAGTGAGTGGGAGATGAAACTAGAGATAACCATTAAGCCACGCTCCCTTGCAGCGCTCCGAATGGAACCCGGGAGGCCCCGACATCCAGCTCACTCGCACATGCTGCTGGTCACCGCTGGCTGCAGGCTGTGGAAGCCTGCGCCAGGGTTCACCCCACTGCAGCCTGGCTTGGCGCTAAGCGGGCGCTGGCTGAAGCAACCTCTCTCCAGCTGTTGGCATTTGAGTGGGAGTTGCCTGACTTTTGAGAGCCAAAAGGAAGGGATCACAGCAGACGTCCCCCCAAAAGCTGCCAAAGTCCAGGGGGCGCGGCCCTTCAAATTAACTGCGGAGCCAGACAGGTGCCCAGCTCCATCAGCCGCTGTGGAGCAGGGAGGGATGGCGCCTTGCACTTTGGGGGAGTAGCGGGATCCTACCAAAAACCCGAACCTGACGAGAAGCCTGCAGGGGCCGCAGGATCTCGCTGTCGGAGGGCGACAGGACTGAACTCCCGGTGACACAAGCACACATGATTCCCTTCTCTCTCTCTCTCCTCCACCGCTGCGGTCAACGCCTGGCGCACAGATTCAGCCAGGGGGATCGTTCTCGGCTGTCAGAGCCAATCTGTGTTGGGGGTAACATTTTCCCGAGCAGTAAGTGGGGTTAAATTCGGGGTCACCCATCTCAAACATCAAAGGGTGTTTTATCTCTCAGAAAGCAATTTCGCTCCAGCCAGACACCCCCCCCACACACACACCCCTCCCTCGGCTCTGCCAGATCAGAGGCGCCGGCCCCGATGGACTCTGGCTGGATTGGGCCATGCGTCTCCTTCCATGGCTGCAGCCCCTCGGCGTTGGAAGAGGGGGAGCGCGTGCGAAAAATTGGGAATTAACTAAACAAAAAGGGGAGAAGGCAGCTCTGCTCGGAGGCCTTTTTCTAGGCTGCCCGGCCCTGGCACCTTGTCCCACCTGAGGTGCCAGCGGCCGGTTTTGTGTGGTGTTGCTTTTTGCAGAGATTCCCAATTGGGAGGCACCTGGGGTGGAGGGAAGGAATTTGCTGTAGACAAGATTTCTGGTTTCTTCCCCCCCTTGGCTTGATGGCTGGTGATGCTGCTGGTAGCTGGACGCACAGCGCCCCCTTGGCTTGGTTTGGGGGGGGTCTCACGGCTGGGGCATTCCTCTCCTCCCCCCGCCCATGCATCCAGGAAAGAAATTGGGAAGCTCCTGGTTTAGGTCAAGCTGGGAATCGCACCCCTGGCGCCACGTGTCGATGTAACCTGGGGGTCTGGCTCCAATGTCTCTCTAAGGCAGTGGCATCTCTGCCTGCGCTGTTCTCTGAGCTGAAGGAATAGGGACTCGGACTTGTAAGGGGTGCCGCTTACAAAGCACCTGGTCACCGTTAAGTGCACAGTGCAGTGATTAGAGCACGAGACTGCGGAGTGGTGTGTTGGGGGGGGGAGGAGAGGGTCACATCACTGCCCTGTGCCTCAGTTTCCCCACCTGTGGAATGGGGACAATAATCTTTGTGTGAGGGAAGGATGGTCTTGCAGGTCAGGGTCCAGTCTGGGACTCCCAGTGTGACCTTGGCAAGCCCCGTTGATCGGTCAGTAAATTCTTCCTCTATTTATGTGCGGTAACATGGCAGCTAGGACCCTGTCAGGGACCAGGACCCCATGGCGCTGGTTACTATCTAAATGCAGAACCAAAAGACGGTCCCTGAAGGGCTGAAGTGCTTGTATTGTGGTAGCAGCTCAAGATCAGGGGCACACTGTGGTCCACACAGTGTCAAATGTCAGCAAGGCAGAGATAGGGAGACTCCGGAATCAAACCCGGACTCCCCAGCTCCCAGTCCAGCGCGTAAAGCTGAAATCGTGCATGTTAAATGCGCGTAAGATGCGACAGACCTGTACTGCAAAGGATAGAAACAGTTGTGATGAGGGAAGGCTATTACAGGCCACTGCAGCCTTGGCTATGCTGCAATCAGACATACCCACACGCTGGCTTTAGTCTAGCCCAGGGGTCGGCAACCTTTCAGAAGTGCTGTGCCGAGTCTTCATTTATTCACTCTCATTTAAGGTTTCGGGTGCCAGTAACACATTTTAACCTTTTTAGAAGGTCTCTTTCTATAAGTCTATAATATAGAACTAAACTATTGCTGTATGTAAAGTAAATAAGGTTTTAAAAATGTTTAAGAAGCTTCATTTAAAATTAATTAAAATGCAGAGCCCCTCGGACCAGTGGCCAGGACCTGGGCAGTCTGAGTGCCACTGAAAATCAGCTTGCGTGCCGCCTTCGGCACGTGTGCCAGAGGTTGCCTACCCCTGGTCTAGCTAGTGTGGCTAAGCCAGCAGTGAAGCTATGGCGTGCTGCCATCATGCCTCTGGCTGCAGTGTAGACGTACCCTGAGAGCCGGGGAGAGTGTCGGGTGGGAATAATGGAGTTTACTCAAGGCAAAGTCTAGCCAAGGCACGTGGCTCAGTACTCTAAGGCCAGGTCTCCGCTGCAGATGTCATTGGATGGCTTATTTCACTTGTGGGAGGAGCAGGGACTGGAATAAATAATATTGATGCAAAGCACAATTTTGCTGGCCTAAGCGGTGTCCGCATTAGGGGCACTTTACCAGTATAGTGCACGTACACCGTGTGCACCGAGCATACATCTGGCCTGACGCTCGGAGGTCGTGTGCGCTAAGGGATGGGGCCCAGGAGTGGGAACTAGGCAACCTGGTTCTGGGATGTACGTGTGGCCATGTTGCCTTTATCTCCCAGTTTCTGTCTGTAAAACGGGAACAATCTTGTCCTGGGTTTGTAGCTCACTCTGCAACCATCCCGTGCTCGAAAGAGTCTTGTGAAAAATTGCCCTTCGCTCGTGTCTCTCTGGCAGATACTTGGCTGGATCTTCGTTTAAAGTTGGGCCAGAACCAACCTCCCCCACCCACCCGGCACAGGTCAGATCATCCTTGAGCTTTTGAGAACTTCAAAGCCAGCCCCCAACTTGGCGCTTTGGGTCTGTTTCAAAATGTTCTGTTCCGGACACCTTCACATCCCTCCACCAATCACCTAGCTCCTGGGTTTCCTGCTATTTCATCTTCCCAGCAACTCCACAGTCATTGCTGGGGTCCAGTGCCCTGCGCTGCTAACAGTTTCGGGAGAGAGAGGTGCCGTCAGCCAGCCACATCCCTTGCGGGCCGAATGGGGGCGTGGGGAGACAGAGAAGCTTGTTGGGGGCAGAATTTCTAACCTCCAAAGCAGCGTTGGGAGATGGGTCTAGAAACTGCTGGCAGGATCCCGGGCACTGGCTGAAGCCCGGATTCAGCTCAATAATTATCTTCTTTCAGCCTCTAAAACTCCTGACCAGCTTTATTGAATAGGGGAATTGCTTCTCCTTCTGCTAACGTGCAGCCACTTCTAGGGTGGAGCGTGGCAGTGGTGTGGGGACAGGAAATCAAGAAGAATGAAGTGTTGGGTAGAAACTGCAAAGGGGATGTAGATGGGGACAAGGGATGTAGTTACCCAAAGCACAGTGCAGCCAGGACCCTGCCCCCGGGATCAGTGTTTGTCAGGGGCTTTTATTCGCCTCCCACTGGGATACCCGGGGTGTACTTTGGTCAGTCTCCCACCCAGGCATTAACCTGGCCTGATGCCGCTTAGCTATATGAGATCTGATGATGTGACCCCCCAAAAAAGAACAAGGCTGGACCGGCCCCATCACAGCCGCATCCAATCAACGTCGCGGTAAAAGGGCCAGTCCTCTCCCAGCTCGGGAACCCGAGGAGATGAGCGAGAGACCATCCCGCGGCCCCGGCCATGCAGAATCTCCGTCCCCCCCACCCTGCAATGGTTACAAAGTCTGAGGCTAGTGGCGGAGAACCCAAGGGGCCGGGCAAAACTGCGTCTGGCATCCAAGGCGAGGGTGTGAAACGCATCAAGTGCTGGGTCATTTACTGTCTCTTCCACTTAGTCGCTCATGGCCGCTGCTCAGCCGAGCAGCCAGGATGACGTGTGATGTGCTGAGATGCTTGGGCGCAGCCTCAAGGCAGCCAGTCAGAAGGCAGAGAGGAGTCGGATGTGGACCTCTGCACCGGACGCGCCCCTCTCCAGCCGGAGCAGGGTCTGACCCTGGCTAGTGAAGGTTCCTATATGGCCCCTGGTACCTTTGCATCGGAGTCTCTCACAAGCTCCCTGTGAAGCAGAGCAGCGCTTCTGTGCCCGTTGGGCAGGCAGGGAGCTGAGGCACGGAGGATAAGTGACATGCCCACGGTCACGCAGGAAGTCTGTGGCAGAGCCAGGGTCTGCCACCAGGCCTCCCAAGTTACAGGCTTGTGCCTTAACCGCAGGAACATCCTTCCTCTCTAATCAAGGCTGGCCCTAGTGGCGCCCCTGCCCACACAGCCAGCCTTCAGGGGTTGTGGGGCTACATCCTGCATCTACTCCCCCCACTTGGATGCAGGTTTCATCCCCCCTGCACCACTAAGCTAGGCACACCCCAGGCTCCGGCTTGCCACTGCCCTGCTCGGTGTGGCGCCATTTACACCACCGCCAAGCTGGGTTTCTCAGGGCAGGGGAAAGCTACCAAAACTGAATGAGTACAAGGCCCAGGGTGTGTTTGTGTGTGTGTGTAACTGTTGGTAGGTATGTGGCAAAAATAAGAGCAGACCGTTGCCAGCTTGCTTGTGGCCTAGCCCAAAGGCTTCTGTGGAACCGATTTGGCAAAATACTTGTTAGCTAGTGACGGGTTCCCAGAGAAGATAACAGCCTACTGTTGCTACCAGCTAATGGCTACTCCCTCCGCTCCCACTTTCGGCTCTCTGATTTTGGCTGTGACGTTGTGTACGTTACAATCAGGGCTAGAGGCCCCAGGCAGGCCCCATTGGGCTAGGTTCTGTAGAAAATCTCTGCCCCAACGACCTTACAGACCAAACTTCCTGTCTCCCGTGCTTAATTATTGTTCCCATTTCATGGACACGGACCAGAGAGATGAAGTAACTTACCCAGGGTTGTTGGATCACTTGATCAAATGGGCCCCTCTGGCTCAAACTCTCTGAAACCCAAGGAGTCCGTGGGTTGAACTCAACACTCCTGAATTGCCAGCTAAGTTCCTGTATACGCTAACAGCAGGGAGCTTGCACTGGGCTCTGTCATGGGCTGGCCAGCTGGACTGGCTGGCAGCTGCGGGGAGCCCCGTCCCCCCCTCAGCCTTTCCTCAGAGAATTCATCAGCCTGGGACTGCTTCCGGTTCTTCATCTCGGGGTGCTGCAGCTGTGTCTCGCTATACGTAGCCCGTGGCAGCGATAGGAAGCTAGCGGTGTCTCTGTCAGGCTGAACTCCCCATGACCCTTTCAGACAGGAGCGAGAGCGGCGGAGCCCGGCAAAGTACCCCAAAGAGAGCTGGCAATGCAGGCGCTGGGGCGGTGCTGTCCCCGGTGGAGAATCCGGGCTCTGCTCCCCGCAGCCTGGCTTTGGAAAGTCTCCCCCGGCAAACCTTTCCTGGAGTCTCAGTGCTGGGAACTGCTCCGGTGGCAGGAGCTGCAAAGCGGCTTATTTCCGTGGGAGACCAAGTGCCCTGTTCTGTTCGCCCTTGCTCCAACTCCGCCTCCTGCTGCTCTTTACCGGGGGCTCCCCTTTTAGCTTTAAGGGCGCCGGTTCCAATCAGACCAGTTTTGACCCAAAGTTGTGATCGCTGGGGGGACGTAGCATAGCCCCGCCGGAGTGGGGGGGGGCCGCCCCCATTGCAACAGTCGTGGGCACAAATTTAGGCAGGCTCAGCTGAGAAGGTTAAATGGGTCGTGTGGGCTAAATGCCCTGTGTGACCTTGGTCAAGTCACTTAGCCTCTGTGTGCTTCAGTTCTCCAGCTGGCCGATGGAGATCCCCGCACTGCCCTGCCTCCCGGGGATGGTGGGAGGTTAAATACGTTACAGATTGTGGGCTGCCCGGCTAATATGGGCTGTGAAAGTCCCTTTGCTGGAGCACAGGGTGGAGGTGGGGTTGATTCTAGGGCGGACGCTATCTCAACACCGGCCTGTGCCCGGGACCATAAGTGCTGTGTGGTCTCCCCTCAGGGCTTAGTCGTGCCCCTAGCTGGCGTCCCAAGTTAAAGCCCGGCCTGCGTGTCCTGCAACCGGCTTCCCTTACCATGTTTTCACCCCTTGCCGGTTGTGCTGGCTTTGGGATCTGATGTCACCGCCCGGGCTTGCATTAAGCATTCTGTAGCCGGGGGGCAGATTCTTTTAACTAGCTGCCGAAATTAAAACGGCTTTAGCTCCTTCCCTCTGACCTATTTTTAACATTTGATTGGATTCTCTTCCCCGAACGCCAGCCCCTCCTGGGGTTGCAGTGTCAGCCCAGCGTCACATCAATTAATGCACGCGAGGCATCATTTGTCACTTTGGATTTCCAAAAGCCCTCTCACTCTCTCTCTCTCTCTCTCTGAACCAGCGGATCCCTGGCTTGTAGGTTGAGGGTTTTATTTATTTATTTTTTATTTGGAGGATGGTGGTGGATTGATGAATTGTATTTATTTTTTGGGGTGTATATTTGTTGCGGGGGGAGAGGTTCTGTCCGTCCCCCCCTATTTTTTGTGGCTTTTCCACCAGAGAAGAGTTGACAATTTTGCAACTCGAGGGGCGGGGGCAGGAAATCAGGGTAAAAAGATTTATTTTTGTTTTGTAAACTTCCCGTGTGAATTTTTAACAGCTGGGGCAGAGATGCAGCCACGGAATTCAAACAGCAAAATATCCCCCCCCACCCCCAATTTTATATCGAGTGTGTTTGTCACCCCACACATGCCTCCGGCCAATATCCCTGCCTCATCCCAGTGAGACCGACACCTCTAGCCGCTATTCCCAAGCACCAGGCTGGCTCTGAGACCTCTGCATCCCATGCCCGGCTCCAGCAGCCATTCTGGGGCGGAGAGGGCCCAAGGGGGGTGTGCGGCTGGATCTTCACCTTGCCAGTTCTGTGGCACTGCAAAGCCCCAAGGAGTCACTGGAGAGGGGGGACAAGTTAGGGCAACCCCTGAGAGCTGTGCCAGAGGCCAGGAAGTCCCTGAATGGGGAAGAGACGAACTCCCTCTCTGCTGTCCTGGTGCCAGAGGCGTCAATGTGCTCCAAAGCCGGTTACAGCCCAGGCAGCGTCAGCTCCTGCTTCCCTGCATCAGTTCTAACGCTGGGCGAGCGATGCAAAATGTTCGCTGCAGCGTCGCCAACTCTGGTGAGATTAGACGTGTGTCTTCAAGCCCCAGCTGCCGGAGTCCTGTGATTCCATGTGAATCTCGCTTTTTTGTTGCTGTTGTTTTTAATGAAAACCAAGTTTCTAGCCTTTGTGGCTGCAGAAGGCAGCTTGAAAACATGATCAGAGGGCCTTTAGGAAAGGCTCAGACACCAGAGGCAAAGACAATGTGTTTTAGCTTAAATGTAATGAGAGTCTATTAAAAATCACCCTACTTGAAGGAAAAAGAACAGGAGGACTTGTGGCACCTTAGAGACTAACAAATTTGTTTGAGCAAAAAGCTTTCGGGGGCTACAGCCCACTTCATCGGATGCATGCAGTGGAAAATACAGTAGGAAGATATATATATACACACAGAGACCATGAAACAATGGGTGTTACTATACATACTATAAGGAGAGTGATCAGTTAATTGTTTCATGGTCTCTGTGTGTGTATATATATATCTTCCTACTGTATTTTCCACTGCATGCATCCGATGAAGTGGGCTGTAGCCCACAAAAGTTTATGCTCAAATAAACATTAGTCTCTAAGGTGCCACAAGTCCTCCTGTTCTTTTTGCGGTACAGACTAACACGGCTGCTACTCGGAAACCTACTTGAAGGGGGTCGTCTGGCTTAAGATTTTTGAATTCTTGGGGCTGGCAACACGGCGCTGGTAATATTGCATCCAAGCTCTGCGTGAATTTGTTCAGACCATGTTCATCTAACATGCGCACAGTGTGTGCTGGGGCTAGTCTGCATGCAGGATAACGGTCCGCTACTGGCGAAGGGGGTTGTTCTTTTAGCTCAAAAGGCCTATGCATTGTGTTGACGGTCGAGGTTCAAACCCTACTGATGACCCATCTTTGGTGTAAAGGCCATGGGTGAGCAATGGAGTTCTCCGGGCACCAGAGCCCAGATTGGGCCAAGCTGTGCTGCCCACCAGTCCCTCTCTGATGCTAGATCCCCAGAATCTCAGCTTTATAAATAAAATATCCTGAAGCTGTCGTGGCTGCAAAGGACACCTTCAAAAATGTGACCTGAGTGTAACCACTGTGGAGCCAGCCTGTGGATGCAGCAGGGAAGCCTGGGAAGTAGCTGCAAGAGGGGCTGAGAGTCCCATTCATCCCAGGGAGAGGTTAACTCTGCTGCCCTGTGATCATAATGTGACTGTCAAGTGGAATAACTGTTTCATCCCCCGTGTAGGAGAGGGAGGGGCCCGGATCGGCACAATGTGTTAGGAGGGACAGTGGAATGTGGGTGCCCCGGGTGGCTGGTGACCATGTCTGGGAGAACCCACTGCCCCGTTTCTCTCCGCTCGAGGAGCGGCGTGCATGATCCCATGCAATCCCTGAACTCTGGGAGCTGCGCGCTCATCATCTCCAGGCTCCAACGTGAGCAGAGTTGCATTTCACTCCCGTGGGTAAGGCTTGTTTTGTGGGTGACTTGCAAGAATAGCAATGGGTCCCTCCCTCCGCCTCCCACCTGCCTGGCCCAAACGTTCACGGGGTGTCAACCAAACTACACCCACAAAGAAAAGAGACTAGATAAAAGCCCCCTCCCAAAAGCAGCGTGGTGGGCTGAAGAGACCAGAACCCTAATGCCACGTGTGGCCATGGGACACGCAGACCTTTGCGTCTGCTTTTGTTAGAAGGAGGCTCAAGAATACTGGATTTCACTTTAAACTAGGGGAGTAAGGAATTAAATGAGCCAGATTGTGCTCTCTGTAGCTTTGGGGTAGTCTAGTGGCCAGGTCCTAGGACTAGGGATTCCGGGGGTCTAGTCCCAGCTCTGTGGCTAACTTTGAGCAAGTCACTTTCCGGCTCTGTGCCTCAGTTTCCCTCATTTCTAAAACGGGGTTAACGGTCCTGGACAAAAGTGGGGAGGTGCTCTGAGATCTTTGGAGGAAAAGGTCTGATATCTGCTCTCAGTGGTCTTCACCAAGGGCTGAGTGACCTCCTGTGTGTAAGGGGAGCCAGGATACCATTTGGTAAATGGCAGAAAGGGTTGCTCAGCAGGGTGCTGGAATAACGGGAGAATTTAAAATGATGCATCTTTTAAAATGTCCTCTTGCTGAGATGAGTCCGGCTGAAATCGTGTCTTATTATCTGGAGCTTCTAGGTGCTGTACACGCTCCGGTGACCGTCCCTGTCCCCCAACAATTTACACCCCAGTTAGCCCAGACAGCGGTGAATAGTTCAACCGGGCTCCCCCAGCAAAGCCGGGTCTCCTGCCTCCCAGCCCGGTGCCCTATTCCCAGCCAGCGCTGCCTCCTGTGATGGAAAGCAGAACAGACTGTTTCCAGGGGGAGCCAAGAGGAGGCCCCCCCAGAATACCGGACACGCTGGTACTTCTGATAATGGTGTGACCCCCCCACTCCCACTGGCATCCAAGCCCACGCTGCACGGAGGGCGCTAGTGTGACGAGCGGGCCGCCGTCCCCGCCGCTCCCACCCACCCGAGTGCAGAGCAGCAGCGCGCGGTTTCCAGTCAGTACATGCAAGGGGGGAACGGCTCCCCGGTCACCGGGCCGTAGATCTGAAATGCTGACAACCCCGCCCCGGTGAGGCCAAGCGCCCCTGTTCGTTTTTAATCATCCATCTCTTTGTTTGTGATGGGCAAGCGCTGGGCATTGTGAGGCCGGCGTCGCCGCTCGGCGAGGGCACGTGTGGCTTTCATTGAGCAGTTTTGTCTCGGAGGCCTGATTCACCAACTTCCTCCCTGCTGCGGCCCTCTCCCCGCTCCCCTGGCGCTCGAGCGTTCCTTTCGGGATCGCAGTCTGTCAGGTCAGCTGGAAACCCTTCCGCGAAGCACGAGCCAAAGCCTGTCTCGGCACGAGCGCCGGCTCTGATGAAGCCAGTTGTAGGGAAGAAAAACCCGCAGCTCCTACTTTTGACGGCGCTTCCTTCAGCTCCCGGACACGGGGCTGTGTCGTGCTGGGTATTCAGTACGGCAGGGAGCGGGGAACTGTCTGGATTTTCAAATCCCAGAGAAAAGGAGAAAGAGAAACCATGATTCTGCCCTGCCGCCCCCTTTGTGTGTGGAAGAACCATCCCCTATATCCAGCGCTGCCCCCTTGAACTCCATCCTCTGCTGGGATCGCTACAAACCACAGTGGTCAGGCAGCCGGTGCGCTGGGGCAGCTGTTTTGCGTGTTGATCCCAATTGTCTCCTGTGTTTGTGGCACTGGAGTGCCTGGGTGGGGGTACCAGCCCAGAACAAAAAGACAGTCCCGGCTGTCGTGTTATAGCCACTTGTTGGCTCTGGTTTCCCGTACGGGTAAATTCAGGCGATGATCGAATTTGTGGGTAACACATGTGCTGGCAAAGAACGGATCCAAGCTGCAAAGTGGCCTAGGCAGATGGGAGCAGGAGAGGCCTTCGGGCAGGGATGATGAATGGAAAGTCCTGCAGAGTCAGGAGGGACCCAGCGGAGTAGTTGCTGGATGGAAGCCACGGGGTCCTTATAGGAGATAAGGGAGGGGATCACATGAGGATCGGGGCCTTAGTGGCCACGGGATGAGATCTCTGGGCCAGCTTTGCCACCTCCAGCTTGAAGAAACTGGGGGGGCTCCCATATCACTTACCTGTTGCCTCGAGGGAGCCCGGCTGCGGCAGCCACTGTTAACCTGCCTTGGGGGAGGCTGCAGAATCATTCGCAGCCTAGATGGGGTCTGAAACAACCCCCCTTTCCTATGATCCAGGGACCACCGCGCAGAACCGTGGATGTGATCCCCTCCCCATGCCCAGCCCCGGACCTGCGAGGGTGGGGATCAGATGGATCTGCACAAGCCCTGGCTTCGGGCTTTACAGCTGTGTGTCGCCTGGGGGACCTGTTGGAGAGGGCCACGAGCCTTCCCCTACCCCACAGCGTCCGTCCCCGCCTCCCAGGGAGAGCTTGAATTCTCCTCCTGCACTCCCAGCTTGGGGAGCGTACTATCCAGCCGTCCGTCATAGGGACCATCACCCTAGTATCTTTAATGCACAGCAATTCTCCTTACACCGCAGGGCTATAATCCCCAAGGGGTGGATGGGGAACTCAGGCACTGAGAGGTTAAGTGACTTACCCAAGGTCATAGCTAGAGTTTGTGGCAGGGAATTAAACCCAGCTCTTCCAAGTCCTAGATGTAGGGCCTTAACCACTGGGCCCACCGGCCTCTTGTTCTGTGCCCAGAGGCTGCTTTGATCTGGGCTGGTGCGGGTGCAGGTTGGCCTGACGGGGACGGAGGAAATCAGGCCATCAGATTTGTCCCTTTCTGCCCTAGATACTGTGTGTGTTGGGGGGGGGGGTCCCTTCCCCGCTGGTCTTCCTGGCCAAGCGAGGTGGGTTGCCGAAGGAGGAAGGGTCTCGCGCTGCTGAGCTCTCTTGCACTCACTCCTCCTATGGCGCTGCTCCCGTGGGTACGTGAGAGGGGAGAACTGGGCAGGCCCAGGAGTGGAAGAGCTGCTGATTCACAGGCCGCGATTCCCTTTCCAGCGGAGAGGGGCTCTCGCTCTCACCCCTCTGATGCCTGCAGGGTTAGCTGTCCCCAGCTGCCCGGTGCCCTGGCTGGAGCATGTGCTGTGCCGGAGGGGGGCTCCATGGGCTGCTCTCACCTGGCCAGCCCATCAAGGGCAGTGGAAGGACCCAGTTCTGGTTTCCGTTTGGCAGGGCCCCGGCCTGTCTCCTCCCCTCGGCCTGGGGAGCCAGCCCCTCCCCGAGCTCCGGGTGTCACCTAATGCACCTGAGCAGAGAGGCTAAAGACAAGGTCCCACCTCGCCCGCCTTGGTGGGCCAGGGCAGGACCAATCCCTGCAGTCTTTCCTCTGGGGCTTCATCAACCAGGTAGATCCAGGGGGGGTTCTGCCCTTCGCTGGGCAGGCCGATTCCTCCGCCCCTTAGATCTCGCTTTTGGGAAGATTTCCCTAAGTTTCAGCCTGTATTTTCCCTTCTCCGAGTTATAACCCTTCAGTGGTTTATCTAGGATGCCTCTTTCTCCTGCTTGCTGGGCCAGAGAGGTCGTGTGGGTCAGTGGATCGGGCATTGGCTGGCAGGCAGCTCAGGAGACCCACGTTCTAATCCCTGCTCTGTCTGAGTTTGTCACTTTGTGTAGGTTCTGGGCTCTTGTTGCTTGTCCATGTAGTATGGGGGGTCTCTGATCTGGCTTGAGTGCCTAGAGGAATGTAAATGATGTGCTTCTTAGCCAAAAATATGCATTTTTAGTTACTTTTTAACTTATAACTCACCCCCTCCACCCCTGACTTTCCCACCCCCTGCTCTTTTCTGAGTGCCTCCCAGTTTGTCAATATCTGGAAAGCCCAAACGAAGCATTGGAAATCGTGTCCGAGCCGTACAACCGGAGAGGGACAGTGGATTGGTGTGTGTTTGTACAGTCAGCACCTAGTGCCCCGGGGGGTCCCGACCTGGCTGTGGCCTTTAGGTGATATCGCAATGTACATGTAAAGTAGCAAATGCTGCCCGGTTTCCTTGTCTGGGCAGTGATTTAGGAACAGGAGCGCTCGGTGGGAGCCGCGGGGTGGTGGTGATGTGCCCATTGTAGTTACGCTGCGTGCAGGTCTAGGTCTCTATGTTCCTATTCTTGTGCCTTTCCCCGCCACCAGCATTGATTCGTCACTGGCTCATAACGAGTGACAGGGCAAGCCGAGCGGGGCTGGCCACCGATGCGTAGGCCAGACAGTCCCACCGTGATCAACCCATCTGACCTCTTGTTCTGAAGGGAGGGACTGTCCAGACATTGTAACCTGCTGAACCTCACCTCGGGCCAGGTTTTCGAGAGCGATCAGCAGGCGAAAAAACCCAGCCAGCGCTGCTGCAGCTGCTGGGCACACGCGGAGCACTTCAGAAAAACTGGCCCGTCCTTAGGTGCGTCCGGGGCAGCCAGGGTTTTCTGAAAGTCCGTCCTTTCGCGTTGACGGCTACGGAGACTTGAGCTCAGGCGAGTTGCGGGAAATCACCCAGCTGCCGGCCTAGTAAGATATCCCCACAGGCTGTCAGCCGAACCATTGGCCACTCGGTCACCAACGTGAAAATCCCAAAGTACTTTGGATCATGGCACATAAACTGAGGAGGGGCAGCATTGTCCAGTGGGTAGAGTCCTGCATAAGGGCTCGAGAGACCTGCATTCTAGTCCTAGCTGACTTTGGGCAAGTCAGCTCACCGCCCTGTGCCTCAGTTTCCCATCCATTTAACAGTCTGCTCTATTTAAACTCTAAGCTCTTTGCAGCAGGGACGGTCTCTCGCTTTGTGTCTGTGCAGCACCTGGCGCAGTGGGGCCCTGATCTCGGGTGGAGCCTGTATGTGCTGCTATTATAAATACAGACTGGCGCACCAGACAGATCCAAATTGTTTAGTTGTAACAACAGTACCTGTCCTTTCCCACCCACGCATCTGAGTGCTTTTGCAAGCAAGACTGAAGCGTCACAAGCCTCCTCTTCGAGGTAGGGAAGCAAAAATGTTCCACGGGTAGATGGGGAAACTGAGGCAGAGAGCGGGGCTGGGAAGTGCCGTGCCTGAGCGAGTCGGTGGCAGGGCTGGGAATAGATTCCCAGGGCTTTCTCCAGCTGGGACTCAGCTCAGTCCTCTGACTGTCCAGGGCAGGCGGGTGCTGTGTTGGGGGCCTTGGGCCCCGATCCTTCCCGGGCGTCTGGGAGGGGAAACACTGATTGCCCCCAGCAGCGAATATCCAGCCTCAAATTGGGCCCCGTACACACCTTTCCGCCCCACTCTGCCTCCCTCCCTCACTTCTCCCCTCCCGTCCATCCTCTTTCTCTTTCTCTACCATCCCTGTCCCCTCCCACACCCTCTCACTTGGCCTCTCCCTCCCCTCCGCTCCCCTTTTCCAATCCTTCCTTTCGGCCTTCTCCCTTCCCCCACTTGTTCCTTCTCTCTGCACTTCCACCCCCCCCCCCCAGCTGGGCAGGCTCCCAGCCAGAGGGCTGATAGTGTGTGTGTGTGGGGGGGTTACACCGTAAAGGCTCTGGGGGTATGCAGTGGGGTTCAGGGCGGGCTATAGAAACCCTGGCAGAAATGAGGGGGGGCACGAGCTCCCCCCATGCATCGCTTCTGCATCCCCCCCTCATTTTAGCATCCCTGCACCTAGGGTGACCGGACAACAAGTGTGAAAAATAGGGACGGGGTGGGGGTGGGGGGGTAATTGGCACCTGTATAAAAAAAAGCCCCAAATATCGGGACTGTCCCTATAAAATCGGGACATCTGGTCACCCCACCTGCACCTTTCTCTACCTCCACTGCCATGTTGTCTGGCTGTCCTTTCCCTCCCTGCCTTCCACCTTCTCTCTCCCCCCGCCCCACTCTCCGTCACTCCATCTTTCTCTCCCCCCCCCGCCCCACTCTGGTCCCCAGGCCCTTGGCGGATCAGCAGATGACAGGAGCTCTGACCCTTGCTTTTTGTCAGAAGATGTAACACATGTTGTGTTTACCAGCTTGCCTTGGCGGTCAGCACCCATCACTTCTGCGCCTTTTAATCCTTCTGATGAAGGAGGAACCCTCCTGGCCATCCGCCCAGAGACTTGGCTTTCCAGAGTTACGCTAAGCCAGGCAGACAGGGACTGGAGACACCCCAGGAGCGCTGGGAAGGGGAAAGCTTGTTTTCAGAGAAAATCTGGTTCCCTCTGAAACAAATTGCGTCGTACAGGAATCAGACAGGAGGTCAGGGAGAGGCGGGCTTGGGGGGGTGTGAAACGGACTCGTCGTCTCTCTTCCCGCCCCTCCACTGGCCTCCTGCTCCCTCTCCTGCGTGGCTGCTTCTCCGGGGGTCTTAGCGCACGGATGGTGCTGCGCCGAGTACCCACGTGGCATCAAAGAGGGCTGGCGCCGGTGCAGTGGGGCGACGCTCGGGGATTTTAGTGCAGCTGTATAACCGGGACAGGGCATAACCATCCCGACCCAGCCCAGTCTAGCTAAGGCCCTAGGATCAGCCGGTCTGTGCGTCGAGGCAGGCGCTGTCTTGGCTCCTGAAGGCGGGCTCTGATGTAGTAGCCATCCCGGCTAGCTAGCCCTGAAGGCAGCATGCATGGCAGGGCCGGACACAGGAATGAGGACTGGGCAGGTTTTTCCCAGATGTGTAATAGCTTCTGGAAGCCCAGAATGAAATCTGACTAGCCAGGGAGTGTGGGATCGCTCCCCCGCCCCACCTCCTTCCAGGGAAGCTGGTTAACTCCCCAGCCGGCCACCCCCCTCTCCTGAATTGGAACTGGATGGTGAATTGGTCACACACATGCTCTTCATGCCATTGCTCAGGGCTGGATCCCTTCCAAGCACGTCACCCCCGCACCCCCTATGCTGGATCCTATCTAATTTCCATTCTCCCCCCCCCACACACACACACAAACATATGCCCACCGCATACTAACCCAACCGTAGTCTCTGGCTCATGGAAACACAATGGCTGGGATACCCCGCAGGGTGGGAAGCATCTTCTGCCGCAGAGTGCACCACCGTTCCCACTGGTTCTCTCTCGCACCCGCTCCCCGGCCCGGTTCCTGCCACGTGCTGCCACAGACGGACAAAACCGGTGCGGAAAGTGTGCTAGGGACTCGGTAGAGTGTTAACTGTCCCATCTGGATTAGCAGCTCGGTCACCTTCGGTACCAGCCGAAGAGCCAGTTTCTGACACCCATCGTCGGAGTGCGTCAATTTCTTAGCGGACACGGGCTCTAAGTCAGAGACCATCTTCTATTAGGCAGACCCGTTTGGATGATCCCACCTCTGGTTACTTAAGACAGGTTCCAATCGGTCTCCCTATCTATTTATCACAGTGTCCTCAGTGCTTTGCAGATACCGATTTATTGATTCCCCGTCCCCCAACCAACCTCTACAGATCTCCCTGGTGGCTCATCACAGCTCACTTTCTTGTGCACACCATTTTTCACATCTCCGCTTTTGAATGTCATGCCCTGCTTTCCCCCGGGTTAAGTTTTCATGTGGCAAAAAGTGGGGTGTGAACACACGGCTCCCGTTCACACCCGAAAGAACGCGAGGCTGGGCATTGCACCTTTGCTGGGCGTGAAAGCCAAATAAAACACGTAGGCGTGAAAAAGGAACAAACGTCAGCCCGTTAGGGGTGAAAAAGTGAGGGGCCCGCCGGATCAGCGGGGAAGAGCTTTCTGATAGTAGACGGTTCTTCACCCTAGCAGCAAAAGGCTTAACGAGATCAAATGGTTGGAAACTGAAGCTAGACACATTCTGACTTGAATCAAGGAACAAGTGAGGGAAATTAGCCATTGGAACAACTTGCCTACGGATGTGATGAATTCTTCATCGCGTGTGTCAAGCCTGGCTGTCGTTCTAGAAGCTCTGCCTTAGCACAGGCAGAAGTTACGGGCTTGAGGCAGGAGCCTCTGGCCGTACGATGCAGGAAGTCAGAGGAGATGGTCAGAATGGGCCCTTCAGATCTATGGATCATGGCTGAACGGACACAGGAGAAACATCTGACGCTGAAGAACGAGAAGCAGAAATAAGGGGTAGGAGGGGTCCTGCTTTTTGGGGGTGGTCATGCCAAAAGCATCCTGAAACCCTGAAAGAGACCTGGGCTGGGGATGCAACCAGCCTGGCTTCCCAGAGCTCTGGAAGGCACCTGCAAGAAACTCATTCCTCTGAGGCTGATCCAAAAGCCCACCGAAGTCAAGGGAAAGACTTTGGTTAACGTCACTGAGGGCCTGATTCTCCTCTCGCAGGTGCAAATCGGGAGGAAGCCCCTGGAGGCTGATGGAGTTAAATCACTGTGAGTGACCCACAGGGGACCAGCTGGCCCAGGCTTGAACGTGTGGCTATGTGGGGCCAGTTTTAATGGCCACACAAACAGCAGGTTAAGAACATTAAGAGCTGCCATGCTGGGTCAGACCAATGGTCCATCTAGCCCAGTATCCCGTCTTCTGACAACGGCCAGAGCCAGAGCTTCAGGGTGAGCATATGGAACAGGGCATCTGGGTTCATCCATGCTTGTCTTCGCCTCCTAGCTTCTGGCAGTCAGAGGCTTAGGATCGCCCTGAGCATGAGGTTGTGTTCAAAGCATGAGATCAGCTTAAAAATCCAGGAGATTTCAAAAATGGTGGTTATTTTTATTTGCCTTTTGGATTTTGAGCTTTTCGGCGGTCTGATTTCCAAGCTTTTCTCCCCAGCCATGAAGGCGAGGAACTTCTTTTATTTAAAGAAAAGAGGGAGGAGGATTCTCATACTCACATGACTCCAGGAGCTGGGACTTTAAGAAAACTGCAAGTGATGCGAGAATAACGATCACAAGAGTTGCTTTTCCCAGCGTCAGGTGGCACTGCCTTGCAGCCACCGAGGAGATAAGGCTCTTAGATTGATTTCCATGGAAGCTATGGCCCTAGATACCTTTGAAGATCTGGGCCTAAATGTCTTGTTTCCGCTTGTTAACAACTCCGACTGCACTGCAAAGAAGCTGCCGGGCGTGGCATTGACTATTCCGTGGAAGGCGCTGTTCCATCTGACCCGCGTCTGAACCCAATGCCCCTGCCTGGTAACAGACCTTCTCCATTGTGCTTTTGCAGATGGTGTTTTCCGGGTGAGATCTGAGGCCTGGCCATTTGGGGTCATTCGAGATGCCCATGGCACATTTTGCAAAGGTTTCTTCCGCTCAGCGGCCCGGTCTGCATTCCAAATGGGAGAGCTGCAAGCTGCCTCCTGAAAATCTTCCCCAGCCATTCCAAGGGGAGCTGGGATTCTTCTTCACTTCCTGTCCTAAACTGCTGTGGAATGTGGCTGGGCCCTGTCAAACAGCTGCAGCCCTCAGTGCTTTGATGTTTAAAGTACCTTAGGAATGCCTAAGCTAGAGGGAGAGCTAGAGCCAGCTGGCAAAGCTCTTAGAGATCCTCTGGTATGAAAGGCGCTGTGTGATGACAAGATAATTTAACCTCCCCGTGGCCATCTAGGAACTCATCCTTGTCATTTTGCTGGCAGCTGTGGGGATAGAATCAGATTCTCCAGCTCCTAGAAGCCAAGATTGTGGCTGCTTCAACTAAAGGAGAATCTCCACTAGCCGCCGGCAGTAGAAGGTCCGATGCAGTGAGGTGGTTCTGGTTTCATCCAGTAGAGGGTAGCAGTGATGCACAGCCCTTAGCCAGCCAGACGGGGCGCGCTGCAGAACCAGAGAACGGGTCTCGACAAAGGCCAGGGGCAACTTGTGCCCAGCCGAATGCCCGCTGTGAGGGGGGGTTGGTATAGTTCCGGGGGGGGGGGTGCAGTTTGAGAAATTCAGGCCCAGGGGCATTTGCGGGGAGAGGGAATGCATTGCAGAGGAATAGTGAGTGTCCCGACCCTGGAGTTGGTGGAGCCGAGCCAGGAAGGGGTTAACCCTCTGGAATGCTGCCCCTCCTCGCCCCCCAGGGCTGATCAGTGAGGCCGTTTTTGGATGGCACCAGCTGAAATATGTTAATAGCTTTTCTTCCTGTTCCTCTCCGTTTACACTGCAAGCTGTCACCCTGCTGGGTAACCAGAGCCCACTTCCTTCCCGAAGATTAAGGAACCCTCTCTGCTCATTCCCCTCTCTGGCTGGGACACTGACCCTAGGGGTGGCCGGGTGAGGGCCAGGGAGTGAACATCTCAGGGCAGGACTTTCCAGGGCCTGTCCCGGCCCAGGGTCCCCTCTGCTGCTGCTGTGAGATGGGCGCAGGAAACCCCAGTCGCGCCCGCTTGGATGAGAGGGCCGGGCCTCTGTGGAATGCACAAGGTTAATTTCAAGGGGTTTAGCCCCGAGTCCCAGATACTCCAGTGATTGCAGGGAGCTGAAAGCGGGTGTGTGTGTGGGGGGAAATAGAGCAGTGAATACTGGAGAGATGAGCTGGGTGAGGTAATATCTTTTATTAGGCCAACTTCTGTTCGGATGAGAGCCAAGCGTTCTCTTCTTCAGGGCTGGGAAAGGTACCCTGAGGGTCGCAGCTGGGACCGACCCAGCTCCGGCTCCACTGCCTCCAGCCACTGACTATCGGGGTCGCTTTGTTTCTCCGGATACAAGTATCCGCACACAAGGGTGCGCCTGGGCAAACCGCGTGTGCAGTGTAGTCGTCACGCAGAACAAATGACACGCTAGCCAGTGACAACTGAAGAGCAGATCAACCGTCTGCAAATCTCACTGACCATAAAATGAGCACGCAGACGGCTCAGCCGAGAGTCTCAGAGAGAGAAGCAGGAGATGTTTGTTACAAATAACGGTGTGTTTAACCGTTCTTTCACCACCTCCCCACCTGCTATACGCTGTAGGCTGCAGTCAGCACGAAGGAAAGGCCGGGTGGGCATCAGGTACAGACGATACAGTATATTGCTTCGCAGTAGACACCGTTTTTCCCTTCTTGATTTGTTTTTCTCCCCGAGATGAGCCGGAATCTAAACCCTCCATCCGAAGTTTGGAGAAGTTGCAATTTGGAGCTGGGTCTGAATTTCTAGCCTAGCTTTAGAACGAGCTAAACGGACTCCATCCATCCATTGATGTGAATGACCCCCCCAAAATCTGGTGGTCTCTCTAATCCAGTGGTCCCCAACGTGGTGCCTGCGGGCACCATGGCGCCCACCGGGGCATTTATCTGTTCCCACCTAGTGCCCAGCAGGGGAAAGAAGCCGCAGCCCCACGCCTGCTGGGGACAGAGAACTCCGGGGCTGCAGGCTGCGGGCGCCAGTGTGCTCTGTCCTCCCGGCTTCTCTCCAGCTTCTCTCTGCACTGCCCAGAACTGGCGCCAAAAAAACCCAAAAAACAAACAAAACAAAATGCTCTGACTCTGCAGAACGGACAGAACGCCACCCCGTAGCATGTGCTGCCCCAGGCACGTGCTTGCTCCACTCGTGCCTGGAGCCGGCCCTGTATGTGAGTAATTGTTGGCACCCGCCACAACTCTTCTGAAAACATGAATGTGCTACTGGCCATAAAAAGGTTGGGGACCACTGCTCTAATCCCTGGCTTGGGTTTTGATCCAGTCTAAGGTGAACTCGCCCTGCACTGGAGTTCCATAGCGGAAGTACAGTGAAAGCGGGTCTTCTGATGCACCTTCCAGTGCAGACAAAAGCCGGAGGCACTCGGGGATCACCCCACGAATTGTGGTCCTCGTGAGATGAGGACGACCAATCTCAATTCCAAAGCAGCCTGGTCTAGTTTATCATCTGCTCCCCTGGATGCTGTCACAGTTAGAGCAGCTCAGCGTTTTCTCCTCGCAGCATTTTGGGGGAGGGGGCAGGGTGCAAAATGGCTTTTTGACGAAACAAGAAAATTCCCAGTGGAATTTTTGGCTTTGGTTGAATTTGTTCGGCGGGTGGCGGGGCGGAAGGGGAGTGGTCGTGGGAAAAAATAAACACATTTTCCCCCACCTTTTTTGTCCCCCTCCCCTTTCTGCATTTCTCCGTGTTGCCCATGGAAAGGGAAAGAGGAAAAAAGCAAAAATTGAACCTTTTTCATTACTTGCTTTTTCTGGTTTTTAAACAAATACAGTTTTTTGAAATGGAATGAAAACGTTTCCTTTCTTTTCAGAGACAAGGTGGGTGAGGCCAGATCTTGTTTTTGACCAACTTCTGTCGAGAGAGAGACCAGGTTCAAACTTGCTTCCGTTGAAGTTTTTTATGGACGATACTGATTTTTTTTTTAATTCACTTTAGTCAGGGTCCCTGGGGCTGTGAGCCTGTTCGATTTCCCAAGCTATCATGTCATTAGGTCTCCTAAGCTGTTATCCCATTAGCTCTCCCAAAGTAGGAAGGATCAAACTTGGGAGTGGAGAACTCTAGGAAAAGCCCATAGGGAATCGGTCACTTGATAGGTGGCATTTTAACCATGGCACTGGAGGTGTCATCTTTTGGATGTGAATGTCCAAGGTTCTTAGCCGAGTTAAAGAGCTCTTGGTGCTTATTAATGCTGCTCATCTGGCCAGATTTCCAACATAGAATCCTGCCGCCTTGTGCTGGTGTTAACCTCGCTTCAAAAAAAAGACGGGAGAACCAGTTTATTATTAATCCAGCTGATTACCAAAGCAGGAGATGAATCTAATAGGACAAGGAGCTGGCCGGGGCCTGCTGCATCTCCCCGCAGTGAGAAGGGAGGGTTGGCAGGCAGAGGCTGCCTGGACTGAGGCCAAAGGTCTAATCAGACAGAGGGTTAAAGCTCCGAGCTGCTGGGGTCGGCTCTGACCAGAGACCCTGAAAGCGAACGAGGATTCATACATTTCAGAGCCTCGTATCCACGGCCCTGCGTGATCGAATGTGAAGGCTCCCGTCTGAAGGGATGAGAGAGGCCAGGGCCCAGGGCTCGGTGCTCCCGGGGGGGCCAGGCAGGAGGTGGCATTCACACACCCCCAGAGTGAGTCAACATGTCAGCCCCAGAACGGAATAATTTGCCATTTCCTAACGTTATAATTAACTGGCAACTCTTCCCGAGCGGGGTGGAGGGGGAAGTTCTCCGGCAGAACAGCTGCCTGCTTTCAGGATATATCGCGCTGAATCGACAATGCCTCTTCACAGGCAGAGCTGTGAGTCCGCGGGGGACCAGGGCAAAGGAAAATGACTCTAACACATGATACCGGCAGAGCAGAGGCGGGAGGGGTGCGCGGGGGGAGGGGGCGGTGCGGTTACAGCTAATGTCTGGTGGTCTCCTCTTCATGCCACCACCATCAACCCACACTCTCTCTCTTGGCTTTGCTTCTTAACTGATACTAAGGGGGCTGCTTGCCAGCTCTCTGCACCCCTGGGATCCATGCTTGCCAGGAGCAGGGCCTGCGCTTTCTCCACAGTGGAGTCCATGGCTGGTGCTGAGGGGCTGCAGACCACGCCTTTCCCTATACCGCACCTGAGGCCCTTTGCACATCCAGATCGGCCGTGAAGAGAGCTCCCCCTTTGCCCCCCCCCCCCGGTCAGCCTGACACCCGCCACTCTCGGCAGCCAAGGGAGCTTCAGACTGGAATGTCTCTGCATTGAGACCAACAGCACCGGGGCCAGCTGTGACCGTCATTTTATTTGATCGTGGATTGTTCGTATTGCAGTAGCATGGAAAGGCCCCCGTTGAGATCAGGGCCCCAGTGTGCTAGGCGCTGTATGCACGCCCCTGTCGCATAGAGCTTACAAGAGAAGTAGGCAAGACTGACAAAGGATGGGAGTGGAAACTGAGGCACGGGGGGGAGTGACTCACCCAAGGTCCCACAGCAGATCAGTGGAGGAGAAGGATGGCCCAGTGGTTAGGGCACTACGTAAGTCTTGGGACATCTTCCTTCAATTCCCTGCTCTGCCATAGATGTCCTGTGTAACCTTGGGCAAGTCACTTAGCCTCTCTATGCCTCAGTTTCCCTCATCTGTAAAATGGGGATAATGGTGCTGACTCAGGTCGGAAGGAAAGAGCAGCTTGCAAGAGCCTTATTTAACTCAGTGTGTGTGATCGCAAGGGGCGAGATCCTTGGCTGGGGTCAGTCGGCTCGGCACTGTTCCATTGACCTCGGTGGAACCACACTGATTTATACCAGCTAGGGACCTGGCCTAGTGACTGCTTGATCTGTGCCTCTCTGCACCCTGAGAGTAGGCCAGGGACAACCAAGGGCCAGTCCGCGAGTTGTCCCCGGCCTCACCGTCACAATAGCCTTGCAGGATAACTTCCTGTCCACTCTAGGAGCTCCACGGCGACCCTGTCGGGTCAGCTGAGTGTGTCCACACTGCAGTTAGACACCCGTGGCTGGCCCAGGCCAGCTGACTCAGCTCATGGGGCACTGGCTACTGGGCCATTTAACTGCAGTGAAGATGGTCGGGAGCCCAGGTTCTAGGACCCTGCAAGGTGGGAGGGTGGCAGAGCTCCGAGCCTTGACTTCTCCATCGCAGTTAAACAGACCCTAACCGCTGAGCCTGAGTCAGCCGGCACAAGCCAGCCGCAGGTATCTAACTGCAGCAGACACACCCCGGATGCTCTGCCAGTGGTTCCCCTTGCGGGGAAAGGAATGGTGGCGGGATTTCATTGTGATTGACTACTTTGTGCGTCTGTGTCTCCCAACCAATCAGCCCCCGTCACCTGAATTGCCACAGGCGTGTGTCATTTGGGCCTCAGAGCTTCAGATCAGCTCTGTGAAGGCAGAGGAGCTGGCAGCCTGCATTTAACAGTCTGTGCCATCCATTTTTAGGGCCTTTCCTACACCTCCCAAATCGATTGCACGCTCATGATGTCACTTGTTGCTTCATGCTTTACACAGCACCTCGAGACAGTAGGCAAGGGTTGCTGAGCTTAGTCATCACGCAGAACAAATGACACGCTAGCCAGTGACAACTGAAGAGCAGATCAACCGTCCGCAAATCTCACTGACCATAAAAGGGTTGCAGGATCCTGTCGCTTCCTGTCCTAAACCGTTGCGTACTGTCGCTGTGCGCTGTTAAACAGCTGCTGCATTCCCTCCCAGAGCTGGCTGCATTTCAGTGACATGAGGAAAGTGATTCAGGTCTGTAAAGCTAACAGGTCCACACCCTCAGCTGGTGTAAATTGGCGTAGCGGCTTTCATGGTGCTGATTGACACCAGCTGCGGATCCGGCCCTATAATTGTGAATGTGTTTATGCACAAACACTGTCCTGTTACCGCTGCCAAGCCACGCACAGCGGTGATAGGGCGCTGTGTTCGGGTGTCTCTGGGTATGCCTGGTGCCTGCCTGTGTGTGTAATGACTGGGCAGTTATTTCCAGCTGGATCTGTCGTCTTCCCCCGGGACTTTGCCAGGGCAGGTGGCAGGGGCCCAGCTCTGCCAGGCTGCGGTTTGCTGTCATGCCTCCTTGACCACCTACGTAAGAGCTGGCTTCATAGCAAAAGCGAGATGCAAATTCTTCCGCTGGGGTATTTTTATTCCTGAGGCTGAATTTAGACCCTTTTTTTTTTCTTTTGTTCTTCTTTTAATAATGAAAAAAGGAACAAAGTGATTTATTAAGAAACAGCCCCACTGATTTATCCTCTATTTGTCTCACTGTCCTGCATATTCCTGCCTCCGACCTGAACCACTGCCAAACTTTGAGCTGCTGTGCACATCAGGATTCCTTTTGTAAATGGATGTGAATGGGGATATTGTTAATAACAACAGGATCTGCACAGATCCTCTACTGGTGGAAACCAGCAGCTGTTGGAGTTACGCTGATTTACATCAGTTGCGCATCTGGCCCCAGCTGCCTGACCATCTAGGCACATGTTTGCTCAGTTCTTGCGCTGGTCGAAAAAACGTTGATGGGGGAGTTTTCCGTCGGAGAATGCCATTTTGCCGAAATCGAAAGGTGGTGTAGGAATGTGCCAATTTCGATGAAATTTTCAACAGGGAAAAGAATCAGTCCGACTTTCTCATTTCAATAATGTCCCGATGTTTAATTTTGACTTTCTCATTTTGATTTGTGCCATTTTGACTTTTATACTATATTAAAATATTATTTTAATATTAAATGAGATGTCATATGATGTGTTTCATAGGCTACTTTTCATATTTTACAGTAGAATGTTTCAACAGTATTGAAACAATGTTTTTACCTTAATGAACTTAAATATTCCAAGAGTCCCGAATCAGAAATGCTGGAACTTTCATGTCGCAGGAAATTCCTAACTTTTGATTTTTTGTTTCCCAATGTGAAATGATTTTCTTTTTTCAAATTGTTGGAATTTCTCACAGAACAGAAATTCTGGTTTCCAACCAGCTCTGCTCATTTCGCGATGCAAAGACACTTCTCTCCAGCTGCATTTGACTGGATATACTTACACTCTGCTCCTGACAGGTATACAGGCCTTGATTCTGGTCTTGCTCACGCTGGTGTAAATTAGGAGCATCTCCACTGAACCAGTGTGCCAGGACCCTATGGTGCTAGGTGCTGTACAAATGCAGAACAAAAATATGGTCTCTGGCCCAAAGAGCTTACGATCTAAGGATAGGCCAAGAGACAAGTGGAGACAGACAGGTGGGAGAGCACAAGAAATCATTGAGACAATATTGATATATGCCTCAGTTTTCCCCATCTGTAAAATGGGGATAATGATACAACCCTCCTTTGTCAAGCACTTTGAGAGCTGCTGATGAAAAGCGCTACATAAGAGCTGGAGATTATTATGCTGATGCTACACAGTGGTCTCATTACACCAGCTGCCTAACCGTTGTCAAGTTTTCTGTAGGCAGCACGGCAAAGGAGAGGTTAATAAATGATTGACAGATGTTCTAAGCATGGGCGTGGGTTGTATGTGTTAGGGCGGGTTATCAGCATGGAAAGGTTAAAGACGTTGGATTCTCTTAACAATTGATCAGCCAATTATTGACACGTTGATGAATCATGTATTAAGCCTGTATAGATTGTTTGTTTGTAAACGGGACCTCAATATAAAGCATGTGTGGCCTGAAACTAAAATGTTGCTGTGCATTCATCTTTGTCACTGGCCCCTCCCCTACCAGAGTGTTCATTCGGCACGCTTGCACTAACACCCGGGAGCTCCGCCGATTTATACAAACCGAGGGTCTGGCACGATATCTATAGGGGACCAAAGCCCAAGATCTCGGCTCTTGCTAGGAGTTTTGCTTGAATCAAACCTTCAGAATCCGCCATGAATCTCATCTGGCAGGACTGAGCTCCGCGTAGGGTGACCAGACATCCCGTTTTGGCCAGGCCAGTTCCCTTTTTCTAAGCCCTGTCCTGGCCGATGCGACCTTTTTGGCAAAACCGGGCATTTTTCCCCGTTTGGTCTTGCCAATTGGTCATCTGTTGGCAAGAGCAAACAGGACAAATGCCCGGTTTTGCCAAAAAAAGGACGTGTGGGGGGAGGGTGCGAGCGGCAAAGCCAGCCCAGCATGGGAGGGAGGGCTCAGCAGAGCAGCTCAGGCCGAGCCAGCCCCACACGGGTGGGCGGCAGGGGGTCTTGGCCTGGCCCTGTGTGTGGGGAGTAGAGGGGGGCCTCAGGCCATCCCTGTGCGGGCGAGTGGCAGGGGGGACTCGAGCCCGTCCCACGCTGGGGGCGGGCGGGGGTGTAGAAGGGGGCCTCGGGGTGGTGTCCTGTTTTCCCTTTGGGAAAATATGGTCATCCTAGCCCAGGGGTCGGCAACCTTTCAGAAGGGCTGTGCCGAGTCTTCATTGATTCACTCTCATTTAAGGTTTCGGGTGCCAGTCATACATGTTAATGTTTTTAGAAGGTCTCTTTCTATATGTCTATAATACAGAACTAAACGATTGTTGTATGTAAAGTAAATAAGGTTTTTAAAATGTTTAAGAAACTTCATTTAAAATTAAATTAAAATGCAGAGCCCCCCGGCCCGGTGGCCAGGACCCGGGCAGTGAGAGTGCCACTGAAAATCAGCTCACGTGCCGCTTTCGGCACCCGGGCCATAGGTTGCCTAGCCCTGTCCTAGCCCATGGTATGTGCACAGGTTCCTCGCTGCCAGAGTAGTTAGGCCACAGCAGAGATACGTGGCTTGGCGCCAGCTGATCCAGAATGAACAAATACAGTTTCTCCACCAGCCTTTGGATGTATATGGGCGGCTACAAGCTCTTGGCAGGAGGTTGGGATGAAATTCATCCCTAGGCAAAAGGCTTATAGAAAGGCCACATAAGCCATCCACCACTCCTTAGCAAGTGAACCCTGCCCCATGCTTCGAGGAGGAAAAACCTCCAGGGCCATAGCCAATCTCCCTGAGGAAAAAATTCCTTCCCCACCCAATATGGCGGTCAGAAGCAGCCCCGAGCATGGCAGCAAGACTCTCTCCCAACAAAAAAAAAAGGTTAAAGGTATTATAGCACACCTATGACCTATGACCTAAGCCCAATTATCCTATCCTATCATCCCCCCCTCCATTAGCTTTATCTTTATCTTAAAGTCAAAGTCCTGCTCTTCTTCTTCCCCTGTTTCTGTTCCTGTTCAGCATTCCATGATGGATGGTTAGAAACCTTCGTAATTCAAATTTTGATTTTTCTGACTGAGTTGATATATCCGTTCGTCCTCCACCATTCGTCTGAGCTGACTGCAATGATTCTTCTTCTTCCTCTTCCTTTATCCTCCCTCTGTCCTTCTTTTGGTTAAGGAAAACACCCGAGCTCCTCAAGTCTCCTTCATACGAGCCTTCTTCCTCTCGGATCATTCTCTAGGCCCCCTTTTTTACCTATGGGAGACCAAACTGCACACAATACTCCCAAATGGAGGTCACTCAGCGCCTTATATAACGGACTAGCACTCTCCTCTTCTACTAGAAATAAATACTAATGCATGCAACCCAAGACCGCATTATTTTTTTTTTAACGCACATCACCATTGCCTACTCATAGTCATCTTGCATCACCAGGACTCCTCCTCCTTCTCCCCTCTCCTTACTGGTCCAACTGGTGCGCCACCAGCTATAACTAAAGACATTGTTAATGCATAAACTAACATAACACTTACACTCACTCAAGTCATCTAAATCTCCCTGGAGAATCCCCCCCTCTTCGGAATTTGACAATACCCCCAACTTGGTGTCATCCAAACAACTTATCCAGCCCTCCTCTCTCTTGGTTCCAGGTCAAATAAAATCGGACCAAAAACGAGCCTTGAGGAAACTCACTGGTAACCCCTCCAACCGACAGTTCCCCCTTCAATACTACCTCTCTGCTCTCTCCTTTAACCAGCATCCACCTCACCTCTGGATTTTTCCCCCCCTTCCCCCATTTTTTCAAATTTTCTCTTCATCATAATTACGTCATCAAACGCCTTACTGAGAGAGATATATATGAGATCCATGACATTTCCCCTGTCTAAAAAAAAAAAAAAGTCTCTCAAGAAAGAGAATTGGTTTGGTTTTTGTCTCATCTACCTTCGTAATCCATGCTGTAATCTATATCCCAGCCCCCATGCTCCTCTCTCTCTCTCTTTTAAGATTTTTTCATTTTTTTGCATTACTTTGATGTTGAGACTAACAGGCCTAAATTCCTGGGGTCTTTTTTTTTTTTTTTTTTTTCTTGAATATAGACATACATTAGCTAATCTCCAGTCAGTACAATCCCCGAATTTATTTTTTATTAAGATTATCGCTAAACTTAATATATATCCCTCAAATATTCTCTCTTTTCTTTCTGAAGATTTTATTATCCCCCCGATTTACTTTACTGTTGTTCTCCTTTGGCTTCTACCTCAGCTACCTATACCCTCCCCCTCCCCATCATCCCCCCCATCATCCCTCCCACTACTACTATTAGCTCCTTTTATGCACCATTTAAGTCTCATTTCAGCCTTCAAAATAGGGCCGGGGTGAGTCTGACCCCCCCCCCCCCGCCCCAAAAGCTACAAATGCCTAGGTGGAGGCCCCATACTATGGTGCACCTTCACCCGCCAAAGATCGGTCCGAATATTTACTTGCTTCTGCGATTGACAAAGGCGGGTGAGAATCGTTATCCCCAGCTTTCCAGTGGGGAGACTGCGGCACGGCTGACTTGAAGTGACTTATCCGGGGACAGGGGCAGGTTCCTGGCTGGCTGATTCCCAGCCCCGGGATCACAGATGCCCCAGCACAGTTTGACGGCTCTAGCTAGTTGTAAAATAAACAATCCACCCACCTCCAGCTGAAAGCCAGCCAAAGTGGAGTGGGAAGGGGAGCTCTGGTTAACAGGACCCAGCGGTGCAGTGGAAGGCAGGAAGGACACCGTAGCCACAGGCCCAGTGTAAATAGTCCAGGTGGAATGGGGATAAGAACCCGCTTCTGAAAACTCCTTGAGGTCATCGCTGCTCAGGAGCTCGGGGCTATAGGCGGCTTGAAAGACGGCCGTGCCCAGCTGCTGAGCACTGACTCAGAGCAGACGGAGCTGCTGAGCGGCACCACTTGTGTAGCACCCTCGGACAGCCCCGCCCCGGCTGGGGGGTCTCCCTCCGCGCTGGAAAAGGCAGCCCAACCCCAGGCTTCGGCAGCTCTCCTGGCGGGGCAGGCGATGCTCTTCGACAAGTGACTTCGCCAATGCGCTTCCTGAGACGGGAGCGTGACAGGGCAAGAGAGAGAGAGAGACAGAAAATGCAAAAGCCCCATGACCACAATCCTATCCTGCCCGGATCCCTTGGCGTGAGCCATTTCCTCCTGCCTGCCGCACCTCAGAGGGTGCCCGTGTGCCACAGAGCACAGGAAACCGGACGCACTTAGGACGGGGCAGTTGAGATACAACATGCCTTTGCTGCTGTCTTCCCGTTCCCCAGCTTTGCCACTGGTTTGCTGGGTGACCTTGGGCAAGTCCTGACCCCGCTGTGTGCGCCGCGGTTTCCCCATCTCTGCCATAGTGACCATGATACTGACCTCTTTGGTAAAACTCTGAGCTCCGCACCTCCAGAAAGGGGCTCATTTTTGGGCTGAAGACATCCTGGGAGGGCGAATTCCTTCGCCGCCATAGAAGATCCTCTTTCGGAGCTCTGAAAAGGGGCAGTTCCGTTCTCGTCTCGTCGGGACGTTGATTCCCTAAGCCTGCCAGCTCAGAACCGTGCTTTGCATCCCTCCGACGCCGCTCTGAGCCCTCGAATCGCTGTGTGCAGCCGGACACTCAGCTGTCTGGTTTGAACAACGCTCGGCAATGATCTGAAATTTCCTCTGGGGGCCTTTACGGGCATCATGAGATCGTAAAAGTCAGGCAATAAATCTAAAGCGGAACATCATCTTCACTCCAGCCAGTTTTACCCTTAATGATCTTGGCTGGTTTTTCTTGGTCGGGACATGCCGGATTTATTGATTTATTTATGTTGCTGGTGCGGTGGTGAAATGGTAGGGACGGGTTCCCCTCCCCATTAAATTCATCTCTAATTCTGCTCTTTCCTATGGGACCAAATCCCTTTACATTGCAGGCAGGGCTGTAATGTTCATTCTTCGGGTCCTGGAGAAGACTGAATGCCTAAGATGTCCATGTAGCTAAAGACCTGGTATGGAACGTGGCCACCCAGTCCATGAGTCTATCCTTAGCCTGTCTAGCTACGCTTAGTATTTTTTTAACAATTCGTTTCTGGCCCTTTTCCTTGCAAAGAGCCAACATCCAGGTATGATTTACTCTTCCCTGCTGAGAATCTGCTCAGAGATGTTAGAGAGGGAAAAGATCCACTGACTCCGTGATACGAGGCAGGAGATATGTGGAGCAATACAGGATTGTCCCCTGTGCAGCTGACTATTTACCGGGGGCTTGTCCAGTCAAGCTTTAGGCAGCCCAAGCGCTGGGGCTTTCACTCCTTCCATTTCATTTCTGTTTGTATCAGTGAGGTTTGCAGAAAGACGAATTCTGATACAGAGAGGGAGCGATCGCAGAGTTGCAAGCGTAGATACAGGGTTACACATATAGCTACGGACTTATACACACATTTGCCGGCTTCTACCTTTAGATACAGACGTATCCGGCCTTTGACAGACATTCACAAGCTTATACTTATAGATACAGACAGATCCGGGCATATGCAGCCATCTACAAGCCTATCAGAACCATAACATTTCAACGTCTCTCTTTAGGGGCACTGTATATCAGGGACCACTTATTCAAACAGGCCCAGTTTTGGATCGCTCCCTCTTCCCTGGACTCTGACGCCGCCCAGCGCTTTCCAAGGCCGCCTGAGTCAGAATGTGGATGCGAGAGGACTTCGAAAAGGTGGCGGCTCAAACCGTCAGCCCCTCTCAACGAGCCGAGCTAATGCTCTGCTGTAACAAAGCTCTGCGCCCATGGCCTGCGTGTTTGTGCTGGCTGGGTGTCTTTCATCGCGGCGCGACGAAGTGCCGGAGGAACTGGGATCTGAGCGGATCTTCTGTTCTTTTTAAAGGTGGGTCTGAATCAAACCCAGGGCCGCCCAGAGGATTCAGGGGGCCTGGGGCTGCCCTCTGCCGCCGAAGACTCGGCACTTCAAGGGCGGGTCCCGGAGCGGAAGGACCCCCCGCCACCGAATTGCCACCGAAGACACGGAGAGGAAGAAGCTCCGGGGGCCCGGGCCCCGCAAGATTTTCCGGGACCCCTGGAGCGAGTGAAGGACCCCACTCGGGGGGCCCCGAAAAACTCTCGTGGGGCCCGGGGCCTGGGGCAAATTGCCCCACTTGCCCCCCCCCTCCCCCCGGGCAGCCCTGATCAAACCCTGAACCACTGAGAGGAAGGGAGGGATGGTGTCGTGGTTAGGGAACCATCCTTGGACTCTGGCTATGCCACAGGTTCCCTGTGAGACCTTTAACCTCTCTGGGCCTCATCTATAAAATGCGGATACTTGACTTCCTTTTTCTGACTGTCTGTTGAGATGTTAATCTCTTCGGGACAAGGGCTGCCATGGGATTACTGCAGCACTTTGGGCAATAGCGCCCCCAGCTACTTTAAGACAAGTGCTAAGAACCGTTCCCAGCTTGGATCTGGATCATCTCTGATGGTCAAAGCCCCACTGAGAAGCAGAGGGGCCCTTCGAGCTTCAGGATCCTCCTGGAATTGCCAGGATTTGTGGTACAGCAAGTGTTTTTAGAGGCCTCAGCTGAGGTGAGGACCGTCTTGCGCTAGATGCTGTACAAGCATGTGGTGGGATGCCTTCTACCGCTGTAACTTCCCGTACAGGAGTAGCTAGCCTGGCATAAAGCACCTTTTTATGCTGGTACAACTGCGTCCACACTAGTGAGGGTTGTACCGCTTCAGTGATCGCCAAAGGGATAAAACGTGTGTGTACAGACAAGGCCCCAAAATAACCTGAACTCCAAAGAATGGAGGAGGAAGACATAGGGCAAGTGATTTGCCCAAGGTCCTATAGCAGGTCCCAGCTAGGAATAATGCCCAGGTCTCCTGGGCCCCAGTGCAGTGCCTTGTCCACTGGTCCCTGCTGCCTGGGTTGACAATGGGAGCAGCAGGGAAGCTGGTGAGCCTCATAATTGTCTGTCTTCCTGGCCAGGAGAGCTGATCTCACAGCAGGAGGGGGCGTGTGCCTGTGAATTTATCCTCGCTGGGGATGGTAAATCAGGAATGAATTAGCACGTGGTGACGTCAGAGGAACACATGCTGCTGCACTTTTTTCTCGTCTCCTTCTAATGAGTTGTCGGGTGGTGGTTTTTTTTCCCCCCTTTTCTCTTTTAACAAAAGTTTTCCTGGCACAAGAATTGTCTGGAAAGTTTTGGTAAGAACTTCGATGAGCGATTGATTGATTGATTGATTTCTGGGCCCCCACTGCTTCTGATGTGCAGCGTTGCTGTGGGCTGGTAACAAGGCGTCCACCCCAGAGGTGGCCGAAGTGTATAGTTTGTAAAGCAGTTGAGGATCCTCACAGACACTGTTTTCTCAGGGGGGAATGGGGAGCCACACACGAGGCTTGGGTTAAAGGGCATAGGGCTCTTTGCACCTTAGCATGTGTTCATGTGTGTCCTACCTGTGTGTGTTGCCATGTGCAGGTGACACAGAGCATAGGACATCTGGATCCAGGATATTGGATTTCCAGCGCCTTCCCAGGCTGGCTGCCTGCATTGTAAAATCCTTGAATAAAACGGCTGTTTAAATGCTCCTAATATCAATTCTTTCCTCTTCTAATTCCTGGGGGATTACAGCGCGGGGAGGAGCTGGCAGGGAGCCGGAAGAGGAGCCAGGGTGATTGTGCATATGGATTTAAACAGGGGGAAGGGAAGCCTTTCTAAACAATTAAACTTCTGAAAAGACTGAAATGGCTGCTAAGCTGCATCTGATGGGACAATACACAACCCTCTATAGAGACGGCAGCCAGGCCCATCAGTCTGGGCTACTCAGTGCCATCACGGAGGGTGTCGCTCCCATCCACCCAGACACATTCCCCCTCCCAGCCCCCTGCAGCTCCCCCCGCCTTGCACATCCTTAACTCCCCATTTCCTTTGTCTCAAGAGAGATGGACTCTTGGGAGCTCCCCTGGGCCTGGTCCACGCTGGGGGAAGGGGGCTGTGCAGATCCACTGCCTTGTTCCCAGGGTGGCCTCTCCCTGTTCAGCTGATGCAGGGAGAGGATTTGAGTATCACCTCCGCAGTAAAGCCAGTGGGCAGTGAGCGCAGTGGCAGGAGATTTGGGTGCACGGCAGATGTGGGGACATGGCAGTGGGAGGGGATTTCAGGACACAGCAGTTTAGAGAGGGGTTATTTATTTGTATTTCAGTAGTTTCTAGCCCTAGAGGCACTTCTGCACTGCAATCAAAGACCCGCGGCAGGGTGGCAGCTGGCTCGGGTCAGCTGACTTGGACTGGCGGGACTGAAAATTGCAGTGTAGACGTACCCTAGGAGTCCTAGTCATGGACCGGGAGCCCATTGTGCTTGGAGCTGTACAAACAGAACAAAGAGTCCCTGATGCCCGTTGATATTAAGAAATGTCTCACAGTCACATCCAGCTTCTGTTGAATAGCACTGGACTCCAATGAAGTCAAGGACATTTGCTTGCGGAGTATGGGGTTCAGAATCTGGCCTGATGGATACTCAGAGCCTCTGAAAATCAGGCCTCAGATAGCCAGAGATGGGAGCTGCCCCCTGCAGATATTCCAGTGGATAAACAGGGTTGGTTTTGAGAATGCCAGTGCTGTGGGTGCACATATTAGGAAGAAAGCCAAGGGGAGCAGCCTCCTCTCCCTTTGAGATTCAGGGTGGGAAGGAGAAGTCAGTGCCAGTCAAAGGGTTCTCTAATCTCGAATCCTCTGGCTTGGAGGAGTGGAGGGAGAAAAGCACATTGCTCCTTAATCTTCTGCAGCATCGATGTCGTATGGGACGCTAAGCTGATGGGTATGACGGGAAGTCCCAGCGGAGATGGGGGGTGAAATCTGGTCATGTCAATATAGACAGCATGATTAGAACTGGGGCTGCACCGCCGAACATGCAAAGCCCTGCCATTCCAGCTAGTGGATCTCAGTAAACAGCACCTGTGGATCTCAGTAAACCGCAAGGTATTATAATTGCAGGTGAGGGGACATGACCACATACCATGGCAGGGGCAGAAGAGGCAGTGGGAGAATGTTTCTTGGAGAGATGGATACCCCAGAGTGAGGACGAGACCAGAGCCTTTTGCTGATGAGTGTTGGATGAAGCGAACCAGCAATCAGTGCCACTAAACTGGATTCTCTTCTTCTGCCTCCATCTTCTCTCATCCTGGTGTTTTCAAGTGTACATTGCAGGTGCTCGTCCCAGCTTTCTTCAGTTAGTTTAGATGCAGGCGCTTACGAGCACTAAGTGCTGACGAAAGCTGGGGAAAAAATTCACACACTTTTTTCCTGGTGAAAAATGCAGATTCTGCAACACCGAAACCTTCCTCGAACAAGCATCAATTTCACCAAATTTTTCATTTAGATTTTTTTTTTTAAGTTCTGAATCCAAAGGGCCATTTTCCTGTGGGGGTTTGAAAGAACCTTAAAAAAATGAAAATACATTTTGAAATGAAATCAGAAACGTTTAAAAATGCTCACAAAGCAATCAAAACGAAATCTGTTTGGGCTTTTCAATTCTCTGGAAATCTGGAAATGTTTCATTCCAACCCAAAACTCTTTTGCCAGAAGCTGAGAATGAGTAACAAGGGATGGATCACTTGATGATTCCCTGTTCTGTTCATTCCCTCTGGGGCACCGGGCATTGGCTACTGTCGGCAGACAGGATACTGGGCTAGATGGACCTTTGGTCTGACCCAGTAGGGCCGTTCTTATGTTAGAATCATAGAATATCAGGGTTGGAAGGGACCTCAGGAGGTATCTAGTCCAACCCCCTGCTCAAAGCAGGACCAATCCCCAACTAAATCATCCCAGCCAGGGCTTTGTCAAGCCTGACCTTAAAAACCTCTAAGGAAGGAGATTCCACCACCTCCCTAGTAACCCATTCCAGTGCTTCCCCACCCTACTAGTGAAAAAGTTTTTCCTAATGTCCAACCTAAACCTCCCCCACTGCAACTTGAGACAATTACTCCTTGTTCTGTCCTTGTTCTTGTTCTTCCATTGTTGAAATTTTCGGAATTGCCAGTGAACTGAAAAAGCCATTTGTTGCTCAGATCCGGTGCTGAGCACTTCTGAAAAATCTGGCACTGACTGTGAACGCTCCTTACCGAGCTCTGGAAAACATTCTGCTGGGGTCCTGATCCAAAGCCCAACCAGAGAGACAGCCGTTGACTTCAAGCCCTAACCCTACGGGATACTAATTTTCTTGTCTAAACTTTTCTGAGTGGCTGTCGCAATATTTCCACCTCTGATGAAGAGAACAGACTTCCAGCCTGGAGGGGGCTAGCAAGAAGGATAGCAATTGCTGGTTATGTTATAGTTGGGGAAAGGGAAAAAAACATTGGAGTGACGAATATCTGGTGTTCTGTATCTATTCAGTGTGATCTCCAAGGTGGGTTAAATTCAGAGCTCTAATGAGAAGAGAGAATGTAACAGGCTGAGATGTGGAAATAAATAGCTCGGTGAGAACCCTCCTGATCAGTGTATTTTTGGGGCTGTTATCCCAGTCAGATCAGTGATCCCTGGCCACCGTCCCCTGCATACCGTGTTCCCGCTGGGAATGGAAAATATTGACAGGCACTTCTCTGGGATAGCTGCCAAGGAAGACGAGCTCTGTGCAGCTTGAAAGCTTGTCTCTTTCACCAACAGAAGTCGGTCCCCCTTGTCTCGCTAATATCCTGGGACTCAATATGGCCACAACACCACTGGTCATTATAGGGAAAGATCCAGGGATTTCCGTTACAGGTGGTACAGCTCTACCACTGGGAACCATTATTTTGAAGGACAGTCTCTTGATTGCAAGCGTATTTGGGGTGGGCCTGGCCTGGCACAGGGAGGAATGGATAGGGTGGGCATGGCTGGCACTGGGATGAGTGTATGAGGTGGGCATGGATTGGCGTGAATGATCTGCAGGGCAGAGGGTGGATGCCCCTGAGGCGGGGCTGGATTTTTTCAGGTTTCTTGAGCAGTCTAAAAATAAATAAATAAATAAATAACCACCGCAGAGAAGAAAACCTGAAGGCATAAAAAGTGTTAAAAGCAACATCCTCTCTGCATGGCCGGCAGCTGCACTTAATGGATCCCAATACGCGTGGCACAGAGCTTGGACGGGCACTCTAGGAACCTCTGCCTGGGAGACAAACAAAAACGAAACATCATGTTGACCTCAGACATTTCTCCCAGGATTCTTCCCCGCCTCACCCCTCCTTTCATTTCAGAGGAAACTTCCTACCAGGTCACATTCACTTTAGCCTGAAATGAGTTTGACTTTCTGTTCAGAAGGGGAGGGCTCCTCTGGCTATCAGCACTAGCTTTGAAGCACTGTGCCTCTGATTCCCACTGTCATTTAAATTTTACACAAGTGTCCTTCAGTGGAGTCGCTCCTGATTACACCGGTGTTAATGAGACCCGAATCAGGCCCACGGATTTGTGGGGAGCTGATTTTCCTGCCCCTTGTATTAAATCTCAGAGTGATTTTTTTTTTAACAATAGCTGAAGTTTCTTTCTTCTGCCTTCCAAATGAACATTTAAAAAAGGTGCTGTCAAGGAATTTTAGGCTCAACATCTCAATCTTCTTGCAGATACAAAACCTGATATAAATAGAAAATGCTTCTGATTCTGATTTTTTATTTTTTGATTCTGACTTCTGAGTTTTATTTTTAAAATTTCAATAAGAACAGGGTGCATATTTGTTGTTGTTTCGGTTTACACATTTTCCTGCAGTGTCATTGTTATATTGATAATGTTTATACCTTTTTGTTAGTGGTGGTAGGTGTAGTGAGTAATAACAATAATGAATTAATAATTAGTGTATAGCACTGACGGTAGTACATAGCATAATGCTTTACAACTGGAAGGTGAAAGTGACAAGAAAAAAATGAAAGTGACTAGACACGGTTCAATATCCAAATTGAGGGAAATGTAAAAGGCAAATGGTGGAAAGAAAAATGTATTTGTACTATTATTTCAGTTGCAATATTTGAAGGTACCATAGGGCTAAAATTTGCTTTTTGATTGTATGAGGTTTATGTTCAAAGTGTCTTTTTAATAGCCCTGTTCTTTCTTTCTTTCTTTCTTTCTTTCTTTCTTTCTTTCTTTCTTTCTTTCTTTCTTTCTTTCTTTCTTTCCCCATACACCCCCCCCCCATATCTATCTATCTATCTCTCCTTGTAGAACTTTCATCACAGGAGTACTGGATACCCTGAACCCTGATTCACCTGATTAACCCTTTGTTCCTCAAACCAGCGGTATCAATGAAATCAATAGGACTATCCCCGTGATTCCACCAACACAAATCTTCCCACACAGGAAGTCCTAGCTCAAGGACTACAGGATCATGCCCCAAAACCACAGAGGGGGGGGAAAGCTGGAATGAAAATAAAAGAACTGAAAATATTGTAAAACAAACAATTCTCCCCCTGCCCATCCTTTTTAAAGCAAGTTCTGTATCTATCCTGGCAATTTTTTTTACCCCCTCCTTGGAAAAATCCTATTTAAAGATCTGGCAAAGTAACAAAACTTTTATTGGCTGCAAATCACTCTGCAACTCTAGGGCAGGGTCCTACAAACACTACACATGTGAGTAGCTTTATTCATGCCAATAAGCCCACTGACGTCAGTGAAACGTGTTGATTTACTTGCATGCATAAAATGGGCCTACTCTGCTGACTGATCTTGTCTCATTGTACTCCCCCATTGGTCTGTATCCACCTGTTGTCTCTTGTCTAATACTTCGATTGTAAGTTTGTCGGCGCTGGGACGATCTTTTTGCTTTGTGAATGTACAGCGCCTAGCGCCCCACGGTCCTGATCCGTGACTGGGGCTCCTTGGCACTATGACAAAACAAATATATAATACATGTTTTCAGGGTCTTCAGTTTGGATCCCATGCCCCTAAAATCCCTGAGAAATCCAATACCCTCTCTCACCTCTTTATCATAACCACAGTCTTTATTATGGAGAGGTATTACTGTTTAATCTCTTGATGCAGGGCTTAGCTGGGGTTGTTTCATTTGCAAAGGGTGACACTGAATGCGGGTTCAGTTGAACAAATTGGGACTTTATTAAACTCTGAACACTGCTCCATCCACATGGCTGACTTGTCTCCGTGGCCCATCCCCCATTTTCTCTTTCCCCTGGACACCTCTCAATGATCGTTCCTCCAGGAACCTGGATCCTCTGACTCCAGTTCCACTGACCATGATACAGGGCTAGTATATGGCCATACAACATCCTGGGACCTCTTTGAAGATACTATCTTCTTCCTCAGAATCTCATCTTTCACTTAAAAAAAAAAAGTCTCTAGCTGTCACAGTTGCAAAGGAAACCTCAGATGTGACCCATGCGTAACCGCTGCAGAGACATCCAAGCAAGCCTGCAGAGAGCCAGGGCCAGTAGCTTGGAGAGAGGCTAACACCCCCATTCATCTCAAGGAGGAGTTAACTGGGGTGATCATTTAAATGTTAGCAGTGTTAACTATTTCCTGGAAGAGGAGAGGGAGGGTCACAGAACAGCCCAATCTGCTGAGTGGGATTTTGAGGTGTCAAGTGGTGACACCCCCCCCTCAGGAAGGAACCAAACTCTAGAGTGCTGCACCATCATATTTCAAACCTCTACTGTGGGCAGTGTCTCATTTTGATGTCTCGTGTGTGCAGCTTATTTTTGGGGAGGAGCTTGGAAGAGTACAGACACCTTTCCCCTCCCCCCCAGTTCAGCCCCACAGACTGGGGGGTGGGGATTATCCTAGGGGAACAATCGGGTCCTGATCCCGCAATCAGATCCATGCAAGTGTGGGGTCCGTGAAGCAGCTAGAGCTTGACACAGGTGCTCTGCACCCTGAAATAAGCAAACAAGACCCCCCCCATCCTACAAACACTTCGGCAGTTGCTTCACTTTGCGCACAGAGGCAGCGCCAGTGACATCAACCCGCCTGCATAAAGTTAAGCCTGTGCGTAATGTTTGCAGGGTTGGAGCCATGGGCTGGGATTTCCAAAATGAGGTGCCCAATTCCAATGAGATTTGGGGGCCTACCTCTGTTAGACTGTCTACACTACAGACATCTGCCAGCATCGCTATGTTAGGCAGGGGGAAGATATCCCACTGGCCGAGCTTGCAAAGGGTTTCCACTCAACAGGATGGCATTTCTCTGTCTGTCTGTAACTTTTGAATGCTGCAGCCAATCATTTGCAAAATTTCAGAGGATGTTCTAAGCATTAATGGGCAGGACCTTTTTTTGGGGGGGGGACAGAAAACGAAAAGAGGGAAAGGGGGGGATAAACTGATGCTTATAAATGACTGAAGCAAGTGAAATAACAATGGCTAAACAGCATACCCCTGATACAGAATCAAACCCAAACCTAGGTGACAGCCTGACCCTGCAAACAAGAGCGTAATTCCGTTGGCTTCAAGGGGACCAGAGGCTGTTCAAGACAATCTGTGGCCCGCTGCAAAACTCCACCTTCCCACAGGCCTAAGGCAGCAGACTGGCCCCAGACGCTCTCTCCGAATGATGGATTTTAGTGATCGGCCTTGTGGTCTGGCCCAGAAATCTGCCACCCTAGGCAGCCGTCTAGCTGGACCACAAGACAAGGTGGGTGAGGTCTTGCTGATGGCCTGGGATCATCCCAGCTACAACAACGCTGCCTAGGGAGGTGGGGCAATCTCCTTCCTTAGAGGTTTTTAAGGCCCGGCTTGACAAAGCCCTGGCTGGGATGATTTAGTTGGGGATTAGGCAGGGCCGCCCACTTTAAGTATCATAGACTCATAGAACATCGGGGTTGGAAGGGACCTCAGGAGGTCATCTGGTCCAACCCCCTGCTCAAAGCAGGACCTAATCCCAGGGCTGCCGGGGGGGGGGGGGGGGGGGGGGGAAGTGGGGCAATTTGCCCCAGGCCCTGGGCCCTGCGAGCCCTGGCCTGGTGGCTGTCCGGGTCTTAGGCGGCATTTTGGTGGCGGGGGGCCCTTCAGTCACTTCAGCAGCACTGAAGACCCGGACCCCCACCTGAGGTCCCTTCCAACCCTGATGTTCTATGAGTCTATGGTACTTAAAGTGGAGCACATGCATCTGCGCTGGCAGGATCGGGGCCCTAAATTCCCTTTTCCCCTCTGGCTGGACAGTTCCCCCCCCCATCCCAAGTCCCTGTTCACAATGGGAGGTGCCTGCATCTTAAAGAAGGGAGGGAACCAATCTCTTGCACCCCCTCCAAGGGGGCGTGGCCAGCAGGGAGGAGGCGGAGCCTCGCAGCCCCAAGTGCCGCTGCTTTTAATAAGAGGGAGGCCGGAGCGGCTCTGGGAGGCAGAGGATGGAGCAGGTGGAGTGACGGAGCGGGGCGGACGAGGCAGCTCCCAGGAGTGGGGGGAAATCCCCCCCCTTCGGGTGACCCTTGGAAAGAGGGGAGGTGTCAGGGGGAAACTCCCCCCCGCCCCCTGGAACCCAGCGGGTTCTTTAGTTAGGAGGATTTGGTACAGACCGAGCTTTGGCCGGGGGCAGGGGGGCGGTTCTGCTGCCTTTGCTCCTGGCGTGTCCGGACCGGCGATGGAGCCCCGGCCCCGCGTGTGAAACGGACTCGGCCGCCGCTGAAGTGGGGCTGGGAGCTGCGGGGCGAGCGCGGCAGAGATTTTGGTGCCCGGCAGGGGCAGGGGGGGTCTCGCTTTTTATTTTATTTTTTTGCCCGCCCCTGATGAGTTGCTGAGGCAGGGGAGGGGGCTGATCTCCCCCCCCTCCACCTCCTCCCCTGCAAACTCCCCCCCCACCCCCGCCGCCTCGCCTGGCAAGTCGATGGGAGCCCTGGAGCCAGCCTCCGGAGCCGGCAGCCCCGCGCTCACCATGCTGAATGGCACCGACAGCCAAAGTTTTGCCAAGGAGCCGCTGGATCTGCAGGGGGCCAAGGAGCCGGCCGAGCTGAAGATGGGCGTCCCGGAGCGGTTCTACTTCCCCGACGCCCCGGCTCCGGAGGGCTGCCCGCTCAGCCTGCCCTACAGCCCCCCGATGGTCCCCGGGGGCTTCGCCGGGAGCGCCCCGGCCACCGGCCGCTTCCTCGGCCCGGCCCTGAACAGCTGCTCCGCCTACCGAGCCCAGCCGCCGCCCGCCGCCGCCCAGCCGGGCAGCCACGGCTTCGCGCTGCCCCCCGGCGAGCTCTACCCGGGCGGCGGCGAGCTCTACCCGAGCCCGGCGGCGGGGGAAGGCTGCTACCCGGCCGCCGTGCAGCACGTGTTCCCGCGGGGCCCGCTCTACCCGGTGCCCGGCTACCAGCTCGCCGGCAAGGTCCAGGTGATGCTCAACAACTACCCGCTGTGGGCCAAGTTCCACAAGCACCAGACCGAGATGCTCCGCACCAAGCAGGGCAGGTGAGGCCGGGGCAGGGGGGGCGGGACCCTCTGGGGGGGGGGGGCTGGGGACGGGCGCCCCCCTACAAGGGCGGGAGGGAGTCTGCTGAAGGTGGTGGGGAGATCGGGACTCCCCCAAATCTAGTGTGTCGGGGGGGGGGGAAGACCTGGAGCCCGCTCATCGCCTCCCCCTAACGCGATCCCATTGCTCCGCCAGCCAAGTCCTAACACTTCTCTGCAGAGAGCCCGGGCTCCTCTCTCTCCCCGCCGTGCGCCCACCACCCACCTGCCCCAGTGGGACGCCGCGGGGCGCGAAGGGGGGTGTAGGGCGCGGGTCCCGGGGTGGGGTGGGGGGGCTGGCTCGCTGCGTGTCTGCAAATCCCGGGCGTTGTTCTCGGCGCTCTTGGCTCTTTGACACCTGCCGGATCGGTAAATCCTTCGGGGGAGTGAAATGCCAGCAGCCCCCCCCCCCCCGGGTCCGGATCTCAGCCCCTCCGGTGCAAAGCCGGAGTCTCGGGCGGTGGTTGCGCAGCGCCCGGCACTGGCCGGGTGGCCTCCTGGGGTCTGGCTGAGTCTCACCGCGACTAGGGTAAAACCAGGGCAAAGTGAAGTGCATGGGGGTTAGAGCGTGTGTGTAATTACTTGGATCTGTGACACACACACACACACACACACACACACACACACACACACACACACACACACACACACACACACACACACACACACACACACACACACACACACACACACACACCCCAGCTGCTGTTTCCTCTGTGGCAGGATCGCTCAGATAGGTGCCAGCGAGCTCGACTAGCCCAGAGAACCCATGTGAACCCATGCCAGGGTCCCCAGGCAGTACATGATCAGGGTCGCGGGAAGCCAGGGTTTTAGCAGACACTTAAACCGTGTCCTCCTTTCCCAGGCTTGAAATGCTGCCGGTCTTTAATAATCACAACAATGACAACCTAGGACCAAAGGCTCTGGTGGCGTAACTCCACTGACTTCAGTGGCGTCGGGCCAGCAGGGAATCTGAACCCCAAAATGCCATGACGTTGTATGATGAATGCCCATCTCTGGCCCAGTTGTCTCCAACCCTTTGACCAACATGAATTCCACCTCAGCAGCCCCCACCACGTCCCAGGCTTCCCCCATGCTGCAGATGGGGGATGCTTTGCCCTATGGTAGCCCCATCTGCCTGCCTCTGAAGCCCAGTGGCAGGAGGGCTTCTGATTTCAGATCATAGGTAGCCCTGCCCTGGGCGCAGGGGTCGGGAGGAGATGACCTCTGGAGGTCTCTTCCGGTCCTACCATTCTGATCCAGTGGGGGTAGGGTCTGTGAGGTGTCAGGCATGTTTCACCCAGGGCCGCCTGTGCCTACAGCGCCATCACAGATCACAGTCTGCCTGTGTCACTTCTGCGCCCGAAGAGGTGCTACAAAATCAGGGCCTAGTCCTGGGAGGTGGCCAGCGCTCTCAGCTTGGGGCCTGGGAGCGGTGCTGTATTTGTTCTGTAAGCGGTGGGCTGCTTCCTAGCAGGCACAGTCATATTTCAATGTCCGTTTAACAGGCGGACGCACACACGCTGGACCGGATTCCCCCCGCTGGTGTAAATCAGCAGAGCTCCATCGACTTCCCTATTGCCGATTTGCACCAACGAGGGATCTGGCCCCTTCTTTTTAATCTAACCTGCCTCCCGTTTAGGTGCTTTCTTACCTCCTCTGCCGGGGTTAATGCATTTTAGAAGATGCTTTTTAATAACTTATTAAAAGCTGGAGCTGCCACTGCAAATCAGTGCAAAACAGACCTTCAGAAATGGCTAAAACTCAGGCCTGATCCAGTGGACTTGGCTGCTGCTGTGAGGGGGCATCTCCTTTTCACCCAGGAGGTCTCCGCACCTATCAGCTTTTTTTTTCTTTGGCCCAGACAGACGGTGTCACTTTGATGCCGAAACCAACCTGCTTAATGTGTTGAAAGTCTAAACGTGTTAAGGCCGGTTCATTTCCCACGCAGGCTTCCAGGCCTGCAGTCCTGTGGAGCATGCCCTCTGTGAAGCACTCGGGGCGATTCAGTTACATACCATCACTATCAAGGGACGGGGAAAGAAAGAAAGAAAGAAATATCAACCCGATAGATCCAAAAGCACCTGGAGCTAGAAAAACCCTGCCTAGTGCTCTCTCAATTCCCTTCTCTGCCTGCAAACCCCAGTGACTGGTTCCTCTGGAAATTTAAATTCAGATTGGGGGTGGAACATGTTTGATCGGTTTTCAGCATCTGAGATTTTCTTTTTTTCCACTGCTGGGGTCATATAGAAACCTACTAAAATATCACCAGAAGAAATAGCTTCCTCTTTCCCCTGAGCCCAGAACCCTTCCAAATGAGTTTTAACTGCACATAGGATGCATTCGCTTAGTTAATTCCACCCCTCTGAGCCTTTCACTAAATCGAATATGATGCGTTAAATTAATCTGCTGCTGTGGGGTGTTAAACGCCGCCCAGAGGTGGCTGCATTCCAGAGGGGCTTTAAATGATTCATGTGTAGAGAGGGCCCAGTCCTGTTGTCCTGGCACTAGATTGGAGTCTTTTGCCATTGACTTCAGGGGGAGCAGGATCGGGGCCCGTGGTCTGCGAAGCTGGTTGGTTTTGATAGTGCTTTGAGATCCTTCTTCTGTAACGGTGCTGTGTGAATGCGTAGGCCGGGATTTTCAAAAGTGGCTAAAGATTTTTGTGCGCCTCACTTGTGATCCCTGAAAGGGGGCTTCATTCTCTCGGAGCCAGGGGTGGGGCCGTGCCAACTGAAAGTCAGGTCCCTTTCATCTGGATACTGCCAAATTGACATCCAGCCCAAAGGTCTTCCATAATCACGGGCCCGATCCTGCCACCATTGAAATCAGTGACACAACCAATGTTGGTTTCAGGGGAGCAGGATCAGGCCCTAAAATATCCCCCTCCCCCAGACTTAGGATTTTATTGCTTTAGAGATTCGGTCTCTATTGGTTTCAGGAGTTACTCATTGGTCTCTGTCTTACCCCATCCTGTCACCACTATTGGGCTGATTACAATCTGAATAGCAAAGAATCAGGTTCCAATGGCGCTTTAGAGTGAAGGGAAGCCCATTACCTCCCCAGCACTGCGAATTTTGGGGAGGAAGAGAGGGATCTGCTTGGTGCTCCATGGCAGTCGCTCAGCTAGGCTTGAATTTGTGGGGTTCCCCGTGGATCCAACCTGAGTGTTCCCCGGGCTGCTCCTTGAAATCCGCTGTCGCCCAGATACGACCACGAAACAAGCCAGGCTGGGCATGGAGTGTGGCTGTCTTTTCAGGCCGACTCCTGCCAAGGCAGTCACTCTGCACTAATGGTCTGACATTGACTAAGACCCCTGAGTTTGGGGGAACTCCAGCAGAGATATATATATATATATATATATATATATATATATATATATATATTTATATTACACAGGACAGAGCTGAATTGGGGTGCTTAACAGTTAGCTCCTTCCCTTTTGGAGGATACTTAAATCATCTCAGACTGGCCCACAGGAACTGTGTGTGTGCTGGAAGGTGAAAGCGCTGGAGAAGCTGGGCCCCATTGGCAGCGGGTCCTGTGGGAAATCATTTGCTCACACACACTACAGGTCGAGAGGCTGATCTGGCATCCGCTGGAGCCATGGTTTCACTGGACATGGATCAGGCCCAGATGTTTGAAGTTTGTTGAAATCAGCGAGAGTTAGGTGCTTAAACACCTTTTGAGGGAACTGGGCCTCTGTCCCAAACCTGGCTCCTTGTTATAGCGTCACCGCCGTGGGTTGGCCCGTTGCTACAGCAATTTTCTTCTTAGCAGGCATCTAGGACAAATCTGGTGCCGGATCCATCCTTCCAGAGGGTGTGGGATAGTCCCTGTTACTTCTACAGTGCGCTCTGCCCCATGAGAACACAATAGCAATCTGACAGCCAAAGCTGGAGACCCCTTCCTTAGTTTTATTTGCTATGGGCTTGTCTAGACTGGGAAAACGTGTGTTGACGTAACTCCATGGAGGCAGGGGCGCCGGTGCAACCCCACTAATGTGCCGGTGCAAAACTGGGTTTGCACTAGTACAGTTTACCAGGGTGGGTTGCACTGGCGTAAGCACCAACTTGCACGGTTGCACAGGCCTGGTGCAAGGTAAATCTAAAGACAGACTGGCCTTGAGGCTAAACTCTCCTTGGAGTCTTTGGACCTGATTCACTCCCTCGGTGTAAAATGAGGCGCACTGAAGTCAGCCGGGCTTGCCTGGTGCAATGTTACTCTGCAAAGAGCTTTTTCTCTCCCTTGTTGGTATTAGCGGGCCGGGGGGGGGGGGGGGAGGCGAGCAGCAGCAGCGTCTCCCTGACGGGTCTGGGGCTTGCACGGCCGTGGTTATTGTGGCTCCGCGCCCTTTCATCATCTCAGACTCAGCGGCAGGCTTTTCATTGGGAGACAAGTCGACTCAGGAAATCAGCAGCCCACCCGCCGCCCCTCCACGACGGGTGTTTTTTAACCAGAGGGAGCAAGCGGGGCTGTGTTGTGTGGTGTGCTCAGGAGATGGAAAAGGGGCCGGGGGTGGGGTGGGGAAGGCTGGGGTTCAGCAAACCCATTAACCAGCAAACTGCACTGTTGTGAAACTGGTCCATTATGAGAGAAGTCCTCGTAGCACTGTGGTGGGGACGGTAGAATCATCCCCATTTTACAGACTGGAAAACTGAGGCACAGAAAGCTGGTGCTGTCCCAACAAGACAGGGAGTCACCAGACCTAGGGCGAGAACCCTGGACTATCCCATCCTAAAGCTCATTCCTCCAGCAGGCAAGGTGGTGGGTGGATGCTTTGGGGAGGGGGAAAATCAGATCTTTGGCTGGTGCAAATCGATGTCAGTGGAGCTGGGCCATTTTATGCCCATTGAGTGTTGCCCCCACTGGGAACCTGAGCCCCCACCCTCCCCAAGGCTTTGTGGCTCTGTATTTGTAAATAAGGCCCCCCATGGAGTCCCACCTCAGCACTAGGCCACTGATTTCCACAGCCTTGCACCTGCTCCTGTATCCTAGACCCTTCCACCCAAATCGCTAGGACATGCCTGTTAACAGGGCAGATTCCGAGGCAAGGCCTATGCATGGGTGATTTAGGTGCTGGTAGATTCCCTTAGATCTACTTACTGAGCTGCAAGGCAGGCTAGAGGCCTCTGTCTCCCTCTGGACAGACTTACTCACTTCTGAAATTGGCCCCAAAATATCCTTCCACCAGAGCACCTACATAATCTTCCACTCGCACCCACTTGCCTCCGCGTTCCCTGTGTCACTGCTTCACGACTCATCACCGCCCCGGATCCTTCCATCTCCTATCCTTAGCAGTGAGCCGTGGCCCTCACCCCAGCCCACTCCTCCCCCTTCTGTTTCAGAACCACGCTCCTGTGGTCTCCACCCTGTGCTTAGCGTAGCAGTATGATAGCGTGGTACGAGGCTGGGGAAGGTCTGAGCAACTAACAGTGTATTGCAACCTAGACAGAGGGTCCCCCCACCTTCAGGAATCATGTTTCTTGCAGAAGTAGCAGCGATAAGCCACCTCCTTTCCTAAGCAAGCACCTTTAAAGTAACCCAAACTTCCCAGTACAATTTAGCTTGATCTTTAGCTAAAAGCTGTGCATCAGGTCCTATCTGTATGTCAGGTCTGGCCTACAAATTAGATCGACTCAGCTACGCTGCAGAGGGGTGTGAAAAATCCCCCAAGGGACGGAGCTGGGTAAATCGAAGTCTCCATATAGACAGCACTAGATGGGTGGAAGAATTCGTCTGGTGACCTAGGGGAGGTGGATTACCCACACCGATCGGCACAGGTAACGGCCACACTGCCGCTGTGGAGTTCTAAGTGTAGACAAGCCCTCCGAGTAGCTCCGTTGCCCCTGGTGTCGTGCGGTCAATTTTAAGCAGAATTCCCTACCGAAATCAAAGCAGGAATGTGCTGCTTAGAGAGACACCATCAACTCAAACTCCCGTCCATTTAAATCAAATAATTTAAAAGTGGTTTCACATCCTACCCTGGAATCCCCCTGCAGTATTTTACAATCGTGTTTTCTTATATATAGGTAGAGAAGGAAGGGGGGAGAGAGAGAGATTTTTCTTTCCCCTGTAGTGTGTATAAAGACCCACACCAACAATCAGGGAAAATTGACTCTACAGGGGAAAACTATGAAATTGACTATAACAGAGGAAATGGTGAAACTGACAAGACACAGAGTGCCTCAAATGCACAAAGTAAACAATGTGGAAAAACATATAGAAATATGTGTTTTGGTTTTTTCCCCTCCACTTCCTTTCATTAACCTCATCAACCTGAGGTGTTGCTTGTAACAATATTAGTTTGTTTTCAAATCAGATGTTAGAGAGACAGAGGTGAGGGAGGTAATATCTTTTATGGGACCAACTTTGCTGAAAGAGACAAGCTTTTCAGCTACACAGACTCACAGCTCTTTTTCAGCTCTATGACTCTCAGAAGCTTGTCCTTCTCACCAACAGAAGTTGGTCTGATCAAAGATACTACCTCACCCACCTTGTCCCAGGATATTAGAAAGCCCAACACAGCTGCAGCAACGCTTTCAATCGAATGTGTCATTTTCAAATTGATGAGGTGACAGCTCGCCTGAGTTGAAATCAACCGCAGAACACTCATCGACAGCAGCAAGGCCAGGATTTCATTTCACCCCTTTTGAAAACCAAGCTCTTTGAGGGTAGGGACTGTGTGTGTTTATGTAGGGCCTAGCACAATGGAGCACAGGTCTGTTTGAGACCCCCAAGGACTGTCTAAACGCAAAAGCAATGTAGTTAAATTCATACAAGCCCCCTAGTGTGGATGCAGTTATACCAATAAAAAGGTGCTTTATGCCGGCATAACTAGTCCCATATGGGATGGGAAATAAATGATACCAGTGTGAAGCCAGATCTACGCTTGGAAGGTTTTACAGGTATAGTTTATTCCAGCCCCATAGAGCAAAATAATCTATGCCAGCAAAAGCACAATTTTGGCAATATGACTCTGTTTACGCTTGGGGCTTTTGCTAGCACAGCTGTGTTTTGTCCGGCGATCACACCTCTTCACACCCCTGCCTGACATGGATATGCTGGCGGATGTCTGTAGCGTAGATGTGACCTGAGTCACTTTTGTATCAATATACCTGCGTGCACGGTAGGGGTTGTATTGGTATAACTTGATCAATTAAAAAAACCAGTCCCCTAACTGATGTAGTGGTATCAGTATAAAATCTTGTGTCGTTCAGCTGCTCAAGGTAGTGCCTTGATACTGAGACAATATGGCCCTGGCTTCCAAGCGGTGGCCAGTCTTTGCTGGTGGCTTAAGCCAGGGTTTTTTTCTATACATCAGTCCTCAGATACATGCTAGAAATTAGGGTCTTAAAGCGTTCCTCTTTCGATGTTCTACGTGATATTTGCCGCCGGAGATAAAACAGTCCCCTGCAGAGTAACAGATTAAAATTCCAACCACATCAAAGTCCCCACGCACCCGAAACTCGCTTAAATGTGAAATATATTTATTTATAAACTTTTTGGGGGGCGGTACTGCTGGGCGAGATTCTGAGCCGGCGTAAAATGACTTCTCTCCGTGGCGGCCCACGCAGCAGTGCCACTTGAGCTCAGTGGATAACTCAGCGCCGCCCAGAGGATTCAGGGAACCTGGGGAAAAGCGGGGGAGCTTGGTGCTTGTACTCACCCGGTGGCGGTCTGGGTCTTCGGTGTTTTGGCGGTGGGGGGCCCTTCAGTGCTGCCAAAGATGCGGAGCGACTGAAGGGCCCCCTGCCTCCGAAATGCCGCTGAACACCAGAAGTGAATGAAGGGCCCCCCACCGCCAAAGACCCGGACCGCTGCTGGGCCAGGGCTCACGGGGCCCCTGTGGGCCCCGGGACCTGGGGAAAATTGCCCCCCCCGCCTCCTCCCTCTGGGTGGCCCTGAGATATTCCAATAAACTGGCCAGGTTGTCTCCTTAGTTGCTTGTCAGGCAGAGAGGGACGTGCCATGCTCACGCTCGGGGAGATCAATGCCATTTCTGCACTAACGGCAAAACTAACAACCGGCGAATGCCCACAGTTACGTTAGGCAGGATAAACAGCGTAAGTGCTTTAAATCCTTCAAATTTAAGGGCTAATCAAGCACTGGAAATAGCTATTGAATAACCTGCTCAATTTCGTCTTCAGTCTTTTCCCCCTAGCACCCGTCGCCGTATTAGCGGAGCCCGGCCTCAATTATCGTGAGGGTTTCGTGCATCTTCAACTGCAGCATCTTGATTGGCCATTCAGTGGTTGGAGGTGTGATAGCAGCATACGTAGACGCACCTGAGTTAGCTTTAATGTAGCTGTCTTTGATATCGGAGCAGCGTGGGCCGTACAGACTCACGCGGGACCCTCGGGTGGCGGGACCCTCGGGTGGCTAGCCCGTGCTGCTGTGGCTTCACTGCTGTTGCTGCCTGAGCTAACGAGATTAAAGCGAGTTCCGGCGTGGTCACGTGCTGCAATCGCACCTCTGATTGCCGTGTAGACTGGGTCTCAGAGCCTGACTAATTGGATCACGGGGTCTGATCGGCTCTGGTGATGCCTGTTTCTTACAGTGCCGATTACGCCCACCTTTGCTGCACTGTTTTGTCCTAACGAGGGCCTTGATTCAGCAGAGATCTTCAGCTCGATGGGACTTCAAAGCACGTGCTTAACTTTAAGCAGGTGCTCAAGTGCTTTGCTGAATGGAGGCCTCCTGGCATTGTGTTCCTTAAGTCCCAAAGTCATCTCATTCTTCTATTAACATTTTTTATTTACGCTGAACTCCTCTTCCCACAAAGAAGCCGTCCCACCCTACCCATGAGAACTGGTGGAACAGAACATGAGCCGGGTCCTGCCTTTGTTCCACAGACAGGTTTTTATTTTTTGTATTTGTTTTCTGGAGCCCTCCCTCTGGGGCCCGCTGGAGATTTTTTAGGACAGTGACTTTAAAAACGACAGTGAGCCCATCGGGTGTAAGCTGTCGGAGGGCCATCTTTTGGGTCTGTTTGTGCAGCACCTAGCAGTGGGGGGTCCTGGGCCGCCACTGGGGTGCCTAGTTGCTGCTACAAGACGAATAGTAAGTAAGAGCAGTGATGTCCTGGGAAGCTATATACGGGGGATGGAATCTGGTCTGCCCCAAAGCTTGGGGCTGTTCGGAGAGGAAGGTTTGGGCTCAGACCTAGCTGGAAAACAAACAAAAATGCTCCTTCCACGGGAGGGAAGAAGCTAAAAGAAAAGGGAAGCCACAGTGGTGGTGATCTGGATCTTGAAGGCAGCCTCTGATCTGAGGAGGGGATGGGTCCCTGCTCCCAGAAGGCTCAGCCCCCTACCAGGTCTAGCTTGAGAGCCTCAAAGGCCTTAGGTGAACATGTGGGGCGAGGACATAGGTTCTGGGCCGGAGCTGTGGGCTGCTCTGACCAAGCAGAAATAGCATTGCTGGCTGGCGTCCCCAGCGTGACGGATGATTTTCTTTCTCAGAGTAGTAGACGGGCAATTAATGGTATTGGGGGGGACACCACATGGCCTGAAGGCCAGTTCCCCAGTGGGTGAGGTGTAAAGAAGCCTAGCTCTGAAGTCAGTGGATTTACACCAGCTGAGGACCTGGTCCTTAGCGTGTTAGTTCTAACACGGATGAGATCTAAGGAGGAGAATGTGCCTTGTAACCTGGCTGGGCCTCCCTCCTGCCCCCAGAATTCCCACTGAAGTTGGGGTGAGATTGGGATCCACAGGGAAAGAGAGGCCATGTTCCAAACCCCCCCTCTTGGGCCTGTCCGTCCTTTCGATGTGTCGGGACATTCCCATGTGCTGGATCCAGGTAGCGTCCCTCAGAGGTGTCCGCTGCATGACAATCTCTCTGCCTCTTCCCCAGGCACCTCCACATGGGGTTAGGCTGACCAGGGAGCAAGTGTCAAAAATCAGGACAGGAGGTGGGGGGGGTAATAGGTGCCTATGTGAGGAAAAAGACCCAAAAATTGGGACTGTCCCTATAAAATCAGGACATCTGGTCACCCCCCATGGGGTCCCTCCTGCAAACTACCCCAGACTATCTGGTGCTTGGGCGGGCCCCTGTTGCAGCCCAAGGTGGGCGTGGTGAGGAGGGGGGAACAATTAGACTCTTTGCTGTGGAGCAGCCCCCCGCTGTGCTCGGTGCTGTACAAACGCCGAACACACAGCTGGCCCCTGCACCTAGTCTCTCCCCTCTCCTGGCACAGGCTGGCCCGCTGATGCACTTTCATTGTGCGGAGAGAGGCTGGTTCTCCCATGGGGCAGCCTCCTCTTCAGTCTCATTGGTGTCGGGTCTCGTAGGCAAAACGTCCCCCCTCCGTGCCCCGCTGCCTCCCAGCAAGGCGGCAGGTGGGCTGAGCCCGCGCCGGCTGCGACGCACCAGCCCTCCGTGGAAAATGTGACTCAGCTGCCAGAAGATGCTCAGTTCTCAGGGCCAGTTAATTTTTTTTCCTGACCCCGCTCCGATCCCCTTAGGAAAAAGCAGGAGACGCTGGAAACGGGGGGCCGGTCCCTGCCCGCTCATAGCTCCTGCTGATGCTAATGCAACATTACAGCACAGTGGGACTTTTATCTCCAGTGCACACGCTCCTTCCCCAACCCCCTCATCTCCCCCCCCCCCCAATGCTTGGAAGTATTGCAATGATGCAAAGCAGCGGCGGGTGTCATGTCCCCAAACCTGCCCCGAAGTCCTGCCAAGAAATTAACCCTGGTCCCATCCCTTTAACCTATGTCTCCAGGGGGGGTTCACTCTGTCTAGGAGAATCTGTTGTCATCTGGGCCAGATCCCCAGCTGGTGTAAATCGGCCTAGCTCTGTGGAAATCAATGGAGCTGCTTTGATTTCCACCGTCCGATCTTGCTCGTTAAGGTTAAGCTGAGATCAGGGCCAGATGGTGTTTGTAGGACGATAGCATCCGGGGGGTGGGGATGGGGGTGGGGGGTACAAGGGACCGGCACCAGCTGCCGCACCAGTGTCAAGATTTTTGTAGGATCGAGGCAAAGGAGAGAGTTGAGGGAATTGTAGAACAAAATTCCCCTTCGTTAGCAGAGTGAAGGCCACCAGGAAGATGGCCAAGGAGGTGGCGTCGGGGGTGTTGACTGGGGCAGCGTGGAGGAGAGCACAGAAGGGCTGCACCCCCTGCGGGGAGCTGACATTTCAAGGAGATGATGGTGAGGGTGGGGACAGGCCCTGAAGGCCGAGAATTGAAAGGGAAGGCAAATCGCTCATGTTTGAAGTGCTGGAGAAAGGGGGAGCCGGGGAGAGATCCAGAGAGAGCGGTGGGGTGGTCAGTGATGCCGTTCGCCGCACGGAGCAAGCCTGCGTTGGTCGGGGCCACGAGATGGTGAGAGCTTTAGCCGCACGGATGGAGAGGCCGGGCCGTGGCTTCTCCCGTCGGCGTAGTGAATCCACCTCCCCGAGGTGTGTCACAGCGCTGTCTACACGGGCGGTTAGGTCGGTACAACTGCCTCGTGCCGGGTGTGGATCTTTCACCCCCCTGATTGACGTGGTTATGTGTAGTGTAGACCATGTGTGACTAAGCCGTCCCCTTGTGCGCGGGTGTGGCCAGGGCTGTGCCGGCAGGAGAGCGTCTCCCGACGACAGAGCGGCTGCCTCTGGCCGAGGTTGGGTTTATGATGCCGACGGGAGAGCTCTTCCCCCGTCGACATGGTGCGTCGTCACCAGCTAGCCCTTAGGGAGGTTCTGCAGAAAGAACTGGCAAGATTTAGACCTAGCCTGGATGGGACGGTCTGGAGAGAGGGCTGCATTTTGGCGCCTGGCTGGCAGGGAGAAAGTGGGGAGATCCTATGAAGCGGGAGAAGTGGAGGGGTGGGGTGGGGGGGTCGAGGAAGGAGTCCAAGCAGCTGGGATTGCAGGCATGGGAGTCGGCCAGGTTGGAGAGGCAAGGTTGCTTGGTAGGGAGAAGGCAGAACTGAAGGAGGAGAGGATGGCATCGCGGTGGAGGAAGGGCCACAAGGTCACAAGATTTCTGCCAGAGGCACAAGGGCAGGAGTGGAGGAAGCAGGTGCTGGGTTTGGCCAGGGCTGGGGGCTGCCAGGGCTGGGGTCTTGCAAAGAGAGAGAAGTCAAGGGTGGAGGGACGTGGCGCAGGGAGGGAATCAACCCCAACTCTCAGTGGCAGTGGACGTAGGGTGGGGTGGGAAATTTAGTCTTTTAAAGTCGGTGGCGCTGCTCTGGATCTTGTAGGGAGGAGATTGGGACTCTGTGCCCATTGAAGACAGGGGGGCCACTCCGGATTTCCACTGGGGTAGCAGCGGTCTGGGTGACACTAAAAATCTCGATTGACATAGCCACAGCTCTCGGGTGTGAAAAATTCACACCCCTGAGGGCTCGGCTGAGCTAGCGCCTGGTGTGGATGTGGCTGGGCTGGGGGAGGGATGCTTCCCTCGACCCCGCTAGGGGAGGTGGAGTTCCTACAGCCCCCCAGGGTGGGACTGTGCTCTGGGGTAATGGCAGCATGGCGTCAGCCTGCAGAGGAGACCAGATGAGCTGAGGTGGAGACGGAGCTGATGAAGGAAGAGGTTCAGGAGCAAGGTGGAAGACCCGCTTCATGAGGGGTGAATGGCTCCCGGGCCTCCTGCCCCTGCCCTTGTGCCTGGGATCTGGCTTAGCCTGGTCTTCCGACACCTCTGGGATTAAAAGCAGGCACCTGTGTTTTGGGAGGAGGTGAAGGCACCTGTGCCAGGGATGGGAGGAGATTTCCTTTAGCTCTTCGTCGGCCGGTCCCCACTGACGCAGTCAGTCCCTTGCCATAGGGACCGTCTGCAAACAAATAGGAACTGCTCTCAGTAGGGGCTGCGAGGAGACACCGTTCTGCTGCACTAGCTCAGCCATGCACCCCTCAAATGCACCCACTAGGGGTCAGGCTTCTCCACGCCCCATTGGCCAAGGACACGGGGTATTTTACGCTCCCCCACTCCTGGAAGGTTTATCTGCAGCTGGGATCGACCCCTCCTAGATCTGGGGTGGGCAAACTTTTTGGCCCAAGGGCCACAGTGGAGTTGCAAAACTGTATGGAGGGCCGGGTAGGGAAGGCTGTGCCCCCAAAACAGCCTGGCCCCTGCCTCCATCTGCCCCCTCCCACCTCCTGACTGCCCCCCCAGGACCCCTGGCCCATCCAACCCCCCTCTTCTCCCTGTTTCCTGACTGCCCTGACCCCCCCCCCCCGACAGGCTCCCCCGGCGTCCCACGCCTATCCAACCACCCCCTGTCCCCTGACTGCCCCTCCTCCCAGAACCTCTGCCCCATCCAACTGCCCCCTGTTCCCTGACTGCCTCCTGGGACCTCCTGCCCCTTATCTAAGCCTTATCTTATTGGAAAGCCTGGGAGGTGGGTGGGTGCAAGTGCGGAGGTGTGACTGTGGGGGAGGGGAGCCGGGGCGAATCTCCCCAGCTGGGAGCTGGGCAGGATGGTCCCATGGGCCGGATGTGGCCCGTGGGCCATAGTTTGCCCACCTCTGCTCTAGATCATTGTGTTACGTGAAGGGCAGGGCCACGTGGCTTTCAGTAATGTTTAGATTTAACTTCAGCAGTTGCTTCCTGTAGATTTTTGGTAGCTCATCACAGCCCAGTCCCCAAGGGCGGGTATTGGACTCCTGCCCTGAGGCAGGACGGCTGTCACCAAAGAGTCAGACTTTGCGCTAAGCAGGCGAAGAACCCAGAGTCTCGCACCATCAGGCAACCACCGTGTCTCCTGCTGAGTCAATGTGTGGTGGTGGTGGGGCGGGGAATCCTGCAGTGTCCCTTGTTGACAGTTTGGGGGGTGGGGTGGGGGGAGGATCCAGCAGTCATGTGGGATCTAGATGCAGCCACATGCAGGAGGAGACATTTAAATAGGAAGGCCTAGGTTAAAATAGCCATCCTGACTCACTGCGGCCATATTCCAGATTTACCCAGTAGGGAGCGGGGGCAGGTTCCCCCTGGCCCTCCATTTACACCCGCGGAAAGTGGATGGAAAACGCCCTCAAACGAGCCAAGTTCTCAGCGGGTGTAAATCGATGTGGCTTCTTTGAAACCAGGGGAGCTGCGTTAGTTTCCACCGGATGAGAGTCTGGACCATTGAGTTTAAAAAATCAGCGACCGAGTTTCCGCTTTCAAGCGCACACGTTTGCATAAGGCCCCGGCCAACACTGGGGGGAGAAAACCTGCCTCTAATATCTCCCACAATGTCACCAGACCAGCGGATTATTTTTAACTCGCGCTTTGAAAAAATTGTCTAAAACCACCTAAAATCTCCCCTTCTGCTCGGCTCCAGAATTTAAAAACGGCCCATCTGGCCGTGTATGAACAAGCATTTCTTCAAGCTCTGTGGCACTTCTCTTCCTGTCCGAAACCACTGCGCAGCATTACTGGGTGCTATTATGGCCTGTTGAACTGTTTCCAGTAGCTTTGGATCAAATCCTTACACAGCTGCTGGGCTCCCTGCCAGCGGTAGCTGCATTCCAATGGTGGGTAAGGGGCTCGGGGACCCATGCTCGATGCTGCGGCATCGACTGTGGATTGACTCTGGTGTCGGCTGCCCAATTTGTGTTGCTTTTAGAGACCCTGCGATTTCTCCCCTTTAACCCCAACCAGCCGTGGACACATTTGGATCCTGTTCTGGGATTGGATTTTATCACTTATGCCCACAATGCGTTATTACTTGACTTCCATTAAATCCATCAGAGCCAAACCTCCCACGGAAACCAGTGAAGTGTGTGTGTGTAGGTTACCAGTGATATTAGTGAGCCACATAACGCGTAGTAGAGAGCAGATATTAGACAGATCCTCCCTGCCGCAGCACCCCAGCTCCCCGCCCCCCCGAGCTGTTACTGACCAACCCAGGCTGAGGACGGCCGCACCCCCCGCTCAGACTGTCACTCGCCCGGGAGATGTGTGCTACATTTGAACCCTCAGCCAGAGAGAGGGTCCTGGCGCCGTACTGGTTTGGCGAGAGCTTTGCAGACGTTCTCTGCCTGGCACAGCTCTGCGTGCGTATCCCCTGCCTCTACTGGTGTTCCCTGTGATCCCCTCCGGGTGGTCACCCTGTCGAAGTCTGTGAAGGGAAGAAGAAATTTTTGTTTGTGGACATGCTCATGTGGTCTAGTGGTTAGAGCAGGGGACCGAGCATCAGGACAGCTGGGTTTGGGAGGGAGTGTGGTCTAGTGGTTAGAGCAGGGGGGGACTCCTGGCTTCTATTCCTTGGGTTGGGGGGCTGGTGGTCACAGACAGGCTGGACGACAGATTCTATTTCAGGCTGTGGTCGGCGTGCAGAGGCCTGAGGCAGGACTCCTGGGTTCTATCCCCAGCTCTTTCTCTGTGATCTTGGGACAAGACGCCACTCTTCGGTTTCTCCATCTTTAAATTGGGGTGGCCCACCTCCTGGGGGGAGCTTGTCAGCTGTCATACATTAATCTTTGCCAAGTGCTTTAAGATCCTCAAATGAAAGATAAGGGGAAGGGTTGGAAACCTGCTGAAATGGGAGTGTTCAGGAACATCCACACAGTTGTTTAAAAGAACACAACCTTCAAGAACTGCCTGGTCACACCCGTCCGTGTGCCTCTGGCCAGCCAGCGCTCTGTGGATGGGGACCAGACAGCAATGGTTAGGAGAAGGACATTGAACGATAGTGCCGAGAGGGCTGGTTCTCTGCTCCGCTGCCGTGATGTAGTACAGAATCCGGCGTCTTCGTTCCGAGGTCCGGCTCCCTGGCCACTGTAAATCAGCGGCGCTCCTCTGACGTCAGTAGCGCTACGTCGATAGACACCAGCTAAGGATCCGGCCGGAAGAGGGTTTTCGTTAGCGGTGGGCAAAAATTTTCAGCTGAAAGTCTCGGGGCAAAAACCGCGCGAGCGAACCATTCGCAGGTTGCGTCAGCTGCACCAGATTGTTCGGCGGCGGGTGGGGTGGGGAGTGGGGGAATCGCAACGTTTTGATTCAAATTCAAAAATATTTCAGATTGCTCAAAATCGAAACATTTTGGGCCAAACAAACCCTTTCGTTCGACCCCCCCCAATGGTTTTTTTTTTAACCTTTCAAAACTGTTTGTGTTAAACCCGCTGCCTGTTCATTTCATTGGGTGACCCCTGGTTCTTGTTATGTGAGCGGGTAAATAACACTTCCCTATTCACTTTTCTCCAGCCCCCTCATGATTTGATAGATCTCTCTCATATCCCCTCTTCGTCGTCTCTTTTTGAAGCTGAAAAGTCCCAGTGTTTTTAGGCTCTCCTCATACGGAAGCCGTACTATCCCTCTCATCGTTTTTTGTCTCTGTCCTTTTTCCAATTCTAATACATCTTTTGTGAGCTGGGGTGACCAGAACTGCATGCAGTGCAAGGTGTGGGTGCACCATTCATTTATATAGTGGCATCGTGATATTTCCTGTCTTATTTCTCTATCTCTTTCCTAATGGTTCCTAACCTTCTGGTCGCTTTTTTGACTGCCGCTGCGCATTGAGCAGATGATCTCAGAGAACTGGCCCAGATCTTTCGTGAATGGTAACAGCTAATGTAGACCCCATCATTTTGCATGCATAGTTGGGATGATGTTTTCAATGTGCATTACTCTGTGTTTATCAACACCAAATTTCGTTTGCCGTTTTGTTGCCCGGTCACCCCGTGTTGTGAGACCCCGTTGTAACTCTTTGCAGTCGGCTTTCGACTTAGCTGTCTTGAGTCATTTTGTATTGTCTGAAACTTTGATACCTCATCCCTTACCCCTTTTTCCAGACCACTTATGAACGTGCTGGACAGCACTAGTCCCACTACTGATCCTTGGGGGACCCCGCTATTCACCTCTCTCCGCTGTGAAACCTATTTGTTCCTTCCCTTGGTTTCCTATCTTTTAACCCAGTGGTCCTCAACCTTTTAGTCTGGCAGGCGCCAGACGAAGGACCATGGTGGTGGTGGAGCATCTGCCGAAATGCTGCCGAATTTCTGCGGCGAGGCCACCGACAAGGGACATCATCGAAAGGCAAGTGGCGCCATCGAGAGGCGTCGCTGCTGAAATGCCGCAGAAATTCGGGGCGATGCCTCTCAATGACACTGCTTGTCAGCATCGAGAGGTTTCAGCGGATGCTCCACCGCCGGCCAGGACGCGGGCGCATTTTAACCGTTTACTGATCAATGAGAGAACCTTCCCTCTTATCCCATGACTGCCTACTTTGCTTAAGAGCCTTTGGTGAGGGACCTTGTCAAAAGCTTTCTGAAAGTCCAAGTGCACTATATCCACTGGATCACCCTTGTCCACGTTTATTGATACCCTCAAAGAATTCTAATAGATTGGTGAGGTATGTTTTTCCCTTCCCTAACATATCGTGTTTATCTATATGTCTGATCATTCTGTTCTTTGCTATAGTTTCCATCAATTTGCCTGGTACTGAAGTCAGGCTTACTGGCCTATAATTGCCAGGATCACCTCTGGAGCCTTTTTAAAAAATCGAAGTTAGATTAGCTAAACACCAGTCACCTAGTATAGAAGTTGATTTAAGCGATAGGTTACATACCACAGTTAGTAGTTCTGCACTTTCATATTTGAGTTCCTTCAGAACTCTTGGATGAATGCCATCTGGTCCTGGTGACTTCTTACTATTTAATTTATCAATTTGTTCCAAAACCTCCTCTACTGACACCTCATTCTGGAACCGTTTCTCAGATTTGTTGCCAAAAAGAAATGTCTCTGGTGTGGGAATTTCCCTCGCATCCTCTGCAGTGAAGACCTACGCAAAAAGTTCATTTAATGTCTCCGCAACAGCCTTGTCTTCTTTGAGTGATCCTGTCACACCTCAATCAACCAGTGGATCCCACTGATTTGTTTGGCAGGCATCCTGCTTCTGATCTAGTTAAAACTAACAGCAAAATTTTTGTGTGTGCCTTTTGCTAGTTGCTCTTCAAATTCTTTTCTGGCCTGCCTAATTATATTTTTTACTTGACTTGCCAGCGTTTATGTTCTCTTCTGTTTTCCTCAGTAGGATTTGACTTCCAATTTTTAAAACACATCTTTTTGTCTCTAACCATCTCTTTAACTCTGTTTACCATGGTGGCATATTTTTGGTCCCTTTCCTGATGATGATTATTATTTTTTTATTTTATTTTATTTGGGGCATATATAGTTTGAGCCTCTCTTATGGTGTTTTTTAAAAAGTTTCCATGCAGTTTGCAGGCATTTCACTTTTGTGAATGCTCCTTTCAATTTCTGTTTAACTGATCTCATTTTTGTGTAGTTCCCCTTTTTGAAGTTAAATGCTGCTGTGGTGATTTCCTCTGGTACTCCTCCCCCTCCCCCCCAGGATGTTTAATTTAATTACATTACGGTCGCTATTACTGAGCAGTTCAGCTATATTCACCTTTTTGGACCAGTTAGGACCAAATCAAGAATTGTCTCTCCCCTTGTCGGTGCAAGGACTAGCTACCCCAAGAAGCAGCCATTAATGGTGTCTAGAGATTTTTATCTCTGCATCTCTTCCTGAGATGACATGTTCCCAGTCAATATGTGAATAGCTGAAATCCTCCATCATTATTGGAGTTTCTGTTTTTGTGGCCTCTCTAATCTCCCTGAGCATTTCACGGTCACTATCGCAGTGTTTCTCAAACTTTTGTACCGGTGACCCCTTTCACACAGCAAGCCTCTGAGTGTGACCCCCCCTTATAAATTAAAAACACTTTTTAGTATATTTAACACCATTATAAATGCCGGAGGCAAAGCGGGGTTTGAGATGGAGGCTGACAGCTTGTGACCCGCCCCCCCCATGTAATAACCTTGTGACCCCCTGAGGGGTCACGACCCCCAGTTTGAGAACCCTGCACTATCGCCATCCTGGTCAGGTGGTCAGTGGTATATCCCTACTATATGTTGTTCTTCTTCGAGCATGGAATTTCTATCCGTAGCGATTCTATGATGCAGTTTGATTCATTTAAGATATTTGCTATGTTTGACTGTCCTTTCGCATATCGTGCCACTCGCCTACCAGCATGACTTACTTTGTCATTCCTAGACATTTTGTACCCTGGTGTTACCCATTGATTATCATCAGCCCCCCAAGTTTCTGTGATGCCTATTCTATCAATATCCTATTTCATACCAGGCACTCAAGTCCACCCATCTTTAGGATTTAAACTTCTTGCGTTTGTATACAAGCACTTTATAAAAATTGTCAATATTTAGTTGTCTGCCTTCGTGTGATGTAATCAGAGGTGAAAGTAAGCCGGTCCGGTACGGCGTACCAGCAAGAGCCAGTACACCGTGCCGCACTGCACTGGCTTCCACGGCCGGGATTTAAAGGGCTCAGAGCTCCCGCGGCGGCCGGAGCCCCGGGCCCTTTAATTTGCCCCTGAGCCTCGGGGGCTCCCAGCCACCTCTGCAGCTGGGAACCCCAGGTTGATTTAAAGGCCCTGGGGCTCCCAGCCACACGGCCTTGAAATCTTGAGGCCACGCCGCTTCCATATGAGGCCATGCCCCTCAGGACTCTGGCAGTACCGGTAAGTCCTGTAAGTTACTTTCACCCCTGGATGTAATTGGATGGGATGATTTTGCCAGCCTGTTTCTCTTCAGCTCCTATCGGTACTTTATTAACTTCTATCATTATAATATTATGATTTATTTGTATTAAAGTAGCACCTAGAAACTCCAGGCAGGATCAGGACCCCATCGCACTAGGCCCTGTACGAACACAAAGTGGAGTTACTCCTTATTGACACCCATGCAACCAAGATCAGGCCCCCTGTGTACATGGGCTGGGAAACTGGTGTAAGTTTCAAAGCGGTGTAGCTTGCACCACTGACCTGCTCCACTCCAAAAGTGGCTTCATTTCAGTGCGTAGGTGCTGCTTTTGGCTCCATGTAGGATACAACGCAGGGCCTGCTCCAGCTTCCGTTGCACCGAGACCAGGCCTGAGAAGCCCCAGCCCCACCTGCCCCATACGCATATGGGGCAATACGTTGCTGACACAGCCATGAAAACAGCACCCTCGCACTCCTGTGTCACCACAAATCCGCGGCCCGGGGAGACAGAAGCCGCACGCTGCGAGGGCTTGTTCCCTCGGCACAAAGACCACATCTCTGACACAGTTATTGGGGGGAGATCCTGCTGCCCTGGGAGCAGAGACCTTCCTGGAGAGCAGCAAAGCACTCACACTCCCCAGGCCCCGGGAGCTCGGGGCAAGCATTTGGGAAATTCATTTGCCTAATCGAGCAAGGAAAGCTGGCAGGAAACCAGCATAATCTCCCAATGCCTCGCTGAGATCCTGCGAGTGGATTCCCAGCTGGCGGGAGCCCCGTTGAACTCTGCTCAGGATCCAGCCGGCTTTGGTCTGTGAAAGTTGGGGGCACCAAAGATCTTAAGACCCGAGGCAGCCGCTCAGCTCAGTGTATCCCTCCCACCCTCGCCGCCCTGGTCTGCAGCGAGTCACCATGGCAAGGCGCCGGCACAAGTATCCCGGTGCAGGAGGGGTGTAACCGATCCAGGACCCCTCCGAGCTGAAATAAAACCAACGCTCCCATGGGAAAGGAACCCCCCGGCTGTGTGGGGCAGACTCAGCTGCAGGAGGAGAATGGATGTGTCGTGGGAGAGGCCTGGCTGAAAGCGGGGCAGCGGGTCTGGTTTGGGGTAGTTCAGGCCCAGATCAGAGCTTTTGAACAGCTCCAGATTTTCAGGGCGCTTTGGATCCAGGGTTTTAGTTTGAGCCCGTGACGATCTTGGCCGCAGAAGGCTTGGCAGGGTAGAGGGAACATGGACCCAGCTGAGGAGCATTATAGATGCCAACGTGCTGCGGGCAGGTGGGCTGTACCAACTTCCCCCTCCCTTTGCAGATGCTCCACCACCCTGACCCCCTGCTTCCCCAGCCCTGTGCTCCCGCTACACCCAGCAAACCCCCGGCTCTCCGGGGGCTTCTAACTCCGAGCGTGAGGTTTGCTGCCTTTCAGATCTGGAGCTCTGGCTCTGGTGTCCCGGAAAGCTCATACACCCCCAGGCCCGGTCTTCAAGGGTCATGATTAAAACATGGAATTTCAGACCTGGACGTTTCTTTGAGAAACCCAGGGAGCGCTCGGCTTTCACAGGGAGTCAGTATTTAAAAACACCTGGGTCTTGGAGATGGTTTAAACCCCCCACCCCTTGCGTCCCAAACCATTCGGAAAGGTGAAACCGTTTGTGTAACGTTTTTTACACAAGTCTGGGCCTGGACATAGGCTGGGGCCAATGGGGCAGGTTAGACACGGCATGGGGCAGGCTGGGGGCAACGGGGCAGATGGGGCATGGGGCAGGCTGGGTGCTCAGAGGCGCCCCCCACTGCTCAGTAGTACAGGAGAGGAGACCTGGGATGAGGGTCTCCGGGAGGTAACCGAGGGTGAAAGCAGGCAGAAGAAGTGACCTCCCAAAGCCATTTGCTCCCCATGACTCCCAGGGACGCCCCAGGGCTGGTCTCTGAGCAGTGGGGAGGAGGATTTCCATGCAGAGGGAGGGGAGGGGCCCGGCCCCCCCAGCTCCGACTCAGCCCTAGGAGCGAGCCCTGGGCCGGGCTTTCCGAAGCCGTTTCTGAGAAGTGGGGCCCTGCTGCCCGGTCGCCCCTGGCCCTGCGATCACTCCACCCCGGGCCCTGCTTTATCAGAAACGCCGGCGCTTCGAGGAAACCCAGAGCCCGAAGGCTAAAGCCCCTCCTGGTTCCGCCCAGCGTCCCCCTCCCACGCCAGGGGCGGGGGCCTGTCAGCTTTGAGCATCATGCGCTGTGGCAAGCGCGGGGAGGGAGGAAGGAAGTGAGAGAGACCGAGAGAAGCAGAGGAAAGAGAGAGAGAGAGAGAAAGGAAGAGAAGAGCGGCGGCGGGAGGGGGAGGAAGAGGGGAGCGCAGGGCGGGAGAGAGATCCCTGAAATGATGGGGAGAAAGCCGGGCTGGGCAGGTCAAATGCAGCCTGCGGGGCAGGAGGGAGCTGCCCTGGCCTCCCCATGCCAACGGAGCGGTACCAGCGGTCTGGTTCTGGCGGGGCTCCTTCCGCCCCCACTGAATCCACGTTGCCCCCCCCCATCCCCTGGCTCCCTGCCCCCCCGGCTCTCAGCTCAGACAGGATTCGGGGAGCCCGGCACCAGGTCCCAAAGTGCCCTCTGGTCCCGCTCGCGGCCTCCAGCAGAGAGAGTCGGGGATGAATATTTCAAGGGGGCCGTTAATGTTTAAAGAGCAGCACTGCACAGGGAGCACACGCCTGCCTGAGTGCGGCTCATCGTGTGTGTGTGTGTGCGTGCGCGTGTGCGCAGCAGGTTACCTGTGACTATGCTGGTGATCACTTGTGCACATCCGTGAGTGTGCCCGTGGGGACTGTGCGCGTCAGTTTGTGTGTGAATCTGCGCGTACGCACAGTCGGGGCGTTGTGGGAGTGCCCCAGGTGTGCGTGGACATGGGCATGGCGGATTGTGCACACACACTCTAGGGGTGCTCTCAGTGTGTGTCACTATGGCTTGGGTGTGCGTGTGCATATACGCTGTAGGTGCTGAGTGGGTTACGATTGTGTGTGTTTGATTGTATGGGGCGGGGGCTGGCTCAGAGTGTGTGTGTGTTTGTGTACATACCACAGGGTGTGTGCTGGGCTGTGGCTGGCCCCAGGATATTAAAGAGACAAGGTGGGGGAGGTGATATCTTTACTGGACCAACTTCTGTTGGTGAGAGAGACGAGCGTTCGGGCTCCCCAGCGTCCTCCAAAAGCTGTTCCTCCCCCCCACACAGAACAGAGGTGCAGCTGAGTGCGTCCCTCTCCTGTGGGGCGGGGGTGGGGTTGCTGCCTGTCGGGCCATGCACACCCCAGGTGCACCGAGACTCCCCGAGACCCAGCAGGCTGGGCTGTGGGGAGCCGCCCTTCCTGGGCTGCCCTGGGCTCCGGTGACGTCTGCTTCACCCTGTCCCTGGAGCCTGGCACGTTGCAAACAGTCAGATCGGCCGGTTAAAAACAGGCAGGTGCTTTGCCCAGGGCCATGCGTGGCCTGGACCCTACTGGCTCCCCGCCCTTGGCCCATCTTTTATTCACTAGCTAGTGCAATATTCACTCGCTCTCCCCTCTGCTCCCCTCCACGTGCGGGGCTGGGGGTGGGGCGGGGGGTCATAACTGATTGACAGATCGTGGGAGCTCTGGAGAGAGTCTCTGGGCAGCCCAGTCCGTTGCCCATTTAAACCAACAGGGGAGGAGATTTGACCCTGGCGCAACTGACGACAGCTTGTGTCCCGTGGTCCTCAACTCTCGGCTTCACCAGGAACATGAGCAGGACCGGAGGGGGGTTCAATTCTGCTCTTAGTCTTATTATGATTAGTTGTATATTGTGGTAGCACATAGGAGCTACGGGCCAGTGACGCTAGGTGCCCTACGAACAGAACAGAATGATGGTCCCTGGCCCCAAGTGCGTACTTCGCTCCCCCCTTACAGCAGCGCTCCTGAGTCCTCCCAGGGGGAGTCCGATCAGAATCCCAGGCTCGGCAGCTCGGGCATTTTTGCTCTGGCAATTTGCTCCTGATTTTGGTTGTTCTGAAAGCCCCAGCTCCAGGAGTCCAGTGATGATGTGAGACTCTCGGCTTCCATTTAAAACAAAAGAACAGTAAGTTTCCAGCTGTCATGGTGGCAGAGAGAGGCTCGATGTCATGAATCCCCGCCCCCCAACACACACACACACACACACACACACTCTCTCTCTCTCTCTCTCTCTCTCTCTCTCTCTCTCTCTCTCTCTCTCTCTCTCCCTCCCTCCCTCCCTCCTAGGCTCAAAATCCAGAAGGCAAATAAAAAAAGCATCTATTCTTTAAATTTTAATTTCAGGAATTTTAAGCCACTCTCACGCTGGTGGGAGGAGGGGGTGGGGCTGGTTGATGACTTTTGAATGGTTGGCGTGGGCAAGGCTGGAATGGGGCCAGAAGGGTTGCATCAGCGTGACTGGGCCTGGTTCTGAACCTGGCTACCCTCGTGCTAATCCGGCGTAGGTCAGTGTGTAAAACCAGCATAAACCCAAGAGGGGGCTGGTGCTAAGGTGCATCTTTATCTAGCTGCTGTCAATCTAGCTATGGCCGCTCTTATTTCCACCGAGTAAATCTGCCATCAATGCACCACTTCAGCTGCACACCAGGGTGGGTGACGGCAGGATTTGGGCCCATGCATCATAATTACCAACAATTAATTCACTCCCTGTAAAGCTTGAGCTCCCCTCCCCTCACTTTGCCACCCTTGATGTGGACGGCGCTGAGGATCAGGCCTCTAAAACCCGCTGAGGCTGGGTGCTCCCGGCCAGTTTCATTTTCTGTCTCCTGTCAGTGCCGTCCCTCGGCGGCCTCTGTGGTTCCCACCGTGCGCTGAACTAGTTGAAGGTGCCTGTCGGAAGCCAGGAGACTGGCCGAGCTGGACCATTGCTCTGACCCACTAGGGCTGTTCCTGCGTCCGCCTGGAGCGAACCTGCAACCTTCAGACCCAAAGCAGCCGCTGCTGCTTAAGAGGACTTGTGTCAGCAGGGACTAGCAGCCTGTTGCAGTCCCTAAAGCCAGCCACTAGAGGGAGCCATGCTTACACTCCCTATAGGAGTGCCTTACACGTGTGGTCATGTCTCCCTCTTGTGGCCGGCCCTGGTGTCTACAGCCACCTGCTACCTAACCCCTAATACATGGAGATATACCCATCTCCCAGACCCCGAAAGGTCATTGAGTCCAGCCCCCTGCCTTCACTAGCAGGGCCAAGTTCTGATTTTGCCCCAGATCCCTCAAGGGCTGAACTCACAACCCTGGGTTTAGCAGCACAAACCACTGAGCTATCCCTCCCCTCCACAGTGGTTCTCAAACTTTTGGACCGGTGACCCCTTTCACACAGCAAGCCTCTGTGTGTGACACCCCCTTATAAACTAAAAACACTTTTTAATATATTTAACACCATTATAAAGGCAAAGCAGGATTTGGGGTGGAGGCTGACAGCTCGTGACCCCCCCCCATGTAATAACCTTGCGAGCCCCTGAGGGGTCGCAACCCCGCAGTTTGAGAACCCCTGCCCTAGTGCTAACAGCAGACGCCGGTATGTTTGTGGGTCCCGAGTTCGATCCTCCATGGCGCCTGTTAGGCGTGTGTGGATGTGGTTTGTTGCATTGATTCCCCCCAGATCCTGCCAGGCCAGGGCCCTGCGTGCAGCGGGGAGAGTGTCCCTTTCTGCCTTTCTCAGACCACTCTTCTTGCTCTGACGAAGGGGGAGGCCACTAATGAGAGGGGATGGAACAGGGATTCGAAATTGGCGTGTGAGCCCCACCCGATCGTGCCCAGCTCTCCTCTCCCCTTTCGCTCCCTGCCTCCCTCCCTCCTGCTCCTCGGCCCTTCCCTGGCCTGGCGATGGGGCTGAGAATAGCAACGGTGTCGGTTCCTGAACCGGAAACGTGGGGAGGCAGAGGGAAGGGGCGGCCTGGGCGTGGGACGCAGAACTGAGCGGCCACCTGTCCCAGTCACTTGACAAGTCCCTGGGTTCTGAACAGGCCCAAGCGGCTCAATCTGCCCTGGGGGGCAGGGGCTGGGATTGGAACCGGCTGGCTGGGCCGGCTTCAGAACCGGAATTGGAACAGCTGGGAAATAATCCAGCTTGGGGCCTCGGGGGGGGGGAAGGGGGTTGCTTCAACAACTCACCCCCACCCTGTTGTCTCCCCTCCCATCTCCGTTCTCTACTGCTTCTTCCCCCCGCTTTCTATAGCCACCCCGAGCTTCCCCTCCCCCCTCCAGTCCCCCCCTGTCCCTCCATCCCTCCCTGTGCCCAGGGAACGCCCCTGGGCTCTGCTGCAATACCAGGAATGGTTAAATCATCTCCTCCTCTCCCTCAGGTTCTCCTGCAATCTCTGCCCCCAGCCCTCTCCCGATCTCGCTGGTTTGATACCCCCAGGTGCCCCCCAGTGCTCAGGAATGAATGGGGATGGGAAACCAGCCCTGCACCGGCCTTGTCTAGGGGTGTGTAGTTACAGGGTAACCTCATGGGGTTGGCTGAGGGGTAACCAAGGCGCCTGCTCCGTGCCGAGCCGAGACTCGGGAGGCCTGGGTTCTCCTCCCAGCTCTGCCGCTGACCCGGGGCTGGTCACGTCTCACTGTGCCTCAGTTTCCCCTTCCACCCTGTACGTGTCTTGTGTAATCAGACTGTGACCTCTTGGGGGCAGGGACTGCCTCGCTGTGTCTTTGTACAGCCCCTAGCACAGCAGGGCCCTGGTCTCTGTTGGGGCCGCTCAGCGCTACCATCAGAGATAATAGCGTGAGAACAAGCCTGGCCACCACACGCCGATCCTCCTTGTTGCCATCACGTTCCTCCAGCCCATGTCCCACAGATACATCCTCTGTCCTGTCCTGCTCGGGGCTGGGCTCCCACCTGGGGCCCAGCTCACCTCCTGGGGGGATCTTTCCTCGCCGCGTGGCCGGACTCCACGGGATTTCAAGGGCAGGCAGATGCTCTGCGCCAGGGAAGGAGGCGGGGGGGGGGGGTCTTGCTGTGTGATATGGGGACCCAGGGGGCGTCCCCTCCAGTGTAACATGCTGGGTTGTGTTTGTGTCCCTGCCCCAGGCGGATGTTCCCGTTTCTCAGCTTCAGCCTCTCCGGGCTGGACCCCGTGGCTCACTACAGGGTCTGCGTGGACATCGTCCTGGTGGATCAGCACCACTGGAGGTACCAAGGCGGGAAGTGGGTCCAGTGCGGCAAGGCCGAGGGGAACATGCCAGGTAGGAAGGAGAGATCCAGGCCCCTCCCCTCCAGTTATCTCGTTCATGGGGTGGAACCAGGGGGGTGGGTACAGGGGGGTGGTCGGTGCTTGCCACTGTCTCTTGGGTTCTCTTGAGAGAGTGGGGAGCTCCCACAGCCAGTGCTCCTGCAGCGCCCCCTGCTGGGAGAGCCAGGCGCCCCCTCCCCCCAGCCACTGCTCCTGAACCCCCCCCCTTGCAGCGCCCCCTGCTGGGAGAGGCTGGGACTGGACTAGCCAGAGCTCCCCCCCATAGCCAACACTCCTGCATCATTCCCTGCAGCGCCTCCTGCTGGGAGAGGCTGGGCCTGGGGTAGCCGAGAGCTTCTGCACCATTCCCAAGAGTGGCACCTGCTGTAGCAGCTGTGTTGGGGGGGCAGATGGGGGAGGGGGCTTGCTGTGACCTGAGAGCTGGTTCCTGATTGGGGGAGGGGGCGGGGTTTAGATTTCAAGCAGCAATGGCCAGCGTCTCGGGGCTGCCTTTTCCCTTGCAGGCGGTGGAGCTGGATCCGTGTTCCCCGAACAGAAGTAGGGAGCAGGGTGACCTGATGTCCCGATTTTGGGGTCTTTTTCTTATATAGGCTCCTATTACCCCTCATCCCTTGTCCTGGTTTTTCACACTTGCTGTCTGGTCGCCCTAGTGGGGAGCTAGGGTCTGCAATTCGCCCCAACCCCAAACTCCCCTGGCGCCACAGGGCCCGGGACCAGCCCAGCAGCCAGTTGCCGTGAGGAGCAACAGGGAGCCCCCCCCTGCCCCCCCATCCCTCCAGCCCCAGCTGCATCCCCCCAGCACTCGCCGCATTCCCAGGAGCCAGAGTGCCCTCTTGTGGGTAGCCGAGATGGTGCAGTGGCTCCCTGGCAGGCGTAGCACCCTGGGGCCAGGGTGAGAGCCGATGGGTTATCACCTCTCTGCCCCCTGCCTACCCAACCGGCACTTCCCAGCCCGGGCTGGAAGAGGGGGGGACTTGCTTCCCGTGGTTGGGTGGAGCAGCTGGTCCCAGGTGCTGCTCCGAGCCCTGAGCCGGAGGCACCCAGCCGGGAGGGGGCGCCGGCGGGCAGGGGCGCCGCATCAGGCACTGGGTGCAGGGAGCAGCTGGTGGGCCCGTGGGAGCGGCACGGCACTCAGCAGGCGGCTGTTTTGGCAGGTAACCGGCTGTACATCCACCCTGACTCGCCCAACACCGGGGCCCACTGGATGCGCCAGGAGGTCTCGTTTGGAAAACTCAAGCTCACCAATAACAAGGGGGCATCCAATAACATCTCACAGGTAAACCCTCCCTCCCCCACCAATCACAGGCCAGATACCTGTCCCCGTCACCCGGGTAACGTCTCCCATCCCGGGCACAGGCCAGACTCCCATCCCTGTCACCCGGGTAACGTCCCCCATCGTGGGGCACAGGCCAGAAGCCCATCCCTGTCACCTGGGTAACGTCCCCATCGCAGAGGGCACAGGCCAGACACCCATCCCTGTCACCCTGGCAACGTCCCCCATTGCGGGTCGTAGGCCAGACACCCATCCCTGTCACCCAGGTAACATCCCCCATTGTAGGGCACAGGCCAGACACCCATCCCTGTCAGCTGGACAGAGACCCACCAGCCTATCTGCATTCCCCTCCAGCTTCTGGACCCTCCAGACACTACCTACTCCCCACCATCAGCTTCTCTGTGGTGTGGGGCTGACTCTCAGGACCCCTCGGGCTTTCTCTGTTCTGTTCTTTCTGTCGCCTTCTTTCCAGCTGAAGGAGCTGCCTTTTGCCCAATAGTTAGCCTGTGGAACTGCCTGCCACATGATATCGATCTAAAGCTATGAATCCCACTGATGTTCCCTCAATGGCTTATCCCAGCAGGCCATGGTACCCTCAGCAGGATAAGCCTGCCATGGTCTCCCCCGTAGATTGACCCGCAGAAAAGTGAGGATCACTCTACCATGGATTGTCCCAATGTCCCCCCCCACTCCCAGCTGCAGAGCATCCCTTATGAGCTCCGCGCCCCCTGCTCCAAGCGCCTCTCCCGTGACGCTCCCGTGCCCTGCTCTCCGCAGATGATCGTGCTGCAGTCGCTGCACAAGTACCAACCGCGGCTGCACGTGACGGAGGTGAAGGAGGGGGAAGGGGACGAGGCCTACCCCTCCGGCAACACCCAGACCTTCATCTTCCCGGAGACGCAGTTCATCGCCGTCACAGCCTACCAGAACGCCGACGTGAGTACAGGGCTCCCGCTCCTCCTTGGGCCACGGCAACCCCTTGGACACCCGGGGGCAGCCGCTAGGGGGTGCTGTGCCAAGGAGAGGGGTAGGTCTGAGGCCGCCCATGGAGCGTCACGTCAGCACCCCATGGCCCGGCTCCCGCCTCATGCTGGGAACAGCCGGGTGGGTGTCGGGGAAACAGTGGAGCAGGGCCCGTGGCGGGAGCAAGCGGAGGGAAAAGGGTTCCTAGGGGGAGCACTAGGAAGATGGGGGCTTCCCTGCATCCCTGCTGCTTCCCCCCCGACTCTCCCTCCTTCCCCTCTGCCCCCTCCCCAGCCCCGGGCCGCCCCCCCCACCACTGTGAACGCGTGCCCAGCCTCTGTCCTGTGTTGTCCTAGATCACTCAGCTGAAAATCGACCACAACCCCTTTGCCAAAGGCTTCCGGGACAACTTCGACTCGTGAGTATCCTCTCCCCACCCCCCACTGGCTGTTTTCCCATCGCCCCGCGGGGCTGGCCCAGCCACGGGCCAGGGGGCGGGTCTGCCTTGATGCACCATCGTCGTTGGGTCACTGCCAGGCGTTTGCCTGGTACCCCCCAGTGCTCAGAGGGCGTTGGTGGGGAGGGCAGAGAGAGGGGTCACTGATGCAAACATTGGGCATGCAGAGCTGCGGTGGGGATGGGAGAGACACTTCTCCCCCAGAGCTGCAGAGGGGTGAGGGGGTGTGTGTGTGTGTAACACACACACATCCACCCACCCACCCCTCCCAACACATACTTGTGCCGTTGTTGTTCCTTCTTGGTACTTCCTGCAATGCACATACATTCGCTGTAAGTTTATTCTTTCAAAGTGCTACTTGCGTGTTTTATTTCTCTCTTACACTTCAGTTTTAATTCTTTCATTCTAAACGGCCTGGCCTGGCTGGAGTCATTATTCCTCTGGGAATTTTTGAAACAGAGAGATTCTCTCTAGGTTTTTTTGGGGCTACGGCTGGCGCACATCCCCGCCGTACCTCGATAGTGGTGCACGCGACAAAATATATTCCGCATGTGGGTGCAAAAAAGGAGAGGGAACCTTGTCGCTCACTCGCCGGGGCCTGGGGCCTCTGCTGAGCTTGCCAGCATGGGGGGAGGGATGGCGACGGGCAGGGATGCCCAGCCAGGAATGGGGCCAAGACCCCCACAAACTCGGCTCAGTTACCAGAGCGCAGCTGAAGCCAGCCAGGGCCGGAGCCCAACCTGAGGCACCAGGTGCCACCCCCCAACCAGCCATCCAGCTCCAACCCCGGTGCCGCAGGGCACCCTCTCCACCCCCCTGCCTGACTCCCCCTTTGTGTTTGTCCCCCCCCCAGGATGTACACGACGGCAGAGGGCGACCGTGTGACCCCGTCCCCGCCTGACGCCACCAGCTGCCAGCAGCTCCTGCCCGGCAGCCGCTTCCCGTCCTTCCTGCACGAGCAGTACCCGCTGCCCCAGAGCCGCTACTACAACGGGGACCCGCTGCAGCACAAGGAGCCCCCCCGCTGGTACTTCGCCTCCCAGCAGCCCCCTGCCGCCCCCCTGGATTACAGCGCCTACGAGGGGAGCTACAGCGGGAACAAGTACGTGCCCTTCGGCGTGAAGGCCTTCCCCCTGCCGGCCTCGCCCCATGCCACGCTGCCCTACTACCAGGAGCCCCATCCCTTCGGCTCGCCGCCCGCCGCCTGGCAGCCACCCGCCAAGCCCAGCCCCGGGGCGCTGGGCTGGTTCCGGCCCGTGCGGGACGTCAGGCCCCTGCCCGCCGGCGAGGAGAAGGGGAAGGACGCGGAGGGCTGGGCCGAGCCGGCCTCGGTCAAGTCGGTGGACTCCTCGGACTCGGGCCTGTTCGAGGCGGAGTGCAAGCGGCGCCGGGTGTCGCCCTACGCCTCCAGCGCCGAGAGCTCGCCCCCCGCCCGCAACGGGGACCTGTATGACAAGGACGGGGGCGCCGACCCTGGCTACTACGGGTTCTACGGCAACTGAGGGGGGGCAGGAAGGGAGCGTTTTCCTAGTGCTGATGGGCTGGAGCTCCCCTGCTCCCCACATCATATCAGGTGTCCCCAGGGAAAGGGTGTGACGTGGGGGGGGGGTGCTGCAGACAGGCGCAGCAGAGGAGGTGAAGGGGGGGAGTGAAGCTTCTCTGGGCGACTTCTCTTCCCCCCCCCCCCCCCAGGTGCACAGTTCAAGCCCTGCCCCCACAAATGTTACAGGTTGTTGGCGGGGTGTGTGTGTGAGTGTGTGCATGAACTCAGTGTGTGTGCGAGGCTGGGCCCTGCTGGCTCATATTTGTGCATTGGCATGTGTGCAAATGCCCTCTTGTGCCTGTGTGTGCAGTCGCACATGGGGGGGGAGGGGCAGCCACAGAGGCGCTCACACCCATGTGCATTTACACACTGACCCCTGCCCCAGTCACACACGAGCACATGGCCGGACATTGTTGCACATGCCTATTCACCTGCAGCGGTCGCACATACGCAGTGGGGGCTCACACGTGAGAGAAAAATGCACACAGCTGTGTGCAGGGGTGTGTGTCTGCACTGGTGTCCTGACACACTGCCTAATTTAATAGAGGGGGAAACAACCAACAAGGGCACACCCCCCCCCAAGCACCAACAATGCAGTTACCCTGCAGCCAGCCAGGAGCAGCAGGTCTGGCCCGAACCTGCTTATCGCTGATGCCCCGAGTGCCTGTCTTGCCAACGCCCCCCCGCCGCACTCCACCCCAGGCCAGGGTGGGCTGGGCACAGGGGCACGTTATGTCTCCTCCCCCCCAGTTGCTCGCTGCTGCCCTCCTGTGGCGACCAGTGGTGACGGGAGCACCCTCCTAGCAGCATCATTTTCCCCCATTGCAGCAGGCACCTCCCCCCAAGTGTGCTGAGGGTTCGGGCGTGACGGAGGCCTGGTCTGTGCCCAGTGCAGCCCCCTGCAGGCAGGCGCCAAACCCCTCTGGCTCTGCGGTGGCTGGGGGGGGAGGGAGAGGGGGCCATCAGCCAGAAATATTCAGGGATCTTGCAGCATTTCAGAGCAGGGCAGGGCAGCTCTGTGTGAGCCAGCCCCCTCCCTTTGCACCCCAGCTCCTGGCCTTCCGGGGGGGGCTCTGTTCTCCAGTTCCCAAACAGCAGGGATCCTGGCCCCCGACACCCTCCACCACTTGGCTACCTAATGATTCAGGGGGAGGGGGGTGGGGGTTAGTTAAACGTTAAATGTTATTTTTCTCCCCTCCTTGGGGCATGCCCCAGACCGGCAATATTTGAAGCCTCTAGCTTGGGAACACTGGAGGTGGATTTCTTCAGCCAGACAATCAGAGGACGGTGCCAGCCAGTTAGTAGTGGGCCTGGCCCTCCTTGCAGCCTGCCACGCCGGGCTGCCCCCATTGCGGGCACGGGCCACTGGCAGCCCTGCCCCGCTCGCCCAAACTGTTTACACGCTGCCCGGCCTAGGCGGCGAAATGTGCGGGTCTGTTCTGGGATGGGGTTGGGGGTGGGGGTTGTGGTTTGGGGTGGGGGGGGTGTTGGGTTTGTTTGTTTGTTTTTTAAGAAAAAAATCTTTACTTTGGAAAATATTTATTGACCCATGTACAGAATCTACACGTTCACCGTGGTTTGTTTTTTGCTTAAGACTTTCTTTAAATAAACTGTAAAGCCGTGGCGCCCACGCTGTGTATGTGTGAGCACCAGAGACCTGGACGCACCGTGCACGTGGGGGGGGGGGTTGGCGAGCTGCAGCTGAGCCTGGCTGGATGGGACCAGGTGCCATGCTAGCCAGGCGTATGCTGAATACCTAACTGCATACGGGGTGTGGGTGTGTGAGAGAGCAAGAGAGAGATCTGGATGCAATGCATGCATGTGGTCACACACACACACACACACACACGTGTGTGTGTGAGATTTGCAGAGAGCATGTGAGAGTGAGACACACACATACAGCCAGCTCTGCGTGTAAGGGGTGTGCAACTGCCTAGCTGGCTGCACCCATGTGCATCCCCAGCTGTGCGTGAGCGGCACATGTGGGTGCAATGAGCAGGCAGCCGTGCAGGCCTGTGCCTAGCAAGTGTGCAGGGCATACGTGTGCGGCTCCATGTGAGGGGTGTGTGCAATGCACACATTTGCACACCTGCACTACTGTGTGTGTCAGGGGGTTGGCACAAGCGTCTGGCTGAGCGTGGGTATCGCTGCATGAGCACCTATGGGTGGGGCTGTATATTCAGGGCCTGCGGCTGAGCACATGGAGCTGAGCGGGTGCGTGCGTACGATGCGCAGGTGAGCGCAAGCGTGTGAGAATCTAGGGATGTGACTGCGGGAAGGGGCGCGAGCCCAGCCCTTTGGGAGGCACCGACCTGGGTGGAGCGAGTTCAGAGCCAGGCAGGGAGTCTGCAGGCCCCATCCCAGGCATGGGCAGCAGCCTTGGGGGGGGGGGGGGGGAGGGGAACACCCCACACACGGATGTTAACGCTTCACAGCACCAACCTGTTCAGCAGGCCTGGCCCAATACGCAGGGTGGCAGCAGCTCGCCTGGCCCCAATCCCTTGTGCTCATGCACTGACGGGAGCCGTGCAACACGCCAACCCCTGCTGGGCGTGCACCAGGAAACCTGCCGGGCTCCTGCACCTTCCTGCTGGCGCTCTCCAAGCACTTCACACCCGTGAGTTACCTCTAGGCAGCCTGATGAAGAAACTGAGGCAGACAAGTGATTTGTACCTAGGGGCAAAATGGGGACCAGATCCCAGGAGGCCTCACTTCGACTGCCACCCCCGTTCCTTCAACTAACCCCTGGCCCCCACCCGCCTCTCGCAGCTGGGACCAGAACCCAGGAGGCCTGGCTGTCAGCCCCTCTGCTCTAACCCTTAGGCCACATGAGCCAATGAAGCCTCCTGCACTCGCTAAGGCATGTCTGAAACCACTGGTGTTGCAGGAAGGAAAGAACCCTGGAGCCAGGAGCCCGTGGGTGGGCTGGAGGGGGCCTGGTTTGCAGAGAGGCAGAACCTCCCCTCACGTTGGGTGGGGAGAGGAAAGGTGGGGGCAGGGGATGGTGAAGGAGACTCGCCACTCAGGCTCTTCCGGATCCTTTATTCGAGGTGTGGAATGTTTGATCAAAGAAATGGCCAAACCCAGCCGGACGGGGCCTGGAGGGAGGGCGCGGGGGTCTGCCCACCTGCAGGCTGACCCCAAGCCACACAGGGGATCCCTGCCCCCCATGCTGGCTGCCTTCCTCCAAGCTCCGCAGTGCCCCCTGCGGGTAAGTGACGGGAGCACTCCAGCAGCTCCTGCCCAGGTCCCCCCCCAAAGCATCAGAGCCCCAAGGGTGCTTTATGAACCTGCCCCCGCAGCCTCCCAAAAATGGGAGGAAAGGGCTGCCTCCGGCCCTGAGCAGATGCAGGGGCCCAAGGGGAACAAGTCCCAGCTCACCAGCAGAGAACACGCCATCCCCGGACCAGAGGGGTGCCCGAGGGCTCTACGGACCGTCAGTCATTAACGCCCACGTCCTGCCCCACACCTCACCCAGCCGTACAGCCCTGGGCGAGCCAGGAACCGAACCCTTCCAAAGCTCCTCCGCTCTAACCACTGGACTTCACTCCCGTCCTGGAGCTGGGAATGGAACCCAGGAGTCCTGGGTCCAACCATTCGGTAACACAGCTGCTCAGGTCACCGCCTGGCTGCTCCTGGCTCCAAGGCCAGGGCTAGGCTGAGGAATGGCTTTTCCCTGCAGGAAGATCCGGGCCCCTGCTATGCACACAGTCCCATCTGCTGCAGTTCACCCGCCCGCCCCCCCGGATTCAGGCCCCCCTCTGCACAGTTTTGTTTAAATTAATACAAAGAATTTGAAAAATGAAAGCTTCCCCCCACCCCACCCCCGGATCACGGTGCCCCCCGTGGGGGGAAGGCAGAAATAAGTGCATGGGGTTGGCCCCCCCAGCAGTCCCCGAGGTGCCAGCGGGGGCAGGCTGTCCGGCCAGCAGACAGCAGCGATGGGGATGGGATGGGAGCAGGGTGGACCCGGGAAGGGCCAGGACACCTTTCACACCCTGTCCACTGTGGGGCACTGCCGAGGCACCTGGCCTAACGCCGGAGGGGGCGGCCGGGATCCGGTGCCCTGCCCTCCTTGCACGTGTCCGGCGCTGTGGTGCCCCCAGAGTCCCTACGCCCGCGGCTACCACAGCACAGGGCCGTCGAGGCTGGCGTAGCCGGGCTCCGCCCGCAGCTTCCAGTAGGTGTCGTTGCTGACCCAGGACTCCTTGCCGCCGGGGTCCGTCTGCTGCCTGCCGAGGAGAGGGAAGGACGTGGTCAGAGACAGGCCCAAACCCCAACTCGCTCCCCCGCAAATACCCCAGGGGCTCCTCAGCGTCCCCCCCATTTCTAAGGCTCAGGCCCCTCCCAGACCCCAGTTTCCTGTGACCATGTGGTGGCTTTGGCATAAGCCAGGACCCGGGGGTCCCACAACACCCCGGAGCGGCGCCCAGCCCCCTAGGGACCCCTCCTCAGAGCGGGGCAGGGAGGTGGCTCCCAGGAGCGGCCGGGCGGGCAGGCAGCCGGTACCTGAAGAAACGCGCCTGGTGGAAGATGTTGTTATCCTCCATGACCCTGCGCCGGTCTCTCTGCAGCTGCTCGATCCGGCGCTTCTGGGACTCTGCCGCCTGCACGTTGCCTTCCTCCAGATACCTGGGGGAGGGGGAGTCACTCCTGCAATGAGCTGGGGGATCTCAGCTATACCCCTCTACCACCCCCGCCGCAGATCCCGAGGCCTGAGCCACCCTGAGCCTGCGAGACCCAGCGGATCAGAAGACGGATCTGTCTTGGGGAGGGGAGACACTCACCGCTGGTCGGGGCGCAGCCGCGTGTCCGTGGAGGGCAGGAAACGCTTGAGCTCCGGCGTCAGCTCGTTCAGCTCCAGGGCGAACTGTGTGAAGCCGTAGTTCTTCTCGAGCTCTCGAGGCATGGGGTCTGCGGGGCGGGGGACACACACAGAGCCGGCCTCTGAGCACCCCTCCCAGTCCAACCCCCCGCCCTCGGAGAGCACCTCCCCCGGGATGGGCCCGCGGATCAGGACTGGGCGTGAGGCTGGGAGCCGGGACGCTCCACTCACAGCCCAGACTGGGGGTCCTGCCTGGGGCCCCCCAAGGCTCATGTGCAACAAGGGTAACAGGGGTGCAGGGCTATTGCCCCCAAAGGAGTCCAGAGCTTTAGGTGTGATGTCCCACCCCTAGAGAAGGCTGATCCCTATGGGGTGGGAGGCGTCTCTCCCTGCAGGGGGCGGTTTCCCAGTCCCCTATGGAGGGCCGGCCCCTATGGGGTGGGGAGGTCTGTCCCTGCAGGGGGCGGTTTCCCAGTCCCCTATGGAGGGCCGGCCCCTATGGGGTGGGGAGGTCTGTCCCTGCAGGGGGCGGTTTCCCAGTCCCCTATGGAGGGCCGGCCCCTATGGGGTGGGGAGGCCTGTCCCTGCAAGGGGGTGGTTATCCAGTCCCCTATGGAGGGCCGGCCCCTATGGGGTGGGAGGCGTCTCTCCCTGCAGGGGCGGTTTCCCAGTCCCCTATGGAGGGCCGGCCCCTATGGGGTGGGGAGGTCTGTCCCTGCAAGGGGGTGGTTATCCAGTCCCCTATGGAGGGCCGGCCCCTATGGGTGGGGAGGTCTGTCCCTGCAGGGGGCGGTTTCCCAGTCCCCTATGGAGGGCCGGCCCCTATGGGGTGGGGAGGTCTGTCCCTGCAAGGGGGTGGTTATCCAGTCCCCTATGGAGGGCCGGCCCCTATGGGGTGGGAGGCGTCTCTCCCTGCAGGGGCGGTTTCCCAGTCCCCTATGGAGGGCCGGCCCCTATGGGGTGGGGAGGTCTGTCCCTGCAGGGGGCGGTTTCCCAGTCCCCTATGGAGGGCCGGCCCCTATGGGGTGGGGAGGTCTGTCCCTGCAGGGGGTGGTTATCCAGTCCCCTATAGAAGACCGGTCCCTCCAGGAAGAAGGCCCATCCCAGCACGAAGGGACAGCAGTGCCCCCCCCCCCCCCCCCCGGTTCCTTACTGGGTTTCCAGAGGCACTGCCCGGCCGGGGGCGCGCCGCGGTACAGCCCCTCGTGCCACTTGCCGAAGAGCCGGTGGATCACCTGCCCCCCGCGGCTCAGCACGGCCCCCTGCACCTCGTTCACGCTGGAGCTCCAGTAACGGGCCTGCCGAGGAGGGGAGAGGTTAGGGGGGAGAAGACACCTCACAGGGGCGGGGGGGGAGGCTGGATGGGAGGTGTGGGGCAGCGGGGGGCTGTGCGGCCCGGCCCCGCTCTTGGGGTGGGTGGCTGGAGGGGTGGCGTGGGGGCCGCGGGGGGCTGTGGGGCCCGGCTCCGCTCTAGGGGGGGGGCGGCTGGAGGGGAGGGGTGGGGGACGAGGGAAGACGTGGGGCCCGGCCCCACTCTAGGGGGTGGGAGGCTGGAGGGGAGGTATGGGGGCCACGGGGGGCTGTGGGGCTCGGCCCCGCTCTAGAGGGCGGGAGGCTCGAGGGGCGCAAGGGGGCGGCGGGGGGCTGTGGCGCCTGGCCCCGCTCTAGCGGGTGGGAGGCTGGAGGGGTGCATGGGGGGCCATGGAGGAATGGGTGGCCCGGCCCCGCTCTAGAGGGCGGGAGGCTGGATGGGAGGCGTGGGGGACGAGGGAAGACGTGGGGCGCGGCCCCGCTCTGGGGGGTGGGAGGGTGGGGGGGCGCGTGGGGGCCGCGGGGAATGGGGCCCGGCCCCGCTCTAGAGGCGGGAGGCTGGAGGCGCGTGGGGCCGCGGGGGCTGTGGGGCCCGGCCCGCTCTAGGGGGTGGGAGGCTGGAGGGGCGCGTGGGGACGAGGGAAGGCGTGGGGCCCGGCCCCACGCTAGGGGGTGGGAGGCTGGAGGGGAGGGATGGGGGCCACGGGGGGCTGTGGGGCTCGGCCCCGCTCTAGAGGGCGGGAGGCTGGAGGGGCGCATGGGGGCGGCGCGGGGCTGTGGCGCCAGGCCCGCTCTAGCGGGTGGGAGGCTGGAGGGGTGCATGGGGGGCCATGGGGGACTGGGGGGCCCGGCCCCGCTCTAGAGGCGGGAGGCTGGATGGGAGGCGTGGGGACGAGGAAGACGTGGGGCCCGGCCCCGCTCTAGGGGTGGGAGGCTGGAGGCGCGGGGGGCCCGCGGGGAATGGGGGGCCTGGCCCCGCTCTAGAGGGCGGGAGGCTGGAGGGGCGCGTGGGGGCCGCGGGGGGCTGTGGGGCCCGGCCCCGCTCTAGGGGGTGGGAGGTTGGAGGGGAGGTGTGGGGGCCACGGGGGAATGGGGGGCCCGGCCCCGCCCTACCTTGCAGAAGGTGATCTTGCAGTGGTAGCTGCTGTCCCTGACGTTGCGGATCAGGACTTCGCCGTAGTGCTCGATCCAGCGCTGCCCGCTCAGGATGTTGTGGATACAGGACGTCACCTTGTTCCACTCGAAGTGGTCCCCGAACCTTGGCCAGCGAGAAAGACAGTAACCGGGAGGGGAGGGGCCAGGCACCGTGGGGGTGGGCAGGGGCTCACCAGCCCCAGGGGTCACTCACCTGGGCAGCCTGACGTTCACGGTCCCCACGGGGACGATCTCCAGGGACTTGCCCCAGAATTTATTTTTCCACTTCATGTCTGGAGGGAGCAGAGAGAGACGCGTGCTCAGGGCGGTTCTGACCCAAACCCGCGCTCCTGAGCACTCCTCCCGCATGGCTCTGATCCAGCCCCAGCCCCTGGTCCCGCAGCCCTGAGCACAGAGAGTCCCGCTGGCCGGGCGGCTCTGACCCAGTCCCTGGTCCTGCAGCCCTGAGCACAGAGAATCCCGCTGGCCGGGCGGCTCTGACCCAGCCCCTGGTCCTGCAGCCCTGAGCACAGAGAATCCCGCTGGCCGGGCGGCTCTGACCCAGCCCCTGGTCCTGCAGCTCTGAGCACAGAGAATCCTGCTGGCCGGGCGGCTCTGACCCAGCCCCTGGTCCTGCAGCCCTGAGCACAGAGAGTCCCGCTGGCCGGGCGGTTCTGACCCTGGTGCTCACCTTGCCAGAAGATGAAGTTGTCTGACTCTGCGTGGCAGGCGGAGACGGGCGGGTGGTGGCAAACCTGCATGCAGTGGGGAGAGAAAGGAAGAGCCACACGGCTGAGTCCTCTGTCTGGAGAGCTGGGGCTGGGGGAGGGTGCAATCCCCCCGCCCTCTTCACAAGAGCTCTCTCTCCTCTGCAGCCCCCACCCCCATCTCCGTTCTCAGCTACAGACACCTCTCCTCCATGCCCCTCTGCGTGTTCTTCTGGGGGGAGAGACGAAAAGTAACGCCAGGCGAATCCCCACCAGCTGCGAGCAGTACAGAGCTCATGACACATGCAGCAGGCAGTTTGGATTCCGCCCAGGAGAGGGCAGGGGTGTCACATCTAGGGTCAGTTTGTTACTGTGACTGACTCCTGTCCTTGTGTCCCTCCCCCCGAGCCTGGCCGGCCAGCTGAATACCTGCTCGCTGATGAAGCGGAAGCCTTTGTCCGGCCGAACGCACTCATACGTCTCGCCCAGGACGGGGTTAAAGGGTTTGCTGCCTGCACGGTAATAGGTGGAGGCGTAGGCGGAGACAGCAAAGGCAGCGACGCAGACCTGGGGGGAGAGAGTCACTGGGGCCTGGGCCATATCCGACCGTAATGCCCAGGCCCCAGGGCAGGTGGTGCTGTGGGCAGAGCTAAGAGGGTGGAGGGGCAGCTACAGGGAGAGACGGGATCCATTCATCTAGTGGAGGTGGGACCATGAGGTAAGGGCAATGTATGGGTGGAACTCCCTGCTGCAGGGCAAATGGATTAGCCATTTCTAGGAATGAGGACAAATGGCTGCGGAAGGAGCTGACTGGGCCTTTGACCCTCATGCTTCAGGGCCTGAGCTGGAGGGGTCAGGAAGGAATATGGCCAGCCAGACGGCACTGTCTGGCTTTTACCTCTTCCCACGAATCCCGCCCCCAGCGACGGGCTAGGCTGAAGAAGGGACCCACGAGAATTGATCTGTTGTGGTGAGAGCGGGGCAGAGGGCTTGGGGGCAGGGGCAGAGGCGGGGGCCGTACCAGGCGCTCGCAGGGGTCGGCGCAGCGGCTGGCGGCGTCCAGCAGGGCGCTGTACTCCAGCTCCTCGCAGAGCCGCTGCAGCGTGTTGAGCGGCTCGTTGAGCTGCACCGGCATGGACACCTTGGACAGGTCCTTGCCCACGTTGTTACGCAGGATGTTCCACAGGCTGACGTCGCCGGCGGGGACGCTGGGGGCCGGCAGGCAGCTCCGGCGTGGGAGCCTCGTGGGCAGCAGCAGGGGCAGGGGCAGGGGAGCCGGCAGCGCCCCCGCTCCCAGCTCGGACACGCACGGCACAGACCCCCCGTCTGCCGCGCCTCGGCCTGCTGGGGGCAGACGTGAGAGTCACCTGGGCCCTCCCCTGAACCCGTCCCTCTCCCTCAGCTATTGCCCCCGGCTTCTCCCCCTCCCCCCAACCATCGCCCCCCAGCCTGCCCCTTCCCCACATCCCTCAGCCCCCCCAACCCTGCCCCTCCTCAGCTATTGCCCCGGCTTGTCCTCCCCCAACCTCCCCTAGCCATCGGCCCCCAGCCTGCCCCCTTCCTCAGCTATTGCCCCAGCTTCTCCCCTCCCCAACCATCGGCCCCCAGCCTGCTCCTCCCCAGCCATCAGCCCCCAACCCATCCCCTCCTCCTCCCCAACCTCCTCCCCAATCACCCCCAACCTCTCTCCCTCCCCAGCCATCACCCCCAACCTCTCCAGCCATCGGCCCTCCAGCTTCTCCCCTCCCCAACCATCGCCCCAGCCTGCCCTTTCCTGCATCCATCAGCCTCCCCCTCCCCCAACCTCCCCTAGCCATGGCCCCCAGCCTGTCCCCTCCCTCAGCTATTGCCCCGGCTTCTCCCCTCCCCAACCTCCCCTAGCCATCGGCCCCCAGCCTGTCCCCTCCTCAGCTATTGCCCCGGCTTCTCCCCTCCCGAACAATCGCCCCCAGCCTGCTCCTCCCCCAACCCATCCCCTCCCTCCCCGACCCTCCCCACAATCACCCCCAACCTCTCCCCCAGCCATCACCCCCATCCTCTCCAGCCATTGGCCCCCAGCTTCTCCCCTCCCCATTGCCCCCCACATCATCCAGCACCTCCCCCCAACCCCTGGTGATCCCCCCCCTCCGGGGCTGATACCTCTCTGGAAGCCCCTGTCCCCCCCGGCCTCGTCAGAGAGGCTGTTGGTGGCCTCGCTCATGCAGGACTCGTCATCGGAGGCCTGGAGGGGCAGAAAGGTCACAGAAGCTGGATTGGCAACTACGGGACTGGGACTGGGGCAGGACGACGGGAGCTGGGGTGGGGGTTGGGGAGGCCGAGGGCTGCATGGACGGGAGGGAGGGTTAAAGCACAACACGCCCCCTCCAGAGCCGGTGGGGCAAAATCCCCCACCCTCGGAGCTGCTCATGGGATTAGCCACAGGTCAGAACCCCAGGCTCCAGAGAATAGGGGGGCAGAGGGCCGTGTACTGGCCCCCAGCTGCATTTGGCTGCTACCCCACTCCAAATTTGGGAGCCCAAGTCCCTGGGAGCCAGAACTCCCCTGCCCCAAAGCACAGACAGGGCGGGGCAGGGGGGCTGTCTAGGTCTCCGGGCCCTGCGCCCCCCACTAGACACAGGAAGGGAACAGGGTTTCTAACAGCCAGGGGCAGGGCGCAGGATAGCAGCCCGGTCGGGCACTGCACAGGGTGTTAGGGGCTTCTTAAGGTCGAGAAATGGGGGGAGAGGGCGGTTAGAACCGGGGGGGGGGGGTTCCTCAGGGTTAGGGACACGACTGAGCCCACCGGGGGAAAGACAAGTCGGACCCACCCAGAAGGAGCTGGCTAGAGTCGAGGAAGTGGAGGCAGAGGTGGTGGGGAAGGGGGGATTATCTGGGAGCTGGGGGTTCAGTAGCGGAGGACCAAGGATCTGGGTGGGGGCTCAGGGGTAGCGGAGAGGGGTTTAAAGGGGAGAAGTGGGGAGAGGCAGAGAGGGAGCTGGGGTTCAGCAGCAGAGAACCAAGGATCTGGATGGGGGCCAGGGGGTAGCGGAGAGGGGTTTGAAGGGGGAGAAGTGGGGCGTAGGGCAGAGGCAGATGGGAGCTGGGGGTTCAGCAGCAGAGAACCAAGGATCTGGGTGGGGGGCCAGGGGGGTAGCGGAGAGGGGGTTTGAAGGGGGAGAAGTGGGGCGTGGGGGAGAGGCAGATGGGAGCTGGGGGTTCAGTAGTGGAGGACCAAGGATCTGGGTGGGGGGCTCAGGGGGTAGCGGAGAGGGGGTTTGAAGGGGGAGAAGTGGGGCGTGGGGGAGAGGCAGATGGGAGCTGGGGGGTGCTTTCTAGGGATCATGGTTCTATGCACCAACATCGTATCTACACAAGACACAAGTAAAAGCTCATGAGGATGAATGGGGGGCTTGGGGGGGAAGAGGCTTCTCAGCCAGCGGCTGGGCCAGGGCGAGAGGAGGGCGGAAGAGAGAGAACAGAGAGAGGCCAGGTGAGTGCGACAAACCCCAAACTCAGCCAAGGACAGAAAAGCCCAGGGCTTTTATATGGGATGGCTTCCTCTAGCTCCACCCACTTTCCCTAGTCCCTCCCCCTTCTCTTAGCCCCTCCCACCGCATCATTCGGGATGTCTAAACTTTGTGACACGGACGGCCATGCTGGCACCTTGTGTGGGTGTGTTCTTGTGCGCACCTGCGGGCGTGGCTGTTGTGAGGGGACACGGGTGCAGATGTGGGGACGGCTGTGTGTGCCCGCATACACGACGGCTGTTGTGTGTCTCTGCGTGTGCGGAGGTGGGCACGGCAGTGTGTCTCGCTGCTCAGACCTGTGCCAGGTATAACTGACCCGGGACCACCGCTGTCTCGACTCCACGGCTGTCAGCCGGCCACCACATCAGCGTTGGTGTGTCGACCCCACTGACAGGACCCCAGAGGGAAGCAATAGACGCCTGACACAACCCGGGCAGCAGGGCCCAGGATCAGGTGCAGGACGGCCCTGCAGCGGGGATCCCCCCCGGCCCGGCCCCTCACCTCGTTCTCGGAGGAGCTGGCGGACAGGAAGACCTCGCAGGCGTCGAAGAACTCGGTGTGAGAGTCCGAGAGCGAGACGATGCTGCGGTTGGACAGCTGCTGCTCCCGCCCCTTGGCCAGGTGGGCGTCAGGCTGCGAGGGGGGAGAAGGGGAGTCCCCGTGACCCTTCGCTGACAGTGCAGGGGGCTATGCCAGGGGACACCTGGAGGGCCTAAGCCCCCCACGGCGGGGCGGGTTTGATCCCTCCAGGGAAGCAGGAGCAGCAGGACTGGCTAGAAGGGGCAGCGCTAGAGACCCACCCCCCCAGAGAGGACTGGACAGCCATCTGCGGGGCGATTCAGTGCTGCACAGCTCCATCGATGGCCCCAGCATCAACCCACAGGCACCGCCCGCCATGGCATGAGAGGGAACAGGGGGGTGGGGGGCTCCCTCCGTCGTCCGATCCTGATTTCCACCGAGGGGCATGAATCCCCCCCCCACACCCCTCATTCCCTCCCCTCCCGCCCGCCCCCGAGGGCGCCTGACCTCGTCCGGGTGCAGCGAGGTGAACGAGTCGAGCGTGGCGTCGGAGGAGATGGAGAGGGAGTGGAAACGCCGCAGATACTCCGCATGGTCTGGGTTGTGCGAGGGAGCCTGGGCCGGGAGGAGACAAAGGAACGCTGAAGGGGGGGGGGGGGACGTTCCCAGGAGCCCGTCCCTTCCTCCCAGATGGCCCAGCACCCCCGCCGGGTCCTGCCAGGCTCTGCTGATCACGGGTGCACAGCGTAGCCTTCCCTGCCCCCAGCCGCCCTGCCGATGCAGGCGAGAGCTCAGTCACCCAGCCAGGCCTTGTACAGAGCCACCCAACGGTCCGTGCTTCCGGTCGCTACGGCCCCGGGCGGGATTCGAACCCGGGACCCAGAGCTTCTCCGTCTCGTTAGCTAGCGGGACCTCCATGGTGGCGGGTGCCTGGGGTGGAGGGGGAGCGCAGGATCTCCTACCCGGGGACACCTGCTCCAGCCCGGACCCCGGCAAACCCGATGCCTACAAGCGCCTGGGTCTTTGTCTCCCTCTAGCGGCTGCAGCCTCCTCCTTCAGCTCGAGCAGCAGCCACTCACACATCTCGGCCAGAGCGGCCGGGTTCGGGTCGCCACTCGCCACCCACCCAGGGGGCCGTGAGGCCGGGGGGCAAAGCTGGGATCGGCCCGCAGCTCCCCGCGGTGGCAGAGAGGGAGGGCGCAGCGCGTGGCCCACGCACACCCGGTGCCTTACCCCAGCCGCGGCTGCGTTCCTGGTGCCGCCCGCCCGGCGTTGCAAATCCAGCGCCCGCCGCGTCTCCTGGAGGCGATTCCTCTCCGCGGTCAGCACGGCCACCACGCTGCTGAGGGACCCGTGCACTAGAGAAGGGGTCGGGACGGGGGGCAGGGACGGACACAAGGTCAGGCTGCCCCCCCACGTTCGCCCAGCACTGAGCTTTGTCTCCCCCCAGTGGCTGGACCAGGTAAAGCGCTTTGCGCGTCTCCCCGGACGGCGGCTTGTGCCCTCTGAGCAACAGGTCCCATGGCCCGTCCCCACCCCCCACCCCCAACCCATCCCACCTTTCTGGGCCAGGATCCAGAAGCTCCTCTGCAGCTGGCTGTACTCCGGGGGGAGGCTGAAGGCCGGCTGGCTCTGGCTCGACTCCAGGTAGCGCGAGAGGTTGGGGACGGAGCCGTGCAGACGGCCCACCTGTGGGGGCACGGAGCGGGGGAGGGTTAGATCCCCACGGAGCACCCCCTTTCGTACATCGGCATGACCTCTGACCCCCCCCAAGGGGCTTAGCACAGTCCTCAGAGACCTCCCCCAACCCCAGCCACTAGGCCGCGCCTCTGCAGTGAATCTGGCTTGGGTGGGGCTCTCCCAGGAAGCCCTGACTCTGCTCCGCATGGGATCTGGGCTCTCGTGGCCACATCTTGGGGGTCTCATGCTGTGGCCTCCCCCAGCCCCCTCATTTGCCAGGGGACCTCCTTCTCCTATGGCCGGCTCCAGCCTCCCTCTGCCCTTCGAACCCAGCACCGCATGGGTCTGGGGAAAGTCGAAGCAGCAAGCCCCTCCTCCCACCAACGCTGGAGCCCTCCCCACAGCCCCGCTCACCCTGCCAATGGTGTCGTCTTTGGCAAAGCTCTGGGTGCACCAGATCCTGGTGGTTCGCTTCCCCTTTTTGGGTCTCTCTGCAGCTGCTGAGGTCTGTAACCAAGAGAGAGCATGAGACCCCCTGGCAAGAGGGGAAGGAACCACGGAGGGGGGGGGCCCAAGGGGCAGACTCAGGTGGCAGCGGTGCCCAGAGATTGCTCACTAGTGTGAAATGCAGCTGCCTCTGGGGTGAAACACAGGGCCTAGTAAACAGCCAGCGGTGCACAGGGTTCACTCACTAATGCGAAATGCAGCTGCCTCTGGAGTGAACCACAGGGCCCAGTTAACAGCCAGTGGCACCTGGCTAGTGAATCTGCATCCCTGCTGCCCTGCCCCACTCGCTGCCAACAGCCCATGGGAAGCTCAGACCCAGGCCATCCATATAGATGCCTTTGCACCTAGGACCCTGTGCAGAGCCCATCACCATGGATTCAGGGCACGATCCCTCCCCTGGGCTCCCCTTTGTGATCTGGGGCCTTCTCCGCCCTCAGCAATACGGGCCCTGATCTCAGCACTGCTCCGGCTGCCCGGCAGGGTATCCCTGACGCTGAGCTCCCTAAGGGGCCAGCACCGCCCCACAGGAAGGATCCAGCCCCCTCATTCCAGCCCTCACACCACCCCCAGTCACCTGGCTGTTGGAGATGAGGGGCGTGGACGGGATGCGGTGCAGGGTCTCCAGGCTCTGGAGCATCTTGTTCAGCTCCTGCAGCTTCCCCTGGCACTCGGAGAGCTCTGAGATGGGGGCGCAGATGGGGGCCAGGGATGGGGCCAGGGACAGAGAGAAACAGAGAAGCAGCCACGGTGAACGAGAGCAGGTGGGTGCCACACTCCCTGCCCCCATCGCTCGGGCAGGGGGACAGGGTGCCCAAAGGGCCTCTCAGGTCGGGTGCCACAGCCCCCCCATTCCACACCCCGGCCCCAGCCTTCCCGCCCCGCTCACCTGCCGAGCACCTATCCAGCCCCTCGCTGTCCTTCAGCCAGGCGTTCACCTTGTCCCGGGGGCTGGTCAGCGTGGACAGGGCCGGGGCGCCGTCCGACGGCAGGACGTGGTTCCGGGAGCCGTAGCCCTGGCGGACGCAGGGGTAGGGGAGTTAGGGGCGCTCCCTGGAGAAGACTCTGTCCATAGGGAGAGGGCGAGGCCCGGACGCCTGGGTTCCATCTCCCAAAGGGGCAGAGTCTCCCATGACCTCCCCCCACAGTCCCCTCCTGTGCTCCCAAAGCAGACGGGCAGCGCTCACCTGGGCGGGGGGCAGGACTCGCCCGGCCGGGCCCCCCGTGGGCGCAGGGCACTTGGGCTTCTCCGCCAGGCGGTGGGAGCACAGCTTGGCCACCCAGCTGGTAAAGAGCTCTTGGGATTTGATCTGCAGGAGGGGGAGACCCAGAGAGGAGGGGGAGAGACAGGACACCTGTCATGACCCATCCCCCATAGACATCCCCACTCCATAGCCCAGGCCTCCCCCCTCCCACCACCCCTCTCCCCCATCTGCCCCGTTCCCCCCCACCCTCTCTTTCCGTTCACCCCCGCGTCCCGTCTCCTCCCTCCCCCATCTCTCTCCCCATCTCGTCCCATCTCCTCCCTCCCGTACCCGCTCTCCCCGTGCCCAGGCCGGGCGCTCCGCTACCTTGAGGTGGTAGATGTTCTCCTCCGTGTCCAGGTCCACGCGCTGCGCTTTCCTGTTGATGGACATGACGGCCAGACGGACGTCGACGGAGCCGTGCAGCTTGCCCTTGAGGACCTGCAAGGGGCCGGGTTGCAGGCCCGGGTCAGCTGGGGTGCGAACGGGCACTGGGCAGTGCCCTTCCACCCCCGCGTCTCAGTGCACCGCTCGGCCCACCTGGATCGGGGGAAGGACGGTCCCCAGTGAGAGACCCCTTCCTAACCAGCCCCACTTGGGGCAGGGGGATGGTACTGAAATGAGGGCACGATCCATAGGGTTCCCTCTAAACACAGAGTCCTTGCAAGCCGGCTCCAGCACACCCACCCCAGGCCGACTGATCCTGGCCCCCGCCCAGAGGCCAGGACGGGCACCCAGCCCTGTGCCATACTCACATCCTGGCGCGTGGTGGCATATTTCAGGATCCCCTCCTCCAGCACAAAGTATCTCTGTGGGAGGAAGAGGAGAAGGCAACGAGGCTGAAGGAGGGAGGAGAGGGTGGGGACGCCAGGGGGCAGAGGACAGCAGGATCTGCCCCCAGGAGCCCAATTCACGTGCTGGATTCAAGGCGCCTAGAGGATGCCAAAGCACCTTCCAAACGACATCCCGGAATCACTTCCCCCAGCACTGAAATGCAGCCGCCTCTGGGGTGGAGCACAGGACCCAATTAACAGCCACACTGCCCACGGCTCACAGAGCCGCAAAATGCAGCCAGGCCTGGGCTGGAAGCTATTGAACAGCGCGTGGCAGTTTAGGACAGGAAGTGAAGGAGAATCGTGAAGCTGCAGGGGGAAATCCCCTGGAGACAGACTGTAACCACCCAAGCTGGGAGCTGACCAAGGAAACCAGGATCAACAAACGCCCCAGCATTAGCCAGACACCCTCCATCCCTGGGCTCTATGACGACGCAGGCAGGGCCTTGCTGGAGCACTCGATCAGCGCCGGCGTGGGGAAGAGCGCCCCCTGCTGGGGCCATGCCCTGAGTTTCCCTTCGCGGTCCCCCAGCTGAGGGCTGGCCCGGTCCCAGATGAGAGCAGAGCCCAGGACGAGGCGGCTGGGGATTGAGAGCTCGCCCCAGTTCCCTGCCCCACGAGGGGTGGCCCCCAGCTGCACTGCAAGGAGGCCGTGAAGCCACAGCGGGGTGCCGGGTTGCGGAAGGGGGGTGGTTTTCTATCCCCCGCCCCTTCGCCTTCTCACCTTATGCCAGCCTTTCAGAGGCCATTTCCTCTTCTTCAGCAGGTATCCTTCATGCCGCTCCAGCTCCTGGCCAGGCCCGATCCTGCCCCAGGGCTCGTCCACCACCTCCCAGCACTCACAGCCCTGCAGCACACGAGTGGGGGGTCTGACTGAGAACGGACAGGCCCCAACGCCGCCCCGCCGAGGGAGATAAGTCATATAGTAACCCCTGCGCTGCTCCCTCAGTTCCCCTAGGACGCGCACTCCTTGGCATGACCGGGCTGACGGACCATGATCTCTGTCTACACACACCGCCCAGGGCTGTGGGGGTACCAGCGCCGATCGGCACTAGGAAATGGCCGTGCCCTACTGCGGGGTGGGATAGCAGGGGGCTGGGTTCCCAATCAGACCTCTTCCCTGTCCTGCCTTTGCTCCAGCTTAAAGCAACATAGGCCCCGGAGAACATCCCTGGCTCCCAAGTCCCTGATGGGCAGCGTCAGACCCCTGGCGCAAACATGCCTCCTCGCTGGCTGGCCCTGGCTTTTGTGGGGCAGGGCACCTGGTTCTGGGGCGAGATCACCAGCCCTCCTCTTTCCCGCCCCCCTCCCGAGGCTCCCCCGGCCCAGCTCTGGTCCCGGGGGCAGGGAACGGTCTCCTGGGAGCGTCGGCGAGAGGGAGGGGAGATGCCGGACCTGGTGAGCGCTGCTGTGCTTGGAAGACACGGTGCTGTTGGACCTGGACGGCGCCGGCGCCCTCCGGGGGGAGGCCAGCTCCTTCTCGTGGCTGCCCATGGCCGGGGGTCCCTCTCGTGAATGGAACGGCCCTCGGTGTCAGGCCACCGCCTTCATCTCCAGCTCGGAGCCCCCCTGCGGGGAGAGAAACCAAAACCCGGCTTGTTACGGCCTGGGAGCGGTGCGGCCGCGGTGACACTGTGACCCGCTTCCTGGAGCTGCGGCTCTCATGAGAACGACAAGCAGGTTCCAGGCGGCGGGACAGACATCTCGATCCCAACCTGCACCCCCCTGCTATTCCAGCCCTCGAACCCGGCCCAGCTCTACTGATGCTCCTCACTCCCGACCCGCAGCCCCTTTCTGTTCCAGTCCAGTTCTGGAATTTGGCCTGGACACGGGAGCTAACACCCTGGCACTTACAAGAAGGGTGATGGGATCTTTAACACATCCAGGGACAAGGGGCTATTTGCAAATTTCTCATCCTGATCACTTAGGGCTCCGTGGAGTGGAAGCTAAAGCAGATGCAGGATCTCGCCTTCAGAGTTTAGCCAGCCAGGGGCCTTCCCTTCTGCCTCACTCTCATCTTGCCAAGAGGTCAGAACTCTGGACCTCTGGCCAGGGAAGCACGTACCCCGATGTACACTGCACATCCCGCCCAAACAATGATCACCCCTACACCCCCCCGGGACTTTTATTTTGCAAGCAGGAGCCTTTCCAAGGCTGGCTTTGGGCTAAAAGCCAGCTTATTCCCATGGAGACCACAAGATCCAGACAGTACTTGATATGAGCCATGTGGCCAAGCCAGCTCTGATCCGCTCAGCTCAGGGTTACGTGCAGTGCAGTGTCACCTGACTGCATTCATGGGGCCAGATCCCCAGCTGGGGTAAATCAGAACAGTTCCACGGTGGCAGATTTGCACTCGCTGAGGACCCTGCCCTTCGGCTTTTCCTTTTTTGCTCAGAAATGCAAGCGAGAGCTCCGAGGGGCTTCACTCTCCGTTGGAACGGCAGGTCACAGAAGAGACCCTTTCGGTCCCGTCTAGTCCAGGGCAGGCTTGTTCCTGACAACACTCCTGCCCCTCTGTCTTTTTTATTTATTTATTTATAATAGGAGATATACCAATCTCCTAGAACTGGAAGGGACCTTGAAAGGTCATCGAGTCCAGCCCCCTGCCTTCACTAGCAGGACCAATTTTTGCCCCAGATCCCTAAGTGGCCCCCTCAAGGATTGAACTCACAACCCTGGGTTTAGCAGGCCAATGCTCAAACCACTGAGCTATCCCCCCGTCTAGCTTTAAGGGTCCCTGGGGACAAAGCTTCCCCCACTTCCCCTGGCAGACTGTTCCACAGTCCTACAAGATCTCACCGCGACGCAGAAGGCTTGAGAAGCTGCATCTGCTTGGCACAACGTATGTAAGCTGCAGCCGAGCAACGGAACCATAGACTCATAGAATATCAGGGTTGGAAGGGACCTCAGGAGGTATCTAGTCCAACCCCCTGCTCAAAGCAGGACCAATTCCCAACTAAATCATCCCAGCCAGGGCTTTGTCAAGCCTGACCTTAAAAACCTCTAAGGAAGGAGATTCCACCACCTCCCTAGGTAACCCATTCCAGTGCTTCACCACTCTCTGAGTGAAAAAGTTTTTCCTAATATTCAACCTAAACCTCCCCCACTGCAACTTGAGACCATACCCTGGGCTAGGGGGAGATGCCGTTAGCTTATGGAAGCGTCTCCACGGTAGGAGGCATGGAATGGAAGTGCCAGAACTGGAGGCTCATCTAACTAGTGGAGACAACTGTGGAGAATACCCAGCAGGCCCCATGGTGATGCACAAAGCTCTGCAACTATCCTGGTGCAAAGGAAAGACAGTCAGACTAGTGAGAGGCCACTAGGGATCCATCAGGAACTCTTTAGTGACCTGAAAATCAAAAAGGGAATCCTACAAAGAGTAGGATCAACTTCTAGCCTCTCCTTTTTAGTAGGATCTACAGCCTAGTAGGATGTGGACAAATCGCAGCCTAAGGATGAATATAAACGAATGGCACAAGCATGTAGGCACAACAGCGAAAAGGCGAAGGCACAAGCTAAAAGTGTAACTCATCTAGGAGCATAAAAAACAAGAAGAAGAGGTTCTATAAATACATTAGGAGCAAGAGAATGCCAAAGGAAAGTGTAGGTCCTCTACTTAGCAGGGAAGGGGAGCTAATAGCGGATGGTGACATCAAGAAGGCTGAGGTGTTTAATACCTATTTTGCTTCAAAAAGAACAGGAGTACTTAGAGACTAACACATTTATTTGAGCATAAGCTTTCATGGGCTACAGCCCACTTCATCGGATGCATAGACTGGAACATCTAGTAAGGAGAGATATATATACACACATACAGAGCCCATGAAAAGGTGGGAGTTTCATCTTCTCTGTATGTATATATATGGCCTCACTATATGTTCCATTCTATGCATCCGATGAAGTGGGTTCTAACCCACGAAAGCTTATGCTCAGATAAATTCGTTAGTCTCTAAGGTGCCACAAGTCCTCCTGTTCTTTTTGCGGCTACAGACTAACACGGCTGCTACTCTGAAACCTGTTATTTTGCTTCAGTCTTCACTACAAAGATTAATTGTGAGCAGATACTGAATGCAGTTAACATTAACAAGGGGGCAGGAACTCAAGCCAGAAGGAGGAAAGAACGGGTAAAAGAACAGTTAGGTAAGTTAGATGTATTCAAGCCAGGAGGGCCTGATGAAATTCACCCCACACTACTTAAGGAACTAGCTGAAGCAAGCTCGGAAATGTTACCAAATATCGTTGCGAACTCATAGAGGACAGGGCGGGCCCCAGAAGATTAGAGAGGGCAAAGCTAGCGGAAGTCAAGAGGGGTTTGCGGGAGGACACCCCAGTGAGAGGACAGGCCCTCCTCAGCACAGAGGCTCAGCTGGTCCGATCTGGCCGTTGTCTCTCTCCCCTCCCACCCCCCTTTTCGGGCCAGGAGCTTTCGTCTCCTCCCCACGAGGCAGGACACAAGTGTCTAGAGCAGAGGTCGGCAGCCTTTCAGAAGTGGTGTGCCGAGTCTTCATTTAGTCACTCTAATGTAAGGTTTCACGTGCCAGTAACAGATTTTAACGTTTTTAGGAGGTCTCTTTCTATAAGTCTATAATATAGAACAAAACGATTGTTGTATGTAAAGTAAATAAGGTTTTTTAAATGTGTAAGAAGCTTCATTTAAAATTAAATTAAAACGCAGAGCCCCCCGGACCGGTGGCCAGGACCCGGGCAGTGTGAGTGCCACTGAAAATCAGCTCGCGCGCCGCCTTTGGCACGGGTGCCATAGGTTGCCTACCCTGGTCTAGAGCAGAGATACTCCGACCTCAGGGGGCCAGGAGTCAAATTAACATTACCCAAAAGAGCCCCAGTCCTGGGCATTTGTGGCGTCATTTACTATTTGAACACATAATTCTAACAGCAAGATAGACTGACCAAGGAGTCTACAAATGGTTAATAACAGAGGAAAAGCATCCTGATTGGTTAGGAGCTTAGATCGGTTAATAATTAAATCTCACAGGGTTTTAATATCCTGTGCTGCACAGAGCCGCAGAAGACACATTAAAGAACCCTAGCCTCAGTTTGAGTATTGCCGGTCTAGATGTATTGAGGGGTGGGGGGTTGCTTGCCTCTGAAGGAGGATCAGAGACAGCCGTGGCTGGAGACACCAGACAGGGGGGCCGGTGATCCTGTCTTAGCTGCCTGGCTGGCGTGTCCCGCTGACTTGCTCAGGGTCAGATTGGTTGCTGGATTTGGGGTTTGTATGAGATTTCCCCCCCCCCCCCGAGCAGATTGGCAGGGACCTCATGGGATGGATTCTCCTTCCTCTGCAGCGCAGGGCACCGGTCACCCACTAGGATCACCTGGGCATATCACACCAGAACAACTCCCTGCCATGGCAGGAGCCTTGGGCACAGGCTGCCACCAACCCTGTGGAGGCCCCTCAGTCTCTGCCTAGGCAGTTTAGTCTCCCAAGGATTGAAACGAGTTAGTCGAATTGAAGTCTTTGGATCGAATACAGGATGAACATTAATGGGTGTAGCTGTATGGAGGGTCAGACCAGATGCCTAATGGCCCCTTCTGACGGGGTGCGATGCCACACACGAGCGTACAGGTCCACAAGAACGGCCACGCCGGGTCAGACCAATGGGCCATCGAGCCCGGTGTCCTGTCTTCTGACAGCAGCCGGTGCCAGGTGCCCCACAGGGAATGAACAGAACAGGGCAATTGTCGAGTGATCCACCCCTGTCGTCCAGTCCCAGTGTCAGGCAGTCAGAGGCTATGGGACACCCAGAGAATGGGGTTGCGTCCCCTACCCGTCTTGGCTAATGGTCGCTGATGGTCCTGTCCTCCATGAATGGATCTCATTCTTTTTTGAACCCCGTTCTAGTTTTGGCCTTCACAACATCCCCTGGCAGTGAGTTCCACAGGTTGACTGTCCACCCAGCACTGACACCCCCGTTCCCCATGTCTCTGCCTCCTCACCCCTCATCCTCAGAGCCCGGCACCCCGCAGCTGACCCCATGCAGAAGAGATGGCAGATGTGGAGTTGTCCCCGCTCACCGGAGCGCTAGGACTCTCCCATCTGCTTCTCCCCATAACCCTCCTGCTCCCCTAGAAGCCACGACCCAGGGCACCCGGCAGGATCCCTGCTAACAACCCCGGCAGAGCCCAGGTGGGGACCTGGGGCAGAAGCAGGTCTGGTGAGGTTGAGGGAGCATGGTGGGGGAGGGGAAACGCAGCATGTGGCCCTCCCTGTCACCCTCCCTTGGCAAACAAATCTGTGTGTTTCTGCCAAGGGGGGTGGAATGGGTGGGAGGGCTTAACAGGGTTCTACACCTGCCTGTCCCGGATGCTATGACAACAGGGTCATTCCCAAGCCTCAGGAAGGTTTAACCCTTTCAGCACTGGGCATTTCTCAGCTTCCCCATCAGCGCGTAGGCCTCTGTGTTTATACCCATCTGCACCCAGAGATCCGGGGAATATACTACAGATGGGGGAAACTGAGGCACAGAGCAGGGAAGTGACCTGCCCAAGATCACACAGCCAGTGGGTGGTGGGAGTCAGAAATACAATCCAGGGTCCTGATTCTGGCAGCCATGACACACAATCCGTCCTTCCCAGACTGAAACAGAACCCAGGTCTCCTGACTCTCAGCTCTACTGCTGTCCTCTCCCAAAGCGGGGAAAGGAACCCAGGAGTCCTGACTCAAAGACCCCTGCTCTAGCCACTGCAGAACACTCCCCTTCCAGAGTGAGGAAAGGAACCCAGGAGTCCTGACTCAAAGTCCCCTGCTGCGACCCCTGCAGCATGCGCTGCCCCCCAGGAAAGCTGGAGCCAGTGTTCCAAATCCCCCCCCAGAATAAGCCCACAATGGGGAGTAGGAAAGATACAAAGGCAGCAAGTGTGGGCCCTGGACACCCTGTGGGTGCCACAAATGCCCCCCAAGGAGGATGGGGGCGGGGACTTGCTGGATGGACTGAACGGGTCCCTCCCACACTTCTGAGGACCTAGGGCCAAACTCTTCACCCACCCTGGGATCCTGCCTCCTCCAGCAGCTCCAAGCCCAGGCCAGGTCCTCTCAGCCGTCTCTCCAGGACACCGCGTTCTGCCTCCTCTGGTTGATCCCCTCTGATCACCCCCGACACCTACGTCAGCCCTCCCCCTCTACCAACGACCCCCTCCCGCTCCCAGCCCCGGGAAGCACCAGATGGAATGCCAGGCACAGCCCCCCACCATTGCCTGCTGCCCCCTCCGCCCCACACAGAGAGCTGCCGTGGCCCCAGACCCCCACCCCTCCTCGCCATCTCTCCTGGCCCACCACTCTTCCTTCCTCCACCCCCTCCCCGCTCCTCATTTGCACAACCTCCTCTCACCACTTTCAGTTCAATACCGGGAAGCAGCGTGAGATGTATGACAGCAGCACCCACAAGCCCCATTGTGCCAGGTGCTGCACGGAATAAGAGGCAGTCCCTGCCCCAAAGAGCTCACAGGCTGAATAGACACGGGTGGAAGGGGAAACTGAGGCCCAGAGCAGGGCTGTGACTTGCCCAGGGTCCCGCAGCAAGTCAGTGGCAGAGCTGGGAACAGAGCCCAGGACTCCCTGACTCCCACTGAAGTCAACAGGAGAACCCCCTAATCGCAGGGTCCCGGCATCAGGGGGACCAACACCTCCCCCCACCCAAAAAAATTTGTTATTAGCCACGCTCCATCTTTTATATCATCTGAAATCTCAGTCACCAAGACCCAGTACACACTGATCATAAACCCAGATGCAACTCCAACTGGAGGGAAACTGACATTTTCCAAGTAAAGTTCTGTTCACTACATTACTTTTTTTTTTAAATGTGATCTACCACGTGAAACATAAAAAGGAGAGTAAATACATATATAGCACGGCGACTGGCTCCGCACGGTCTGGGTCCCTGACTGGGGCTCCTTGGTGTTATGATAATACAAATAATAATAATAATACATTATATAGACAAACACCCACCCATCGTATAAATTCAGATGAGGCTAAAAAGTACCAAAGTCTCAGGCACTGAGTCTAATGGTTAGAGCAGAGACTGGGATCCAAGACTCCTGGGTGCTAGTCCTGGCTCTGGGAAGCAGTGGGGTCTAGTGCTTAGCGCAAAGGGCCTAAGGAACCAGGACTCCTGGGTTCTAATCCCAGCTCTGGGAGGAGAGTGTGTTTAGTAGTTAGAGCAGAGGTGTCTTGGAACCATATATATATTTACTCTCCCAGCTTTGCTACTAACCCACTGTCTCACCCACAAGTCACTCCCTTCCCCCCCGTGCCTCAGTTTCCCCCATCTGAAATAGGGATAACGATACTGACCCACCTCAGATGGGATTTTCAGTCTTGACTCCCCAACGCCCAGGAAGCACTTTGAGATCCTTAAGTAGAAAATGCTGGAGAAGGGCCCAGTGTCACTCTTACTCAGGGTGGAGAAAAACCACTACGAGTTCTTTTGCCTTTCTTCCAACGACAAGTGCAACTTCCCCTTGCCAGCTAAAGACCTGAGAGCTGCCAGGCAGCCGAGGTTCAGAGTGCAACCTCCATCCTCCCCCACTACCCCGCCTCATTCTGCTTCCTCAGTGTTTCCTACACGTGGCCACAAGTGACTCAGTACCTATGCAGGCAGCTCATGAGGGCAGATCCCCTTCTTTACCCTCCTACCTTGGGGGTGACCTGCTGCACTCAGCTGCCACATACCTCGTGGGCTGATAATCTGTGAATGGACCACAGGCCACAAAGTCCTGAGTGCCTGGCTCCGTACAGGCGGAGGGAGGGGGTGCTGGAATCAGGAAACGGGTGTTGTGTTGGGAATGTGCAAAGATGAGGGAGGACCTGCAAAGGGTTTAAGGGCAGCGGGGGAATGGCAGGGTATTGTTTTATATAAAGACCCACCAAAAATGAGGCTGAACCTGACAAGTCGAGACTAGACTGAGGGCTTTGGTTCCGGGACCAGGCACAAATCTGATTTGCCAAGTGGGTGCTGAAGGCCCAGATTGTGGGACCCGAGTGCTGGCCCTGAGCTGCTCTGAAAATCTGGCCCCACGGTCCCTTGTTGTTCTGATCTATCAGTCCTTCAGGGCCAGGATTGTCTCGTAGCCTGTGTTTGTCACACAAACAGCCACAAGGTGTGTGTGAATGAACCTGACGAGGCGTGCGCCATGGGGAGGTCCCGTCTCCCTCCACGCCCTGCCTGCCGCCTCAACGCTACCTATCAGATCTGCGTACCCACTCGGATGTCACCCACCGCTGCTGCTAAAAATACCTGAGACGTCTACGGTGCTTTTCAGCCCAGAGGGCTTTGCGAATGCACCCAAATGAAGCGTCTGAGCCTCGCTTCACCCAGGCATTCTGAAATGCAGCAGCTTCTGGGGTGGAACGCAGCGGCTGCTCAACAGTCACGCTGCCCCACAGTTTTAGGGCAGGAAGGGAAGGAGAAGGCTGTACCCAAGTGAAACTGCAGGAAGAATTTAAGGCCGCAGAATGCAACTGTAATTGGGCTGGACAGCAGGGCAACACCCCGGCCCAATAAGATGACTAATAATTGGCCCTTTGCATGTTCAAAACAGTCTCATCCTCCTTTAGGGCACTTCAGCCAGCATCCTTACCCCCACTTTACAGATGGAGGAAACTGAGGCAGGGGGAAAAAAAGAAGTGACTTGCCCAAGGCCATTCAGCAAAGTTAGTGGCAGAACTAGGAACAGAACCCAGGCGTCCTGGCTGCCTGTCCCCTGCTCTAACCCCTAGTCGGCACTGCCTTCCCCAGCTGAAAAGAGAACCCAGGAGTCCTGGCTGCCAGTCCCCTCACTGGGACAGCACCCAGCCCACCGGGGTCCCGGTCCCTGACGGGGGCTGCCAGTCGCTACCCGCCGCCTGTTACACACCGGACCCCCAGAGCCAGGGCCGGATCCCCAGAGCCCCTTCCTGGAGCGGGCTGGAGGGGGGACAGACCCCCGCCCATGCCAGCGCAGGGTCCGAGGAGACCCCCCCCGTGTCCAGCCCCCCATCCCCGAGCCTGGGCAGCTCCTGCGCCCCATTACCAGGGGCTCTGCTCCAGGCGGGACCCGGGGCTGGGGTGGGGGAGCCCGGGGTGCCGGAGACGCGAGGACCTGCCCCGGCTCGCTGCCCCCGGAGCGGGCAGGGGCCCGGATCCCAGCCGCCCCCCACCAGGGCACGGAGCAAGGGGGGCGCGGCCGGCCCCGCGGGGCGGCCCCTTACCTGGGCGTGCGGGGGGCAGCCCCAGCCCCGCGCCGGCCGCATCCGTGCCCAGCGCCGCCGCGGCTGGCGGCAGGAAGCCGGAACACGGAAGGCGGCGGCAGCGGCTCGCTCGCCCCTAATCCCCCCTCGCGCCTGCCGCGGCTCGGCTCTGCCCCCCTGCTCCGTGGAGGACTCGGGAGAGGGACCGGGACCGGGACCGGTCCAGCCTTCCCGGGCAGGGTCCTGTTCTCCAGCCGGGCGCTGCCCAGGCCGGTCGGGGAGGTCCCTGGGGAGTGTTGGGAGGGGAAGAGCAGCAGGGACTTCCCCAGAACCGACCGACCCAAACACGCACCTGGGGGCCACCGGCTCAGCAGAACCGACCCAAACACGCACCTGGGGGGGAGGCACCGGCTCAGCAGAACCGACCCAAACACGCACGGGGGGGGGGGCACCGGCTCAGCAGAACCGACCCAAACACGCACCTGGGTGGGAGGGAGGCACCGGCTCAGCAGAACCGACCCAAACACGCACTGGGGGGGGGGAGGCACCGGCTCAGCAGAACCGACCCAAACACGCACCTGGAGGGGGGGGCACCGGCTCAGCAGAACCGACCCAAACACGCACGGGGGGGGGAGGCACCGGCTCAGCAGAACCGACCCAAACACGCACCTGGGGGGCAGGCACCGGCTCAGCAGAACCGACCCGAACACGCACCTGGGGGGGAGGCACCCGCTCAGCAGAACCGACCCAAACACGCACCTGGGGGGGAGGCACCGGCTCAGCAGAACCGACCCAAACACGCACCTGGGGGGGAGGCACCGGCTCAGCAGAACCGACCCAAACACGCACGGGGGCGGAGGCACCGGCTCAGCAGAACCGACCCAAACACACACTTGACCTGGGCCAACACGGGATCAAGCGGGAACCCACCCAAACCCTGTCACCTGGGCCAGGAGCGGCTCACCAGGGCAGGCCCAAACACACCGCCACTCGAGGCAGTACCAGCTCAAGAGAATGGCCCCCAAAACAGGCTGTCAGCTGGGGTAACAAGGGTGGAACAAGTTTCAGAGGGGGGTAGCCGTGTTAGTCTGTATCAGCAAAAACAAGGAGGAGTCCTTGTAGCACCTTAGAGACTAACAAATGTATTTGGGCATCTGATGAAGTGGGTTTTAGCCCACGAAAGCTTATGCCCAAATAAATTTGTTAGTCTCTAAGGTGCCACAAGGGACAAACCGAATGTCTTGTCAGTTGCTCCATATTAACTGGCAGGATGAAATCAGCAAAAAGCATATTTGTGGCTGAACCCACCAACCACCTCCATGGTTCCGTTTGAGTGGCTGTCTTGATAGAGATGTTTTATTAGCATGAAAGAACAACGGGCATTTGCCAAGGAAGGCCTCTACAGGGCTGGCGACCATATGGGCACCACAAGCTTCAGTTGCATAAGATCACCAGCAAGGGACATAGCCACAGGAGAGTCGGCCAGATCATGTGAAGGACCTCGCTAGAGATGAGCCGGGCTGGCACTCCGTGTGCACAGAGGTTACGTCCCTTTTGGACTTGTCATGCTGGTCACCCTCATCACGGTGTCAGATTATCTCACAATTAACATAGCCCCCTAACACCCCTGTGGGGTAGGAATTGGGAAGGATAACACACACACACAAACCTCTGCCAATTTTACACAGTGGGAATGGAGGCTCAGCGATGTCAAGTGATGTCCCCAAGGCCACAGAAAACCACAGGAGCCAGGAATCGACTCTCACTTTAGTGCTTTAACCACATAGTCCTCCATCCCACTGGCACAATAGTTCCCAAGTCAAAGTCCTGCAGGCTGACAATGCTCAGCTGTTTAACTCCAGGGACTCCTGGCTTGAGAGCCCCCTGCTGATCTCAAAGACAGCAGAAAATGTCAAATTCTGGGCCAAAATCAAACTGACATAGTTTGGCCAAGAACCAAAATGTTTGTTTTGAAATGGTGCTGCGGTGCCTCTTGGGAGTTGTCGTTTGGGTGCCTCATACTCCCATTCACCTCTATAGGCTGGTCTCCCATGATGCATCACCATCTCCCCTCTTGGTGAGGGAAGGCAGTGCATCATGGGAGATGAAATCCAGCCAGGAAGTTCAGCTGACAGAGAATGGGAGTGTGAGGCACCTGAACCACAACTCCCAGGAGGCTTGGGGGCAGCTTTTCAGAATTTAAATATTTTGGATTTTGATCTTGTGCCAAAAAAGCTCAAAATTTTCCATGGGAAGAAAAAAAACACTTTTTACGGTGTTGAAAACCCAATTTTCTGCCCAAAAGCACAGAAAATGGTCACCCTTATCTCAACTGCTACAGCAGCACAAAGTAAAGTGGAGAGAACATTGGTCCCTCCAGGCAGATAAGACCCAAGCCTGTTGCGTTTCAGAGACCAGAGTTAATATCTTCAGCTATCTCCGGAAGGGAGTACGAAAGCACGGCAGGACCACAGCTGCAAGTGTAGAGATACAGAGTAGATGAAGCCACCGGAAGGAACTAAATTGCAGGGGCATAAAGGGGGATGGAGAATGAGGAATTTTGTTGATCCAATAGCTAAAACCAACCTCTGCTTCCAGCAGCTCTCTCTGTTCACCTGTCACTGGAAGAAAAAAGGAGCACAAAATGTACATGAAATCTATATTTTTTCCCCCATTTGCATCAACATTTTTCTTTGAACATATTTCAAGTTTTCATCAAAATAAACATAGAATGACCATTTTTTTTTTTACAAAACCCCTCTTTTAAAACAAAACCTCCCCCACCCCCCCGACACACCACCACCTCAGTGCAGATTTCAGAGCTGTTATCACTCAGATATTATGGAAAGAAAAAATCCAGTCAAATTGCAACTGGAGCACCAGCAGAAAACTCCACCAGCTAAGCCCAATGGTTGAAGAATTTCCACTTCAGTGCATGGTGCCAAGTATTTTCTCTCTCCCCCCCCCCCCTCCGAGTTGTAGCAGTGGGGCACCCATTGAACAAACTGAAAATGCAATGTCACTGTTGAGGTTTCCAGATCATGTGCCATCCAGTAGGGTCTTTCCTGGCCATATCAGATCAGTGGGAGAGGGGGTGGGAAATGGTCTACATCACTCTGATGGAGGCATGTCTGTGTTCTACAATCAACCAAAAAGGGTCATTAGCAGCACACAGTTTTTTCCTGTCTGCCATGCAGAGCAAAGGCATGAAGCAGACATTCTCCCCCCTTGAGAAGGGGACCGGGCTGCCCTCGAGTTCATTGTGCTTGGGACAGAGGTGTCACTGCTAGCCCCCTTTTGATCTCCTGCCAAGGTCACCAGGAGAAATCAGCCTCCCTATTGCTAATCAGGAGAGCACCACACTTGCTTGGACTTGGGTCATATATCAGGGAACAAGAGCCATGAGCAGCGAAGGGAATGGCCCCCCTCCAGACACCTATAGCAATGCCCAGGCTCAGGGATATCAAGTGATTTATGCTACGAGTGATAACAAAGGGAGCGAGACTGAAGCAGCCTGGGAGACGCAGAGGTCTACAGACCCCAGGGAGCATATCCAGGTACTCGTGAGAAGATGCAGCAGCTCCCTCCCAGGCAAAAGGATGGCCCTGCAGTTCTCAGGCAGGAAATGGAGGCAGAGAACTGGGTTCTGTTCCAGGCTCTGCCACATCCTGTTACCCTGAGCTAAGTATAACTCTGACATCAGTGTCGGTGGGAAGCTGAAAGATACAACACTCCACACACGCGCCACTGCTCGGTAGAGATCCCTCACGTCTCAGCTGCGCCTCTGTTTCCCCAGCAGACACCAATCCCCTGCCATCTTTAACATTGGTAAAGGGGCTTGAGATCCTTGGATGGAAGGTGCTGGAAAAGTCCAAAGACTATTACCCTCCTTAGCTCACTAAAGCTAAGACTGAACCCATTTACTGGACAGATTGGAAGAGGCGTTCGTGCATGTAACCACAGAGATCACCACCTGACATGCAGAGAGTTTGGTGCATCTCGGCAGCAGGAGCAGCTCAGATTAACATCAGACTTTGTTCTTTAGTCTCCCAGGAGACCTGTGAGATGCTCTGCCACCCAGGCTTCATCTACTGGGAGGAGGATTCCCTATGCCTGGAGTCTCAGCAGAGCCCAAGGACTGAGTTGGCAAAGGGACTGGATCTCCTTCTCCCTGCCTGCACTGGGCTGAGGATCAGGGAGGTCTGTGCTCTGCCTAAAGAACGCTTCAGGCCAGCATACTGCGGCACCAACACTACATTGGTCATATTGCAGCTGGAAGGGAAGCCACCAAAGAGGTCACATGGGGGGGGGGGGGGGGAAGAGAACAGCTTTGTAAAAATCCTAAGACCAAAGCCTCAGACAAAGACTCCCGCAGCCCAGACATTGTAGAAAATGTTTATTAACGAGTCCTCCCATTTCGCTCCCACAGCCGGGCTGGGGCCGGGCCTTGATGCTTTGCAAAGTTCAGTTCAACAGCACAGACGAAGGAGCTGTCCACAGGCGGCCGTTAACACCCACGCCAGAACTCGCTTTCGGGGAGTTTTTCCATCTCTGGAGGAGGCACAGGCAGTACTGTCACTGCTACTGCATGGCCCCCGTCCACACAACTTTGAGGCCAAAGCAACCAGAAAAAAAAAATAGGGGCCCTGGGCCAACAACAATTTAAATGGCAGTGCTGACAAGGCATTTTATACAGCAGGCCTGTAGACTGATGCCATCCACAGCCCTGCTTCAGCTAGGCACAAGTCCACTCACATCAGTGGTATTAGGCCAATATACATCAGGGCTAAAATCTCCACATCTTCAATTCCCCATCGCTACCCAGACCCTGCAAACACCAGCGAAGAGGATAGATTGGCTGCCACTTGACTACACTGTGAAGGCTATTTTGCGAACTTCCCTTCCTGCTAACGCAGGGCTGGGTTTGGTTTCAGACTCAGTGGAAAATCAGTGGCACTTGGAGGCAGGGAACTCAGCTCTTGGGTGGGGCAGGGTGCCTGCCCCTGCTCTTAGGAAGGCATTGGGCTGTAGTTCTCCTGTGCCGGACTGAAGCACAGATGAGGGAGAAGCAGGTTCTCCCCTGGGGAGGACAAGCAGGGGCTGCCAACCTGAGAAAAAATAACCATGATAGTCAAGCTCTCTACGGTTGGGCCCCATCTGAAAGAACAGAGCTGTTAGCCAAAGCCGAGCTCGTTTTCTTTTTCCCCCTCCTTTGTAAAATGTTTCCAACAAAAATAAGATTTGTCTTCAAATGTTTTCAGGAGTTAACTGAAGACTCCAAAATCTTTCACAGTTTAACAAGAACAGATGCCCCTTTCCTCCCCCAAGAAATTCTGTTTTGAAAAAAAAAAAAAAAAAAAAAAAAAGCCATTTTCCATCAGCAAAAATGTCTCCATAGAAAATGTTCATCCTTCTCTAGGGTTAAACACGGCTCAAGCCATGAAGGGGACGTTGACACAGCAGCTGGGAGATGGAATACCCTGCTGGGACAGACGTATGTGCATTAGCTCTACTCAAGCCAGCACCTAAAAATAGCAGGGTGGCCACAGGCACACAGGCTAGTCACAGGCGGCTACCTCGAGCCACGGCTGACACAGTGCTATATTTAGGGGGGAGCTTACACAGAGCTAACGTGTGTACATCTGCCCGCACTAGGAATTACACTTTCCAGCTGCTGTGAAGGCATATCCCTCCGTTCGGTGTCCCTAGCATAGCCTGCTGTTTCAGTGTCTTCTTCACTTCCTGTCTTAAACTGTAGAGGAGCGTTACTGTGTGTCATTAAACAGTTGGTGCCTTCCACCCTAGAGGTGGCTGCCTTTCAGTTCCCCTAACTGAGAGAGGGACTCTGAATTTCCCCATGTGCTTTCTGGTCCCCCCAGAGCCCAGTGATTCTCACTGCTGGATTGGTGGTGGTTGGAAAGCATGCAGTACAACCACCATCTGCTCCACTCCCCACATCGCAGAACAATCCTTCCCACTGTGGAAGACTCGGGATGATCCATCAGTTGCATTACCAACTGACCAGAGCAGGTTATACAGAAAGCGAAGGGAGGAATAGCTTCACATATCCAGGCTGAGAAAGGAGGACTGGACCTACCTTGCAGACTCCACCCCCAAACACAGCAGACTCCACCCCCAAACAGTAGCACATTCCATTGGCACCAGTCTGACAGGTTAGTCCCCTAGGATCTTTTTCCTGCTAATTCTGTTGTTGGCGTAGGCAGGTGATTGGCCTCTCCCACTAATCCACACCCACCTGAGATGAAACCTGGCAGCTCCCTGCTATAAGTCTCTATGTACAGGATGTGGTTAATAAACAGAGTGCCGGGGAACTGGCATCAAAGGCCCGCAGAACTCCTGGCAGGCTCCAACTCAGCCTGGCCTTCCCCTGCCTTCCCAGTCTCCCCAGCTCCGCTACTTTGCTGTTTGATGTACTGATCCAGCAAAGCCGTGAGGTGCACGGAGCTGTGCTGCAGGAGACCACACGTCTGGGACGCCATGAGAGAGAGAGTGCCCACCACTTGCCCCTGGGTGATTTCCATAGTGGGCAGCTTGGAGTAGTTTATGACCCCCTGGTTGCTTAGGATGGTGTTGTCAACGCAGGCACCTGAAAGACAAGAGAGGAGCAGACACGGCTGAGTGCAAGATACTGGCTACGATGCAAAAGCAGGAAAGAGCCAGGGATCTTTTATTTCCAATAGGTGCGCTAGGGAGGTGCTTGGTTATGGGAGTTTAATGCTGGTGACAGCTGCTGGATTTACAGCCCTGGAGACCATGATGCCTTCTTTGCAGAGGAGGAAGGAAAAAGATTATATGATTTGCTTGAGATCAGGCAACAAATCAGTGGCAGAGTCAGAAAAAGAACGCAGGAGTTCCTGGCTCCTAGCCCTGCGCTTAGTTCAGCAGACAGACCCTAGAAAGGAAGAGGTAGCAGCAGCGTGAGCTTCCCTGCCAAAGTGACTCAGACCTGGCTTGAAGGGGCCACTTCAAGGGGAGTGTGATCCTGGTCTCTAACTCTGCCAGCAAAGTGGGGGAGAAGGAGCATGCTAATGTGATGTGAGCACCTGCACTCAGACCAATTCATCCCCCTGGCAGTCATGAGGTGGTCAAGGCTTCGGATGGCTCCCATCCTAGACTGAATTTCAATCAGTGACCTAAAGAGCTCCAGCCTCTTCAGCCGTCCAGGAAACAGCTCCACATGCCCAGCTAAGCATCGCTGTTTGTGAGCCTGGTTCAAAGTTATTTTCTTCTCTGGAGACTTCTTTGTACAGTCACTGGTCCATGAGACCCAAGGAGCAATTCCTCCAGCCTTCTGCCATCAGGGAGCTGCACCAGCCGGGCTGCCACTGGACTGAGTTAACACAAACTCCTCTTGCACACGCTGGGGACTGAGGGCAAAGCATGCTTGGGCCAACCACCTAGAGACAGAAACTTTCCCCTCGCAGATGCACCCAGAGGTAGTGTGGGCCACAGGCACCGAACTACCAGGCAGGACACAGGTTCTATCACCAGCCCTGGCAGCAGTATGGCATCACTCTGAGTAAACTGTTTTCCCTCGGTCTGTTTACTCCACCCACCCTTTCTCTTTTGTTCAGAAACTCTTTGAGGCCGGGGCGGCCTCTCACTAAGTGTAACTACAGCACCTAGCGCGAAAGGGCCCTGACATCAGTTAGTGCCTTTAGACACCCGTGTAATATAAGTAACAATATCTGATGCTCTCCAAGCAGGTTGTTCCAACAGGGAGAATCCTTACCTAGGAGGTTTATCTGTGGCACGTTCTTCAGTATTCGCAACATTTCCTTCACCTTGATTTCTGGGCTCACTAACATGAGATTGCAGCCCACAAAGAGAGGCAGGAGGTTCTTGTATTTGGATACTGACAGGTAGGGTCTCACAATCTGAAAGTGGGAGGCGAACGGTAAGTGAGGGAAGGAAGAGAGAGAGATCACAATTTATCACAAAAAGGCTGAAGCTGTCTTCAAGGTACCACAGGGACAGTCATTTCAGGAGTCCCATATTCAAATTAAGCCCTTTATCTGCCCAGATGAGAACAGACCTGGGCCCTCCCCGAGATCTGAGACCAGCAGATTCCAGACACCCTCTAACCGGATTTTTCAGCACAAAACCACCTTGAAATTGGATTCATTTAGCCCAAGTGGCCAGCACCATCAGTTCCCCAGTAGCCAGGTGTTTTTCTGACATTCCCTCTGCAGTGCTCACAGTCCCTACAGGAAGAGGCAGAGGAGGGAACGCTTACATCCTCCAGTAAGTGAATGACGAGATCGTGTGCTGACGGCTGCTTAGGCGCCTCACCTAGCACTGAAATGCAGAAGCCCGTTTAGTGGGGAAGGCCAGAATGACCATGTTATACTTGTGTGCAGTGCACTTCGCTTGAAAACAACTGCATTCAGAACCAGGTGGGGAACGAGTCCGAAACCCTCCATGTTTTGGGACCCAGCTGCCTCAGATCTCCTCACTCCCTATCAAACATCAAGAGGGCCAAGCTAGACGTTGAGCTGTGGACAAGGCACTGCAGTGCAAGGTCCCTGGCTGTGGAACATGCTCCCTCTAGTGGTACATCTTCAGGACAATGGAAGGTTCATCTTTTTTGGCCAACCATTCATTTGCCTTAGAAACCAACCTCCACAATCTTAGCCCATCTGGTGCTTTGATGTAGACAGAACTTAACTCCATATGAGGCTTTTTTTAAAAATACATGTAACAAACCCAGATACCACAACAAAGGGCGCACAATAACCTTCATCCTCCCCCTTTTTTTGGCAATCTTGGGGCACAAACACGCACTGGCTTTGCTGCACCCCCTTAATAACTAAACCTCGCTCCAATAGGAGCAGCCTGCCGCATTGGATTTAGCTGCCAGGCAGCGCTGACTGTACCTCATTAGGGAAGAACTTGACATGGATGTTGTGCTTCCTGAGGCGGTGTTTCATGAGCAGCATTTCCTCGCTGGGCGTAAAGTTGTGCTGACACACGGCGATCATTTTACTGTCCCGGAACGTCTCCGTCACTTGCCAGCGTAACAGCTTTGCATAGCCATTCTCCTGGGAGAGGGAGAGCCATATATATTTTTTAAACACACAACTGTCAAAGTCTAGATCTGGGGGGGAACCTGGTGCCACCTTGAAGCCTGTGCAGAGAGCAGTTAAGCAGAAGAACTCTGCTTTTATAGAGCTCCAGTCATCCAAGAACCTCAAAGTGCTTCCCAGAGGTGGGCACCATCCCCCGTTTACAGATGGGAGAACTGAGACACAGAGATTCAGTGACTGGCCCATGGTCACGCACAGGGTAAGTGGCAGGGCCAGGAATAGAACCAAGGAATTCAGACTCCCTATTTCCCGTTTTAGCTACTAGCCCACAGTACCATCTGAACTAGGGGTCGGATCCCGCACCCACTGATATCAACAGGCCATTAACTTAGCGAGGAGCTGGACTGGGTCCTTCACAAATGAAGAGCCAAGACAGGAAAGAGCAGAATACAAAGGTTGAAGAGGCCAGCTCTGGGGAGACAGCATGGGCATAACGCCTGATCTGAGAGATGCCAAACATCTCCAGCTCATACATGCTTCAGCAGGCGTGACTGGGATGCCCAGCACCACTGATGAATCAGGCACGCAGTGAACAGAAGGGCTAATCAGACCTTAAAGCTGAAGGGATGTAGAAATGCTGAGAAATATAGGAGACAGGGCTCACTCAGAGCCTCTATCACTCAAGAGGCTGATAGGAAAAAAACAACAACAACAGAGCAACAAAAAGGAAGTCCAGACCCAACAGCAGCAAGGATAAGAAAAGGAATACCAACTATAACCCGAGAAGGTTTCCTAGAGCCACGAATCCCCAGCGAATAATCGGAGCCTGCAAGGTTGTGTCTACCTTGCATCTGGGAATAAGCCTCCCAGCCCGGGTCCAGAGACTTGGGTTAGCAGGGCTCAAGCTAGAACGCTAACAATAGCTACGTAGGCTGGAGCTTAGGGTCTCAAGCCTGGGGGCACTGTGGGCTCGAGAGTCCGAGACGCAACATCAAAGCATCATCTACGCAGCTATTTTTAGCCCACAAGGGTAAGCCCAACTAACAAGCATCTCAACCTGGGCTGGGAGCCTTACCTCCGTGACTGCTTTGATGCGGGGAGCGATGCACTTCTCCGGTTTGGGAGCAATGTACTCCGTCACCGCCATCAGTTTCTGCCGCTCAAAGTGCATCGCCTTCCAGTGACGAGTGACCGACTTGGCATGGCGGACGATCTGCAGGGTGGGCAGCCAGCCTGGTGCAGGGAGGAAAAAAGAACGACGTAGTTAAAACACACCTGAGCCCCTGGGCCGGTGATCCCAAGGTGGAGCATGACCTGGGATGTCTAACAGGACCCCCCCCCCCCCCCCATAAGGGATAAGTTCAGCCTGGCCCTGCCACTATAGGCTGCAGAGGCGTTTCTGTAACTGACCAGCCCAAGAGGCAAAGTTCTGACCCGGATCTGAAATTTGGGAGCAGGGGGGCACGCAGGGGTCACGTGTGGGTCTGAAGCTCGGGACCCACCGCAGCTATAAGCGTGAAATGCCAAGTTTGGTGTGTTTGGATTTGCAGGGGGAGGGGATGGGAAAGGGGGGGGGTCAGCCCAGACTCATCTCAAGCCCAGACCCAGCAACTCCTCAGGGGCAGGGTCCCCTCAACCCCCACGGGGGCTCCTGGGATAGAGTCCCCCATGGGGGGGGCAGCCACTGGGGCTTGGGGGGAGGGGCTGTCAGAGGAGCGAGGGGAGTTGCTAGGAGCCCCGCGGGGAGGGTCCGTACCCGTCCTGCAGGGACCCCGACAGCACAAAGCCGCAGCCGCCATCTTAGCCGGGAAGAAGCCGAAGGGGGTTGTGGGAAGCTGGAGGACCGCTCCCCGCGCGGGGCCGGGCGGGGGGAGTTAAAGCGGCCGGACGCGCGAGGCGAGGCTGCCAGCGCCCTCCCGGCCGGCAGGGGGAGCCCGCCCCTGGGAACCCCGGAAGCGCCTGTCTCCTAGCAACGGGGACGCGCTGGGTGTATCGCTGCCACCTGCCCGACCCTTCCCGGGGATCCCCCCTGCGCAGGCCCTGCCCCCCCCGCCCCTTCCCGGGGATCCCCCCTGCGCAGGCCCTGCCCCCCCGCCCCTTCCCGGGGACCCCCCCAGTGCAGGCCCTGCCCCCCCCGCCCCTTCCCGGGGACCCCAGTGCAGGCCCTGCCCCCGCCCCTTCCCGGGGACCCCCAGTGCAGGCCCTGCCCCCGCCCCTTCCCGGGGATCCCCCCCAACCCAGGCTCTGTCCCCCGCTCTGCCCCCCCAGTCCCTTCCTGGGGATCCCCCAGCCCAGGCTCTGCCCCCCCAGCCCAGGCTCTGGCCCCCTGGCCTTTCCTGGTGGCTCCTACCTCAGGTCCCTGTCCCCCCAGCCCTGCCTTCACACAGAGAGGCAGAGTTACCCTGAGCAGCTCTCCCCCCTTCCCCTCCCCATCCTCACATCCCCGTTCCTATGACTGTGGCCTGCTGAGTTGGGGACTGGGGTACAGGGGCCACGTGTCCCCTCCCTCTCCAGGCTGGCGAACCCACCGGAGGCCATGTCCAGGGGTGAGTGATCCATGCAATGGGATCTCCCACTGCAGCAGAGCACCGTTGCCCTCGAGGGTGGGGCTGTGGGTGAGGGGAGGTTGCATGCAGGGGTGCAGATGGGAGGGTGGGGTCAGCGTGGAACCCCCCCATATCTAGCACTGTCAGGAGTTTTTCACTGTGTTTAACCAAGGCCTGCACCCAGTGCAGTCCAAGACCGAACTCCCATTGACATTGCTGAGAGCAGGATCAGGGGCCCCAAGTGAATGTGGATCCCCCTGTGTTTGCTTCCAGACCTTCAGCAGACTCCCGCAGAGGAAGGGAGGAGCATCACTGACTCTCTCATCGCCCAGAGAAACCTGTCCTGGCCAGCAGAAAAAGAGACCCCAGAGAGCATGTGAGTGTCTGATCGCTGCTGAAATGGGATGTCAGGGATCAAAGAAGGGGAGTCCCTTGAATTGAGGAATGGGTGGGCACCCTAGAACCTAGCAGATGGGAAGGGAGATGTAATGATACTCCCTAGCTCTTACATAGCACTTTTCATCAGTAGATTGCAAAGGATTTTTCAAAGGACGTCAGTATTCTTATCCTCCTTTTACAGATGGGGAAACTGAGGCACAGAGGTAGTGACTTGAGACACACACAGTAATGGGAGATCACCCTAATTACTAAGCACATCTGATTGCTTTGCTCCTGCCATGACCCAGCAGGTCTGTGAAAATAAAGTTGTAGCTTTATTAAAGGGAACTGAACATTGCTTTCCCAGCAGTCTGCGATCCTTCATTGTGGAGGGGCTCCCGGAAGGATCTCATTTGCTCTTGGATTCCAGCAACACCCGCAATTTGGCTACACAAAATTGTTCTGAATGTCTTTCTCCATAGATCCAAGGCCTTGGCATCTCTGCTCACCATCCGCTTGGACAGGGAGAACATTTGCGCTATCAGCAACCTGCAGGGTCTGAGAGAGGTCCGCAGTCTCTACCTGCAAGAGGTAAAGTGCTCAGCGTGTTCTTTAACATGATCTGTCTCTCAGGCTGGGAGATAGCACCCCTTGGAGATGAGCTCTGGTTTTTCACAGCAGCCAAACTTCGCACACCACAGTAAATTCCACTATAAGCAAGAACATACTTTGGCTTTGAAATAAGATCAGACTCTTTCCTCTGGCAAGCAGTTTCTTGAGAATGCTTTGTGTTGGGAAGGGACACCCTGAGGGTGATAAACAGAGACAATGGCAGGTGTGTTAGGCCCAGATTTTATTTTAAGTATGTACTATTAATAGAAAAGTTTGAGATATAAAAAAAAAAATCACTGAACACGGTTTTGTGTTTTGATTTAAACATTTCCCTACAGCAACAGCCACCTAACCATCACCGCCTTGTGCCAGGCGTTGAGAGCCAGAAAGTGAATATAGCCAGAAAGACACAATTAACAAAAGTCAGAATGACTAGGGACCTTCCACTCTGAGAGACAAGTGACCCCAAAAAAATAAACGAATGACCTAAAACCAAGGAAAAGCAAATCTGATCTTTACTTCTTTTGCTTTTGATTATTTAAGTTATGGAAGAAGAATCAGGAATTTAACCATCTAAGTAACACCGATAAGAACATTTCAAGTTTTAAAAATCTGCCTTTTAAATTGACCTTTAAAAGAGCCCCTTTTGGATTAATAAATAACGGACTGGTGCTCTGGCTTCAGCCACGTGGCAAGTCGAGCTAAGACCATCTACATGTAGGCTCCGTGCCTGCAATGGGATCCCTGTGTGCAGCCCCCTGCAGAGCCCCTTGATTTGGTGATCCATTTGTGCAGCTCTGACTGCAGGATTGGGGTCTTGGGGCTGGTCTGCACTGGGATCTTACATCGGTTTAGCTTCATCTTTCTGAGGTGTGAAAAATCCACCCTCTGGGAGATGAAGCTATGCAGACCCAATCCCTGGTGGAGACAGTGCTAGGTCAATGGAAGAATTCTTCTGTCAAGCTAGCTTCCTCTCAGGGAGGTGGAGTACAGCAGTGTCTACACTGAAGCACTACAATGATCGGCTGCAGAGCTGCCATGGCAGGTTAGGTGTAGACTTACCCTTAAACTCCTATCCTGCAAATCTGCACATGAAACTCTTACATGTGCCTTATGGAACTCAGCTGAGCTACCTCCCTGAGGAAAGCTGCACATGCGCGTAAAGGCTTGCAGGGGCTGAGTGATTCCTATGTAAAGGTTCCTTGTTTGGGAACTGGGAAAATCTAACCTGATTAACACTCAGCCACCTCACGTGTGTGTTTCACGCCTTATCATCTTGACTGGAGAGTCTGCTCCCTTAGTCTGATTTTTGGCAAGTTCTTCTTTCCTTTATATTCCCCCCCACCCCTGCTTCTTATAAATCTGAGAACTGTTTCCCTGAAGGAAGCATGCTGTGGAAGAGCCAGCACAGGACTACGACTCGGGGAGTTCTGCGTTATAATCTCAGCCTTGCCCCTTATTTGCTTTGTGACCGTGAACAAGTATCTCGCTACCTCAGTTTCCCTCATCTGTAAAATAATACTTGCCCAGCTAACTGTCGGGGGAGCCCCCAGGTCTAGTTAATATTTGTTCAGCGCTGCGAACACGTGACGTGCCATTGTTCATTTTCATTTAGTCAAGAAATCATTTAATTTTTCAGAACCAAATTGAGACCATTGAGAATCTCAGCTGCCTTCCCAACCTCTGGTAAGTAGGGCTCTTAATGACACGATTCACTGTACCGAGAGCGTGTGTAAACAGCAGCCGTTGCACTGCAGCTGTAGTGGGGGGTGAATTTCCCAAATGCGGGCGTGGCAATCAGAAGACACCACCGGCTTTTCCTCAGGGAGGAGGATTGGGTGTCGTTAGTGACATCAGCAACCTCATGGCAGTTTAACCCTAAGAACTTGGCCCCGGTTCTCTGGCACACAGGACTTTGCCCTCCGGTTTTAAGTTTTCAGGCACAAATCCAAAGTAAATGCTTCTGCTTTAGAGACACGGCTGTCTCTGTCTTTTGGCCCCCTTTCATTCCCACTGAAGGCAACGGCAGGTTTGCCATTGAGTTCAGCACGAATTGGAGCAGGTCCTTTGAGATCAGCACAAGCTCTGTCTCACCTCACACAAGAGCACAATGCAGGTTTGATCAGATATAGTCCCCGCTGCGGAAGTCCCCAGCCTCTGAGGTTCTCCTTTGCATTCACTGATGCAGCTTCTTCCACCTCACCCCACCCCTCCTGCCCTGCAGGTTCCTCTCGCTGGCTGGGAACCGTGTCCGGGTAGTGGAGAACCTCCGGGACCTGTGGCAACTGCAGTTCCTGGACCTGTCGCAGAACCGGATCGAGACACTGGACCCTGGTAGGAGCGGTGCAGGCAGCAGCCTCTGCTGGACAGGCTCAGACACATGCAGTTGGCAGCTCTTCCGTGCCTTCTCCTGCCTATTCCTCATTGCTCTTAACATGCCTTGAGGGCGGATCCATCGTGGAATGTTGCCGTTCTCGATAACTGGGCACATCCCTAGCCTTGTCCAGCCAAGGTGCCAAAGCAGGAATAAACCAAGACTCCCACCCTGTACGCTGGAATGGTATTATCATATCACCATGTACAAGGTTGAGATCACACAGTGAATCCATGGCAGACCTGGGAATCGGACCCAGGAGTCCTGATTACCGCTGCCCTGCTCTCACCACTAATACACTCTCCCTCCCAGACTCAGAACAGGATCCAGGAGTTCTGCTTACCAGTGTCCTGTGGTAACCACTAGACCACACTCCCATTTCTTTCCCTAATGAGTCTCTTTTCCATTTGACAAATATTTTCCTCCTCTGTGAGAGCAGCAGCCATTCTTGTCTTGCCTTTGGTTAACTCCCTCTTTTGTGCACCACACATGGCAACAACACGAGCAGCGATACGCACCGATGTGGGGAAAAACACATGCCGATCGGCCAGGGAGCTCACGCCAGTGTCTCCTGCCAAAAGAGCAGCTTCTTTAAAAAGCAAGAACGGTGTGTTCGAGTGAAGGAATTCTTTATGCTGTTGTGAATCCAGCTAACATGCAACATCACATTCCAACAGTCCTACGACGTAGTCTGGCCTTGGCTGGGTTTCTAAGCTACAGCCCAATAAGCCGTCACGTTTTTCCATGCAACCCCAGGGCCTCGTTTACATTTTGTGTCCTCGTTAAAGCTCTGATTCAGCAGAGCACCAAAGCATGTGTTTTAAGTCCCATGGACTTCAATGAACCTGAACACGTACTTTGCTGAATCAGAGCTTAAAGTTTCTTTTCAGTTTCATTTGGGCAGGAAGCAGGTAAGAGACGGCCATGGCCAATAGCGTGTCCTTCTAATTCTCAGGCACGGTAGCCACTTCCCATGCACTCTGCTTTTCAAAAACAAAGCTCCACGCAGATTAATGACAAATCCATCTGGGTGTTCCCAGGGCAAAGTGCAGAATGAAACACTCTCCAGGCAGGAAGCTATTCTACAATTTGTCTCTTCCATCCAGAGCAGGCCTCTAGTAATATGCACCGATGTGGGACAATAACATGCAGATCAGCCTCTGATTTGTGGCGGGGAGAAATGAGCAAGGGAACCTGGGTTTTTAAAGCTTAACAATGTAGTAGCAGGATACGGGAATCAGGACTCCTGGGTTCTATTACACAATCACGCTGTGATTTTTTGAGAGAGTCACCCCTATGCCTCAGTTTCCCCCGCTGTGAAAGGGAATTGATACTCCCCTACCTCCAGGAGGTATTGTGAGGCTTCATTAATGCTTGTAAAGTGCTCCAGAGCAGAGAGGGGTGGAGGGGTTTCAGTGGACCTGCAGCCTAACAGCTCATCCACTTACTTAGCAGCCAGAGCTCAGATTTGCTCCCTCACCTTTCTTCCCTTTGGTCTGTGCAGATGAGCTGCCCTGGACCCTCCGCATCCTGAACTTATCGGGAAACAGGTGCACCCACCAGAATGGCTACAGGTGAGAGTGTGCGAAATCTCCCCTCCATTGAGTCTCATGGGCCCAGCTCCTCAAAGATGACTCCAGTGGGAGTTAAGCACCTAATTACCTTTGAGGATCCAGACCCAAGCACCTAATCCTGCTTCTCTTACATAAGTGTGTCTGGTGCAGGCTGGGGGTTGCTAAACAGGCTCATGCTAGCTCTGTCCTTTCAATGGGAGCCCCTCTAAGGATACACTTAAGCACCACAAGGAGTGGGGTTATTTAGATAGGCCCAGATCTACTGAGCTATTTAGGCTTCAAACTGCTGCTGAAATCAGTGGAAGTCTGGAGCCTAAATACTTTGGAGCATGTGAGCCACAGTACCCAGAGTGGAGGGCAAGACTGTGCCCCCAAAGGGTTCCCCCATACCGAGATGCAGGGGCAAGGGAGGTGATGAACAAACCCAGGGCTTGAGTGGCGACAGCTGGCGAGCAGCTCCTTCCTTCCATGAGTTGTTTGTTTTTTGTGTTTCTATCCAAATGCAAATAGCCTCTTCCTGCCCTGGGCTCTGAGGTCGTTTGACCTTTGCCTCACCCTGCCCTGCATTAATATTTACAGCCCCCGGTTCTGCATCTCTCAGTTAACCCTTCTCCCCTTTGGTTTGCGCCACCTGCACCTGGGCTGCTGCTCTGCCTTCCAGCAAGTTGAGATCTTTAAAGGCTTCCCTGCACCCAGCGGTGGCCAGCTGTTGAGGGTGCCCCCTAGAGCAGCTCCCATGTCAGAGCTGGGGGAGGTGGTGGCAGTTTCCTATGTCAGTTCTGACCCAGTGCCTCGTGTTGGTGCTAGGAGGGGCTATATCTCCATCTTACCCTCTCCAGGTCACTAAAGACCCCATGGCGTATCTTGGGAGCCCCGGACATTAAATGGGTGTCCTCCCTAAACGCCAACTTGAGTAATTCCTTTCGGCCTCCCTAAATTCTTCCCCATCTGCAATTTCAACTGGATAGCAGAATTGTCCCTTTCTGCCCAAACCTGTTATATGGAGTTATCCCTGTTCACTGCTGTGCTCCACCCCAGAGGTAGCTGCATTGCAGCAACACTTAGCATGAGCGTGTGTGTGTGGTCAAAGCACTTTGGGATCCTCGGTGTTGGAAGGCACAATATCTTTTTGGTCCTTCCAGAGAGTTGGTGCTCGCGGCCTTGCCCCATCTCATGAAGTTGGACACCCAGCTTGTCCCCAGCTGGAGGGACCCTGACCCAGCGGAGGAGGAGGAGGGAGCTTCTGATGACAGTGGCTCTGAGGAAGATGATGATGTCCCTGAGCTGACTGATCCTTTCTGTGCAGACAAAGGTGATCAAGCTGCTGCTGTCAGCTGTATGACCAGATTCTGCTCTTGGTACATGAGTAAATCCAGATGAAGTCACCTGTGCCTGGATTTGCACAGGCATGACTGCAGGGTTGGGCTGTGTGCGTGAATACCAGTGCTGGTGAAGGGGCTGATCTGACAGTCCTCACCTTCCAGAGATGGGGGAAAAACCCTCTGCTCTGCAGCACTTCTCAGGATCCTAGCTGAGGGCTGCACACACCATGTTCCCACATCACCACCAGGGGGACGCTGTGCCGTAACACACAGGAGCCAGTGTAATGAGCCTGCCCCACATGCTGGTCTGCTGGCTGCAGAGGGGGATTGCTCTAACTTTTCCCACTCTCCTCCCGCCCCCCGCAGAGTTCTTTGCGGGTCTCCGGCAGGAGCTGGCTGGCCGCTCACAGAGGAGGCAGCAGGAGGCGCTGAGCGAACACCAGGCCCGGCTGGAGGAGCTCACAGAGCGACAGAGACTGATGCAGCCGCCAGGAGATCTGGGCCCAGGAAGCCGGGAGGGCCCAGCGGAGGAGGGAGCTGCAGGAGGGAGATCGCCAGCCCCATGGCTGCTTGAGCCGCCCGCCAACCCCAAGTCCGGATCTCGGCTGCTTTCTCTACCGATGGCAGGAGGCTCTACGAGGTCTGGCACCCCACGCACTGGCGGGCAGAGCAAGCACGGGAGTGGGGCCCGCCTCAGGCCCCCGAAAGGGGAGGCTTCTCCCACAGTTAAAACTGCAGCCAGAGCAGCAAAGAAGTGACTGCAGCCCAGCCAGCCCCCGCTGCAAAGGCACATGGGGGACTGACCGCGCCGGCCTGGACAAAACAGCACAGTGGCGCTTGCGACTGAAATGTAAAACCTCTTTATTCCACCTCAGTCTGTCTGCCTGTGGGCTTCTGTCCTGTGCTCCCTGGCGAGGGTGGGGTTAGCCCTGCACAGCATCCCAGCTCTGTACAGGACACGTAGGTGGGAATCATCCCCCTGCTATGGAAGGGGAAAGTGTCTCAAACGAGGTCCCTAGGTGAGTCTGAGAGAACCCAGCTGTCCTGTGCTCTAACCATTAGGCAGTGTTTCCTCTTAGGAAGAAGCAAGGTGGGCCCTGGTAACCCAGCTACCAAATTCAGCTCCATCTAGCTAGCTGAGGCTCTCCCCTTCCCAGTCCCACGGAGCCTGGCTCAGGACAGCTCAGGCCTGTTCAAGCCGCTGAAGCTCTGGACTCTTCATGAGAGTGACAATTTGTGCAAGAAAAGGAGTAGCAGGCGCCCACCCATTCCCGGGGAGGGCTGTCCACAGCTACAGGCTGGGTAATGCCAGGCGGAGGGGCCAGAGAGGGCACCATGCCAGAGCAATAATCCCAGTGGCGCAAAGCCACTTCCAGTCCAGTTCACGCAGCCGGAGAGAACGGCAGCAGTCGGATGTGAGGTTAGGAATCAGGATCGGAGCAGACAGGGCGGCAGCAGCAGTGGGAATTAAGGTTCTCCTGTTCCTTTGAACTGCTCCAAGCTGAAAGGAAAGCGGGGGAGAGAAGTGAACAGAGCAACCTCCAGACAGGGTAGGGCAGGCAGGGCTCTGAAACAAACCAAGTGGGAGGGGGTGTCCTTTCACCAGCGGCCGGGGGTGGCCAGAAGGTGGACCATGGCTCAGCCACACCTATTCCCCTCTTTTTGATGGTGCAGCACAAGAAGACCACAAGTCCCAGAATGCAATGCTCTGCCTTGCTTTGAGCAACCCAGTTATGTTGCATGGTAGACCCTGTAGTCTCTATGGGCCATATATCTCTGTTAAGGATGAAGGAGCTTCAGGTTCCCAAGAGGAGGCCAATGACATCCCAGTGACTGATCAGTGTAACCCCTCTGTGATGTGCTTCCCCAATCCCATAAATAAATGGGGCTGTTCCAGGCTGACGCTCTCCCAGCCAGTGGCGCACAGACCATCCCCTTAGGGATCGGTATTAGACCACAATGTTGTGCCCTTCACGTGGATACTGGGCCATGTGGATACAATCCCACACTGGAGCCTTTGCTCCATTTCATTCCAGGCCACGTCCAAGAGCGGCTCTGCCTGGGACAGGGCTATTAATGAACACAGAGGCAAGGGGGCAGCCAGTGTTGCATGGAGACAAGGAAACCAGTGCAGACAATACCCCAAAACGGACCCGCAGTCAGGGAGCACCAGGCAAAATCGTGGGGTCCCCCCAATAAAGACCAGAGGCATGCAGCCCACAATAGATGAACTCTGCAGCATCCTTCTCCTTCCCCTACCCACCCACCCTGAAACCCACCTGCCTCGGGCTTATTTGTAGAACTTGATTTCTGTGTCCACACAGTCAAACAAGAGGTCAGCCAGCTCCTCTGGGTCAAGGGTGATACCACTGGCCAGCATTTCCTTCATGGCCTCAAGGCCCTGCCTCTCCAGATCCTGCATGGTCTGCTGGAGCTTCTGGCCCTGCTCCTGTGGGACAGGGTCAGTGGAGAAGAGAGATGTAGAGACACATACAGCCTAAGTCACTCCTTATGAGGATGGTGTAGATCTGGAGTGAGTCCAGAGTCTAGTTCCATCCTCTCCACCTCCCAGAAACACCCCGCTGATCTCAGACAGCCCGGCCCCAATCCTCCCACTGTACTGCTGGGAGCTCTGCATCTGGCTCCCAAGAGAGAACCCCAGAGTCCCTGGGAAAGCTCCCAAAGCTGGGGTGATGGGGAGTTTAGTGCCAGGCGAGGCCATCAGGAGCCTTGCTCAGCATTTGAGGGAAGCAGAACCCCAGGGTACAAGCCCAGGGCATTCAGTTACCTGGCTAGTCTCCATGAGATCCAGTGCTGCCTGATGTGCCCGGTAGAGCTCGTGTCTCCGATCAACTCTGCTCTGGAATCGAGGGACCTTCTGGACGGGGTCCTTGTCACCGAAGCTCGGCGACATCGCCTTTAGGACCGGAGTCACGTTGGCGACGAAGACGAAGGGCTTGAATACAGACCTGCCCGGGCAGGAGAGGGGGGGCAGAGACTTAGGGGTGTCTCTACAGCCCCACAAGATCCTTGCTGAGACGTTCCACGGCAAAGTGGGTTTCGGCCAGAGGTTGCCAGGGATCTGCCTCCTGAGCAGCTCATGCCCACAGGGGAAGCAAACAGCAGGACGATAGCACTGCCAGGGTTCGAACCAAACGCCTACTCTGCAGCTGAGCGGGGGCGCCCCAGGCACCGACCCGGCAGAGGGGCAGTGGGGCCAGATGCTATTAGGGCAGTGAAGGTGACTCGGCTGGGACGCTGTCGGGTTCCCCATTTAAGCCTCAATCCCTGAGCTCCCAGCAACTTCCCGTGGGCTGAGCCCTCCGGCTGGAGCCCTGGCTTCTCACTGAACCAATCCCAGGTCAGTCGCCACTCGGGCAACTGCAACGGGCACTCAGCAGCTGGTTCTACTGCTGCTGGGCAAAGGGCTAAACGGGACGGAAGGGCTCCTGTTCAAAGGCTCTTGTGGCGTTAATGTGCAAACAAAGGGCCCGATCCTGCCACGGCCCAAGCGTCCTAAGGGAAGTTGCCGGTGGTTGAGGACCCTCAGCACCTTAGACACAACAGGCCTGTTTAATTTTCACACACCGTCTGCTCCCAGCCTCCTCCGACAGCCTGGAGCCAGGGGCTCTCCAAGCACAGCAGGCCCCACTGACCTGGAGGGGTCGGGCGTGGCTGTGAAGAAATGCACGCAGGGCAAGGCGGGGTCCTGGGGGAGGACGGACACCATGCTCCCCGTGGTGCGGAAGCCCTCTGAGTCCACGCAGATCCCACTGGCCTTGTCCCGCAGGACGTCCATGATGGTCTCCGCCGTGATGCGGCCTAGCAGCACCAGGGGGAAAGAGCGGGAAGATCAATGGGTACGTAACCCTGGTAGGGGGACCGGTTCGTGCTCCCCATCGACCAGCAGCAGGTTAGGTCACCAGATTTGTGGCCAGTGAGATGAGACCAAGTGATGGCAGGATGAGCCAGAGAGACGCCTCTCCTGAGTGCTAGGTGCTGCTCCTGCCAGCCAACTGCTCCCATCCCATTGGTCAGGGAGACACTGAACAGCCAGGAGACGGGCTTTGATCCTTCACGTGGATGATAACGGGATGAGGCACCACATGGGCACAGCCCCATCCCCCGCACCCACCTGCGTGCTGCTGCAGCAGCTCCTTGCCAGCGCAGTACCGGGCCTTGGCCGCCTCCATCCGCACGGGCTGGTGGGTCAGAGAGAAGACCTTGGTGAAGTTGAACTCCCCGTCCCCGCTCCACCAGCCCTGGCTCTGGGCGTGGCGTCTCAGCCCTGCGTGCTCGGCGGTGATGTCTGTGCCGATGCTCAGCTGGTTGGAGATATTCCGGGTCCCTTCTGCAACAAGACAGGGCTTTGGTTAAAAGGGATTGTACCGGTGGGAATGTAGCCAGGAGGGCTGCCAGCCTGGGCCCTTCCCAAGACCTGACACCTCTGTCCACCAATGCAACCCAGGCAGGAGTAAGGTAAGTGTCCGGGAAACTGCCTGACCCAGAGAGAGACACCTCTCTAGGAGTGAGAATAAGAGTCAATTGCTGTGGCCTGCTCAGTCCTTGGTCTTTTTGCTGGCATCACAAATGAGGGGGCTGGGGGTGGCTGTGATGCGAACTGGGCTGAGACCCACCAAACTCATCACATCGGCCACCAAAGAGGCAGCAGATGGTAACAAAGTTTGGTAAGCAGCAGCCTCGGCTGGACTAGAACTGGTCGGCAAGAGGTGAAAGGCTCCACGTTTATCTGAGCTGTCCAGTCCCCTATGTCCCAGAGCAGCTCCCAGTAGGACTTTTTCATCCATCCCTGTGCAGACAACATCCCTGCTGAGACTGGACTAGCAGCTCCCACACAGCACCTCCTGCTGGGACAAGCTGGGACTGCAGAAACAGAACTCCCCCCTTCCAGTATATCCAAGACTTCCGCCTCCCCGGGTATTCACACCGCTCACCTCGGATCCTCTGGGCTGCCCAGTATCGGCCGGCGGTCTCCAGCACCCAGGCTTCGGTCCGGTCCGCCAGCAGGAAGGTGTTGTGATAAACGAAAGGGGTCGGCTCCTCCTTGCAGCTGCCGCCCTGCCCGTAGCGCTCCAGCAAAGCCGTGATGGCCTGCAGGGCTTCATGAGCCGACCTGCCTCTCTCCAAACCCAGCCTGCGGCAAACAGAGCAGCTTTGGAGAGGGGGCTGTGGGGGGAGCCATGGATCTGCGCTCTTCCCCTCTCCAGGCACAAGCCCAGAGGATCGCCCCAGCACAACCGGAGGGGACGGGGGCATCAGGCAGCTGCCACAGGACGGAGCTGGGCAGCTCAAAATGTCAGATCACAGCCCAACGGAGGGGGTTGGACTCAACACGTCCGGCTGATCAGGGGGCGGCGACACTCCATAGCACCTGTCTCCCACGCCCGGCAACTCTCACCTGACCAAATCCATGCCCAGCAGGGCCTCCGCCTCCCCAACAGGCTCCTTGGTCCACACCCCTTCGTTCCCAATGCAGACGCCATGCTCATTGGCTCCCATCTCGGCGCCCCACAGCCAGGCCGGGCGGCTCAGGATCACCGCGTGGGTCCTCTCTGCCTGCTCAACCTCTATGTACGTGCACTAGGAGGGCAGGGGAGAGAAAGCACACACAACTGGGTTGTGGACCTTCAACAACGGGGGCTCCCTCTCCTTAATACGGGGGCTCAGATCCCCATCTCTTCTGCCCAGAACTGCCCCCCCCCCGCCCCTGGCACATAGTCTGCTCACCTTGAGCTTTGCCCCCCTGGCATAGGTTGCAGCAGGGAGATAGACGACTTCCTGGACTTCATCTCTAGGCCGGTCTGAATTTTTGCCGAAGATCACGGCCCGGGAGGCGGTGGCTGGAGGCAGAGCGACGAAGCAGTCGCAGGAGGAGGGCGCAGGGCAGTTCTGCTCGGCCATCCTAGCTAGGACGAAACAAGGTGAGTCAGGGTCACCCAGTCTCAGCCATTTCTCAAGTGGGTCTCCCTGCCCAGCGCTCGAGCCAGCCATCGGCACCCTTCACGGTGGAGTCCCAGGGCATCCCCGACCATGTCCTCCCGGAATCAGTTCACCCACCCAGCTGCCTCGCACTGATTCCTAGGCCACCTGCTGAGGCCGGGGGTGCCGCCGTGATGCACTGGCACAGGGTGGGTGAGCACCTGGGCACAGGCCAGCCACGCTCAGGGCAGCTGGGGACTTCTCCTGCCACGGGTGATGTCATCTCCCAATTTTGCATCTCTAGCTGGGTCACCCCCTCCAGCCCCGCTGGCTCCTCAACACCCCCAGCGGAGGAACTCGGCTGGACTCCTGCAGCGACAGCCCCGTCGCTGGCGGACGAGTCTGGCCAACGCACCGTGACCTTGGGCCCGTGGATCATGTGATCACAGGAGGACCCAAACCCAGCGGAGAGGCCTGGACGGGAGGGCAGCTTATTCCTCCACCGCTCTGGAAAGAAAACCCTGGCGGAGGATTAGAAGGAAGGTTCAGGGTCCCTGCTGCAGATGTGAGGGAGGCACAAAGCATCCCAGGGATGGAGCTGCAGGAGCTCAGCCCAATCGAGTGGCTCAGGCCTGTGGCTGGGGCTTGTCCCACGCGGAAAGCAGAGCTCAGCTGCCAAAGGGGATTTGATCCCCTGCATGGAGCTACCCTCCTCACAGCCCTTCTGGGAACGAAGGGAACGGCTCCCCGGCCGCCCTTTGCCAACAGGGGCTGTCAGGCAGATGGGCAGAATCCAGGCCAGCCGGGAGCAAAAAATAAAGACTATTTTGACTGGGATTAAAGACATTTTGGATTAAACTGTCAGAGCAGAGATGCCCTAGGGTGACACCCCCATCGACACTGACCCAAGCCCAGGGACAGCAGGGCCCACTGGCCACAGCATGCCAATGGATCAGCCCTATCTCCCTCTCTGCACACACCCCCCCTCATTGCACGGCCCTGACCCCGCACCTCCCCCCCGCATTGCACGGGCGTGGGGGGCTCCCCGCACTCCCCCGCCCGCATTGCACGGGCGTGGGGGGCTACCCGCACTTCCCCCCCTCCGCCCGCACTGCACGGCCTGGGGCTCCTCCCCCTCCGGCTGCATTGCACGGGCCTGGGGGCTCCCGCACCTCAACACCACCCTGCGTTGCACGGGCCTGGGGCTCCACTCCCCCGGCGGCATTGCACGGGCCTGGGGGGCTCCCCGCACCTCCAACACCACCCTGCGTTGCACGGGCCTGGGGGGCTCCCCGCACTTCCCCCCCCCCCGGCTGCATTGCACGGGCCTGGGGGGCTCCCCGCACCTCCAACACCACCCTGCGTTGCACGGGCCTGGGGGGCTCCCCGCACTTCCCCCGCCTGCATTGCACGGACCTCGGGGCGCGTGTCCCCACCTGTCCACCCTGCCTCCGCTCCGGGCTCTGCGCCCCCGCCGCCGGGACCTTCCGCGGCTCGGAGCAGGCAGCGGCGGCGCCCTGTGGCCGGAGGCTGCTAAGGCAGGCGCGGGGCCCGGGCCGGGGAGCAGGGGAGAGCAGCGCCGTTTCCTGCTCTCCCCGTGCGGGACTTGAACCAGGGACAGACCAGGAGTCACCCCGGGCTGGCCCGGCCCGGCCCGGAGCTGGAGCTAACCGCACCGCTAGGAGGCGCCCTTGCGCCCTGCTCCTCCTGGCCCGGATCAGCCCTACCCCCGGCTCCGGAGGCTATGGACTGGCTGGGATTCTCCTAACACAGCCCCTAGGGAATGAATGGGGTCCCCTGGCTAACACCCCCCCATGGACCGAATAGGGGTCCCCTAGCGAATACCCCTGCTAGGAATGAATGGGGCCCCCTAGCTAACACCCTCGCACCATGGGATGGGATGGGCTCTCTGCTTTAATCCATTTGCCACCCAGCTCTCCTCCTTTTGCCTCTGCGAGGTCAGGGCAGTTGCACCTGCTGGAGAGACCTGCTTTCTCCTACTCCCTTGTGCCATTTGCTTTTCCTGTCTCACCCCTTCCGCTCCCCTGCACACCTCTCCGGGATCGGTCGCACGCGTCGTGCACACCCCAGCTCAGTGCAAGCGAGTCACACCTGCTTCCTAGCCGGCTGACACCTGCTTTGTAACTCACACCCTGGGCGAAATCCCTCCCGGGGCCGCTTGGCGACCGGATGGGAACGGCGCCCTCCTACTGCAGGCCTGAACTGGGCCCAGGGAAACGCGGGGAAAGTAGCCAGAGGATCACAAACAAGAGGGTGAGGAGGAGAGAGACACTCCCCAGCGAGTTGGAGTCACTCGCTCCCTGGCCGACTCCCTGCACCGGCTCCTGTTGCGTCATCCCAGGGTCCCCTGCTCACGGACTGGTTCTGCCAGGCTCAGATTCCCTCCGGCATCAACTCCTTGTCGTAGGCCGGAAACGCCAGCCAGGTTCCCTGATTGCTGGCCCCCCCTTGAGGTCAATGCAGCAGGCCTAGCCTCATGCAGAGCCCAGCTGGGGGATCCCAGAGTGGTGCTGCCTTGGGGAAGGGGTGTGGGGGGTGGTGGTGTATGGGGAGAGATGGCGCAATCTCTGCTAGGCCCGTCCTGTGAGTAATGAGGGGAAGGGGGCTGCAATTAGGGTGACCAGACAGCAAATGTGAAAAATCAGGATGGGGGTGGGGGTAATAGGAGCCTATATACGAAAAAGACCCCAAAATCGGGACTGTCCCTATAAAATCAGGACAGCTGGTCACCCTAGCTGCAATCTACAGTTCAGGCTCCCACCACCCCACTCTCTGAAGGTCACAACACGTTGATCAGTCCTGACTCATCCAAGCGTCTTTAATGTTGCAATGGACAGATAGTGAGATGTAGGAGTCAGCCAGATCTGCCCTGGGGGGTCCATGACCTGCCAGGTCAAAGGGCATCTGGGGGTGGTGGGGTGACCAGCTGCCTGCTACCCCTCTCCCCAATCTTACGGGGACTAGGGACACTCTAGGAGTCACCCAGGCTTTGGCTAGGCTGTGGCTGCTGGGGTTGGTGTGGCCTGGCCGGAGGCCCCATTTGAAGAGCTGAGGGGAAGAAGGTGCCAGCAGTAGAAAGTGGGATCTAGAGGAGAAATGCCTGAGCCGTGCCCAGACAGGCCGTTCCAGGCACAGACACCCCCTTCCTCCTCCCCGCTCACATTTGGAAATCTTCAGCTAGGAGGGGGGAAAATGCTTCCAAAATTACATTGTACAATCGCTCCTGTCTCTGGCTGCGCATGGAATTGTGTCTCTTGGAGCGGCCGTAAAGCAAAGGTCTTCACTAATCGTTGTCATGTTTACAGGAGGTGGTGGTGTGTTGTAACCCCATTGTCCTGGCCAAATTACACCCAGGGGAATTACATTCTACCCCCTTAAATTCTCCCCTGCTATTTCAATTGCTTATTGCAGTATGGTGGTGGTGTGAGCTGTTAAACCAGCTGCAGCATTCCACCCCAGAAGCAGCTGCATTGCAGTGGCGGGTAAAAGAGAGCCTTCTTTCTAAAGCACATTGAGATCCTTCCAGATGAATAGCAAGATTGTTACCAGGGCTCAGCAGGAATAATATTTATTCCAGGCTGGCAAAACCAGCACCGAAATTTGCCAGCCCATGCACACAATTGACTCAGAGCAAGGGTGCCAAAAATGGGACTGGTCAATAAAGAGACTTTATGTGGCTGTCAAACAGGCTGTGCTCAAGGTAAACTGAACGTTGCGGGACTTATTCTAGAGACACGATGATTATCATTGATAGGAGGCTCCAATCCAGATTATTGAGAGAAGGGGTCATTCGGGGCTACAGCACTGCACTGTGACTCAGGAGACCTTGGTTTGGGACTGGGCTCTGACACAGAATGGCCCAGCCGCTCTCCTCAAAGGTATGTTAGGATCTTCAATACCTTTGAGGATTTGGGCCTTACTCACTCTGCGCCTCAGTTTCCCATCTGTGAAATGGGGCTAAGGCTTCTCATTTCTTGTCTCTATGGATTGTAAAGTCTTTGGTGCAAGAACTCTCTCTCCTACGTGTTTGTACAGCACCTAGCACCATGGGGCCTTGAGCTCAGTTGGGGCCACTAGGTGTTACTGTAATACAACTACTGAGACGACTGGGGTCCCATTGTGTGCGGTGCTGTACAAATATATAGGAAAGAACAGTCTCTGAGTTTACTATCTGAAGGAGGCAGAAACAGGAAGGGCAGGGGCCAGGGATATAACATACCGAGAAGTGGCCACAGGGTTGACTGGCACCTTTTGGATGTCTTTGAACGCGAGTCTCTTAACAGGCTAGGGCTAAAACCTAGTTGGTAGGTGGGTTTTTTTTAGATGGTTTTAGGAAACAGCAAAGGCAAACTGACCCGGTTGCTCTCTGCCAAAGTGAGGTGCAAAGGGGACAGGGCACAGAACTAGGCTTCAGGAGACCTGGGCTCTGTTCCCAGCTCTGCCACTGACTGCTGTGTGACCTCGGGCGAGTCCCTTCCTCTGTGCCTCAGTTTCCCTCCCACCCTTCCTCTGTCTGCTCTCTCGGGCAGAGCCTGTGTCGATGTGACTGCACAGGACACAGCGCAGTGGGATCCCCATTTTGGTTGGTGCCTGGGGATGCTAAGGCAACATGGATAATAATGTCAGAGAAACAGCCATAAGGCCTGGAAGCTGATCCGCATGAGCGGGAGCCCCTCAAAGTCAATCAGCCTGCGGGGAACCAGGGCTTGAGTCAATTTGCCAGGCTTGGCTGAGGGCAGCGAAGGAGTATTTCAGTGGCTGACATTTGGATGTGAAGCGTCCCATTTCATCATGCTCGTCCCGGGCTATGAAACCAGACCTGTTTAGCAATGGTGAGCAATCCCTCCTACCACTGCCGGCTGACAAACCGTGTGGGATCCCCATGGGAAAAGGCTGAGTGCTCAGCCGACGTGTCCCTTCTTGAAAGGGGATGACGGGCGAGGCCGGGGCAGCCTGTGGCTACTGCTGGGTGCGGACAGCACCGGAGACAGCGGGGGCACTTGGAGAAGACCCCCTTGCTTAGTGGCCCCAGTCCTGCTTCTCTGACAGGACCACCAAAGGATATGCAATAGAAGGGCTCCCCTTCCCCCCCCCCACCCCTCTGGAGTGAGTTGGTATCATCACTGTATTTTTGCAGATCCACACGGGAAGGCCCACCGAAGTCAGTGATGTTCCTTGGGGGGGTGAGGGGGAGGACAAACCCACATGGCTCACGGCCTAAAAATACAATGGGGGGAGGATCAGCATAGTTACTTGGGGGACAGACGGTATTTGAGTGCTCGGTTCCCCCTCTTTGTTGCATCGCTTTAAGCTGGACACGGCGGGCGCCTCAAACTCAGCAGAGATAGAGACCACAGCTCAGCATGTGGAAAACACACAACTTTATTATGGTACAAAACACAAACCCACAAGCCATCACCCCAGGTCTCTTCATAGCAGCAAAGGATCCTACATGGTTTCCTCTGTGGGGGTCCTACGGTAACAGCTTGGGGGACAGGAAAGCAGCCCAGCACCCAGGGTCACTAGCAGCCAACTTCTCCCCTAGCCAAACTGACCACGGGTGACTGGGCACCGGCCTCTCCTGTCTCCCATGCCCCACATCAGGCACTGGAAGCCAGCAAAACCTTCCTGCCACCTCCCAGGAGCAGGTACAAGGCAGCGGAGTGTCACTCATCGCCAATTCCATCCTTGTATCCTACGTGCGGACGGCCACAGGGGAACAAACCAATGAACCAGCTGGTCTGGTGTCTTGTCTCCTACACTGGACCTGGCCAATGGCCCATCTAGCCCAGGGTCCCCACCTCCCCGATCAGACCAATGGAACAACATCTTTCGACCCCACCACATCTAGCCAATAGTCCACCTATCCCGGTATCCCTGCCACACCAGATCTCCTAGCCAACTCCATCAGCCCACCTAGCCTAGTCTCCCTGCCTCGCTGATCAGACCAATCGACCCATCCAACAAGACAGAGGTAGTCAATTCTTTTTCGTCAAGGTCCAGATTTCTTGGTCAAGGTCCAGACTCCATAGAAAACAACAACACAACAGTGATAAGTAAATAAAAGGGGTCCATTCAAAAAGCATCTGGACGGCGGTAAGGTTTTGGCCTGCGGTCCACCTATCGACTACCCCTGCAATACGGTAGCCCCACCTCCCTGCCACTTCAGATCTAGCCAGGTATCCCCACTCCCTGAATCAAGCCAATTCGTCTCTGTAGCCTGGTATCTCCCGGATCAAACCAACACGCTCATCCCGCCCAGCATCCTTCCCCCAATGGTTCAGCTACCCCACCTCCAGCTGTGTCTGACATCAGCTGCTCCTGTGCTGTATCTACCGATGTGATACTCGGCCCCGGGGAGGGGAAATTCCCCCACGACCACCCAGCTGGGGATCAGCTTATGCCCTGAAGCACAAATTTCAATGGCATCGCCCCAGCTGGCTTGGTATTCCTGCCTGTATGTGCCTCCCCTGGGCAGTCCCCTTGCAGGGAGAGAGTGGGGGGCTAGGAGATGCTTGAACTAGCCAATTCTGGAGCACACCACCAGCAAGCCCCTCCTGAAATCCCCACTGTGCAGCAGGCTGGGCTGGCTGCAGCAGGCGGGGGACCTAGCGAGCAGTCTTTCCCCACCCAGTTTTAGTCTTCATTGCCCCATAAATCAAAAGCCTGATGGACGGGGGCTGGGTTCTGAGATATCCTAGCTGCAGGGAAGGAGGTGGCGAGCAGGGGAGAAGCTGCCTAAATCCCCTGCTTTGACTGGTTTCCCTTCCATAGCGTTCAGCCGCCCAGGGACAGACCTATCCTATACGTGACTCTTTGGATCCAGGAACCAATTCAGACGTCTGCTTCAAAAAGCAGGATTGTCCCCAGCCTCTCCAATGCCTTCACCAGCAGAAACCAGGCAGGAGCAATTATATTAGGGGGAACAGCGATTTTGCCCACTATCGATGGAGGGGGCAGGCCAGATGTGATGAGCTGAGCCCAGATGCCAAGGAATCCACCCCAACACCCAAAGGCCCTTGTGTTCTCAGGACCTGTTCATGAGGCACAGGTGGGAGAGATCAGACCGGCTCTGCTTCAGAGCTCCCAGGGGATGATGACCTACATCCGCTCCGGAATGGAAACCTGTAGCCATAAGTATGTTTAAACGGTGGTCACTGATAATAAAGGGGTCAGATCACCCAGCCTAACTCCCATCAGCTTCATGGAAAGATGGCTCAAGCCCAGAAACCAGGGGCCTGAGGATCTGTCTACACTGGGCCATTCAGGAAAACTAATTTGAATTAATTTTTAAAGTGGATTAGTTTAACTGCATTAAACCTGTGTGTGGATGGCCTTATTCAGAAGCAATTCGATTTAGCTTCAGTCCCATTTAACTAACGCACTTTAAATTCACCCCTGTAGTTAATCCAAATTATCTACTTTCCTGAATATTCTTTTATAGACATGACCTAAGAGGCAAAGTTTGGAGCCACATACAGACTTGCTCAAAGTTCAGCAGGGCTCTGGATGGACCAAAACTAGAATCATTGATGCAAACTCTACTTCTCCCAGCTCCAATTCCTGCTACTGGGGGTAGGACACACTGAACCTGGATCTAAACCCACACTGCTTTTGCTGCAGAAATAACCAACCTAATTTGCCCAGTTATTAGCAGGAATCTAGCACAATCTCCTTGTTGACAGCACAGACAGGGATAGACTCTAGTTAAGGTTAGAAGGTTTTGGATTTTCAGTGGTGAATATAAATAACTATCAACTTCTTCCTCCACCTAGAAAGTTATTTAAAAAAAAAAACCTCCACTGAAATTTACAAGGAGGGAAAAATTTAAATACAGCAGGAGCCAGTTGTATCCCTGAAGTTAATGGAGGGATAAACCAGGCCTCTGGTTTTTCCACACAGGGAGGCAGCTATCCATCTCTTCCGCTCTCTGTTCTGTCTGGTAATCAGTCAATTAAGAGGAGGATTTTATTTGTGACTGATTAATTGTGATTTCTACAATTGTGACATTTGGTCTGAATTAGTTTGGTGTCCCAGTTGTTTTTGTCGTCACTTTCCTGAGAGGGTAAAAATGCAAATGGAAAAGAATCTGAAAAAAAAATCAGTATTATCCTTTGGAAGAGACAGCCAATCACATGGACGGACGTCCGAGAGGGAAAAAGGTCCTCAGAATTTCACAACCCTTTACCAAAACCTGTCTGCAGCGAGCACAGTTCTGATCCCAGCCCAGATGGGACCAGAGACGAGCAACTGGTTTTTGAGACTGGTAGGTGCACATTAAACGAGCTTCGTTTCTAAGCTTCCATCCTCCCCAACTGGCAAAGCCTGGTTTCACCTTAATAATAATATTAATAAAATAATAATAATAAAACCGTCTAAGATAAAGAGCTCGGCTCATATTCGGAGATGGGTCTGAACCTCCTCCAACCTCCAAATGCTCTGGAAGTTAGAGGCTTCTTGGTCTCCAAACTCCACTCTGAATCTGGCAAATTACCCCATGTTTTAATAACGGGCCTAAACCATGATATCAACTGTGAAAAATCCCCAGGCCGGATTCTTGGCTGGTGTCAATCAGCACACTGAATGGAGGGGAACCGAGAGACGCCAGCTGAGGATCCGGCCCCCAGAATTTTGGATCTAGAGGTAGCCACAGCCGTGTTTTAAAACCTCACCCCAAATCTAACGACAGAGGCCCAACCCTCCACTTCCCACAGTTACACTTGCGCTGGCAGAAGAGCCAGTCTTACTTGCTCGAGGGTTCTGCCGACATTTAGGAAAACAATTATATGAAACAACTACTTCATTTTAAAAGGGGGGGGGTAGGATCAAGAGAGAGAAAAAAAAAAGACAGTTTCCTTCAGGATAAACTGGTTTAAAATCAACAGTTTAACAAAAAAAAACAACCAAACAACAGGGCGGGGGGAGGGTGGAATTTCTAGGGATGTTTCCCAACCCATCAGCTTCCATAGCACAAATGATAATCTAGGCATTTAATAAATATCGCTGGAGTGCAGAGCTTGGGATCAGGCTCAGAGCAGCCTGGATTCAGCTTCCAGTGCAAAACAAGACCCACCCAGCCCAGGTGCTAAGGGAGAGGGTGGTTTGACACTCCTCTCCCTCCCTGCCTGGCCCGATTGGGCCATAGGATCGGAATCCGGCTGCTGCCGGCTCCACTGGCTTCCCAACGCAACGCTCACCTCCCCCGGGGGAGAGCGGGTGACGGCCAGGAGAGGGGTGGGCGTGGGAAAGGAGCAGCTGCACACGTTGGGCAATCGCACAAGGCCGGCACGTTGCACAACTCGCCCAGCAGCCTCGGCGCAGCGCCCCTCCCCCCGAGGCTTCCCCCCGCATCCCCGCCCCAGAGCGACGCTCCCCACACCCAGGTGGCTCATCGCAGGGTTTCTCCCCCCCAGTCCCCGTAGGGCGAGTGGGTTCCCGCCACGAGAAAGGCTCTTCTCTGTGGCTCAGCCCGTCCCTGGGCCTCAGCCTTGACTGGATTCGCCCACCCGGGGAAGATTGTCCTCCCAGTGCAGCCAAAAGCAGGAGGGGGCAGAGGTCACATGGCAGAGCCTGGACCCCCGTGGGAACCGCCTGAGGCAGACTCATGGGGGCCTGAACATCCAGGGGCTCCACTGTGGAACCGCCCCCTGCTCGGGCTGACGCGGGGTGGGAACCCCCGTCCCTTTGGCGGATCATCACAGTGGCTGCAGGGACCGACAGCCGGGAGCGGGGCTGTAACGGCTAAACACGGGGCCTTCGAATGGGAGGTGGCGAGAGAGGAGAGGCCGAGGTTGGCTAAGCTACTCTGGGGGTGGTGGTGGAATTTGCCCCACGCCTAGAACCAAGCAAGTGCAATGCCCCTGCCTCTGGCAGGTTCCCACCTGGGGCCAGCTTGTCCCCTACACTCCATGAGCCGGGCAGCTCAGCGGGACCCCCCGCAGGAGCCCGCCGCCTGGGGGTACGACACGGCGGCCGCTCAACCTCCCCGAACACCCTGTGGGGGCAGCTCAACCTCCCCCCGCCCCCGCCCCGGGTAGCTGGGCAGGGACAGCTTTGCCCCAAACCACGCCGGGTCAGCGAAGACCGAGGGCTCTCTGCCCCGTGGCAGCTTCGGGGCTGGATTCTAAGGGCTGATCCCAGCTCGTACAGGTCCTGGGGAATGGCGGGGGTCTGTTCCTCTGCTGGGGGGGCTGAGGGAGGAGGAAGAGCAGTGAACCCCTCCGCTCCCCCACTCCAGGGGTTCCCTTTGGGGCAAGCAGCTTGTAAACGAGCCTTTCCCAACCCACTGTTACATTTGCCCCTTTTGGCCCCAGACGTGTCTGGACGGCTGCGGCCAAGAGGGAGGGGCCCTGGCTGCTCCGGGTCCCCCTTGATGTTCTTTCCAAGCAGCCTCCCTCGTGCCAGAAGTTGTAGCAGCACAAAGCAGGGGGCGGGCGGGCGGGAGGATCCCCGGGGAAGCTTCTGCAGCCCAGCGAGAGCAGCCAGATGAGCGAAACCCCCCCAGGGCAGGAGCCGGCTTCTGGGAGCTTCCCAGGCAGGGCAGCAGGGAGCAAAGGGGATCGGGCCAGGAGGGTCACTTTGCAGGGTGGAGTGCGAAGTGCGCAGCCGGGTGGGGTGGGGGGCTGGAAGAGGAGAAAATGGTCCCGGGGCGGGGAGAGGAGAGGCGGTGGATGGGGGAGGGGAGGAGGTGATTGGGTGGGGGAGGGGAAAGGCAGTGGAAGGAGGAGGTAGGGGGGCCTAAGACCACCCTCGGTTATAGTGTCTTGCCTGCCTCTTCTGCCAGCTGAGCCTGGAGCACAGCTCTCCAGACTCTGACTTTGCTGTTCAGCAGGGAGCATCTGGATCCAGGACGCCAGCCTCCACTGGAGACATCCCTCCCCCCACCACTTTGCATGGGGCTGGCCCCTCCTCCTGCCCCCTACCCCCACCCCATCGGCACAATTCCTCAACTCAGATCCTTCAAAGAAAGGTCTCAGCCCTTAACGCTCTTCCTCTTCTGGTTCGGAGACCAGCCCCCAGGCCGGACCCTCCCAGCCCCCTGGGGGAGGAGAGGCCCCATGCCCAACGCACCGAGATTGCGTCCTTTCCTCCTACAGAATAAATAGCTTCATGCTCGGAGGACACAGCCACGTACGCCCCGGCCCAGGGACCACGGCCCTGCCAGGGGAGACCCGGCGCCGGGTAGGGCGCGTCCATCCTGCGGTACCGGAGAGAGGAGGGGGCATCTCGGAGGGGGAGAGGCTCAGTTGGGCTGGGTCGCGGGGCTGGAGCTGCCAGCCTCGGGCTCCCTCTTGCCTTTCGCCGGAGGGTCTGCCCCGCCCTTGCCCTCCCCCTCCGCTCCCTCTTTGGCCCCCTCGTGCGTCTTCATGTGCTTGCTGAGGTGGTCGCTCCTCATGAAGACCCGGCTGCACACGGGGCAGGTGAACTTCTTGGTCCCCGTGTGGGTCTGGAGGTGCCGTTGCAGCTCGTCGGAGCGGGTGAAGCGCTTGCCGCAGAAGAGCCAGTTGCAGACGAAGGGCCGGTCCCCGCTGTGCCACCGGAGATGGGCTTTCAGGTGGGAGGTCTTGGCGTAGGCCTTGCCACAGCCGGGGATGTGGCAGTTGTGCAGATGCTTCTTCTTGGCCCCGTCCGGGCACGGACCCACCCTCTCGGCCTCCTGGCAGTTCGGGCAGCGGCACACTGCCTGCCCGGCGCTCCGGGGCACCGATCGCCTCGAGCTCTTTGGCCTAGCGGTACCGTCCACGGCCTGCTCGAGAACCTGCGGCTCCGGAGGCAAGTCGAGTGGCTTCAGCCCTTCCTGGCCCATCAGGTGCTGGGCTGAGGGCAGGAGGTGATGCGGCGGGCCACAGAGCTGGTGCTCAGCGGAGCTGTAACCCCCCAGCACCGGCTGGAGTCCGCCCGCGGGGCCAGGGGCTTGCAGGCTGCCCTGACCTGGCTGCAGCTCCATCCAGCTGGATCCAGCATGGAGGTCCCACCAGGGATTCACGCCGCCATCCTCGGCGGCGTTGCCGGGGTGCGAGGGCCTGAACCAGGGCTCGTAGGGGTGCGCCATTTCGGGAGGCGGCTGCAGGAGCTTGGAGTACGTGCCGGGGGCCAGCAGGCTGTCACCATCCAGGTCTAGCCTCGAAGAGCCATGCAGATCATAGCCAGGGGCAGCCGCGAACTCCACCCCGGGGCCTGCCAAGGGCAGGTGCTGGAGCTCCGTGGGCTGGAGAGGGGAGGGGAAGTCGCTGCCCGCCTCAGAGCTGCCGTGGGGCTGGTAGGGCTGCAGGGGCTGCAGGTCCGAGCGCGGAGAGGAGGCGCGCGGTGTGTCCGAGCGCTGATTGGCAAGAGACCCGCAGACGGCCGTGAGCATTGCCGGACTCCAGAGCGGGGCCGCAGCTCCGGCAGACCTGGAGCAGGAGAGAGAGAGGGAGAGGAAGGGGTCTGAGTCGGGATGCTCATTCCCCTCCCATGCAATTAACCCTGCACTGCCTTCCCTCGGAACTGGCCTGAGTTTCCCCTTCAACCACGGAGCCAGAGAGGGGTCTGGGCCAGGTCACTTGTTTCACTGGGGGCTGGGATCCTGCTGAGCCCCTCTCTGCACCGAGCTCGGCACAGGACGCCAAATGCATCCCGGGTGTAACCCCACTGATTTCAGTGGATGAATATGGCCCAGAGACGGCTCCTTTCTCATATGGCTGTGCCCCCAACCTCCCAGCAACCGGACAGAGGACACCAGGACAACAACAAGACCTTGGTTTTACATATTATTTGTATTCCCGTAGCCCCTAGGAGCACTGGTCTGGGATCCAGACCGTGTGGTGCTAGGTGCTGTACAAACACAGACCATAAAAGATGGTTCTTATCCCAAGGGGCTTGTCTAGAGAGCTTTTCAATCAGTAGCTCTCAAAGGGCTGTATCGTTATCCCCATTTTACAGATGGGGAAACTGAGGCATAGAGAAGAGTAGTGACTTATTGAAGGTCAGTGGCAGAACTAGGAATAGAACCCAGATCTCCTGAGTCCCCATCCAGTACTCGAGCCATTAGGCCACCATCCTTTGCCCCCAACCCTGTCCCCAAGGGCTGATGCCCTCCAGCTGGAAGGCTGTCCAGTTGGGTCACTGAATCCGGGGAGGCGAGATGGACAGGACAGAACATGAGCCTTTCACCCTCACACTCATCATCCAAAGCCGGTTGGAGTCAGTGGAAACGCTCAGGTTGACTTCAATGGGCTCTGGCTCTGTGACGCGTGGCAGATGGTGCTAAGGATCCCGAAGCAACAGACACCCTGGATGATGGATCTAATGCTGCTCCCCATCCCCTCACAGCTCCCCTCTGTCCGCAGAGCCCCTGAGCTGCCCAGCCCTGTATGGTCGCTGGACAGCATCTCAGCTTTGCATCTTCCCCTCTGTACGCTGTCCAGATGGCCAGGGTGTTTCTGAAAGTATTTTAGAGGCTCCTAAAAAAGGGGGGGGAAGAGCAGATTTAAGTATAGCTTAGTCTCTGTTCCTAAAAGGCCCTCGGAGACAGGCCCCTCTAATAGGCAGCTTCTGGGAGGCGGATTACAGTAATTACAGACTGATCGTCTGCGCTGCTGGATGGAAGAGGCTCCGGCTTCGCTCTGGAGCGCCTCTGAGCTGGGCCCAGGGTGGCAGGGGCGTGGGGAGGCCTGGCGGGGTATTTAGAGCTTTGTTCTGCACGGCTCCGCCCGCGGCGCTGCTCGTTGGGCCCATCCCCACGGGAGTGGCGCTTAAGAACCCAGGAGCTGGTCGGTCAGGTATGGGCCATCCTGCCTGGGGCAGCGGCCAATCCGATGCAAGCCGAACCTAGCCCCCATCCCTCCCTCCATAAAGCAGCTGGCTAGTCATGCAGCGCCGTGCACAAGGAAAAGCAGAGCGGATTCCTCACTGCCCCTTGTGACTAGTATCCTGAGCAATGGTGCCTCGCTGGCCGGCGCTTGCATTTCAGGGCTAGAGCTGGGGTCTCCCCAGGCAGACAAAGCCCCCCCACCCTCTTATGGGGGAGGGGCGAGTCCCTGATTGAAGTATAAACAATCACTAGCTCGTGTGTCCCTACTGGATGGAATCAGAATTGCTCAGTCGTGTGCCATAGGCCCAATACCGCTATGGGGCTTCTCAGCTCCAGTGGTCGTGGCTCTGTCTTAGGAAGCATCTGAGCGCTGCCCCAGCTGACGGGTTGCGATCTGCAGCAAAGGGACAACAGGGAAGTCCTCAGGGGACTGGGATGATGCCGGGGTCAGCAGTAGATGTAGAAAGGAGCTCAGTCGTTCCACAGAACAGAACATCACTGCATTGCATCACTCACAAGGAGGCCACCAGAATGTGTTACCCTTTGCTGCAGAATATACAGGGCCGTGACTTTAATCTTGGGGCACAGCCTCCTCCCTTTCCCTTGTGTACAGCTAATCCCAGAGAGGGAGGGAGGGACGGACGGACGGACACCAGCTCCTTCCAGGGGACAGTTCCACTGGGTTGGTCCCACCTGGAGCTTAGCTGCTCTCCAGCACCAACCCCACAGCACCCAATTTAATCCCATGCTGCCGGACGGCAGGGTAGCAATATTGGCGTGAACGCTGCATCAAGCTCATGGGCATTTCACAGGGCCTCAGCTCTTTATCTTACATACTTATCTGGCCCCTGTATTACCTGAGCATTTCACAGTCCAACACATTTATCCCGATAACACCCCTGCGAGGGGCAATTGAGGCACAGAGAGATTTGGTGACTTGCCTGCACAGGAAGCCTGCCGCAGAGCAGAGACGTGAACCAGGGTCTCCCAATCCCCAGGCCAACGCCCTAACCATTGGGCCACCCATCCTCTCACACGAGGCAGGCTGGTGGCCTTTGCTCTGGCACCAGTTGTCCTTCAGCGCTTAACAGCAGCGGGCGTGGGCCATCTGGCTGCCGGTCAGGAGAGATCTGTGCAGCAGTTTAGACCACTTCACTGGAGGCCACTGCTGGTCACCATCCCCAAACACTAAACTCTGCTCCCCTCACCCAACACCCCCGAGTTCCCTCTCCCTTCCCCGCTGCACTAGCAGATCGGGGGCTGCTACAGTGACGCAGAAGGCAGCCTCTGGTCCGTCTGGGCAGCAGTGCCAGGGTAACAAGCAGGAGCCTGGGCTCCTCTGGTGGCACCAGGGAGTTAAGGGGTCAGTTTAACACCCCATGGGCAGATTTCTGGGGAGCCAGTGCCATGACTTTCCAGACCCTGATGAATTTCAACTGGGAATCAAGATGGTTGTTAAATGGCAGCCAGTGCCCATCAGGGCAGCTGGGACACAGAGCCTACAGCTCCCCCTGCCCAGATGATAGGGAGGCAGGAGTTCTGTCCTCCCAGTAACCACGTCAGCTCCCCTTTCAGCACCTCGCTCAGGGCCCGTCTGCCTGTCCCAGGGCTGGAGTCACCAGCCAGCCCTGCCCTGCTCCACAGCAGCTGAGATCAGGGTTCAGGGCCTGCGTTGGGTCCCACGGGATCCCCGTTTGTTTCTCAGGATCCCAGCCGGTGACTCACCCTGCCGAGCTGCGGAAGCCCCATTGGGGCGAGGCGCCCCACCCCAATGTCGAAATCCACCTGCCAGGACTAGCTCCCGCCCCCAAGTTTCCACTAGGAGCGGTACCCAGCCTCCTCCTTGGGGCGCAGCCCTCGCTCTGCTCCAATTGTCTCCTGCCCCCAGGAGTCTTGCTCGGCCTTGGTACCCTGTACCCCATCTTGCTCCCCCACTTGGCAGCTCTCCATACATCCCCCCCACACGCACTCTCCCGGGCCCCCATAGCCTTCCTCATCTTCCTGCTAACGACCATTCGCTGGAGACCCAATCCAGACAGCCCAGCACTGCACAGGAGAATCCGCACCCTCAGGCCAGGGGACGCTGGAAAATCCTGACTCCATTTGGACAGAACCAAGGGAAACTGAAAGCTCCATTCCCCCTACTCTCTCTCCCTTGTTGGGGTAACACACAGCTCTCCCCACTTCCCCCTACCCTGCCCTGCATTGCTACGGACAAATATGTGCCAATCTGCATGTATGATGACATGGAGAGGTGTGGGTGGGGGTACGGGAATAGGGCAAAGACAGCCCTGCCAGCAGGAAAACAGGGAGAAAAAGCCACAGACACACCAAGAGGTGTCCTGGAAAGAGGACGCGTATGCCAGCCCCAGATGTATAGAAATCAAGAACGATGCCGCTCCAGAAATGGTCGCTACCAGCAGCATCCTGAACCTCCCCCCATATCACCAGGACAGCTGACGGGAGTTTTCTGTCCCCTTTCTCATGCGCTGTCCCCCACAGATCCTCTCACCGAAGGACCAGCAGCAGCGTTAAAGGGGACACCCAACCTCAATTAAAAAACAGAGCAAAAAAAAAAAAAATCACACCCTGTCGGAAAGCTTTTACCCGCCATTGTTCTAAGTAACGCCTGGGTGGGTGTGTGTGCAGGGAAACGTGCTTATGTGACAGTTGCCGTGTTGGCCAAAACACTAGGGATTGAACCAGTGATCTCCTGAGCTAGAAGCTAGAGCCGGAACTAAAGAGACAGGCCTCTCTAGCTGGGGGGTTGAAACAGTTGGATGGTGTCTGGGGATTGGCACAGAGAAGGATTTATAGCACTCACTGCCTGGTGGAGGACACTCAGGGCCATAGAGCAGGTGGAGGTGACAAAGATCAGAGGGGAAAATACATTTCTCTGGTTTTTTCCCCTTGTTTGTTTACAGCCTCTTCAACTGTGTCTCGAGTCAGTTTCACCGTTCCCCCCTGGCTAGTCAATTTCCCCTCTGAGTTTGTGTGGGTCTCTCATCCCAACAGGAGTGGAGGGGAGGGAGAACAATTATTGTACAGGCAGTGAGATGGGGACAGGCCTGAGGCCTGAAGTTGTTTGTTTCAGCGTCAGAAACTGACTAGAGTTCACACTGATGGTGCCTGACTGAGCAAACAGGTTCCTGGTATATTTGGACTCAGGACACCAAATCCAATTCTCTGCCCACCCACAAACTATGGGGCTCAGAGCTGAATTCAATTCTCCATCAGCTTTAAGCAGAACACTCTTTCCCCCACATTTCAGTGGGGAGGTGGAGCTGGGAGTGGAATTCCCTCCCAGGTGGCACTGCTCCAGCCCTGTCTTTGGCTCCAGGACGCTGACCACGCTAGGGCTCTGGTTTGAAACACACTTGCAGCATAGGGTGGCCTGTGTCCACACCCAACAAAATCACAACCCCATGAGAGGGTGGGGCCCAGTGCATGATTTTAGCTAGCAGGGCGGCTTAAAGAGTAACTCTCCCCACCCTACCCCTGCAATCCAGCATGGACTGGGAAACTGCGCTACAACCATGCTAGCTACAGCCAGGTCCAGAAGCTGCCGTCAGCATGGTTCAGGCCAGACAGGGCCCTACAGGGCATGGTTTAGCTTGCTTGGGTGAAGCTGATCTTCTGGACAAAGGCTCCATGGACCTTCCACCACCAGGGATAAGGGGGCAACAGTGCCTAGGAAAAGCAAAGCAGGGAAGGGAACTAACCAAGTAGCCAACTGGGAAGGTGCCCAGGGTGCTGATACTATCTGGGCTGGCTTCCCCAGAACTGGGCGGGTCCGGCTGCTGATGGAGAGGGGTGCGTAAAGGGTTAACACCGTGGTGGGGGGGAATCGGGAGAGAAAGACAATCCGCCACCCCCGGCACTGAACACCACTGAGTTGCCCTGAGCCTGAGGGGTGCTAAGGGCCCTCAGGTCTCTCTGACATCAGTGGCCACTTGAGGGCATGTGGTGTCTCTCGGGATAAGGCCCGCAAACACAGCGGCCGTCTGGCCGGCAGTCGGGGGCAGGAACGGATGTGGTCCCCTCTCCACATGGAATCACGGGCCAGGCTGGGTCTGTGAACAGGTGCCCAGCTCCCACCCTCCCTGTGCGGCATAAACAGATTTGGCCAAGCAGCCCCTGGGAGGGCTCAGCGCCCAGCCCTGCAGGACCCACCCCGGCCTCCCTCACTGGTAAAACGTGCAATTCAATGGCTCTTCCCTGCAGGACTCAGCCAGGCTCCTACACCCCCCGGTTAATTGCAAACACACACTCAGCCTCCATCAATAGGAAGCAAATGCTGCTTCCCGGATCCCCGGGGACAGCTCCTGCCGGGATCCAGAGCGATCGCCAGCAGGCTCAGCCCTGCCAGCACGGGACTCCGGTTATCTCCAAAGGGTAGCAGTGTCTAGGGGGAGAACTGAGCACAGGGGCCATCAAAGCCAGGCTGCGCCGCATGGTAAAACTGCGTAAGAAGCAAAGGTGCCCTGAAAGGGCCCAATCCCTCTTAGGGCCGAGCTAGGACGCTGCGGGGCCAGTTTCAGCGTACGGGGGTTTGGGTGACACGGGGATCTGTCTAATCCCCCTGCTAAGGAGCCAGGGCAAGCATAAGGCAAAGCAAGGACTCTTCCTATCCCAGCTCTCTCTAGGCTCCGGTGGGGATATCAACATCAGTCTAGACCTGGGGCCAGCTTGTCACCTCAGTGACACATGCACAGATCCAGAATCATCCCCCTGATTTCCCAGGAGTCATTCCGGATTGACACCGGCAGGGACTCAGATCCTCCTTCCAGTTCTACACTTGGTTAACAAAGCAGAGCCCCCACCCACTGCAGCCGCTCATGGCCTTGTCACTAACACATGGTCTCTGATCCTGGCTTTGCATTCCCAGAGCGCGGTGCAGACTCATCAGTGGGGCAGGGAGGGGAACAATCTTCTTACCCCAGGAGAGTATGAAACATTTTCCCATCCCCAGTCAGGACAAAAAGTTGGAATCTTGACGATTTTTGTGAACACGCGCAACATCTTTAAAATAAAACTCTCTCTTTGAGCCAAAACCAGGAACTGTTTCATTCAGAAAACACCATTTCCCCAAAAATAGAAATCCAAATATTTTTTCAATACGGGAAATTCATCAAAACCGGCCAGCAGCTCCCGGGAGCACTTTTGGTTTTCACAGGTCAACATTTTCCAGCAAAAAAATAAATCAACGTGTTGATAAATTCCTGAGCAGCTCCGCTAATAAACCCCTCAAGCCTCTTTCCCTGCACCCCCTGAGGAAAGTCTAAGGTGCACGAGCACCATTTTACAAGTGGGGAAACTGAGGCACTGAGGCGGAACCAACAAGCAGCTGCTGGTGATCGGCTCTGAAGAGGGGGGGTGGCAGGAAGGCAAGACCATCTCCCCTTCAATCGAGCCTGGCCAGGGGTCCAATCAACCACAACGGGGGGGGGGGCGCAGGGGCTGGATTGGGCCCAATCCTGCCAGCTCAGACCAGAGGCTGGACTGAGTTAATACCAGCCCCCCCCGTAGGACACCCTGAGCATATCCCACTTTGCACCCCGGCCCCCTTTGCATTGCGGGGCTGCCCTGGCGCAGCTACCGCCGTAGGGGGAGAACTTACCTGGGGGCCCGCGGCCCTTCTCCCCCATCGCAGCAGCGATCGCGGCCGCAGGAACTCCCGGGGCTTCGGCAGCAGGTGCCCCACGACGGGAGAAGGAAGGATCCGGTCCCGAGGCCCCTCCCCGCCCGGCTCCCAGGGGCGCTGACCGCCCCTGGACACAACCCGCTGCCCCCCAAGCGCCGGCGCCGCGGACAGCCGCCCCCACCCGCGCCTTAGCACCCGCGGGGTCGCGCCCCGCGGGCAGCCCCGCGAAGTTCAGCTACCTGCGGATTCAGCGGGGCCCGGGGGTGCCGCGATCTCCCCGCGGAGCCGTCCTCGCCGGGGCGCCCGGCCCGTCAGTCCGTCCGCCCGCCCCACGGGCAGAGCCCCTCGGCCGCTGGCCAGCGCCGGTCCCCGCAGCCCGTGCGGAGCGAGCGAGCCCAGGTGAGCGGAGCGATCCCGCCCCGACTCTCGGCCGCGCTCCGCTTCCCTCCTGGCCCGGCTCCGCCCCCCTACCTGCCCCAGCTGCTTTTAACCCTTCCAGGCAGGGCCGGCGCCGCTGACTCCCGGCCCCGGCCGGCCGGGGAGCCCACACCGGGGGTGGTTAGCGGGGGGAGACCGGCTCCAGCGCTGGGCTCGCCCCCAGCTCGCTCCAGGGGGCCCGATCGCGGGCAGGGCGATGGACACGTGCTTTGCCCGCACACCCCGGCCGGACACACGGGAACCCGCCGGCTCTAGGGCGCTTGGGAACGTAACTGGAGTGAGGCGTGATTATTAGCACCTCTGGAGGGGTGGCCACCGGCTGCCTGGGCCGGTCTCTCGCCTCTGTGTAGCTGTAGACAGCGGGGGCTTCCTAGCAGGGACCCAGCCCTTCTGCTGGCACTGCAGCCGGCTCAGCACACCTTTGGGTGCTGTAAAAAGAGAGAGACAGAAGGGATGGGGGGATGGGTAGGTGTGGGTGCATGGGAATGGATAGATAGATAGATGGGTGGATGCAAAGAAGAGGGATCAGAGTAAAGGATAGATAGATAGATAGTGGGGTGTTTATGGGAATAGATAGATATTGGGGTGTATATGGGGATAGATAGATAGATAAGATTAGATAGATATTGGCGTGTGTATGGGGATAGATAGATGTGCAGACAGATAAATGAGTACATGAGACTAGATAGATAAGATACAACAGAGAGACAGTTGAGAGATCAAGTAGAAGAGTATCAGAGGGGGAGCCGTGTTAGTCTGGATCTGTAAAAGCAGCAAAGAGGTGGGTATTCACCCACGAAAGCTCATGCTCCAAAACTTCTGTTAGTCTATAAGGTGCCACAGGACTCTTTGCTGCTTTTCAAGTAGAAGAGGTGGCTACTGGGTAGCTAGATGAGATCAGCTGGCTAGATTAGCCCGATGACGAGTGCCTGACAGCTACTGACATTCCTGGCAGATTCTGGAGAAAGCCCCAAAGCAAAACACAGCTGACCCCATTCCAAACCCTGCTCTGGGTCACCTGGAGGTCACGGGAGGGCACTGCAAACTGAAGTGACTTCGCTCTCTGGACTTTGTCCGTTGAGTGTGTGGACACAGAGGGATGTTTCTATTTGACTACAAGCCCCCCCGCCCTGTCCTTTCACCAACCCTCCTCCCATCTCCTGCAGAACCCACTGGCAGGAGCTGCGGCCCTTGGCTGGGAGACATCTCGCTGAGGGGGCCGTATTGGCTGTTTGTGGGTCATAGCGGTGAGAGGCACCTGCACACCAGGCGTCCTGATTTAGAAAGGACAAGTCTCTGTGGCCAGGAATATTGGCCATTCTCTACCCCACCCCTCCAAAGACCGTTCCTGGGCCCTGATCAAAGCTCACTGAGGTCAGCGGAGTTTTTCCATTGACTTCAATGAGAGCATGTCAAACTCACGGGGGTGAAGTTGTCTGGCCTGTGCTATGCATGAGATGAGATTCAATGACCTAATGGTCCCTTCTGGCCTGAAACTCTGTGACTCCGTTAGACTGGGCCCACCGGCTGGTGCACATCAATAGAATGAACAACCATGTCTCTGTTTTCCTCCCGGAACATCCCTGTTTAAGGACGGCGAGTGCTGGCAGCTGGGCTGGAAAAACCCTCTTCCATCACTGGGTCCATCCACTTCGGGAGGAAGAGCAGTAGAGAGCAGACTGTAACCAGACTGTAACAGGATTCAAAAAAGAACTAGATCAGTTCCTGGAGGATAGGTCCATCAATGGCTATTAGCCAGGGTGGGCAGGGATGGTGTCCCTAGCCTCTGTTTGCCAGAAGCCGGGAATGGGCGACAGGGGATGGATCACTTGATGATTCCCTGTTCTGTTCATTCCCTCTGGGGCTCCTGGCACTGGCCACTGTTGGAAGACAAGATACTGGCTAGATGGGCCATTAGTCTGACCCAGTGTGGCCATTCTTACATTTGTATGACTTCCTACTAGTGGAGGGTCGGCTCGACTCCTCCAGCCTACAAGCAGCCTTCTACTCAAACAGCAGCAGTCCTGCTACCTCCAAGCTGCCCAGAGCAGCCTGGCTTTAGGGAATACAAACAGTGTGTATCTCTCCTTAGCCCAATAGACTGGGAGCGCTTTGTAGCAGGGACCGTGGCCTTCAGTTTGTGCTGCAAAGCGCAGCGCATAGCTAGATACACCCATCCATCTTTAACATGTCTACCGAGCAGCATCTAAAAGCTCAAAGAAAGAACACGGATACTTGTGGCACCTTAGAGACTAACACATTTATCTAGATAATACTTAGTCCTGCCATGAGTGCAGGGGACTGGACTAGATGACGTCTCGAGGTCCCTTCCAGTCTCTCTCTCACACACACATAGAGCCAGGCCTGTAGAGAGAAATATGGGTCCCCACGACATCCAGTTTGCTGGGGCCCCACCCTCTCCCATTTCACTTTATTTACACAGACGCTACAGATTTTTTGGCGGGGCTCTGAGCTCAGGGCCCCAGTACGATTGTCCCCCCCTTACTCCCCCCTTTTGTCAGCCCTGCACACAGCCCCTGCTCCAAAGATCTTGCAGGCTAATAAATCATAAACTCCAGCATCAATAACTCTTGGTGCTCTGGAAATCCCCCTGCTGCGGGGGTAGGCTCTGGTGTGGATCTGTAGCCAGGAATCAAGCCCTTTCATGCATCCCAGAAGCACCAGACCTTGGTGTTCTCCTCCCGCGTACGTAACCCGGCGCTGGCTTCTAACATGAAAAAGATGGTTCACAGGAAACCCCATGGGAAGATGAAAGGCTCTCGATTCCTGTGAACTGGTGACAGATCTGCAGCCAGGAGGCCCAGCCGCTCCTTGGCACCCTCTGAGATGTGTCAGTAGTGGGAAAGGACAGGCAGCGGACTACTGACCCCATCCAAAGCCGGGCGAGGCCGAGGCTGGCACTCGGACCTGGCCCAGGGGTCACTCTGTTCCTGAACGGAGGGGAATTTCAGGATTAACCCTTTCACTGTGCTGTTCCTGAGGCTGCAAATGGGGAATTTGTTGACCGTATCTTGCTAGGGGCTATTCTAGAGGTATGTCCCACTGGGCTGGGGTTCTGTGCTCCTGGGTTCTCTTCCCAGCTCTGCCAGCGTGGACAATCATGGGCCAGTCACTCCCCCCACCCCTTGTCTATTTGGACTCTTTGGGACAGCAAAAGTCTCCAACCAACACAACCGTGTCCCAGCCTTGGCTGGAGCCTTTAGGCCCTACTATAAAATAAATAACGACATCACGTGCCAGTAGGAAATATCGGCCTGCTTCGACTCTTATGCCACGTTAATCCCATGGGAGTTTCCCCTGATTTCCATGGCTCTCGGATCACAATCTGGCGTGCTGTCTCCTGGTTTCAGTTTCAGCCCCCTGTTTAGCCCGGGCAGCTGAAACAAGGGAGCTGTTCTCGTTAAGAGTCCCGTATGTGATGGGGATTAGGCGCGGCCATGTGTCATGCGTCGCTGAAGGTGTATGGGGATGTACAGCGGCCATGGTGTGTGAAAGTATCGAGGTTGAATTTCAGACGCTAAATTACACGGCCTGTAGAAGGGATTAGTCTGGCTCGGGAAAGGAGCACTCACCTTCTTTTCTTAATCCCTTGCGTTTCTCAAACGCCTTTCATCTCAAGGAGTGTACAAGAATCGCTTCCCCACTCGCTGAGATGCAGCCCCTCCTGGAGCGGCGCGCGGCCACCGCGTAACAGCTGCCCAGGCAACCCACTGCCGCGGTTTCGGACGGGCAGCTCCGAAGGGTCCCAACCCCCATGGAGCCCGGCTGGGGAATGCACAAAGGCAGAAGCAAATACCCCCGTTGGGATTTAATATCCCTGCTCTTGCAAAAAGCGCCGTGGGCTTGCCAATGATCGTAAGCAAATCAGGGGCTCGGTTTTAGGTCTCACGCAAAACAGGCACCCCAGGAACGTGGGCTAGATTGGTGCGTTCGGTAGCAGGGAGAAGAGCGCCACCTGGCGATTCACCAGCATCCCGTCCAGCAGCTGGGAGTTCCACAGGCCTCTCCCATCCAAGCACTGATCCCTGCTTAGCCCACGCGGCCCCAAAGCAAGAGAGGGATTGGTATTCCTAATGGCATCCTTGCCCTCCCCTCATGGCTGTGTATACCTAGCGCTGCACCCTACAGAGACTCCAGAGAGTTTCCCATCCATGCAGGACTTGCTGCTCTGGGGAGGCGCAGGGCAGAGCGTTGTGAGCCAGGTGGGGGATTTCTGCCTGTGGTGCTGAGAGACAGTCTCAGGGAGGAGGAGAGGCCCCTGCGCTTGCCAAATCCTTTGTGGAGGAGCTTTTGGTTTAATCCCGGGAGCGCTGGCCTGGCCGGGAAAAGCTCCAAGGAGCTCAGCGATCCCACAGGAAAGAGGATTGCACCTCGAGGGAGCAGCTGTGGCGGCTTCCGCTCCCTGGAGAGGGTGGTGTGGTGGAGTGGGGGAAGGTCTTCCTCTCGCCAGAGGGGAATAGGGCTCCGGAACTGGCTCCGAGCTGTGCTGGTAGGTGAGATCCTCTCTGCCAGCTGCTGCCTGGCACTTGGCACAGGCCAGGGCACTGGTGCGAGGAACCCCGCAGACCCACGCATCCCTTGGTCTAGCTTGCTCAGGTACAAATAGCAGGGAAGACGTGGCAGCACGGGCTTGGAATGCCAGTACGCAGCCAGGGTTCTGGGTGGGTTTCTAGCGCACGCCACTGCTATTTTCAGCTGTGCCAGCTAGACCAAAGCCAGAATGGGGTCGCCTTCCCATGCCGCAGTCCCACCTCCCATTGCAGCGTTGGCACGCCGTAACAATGGATCACTGGGGGGAAAGGCTCAGGAGCAGACCTGGCTGGAAGTTTGTCGTTGTATTGATGAAAAGGGCCATTTTTGTCTCAATCGAAACGTTTCCAGCCACGTGTGGATTTCAACAAAATTTCATTACAAAAACCTCCACCCACACACAGAGTTTCAATGATGTCCCGCCTGGACATTTTCATGATGGGAGGTCTCGGTGCTCTTTGGGAAATGAAATTCCTGGGCTGTTTATAGAAAAATACATTTAAAATCGTTTAAAAAGGTTGGAAACAGAACACAATGTTTCACTGCTGATCGGAAGGAAGCGTTTCCTTCAATCCAAAAGGAGATTTTTTTTCGGAATTTCATTGTGTGGGATATTTGGAGGTGGGGATGATCCATTTTGGAACAGAAAAATATTTGAAATCATGGACTTTTCCACAAAATGGAAAATCCGGTTCCTGTCCAGCTCTAGTCATTATGCACTTTTTCAGGTGGGGAAACTGAGGCACAGAGCAGAAAAGAGGCTTCCTCAAGGTCACACAAGGAATCTATGGCAAAGTGGGAAACACCTGGCCACCGGACCTTGGTAATTTGTACCGGCTTCCTCCCCCTCTCACCCGCCCTGCTGCTGATGCTCCTCAAGCCAGACCTGCAGTCCCCCATTTATACCAATCCTCTCCCCCCTGCACTCCCTGCCCAGCAGCTCTGCAGATACACCTCATTTCTGAGTTGCCCCCTGGCTCCCTTTTAACGGACCCCTGAACTCCCCCCATCCCGCCAGCCCTGCCCAATGCACCTCAAGCCCAACCTGCCGCCCCCCCCCCCCGCATTATCCCACTCCCCACCTGCACAGGTCTCCTGATTCATCTCACTCCTCAACCCACCCACTTCCACCCCCACCCAGCCAGCCACAAGACCCCCTGAGTCAGCTCAGCTGCAGTTCGTTAATACATAGCAAGGGACGCCCGGGAGCGACCCCCTGGGGGCTGAGGGCAGGGGAGATGGAGAGAAGTTGCCAGATCCTAGGGGCTGGGTGGAGATCCAGGCCAGGCTGGGGACCCTGCTGTGCCACAGGGCAGGGCAGTGGTGAGGCGGGGCCCTGGCCGGCACAGGGTGGCCGGCACAGTGCGTGAGGCTGCCCGGACCCCAATGGGAAGTGGCCTGGGCAGGACAGAGCACCCAGCTTTGACATCACAAGCACTGGGCTCCTGCTGACCCAGAGGGAGACGGACGCTCCCCACACCTCACTGGGTTGCGCCCTGATTCCAGGCAGTGGTGTGATGGTACCTCTGCCCTGCAGCACCCCCTGCTGGCCAGGCTTGACTCTGCACCAGCCCTGCCTCTATTTCCCCCTTCAAGGGGTGCCTTAAATAAACTCCACACAGCCTTTATTTTTGCCCAAAGAGGTCCCACCTCCCAGGGCCCAGTTTACTGGTATAAAACACTGCTGAGTCCTGGGGAATTTTCGACTCCCCCACCCCCCCAAAAAAATCTGGTCTCTGCAGCTCTTCACCGCCACCGAAGGCCGCTCTCTGCCCTCCGTGGCTGGAGTCTTCCACTCCTGTGCTCCCGCTGGCCCAAACGCTTTCCTCCTGGTCAAAGGTCTGCAGGAAACCTGGCTAATTCCCGCTCACAGCAGCGCCCCCAGGACCCTTCCCCCAGTTCCCTTGTAAGCCTGTCCCTCCCCTCTCCGGTCCCAGCAAACACCCTCTGCAAAGGGCAACAGGTGCACTGGCCCCTGCTCCCTCCGAACAGGGCCAGTCACCCTGTGAGAAGGGGGCTGGATGGAGCAGGACTCCCCCCAGGCCCAGGAGGGACTGAGCCAGCCACCTCTGGCACGGCTCCCTGGGGGTCAGAAAGGGAGCTGGTGGCAGCAGCCCCTGCATAAGGCTCGTGGTTACCTGCCCGAGTCCAGGCGAGAGGGCCCGGCCTGGCACTGGCCCAGCATAGCGCCGGGTCCCAGAGTAAAGGGAGTGCGACTGGACTGTGGATTGCAGCCCACCTGGAGGGGGGTGTTGTGCCTGCCTGGGGCATTGTGTCTGGGGGCTGTGTGGGCCGGAGCAGGACTCCGGGCGAGACCCTGGCTTGGGGATACCAGGTACCGGACCGTCAATCAGCCTAGGAGAGCTCGGGGGACACAGGAAGCGTCTCCATACGGCGCCTCTGTTCCTGCCCCGCCAGCACCAGGAATGGATCCCTCACCTTGGGCAGCGCAGGGCCCAGCCAGGGGCTGCTCTGCCCAGGGGGAGGCGCTGTGCTGGGGTGGAGTCCTGGGTTTTTTAAGTGCAGGTGCAGCCCCTGCAAAGGGGACGGGCACAGGCCCTGCAGCAGATGCTGGTGGGGAAGATGTTAAGGTCCCTGCCCCATTCCCCCAATGACAGCACAGTGCCCATATGCTGCCCTTGCTGGATTTAGCAGACAGCAGCGGGGGCCCAGGCTGTGGGGCTTTCCCCTGGGAAGGGGGCTGGCAGGGGGTTATTTCAGCACCCACCTGGTCCCACCTCTGTCCCTGCTGTCCCAGCCCTGGCCATGCAATACCCGAGCCCCACCCTGCTGCTAGGGCGAGGTGCCCTTGGACGCGCCCTGGCTCTGCCTTCCCTGCCGATGGGCTGGGCTGCAGTCACACCCCTCACTGGTACCCGCCGATCGGACTGGTTTGGGGAGGTGCGGCGGGCAGGGTGGGATCTGCAAGGGGAGAGCCGACCTGCCTCAGGTGGGAGGGGGTCTGGGGAAGGTGGAGAGGGTACGGGGGGGTGGTGACGGAGGAAGGGAAGGGGCAGTGGTGGGTGATGGAGGGAGGATGGGTGCAGTGGGAGATGATGGAAGGTGGATGGGGTGCAGGGGGGGTGATGGAAGGAAGATGTGGGTGCAGTGGGACTGATGGAAGGAGGATGGGGTGCAGGGGGGTGATGGAAGGAAGATGTGGGTGCAGTGGGACTGATGGAAGGAGGATGGGGTGCGTGGGGATGATGGAAGGAAGATGTGGGTGCCAGGGGCGGCTCTACGTTTTTGGCCGCCTCAAGCAGTCATGCGCGGGAGGCGCCCCGGAGCCGCGGGAGCAGCGGACCTCCCGCGGGCATGGGCCGGCTCCAGGCACCAGCCGACCAAGCACGTGCTTGGGGCGGCACTTTGTAAGGGGTGGCCAATCTTGGGGTAGCAGGGGGCGCTTGGGGTTTTTTGGTTCGGTGGGGCAGCGCTCGAGGTTCGGTGGGGCTGCGCTGATTGACACCAGCGGAGGATCAGGCCCCGTCTCTAGTTCAGTCCTGTCCCCTCGCTCCCCATCCCTGGCCTGCACCAGGAACGGCTCAGCGGCCCGGAGCCCCTTGCGGCCTTTGGAAGGAGTTCAGTGGTTGGGAGCGAAAACTCCCATCCACAGAGAGCGGCACCTCCCCTCCCCTCCCTCCTGGCTCCCTGGGGAGCTGCTCCCAACCAGTAATTAGAGGTTGGGGGGCCGAGGAGATGGAGGGAGAAGAAAGGCCCCGCCCCTCCCCAGCGGGCAGAGCACTTCAAAGGGACTCCCAGCGCTTGTGAAACTGACGGGCAATTTCCTTTTCTGTCATAAAACAAATTGTTGTTTGTCAGGAGAGCTGGGTTGGCCGCTCAGCACTTGGGGGCCATGTGCATGCATGTCCCACAGGCTCGGAGCCCCGCACAGGGCCGTGGGGCAGGGCCGGCTCCAGGCACCAGCCGACCAAGCACGTGCTTGGGGCGGCACTTTGTAAGGGGTGGCCAAGGGCGCTTGGGGTTTTTTGGTTCGGTGGGGCAGCGCTCGAGGTTTTTTGTTGTTGTTTTTGTTTCAGTGGCGTGGCACGGCGCTCGGGGGGGGTGTTTCGGCAGCGTGGTGCTCGGGGGGGTGTTTCGGTGGCGCCGCACTCAGGGGGGTGTTTCGGCGGCGCCACGCTCGGGGGTGTTTCGGCGGCGCCACGCTTGGGGAAGGTGTTTCGGCGGCACGGCGCTCAGGGGGGGTGTTTCGGTGGGGTGGCGCTCAGGGGGGGTGTTTCGGCGGCGCCGTGCTTGGGGGGGTGTTTCGGTGGGGCGGTGCTCGGGGGGGTGTTTCAGCGGCGCAGCGCTCGGGGAGGGAGGTGTTACAGCGGGGCAGCTCTTTTTTTTTTTGCTTGGGGCGGCAAAAAAGTTAGAGCCGGCCCTGGCTGTGGGACAGGGGGTGACCAGGGTGTGTGTGTGAGGGAGGTGCAGAGATCAGCAGCGATGGTGAGGCTGGCTGGACGGGCAGGAGAACAATCAATTGCAAAGCTCCCCCCACCCCCGCCCCCGGGATGGTCACATGTGGCGGTGAACTCCTGAGGTCAAAAAGGCAAAAGGCCTGATTCTGGGCTCACTGACACCAGGGTAAGTCCCGGGTCAGCCCACGCAGTGGCACAAACTGAGGGCAGGCCCAGGGCCAGCATCTGTGGGTCTGATTCTCCCACCTGGGCAGGGTGGCTGCGGACAGGGTGCACAGCCACAGGGGACCAGCCCTTGCAGTTTTTCATTGCTCTGGAAGTTCTGTCTAATTCACCCTCTCCCGCCGCCTTAGGAGATCAGATGTCGGGTCACGAACATCTGGCACCTTTATCCCTTTTGCTGGGATTTTCATTCCCCTTCATCCACTAGCCGAGACGGGTTGACGCATGTGCCTGGGCAAGAAACCTCAATCCATGGGCCACTTGCCAGCTGGCAACTTTCCAGATTTGAACAGTGGGATTGGCCAGCTGGGGCTGTCACATGCTATCATTTCCGTCCCCTAATGGGCTGGTCCAACCTCAAGGAGAGCTAAACAAGACTTTGATCTCTCCAGCAAATTCTGGATGTCAGACCACAGGGCTGCGAGCTGGGACTCCGAAGTCCTGGCAGGAACAATAGCAGCAGAAAGTCAGGAGGGCCGGGAAGGCGGCTGGAACCGAATCCTGCCTCAAAGCAGCTGAGGTGTTTGTGATTGAGGTTGGAAGTGGGGTATCAGAGGGGTAGCCGTGTTCGTCTGTGCCCACAAAAATAACGAGGAGTCCGGTGGCACCTTAAAGCCTAACAGATTTATTTGGGCATAAGCTTTCGTGGGTAAAAAAAACCCCACTTCATCAGATGCATGGAGTGAAAATTACAGAGGCTACAATTCGTTTGCAAATTTAACACCATCAATTTGGGCTTGAATCGGGCCGGGGAGTGGCTGGCTCACTACAAAGGCAATTTTCCCTCTCTTGGTATTGACGCCGTCTCATCAATTACTGGGAGTGGACCACATCCACCCTGATTGAATTGGCCCTGGCAACACTGGTTCTCCACTTGTAAGGTGACTCCCATCTCTTCATGTGTCAGTATATTTCTGCCTGCATCTGTCATTTTCACATCTGCCTCTGAAGAAGTGGGTCTTTTACCCACAAAAGCTCATGCCCAAATAAATCTGTTAGTCGTTATGGTGCCACCAGACTCCTCGTTGTAGAAGTGGGGGAGGGAGACCGGGAAACCCAGTCACGGGGGGATTCAGCTTTGGGCCTGGCATCAGAGACCACTCAGCCTTCAAGACGGCTGGTAAACACTAGGCCAGGCTCGCTCAGGGCTGAAACCATCCTGCAGGCTGACCAGTCTCCCCGGCACTGGAGCACATGAGGGATTAGCCTTGACTCGGTGTGGGGCTGGGACAAAAGGGGCAGATCGTCAGGAAGGGCTGGATCTGTGGCACAGCGCAATGGGAATTCTGTGTTGCGCTCTCCTGGGGGAGCGGTGCAGAATCCGACCTCTCATCTACACTGAGGGTAACTCATGGGGAACATGGTCCTAGGTTTGTCTGTGGTGCAGTCACAGGGGCTGGGATTGCAGCTTGCGTAGACACAGCTGAGCTAGCTTTGAGCTCGTTTGCTGGGTACCGGAGCAGCGAGGCCGCGGCATCATGGAACTTCCCAGCGCAGACTGGTCTGGCGGTGAAATTTGCACCGTGACACAGCAGCGAGCTCTCCCCATGAGACCCGACCAGCACATGCTAAGGCCAGAAGGGACCATTCTGATAATCTAGTCTGACCTGTACGTCACAGTTCCAGAGAAACTCACCCAGTGCCTCCTGCATCAAGTCCCGAACTGCTGGCTGAGCTCGAAAACCTTGTGGAAAGAGATCCAGTGTTGATTTAAAGACTTCAAGTGGTGGAGAAGCCACCACATCCGTAGGTAAGTTGTTCCACTGTTAATTACCCTCACTGCTAAAATCTGCACCTTATTTCTAGCCTGCATAGATTGCAGCAGTAGATTGCCTCAGAGGGTAACATTTTAGAGACGCCCTCCATCCCCTGGGTGGTTTTATTTTCTAAACAAAGGCAGGATCTCTAGACTATCTTCTAATCAGGTTCTCACCAGTTCATGTTGTGCCTCAAGGTAGCATTCATCACCAGGAGTCTGAAACGGCCTGGGGGGGGTTGACCTTTCAAATGAACAGCCTCCCCGTGCGTTTCCTAAGGAGACCTGACAGCCCGGAATCATTTAAACCCAACTCTGAATTAACCTGGCAAATCTCCCTCCCTCTCTGCAGCCCACGAGCGTGTTGCCCGGCAGGAAGGGGTGGTCTCGCCTTTGCCAAATTGAGAAGCCATTGGAAAATTACCAAGAAAAATCATCCCAAATTCATGGGCCACGTGGCAAGACAGGGTCTCTCTGACTTCAGCTGAGGGTCTGCCCGGAGCATCTCTTTGCAAAGTACAAGCTGAAAAACTACGGTCTAGGGATTTGTCCTGCTTTGAGCAGGGGGTTGGACTAGATGATCTCCTGAGGTCCCTTCCAACCCTGAGATTCTATGTTTCTATGTAAACAGCAACAGCCAGTCCCCGCCCCAGAGAACTTACAAGCTAATAGACAGGACAGGCAAAGGGCAGGAGGAAAAACTGAGGCAGAAAGAGGTGAAGTGACTCGTTCAAGGTCATCCAGCAGGTGCAGGGGCAGAGTCAGGAACAGACCTGAAATCTCCTGACTCGCAGTCACTGTCCTACCCATTAGACCATGCCATTGTATAGGGATAAACATTTCCCAGAACAGCGGGAGTTAAACTAAGCATGAAAACAATGTCTCAGTCACACCAGGAAAGTTTTGCAAAAACCAGGATTTTTTTTCCTGGGTGCTGGGTGGTTTACAGCCCTTCAGATATCACTAGATTTCCCCCGTTCGCCTGTCAATGGGCACAATTTTTCCATTGTCCTGAACCTTGTGCCGTTATTTACACCTGGGGACAAGGGTGTAAAGCACCAGCATTCGGGTTGGGTGGTGTTTTGCACTGGGGCAAATGCTGACTGGCCATCAGGTCCCCAGCTGGTGTAAATCAGCGTAGCTCCATCGACGTCAGTGGAACGGCACCCAATGACACAGGCTGAGGATCGGGCCGAGCCCAGGAGTTGTAAAGAAACAGAGACTCAAGTCCAGGGCATTTCCCATAAACTTCCTATCAAAAACGAATGACAAGCAAACTGCAGCCATTCAACCCCGGTGCTGTCCCCATATGGGTCTTTGAAGTGCAAGGAGAACGACTGAAACAGCCCTCCCGGAAACCCAGCTACCCCAGGACAATGGAAAGCAGAACTGATTAGAACCGCTGTGAAATTAACCAGTCTCCAGTACTTTCCCTGTCCGGCATGGAGCAAACTGCAACTCACCAGCAAAGCCAGCTGTCCAAAGACCCCCCAGCGACTGCTCCCTGCACCACCGCTCAGGGAAACTGGCTCTAAGCTCCTCAGGCAGAAGGGCCTAGATCCACAAAGGTATTTAGGCTCCTATCTTCCACTGAGATCAATATGAAGTAGGCGCCTAAACCCCTTTAAGGATCTGCACCAAGGGCATTAGAGAGAGGCAAAAATTGTCATTCAAGCCAAATGCAGGAACAGGTTCGTTTAACAGGCACGATCAAAGGGAGCTGAACTTGTGAGTCATCCACGTGGCGTGATGTCAGAGCCGCCCCCCTCAGGCGCCGATGACACCACCGGAGCTGGGTTGCCCACGTGTAAATTACACCTTTCCTGGGTTATGTGCCCTGCAATGAGAAATACAAACCACGTTCTCGTTCGTCGAGGAAATCATTAACGCCAATTAAAGATTTAGGCCCAAACGAGCAGATCAGATTTCGTCTTAAGAAGGTGCCGTAATTGCTCCAGTTGAGAGCTGGTTTGGATTCACTTCCCTCTTCTTTTCGGGCTGGGAGCCTTTATTCCTGACACCAGGCACTCGCTCCCCCTATAAGTGGGACCCAGCTGTCTCTGAGAGAGCGGCTGAGCGGGACCTCACCCTGCAGGGGAACCCTTCTCCGGAGGAAGGAGGGATGTTGCAGTGACCAGTCAGAGTGCCCAGCCCCAGTGAGCTAGGCAGGTCCCATTTGGCCAGCAGAGTTTTGTGAGTCATATATTCATTGTGGAGCGAAACTGACCTAATTAGAATGCGTAAGAGCAGGGGGAAGGACAGTCCCATTGCATCCATCTCCTGTATCCAACATAGACCCACTGGCACATATGCTCTGCATCAGAGGCACTGTGCCCCACACCCAGACCCACTGCAGCATCCGCACCCACTGATCCATCACGTTACATCAGACGCACTGCACCCCCCCCCCACCCAGACCCACGGCGTCCGGGACGACGGCACACCACTCATCTGGCGCTAGCGCCGGGTACCTACAATCACCGACAGAGACACGCTGATGACACGCATGGGTGGATGCACACACAGCAGAGGTGGAGGTTATGTCCATGCTACAGTGGCGCTGCCGTAGCACTGTGGTGTAGACACTTGCTACAGCAACGGAGGTGGGGTTTTCCCCCTCCATCTCTGTGGTAAATCCATCCCCTCGAGAAGTGGTGAAATTCTGCCATCAAGCCAGCGGCATCTACCCGGCGGCTTGGGACAGTTTCACTACCTCTCTCAGGAGGGCGGATTTTTCACACCTCTGAGCAACATACCTGGGTCGACCTAAGTGTTAGGTGCAGAGCAGGCCGGATTTATGTCTCAGAAGGGCCCTTTGCAAAGAATGAGCCTGAGATCGCAGCATTCCCCCTCCCCCGGCTGCCAGGCCCCTTTTCCAGCAGGGGCTTCCCCAGCCGCGGCAGAGCAACGGAATTGGCCTTGCACCTTGTGCAGAATCAAAGATGCACCCCCACCAGCTCAAGCAGCCGGGCCCTGGGTGAGGTGAGGGTAATAGATCAGAGAGGTGACACTCCCGCGCCTCAGCTGGTGTCACCCACCCACAGCCCTGTGCTGCGAAGAGAGAGAGAGAGAGACGCAACAGTCTCATCCCCCAGGTCTCCTGACTGCAAGCGCTCCCCTGGGCAAACCTGTCAGACCAGCTCCACTTTGCTGCAGAGCCGCTGAGCATGCAGCCCTCAGCTCCCTGCCGGCTGCTCAGCGCTGCGCTCCGCTCACAGCTGGGTGGTGAGACGCTGCCTTAGGTAGGTCAAGCAGGTGCCCTCCGCCAGCTAATGCCCCAGCTCCTATGGTGCTGCCAGGCAGGCCTGGCCTTACCATGAGGCGACCTGAGGTGCCAGACTGTGGGGAGCGGGGGCGCCACTAGGACCCAGAGTGTAGAAAATTGTGGCTGCTGCTGGTGCATAAGTATTGTCTCTGCTCTAGATGCGCAGAGATGGAGGAAGGAGGGCACAAGAGACATAACAGGCGGGCAGGAGAAAAGGTGAGAGGGAAGAACAGAAAGCAGCAGGAGCTGCAGGGAGAGAGAGGAGGAGGAGTCTCTTGTGTACCTCTCTAGCACCCCTAGGAGCCTGGACCGATTCACACCAGCTTCTCAGGGAGCTTCCTGTTTCCTGCTGCTTCCCTGAACCCACCTGAGGAGAACAGGCAGACAACTAAAGTAGTAGGAGCCAGTTAGGCCCTTAAGACACTGATATCTTCCCTCACTCAGCCCGTCCTACCAGCCTGCTTATTTGTCCCCTTCAACTGAGTGTTGAGAGCTACTGTAGCTGGCACAGAACAGCAGTCATGAGTGAAAGAAGAAAACGCCCCTCTGGGGCAGCATTCAGGAAAAGAAAGAAAGCAAAGGAAGCTTTTCTGTCTAAGCAGGAAGGAGCTCTCCTGAGATACATAGACACAAATGTTCACGGGGAGCCTTCCGGCCCCAGTGAGGATGTGAGTGGTGAGGAGATGCCTGATCTTCCAGTTAGTCAGAGTGCAGGTGACCTGGCAGCTACTGCAGCATCCATAGCTCCATCTCAAATGGATGGAACCATGCACATTCCTGAAGAAAAGTGTAGATCAGAGAAGAGTGTGGTGGAGGCGCAAGAAACAGCTGCTGCTGAGTTTAGTTCCTTAAGTCTAGATGATCCAGGACTGTGGACCCACTTGAGCAGTAGACAGAGGGACTTCCTTGTACTGCCTGGGCCACAGCAAGTGAAAAACTTCATGTTCCCCAAAGACAATGAAAATAGAAGTTTCCATCCAACACATTCCTGGCGTGAAATCCCCAATGATGACAAAGTGGAGAGGCCATGACCTATGGACCCAAGAACTCAGAAAGCTGCATACTGTTTTTGTTGCAAACTCTTCCAGTCTAATGTTCCTGCCACATTGGGTTCTACACGAACAAAGGACTGGAAAAATCTGGCTAGAAATCTGGCATGCCATGAGAAGGCAGCAAATCACCAGGGAGCATTCCATAGATGGAAAGAGCTTGAGATGAGACTAAGATTAAAGGCCACCATAGATGATCAGCATCAAGAGAAGATTGCATCAGAGTCGCTTTACTGGCAAAATGTTCTGAAAAGGCTCATTGCCATTGTGAGAATGCTTGTTACCCAAAACCTAGCACTGCGCGGCACTTCAGATCAGCTGTATGTGCCAAACAATGGAAACTTCCTTAAAATTGAGGAGCTGATGACTGTGTTTGATGCTGTATTCCAGGAGCATCTAAGAAGAGTCACCACCCAAGAAATGTACACACACCACTTCCTTGGAAAAACCATTCAAAATGAGATCATACAGTTACTGGCAACAAAAGTCAAACAGAAGATTGTGGCAGATCTGAAGTCAGCAAGATATTCCTCTGTTATTCTGGACTGCACACCTGACATCAGCCATACGGAACAAATGACTTTAATAGTGCGTTTTGTAACAACAGAACCTAGTGAGAATGTCTCTGCAATGGTGACTGTAAGAGAGCATTTTCTAGAATTTATTGACACTGATGATACTACAGGAGCTGGTATGACAAATGTGCTTCTTAAAAAGCTGGAAGATACAGGAATTGCGATAGCTGACATGAGAGGTCAGGGCTATGATAATGGTGCCAACATGAGAGGACAGAACAGAGGAGCGCAGACATGGATCCGAGAGTTAAACCCTCGAGCTTTTTTTGTCCCATGCAGTTCTCATTCATTGAACTTGGTGGTCAGTGATGCAGCATCAGCTTCTAGTGAGGCTGCTGAATTTTTTAATGTCATTCAAAGCATCTATGTATTCTTCTCTGCATCAATTCATTGACGGCAAATTTTGAAGCAACATCTGGGAACATCCTCTCTGACACTGAAACCACTGAGTGCCACATGATGGGAAAGTCGAGTGGAGGAGATAAAGCCTATTCAACACCATATTGGGAAGATAGATGATGCCATAGTTGGCATTATGGAGGATAATGCTATGCCGGGAACTGTTCGTGGGAGAACAGTGGCAGCGGGAAATGGAATCACCAGAAACATACATAACTTCCAATTTCTGTGTGGCTTAGTGTTGTGGCATGACCACACTGTTTGAAATAAATGTTGTAAGCAAGAGACTCCAAGGTGTTGACCTTGATATATCTGGAGCAATGGAACAACTGGACAAAGCAAAGTCAGACCTACAGTCATACCGATCAGATGAGGGATTTCAAAACGTTCTGAAGCGTGCACAGAAGTTGGCAGAAGAACTTCACACTGAAGCTATTTTCCCACCCATTCAAGGATACAAGAGTCACCGAAGAAGAAGACATTTTGATTCTGAGGCACGGGATAATCCCATAAGAAACCCAAACAACAATTCAAAGTTGAATTATTTAACCGGGTGCTAGATTGTGCGATAGAGTCAGTTGAAGAACGTTTCATGCAGCTCAAGGAACACAGCAGTATATTTGGGATGTTATAGGATATTCCAAAACTCCTCACTATACCTGAAGAAGACCTACACCAGCAATGCAGGGCACTAGAGACAGTGTTGACACATGATCACATGCACGATATTGATGCGAGTGATTTAGGTGATGAACTGAAAGCCCTTTCAAGATACGGTTCAGCAGGATCAACTCCAAAGGCTGGTCTGGAATATATGTGCACAAATAAGATGACCACCCTCTTTCCAAATGCTTTTGTTGCTCTGCGCATACTTCTAACACTTCCTGTAACCGTTGCCAGTGGAGAACGCAGCTTCTTCAAGCTGAACATAATAAAAACACATCTACGCTCCACAATGACACAGGAGAGGCTGGTCGGCCTTGCAACCATCTCAACAGAGCATGAGCTGGCTCAGACTGTGGACCTTCAGGAAGCAGTTCAAATCTTTGCAGCCAAGACGGCCCGGAAAGCACCACTTTGATTATTCAAACAGATAAAAATGTCGGTGTTTACTATGCAGACAAGAAAAGTTACATTTGCCGTTCAGGTGTTTGAAAGTTAAATGTTACTTAAAATATTTGAACAAGCCATTTTAAGTTGTTAGTTCTCCTTTATTGGGGTAGGCAGCAGAGCAGCACCGTGAGAGGAGTAGAACAGGAAGAAGGCAGAATTGAGACCTTTCAAAGTTTTGGCCCAAGCGAGGGGGTGTGGGGGCATCATTTGAGCTCCCCGCCTCAGGTGCCAAAATGTTGTGGGCCGGCCCTGCTGCCAGGACTAGGAGACCAACGGGTCCTGCACAGCCGCATGGCCCAGCAGGCCCATTGCCAGCAGGGGGCAGGGGCAATTCCCGCCCCATGGGGGAATATTGCACAATTGGCTGCTGCCCCCTTAAGGAGCGAGGAGAAGGGCCGACGATGGCTGTCAGAAATGGCAGGCTGGAGTGGATGGCTACAGTCAGCTGCAGGGAGATTGTCACAGGGTTCTTTACACACCAGTCCCCATTCCTCCTCCCTGCCTCCCTTGCTCTCACACGCGTGCGTGCACACAATCAGGCACAGTCACCCTAACCCAACACACACACCCACACAAAATCTCTCTCTCTCTGCAGCTTCTGGCCCCGGTCTTGCAACGGTCCAGGTACAAGTTTGGGTCTTATATTAGTACTCTAGGATTTATTTGTAATAATCCATAGGTCTCATTTTGCCCCTTGTCTGGGGATGAGCAAACAGCGTATGAGTGGGAGGGCCCTTTTGGAGCAAACATCAGCTGAGCCTCAGAACAGCCTCAGAACAGCCCTGGGAGGTGCGGAGGGGGGGGGTGAAATTAGTCCCTACTTCAAAAGGGTCAAGTGAGTCAGAGAGAGGTTAAGTGACTTGCACAAGGTCACCTAGTAAATCAGTGGCACAGCTGAGAAATTTACCCAAGAGTCTTGCCTCCCAGTCCCCTCTGCTCTAGACAGCATCCCCCCATAAAGCAACAAAGAGAACCCAGGCATCCTGGCTCGGATTCTGCCTGCTTCAATTCCCAGATGACACATCCTCCCAGAACCAGGAGAAAAACCCAGGCTTCCATTTCCCGCTGCTGTAAGTAACCACTAGACCACAGTCAGGAACAGAACCCAGGAGTCTGGCATCCTAGGCCCCCCACTCTTCTATAACCATTAGTCCCCACTTCCCTCCCAGCTCTGGGAAGAGGAGCCCTGCTGCCTCCTTCCTGCTGCTCCGGCCCCTCAGCACTCTTGCTCCATCGGCACAGACTGAATGCAAGGCTGCGGCGGGTGGGCCGGGAGGAGAAGCAGAGCGGGAGGCAGTGTCAGGCCCAGCGGAGGGCCGGGTTTGGGAGTTGCGCCCGGCTGCCAGGCAGTGAATAAGCAGGAGAGCGAGCGAGGAGGGGAAGGTAATTAAAGAGGAAGGCAACTAGCCACAGCAAGTTCCCACAAATGAAGGCCCCGGGGCCACAGACACTGCACAACAAAGCACCGAGCAATTATTTGGCTCCAGTGGGAGAGGATGGTCCCATTCGGAGCCGGTTTCAGCTGCCCGCCCTGGGGCTGCTCGGAGGTTTGGCACAAGGGGACGTGGCAGGGAGCAGTGCGTGGGTGAGCGCCCTGCAGCCGCAGCCACCCCCACCCGCTGTGCCACAGGTGAGGGGGAGGCAATGCCCACCGAAGCCCACCCCCTTCTGTCCAGGGCATTCAGAGAGGGCTCTTGTGGAACGGGGGTGGGCACCGGGAGTCAAAATGCTCCTTAACCCCAAAGCAGGGCTTGGAACGAGAATTCCTCTGGAGTGGGCGGGGTCAGCCCAGGTCTATGCCCATCATAACAACCCACCATAGCTGCCAGTCACAGTAACACACCCTGGCCACCCCGATACCCATCATAGCAACACTCTAGGGATGTCCTAGCAACCCTTAATGGATATCCTGCACCTGACGTAGCAACCTGCCATGGACACTCCAACAGCTGTCATAGCAACCCACGCTGGAACACCCGGCCGCCCTGACACCTGCCATAGCAACCCACCCCAGCCACCTTGATACACATCATAGCAACCTGCCCTGGACACCCCTACACCTGGCATAGCAACCCCCCACAGCCGCCTTGATATGCATCATAGCAACCTGCCACAGCCGCCTCGATACACATCATAGCAACCTGCCCTGGCTGCCCCAACACCCGGCATAGCAACCCGCCACAGCCACCTTGATACGCATTTATGACAGCCACCGTCCCTGCCCTCACCCATTCTGTCCTGCTAGCCTCATACTGCCCAGGGGATGCAGATGGCAGCCTCTGGGCTGCACCCCACCAGCAGCTGCAGAGTGGCTTGTTTCACCCCCTAATCCTCCCCTAAAGTCCTTCTCCTGGGGTGGGAAGAGATCCTGCAATGACTGCTGGGAAGGGACGTGCTCCCCAACGGTAGGCGAGGGGCCTTCATTGCTCTGCACCTGGGGCGACCATTGGCGCCAGTGCATGGGGGTGTGACCAGATCCCAGCAACCAGGGGGCCCTTCCTTGGCAGGCCCAGCTGCCCCTCTGCCCTGCAGGCCAGAGGCACATGGGCAGGAGACACTGTGAGGAGGACACTTGCTCCTGATCTTTTCCATTTCTAGGGGCCATTGTCCGTTCTTTCCCCACCTCCCTTCGCCTCCTGCTGCTGGGGCTGCTCACGGATCCTCGGGAACTCTTCCCCGGGCCACGGTCCCCATCCCGCTAGCAAGGTTCGGAGATGGGTTCAAAGCCCGTTCAAATTGGTGGATGGGCACTGGTCGAACGGGCTTTGATACATCAGCCAAAGCGTTGGTTGTTGATCCCCCTGGGGTGGAGCATGAAGAGAGAGCGACTGGGACTGCGGCTGAATTTCAGTCCCGTCCCCACTGGCTGCCCCTCTCCCCTTCCTTATTCCTTGCCCCCCCCCCGCCTCCTCTGTCATGTTTGACGCTTCAGATGGCCCCTCCTTGATGGGCGGAAGCCCTGCCATAGACAGATAAATACAGGGGGGAGAGACAACGCAGGTTTATTTATGGTGCCGGATCCACCCCCGGCGACAGGATTCCTAGCGCACCGCAGGCACTTCTCTCTACTGTCGGAAGTGGAGTCCCAGCCCTGCCCCTCTGGGCCCAGGCCAAACAGAGCGAAAGGCAGGAGGGGCTGGCCAGGGTACCGTCCCCAATGAGTAACCCCTACGGCCCCCCTGCTAGCACAGTCCTGGACAACCCACCCACCCACAGCTCTGCTGATAATCCTCACCCCGACCGACATCCCCCCGCTATCCCAGTCCTGGGCGACCCACAAAGAGATCTGCTGATACCCCTCACTCCCACCCCACAGCCCCCCACAGCTCTGCTGATACCCCTCACTCCCACCCCACAGCTCTGCTGATAACCTTCACCCCGACCGACATCCCCCCGCTATCCCAGTCCTGGGTGACCCACACAGAGCTCTGCTGATACCCCTCACTCCTACCCCCAGCCCCTCCAGCTCTGCTGATACCCTCACTCCCACCCCCCAGCCCCCCACAGCTCTGCTGATACCCCTCCCTCCCACCCCACAGCCCCCTGCTATCCCAGTCCTGGACAACCCACCCACAGCTCTGCCGATACCCCTCACTCCCACCCCACAGCCCCACAGCTCTGCTGATACCCTCACTCCTACCCCCAGCCCCCAGCTCTGCTGATACCCCTCACTCCCACCCCACAGCTCTGCTGATACCCCTCACTCCCACCCCACAGCCCCCTGCTATCCCAGTCCTGGACAACCCACCCACAGCTCTGCCGATACCCCTCACTCCCACCCCACAGCCCCCCAGAGCTCTGCTGATACCCCTCACTCCCCCGCACAGCCCCCTGCTATCCCAGTCCTGGGTGACCCACACACAGCTCTGCTGATACCCCTCACTCCTGACCGACATCCCCCTGCTATCCCAGTTGTCCATTACCCCAGACCAGAGGCTGCCCAATCAGCATGGGGATGGTGATGAATCTGTGACAGCCCTGGGCGGAAAGCAGCATATGATGTTTAACCCTTTCTTGGATAAGTGCTCCCATGGTCCAGGCTGCTGGGTTTAGAAGTCAGGACCCTGCAGTGGATGATGCAAACAAGTGCTGACTAGGCACCAGCCGGTGGCTTTGAGTTCAGTCTTCACAAGCCCTTTCAGAGTCCCTGAGGCAGGGAGATTGGGAGGCACCAGGTGCCAGATGGCTCCGGGCTCCTGACTCACAGTGGGGATGGGAGAGATAGGCCTTAAGGGAGTTGGGTTTCTCTCCGTGGGGGATACTGGAGCTCAGAGCTCTGCCCACTCCCTTGATAATCAAAGCAATTATCCAATTAGCCACCCTGAGCAAAGTCCTGGGTGCCTGGTGTGCATCCTGGGATTGCCACAGGGGACTAAACCTGCAGCAATCCAGCCTGGAGCTCCTAATTGCAGAGTCCACAGGGCCATCACTGGGTCCTCCCTGACATTTAGCTGTGGGCCCCTGATTCTGTTACACCACTGTGGCCTAATAGCTCAAGTCCTGATCTAGGACTCCAGAGATGAGGGTTCAATGCCTGGTGCTGGGGCTAGCCTGCTGGGTGACCTCGGGCAAGTCATGTCGCCTTGCCGTGCCTCAGTTTCCCCAGTTGTAAAACAGGGCTAAGGCTACTGACCTCCTCTGTAAAGTGCTTTGAGAATTGCTGATGGAAAAGCAGTGGTGAGAGCTGCAGGTGCTCTGACCCCCGGAGCTCCCAGCCAGTGGCATTAACCCCCCAAGCCCTTCAGAGCCCACAGGCCACTGCAATGGGGCTTCTCAGTGCACGTGTGGAGTGCACTGGAACTAGTCTCTTCCTTGAGGCTTGGCTGGAAAGTCCTGGCGGGCTGGAAACATGCCTCCTCCTCCTTCTGGGTGAGGGTCTCCATCATACGCTGAGTCACGCGGCCCTTGGAGAGGCAGGCAAGGCCGCTGCTTCCCAGCTCACCGTGGCCACGACCACATAGCAGGTCAGTGGCAAGGCTGGGAATAGAATCCAGAAGTCCCTCCCAAAGCCAGGAAAAGGACCCCATGGCTTTAGCGGTCTCCTGCTCTAACCACTATGTGACACTCCCTCCCAGAGCCAAGAACAGAATCCAGGAGTCCAGAGTCCCTCTGTGCCCTTCATCCCCCACCATTGTCTAACCACTACATGGGGCTTCCCCTCCACCCCCATCTGGTGATTCCCCGAGGTGTTAGAAAGGACCATCTCTTGTAGCCGCCAGCTACTGACGCATGAAACTGCCAAGGCGCCTGGTCCCCTTCCCTGGACCTGGGGTCTCCCATCTCAGCTCCACGCCCATCCCAATCCCGTTCCCTGCCACCCCTCCCCTGGCTCCTCTGCCTTCTTAGTGCTCTGCTCTGTCTCCCCTACTTCCAGCGCTGTGGCCTGTCCCTCACCGCTCCCCCTCTCCCTGCTCCATTCCCTTCCTCCAGCCAACCTGACCCTTCCCAGCACAGTTCCTTCACCTCCAGCTGCTGCTTTTCCCCAGCCTCTCCTGGCCTCTGGAGCCGAGTGGCGTGAATCCCCCCTTAATCCCCAAGCCAGGCCTGTGCTGAGGCACGTCCCCTAGGGAGCAGCGAGAACCGTTCGGCTGTGGGATAGTCTCCCCAGGGGAACGAGGGAAGTCCTGTCACTTGGGGGCAGGAAGGAGGGTGGACTATTGGGAAGATCCCTGCTGCACCGATATCGAGGGATGGGGCAAGTGGGGCCTTTCCCTGAGTCTCTCTGTCGCTCGGGCCCTGGGCACCCCCAATTCTCCTGGCCCCCCAAAGCCTTTCAGGGGCTAAGGGGCCTGCACTGCATTGGAAGAAGCTCCTATTTCCAGCCCGCTAGGCCTTGGTTCTATGGCTGTGGGGCACGTTGGAACCGGGTGGGGGTCTGTAAACTCCTTTGCCTGCTCTCTGTTTGAAGGGAGATCAAAGCCCAGGCTCCAGCTGGAATCCTAGTAAAATCTCAGCCATCCGCTGAATTCTCCAGCCGCCCGGGGAGCCAGTTCCGGGAGCTGGGGGGCATCCCGGTGCCCGCAGCTGGGAGAGAGCTCTGTGCCCACACGACGCTTTCTCCCTGGGCGAGGGGGGTCTTGGTTGTACATCCCCTCCAAACTCTGAACACAAGGAACAGCTGGCTCCCTTTGCAAGACGGCCTGAGATCTCCTCAGCCCTCCTCCGTAAATCTAGCTAGGATGGTACTTAGATGAGGCCTGCAACCCAACCTGCACCTGATGGCCCCTGACTACAAGCCTCTGGGTCAGGTTGGCAAACAACCCACCCCTCTAGGGGCTGGGTTGGTTCTGATCACCTCCTCTTGCCCATGGGGTCGGCGTGGCAGCAACTGTCTGCCCCGCTGCCGCTGTCTTGCTGTGCTGTGGGGTAAGCCTGCAGATGAGTCGCAGCGCCACGAGGCAGTGGGGCTGGTGGGGGCAGCGCACACGCTGCCACAGCACAGACCCCACAGGCATGAGACAGCCCGAGATGGAGCGTGGGTGCGGGTTGGAGAGTGGAAAGGCCCCCCCAAGCTGAGCGCCGAGGACAAGGCGGCGGTGGCAGGGCTGATGCAGATTTGTGAGGAAGCATTGGTTTGGGGTCAAATCTGAAAGCGACTTGACCCGCTTGGGTGCGAGGGGCGTGCAGGTTGGGCTTGTACCAGGGAACACCTCAGGGAGTGGCATAGATGATACAGGAGGGGGGCGCTGTCTGAGCCAGTGCTGACCTTAGTGTGGTGCTAGGGTGCAACGGGCTGCAGGTCCTGGGGCGTGGGGCACTGTTTGCTTTGATTCGGAAGGGAGTCGAGGGCAGCTGTCCTGGTGGAGCTGCTGAAAACCAAAGTCCTGAGCACTTGTGCTCATTGGTGACCTCATGGCTTTTCCCACAGCGGGATGGGTGACAGCACAGGTGTTGTTAATTACACTCCAGCTTCGGGAAGCCTCTTCTGCTCCTCAGCCCCAATCAACTTTCCCAACAGGATGCAAAAACACCCCTTTTTTTCGTGCACATTTGCAGTATGATCCAACTCCCCCAGAAGTCAATGGGAGTCGTTCCCTTAACGTTGTACAGTGACGGGAGCTGGATCGGCCCGTGGAGGGAAGAAGCCAGTTCAGGGACAGAAGGCCCTATCGTGTTCCATTGAAGTCAATGACAAATCCCCCTTTTTTACTTTAATGGGAGCAAGATCAGGCCCCTAGGGTTAAGGTCTTTAGGGAAGGGATTGTCTTTTTGTTCTGTGTTCGTACTGCAGCTAGCGCAGTGGGCTCCTGGTACAGGACAGGTGCTAGGAAGTGTTACTGCAACACAAATAATATAATAATAAATAACACCAGGCATCGAGTTTATGATGATTCTTGATGGGTAAGAACATGTATTATTAATGGGGCTGTTGATTAATCGCCGTTAACTCATGCAATTAACTCCAAAAAATTAATCGTGGTGAAAAAATTAATTGTGATTAATCGCAGTTAAACAGTAGAATACTGACTGACATTTATTAAATGTTTTTGATGTTTTTTCTGCATTTTCAAATATATTGAGATTTATTACAACACAGAATACAAAGTGCACAGTGCTCACTTTATATTGTTATTTTTTATTACAAATATTTGCACTGTAAAAATTATAAACAAAATAATAGAATAATAGACTATCAGGGTTGGAAGGGACCTCAGGAGATATCTAGTCCAACCCCCTGCTCAAAGCAGGACCAATCCCCAACTAAATCATCCCAGCCAGGGCTTTGTCAAGCCTGACCTTAAAAACCTCTAAGGAAGGAGATTCCACCACGTCCCTAGGTAACCCATTCCAGTGTGTCACCACCCCCCTAGTAAGAAATAGTATTTTTCAGTTCACCTCATATAAGCAGGGCCGGCTTTAGGACATGCAGGGCCCAATTCGAAAGAGCTGCCGCCGACATGCCACCGAAGACAGCAGCAGCGATTGAGCTGCCACCGAAGATAGTGGCGGCAATTCGGTGACAGATCAATCAGTTGCTGCTGTTTCCGGCAGCACTTCAGCGGAGGGTGCGGGGCCCCTCTTCCAGACACTGCAGGGCCCTCTTAGGCGTGGGGCCCGATTCCCAGGCATTGGTAGAATCGCCCTAAAGCCATCCCTGCATACAAGTATGGTAGTGCAATTTCTTTATCCTGAAAGTATAACTTACAAATGTAGATTTTTTTTGTTACATAACTGCACTCAAAAACAAAACAGTGTAAAACTTTAGCGCCTACAAGTCCACTCAGTACTACTTCTTTTTCAGCCAATTGATAAGACAAACAAGTTTGTTTACATTTACGGGAGATACTGCTGCCTGCTTCTTCTTTACGATGTCACCTGAAAGTGAGAACAGGCGTTCGCATGGAACTTTTGTAGCCACTGTTGCAAGGTATTTACCTGCCAGACATGCTAAACATTCATATGCCCCTTCATGCTTCGGCCTCCATTCCAGAGGACATGCTTCCATGCTGATGATGCTTGTAAAAAAAATAATGAGTTAATTACATCTGTGACTGAACTCCTTGGGGGGAAATCGTATGTTTCCTGCTCTGTTTTACCCGCCTTTCATGTTATAGCAGTCTTGAATGATGACCCAGCACATGTTCGTTTTAAGAACACTTTCTCAGCAGATTTGACAAAACACAAAGAAGGTACCAATGTGAGATTTCTAAAAATACCTACAGCACTCGACAGAAGTGTAACACTCCAATGCAGAAACTACAGAACCCGAACCACCAACAGAGAAAATCAGCCTTCTGCTGGTGACATCTGACTCAGATGATGAAAATGAATATGCGTCCATCCTCTCTGCTTTGGATCTTTATCGAGCAGAACCCGTGATCAGCATGGAAGCATGTCCTCTGGAATGGTGGTTGAAGCATGAACGGACATATGAATCTTTAGTGCATCTGGCACGAAAATATCTTGCGACGCCAACTACAACAGTGCCATGTGAATGCCTGTTCTCACTTCCAGGTGACATTGTAAACAAGAAGCGGGCAGCATTATCTTCTGCAAATTGTAACCAAACTTGTTTGTCTGAGTGATTGGCTGAACAAGAAGTAGGACTGAGTAGACTTGTAGGCTCTAAAGTTTTACGTTGTTTTATTTTTGAATGCAGGGGGTTTTTGTACATAATTCTAACATTTGTAAGTTCAACTTTCATGATAAAGAGATTGCGTTCCAGTACTTGTATTAGGTGAATTGAAAAAATACTATTTCTTTTGTTTTTTACAGTGCAAATCAAAAATAAATACAAAGTGAGCACTTTACACTTTGTATTCTGTGCTGTAATTGAAATCAATATATTTGAAAATGTAGAAAACACCCAAAAATACTTAAATAAATGGTATTCTATTATTGTTTAACAGCGCGATTAATCGTGATTAATTTTTTTAATCGTGCAATTATTTTTTTTAATCGCTTGACAACCCTAATTATTAACCTATAATCATTAATATTTGACTTGTGTGGCACCCAAAGGTATGCTGGGTGCTTCAGATAGATTATATTTTGAAGTCAGGGCCATCCAATGGGCTAGATTGTACCTTTAGTGAATTGTATTGGCCCCTATGTTCTCTTTAAATTGTTGTAAGATTGCCCAGAGCAACCAGATGGGCCCTTATTATTATAAAGAGAAAGGAAGAAAGAGAGAACAAATGCATGGAATATGTTTTTCCTGTGTTTTCAAACTCTGGCCAGACCATCTGGTTGGCAAATATCACTCTGCCACATAGGACAGAGTGAGTACTGCAGGAACCCTGAGGACTGATTTGCAAATTCAGAGGCATTTGATGCCCCCTGGTGTTTCAGAATGACCTTTTCAGCCAGCTTCAGCAGACATCAGCTTTCAAGAGCCTCCCCCCAGTCCTGCTAGATTCCACACAAGGGATGATGGTAAATCAGGTCTAGTTGCATGTAAACAGTAGCCTCTGTCTGTACTCTGATTTCAGAGTGGTAGCCGTGTTAGTCTGTATCAGCAAAAAGAACAAGGCGTACTTATGGCCATGCCACACTGGGGGCTGCTGGATTCTTAGCATTTGTGAAAATCTGGCTCTTGTTTAGGTGCCTAAACAGGAGTTAAGTATCAGGTGGTAGCCGTGTTAGTCTGTATCCACAAAAACAACAAGGAGCCCGGTGGCATCTTAAAGATGCATGGGGCATCTGAAGAAGTGATCTTTTTTACCCACGAAAGCTTATGCCCAAATAAATCTGTTAGTCTTTAAAGTGCCACCGGACTCCTTGTTGTTTTTAAACAGGAGTTGAGCTCTTTTGAAAATCTGTTTCCAGACTTGCGTGCTGAACATTTGGCCTCAAGAATAGAGCCAGGAACAAGGCAAAGGATTCTAAAACTCAGAGATCTATCATTTAAATTGCATGTTCCCTTAACCTCCTTTTCCTTGCCTGCTTGGTCTTGGATTGTGAATGCCTGGCAGCAAGGACAGCATGTGAGTATTTGGATAGCCCCTAGCACTGTAGCGTGTGATACAATTCATAATATGTAAAAGGAATTTATTAGGTATTAATATGTAACTTCCTTCATCACACAGGATCCCACAGCACATTCCGTACAGGAAGGCAATGAAATGCAACCACCTCTGGGGTGGAACAGGGCAGCTGATCACATCAGTTTCCAAAAAAAGTGGCTGTTGATTATGTGTCTCTGATGTTGCAGAGGTGCTGAGCACCCACAAAACCAGTTAGTCATTGGGAGCTCGGGGAGCTCAGCACCTCTGACTCTCCAGAGCTGGGCACCCAACAGCTGCAGCCAATTTGGAACAAGTTATGTCCAGAGGGAGAAGTAGAGGCCCAGCACTAAAGTGCAGCCACCTCTGAAGTGGAACAGCTGTCACTGTTACTAACGTTCCAGAATTCACAGCCCAGCTGATTTAGAAGAGCCAATAGGAGGGTGAGTTGGACCGTCTGATTTTTTGATTGGCTATTATATATATCTATCATCTATGTAGCGACCAATCGCATAACTCTACCGAAACAAATCCCGCCTATTTTTAGTCTACTTCTCCCCCCCTATTAACTTGTCAATCAATTACTAGTGGGCGATAGTTTGGTTTCCCGTCTATTGGTAAGGCGCACCGTCAATCAGAAATCGGTCTTTCTATTGGTCGTTCAGATCCGTCCGTCATTCTAAAATCAGCCGCCTATTGGTGCAGCTGGCTCTCCATCACTGGGTTCGATTGATAAGCGGAGACGCCAATCAGGCGTTAGTGGCTCTGGATTGGTTAGTGCAAGTGTGTCACTACTCCCATTGGCCAGGAAACGTGCTGGTCGGGTGGGGATTGGCCGCACGGCAGCCGAGGGGGCGGGGCGTTCAGGGCGGTGCCCGGGCGGCCGAGGAGGAGGAAGATGGCGCCGTGAGGGGGTCGGAGCCGCTGCTGCCGCCTCCGCTCCAGCCGGGTCTGTGCACTTCGCTCACCCCTGCCCGGGGCGGGGGGCCGGGCGGGCAGGTCCCGGGAGCCTCGCCCCGGGGCCCGAGAACGGGGGCAGGTCGCGCGGGAGGGGCCGGGCCCGGGGCCCCGGCAGCGGGGAGGGAGCGAGCGGCGCCGACCCTGGCGGAACCGGGACCCGGAAGGGGGCGTGGGGCCTGCTTCGCCCTCCCCGGGCTACGGGCGGGCGGCGCTTCCGGGGCCCGGGAGGAGGCGGGACGGGCGGGGATAACCCGCCTCCCCGGGGACCCGCCGCTCTTGCTGTGCCGGAGTCTCGCGGGGGATTTGCATGGGGCCCCGGTGCATTGGGGTGCCAGGGATGGGCGGGGAGGTTTGCATGGTCCCCCGGTGCATTGGGGGCGCCAGGGATGGCAGCGGGGCGGTTTGCATGGTCACCCGGTGCATTGGGGGCGCCAGGATGGGCGGAGGGAGGTTTGCATGGGCCCCGGTGCATTGGGGCGCCAGAGATGGCAGCGGGGAGGTTTGCATGGTCCCCGGTGCATTGGGGGCGCCAGGGATGGGGAGGAGGTTTGCATGGTCCCCGGTGCATTGGGGAGCGCCAGGATGGCAGGAGGAGGAGGTTTGCATGGGCCCCGGTGCATTGGGGGCGCCAGGGTTGGGCTGGGGGGAGGGAGGTTTGCATGGTCCCCCGGTGCATTGGGGGGGGCGCCAGGGATGGGCGGGGGGGGAGGTTTGCATGGTCCCCTGGTGCATTGGGGGCGCCAGAGATGGGCGGGGGAGGGAGGTTTGCATGGGCCCCCGGTGCATTGCGGGGACCAGGGATGGCAGCGGGGAGGAGGTTTGCATGGCCCCCCGGTGCATTGGGGGGGGCGCCAGGGATGGCAGCGGGGAGGGAGGTTTGCATGGTCCCCCGGTGCATTGGGGGGGGCGCCAGGGATGGCAGCGGGGAGGGAGGTTTGCATGGTCCCCCGGTGCATTGGGGGGTGCCAGGTATGGTAGGGGGGAGGGAGGTTTGCATGGGCCCCCGGTGCATTGGGGGGCGCCAGGGATGGCAGGGGGGAGGGAGGTTTGCATGGTCCCCCGGTGCATTGGGCTGGACATTGGAGGGGCACTAGGGATGGGCAGGGAGACTTGTGTGGTCCCCTGGTGTGTTGGGGACACTGGGATCCGGAGGTTTGCGTAGTCCTTGGTGCATTGGGATCGGGTGAGGGGCACTGGGGTTGAGGGGCATGGAGGTTTGCATGGTCCCAAGTGCATTGAGGTGGGTGTGGAGGACACTTGTGTGGCACCTTGGGGAAGGGGATGAGTAGGCTGCCTGGAGATGGGAATGGTGCATAGAGGGGATTAACTGGGTATCTGCTTCCCTACAGTACATGGGGTACGGTGGGGTGAAACTGACGGGGTTAGCAGGGGTGTGTGGAGATGCAGGGATTCTTGGTCCCTGGGTGCTTGGAGCTGGAGAACCTCACCGGCATGGGATGCTTTGGGAGCCACAGGGTGCAGCGGGACTGTTGCTGATGGAAGTCTCTGCAGGGCCTGATCCCCCTCTCATTCCCTGATGCTGCTGGAGTCCCAAGGGCTCCATGTAACGTGTTGTTTACTCTCAAGCAGTTAAAATATCCACACCCTCCATATGTCTCCTACTGTCTGTTATAGGGAGGCTGTGAAGTACGGGTTTAGAGACCAGAGTCTGGGACCAAGTGACTCAAAACAATATCTTGGGGTTAGGACTGTGTTAAGTCTAAATTATAAGCGTGTGAGTGCCCTGGGAGCCAGTCATCTTTATAACATGACATATATATATATAGTCAAAGCACCAGTAGCCACCTGTAGTATTTTGTTCACGTTCGCACTTCCAGTGTTACAGTGGTATGAAGCTGAAATGGTGAGGGGTTTCCCCAAAAAGTCTATCGAGGACAAAGCCATACAGCAGACTCCGCTGTAGCAAAGTAAATTGTAAGCCTTGTGTTGTCTCAGTGCAGCCTGATGTGCTGGTTGCAGATTTGGTTATAGTGAAAACTTTCTTCTTTGAGGGAAAAGACAGCGTTAAAGAATCAGAATTGATGACGAAGAATTGATTGATGAAGAAACTCCAGAACTAACATATTGATGTTTTGGTGCTAGAGCGATCACTCAGGTTAAACATCATATCTTAAAAACAGTTTGCCTGAGTGATAAACACTTAAGAATATTAAAGGGGTGCTGTTAAGTTGAAATTGACACATTTAAAAAAAATTTTTTTTTGCTAGAGATCACCCTTTGAATTCCTGAAAATAAATTTTATATAAATAAAATTTTCAGTTCCCTTGTGGATGTGTATAAGGGTCTTATTACTTATTCTTTAGTGCCAATTATACAAATTTTTATCTAGCAATAAGAAATAAGGCACACATTTTACAGGGAGGATAATTAACCACTTGAGCAGCTTATCTATGGATGCAATTGAGTTTCTATCACTTCAGATTTTTAATAAATCAGGATTGGATTCTCTCTCTCAGATGTATGCTGTAGGGCAGCCAGAAGTTATGGCTTGATGCGGAAACCATTTGGTGAAATTCTCTGGTCTGCGTTGTGCAGGGGGTCGGACTAAATGATCCCAATGGTCTCTTCTGGCCTTAAATTCATAACACTTGTTTTTCCTTTGCCAGCTGCCTCTATATCAATGGTTCTCAACCTTTCCAGACTATTGTACCCCTTTCTAGAGTCTGATTTGTCTTGAGTTTCCCCCCCCCCAAGTTTCATCTCACTTAAAAACTACTTGTTTACAAAATCAGACATAAAAATACAAAAGTGTCATAGCACATGAGTACTGAAAAATTGCTGACTTTCTCATTTTTGCCATATAATTATAAAATAAATCAATTTAAATATAAAATGGTACTTACATTTCAGGGTATAGTATATAGAGCGGTATAAACAAGTCATTGTATGACATTTTAGTTTGTACTGACTTTGCTAGTGCTTTCATGTATCCTGTTGTAAAACTAGGCAAATATCTAGATAAGTTGATGTACCCCCTGGAAGATCTCTGCATACCTCCAGGAGTATGTGTACCCTGAGTGAGAACCACTGCTCCACAGGGTAACAGTGAAAGCAACTAAACACACAGTGCTTGCCAATCCACAGGGTAAACATACATTTTCTGTAACTTCTTTTAAGCTGTGCCTACACTGAAAATGCTACAACAGCACAACTGCAGCAATGCTGCTGTAGCGCTTCAGTGTAAACGCTCGCTACGGCACCAGGAGGGGTTCTCGTCTTGCTGTAGGTAATCCACCTGCCCAAAAGGCGGTAGCTAGATTGACAGAAGAATTCTTCCGTTGACCTAGCGCTGTCTACGCTGGGGGTTAAGGCGGCTTATTACGTCTCTCAGGGATGTATGTGTTTCATCACAAGCTAATAAGAATGACCATACTGGGTCAGACCAAAGGTCCGTCTAATCATCTCAAACAATTTTACTAAGATCCATTTTTTCCTCCATTAGCCTTAAATTTTGGACCTAATCTATCTGGCAGCCCTATTAAATGTGGAACCAGAGCTCTGCTCACCTACCCAATGTGCATCTCCAAGCCTGCTAAAACCAGGGTTGTGAGTTCAATCCATGCGATTTGGGGATTGGTCCTGCTTTGAGCAGGGGGTTGGACTAGATGATCTCCTGAGGTCCCTTCCAACCCTAATAATCTATGATTCTATGATCTTGTTGACACTAAACAAATAAATAACCATTGTGAAGAATGAGAAATAAAAACAAAATTTCTCCCTCAGCTGACTTTTATGGTTTTAGTAATTATTTTTAAGTTTCCCGAATCTGCTGTCTGACAGCAGTAAACATATATTTCTAATCCTCTGCAAAAGAGGAAGCTTCTGTCCCCATCTTTCAGTCAGTTTAACATCTTACCCTTAGTGGGGACAGGCCTAAAAAAGGGTATGTCTACGCTACCTGCCATATCGGCGGGTAGTGATCGATCTATCGGGTATCGATGTATCGCGTCTCATCCAGACGCAATACATCGACTCCGGAACTCCACCAGGGCGAGAGGCGGAAGCGGAGTCGACGGGGGAGTGGCGGCCGTCGATCCCGCGCTGTGAGGACGCAAAGTAAGTCGATCTAAGATTCGTCGCCTTCAGCTACGCTATTCTCGTAGCTGAAGTTGCGCATCTTAGATCGATCCCCCCCAGTGTAGACCAGGCCTAAGGGCAGGGCTTTGTTACCTAAAGCTGTGATTTGGTGAGGTCAGCTGTAGCCACATAAACAAAGACTGCTTTTGGTTAGGTGGCTGTTCCTTTGTGTGTTTTATTTCCAGTGTAGTTTCTTTCATACATGAGCTCCAGCCATGCAATGTGATCCATATGAGTGGGAAGGATGGTTCAGTGGTTAGGGGGCCAGCCTAGAAATTGAGAAATGTGGGATTAAGTCCCTGCTCCATTACAGACTTGGCCTCGCTGCGCCTCAGTTTCCCATATGTAAAATGGGGACAATACGTTCCTACCTCACAAGGGTGTTGTGAGACTAAAGATTGTGAGGCCCGTGGATCCCACAGTAATGTAGCTAGATAGACCTTTTACACCTGCACAGTCTTCATATCTGTGTAGGCGACTGCCTGCGTAGACCAGACTGCAGGACTTGGAGACATGTTCTGCCGCTTGTGGTACTGAGTATCGATAGGTGTCTTATGTAAGTATTTGCATAGGCTCTTTATACTGAGAAGGAAGTTGTAGATACAAAGGAAAATTTCCTGAGGGCAGAGCCTCAATGAAAGGGGCTAATGATCATTAGGGAAAAAAAAAAAAACAACCCAAACCACTCTTCCCTTTATATCTTTTGTAGACTGTTGAAGATAATGGCAGAGTTTCAAAAAATTAAGTCTTGTGACAAGTGAAGGAGTCGCCTCCCAGAAAACCTACCAATCGTGCTGGTGTGAATGTTCCAGCTGGCTTCTAACAGGCGTTACTACTGGCTGGAAATGGGTTCTCATTGGCTGGCGCGATTGGTAAGTTTTCTCGTTCTTGTTCTACAGCTTGATTGCTCAGATTGCAGTCCTGTGGAGTTTTTAAATGCGTCCTGAACTAATGAAGAGAGCTGTTTAGCCTGCATGCTTAAAGACTCGGTACCTAGACAGTTAGCTAGTACGCACATATCCCTGTGTGTGTATCCTAGGGCAGGAACAAGTCCTAATTGTATTTGCTCAGATAACTTGATAAAAGAAACAACCAGCAGTCTTCAAGGTATCTTTGTTTCATCATCCTCTCAGAAGGCAAGGGAGTAGGAGAACATGGGATGGTGTGAGATTCACGGTTCAGACGGGACTTACCTGGTGATGTGTTTGGCTCTCTGCTTGCCACAGGCACTCTTCTGTGCACAAAAGTACAGTGGGAATGGGGTAGACAGCGCTCTTTGACAGGTTCAAGGGCTGTTCTGTTCCGTTTGGCACTTGACTGTAGTTGTGGCAAAGTGACTGTGAATTGTTCAGTGACTTCTTGGTGAATAAGTGAGTAGCTCACAGCAAACTGCTGTTCGATGATGACAAGTGGTGATCGTTTGCCAAGGAGGAACTTCTCCTGCCTCTCTCAAAGGTCTGTAGCCCAGAAGACGACAGGCTTGGAAACATTTACTCTGGTAAATTCCGGTTCTGTCCCCAAATCGGAATTGGACGGAGAGGTGGGCTCCTGGAAGTTGTGTTTCAGTAGCCCATTGGTCTTACCATGCTGTAAGTGGATTTGCACTCTGCTGCCTTTTCAAAATGTCAAACTGTCACCAGGGGACGTTGGGAGGAAATGGTTGGGTGACAGATTAACATGGGGTTCAGACAGCAAACACAGAGAGATGACGTCTCTCTCCACATTTATCCTCCTAACTGATTTATAAAGGTTAATTACACCCCCCCCACTCCCTTAATGTGTTTCATTTTTTGGCCTGGCTTAATGTCATTCGTGTGCCATCCAAGAAATTAATCCCTAGCAGTTCCTGCTTCTGCTGAAAGGGAGGGTGCAGTCATTTAGGTTGGGCAGGAGTTCAAGCCCCTGGTTTTCTGGGAAGAATGTGTCCTTTTATCACAGGCCAGCTAGCTGGGCACAAACATCTGATGCTTCAGTGGTGGAGAGGTTACCACAGTGAATGAGTGAGAGTGGCTTGAAGGAATGGATGCCCTTCTATCAGAACTGGTGCAAATAATTTCCATCTGATGATGTCCCAGGCTCTGGGAATCTCTAAACTGACTCTGTGAGGATTTATGCACTTGGCCATGGCAGGATGTGAAAGAGCCTTTGTGTAGCTTTGGGAGAAGCCTGGAGTCTCTCCTTACGCCGCATTGAACTGTCTGCTTTTGGGAAGTGGACTCCTTGGTGACTTGGCTTGGAGCCTGCTAGCTCAGTTTCCTTGCTACTCTCTGTTTGGGGAAAGATTCGGCATTGCTCACAGAGAAGTTTTCTGTCTCTGCTGACCAACAATAGTCAGTAACCTGCAGGGCAGTCAAAACAGCAAACAGGGGAATGAGAGCATAGGACATTGACGGTACTAAGTGTTCTGGGTTTAATTGCATCTGAAATAGATAAATAGCCTTTGTCCTCGCCCTGAGCTGTATTAAGCTCAGATGACTGGCTCCTGTGTTGAGTAAAGTGTAGACACACACTGATTCCTAGAGTTACCCCTTAAACTGATATAACATACTGTGCTGCTTGATTTGATTAATTCACTAGGTCTCACCATCAACCTACCTGTAAGAAATATTGATGTAATTCAGTTATATTTACTGTTTATTATTTATATCGTGGTAGCCTGTAGGAGCCGCAGTCACTGACCATGGCCTAATGGTGCTAGGTACTGTACAGACACAGAACAAACAGAGGGTCCTGCCCCAAACAGCTTGTGATCTAAAGATAAGACATGAGACAACAGGTGGATACCGACAGATGGAGGAGCATAAGGAAACAATAAGACAGTACTGGTCAGCACACCAGCTGCCTAACTGTTGTCAAGTTTTTTAGAAGCATCATGGCCCAGGAGAGTTTGAAGGAGGTCATGGGGGTGGCTTCGCAGATGGTTACAGAGATTCTCCTTCCATACGGGAGAGGCAGTGTGGAAGAAAGTGCTATCGAGCACTATTCAAGAGCTACCCACCTTGTCTGAATCGCTGGAGATGTTGTCAAATCTTCTTGTACCTGGTGGTAAATAGCCCCAGGGTTCACACTCCTGGCACTTCAAGGCTGTATTCCTTTCCTCCCATCTTTTCACAGGCTGATGCTGACTCAGCTGTTGTGTGCCATGTGTCTCCGTGCCTGCCATTCTGTTTCTCTCCCATTGTGGTGTCTTCCCTCACACTGTTGCTTAGGGTGTTGGGTGCTGTTCTTGGGTGGTGTGGATACTGCATCCTTGATTTGACTGCTGTGGCTCACGGCGAGCGCAGGGTGCATGGGTACCATACGTCTCCCCAGGGTTGGTAGCTGAAGCTGGCGAGCTGAGCTGCAGTACAACCTGCCTACCCATTCTGAGATCATCCCAAGCTTTGCCGTGAGGACCCGTCTAATTGTAAATGGGCTCCTTTTGCTCATAGCAGCAAAGCGAAGCAAACTAGAACTAAACACTTCCCCTCCCTATTAGCGAAGACTTGGCTTCTCCATGTCATGAGTGGATCACTTTTCTTGGATTTCAGCGTTTGCCTTCTGCTTATGGGGAGGCGTGTCTTCACGAGGGGGGAAAAAGGTGGTTTTGCATCATGTGTTAGTGTGCTAGCATAGACTAGGCAATTGGTGTTTTTACAAGTGTTCGCTAGTCGAGGTAAACCCTAGGCCCTCCCCACGTTCATCTCGACACTCGTGAAACTACAGACTGTCCACACTGGGATCTTACCATGTGCAAACCCAACCTCTTTTTCTTAGTGTGGATGCAGCGTTTGGTTGGGGCTAGTGTACTGACAGTGTTTCTGACAGTGGGTGCCAGACCTTTAGGCCTAGGATCACCCCTCCCTTTATCTCTCTAAGATGTGAGAGTGGCTGTCAATATCCATGTTCCTCAAATGTCCATAACTCCCCATTTCAAATTGGTACCCTGCCAGTGATTGTAACGCAGAGAGTCCGGGCTTAGAAAAGCTCCCACTGGCATGTCTTCTGGATAAATATTATCAAGCTATTGAGCCATACCAAGAAAGTTAGGTGGGATGACCGGGTCATTTACCAAAGGAAATATCATGGATGAAATGTCTTTCTACTCCAAGACAAAAGACACCGCAAGTTCTAAGGAAATAGGAGGGTCTTTCCCTGGCTTCACTGTATTTAAGCCTGTAAAAAAAACAATCCTTTCTGCTGTGCTCATTGCAACCTTCCTCATTCCCTGCTGTCTCGCTGGAGTGTGCAGAGTGAGGGTTAGGGCCGAGAACTTGCCCACTCCTGTCAGAAGGATGTTCAGTGGAGAAGCACAAGTATTTCCATTAAGTGCTAACAGTATTAACCTTTTCACTGCTGACGGTCATACTGGAAACCTCCAGCGAGTGCTGACCCTGTCAGGTTCTGATGCTGTGTAACAGGAATATCGTATCTAATCAGAGTACTCCAATAATTGAGATGGTTGCAACTGCAGTCTCTGCTTCCATCTGCTAAGTGTATCAGGCAAGCTCTTTTCTTACCGTGTCTCCACCTAGTGTAGCCTCATCCTTGATCTGAACGCTTCTCTCTTCCCATTCTGTATACTCCACTGTCTAGCTCTGGCTCTGATGAAATCATCCACCGTGCATTCTGGTCCTCCCTGTCCATCTGCACGTTCACATTTTCCTTTCAACCTCCCGCAGTTGCACTGCCAGCAGGGGACCTCCAGCAGAGAGTTATCCCAAAATTGCATAATGACTTATCCACATTCTGCACCAATAACACACCAAAGAAGTCACAGCACTGACTGTGTTTTCAACCCAAAACAGCATTAAAACTTTACCCTGATAGAAAACTTCAGGCATGTCTACACTGCAAAAAAAATAACCCCATGGCAGTGAGTCTCAGAGCCGGGGTCTGCAGGCTCAGGCTCGCACTGCGGCACTGAAAATAGCTGTGTAGGCCGTTTGGACTCCGAAGCCCGGGGCATGGGGTGAGCTTCAGTGCCTGAGCTCCAGCCCAAGCCACAATGTCTACGTGGCTGTTTTTAGTGCCAGAGCACAAGCCTGAGTCTATAGACCCAGGCTCGGCGATGCCTTGCCACAGGGGTTTTTGGCAGTGTAGACATTCCCTTGGAAGCAGACACAAGGTAACGTGGACTTGCAGACAAAGGACTGGACTGGGAGTCAGACCAGAGGATCTACTCTTCTTTCTGCTGCATGGCCTGGGGCAAGTCTCTGGGCCTCTGTTTCCCCTCCCACCCTTTCTCTGTCTGGTCTGTGTAGATTGAAAGCTCTTCAAGGGAGGGACCGTCTGTCTCTTCCTCTGTTTGTACAGCACCCAGCACAGCAGGGCCCCTGGGTGCTGCTAAGACACAAATAACTAATGGAGGGATCCAGCCATTTCCCTCTGCTGTTTGCTGCCCATGGTGACATAATGGTCCCATCTACAATTAGCAACAATCTGTGCAAAGGCTGAAATAACAAATTGCGGAATGATAAAATCCCACTTCACATTAAGGCGCACGCTGCCAGTAACTGAGCCATTTGTTAGGTCAGCGCTGATGATTTCGGAGGGCGAGATCAGTTCAGAGGACTGAAGTGCTATGTGACTCCTCGGGGGCTGGGGGGTGATGTAGGAGGGAGAGAACTATGCTCCTTGTTGTCACCATTCGCCTTACTCCCCCCTCTGTGTGTTTCCTTCCTGCAGATCAAGAGGACAGCATGGCCGCCACTGCAGCAGTGAGTCCTAGTGAATACCTGCAGCCTGCTGCCTCCACAGCACAGGTGAGAGGGAGATTGCCTGGCTCTTTACCGTGGCATTGAGCGCTCCGGGACACACCCCACTCACAGCTGTGTAATGTGCTTGTGAAACCGTTTTGCTAGTGGCTGCCTTGCTGCACCCTCAAGGGATCCGCATCTTCTGCAGCGCTTCCTCCCCGTCTCTGTAGAGGTTGGTGCTGTTGATTCGGAAGGAAGGGTGGCCTTGTAAAACCCAGGACCGGAAGCCAGGTCTCCTGGTTTCTCTTCCTAGTTGTGCCGCCGAGTCACTTTGTGGCCTTGGAGAAGTCCCTTCCCTTCTATGTGTCTCATTTCCCCCATTTGCTTAATGGGTCTAGTAACACCATCCTGTCTCCAAGGGGGATGTGGGGGTACATGTACGGAAAGTGCTTGGAGATCAAAGGCACTGGTGATGGGTAAGGAAGATTCTGACAGCTGTACAGAAACCTTAGACGCTTGCTTTGTGTTTACATCACCTCTGAAACTGATCTCCTGCGTCAGCTGAACCAGCTCAACTCGACCCCGTCTCTCATTCCTGTCTCCTCCTCTAGGACTCTCAGCCCTCTCCACTAGCCCTGCTGGCAGCGACATGTAGCAAAATCGGTCCTCCCGCCGTGGAAGCCGCCGTCACTCCTCCAGCCCCGCCGCAGCCCACACCTCGAAAACTTGTCCCCATCAAACCCGCACCAGTTCCTCTGGGTTCCAGTAAAAACAGCTTTGGGATCTTGTCGTCGAAAGGGAACCTCTTCCAGATCCAGGGGTCTCAGCTTGGGACGTCCTATCCCGGGGGGCAGCTGGTCTTTGCCATTCAGAATCCAACCATGATCAACAAAGGGGCCCGCTCGTCTACGAACATCCAGTACCAGACTGTCCCACAGATTCAAGCAGCAGGGGGGCAGACCATACAAGTTCAGCAGAACCTTGCCAACCAGATTCAGATTATTCCCGGCACTAACCAAGCGATCATTACCCCCTCCTCTTCCACGCACAAGCCCGTGCCAATCAAGCCGGCTCCCGCGCACAAGGCCGGGGCGTCATCTGTGCAGAGCGCAAGCAACGTCGTCAAGCTGAGCGGCGGCAGCAACGTAACGCTCACCCTGCCGGTGAATAACCTGGTGAACGCCGCCGAGTCCGGCGCTCAGGCTCAGATCATAGCCGAAAGCCCGTCAAAGCCCTGTAAAAAGACTAGAAAGAAAGCCATGTCGCCGGCCCAGACGACCACCATGGCGGTGGCCGAGCAAGTAGAAACGGTGTTGATAGAGACGACGGCGGATAACATCATCCAGGCAGGAAATAACCTGCTGATCGTGCAGAGTCCTGGCTCAGGCCAGCCAGCGGTGGTGCAGCAGGTCCAGGTGGTCCAACCCAAGCAAGAGCAGCAGGTGGTACAGATTCCCCAGCAGGCCCTGAGAGTGGTCCAGGCGGCCTCTGCCACGCTCCCTACCGTCCCCCAGAAGTCCTCTCAGAACTTTCAGATCCAGGCAGCTGAGCCAACTCCTACGCAGGTACCAGGTCCTTGCCCCTTTCTGGTGGGTATTTGTATCTGGGAGATCCACCAGGGATCCCTGACGCAGCGTGTGGTGCATAAGGAAAGGCAGAGTGGCCTGGGGGTACTGCAGGAGACAGGAATCTCGTTGCAGGCAAGGTTCGTGTTTAGAAATGCCTGGGCAACTTCTCCTTTCAAGCTGCGCCTTGCAAGCCCAGATTTCCATGTTATGCAAGCACGGTGGTTTGCTGTCTCGCGAGGGAGGTGGAAGGCTTATTTAAGTCTGTTGTACAGAGAGGGGTTGATGTCACTGGTGTGTGGCAAGCAGCCACCTTCCTGTGTGTCAGAAGCTTTTCTTGTGATGGATCCTTGCAGGACTTGCCTTATTTTTACATAGCCTGCTCCTGATTCTTGACTGATCACGACTAGGTGGAGAGATCCAGGGCCGTCCCAATGCTGGGAAGGCACAGAAAACTCCTCTAGCAGGCTGGTCGTAGTGTGTTAATTACATTTAATTCCTCGTGAATTGTGGACTTACTACGGCCTTGGGTGTCCTGGACCTGAAGCCCATCATTCCGATCCTTTGGGTCACACCGCGCCGTATTTGTGCTCTTGCTAAGCGACGGCTGGTCTGATTCCTTTCCCGTTTCCTTCTTCCTTCAGGTCTACTTCAAAACACCTTCAGGGGAGCTGCAGACCGTGCTGCTTCAGGAAGCCCCGGCTGTGACGGTGGCCCCTTCTCCCACCTCGTGCAGCAGCCCCGCGTCCCGCAGCTCCCAAGCAGGAGGAAGCTGCAAAAAGCCAGCCGCACGCAAAGAACGCACCCTGCCAAAGATTGCCCCTGCCGGAGGCATTATCAGCTTGAACGCGGCTCAGCTGGCAGCTGCGGCCCAGGCGATGCAGACCATCAACATTAACGGTGTCCAAGTCCAAGGAGTACCTGTCACCATCACCAACACCGGAGGTGGGATATGCATTGTTACACACTGGTGCTAGGGATCTGACGCGGGCTAGGGGGAGAAGGAAATATCTGAGCTCCCAAAGCCTTAATGTTCTGGAGGCCAGGAACTTCCTAGCTGGCAGCGTAGATTTCAGTTGGATCCCCCCTCTTAAGCCAAGCCCTGGTGCCCGTGACAGAGTATTGCAGGGTGTTAACTGCCCTACAATTCTATAGCCCCTTTCGTCCCAAAAGATCCCACATAGCATCTCTGCAGCCCTAGGGGGGCCTCTCCAGGCCCTTCCTGGGAAAGCATTGCCTGTTAGATCAGCTGTGCTGAGCTCCAGCTGGGGACGCATCACTTGGAAGTAACAGAGGAGGAGAAGGACCTCGGAGTATTGGTTGATCACAGGATGACTCTGAGCCGCCAATGTGATATGGCTGTTTAAAAAAGGCAAATGCAGTCTTGGGATGCATCAGGCGAGGTATTTCCAGTAGCGATAAGGAGGTGTTAGCACCATTATACAAGGCACTGGTGAGACACCATCTGGAATACTGTGTGCAGTTCTGGTCTCCCATGTTTAAGAAGGATGAATTCAAACTGGAACAGGTACAGAGAAGGGCCACTTTTGGATGATCTGAGGAATGGAAAACCTATTTTATGAAAGGAGACTCAAAGAGCTTGGCTTGTTTAGCCTAATGAAAAGAAGGCTGAGGGGAGATATGATTGCTCTCTATAAATATATCAAAGGGATAAATACAAGGGAGGGAGAGGAATTATTTAAGCTCAGTACCAGTGTGGACACAAGAACAAATGGATATAAACTGGCCATCAGGAAGTTTAGACTTGAAATTAGACAAAGGTTTCTATCCATCAGAGGAGTGAAGTTCTGGAACAGCCTTCCAAGGGGAGTAGTGGCAACAAAAGACATATCTGGCGCCAAAACTAAGCTTGATAAATTTATGGAGGGGACGGTATGATGGAATAGCCTAATTTTGGCAATTAATTGATCTTTGACTATTAGAGGTAAATATGCCCAATGGCCTGTGATGGGATGTTAGATGGGATGGGATCTGAGTTACTACAGAGAATTCTTTCCTGGGTGCTGGCTGGTGAGTCTTGCCCACGTGCTCAGGGTTTAGCTGATCGCCATATTTAGGGTCGGGAAGGAATTTTCCTCCAGGGCAGATTGGCAGAGGCCCTGGGGGTTTTCGCCTTCCTCTGCAGCGTGGGGCACGGGTCACTTGCTGGAGGATTCTCTGCACCCTGAAGTCTTTAAACCACAATTTGAGGAATTCAGTAGCTCAGACATAGGTTAGGGATTTATTACAGGAGTGGGTGGGTGAGATTCTTTGGCCTGCATTGTGCAGGAGGTCAGACTAGACGATCATAATGGTCCCTTCTGACCTTAAAGTCTATGATTCTAACGGGGTTCACAGCCTCTCTGAGCTACAACGTTAATTAATGAATGCAGGGATTGATAGTCACGCCTGTCTGAGGGCTAAGACTTGCTCTGTTAAGTCCTGAACCAATCTCCCAAAAGTCCTGGTAGATGTAGGGACCAGTGAGTTTTAAGGTCACCCACTTACCAGACCACCCTGAGACTAGAGGCAGATGGTTTGGAGAGCTGGAATTCCTGCTTCGTCCTAGTCTATCCCTATCAGGTGAAACCATCCCTCCATCCGATTTCCTTGATTCTTTTGCCTTTCAACTCCCTGTTATTTAAGCAGCAGCTATTTAAAACAAAACCATTAGTGCTGGAACCCAGTGACTGATACCACCCAAAAGTTTGGAATCCCAGCTTCCAAGCAGAGTAAAGCCTTTATCTCTTATCTCTGGCACATGGGGTTCTCAAACTTCATTGCATTGCAGCCCCTTCTGACAACAAAATTACTACATGACCCCGGGGGAAGTAGGGGGATGGAGACCAAGACCCGCCATCCTGGGTGGGGTTGGAACTCAGCCTTAAGCTGAAGTCCTGGGCCCCAGCCAGTCTAACGATGACGCTGGTGACCTCATTAAAATGGGGTTGCGACCCACTTTGGGGTCCTGACCCACAGTTTGAGAACCGCTCCTCTAGCAGGTGGTGAGTTATTCCCTGCCACAGTCACATGGGGAAGGCTATTGTGAAGGTGCTTCCAGTAGTCAGACCACTACAGACGCTTTCAGGATCTCTAAAATTTTCCAAGTGCTGGTCCCGGACTAGTGATTAGAAAGAAATCCAATGAATTCTGAGTGGCTGTGCGTCCTGAGCCATGGCAGCTCCTGCTGGAAAATATCTATTTTCATAATGCCCTTGCTGTTCAGTTCTGGACACAGCCCTGTGTCCCCTTCTTAGGGCAAGTGGCTTGCCTACTGTGCCAGAGAAAATATCAAAAGCACAACTGCCATCTTGCATTTGTGCAGGCTGGAGGTAATGATGAGTCGTAGGCCTGGTCTACACTGTGGGGGGGAGATCGATCTAAGTTACGCAACTTCAGCTATGTGAATAACGTAGCTGAAGTCGATGTACTTCAACTTACCGCGGTGAGTCGACTGCTGCCACTCCCCCGTCGACTCCGCCTGCGCCTCTTGCGGCGGTGGAGTACAGGAGTCGACGGGAGAGTGCCTGGGGATCGATTTATCGCATCTAGACTAGACGCGATAAATTGATTCCTGCTGGATCGATCGCTATCCGGCAGGTAGTGTAGCCAAGTCCCCAGATCTCTTTGGCAACAGAGAAGTTGCAAATACTGCGCTGCATTCCACTCCTCCTGTTCCAAGGTGGCATGGCAGACATAGACGCTTCCTTTCCTAGCTGGCTACGGAGAATCATTGCCTACATCTGCCCCCACCCAATGTGGTAGATTGACCCATTGCTCTCAGTGGCAGGTTTTTGCATTCCAGAGATCAGATGGGAGGCTTTTGCTGCAGGGAACATCAGGAGAGGAATTTCTGTCTGGAGAAAGGCAGTCTGCTTTCGGATCCAGAAAGACACGCCAGAGGGCTTCTTCCTCAGCAGGAACTGGGAAGATTCCCAGCCGGTTTTTTAAGTTGGAAGCTGTTCTTCCTCATTTGGCTAAACCAAAGCAGTGTAAAATACGGAACAGTTGCTAAGTGAGTTGCCATGATTCGTGGCTTGCACACACATCTGTCCCAAACCCAGCAAATAAACGAATCGGCACTGGCAGATATTCACCCCCGTCAGCGTCATCCATCATGGTGTAGTGGTTTCACAGTAAATTACCAGCTTCCAACGTAGGGTAGATGGCTGAAGAGGCTAGTCCTGAGATGATAATGGGACCTTCCACCTCAAGGGTTGCAAGTTCAGATCCAGCTCAGGCTCCGCAGGGCCCACTGGCTTCGGTCTGAAGAGGTGCTGAGCTGACCTTTTTCAGCAGCACTGAAGGATGTTGGATTTCCGTCATCCAGGGGCCCTGGGAGGATCAATTCCACTCACTGACATTGACAGCAGTTTTCTTCTTTCCAGCCCCTGGCGCGGCCCAGGCTCCTGCCTCCCTGAAGCCAGAGCTTGGAGCTGGCTCCTCAGGGTGCCAGGTAAGTCCCGTTTTTTTTGTAAATATATTGCACGTTTTTTCAAAGTTTCTTTTTCGTTTCCTGTTCCGATCGTTCCCCACCCCAAAGGGTTAAACTGAAAACTTTGAAAAACCGCACAGTATATTCAGAAAAAAGGGACTTGCCTCCCCTTTAAAGGGCCAGCACCACGGGGGGCGGGGATCCAGGGCCTTTGGGACACCGCATGCTGGGGTGGCACAGAGGAGAAAGGAAGTGCTGAGTAGGGACTGGTCACATTATTGGAGCCGGTTCGTTTCCCTTTGCCAGGCCTCCCTTGTAAGGATTTGATCTGCTTAGGCAGCTGGAGCGTTACCTGCGTGAGGAGTATGGGAAAAGAGGGGTGTACAACACCATCAGCGAGAGGGCTGCATCCCCCCCTTGGAGTCGGGGGTCCCCAAGGGGGACGCTGAGCAGCAGCCTTAATACCCTTCTCCCTCGGCTTCTCATCCGCAGGCCAGCAGCAGCTGACGGTCCAAAACGTCTCTGGCAACAACCTGACCATCAGCGGCCTGAGCCCCACCCAGATCCAGCTGCAGATGGAGCAGGCGCTGTCCGGGGAGATCCAGCCTGGGGAGAAGAGGCGACGCATGGCGTGCACCTGCCCCAACTGCAAGGACGGGGAGAAAAGGTGAGCGGGCGATGGGTCGGGGAGACACACGGTGCCAGCCGTCTTCGCCCACCCCCACGGCAGCAAGAGTAACGGTTGTGATGGTTTCCTGTCCCTCCAGGTCAGGGGATCAGGGGAAGAAGAAGCACATCTGCCACATCCCTGAGTGCGGCAAGACTTTCCGCAAGACCTCGCTGCTGCGGGCCCACGTCCGCCTGCACACGGGCGAGCGCCCGTTTGTCTGCAACTGGGTCTTCTGCGGGAAGAGGTTCACACGCAGCGACGAGCTGCAGCGGCACGCCCGGACGCACACAGGTCTGTTGCCCGCCGCCCCTGCTCCCCATCTCCCGTGTCCTGCCAGGATGTTTTGCATGTAGTCGGGAGGAGAGCCCTGCCGCGTCTCGGAGCTGGTCTCGTGGGACTGTCTCCCCCCCTCCCCTGCTTCTGCTTCGCCAGTAACCCCAGAGCATGCCGCCGCCTTGCCCGCTGGGGTCTCTGCTGCCTTCGCGTCACCCCAACCGCAGCTTGGCACGGATCTGTCATCTCCCTGCAGGGCGAGGGACAGGGTTTTAGCTGTGCACACGGGGAGCTGGGCGGGAAGGGGACCATGCATCGGTGCGTTCCACCTTCCCGGCATGAGGCTGCAACGCACGCCCTTCTGCGCTGGAGCGATCGAGTCTTGGGGGCTTGGCTGCAGCAGCGAGCGCCGGCCTCTGGCGCATTGAACGTTGCTCTTGTTTCCCTGGCAGGTGATAAGCGTTTTGAGTGTGCGCAGTGCCAAAAGCGCTTCATGAGAAGTGACCACCTGACGAAGCACTATAAAACCCACCTGGTCACCAAGAACTTGTAGGATTAGCGGCAGCCAGACGGGGGCCGCCAGCTGGCCCTCTAAGCACTGGCTAAGCCCCGCACTGTCATGGACAGTCCCCGGCAAGGGTACGGCGTAGGGGTTGGGCAGCCAGCCAGCCTGGGAATCCGCAGCCGTAGTCGCGCTCCTGGCTTTGATACCCTCCCAGAGGTGTCCGCGCGGGGAGAGGAGTCGTTGCTGAGCTTCCTTCCTTGGAAGCCATCCACCTTCCAGCACAATCCTTGGGAATCCAGCTCCTTCCTCCGCAGAGCGCGTCAGAGCCGGACGTTGATCGCACGGGCCGGGACGAAGGAGAAGCTCTTATTTCCAAAGGAAAATGCTGACATGGGTGCGAGCGGCAGCCCCTCCTCGCTGCGCCGCAGGCTGGGGGGACTGAACAAGCAGGGCCGTGTGTAAACGGCACAAGGATGCCAGCGAAACTTTCTCACGGCCTCCCCCCCGTGCTTGTGAAGCTTTGACACAGCAGGGGGCAGCACTCCACAGACAGCCCACCCAGCGCTCTGCGGCACATTCCTACTTTATATTTAAAATCTATAAATATCTATAAATATCTCTCTATATAAACTCCTTTGGAAGGTCCTTTTTTTCTATGGAAATTGTTGCCTTACGCTCCCAGCTCCCGAGTATGAACACTGTGTATCGTGAGTGCTTTTTTTTTTTATTATTTAATTGTGCCCGGTTAATAATCTCCCCTCCCAATCCTTTTCCCTCCAGAGTTCTTTTCCAATAATGAATTGAAGAGGTTTTTTTTCTCTCCACTGATTTATTTTTCCTTTTCATTTCCCAGTGACATGGCGTTTCCTTTCGAATCTTGGATCTTTAAATCCTCTTTTGCCCATAATGCCCCCCCACACACACTCCTCCCTGCAGCCCATCACTGTGTATAGTGTATATTGTATCATAGACTATATTGCTTCCGTGTTTACTACATGTTTCAAAAACATATGGCTTGTTATTTTTGAGCTTTTAAATTAAAAAAAAAAATCCACTTTATTTTTTAGGTGTAACTGCTTGAGGTATGTTTTATGAATTAAGTGACAGATCTGTTATTCTTTATTAACGATGTAACTGGCTGGCTGGTGCAGAGTCAGCCAAGAGTTTTTTCTTGCTAAATAAATTTAGTCGCCAGAGGCAAACCCAGCATGGGAAGCAAAGGATCCTTTGTCTCGTAAGCGTGACGCCCGGTGAGAGAGACCTGCTTTTGAGGAGAGGTGAGGAGGTTAGTTGGGAGGTGACCAGCTCAGTTGTTTAGACACAGCACTAAGAGACCTGCTGAGATTTCAACCCCGTCCACTGGAGCCACCTACGTTGTCTCTGCCCCAAGGAGCTGACAATCTAGACAAGGCAAAGGCTGGGAGGAGAAAGATCCGCACACAGAGGGGAAGTGACCTGGTCAGGGTTAGTGACAGAGCTGAGAATGGATCCCAGATGTCCTGAATCCCAGGCCAATGCCCCACCCACCAGACCACACTGTTATTTGTATTAAGGCCCCATTGTGCTAGGAGCTGTACATTAGAATAAGAGACAGTCCTTGTTGCAAAGAGCTTTACAGTTGCTGCCCACTGGCGTTCATCTTTTGGAGTAGCTCTTTAATCCTCCCGAGCTTCACCCAAAAAGGGATCCTGTCGGTGCAGTCAGGCCGGACCTCAGAACCATCTGTGGGTCTGTGAGCCCTTCCCTGGATGGGGCGACACAAGCTTTACCCTCTACCCTGCCTGACCTTGGGAAATGAACTGCTGGTTCCCCCCAGACGAGTGTCCATGTCGAGATGAGCCACCATTGCCATAATCCCCCTTGGGGGCATTCTCAACCAAAAATCAGACGGAGGGGGCTGGCCCCTTAAAAGCCCCTTCTCCAGGCCTGGGGCACTATTGGGGAAGCCCTCATGCTGTCCCTGCTCTGGGTACCCAAAGGCCTTCAATCAAGCCCCGTTCACCAGCACTGGGCAGGAAAAAGTACAGCCAAAGGCTTTCAAAAGCTGCCCGGTGACCTGGAGGGCGGGAGTCCCCCTACCTCCATCCCTCCCCCTCCACACACACAGCTGCCCCTGCTGTGCCCTGTTAACATCTCCTGGAAGCGAGAGAAGGATCCTCTTAAAGGAGCCAGTGTCATCGTCAGCTCATCCTCGGGAATGGGAAGGTGGGAATTGCTCCATTCTGAGCCAGTAAGTGCACCAAACTGGCCACTTTGAATTCTCGTTCCGAGAGGCTTTCAGGCTGGATCATGGCTCGGGGGGGTCGGTAAGAAATAGTTCTGTATGTGGGACAGGAGGGAAGGAACTACGGTTACAATTACCCAGCCTGTTTTGGCCGTGTCTACTAGGGTGACCAGACAGAAGTGTGAAAAATCAGGACAGGGGGTGCGGGGTAATAGGATCCTATATAAGAAAAAGACCCAAAAATCGGGACTGTCCCTATAAAATCAGGACATCTGGTCACCCTAGTGTCTACTGTAGGCAGCTTAGCATCCTAAGATGCTACTTTTAATCTCTATAACAACCCTAGAGACTCTAAATTCCGCCATGCCCCGCCCCCCAGCCTGGGGAAGCAGTAAGGAGAAACAACTGAGCCTGCACTGTTCCATTCCAGCCTTTATTAGGGAAGGTGGGAGGAGAGGAAAGATTATTTTATTTACAAGAAATAGAGTATTTATGGGAACTTCCTTTACAGGGGGAAACAAATGTTCTGCCCCCAGTTAAATTCTTACACCTACAGCGAGCAGAGAAATTGCTAGTTGAGCCACGCTGTGAGTCTCCGCATGAGAGCAGACCTTGCTGGATGGGAGGGAGACTGAATCCCCCCTCACTCCAAAGACTTAAGGCTCTGGGTTTAGCTACAGGCCCGGCCGGTAAACAGTCTGGTAAGAACCGTTTCAAAGCAGAAGTTCCCCTGCTCTGGCCAGAGAGTCCAGTGCCGTGACTGCGGCCTGGGCCCCGTTCCACTGCCGGCACTGTCCCTCTTCCAGTCTGATGCGCTGGGAGAAGCGCCCGCCCGGAGGCGGGGGGAAGAGGGCCGCAGCGTTCATGGTCAGCGTCGCGGCGCCGGGATTCCAGAATGGAGCTGACAAGTTTTGAAAGAGGACAGAGCTTTCCCGTGGGTGAGTGCAGCATCCCCGGTGGGATCAGCCCTCCCTGCTCAGGGACTCGTTAGAACGGAACGTCAGAGCTATGGCGGCAGAACGCGCCCGCCAGCTCGCTTCTCCCCTGGGCGCGGCAGATCCCAGACGCTTCATTCGAAGGCGTAAGTCACCCCTCCCCAGGAATGCACGCACCAAGGTCTGCGTGCTAGGACCGACTGCCCCAGGATGGCCACTGCTGCCCCCGTAACATCCGCCAGGAGGGGCGCGTTATCTCCACCCCCAGAGCAGCTGTGTGGGAGGGGACCTGGGCCGCCAGCACCCCAGCGTCTGTTGGAGGGGGGGGCGACGACGGATCCTCTGAGGAGCGTTTTCGGAGCCGGTTCGCCGTTGGACGTTTGGGAGGCCCCGGCCCAGGCGCCGTCTATTCCATCTTGATGATCATTTTCTTGACCGCCCTCCGGGAGGTGCCACACTTGCTGTTGATCACGGCGTTGAAGTTGCAGCTCTTGCCGCACACTTTGGTGACGTACTCTGGAGGAGGGTGGGGAGAGCAGAGAAGTGGAGCAAAAAACCAGAGTCGTTCTGGCTTTTTATGAATCCAGTGAGATGAATCCTGCCAGATCCCATCATGCAAAACCCCTAAGAACCTGCAGCATGTGGGACCCAGACAAGGACAGCAGGCTCTCATCCCAGAGGTGCTACTAACTTGCTGTGCAGCCTGGGGCATCACCCATCCAATCTGATCTTGCATTTAGCACGGCAGTCTCTTCACCCTCTGTGTCTGAATCCTTTGCTGCCAAACTGGGTGGTAATCCCTACGTCATAGGAACTGCGCGAGGGCGGCTGATTAACTAGATCAGAAACGCTAGTGAGTCGAAAAGCGCAGTGGGCCGTGACTGGGGATCTGGGCTGCCTTGGCTTGTGGGTGCCCAATCTGAGACCCCTTGACGGGGTTTTCATAAAGCACTTAGCACCGGCACTCTGAAAATCAGGGCCCTTTAAGGTGCCACGAGTGGACCCTTTCTGGAAACCTTGGCCTGCATCTGCTGTTAGAATTGTTCCGGCGTCTCCGCCTGTCCAACCCAGGCACACAGCTTGGGGTATTAAACCTAACCCTCTCTCTCTCTCACCACTAATGCTGGGTGGTTACGTTTTGGAATTCGCTGGACCGGGCCCAGTGGCTCTTTTGGCAGTAACAAGGCTGCTGTGTTTGGGGGTCATGCACTACGGCAGAAGGGGGAGTTGTACCAGCACAGATGAGGGTACGGATAAAATATATTTCCAAATAGCAGATTGGACAGTTCGAGGGGCTGGGAATGGGCTCTGAGCTTTTCTTTAAGTCCCTAATTCAAATCAAGCCCGGCTCGCCAGGGACTGAAAATCAGCATCTCCCTGGGGCGGTGCATGGCCAAGGTGAAAGGAGTGGGGCGGCTCGGTCCTCTTGCCAGTAGACAGCTAGTCCCGATCCCCAGCAGCCGTCACCACCCCGGCACTAACTGGCCAGCTCTGGCAGTCTCAGCAAGGGAGCTGAGAACTGAACCGGGCATGCAGACGGGAGAGGCTGCCCGAGGAAAACCCCAAGCAGGCCTCAGCCCCGTTGGCTTTGCTGTGCCCCTGCTGGTGCTATCCGCCGGCTCTGTGGAGTCAGTCTCAGGCAGTCTGACTTCGCACCAAACAGAACCTCTCCTGCTGGGCAAGGACAATGGAGGAGGTGAGCAGAAGGAACCTGTCGGCCAGGGATCAAACAGCGTCATCCTGTCCCTTCTGCGGGGGATCGACACCATGTGCGCTCTCCACCCTCTGCGTCGGCGGGAGCCCCAGCCTCGCCCCATCTCCCTCCACAAAGCCCCCTGCCCACCCCCCCTACCTTTGATAGCATTTACCACTGCGACCGGCAGGCGGATGGGTTTCTCCATGGTCGTGTTGTTGTGGGCGATGCGCTGGCCGGTGGCCGAAGACCTGGCGAGCGTCTCCCGGGAGAAGAAGTAATCCAGCAGGCGCCTGGTCATCAGCTTGGGCTTGTCAGTGGAAACCTGCGAGAGGTCGTCCAGCTGGTGGTGGGTGATGTAGACCCCCGAGTTGGGGATCAGCTCCAGCTTGGGCCTCCCATTCTCCTATGGCAAAGGGAGAGAAACCCCTCGTCTTTCTGCCCTTTGTGGGTGCCTGGAGTCTGGGGAGACTCAGGCAGACCCTACCATGCAGGCTAAACAAGCAACAGACAATGGGCTAATCCCTGCTGTCCTCTCTCAGGCCCAATCCCATTGATCTGGGGGTGGGGGGGGGGAATATCAGCCCTCATTTTACAGATGGGGAAAGTGAGGCACTGAAAGGCTGAGTAACTTGCCTTGGGTCACACAGCACGTTACTGGCAGAGCTGGGAATATAAGCCGAGTCCTGACTCATCTGCTCCAACCACTAGACTACGCTCCATCCTACAGGCAGGATTAGAACCCAGGATTCTTGCCTCTCTGCTCCAGTCACTGGACTGCACTCCTGCCTTTCAACTGGAATTTAAGCAAGGGCCTACTTTAAAATAGGGCAGGGAGGTGTTTGTCCGAGAGCAGCGGCCACACACAGCGCTCCAAGTTGAGTCCTGCCTATCACCCCAGATACTATAGGGCAAACCTGCACCCTGTTGGTCTTGGGAGAGATGCCGGAGCTTGGATAACAACCCCGGGGCCAGCAATAGGAGTCTCCTCTCTCACTCAGCCAGGAGAGGCTTAATGCTCCATTTCCACAGTCCTCAGGAATCCAGGCACCTTTTAAGGCTGGAGCAGCTGCCTGTTTGGGCTCACAGAAGCCTGAGCTTGGCATGCGCTGGCTGATCGGTAAAAGGAAGAACCGAGGTGCGTCTGTTGCTGATTTAGGAACACCCCGTCGCAGCCATTTCCCCAGCCCGTTCAGAGTCTGCCTGGGCCCCTGTTCAGAGAGCTGGAAGTGGTCTGGGTGGGGCAGGATATCTGGCTATGGAGCCTTTGATCCAAACAAAGAGGGAGGGGGATCTCAGAGCAGGGCCCGGTCAGCGTCCCTAGGGAAGCTGGGAAGTAGCTGTGGTCCTGCCATGTTCAGCCTCTGCCCGGACGAGTGTGGGACCGAGGTGTCCACCTGTTCTGCTGGAAAGGTAGGGATGGTCCTGGCTCCAAGGAGAAAAGATAATGCTCAGTCCTCCCTCTCCCCCTGAGGTGTTTGCGCCATCCCCTATTATGGCTACTGCCCTCCCGGGGTCCCATTAGACAGCATCCCCAGGCATTCAATGAGCAATGGGCAACATAGGAGCCGATCGCGGAACACCCACCTCCACGGGCGACGCCCACACCGGGGTGCCATCGGGCAGCGTATCTTGTATGTTCTCCTCCCATAAGCAGGTGGTGTCGCTGAGCGTGACGGGGCTCCCCGAGCCGTCCTCTGTGCTCAGCCAGGGTGGGAAGCCGCTTGGGACCCCAGCTCGCATCCTCCAGACCGGGGGGCTTTTGGGGACTTCAGCTGGAGTGCACCTCTGCTCCCCCACAGTGGGAGAGGTGAATGGCTGGAGGCCATTGGCCTGCAATAGGAGCAAATGCATGGGGATGCCACGGACAGGGATGTGTGGTGGAAAAACTGAGTGATAAATGAGCTACCCCTTCCTGCCTCCACCCCTCCCTGCTTCCCAGGAGGGGATAGGCCCTCCGTAAGCTCTGGCCCAACCTGCTTTCAGTTCTCGGCTCCTCAACACCAGAAAGAAACTGGAGGGTGTTCAGAGAAGAGCAGGGTCCTGGCTGGAGAAACTGAGCTAAATCGGTGAGGCTTGGCTAAGCAGGAGGACGTGATCAGAGGCTATGGAGGGAGGAAACACCAAGGGAGACTTGGCTTGCCCCTGCAATGATACCACGGGGTTTAACTGGGATATAGGGGCGGGGGGTGAAGAATGACAGCAGAGGGTGTGGGATCCTCTCCCCAGGAGCAAAATCCCCCCATTGCCTGGAATAGTTAAATCACACTGGGCCAACCCTTAGAAAATGTTCTCCAGGGCTGTGAGGCTGGGCAGATGGGCTCGAATGGGGTTTCTTCATCTCCGGCCTCTCTGATTCGTTCGCATCCAGGGAAGCCTTTCGCCTCCAAGGTGCTGGTAGCTACCGCTGGGACAAAGGGAGACACTGGGGCACCCACCTGCAATGCTGCGTCGCTCTCCAGGAGCCCCACCAGGCCTTTCAGGAACTGGATGTTGCTCTCGTTGACGGCTGGGGAGAGACGCGTGCACAGAGACAGAGCTGAGCCTCGCAGAGGAATTCCACCACTGGCCAGGCCTCAGGCGGAGCTGGGGCGCACGCGAGTCCCAGACATGCACAAAGAACAGGGGTCCTTCCCTGGCCACCCTGCTGCTCACCTGGTGCCCAGAGCTCATACAGGTGTGTCCCCCTTTGATCCCAGCCCAGGAGCCTCGCTACAGAGCTGGCGCCCGTGTAGCTGCCCAGATGGCTGGCCGTGCTCTTCTCTCTAGGCAGCACCGCTAGAGTTCCAGCCACCACACTCGAGCTGGAACGCCCAGCCAGGCACAGGGGGAGGCCAGAGTCTACGGCCGAGCCCAGAGCTCTCACACGGGTATTCCCAGCTCTAACCTAGGGACATGGGGTTTGCCCAGCCAGATCACACCATTGGTCCATCAGGCTGAGCTGCTGCCTCCAGCTGGGGCCAAGGCCTGACACCTCGGGATAAGGTGACGCCCCCACCTCGCCCGCTCGGATGCCTCTAGCCAGCTGGGCACCGTTTTAAGTGGGGAATGCAGAGACCAGCTGAGGCCTTGGCGCCCGAGAGCGGGTTAACGCCATCGGAGCTGGCATAGCTGCAAACTGCCTCAACGATGCTAAGGCAGGGAAGGAAGGAGGCTTCGGTTACCAATACTGCTGTTTCCGGACCCCAGCACCGTCCTGCCTGCCGCTGCCCCTGCCCCGTTCCTGCTGGAGAGGAGGTCGTTCTGCTCCTCTAGGTTCCGGAGCTGGCTCTTCAGTTGCTGATTCTCCAGCTCCAGCTCCTTGATCCTCCTCTCCTGCCACATGGCGGCCTCTTCCCGAGAGGCGAGGAGATTCCGCAGCTCGGACATCTGCAGCTCCAGCTCCTTGACCAGTTCAGCGTATAGACCCGTCACCTTGCTCGCTCGGCTGCTAATGCTGCTGCCTCCTGAGGGAGCTCGGCTGCTCCATGGGCAGCCGTCCTCGAGTCCGTAATTCAGGGATGGAGACTCCAGCTGCTCTGTGCTGGGCCTGTAGAGCACCGAGGCCCCAGAATGCGCGGCTCTGGGACTGTCCAAAGTCCTGGTGTGTGGCAGCCCGTCCTGGGGACGTCTGCTGTGGAGATCCAGGCTATTGCTCTGAAGGACGTGTCCAAAGGGGGACAGGCCCTGGGGCTGTGGCCCGCTCAGCGCACGAGGGAAGTGAGAGACAAGGCTGGGACTGGTCTGGGGTCCATTGGAGAGCCTGGGTCTTTTCCGGTTCTTGATCTCCTCTTCCACGCACAGCAGAGAGTGGCTGGGCCTCCCAAGGCTGCTCAGGGCTCCATGAGGTTGGGCGCTGGAAGCAGACAAAAGCCAAGAAGAAGCGAGTATAATTAAATCACATCTTTCCAGCCCTTACTGTCTCCAAATACTGTACAAACTGTGTATGCACATGTAGCAATCAGATCACCCACCAGTGAAATGCAGCCACCTCTGGGATGGTATGTGGCAGCTGTTTAACACAGCAATTTATGGGAGGAAGTGAAGGAGAATGTTATATCCAACTCCAGGGGGAATTTCTGGAGGTAGATTGGAACCGCTGGAACTCCACCACTGGGTAGCCTACTGGTGCTAACTCTTGTGAAAAGTTCCGGAGGATCTTTAATGGCCATAAGCCTTCAGGATTGTGGCCTTCACTGTAATTCAAAAGACAGTATATTCAAAGCCCCTCTGACTTCAGTGAGCATTGCAGGGGCCTCACACTTCTGTGAATCAAACCTACTAAGCACCTCCTGGCATGCTGCCAAATCACCAGCACTGGGGTGGTCTGTGGAAGTCTCCTGGACAAAGACTAGGCTCTGTTTAGCTTATGAGATCAGACGGGTTCTAGTGAGAAAGAGCTCTTCCATTCTCCCCGCCCCCCTGCCACCCCCTGCTAACGCTACTGTATTCACTCTATCTAGGGACTTTGATGGCCCTCCTCACTGCAGCATCAGAGCACCTCACCCTTATTAATGGACTCAGATTCCAAGGCCAGAAGGGATCATTGTGATCATCTAGTCTGACCTCCTGTACACCACAGGCCAGAGAACTCCCCCAAACAATTCCCAGGGCAGATCTTCTAGAACAACGCATCCAATCTTGTTTTAACATTGCCAGTGATGGAGACTCCACCATGACCGTTGGTAAATTATTCTAATGGTTAATGATCCTCACTATTAAAAATTTACACCTTATTTCCAGTCTGAAGGGGTCTAGCTTCATGGGGGCGTGTTAGACCTTTCTCCGCTAGATTGAAGAGCCCATTATTAAATATTTGTTCCCCATGTAGGTACTTACAGATCAAGTCACCCCTTAACTCTCTCTTTGTTCAACTCAACAGATCGAGCTCTTTGAGTCTATCACTGCAAGGCGTTTTCTAATCCTTTCCTCATTCTTGTGGCTCTTCTCTGACCCTTCTCCAATTCATCTTCAGTTGTGGACACCAGAACTGGACTGTATCCTCAACGCACACCTGGGATATGGGGGAACTATTATCCCCACGTTACGGGCAGGGAATTAAGGCACGGGATGGAATAAGCGGCCAAGAGAGGCCGCAGCAGAGATGGGTGTAGAACCCAAGTCCAGCACCCTGTCTGCTACGCTCACACGCGGTTCTGAATGGTAGCTGCTGCTTCTGGGGCTCCGCAGAGTCATTCCCTACGAATTGGGACCTAGTAAGTGGGACCAGAGGGCTACAGGGAATGGGAGCTGGTGCCTTTTCCCTGTCAGGGACTGTTCAAATCCAGCCCAGTGCCTGCCAGCTGTTACCATCAGTTGGCTGTTCAAGGGATTGTAAGAAACAAGTTTGAGGGTCACAATCCAGTTCCTGCTGGGCTGGTGTCCCATAACAGCGGCAACCATTAAAGCTGGAGGTGTCAAGGAGGGGAAGTAGCTTGTCCAAGGTCACCCATCAAGCCAGGTCTGCTGAATCCCAGTCCAGTGCTCTAACCTCTAAGCCACGCTGCCTTCTGCAAAAAGTCACTTCAGGCCCCCACTACTGTGCCTTCTCACCAGTTCCCAGCTGGGTGAATCTGTTGTGGCATTGCCCCCGCCCCATACCTGGTACATTCTGGGGGGGCGTGTCCTTGGGACTCCTGGAGCTCCAGCTCCTGGGGCTGCTGGAAGTCAGGGCTGCAGAGAACAGCACCGTCCAGCCCAGGCTCAGGCAGTTTGTACAGTGGGTGATCGTCCGGCTGCTCGCCATCTCCCATCCCTTGCTCCATGGCCTGGAGGTGGCGCTGCAGGTCAGTGACACCACCAGACATTGGCTCTCATAGTCACACCTTCCAGCCCCAATGAAACACAGTGGAGGAGAGGGAGGAAAACTCAACCTGCTGAAGAGAGAAGGGGAAGAGAGATGGGAAGAGACACCAGCAGGAAAAAAGAAATGGAAAAGGATTGTAAACAAATACCAGTTTTGATCTGACACTGTCCTAACACCCTCACCACTGGTCCAGTTGATCCAGCCCCCAACTTCTACCCCTCAGCACCCACACACACATTCTCTTGGTTTAGGATTAGTTTAGCTTTCCATCCTTCTCTCCGATTAGCCCCATCACCCTCTCCTCTGATCTGGTTCCCTCATCTCCCTCCCCTCTCTCTGATGCACACGTCCCCCTCCTTGTCCCACATCTGATTCCCCAACCCCTCTCTAAAAACAGCCCTTTGCCTATTTTTGACACCTGCTTCTCCCTCATCCTGTTCCTGTCTGGCCCTGCACTGGTCTCTGTTCCCTTCTCCTCCTCCCTTACTACCCCTGCCCTGATCACCCACTTTGGTCCCTCTTTGCCCTCTGTCTGGCCTCCTCCCTTTCTTGTAACCTCATAGAATCACAGGACTGGACTGTACCTCGAGAGGTTATCCAGTCCCGTCCCCTGCACTCCAGGCAGGACTAAGTATTATCTAGATCATCCCTGACAGGTGTTTGTCTAACCTGCTCTTAAAAATCCCCAATGATGGAGATTCCACAATCTCCCCAGGCAATTTACTCCAGTGCTTCACCACCCTGACAGGAAGTTTTTCCTAATGTCCAACCTAAACCTCCCTCGCTGCAATTTAAGCCCATTGCTTCTTGTCCTGTCCCCAGAGGCCAAGAACAACATTTTTTCTCCCTCCTCCTTGTAACAACCCTTCATGTACTTGACCCTGTCTAGTCCTGTCTCTTTTCAGCTCTTTTCCCTGCTTCCTTTCCTTGTCCTCTGTTTGATTTCCCCCTACTCCTGACATCTGTCTGATCCCCATCCGCTTCTCCTTGCCCTGACTGAACCCACTTGGCTCCTGTCTGGAGCCTTGTCTGTCCCCCCCTTCCTCCTCCTCTCTGTTTTCCCCACATGTCCCCTGTCTGCCCCCTTCCCTCTGTCTATTCCCCCACATGTCCCCTGTCTGCCCCCTTCCCTCCTGTCTGTTCCCCCCATGTCCCCTGTCTGCCCCCTTCCCTCTGTCTATTCCCTCACATGTCCCCTGTCTGCCCCCTTCCCTCTGTCTATTCCCCCACATGTCCCCTGTCTGCCCCCTTCCCTCTGTCTATTCCCCCCACATGTCCCCTGTCTGCCCCCTTCCCTCTGTCTATTCCCCCCACATGTCCCCTGTATGCCCCCTTCCCTCTGTCTATTCCCCCACATGTCCTGTCTGCCCCCTTCCCTCCTGTCTGTTCCCCCCACGTCCCCTGTCTGCCCCCTTCCCTCTGTCTATTCCCCCACATGTCCTGTCTGCCCCCTTCCCTCCTGTCTGTTCCCCCCACATGTCCCCTGTCTGCCCCCTTCCCTCCTGTCTATTCCCACATGTCCCCTGTCTGCCCCCTTCCCTCTGTCTATTCCCCACATGTCCTGTCTGCCCCTTCCCTCCTGTCTGTTCCCCACGTCCCCTGTCTGCCCCCTTCCCTCTGTCTGTTCCCCACGTCCCCTTCCCTCTGTTTCCTCCATGTGCCCCCTGTATGGACCCTCCCTTTCGTCCCCACCTCCTGTTATCCACCCCCATCCTTCCCGCCCCCCGGGACACTGTACCTTTAACAGCCCCTCCATGTGCCTGTTTACAGCCCTGACACCATTTCCTGGTCCCCATGTCCCGCCCCTGCCGCTTCCCCACTGGCTGAAGTCTGGCCCTGTCTCCCGCCTGATTGGAGGCCAGGGATCGGTTCCCTATTGGCTGCCGGGACAGGGGCGTGAGCTGAATCGTCCCGCCCCTGCGTGCGGGACGTCCGGCGTCCTGGCCCCTGAAGGGGCGGGGTCTTTGCGCGCGCGCGCGGTGGGGGCGGGGCTATGATGCGTTACGCGGCGCGGAGGGGGCTGCGCGTTTGGGCCTGGCTCGGCTCCCGTACCCCTGGGCAGGTGCTGGCGCCGGCTGCGGCCATGGACCTGGGGCCCCTGAGGAAAAGCTACCGGGGACGAGGAGGTGAGAGGGCTCCGGGGGCGGGGTCCGGGGGAGGGGTCCAGGAGGGTCCCGGCGGGGTGGGAGGGGCTACAGGGGGGTCCCGGCGGGGAGGGGTCCAGGTGAGGGGGGGGCTACAGGGAGGGGTCCAGGAGGGGAGGCTGGGGGGGGGTGTCCCGGGAGGAGCGGTCCAGGTGGGGGAGCTACTGGGTGTCCTGGCGGGAGGGGTCCAGGTGTGGAGGTTACAGGGGAGTCCTGGCAGGGAGGGGGGTCTCTGGGGGAGGGGTCCAGGTGGGGGGGCTTGGTGGCGGAGGGGCACGTGGGAGCGTTCTAGAGGGGGAGGGGACTTGAGAAGGGGGGGGTCCCGATGGGGGAGGGGCTCAAAGAGGGAGGAGAAGGGGGCGAGGAGGAAAGAGAGGGATCAGAAATCTCTGCCCCTCCTCCCCCCCCCAAAGGTGGGGTGCACATCACCCCTCCCCCACAGGTGCCCGGCCTGGCAGGTGAGCCGGTCTTTACCCTGCTGCCCCTTGAGGCATGGTGCTCCCCCCCCCCCAGATGCTCCCCCAGATCCTGCCCTGCTCTTATCCAAAGGCTGGGTGGGGATCACAGAAAAGCCCTGTTAGGGCCCTGTTCATCTCTAGGGGGCCAGGGTGGGTTCCTTGCTCACAGCCAACCTGTGGCACTCGTCCATCAGGGCACAGCGCAGAGACCAGCAGTACAGCGGGGCTCAGAGGATGACATGAGTTCCTGGAGCACAAGTCCATCAATGGCTATTAGCCAAGATGGTTAGGGACGCAGCCCCATGCTCTGATTGTCCCTAACCTCTGTTTGCCAGAAGCTGGGATTGGACGACAGGGGATGGATCACTTGAGAATTAGCTGTTCTGTTCATTCCCTCTGGAGCACCTGGCATCGGCCACTGTTGGAAGACAGGACACTGGCCTAGATGGACCGTTGATATGACCCAGTCTGGCTGTTCATGTGTTACCCACAGGGCTGTGCCTGGCTTTAATAGCCCGCCCTTCTGTCTAAGGACTTAGCTTATACTGCTATAACTCTCTCATGTAGCCAAGATGTGAATTTAGATTGTGGCTGTACTGGTATAAGCCCAATGTGGACACTCTTATTCTGGTATGAGAGGGCCTTTTGACAAGTTAGCTTATGTCCGTTGGGAAGGGTTGAAGTTAAACCAAAAAATCCCCCCATTTATTCCAGAATAAATGTGTCCACGTGTGAAGTTACACCAGTATAATTATATCAGTATCAGGGCTTTGGAGCGGAGCTGGAGCGCGGAGCAGCTCTGGAGCAGTGGAGCTGCAGGTTTTTTCCTGGAGCTGGAGTGGAGCCGGAGCACAGCTCCAAAGCCCTGATCACTGTAACCGGTAAAACTTTCCCATGTAGACAAACCCTAAGCCTCTGAGCATGTTAAAACCAGTGGATTAATCCTCATAACCACCTGTGAGGGACCTAAATACTAATCTTAATTTACAGGGGAAACTGAGGCACAGAGAGGCGATGAGAGGGTAAGGTCATGCAGCGCTGGGACTAAAATCCAGGTCTCCTGACTCCCAGGCCCATGATTTAAGCTTCAAGACCAGCCTTTTCATTACTCAGCATGGGACAAGACAGCAGCTTCACAGAGCTCAGCTGACCTAAAAAAAATCAACAAGCAGTGAATGAAATAAAAAACCAGGGAGTGTTCTCCAGTGGCTAGAACAGGGAGATGGGCAGGATCAGGACTTTAGGTGCTGTTTTGACTCTGTCACTGGCTCATTGCGTGACTTTAAGCAATCAGAGATAATCAGAGACCGTTCAGCGGGCCAGGAGTTGTGACGCTAAAGTCATGTGGGCTGGTTCCTGCAGCTACAGGGTTAGCAGGAGTTGAGATGATGTGTGGGGAAGCGAAGGATCCTGACGGTTGATGGGTGGGGGGTGTAACACTCCAATTCTTCTGCTCCTCTCCCCGTTTCTGTCCTGTGCAGGCATTTGAGGAGAAACATCTCGCCTCCTTTGACCCAATTAAGCAGTTTGCCGTGTGGTTTGAAGAGGCCATGCGGTGCCCCTCAATCGGTGAAGCCAATGCTATGTGCCTGGCCACCTGTACCAGGTGGGCATTGCAAGGGAGTCGCTGGCCCAGAATCTCTCCTATCTGCGTCTTTGGGTGGCTTCCTTTGCTGCTTTCCTGCGGTGAGGTGTCCTGCCAGCTTGCGTATCCTGAGCTGGGTAACCTGGCGAGTAGGGGAGCAGACAGCTTCTGGCACGTTTGTGTGGATAGTAAGGAGCAGATCCAGAGGCACAGCTATGTGTTGGAACGGGACTGGGCATTTGCCCTGTTACATCAGACAGGGGACCCAGCCAGCCCATTATGCTGGCTCCAGCGGGGTCCAGTCTCAAATGCTGTAGAGGAAGGCACAGAAACCTGTAAGGTGCATCCTCCTATAATGAGGTATAGGGTGAGAGAGGGCGGTGAATCGTCCTTCCTGATCTCAGCAATGCTCAATTCATGACCAGAAAGAAGAGGGTAGATTCCCTTCACCTTTGCCTGGGCAGGAGGGCAGTCTCTGGAATGTATTTATGTACGTGGCTGCACTTCTGTGTTGACTGGTGCATTTGTTCCCTGGCTCAGGGATGGGAGGCCCTCTGCTCGCATGGTGCTCCTGAAGGGGTTTAGCCAGGATGGATTTCGATTCTTCACTAACCACGAGAGCCGGAAAGGAAAGGAGCTGGTGAGAGCTGCCTCGTGGGTTACAGACCATGTCGTTCATGGATTTGTTTGGGGCATGTCACTGAGGGCTGGTTTTGGTCACGCTCTAGCTCCTCTGATGGGGGTGGGTGTGACGCCAGGAGGGAGGATCTCGGGGGACATAGGATGTAAACTACCCGCTGGCCTGTATTTTCCATGTCTGTATGGGCACCCGAACTTTGCTCAGATGAGGGGCAGGACGCCGACTTGCCAGGTGCTCAGGGTCTGCACCATCGATTCAAGTGGACAATAGCTGCCTCTCTCCTTCGGTATAGAAGAGAGCCCAAGACTCTTTGGTCCCTGAGGTGTATGTTGATCCCAGGTGTGGGGATCAGAGAGTGGGAGGGAGATGTCTCCTTGTGCCCCCCTCCATTCCCCATCCTGATTTGATCAAGGTGTTGCATAGCATGTTGGCACCTCCCCACGGGTTGTGTTGGCTTAGTCTGTCTTGTGCTCTTAAATTCCTCCAGGTCCCAAACCCTTGGGCAGAGTCTGAGCTAGGAGAGGTGGGTAATTTCTCTAGCTTTTAGGATGTGAAACGTTACCCAGTTGATGAAAGTCCTTTGTTTTGTGTTTTTTATCCCCCCCGCCTCCCCACTCTGCAGGACTCCAATCCTTTTGCCTCAATCGTCTTTTACTGGGAGCCCCTTAATCGCCAGGTGAGTTGTGCCTTCTGATCCTGATCAGGGGGAGGAAGCAGCAGTGGGGATAGGCTCAGCACCCTGCATGCAGTATCATAGTTACATTCCTTCCCTGGGATGCCCTGATGAGGCCTGTTTGGGCGAAGTGCTGGAGGAGGTGGCAGATGCAGGCTGCTTCAGAGCCACACCGATCTCCCTTGCTCTCAAAGTGCAGACCACAGCACTGAGCAGAGACCCTCTGTTTGCTCATCTTGGGCTGGGGAGGCTTCTTAAACGATCAAAAACTGCTTCGCACTAGATGGGATGGGAACTGGAATCTGTAACTTACTCAGCTTCTTGGGGGCTCTGACTTTGACAGCTTGAGGTATTCTTACCGCACCAGAACCGTGCTGGACTAGCTGCTAGGTTATGAATTGCGCTTACAGAGAACGCTCACACACCACTGAAAGCAGCTGCCTCCGGGGATGGAAGGTGGTAGCCGTTTAACAGCCCTCAGCAACACTTCACAATAGTTCTTAGAAGGAGAATTGAAGAATAACACCAAGAAGTGAGTCTATTGACTTGAAAGTGCAGGGTGATTTAGGTCAGCAAAATATAATGACCAGAGTCGGAGACCGTTTCTCAGCGACGGACCAGAGGAAAAAGGAAGGGAGCGGCAGGTTTCTTATGGGGGAAGGAAATCTGGGTCTTTAATAATGGACAGCGGGGAGAGGCACTGAAACCAACTGAGTTCTAAATGGATCTTGGTGGGTTCTCTAGACCTTCTTCCCAATTGACTCTGCCTGAGGTGGCTGCCTTTCGGGGAGCTAGCTCCGGAGAGGAGTTAGAGCTCTTTCTACCCTGCAGGATGTGGTGGTGATTCAAATGGCCTCATCCCCATCTCGCGCCGGGTTTGGTGATCACCTGGTATAACAGCAGGGGACAGAGTGAGCACCTGACATTTGGCGAATCCGCCTAGGGAGGATAGCCCGATGCCCCACCCTGGATCCTAATCTTGTTGGCAAAATGAACTTGGTCTCCTTCTGGCCCCTAGTGGAAGTGAGCCCACCTTCCTGGGGCCAGGTCCCATCTCCCTGTGGCTGTTGCAGGTGCGTATCGAGGGCTCTGTGGAGAGACTCCCAGAGGAGGAATCGGAGCACTACTTCCACTCCCGGCCCCGAAGCAGCCAGATCGGCGCCGTGGTGAGCCGCCAGAGCACAGTGATTCCCGACAGGGAGGTGAGGCGCAGTGGGATTTGAGGGTGGGGTGGCTTATGCTGGATTCCAGCCCCTTGGGTGCCTCAGAGCTTTCCCCAGGGACTCTTGTTCCCTCGCTGTGTGTCCCAGTGCATCTTATCTCCTACCGGGGGCAGTGCGGGCCCCAGGCCATGCTTTGCCTGCTTTTTGCATGCGTGCTCCAGGGCAGGAAGCCCCAAGCCTTCAGACTGGCTCCCTTTCCCTTGCAGTATTTGAGGAAGAAGAACACGGAGCTGGAAGAGCTGTACCGGGAGGGCACCGTGCCAAAGCCGGCGTATTGGTGAGTGGTGCTTAGTGGGTAAAATCTGCTTTTGTGTAAGTTAGGCCTGGGCTTCCACTCTCTCCCTTGGTGTCCCTTCCCATTCCTCCACTACACCTCCGAGTGCCTCAGCTGTGGCTGTTAGAAACGGGGGATGTTGGTCTCCTTAAAACTGCCAGAAGATCTCGGCTTCCCGGCTGGTAGAGATGGACAGACAGCACTTCGGTTTAATCTTTCCAAAGGGTGGTACCTCTCCGTAATGTTGCTGCTGCTTCCCCCTCTGCCAAGCGCTGCCCTGCAGCATCAACGTTAGATTTAGACTGAAGGCCAGGGGCAGGGCTTGAACCTAAAGCGTTCATGCAGCTGAGCACCAGCTCCTGACAACGCCAGGATTTACTTAAAGGAAGCTTCGGGAATCAGTTACGGTTGAGATTGGCCTGCGTCGGAGCCGTTCCCCGCAAGAAGCTGCGGAGTGCGCTCCGGAGCGGCGAGCATCATTGGGCTTGACGTGGTTGTGTGCAGACGCTTCACGTCTTTTTTAGGTGCCCGCAGGCCGTCGTGATAGGTGCCGTGTAAAAGCTTCGCTCCAGCCGCTTCGTCGTAGGGAACTTCCTGGTCCCGCTTGGCTTTGTATGAAGGCTGCTGCTCTGCATGGGCGCCTCTAACAGCATCTGTTTTTCCCTCAGGGGGGGATACATCCTGAAACCAGACGGTGTGGAGTTCTGGCAGGGCCAAACCAACCGCTTACATGACCGCATCGTCTTCCGGCGCCTCCGGGACGCCGCTGCCCCCACGGGGCTCATGACCCACAAGGGAGAGGGGAACTGGGTGTATGAGAGGCTGGCCCCTTGAAGGCCAAGAGCGAGATCACTTCACACAGGGACCTGGGATATTTTCAATGCCCTTTTGCCCCCCACCCCCTTACCCCGGAGCGGCGGAGGATGGGGTACGGCCCCCTTGCTCCTGCGCTTCACAGGGCAACTATCTTAACTTTTACAAAACCAGGCAATATTTGGGGGTGCTCAGAGGTGCCAGATGGGCAGCCCTGAGACTGAAGCCCTCCATCTATCCCAGTGGGAGCTTCCCCCGCCAGGGTGCGGCTGCCCTGACGTAAAGGGGCAACTCTAGGCCTGCGGTCAGTTCAGTCTCCATAGCTCATTGATCCATGGCACCTCTGCCGATGAAGCATGTGTCCGTGGGGGCAGTTAGTGCCAGCTGTGTCATGTGGATGCTGCTTCACAGGGAATTGGGCTGAGACCCGCCAAACTCATTTCACAGAGAGGCCATTGGCTAGTGATTCTCTCGGACCTCTTGTTGATTATCTGGACCGCCCAAGGGGGTGGCTGAGACAAAACCACAGGCAGGCTGGCTCTCCTGGACAGCCTCTCTGTCAGTGCCTCCTGCCTCAGGGCCCTCCCTGTTTTAACCTGCCAGTCCTCAAGCCCCAACGTGACATGGGGAGCAGACATGTTGTGTGCTCGTTAGCTGTAATCGGGTGTTTAATTTTGTCCAGTGCTGCTTTGAGTGCAATAACGTAACCGATTCTGGATGCGGACAGCGCAATCATGTTGTTGGTAATGTCTGTGTGATCTGTATAATCTCTGTGTAGAAGGATGTTCTCCCGCCAGACTCCAGCCTGAGGGCTGTGCCTCTGGGCTCGGAGCTGCTTTTATCAGTGCTGGTGTGTAAAGTCTCCCTAAATGTATAAACTCACAAATAAAGTCCAAGCTGACTAGTGGAGCTGGAAGGGGATTTGGTTTACTATTAACTTGTATGTTGCAGTTTTGGGGAAAAAACATGTCTAAGCGGGGGAGGGACTGGTTTGTATTCTTCTGTCTGTCCAGCAGGGGGAGCTGCGTTTGTTTTTCAATCGCTCCCCCTGGCAAGCAGGCGGTGCCAAGGGCCTGTACCCCCCGGCAGGGGGAGCTGGTCTCCCGGCCTCTGAGCAGAAATTGGTCCGGAATGTGTTTTCTCCCTGGGTTTGCTCTCGCTTTCTTGGGTTGTGTCCCAGTGAAACTGCAGCCTGATAACCTCTGCCCCCTCCCGGCTCCTTGCGCGAGTTTGTACCCTTAGTCATTTGCTTCCTCCCCAGCCAATCGGGGTCAGGGGCTGTCGGCTGTTTCGCTTGTGGTGGCAGGATTCCCATGCAGCAGGGAGCGTGACCTCCCTTACCCCGGGCCTGCCTGTCCCTGTCCCCGTCCCTCCTTTGCCACCTCATCACTGCGTAAGCAAAATCAAAATCCAGGGACTGCAGTTGTGAAGCACCCTCCTGTCTCCCAGTCCTGCTTTTATCCACTATAAACACTTGCGAGCAATGAGACCCCCTCTCCCTGTGGGGATTGTTTTAGGAAGGCTCAGAATGGGGCAGTTCCTTTGTCTCCTGCGTGGCAAGGAGCTGCAAGCGAAGTACAGAACTTCCATTCCCCTGCGCGGGGTCTTTCAATTAATTGTCTGGGTTTCTTGCCTGGCTGCTGTCGGAAGCAGGTCTGCTCTGGTATAGCAATTGCCCCCTTGTGCTGGGAGCAGCGAGGGGTAAGCAGCAGCATCCTGTGGCCCGTTCTCATGGCGTATGGAAGGGAGGGATGGTGGGCAGGGGAAAAACTGGTGCAACAGCCGTCCTGCTGCGAGTGTCTCCATCAGCCTTCGTCTGGCTGCAGAGCTAATCAGGGTGTTGCCTTTTCAGCTGCAGGCGTGGTAGCCTGGCTGAGCCGATCCCCCTTGAACTATAGGGGATTGGTACCTTTATCCGAAGGGATGGGTTTGTTACGTATCCTCTCACTGCCCTCACTGGAGCAGGTGCTTAAAGTCCCCCCAGCTGCAGACATGGGGGAGAGCTGCAGAGGTTGTGCGGCTCTCATTGAAATACAGCTCCTCTTCAAAACCTCCCTCCCTGTAAGCTAAAATAGCTACATCCAGACCAGTCACAGGGCAGCTGTCCCTGCTGCTGCCCTTTTCCGCTTACAGTCTGTGTGCGCGAATACCCCCGCTTCTAGTGCATGCTGCCTGCTCCATTGACAGACGGGCAGTATTTCCAATCCAGCATCTGTTGCTGTCCTGAACTTGCTTGTCTTGCAGCCGCGGGGGGATTCACCTCCCTGGGATTCCCTTAGGGGTGCAGTGGGTTGTAATGGAGTGGCAGGCTTGACCCAGTGTTTTGCTGGGAGGCTCAGGGAACCAGGTGTCTGCTGAGAGTGAAACCTGCTTGTGGTACATTTGCATATGCTTAATGGTTCATATTCAAATGAAGGTTTGAAGCTGCAGCTGATCTTTGAATGCCTGAGGGGAGTAGTGCAGATGAGGGAAAGCTGAGGAGAAGGGGGACCCCTAAATTCTGATGCAGATGGGGGAGCAGGATTGTCAGCCTAGAATACATTCTGAGGGTGTCTCTCACTGCAGCAATGGGAAGTGCTTGGGATGGGTCACAGGTTGGCTCTGAGCAGCAGGGAAATGTGACCCCCAAAGCTGATCTCTGCAGGAGGGGAGATCCCAGCTCTGTGTGAATAGGGGTGGAAAATCATCCAGCAACAATAGCTTGGGAGTGAGTCACTCTCCACACCCTCTGCTAACTAAACAGAGAGGAGCATTGCAGCGCCTGAGGGCTAGCTGTGTGCCCAGGGAGAAGGGCTTGCCACTGGGGACGGAGCAGGTCTCACCACGCTGGGCTGTGGGAGTCCCAAGGGCAGAGGTTGAATCCAACACAGCTCTGGTTTCCAGTACAGGCCAAATAGCTGTGAGCTGCCTCCACCCCTCCAGGGCTGTTTCACAAGGAAACTAGCAAATGATAGGGAGATAAAGTGTCTGTTGCTACCGGCTGTTGCAGTGGTTGCCATGGCAACTTCTGCCTGACATGGCTTGAGGTTGTAAGTACTTTGAACCTTCCATAGCCCCCTTTCCAAGGGGATCTCATGGCATTTCACGTACGGGTGAGCTCCATTTCACCAAGAGGTGAAAAGACTTGCACGTCTGTTGTAGAGCTGGGTATAGAACCATGGAATCCTGACCTCCACCCCCCCCGCTGTAATCACCACTCTTGTACCAGAGCCGGGATTAGAATCCAGAGCTCCTGACTCTCGGTTCCCTGCTCTGACCACAGGCAGACATGGGTTGGAGGCACCCAGACTCCTTTGCTAAGGTGCAGGTTCGTTTTCCTCTGGCCCGTGGAGTGGGGCCCAGAAGCTGCTAGAGCAGGTGACTAGGAGGCAGGATCCTTGTGTGCTATTCACAGCTCTGCCACTGACTCACTGTGTGCCCTTGGAGCGGTCCCGGCTCTGCGGGCAGAAGTTCAGCCATCCATAAAATTGCGACAGCGCTTGCCTGCTTTGCGAGGGCTGGGGAGATGAGAGAGTCAGGGAGCATCTGTGAAGCCGCTTTGAAGAGGGAAGAGGTTAGGTCCCTGATGTTTGGGTTTTAAATACTAAGCAAAACTCTGGCCAGCCTTTTCCATTGCCCGATCGGAAATGGAATCTGCTTATGTCCGTTTCTGAAAGAGGAAGGATGACTGTAAGCGAGTGGACGCCCCCCTGCGGCGCCTCCTGCTGGTTGTCCTCGGGAATTAGCTCACCAGCCCTCTGGAGCACCCTCTGCCAGCTGGTGATCTGCTACCGCTGGGCTGTGGTGTCCCTCCCAGGACCCCAGTGCCCCTTTAATTGGGTGCTGCCCCCTGGCAGTACCCCCACAGTTCCCCTCCCAGGGGAACCCCCACCCACTATCCCCACTTCCCCTCAGTCTTGGCTACTGCCCAGTCTCCATCTAGCCCCTGTTCACTGGGGCAGACTGCAATAAGCCACTCATCACAGGCAAAGGGGTTCGGACCTGCTGCCTCTGGGCTGCCCCTGCAACCCAGTACCTAATAGGCCTTACCAGGCCTGCAGCCTGGGGCTTTCCTAGGCCAGAGCTCCCCGGCTCCCTTGGCCTTTCCCCAGCCCTGCTCCACTCCAGATACCTGGTTAACCTCCCTGCGGCCAGGCCCTTCTCTCTCTCAATGCAGAGAACACTCCTGGCTCCCAGCCTTTTTATACAGGCCAGCTGTGCCCTGATTGAGGCGTGGCCCAACTGCGGCCACCTCCCCAATCAGCCCAGCTTTTAGAGCTGCAGCCCTCTCCAGGGCTGCTTGAAGCCCTTCAGAGCAGGAGCGGGGGAAGCACCCTGCTACAATGACCCAGTGGTTAGGCCGCTATCCTGGGCAGTGTAGGGCACCTGTATTCAGTTCCTTGCACTGCTACAGACTGCCTGGGTGACCTTGGGGAAAGTCACTTGGGCCCAGAGCCTCAGTTATTTAGGCACCTAACTCCCATTGAAATTGCTGGGAATTAGGTGCTGACACGCCTCTGAGGATCTGGGTCTTAGGCCCTTGTGCCCCGGTTCCCCAGCTGTAAAAGGAGAACAGCCCTGCCCTGCCTCCCCAGGGCTTGTGACGACAGGTACATTAAAGATGGCGGCCAGATGCCTACCCCAGATGGGTTATTTTAAAACGAGAACATTTCAAAGCAGTGTCTTTAAAAGAGATGAAAATGTTTCCTACTCCAGTGCCAGGAGTCAGGCCGCTGTGCAAGCCCCGGGAGGGGGCACCCACTCAGTGCCTGGGATGAGACATTATCTGGTTGGCTGGGGAGATCAGAACTGTGGACAGAGACACAGGAAAGAGCAGGAGGTTCTGCTCTGACAGATCAGAGAGTAGCACATGGATGAATGAACTCCCCCAAAATACAGAACCTATCTTAAAGGAGCGGCAGCAGACAGCTGCTGCCTGTCTCTGCTTACAGCTTTGCTCTGCCGCTCCCCATATTCGCATGGCAGTGCTGCTTAGTAACCTCAGTCTTGGACCGGGCCTCTGTTGCGATAGGTTCTGTACAAACATGTTAAGCTGACAGCTCAGCGGCTTCCTGCTGAATTATTTCCTATCCCAGGCTTTACCGAGTGCTCTAACATGAGCAATGTAATCCTGTTTAATAGAAGATTAAGTGATGAGAATATTTTTCCCCCTCCCTTGCAGCTTTTCCATTGTCGGTTTAGAGCCGCTGTACCTTGTATGCAGCTGAGTGTAAGCTGGTCTGTCAGGCTGAGGACAGCTAGGGTAGCTGCAGTGAATCTGACGACAGAGGAAATAGACCAGGATTTTCTGCTCACAGTGACTAATTACAAAGGTGAGTAAATTCCCAGCATTCACAGCCGCCGCTGATGGGCAGCAGGCTGCCACTTGCAGCTTGAATTTTGCTTTAAAATAGGGTTGCAGATGCCCAGATGCTGCGGTCTGGGCTGCCGTGTAAACAGCTCTCCAGCTGCCTACCGCCTTTCCTTCTCCATCCCCGTAGGTCTTAGCCAACAGTTACATCCTTCTTCCTCTCCACCCACCTGTTCAAGGAGCTGTGGTTCTCACTGATCACTTGTCTGGGACAAAGAACACCTTGTGTGTCTGCAGAATTCTTCCCCTGTTTATTTTGGTAACAAACTCTAAGGGTGGAGGCTGCTGGGGAACACAATATCCCTGGGTTATCTAGGGGCTGTGTGCTTGTAAAGTGGCTCATTATTGGAGGGGGGTGTCTGAATCAAAGCTGGTGGGATAATATGGCCTTTATAATAACTGGAAGGTCACTACTTCCTTTCCTTTCGGCTTCAGGCTCAGCCGCTCCCTGCTAATAAACAGAAAATCTTTCTGAGCGTCTCTGTGAAACTATTTGTGTTGATCACAATGCTCAGGCAAGGAGGGGCCCAGCCTGATTCATCTCGCCCTCCTGTCTGCTGGGGCAGCAGGTTTGACTCCTGGCATCAGGAGATGCATGCGGTGAGGGGAAGTCCATGCTGGGCACCGGTAACATGAGAAGGGAGCGCCAGGGCTGGATGTGCGTGAGTGTGGCTTTCGCTGGAATGGTGTGTCTGAATGCATCCCTCTGAAGCGGTACTGGAACCGGAGAGCTCTGCACGAATGCACCCTCGTTCCCCCCTGTATGTCTACATGCACACTTCACCTCTACGGCCTGAAAGTAGCGTTCCATAGACTCAACAGTGGCACTAGTTAGGCCCTGAAGACTCATCACCCACAGCTAGGTGCAGGGAGACACCATCTCCCTCAATTTAGATCCACTATCACCTGCCCCCTTGTCCCGTGGTGGAGGGTGAGGGTCCCTCCATCTTTCCAAGCAGAACAGTTTTCAATCTGATACAAGCCCTGGGGTGTTTTCACAGATCAACCACTGAGCTCCCTTTGTTTTCAGGTTTGTTTATTAACAAAGAACATCTACAAACACTTACAAAAGATGGGTCTTCAAAAAACAAATCAATGTCCGGCTCTGGATATGAGCGCTAACTATGAGCTACAAGTGTGTTTTGTCTCTTAAGGGTGCAAGATGTTTACCCCCCACCCCCAAGCCACTGCAACCGGCCTACACTTTGCGTACGGTGGCCAAACCTCAGTCTCACCAGCACGGGGAACAGTTCACCTTTTAACTGCCCACCCCATGAATTAGTGACTCTGGACGTGAAGAAAGCACCAGCCAGGAAGATCAAGGCCTCTAAAGTAGCAGCAGCAAAATGGCTCTTGGAAATTAAAAGGGCCAGCAAACTTTTACCTTTTGTAACCCGGTGGCGGGGGCGGGAAGGGGGAGAGAACTCTGCATCATTGCAACAGGCGCTTCCGCCAGTAACAACATGAATTCAGCAGCTGCTCCTGTGCACAAAGTTCAGCAAAACACGCGCATTTTATGAGTGCAAAATGGCTTGATGAGTGAGTTATTAGAATCTCTGCTGCTAAAGTCCATCTGGGCTGCCAGGTATGTGTGGCTGGTAGCCACTCGGAGGCAGATGAATGCAGTTAACAAATAACCTTGAATTTAAGTTACTGGGGGCACGTACGTGTCCTTTGCAGAAGGAAACTTAAAAGTGAGATTATGGTCAGAAAGCTGACTCAGAAGCTGGCCCCTTCTTGTTCAGAGCAGGAAACTGAGGCATACTCCAGGCTTTCTCATTCCCGGTGCTCCCATGCTAATCACTACTAGACCCGTCTGTCCTCTCCTCTTAGAGCGGCTCTAGCAGACTCCAGCTGGTTTCTACATCAACCAGTGCCCAGCAGTGAGTCAAAGAAAATAAGCTCTCAGGGCCGTAACCCCGTTCCAAAGCTCCCAGGCCCCCCACCCGACTGGCAGCAGTTTCTCCTATCAGTGGAATCTTTAGTTCTCTTACCCCAGCGCCCCGGCTGGCTGGAGGATCAGATCTACTCAAGTGTTGCTCTGTAGTAGCTGGAGGCCAAGAGAGGCTGTTGCTACAGCCAAGGGTGGTTCTCCTTTAGCTCAACTGGCTGAGTGCCGCTCTCCAGGACATGAAGATCACGGGTCCTATCGCCTTTGGTGGTGCAGGTCAGCTGGTGACTGCCTGTGGCCAAGTAGTTCTCTTTCCCAGGCCAGGGAATAATCCCTGTGGTATTAAAAGGTGCAACCCTGTCTCCCAGCCAAGCTGATGTTTACCTTTCCTGTGTCGGTGGGTGCGGCCAGAGCGGAGGCGAGTTGCTGGGCAATCCCCCAGGGCCGAGCCAGATGAAGTTCCTACCTGTTCTCAGCCATCTTCTAGGTGCAGTGGTAGAACAAGAGGGTGGATGAGAATGAACTGGCTCCTCCCATCCCATGGCCCCCTGCATCGAGCGCTGCCTCTAGCCACGGGCCCTTGGGCACCGCTGAGCCGAGGGTGTTTGCAAGAGGCCTCTGAGCTGCTCTGTGTTTGACTCCTCCCCACCTCCAAGGCTTGGACACCTCCAGCTCGTGATGATCCCCCAGTGGCATTTATTTTAAATAGGATGATTTGTATTTAAATAAAAACTATCGAGTCCTTTCTCCTTCGCGAGTGCACTTCAGGACCGAAAGTCTTTGAAATTTACAGCGGGGTGGCCCCTGCCCCCTCGTTACTTCATTTGCGGAGAGAGCAGAACTGACATCTAGTCTGTCTCTGAGTCGGGATGGGTCCATGTGCGATGGCTTCAGGGCATTGGTCCCACCCTGCAGCGCTTTCCCCTGCCTCACTTCTCCTCCTGCTCGCCATCGGCGAAGAGGTTGGGGTTTTCAGCCAGCGTGGCTCGCACTTTCTTCTTCTCCTTGAAGCGCCCAGAGTTGGAGACTTTGACGTGTTTGCCTTTTGTGCTCTTATCCACGATCTTCTCCAGCCGGGCGTTGAATTCACTCTCAGCGCCACCGTTGCTCCCTGCCTCTGTCCGCATGGCCTCCTGGTGGTTCTCGGTGGCATAGATGTCTGGGCTCTCGTACAGGACCTTGGGGGTGGATTTCTTCTTCCGCAGGAAGGTGAGCTTCCACCAGCTGTTCTCTGCCATGGTGGTTTCTCCTCGCTGGTGGCAGAGGAGCGTGTCTCTAGAGAGAAGGCAGACAGGTTAGCAGACCCTTTTCCTAGGGTTTGCTGTTTGCCTGGACAATCGGATAAATTTTACACCACGCCCTCCCTTGGAATGGAGATGGGAACCCTGGATCTTCAGCTCCAAAACCACAACTGTGCTAAGGGAGAGCTGCTTCAGATCATAGAAGATGAGGGTTGGAAGGGACATCAGAAGGTCATTTAGTCCAACCCCCTGCTCAAAGCAGGACCAATCCCCAGACAGACTTTTACCCCAGTTCCCTAAATGGCCCCCTCAAGGATTGAGCTCACAACCCTGGGTTTAAGCAGGCCAATGCTCAAACCACTGAGCTATCCCTCCCGGCAGAGTAAGGACAGGTCCTGTTTCTACCCTGTGGGCTGATCATCAGAGGGCAGCATTGCTTGCCCACACAAGCCAATACATTCCATTATCCACCCCCATTCTGTGCCATCTGATTTGTCTCTAATTTTGCTCATCCTCTTTCATGGGCGTGGGTCCGCGTGACCATCCCCCTGCTGGTTGGGATTCCCTTCAGGGCCCATGGCCCCCCAGGGCGAGGGCCATTCCGTTCCCCCCGCACCCCAAGGACCAAGGCTTCCAACAACAAAGGAGGAGCAGGAACGGAGCCTGGGTTTGGCATGTGGCATCCCCCGTGCGGTTGTTTCTGAAGCAGCTGCTGCAGTGGTTGCTGTGAGGGAAACTCGCGGCTCAAAACTCAGTCAAGTCTCAGCAAGGCCTCTGATGAGCCCAAGGTCAAAGGAGCGGTGGCCCCCGCAGCTGTGTTTGCAGCCTCGACTCACTGCAACGGGACGACGCAGCCTGGCACAGTGAGCCTTCAGCGCCCGCAGCGGGAGCTATTCATTTTCAAGATGCTAGGGCGCTAGCTTTGGAGGCGAGAGGCCTGGGGAAGGTTCCTACTCCCGGCTGAGCCGCTGATCTGTGGTGGGACATTGGGCCATGTCATTACCTGAGCAGGGAGTTGGACTAGATGACCTCCTGAGGTCCCTTCCAACCCTGATATTCTATGGTTCTACCCCTGTCTGTGCCTCTGGTTCCTCTCTGTTGCTTGTCTGGTCTACTTAAATATCAGAGCGGGGACTCACTTGCGATGTGTTTGCACAGTGCCTGGCACCATGGAGCCCTGATCTTGCCTGGGACCTATAGCCACTAATGTGTCAAAGAGCCACCTCCAACCCATTTATCTTTGCCCACGTCAGTCCGTGTTCTCATTGCTACTTTTCTCCCCCTCTCTCCCCTGGGCGATTCTTTGCTACTCCCCATTGTTGCATCCTGGCTTAATTTGACAGAAAATGCTGTGGGGCCATGGCCCAGCTCTTATCCTGTCTTACCCTGCCTAAGCGTGCTCCCGATGATCAGAAAATCCAGTTGAATAATTCTGTTGAACTGGAACAACGAGGAGTCCGGTGGCACCTTAAAGACTAACAGATTTATTTGGGCATAAGCTTTCGTGGGTAAAAAACCCACTTCTTCAGATCTGGACTCCTGGTTGGTTTTGTGGATACAGACTAATGGCTACCCCTCTGATACTTGGCTCTATTGAACAGGGCCATCTGTGGGGCCCCGTAGGCATTTTGTCCATATGAAAGACCTAATCCTGAAGCAAAACTTGCATGGGGGCCTTTGGAAATTTGGCCAGAGTAAAGCTGAGCCGTTTCCTGTTCATCCCCATTTTACAGATGGGGAAATTGAGGCACAGCAAAGTGATTTGCCCCAAGGGTAGAGCCAGAGATAGAATCCAGTGCTCCTGATGCATCAATCAGGTCCATTCAGTATATATGGAGATCTACCTAGCTCACAGAGCTGGAAGGGTCCTTGAAAGGTCATTGAGTCCAGCCCCCTGCCTTCACTAGCAGGGCCAAGTTCTGATTTTGCCTCAGATCCCTAAGTGGCCCCCTCAGGGACTGACCTGGGTTTAGCAGGCCAATGCTCAAACCACTGAGTTCTCCCTCCCCCTGCTCCTGTGCTAAGCCACTAGGCCAGGGGTTCTCAAACTGGGGGTTGGGACCCCTCAGGGGGTCACGAGGTCATTATATGGGAGGGTCGCAAGCTGTCAACCTCCCTGCTTTGCCACCAGCATTTATAATAGTGTTAAATATATAAAAAAGTGTTTTTCATTTATAAGGGGGGGTCGCACTCAGAGGCTTGGTATGTGAAAGGGGTCACCCATACAATAGTTTGAGAACCACCGCACTAGTGCCTACAGTTTCAAGTCCTTGGTTTCCACCCTGCCTCTTTCCTGGACGGCAACAGCCTCCGGCATGATCCCATCTGGGTGTTTGCTGAAGGCGTATCTCACCCTTTGATCGCTCCCTCCAGCTGTTTGTACAGAAACATTCAATCGCTCTGTAGCCAGGGTGGCAGCCGGGAGGGGGAAGGGAGGTGGCGGGGGGGAGGTCAGTCCCTCATGGGGTGTCCCGTACACAGGCGCATCAGCACTGCCTGACCTAGAGATACGGCAGAGCTCTTGGAGACATTCAGCAATATACTGGAGTGAGTCGGAAAAACCTCACATGGGCGCAGCTGGGCGGCCTCCCCTGGGTTGGTCTGTCCATTTGTGCAGCCAGGGAAGGGTAAGAAAAACTGGCCCACTCCATGGAGTACCAGTCTCCCCTGATCAGTCTGTAGCAGCCTGACTGCCAAGGAAGGGGTGCGGCACTGGGGTCGTTAGCTGTGGAAAAGGCCTGTTTGATCACTGAGTCCGTTTGCCACTGCCCTGCAGAACAGCACCCGCCGCTAGAGGCAGCTTGGTTTTAGGGGCTGTGGGTCAGAGCCACCCCACTGGAGAGCCACAGCCATTCTGTTGGCTTTGGCACAGCTCGCCTGGATTTGTCTTTATGTAACCGATAGACATTTGGGCCTTGTCCCCAAAGGGTTAATCCTAGTGTTGGAAGCCGTGTGAATGACGGACGGGGTGTTTTGCCCTTCAGGCGCCTGGCTCTGCGGGGGCACCTCTCCGATTCCGGAGTGAACGCCGGACAGCTGGTGGGGTTACGTCACCGTTTGGGAGCGAAGGGCTGGGAGAAGGGTGAGGTGTGGGGGGGTGCTGAGGATAAATGTCAGACTCAGGTCCCCTGCATCAGGATGAGGTTGGAACCCTGGGATAGGTTCAAGGACGCTCCCCCACCGTACCACGGTCCTTTTCCCAGCCGGGGGCAAGGGGGGCAATTTGCCCCGGGCCCCACAGGGGCCCCCACGAGAATACAGTATTCTATAGTATTGCAACTTTTTTTTTACGGAAGGGGCCCCCGAAATCGCTTTGCCCCAGGCCCCCTGAATCCTCTGGGCGGCCCTGTTCCCAGCACAGAGCCTGATCACTTCCTCCTAGGCTCCTTTGCAGCTTGCACCCGTTCACACCCTCAACTCCAAGCCGGAGAGCAAGGGAGGGTGCTCTGTGGCCATCCCGCTCTAGGCGAGATGCTGCCTCGAGAACATCCCGTTCAGAGCTGCCGTGCACCCTCTCAGCCCTGTGCTGAGCCCTTACCACCCACCGTGCCGTTTGTCTGTCTGTCTGAGCACCCATATGGCACACGGCCGCACAGACACCTGCTGAGAATCCAGTGCATGCATCCATCGCATGGCTGTACATCCACCTGCAAACAGACCCACGCATACGCAGAGATCCCTGGGTACGTGCAAACAGTGGCCGGCACAGGCACAGAAGAACACGTACACACACACACAAGCAGCATAAACATCCAGGGAAAATTCCCATGTGAAAAATGAGCCCAGTGGCCAAAGTCACCCTGGCCCTGAAATCCAGTGGGTATCTCTGGGGAAATGGAACCCACCGTCATGTGCAGTGACCTCCCGTACTGAGGGAGAGGAGAGGACACAGTGAGGTTGCCAGAGGATTTGGCCAGCCCGGTTGGCTAGGAATTCCCTGGGCTTCCCGGCTCAGCTGTCCTCTTGCCTCCTGAGTCCTGAGCACAGCGTGCCTGAGACAGGCCCGAGCCCCGCACAGGTGCTGTTAGCCTTAGGGGCTGCATTTCCCCTCTCCAGCCCCGTGACCGAGTGGTGGAGTTCCTGCAAGCTGGGAGGTCAGTGTTACATCAGCTCGGGGCAGGGGGGAGGTGATTTCAGCACAGGCAGGCTTCTGGGCTGGGGGGTGGCGAGGGCACATCCCGTGAGAAGTAGCAGTAACCTTGGGCCAGGTCCACAAGTTAAACATTTATAGCTCAGGCAGAATAGCAGAGCCCAGGCAGGGGTATATGGGGGGTGTCCATTCCTCATGCCTGGTGGGGAAGGTTTCCAGTGTCTGAGATCTCTGCCCTCTGGATCCCCCCGATTACCCGGCCCCCCATATTCACTGTCAGTGCCCTGAGTGGCCCATTTGCTCTGCAGATGGCATGAGAGACCCTTCTCCATACAGCGCTTCCTGGGGCCCTGTGAGATGAGACTCCTCTCTTGCTGTTACCGAACCCGCTAAACAACCGTCCTGAATTCCCACTGGCCACCCCAAAACCTACACACCCCAAAACCTGCCCCACGCAGGAGATTCCCATGGAAGGAGCTGCCGCGGGGCATCCCGCATACAGTCGCTTTCATATGTCAGTGACCCACTGAGGGTGGGGGAGCCCCTTGCCATCTGTAGCTGGTGTTTGCATGTGACGGGGGCAGCCGTGGCGAGGAGGGGGGTTGATATAACCCTTCAGAGGCTGCAAATGGCCAGTATCTCTACACTCCCCTCCCACCGCCCCTTAGCATTCGTTTGGCTACCAGCATGGCAAGGGTTAAGCTAAAAGCCCATTTGGCATGGAACAAACGCTGTATCCCCCCTCCATTGGCGCTGCCACCATTAGTTCTGTCCCGGAGAGGCCCCAGAGATGCTTCAGTGGGTCTAGTCAGGGCTGAATTGGGCTAGTGGGTTGTTAGGCACCAGCTGTCTGTTCCACCTGGGACGGCTGAACCGTGACCAAAAAAGCATCCTGTGAAAGGTGCTGGGTTGATGGCCCTTGATAGCCACTGATCTGGGCTAGCCAGGGGAAAGGCAAGGTACCCATCCCCCCAAAACGTCCCCTCGGCATGTGCCTCCATCTCCAGGGCTCAGAGGAGTTGAGTCTCCCTGGCCCATTGACTCCTGGGCCTCCCTGCTGAGATGGCACCATGAGATCCAAGCGAATGCCCCTTATACGCCCCCCCCCCCCCCCCGGCATTCCCATGGATCCCCAATCACACAGGAGCAGCTTTCGGTCACTGCCAGCCTGGGCTGGAGGTAACAGGCCCTGCTTGAGGGGCAAGGCTCCGGCTCCCATTCCTGACCCCACAAGCCGCCCAGATCGCCCCTGGAGCACGGTCAAGCCGGGCCGGTTACAAAGAGCTGCCAAGCGACCCCCCTCCCGAAGCTGGCTTCAGACCCGATCCTGCCCCATTGGCCTGTCCTCGGCAGTGCTGCTCAATGAAACATTCATGGGGGCGCCGAGGCACCACGTCTGGGCTCGGGTTTCCCTCTCCTGCCCCCCCTCATCCCCCCAAACACACAGGCCAACGTACCTGCTTCGAGTCAGTCCCTTGCTGGGTGTGTTCTGCGCCCCCGGGGGGCACTCAGTGGCAGGAGCGAAGGGGCTGGGGGCCGGGATAGCCCCAGGGCGCTATTGCCAGCGGAGGGGCTGGCAGGCTGAGCTGCGCCGGGAGAGGGTGGGGGCAGCGGCTGTCACATCTCAGGTGCATGCGGAGGCAGGTGCAGGGGCGCTGCTGTTCTACCTGTTGCTCCCTTTCGCTCTGTGTCAAGGTTAACCCGAGATCCAGCCACTCCTGCCTAAGTAAACAGGAGCAGAGGCTGGGCCGGGGGAAGCGCTGAATATTCATGACGGGGAAACCCGATCTGGGCAGCTGCTGCCACTGGCTTCCTACAGGCAGCTCAGGTTGCTCTCACCTGGGGCCTGGGGAGAGGAAGGGGCAGGGGCTTCTCCAGAGTAGGGCTCCCACGGGGAGGGTCTCTAGGTGGCCTGATACCCTGATGCTTGGGCAGCAAAGGGTTAAAGCGGTGGGTGCCATTTGCCTAGCAGGAGATTGTATTTTCGCTATTCTTTCCTTCTGAAGGATTAGTCGAAACTAGACTCTGGCTAAACTGGTTGCCAGACCGGTTCCTCTTTCTGTGCATCTCGGCCTCGGTCCTTCCTCCGTCTTCGCTTTCCTCTGCAGCCTGCCCCCGTCTTGGCACCCGCCCGCACCAGGCCCAAGGCCTGAGCCTCGTCGCTCTGTTTCCCACCTGGCTCGGCTGCCGTGGGTCCATCTCAGCGGGGACGACATCAGAGTAATGGCCAGAGAGGAGGCGTGTGGAATCAAGGGACTCAACCCCTTAAAAATCCTACTGTCATGGCCCCAGAGGCAGCAGGGCCCCGTTGCAATCTGCTGCGTTATGGGTTAGGACTAGGCTAACGCGGGACGCTCCTGCAAGCAGAAATTGTATCTTTCTGAAGGGCCGTATGCTGCCCTCAGCTGCCCCATACTTCCCTTGTCTGCAGTGGGGTTGCCTGGCTTTAGCTGACGGCAGAACGTGGTCTTTAAACTCTGCTGAACCGACCTGTTCCCCTTCACCCAAAGCTCGGCTTCTGCTTTTCGTACAAACGATCCTTCCGGGCAGCTCCAGGGAAGGAGTGAAAGTGAGTCCAAAGCTGCCATGAATATCACCGCTTCCTCCCCTGCAGGTGGATGGAACCAGCTCTTGGATCAGCTCTGGCGGGCATGAGGCCTGGTGAGTTTACTTCCAAGATAAGCGGCCCCGCCTGGCAGGATTTCAGACCCCAGAGCTGAGCTCTCGTTCGTTCTTAGCTGCTTGGCACTAGCTATAATTTTAACAATATTAATGCTTAGCGATATCCAGCCGTAGATCTCTAAGCACTCTCCAGAGGTGGGCCAAGATCCTGTATCCCCATTTTACAGATGGGAAAACCAAGGCACGGAGAGGGAAGCGATTCGCCCAAGACCACACAGCAAGTCGGTGGCAGAACCAGGAAGGAATCCCAGACCTGACTCCTAAGCCAGTTGCCCCTTCTATTCACAGATCCAGTGACATAGGAACTGCTGCTGCAGCTCTGATTAGTGGTCTATCCAGGCTGATCTTCTCTGCTGGCCAGTGCTCTGATGGTGCAGCCCCAGCTGTGCTACGCTATCCCAGAGAGAGAAGCGTCTTCCTGACCCCGTCTGGCAAACACCTATAATTGAAGACTAGTGGATCTGCTTATTTTTATCCTAGCTGGTTTCCCTGCAGACATGATTCTTATCCGTCTGAACGTCCAATGCTCTTTTGAAGCACGCTCCACCGTTTGACTCATTAACATCCCGTCTATCTACCCAGCCATCTATCCTGCGGCAGCCGGTTCAGTAGGTTAACTGTGTGTTGCATAAAATAGCGTTTCTGTTGGGCCATTTTATAAGTCAGCCGTTCTATTTGCTCACTCTGCAGCTCTGGAGGCTACGGCTCAGGTTATGATGCATACAAGAGGCAGGGCAGGGCAGTGGTTAGAGCGGCGAAGGGGGAGTCAAGACTCCGGGTTCTCTGCCCCTGACTTCCTGAGGTGACTTGGCCAGTCATTTCACCTCTGTGGACTAAATCTGAGACCTGCGTGTAAATCCAAGGAAAATGGCCTTTCCCATAGCACTTGGCACAGCCTTCAGCCACTAATACTCTAGCTAGAAGGAGTTTGTGCCTAGCTGTGCATGCACTGAGAAGGCCCGGGGCCGATAGTGCTTTGCCTGTCTCTAGTGCTACCTGTATGAGGAGCTTAAAGCCGTGAATGAATTAGGCCTCGCTACTCCCCAGGAGACAGGGACTTACCATTTCCCCTGTTTTGCAGAAGGGGAAACTGAGGCACGGAGAGGGGACCTGGACTGCCTGAGATCACACAGCCAATCAGTGGCAGAACCGTTACGGGAATCCAGGAGTCCTGCGTGCTGCTCTAGCTACTAGGTGGCGCTGTTTCCCAAGTTATGCACAGGATGGAAGGGCAGGATCCCCTAGGGTTATACTGATTCTCTGATGGCCTTTGAAGGCTTCTCTGAGTGCTGCCTTCTAACCCTTCCCCAATGGGGCAGGAGTGGACAAGGGAGACAGAGTCCTGCGTCTGGGGCTCTGGAACAGATGGGGCTGGAACCAGAGCAAGCCAGGAAACGTTCACATCCAGGGAATAAACAAAGGAACCAAGATGGTGGAGCCAGTCCGACCAGGGTAGGGCGGGTGTGGCCGTTGGGTTGCTCAACCAGACCGCACTCCTCTTCGGCGCAGCTGAAGTCACGGAGGGCGGGTTTGCCAGGACTCCCTGGTTCATGGTGAGGCTGATCTGTTCCAGGTAAATCTTTGCTGGGATCCTTTGTGTTTCCAGGAAGCAAGTGGAATTCAGCCAAGGAATCTGAGGCGATTCCTTAGCCGGAGGCAATGGATGCTGCTCCTGATGCCTGGGGGCGCAGAGGAGGGTGACACTGAGTGGGGGTGTGGGGCGGGGGGGGGGCTGAACAAACAACGCAAACAGGAAGAAAGAGCAGAGTGTGTTCGGGAAGCTACAGAAAGCGCATTGACTCCATGCCAGTGGCTGGGCTGCCTGGGAAAACCCAGCTCCAGGCTGCAGTTTACTTTCGCCCCGAGGGGAACTTTTCACTGCTCTGTTGCCAGCTTCCATGCGGCTCTGAGCTCCTTGCCAAGCTCCATGACTTGGTGGATGCAGGCAACCCTATGTGCCTCTTGCGCATTCCCCATCCCCCTCCGGAGCTGGGGCTGGAAGCCGGGCTTTGCTTGACAGAGGCCTTGGTGGGACTCTGGAACCTACTGTCATGGGGGGAGGGATGGCTCAGTGGTTTGAGCAGTGGCCTGCCAAACCCAGGATTGTGAGTTCAATCCTTGAGGGGGCCATTTGGGGCAAAAATCTGTCTGGGATTGGTCCCCCTTTGAGCAGAGGGTTGGACTAGATACCTCCTGAGGTCCCTTCCAGCCCTGATATTCTATGATTCTATCCCCATCCCCAGGTGGTGCCAACGTGGGTCTGGCTGTGGGCATCTTCTGGGGAACTTTGGAGGTGGTGGAAGTCCATCGGATCTCCCCGCTCTCTATGGGGGTCCCTTCTCCAGTGGGAGATGCTGCAGTCAGAGTCTGTGGGGTCTCCCCCAGGAGTGGGAGCCTTCAGGGTGCCCTCTGCCACCTCTTGGAGGACTGCCCAGTTTCAACCCGAAACTGGGCAGGCTCTGGTGGAAAATGCCTGTCTCGGGGCCCTTCAGAGGAGTCTCTGTCCCTAGCTGCCCTTCCCGAGAGCCCTCTCAGTGCTGCCGGTGTCCAGCTGTCCCAGGCACTGTCATGCCTCCCTTTCTGACAGGTGAAAGACCTCAGCCACCTGGGGGCTGAACACATGGTGCCGGGCAGATCAAAGGAGGGGGCTGCCTGGCCCCATTCATCACAGCGACAGATCCAATCGCAGCGGGGCAATCAACGTCACTTCGGCATGATGTGTGGCAGTGACCAAGGGGTCAGCCTCAGCCCCAGGCTACAAACAGACTCGGTGGAAAGAACTGCTTGATGGATGCAAGCGTTATCTAGGAGCCAGGGGTTCTTTGTGTGCGTGCGTAGGTGAGGGAGGGAGTACCTGGGATGCATAGTTCAGTGTGTGGGTGCTCTCCCTGTGTCCATGCACAGGCATAGCCCAACGTGCAGGGTGACTTGTTTGCCTGTTCAGTTTCCCACGTGCAAACTCCTGCAGCTGCCTTGTTTGACGGCTGAACCCTCATTCGGGGCAGCAGGTTATATGGGCTCATGGTGCCCGAGCACCAGGAATATTCAAGGCTGGGGGCTGTGCTCCACCAATATTTGGAGCTGGGTTTCTCCCCTGGCCCTGCCTGGAGCGGGCCCTCCCCTGCCTCGGAGCTTCCCTGCCTGGAAGAAAACAGCCAGTGCCTCTCTCCCTTGCTTGTGCTGCTTCTGCCGAAGGCTATAGAGATCAGCTGCCGGCAGCCTCTTGGAGCACCGAGGGAGGGGAAGAGGGAGAGAGGAGGCGGCAGGGGAGGCACACACGTGCTTGGGAGCTCTCCCCCCCCCCCCCCCGGCACCCACGTGGAGGAGACGCCAAGGGGATTTCTGGCCAGGAGATGGACATCTGGGGTGGACCTCACTCACCTGAGCAGCTGCTGGGGCTTCGGTGAGGTTTGACCCTGTGATCCACCCCCTCCCCCCGCAGCCCCCACTCCTGCCCAATGCTGGGCACGGGGCAGCCCCATCCCCAGTGAGACAAGGGTGAGGGGCAGCAGGCTGCAGCAGGGGAGGAAGGAAGCCACATGTGCTGGCGGTTCCCCTCCTCCCCCACTCCCCAGCACCCACCCACCACAGGGGAGATGGAGGAGGGGAGCTTCCTAGACCTGAGCAGCTGGGGCTTGGGTGAATTTTGTGACACTCTACCCCCCACCCCAGCCACCACCCTGCAGTCCCCCCTTCCTGCCCTAGGGTTAGGGTTCCTATGGGTAGGGCTTACTGCCCTAGGGTCCAAGTGCCCTACCCATAGAAACCTTTACCCTAGCCCCAAGTGCCCTACTCATAGGCACCCTAACCCGGGGGCAGGAAGCCCTACGCATAGGAACCCTAACCCTAGCTCCAAGTGCCCTACCCATAGGAACCCTAACCCTAGGGCGGGAATCGTTACCAATAGTAACACTAACCCTAGCTCCAAGTGCCCCACCCTTCATTATTGCTAAAATCAAATCCAACAGAGCCACTCAGCCAGCAGCGACGTGGGCTGGAGCCGCACTGTGCTAGCCAGTCTCGTGCTGCCATCAGGAAAGCCGCGGGGATGACAGATGGCACGTTGCTCTCGAGCCATTGGCCAAAAGCACAAAGCCTTTGTCATTCAGACACCCCAGTGCTACCCCGGCTGATGTTTTGGGGGGTCTTTCCGTGGGTCCGATTCCAGTTCTGGGGGTTCTGCGGCCTTGGCCCCATGTTTTTCTGTATTAAAGTCACTGGCTTAGTAAATTCTGGAATGGTTCTTCTGCTTCCAGGGCCGATGAGAGGGGGGAAGCCGGTACAAATTACCGGGACCTGGCGGTCCGGAAGGGGGCCCGGGGCCTGGCTTCATCAGCCCTGTTTAGCTGGTCCACCCTTGCTGGGGGGCCCGAAAATTTTTTTCACCGGGTCCCGAACTCACTCTCGGCAGCCCTGTCTGCTTCGTTCCCAGCTGGACTGGTTGCCTCTGGTTTCCTGAGATCCTGTTTTCATGCAGATGAATGAATATTAATTCAATACTAAATAATGACTATTAACAGCTATATATATTCCCTTCCCTCTGAGGATCATATTGCGCTTCACAACCGTTAGTGAATTCTGCCTCAGGATCTGGCCAGGCTCAGAGGTGCCTAAGCGGTTTCCTTAGTCAGGTGACTACATCAGAAGCGCAGCTTTCATTTAAAAAGGAAGTAGGTCTCAACCTCTCCTGGCTGCAAGGAAAAGCTTGAAAATGTGAATCAAACGGTGTCTGCCTGAGTCTGCAGAGAGCCTGGTGCAGCAGCTCTGAGAGCTGTGAACTGCCCCATTCATCTGTAAGGGGTGATAATGTCAGGATCTGTTGTTCTGGGGGAAATCTGCCCACCCTACCCCACCCCATGAGGAATTTGCGTGTGGCAAGAGTAGAAGAGTTCAGTGGGCCCAGCCATGGGCGGTGGGCATTATAGGCTGGTGGAGGTGGTGCCTCCCCAAACAGCCAGGTGTGATCTCGTCCACACTCCATCCCCAAGCCACACCCACTTTGCTTCCTGCTCAGTGCAGCTCCACTAGTCTCCGTGACCCTGGCTTTGGTCTCGCCTGCGTCACCCGCCCTCCCAGTGCTCTGGGGCTGGGGGACCTGGGGGCACTCTGGGGCGGGGACAGCAGCTGCACTGGGAGGACCTCTGGGCTCTGACCAGGGGGGTGCGGAAGGGGCGGGGCTGGAGGCTAGTCTCCCCCAGCCGCGGTTCACGCGCCACCCATGTGCCCAGCACATCTATTCTTCATTCACACCATTGCCTCCTTGCTGAGACTGCCAACATAAGGGCCAATTGGTGTCACATGTAATAGATGCTGAGCAGGGCTGGCTCCAGGCACCAGCTTATCAAGCAGGTGCTTGGGGCGGCAACTCCAGAGAGGGGCGGCACTTTCACGTATTCGGCGGCGGGTCCCTCACTCCCGCTGAATTGCCACAGATCGCGATCGCGGCTTTTTTTTTTTTTGGCTGCTTGGGGCGGCCAAACCCCTGGAGCCAGCCCTGATGCTGAGAGACCTCTGGGCGGAGGCCCATCAAACTCATTTCACATAGATCAGATAACTTTAAGCTGGCTTTGAATCACCAACATAAAAGTGAAAGGCTCTTTATCCTGTCACCAAACCCTGAGCTAGTCAGTTGCTCCCAATACAGATGTAAGCGGGGGAATGGTCCCGCTATTGTGGGGAACTTTCCTGGCTTCTGCACTACCCCGGTGAAGTGGGCTAGCGAAAGGATCTGAGTCCTCGCTCCCACTTCCTTTACCCAGAGGCCTCCCTGCCCTTGAGGACTCCCCTTCCACTCTCCTGTCTGGCAGAGTCCTCGTAACCCCAACAAGGCTGGGCCCAGGATTCCTAGGGGGCTCGACCCCCAACCCTGCTGTGGTCACCTAGGACAGGGGCTAGGGTGTCCCCACTCCGGGGTACTCTCTCTGCACTGCGCACATCCCTGACCCACTGATCACATCATACAATTTAAAGCAAATACAAGTTATTTAATTAACACTTAATTTAAAAAAAAGAATAAGGAAAAATGGGAAAGGTTACAGGAAACACATCACCCTGCTCTGTGGCAGGGAACATCACAAACAGTGTCTCTGAAAGGTCGGGGCAGTTCACAGCCTGCTCCTTGTAGGTCCCAGGCCTCCTTCTCAGGCCCTGGCTGTGCTGCAGGGATGCTGCGGGTTGGACACTTGTTCCGGCGGTGGCCACACACTCTCAGGCTCTGGGTGGCAGGACCCTTCTCTCCAGCGTCACCCCCGCCCTGTCAGGGTTACAATCCCCCTCCCAGTCTGGCCTGCGGGGCCTCTTGGCTGAGGTATCTCCCTGCGCTGGGCCCACTGCCCAGGGTCCCCCTCACTCTGCCCAGCTGCTCACCGCACTCAGCTCCAGACTGCCCCTGCTCCAGCTCCAGCTCCACTCTGCCTCAGCACGGCGGCTGCTGCTGCTCTGACTTCAGCTCCCTGGACTGTTTCTCTGGCCTCTCTGGCTCCAGTTGCTACCACTCTGCTCCCAGGGCAGGGCTGCTCTGCAGGCTGCTTCTGTGACTCTGCTCTGAGCTCTCATCTGCTTCCTGGGCTGCTTGTCTGGCCCCTCTGGCTCTGGTTGCTACAGCTCTGCTCCCATCAGCTTAGCTTGGGGCCCCGCTCTCTCCTTAGCTCGGCCCCACTCCATCTGACTCCAGGCACATTCCTGCTCACACGGAGGACGGGACCCACCCCGGCCTCCTGACTCCTTGATTAGCTGCCCGCCCTGTCAATCAGGCTGACCTGGAGCACTGGCCTCTCCACATTGTTCCTGGAGACTGTCAGTCTCAGGCTCCTGATTTCCCATCGACCGCTCCCTTTTTAGTGCTGGGAGCTAGCAACCAAACACCCCCACTGAATGTTAGTAAGGGGGCAACAGTCCCCTTACACAGACATTCCAGGGTTAGAACTTCACTGGCAGATCCAAACCCTCTGAACCTTCACCCCGCATCCTGCCTTGTTCCCTACATGCTTCGTACAGAGACGTCGAACAGAGACATCTTTTCCCTCCACCTGCCACCATGAAGGTCGTTACTCAGTGGCCAGTAGAAGCTATTTAAGAAAACCAGCATCTATATAAATCCAGTCCCCAGTGCCCTCACTCCACACCGGGCACAAAACATGGCTTCACATTGCTTTCACGTTGGCCACAAACTCATGCCCAGCGATTTCAATACTCGGGATTCCTCCCAGAAAGCAGCCCGGGGTGTCTGGGATTTAAGGTGGCTTTAAAGGCAGCCTTAAAAAATAAAATACACACAAGGAAACAGTCTTTCCCCGCGTTAACCCAGTGTATTTGCATGTATGGGACTTGAAGGAGGAAAAAGGTCAAAAGCAATATTTTTCAGGCCCTGCAACAGGACAACAAGCAACTGGCAACCTGCCCTGTGCCAGCTATTATATCATGTGTGCCAAGGTTACACCATGTGACCAACTCTTGGGGGAGGCTAATGGAAGCAAAACAAAATCAAGGCGGTAGCTGGCTCCCTGTTAATTGCAGACACCCACAAAAGTGCTGCTCAGAAGACGGGGTGGGGGTTATGCAGAACATTTTGATTTTGTGATCACTGGGACTACGAATTTACCCTAATCATGAGATCAATTGGAAAAAGTCCGTGAACGTTCATAAGATGTTACACTCACCTATCATAACAATTGTTGATGGAAAGTAGGTCAAGCTGTTTTTCAATAATGAGTGTAATGAACAGCTGCAAGAGGACCAGACAGACTACATTAGTGCAAACAAAAAAAGGCTCCATTGATATGATTCAAGGACTATGTTGACATCATGCTTGGCAAAGCTAGAAGTGGAACCAGAAATTAATGAACCAAAATAGATGTGTCAGATATTGGGCCTAACTGACGGACAAAATAAGGGGTGGGCTGGTCCACCAATCACACCCTGTTTTGGTCCTTAAAGAAAAAGACTTGGTGCAGGGGAGAGACAGAAGAACAGATGGAGGCTACTGGAGCAAGTTTCACCAGCATGGCTGCCACCCACACTGTTCCCTGGGCCCCTGGGTCATCATCCCCCTAATCTTAAGAGATGTCCTGACCAGACCGGGTCAGAGAGAGGGACCTAGATAACATCACATCTCCACTTGCTCCAGCTAAATCCAAAATGCCACCTGGGATGAAACAGGATCGGACTGTAACAACAGCAGCAGCTCCAGCCTATGTTAAAGTCCTCTCTTTTCTGCGAAAGGACAGTAATTACCATCTTTGAGACTCAGTGGAGGAGGTCATATCTTTTATTGGACCAGTGGCTGACGGTGAGAAAGACAGATTTTCAAGTTCTTCTTCAGGAAGCTTCTCTCTCTCACCAACAGAAGTTGCTCCGATAAAAGATATTCCCTCACCCACCTAGTCTCGCTAATATGGTGGGACTGACCCTGCGTACATCTTTGACACTGTCAGACAAGGTTTTTTCCTTCTAAAGCCTCTCTGCAGCTCATGGGACGTGCTAGAACGAAAGCCTTACTCGGTCCTTTACGTTGCAGAGGCTTTCGCTGTTTTCCCGTCTTTGCTGCCTCTTTAATGAAAGGCTAGGAGGGTTTTCAGGGCTGTCTTTGCCCTGGTACTAGGCAGGTTCAGGTCTCTACCCCACACCTTGTTAACGCTGTTGGACAGTGAGTGGGTGAGGTTAACACCTTTGGCCCACGTATTCCAGCTAACTTAACACAGCAGCCCCCAACCTGATGCTGGGGGGCGCCCTGGCCGAGGGTGACCAGGCAGCAAGTGTGAAAAATGGGGACGGGGGGGAGAGCTAATAGGAGCCTATATAAGAAAAAGACTCAATCGGGTCTGTCCCTACAAAATCGGGACATCTGGTCGCCCTGCCCCCACTGCAAGGAGCTGAGGGCCCAGGGTGCCCTGATGCTGCTGCCAGGCCAGCTGGGGGCTAGGGCTGGGTTCAAGCACACACAGCACGTGGGGTGGGGGGGGTGTCACCGAACCCTGACTGCGCGTGCGTAGTAGAGCACATTTCCTCCCTCCTGTTTGGGCCTGAGATTACAGCTCGCTGGGGCCACCTGCCGGGCAGTTGTCGCCACTGTCCCCCCCCCCCCTCCCAGCCACCTTCTAATTGGTCAAAGGGCCTCCCTCGCCCCAACCAATCGGAGCGCCGGCACGTTGCACTTTGCTTCCTTTTGATTGGGTGCGGTAACCCCGTGACTGCGTACGCCCTGATTGGCCGCGCCGGCCTGGGCTGCTGCCCGGCGATTGGCTGGGCCGTGGGGGTCGAGGGGGCGGAGTTTCCAAATTTCGACTGGGGCAGGTACGAGCGGAAGCGAGCGGCGGCGCGGGAGGCCGGAGAGAGCTGGGCGGAGGGGCATGGAGGTGGGAGCGGGCCCCGCCCCCCGGAGCGTCCTCACCCCCCCGTGCCAGGGCAGCCCCCCCTCCCCGGCCAGGGTGCCCCCCGGAGTGTCCTCCGCTGCCTCCCCCCCGCCCGAGCAGCCCCCGAGAGTGTCCTCTTCCCCCTCGCCCGGAGCAGCCCCCTTCCTGGCCAGGGTGCCCCCCGGAGTGTCCGCTGCTGCCTCCCCCCCCGCCCGAGAGTGTCCTCTTCCCCGCCGGAGCAGCCCCCTTCCCTGGCCAGCGTGCCCCCGGAGAGTGTCCTCCCACCCCGCCGGAGCAGCTCCCCTCCCCGAGAGTGTCCCGCCCGCCCGAGCAGCCCCCCCCTCCCTGGCCAGGGTGCCCCCGGAGTGTCCTCTGCTGCCTCCCCGCCCGAGCAGCCCCCGCCCCGGAGCAGCCCCCGAGAGTGTCCTCTTCCCCCTCGCCCGGAGCAGCCCCCTTCCTGGCCAGGGTGCCCCCGGAGAGTGTCCTCTGCTCCCCGCCCGAGCAGCCCCGAGATTGTCCTCAGCCCCCGGCCAGGGTGCCCCTGGAGAGTGTCCGCTCCCCGCCCCAGAGTGTCCTTCCCCCGCCAGAGCAGCTCCTCCAGAGAGTGTCCTCCTCCCCACCAGGGCAGCCCCCACCCTGGAGAGTGTCCTCCCCACTAGGCACCAGCACCCCCACCCCCTGGAGAGGTCCTCCCCACGAGAGCAGCCCCCGGCTGCTGGTTGTCTTGGATTTGCGCCATATACGTTTCTCTGAGGCCTGGGTTCTCAAGCAGGGGGCTGTGAACAGGTGTCAGGCAGCTGGTACCCTGCTTCCCTTCCCATGATAAATTGGAGGGGAGTCTCAGCTAGATGAGAGGGGCTTCCACTGTGGAACAGATCGATGGAGGAGCGAAGGGCCCCACGGTGGGAACAGTTGAGAACAGCTGCTCTGATCTGTATGCTAGGGGCTCACAGGGCCCTCATCCCCCCAGTATCTGAGGCCCAGATCCCCAGTGATATTTAGGCACCTAAATCCTTCAAAGAAACAATTGAGAAATAACCTCTCTGGTTTCCTCCTGGAAGAGTCAAACCTAAACACATGAAATTCTCTTAATCAAGCAGATTACACTGTCTCCGTGTGCGCACGGGTGTAGAGCTGTTGTAGGAGAGCTAAATATTTGCATTTAGTTCTAAGCCCCATGACACCCCTAGTCCTTCGGATCTCTTGTGGCAGGGAGTTCCCCAGTCTAGGCCTGACCGCTGTCCGAGTTCAATCTCCTGCACTCGCTGTACTAGGTCGACTGTTTTCAGAGTCCTGATGGAAATCTCTTCACTTATCCTCCCGCTGACTTTTGGTCTCCAAACAAAAACAGTTGCAAACGTTCGGTGCGGTCGTGACAATGCTTTTGTCATGCACTGGCTGAGCATAACCTCACCCGTTGTCCCCGGATGTCCTCTGTCTGGCCAGGAAAGTAGAGCATCCGAGCTTGAATCAGCACCACAAGAGACTAGACCTTTGCCTTCTGTTAGGACATGGAACCCAAGGGCTGGGAAGCGTCGTTTGCTAGGAGCTGGGGTAGCAGGGGAGTGTCAGAGATGGGCTGCATGGGCTTGGGAGAAGGCAGATGCTAGGGGTGTGGGTGTGTTGGATGGGGAGGATTACAGGCCACGCACTGGCTTTGTTACCTGTATTATCAGGCTTTGTTCATCCCAGAGATTCTCCCTGTTTATGGCAATGTCTGTCTCTCTTCACCAGGACTATCAGAATTTGCCGATTGACATCCAGACAAGCAAGCTGCTAGGTAGGATGCTAGCTCCTGTCCCCACCTTCCAGCTGGAGAGGGAGGGCGTTGTGGTGCATGTTTTTATGCACTGGGAGAGGGGCACATGCTGGAGGGGGTGAGGGGTCAGGTGGGCCAGAGAATGGGCCGTCAGCGTGCGCACAAGTTTCCTTCCACCGTGAAGCTTGCATCCTTCTGATTTCAGCAGGACTCGGGAATGAGGAGAGTTTGTCGTCATTTCTCCTGTTGGGGTGAAACCCCGGAGGAAGCAGAGCAGAGTTGCCCCCGTCAGCACAGGCCTCATATAGATTAGTGGGGTTAGCGTATGGGTGGGGTGCTGGCTTGCCCGTCCTGGTCATTGGAGTCCTCCCTTAATCCCCCGAACAGGCCGGGTGCGGATCCCCTGCTCGGAGAAGTTAGTTCATTCTTTGCCTCTCTCTGCTGAGACAGCCACCAAGGAGTGGCGGGGGGGAAGCTTGTGGTGCAGCCCCCTCCCCACCCCCGAGACCCTCCAGCTCAGAGGGGTTACTGGACAGCTGCCAGAGGGTGACGATGGCGTCTCGTCACTACCCATTTTGACCACGTTTGCAGCAGCTGCGTATAGGTGAGGGACTCCTGTCCCTGAGCCAATGATTGGAAACCACCCCCAGCAGTGCCCTCCCTCTGCCGTCTCCCGGCTGCCCCTCGCTCCTGGTAGCAGACACCGAGGTGTTTAACGTCCGTGTGTCCCTGCTGCAGACTGGCTGGTGGACAGGAGACACTGCAACCTGAAATGGCAGAGCCACGTGCTGACTATCCGCGAGAAGATCAACGCGGCCATTCAGGACATGCCGGAGAGCGAGGAGATCAAGCAGCTGCTCTCAGGATCCTGTGAGTGGGGCTGGGGAGGGGAGGAGGATCTCCCTGATGCAGGCTTGGGTGCCAGCATCTGAAGCAGGGGTGACGGATCCCATTAATGCAGGGGGGTTGCCATGAAGGCCGTTGACGTACGTGGGGCCTGGTCAGTCGCTTGGCATCCTGTGACCCCACTGGCAGTTCGCTGCTGCGATCGAGGGTCGTGAGTGTGTCCATCCCGGGGCTGAGGGGCTTGTGTGTCCCCCTCCTTGCCCCCAGTCATCTCTCGCGTACACTAGGCCCATTGCAGATGCCAGAGGAATCCAGCCCCAAGGCCTTCGGGTATGTCAAACATCCCTGTTTAGAAAGGAGACAGAAGCCCAGTGACACGTTCCCCCTTGCCCTGCTGCTGCGCCAGTGTACAGTGCGAAAGGCTGGAGCTGTGCACAGCAAACCTGGGAACCTCGCCCATCCCTCCCCCTCAGCCCCGGGTGACTGGGTATTGCTTCCTGTCTGCTGCCATCCCAGCTCTCTCTGTCCTGTTCCAGATATTCACTATTTTCACTGCCTGAGGATTGTGGACATTCTTAAAGGGACCGAGGCCTCCACTAAAAACATCTTTGGTCGCTACTCTTCCCAGCGGATGAAGGTGAGCAGCCCGTGGGGGCTGGCCCCGGGCGGTCGGACTTGTCCAAGAATTTGCCAAGCTGGTTCCACTTTCAAGCAAGTCAGGCTGGGCTGGGCTGTTAGTGGGATGAATGGAGCCAGCGTCCCTAGGGTGCCGGTTCGAATCCAGCCTGAGTCTACAGAAATTAGAAGCCGTTGCTCTCTGGGGCCTGTACAGTGGCCCCTATGTGAAATGAGGAGTAATACTAATAATCCCTAGCTCTTATCTAGTGCTTTCCATCAGTATCATCATCTCCCCTGTACAGGTGGGGAAACCGAGGCACAGAACAGGGAAGTGATTTGCCCCAGGTCACCCAGCAGGCCTGTGGCAGAGCCAGGAATAGAACCCAGGTCTCTTGAGTCTCAGTCCAGTGCTCTGTCCACTAAGCCACCCGGCTGGGTGGATGCTGTCAGTTCAGTGCCCTGTGTTAGAGGGTCCCTGGCACACAGCCCCCCACCTCAGCTGAGAGGCCATGGACTGACTGCCCCGTTCCCAAGCACCGAACTCCCACTTCACCGCCAGGTGTGGCCACGTTCCCTGCTCCTGCTTGTTCTTTGGCTCTCACGCTGCACGGGCCGACGCTCAGGGGCTTTGTGCTTCTCCGGCTGCGTTTGGCATCTTCTCAGCCTCTCCCTTTTTCTGCTCCCTGTTCCAGGACTGGCAGGAGATCCTGTCCCTGTACGAAAAGGAAAACACCTACCTAGGTAAGGCAGCCTCACCTCACCGCATTGGGACGCGTAGGTGTTTGGCAAGGGGCAGCCGCCTGCTTTCCTCCTGCCAGAGCTCGGGTGTGACTTGCAGGGGACGGCGTCTGCGTGGCACGAGCTCACCTGTACTCCCAGCTCTCACGCGCTGAGCTGTGTCCCGTCCCGTCCCCACTTCCCTTAGCCTTTTGCAGCCCGTCTACACGAGTCGTTTACCCAGAGCCACGGTGGGGCGGGGGGCACGGAAGCCGTTCTGCACCGGTGGCACTGACCGTCTCAGCAGGGTCAGAACTAAGGCATATTGGCAGCGTGTGTGTGTCGGGGGAGACCTGGCAGTGGTGGCGTGAGCGCTGTGCCCATTCTGGCATAGAAGCCTTTGCTCAGGACTGGAATTACACGTCCTTAACGTGAGTGGTGGGGCTGGGGCGAATCGGTCAGCGCTCAGAGAGGGAATCCTGCCTCCTTGGCTCAGGGGCTGCAGGTCGGCCCCGTAGCCTGGGTGCCTGCCAGTGCTTGGCCCGGCTTTCCACCCGTGCCCCACGTGTCTCCTCCCCGCTTGTCCCTTCTCCCCCACCCCCGCAGTGGAACTCGCCAGCCTTCTCGTGCGCAACGTCAGCTACGAGATCCCGTCCCTGAAGAAGCAGATCAGCAAGTGCCAGCAGCTGCAGCAGGAGTACAGCCGCAAGGAGGAGGAGTGCCAGCTGGGGGCCGCCGAGATGCGGGAGCGCTTCTACAGCTCCTGCAAGCAGTACGGCATCACCGTGAGTCCCTCGCTGGGCCCGGGAGGGCCAGGCCTGCTCAGAGAGTCAGAGATTATCAGGGTTGGAAGGGACCTCAGGAGGTATCTAGTCCAACCCCCTGCTCAAAGCAGGACCAATCCCCAACTAAATCATCCCAGCCAGGGCTTTGTCAAGCCTGACCTTAAAAACCTCTAAGGAAGGAGATTCCATCACCTCCCTAGGGAGCCCATTCCAGTGCTTCACCACCCTCCTAGTGAAATTTTTTTTCCTAATATCCAACCTAAAACAACTCCTCTTCAACTTGAGACCGTTGCTCCTTGTTCTGTCATCAGGTACCACTGAGAACAGCCTAGATCCATCCTCTTTGGAACCCCCTTTCAGGTAGTTGAAGGCTGCTATCAAATCCCGCCTCACTCTTCTCTTCTGCAGACTAAATAATCCCAGTTCCCCCCTCCTCATAAGTTATGTGCTTCAGCCCCAGCTGTGTGCCCCCCTGTGCCCGGGAGGGGCCGGGCCTGCACAGAGAGCATGGATGCTGCCTTAGCCTCACACAGCACCCGCCGCGTGCCTGCCTGTGCCCGGGAGGGGCTGGGCCTCTCCTTTCCAAGAGGGTCCTAGCTCCCGCCACCTCTCCCCATCGCTTGGATCCCTGGGCCTTCAGTGCCCTCTGCTGTGACCCACCCGTGCGGTATTGGAACGCTCTCAGCACAGCACAGCCATTCCTGTGCCCTGAACAACCCTGCCCCCCGCTCTACCTCACCTGCCCGTTACCAATGGCTCGGCCCAGGAGCCGCCCTGTTTCCACAGCCCAGTTTTCAAACCTGGGGGCCTTGCCAGGACCCTGGGCATGCCTTCCCCACACCCCTGGGCAGGGCTGGCTCCAGGCACCAGCCCAGCAAGCAGGTGAGAGGGGCGGCATGTCCGGCAATTCGGCGGTGAGTCCCTCTCGGAGCGAAGGACCAGCTGCCAAAGACTGAAGCGGTGGCGGTAGAGCTGATCGCGATTGCGGCTTCTTTTTTTTGCTGCTTGGGGCGGCAAAAACCTTGGACCTGTCCCTGTCCCTGGGAGGCTGAGCCAGACAAGGGCCGGCTGTGGCTAGGAGGACACCTGCATTGGAAAGTGCCTCTCTTTCCCCCAAGTCCTGAGCCGGCTCCTTGTCCCCAGGCTGCTAGTGCCCGTGGCACTGCCCGTGCTGCCACCGCTCACCCCTGCAGATCCACTGGGCTCCGGTTCCCCTGCCTCTCGGCACGTGCTGACAGGACGATCGGATCCCCTCGCTCCTGCCTGTTCTGGGCTCCAGCAGCTGAGCGTCTGCCCCGGGGGCTGTCCCCTGGCAACCCCTCCCAGCTCCCTCTGGCTCCATTGGTGGTCTCCTGCCCGTAAGCCAGCTTGTGCCCCAGCCTTCTCTAGGGCTCCTTCCTCCACCCATTGCTCTCTAGGGCTCCTTCCTCCACCCACTGCTCTTTGCTGGGATCAAATGCTCCCTCCCCCCAGCCAGGCAGCCCAAGCTGGCCCAGTGGTTTGGCTGGGGGGAGGCTGATGGCCTGAGTACCCGGGTCCCTGCTCTAACGCGCCCCTGTTCGTTCTCGCTATGCAGGGCGATAACGTGCGCCGGGAGCTGCTGGCCTTGGTGAAGGACCTGCCGGCGCTGCTGACGGAGATCGGGGCCGGGGCCCGGGTGCTCTCGGAAGCCATCGATGTGTACCAGGCCTGTGTGCAGTTCGTGTGTGAGAGGTAACCAGACACCTGCCTGGGGAACGCCCCGCAGAGTGAGGGGGGAGGCAGACTGGTCCCTCTCTCCCCCAATTCGAGCAGGACTTGATCCTCTGCTTCGGTACTCGAATCCGGGACAGCGTGGAGCTGTTAACGGTGCTGGGCTGGGTAGCCCCAGATCCGGGCATGTTAGGGGGCAGGCAGGCCAGATGTGCAGAGCCCCTGAGAGGGAAGAGGATGCTGGGGCTTCCTTCTGCTCCAGGGTGTCTTTTTCCTCCCTCCCCCATCCTGCGGATAAGTGGTTTCTGGAGATCTAACCCCCCCTCTCTGCCCCGGCTCTGGTTTCACACCCACCTTTGCTGCTCAGTTTCCCAGCTGAGATCTGCCCTTGGAATTCACTGATTGTGGAAGCCCTGGGCTTTTCCTGGCTGTTTGGGCACATCTTTAAATACCCCCGTTCCAGACAGAGCACTGCCGGGCTCACTCCCTGACCGTCTCAGCAGGAGCTCACTGCCTGGTTTGCTGCCTCCTCGGCGACTCTCCGAGTTCCCCCCTCCCTCCTTGGCTGGGGGGGGTCAGAGACCGCAATAAGCCTGTTCCCCTTCTCTGAGCCACCCACGTCCAGCCGGTGCCATTGCTGGGAGAAGGGGTCATTATCTCAGCGCCGGAGAGTCGAGCTGGGTCCTTGCTGCTGCTCCTGGCGGCCGCTGTCAGAGAGATTCCCCGGTCACAGCTGATGCAGACCCCCAGCCTGCTCCCCCGTGGCACTGTGTGCATCGGTGCAGCTGGCAGGAGCAGAGCCGGGGGGAGGCAGAAGGGCTCCCAGTGCCCGGCTGCCCTGACGCTGCCCGGGCCCTGTTGTGTGTTCCAGCGCCACGGAGCAGGTGGTGCCCATGCTGCGACACGTGCAGGAGCGCGGGAACACGACCGTCTACGAGTGGAGGAGGGGGGTGGAGCCCACCATGGTGGAGCATCCACGGGCGGAGGAGCTGCCTGAGCAGCAGGACGAGGAGGCGGTAGGTGCCGGCAAGGCTGCCATCGAATGGAAGAGAATATGGCCCAAGCGGGGTTGCTAAGCAGATGGGCCTGAGTCTAAATGTCCCGTGAGCCTTGCATGGGACAGAGGCAGTGGGGCAGGCACAGTGAATTGACCCAAACTCAACCCAGTCTTTCCTGATTGGCTTATTCTCATTGGCTGGTGGGGCTGGCTTTGGGCTGGGAGCATCACATCTGAAACACCCAGATTCCGAGGTTCAGTTCCCAGCAAGGCCGACTCAACCCTGCATCGTCCCCAGGGAGAGAAGTTGAGTCCCAGGAGACACCTGAGAAACCCAGGTCCTCTCTGCTCTGCATGGGGCTCACAGGTCCTGGGGTTTGGTCTTGGGTTTGCTCCTGGGTCCTTGGCCAGAATGTTCCCTCCGCTCCGTGCTATAGACTGCGCTGGGCGCTGGTTCTGCCCCAGAGGTGGCTGCATTTCTTTGCTGGGAGAAGGAATCCCTAGCGCTTGGGGTCCTTCAGTGCAGTGTAAACGTACAGAACCACCCTCCTCCCTGCACTTTCCAGCGCTGCTTGGTCATGCCAAGGTGGCTCCTCCAGGACTTCTGACGTGATTTGCAGCCTCTCGTAGAGCTCCTGAAACAAGCTTTCGAGGGTCACCCCTGGCGTGTGCGAAGGGGACGCTGGTCTGCCAGGCACTTGGGCAGTGTCTTCCAGAGCGAGCCGGGGAAGCCCCTGGGGGTCCAGAGCAGCGAGAGGAGAGGTGTCTCCATGGGCCATGAAGCTGCCATCTAGAGAGCACAAGGGTTGGCAGCTCCAGGCTCTCCCAGCCTGCTGCTGGTTAGAACTCCTCTCTCGGGGGACGTCTTGCTCTTCTCATTGCAGATCGACTGGGGGGACTTAGGGGTGGAGTCTGCACCCGCCCCCGTGGGGGTTGATTACAGCATCTCCGGTGAAGACGGAGCCCAGGCCGAGGAGGTGGACTGGGGGATCTCACTGGAACCTGACCCACAGGTGGGTGTGTGCTGTACCCCTCTTCCCCCCGCTGGGCATCCACCAGCCAGACAGCTACTCACCCCATGGGGTCACAGCTATGCTGCGCAGTGCAGGCTGGATCCGGTCTGGCTGGGACCCTGGGGGAAGGCATAGACTATGGAGGCAATGTTGCCTAGTGACTAGAGCACTGGACTGGGACTCAGACCTGGGTTCCATTCCCAGCGCTTCCACTGGCCCTGCTGAGTGAGTTCCCACCCCATGCCTCAGTTTCCCCATCTGTAAAACGGGGATGAACCTATGTAAAGTGCTAGCTCTTGGCTGCTTCTCTCTCAAGGCAAGGGCAGCTCAGGGCTCCCCCCCTGGGGGCGGCGCCATGGGGCAGAGTGCCCGCTCTTACAGGAGGCTGCCTTTGACTCGCTGCAGGGAGCCGGCACTGATGGGATAGATTGGGGAGACGGGAGTGGCGGTGACCCGATGCAGATCACAGTGCTTGAGGCTGGCATCCAGGGTAAGATCCTCCTTCTCTGCCTCTCCGCAGCCCTAGGGCGGCTGGCAGTGTTGGGGCAGTCGAGCACTGTGGGCTGGGCGGCTGGTATGGAGACGGGGGCGGGAAATGTACTTGGGAACCGTGCAGCTGGGATCGTAACCTCTGCCACCCTCCAGTGCCTGTCTGTGGCCTTCTCCTTCCCGGTGTCTAACCTGAGCCAATAGTGGCCTCAGAGACAGCTGGGCACACCTGGCACAGGAGTGGAGTTAACACCTGAATGAAAATCAGGAAGCCACTAGAGGGCGCCGGGGGATGGCACTTCCTCCCTCAGGCAGTGGGATTCGCATTGGCTTTGCGTGCAGAGGGATGCCAGGTCTGGAAAGAGGCCGGCTGCTCCCCAGGACTTCGCCAGGGCGGCCGGGCCCAGCGCTCTGCTCACCGGGCCCGTCTTGCTGGGCGGCTGCCCCAGGAAAGCATGTGGAGCTCTGTGGTGAGGGGCAGTGACTCGAGGCGATCTGGTGCCCGGCAGGGAGCCCGCCCAGACCCTCCGCAGCTGCTCAGTGAGGTCTCCCCCTGCTCTGCTTCCCAGCACCCCCTACCCCGTGTACTTCTCCTGTTCAGTCCCAGATGGAGTCGCCCGAGGGCCTGATGCTCTGACCCTCCTGGAGAGCCCGGAGACCCGGAGCCAGTTCATCGACGAGCTGATGGAGGTATCCCGGGACAGGGCTTAGCACACGCTAAGGAATTAAGGGGGCGTGGGGCATGTTGCTTATCCCCCTGGGAAACTGAGTCCCAGAACCCCCTAAGACATGCTGCCTCAATGGCAAAGCCTGGAATAGAACCCAGGAGTCCTGAGTTTCAGACCTCCTTTTTCTCATGGTTGGACCCCCAGAGCTGGGAACAGAACCTAGCAAGCCAAACTCCTGATCATGTGGCTCCCCCGCTCTAACCGCTGGCCCCTGATTCACAAACGTAGCTAGCTGGGTACTTGAGTGAACATCTGGAGCTTTGAGGGGCATTAGAGAGCTCACAGCCAGCCCCGTTCATAGCCCCGATCCGGACTGGAATCTAGGCAGCCGGCGCTGTGCTGCTGTCTGGCACCTCGCGGTCTTCATGCCAGTGCAGCTGAAGCAGGAGGGCTGCCCGTCTGTGTGTCCCCCCAAGGTGGGGCAGGGCACTACCCCCTTCCCTTTGAGCACGGGCACTGCTGCACATGGGCTCCCCTTGGCAGGCCGCCCAGTACAGCTGGGAGGAGCTGCAGCGCGAAAGCTTGACGTTGGGGTTCTGGGGGTTCGTGACAGGAGTAGAGCCGACACCCCAAAGCCTGGTCCCTGGCTGGGCGCCACAGAAACCCTGCAGGCAGCAAAGGGCCCTGTTTCCTGGGAGCTCTGCGTGGCACCTGCGTCCAAAGGATTTTGGCTTCTCTAGGGAGGGCTGAGCCGTGTCCGGGCCCTTTCACTCCCTTCAGGACTGCAGGAGCTCCGTGTTCTCCAGGGGGCAGAAGGGGTTTTAAAGGGCCATGCTCCACATACGGTGGGGGGTCCATGCCTGCTCCCCACCCTGTGCCTCCCCTTCCCTCCCCAGCTGGAGACCTTCCTGTTCCAGCGCATCGTGGAAATGAGCGAAGAGGCTGACGTGGTGTCCGTGAGCCAGTTCCAGCTGGCCCCCCCCATCCTGCAGGGCCAGACCACGCAGAAGGTGGGCGCCATGGTGTCGGCCGTCCAGGAGCTGATTGGCCGGCTGACCAACCTGCGGATGCAGCACCTGTTCCTGATCCTGGCCTCCCCAAGGTGCGTGGGGGCCCCCTCCTCTCTCCCAGCCTGCTCTGTAAGGGGGACCCCTTCCTTCCTATGGGGGTGGGGAGGTTTGCCCTCAAGGGAGGGGACCCTAGGATCGGGGTGACGGAGTGAATTGACGGAGCTAGCTCTGCTTTGCAGAGGCAGCCCCTGGGGGTGGGGGCGGTGGTCTTGGCGGGTGTTGATGGCGCACCTGGGTCTCGGGGGGCAGGTACGTGGACCGGGTGAGCGAGCTCCTGCGCCAGAAGCTGAAGCAGGCGGAGCTGCTGGTGCTGAAGAAGGAGCTCACGGCGCAGAAGAGGCAGGAGGCGCTGGAGGAGCAGGGGACTCTAGAGCCCAAACTCGACCTGCTGGTGCAGAAAACCAAGGAGCTGCAGAAACTAGTAAGAAATGGGGAAGGGCCCACGGCGCCCCTGGCCTTGGGACACGGGGCCACTGGTCAGATCTCACCCGCACGGCATCCCCCTCCCTGTGATGTGGGGCTCCCCGAATCAGAGGCTGCCTGCATGGTGCCCCCTTTCTTTCCCAGGTAGCCGCAGGCCCCGACTTTGATTTCATGCACGACAGCCCCCAGCCTGCGTAACTCAGGCTCCATTGTCTTGAGCACTTCTGCGCCCCACCCCGATCAGAGAATCTCAGGGTTGGAAGGGACCTCAGGAGTCATCTAGTCCAACCCCCTGCTCAAAGCAGGACCAACCCCCAGACAGATTTTTACCCCAGTTCCCTAAATGGCCCCCTCAAGGATTGAGCTCACAGCCCTGGGTTTAGTAGGCCACTGCTCAAACCACTGAGCTCTCCCCCTCCCCAGTCATCCTTGGGGGGCTGCCCTCTGCCCCAGTAGCCTCACCCCGGGCCTGAGCCTGTGCCTGTCTTTCAGATTGAAGTGGACATTTCCAAACGGTACAGCGGGCGCCCTGTGAATCTGATGGGCACCTCCCTGTGACCCCTCCACGGCGATGCAGCCCCCTACGGAGCCGGGGTCCCCCAGAGGGGCAGGACAGAGGAGGCATTCCCGGGGCTCTGCTAACCAGGACTTGCTCACGGTGTACGGAGCAGATGCCCTACCCAGGGGCTCCAGGCAGCCGGGAGGGAATTGCTCAATAAAGCGGGGGAAGCTGCTCCATCCCCACCCTGCTCCTTATGTGAATTCACGCCCCGATTCCCCTGGCCCGGCCTGCAGTGTCTCTCACGGGGGCGCTGGCCCCTCCCCTCCCCTGTGTGGCTGACCAGGACACTGCCCCAGGGCAGACCCCCTGTGCAGCTCACAGGGACCCTGAGCCCTGCCCCGCTTTGAGCAGGAAGATTGTCACTGGGTGGCGCCCTAGAGGCTTGTGTTCCTTCCCCAGAGCTGCCACCACAGAGATTGGCCCAGCGCCTGGGGATCTGAACCAGGAGCAGGCGAGCAGCGGGGCTGCCAGCGGGAGCCCTCCCTTCCCCCAGCCCGACACCCTTCCATCAAGCCACTGCCACCGGCTTTACCTGGCTGCCTGTTATCAAGACAGCTCCCAGCCCCGGCCTGCAGCACCCTGCTGGCCCATGGCGAGTGCCCCCCACCGGCCTGCTCCAGGCTGGGCCCTGCCCCCCTTCCAGCTCCCGGGCGGCTTTTGGGGTGAGGGTTTGGGGAGGGGGGGGGGTGATTCAATTTTAATTTCATAGCAGAGCAGTTGATTCATGGCTCTTTGTCGCCGGCGTTGACTCCCGTAATGACTTTCCATCAAAATGAAAAGTGGAGTGACACCGCTCATTATTCCTGCTGCTTGTTATCTCAGTCGTGGGGAGGGCCGCCCCCTCCCCGCTGCCTTTCAGCCGGCCCGGACAGTGAGTGATGGCCCCTATTAATCACCGACCCCACGGACTCCGGCGGACACACGCTATCCGCAGGAGAAGGGGGAGAGAGATAAGGCACCGGCAACCGCTCCGATCAATTAACGTCAAGCGGCATCACCCCTCCCAGCCCCTCGGCCTCGCCCCTTTGGGGGGGGCGGTGATGGGAGGTGGGCAAGGGACAGGAAAGGAGCGTTTGCGCCTCCTGGACTGATTGGATTCCCTCTGTCAGGGGAGCCCAGCGTGGGCTCCCCCTACCCCCAGTCCTTGGCAGCCCGCAAAGCCAGCTCCGTGCTGGGGTTGGAAGGCACGTCAGCCAGTGGAGGGCGCCTCGGGGAAGCTGTTTATTTTGCACAGGCTCTCCCTGCCACAGACCATTGATCCAATCCCGCCTGCTGTCCCGCCTCCTGTCCCTTCTCACCAGCCCATTGGTCCCATCTCATCCTCCATCCCGCCTCCAGCGTTGACCTGGATGCTACCTGGTGTTTCAAAAGAAACTGCTTCCCATCCCTAATCCTCCCCCTGCTCTCTGCTCAGCTCCTGCTGTGCCCTCCCCTGGGCAGGGAGGGGTCCACCTGACCTCGGGCAGTGAGGGGGATAGCGCCTGCTCCGTGCTCAGAGCTGTGCAGTTGGAGAGGAAGAGATCGCCCTGCCCCAAGGAGTTCCCCGTGTGAACAGCTGGGGTGGGAGAAGGGATGCAGCCCACCGCAGAGAAATCCGGGCAGGTGGGGATCTGGGCAGCGACTTGGCTCCAGGTTGGTTTGGGGGCGGGGAGAGGCGGGTGATGGGGTAGAAAGAGACGAGGGGCATTGTGCCAGGCGCAGCGTGAAAGTCCAGGTGTAGATGGTGACGCAGCTGGGCTGGTTAGTGCCCGTGGGTTGGTGTGTGGCACGAGGCGAAGCCGAGCTAGCAGGGGAGAGGCCTGGTGTTGCCATGAGCTGGAGACTGAGGGCTCTGCATCCGCGGCTCTTGTGGGACTCCCTGGGGGAGGAGAGAGCATTGGGGGCATCCCGCTGCCGCCACCCCCACATAGCAGGGAATCCACTGGGCCTGGCACAGCTGCCGCCTGGCAGTAGGGTGTCCTGGCAGGCCCCTGCCAGTCTTGCCGCACCCCTCGGCTGTCTCATTCCCCCAGCCCCCTCCCTAGTCAGGCCCCTACCCCATCCTGCTCCCAGGCCTGGCATCAGGCAGCGATTACTCGACCGCTCGAGGGGCACTGGCTGTGGGGGGGACCCTCACCCCAAGGACGCCTCGTCCCCACATTCCCCCATGGGAACCTGCAGGGGCTGCGGACTCCGCCTCAGAAGGCCCCGGTGAGATTGGGCCCATCCCTCACCCAGCCGGGAGGGGTCACGGCCAAGCAGGCTGCTTCTGGATGGAATGAGCCCAACCTCTGCCCTCGCCAGCCCAGCTCAGCCAGCCTTGCAGACCTGATCTCCCTCCTCCTTGGTACCCGCCCCCCGTGGGCCTGCTCTGTGTCTGAGCCGCTCCCGAGGGTCCCCAGCCCTGCATTCCTGTGGATCCAACGACCCCCTTCCTCGCGCTCCCAGCCGGGCGCTAGCAGGCTCAGCTGAGGCTGGCAGCTGGGACGGGGGCGTCCCACGCGACCCTTCCCCCTGGGAGCGGGACTCCCCCACGCTGAGCTGATGGAGCACCCCTGGGTGGGAGCTATTCTCTGGCTGGAGCCCCGCTGCCCTCCTCCCCCCATCCCCTGGCCCTACCTTAGCGTGGCAGAGATGCCCCCGGCCTGCCTGATGCCCTAGCAGAGCTGGGCAGGCTCGCTGCGCCCTGCCTGCCCCATCTCTGCCTGGTCCCCATTTGAAATCAACATGGGTGAAATATTGAAACTTCTGCGGCGTCTCTCATCCAAAGTTCTGGGCTATTTCCCACCTTGGCGATCCATTAACGTCACCCCACTGCCCTGGCCCCCCGCGCCGCCCCCCCCCCCCAACTCCCCCCCCCCCCCGCGCCGCGAGCCCATTTGTCAAGCGCTGCCGCAGGCCGCGCTTGGCTGTGTCTGAAAGGACGAGGCGCCACCGCAGGGGAAGGTGAAGATGAATAAAGGGGCTATGCAAATTGCTGCTTAATCTGCAGAGAAACACCCACGCTTGGGGGAGACTCTCATTACTCCTCGTAACTGTGATTAACGGACGAATTAAACGGCGCCCGTAACCCGTTCCTGGCCAGGGGAGCGAAGGCCCCAACTCCCCGCCCGGTGCCAGGAGAAGGAGATGGCAGCGAAGCCAGGTGGAGCCCTTCCTGCATTGGGAGGGGGCTTCTGCGCCGGGGGGCAGTGGGTGCCAGAGAGGGGCAGATCCACACTTGTCTCCCAACCTGCTGTATGGGGGGAGGGGCAGAAGCTACTTGTGAATTGGGGGCAGTCAGGAGGGAGGGAGGAGGAGCCTGGGTCCTGGAGGTTCCTGGCTGCTCTCTGGCCTACTCCAGACCCCGCCCCTGCTCTGATCCTGGCCCCGCTCTCATTGCCAGCTCCCGCCCGGGCATGCATGAGTTTACCCAGGAGCAGAGCCTGGCACTAGTCCCCTCCCATCTCCCCCACCCTTGGCGGTTGGGGCTGCAGTAATGGGGCTGTTGTATGTGTGCCGGTAGCGCCCGGCGGCCCCAGCTGAGCTCTGTGCCCTGGCGTGCAAGGTGCTGTACAGAGGCAGCCCCCTGCCCTGAAGAGAGGAGCTAGGAGCATCGTTTGGCCCCTTTTGTCCAGCTGGGGGAAATGAGGCCCCGAGGGGGTGGGGTGACCTGTCCAAGGTCACCTGGCAGAGTTGGGACCCGCCATACTCCTCCGCCAAGGCGAGGGCTCTCTGGGCGTGCCCTAGGGCATGGGGATGGGAGATAGGCGGAGGGGCCATTAGCCAGAGGCCGCTTGCAGCCCTCCCCTGCTCTGCAGCCTGGCTCTGGGCTCTTCCAGGCATGTTTGTAAGGGCCCCGGGGAGGTAAGTGAGATGCGCAGGCAGCAGGCACCTGACAGCCCTGCCCCCCCCCGTTTTGCACTAAGGGGGGGCCATCCCCAGGTGGGCTCTCCTGGCAGACTCCCCGGGGGCGGGGGGGTGGAATGCCTGGCCAGCGGCAGGGGGATCCTCGCCCGCTGTGCCAAGGCCCTGGGTGCCCCGGGGAGCAAGGCAGGCAGGCGGCGGTTGCCAGGGAATGAGAGATGACAGGCGGTGCTGACGGACGGTCCATCAAAGTGAAGAGGAAGAGGCAGGATTAGGTCCCATTTTTTATGGTGTCACTTTGTCGAACGGGGGGGGGGAGCCTGTCACAGAAAGCAGGGCTGACGGCTCAGCCGGGCCACCCCCATCGCCCCGATCTACTCGCCCAGACCCAGCTGTCGTGGCTATTAAACGCCTTCGCCCGTCCCCCTTAAAACCCTCATCAACACCCTGCGCTGCGGGGAGAGACGCAGCAGGCGCCTCCTCGGCCCTTCCCTCCCCAGTGCAGCCGGGGCCTGGCCCCACTCGGGTGGATGCAGCGGGTCAGTCCAGTGCCCCCACTCCCCCTCCAGTATCGGGGCAGGAACCAGCCCAGTTCCCCCCCACACACACACATTCCCTGCTGCAGTATCAATGTGGGAGATGGTCCAATCCCCGCCCTCCCCCTCCAGTATTTGGGCAGGGGCCGGCCCAGTACCGCCTGCCAGTATCAGAGGAGCCCCCTGCCTTGCTCCCCCCTCCCCATCGTTAGGGATGGAGGTGAGTCCAACAGCCCCCACTCCCGCCATGTGCTCACTCGCTCTCTCTGTCCCACCTCCTGTTCTCAGCCATGCTGCCCTGGGTCCTGGCTGTTCCCGGGGCTCCGTTTTGTGTGGTCTCAGCTAGGGGTCCTGTGCTGGGCATATCCCTGTTCCAGCTGGCGGGACGGCCGCCCTGCCCAGCTCTCCCTCAGGCTGTGAACGGGGAGGCGAGGAGGGCATGCGTTTGCCAAGCTCACTCGCTGCCTTTCGTGGCTCCTGCTGTGCCACGCGCTCACAGCTTCGTAGCAACTGAACTCAGCTCTGCTGGCTCGGAAAGCACAGGAGGCCTCTTTTACATGAGCAAAAGGAGACTCTCCACGGGCTGGTAGCAGTAGAGGGCTTATGAGTGGGCCTGAGCCAGCCAGCAGAGGGCAGCAGACAGGAGACACAGCAGCTCATTACTCTAGGTTGTGACCCGTCAGCAAAAGCATCCTCCACCTCTACAGGGACTTTCACCCTGAAGGACCCCAATCTGGCTTCAGTTTACCTGTTGCCAGGGCGGGATGCAGCAGCCACCTCTGGGGAAGGGCACAGCAGCTGTTTAACAGAGCACAGCTGCATTGCATGGCAGCGTAGGGCATCGAAGGGATTGTAGGAAAGGCAGATTGCAAGCTCTTTAGGGCAGGGACTGTCTTTTTGTGCTGTGTTTGTCCAGCACCTAGCGCCATGGGGCCCTGGTGCACGACTGGGGCTGCTCCAGGCTACTGCAGTAGAAATGATCAATACTAAGCTGAAGCAAGCGGCGGAACGGAATGGCCCAGGGTGAAATACGTGCAGGACAGCAGGATTAGCCCCTGGAGTCCTGCAAAGAGCCACAGACTCTCTGGCGGATCACAGGTGCCCCATGCCACGTTGTACACCCCGATGATGCGTGACCACAGAGCTCGCTTCCCCCACCCCCACTCAGCAGGCTCCGAAAACCCTCTCGCCAAACAACACGAGATGCTCACGCTGGCGTGAGAGCACCCAAGTCTCTATCCCTGGGGCCTCGGACCACAGGTAAGCGGCTGGTTTCACTTGGGATCCCTAGTGCCGTTGTCCAGCGCTCCACCGGGGCACCTCCCAGCCCCCTCTGAAAGGCCCCCCACCCCGCATGTGTTTGTGGGAGCTAGAGCACATGGGTAACCTCCCCATCATGTGCCCCACTCAGAGCTGAGGATCTCGGGGCCCTTCAGCCTTGCCAGCCCCACAGGGGTCCAGATTTGCCAGAGTGATGTGTGACATTGGCTGCCCATCTGGAAATGCCTTAAAGGGGCCTGAGCACTTGCCCTCTGAGAACCAGGGCCCTATAAGGCGACCCAGGGTAGGCCCCCAAAACCACAACTTGGGTTGGCAAATCCGGGCCAGGGACACCGAGGCTGAGAGAAAAGAACCCACTGAGGTCCCTGATATTCTATGATTCTATGAACTGGCCCAAGACAGAGGCAGAGCTGAGGTTAGAGTGTAGATTTCCCGGTGCTCTGCTCAGGCCCTGAGATCAGCCCCAGATCATTGGACAAATCCAGGCGCAGGATTCGTGAGTGAATCAAACCTGGATCAAAGATTCGTTGCATCCCTGATCTAAACTCAAGAGGCGGACGCTGCAGGTGGCCCCGGTTGCTGGCTCTCAAGGGAGACTCACCCCAGGCCTGCCCTACACCCCTGGTCACACCAGCGGCTACGCCCGAGTGAGGGGGTCTGCGTGTCTGGCTGGGGGTTGCTAATGGGACACTCGAGCTGTACCCAGGATGCCACGTGCCCAAAGATCTGTTCTGGGCGGCTTCTTGTGCCATCTTCAAAAGCAGCTGGCGCTGGCCGGTTGGAGACAGGATCTTGGGCAGGCTGGATGTGATCCGGTCAGGCAATTCCCCAGGGAGCAGCGGGCCTGATCCTGCCCGGTGCTGAGAACCTAGAACCCCCGTTGGCTTGGAGGAGTGTGAGCGATGCTCAGCGCCCCGCGGGAGCCGGGGAACCAGGGGATGGGTCCAGAAGAGGAGGGGGACGGCTTCAGGCCTGGAACGGCTGATCTGTCGGTTCTCCCAGGGGAGCATGTTGGGGGGAGTTATTGTTCGAGTCCCCGTCCCCCCCCCCGCCCATGCGTGAATCAGGAAAGCTGTCCGGTCTCCATGGCGATGGCGAGAGGAAAGAATCCGGGACAGTGTATTTTTCTCCTATCCATAATAGCCCCTTTCTCCGCAGACACAGAAGTCGCCTGTGGAACTAATTCCGCCCCGCTGCTCGGCTCACAAAAGGCCGGGGGGAGTTTCACACAGCCCCGCGCCCGACCCCCCGTGACCCTGCGCCGCTTTCTGGGGGCCATTCTTAGCCCCCGGGCGCTGCAGCTGTTCCTCCTCTCACATGGCGGGGTCAGCGGAGAGGTCGAGCCGTGGCCTCCCGGGGTAGGGTGGGGAGGCAGAGGTCAAAGGGCAGCACTCTCTTTCCCCCTCGGGGGTCATGCCTGCGATTGGCAGGGAGAAGGGGTGGGATCGGGAGGGTCGGGGCTGGGGGGAGTCCTTTTAATGTGAAATTAAAAGACTCTTTGCAGAGCAGCAATCGGTTGGCGGTGCTGCTAGATTTTGCTGTTGTGTGGGAAGCAGTGGGGGGCTCTGCCGTGTTCCCCCTTCCCCTGCCCACCTTATTACTCTGGTTGCCCGCTGGTATAATTTAATAGGTCCCACTTGGCATCGCCCCGCCCCTCTCCCCCCAAAAACCCTCTTGCTAGAAAAAGTGTTTTATTAGAATGCCGTTCGGTTCTGTTATTAATATAACTGTCTGGGCGCCGTCCCCGAGATCTGATCGCGCATGAAATATTGGCCTCTAATGCCGATCGCTGTTCCCATTATCTCCAACATTCCCCGGCGATAATGACAGAAAAATAAAATAAACCTCTTCCCCAGCTTGCTGTAATTAGCATTCTGGGCTGGCGGGGGGAGAGGGGGAGAGAAAAAGGCAGGTCCGCCGTTGTGCTGAGGACTCAGGCAAGCTGTAAACAGAAGGGATGGAGGGGGAAGCCGGAGACAGCTGGGATCTATCTATCTTCACCATACACACCCCAATATCTATCTATCCCCATACACACCCCAATATCTATCTATCTATCTATCTATCTATCTACATACACAGCCCACCATCTATCTATCTATCTATCTATCTATCTATCTCCATATACAGCCATCTATCTATCTATCTATCTATCTATCTATCTATCTATCCCCATACACACCCCAATATCTATCTATCTATCTATCTATCTACATACACAGCCCACCATCTATCTAGCTATCTATCCCCAGACACAGCCATCTATCTATCTATCTATCCCCATACACACCCCAATATCTATCTATCTATCTATCTATCTATCTACATACACAGCCCACCATCTATCTATCTATCTATCTAGCTATCTATCTATCTCCAGACACAGCCATCTATCTATCTATCTATCTATCTATCACCAGGGTATCTCTGCCCTCACTGGATTACTGTATCTTGTATCTTCAAGCTGTACAGAGCCAGAATCCCAGAGCCCCTCGGCTGGCAGGAAGGCTCAGTGCATCATACCCCCAAACCTGCCAGGTGGAGATGAGGTTTCATGGCCTGTCATCGGAAGGGGCAGATTTGGGTAGCTTTGTTTTGCGGAGCGTCTGTCAAGCAACCGGGTACCACCTGCTGCAGGAGAGAAGGAGGAGAACTGTGCATTGTGTGGGCGTCTTTCCAATGAGGCCTTTCACATCTGAGGCCTTCTCCACTGGGTGTGGCCCCCTCTGTCAGGGGAGGGCGTTCGTCCCAGGTTCTCCTCCTCGCCCGGCTTCGTGCCACGCCCTGCTGGCTGTGTGGACACTGCCCTGCCCTTCACGCTAGGGGTAGCCAGCTTCGGTGGCAGCCCAAGCGGCTTCTGAGGATAGCGCCAGGTCCTCGGCTGGTGTCCATTGGCACGACACTGACTGACACCGGCTGCAGGGATCTGGCCCGTTAGCTTCAATGGAGGACGCGCTGATTGACAGCTACGAAGCTGGCCACTGGAGTGTGTTCTGCCTGGGCCGCAGCCTGGGGGGACCCCCGCAGGAGAGGCACCATGCTCCAGATTATCCTGATGATCTTGGCGACCCCCAGCTCCCAGCAAACACCTCCCCTCTTTCCCCCTGACCCGCGTCCGTCTCAATACCCCGGCGGACAGAGACAGGCAGCGTGGCCTGGTGGTCCCAGAGCCAGGGACTCCGGAGGCCTGATCCGAGCTTGCTCTGCGTTCTCGGGCAAGTGGCGTGATCCCTCGGAGCCTCAGTTTCCCCATCGGCGAGGAGGGGATGAATGAGTTTGTGTCCGTAAAGTGTGCACTGGACGGGAGGGGGAAGGTCCTCATTGTTAACAGCTCCCTGGCCTGGGATTTTTTGCCCAGCTGAAGGAGGATCTGAGGTTCTGTTGGGAGTTAATCCCTTAATTTCCCTTTTCATCCCCCCACTAGCTACCCCGCTATCGCCCAGGCTGCAGAGCTGTGCTGAGCTGGCTCCTCGGCTCAGGCCTGCCTGCCCCGTGCTCCTGATTTGCATTCCACTGCGCGCTTGCCACTCCATCCTCATTCTCCGCTCCCCTGCTGGCAGGCCCCCCGCCTCCCCCGCCCCCTCCCCTTGCCCAAATGAGCTGCACAGCCGCGCGTCAGCAATGCATTATCCTCGCAAGATTGAGGAGCTAATGGAGACCATCCGTGCTGCTCGCCGCCCAGAAAGCCAGACCCTCCCCGTGCCAGGAGCGGGCGGCTTCTCGGAGAGCCTGAGCTGCCATGCACTCCCCTTGGGGGAACAGCGCAGCGAGGGCCTTGTCAGAGGAAAGGGGGTCCCCCCGGCTCCTGCGTGGGCATCTGGGTCCCGTAGTCTTAGGGTCCCCGGGGCACAGTGCCGAGAGGAATCCAGTCTGCGGAAGGGGCTCTAACAGGGCTGAGGGCTCTGGGACCCGCTGCCCCCAGTGCCAGAGAGCCCCATCGTGCGCCCGGAGCACGGGGCAGCCTGCAGCTTAACTTTACGGTGGGCTGAGGAGCCTGATCCGAATTGCATTGATGTCAGCGGAGAGATGCTGCCCCCATCCTGTGGATCAAGCCTCAGCTGAACCAAGGCCAAATGAAGCCTAAGGAGCATCCCTATCCACGGGACCCTGACCCCTCTCCACTAAGAGCCTGGCTGTCGAACCTGGGCAGTGTCCCAGCCGGACCGGGGCTGCCGGGCCAGGGGCTGAAGTCTCACTGAAGAGCAGAGCTATTCCTGTAGCAGCAGAACAATCTCCCTACCCCCTAGAAATCGCTCATGCCCCAGGAATATCAGGGGTCCAGTCGATGTGGGTAAACCCCTTCCCTCTGCCCCCTACTCCTGAACAGCACAATAGCTTCCCCCACTGCCATAAAAGCCACCCCCTGGGGTACAATCATCTCCACCTGCTCCTGTAATTTTATCTGCACAGGATTATCCCTTACTCCCCGCTCGTGTACCCCAATGACTCTGGGGTAACTCCCTCTGATTCTATCTATCTATCTCCATACACCCCCCATATCTATCTATCTATCTATCCCCATACAGACCCCACTATCTATCTATCTATCTATCTATCTATCTATCTATCTATCTATCTATCTATCTATCTCCATACACCCCCCATATCTATCTAATCTAATCTATCTATCTATCTATCTATCCCCATACACACCCCACTATCTATCTATCTATCTATCTATCTATCTATCTATCTATCTAGGAAGTAGCCAAACCAACAACATCTGCTGTGTCCAGTGTGGCTGTCTTGCCACTGGGTCCCCTCTCTGAGCACAGGGTCCGGCCCCACCAGGAACTTGCTTTTGCAGCCACACGCTGTGTGCGTAGCCCAGATGCACAGCAACGATATTTAAAAAGTTCAGCGGCTCTCTCTGAACCTCAGCAAAGGCTGGGGGTGGCCCCGAGCAGGTGACCCTTTGCTGACAGTCCCAGGTGCGGCTGTCAGAGCTGATGGGCCATGTGATGAGAAAGGGACCCCCTCCTCCACCCCGAAGTCCCTCTGGGAAGACTTGCAGATCTCCTCTGCCAGACCTGCAGCCGCTGTCAGCTGGATGACCTCTGACCCCACCTGCCATTAACCCTACGGCATGCTGGACCTTCCCCTCCCGCCCTGCGACTGTCGCCCCAAGCCGGACGGTCAGAGATCGATGGGGCTGCTGAGAAAGGGGAGTTCTGGGCTGGGTTTTTATCAGGCAGCCACAGCGCTGGAGCAGCGATAAGAGGCTCTCGTTCAGCACAATCCATTTCAGGCAGACAAAGGCAAGGGGAGGAAGAGGGTCGCTTTCGGGAGCGATAAGCCACACAATCCACCTCGCCTTTTGCGACCAGAGCCGAGGGGGCGGAAGTGGCTGGAGCAGCGGGCAGCGCTGGGGCCTGGCATGTGACCCGTCCCCTCCTCAAGCCCTGGAGCTGCTGGGGTAGGTCCAGACGAGCCAGCTGGTCTGGCATGGACCCACGAGCATCCATTGGGAAAGGCTTTTAGAGCCGGGCTGAGGCAGTGCCCAGCCAAAGCTAGAGCAGCCACGGACACGGGGGCAGCAGTCTCCAGGGAGCAGGGGGTTGGGCTGTGAGTCTGGACGCTGGGGTTCCATGCCTGGCTTTTCCTGGCACAAGCCACTTCCCCACTCTGTGCCTCAGTTTCCCTCTCTGTAAGAACAGTGATCGTCCATTGTAAAGTGCTTTGAGGTCTATCTGTGAATGAAGAGTTAAGGATGATTGTTATCTGGGTCCCGCCGGGACCCTGACCTACATATCTCACCCTGTTTTGGTCACCTCCTTTTCCAGACCCCGTTAGTGTCTCCTGCTGGCTGAAGGGAATGGTTAGCTGGCCTGATGCTGCCCTCAGCCTGGGTCCTGGAATCCTGCATCCTTATTTAGTCAGCCTAGCACAGCCTCAGCGATCCCTAGTGGCAGGCACCTGCATCCCTTGACCCTTTGCCTCATGTGAGAGACAGGATGGTCAGTGGTAAGGGCACTCATCTAGGACTTGGGAGACCTGAGATCAAGTATTTGCTTGCTACAGTGCTTCCTATGTGCCCTGGGGCTGCTTGCTTAGCTGCTCTGTGCCTCAGTTTCCCCCATCTGCAGAGGGGGATAACTGCCCTTCCTCCCCGGAGGGTTGTGAGGCTAAATCCATTAAAGAGCGTGAGGTGCTTAGTGGCTGCCTGAGATAGCTAGATGGACACAGAGCACCAGCAGAGGAGGAAGGAGCTTGTACCTCTCCCAGGGCCTCTTCCTAGTTGCAGGGAGGTTGTTCCTGGCTGCTGCCCTTTCCCAGCAGAAGGGGGAGTGGGAACAGGTGGCTAGGACGGGGGGGGGGAGGAGGAGATGCCCTGGGTCACCCTAATTTGACAGGCATGCAGATGCTTTTCTCTAGAGTAGACTCAGCCAAGCCCTGTCTCCGCTGGAGCTGCAGCAGGGGGGACTGAGGATTTGTCACCAGCCTGCTATACTGCAGCTGCCTGACACCCCTTTGCCTTCAGGCAGCTCCTGCCTTTCCTCCACAGGGATCAGCTGGGATAGCGCTGCAGGGTTTGCGATCAGAAGGGAAGCCGGGGACTCTGCAAGGCTGGGGGGAGCGTGGGCAGGGCAATCACAGCATACAGAGAAAGGAATGCACAGAATAAGACGGCATGTCCCAGAGGAAAGGGATGGCTGGCTGGATCTCCATGCAGGTAGAAAGTGGTGTGGAGGCAGGACCCAGAGCGGAACTGTGACATCGCTAGGTGCAAAGGTCAGGTACAGGGCAACACAGAATCAGGCCCCTCGTGCCGTCATGTACACCAGTGCAAAGCGATGCCCCCTGAACACGGCCGCGGATGGCAGCCCTCGACCGCCCACTCTGCCCATGGTGCACATGACTTCACGAGACAGAGAGCAATGGAGGATAAGCCCAAAGGGAGAGACAGGCCCAAGTCCCCTCTCACTTCTATCAGCCTCATGCCCCTTGCTCCGGTGTGGTTACTCCTTCTGGATTTAACCCAGCAGAAGGGGGATCAGAATCTGGCCCTGTTTTTGGAAAGCTCTCTGTGGTCTTGAGGAAGGTTTCTGCTGCAGGGATTAATCATACTAATTATTGATTATAATTATTATGATGATCAGCAGAGTCCTGGCGCTGATGTGATGCACAGAGGAACTGACCACTGTCAATTGCACCCAGGGTGACGCAAATGTGAAACCCCAGTTGCCGTGGTTATAGGAGCATGGGTAAAAGCATCAGTAAGATCAGGGTGGTAGGAAGCGATCACCCCAAAAACCTTTCACTGGATCCAGTGATGGGCACCCTTGTTGATGTAAGGTACTTATATAGTTCCCCGTCAACACCATGTCTGTGTGCCTCACAGTTCAAAGGTGTGAAATCAATGGGAGTTGGTCTCCTAAATACCTCTGAGGATGCGGGTCTAAGTGACTTGCCCAAGGTTACACAGAACATCTGTAGCAGAGTAGGGAATTTACCCTGGGCCTTCCAAGTTAAGCCAGCAGTAGGCAATCCTGCCCCACAGGTGGAGCTGAACCTGTGATTGTAAAACATTCCCATGGACTGCAGCTGCGGGTGCTCAGTGCCTCTAAAAAGCAGGCCCCAGGTGTCTCAGATTGGGCACTCAAAATCAGTGAGCACTTGTAGGCCCTGCAATGTGGGCAGGTTTCTTTCCACCCTTCCAGCTCACTCACCCTTGCTCCCCAGTCCCACAGGGATTTTCCCCCAGCGGCTTGGATTTCTTCACTGCTCTTTACAGATCTGGCCACAACATACAGGAGTGGTGAAAATCACTGGAGGGGGAGACCCTGGGGATTGGATCCATTAGTCCCTTCCTAGCATAAATCCTCTTCACAAGGGCATCTGGCTAACACGGGTGGGTCTGAAGCCAGGGCCAAACCTCATGGCCTGGAAGGAAGAGTCTGCTCTTGGGACAGAGCCAGAGCAGGAAGGAGACTGGAGGGCCACCCCTGGCTGCCTGGGCTCTGCAGGAGGGCCAGGAAACTTGGTGATTTAAAGGACACACAGGCCTTGTCTGAAACCCTCTTTGGGCTTGGTAATGAGCTGCTGCCCCTAGGGCCCACACTCCTGACATAACCAGTGCACAGCTTCTGCTTGGGTGGGGACAAATGACTCTTTGTTCTAACTACGAGTTTAGGGTTAAAACACAGCTGTGATGGGCCCCCAGTCTGCTTTGGCTGTGCCCAGCACAGGCCCCTGGAGTCTGTGGCCAGCCAGGGATGGCTGCAGTTCCCAGAGGGTTGTAACAGCTCCGGGGAGCAGCTGTCCAGAATAGCCATAGAGCAGTAAACTCTGGCCACACCTTTTCCTTTTCCCAGCACGCCTGCTGCTGCCTTCCTCAGAAAAACCCCTTGTATCCCCTTCTGATACACTAGGGGCATTCCCCAGAGGGCAAATCCGCTGGCTTTGCAGATGCTGGCCCGGGGGCTTCAAGGAACCATGGGCTAGGACCCAAGACGTACGCAAGCAAGAGGCAGGTAGGCACTACCGGGGTTAAGGAACCATGCTACAGACTGCTGAAATCTGTGTTAGAAAACCTGGCAGCTTCTGGCAACGTGGGTCAAAGGTGGTGCCCTGCTGCCCTTGGTGTCGAACACCTCCCTTTGTGTTGAAAACGGTGGCCCAGCTGCGTGGAGGAGGCCAGCAGTGTTCAAGCCCCATCAAGGCAACCCCCTAGCCCCACCAGGGTGCCACTGAGCTCAGCTGATGGCCAGAGAAATACTCGATTTGGGCACCAGTTGAGGGGATAGCGGGGTAGGTGCAGCTGGGGCGGACGCAGCCCAGGAGGGTGATGTCTCGAGCGGCGTCTGGGCGAGCAGAGTTGCTACAAGCCGCCTGGCTCCCACACCAGACAGGGAAACCCATCCACATTGGAAAATGGCTGCCATGCTTGGGTGTAGCTAGCAGCCCAATGACGCAGGCAGAGCCGTGGGGAGCGGATGGGCCGGGTGAGATGGGGTGGTGTTGACAGATCCCCTTTGCTGAGCGCGCATAGATCCCTTAACCACGTCCCCTGTAGTTTTCATGACTGGATCTGAAGGCACCCGGTGGCCCACTCTGCAACACCCCCTGAGAGGAGCCCAGGCCTCTTGTGGCCTTGTGGGGCTCAGGTTGCAGCTCCCGCCTCACCTGCCAGGCGGGAATTTAATTACCAATTAAAGGGCCTTCCATCTGTCTGAGGCCTGCCTGAAAGCTCGCGCTCCCCTTTAATTACATTGCTGACAACAGTTTCACTCAATTAGCTGCTAAACACGGCAGAATGCAGGCAACCCGGGGCGCCCTCTCGGCTGGCCCATCTGGGTGTCCGGCTCCACCCCCTACCTCGGTCCATCCGTCTGTCCCTCGGCCTCGCAAAGTGTCCATCCATCTCCATCCCTGCACCACCTCGTCTGTATCCCCCTCTCTGCATCTGACCAGCCTACCTGCACGGTTTGTTTCCCCCCTTGGGCCTAACACGCTGTCTTGTCTTCTCCTTTCCTCCCTCGTTGCCTGTCCCAGCCCCACCCTGTCCATCTCCTCCCCCCACCCCATCATTCTGTCCACCCAATATCCCCCCCCCGGGCCCCATTCTGTCACCAGTGTTCCAGGCCTCAGAGCAATATTTTTATTAGGAGAAAAAAGAATGGATGAAGCAAAGCAGCCAGTTCCTAAGCCTCCTCCAGTGCCTTACAGTTAGGATGGCTCACTCTCCTCCCCTCCCCCCCATGCTTCTCCTTTCCCCAGACTTCAGACCCCCCCTCCTTTTTGTCCTGCCACTTCAGAGCCCCCTTGGTAACATTTATTCTGCCTTTGCTTTCTTATGTGTAGACAATACAGCTGCTTAAAGAGCTCTAAATCTTCCCGTTAAAACAATACTTAACTGTGCGACAGATGCCCCAGTGCACCTTGGGACGAATGTATTATAGACCCAGCTCTGCAAACAGTGCAAGGCAACTTTCCTTTGTTGAATGTCTGTCCTACCAAATCGACCCACCCATCCACCTCCAAATGTTTAGTCAATACAAAACAGCCAAGGGAGAATGATAAATACTGGGCTGAACCCTGGCTCTGCTCCTTCTGAGGATCTCAAAGCATTTGACTAGCACAAAGAGGGAAGATGACTATCCCAGGTCATGCAGCAGGTTAGTGTTAAAGCCAGCATTAGATCCTGCATCACATGATTGCCAGGCCTGTGTTCTAACCACTAGACCGGTGGTTTTCAATCTTTTTTCATTTGCAGACCCCTAAAAAAATTTCAAATGGAGGTGCGGACCCACTTTGGAAATCTTAGACATAGTCTGCAGAACCCAGGTTGAAAACCACTGCACTAGACAATGCTGCCTCTCCTCACAACAGCCCAGGGAGGAAGGTAAGTAACATGGAGAGATCACTTCATCTGCCTCTGAAATGCAGTCACGTCTGGGGTGGAATCTGGCAGCTGTTTCACAGCCACACTATAGTTTAGGGTAGGAGGTAGGGAAGGATACTGGCCCAGATTCCGTGCTGCATCTCTCAGGAATGTGGACTGGTTTTAAAACAGGGGTCTGAAAGCCAGGACTCCTGCTTCTGATACTGTATGACCTTGGGCAAGTAAGCTGACCTATCTGTGTCTCATGAAAGGCATATAACCTATGCTAATCCACCTACCAGAATAGGAAAATCTGAGTCAGGGACCCAGGCTCTAATTGTAGTAACAGAAAGCACACATTGATTCATAGATTCCAAGGCCAGAAGGGACCATTGTGATCCTCTCATCTGACCTCCTGTATAGCACAGGCCAGAGAAAGTCTCCAAAATAATTCCTGGAGCAGATCGTTTAGAAAACCATCCAATGTTCATTTAAAAAATTGTCCATCATGGAAGATCCATCACAACCCTTGGGAAATGGTTCCAAGGGTTAATTAACCTGTCAAAAATATACACCTTTTTTCCAGGTTGAATTTGTCTAGCTTCAACTTCCAGCCATTGGATTGTGTTAGACCTTTCTCCGTCCAAGTGAGATCTCGGGCTGGGTTCTGCAAGAGCCTAGCTCCCATCTAAGCAGCAAAATAAGAGTTAGACAGTCAAAAGATGGGTATCACAACAGCTGCCACCGGGTCTGCTGAAAATCTCAGCATTACCAGCCCATGCACTATTTGGGGTTTTCCTTAAAGCCCCAGCTCCCAGAGTCATGTGAACAAGGAAGAATTTCCGCTTTGGTTTAAAAGAAAAAAATAAGCATCTGGCGGTTACAGAGAACGGCTTGAGAATGTGAGCCAAGGCTGAAAAACCAAAGGGTAAATACAAAGAACCCAAAGATCTACTTTCATAGGTACGCAGGTGCCTAACTCCCATTGATTTCAAATGCCTAAATACCTCTAAGGATCGGGGCCAAAATTTATTATTATTTTTGTTTATAAATCTGGCTATTTATATGCCAGTTTCATGAGGGAGTTTGGGGGGCGGGGGAGTATTGGTCTGACAGGATTTTGGAACCCTAGTGGCTGGCAATGCCAAAATCTGGCCCTTATTTAGGTGGGAGCGGTCGGAGCTCTATTGACAATCCAGCCTCATTTGGGGGTGCTGAGCCCTTAAATTTCGAACACCTCAGGAATGTGGCGGAGGTGTCGTACTTTCCAAAGCAAATATTCAAAGCACCATATCAGGTTGAGACCGAACCCGTGATTAGTGTACTCTACACCTGCCTTTAACTATTGAAGACAGAGGTCCTGCCCCTGCCCCCAGGGCCGCCCAGAGGATTCAGGGGGCCTGGGGCAAAGCAATTTTGGGGGCCCCTTCCATAAAAAAAAGTTGCAATACTATAGAATACTATATTCTTGTGGGGGCCCCTGCAGGACCCAGGGCCTGGGGCAAATTGCCCCACTTCCCCCACCCCGGGTGGCCCTTCCCGAGTTGAAGTCAACGGCAAAACTCCTGGGGGAGCAGGTTCCATTCCTGAAATTGAACCAAAAAGCCGTGCCAGCTGTTGCATGTGGAGCCTCAGACACAAGGAAAAAATCAGGGAGAAAATAATCTCTTTGGTTTATAACAGTAATGGTGACCTCTAGGTCCTGGCATTTCCTGGCTGTTAATGATCTAGGAGCCTAAGGCCCTTAACCCAGGTGGCTGTTAACCGGCAGGAAATGCCCAACCTGGAGGTCTGTTGTTGCTTAATCCAGCACTCACTGCACAGCCTGGGCTATAGCCTTAGCATGGGCTGGCCCGCAGAGCCCAGTCTTCCCTTTACTGCTCTAGAAACACCCACCTCCCTCCCAAAAGCAAAGGCAAAAAGGACACAAAGCATTGTGGGAAAAGTCAAGGTGCATGCACTGTCTGAACCACAGCAGAATTCGCTGTCCTCCCGAAGGGGCTTTGCCTAGCAGCTGGGTAGCAAAAAACTTGTCCTAGAAAACAGGAGGCAAACCAGTAGCTGAAAGCTAAGACAGCCTACAAAAATCCAGCTAAGCCAGCTCAAGCCTTTGCCTGGTCATTTAAATATTGTTGGGAGGGGACTCCCCCAAGATCCTCAACTCTAGAGCCACCAGCTAACATCGTGTCATAATATAAAGCTCCCTCACCGTATTAGGGGTTCCAGATAGGGACATTCCTTGCCAGCCAGCACTAGAGTATGATAAAGTCCCTGCATCTATCCTGACTCAGAGCATTCCTTTCTAACTAACATTCCCTCCTAGCCATATTAGAAAAACACTCCGATCCCTGCTGCTTAATGCCAAGGTGCTCCTAACATTCTCCTTTTAAGGAAAGTCGCTCTGAAGAGCAACCTTATTTTCCCAGATTTCCATCTCTAAACACCTGGCTTTCAATCCTAAGGAGGTTGTTGTCAGCACTTTTGTTTACCTCCCCAAAACTCTGTTGTTGTTTTTTCCCCTGCGTGATTATCAAGTTCTGCCTAAGAGAAGCTCAGGGCTGGAATAGCAGGGGAGCTGTGAGTGGAGACCAAAAGGCGTATCGGCAGAGCTGTGTAGGGATCCTAGGGCTGGAACAGCCGGTGGTAAATCAGAGTTAAATTGTACTGGCAAAGATATACGTGTCTCCCTAAACTTGATTAGCTGAAAGTGATGTGGTTAGGTGTGTGGACGATGCTGAGTGTGGCCTGGTACTGGATCGGCAGCCAATGTGATAGGTGAGGACTGAGGAGATTTGGCAAAGCTGTGTAGGGAGAGCAGGACTTGAATACTGGGGGGTGCTGCATGACATGACTGAGGTGCATTGACAGCGCTGTGGAGGGTCCCAGGTCCTGAGACGCATTAGCAGCACTATATGAGGCATAGTTCCCCCACATAGAGATTTGATCCAGACAGTGAGCGTAAGAAAATAGATGACAAGCCATGGAACTGCTTCCAGAGAGTCAATGGGAGATTTGCCATTGACTTCAATGGGACCAGAAGCAGCCCCTCTCTGTGAGTTGGATAGGGAGGCTATACCTAGCAGTGAATAGGGTTAGTGGGTAGAGGCCACGTTTTATGGTCCATCCGTCAGTCCCAGCACGAGAGACAGTGTGAAGGATATGCAGTCTCTTGTTCTGTGCACATTGCCCTCAGACTGGGGTGGGGAGCATCCCGTGTATTTGGATTATCTTGGAGGTGCAACACGTCTGTCCATGCCCAGAAGCTATTAGTTGCTGGCAGACATTGCTGGTGCCCCCAACCTCACCAGCCTCTTCTTGTGTTCCTGCCCTTGTGCAAAGGGTGACCAGATGTCCTGATTTTATAGGGACAGTCCTGATTTTTGGGTCTTTTTCTTATATAGGCTCCTATTACCCCTCACCCCATCCTGATTTTTCACCCTTGCTCTCTGGTCACCCTACTTGTGCATGATGCTTCCTGATGGCCCCTGGACATGGTGCTCAGACGTGCTGTGCAGGGAGCAGTCGAGACAGAGTCTGGCAGAGCAGAGTGGTGCTTGAGCAGACTGTCAACTTTGACTCCTGGCTGGCAGAGCTCTGGTTCTCACTTTGCACAGAGGGGCATCACAGATATAAGCGGAGGCAGGAAGACTCATGATAAAATCCTACTAAGCAGGCCTCTCTGAATCCAGTCTCAGCAGCATCCTCCTCTCAGGGGGAGCAGTGCACGGGCTGTGGGGTCACAGCCGGACAGAGAAAGAATGGGATAGAAAGAGAGAAAGAAGGCTGAAAAAGAGGAGGAGGAGGAGACAGGAGGTATAGAAAGCAAGAATGAAAAAGAAGACTATAGCGAGGGAGAGAAAGGGATAGAGATAGAGAGAGAAGGAGAAGGAAGGGGGGTAAGGATGAGAGAGAAGCAAGACACTGATGCTCTGGGTGGGTGCTTTAGTAGAACATGAGTTTTTGCCAGTCTTGGATCTTGCATCTAAGATCGCCAAGCTAAGAACTCAATAAATACTCCGGCCCTGAGTGGCATTTCTTCTCAAACCAGCCCCCCTCCTCCCTGCCGGCTTCCCGAGACCCAAGCTGCCCCATGTGACTAGGTGTGCCATCCGATTTGGTGGGCAGTGTCTCTCGAGATCTAAAGCCATCTCCTGCCCCTGCTACCCCTCTTCTGGGAATCGTGCTCCCCCCCTGCACCCAGGTAGGCGGCAGGTAGAGAGGACGCTGCACAATCATGGCTCTTTAATTGTTTCTGCCCCGCTACCCCCCAGCAGCCCTCCACTAGCATCGCATCTTTCTCTCCCTTCCTCAAGCGCGTGGGGCTCTCGGAAGATGCTCCGGATAAGCAGCCGGTCCCCGCGCCGGCCAATCATTGTCTGAACTATCAATCAAGGGTGACAGCCTCGGAAAACATGAAAAAGCGCCCAGCTCCCATTAACAGCCCCAGCGCTTTGCAGCTCCCCCCACCCCCACTCCGCCCTCTTTCCCCCCCCCTCCTTCTATCCCGGAGACAAAAACAGACTGACAAGATGGGGGCTGGGGCATCAATCAAAGCGGCCGGCAGAACAACCTCTCCCTGGCACTAATAAATACCTTCCCCGCCCCTCATTGGACACTCGGCCTAATTTGTCCCCCCGCCTTCCTTTCTTTTTTTAACGGCGAAACGCCGCCTGTTTCCCCCCCCCCAATTCCCAGCAGCCCTTGGGAAAGCAGATGTTAGGCTGCGGAAATGGAGCTAGGCCGAGGCTCAAGTGGCCCAGTAGGCCTCGGTTGCCATGACGACTGCCTAGACCTCCTGCTGTCGATGCTCTGCCTTGTCTCGCTGGCTCAGTGATTATCTCCATCTCCGCAGCCCTCGCCATACGGCCCGGGCTAGAATCAAATCCCCTTGCCCCCCCACGACTCCCCCGTCCCGGGAATCCCCCAGGATAGCCCCCCCACATGCACGCACACACAGAGCGGGCGTTCATATGGAGGCAGCTTTTATTGCCCCTCCGAGGCCTGGCTCTGTCATTGGGTGGGAGATGAAAGGGTGAGGCTGGAAAATAGGCTGGAGAGAAAAATGAAGGGCCACTGGGACTGGTGGGGATTGGAGGGTACGAATATTTGGGCTGTGGTGGCATCTCGGCTCCCCCTGCCCTGTCCCTGCCTGCCCATGTGTATTTTCCACCAGGGATCGATTAACCCAGGGACACGGGCAACGAGGTCTGGCCAGGAACTGTGAGATCTGAGAGCCAGATCAGTGCATGCAGCTGCTGGGATCGCGTTGTAATTTACCACCCCCGTTCCCTGTCTCCCCTTTTCTTTGGTTCCGGTTCACCGGTACAGAGACTGAGCAGGCAGGCAGCGTGCCTTCCTGATCTCTAGGTTGCCCTAACTTGTGCCAAACTACACACCACTCCCGCGGGCCCTTGTGGCAGCTGGGAATAGCCAGGCCATAGGAAGACCCTGGGCATGGCCCCACACTGCCTCTATATTGGGGAATCCTGTGAGGAATGGCATAGGGTCAGCCTGCTATGGAGGTTCCCTACCTTGCAGGTATTCCCTGGGAGGATGGATGGTGCTGGGCAGGGATGGATCCCCCATTCCTCTCTGACTCTATTTCAGATACACCCCATCACTATTGTGTTTAGATTTGAAGCTCTTGAGGGCAGGGACTCTCTCTTCCTATAAGTTTGTACTGCGGCTAGCACAACAGGGACCTGATCCCCTGGGGGCGCTGGGGGCTATTGGTATATAATCCTAACAACCGTAATATCTGAACGGTTTATCTTGAGACAAAAGGGAAAGGAGGTTCAGGAGGTGGAAGATAAGAATCCAGCTGGGTATTGAGGGTTGCTAGCTAAGAAGGATTGTCTGTGCCAGGGAAGGGGATGTGCTTATTGGGGCTATGGTCTGTGGTGTATGTGGGTAAACAATGCCTGATTGGGTCCACATTGTTGGCTCTAGGCCCCATTATTTATTTATTTCCATTTCTGTAGTGCCTACCGGTCCTAATTACAGACCAAGACTCCTTGGTGCTAGGTGCTGTACAAATACAGAACAAAACGTCCCAAAGAGCTTACCGTCTAAGACAAGAGTCACCAGATGGATACAGGCAAATCGATGGGAAAGGAAACAATCAGACAGTATTTGTCAGCATGTAAGGTAGTGGTATCACTGCACCAGCAGCCTTTTCCCCCACAAAATCCAATACTGCCCTACCCCAAATGTTCAAAAATCATACGTTGGACACCCCCTGCCCCGCGAAGTCATGAGGTTTAAAACAAAATGAAACAAAAATTCCCTTCTGGTTTCTGAGCCTTTCGGATGACACTCCAGGCAAGTGGTCAAGCTTTTCTCTGCAACCACAAGGGCTAGAAACTTGCTTGTTAGTTTTCAATGAAAGCTGAGATTCTCTCAGAATCACTTGGCTCCAGGAGCTGGGGCTTTATGTAAAACATCAACTATTGCATGACTCAGCTCTGGTTCCACAGAAATCCCGCAATCATGAGGCACAGGAAGGAGCATTATCCAAGTGCTAATAGCAAGACCAGCCTTGCTACAAACCATCTGACTTTGTGTGAAACAGGGGAGAGTAGCAGGAAAATAAGAACATGGGAAAGGAAATGGGTAGAAGGTGCCATGTGGAAGGTACCAGGTTCACAGTTCTGAGACCAAACATTCCTCTTTATCTCCAGAACAGGTGCAGCACAGACAGCTTCAGGGAACTCTCCCCTCTACCCTACCCATGTGCCTCAACCTGGAGGGACTATCCCCAGAGGTAAGAGTGGAGGTGGCCCATTTGATCCTTAGCCGGCCACTGGGACTATCACTTCATTCTTGAGCTGCCCAGCAGAGGGTGTTCCTTTGACATATAGACCAGTTGCCATAATTTGGCTAGGAGGGGAGCTCTGTTCTCTGCCTTCATGCCCTCTGCTCTCTCATTTCCCCTCCCCAGTCCTTCAGTGCACACCTTGCATGCAGCTAGCTGAAATCCAGAGCCGCCTCTGCTTTCCCAAGGAGCTGAGCCAGAATCCTGGCCACATGGGCACCTTTCCAAGATCCCTCTCCCCAGTGTCATCGTAATGTCCCATCATCTATGATGCACTCAGTGGCCGCCCCCCTTGGAAGCGGTGTCTTTTGTCAGGCTCCTCCGAGTCGATTGTCTGTAGCTCTGTCTTTGTCAGTGTGTCTGTCAGAGGTGAGCCACTGATTGGGAGGTCAGGGTAGGGAGTAAAGTGAGTCACTGAGGAGGGGGCGGGGAGGATATGCTACAGGCAGTGAAAAGAGTGGGCAATGCAGCCATTGTTCCCGGCTTCCCTCTCCACGGCTCCTCTGCCTCCGTCAGAACCCTCTTTGTTCATGACAGGAGGGTTAAAGCAGGGGCTGCATTGACAGCGCTGGAGAATGAAGCAGCCTGAGGGGAGGCAGCCAACGACAGGGCAAGCTTCACCCACCCTGCCCAACCTAGGTGCAGTTATTTCCTTTTCATCTCCACTAGTGGCCCCCTCATCCCGGAACATGGATACAGTGCTCCCTAGATTCAGTGTCCCTTCTTTTGCTGCAGCCAGCTCTCAGATCCATTCCCCACCTCCTACCCTGTTTGGGAGCCGCTGTAGGTATCACACAAGGGCCTCAGGGCCAGAAGCCAACCCCAGGGCTAGTCCTCTTCAGACACCAGTCCTGCTGCTTCCAGACTCGCCCTCTCTCCACTGCTGCGACCCAGTGCTGTTAGTTGGAAATGCTCTTCGAAGCCACTGGTACCCACTTTGCAGCTGCCTAGTATACTGGGTGTGGGGGACACACCACACTTCAGAATAATCAGGGCATAGGCACAACCCAGCCATGCCCCTAGCCTGCCCCCCGTGCCACCTGATGCCTGTTGTGCTGGGCCTCCACACCAGGCAGAGGGGCTCCCTGCCTTGGGTGTATTTCGGGTGGGAGCAGAAGGGGAGAGGACCTTTTGCACGAACTTAGACAGGGTCACAGGGCAACAAAAACTCTGGCTGCATAAGCCTATGAGGTTGGCTGGAGTAAGCCCATGGGGCTGGGGAAGAAGGATGGTCCAGGGATTATACCACTAGGCAACTAGGGTTTGATTCTCTGCTGTGCCACAGATTTCCTGTGTGACATGGGCAAGTCACTCAGTACCTGAGCTGTACCACGGGGGTAACACCCCTGCCCTACCTCAGGGGATAAATACATTATAGACAGCGAGGTGCTCAGACAGTCTGGTGACGGGGGCTGCAGACATACATAGACACAGTGTAAAACAAGGAGGGGGACTTGGAACCGACTCCTGCAGTGAACGTGGTGCTGGAGCAAAATGGAGTTGTGTTTCCCTAGCCAGCACAGCTAGATTCCCGTGTGTTCCCCCGCCCTGTCCCCTCAGGGGACGCCCTGACAGGGTTCCGTTCTTGGCCTTTGGTTGCAGGCATTTCAGGGGGCAGAGCAGGCAGCAGCAGCTGGGAGGCGGTTTCTTTAGCTTCCCTCCGGGTCTTTGCTTTCTTGTACTGTCCTTTTCCCTGGCCTGCTTCTCCTCGTTGAGACAGAGAGGTCACGGGAGATGCGCATCTTTCCAATGGCTGCAGTTGTGGTACCCAGAGGGTGCCCCAGCCTCCCGCCTGGGTCTCACACAGGGCCTGCCTCTGCATGTGTAAGAAAAGCCCCGAGTCATGAAACACAGAGGCAGCAAAGCCCGGGGCTTGCACTGGAAGGACCAGTCCTGTGGCAACCAGGGGCTTTCCCCTCGCGCTCCTGGGAGCTGGCAGCTGGGGGTGCTGAAATGCTGCCGAGTCTCTTCTCCTCCCTTGCACTGGTTTTCTACCTGACGCAGACTGGACTAGGAGCAGTTCTCAAGTATGGCTTAATGCATTCAGCATGGTGAGACTAGGGTGACCAGATGTCCCAATTTTACAGGGACAGTCCCGATTTTTGGGTCTTTTTCTTATATAAGCTCCTATTTACACCTCGTTCCCCCCACCACCACCACCACTCCCTGTCCCGATTTTTCACATTTGCTGTCTGGTCACCTTAGGTGAGACTGAGTGTTGGCTGTAAGGCCCAGAACTGCTGGGGAGCTGGTTCTGTGCAAATGGATTCCACCATGTACTGTTCATATGACTTCCCTTCACTCTGAAGCCTGCGGCTGGCATACTGTGGGCCCTCCGTATCTGTGTGTGGTTCTCTCTGGGGCTCTGTGGGTCCTTGCAGAGCCTCTGATTGATCCTGCATTGCCATCTGCTGGGGACACATGGATCCTTCCTCTGCCCCACGGCTCTGGTTTCTGTTGTGAAAGGGGAGGTAGGAGTTTCTCCAGTGGATGTCATTGTGCTACTCCCTCCCACCCCACATACTCTGCCCCTGTTGATGGATTCAAGGGGGCTAAGTTGGGGGTGGCAGCATGAAGTAATCCAGTAAGACCAGCCCCATCACAAAGTGGGGCAGAGGGGAGGGGAGGAAAGTGGAGAGACAGCTCCTCTCAGTGTGGGCCAGAGGGGGCTCTGGAGGGGTAGGTACACAGACAGCCTCGCCTGGTGTGGGGTGAAGAGGGCTTAGAGATGCATGGGGGGGGAGTACAGAGACAGACCCTCCTGGTGTAGGGCAGAGGGGGCTCGGGGATGTGTGGGGAGGTACCCAGACAGCCCCTCCTGGTGTGGGGCAGAGGTAAGGACAATGTGGCTCTCTTTGGTTGGTACTGGGAAGGTGAATGGGCTCAGGGAAAGTCACCTCATCCCCAGCAGTCAGAGCCCAGCCAGGGAGATGGGGTGAGGGCAGAAAGGGGGCTGAGTGCAGCCTGATTAGACCACTGGGCTCCCTCTAGCTTGAGACTAAGGCGTCCTCCGAAGGGGCGGGGTCTAGGCAGCCAGTGATGCCACCTAGGTCCCAGCCAGTCACGGGCAAAAGCCGTTCATCAATGTCTGGCCAGGGGCCAATCAGGCGAGGGCTGCCTTGCTGCCCCACAGCCAATGGCAAGAAGGCCTGATTTCCTGGCAAGTGGCTATAAAAGTAGGGCACGTGGGGGAAGCTGGGAGTCAGGACTGGTCCTTCTGGCCTGGAGACTGGGCTGGACCAGGCCAGGCAGAGAGGAAGAGGTGGGTGGATGTAAGGCTGGCCTGGCCTGGGTGCCCCACAGGCACGGCAAGAGAGTGACCTGTCAAGACTGGGGTGCCACACACATTTTGATAGTAACTTGAGGCACAGACACACACACACACACTGATCTCCCCCACCCCACACTGCCAGGACCAGAGCTCCCAGGTGCTGCAGTGGATTACCAGTCCCCCAGTGCCAGCCTGTGCACCCCTCTGAAACCCAGCACCTCCTTGTGGAACCTCAAAACTTGCATCCCCCTACACCTCCAACTCCATCAGGATGGTGCTGGGACTCAAAGGTGCAAAGTGGAGCACTGGGGTTCAGGGGAGCTGTGCTGTAAAAGAGTTTGTGGGGCATAGTGCGGCCCTGGAGTTCAGGTGTGTGTGCAGGGTGGCACCGGGGGACCAGTGTGGTGCAAGGTGGCATCGAGATTTGGGGGGAGGCAGGGTGGTAGCAGAGTTTGAGAGGCTAGAATAGCGCTGGGATTCAGGGAGGAGTTTGGGGATGCAGGGTGGCTATTGGCGTTCAGGGAGCAGAACGATGCTGGGATTCAGGGAGGGGCGGCAGGGCCATCCCATGCTACCCTGCCTCTTCCCTGAACCTCAAGGCCCCACCCAAGCCGCAGTGCTGCCCTACACTCACTGAACCCCAGCACTGCCCCACCCTTGCACCCCAAACCCTGGTGCTGGACTGTGTCCCCTGCACACTCTTACAGTGCAGCTGCTCTGAACCCTGGTACCACGCTTTGCACCCCCACGCCACCTTGCGTCCCGCACCAGACCTGTGCACTTTCCCCCAGGGCCTCCCAGCTTCCTTTAAACTTGGGGAGCAGCAGTGTTGGGGTCTAGTGTGAGCCCAGCAGGGGAGGCTTTGGGGAGGAGTGAGACATAGGGGAGCCCCAAAGAAAAGAGCACGAGACAATGAGATGGGTGAGGGTGGGAGGCAGAAGAATGGATTCTTGGCCCACCGACCCTCCCCTGCTGAGGCTGTTCCGCTGAGCAGCAGCTGCTAGGCACAGCTCGTACGTGGGTGGGTGAGGAGCAATTTGTGCCTTTGGTACCCATGCACTGCCCCTTGCGCTCTGTCTCCAAGCTGGGACAAGCCAGCCACATGCCAACAGCTAATGAAGCTGTCTGGGGAGACTGGTGCCAGCAGGAACAGGGCTTGGCTGGCAGCCAGGCCGAGTGACTGGAGCTCGCCAATCCGGCTCCATGGAGAACAGTGAGGCAGTGGGAACAGGAGCTCGAGGCCCTTCAGTCACAGCCTGGAGGCAAAAGCAGGGACACTCCCATTCCTCTTCCAGTCACCCCACTGGTCTTTCCAGCCCACCTCACCTCACTTCTCCCCTCAGATACTGCAAGAGGCGTCTCCTCTGCAGCTCCTGCTGTCAGGAGCAGCCCTCCCTGTGTCTCCACCCCATTTCTATCCCCAGCTCTTTTCTCCCTGGCCCTGTGCCCCTTCTCTCAAACTTGTCTCGCCTCTGATTTAACAGAACCACGTATGTTTCAAGGCGTCTTCCATCCTGAATGCCTTCAGAGCTACGAACAGCCAGTTCTGGGATGGGGCTATGTGACAATCAGGATCCAGACACCCCAAGGGAAGAACACGGGTTCTGGAAACTAACTTCAGGTACCCATCCATTGTCCAGCCAGGGAAAGACACCGGTAGACCATTAGAGATACTGGGAAAACATGGAAACAACTTGAAACTGAAAAGAAAACCCTGGTCTTGGAAAACTAAGGCCTGGTCTACACCAGAAAATTCGGTCAGTATAACTACCTCACTCAGGAGTGTGAAAAATCCACACCCCCAAGTGGCAAAGTTAAGCCAACCCAAGTCCCTGTGCAGACATCGCTAGGTCAATGGAAGAATTCTTCTAGTTACTGCCTCCTGGGGAGGTGGATTATCTATCCTAATGGGAGCATTTCAAGTGTAGACAAGCCCAGCTGCCAGAGAGGCAGGACTTTCCCCCACCATGAATCACCATCGTCTGAGTGAAAGGAAAAGAATGGCAAAGTGTTAAAAGAGAGGGGGCAGCCTCTGGGCAGGGCGCTGTTTGTGAAACGCTGGTGCCCTCTATGATGGGTACACTGGGAAACTGTCCAGAGGCAATAAATGTCTCATATTAGAAAAGGGAATTTAGCTAGTAGAGAAGTGGAAAGCCTAAAGTTGCGTCCGTATGTGTATTTTCTGCGTGGTCGTGTCTGTGTTAGCTCTCCCTCACTCCCTCAGCTTTGAGTCTGCGGTTGTTCTATTCATTATACCTTCTGTTAATTTTTACCCCCAGGTCTCTGCTGTGCAAACAGTGCGGCTTGTGTGTGCCAAACTGAGCTGATGAACCAGAGGGGGAAAGTCTGCGTGTCTGGTAGTTGAGAACTCGGGGAGATGATTCGGGGAGACTTGCGACTGGAAGGGTTACCCTGAAAGGAGTAACTAGGTTAGTGGAAGCCAAGGTGAGACCTTTATGCTTGTGGGCTGGCTACTGGTGTCAGGGCCCTGATCCAAAGCAGCGTCATATTAAGATACCCAAAATAACAGGGCAGGCGGAGACAGAACCCTTAATGCTCTGAGTGATCCCCAAAACATCCAGCATGCAGCCCCACTGCCACTGGGGCAGACCCTTCCCTCCTCTTCTGTAAAACTGCCCTGCACCTTTAATGACGGTGCAAAGCAATGTCCTTAGAAGGGTCCTGCTGGATTTTGAATTTGTGGTTCCAGAGACCCTGCACTCCCTAACCCTGACTCCAGCCCCTTAAGCCACTGGGCATGGAGTTTATACCAGCTGTCCAATGCCTCGTACAGGGTACGGCTTGCATGGCAGATGCTTTGAGGGGCAGAGCCATCTTGTCAGGGGCAGTCGCTGGCATCTTTGGCACGGTAGAGGCAGCTGGAAGTGGGATCCAAGGAAAGGGAGAAGGAAGGAAAGGACAAGAGGTGAAAGAAAGGATGGCTGGCTGGCTGGCTGCAGAAGAGGCAGGAGGGAGGGAAGATTTTTTCCTTGCTCCGGCAGGAGCAGGGACCAGAGGGAATCTCCCAAGAAGGTCACAGCCCCAGGAGGACAATGCTGTGGGGAACCACAACTACTGGTAAAGAGGAGGAATGGAGAGGATAGTCCCCCGCCCCTCCAGCCCTCACCCAGCAGAGGCCCCGAGGAGCACCATCTGTACCCCAAGCCCCCTAGCCCTGCCTTGGAGGGGGCTCCCGAAGCATGGGGTCCCAGTGAGCGCTGACCCTGCTGATGAGAATGCTGGTGTGAGCTAGGAAAAGGGTCTGCTCCAGCCACTGTGGGGACCAGCTGGTCAGAGAGCCCCCAGCCCCCAGCAGGGTCCAGCCAGACACACTTTTACAGGAGGCTCATCAAAGTATTTTTAAACTATCCCTCTACACCCCCACCCCACCGGCACAGGGAGGGGTGCGCTGGATTGTTATAGTAGGGCTACTCCCAGGTACTGGTTTGTTATTGTAGGGTTGCTGATGAGTGCTGGGTGTACTGGGCCTCCCCCCCAAGTCTGGGCCGTGTGCACTGGTTTGTTAGTGTAGGGTCACCCCCGAGGCTGGTCTGTGTGCACTGGTTTGTTATTGTAGGGTCACCCCCCAGGCTGGTCTGTGTGCACTGGTTTGTTAGTGTAGGGTCACCCCCCAGGCTGGTCTGTGTGCACTGGCCCCAGGCTGGTCTGTGTGCACTGGTTTGTTATTCTAGGGTCACCCCCGAGGCTGGTCTGTGTGCACTGGTTTGTTATTGTAGGGTCACCCCCCCAGGCTGGTCTGTGTGCACTGGTTTGTTAGTGTGGGGTCACCCCCAGGCTGGTCTGTGTGCACTGGTTTGTTATTATAGGGTCACCCCCCAGGCTGGCCGTGTGCACTGGTTTGTTAGTGTAGGGTCACCCCCCAGGCTGGTCTGTGTGCACTGGTTTGTTAGTGTAGGGTCACCCCCGAGGCTGGTCTGTGTGCACTGGTTTGTTATTGTAGGGTCTCCCCCAAGTCTGGGCCGTGTGCACTGGTTTGTTAGTGTAGGGTCACCCCCCAGGCTGGTCTGTGTGCACTGGTTTGTTAGTGTAGGGTTGCTTGTGAAAGTTGGGCCACTGACATTTTCTGGGGAAATTAAAGACACTCTCCCCCCGGCCCAGTCTGCAGGATGCACAGGCCAGCAGTTGGGGGGTAGGGTGCGGAGCATCTGTGTGAGGCGCCAAGACCCTCAGGTCTCCTTCTCACACCTGGGAAAGTGGAGTGAATGGCAGGTGCTGGGGGGAGGGGGAGGCTGAAAGGATGCAGTGGGGCTGGGGCCTGAGGAGCAGGAGGTTAAGCCCTCTGGCCTAGGAGGGGCTGGAGACAAGGGGGTGCAGGACTTCGGGGCAGGAGGAGAGAGCCTGGCAGGTTGGGCGTGGGCAAAGAGACTGGCTAAAGGGACCTGTGAGGCTGAAGGGGGTATGGGGCAAAGGGTGAAGTTGGGGGGCCTGGGGTGGGGGGGACTATGGGGAAATGGGTGAAGTTGGGGGGCGGGGGGTAGGGATGGAGACTGGGAGCGCTCGAGGCGCTAAAGATCGGTGTCCGCCATCCCAGTGTCCGCCAGCAGGTGGCGCTGCAGGATCACGAATGGGGAGCCGCAGGGGGCGGGGCTAATCGGGGCTGTGGGAGGAGTCTCGAGTGGCTAGGGGCGGGGTTATGAAAACGCTCTGTCTCACGCGGGGGGAGCGAGGAACAAGAGACAGTCCCAAGCCGAGGCGTTAGGGACCGTCACAAAAGGAGGAGAAATCAAGCCGTGATTAGAGCGAACCCTGGCTTTACCTGGAGCTCTTTGGAGGAGCCCAGGCCACGTGCATGAGGTTCCCAAGAGGTGAGGAGCCAGGTCTGAATCTCCTGGAGGCCACCCCAAACAGAGCGACTTTCTTGGCGCTAGGGTGAGTAGACGTCCAACTAGTAGAGGCTTTGTCTTATATAGGACTCTATTACCCCTCCTTCCTGTCCCACTTTTTCACACTTGCCGTCTGGTCACCCTGCTTGGAACCCTGCCCTGGCCATGTGGCTGTGCTGCATTAACCCATTCTGTCATCCTAGATCCACTCCAGACATGTTTCCTGCCCCCCTGCTAAAGAGCAAGATGTGAAAAGACAGTCCCCCATACACTTTAGGTTGACCAGATGTCCCGTTCTATAGGGACAGTCCCGTTTTTTGGGACTTTTTCTTATATAGGCGCCTATTACCTCCCCACCCCCGTCCTGGTTTTGCACAGTTGCTATCTTGTCACCCTAGAACACTTACACATTTGATCCACGTCGCTTCTAGCGGCTCCTAATGAAAAATCACCAGCCGTTCCCTTCTCTCAGAGAGACGCCTGGCCATACAGTGCTGTGAGGACACACGCAGCAGCCATGCGGGCTGAAGGCAGACCCGGGCCATTTTTCATGTACACTAGGCCATGAAATAAATCTGCTGTCCCGAAGTAAAATAAATATTTCAGCCCCCTCAAAGCCATGGTACGAAGCCGCAGGGTGCAGAAGTTCACTGCAAAGATAACAAATGCAGGCTCCCCGGGAGCGCTGCTGCCACCGAAGGAAAAACATTTAACAAAAATAGACACATCCCAGGCTGACGCTGTGCTTGTGTCCGGAGTGATTTTAATGGATGAGTTATAAACCCCTCAAAAAAATCAAGCCCTGTAATGGAAAAAGTGACAGTCTTAATTCTGCATGGCACAGTAATAGGAGCACGCCGGCACCCACATGCATTCCAGACAGGAGAGACCAATAGGGGAAAATGACCCATGTGCTATAAAACTTTATTTGTTGAGCATAAAAGAAGCTGGGCATGCCCAGTTTACAGAAATGGATTGAAATGTACCAAGCCCTCGATGAAGTATCACACAGCTAGCCAATTCCCCTTCATTTGGTTTTCATTTTTTTTTCTTATTATTGATAATCTGGGGTGTTAAAGGGAAGGAAATGATTGTTCTGAAAATAAGATTTTTACCGTAGCTGGGTCCTTCAGTGATGTTTGAGCTGACAGCTATTTGCAGCAGGATTGTTTTTACAAAATTAACGACAGCCAAAGCTACGTGAGGGAGGCAGTGCTGCCTAGTGGCTGGAGTGCTAGATTGGGACTCGGGAGACCTGGGTTCTATTCCTAGCTCTGCCACTGGCCTACTAGATGACCTTGGGCAAGTCACTGCCCCGCTCGGTGCCTCAGTTTCCCCATCTGTATGACCTAACCTCCTTTGTAAAGTGCTTTGAGATCTACTGATGAAAAGCACCTTGTAAGAGCTTGGGGGGTTATTAGTGGTCGTCATTGGGATGTTTTGAATCTTACTCTGACAGGGTGACAATGATTCCTGTACACTCATCCCCACCCTGCATGTGGGAGGAGTGACAGTGGCACTTACTTCACGCCGACCCTCTGCACAGGCATGGCCATCCCCAAAAGGGATCGAAGCGCCGGTTCCCTTGGGAGACAGTGGAAGAGATTTTGGAAGTGGCTGAGATATTCCAAAGAGCCTAGGGCCACCTGGATGACCAAGCCCCATTTGTTTGAATGAGAAAAGGGCATGCAAATCCCTTCCTATGGTTCTGAAAGCCTCAGGCTGTGTCTATAGGGCCCGACCCTCACTGAGGAGCAAGCAAGCATCGGCTGGCTGCTTTGATCAAGTGTGCAGGCACTAGTGACAGCCCTGCAAAAGAAGGAGCCAGCTCTTTACTGGTGAAACTGAAGATTCAACTAGGGTTATGTTCTGGCTCTGCTAGTACCAAACAAATTCCAATTGACTCTTGTGCAGCGCTTGAGGTGGTGCAACTACAAATGATCAATCCGCCTATTAATTCCTTAAATAACTGTAATAACGCTGAGGAGTTCTGGAGTTCTTTATGGATCTTGGGTCAGGTTCTGCTCAGTTACACCATTGTCAATCTGAAATAACCCCATCGACGTCACTCCTCATTTACACTGGTTTAAGGAGCAGAATTTGGTCTGTTAACCAGTTAATTCTCCCAACCCCCACCCTCCCCTTTAGCATGCAGAGAGTTTCATGGTACCAAGACCGGGTTTAAACCCGTGTCCGTGGAAGGCTGGCGTTCCCCCAGGAGGCGCGGCCAATGTCAGCCATCTTGCATCCTACCCAAAAGCTTTTATCAGACTTTTCATGCCAATTTGCAAACGGCTAATCGAATAAGGCGAGGAATCATTTGCCGTCGCAGTTCAGACCCATCCAATTGGGAGGATCCAGGCGCTCTCCTCTGGGACGTTCACTTTAATAAGGACCATTTAATTTGCTCTTTGGCAGATTGCAGAACCTATTAAGGAAGTGGGGGGAGGGAAAGGAGAAGAAAAACAGAGAGACATTAAGCCCCACAGCCTCGGGGATTCTGCAAACGGATTACGACTCCATATGAACTCAGCGGGACTCCTTCACGGGCACCAAGAGACCCATTTAGTGCCAACATAAACCTGCCCCATTCAAGAGAGGGAGATTTCTGATGTCTCCATGAGGCAAGCAGGGTGGTTTGCATCCTGATTTCCCACAAACAGCCACTAGGTGGCAGATGTGCCTCTTCGAGGAGTGGCCCCTGTGTAGCAAGGGGGTGAATTCGCTCCTTTTGCCTGTTTATCTCTACAGTTCCCCCCATCCCTGGAAGGAAACAGGGACTGAATTCCCAGAGACCCGACAGCCATAGATTCCCCTTGTCCTCGAAAGCCCTCCAGGCTCAGGTGCCCAGGACGATGCAGCAGTTTTGCAATGCCCTGGGGGAAGGCACTTCTCTCATCTCGCCAGGTCTCAGTGACCCTCCCTCCAGCTGAAGAGGGCTCTACCCGAGCCAGCAAACTCCATTCCAGGAATAAGTCCGGGAACCCCATTTTAGCCTCAGTCGGCATCCTGGACACTAAGAACCAATCAGCAGGTGCTACCCCACCACCAGAGTTTGCTGGGGCTAGAGTTCGATACTAAAAAGAACCCCCAGTTTGAACATCCTCGGATCCAGGAGGCCTTCACATTGGGCTCTAAAAAAAACAGGAGTACTTGTGGCATATCGCAGCTCAGGGGAAATGCTGGCTGGAACTGATGTTTAAAACCCGGCCTCGCACCTGTCCACCAAATACAGTTCCTGATCCAACGTAGAGGGTAGATTTTTCCAAGGAGCAAAGCCATCAGTGCTGATGGGAACTGGCTTTAGACCTGTCCACCTGACCGGGCACTCCAAGCTGTGATCACCCTGGATACACATGCCAATTACATACCACAGAGTGCGTTTAGCAGCCAGCAAAGGGAATCCGGTGGTTGGGACCATTACAACAGGTGACCACGGACTGTCAAAGAACCTCTCTAGTCATGGCTTAATGTCATTTTTAGCCACCCTGCCCTCAATCTCAAATTGGCTTTTCCATCCAGCCGTCCTGACCACCCGGTGATTTGCACAGCTGGGCACGTGGAAACACGCTAAGCTCCCTGGAGCAAGGGGAATGAGTACAGAAGAGAGGCGATTCCCTACGAGTGGTATGATGCCAGCCATGCACAGAGGTGAGCGGGCACAGCAGGTGGCCGCACGCACTGGCTGCACTGTGTATACAGAGCAGACACCAGGGCAAGGAGGTGTTTTCCAGCTGGGTCTTTGGAGGGGAGGGAAGGAAGGGGTTAAGGGAAGTGACTTGGGTGCTGCAGCCACAGGCAACAGAGGCATGTGCAGAGATGGGCCCAGCTGTGGGAGTCACTTACTCTGCCCGGTGTGAGAAGGTGGTTAGTGCTGGGTTAGACACGGACAGCCACAGGGCTCATGCTGACAGGATTAGTCTAGACAGAAAGACCTGCAAGAAGAGAGCGCGTGAGGGGTATTGCAAGGTTCCTGCTGATACTCCCCGGTAGACCCTGCCTTTCCAGCAGCCTGGAGAACCCCCCCCCCCCCAGCATGTGATGTAAGGAGCCTGCCCAGAGAGGAACACCCTGTTTCCAAGCCACCCACTCACTTTCACCATCCTGAGTGGCTATTTGAGGAACCAGGTGGAGCTGGGGGCTTGGTCTGACGACTCACAAACCTGCTGTGGGCGCTCAGGCGCGTTGTTACAAGGCTGGACCCAGCAGAGCAAAGCCTGCTAGTGGCATGTGAGTTCCAGGCATAGCACGTTTCTAGTCCGATGTTTTCCCGACCTCCTGTCCCCACTCCCGCAAAATGTTGCCTACTGGTGACAGCGGGGGAATTGGGAGTCAGGACGCCTGGGTTCTGTTCTTGGCTCAGGAAGGGGAGTGTGGTCTGGTGATTGGGAGTCAGGACTCTGGGGTTCTAGTCTAGAGGGAGGTGGGTGTCGGCTGGGGGGGTTAGAGCAGAAGATTTTAAATCAGGACTGGTGAGTTCTCCCTCCTGCGTTTGAAACGCTGTGTGAACTTGGCTAATTCACTTCACCTCTCTGTGCCACAAGGTCTTTAAATGGGGATAAAGATACACATCACGGGGGGCTCGGAAGCTTCCTTGGCCACGGAAAGGGATATCGACACGGACATTGCTCTGAGTGGTAGCTGGTGATTTAAAGGCTGACAGTGTTGGCAGGTGCTGTACTGATGCTACAGGTGCAAGGGGAGGGGGGATTCCGACAAACCCCTCCGTGCAGACAGCCCCAAGGGGTAGAAGCGCCCCTCCAAGGGTCTGGGTGCCCCCAGGGACTGGGACTATAGAATACCCACTATGCTTCCTTGTGTGACACAGCCTTGCCCGGGTGCTCCTGGCTAGCCCAGTGTGCCCCGGAGCTGATCCCTGCAGCGCACGGTGTTTGTCTCCTCCACGCTGGTGCCCCAGGGGCAGGTCACTTTTCACCAGGCCTCCTCCACCGCCCAGGTGCTGCCCTCCCACGCCAGCCCGCAGAGAAGAAAGGGGAGTCCTGGGACTCTTACCTGGGCAACGCTTTGCTCAGACAGAGGGCTGTCGTCCACCTAAAGGAAAGAAAAGGACAGGGAGGCTTAAGGAGGGAGATGGCTGGGGGAAGGGGATGGGAGCGAGGTGATGGATCAGACAGGGGGGCGCAGATCAGAGGGGCTTGGATAATTTATAGTGTGTTCATGGTGCAGGTGATGATGGCCAGGAGACAGAAACCAACCTGCGGCTTCCCAGGCTGCGCCTTTCTGAGCTGCAGCCACTTGGCTTGGCTTGGCGGGAGGTGCAGGCTGGCAGCGAGGGCGGAAGCGTGGCTGGCCGTTCTGTGTAGGTGCAGCTTGGGGCTGGGCTGTGTGCGTTGGCGGGGAGATCACACAGGCTGGAGGGCAAGCTCCCCTCCACTAGATGTGATGGAGAAGCCCACCGGGGCAAGGCCCCGCTTGGCCTCTGCTTTCAGCCTCTGCTAGGGTGCTGTGTGCCTGCACCACTCCCCAAGGGCGCTAGCTGGTCTGCGTGCGCCTTCACCTACAGCCAGGCCACCTGCTTTGGGATCCCATCACTACAAGGAAGCTAGGTAGATGCAGGCCTGGCTCAGCACTTGGATGGGGGACCCTGCATGAAACACCTGGCGAGATTTTTCAAAAGCACTTATAGAGACTTGGTTGCCTCATTCCTTAGCAAGCCCCTAAAGCCAATGCCTGAGCGTGACAGGGTGCTGAGCAAAAAGCTGCTTGGCCAACCCTCTGTCACTCCAGCTCCAATTAAGGGAGGTGAATTGGAGCTGGGTAGATCACCTGGCCCTGATTGGGGAACCTGGAACAGCTGCTGCTTCATCAGGCTGGGGCTGGATGGAAGCCAGGGAGCTGGGAAGAAGGGAAGCTGCACTAAGGGGAGGAGTAGCTTGGCCCCACTCTCCTGCTGGCAGACAAGCAGAAAGGGATTGTGTGTATTGTGGTGAAACGGTGGTGGGAACACTCCTTGTAAAATAAAGCACCAGGTGAGCACTGCAACAAAGGACTCTGAGTGACTTTCTCAGCCCAGCGGGGGGCAGGAGCCAGGTGGGCCCAGCAAGGACCCTGCTACACTGAGGCTAGGGTGAGCTATTCTCTGGAGGGTCAGATTTGGGGCGACACACAAACCTGAGGTCATTATGACTGTTTGCCAGCATTAAAGACTTGTAGGCACTTTGGGGCGTTAACCCCAATGTCCTGGCCTTGTTCCCAGTCAGGTGATTGTGTCCTGCCCATCTAAATTCCCTCTGTAGGTTCACCTGAATGAAACAGGCTGCACTTCCTGTTGTGCTATGCGGCTGTTAAAACAGCTGCCACGTTCCACCCCAGAGGTGGCTGCATTTCAGCCGTGGGTGGAGTGAACCCGGCAGAGCCCTCCCCTGTCTTATGGGGGTTTTATGAGATGAAGCACTTTGGGATCCTCAGACAGAGCCATGCACGACATTACGACGGTTATTCTCATTGGCCCACACACATGCACACTGCAAGAGAACCCATGATGAAGGTTCGCTCAGCTGTCCACGCTGCCCTGCAGTCCAGTGCTCAGCCCCCTGGAGCCCCTTGGAGTGACATCACGGCGGTGGAATGCTATTCTCCTTCCCAGCTGCCTGTGGCCATGCTGCTATCGGCCCAGGGCTTGTGTTACGCAAACACCAAGCGCGCCAGAGATAGCAGCGCCTCCCGTCACAGCTGTTTCCAACAATCTTATGGGGAGCTGGATTAGGAAACGCCGATGCGGCTGGCGTGTCCGCTGTATTTGTTTACTCTGTTCTCAAGCAGAACAACCGCCTCCGCTCTGGCTAATGACATGCCCGGGCAGCTCTGGGCTCCCATTGCATCAGTACAGATCAGTTGCTGTGGAAGAGGCAAGTCTTGCTTGGGACAGTTCTACTTCTCCCCTTTGCTTCCAATTTAGGCCCTGGTACAAGCACGGCAAGCGTAGCTCTGGACGTGCTCAGCGGACAGCGCACAGCTAATGTGACTCAGTGTGTTCACGTAGCACCATTTTCCCTGTGTCAACCAGGCTGGATTTTCCACCCCTGCCATACAACAGAGCATGCTGGGAAACTCTGCTGGCTATCCCACAATGCCTTAGCTATTGGTGCACAGGACTGCCCGTGCAGCGTGCTCTGGGATATCCTCCCGGCCAGAAGCCTAGGAGGCAGGACGACTGGTTAATTTGATTACATCTACTCAGTTAGACCATCCAACCTCCACTGCGGGACAACCATGTCAGAAGCTGGTAATGACCAGATAACCGCGTCATGGGCAGAGTTGTTACACCGTAACCCCACAAGGTTCGGGACCCAGCTACGCCTTGACGTGAACTTTGTCCGGGGACAACCTCAGTACAAATGGGTATTGCCGAAACCTCCTTAGCAGGCAGCGAAATTCTCACTCTGTTAGCGTTGGATCTCTCCTTGAGCCCAGAGTTCAAATGGGACAACCCCAGAAGCAAGCACACACGGCTACTCCAGGCTTGGAACGATCCAATTAGCCTCAATCCGTTTTGAAGGCGATTGATGTTTATTTAGGAAAACTTTGGTTTTTTTGTTTGTTTTTTACAATATTTTTATCAACAAACTCCATCCTGGCAGGAAATAAATGTGGCTACTCCTTGTTAGTTAGTCAAAAGCTAGTAACAGTTGAGATGTGCAATAGGTTTGTTGATAAAAATCATGTGCTGTCGTTAATATTCCATAATCATACCTGTCGGATACCGGTGAAGGCAGCGGGAGACTCTAGTTCTCTATGAGAGTACGGTATCCTACTGGGAACATTTTAAAAAGCGCTCAAAGCCCAGCAGCTCTGTTTAGGTGCCTAAATGGGAGCTGTTGGGTGCTGAATTCATGTGAAAATCTGTCCCTTCCCGCGTCCTCTGTGTCAGTTTTGTTAAAGATTTGGGGAAGGAGGCAGAAACTGACAATGAATAATAATTACTAATGAAAACAGAATCTCTCCAAGCCTGACTGCCCACTTCAAAGTCACCCGTGGCATGCAGAAGAGGGTGTGACCTACCCAGCTAGCCCGCCAGAGCACCCCATGGCCACGTAGCGGGGCCATGTGTGACATGCTTAGAAGGAAGTGACCTCACACCTGCTTCCCAGCTGGCCGCTGCCTATTTGCCACCGCTGGCAGGCACGGATTCACTTTGCTTTGAGTTACTGGCGATGTAATCAAAGAGAACAAACCCGTACGCCGCCGGCTCCGAGACCGTCTGGGGTGGAGAGAGTTAAAGAGGGAGATTAAAGCAGAGGGCTCGAAGGGCAGAGAAATGAAGGGGCGCCGCGGGAAGCACTCACCCTGAAGTTCACCTTCTGGATCACTTGCTGAGGATCGCTCTCCAGAATCACCCTAGGACCAGGGGGAGCAATGGGATTTTCCAATCAGATCACAGCTCTCTTAAGGGTGCTTTCAGGGTGCTCCCCGTTGCTACAAAATGGGACATGAGTTCTGAGCTGGGGCAAGGGGCCAGATGGACAGCCGTGGAAACTGACCCCCTCTCCTTGCCCTAGGAATGTGTACAGCATAGGCCCTAGCAGGGCAAGCTTTTCCCTCCTCCCCACCAGCAAGCCTCAGCTCTGGTAGGGCACTGGACTGGGACTCAGGAGTTGTGGGTTCAATTCCTAGCTCTACCACTGGCCTGCTGAGTGGTCATAAGCAGGTCACTTCCCCCTCTCTGTGCCTCAGTTTCCCCACCTGTAAAATGGGGGTGGTGATACTGCCCTCTTTTGCAAAGCACTTTGAGAGCTCTGGATAGCAAGGTGTGTGATGTAATAACCGGGTCGTGGTGCCAGCAGTGGGTGTGAAGTTCTGTTGTCTTGGCCTGTTTGGTACTCGGCTGACAAAGGGGTCGGCTAGCGCTGACGGTGGCTGTGGTTGGTTCACTGGGGGTTGGACTGAGACTTGCCAAACTCAGTTCACGTTGGCCATCAGCAGCCACCAGATGGTAAAGGCTCTGGGTTACTACCGACATGGGCTAGATTTGAACTGGAGACCCAGAGACGGAAGGTTCCCGCCCCAAGCCAGCAGCCGGGCCGCACCCAACACTGTACTGGGAACCCTGGCTCTGATGCCTCCCTCATCCTCCTGGGACCTTCAGATTTTTGGCCTCTCTCCCCTCAGTGCTTGACTAGCCCGTCTGCCCTCTCCCTCTCTTCCCCGCCCCAGCTCCGAGCGAAGCCCCAGAGAGCAACTGCACACGGCGCCTCACCCCCCGTCGACGATCTCATCCACCACGAGGAACACCCCGTCCAGGTTGTCCAGCAGGGAGCGCTTCTCTACATTCTTCCTGAGGGCAAGACAGCATGAGCCGGTGAGAGTTTGGGACGCTCCGTACCACCAGCATTCAGACCCAGCACTGCTCTGGAGCACTGAGTCCCAGCGCAGCTGCAGAGACCTCCCCCCACTCCCAGCCCCCTTTTTCCTCCCAGCAGAGTAATACCAGCTGCTCAGGAGACCAGAGGCCCTCATGTGTGGGGGAAAAGGTGCCACTCGCCGTCTCATTCCAAGGCCCCGCAGCGGGAACTGGTCTCCAGCTCTATGGCATGCCTAGCATACGGGGGTCTCGTGCTGAGAGCAATCAGCTGGGAGCCAGGTCTCCTGGGTTCCCTTCCAGCAACAAGAGCAGGTGCGATCTAGATCTAGTGGTTACAGCACAGAATAGGAGTCAGGACTCCCGGGCGTCGCCACTGAGTCTCTAGGTGACCATGGGTGAGTCACTTTCCCGCTCCGTGCCTCGGTTTCCCCATCTGTAAAATGGAGAGCATAGCAGCCACCCCACAGAGGGCTGCTACTGAGGTATTCTGCTAGTTTTTATTATTATTATTATATTATTATAGTGCCCATGGTGTGCTAGGCACTGCCCATACCCCTGGCTTTCAGGCTATGAGGTTTGATTCCTTCATGTGAGTAAAGGGCTTTGAGACCCTTGGGTGGAAGGGTCTGGGGCAAGGCAAAGCGCTGATGTTATCAGAGCCAGTTTGGGACCCTGGAGCCTGTCCCTGGGCAATCTCGCTAGACGGGATTGGGAGCTCTGGCCGTGGCCACATACTCACCGTAACATGTGATTGAGGGAGTCGAAGAGACAGGTGAGAACTGCCACTAGCATCAGCTAAAGGAAGAGGAGGAGACATAGGTCAACACGGCACAGAGCTGCCCACAGGGACCTCCCCTCCACGCTCGCTCTCCCAGCAGCCCCTGGGTCTCGGGGTGCCTGACGGACTGCAATCCTATTACTGGCAGCTGGACAGAAAGCCATGGCTGCAGCGTCCGCGAGTCTCCTAGGAACAGGCTCATGCATTGGGACCCTGGGCACGTCAGGGAAGAGGAGACGTGAAGGGCCATCCATGTGCAGGGCCCGGTGAGTGGGAACGGAGCGCCTCTCTCCCACAGTGGGGAGAGTGGGGAAAGAGAAGAAACTCCCAGCATGGAGCTGGCCCTCCCGCTCTGTTATCCTCTGGGAGGAGCGGGCCCCAGGGAGTTACCTCATTTTCCTGGGAACTCCCCACCACGTAGAAAAAGAGGTCGATGCTGCTTTTATAGACAATGGTCAGCCCCTCCAGAAAGGCGATCTCACCTGACACAACGAGAGGGAGGAGCGTTAGGCTGTTGCTGAGCACAGATCTCTGTAACCTAAGAACAGGCCGTCTAGACGGGGAGATGGGACAGGAAGCCTGGCTCACCCCTACAGCAGGGTAGTGGGCAGAGCATCCACACCATGGGAGCATCAAATGTTTAAAGTTCCTGGTCGTCTCCTTTTGCCATCAACAGTCCAGTGTGCCCAGCATGGCAACGCTGGTTCTGATTTGCCAGCATGTGTCTGTGACGGCCCCAGTGCATTCTGGGACTCCTGAAGCCTCTCCACGTCTTTCAGGTTCCTACCCACCCATGGACGCACTATCGTAAATGGCACGGGGCTGAGCTAAAGCCCTCATCTCAGGTGTTGCAAGTTCCGCTTGTCAACCTCCTGGGCCAGCAGTTGTGTGACATGAGACGTTGTACAGACCTTGCCAGCGTCCTCGTGCTATTTCTTTGGAGTGATCTGAGATGATCACCTCCAGGGTGTTATCGTCAATAGCGTGACCCCTCCCTGGACTGCAATGCCCGTGGGAGAAAGATGTTATCACACAACCTAAGGGATGCACAACTGCTTACAAACTTCATGTAGCACCTAGTGATACAAACAGCCAGTGGCCTGCAGGAACATACAGGTAAACCCTCCTCTCCATCTTCTGGTCCCCTACCCAACACTCAGCTACTTACTGTCAGTTTTGTGGGTTTTATTGAAAACGCTCCTCTCAAAGGTCTTCTGTTCTTTCGTGGATGGAAAGGTGTCGTCGTAGTACTGCAGGGGACGGGAACAAAGGAGTTAGTACAGCAGCCATGGGACCAACCAATGGGACAGGCAGAGAAAGGAAGGAGAACTTGGCTAGATGGAACCAATCATGGACAGAGAATCAATACAGAGACCCCAGAAAGGCTATCAATACTGACAGGCATGTTAAAGAACAGTTTGGCTGGGAAATCGTCCCATAAATAGGTTTGGGATCACTGTTTATCTCAGCAAGTCAAGGCCGCTTCATTGTCCCTCTTCAAATTCTTTCCTTAAAACTTGCCTGGGTAGTGGTGACCCCAAAACCTGGATATTGGATAGGTGTGATGAGATCGCTGCTCATCATGCCCGCCTGTACTGTACCTGTTACTAACACGGCTGCTATTCTGTATCCGTAAAAAGAACAGGAGGACTTGTGGCACCTTAGAGACTAACAGATTTATTTCAGCATAAGCTTTCGTGGGCTACAGCCCACTTCATCGAATGCATGCAGTGGAAAATACAGTAGGAAGATATGGAGTATGCCTTAGGGTGTCAACAATCCGGCCTATGAGCCTTGGGAGAGGCCAGGTGGACGACCACTGGTGATGATGATAATAATAATACTGGGCATGATATTGGGATAAGAACCTACCAAACCTCAGAGTGTAATCAATGTAATTAATACACAATCAATAGATCAGGCAACACCTATATACAGTTAAGTGTTAACACACACACAGACACACACAAATCATGGAACTAACATGACAGGAAGCAAACAAAACCCATCAGTCACTTGCTTTGCTGTCTCCATTCCTGCTACTGTTGGGGTACCCTTCTCCCATAGGTCACTATCAGATTAACTCAAGCTATTAGCATATACGTCAATTTAGTTACCATGGCATTCTTGTGGTCAGACATCTGCTGATGTTCCTAATGTAAAACATCCCAAACTGCTACAGACTAGCATCTTGTGGTTACCTGTCAGCAGTTCAGTCACTGCAGCAGCTTTCTCTCTTGTGGTAACTTACGATCTAGGGTTAGCTGCTAAGCTATTGTCTTACAGGCCTTGTAGGCTCATGAGGTTGCTGCCTTATCTAGCAAGTACCTACAGGGCACACATGCCTCATGGAGGAACTGTGTTTTGAGGAGGTCTACTGGCCCAGGTCAGTGGCAGTCGCCCAGGAGCTGGGAGATGAGCATGGGGACATTACAATCACAGGACCCAATCCTGCAACTGGATCTGTGCTTAGCATGCGTCCCAGCTACAGTTAGCAAAAAGCTTCTGAGAGCTGGGTGAGTGTCATCACCCCCATTTTATACATGGGAGAAACTGAGGCACAGAGAGGTGAAATGACTTGCCCAAGGCCACACAGTGCCAAGAATAGAACCCAGGAGTCCTGGCGGGTGCCCTCTATGCTGACCCATATGGCCAAGGACGTAACTTTTGCCCAGGTAGCTTTATACATCTAAACGCACGCCAGGCTGCGGCACAAGAGAAATTAACCTTGTCTAGAAGGGCAGAGGCCGCCATAAAGCCATGATGCCCCTGGCTTTGCTGCTCACCCCACAGGAGCGTCTTCCCCAGCTTGCTGGGACACCAGAGACCTGGGGTTAGGATTTTCTTCTAGGGCAGGTGGGCGGCATTTACCTTGGCTAAGAGTCGCTGTCCATCATTGTCCAAGATGAATATGGCCTTGACTGTGTAGAGGGAAGGCTCCTGAAACTGACACAAGGACAGCGTGAAGCCAGAGGCTGCATCTAGCATCCCCCAAGGTATGTCCAGAACCCAGGTGCCACCCGTGCCCCAAGACTGGGTCTGCAACCCCGCCCCCCATCCCAGAGTGACCCCTTGAGCAGGGCTGCCCGGGGGGGGGGGCAATTTGCCCCAGAGGGGCCCCCACGAGAATATAGTATTCTATAGTATTGCAAGTTTTTTTTATGGAAGGGGCCCCCAAAATTGCTTTGCCCCAGGCCCCCTGAATCCTCTGGGCAGCCCTGCCCTTGAGCCTGAAATGGGGCCACAGCACCATTTCCTCCCAGTGAAAGCGCACAGAAAGCCTGGCCCTCTCTGCGCCTGGCCTTGTTCTGATTCACTTCCAGCCCTGTGAAGCCAAAGGCCCCGCTCCATGCTGGAGCCTCAGGCCCAGGGCCAGAGGGGATTTGAGGCCAAGGGGTGATCTGCGAAAGGGTCCATCCAAACCCAAGTTCTGTCATGCACTGACTGCTTCAGAGTCCAAGTCCAAGTGTACCACAGAACCTGGGCCGAGAGGACTGAGATGGGCCTGGCTCCAGAACCAGAGCTGGACTGGGACGGTTCACAGGGACCTGGCACCAGAACCTGGACTGGGACGGTTCACAGGGACCTGGCACCGGGACCTGGACTGGGACGGTTCACAGGGACCTGGCTCCAGAACCTGAGCTGAGAGAGGGGCCTGGCACCGGCACCTGGACTGGGTCGGTTCACAGGGACCTGGCCCCAGAACCAGAGCTGAGAGAGGGGCCTGGCACCAGAACCTGGCCTGGGACGGTTCACAGGGACCTGGCACCAGAACCAGAGCTGAGAGAGGGGCCTGGCACCAGAACCTGGCCTGGGACGGTTCACAAGGACCTGGCACTGGAACCAGAGCTGAGAGAGGGGCCTGGCACCAGAACCAGAGCCAAGAGAGGGGCCTGGCACCAGAACCTGGCCCGGGGCGGTTCACAGGGACCTGGCACCAGAACCAGAGCTGAGAGAGGGGCCTGGCACTGGTACCTGGACTGGGACGGTTCTTAAGGAGCTGGCACCAGCACCTGGACTGGGGAGGTTCACAAGGACCTGGCACCAGAACCAGAGCTGAGAGAGGGGCCTGGCACCGGAACCTGGACTGGGACGGTTCACAAGCACCTGGCACCAGAACCAGAGCCAAGAGAGGAGCCTGGCACCAGAACCTGGCCCGGGGCGGTTCACAGGGACCTGGCACCAGGCCCCCTGAGAACAGCTGCTGCAGCAGGCTCCCCTCCAGCCCCCTGGCACTGCCCTTTTCCCCAGCGCTTCCCCCTTTGCCCCCATCTCTTCGGCCCCAGGGGCTCTGCCTCCTGGGAGTCCCCGCACCGGGGTCTCCCCCTGCAACCTCCCGGAACCCCCCTGGGGGTCCCCGCCCCGGCTCTGCCCCCGGAGCTCCCAGCGCAGAAAGTTTCGCCCGGCGGCCGGGAAGTTGGCGGAGCCCCCGGGCCCGGGGCAGGGGAGCCGACCGCGCTCCCGTCCCCGCAGCCCCTCGTACCAGCAGCCTCGTGGGGTCCATGGCTCCCGCGGCCGCTGCAGCTGCCCGCTCCCCGCCGCTTCCGCCCCCCGGGGCAGCCCCCTCGGGGTGCTGACGTGGCCGGGCCTCGGCCCGCTGCATCCCGCTGCACGGAGCGCTCGGCCGGGCCGCTCCGCCCCATGCACCGCGGGGGGGTTGGGGGGCAGCCGCGCCGCGCCCCCTGGGAGCTGTACGAAGGGCGTAGCGGGGGGGGGGCTGCAGTCCTGGGGGGCTGGGCTGCCCTCTCCACTGGATCATCTAAGGAGAGCTCCCCCCAGGGCAACCGACACTAATGGGGGGTCCCCCCCCAACTGGGATCCCTCCACCCGCAATAGGAGACAGCCTGCCCCCACCCCAACAGCCTTGCAATAATGAGGGGGGAGCTCGTAGCTAAAATCAGGAGTCTCCCCCGCACCCACCAAACTCAGAAATAATGGAGGGACCTAGGGTACCCCCCCCCCGAATACATTAACCTGTCTCCTCTACAGTCAGCAATGGGGGGGGAGAAAAGTGGGGGAGGGCTATTCCCTCAATGGGCCCCACCCTGCAATAATAGGAAGGATCTGGGGGGACCCCAGGGCAGCCTGCAGCAGTGTGGGTGATCTGGAGAGCTGTGTCCCCACCAAAAAATAACAGGGAAGATGGGAGGATGTGGTGGTTCAGGTGAGTCCATGTAGTTATGTATGTGTCGCCTGGGCTTGCGGGCAGGCAGAAGGTGAAGGCCTGGCAGATGGCCCACAGGTGTGTCTACACGGGGGCTCTTTGCAGCAGGCATGGGAAGACAAGGATTATAGCTCCACTGTGGAAGAGCTCCCAGCTAACCCGATCCCTGGATCCGGTGGCTCAAACTCAGGGGGCCGCTGTGTCCCCTGTGGATGGGAGCCATGGAAACATCAGAAGAATCCAGGGCAGAGAGAGTGGGTGGGTGTGTCTGTGTATACTCACAGCCGGACCCAGGAACAGGCTGGGATTGGCACAGGAGAGAAATAGGCTTGTAAGTGAATGAGTGAGAAACGGGGAGCTAATAGCTGAGGAGCAGGAACCAGGCTGGCTGGAGAGGACTGGAGGCTGCATCAAGGTTTTATGGGGTTCTGCGTGGTCAATTGTGTGACGTCTCAGGCAGGCATCTACTCTGAGCTGGGGCTTCGGGTTATGAGAACTTAAGTGGCGGTGATCAGAAGGTTTAGTGACTGGTGAAAGTGATCTCTCTAATCACCCAGTATCTGAGTGCTGCCTTTTGGGTGGAGGGCACTTGTCATCAGGAGTCAGATGGGACAAGAGAGATCACGGCTTTTCTGGAATAGCTCCACGGGGAAGCCTCTGTTTCTCTCCCTCCTTCCTGCATCCTGAGGGTCTGGAGAGCGCAGTCTCTATGGGATGGCATGTGTTGCACATGCCTCTGGAAGTAGCTGATTCCTGTGGAGCAGGTTGTTGGGCTGGACCGAATAGGTGGGTGTACATCTGAAAGGGGAATTAGAAGATCAGGTGCAGTAGCCGCAAGGGCAATCATTTTCAGTGTGGTCTGTGCTGCGTTCACAGCATTTGCCTTTGGCACTGATGCAGAAGAAGCAGCAGACACACTAACGTTAATCCTTTCTTTGCCGGTCCTCGACGGCACCTGTTGTCCTGCCATCGACCATCAAATATTACAGAGGACACATTCCTGTACTCCCACCAATTCTCTCTCAGCTTCCTTCTCTGGGCCTCACACCTCTGTGCTCTTTGGTGTGCGGCTGAATAGCCAGGTACAGCCTAACACACCCCTGCACACCACACTCTCTCTTTTGCCATTAGGTAATTCAAGTCTCATTACTCATCCCGACGCTGCTGAAATGGTGTAACCAGGTTGCTTGCTAGATTTCTCAATGACTCACAGAAATGCCACCTGTTTTACTTCCTTGTTTGCTGTCACCTTTGGGATTGCAGGCAAGTAATGAGATGGAATGAGACAGACTCCTGCACTGGTGACTGGGGGACAGATCCTCTAAAGTTCCCAGCATGTTGGGTGCTGAGGGTCAGAGTAGGGGGCTGCTGAAAAGCTGGCCCTGAGGACTGGGGGATGGGCTCTTTTGCAAATTTGTGGCCCATATTTTGACCTTTCAGCTTTGAACTTTTGAAGCTGTTATAGTGAATTTCCAATAATGCCTGTGCCCCCACGAGAGACGAATCCTGCAGACTTTTGCTGAGGCTTCACTCCCACTGCTGTCTCTGGGAGTTCTGCCCGAGCGAGGACTGTAGGATTCACCCCCATCTTTAGAAAATGCCCAGCCACGAGTCTTCTCTGTGGAGGAAAAGCTCTTTCCTCCCCTCTAGTAAGTTTCCCTTTTATATCTCACAGTCATTGGGACCATTCTCTTGTACCTAGAATCATAGAAATGTTGGGCTGGAAGAAATCTGAAGAAGGCATCTAACCCATCCCCCCGCAGGCAGGCTTCAATAACCCTAGGCCATCCCTGACAGGGGTTTGTCCAACCCACCCTGTTAAAACCCACCAGTGATGGGGATTCTACAACCTCCCTTGGAAGCCGAGTCCAGAGCTTCACTACCCTGGGAGCTAGAAAGTGTTTCTTAATATTTAACCTAAATCTCCCTTGCTGCAGATCAAGCTGATCCCTTGTCGTATCCTCACTGGGCATGGAGAACAACTGATCGCTGTCCTTGTCACATCGAGACTGCACTGTGTACCCAAGTCTTTATTTGTGTATGAGTCACCCGCTGCAATGAGTTCCCATCCACCACATAGGTCATCACTGGAGATTGAATGCAAGAATCTCTGGAATAAATGCACAGACTTCTACCACTTGAGCTAAAGGAGTAAAGCCATTAACTGGCAGCAACAGTAGGCTCTTATCCTCGTATGTAGGCCACTGAACCGGTAGGTTATACTAGCCCCTTTCATAGTCAGATTCAGAAAACAGTATCTAAAATAGCTTCACAGTGCCCCGGTGAATTAGGTAGCTACCATTGTCCACCGGAAGAGTCAGTGACAGAGGCAGAATTAGAGGTTTAGGCTCCCAGTTCCCATCACGTTACAGCCTTTCAGCCCTGTAACACTGGAATTTATTGGGCCAAGTTCAGTTTAGGTAAATGAGTGCAAGCTCCATGGAAGTCAATGGTCCTGGGCTTGCTTATGCATGATCTGAATCTGGCGCCATGTCTTTGGAGCTGTTTTAGTCAAACCCAGGGCAGCTCCTCCATTGTCGTGAGGCCTAATGAACTTGCTAAAGATACTGATGTTAGACGCAGAGGGTCCAGTTGTCTGGATCGGTTTGGAAACTGATGGGAAAGGTTGCGGCCCTGGGGAAATATTGCAGGGTGGGAGACTCCAGGCTTGAAGGGTTAAAAAGGACAATGGAAAGGTTTTAACCTGTGTGTGTCAGTCTGTGTGCGCGCGCACGTGCTGGGAATGGGTTGATTCGCTTTAAAAAAGACCACTGCATTCGGCGTTTGAATAAAGGGGACAAGCCACCAGCAATAAACGACATCACTTCACCCCTCCTGAGGAACTACGCTTTTGGTCTGTTCCATTCTGTCCTGTGCTATAGAGGTTCTTCTACTGCTCATCACTGTAGGATCCGAGCGCCTTCCCGTTACGTCATTGAGCATCGTGACCACGTGTGCATCGTGGCCTTTCCTCTCCCTGCCTCTTCCCAGGGGCAGGAGCATGTCAGCGGAGTGTCATATCGTGGCTGGGTTTTGTTTTGTTTGGAAAATAGACACATTGCTCTGGGTTCATGCTAGAGAAGGCGGGTCAAAGAAATGCGCCTTGTCCCTGGAACAGAAAGTGGGGAGCAGGGCCGGCTCCAGGCACCAGCCCAGCAAGCAGGTGCTTGGGGCGGCACGTCCGGCTCTTCGGCGGCAAGACCCTCACTCCCTCTCGGACCGCTGAAGACTGAAGTGGTGGCGGTAGAGCTGCCGCAGATTGCGATCGCGGCTTTTGTTTTTGTTTTTTGCTGCTTGGGGCGGCAAAATCCCTGGAGCCAGCCCTGATGGGGAGGTGTGAGATGGTCTTGGACCAGCCCCTGGGAAAGTTCTGCCTCCCGCCGAGATGAGCTGAGGGTTGCACAGGCAGGCCTCCCTCGGCCTCCCATCCCTCCTAGTGCCAGAGACTGCAAAGGGAGCGTGCTGGGCACAGCAAGGGAAGTGGAGGAGCGTTCTGTGCTCTGGCAGAGTGAATTAGAGCAGCCCCAGGGCTGTTCTTACTTACGCCAGGAGCTGCACTGACCCATCGGGCTACCCAAAATCTTGCAGGAGAAAAGGTGGCTTAAAGCCACCCCTCTCCTGAGCTGCTTCCTCTCTGCTGCACCTCCACAGCACAGGCTTGGGCCCAGTGTCTAAGTATGGTGGTTATTATTAAGGGCTTCGCACCCAAGCTGTGCTGTCCCTCCACACAGCCAGCTGGTGGGTATTTCAGTTTCCTGCAGCATGCTGCGACCTTTTCATTCCCGGCTGCCACATGCTGCTTCTGAAGAAGGCTGGCTGTCTCTTTCCAGCCCCCGACAGAGCTCCCAGCAAAATGCGAGGGATGCATCAATTAGCAAGGTCTTGTTTCAGCCCTCTTGAAGTCCAGGGGAGTTTTGCTCTTGATGTCAGTGGGAAAAGGCCTAGGCCTTAAACCAGGCGTGCACCTCAGTGCAGGAGATGAAGGTGTTTGTGCATGAAAAGAGGATGGAGAGCAGAAGCCTTAAAAAAAATAATCCTGATGAATGTAAGCGTTGGTGAAAGGTGATGGATAAACAGCTACAGGGGCTGGAGGTCTTTCTCTCTCTATTGAGACTGCTAAGAAAAGGCCAATTCGTGTCCATTCTGAGACAGAGTCTTGTGATGGAGGGATGCTTATTCATTGGAAATTGACTAAGAGTTGCGACCCACCAAACTCATTCCACTGAACAGCTGTCAGCAGGTAATAATGATTTTTAGCCTCGACTGAATTTGAACGGATGGCATCCCATCACTAAATTCACTAGGCCAGTCCCACATTTAGAGGTGTCATTAGGCCGTTTAGACCAGTCCAGCCAAGCCCTCTCTATATAATATGGTAAATGATACCAGAGCAAGGCAATAGGGAAAAGCCTAAATTACATGATTTGCAGCCAAACTGCAACTGTCTGATTGGCATGGGGAAAACGGAATTAATCTGGACAGAGGGGGTGTGTGCAAGGAGTTGAGAGACTATTCAGCGCAATTGGTGAGTATTGTGGGCCATGATCATACTTTGGATAAACAAGGTTCTCTGATACTTGAGGTTCAAATAAACCCGGCTGGGCAGTATCACGGATGCTTAGATTGTCAGCTCTTGGGGGCAGGGACCATCTTTACGTTCTGTGTTCGTACAGCGCCTAGCGCAGTGAGGTCCTGATCCAGGACTAGCCGCTACGGTATTACAAATAATAATAATTGTAGAACTCGGTCTCTACACAGGCCCCGATCCTGCCAGCTGATTCGTGTAGGCAGGCCCCCGGCCGTTGATTTCATGGGGCCTGCGTATGGGCGCTAGGATTCCGACTGCCTGGCTTGGATTCCAGGATCAGGGGCATAGAATTCCTTTCTTGGCTGCTTCTTAGCGTCCCCAAATCAGTTTAACTCTGAAGAGTGCAGACCAATGCGGGGAGCGGTCACGGCGGTTAATCAGCCATCACATGACTTGGCCATTAGCAACTCCCTTCAAATAGCTCAGAAACGAAACTAAAAATAAATCCACGCAGGGACAGCTAGATCGGATTGCATCAAACACCCCCCTCTTCTGCACTTCCTTTCTATGTAGGACTCTCTATGCTGCGGGGAGAATTGAATGCCAGGCAGTTACAGTTGCTTTGCTGCTCAGGGGACTGGCTTGCTGGAGAGAAGTTTTGTTTCCTTTCCTTTTTGTAAATGTGGTTAACCCCAGTGGGGTTGACACCCTAATTATCCTGACACTGAGGCTGCATATGAAATCAGAGACCTGATTGCCAGTCTAGGGGAAATCCACCTTCCACTCCGAACAGTATAGGAGGAGTTTACATCTAGGGTGACCAGATGTCCCGATTTTATAGGGCCAGTCCTGCTTTTTGGGTCTTTCTTATATAGGCTCCTATTACCCTCCAGCCTGTCCTGATTTTTCACATTTGCTGTTTGGTCACCCTATTTACAGCTGACCTTCCGGAATTAGCCGGTGATGAGCTATAAAATGTAGGCTTGTGTATGTGCTCAGTGGCCCACCTGTATCAGCTTTGTCCTCGTTGCTTGGGCTTGTATACCATGCACCCAAAGTCCTGTTCACCTGCAGACAGCAGAGACAACAGAAAGCAGGCTCCTTGTTCGGAAATCACCCAGTCTGCCTGTCCAGGGAGCTCTGCACCCAAAAAACCTCCTTCTCCCTCTCAGGGTCACTCTCACAAATGTTTCTCCAGGTTTTCAGCCTCTAACTCACACAAAAGGCAGCTGCAAAACCAATCTCTTAGTCCCTGCATTTACAATCAGGGAAAGCCCACAGCCACCTGCCATGTGCCTTGGGCAGTCCCTCCATTGATAATTACTGTTTCCTATATAAAGGGGGCTTGATTGCACCTTCTGTTGAATCTGATCAAGTGTGTTTGGCTCATCCATTGACTTTACCTAGGTTTGCAATTGCCGTTAAATCAAGGACTCACCAGCCATTCTCATGTTTCAACATAACCCATCCTCATCAGGCTTCAGAGTTATACAGCACTGCCTCCGCATCCTCCTGTGCCTGCACTGTTGCCTCAAACATCCTATTTGTCTGCCAGGCTGTAAGCTCCCTGGGGCAGGGGCTGAGGATGTCTGTTTTAGGTGGCTGTTTTCTATGCAGCTATGGCGTTATATAAATAGCAATCAGCTGGGTGGTGCTGCTAAATGCCTTAGCTTCCTGATGGATCCACCCTCAGTTAGCCACCCAGCTTCAGACAATTGCTGGGAAAGTTCCATCTTAAAGGGCGGGTGGCACTTGGAGCTAAACAGATTGGATGCTTTTCTAAAAGAGATGCTCTTGATCTACCACAGCAGGAATTCATTCAGGGAAGTCCTCTGGCCTGTGTAATTCCGGGGGGCAGACCGGATGACCACAGTGATCCTTTACAGCCTAAAAATGTATGAATCTCTGTGATCCTTCCCATTCCGGTTGAGGGCCATTTTCCACAGCCCTACTACAGAGGGAGGCAAGCTTAATACTCACAGAAATGTAGGGCTGGAAGGGACCTCAAGGTCCTAGCCCCTGCCATGAGGCAGGACCAAGTACCCCTAATCCAATGACGGGGATTCCACCACCTCCCCTGGGAGCTGATCATCCTACTTCACACATGGCTCTGGGGAGCAGGATGAAGACCCTTTCCCTCCCAAGTTCAAGCCGAGGCTGGCAGCGCCCTGCTGTGACCTGCATGCAGTAAATTGGTGGGCTGAGCCCAGCTCCCAAATGTCCGCCTTAGATATAATGGCGTTTCACCTATAACGCGGTAGGGATTTTTGGCTCCTCACGACCGCGTTATATCGGGGTAGAGGTGTATGTCCCGTGGCAGCGATGGTTTGGGCCGTTGGCATTTTGATGTGGCATTGGGTGCTTGGGTGCCCTGCAGCTGCATTTGATAAGGACACGTTTTGACACAAAGTCGTCAGCGTGGGTGAAGTTCCTGTGGATTCTGGCTACTTTAGAAATAGCATTTTGGAAAGGGCCAGATTAAGACAAGCTGGGCCCTAGGCAGGCCCCATGCCATGGCCTTGGGGATAGCAGTAAATTTCAGAGCGAAGGTGAAAGGGTCAGTTCGCACCTCTGAGCTGTTGTTTAAAGCTTTTCTTTGCACTCCTGAGGGCTAGAAACTTTTTTTTTTAATTGAAAGCTGAGATTCTGGTGTATTCAGGTGAGCCCTACGCATTTCCCTATAGCACCTAATGCCAGAGAGGGATTAAGGTTTTGTGGGGCCCTGTGTGGTGCTAATGCCCTAATCTGACCCTCCCTGAGGGTGGGAGAGAATGGATTGAGGCTTCTCGGTGGTGCCGGGCAGGGGCATTTCCAGCCCTTGTAGTGGGGGTTGTGAAGATCTTATGCCTGCTTCATAATAAAGAGGATCATCACCATAGCTTATTGCTGCAAAACCGCAGCCAAAACCTGGTGTGATCACTTATCTCGAATAGTTCCTTGGGAGTACAGGATGTTGACAGAGGACACTGCACCAGGCAGCTTTAAAATATTTGCCTACTCTCTCCACATTCACATTTGGGGTCATTCCTCCACTTCCACTTGGTCATATAGTCTCCAGCCTTTGCCATCCCATCTCTCGCTCGGTTTAGAGCACGCCAATGTTTTTGTTCGAGGTTTGTTCCTGGAAAGAGGAGTTGTGCCGGAGCCGGGGTCTCCAAGATCATCAGCATTTCCTGCGCCAGTTGGTTACTCTGTAGCCTTCCACAGGAGGATTTGGGGGTAAGGGATTTTTGGAGGCAAAGTTTTTGCTGGAATTCAGCCTCTTGGGTGGTGCAATGTGTCCATGCAACGGGCATCTTGGATCTCGCACCTGTTTTGTCTTTTGCCTGCCAGAAAAACAGTGTGGAGAGTGTATTGGTACCAAAGGGCAGTTCCCAGAGAGAGGTGGGTAGCCCAGGTGGCTCCAGGAGGCCGAGGGACCCCATTACTGTGTGTGTTTGACATGAGCTTTTCACTGCTTGGGGATAAACCGGTTTATGACGCAAAGGTCCAGGGAGAGATGGTTTTGAGGCCCCCTACGATGACAACGGGCAGTTTAAAGGCAGTTCTGAGGCCCCCAGGTGGGCAGCGGGCAGTTTCGAGGCCCACGCGATGGCAGTGGATGGTTTTGAGGCCCCTGCGATTGCAGCGGGCAGTTTCAAGGCCCTCAGATTGGCAGCAGGAGGTTTCAAGGCCCATGCAATGACAGTGGATGGTTTCGAGCCCCCTGTGATTGCAGCGGGCAGTTTTGAGGCCCTCAGGTTGGCCGCGGGTGGTTTCGAGGCCCATGCAATGGCAGTGCATGGTTTCTAGACCCCCGGTGAGTACAGTGTGGGGTTTCAAGGCTCCTGGGGATTACAATGTGTGGTTTCGAGGCCCCCCACCCAGGATGGCAGCCAGCAGTTTTGAGGTGGTTTCCAGGCCCCTCGGTGGCATTGAGGAATAGTGTCACGTGAGGGGTGACAGTAGGATCTGCAAGGCCTAGTGAGAGCTTGGGAGCGAGGTAATGGTTTCACACGGCCAGGTCGAGCCTAGATTCTCCACAGGCCTCGCCTAGAGGCCGGGGCACTCAGTCCCCATGGCAACAGCATGGGGCAAAGGGGGTGGAAGTGGATTCACACGAGGTGATTGGTCAGTGATGCTGTTAGTTAAGCTGTTTGGTGGGCGGGCGTATCTGCGCGGTTTAGGATTGGTGAGGAATGCTGTCGTTCGGCATAGGTTGCCCAATACGGTTGGTCTGCATTTTGTCTCTCAATCTGACGCGAGCGTAGGCGGGCTCAGTTGTTCTTTGGCTCATTGGCCCCGCGCTCCGTCACTGAAGCGGTTTTGGGAGAGGGCGGGGGCGGGAAAAACATCAACTTGCCGATCTCCGATTGGGTGTCTTAGCTGCCACTCTCCAGGCTGTGAGGGCGGGTCTAACTGCTCGCCCGGGGATTTGACAACCGCCTTGTCAGTCCCCCTCCCTTCGGTGGCGGATTGGAGGGGATGCCGCGCGTGGGCGGGCTCAGGCCCGTGGTGGCAGGGAAGCGGCTGCTGGTGCTGCTGAGAGTGGGCCCGGCCGGCCGGCGGTGGCTGCCCGTGGGGCCGGGAGGGTCGCGGCTGAGGGGCGCGGAGAGCGGGTACCGGAGAGCGGCCCGGGCCGGGAGCAGGTGTGGGGAGGGGGCGCAGAATGGGGGAGCGGGTGTGGGGAGGGCGCAGAATGGGGGCAGGTGTGGGGAGGGGCGCAGAATAGGGAAGGAGAGGGGAGGAAGTGGTGTGGGGAGTGGAAAGGAGGGCGGAGTGTAGTGGGGGCAGAGGGGAGGCGGGGTAAGTTTAGGGTGAGGCTGAAGGGGAATAGGGGCTCCTGGGGTGGGGGAGAAGACGGGGGAGTAGTGGGGTAGCTCGGGGTAATATGAAGAGGGGTAGGCGGTGTATGGGCGGGAGCGTATAAATATGGGGCAGTCGGGGGATAAGGGGAGACCAGAATTGGGGGGGGGGCGCTATAGGGAACCCACCCCCCCCGCTGAACGTCCCCTCTGAAATATGGGGTAAAAGGTTTGGGGCGGGCGTTAGGCGGCACATAAGTAGTGTTATGGGGCAGTTCTAATGAGGAGCGTGAGGGGAGTGTGTTCCCCGTGATGGGTTGGGGGGAGGGGGTTGTCTTTCCCGTGGGATCAGAAATGGGGGTCCGTGAATTAGAGAATTGTAGGAGATAAAGGGGTGTAGAAAGACGGGGTAAAATAGCTGGAGGGGAATTTAAGGGGTGAGGTGTTTTTGAGTGGCTGAGGACTAAAGAGACTTAAGTAACATGTGGCTTTGAGTAACCTGCACCCCACGATGCTATTTAAATAAGAGATGGGAAACCCCATACTATAGTGTTTAGCACTAATGGAGTTCCTGATGCTCTCACATGTGCCATGTGGGGTGGGAGGTGTCTTTGGGAAGATTTAGGAGGATGAAATTGTTATTAGAGGGACTGAAAAGCTCAGAAAGCATGGTGACCTAGATGCTGGGATTAAAGGGTTGCAAGAAAACTGAAACCTGGTGGGGAGGGGCTCCCTGTTTCTTTCAGTTTCTGAGTGACTGAAATCAAAAGTTTTCCAGTACAAAAGGCAATGTTTTGGCTACTGGATTAATTAACTGAGATCTGACATGTGAGTGAGTTGATCAATCAGAAAAATTGGGCTGTAATTATATGTAGGCTTGGAAGAATTAGGGTTTTGTCGGTGAATGCAGTAAATATTGATTTCACTGTATACACGCAAACTGACAAAATATTTCGATTGGTGATAATCAACACTTAGACAATGCTTGAGAATTTGTGAGTTAGATTTAAGGTTATTTACTTTGTATATTTTGACATGTGATGTTGACAATTTGGCTTTTAATGGTTATAAAGTGTTAACTTTTTGAATCTCAAATCTCAATATCTGCTATCACTAAATAATTGTCTGGCCTGCCTCATAATTTTCCACAACTGTGAAAGTTTAAATTGATAAAAATTGAAAAAATGTTAAAAGAAATAAAATGGATGTTATCTGTTGAAATTGTAAATGAAGAATTCTACCAAACCTAATTTATATGTTTACTTGTAACAATTGAGGTGGAGGTGGGGAATTGAAATTGTGCTTGTTTTGCCCTGATGGGTTACTTGGTTGCAGAAGGGACAGCTGAGATTTTGGGATTAGAGGTTAATTTAAACACTCCTCCCATTCCTGCCCATGTTGGGAGTTGAGAAAAGATATCCATCAACTAACAAGCCTCAGGTGATGATGAGTCCACACCTGGCAACCTTTGAAATCTATAAAAACTCAACAACCTGGAGATGCTGGGTGGAGGAGAAAAATAGGGGTGTACCCTTTGACATCCTCAAAATACATTGAACTAGGACAGGTGTTTGAAGGGACAGATGGTGGGAATACATTTTGCTACAAAATTGGGGGCTGCGCTCTCCTCAGTTGGGACACTTGCTGTATGGAGAATTGCCCAGGAAGGTCACATTGTGGAATAAAGGCATCATAAGCATGTTTTTTGTTTTTGTTTTTAAAGTTCCCTTGTGAGTGATGGGCAGGCAGAGGAGAAAGGACTGCATAGGAAGGTAGCAAGCCCTAGTGTGTTGCAATGTTGTTCTCATTGGCTGTGCAGTGGTCACGGTTGCTTATTAGCCACGGAAAGCCCCTGTTGGATTATTATAATCTCGCTGAAAACTGGAGTGAAAGGGAGTCAGAGCTGAATTCCTGCTCCAGAGAGTGGAAGCTGACGCACCAGCCTAAGAATAGAGTAGGGAGGGGGAACTCAGACAATATTGATTCAAAAGATAACCTTTGTTTTATGTGCGTTTGTGGCTATTTAGTCAGCAAACCATCCTTTTGAGTGAAATAGATATTATTTTGTACATGGCTTGTATACAGTGGTGAAACTGATACTTCTTAGTATAGTAACTGCATATGTAATGCGTAGGGTGATGTCTCATCAGCATCTTACCGTGTTTGTTCTCTGGTTATATTTCAGCTTCTATTGAAACCACAGCTAGGACTGGAGGAGCTGTTGAACCCTTCCTTGGTCAAACAGTCCTTTGACTCTTCAAGCTTCCTTCAGGAAGCTTCTCAAAGCAGGAGGAGGGGGAGAAGAAGCCGCCAGCTGTCACAGAGAATACACCCCGCTCTGGAAGCAGGGTGGGGAATCAGGAAGGCTAGAGGAAGTGACTGCATGTGGACTTTTGAGACAGTAAGTCACGTGGGTTTATATGTAGCCTCGTGGACTGTTATCAAATAGCTATAGTTCTGAAGAGGAGGGGAGAGTGGAGGTTGTTTACTGGGGTATAATTTCTTTCCTCTGGAGATTTAGATAATTAATTTGGCTCGTCTGAGTAACCTGATGACCTTTTTTAAATTCCTGATTGTTCAAGAGAACCTAAAACTGAAGTTTTGAATTTTCCTTAAACTCTTAATCTTGGTGAATTATGATACTTTGAGCTCTTAATTATTGGCTTTTTTTTAAACATTCCACCTATGTTTGCTTTTTTTCCTCCTCCAGAAATGCTTTCTCTGAAGAAATATTTCACCGAAGGACTCATCCAATTCACCATTCTTCTCAGCTTGATAGGTGTTCGTGTGGACGTGGATACCTACCTGAACTCGCAGCTTCCCCCTCTGAGGGAAATCATTCTAGGCCAGAGCTCTGCTTACACCCAGACCCAGTTCCACAACCTTCGGAACACCTTGGACGGATATGGCATCCATCCGAAAAGTGTAGACCTGGACTATTATTTCACAGCCCGCAGGCTTCTCAACCAGGTGAGGGCCCTGGACAGGTTTCAGGTGCCCACCACTGAAGTAAATGCTTGGCTAGTACACAGAGACCCTGAAGGTTCTGTGTCCAGTACCCAGCCCAGCCCAGCCATCACCCTAGAGAATAGCAGTGGCCTGCAAGATGGGACCAATCCTGACAACGGCGTGAGGGAGAGTGGACCTGAGCAAGGATTTGGTGAAGAATTGGAAGACCTAGGAGCGGTGGCTCCTCCAGGGAATGGAGACTTGACCAAAGAGGTAGGCAGCACCTTCTTTTATAAAAGATACATGCCAAAGAAAGGGAACTGTTTGTGGACTTCTGTGGGATAGGAGTAGTTTAGAGCGTAACGTTGAGTGGTGCGTAGCTTCCACATGTGTACTCGGCACCTATGTACTCAGCACCTCTGAATATCAGGTCCTGTGAGCCACATGGCACTGAACTTAATATTAAGGTTGGGTGGTTCCGGGCACTTTCTCTTGATGTGTGCTGTGTCTTGGTCTGAAATTGGGTGGCTAGTCAGTAATTCAGTTTGAGTGCAGATTTGCATTTATGGGAATGATGCAATAGCACCTTCTCTTTCCCAGTATTGGGTAACAGTTTCATCCCATGAGTCACCTGGTGGTAGATTACATGGCTCTGGAGTTTGTCCAAATAATGTTTACAGCTTGGTTGCCAACAGAGAGTGGGGAGGATGGTGAATTGGAAAAAAAGCCACTTTCTATCCGAGTGTATTCTCCCAGTTGCTATGACAGAGTCACGTGTTTGACCCCCCAGCAGCTGCTACTCTTTCTTTGCATTAGGTTTCTTTGGCCAGGCATGTTCAGACTTTGCTTCCCTGTGGCTGTATTGTACTGCTTTTAGTGATGGATTCCAGTGGAGAATGTTTGCATGGATGCTGTGCAGCTCAGACAAGCCATTATGTATGGTGGGGAGTAGGCATGGGGATTTCCCAACTGTCCTGATCCCTAATCTCCTGTGATGAAGCTTAGAGGCAGCTCTTTGGAGTCAGAAGCAGGGGAATTTTGCAGGCAGCTGTTGAGGCTGTCTGGAACTTCTGTCATGTGATTTCAGTATAGCTACAGGCAGGAAATAGCATAAATGTCTCTCTGATGTGAAAGTGTTCGTCCAGGAGAGGAAAAAGGTGAAACTTTCTTCAGATCTGATAATGTACCGAATGGCATAATCTTGCCACTGGAAGCCTGCATGGAGCCTAGCTTGCCTAAATATGAGGCACTTCCCCTATCTGCTAGGAAGGGCACCTGCTAGGGGAAGGACCAAAGGCTGAGAGAGCTAAGTCTGGCAGTGTTACTTAGTGTTTAGCGTAGGGGACTGAAAGTAAGAGGTACTTTCTATTTTCATTTCTAATTACTTACTTTCTGTGTGACTTTGGACAAGCCGATAATTGATGGTACTTTCCATCTGAGGATCTCAAAACACTTTACACAAGTGGTCACAAATCTAGCTTCTTACCAGTCCAGTGAGAGATGTGTATACTTACTCCCATTTTGCAAATCGGAAACTGGGACACAGATTGAAGTGACTTGCCCAAGGTCAACAGTCTGTGGTAGAGTGGGGAAAGGAATTCAGATTTCCCACTCCCATCCTATGGCTTCGTGACAAGACCAGCCTTCTCTGTGCCTTGGGTTTTCCCTCTTTAGAATGGGGATAATGTACCTGGAGATCTTTTAATGACAAATACTGTATAAATACAAAGTGGGGGTGGTATTTAGGAAGCCAGAGTGAGAGGAGGCAGAGTGTATGGATTGTAGGAAGAATCCTACTGCAGATTTGTTTGGTCTGTAGGTTGGTGGTATCACTGGTTTCCTAATACCTGCTCAGCTGTATTTTTTTAACTAAAATTGTGCATTAAATACCATTCCAGCTGTAAGCTCTCCATATGCAGGATGCAGTGACCCTGCTGCAAACCTGGCCAGCTCAAACTGGATTTGCTGCAGGTGCATCTCCTGGATGATCCAGATTCAAGCCTTCTGGAAAGTGTACTTGTCTGGACTAGTATAATTGCTGCTTTTTTGGGGGCGGGGGGAAGAGGGATCGCTAACCCTTTCTTTCTGTATTCTACGTATTCTAGTGCCTGTTTTCTCCTCCAGTCTTTTCTATTTTTCACGAAGAAGTCTGGCTCACACCTTGTAGAGTTTTTCTTTAAACCTGCATCCGGAAGATGTGCTGTGACCTCCTTTGGGACATGGCACTTTCCTGATAATTGTTTTTTCTTTCCTTCCCCCTCCCCTGCCCCCTCCATTTATGTTCAGCACTGATGGCATGCAGTGCTGGGAAATCCTGCCTCCCAATCCCTCCTCTCCTGATGAACATGCACTTCATACCTTGGTCCTGCTAGTGAAGGCAGGGGGCTGGACTCAATGACCTGTCAGGGTCCCTTCCAGTTCTAGGAGATAGGGAGGTAACATAATATATGGAGATATACCTATGTTCCCCAAGGGATGGACAAGTCTGTACTTGTGGCTGATGTGAAGCTACAAAGCATGAAGTCTTGATTCCAAGCATTCTCTACGTAATCATTTTTCTTTGTCTGGAACCTTGAACCTCATTCAGCTGTGTGGCTGGTAAATGTAGAGGGACTTAAAAGCTTTTCTGTCAGGTGTGCTGTGCGGTTCCTGGCAGACACTGTAATTGGAATTCACCTGAGACAGGCTGGAGGTTTGACTCTCCTGCTGATATCCTGTGGGAAGCAGACAAGAGAGTAGTGTTAGGCAGACAATTGCAGAAGTAGGGGAGAGACATTTCCCAGGCCTTCTGGCACTTACAATCTGAATAGAGTGGCAACATTTTCTAGTCCAGACCAGATCTTGCTGTGGGGGAAATGCATTGTATCTTGGAGCTGGAGCTCACCCTGTGGTATGGTGCAAGACACTCTCTGTTTCATTGTTCTGATTAGCTTTGAAGATGGTTCTGACTTGGAATTTGACTTGCTATCCTGTTCTGTAAACGTACTAATGGTGTATCCTGGTGAGGTTATATTCAGGAGCATCCCAGTGCTTGCTCTTTCTTGTTGTTTTGCTGCTATAGCATCCCAAGGGCAGGATGTTTTTTGTCCTCAGTGTCTCGTCTGAGGTTTTTCCTCTTCTCCGGCACAGCATGGGGGAGGGAATTGTTGTCCTGTTGGCTGATCTTTGAAATGAGTGGCCCTGTCCCTATAACGTTTCCACAACAAGGGGATAAAAATACCCACCAAGTGGAACATGTGACGAACTGCTGGTGCTGGGTATTATCCCAGTATGACAAAGTCCCCCTCCAACCAGTACTCTGGTAACAGGGTATTAGAACCTGGGTAAGATCTTCTTACACTTGGCTGGCTGCATAGAATGGACTTGTGTACAGTCAGTTCCTAAGGGACAGCAACCAGATAAAGTGACCAGCTGAGGACATACTGTTTCTGTTAACCTTAGTGATGAGGGATAATGGGAACTCTTTTTTGAGAGGGGGGTTTGAGAGGATTTAGGTGTCTGCTTGGACTGGGAGGTGCAGTGTTAGACAGGGATAGCCCAAGGTTATGTAGAATTTCCTTTTAAATATTGAAATTGTAAGCAGTAAATACTAAGTGTTTCCCTAGACGTAAAAACTCTTTCAAAGAGGGAAATCTTATTAAACAGGTAACTCATCAGTTACCCATCTGTAAAATGGGGATAACGACATCCATCCATTTTATTAAAGTGCTTTGAGATCTGTGGATGCAAAATCCAATGTACGTACCAAGTATTGTCATTTTATACAGATGGTGAAACAAGGGCACAGAGAGGCTCAGTGAGTTGCCCAGCATCACCCAACAAGTCAGAGGTGGAACTGGAAATATAATTAAGATCTACTAACTCTGTCCTGAGTTCTAATTCACCACAAGACTGTAAACTGCATCCACTTTAAATGCTGGTTCTTCTGAGAGGCCTCCGAGTAGTGGTGTATTTAGAGGAGAAAGGCAGAGACTGCAGGTACTGAGGGTTAGCTCTGGGGTTACAGACTTTAGCTTGCAATCCAGATGTTATGACTTGGGTCAGATAAGGATCAGTAAATGGATATTTCAAGATGAGCATTTTGGATGTGCAAGACTTCCCCATCAAGCTCCACAGGGAGCCAGGGCATGTCCCCTGTACATACAGCTTGGGGCGAGGGGGCTGTGATAACTAAAGGACATAGCAGAAATGGAAGGGATCCAGACATGGAGCTAAAATGATTTGAAACTTGTACAGAATATCGTATAAAAGGATTGAAAAGGTTAGGACTTAAGTTTAGAGCGGAGACAAATAAGGGGGACACGAGAGAGAGGAAAATAATAAATGATATAGAGAAGGTAAACTGGGCATTCTTGTTTTTCCTTTCCCTCTTTGCCATAACTAAAGCTGCAGGTTTGTCACAGCAGGGGAAAAAAGTCAAGGATCGGGTGATTTTCCTGTTTATCAGTGGCGTCCTTTGTTTTGTGTGCGCGCCCATGACTCACCCCACAGCAGCAGCTTCTGTCCCCCAGGGCTGAGCCCAGCTCCCTTCTCTGGGCATTATGATCATGTGTGTGGGGTTGCAACACAAACCAGATTTGGCTAAGATGCCCCTTTGTCATGATGGAGGGGGATAGGTCAAACCTACGCAGTGCTGTGACTTGGCATGCCAGGTCGCAATATCCAGAACATGGTGCTGGGCCCAGCCTCATTGGACGCAGGAGCAACGTAGGCCAGAAGTGAGTGCAGGGTATGCTCCATCTCCCCTCTGGGAGCTGCTCTTCCCTGGGATGAGTGCAGGGCAGGCTCTGTCTCCAGCCTTTCTCCCCCCTCAGGCCGAACTGGTGCAGAAGGGTCTATTGTGCGTGGTCAGTGCCCCCTCTTTTTTTTAGGGCATTTTTGCTCAAAGGTTACGGAGCAGTTACTGAATCTGTGACACTTACAACATTTACCATGACTGCGCTGTGATTTTTTAAAAAATGTATTAAATGCTGAGACAAATCTGCAGCCGTACCCATAATGCAAGAACAAGGGGATAGCCAGTGAAATTGAACGGTGGCAAATTAAAAACTGATACAACAGTTTACACAACACATAATTAACTTGTGGAACTCACTGCCCCAAGATATCAATGAGGCCAAAACTTAGCAGGATCGAAAAAAGGATTAGACCTTCATATAGAAAATGAGAATATCCACAGTTATTAGGCCAAAAGATAAAGCAGTGGATCTCAACCAGGAGTACATGTACCCCCTGGAAGACCTCTGCGTACCACCAAGGGTACATCAAAACATCTAGTTTTTTTGCCTAGTTTTTTATAGCAGGCTACATAAAAAGCACTAGCAAAGTCAGTACAAACTAAAATTTCATACAGACAGTGACTTGTGTATACTGTTATAAATGTATACATACTATAAATTGAAATGTAAGTACAATATTTATATTCAGTGGATTTATTTTATAATTATATGGTAAAAATGAGGAAGTCTCTAATTTTCCAGTACTAGTGGCTGTGACACTTTTTTGTATTTTTGTGTCTGATTTTTGTAAGCAAATAGTTTTTAAGTGAGGTGAAACTAGGGGGCATGCAAGACAAATCAGACTCCTGAAAAGGCTACAGTCGTCTGGAAAGGGTGAGAGCCACTGATCTAAAGGATAAACACTTCTTGCTTCATAGCATAAGCCAAATGCTAACTGCCAAGGGTTAGGCAGAAACGTCTTATGGGCAGCTTACTCCATAATTGTACAATGTGAGGACTCCAGCACCTTCCTGAAGAATCTGTTACTGGCCACCACTGGGGATATAGTGCACTGGACTAGCTAGACAACTGGTCTGACTGGCATAGCCGTTCCTATTTCTAACTCGCTCCCCTCCTGCTGGTGTGGGAATGATGATGGGTGCAGGTCCATGACTGGCTCTGGCAAGGCTCATGCTCTCACATAAATATGATGTGCAAATCCTCCCCAATCTCCCAGTGACATCACTGCACATGTGCAGATGGCACAGACACCCTGTCTCTGGTTCTGACCTATTTTTCCCCCCTATGGTAAGGGAGGCCCGTTTCCTAGTGGGGTCTGGTCTTGCAGGATGTGGGGCCCTACCACACCAAAGCTGGGTCCCGCCCCTGTGACAAAGGGGGGAGCCGAGCTGCTGGTCACCTCCAGGGCGAATGTAAAGAATCCTGGCAAAGGTGCCATTCGGCCCAACCTCCTGGCAGGCCAGGCCAGGCCTCCCGTGGGGTATCACTGCCTGGAGCTGCTGCTGCTGCCAGCAGATGCTGTAAGTTTCATGGAGGGGGGGGTGGAGAGATCCCTCTGCCGCTTCGCTCCCCACTGCACCAATCCGGGGAGCGCTGGGTGGGGCACCTGGCGTGGGAGCGTCTCCTCAAGGAGACACAGACCCGAGCAGCTGAGCACGAGGGGGGAGGGGAGACTCCTCGCTGCAGCTTCCACAGCGACCCGGGGGGGGAGGAGCCGGGCTCTCGCCGCAGCCTAGGTGACGAGCGCAGGGCGGGGAGGAGACTGGCTCCCTCCGCATCCTCACCAGTGACCCGGGGCACGGGATTGGCTCGCGCCGCAGCCTAGGTAACAAGCGGAGGGAGGAGACTGGCTCCCTCCGCATCCTCCGCGGTGACCTGGGGGAGGGGATTGGCTCTCGCTGCCGCCTAGGTAACAGGCAGGCGGGGGAGGGAGGGGAGGAGGGGGATTGGGTCTCGCTGCAGCCCCAGCGCTGAGCATGGGGTGGGGATTCGGTCCAACTCCTGCCTACGCAACAAGCGGGGCCCATTCCTGGAGCTGTGGCTTAGGGAGGGAGGAGGGGGTGGGGGGCTGGCTGTAGCCCCCACCTGTGGATCACATGCTGCTAGGGGGGCTTGCAAACAGCCAGGGGTCCGGCCTGCCAAAAACCGCTCAGTTACTGAACTCGGAGATGTCTGTGCGGCACCGTGCCCGGGTCTCACAGCTCTGCCTGCCTGGAATTCGCCCCACATAGACCATGATCTGCAGGGACAGCTCCATGAGCAGCAGCTGGGGACATGAAAAAGGTATCACTTACCTTAACCCTTTTATTGCTGCTCCAGGCGAGGCAGAGGCGGTGGGGAGAGACCTAGGAAGTCTGGTCTCGAGGAGACAGATGTATGATCAGAGCACAGGATAGCTGGGGTAGTCGGAGAAAGAGTCCTTGCTGAGGCTGATGAGTGACATTTGGGCCTGGGGGGGACTGGTCTTTGGGGAGGGTGTGACAGTGAATGCTCAGGGCAGAACGGGGGTCAAGGGATGGTTTCACGGTAGCATTTGGGATACTGTAGACATTGTGTATGGTGACATTGACCTCGCAAGAGGCTGGTGTTTAGGGGGCTCTGGTTGTGTTTATTGGGGGGAGGGAGGGGACTATTGTGGATTCTTGTCCCTTTCTGTAAGTGCCAAATGTGATGGCAGCTACTGGGGAACCTTTTTCACAAGAGCAGGGAGAATCTTTTTAAGGAGGCAGAGATGTCCTGTCTCCTTGCTTTGAGGTGGGGGAAGAGGGGCTAAGGGCTCATTGATAAACTGTGAAGTCGACTGCCATAATATTTCAGTAAAATAAACCATCCATGCTATGATGTGGGAGGCAGGGTGGGGAGGAATCTGTACGTCCCAGGCTTAGGTGGTAATTCTAGGGTAGGGCCTTGGGGCCTGGTCATATTAAAAGGCCCCTGAGGTTTGAACCAGCACAGGCTGCTTTTCAGGGGTGTGGGGTATGCCCTGGGTTAGGCTTGCATTAGAGGGAGGGGCCTGTGGGTAGTGGTGGCTGTGAAGAGAGACAAATGTTTGCAGATTCATATTATGTGGTTAGGGATGAGGCATTTGGGTTCTTGATCATGTTGATGCTAGGGAGCAGAAGGGTGGTAGCAGGCATTTCCCCTCATGCTCAGGGTCACAGATTCTTTGCATGGGGACCCTGGGGCTGTAGAGGGAGGGAAGATGACAGAGTTCTCGGAATGGGGTTAAAGTTCCGGCAGGGTGTGTGTGGGGGGGATCTCAGTTGGAAGGCTGCGCTGTCATTTGTAGGTGAAGGGCTGGGCAGGGCTGGCATCTCTGCTGTCTGTAGACAAGTGGTGAGCAGGCAGCAGGCCGGCAGCAAGGATCTCAAGTTGCATCAGGTGGCTGGGAATGCAGGGTTTTTCCTCTCCAGTGCACTCCACCCCTTTATGCAAATGCCGAGAATGGCACCACAGGCTGATGCAAGCTCCTCCATGGAGCAGCAATCCTGCATGACAATTGGTCCTCGCCATCCAGCCGGCATCGTGCAACCCAGAGGAGTTAAAGCTGCAGACTCCCTTTTTCCTGAGACGGGAGGAGGCCCCTGCAGAGCATGGAGAGCAGGGAGGAGACAGCTAAAGTCGCTTTCCAATGGAGTTCTGTTCTTTCTCCAGCCTGGCGCCATTGCACAGCTGCTGTTAGAGACCTAGCCAGGCAAAATGACCATAGGCTCTTGTGCAAAGGAGGCACAGCAGCTGGCCTCTATGCAAGGCAGGGGCGAAGGACTGGTGTCTGGAGTCCCCGATGGTGGTGATGGGGGTGGGGCGGTACGTGAAAGAAACCATCATGGAAGGTTGGAACTGTGTCCAGTACTAATAGATGGGTGGGGACAGGACACTGTGCCCCAAGGAAGGTGTTGTGGCGGGTGGGAGTGTTGGTAGGGGGAGTGCAGTGTAGTACAGAAAGGGTGGTTATGAATCTGGGTGGAATGAGGGCATTGTGTTGTAGGGTGGAAGGGGTGCTTGTCGGGAGGTTGCTGTGCTGTGCTGCAGGAACGGGGCGGGGAGGAGGGCAAGGGAAGAAGAGGGTCTTCCCTCCATGGTGGGGTGAAGATGAGCCTGCCAAGTGCTGAAGGAAATGTTGTGTGTCTTTCAGGACATCGATTTGATTGACATCCTGTGGAGACAGGATATTGATCTCGGCGCTGGGCGAGAGATTTTTGACTACAGCCATCGCCAGAAGGACAGCGAAGTGGACAAAGAACTGAGTGATGGGAGGGAGCAGGGGGACAGCTGGAGGAGCGGAGGGAACGAGACCTTGGATAGAAACCTGCTAGTTGATGGAGAAACGGGGGAGAGTTTCCCTGCACAGGTAACAGCCCCCCGAGTAGGGCTTACCCCTCATTCCAGGGTGTATTGCAGTGTTCTGGGATTCATGTGTCTGCCACTCAGCAGGGGAGGACAGGGAACCATCAGCTAGCTGTTATAAGCAGTGGCACTTAGTGATTTTTAGAGGGGACACTCTTTCTCCCATCTGGCTGATGGTAATGGCTGTTGAGCTAAGAAAGGGCATGAAGACAACCATCACCCGTCTGGATGACAGGGTGCGATGTTGGAGCACAGTTTATCTCCCAGGCTAGAGGGAACCAAACACAAAGGTGAACTGGGGAAATAACCAGGAAGCTGTTGGCACCCTGATTATCTGCTGCGAGGAAATAAGCAGGAGGATCCATGGTCACTAACACAGAGCAAGACAAGGCCAGAGTCTCTTTTAATGTTGACAAAGCTTTATTCCAGTGAGCGGTTTGGGAGTGGGAGTTGTTGGCTCCTGTTCTGCTTTTAGGTTCTTTGTAGAAGTTGTGAATGTGGAGTGGGGGGGAGGGGAAGAGCATAGGCACTGAGCAAAATCCTCACTAGGGGTATGTCCATACTACTCCATCCATTGGTGGGTAGTGATCGATCTATCGGGGATCGATTTATCACATCTAGATGAGACATGATAAATCGATCCCCAATGCTCTGCTGTCGACTCCGGAACTCTACCAGGGCGAGAGGCAGAAGCGGAGTTGACGGGGGAGCCGCGGCCGTCGATCCCGTGCCGTGAGGACGGGAGGTAAGTCGATCTAAGATACGTTGACTTCAGCTACGCTATTCTCGTAGCTGAAGTTGCGCATCTTAGATCGATCCCCACCCCAGTGTAGACCAGGCCTAGGCTATGGGAAGTTTGAAGCTGAGTCTCTATCTGCAGCATGCGTCAGTGAAGCTAATCCAGAAAAGTCAGCATGAAGCTAACCCGAACAAGAGTTCATTTGACCCCCCCCCCCTCCGCCCCCCGGCCCATTTATGAACCGTATTGACTAGCTTCAGAAAGTCATGGCAGGTGCTCCTTGGCTAGCAGGATGGTAATTGCAACTTGATGCAAAAGTGTGGGGGGCTCTGGATATTTGGGCTCTATGAAGAACATACTAAGCCATTGGGTCTCTGATACCCTTGGTTCAGAAACTTGTGTCCTACCCTTTAGGGAGGTCCTTACCCTTCAGTAAACTGTGCTGAAATGATTCATTGTCCCAGGTGCCTGGCGTGGTGGATCAGACGGCCCTGTCGCTGGAGGAGTGCCTTAGGTTGCTGGAAGCCACCTTCCCCTTTGGGGAGAACTCTGAGGTGAGTTTGTGCATTCTTGAAAATGGAAACCATTTCTCCATGACTCATTTCTAAGTGTGACAGATCCAGAGCCTGGTTTTGTTGGTGCACTGGGATTTGATGCCTTTTGCCTCCCATTTAAGACAAATATCAGAGACCACTAAACTGGCAGTAAATTGGATTAATCTGTCTAAGGCGGCTCCAGGCACAGATCCTGTGAAGCAGCCAGTGGGGAAGATGGTCACAATTAATTAAGGGCTTCTGACTTTGTTTCTAATTAGTTCGCAGTGAACAGTAGGGGAATAACAGCAGCTAGTTCTCAGTCTGAATAAAAGAAAAGCAGTTCCCTGTTGTGGAGCCTGAAAGGCATTCAGGGCTTTACTGACCTGCCTCTCCTCGGCAGACCAGATGTGGACGAACACTGCTCTGTATTTAGTTTCCAGCTGCAGATGCCTCCCACCTAAACGAAGCTGTGCCTGGTGAAAGCGAGTCTTCAGTTATCCAGAGCGGCCTCCTGTCTCCTCTTCTGACGGAGACAGAGTCCCCATTTGATCTGGAGCAGCAGTGGCAGGACCTTATGTCTATAATGGAAATGCAGGTTAGTTCTTGCTAACTGCTCTACACTAGCTAATTGTCTGGGTCCCCATAGCTCCCTTTTCTCTCTCCAGTGGGTACCCGAAGCAGGACGTGTGTGTGTGTCTGTCATGGGCATTCCTGATCCGTGTATAGGTGCAGAGCAGGATTGCTATTGGAAATGCCCCCAGGATATGGTATCTCATCCCCTTTGGGCTAGCTGAAGTATATGTCATCGTGCTGAATGTTTAGGTGAGGGTGATACCTGGTGTGTGCCCTTCCCATCTCAAGCTGCTGCTGTTCATTGTAGTGGTTTGATGGCTGTTCTAAGCAGCTGAGATCTAGAGTGTAGCTGTAGTTTTGGGTCAAAAACTGCTGCCCCTGTGGCTTGGCTCATCATGTGCAGTTTGAAAACTGCCTCTGTCTTTGGGGTGGGGCGAGGGAACATAGAGGGAGAGGAATTTCTTATTGTTGGCAATATGAATCTTAAATCTTCCAGATCCTCTAGACCTCATGAGTGCTGCTGGAACTAGCTCACTCCATGATCTCTGCAGGCTCCTCTCTTTTCTGTTTTTAGCCTCTGGTGGTGTTTGCAGTGCACATAGGAAATGGGGGAGAAGGATAGTGCCCAAGGCTGGATCATTTGCTGAACTGCTTCTAATCTCTTTCAGGCTATGGAAGTGAACAACACAACTGCTGAAATCCTGTATAATGGCACAAATGGAGACCTGCTGACTGCTAACTACAGTCTAGCTCCAAACACTCCCATCAATCAGAATGTCAGCCTGCATCAGGCATCTCTGGGTAGCTGCACACAGGATCTCTCCTCCCTCTTCAGCTCAGAGATTGAGAGCCCCTCCGTGGCTAGCAGTTCAGCCCTGCTCCAACTGGCTCCTGACAACTCCACTGGCCTCAACACCACCTTTGGGTCTACCAACTTGAGTGGGATCTTCTTCCCTCCACAGCTGAACAGCACAGTCAACGAGACAACTGGCCCTGAACTACCAGATCCATTAGGGGGTCTTCTAGATGAAGCCATGCTTGATGAGATCAGCTTGATGGACTTGGCTATTGAAGAAGGTTTCAACCCAGTGCAAGCCTCTCAGCTGGAAGAAGAGTTTGATTCTGACTCAGGGCTTTCTCTGGACTCTAGCCATAGTCCTGTTTCTTTCAGTAGCTCAGAAGCCTCCTCTTCTTCTTCCTCCTCCTCCTCCTCTTCTTCTTCCTCTTTTTCTGAGGAAGGAGCTGTAGGCTACAGCTCAGACTCTGAAAATGTGGACTTTGAAGAAACGGAAGGGGCAGTTGGATACCAACCGGAGTACAGCAAGTTCTGCCGCATGAGCTATCACGACCCATCAGAGCTACGCTACTTGCCTTACTTGGAGCATGTTGGTCACAACCACACCTATAACATGGCACCTGAGAGCAAGGAGAAGCAATCTGACTTCCTGGATAAGCAGATGAGCCGGGACGAGCACCGAGCTAGAGCCATGAAGATCCCTTTCACCAATGACAAGATTATAAACCTGCCAGTGGAGGAGTTCAATGAACTTCTCTCCAAGTACCAGCTCAGTGAGGCACAGCTGAGCTTGATTCGGGACATCAGGAGGAGGGGCAAGAATAAGATGGCTGCCCAAAACTGCCGCAAGAGGAAACTGGACACCATCCTGAACTTAGAACGGGACGTGGGAGACTTGGAGAGGGACAAGTCCAAACTGCTCAGGGAGAAGGTGGAATTTCTCAAGTCCATTCGCCAGATGAAACAGAAGGTGCAAAACCTGTACCAGGAAGTGTTTGGGCGCCTGCGTGATGAGAATGGCCAGCCCTACTCTCCGAATCAATACTCCCTACAGTATGCCAGCGATGGCAGTGTTATCTTGATACCTCGCGCCTTGGCCGACCAGCAGGCCAGGCGGAAGGAGAGAAAACAGAAAGACAGGAGGAAGTGAGCCAGGGGGAGGAGGAGGGAGCTCACTAAAGTTAGACACTGGAGAAGGGCTGAGCCTGGAAGTACTAGAGGAACTTTCATGCCTTCTTATCCAATATATCTTCTCAAACGTGACTGCTGCCGGTCAGTGTACAGGAAGAGACTGCTGCACGTGGAGGGTGCAGGACCTGCACTTTGAATTTCTGATGGCTCCCATCAGGGAGTGACCGGGGAAGAACACACAGTGAACTGGGCGAGCCCAGCTCCCGCTACAACCTGGAATCCTTTGAGTATGGGGAATAAGCTGGCATCCTTGGTGGTGAGAATCTGCAGAAGATGGAGAAACTACTGTTTAGGAACTGGCTTTAAAAAAGATTTAAGCAAATGAACTTAAAGTTATAGGAGAGACATTTTTCTGAACTTCCAAAGTTCTGTGACTTCAGGTAGTTGTGTTTTTTGTTTTTGTTTTTTTCTTTCCTGAACCAGTTTTGACATTGGTGTGTGATAAAACCTGACTTAATTCCAGATTAACCAATTTCCCTTCCTAGATCAGACCAGTGCACACATGGAAACACAAAGTGGTGTGACTTTCATTAACTCTTTCCAGTCTGCGGAACCTTAGATGGGGCTAGGAGAAGTGGGAGAGCTCTTATCTTACCATCTCTAGAGCTGTTAATCCTCATGTGCAGTGGACCTTAGCAACTGCTACAGCTTTGGGGTAGGTGGATCTGGAAAGAGTTAATAGAACCAATGTGATGATGTATCCCCCACAAAACTCAGAGCATGTCACTGCCAGTGAGCCAGCACCATGGCGTTAGATGATGGCAAGCAGTAGCCTGCATGCAAACACTGTCTTCTCCCACTGACTGGCTGAGGAACCAGGGTGGAAAGGGGTGGGTGGGCTTGGGTCTAAAGCTTGTCTGCAGCCAGTTCCTTTCCAGCTGCAGCAGCTTTGGGAACTGGCTGCTGGATGGCCTGAAAGGAGGCGCATGTGGGGTTGAGGTGTAGCAAATCTGGTTGGTATAGAGCACAATAGGGGGAGCAGTTGGTTCCTACCCCACGAAGTGGGCTTGTCACTTATAGAAATAGACATCGGTTAGGATTCCTGTTTCTCAGCCGTGCTTTGTTTTCCAGGGCTTCAGCCCTGTTTTCCCAATAAGCTCTAGAGCGCTTGTGTTGAGTGAAAGAGAGAAGCCCCAATGTTTAAAGCTGCTCAGTGTTCTCTTTGCCATAAAGACTCAATGTAACTGTGTGTGATCACATTATGGGAGTCTCTTCTGTCCCTAGGTGTTGGTCTGACTTCCTTTGTTTTAAGAAGGGGGGTGGGGGTAGTGCCTTGATCGCTGCTGGTCTTGGTCTGTAAGACTGAGACAATCCTAGAAGCTGTATTTACAATATAGCACAGCTGGGCGTGTACTGACTTTACCAGCAACTGAAAAGCAAAATGGCTTTCCTAGCCAGTCCTGTGCATGTCATATGGGGTGAGGCCATAGCACTGAATGGAGAATGTGCATCCTATGGAGGACTTGGGGAGGGAGGCAGTATCTGCAGTGAAAGTAACCTTGCAATGGAAAGTGAGAGCAAAGGTCTGCTGTAGACAGCCTGGAGAAGTCTAATTTCATATTCTAGCACTGCAAAAGAAGACATCTGTCTAAAATGTGTATTCCAGGCTATTTTAAAAGCAGCTGCATCTTGTCAGAGTGCATCACGATGAGAACTATAGGGCACTTGGTTAGTATATTCACTGTGCCATGATCTCATGCTGAACAGCAGGAGATGGACTCGCTAGGACCAAACAGGTCTCTTCCATCTTTAACTTGTTATGATTCAATGGCTTTACTTTCTTATATGCATGAGATGAAGCACAAGTAGTGGAGATGTGGCTGGGTGCAGGGAGGTTGGAATGGAGCCCTGAGTGTATGTTTTAAATTATTTTCCTCTTAGAACCTTTATTTTAATGATCTGTGACCTGTCAGGGAGAGAAGAGAGATTGTGAGCGCACAGGACAAAAATAAAATGGCTTATTCGCTGTATGTGCGCGTGTTTCATGGAGTCTTTTTTTATTATTATTTTTGAGCAGAAGGGAAGCTAAAATATTAATGCTCCTACCTGGGCAGTTGCTTGTATAAAATAACTGCCCTATCTGCACCGACTACCCCCCAGACTGTCTCTAATCCAGGAGACTCCTGAGCACTAACTGGGCCCAACCATTGTAAGTATCTATCTGGTATCGACTTAATTCTTATTCCTACTTTTGGGGAAAAAAAAATGAAAGCCTTAAAGGGCTTCTTCACGGTCTCTAGTTAAGAGGCTCTCCTCCTTTCTCCTTCAGAGGCACTTCGCTCCAACCCTATTTTTTTAAAGATATCTGACTTTGAGCTTCCATCACTGTAGGGTCAGACTCTTAAGATAGAATATTCTCTGTTTCAAAGGTGCTGCATCTCCAGTTTAAGTACAGCAGGGAGAAGCTCCTGCTTTAAAGCTTTCTCCAGAGTTCCTGACTGGAGTGAATTGGATTCTGACATCCATGGAGTAGAGCTACTTCTGAGCAACTGACTTTGTGTTACTGGGTTAAAAGGTTTCACACTTTATCAACTAATTGGTATCACTAAGCCCTTAACCTTCCCCAGGAGTCGAGTGGTGGTTGCAGGGGGTTTGTTCTTGACAGGGATAGACTAAGAAAAACCAGCTTGAAGGGGGTGGGGGTGGGTTGAAGCAGGGATGCTCCATGGAAAACAGCAGCTACTTCCATATTTCCATACCCTCCCCCTTGAAAAGCAGCTGCTAAGACAAGCTTCCATTCCCACTGCATCGGTCAGATGCCAAAATCTTCCCTCTTTCCCTCCCCAGGAGTGAGAGAACATATATTGGGAATGGAACTGCTGGCCAACTATCTGCACCAGTCTTAAAGCCCTAGCAAAAAGAAATGCAGGGCACTCTGGAAGTATAAATTAAATGCAACCCTGCGGCTCCCCTGGGGGGAAAAAAGTCAACCACTTTTTGCATTGGGCAAATTTATATTAGAGGTGGTTTCTGGAGGTTCACTCAGGAATGAAGAGGTACTCTGGGGGCACTATTATGGTCTCTTCTTCAAGCACAATCCCCCCACTGCCTATTCAGCAGCCATAAGGCAATTTGGAAAATGTGACTGGGGTTCTGCTTGGCTGCCTTGAGCTGCATATGATGGCAATGCTTGGTCTTCCTCCTGCTGCAGTAATTCTCTGGAAAGCTTCTTGATACAAGAGCCTGCTGCACAGACGGGGAATAGGAGAGACGTTCTTGCCAGGTGTGTGTCAAAAACAAAAGTCCTGATGGAAGCTTAAACAAGCAGCAGTTGGTACGTGAGTATTACGTTACAGGGAGTGGGCCTCATGACACTGCATCCTGGTGAGGACCATTTTAACAAGTTGCTGTTTCTCAATCTGACCTGGGAAGCTCTGGTTAAACCAGAGAGGGAGAAGTATTGGCCTAGGATTGAGTAGCTCCAACAGCACTACTGTCACTGGCAGTCACCAATAGAACCCAGGAGTCCTGCTTCCTGGTAGGCAGCCTAAAGCACAGCTAGGAACATCTATTAATACTTAGAATATCACGGGTTAGTCAAGGCAGCGTTGTTGTTATACTCACAGGAGGAACTCAGTCCTCGGCAGACACCGCAGCTGGTTATGACACAATCTACCTGATGCTTTGCAAATAACTCACTCTCACTCACTCCCTTGAGGGACTAACCTGAGACAGGAGCTGAGGAAGGGAATAAGAAGAAAAACGAAAGTAGCCAGAGAGAAAGGGACAGCAATAGGGCTCATCCTGCAAGAAACAGCCTCATTCCCAGGTCTGCAAGGGGGTAAATATTTCAACATCACCTACATCCTGTTGGCGAGTGACAGGTACTAAGGAGTCTCTCTGAAAGTCCATGGCAGTTAGGTAAGGAGCTGGTGAGTAGAATTTTCAAAAGCATCTCACTTTCCCCCCTCCCCCTTTTTGCTTTATTTGTGGTGGTAACTTTTGGCCTAGGGCCTCGGGGTGGCTGCCAGGCAGAGGCTTGAGACAAATCCAAGCTCAGTCATTTGCAGGCAGTGTGCCTCTTTGCAGACTTTCCAGACCTTTCCAGAGGCAGAACCAATGATTGATAGCCTGAGCAGTGAGGTCGTGCTCCAGGTGACAAACCCACCCAGGTGCTCACACCCTCCACCCACGCTGCCCAGATCTCTCCGAGGCAGATGCTGGGTGAGTTGGATCCTTAGCTGATGTAAGCTGGGGTAGTTGCACTGACATGAATGGAGCTATTCCTTCTTGTCAGCTGAAAATCTGGCCTCTTTGATAGACCCTGCCCCAAAGAGCTTCCAAGAGAAAGGAAATAATCAGTCCTGTTTTACGGGATGAAGTGACTTGTCCAAGGTCCAGGGAGTCTGTAGCAGACCTGGAAATTTGAATCCAACCTCCTGAGGCCCAGCTCAGTACCTTAACCCACAGCCCATCATTCAAAGATCTGAGCTGATAGGTTGAGAGAGCAGTAAAGGGGCTCTGGGTCCAGCCTGTGCTGTATTTCCCCTCCTTCTCCTAAAGATGAGCTGCTCCTGTGCCAGAAGCTTTGCAAGTAGGAGGAGTTGCTCTGAGGCAGTCCTGTGGCAGTGGCTTCTCCTCCCAGGGTTAGGGCTCTGTTATTCTTACAGGGCGAGTAGAGGCGGGGGCCTGCTATAAGCCCCATAGTGCTCCCCCACTCACTGGACTACTACTGACCCCCTCTAGCAAGACCTTTCTCTAGTCGCAGGATCCCACAGCACTTTACAGACGGACTTGAGACAAGAGCTACCTCTGTTCCACAGATGAGGAACCAGGGCTGCCAAAGCTGGAAGCAGACTCAAGCATCCTGCACATTAGACACCAGGTTAATGTTTTCAAAAGTACTTAAGTGACATTGGAGCCCAGTTTCCCTTGAAAGCTCATGCTCAGCCTGTTTCTAAAACCCCCAAATTACTTATGGTAATTTTTGAAATGCACTTTCTATTCATAATATAGCAATGCCCCCCCTGTCCCCCCCCTGGTTATGAGAGACTAAATGGCTGTTTGTTAAAGGGACCATCGGCTATAGGCCAAAACTCTACATTTCAAAATTCAAACCATTAATAGAAATGCTTTCACTAAACGGAAACCCCCATGAAAACCGTATGAGGGGAGGAGTTACACGAACATTCCTCTGCAGCATTTTGCTAAGCTATGGAAAGTAGAAGAGGGAATGTGCTATAAACAAAAGTAAAACCAACAGCTGTTTGTTTCTCAGTGAAGTGCACATCACTAGGAACACATGAACTAGCTTTTTAAAAACGTGACCAAGGTCAGGTATTAAAGCCTGGGTAAGGAAAATACGCTTAAATCTCTAGTAATGACTATACCCCCCAGGAAGGGCCCTGAAACGTTTCCTGTAGCTCCTACTATGGATTTATATGTAGGCGCCAAAGTGGTTCCTGCACTAATGTTTTTTATCCAGTTCGCTGTAGAATTTATCAATACTTAGGGCAGAATAAGACCTTTAAAGCAAATGAATCTCCAGCCAGCGTTAGAAGCTATGCAACTAATGTCACATTTATTTGGATAGTTATGGAAACTTACATGATCTGCAAATGTTGTTTTTACTTAGTGCATTCATTGGAATAGTCCCTCTCCAGTTAGGAAAGTGGGGATTTTATGTAATATAAATAGAAGTGTTTTCCTGAGAAGATGGGGGTTGATGGGACTAGAACCAGTGTTGCTGCTTGTACATGAACCTGACCAGTCCAAGCTGAAATGCAATAAGGAAGACCCGCATTGGAGGTCAAGCAGCTATTTTAAAGTATTAAACACCTCAGGATATGGGTTTTAAGTAGGATTTTTAGTTTTGGCAGGCTAGACAAGTGGGAAAAAAACCAAACTTTGTTGCCTCACAACACATGCAATTGCAAAGCAGCAAGTCTGAGAGGAAAATTAGCCCCCCAGAGCCATTCACTTCTGGGCTCCCTGCCCAATGTTGTCAAGTCTCACTTTGGGCAGCCAGGCCATGGCCTCTTAATACAAAGCAGAGGTAGAGGGGAAGGGGCTTAACCAGCTCCCCACATTGCTGCTTTCACCTCATTCCATGGCTCAAGCTGCCTCCCAGCAATCAGCTGAAGGGGAGTCCTTTGTTTTCAAAAGCAGGAAGTATTTCTCCACTGCCAATTCTGTTCTATGGTCTCAGCGAGAGTTGTGGTGGAACGTCATTTCGAAGGAGCGTCAGGCTGTTCTGCTGTTGTTCCCCACTGGGGTCAGTCAGTGCAATGTTAAGTCTCATTAAGCACCTGACAAGAGAGGGCAGCCCCTTGCTTTTCCCAGACACGTAGGATCTGGTGAAAGGATTGTGGCCGGAGCCTGCCAAGGAAACAGCTACTGTTCCCATGTCAGAGTCCAGCAAAGCCCTGCTCCTAATGAGACGTCTAGGCAGGGAGCACACCAGCCTGTTGCCAGGAGCAGAGGGGCACCATTCAACACAGCCCAGGGAAGAGTCCTACTCTGGGCCTCTGAGCTTCACACATGGAGACACTAAGGCAGCGAGGTGTAGCATCCTGCTCAGCCACAGGGCAAGTCAGCGGCAGTGCTGGGAACAGAACCTAGCTCCCCAACCCCTAGGCCCAGCCCTTTGATGCAGCTCCTCCATTGTGTGCAGCATGAACACTGTTAGGAGGGAAGCTGGGCGCTGCAGTTCCATCCCTGGGCTCTTGACTACACTAAAACCTCTTCAGTTACCTGCTGCAATTTACATCACCAGAACCTCCTCGGGGATCCAAGCCTTATGATGTTTAATTAGCTGGACACAAGTGATTAATACAGAGGCTGTAATTTCACTGTGCTGTTGGGTACAGAGTGCACTTTTACAAATAAGCTCGATTCCGATTGGCTGCACAGTTTTGTTTTACTAAGCACCAGCACTCTGCTGGGCCACCAACAAATGAGAATCTCCCTAGTTTCTCTTGCCCTAACTGCATAACTCCAAAATTTAATGACCCAGCCCACTGAGTCCACTTCTCAGTAATGGCAGGCCCAGGGCTGCAGCTGTCTGAGTGACTCAAGTTTCAGAATATGCATCGGCACGTTTCCTATTATGCCACAATGCATTAGTTGGCTGAAAAAAAAGCAGCCACGGTACATTTCATGATGTGCAGTACCCCTGATTTGCAGGTTCATTCTTGCAAGTTTGCAGCATTCTGTCACTCCTAAAAGGCTGGACAGGAATCAGTGAGGTTTGATCTTCCTGAGACCCAAGGCCCTGGAACCATTAAGAGAGCTTTATAAAAACCACTGCTACAGGCAAGACAGCTGACGACTCTGCACTCATTGCACAGAATCCTAAAGTCCTTTAAACAGGAAGGAAGCCTCATACCATCCATTCCATGTTTGCGCTGCACTTTCCCCTCTGACTGCTTAAGTGACTTGCCCAAGATCAGCCAAGCTGGTGGCAGAGTGGGGAAGAGCAGGTGACAGCACGGCGTTATAGACACACAAACTTCAAGCCGGGCTAAGTTCCACCGGTGCACACTGCATCCAGATCCAGTAGTCATTGGCCAGTGATGACCAAATCCAGGGCTACTAGAACCCTAGGAGATTTGACTCAGGAACTTGCAGTAGACACTAACCTCCAAGACACTTGCTCTCTTCAGATGGGAAGTCAAAATAAATAGGCTGCTGCCTGCTCTGGACTTCCTACCTCTGTAGCCACCTAATTCACAAAAGCACGGGCCTATCACCCAGGCTGCATCAGTGATCCAGTCCTATTGCGAGCGGACATCTGTAGCACCATGTTACCGCCTCTCCATTACCTGCTCTACGCCTTGCGAGCGACTCTCACCCAACCACAGCTGCAGAAGGGAGCAAAAGTAAAATCGGGATTATAAATCTAAAATTTTATTGAGACAAAAAACGGACAGAGCTTGGTATGAAGTTAAAATCCAAACACTTACTTTACATTTAAACAATGTTTTCACAGAAACCTAAACAACACATGCTTTTAAAAAAAGGTTTGTACAATGCAGTTCTAGATACATATCACCCTACAAGGAGGTGCCAGGAGCCTGCAGGAGCTCATGACTCCAGACATTAAATATTTCAGTATTTTTAATAAATCCGTTTGATTAAAAAAAATTTCAGCAGAGCAAGAGCTGGCTCCAGTGCTGAAGTTTGGGCTTGAAAACAAATCACTTGTTAGGGGAGGATTTTGAAATGATTTCACCTCCCTCTCACATTACACTAATAGGATTAAAAACAGGGAGGAACATGTTATCACATACATACATACATACAGAGAATAAAGGGGATCCCAATGCTGCCAGCTGGACAGAATCCAATTGGGGTTGAAAAGAAATGAAAGAGAAATCAGAACTTTCTATGTCTCTAATTTCACAAAATAGCACCTTAACGGAAAGAGGATAGAAGGGCTTTTAAGGGGTTGATATCACAGAATATCAGGGTTGGAAGGGACCTCAGGAGGTATCTAGTCCAACCCCCTGCTCAAAGCAGGACCAATCCCCAGACAGATTTTTGCCCCAGATCCCTAAATGGCCCCCTCAAGGATTGAACTCACAACCCTGGGTTCAGCGGGCCAATACTCAAACCACTGAGCTAGATCAATTCCCTCCCCATTCCCCACCCTCTCACTTACAATGCACAAGTCAGCAACACTGGCAGTTCCGTTTGGAGACACTAATTACAGGCTTGCATCTCTGCAGGTCCTGCCCCCCCCCCCCCCGCCCGCCCGCCCCCAATAACATTGCTCTAGGGATTGACAATTTGGACATTCACAGCTTCAGTCTCATACCATTGTCCCTCCCCCTAGTCCTATTACCAATACTTGGGGTTTTAAGTTAATCAAGGTCTTTATAAAAAAGGATTCTGGTCATGGATCTGGAACACTGTCAACCGTTTTCCCCTCCCCCCCTTTAAAAAGACCCACCCCCACCCGAAACTGATACACCAGTAATAGCAAAAAGAAAAAACCTACACACATGCTACGCTGTAAAAATGCAGAGTTAACACTATTGGGAAGAAGGCTGTGGGTTGCTGAGATGGTCTTTGAAGAACAAGCAGTATCCATCTGCTCTCCCTTTCCCCAGCCTACCCAGCACCAGCGAGAGTTCTTCATGGAAGGGGCTTTCACTTCCTCTCCAGAAAGCTGCAGAACAGCCAGCCTTGAAACACATCTCCCCCTCCCCGTCACGTCAGGCTGGTGTGAAGCTGGACACTTGGGCAGCCGCAGGGCACAGAAACCATACTGTCTCTTCAAAGGGCATCTTCTCAAGCCACCTCTCCGCTAAGTAGAGCTGCATTCTCTCACTGTCGCTCAAACCCACAGTCTGATCTTTATACAAAGGTTGGCCAGAGCCGGCGTGGGTTAGTTCTTGTCCTCTTTCTTGTCGTCGTCTTCCGAGGGGTAAGAGTGCCATGTCAGTCTCTCCTCATAGAACGAGATGACCACCTGGGGGCACTTGATGTTGGCTTCCTTTGCGGGGACCAGGTCAGCCTCATCAGAGTTCTTCCTACAGGGTGAAGCAGAGATACAGTGAAGGGGGTTGGAAACAGATGTCACTGGAGTAACCCAAGAGGCAGGAAGGCCTCGGCCAGATGGGCTTTCCAAGCAACGCTCCAAATGGCTGAGATGCAGGAAGCCCACCAAACAAGTTCAGGCATGAGGGGATTGTGGGGAGCAGGGGGTCAAAACTGCAGCCCCGCCCCCTATCTCATCTGCAGTATGCAACACCAAGCAAGACAAGTAGCTCCCACCTCAGGCCACAGCTGGGGATGAACAGACCTAGATCACCCAGTGGCCCAACCCTGTTTGCCACAGCCAACAGGAGAAGCTGTGTCCGATGGGGCTCTATTCCAGGCACAGAATCGGAGGCCAGCACCATCAAGCCATGCCCTCCTCTCCCCAAGCTTGGGCCTGTGGCAGAGATCTTAAGAATCCCAGAATCCCAAGGGTCCTACCTGTTGATAGCAAATCCACGTTAGCCTCGGCGCCGAGGGTCAAGTCAGGCGGCAGCGCCACCACGAGAGATTTCAGGCCAGCTAGCAGGGACTCCCCAGGTGCAGCTCCTTGCCTCTCTGGCACAGAGTAAGTGAAGAAAGTGACTGACACAGACACACTCACCATTTCATCAGGAACATGAGCTCCCCGCTGGAGTCTGTGGCGCCGATGATCCGCTCAGGTTCAAACCCCCGGGCAAAGCCTCGTGGTTTCTCCGACTGAAAGACAAAGAGGGAAGTTTCTGCTTGCTGCCCGGGTGTGTGTGTCGCTGTGCCATTTTGTGAACTCAAACGATGCAGACTTCATTGGATGGCTGCTGAGCGGGGTGACTAGGTGCGCCTCAGGCCTGTGTCTGCAGAAAACGGAATGGGCTACGAGGGGATCCTGCCAGGTCAGGGCTGAGGCACAGCAGTGGGGCTTACCTCCTTGCTGCTCATGATGTGAAAAAAAGGACCAGATCTCCAGGGCTGTGGTCCTACGAAGTTCTGAGACCTTGCTTGCCAGCTTCCTCCCGACACCAGCCAAGATGTCCATTCATCAGCCCAGGAGAAGGAAGCCAGACTTGGGGGGTTGTCTGTGACAGTGGGGCCCTTTTCTGCTCCCTTGTCCCTGCACGTATCTGGCAGACTCCACCAACCCTTTGGGGGCAGGGGGCACTGTCCAGGGTTCACTGCTCTGTGCTCCCCTTGCTTTGACCTAATAACCTGCACCACTGTCCCCGTTGTGTATTTTTTTCTCTCCCTGGAAGTCAGTGATGACCTGAGGTCAGCGGAGGGAGGCTTCACTGTTCTGGTGGACGCCGCCTGCCATCCCAGGAGGGCACCTCAGCTTAGCCCTAAACACTGCCCCAGATTTATCAGCTGGCCTCTGGCTCAGAAGTGGGGCTTGATCTCTAACCGCCGTCACGCCAACTGAGACAGGGAGATGAGAGAGAACGGTTTTGTCCAGCTAAGGATTTTAAAGCACTTCACAGACACGACTAGCCTCTCTGTGGGGTTGGTGACTATTATTAGCTCCAATTTACAGCAGGGAAGTGGCGTGGCAGGTCACAGGCTGTCAGCAGCAGGGCTGCGAATACAACCCGAGGGGCCTGGCTCCCTGTCCTCCGCTCTAACTACTCCACACGAGTGGTGAATCCAGAAACAAGACTTCACGGCTAGGGAGGTTCTCCCCTAGTAGTCCTGCCTCACCTCTTCCTTTTTCTTCTTTGGTTTGCTCTCCTCCCCTCTGTCCTCTGAGTCAGATTCGGCTTTGCGTTTGCTCCCCTCAGATTTCTCACTCTCGTGTGCGGTTTTCTGGGACTGGAGAAACTCTGCAATGAGGTCGGGGCAGTCGAGATTCTCCTCCGGCTCCCACGTGTTATCCTCGCTGAAATCAAAGGAGACAGCTTGCTCTCACTACTACAGACTGTGGCTCAGGCCAGGGGGTTAGAGTCAGTGAATGGACTCCTTGGATACAGGGCCACAGAGATGCTACCAGAGCCGTAGCTGTCTACACCCTGGCTGTGTTCTGGGTACCCTGATCTGGGTGGGAGGAGGCTGAAGCCACTCACAGACCTGCTCTGATGGGTAGGTGTGACCCATTTCCACACCAGCCCATATGCGCTTCACTCACAAGTTCAGACTTGGCTTTCTAGGGACAGGAAAGGGAATCCTTTAAGGCAGTGTCTCTCGCTCTCCTCCCACGTAGACCGAACTGGATTGACCATCCAGATCAGAGAGCAAGGAGGGGCTGGAGATTGCCGTGGCCTGTGAACAGCCCATCCCAAAGGCTCATCATGGAGGAAGGAAATGGGACCTTCTTGCCCGGCCAGCCGGACTGGCACTCTCTCACCATAGCATAATGTCTTTATCATCACGATCCCCAGGCAAGGCAGGGCAGGGCAATTATCCCCATTTTCTACACGGGGAACTGAAGCACAGAGAGGCTACGTGACTTGCCCAAGGTCACATGGGGAGTCTGTACTGGAGCAGGGAACTGACCCTGGTCTTCCAAGCCCCAGACTGACAACTGAACCACTGTCAGCACAAGGAGGGATCACAGACTGGGATGCATCCTCTCCACTTACTCCGAGAAGCCTTTCCACTTCAGCAGATACTCCACTTTGCCTTTCACCACTCGCCGGTCTAGGACCTTCTCCACCACATACTCCTCCTCTTCTTCCTCTAAGACCTCCTCCACTTTCTTCTTGTTCTGCTTTTTTCCCATTGTGCTGGCCAGTTTTTCAGCTTAAGGGCGACGCTGCTAAAGTGGGGAGACACACACACAAGTCAGGGCGGGGGAAGCTGCAGGACAAGGAGGCAGAGCCCAGGGCACTAATGCTGCCTTCTAAAAGAAAAAAAGAAACATATGTACAAAGCCCCAGAGAGGTGGAGCGAGATTGGCCTGCAGAATAATCTGGCTCATCTAAGATCAGATGCTTCCCATTGGATAATGCTATTAAACAGATACATGTAGATCCAGCCTCCTCTGCATGCAGAACAGTCCATATCCCCCCACAACCCTCAGTATCATATTCAAGCTTCCCATCACCACCTTCAAGGCCTATAGGATCTCTGCAATACGCCCCCTCCCGGCCCAATTCCCTGACCACATGGTACACCTGCCACCATACCAGCTTGTGTGTGGAGCAGTGTCCCAGTCCCCATCTGCATAGTACTCTGAGTTTTCCTCCTTACAAAGCACCCCCACTCAGGACTTCCCTGGTTCATTCTCACTACTGACTCCCAGAACCTGCCCTTTTGTGAAACAGCCTCCCACATCTTGCTTCATTTTATTCTCCTATCTAGGAATTTATATTCCCTGCTCCCACTTCAACATTATTAGATGCATCTTCATAACCAACCCGTGTGGCAGGGAAATACCCCCATTTTACTAATGGGAAACTGAGGCACGGGACTAAGTGATTTGCCCAAGGTCACACAGGGAATCTGTGGCAGAGCCAGAAACAGAACCCAGGTCACCTGAGTCCAGTGCCTGACTTTGGCCACCATGGGAAGACAGGACGCTGGGCTAGCTGGACCTTTGGTCTGACCCAGTCTGACCATTCTTATGTATGCCATAATCATGTGACCAGCCTTCCTCCCTTCATCTACTAATTCAACTCAGCTTTGCAAAGCTCTGTGCTGCATTTCCAAACAATGTAGTAGAGGAGGAGAGCAGCACATGGCAGATAACAGAACTGCTTCTTCTCCAAGGTAGCCTCAAGCCACATTCCCTGATAATCAACTACCCCCTTTTATTTATTATATGCAACAGGGAGGGGACTAGTTCATGCACACCCTGGGATATAGCTTCCCTACCCGAGATACGGGTGTCACCCATCTGCACCAGCAGTTTAAATAAGAGCTTCTCCCTTTAAATCCGGTGACTATTAGGAAGCAGTGGAGGGGGCATGGGAGGGAAGGACACTGGTTCACTGTGTGGCCTCCAGCTAGTTCCTTTGATGCAGTTTCCTCATCAGTAAAGGGAAGGTAATAATGGCAGATACTCTGGCTTCTGTTTCCTCTCCACATAAGGAAAGTCTGCAGTGAGCAAGGCACACCCATGCCAAGCATCAGTCTGACCCCGCTAGCAAGCCAAACTCATTGCCTCTCCCAACTGACACGATACACAGGGGGCATAAGAATACCACAGCCCCACAAACGCCTCCAGTGCTGCAGCTCACACAGTAGGGACCTCTCCCCACCGTTCCCGGGAACTGAGACTCCCCCAACATAGATCTGGACTCCTAGAGTGGAGTCCAGCCTCAATTCTCCCTGCAGCACAGGCATTTCTGGTATGATCCATCAGTGGAATTCTGAGCCACCAAGGAGACTTGGTCCCAGTTATTAGTTGTACTCACATTCTAGAATAGCATGGGCCAGCTGACACTGTGGATTCCCCCAGTATTAATTGGGGGTAGGTAGATCTTGGGATCTGCATTGATGGGAGAGGAGGTCAGAAAGCTACAGCAAGTCAGTCTTTGGTCACTAATACTGTGTGAGGGAGATTGGTATTATTATACCCACATCACGGATGGGGAAAAGAGCCACAAAGAGGTGAAGTTACCTGCCCTGCATGTCACAGCTATCCAGCTGCAGAGCTGGGAGAATGCAGATCTCTCCATGCCCAGTCCCGTATCTTAACCACTAGATCATGCTTCCAGTGGGAATTGTTCTTTTCTAATCAACCAGAAAAGTGTGTGTAGCTGGCCAGAGTTTTTGCAGCCCAAATGCCAGGGAACAATTTGTGATCAGGCCTGATGAAAGAAAACTTGCCAAGTAAATGACTACAGAGCAGGTCAGACATGTCACCTGTCAAGAGACAATTTTTTCCAGCTGAAGCCATTTTGAGTTGCACAAGAGAAACTTCAACTGGCAAAAAAATTGCAAGTTTGGGTTAGCTTGAAAAGCAAAAAATTAAAAGCGAATCTTGTAGCTGTGCTGAGCCTGAGGGTCATCCCTCTGCACTGAGGGAGATGTTTCTACAGCTAGATAATGGTTTCTGAACCCCAAGATTCGAGAGATGGGTACAATTCTATACTGCTCAAGGCTGCGCAACTGTCGTGCAATTGATGAGAGACAAGGTGAGTGAGGTGAGATCTTTTATTGGATCAACTTCTGTTGGTGAGAGAGACGCTTTCGAGCCACATAGAGCTCGTCTGCAATTGACAAGACTCTCCAGGCATGGGCCAAACAGATCTCATTACCGCATTCAGGATCACAGGCAGAAGGCACCCTGCCTGGGCTCCCTATTTTCTCTCTTCTAGATGCTCTAAGCTAGTGGTCCCCAACCTTTTCCAGGTGGCGGGCACCAGACGACGAGCCACCGAGGACTGTGGCCGGCGGACAAGCATCCACCGAAATGCCACTGAGAAGCGGCAACGTCAAGAGGCGTCGCCACTGAAATACCGCCAAAAATCAGCGGCATTTCGGTGGATGCGTATCCGCTGGCCAGTACACGGGTGCACATAGATGCCCCGGCGGGTGCCATGGCGCCCACGGGCACCGCACTGGGAACCACTGCTCTATGTGCAGCGAGGGGCTTGGAAAGGCAGGGCCTCGGAGGGCTTCTCCCTTTGGCAGATGCTGTAACTCACATTTATCTGTGTCTTGGACCTTGTGACTGCATCTCTCAAACTGATCTCAGCATGTAAGTTCTACCAGTTGTTCAATTCCGGATCATTCACTTGTCACTCTGTGCTCCATGCCTGCACTGCAGGCCTTCTGCTGTCTCAGCCACAGCAAACGGAGCTGGGTTTGGCTGGAAGACAGACTTTAAATCCAAGTGACCTGCACACAACAGGCCACCTTCACTTTGTGCCCTGCTCTGGACAGAGGCATCAGGAAACCCCTTCCACACAGAGTCTGGGCTTCAGACATCCTCAGAGGCCAGACACTTCCTGACAGGGGAGATTCCCAAACACCTGCTCCTCGGTGGCAATCTGCCTTAGTGCTGAAAGCCCTGGGCCATTTCTGAGCAGGGCGGTCACAGGATTAGCAATGGAATCCAGACCAGGTTAAGCCATTACTCTGATTGCTGTTCAGTGACCTTGGAGCCAGTCAGGGGTCTCAGTGCAGTTTCAAGTGACTAAACGTCCCACATCACAGTTCCGAAAATACTCAGGAACCCAACTATCTGGACTTTGCAAAAAGTGTCGGTGAATTAAAAAAATACATTTGGGGTTGAACAAACGTCATTCAACCCAAAATGCTTCGTTCTGTGTCTCCTTAGAGGGCTAGTCACAAAACGGCCAGAGGAAGAGGCGGTGCCCTTCTCCTAAGTTCAGCACAGTGGTTAAGGCACCCACCTGGGATGTGGGAGACCCAGGTTCAATTCCCTCCCCTCTGCCTGATGTGGAGAAGGGATCTGATCTTAGCTCTCCCACACTGTAGGAGAGCGCCCTAGTCACTGGGCTGTGGAATATTCGGGGGGGGGGGACCTTCAATTTCTGCTACTGAAGCTGTTCCAATTTATATAAATAATTAGCCACTGGAGCAGGGACTTACAGCGGGGCAGGGACAAAGCAAGGATGGTGGTCAGGGCACTCACCTAGGATGTGAGACCCTCAAACTCAAGCCCCCACTCCAATGACTGTTGATACAAAGTGAAACAGATTCAAGAGGAGAGAGAGAGAAATCAGGATACCCCACAGTCCAGTGACTAGGGCACCCTCCTGTGACGAGGGAGACCCACGTTTAAATCCCTTCTCCACATCAGGCAGAAGGGGACACCGAACCCAGGTTTGCCACATTACAAGTGAGCACCCTCCCAGCCCATATTAAATGAACAGTGCCTAAATCCTGAAAAGAGGGTGTGGCTGAAACTATTTGGTGAATTTACATCAAACTTGCAAATACTTCTCACCAGAAACTGCATTTTTGCAATACACTCTGCAAAAGCTTCTGCCCAAACCAAATCCCCAATTCTGACTAGCACTAACCAGCCCCCTTGTTGGCAGCCTCAACAGTGGGGTCAGAGATTGAACTGGCTGTGGGGACTGCACTATCCTCCCCCTCTACAGGTGGCTCCTGCAAATCAGGGTTGAGGACCAGCTGGTGTGGTGGCAGCTTGCTCTGCTTATGCCTGGGCTGTTGTGGACACAGGGCTTCGGTCTCCACCTTTGGGCAAAACTAAATTCATCTAAAATATTAAAAGAGGGGAGAACCCCAAGACAGGCAGCCTGCTGACCGCTGGGGTGGGGACAATTTCTCCCACAGCAGAGTAGGTGCAAGTGTCTAACAGAGACAAGACTTTCCTCCAGATGAGCACTCCCCCCTCCCAATTAAGGATCCCACTTTAAATGCAGCTCAATCACTGATTTACCGGTAATGCCAGGGCATTCAGGCCTGACCCGGCAAGGTGCTGAGCCCTCCAACTCAGACTGGGTCCAATGGGAGCTGAGGGTACCCAGTGTCTCACTCATCAGGGATGGCTGGAAAGCTGAAGCGGCCTTTTAAAAAGAAACCTTAGAAAAAACACATCACGAGAGAGAAACGAGGCTGCTGCCTTCTGAACTCCTGGGTTTAAATACACTCTGACAGGGTCTTTAATCAGATGCCAGACAGAGGCAAACCCAAAGCAGCAAGGCTCCGGGTTGCCTGTGGACTTGCTGTTGATGGAGGCCAGGCTGCTTGGCACCACATCACTACAACAATGCAGACTCTGACCACCAACATCTAATCCCCCAGAAGGAGCCAGCAATGCAGCAGGAAGCCGAGGGCTCAGGTTTCACTTGCAGAGGGCTCTGGAATTCTCCAGCAGATTCTCAGGCGGAAGCGTAATACTCCAGCCCCTACAGCAAAAATGCAGAGGGGTGCCACGAAGAGAGGCAAGGGATAGCCTGTGACAGGGCTGGTACAAGGAGAACTCTATAAGAGGCTCCATGCCTCAGCAAAGGCACCTGATAAGGTTGGAGGGAGACAGCCGCCATTTCTGGAAAGCCCCCTGTGACGGTGCACTCCATGTTTTATGGAAATATGCTTTATGCAAAAGGTCTCTTGTAAGGAATCATAACAAAGGTTATAACCTACTGAGTATATTCCTCCTATTTGTATGCATGGATCATTCTTGTATCTGAAACTAGAAATATGAAGTATAACTCTGCAAAAAGAACAGGAGTACTTGTGGCACCTTAGAGACTAACAAATTGAGCTGAAAATAAATTTGTTAGTCTCTAAGGTGCCACAAATATTCCTGTTCTTTTTGCGGATACAGACTAACATGGCTGCTACTCTGAAAGAAGTATAACTCTGAGATCCTACTGTAATTATGCAAATTGTGGGCCATTGATGGTGGTTTCGAATCTTGATAACTCCCATTGACTAGGACAATAGGTTGTAAATGGTTTATTTACCTGCAAGGCTTCCTGTGTAGGTGTGGGCCAACCCAGGAAGAACGGAGACTAGGGGGTCCTACAGTGACATGTGACCATGTCACATGATACTAGAATCCATCTTAAATCTGGTACTTTTCCATTTAGAAAGAGGGGTGGGGATCCAGAGAGACAAAAGATTCCCACCTTGTGCCAAAGCTATAAAAGGGGGTGTAGCAGGACAAAGGGGGCTGCCAGTCATGAGAAAACCCCTGCTTATCACCTGAGATGTCTGCTGGAACTAACAAGGACTGTACCAGGGGAAAGGATTGGGCCCGGACTAGGAAGGAGTTTAGTCTACGAAAGAAGCTTATTGAAACATCTCTGAGGGTGAGATATTACATGTGATCAGTTTCTTAATGCATTAAGCTTAGACTTGTGTGGTTTTGCTTTATTTTTCTTGGTGACTTACTTTGTTCTGTCTGTTAATACTTGAAACCACTTAAATCCCAACTTTTATACTAAAAATCACTTTTGTTTATTAATAAACCCAGAGTAAGTGATTAATACCTGGAGGAGCAAACAGCTGTGTATATCTCTCTATCAGTGTTATGGGGGGGACAATTTTTGAATTTACCCTGTATGAGCTTTATAGAGTAAAACGGATTTACATCCCATTGGGAACTGGGTGTCTGGGTGCAGGAGGCAGGTAACCTGCTGAGCTGTTTTCAGTTTTCTCTGCAGCTTTGGGGGTGTGGACCAGACCCTGGGTCTGTGTTGCAGCAGACTAGCATGTCTGGCTCAACAAGACAGGGTTCTGGAAGTCCCAAGCTGGCAGGGAAAATGGGATCAGAAGTAATTTCAGCACATCAGGTGACAGTCCCAAGGGGATCTCTGTGACCGAACCCGTCACACCCCCAATATGACCAGTGATGAGGAAGTTGACTACCTGAATACAGGTTGGATCTCAGGGCACCCATCTCTCTGCAGAGGACCCACTTTTTTCACCATGGGTCTAATGAATTTCAGTCACAGATGCTGCAGAATGTGGCTAATGCTTGGAGACAGAACTTGTTTTTCATAAAGCATCTAATATTCAGCTAGGGAGATCATTCAACTGGCTCTGTGGTCTAGGATCCTGTCTACGGCAACTGGATCATGACCTGCATTACACAGTACAGTCCCTATGTAACATGCTTTGGACCAGCACAGACGATACCAACCCATGGTGCAGCCTCACTTTCACTGTGAGATAACAGTCACCAGACAGCTGATTTTATGGAGATTGCTCCTTAACTAACAGCACAATCCCTTGGCATTGTGACTGCTCCTGCAGAGACCCTAAAACAAGGAGGACAGGGGAGAAAGAGAGAAAGAAGTAAGGAGACAGTGAGGAACAGAGGCCAGCCAGAAAACAGAGAATGGTGATGGGTTCCAGCGTCCCTCAGATTGCAAGCAGCATGGAGGCAGAGAACTATACTTTGGAAAGGTCAGGCTGCTGTGATCCAGCTCCTGGGCAAATGTTTGGCAGGGACGACTTGACGGAGAAGCCGCAAGCACTGCAAGGAAGGGCCAACATTTGCCAAACGAGGGAGCGAGCAACAATATACTGATCAGCAAGAGGCAAGTGGATATAATCGCCAGGCCATAAGGTGACTCATATGTGCCCTTGTGAGAGCTTTGAACTGTCTTGGGTCTGTTCCTCTGACTCCAGCTGCTGTCAGGAGAGAAATACTTGCTGATAATTTGAATCCTCATAATTGGAAACAGGCAAGATTTTATTTTTTAATCCATGAAGTGAGCAGGTTCAAACATCAGTGTGCACATTTATTATATCTTGGTGGTTCTCAAACTGTTTTGGTAAACTTGAAACTAACTCACCGAGATGAGAGCCTAAAAATTCAGCTTTCAAAAGGTGAAGTTTGGGCCACACAGAGAGACAATGCGCCATCCCCTTAAAGGCCTCCTTACCTCCCTTTGCTCCAGAGAGATGTGTGTCAAGGGGGTCCGTATGTGACATTCACATGCAGGGTCTGTTCTGGGTGACATGCCGAGAGGCTGTTCCTTTTGGCATAGTTCCTATGCTAGAAACTGCATCTGGCTTTGCCAGAGGTGCTCTCAACAGCCTGCATCCAGTAGGATGCTCTGGGCAGATATGGCCTGGCTACAGCTTCCAGTTCCAATCAGTTCCTACACACCGTGCATATATTGTCCTTGCTACTCTGAAAATGAATAAAACAGTGTCTTTTGCTGCAACAAAACTAGGAACCCTGTTGAAGTTTGAGAGAGGAGAGACTGCAGAGCCCAGTGACGGTACAAACTCGGAGCATGCACTACCCAAGAAGTAATCAAACAAAGGGTTTGGCTAAATTTAAAATGCTACAGTGGCATGCTCTCCCATCAGCAAAGGTAATTCATCTCCCCAAGGGGTGGTAGTTAGATTAATGGAAGAATTCTTTCATCGACCTAGTGCTGTCTACATGGCAGCTCAGGTCAGCTTAACTATGCCACCCAGGGGTGTGGATTTTTCACACCCCTCAGCAACACGGTTATGCCAACCTAATTTTCTACTGTAGACCAGCCCTAAGGAAGGAGTGCTGTTGAGAAGCTGTGCTATTTCCAATGAGATTCTGACCTTCATGGCACAGATCCTTTGGTGACTCCTAGAGTATGTCAGCAGCCACAGAAATTAATGAACCAACAAGTGACCACAGCACCAGACCCGGGAAGTGCTAACTGGCTTCCTTATAGGCAGTCTCAGCACAGAGGAATGAATGGACGTTGAGAGGGAGCCCTTTTCACCCCTACATGTCAGGAGTGTGGGGCAGGGGGAAGCTTGTCCTGCCATTGCCCATGCGGTACCTGTTTTTTGATCTCCCGGGTTGTCAAGCAAACAGATTTCATCAGCATTATGTTCATTCACACAAAGTTACAGTTGGAAGAGATACCAGGTCACTTTTCCCATCCCCATGGCCAATACAGAATATTCCCCCCTATTTTTCTGGGGAAATTGGTCCCATCTGACCGGACTCATTGCTAGGCTATTCCAGTCTAAGCACACCTCACATTTAGGATGTTCTTCCTAATATTCACCTTCGGTTCTCTTTTGCTTATTGTCTGGGAAACAGCCGACTTTGCATTAAAAATATTTTCTGACCCAAGACCAAAAAGGACTTAAATGCTAACAATTCCCACCCTCGCTGGACCATCTTAAACACCAGCATTTGGGATAAGGTGGAATTCTTTATAAAGAATAAAGCAGAACATTGGAAAAAGAGAGAAGAGCTTCATATCAGCAGTTAAAGGGAAAATCCAAGACACGTTAAACCACTTGAAAAGAATTCAAACTCCAGTAAAAGGCAACAAGGAAAGAGGCCCAGCACAAAGTATATACAAAAGCCTCCTTTATTGCGACAAGAATAGCAGACAGAGGGGTAAGAGCCAGAATCTGGCAACACTGCAGAGAACACACGTTCCTGCATGGCCTTCTGCAGAGCAGCATCCAGGTAGTGAGAGAATTATAAAGCAAGCCCGAGAAAAAGCAAACAATTGTGCTGAATGGAGCATCAACATCTTTTGCTGCAAAATGTGCTTTCTTTTGAGGAAGGTAAGTTCTACATAGGGTCGTTCTAGAATGTCAGATGCATTTGTACAGACTTCAGTAGCTTAAAGATAGAAGACTAAGCCAGCATAAGCATGAGGACCCAGAGATCTATTTCATTTGAATACACTCAGTCTAACTCCACTGACTCAGAGAATTAAGAGTTAAGTGCAACTTTGATGCTTTGTAACTTAAAATATTTCCCCCAATTGCCCTCCCCAAATTTGGTTAAGATCACACCCCTCTTTGAGGGCTATGAACATGCGTATTTCTTTTGAAGTGGGAACAAGTGTATTAAGGTTTCCACCCTTCAAACCTGAACACAGCTGAGAAACTTTTGCTCAGACTTTCCAGAAATATTAGCCTGGGCTGAGATGAAGATGAAAGCTTCAGCCTCGATGGAGAATTTAAGAGAGCTATAAGTGACTGAGTGTGGACTATCCTTCTCAGCTATGACTACATTCACAACTCACGTGGGAAGTGTACTTCTGAAGTTACGGATATCTGCACAAGGGAACAAGATATCAAGGAAAAGTTGTCTGCATGGCTGGGCTTTCTAGGTTCAATCTGCATGAGGAGGAAGCAGAGCGAAGACAGAAGTATTTTTACACTCTCTCCTCTAATCAGGGAAATGCTACCAGAGGCAGGGCACAGACTTGATTACTCATTTTTAGTAAAGACAGATTTAGGATGTGGAGACATCAAAGAAGCCAGCATGGGAAGATGTTGCTCAAAATGGCATAAGATTCCCAACTGCCCATTGCCTGAAGGACAATGCAAACCCTTCCCATAAACACACACCTTTTTACTCAACTTTCTCCAATCAACACTGGTGCTTTCAGGACACAGAAAGGCAGTGTCTGGATAAAAATCTTTCAGCACACACACGCTCCTCTTGCCTGTGTTACTAGCACATGAAAACCGAGACTGGTTACTGCCTTTATTTCAATCTCTGCTAGCTATTCTTGCATTTGATTTTGGGAGGGCAGTGAAACACTAGACTGGCTTGTCTGTTTCTAGTCAGTTTCACTGCTTAGCTCTCTAGCACTAACACAAGGCTGTGATGTTTGGGTTGCAAACCTGGCAGGGGTTGTTTAATCCAAACGAATTTCCCATGTAAGAAAGATGTTATGAATCTTGGGTTAAATCAGTTAAGTTTTTAAAAACTATTTTTATTTTAATTAGTAAAACTTACATTTAGAACCTGAACAACCTAGCAGTCTCTATCTTATCCACTTGATTTTGTAGTCACAGGACACATGCCTCTCATCTGCTGCTCCATTATCCCCAACACTCCCAGCACAATTCCACCATCTCCAAGCCCCCAGGAGAGCTCTCACCTCCCCAGCTGACACCCTTGGTACAGCTTCATCAAGCTCCAGTCTCTCCCCTCCCCCCTTCAACACACACTAGGTCTATTGGGGCAGCTCCAACTCTGCATAAATCTCAATGCTTCCCTAGGTCCCCATGGTGCAGCTCCATCCACACCTTCCTCTTCAGCAGGCCCACTACTGCAACTCCATCATCTCCTGTTTAAATATCCCAGTACTCCTGGTGCAGCTCCATAGCTTCATTCTCTCCCTTTCTTCTGGTTCACTATCACCCCAACCGAGGCACTCTAGGGCTGAACAGGGGTCCGCACCAGGTCTCTGCCCCATTCTCACTTCCCCCAGTGCAGCTTCATCTCCCCTCACCCTGGTCCCCCTCATGGGTGCAGCTCCTGCTCTACATGCCCCATTGTTCCCATTATGAACAGCTTCATATTCAGTGCCCCCATCCTGTCTCTTCAGTGCAGCCCCATCTCCATGTGTCCTTCCCCAAGACCCACTTCCACTACAGCTCTGTTCTGTCCCCCCAGAAGTTCCATATCCACCATCCCCATCAGCCAGCCCTTGGTGCAGCTCTCACCCCCACCCACCCCATTCCCTAGGACCTCCTTGGGGTAGCAGCTCTTTTGCCACAACTAGCTTCTAGAGATGTCATGGTGCAGCTGGATCTGACTCCCTTTCCCACAGCTCCTACTGCAGCTTTATAGCCACACAACTCCCACCTAGGCGCAGCTCCATCACCAGGCTGCTAACTGGGTTCCCCCTTCTGTTACGCGCCATCTTCTCCCATGCACACATCCTCACCCCCCATGATCCCGGGAGCAGCCCCCCTAGTCACCCCCTCCAAGCCCCACACCCCAAAGACCTCTGATGTAGCTCTCCTCCCCACCCAATCCCAGCTCCCCATGGTCCCCCCTCGAAGCTCCACACCCCCATCTAATCCCAGCTTTACAATGTTTTCACGCATCTCCCCACAACCAAGTCCCAGCTTCCCATTACCCTCCCCATGTAGCTCCCCCTCCCAACTCCCCCACAGACCACTAATGCAGCTCCCCCTCCCCACCCCACCCCACCCCGGCAGCTCCATACCCTGCTTAATCCTAGTTCTACAACAATCCCCCTGCAACTCCCCCCCCCATCTCGTGGCGCGCCCCTGCCTCCGTCCCCTTCCCTCCTACCAGTCCCAGACCCCCCCCCACCTTTCCCTCACCACCAGTCTCAGAACATCCACTGCACCCCGCCCCCCGCCTCAACACGCCCCCTGGCTCCCCCATCTCCCCAGCAGTCCCAGCGCGCCTCCCACCACCCCCAGTTCCCGCGCCCCGCCCCAGCGCGCGCCTCTTGCAGCTCCCTCCCCCTCCCCCTGCTCGTCCCGTCCACGCGCCCCCACGCGCCTCCCCTCATCCCAGCCCCCCCCGCCCCGGGGCCCCGCTCACTTTTCACAGCCTCGCCAACGATGCCCGGGGGGAAACGGAGCCGTGGGGGCGGGGGCTACGCGCTGCGGCGGCCGGGCCGAGCTGAGGCGGTGGAGGTCGGCGGGGAACCGTTACCGTCGGCGCCGCGCCACAGGCCTGGCCGCTCGCGATCCGCCCTCCGCCAAACAAAAGAGCCCAGCAACCCCCTGTACCCGCCGAGCGCACTGCGCCTGCGCGGCGACCCCCCGCGGCACTATGGGATGTGAAGTTCCCCGTGGACTCTAGCTCCCGGCAGGCCCTGCGGCGAAGCGTCGCGGCGGACGCACCCTCTCGCCGCGCTGCCTGCTGGGTGTGGTAGTCTGGGGCGGGGCTTGGAAAAGCTTGGGGAGTACAACACGACTTGGGTCTGCGGTTACGCCACGTGACCTTGCACAACAAACGTGACCCGAGCGAGGCAGTGCAGCACAAGAGCCCGCCCAGAATTGCACACTGTGTTTCCAACTCTTCCCTTTTTAAATAGCGTGTGGTCAAAATTAATGACCACAAAAACATTTCAAAGGAATATTTCAGGATTCAAGCCAAGCTCTTAACTATTAGAGGTCAGGATGGAGCTCATGAGATTTTCTTAAAGATCTATCTCCAGGAGGCAGGTGATTAGGGGAAAATCAGATTTCATTCAAAGAAGAAATTTCTACCTTCATGGTTAGGAAGAATAGTGTGAAAGCATAAGCCCTAGGAATACAGGAATCTCCAGAGTGGATCAGACCTCAGGCCTATCTAGTCCACGTTCTGTCTCTGACAGTGGCTGGTACAAGGTGCTTCAGAGAAAGGTGTAAGAATCATCCAGCAGGCAGTTATCGGACTGTCTTCTCCTTACATAGATCTCATCCTGATCTCTAATAGTTAGAGATTGATTTAGCTGAAGCATAAGGTTTTTAATATCCCTTCAAAAAATTGTATGGTAATTAATTATGACACTGCAGATCCTTGACACCTATTTAAATATCCAGTCCCTTTTTATATCCTGGTACAGGGTCTGAACCAAACACGCCAGGAGCATCCTGTCTTCAACACTTTGCTTCTTGGGTTCACTGGGATGCTGTTTCAGTGGGTTGTTTTTACTGGTTAATAAAGCAAACTGAAACAGGAAAAAGTGGTCATGGCACCAACCATGTGTGAGGTGCAGGAGGACTGCTTAACCAAGTCAAGGAAAAGAGAGGGAGCTCCTTTTTGTTCCTCTCACTTTAAGCCCTATAGTTTTATTTTCTGAGCCTTTAGGGTTCACCCACATCACATTTTCAAGCTTTTCTCTGAAGTCACGAGGACTAGGAATTTAAAAATTTTTTTTTACTTTTGTTTTAAATGAAAGCTGAGATTCCCACCTAATCATCATGACAAAAGAATGGGAGTTTGCAACACCACCTATATCCATGGGGTGGGGAAGGCTGAAGGGGCTGCTGTCCTCTTGTGATATGCAGTGTTGTTGTAGCCATGTTGGTCCCAGCACTTTAGAGAGACCAGATAGTTGGTGAAAGAGACAAACTTTCAAGCTCCAGAGTGCTCTTCTTCAGGTCCGGGAAATGTACTCAGGGTACAGGGTGAAATAGATACTTCAAGGGACCATTCACAGTGAAGTGGCCTTTGTTAACACCTCTCCAGTCAGGGTGGAAAGGAAAAAGGTGGGCAGGGTTTAAGTGGGTTTAGAGTGTTGTAATAAGGAATAAATCCAGTGTTTCTATTCAGTCCACGATTTTTAGTATCTAGCAAAATATGAATTTCAGCTCCCAGGTGTGTCTTTTGACGGTGTTGCTTGGGTGTCCTTTCCTTTCCTGACTGTAACCCCCTGTGTAGACAGCACTATGTTGATGGGAGAGTTTTCCCCGTTGACATAGCTGTTGCCTCTGTGTGCTCCAAAGCTTGTCTCTCTTCCCAACGGATGTTGGTCCAACAAAAAGATCTTACCTCATCCACCTTGTCCTTGTGTGAGGCTGTTGTACACACAGGGCACCAGGTGACCTCCACAAACAGGTGCAGAGGTCAGATTCTGCCTCTTCCTCAGTAAGAGGACCTCCTTCCAACACACCCATACCCCAGTCTCACCCATGCTCTTTTTTCCACCTCTCTCCTTGACCTTCTCTCCTTTCTTTCTTGCTCCTCTTCCCTCTGTCTTCTTAGCCTCTTTTTTCTTTGCACCAGCCTCTTTCTTTCTTGTCTCCTTTGTCACTGTGTTCGTTCTTTCTTTCCTTTTCCTCATTCTATTCTTCCTCACTCTCATCCTACTCTCTTTGTTTCTTTCTTTGTTTTTCTCCTCGCCAGCCTCTCTACAGGGCGGGGGTAGGTGGAGTCCTGCCTAGGACTGGAACTACATCTCCCATCCTGCCCCGGGGTTCCACCGGAAGGAGCCCGTGAGCTCGGCTATAAGGGAACGGGAGCGGAGCCCCTCGCCTCTTAAAGGGGCCGCGCCGACACTGGGGACACCTGTCCTGCGGGAAGAGGTGAGGATGCGGGTAGGGGGGCGGTCTCCACAGGGTGCGGGGGGGTGAGTGTTGGGGGGCGCTGGTGTGGGGGAGGGAACCACGTCCAAAGAGTGTGTGGGGGGTAAGAGGACGGAAATGGGTCGGGGAGGGAACCATGTCCAAAGAGTGGGGAGGGGGCATTGGGGAGGGGCGAGAACCATGTCCAAAGGGGGCATTGGGAAGGGGAGGGAACCATGTCCAAAGTGCGGGGAGAGGGGCATTGGGAAGGAACCATGTCCAAAGTGGGGGCATTGGGGAGGGAGAGACCATGTCAAAAGTGGAGGGGGGGGAACCATGTCCAAAGTGCGTGGGAGGGGAAGAGGGGGCATGGGTAGGGGAGGGGGACCACCATGTTCAAAGTGGGGGGAAGGGTGGGGGGGTGGATTTTTCTCATTCCAAAGGTGGGGGGGCATCTCTCAAATTCTGTAGCTTGCCTGGAATGTAGCCCCCACCCTGCCCCACAGCGGGTCAACTCAGGGCCGAGACTGCCCACGGGCCTCTTTGGGCGTAGGACAGGCAGTGTATATAAATAGAACCCAAGCCACACAACTAGAAACGAGGCCAGTTAGAGACACTGTGTTACTGTACCAACTTATTGTCATCTCTCCTATTGTGACCAATAGGGAATAACTGCTTGGCTTTGCCTATGAAACCTGCTCCATGGGCCCCTGCTATTTCCCTGCCAATAGCATTGCCAGGCGATAAGTCTACCAGGGCCAGCAGGTTACCTTTTATTATTAAAATGTCAGCCTGCTAAACAGGATAGCCGGGTTAGTGGAGTACGGGATGTTGCATTGAAATAATAGGCGATATATAATGCTTTCAGATAGAAACCGCCTCCTCAGTTCTCCTCCACCTCAACTGCAAATATATGTAGAAAAGGCCAGTATTATAGTAACTTTTTTTTTTTAAAGCATAGGTTATGGGGTTTTGTATGGTGCAGGTCTGAGGATGGATTCTAAAAGAGCTCAGTAGGTTGGTTGCTGACCCTGTTGGAAATATGGGTGAAATCCCACTGAAGTCAATGGTAAACCTCTCATTTCAATGCACCTAGGATGAGAGTTTCAGTCAGAATTAGCACTTCTGAAAGCCTGGACCTTAGTTTCGGTGCTTAAATGAGAGCTGAGCTCTTCTGAAAACCCTAGTCCCAATTGTAGGTGTTGAGCCCTGTAAGTTCTCGCCCTGGATATCTAGATGGATGCAGCAGTTTGAGGTTACTTCACCAGAAGGAAGAGTAAAGTCGGTCTTTGAAACTTACACAGTTTAAAAGAGAATCCTGTGCAAAATAGCTTCATCTAAAGGTGACCTGCATAAGGAGGAATGCAACTGGACTTGTTCCCTTCTTTTCATGCAAAGGCAACCCAAAAGATTTTCCTTGAAAATCTAGGTCTTATCTAGCTCTTAACCTGGAACTCTCTGTGCTGACTGGAGTCTTGGTATCCCAGTTAATGGGGGAATTGAGACCTGACTAAATGACGCTGGGCCAGCACCAGGTTAGCTGCACAACTAACCAATATAACTGGTGGGAATTTCTAAACGGATGAGGCCAACGCCTGTATGCGGTGTGGAGGAAGAGAGAGTGCCGGTGGTGGAACTTTTATTCGGACGGTTTAAAAAACCCCAAGGATTTTGAAACATTTACTCAACAAACACTTGGGAGGAAAGCACATCCTGTCAATTAACGAGGAAGAAGAGGATGAGAGCCCCCAAGGAGATATTTGAGTCAACTAGAAGTTCTCCAGCAAAAGACAAACCAGTGTTCCTTATTTTTAAGGCAAATAAGCCACTTTTAAATTTTTCAGAGGGGTGCAGCTGACTTCTTTTATACTTCACAACAAAACTAAGGCCTAGCCTATATTCAAGGCTGCACTAGTTGAATTTTAAATCAGTTTAAATACTGATTTAGCTAAACCTAGTGAGGACACCCTTAATCAGCATTGCCAACCACAATTGTTTAAAAATCATGAGTCAGTCATAAGATCAGGTTAAAAATCATGAGATTTAAAGAGAATAAATGTTGGGTTTTTTTATTTGGCTTCTGTTTTTTGTATCTGTAAGGGTCACATTTTAAAGCATTTTTTCCACAATCGTGAGGGCTAGGAACTTAAAAAAAAAAAATTAAAGCTGAAACTCTGTCACATGACTCCAGGAGCTGGGGCTTTAAGAAAAAATTCCAAATATCACAAGATTTGGCACCTCTGTTTAATCCAAATTAAAAATGGCAAGGAATCGAATTAAGGTAAATCTACATAAACCAAGTTAAGATAATCCAATTTGAACTTTGTTTAAATAGATTTAAGTGTGTCTGGTGCAACTTTGAATAGAGACATGACTCAAAAACGCAACCAAACTTTTTTTTTGTAGGTTGCCTTTAAACATATAAAAATGTGCTGGCAGTGTCTGAGACGGAAACTTTGCAGCACTGGGAACCTTAAAGTGAAACTGGCTACAAACAGAAGTGAAACCTATTTCATTTATTTTCCTTGTCCAAGGTGACAAATGCGCCCCCTAAGTCCCTCCACCCCCAGAAAAATCCACCACACAATAAAGAGCAGAGTGACAAATTGGGTAGTAAAAATTCACTTCTAATTTAAGAAGTGCTAGATTTTTTTAAAAAGCACGTTTCTAAGCATTCTTAGGTTGAATCCGTCTCTTTAAACACAATTGCGGCAAAAACTGGTTTCTATGCCATCTAAGCTCGAGTTTCTCTAATGCAGCCACCAGGGGCTTTTCCTGTGGCCACAGCCTCCTGGGTGGTGATGGGCAGGGGTGGAGAGGGGACAAAGCCAGCAGGGGCTGGTCCCTGCCCCTTTCTGGCGCCCCACAAACATTGTAGGAGCAGGTGATCAGTGGGAGTTCTCTACCCTCCTGGGAGCGGTGGGACTCGGGCTTCATCCCTGGGGTGGTGGGTGGCAGGCTCTGGCTGTGTGGTGCTGGGCTCATTCCCCAAGCCACAGGGCTTCATGCTCTGGCCCCAGGCTCATCCCCCACTATCACCCTGACCCCTGCTGCCTCCTCCAGCCCTCCATCCAGACTCCAATTGCCACTGCAACTCCCTCCCCATCCAGGGCTTAATTTGTCCCCCAGCTTGTCCGGAGCTGAGTACGTCTGTTGTGAAAAGTAATTTTAACAAATATACAAATATCACTTTTCGCAGTAGCAGACTTATTAGCTAGCAAGTCTAAAGCAAAAAAAAATCAACCAAAAAATCAAAACATGCAAAGCACCTTATTTGTGTTTCTATTCTGTTGGTGAGAGAGTTTTCCAGCTTAGGGTATGGCTACACCACGCCCCTTTTAGTGACACGGCTGTGCCGGTACAGCCTTGCCACTAAAAGCCGCGCAGCGTGGCTGCTGTTTGTCGGCAGGAGAGAGCTCTCCTGCGGACAAAAAAATTCCACCCCCCACGAGCGGCAGTGGCTTTGTCGGCAGGAGAGCGCTCCTGCTGACAAAGCGCTGTTCACACCGGCGTTTTTCGTCGGTAGAATTTGTGTCATGTGGGTGTGTGTGTGTGGTTTTTTTAACACCCCTGAATGACAAAAGTTTTGCCGACAAAGTGCCAGTGTAGACATCCCCTTACACGGCGCTCCACAGGCCAGGGAAAGGTACTCAGTGTCACAGCTGAATACAAGATGGAGCAGATTAAAGCAGGGGTCCCTAGTGCGGTGCCTGTGGGCGCCATGGCACCCACTGGGGCATCCATGTGCACCTGCCTACTGGCCGCTGGACAAGCAGCTGCCGAAATGCCGCTGAGAACGTCAAGAAGCGCTACCGCTGAAATCCCGCTAAATTTCGGTGGCGACGCCTCTTGATGTTGCCGCTTCACGGCGGCATTTCAGTGGCTGCTTGTCCAGCGGCCATGGTCCTCGGCGGGTAGTCGTCCGGCGCCCGCCCCACGGAAAAGGTTGGGGACCACTGGTTTAGAGTAAATAGTTAACACATATTTCAAGGGAACATTCAAGGTGAAGTGGCCTAACACCTCTCCAGAAGAAGCAGGGGGCTGGGGTAGTGGGTTTTAGAGATTGTTATAAAGAGCCATAAATCCAGTGGCTATTCAGTCCATGGTTTTTCGTATCTAGTAAAGTAATGAATTTAAGCGCCCAGGCTCCTCTTTGGAGAGTGCTGTGCAGGTTTCCTTTGAGGATGAGGACTGAGAGGTCAGATAGGGAGTGATCGCTTTGTGGAAAGTGTTCACCCACAATTGATACCAGGGCCAGCTCCAGGCAGCAGCGCAGCAAGCAGGTGCTTGGGGTGGTCAACGGAAAGGAGCGGCACGTCCGGCTCTTCGGCAGCAAGTCCCTCTTGGAGGGAAGGACCAGCCACTGAATTGCCGCTGAAGAATGAAGCGGCGCAGTAGAGCTGCCGCTGATCGCGGCCCCCACCCCGGCCGCTTGGGGCAGCAAAAACGCTGGAGCCGGCCCTGATTGATACGGTGTTTTAGTCTTGTAGATTTTCTTTTTTTTTTCTGGGCGAGTTCATTCGAGAGCATAGTGATTCTTGGTTCACGCACCTGGTGGTTGTTGGGGCATTTGGTGCACTGGGGGTGGTACACCACATGTTGTGAGAGGCATGTGTGGGATCCAGGGATCTTGCAAGGTGTGTTGATCATCGTAACAGTGGAGATATGTCTACAGGTTTTGCATCTGCTGTTCTGGCAAGATCTGGTCCTGCTTTGAGTGGGTGTGTGCTAGTCTGTGGGGAGCTTGCTTCTGATGGTGATTATGGAGAGGTTGGGGTGTTGTTTTGAAGGCCAGAAGAGGGATTCAGGAGGGATTTTTGTTGTAGATGTGGTTCCCATTGAGTATAGGGTTCCAGTGTGGGCTGGTAGGGGACAGATAGAGATGGGTAGTTGGAATGAGTTTTATTTCTGTATTGAAGCAGGTTCAGGGCATTGGAGTGGCACATGGCAGAATGTGCTCTACTTCTCTGGCGGAGTGTCCTTGGTTGGTGTCTTTCTCTCACCAACAGAAGTTGGCTCGAGAAGATATTCCCATACACACCTTAACCCCTTCAAGGTGGGCATCCTGGATTTCTCTCCCTATGGCAGGAGAGGTGAAAATGGTTCACTTCACCTTGCATGGTCTCTTGAAATATGTGCTAACTACCTATGCTAAATAATCTGTTCCACCTTGTATTTAGCTGTGACACTGAGTACACTTCCCAGATCTCTTGTCTCTCTCACCAACAGAAACTGGTCCAATAGAAGATATTACTTCACCCACCCTGTCTCGCTAATATTCTGGGACCAATATGGCTGCAACAACGCTGCATACAAAGCCGTAAATCCATCCCTCAAAAACCCTCTACAAACAATCCAGCTGGAAGAGGTGAAGCCAGGATGCCCCGGGCAGGCTCAGCCCTCCAGCTGCCCCGATGAATGGCCCAGATGTGTCTGCAATATATAAAGCAAGCTGAACTGGTTTAAGAGCCTTATCTCTGAAATCCGCAGGGTCCCACTGGCTGGACTGTTGCCACAATTTGTTGTTGTATCTGTTTCTCTTCAAGCTATTGAGAGCGAAAGCTAATTATGTTGCAGAACAGGTATTGCAGACAGCTTAAGTCAGAAGCATTTAATGGTGCATCAAATCGACTGAGGCCATCCAGTACAACTTGGAGGGATGCAGCCAAGGAAGTGGTTTGTGTGACGGTACTGTGCTAATATCTCTGCTATGTAACTTAATTGTTGAAGCTTGGTGACTAATAATACAGGGACCTCCTTTGGCACCTCTTATTTTGGGCTTTCCAAGTACTTTACAAAAGTTAATTAACCCTGTGCTGGGAAGGAGATGGGTGTTGCTATCGGTGTTTACAGCACCATGGAATCTGATTTCTGACGGGCTCCTTTGTGCTCCCACAACGCAAATGATGAATATAATTACAAATGGGGAAGGAGTCTGCTGCTTGCCCAAGGTGTGTCAGTGCACCAGGAGAGCTGGAAATAGATGCACAGTCTCTCGTTCTAACCACTAGATGACACTGCCTCCACTGTATAGCTTATCAAGACAACTTGGGAGGCTGGCTTTTTGGATTCTACCACCCAGGTTAAAGTGAGGAGTCCTTGTGGCACCTTAGAGACTAACAAATTTATTTGGGCATAAGCTTTCGTGGGGATAAAACCCATTTCATCAGATGCATCTGATTAAAGTGTGATCCTTCCTCAGAGGTTACATTGGTGTTGGCAAAACATGAAATTGAAGCAGATATGTTGTGATAAGACCGAAAACTTGGGGGTAGGAAGCTGTAAACCTTCAGATGGGATCTCTGTTTGCCCCTTTTTTTGCCACAATCTCATCAGCGTGATCACAAGAACTAGGGGTCACCAAATGAAATTAACAGGTGGCAGGTTTAAAACAAACAAACAGGAAGTATTTCTTCACACAACACACAGTCAATCTGTGGAACTCCTTGCCAGAGGATGTTGTGAAGGCCAAGACTATAACAGGGTTCAGAAAAGAACTAGATAAGTTAATGGAGGATAGGTCCATCATTGGCTATTAGCCAGGATGGGCAGAGTTGGTGTCCCTAACCTCTCTTTGCAAGAAGCTGGGAATGGGCGACAGGGGACAGATCACTTGATGATTCTCTGTTCTGTTCATTCCCCTTGGGGCACCTGGCATTGGCCACTGTCGGAAGGCAGGACGCTGGGCTAGATGGACCTTTGGTCTGACCCAGTGTGGCCGTTCTTATGTTTGCTAGGCGGGGTTGAGTTTTTATTATGGTGAACTTCAAAAATCAGTCAAGTTCCCAGCATGGGAGTGAATGAAAGTTAGTTGTTTTAAGAGGATAAACTTCCTCTGTGCTCTAGCAAAAGGTGAGACCATCTTCAGCCATTCTCCTGTGTGCACACACATCCAGGACCTAATGAATCCAAACAGGCTTACATTTCTCTGCCTGCAGGGCTGGTATTGAAACAGCCACAAATGTACAAGAGCTGGGTGGAACTGACCTGTCCTTTCAACTGAGCTCTCTTGGTTTTTGAAGAACTGAACTAACGTCCTGTCTGATCACCAATTATTACATGCTGTGTGTTACTGCAACACCCGGGACACCATTGTGTTAGGCACGGTACAAACACACAGCACAAATAGCCAGCTGTTTCTGGCTATTTAACCTAGCCACAAGGGAAGACTGGGTGGCAGAAGTACCAGTTATCTTGGAGGGGAAATATCCTACACACCCCTTGGCACAGGTTGATGCTGACTCAACCCTCCACCTTTCCAAGGTAAAGTAACAGAGTCCACGCAAGCCATTTGGACTAGACCTTAAAAGCAGGGGTCTTCTCTGCCCTGCGTGGCCAAAGATCCTGGGTCACCCTCCTATGAAAGGGCTTTTGCTTAAAACGACCTCTGTTACTGTTGTGCTGCGAAAAATCGGGGTGGGGTGGGGTAAAAGGAGCCTATATAAGAAAAAGACCCAGAAATCGGGACTGTCCCTATAAAATCAGGACATCTGGTCACCCTGCCTGAACCTCTCTGAGGACTTGTCTTCCCGTACCGCGCTAGAGCGGTGCAGCTGTAGCGCTTTAGTGAAGCTGCTTGTCTGCCGGCGGGAGAGCGTCTGTTGGTGCAGTTAATCCGTCTCCCTGAGAGGCGGTAGCAGCTCGCCCGTCGCCATGGCGCTGCCCGCACGGGGGGTTAGGTCGGTATAACTCCGCCGCGCGGGTTGTTTATTTTTCACACCCCTGTGCGAGGCGTTGATGCCGACGTAGGTCTGTAGTGTAGAGCTGGCCCAGGTTGTAGCCTTTCCGATGCAGGACTCTGGTGACGGTGGGGGAACTCCCTTTGCAGGAGATCAGCACCTTTGTTAGCTCAGTCCGATGGCCTCCGTCTAACACGGCAACTTCTGAACGTGGCGTCTGATCAATTCCACATGGTTCTAGGCATCCATGGGTGGAACCGTATTGACTTGGGGGGGGCTGAGGGTCTGTACAGAGCCCTTGTCAACCCTTTAGCAGATGCACAGCTTCAAGCACCTCTGCAAACAGGCTGTAGATCAAAGAACTGGTTGAGCATGGCACCCATTACCGCCTTTCGGTAGAACACCACCCTAGCCCAGCTCTGCCTGTCCTCCCCATGGTTTAGCCTGTTGACACCCTGACTGACTAATCTCCCAGCCAGAAGAGAAGTAACAATGGTGGGGGGAGGGGATGGGCACATGGAGATGGGGAATGGAGGACCCTGGCATTGGGGGGAGGGGGGGAGCAGAAGAAGGGGGACTGAGCAGGGGGAAAATGGGGTATCCTGGTGTGGAGGGTAAGAAGGAATGGGGTGAGGGGGCATCGCCTCCAGCTGAACATGTGAACAAGTCCAGGCACCTTTAGCTTTGTGTCAGATCTGCTCCGTCTAACTGAGGGTCTGTTTGTTTTCATCTGGACAGATGCTTCCCTCTGGGCTCTGGCTGTAGGATGTTGGAGACTCAGGAGCAAGAAGTAAGGCTCTCCCGAGTTTCTGCCGTTTTCTGTTCCGTGTTTGGGGGGCTGGCAGGTTGGGGGACGTATGGAGCCTTTGAATTCAGGCAAAGATCGAACCATAGTGGTGAGCGAGTTAGCGCTAGCAAAGCTGGAGCTACACATGGCGGGGGAAGAGGTGGGGAACCCTTAGCTGGTACCCAGGGGGATAACGTGGAGGGTTTTACAGGGTCAGGTGGGGGGATTATAGGGGTGATCAGGGCAGGAGCTGTCTGCCTAGCATGGCTGCAGCAGCGTGGGCCTTTACGGGTAGGACGGGGTGGGAGGATTATAGTTTGGGGAATCACCAGGTAGAACGAACCTCAGAGTATGGCTGGGCCACTTCCCCTTCAAAGTCTGGTGCTCCTGAGATCAGTACCCAGCTTCTCCAAGGCAGCACCGTTTGCCTGTTCCTGCCACTTGCAGACCTTGCCGCCAGCTGCTCTCTGCTGTGGGTTACAGCGGGGTGACGGGAAGTCAGGACTAGGCTGTTTAGGATGGGGCTGCTGTGAACATCTACTTGGAGTTAGGCAACATTTCTCTGCCCTCAGGAGCTGACCACGGTGCGTGTTCAGGACCCTCGGCTCCAGAACGAAGGCTCCTGGAATTCCTATGTGGATTATAAAATCTTCCTCCATGTAAGTGCAGAGCGGCTCTGGGGGACGGCAGGAATGGAGCTGAGTCTGACACCGCACCGCGCTGTCGCCTCTCCCCAGTGAAAAGTGGGTGTAAAACGCTACCTCCCGATCTGGCATCACTTGGCAGCAGTTTGAGATGGTGCAGGGTGCTGGACAATCAGAGCCCCAGGGCCTCTGCACTCCAACCAGTTCAAATCCCAGCGTGGTCCACTCTGCCCCTCCGGCAGGATTCTGCTGTGTAGAGCTTGCTTAGCCCTGTACGGTTATCGGTGCTTTAACTAGTTGATCTTTCCATCATCTCTCACTCCCCCTTCTCTGCAAGCACCTATCTAGATCAGTTGATCTCAACCGGGGGCCACGAGCAGAGCCAGCATTAGACTCGCTGGGGCCCAGGGCAGAAAGCCAGAGCCCCGCTGCATGGGGCTGAAGCCTGGGTCCTTGAACCCTGCCGGCCGGGGCTGAAACTGAAGCCTGAACAACTTCGCTTCGCAGGGCCCCCTGTGGCGTGGGTCTCCAGGTAGTTGCTCTGCTCGCTACCCCCTAACACCGGCCCTGGCTTTTATATGCAGAAAACCAGTTGTGGCACAGCTGGGCTGTGGAGTTTTTAATAGGATGTTGGGCTCACAAAGGAAAAGGCGGAGAATCCCTGATCTAGGGAATTAAATGATCCCTTGGTGTCAGAGCAAGTTCCAGCAGCGAGTTGGGGCCATGATTAGAGCAGTTCCAGGCCCTCAGCTCCATGTTCAGGCCATGAAACCATGCCGCACCCCCACTCGTTTGCATGTAAAGTCCTGCTGCTCCTCTTGACATCAAAAGATTGGCTTGGACCCTCTGTTTGCAACTTAATACCATGTTCTGGTTCAGATCAGAACGTTCCCCTTGGAGCACAGGACTGCAGGACCTTATGGGAAGAATGAGCTGGCATTGAAGGGAGATCTGTGCCCCCCTACAGGGAGCCACCTCTGACCTTTCCCGTCCTCCTGCGTCTCGTTTCACAGACCAACAGCAAGGCCTTTACCGCCAAGACCTCGTGCGTGCGCAGAAGGTACCGCGAGTTCGTGTGGCTGAGGAAGCAGCTCCAGAAAAACGCTGGCTTAGTGTGAGTGTAAAATTCCTCCTCTGCCTCCCTGATGCCAGACGCCAACTTACCCAACACCTCTGTGCTAAGGGGATCCTGACCCTCCGTAGGATAAGGCATTATAGACAGAAGAGAGCAGGGGCAATAGAAACTGGCCCAAAGGGTTGGCTGCACCCACAGATTCTAGGTCAGGTGAACTGGGTTCATAGACTATCAGGGTTTGAAGAGACCTCAGGAGGTTCTAGTCCAACCCCCTGCTCAAAGCAGGACCAACCCCAACTAAATCATCCCAGCCAGGGGTTTGTCAAGCCAGGCCTTAAAAACCTCTAAGGATGGAGATTCCACCACATCCCTAGGGAACCCATTCCAGTGCTTTCACCCTCCTAGTGAAATAGTGTTTCCTACTATCCTAATTCTAGTAAATGTGACCGGGGGTGAGTCACGTGGAGTGAGCGAGTGCCCAGCACCGAAGGAAATGCCTCCCTGGGCAATCTCTTGCTTGCAGAGGATGGCGGGTGTCTAACAATCGAGCTGTGCAAATGCTGGCTGTTCCCAGGCCCGGGACTGCTACGATCGTCCCAGGTTGGCGGTGGGTGAAAACGCGTTCTTGCTGTTTGCACGAGGCCGGCTCCGAGCCGCTTCTCCCACCAGGTCCGTCCCACGTCACCTCGTTCCGGCTGTGGAGACCGAGCTGTCTTCCTTCCTCTGCTCTGTTCCCTCAGGCCTGTCCCGGAGCTGCCGGGGAAATCCACCTTCTTTGCAGGCAGCACCGATGAGTTCATTGAGAAACGGAGACAGGGGCTCCAGCAGTTCCTGGAGAAGTGAGTGGAAGGGATGCAGCTCTCCCACACGGCTGGCTTGGTGCCTGAAATGGGTCGGGGGCTATTTCACCCCAAAGCCCTGCTTCCCAGCAGGAAAGAAGGCTGCCTACCGGCTCCGTTCCCCCAGGCTTGAGGGTGGTGTTTGTCTGGGGTCAGAGAAGAGTGTTCCCGCTAGGGAGCCTGAGCTGAGAGGGGGGTAATGCTGGCTTTTTGAGTGGGGGCGGGGGCATGAAAATGTTCTCTACCATCTTCAGCAGGATCCTCCCCTGCCCTTGCTGGCTACCAGCCCCTGTGGCTGGTACACAGGCCTATGGGGCTATACCACATTCTGCATTGTCCCCTCGCTTCCTGTCTCTCTCCAGGGTTGTGCAGAACGTGGTCCTCCTGTCGGACAGCCAGTTGCATCTCTTCCTGCAGAGCCAGCTGTCGGTGCCCGAGATCGAGGCGTGCGTGCAGGGCCAGAGCTCCCTGACTGTCACGGACGCCATCCTCCACTACGCCATGTCGAACTGCGGCTGGGTGCAGGAAGAAGACACCCGCCCTGCGCTCGTGGCGGGGGCAGAACTCTACGGCAGGTACTGGGAGCAAGCGGAGGGACTCGTGGGTTGGATGCAGTGAGATCGATAGCTGGAACTAGGCTAAGAACCAAGCCCCTTTCCATGCTTGCAGCTGATCTGTGCTAGCTAGACCAGAGCTGGAAAAATGGTTGGAACCTGGCTGTGGCCTCTCCAGAGAGCCCGTAACACGGCTATGGGCCTTACCGCAACTTAGCCACTGCATCAGCTGTTGTGACCATGTGGGGTCTAATGGGCTTGGTCCGATCCTCCCAAAGAACACACCACATCCAAATAGGGACGTGGCTTTAATTCACACGATCCCCAGCCCCCACCGGCTCCTGAGCGCCCCAGGACTCGTCACGGCCCGCTTGGAGGATTTCTCCACGTCGTGCGCCATCTGCCCGGAAGGAGCAGTCTAGAGTCCCGTCGCTGCTCTGTGCTCACCAGGGGCCTCCCTTCATCAGTAGCAAAGGTGTCGCACTCTGGAGCGATGGGGGCCGCATGTTCCGAAGGGCTCAGCTCCCCTTTGGGCACCAGAACAAGCATATGCTTCCTTCCTGACGCTCCCCGTGTTGAACGCGGAGCCCCCACCTGACTCATCTAATACCCGCTTCCCTTGGCCTTTCTCCTACCGCACTGCTGGGCTCAAACAGCCTGGTGAAGGCCCACGGCTAACCCAGACCGTGGCCTGAGCATCTCAGACTGGCGAGGGTGAGGAATGATTGTCATTCTCCAGTGGCAAAGCAGCCTTGTGGCGGAAGTGGCTCTGCCTGGGAGAGTCGCCTCCACCTCCCTTGCTGGAGGGTGGATGTTGTGATACTAGGAGAGGGGAGGAATCCTGGGAGGGGAAAGGACACTGCCAGACAAGCTCCTGTGTGTCCCGTCCCCCCCGCCCCGTGGCCACAGCGGTAGAGCTTATAACAGGAGAAGCGTCTTGTGCTCCGGATTTGTACCAATTTCCATCACTCGGTGGGACAGTTTCTGCAGCCTGCCAGCTGCCCCTCTCCTCTAGGGGGAGTAGTTGGGTCGGGGCGCTAGACCTCACGCCGCAGGCACCTACGGTAGAATCTCTCTAAGCCTCCGGTGTGATGTGGGGGAGCCACCCCCATCCCCTCAACTCTGAGCAACCTTTCAATAGAGAAGCGCTGTGGTGCAGCCTCTTGCAAGGCCTCAAGGCACCTGTCCCCAGGGGACGTCGGTGCTGAGAATACTTTGTATTCCACTGGCTCCTATGCACCAGCAGCCCTGAGGAGCGGAGACGCATTTCTCACCCTGGCCAAAGGGAGGGGAGGTGAATCGAGCCACGACAGGATTGTCGTCCTAGGCTGCCAGGCAAATGAACCCAGCTGCATTGCTTGTGTGTTCCCTGGCTAATTAACCAAAGGCTTTAATTGGTGCTGGGTCCCCCCACGCCCGTTAGGAAGACCCTGGGGTAGGCTCAGCCTAGGCCTAGCAGAGATGCCTTGTGCCTCTCCGGCTGGATCCTTTAACCTGAGAGTCCGTTTCTGGCTCTGAAGATCACGCCCGGTGCAGCGTGTCTCTCTTGGTTTTAAGTAGCAGGAGAAGAGGCGTGGGTGGGCTCCAGCACGAGCCCCGCGGTTTAAGGAAGGGTTTGGAATGGGCGCAGTGAGCTGGGCTGAGGGGTAGGTATCCAGGCAGCTCGGCAGGCTAGACGCTTCGCTGGCTCAGCTGCCAATGCTCTAAGCCCCTCCTTGGTGACTCCTGTCCTGGCCGCACGGAGGAATTTCCCATCTCTTCCCCCTCCCTTCCCCTCTTCGCAGAGCGCTCGGTGCTGCTCTTGGTGGATGGGGATGCCTGGAAGCGGAGTGGTGGTGCAGGGGCGTGCGGCGCTGGAGGAGGGGAGCAGCTGGCTGGCTGAGCTGGCTCCACCTGCACTGCTCCTTGGGCCAGCTGCGGAAGAGGCCCCTGTGGAAGCACGGAGAAGAGGCTGCAGGCAGATGGGGGCAGGTGGCTGAAAGGAAGCTGCCTGCTGCTCTCTACCCGGGAGCACTGGTGGATCTGGAGCCCCCCGCTGCTCCTCCTGGGATTGCTGGGGTCGGGGGCCAGGCTTCAGAGCACTCAGGTCCTAGTGCTGCCGGCAGCTTGGCCCCAGCGCTCCCAGGAGCCGGGGGTAAGGTGGCAGGAGCTCCTCTGTCAGTGGCTCCCTGCTCCAGGCTGTTACGCCGGGCAGGACGCGTGTGCAGCTCAGGAGAGCGGGGGCTGCGCATCTTGCCTGGAACCCCTCTTCCTTCTTGACTCTCCTGTGCCTTCTCTCCGTAGCTGCGCTGGTCTCGGAAGCCCCCCTGTTCGGAGCTGCCTGAAACCCCCTTCGCGCTGGAGCGACTTCGGCATGGAAGACAGCCACTCGGATAGCCTGGATTCTCCTACGGAGCAGCCGGAGACGGAGTAAGCAGCACGAAGGATATTGGGAGCAGCGGCTCTTGCTCTGCGGAGAGCCAAGGATGGCAGCTGAGTGGCTCCTGTCGGTGCAGGATTGGGACCCTGCATGGCACGTGGTCCTCAGCCTCAGCCCCTCTACTCCCAGCAGCTTGTGACCACTTCCTGCCACCTCTGGACGCTCCTCTGGCGAGGCAGGTGCTGGGTGAATACACAGCTGAGCTGTACGAAAAGGGAACCAGTGCTTAGTAGAACCTCAGTTTGTTACTCCCCGGGGCTGCGTCATGCTCTCGTGGGGGGAACGGTGTGTAGTAGGGGTGGAGGCTGCTTGAAAACAAAAGCCAGCTCCCTTGATCTTGGCTTGATCCTCTGTCCCCGTGGAGCTGGGTCATGGAGGCAGATGCTCATCGCTGCAGAGATCCTCCTGGAGCGATGTCTGGATCCCTGGGCGGACTTGCTGTCCCTCCTTGCCCAGCAGCAGACCAGCCAGCTGTCCCAGCAATGCCCAGTGGATTCTCGTTCCTAGAACTAGAATTCAGTCTTTGTAGCATTGAAAACCCAACGGCCGCGTAGGCACGAGCGGCGCTGCTTTGCACGGCCGAGAGCCACCTTTAAACAGCTCCTCTGGGGCGGCCTCCCCTCAGCTGTGCTGAGCCAGAGACCCACATGCTGGGTCCTCCTGGCCTGGCTCAGCATGCAGGCTGCGTGCCGCTGGAATGAGCCGGTGAGCTTTCCCTGGGGGCTCGATATTGCAGGATTGATTCCTCCATTGCGGCAGGGCTGGGGGAATGTCTTGTGGTGGGACACTGAGGTCAGAAGGTTGGTTGTGCTCCTCTTTTGTGTGGGGCACCCCTCAAGCTGGGCTTCCCTGCAGGAGAACAAATCTTTTGGCTAACCCAGACCTGCCCGAGCCGAACCGCCAACTGGAGCTGAAGCGGGCAAAGGGGGGTGATCCCTATAGCCAGCCAGGAGGGAGCAGAACCGAAGAAAGAATCCTTTAGTAAAGACGGGGCAATCCCACGCTGCAGCTACCACCAGGGCCTCTCTGCTTGCAGCCTGTCGGGTCCATTTACTCTGCTGCTCCCCAGCCCATCCTCTGGCATTGGCATGGCTCAGACGGCCGAGCTGAGATGCTCTGGCCTGCAATAAATGAGAAGCACATGAGACACTGGGTGCTGGTGATTTATGTCTGGCGGGGTGAGGAAGAGACCAGGAGGGACCCAGGCGGAGCAGGGAAGTCTAATCACAAAGTGATCATGTTGGGGGGGAGGGGGGAAATAATGGGGGTGGTGGGGGAGCAGAGGGGCTTGGTTTCTAGGGTGCATGCATGTGGCTTTGGGGTGGGAGGGACACAGTGGTGGAGGCTGGCACTGATCCTGCCAGCCCCTTTCCATATACCGCTGCACAGCAGCCCTCGCTCCTCCCCTCAGCCCAGTTCTGTCCTTTCGGGTGCTCCTTCCTTGGGCTGCGGCAGGGGGCTGACAACCGGCAGGGGCCATAGAGAAGAGCGGAGCGGCTGCGGGCTCAGCTGGCATCTGGTGGTGGCCAAGCTCTGCGGTAGCCCAACTCTTCCCCTCTGTGCCCAGAGCTCAGTAGGGGGGGTGTGACCCACGGGCTGGGCTGGCGGAAGGTGAGGGCCACCCTGCAGGTAGGAACGCAGCCCGTGCTGCTCAGCAAGGCGGGAGTCAGTTTCCCTCAGGGCGCCTGCCGGCAGAGCCTGCCATGACCGGGTGGGTAGATCACACCGTCCCTTGCTCAGTTTCATTGACTCAGGATTTGGCGGTCGCAGGGCTGGCTGCGAAAATCAAGTTGGGTGTCGGTCGATTTCCCCAGGTGCTTATGTTGAGGTTTTTCCTTCCCCCGCCCTTCTCATGGGCGTGTTCTCTGCCTCGCACGATTTTGGGGGGAGGGGGGGGAATGAAGCCTACAGAGGAAAATCTAAAATGTCAGAAGAAGTTCATTTAAAAAACCTGACAGATGCTCGCTAATGGTAGTTGCTCTGCCGATTGGTTGGGGCTGCCTCATGAATATTCATGAGAGTGCAGCTCCAAATGGTGCAGCTGTGCGGCCAGCTGTGCCTGCAGTGCTGATCTAGAAACTTCCAGCCAGGAGCTGGTGGGGTTGGTGATGCAGCCAAAATGCCAGCCGGGGGCTGTCCCTGCTCTCCCCCCTCAGCGGAGGCTTGACCTGCAGGGACAGCGGAACTCAGGGCAGACACGCACCGAGATGCATGTGGGCTGCACCCATGGGTGAGCTGAGCCCCCGTGAGGCTGAGTAGCATCGGTGCTGAAGCCAGGCTTGCAGAATATCAGCATGCGGCTGGCTCTGCTCGGAGACCTCTGCCAGAGCACAGTCTGCCCTGGGGTTTTCCCTTCAACACCGGCTTGGATGCAGCAGCTCTCACTCCTCTCTGCAACAACCGTGCTTACCAAGCTTGCTGGATAAACGTACTGCAGTGCAGTCTCCTAAACGCCTTACTGGGGCAGTTCCCCTCCCTGCTCGCATGTGGTCCCTGAAAGGCAGTCCCCCAGTGTCCTCTTGCTATTTGTCACATTCTGGGGCTGTGGGGTCTGCAGCTAAGAGCACCAGCTCCACCTACCTACTGGCACAAACCCAGGCAACTGCTGGCTGGAACACGACAAAATGACCATGGGGAAGGGGGAAAGCCACCTGAGCAAGCTCTCCGGTGTCAGTCCTGGCTGCTGCTTAAACAGTGCCTACCCGCAGCGCTGGCTGCAACTCAGGGGCAGGTAACATTTCTAGAGGTGCTGCAAATGTGTCATGAAAACGTATCAACCCGGACCCCAAATCTACTCACTTTTCCAAGGAGGGGGGGGGAAACAAAATCCCTGTACTGTCAGCTGGGCCTGACCAAAGCAGAACTGACTCAGGCTGAGTGGAGTTGTCAGCCTAATCCGAGAGCATTGGGGGCATTACAACACTGAGATCTTTTCCAGAGCACAGCTGGGCTCCGGTGCTGCTCACGATGCTGCTGTGCTGGGAGACGCCGCTCTGATCACAGGGAGGTGCAGGTTCTGTTCCCTTTCACCGGGGAAGGGCTTGTAGAGGTATTGAACGCTGGTTAGCAGAACCACCGGGAACCCCCAGCTTCCACTCGGGGTGGTGGGAGTTGTGGGGGCTCAGCGCCTTTGAAAGTCAGGGCGTTCGCTGTGCAGGGACTGGGGAACAAGCCTGTCCCTCCGGAGCATTTAGACCCCAACTCTCAACCCTCTGTTCCAGTCAGTTTCTCTTGGCCCGAGTGTGTCTCTTTAATAGGGAAGTTAAAGTTGCTGCTGCTGCCAGGGGCATGGATGCTGGTGTGGGTAAAGGCACGGCCTGTGCCTGCCACAGCCCCAGTAAGCAAAGGGCTGAGGGGCAGCTGTGGAGTCATGTGGAACCAGCCAGCTGAGAGGGGGCTGCAGACAGGCGCTGTGCTGGGACCGAACTGCTTCCTCCCAGTAGACAGCAGGCCTGGCCCCCGAGCCCTGGTCCCTGCTTGCTGCCTGCCACCGAGCTGAGGGCAGGTATGTGACAGGCAGGCAGAGCAGCTCAAGGTAACCCTTCTCCTGCCATGTGCCTGAGGCCTTCTCAAGATGACTTCCCCCAAAGCCTGGCATCAGCCCAGCCTCTCTGCCTGGAAGCCATCCAAGTGCTGGAAGCCACCCAGGCTCATCCCTTCCAGCTCCCCCCGAAGGAGGCCTGGCTGTCTCTCAAGTCTGTGCAAACAAATTGTAGCACGTGTACCATCCAGCCAGCTCAAATTGCGAGAGGGAGGAGCCCCTCAACCCCTGGCACTGACTGAGCCGAATTACAGGCTGGAGCCAGCTACCTCCACCTGCCTCCTCCGGTGCTGGTGTTTAACCTGCCGCCTGGGAAGCTGCTGCTGCCTAACCCCAAACCCCGGCTATACAAAGCAATCACCAGCCCCAGGACTGAGCGCTGAGAATGTTGCCGGCCCCCGTCCTGCCCACTGATGGAGATGGAGGGAGCAGGGCCTCCCGTCCCCCCATATCCAGACACCTGGAGCGTACAGCTGATAAAGTCCCCCTTGCCCCCAAGAAAGGTCTTCTGCTGAGAGGGTAGGATAAGAGAAGGGGTCTCGGTCCCTGCTTCCAGCCCGTGGGAAGTGCTCAGCTTTCAGGGCCAGCCCCTGCCACTCCAGCCCACCCTTCACCTTGGGCAGGGCTGGAGTTAGCCCTCATGCAGCCACCAGCTGATTAGTGGATGTGTCACTGCTGGAATCAGAATTGCTGCATGCCATAGGCCCTCTACTGCTAACGAAGATTCTCCTAGCAGCCAAGAGGTGGCTGTGCTGATGGAGCAGGACTTGGAGCGTGCTGGCCTCGCTGGCCCTAGGATGAGACAAGTAGGGCTATCATAGTGACGGTTATGGATTTGTAAGCGTCCTCCCTCGGTACTCTCCCCTGAGGCTCTCCGAGAGCTTTGTTGGTGTGGCCCAAGGCCTTTACACCCCTTGGACAGACAAACTGGGGCACACAGAAGGGAAGGGAGGTGGGGAGATGGCAACAGACCCCAGGAATCCTGCTTTCCCATGCCCCTATTCTGTCTGCCATGTGTCGCTGCTCTTTCATTTTCCTGTCTCTCCCCTGCACCCCACACCACTCCCAGGCTGCAGTGAGAGCAGGATCAGGCCCTCTGTACAGTAGCTGGTGCTCCGTGGGGCAGGTGCCCTCTCACATAACCCCACTGCAGGGGATGGGAGGCGCGATAGTCACTCCTGCTCAACCCCCAAGGCTAGCTCTGCCCATGTGTTTGCTTTGATCAGTGACAGCGTTAACAGACATGTAAAGTCGTTGCCATTAGGCTTCAGAGTCAACACCCCACTGAGCGGTATGAGGCCGTGCCCACCTGCCTCAGAGTGTCTGTTTTGGGCTGCCTGCAGACCCAGCCTGATGTCTCCTCAGCCTCCAGCGGCAGAGACCGGCGTGGGTGTTTTTTCAAAGGAAACCAGCTACCAAGCTAAGCATCAGTTCATCAGTAGGCCCGACTCCCGCACCCCTCACAGCCTCTGGGGCCCTGCTGCACTGCAGCCTCCCGCTTAGAGCCTCCTGCCAGCAGGGAGAGAGGCCAGCACTGCAGCAGAATCGCTGCACCCTGCTGCATGCCAGGAGGCTCAAATATGTCTCCCAATTACAGGACAGCTGTTCAACTGGATGACGGGGAGGAGGGGGGGACCTGTCTCTTTAAGAGCCCTCCCAGTGAGTGATGAGGGTTGGGAGATGCAGGCAGTCAGGCCCTGATTAAACACTCATTGTGCAGAGCACGCTTAGAAAATTACTGTAATTACAATCCGGTCCCAGCAGAGGGATGAGCTCCAATCCTGGTAATAACCTGGCCAGGTGCCTCTTTCCCTAACCCGCAGCAACCAGCTCCCTGGCCTCCTTCAGCTGCTAAACGCTCAAAGAAACCGGCCCATGTGTCTGACCTAGGCAGGGCCGGCCTGGGCTCTGCCTCCCGCGTGTGGCGCTTTGGTGCACTGTGGCTCTCTGCCCAGACGACAAATCCCCGACTCCAGATTCAGGAGCAGCGACAGAGTCATCCTCCATCGCCCCCTCGAGCGAGCGACTCGCTCTTTGCCTCGCAGCGGGCCGGGTTTGTACCACCACGTCTTTCCCAGCTCCGCCAGGCTCCCCGTGACATGGAAGCAGAAAACTGGACGGAGCTGGGCTGGTGGTACGGCCGGGATGGGCGCTCACCTGCTGCTTCCTGCATAATCTAAATATCCCGGGATGAGGACAGGCCAGCCAGCGCCTTAACGCCAACCCTCCAATCACGTTAAGCACCTGGGTGCGGCTCCATCTTACCAGGAGCAGGAGGGGGCGTGGCAGGGGCGGTCCCACCCCCCAGCTGCCATAGGACCCATATTATTATTATTTACATTACTGTAGCATCTACCAGCCCCAGGCTTGCAGCAGGATGCTGGGTGCTGCAGGACACTGCAAAAAATAACGGGTCCCTGCCCTGAAGAGCTCGCAATGGCATAAGTTAGGGAAGCTGGCAGGGCTGCCTTAAGCAGTGCGGGGGACCGAAGGAGTCCTTGCACTGGGCTCCGAGTCAGGGCCGGGCTCGGAAACAGCCCCTTGCCCCCCCTGGATCTCAACCCCCAGCAGGCCGTGGCCCCACATCTACTTTAGGGCACATAGTTTCCAGGGGATCAGGAACAGGCCGATGCTAAAGGCCAGCTCAGCGGGCGCGCGCTGTCTCCTCCCGCCCTTTCCGTGGTGGAGAGAGAACGTCAGCGTCTCCTGAGACGGCCTTTGCCCCGCGTTAGCGGCGCAGGAGCCCAAAGCACGTTGCAAACAACCCAGGAGAGATCAATCCATGGCAAGGAACCTCTGGGGGGGCCTAACCCCCACCCCCAGCAACCTCTGCACAAGGCAGGAACGCTCCCCTTGGACCCCGAGAGGCCCAGATCCTCAAAGGGGCCTAACTCCCATTGATTCCAACAGGCGATAGGTGCCTAAATCCCTTTGATCTGGGCTTAAGCAACGTAGCCTGTCTTAGGAGAGCAAGGAACCGAACCCGTGGCTCTGGGCTCACCGCGCTGCCAACCTTGACGCCTGCTCCTGCTAACTCGCTCAGCGCATTCCAGCCCTGCTTGCCGCTGACTAGGCCTTTTCGCGCGTTGGCTGGTTTTTGGACTCCTGCTGTTCACTAGCCTCCCTCTCACCCATCACTCGTTCCCAGCGTTGCTGAGTCCAACTGGACCATGCAGCAGCCAGGGCGTCGCTCCGGCCCCAGCTCTCCTGGGTTTCGGCCACAACCGCCTCCCTCTCCCGTGCGTGTCTGAGCCCCGCGGGGGCTGGCGGGAGCCAGGGGAGAACTGGGGGGGCTGCCCAGTTTGGAGGGCCGGAGATGGGATGCAGGGAGGCCGGGCACAGATCACGCCTCCAGCTCGCAAAGGGGCTGGTGTTTGGCCTTGCATGTTGCGGCAAAAGCTGCCATCTGCACCGCGAGCTACAAGAAGCCCAGCCAGGAAGGGAGGGGGACATCTGACAGCTCCGAGGCCCTTCCTCTGGCCCAGCCGCGGCTGCTTCCCTGCCCCCGCCGCGCGTCGCTCGCAGGTGAGCTGACTTGGCACCATTGCTAGTGGCGCTGCAAAACTAATTGGAGCTGTCAAGGCTCTTCCCTGCTCCTGAGTCCAACAGCAGGCGGGCGGGAAAGGCTTCCAGGTGCTTTGCTGTGGGCGTTCCACAAGGTGGCAGGGGGGCCGGTTCACGCCCCAGCCCCTTCCAGCAGCAGGGGAATCCTTCCCTCTGTGCAGCCTGGCAAGGCAAAGAGCTCAGCCTTCCACCTGCCAGCAGCAAGGGCTGGAACCAGAGGCCCGTCACAGTGGCGTAGCAGAGCAGGATCTGTGCACAGCTGATTGCTTTGAGATACTGGCAGTGGTGGCTGGAGAACAGACAAAGCGGTTACTGGTTGGTTATTTTCTGTTTGCTTATTTCGGGTGAGGGAAGCAGGGACAGAAAAGGAAGCACAATAAGTAAGAATGAAGATCAGAAGGCGTTAAAACTGCACAGGTTGCAAATTACCCACAAAGTCTGAACACTGGGCACTGGGCAAGACTCTGTTAAGCATCTGAGCTGAGGGCATCTCAGTTTCAGTGAACTGCGGCCGGGCGTGGCCCAGCCTCTGTGTCTGTGCTGAGTGGAGGGTCTAACTTAGCAAGACAGGAGTGGAGGGGGGGCTGTTCTGGCAGGAGGGGGTTCTCTGTGGTATCCCAGCGCAGCGAGTGACGGGCTCGAGGCAAGACAAATGGAAAATGATGGGCAATTTGCCCGGGAAAAGGCTGCCCTGGAAAAAGGAAAAGCCGCCCACCAACAAACCAATTGCCCTGATCCAGTCCCTGAGCTTTTGAGGGCACTGGCAAATCCCCCACAGAATCACGGCGTGGCTCCATCTCTACTTGGCCCCGGTCCCCAAAGGCGACTTTCCTGGAGAAACTGAGCCCCTGAATCGGGAAGGCCCTTAAAACACCTGCTTAAGTCCGAACATGCACTTAAGGGATGGGCTGAATACAGACAACACTACCCTTAAAAGGGTCAGGCCCGCCTGCCCGTAAGGGTAGCTGGCTCGGGAGAATCAACACACACGTCTCTTCTCCACCCCAGCCAGGTGCTATGAAGTGGGAGTTAATTTCAGGAAGGCTGATGGCTTTTTTCCCTTTGGCCCGATGCTGCGGCGAACAGTTAGCTACCACCACCTAGTGGCACATGGGGGACACAGCCTCTCTCTTTCCTCCCCCACCGCCCCATGTTGATGGAAAGGTGCCAACCCAGCTGACTTCTGGGCTGGCCAGTCCTGGAGGCTTAAGTTCTCTGTTGATCCCCAGAGATAGGGGCAGCACAGAGAGCCTGTCCTCCCAGCCCCACAGCGGAGCTGATGGAGCTCCTCTCAGAAGAGGCTGGGCACGGGCAGAATTGCTTTATTGCCCGGGAGTCTACCAGGGCCGGAGAGGGAAGGCCAGTTCCAGCGTGGTGTCCTCTCCTGGCACACGCCCGTCTCTCCTCCCCGATCGCCGAATCCAGCCGCAGAGGGAGCCAGGGACTGAGCCTACAGGGAAGCGGAGACGCTGCCAGAAACTGTGAGAACGAAAAGAGAATCTCTTTATTCTGGGTCTTTCCCCCCCACCCCCGGCTCACAGAAGAAAACAAAACTGGCCCCTAGGTTGGCCGATTGCTCAGGCGTCTCGTCAGCCGGGTAAGAGTCACGTACGAAGCCACGTGTCGTTCCGAATCAAGTGGGGAATGAGGCCAGGAATCAGGAATCTGGAAGGGGGTGTGTGCGTTAGCTTCGTAACAGGCTCGGGGGCGAACGGGATGCTCTGTGAGACAGCAGCGACGTGGGTGTTGGGATGTGAGTCTCTTCACATGGCGGTGGAGAAGGTTTCCATAGGTGCCGGAGGGGCAGCAGGGGAGAGGACCCCGAGGTGGGAGTGGTTGTCCAGTATGTTGGGGAAAGAGGCACCAGGGAGTCTAGGAGGAAAGAGATACAGGAGTGAATACTGTCGAGGAGATGAAAAAGGGTGTGACTAGGGCACAAGCAACCTGTATGGTGCACGCCCAGCGACTCACAGCATGGGAAGAGGTGACTCCAGTTGATGCAGCAAGAAGCTGAGTGGGCTACTGGTTAGAGCAGGTGATTGGGAGTCAGGACTCCTGGGTTCTATTCCCAGCTCTGGAGCTGACTTGGCATTTGATCGGCCAGCTCCATGCCTCAGTTTCCCCACCTCTCTACAGGGCTTTGGGATCTTTGTGTGAAAAAGTGATTGATATCCAATGCTCTGCTGAGCATTATTATGACTACCACCAAGAGACAAAGTTTTCTGGAAACAAAGTCTTCTGGGTTGCTCTTGGCTCCATCCGACCCAAAGGTAAACAACCCTTTTCTGCACTTCACACGAGGATCTCCAAGTCAGGGACATTTCCATTGCAAAGCCCCTGGCTCGTGGTCACAGCTGGACTCACTTCAGACGCCTGCCCAGGGTCACAGAACAGCTGGGAGTGGAATGCAGAATCCTCCATTCCCCCGTCCTGGGCTCTAACCGGCCGCCCTCACTCCTTGAACCTCAACGGCTAATTCCTCCCACCCCACTCTACCAGGTCCAGTGTAAGGTGAAGACCAGAAGATGGAGCCAAAGGCAAAACCCTCCCAGGTTTCTCCATGTCGATCTTCACAAAAGATTAAAAACATACCCCGGGACTGTCCCGGCCCCAGCCGAGACATCTCAGACCTCCTGGCAAGACAGATTTGTTATCAGCGAGGGGGTGGGGTGCGCGCGCGCAATCTCTGAAGAAGTGTGAAGAGTCAATCACAAAGCAGCGGCTGTGCCTCTTACCCACTGGATCATCTTTCCTCCAGCTCGTAGGCGGCCGTGAGGTATTCCTTCGGGACAATCCCCACCTCGCTGTTCAGTTCGCCGATCCACCAGCCGTACATGTTGTACTCCTGAGAAAACAAAGCAAGAAAGGGCCCAACCTTGGATATCCTGGCCTAGATAACTTAGTCCTGCCTTGAGTGTAGCAGACTGGATCAGAAGACGTCTCGAGGTCCCTTCCAGTCCTACGATTCTAGGATCTTAGATAGAGAGGATGGGGGTTACCGTTAAATCACTAGACGGGCCGCCTGGGTTCCATTCCTGACTGCCACAGATTCCTTGGGCAAATCACTTACACAGGTATCACCGACTAAGGCCAGTAGCCAGAATTAGACCAAAGTCTTACAAGTCCTCAGGAGCCTAAATTCTCACGTGCCACAGGCAGAGAACAGGAGAGACCGAGGGGCCATCAGTGCTCGAGGCCCCTGTGCTGGTAGGGCACCGATTAGTGAGCCATGCCCACATAATCCTGGCAAGTGACCCACACCCATACGCTGCAGAGGAAGGCAACCCCCTCTCTTCCCACAAGATCCCTACCAATCTGACCTGGGGGGAAATTTCTTCCCAGCCCCACTGATTAGACTCTGAGCATGCAAGCAAGACCCACCAGCCAAGCACCTGAGAGAGGGAACGCCAACCCAGAGCCCCGGCCCACCCCTCCAGTGTCCCACCTCCAGCTGTGGGCAATCTGTGATGCTTCAGAGGAAGGAGACAGAACCACACCCCACAAAAATAGATGGGGGAGGAGGCAATCCTTCCTGACCCCAACAGGTGAGCGCCTGGAGCCCTGAAGCATGAAATAAATCAGGAAGAAACTAATAATGCCGTACAGTGAGGTAGGGCTCTCCAGGCAAGCAGCTCCCAGCACTTTGCAGACAGGAGGGTGACGCTCATAGCTGCGGACTCTGTGGGTGCTCTAAAAAATAGTGGGTGCACAGCACCCGCCGGTCGGGCCCCTCTGATCAGCTGCTCCCCCTTCCCCCAGCACCTCCTGCCTCCCGAGGATCATCTGTTCAGCGGCATGTGGGAGGTGCAGGGGGAGAGGGGGCAGAGCGAGGGCAGGGTGTGCTCGGGGAGGGGGCAGGAAGAGGTGGGGTGGGGCCTTGGGGGTAGGGGTGGAGCAGGGGTCGAGCTCCCCCCGCACCCCCCCACAAATCAGAAAGTCAGCGCCTCTGAGCACAAGGTCTAGGAAACCCCTGCATTCCACGCAGGCCCTATTTTCAGGGCGTAGGCAGGATATAAGCAGCGCATAGACGCAGAGGAACTGCCCACGCCCATGGCCCAGCTCGGCCGGTGTGCTTTCCCCGACAGCCACCAGCCCCAGCTGTTTCAGGGAAAGGTGCAGCCGCGGGTTGTTTCCCCGTGGGATAAATTTTCACATGGAACGTTTCCTCCTAAACCCTTTGGCTAGAGGTTGGCTGGAGGGCTGACGCACTGAGGCTTGGCGCCCTGGTGCTGATCCTCTGCACAGCATGAATTATGTCTCTATTTTACAGATGGGGAAACTGAGGCACAGAAGCGCCACAGTTGGGGGCAGGGGCACATGATGAGAGATAGAACCCAGCCCTCCCGATTCCCAGCCCGCCTATAGGAGGGGCTGCCGGATGATGCTCTCAGTGGAGCCAGAGGCTGGCCTCCCCAACTCCAGGCTAACCCACAGACCACGCTGCTGACCCAGGAGCAAACACCTGTCGGGGTGGCTGACTTCAGCAAGCGATGCGCTCACCAGGGCGCCGTGCGGCGGCAGACGCTGCAGAATCTTTGAACCATGCAGACCTGCCAGGCTGCCGGGTCCCAGAATGATGAAAGACCCGCCCCCCCGGCCGCGTTGCAACCCTCTCGAAAACAGGAAGGAAAATCCCGCGGCGAAAGAGGAGCAAAGAAAGCTTTGGACGAGCAGCTGCCTTAGTGCGGAAATGAACGGGATCTGCGCTCGCAGCAGGAGGAAACGAACCCACCCAGGAGACCTTTGGGTGGAAGGGCTGGGCGGAGGGTCAGAGAGCCGTCCAAGGCATGAATGGAGCAATCCAACCCTCCCCTCTCCATCCCTCCTCTGCCCACCGCAGCCCGAACACCGCGAGGTCTTTTAAAATAATTTCTGCTTTGATGAATTGCCGGGGAGCTTGCAATTGCTCATAATCAAAGGGAGGAAAATGCAAATGAGAGCCAGTCGAGAAGTATCGGCACCAACCGTTTATTCCACTGCACCGTGCCAAGAAGAATTAAAACAACATTAAACTCCCAGCAATAATGTTTAAGTCCTCGTTTCCAAGTGCCAAATTGCACCACTCTGGATCATACAGATGTTTGTTAATTATGCTAATTTTTATTAAACTATTAAAATGAGGAGTGCACTGGCACAGCAAGCCAAAGCCCGGCACCGAGTGAACCCTGCTCTCGTCTGGAGGTGCTAATTTGCTAAGATGCTGACGCCTGGGTTTAGGGGGTGCTGAGTAGCTGGGTTTTTCTGGGGCAAGGGAGGAAAGCGATGGAGGACTGTTTCCCTGGAATCTTCCTCATCAGCTTCCAGCAGGGCCTGCTTGGTCTGTGCTTGCACAGATTGGGGCGGGGGTGGGTGGGTAGAAAGAACTTAGCTGACACAATCATCTGGACGTTCGTTGCTTTGAGAAGCTGGTGAACAGGCACCTGGACCTGCGGAGATGGGGTCTGACACGCACACTCCCTGCAGGGCGATACACACCTGCGGCTCAACGCCATCGTGCATGTGGCCGGAGGACCTCCAAGCCCTTTGCATAGCCTCGTGTATCCCCATTGTACAGATGCGGCAACTGAGGCAACAGAGGAGGAAGTGACCTGGCCATGGTCAGCGACTGAGTCCAGGTTGCTTTACAACCCAGGGAGTCAACATCCTCCCCATCACTGCCCCAATCCTCCTCTTACTTGCACCAGTTTAACCCCGTTGATTTACACGTCACTTCTGATTTATCCCAGTGCAAGAGGAGACTCTGCCACCAACCCCTTGCTCGGTGCACACAGGTAACAAAAACCACCCGCTCGGCACGCCAGGAGGCCCTGAGACCTCCTCCCACAAACTCAGAGATCCGCTCCCAGCAGGACAGCCCACTCCGCTGGCCCCAGCGCTCTCTGCTTTTCCTCCCGGCGACGACGAGCGCACCCGAAACAGACGCTCGTTCCAATAACCGGCAGCCAGCGGGTTTGCGCGCGGGGCCGTAAAAGGATTTATGCTGCTAATCTCCAGCAGCAAGGGGAGAACAAACAAACACCCCCCCCCCCCGCTGTAAAAGGAACAGCCCATTCTATAACCGAAAACACGCCACGGCCACCAGCACAGGGACTATTTCACAGCTTGATTCAGCCTCCAGTGGTTTCCCTGGTGCCATTTATGGCTGCGCGAACATCACGGCCCTCCTTAGCGATCCGCCTGTCACAGGCCCTTGCATCCCTCCATGGGGCTGCGAATGCCCTGCCAGTAGGTGTCGGGGGAGGGAAGCAGCAGGCTGCTCCTCATAAGCCTGGAAAAAAGGAGATTGGAGCCCCCTCTGCTACATGATTGCGGCATTTTAATTTCCAGCCGCCCCCGCTGCTTCCTATTTGTGTGATCTCTTCCAAGGCAGCTCAGCCATGACCTGGAATGACCAGCCCTGTCCTGGAACAGACGAGATGGCCGGGCCAGATTCTCGGCAGCTGTAAATCGGCGTAGCCTTGTTGACTTCAATGGGGCTCCGACGACCGAGGGCAGCTGAGGAGCTGGCTTTTGCCTTTGAAAGTTCAGGCAAAGACCTGTTGGGGTTTTCCAGCCTCCCATGTTAATTTAATTCCAGGTCTCGTGCTAATGGTGCCCCACATCCCCACCCTACTGGGCCCCAGAACCAGAAGGCAAGAGGAAAAGGAAGCCCCCGGTTCACTGAGCCATAAGAACGGCCATACTGGGTCAGACCAAAGGTCCATCCAGCCCAGTATCCTGTCTACCGCCCGTGGCCAATGCCAGGTGCCCCTGAGGGAGTGAACCTAACAGGTAATGATCAAGTGATCTCTCTCTTGCCATCCAGCTCCATCCTCTGACAAACAGAGGCTAGGGACACCATTCCTTACCCAGCCTGGCTAATGGGCTTCCCCACACATCTGGTCCCACCACTGGAAGGGTCTTCTGCTCCTGGCGTGGAAAGAGAACTTATTATTTGTATGGCGAGAGGACGGCTCTGTGGTGCTGCATGGATACGGAGCAAGAAACAGTTGCTGGAGAACGGCAGAGCTGTTATCCCTCTTTGACAGGCAGGGAACGGTACCGTCATCTCCTGTCTCTCAGGCCGGTGCTTTTAACCACAAGCCTGTCCGCTTGGACCCTGAAACTGGGGCTGCATCCCCTCCTAGTCCGCAGGGTCATCAGGGGAACACTAGCGTGATATTAACATTGCTGCAAAGGCAGCAACTGCTCCTGCAGGGTGAGCATTCCCCCCCGTCGCCAAAATACACCCGTTTCCTTTCCTTCTACCAAAAGCAGAGCCGACAATATTTACTCCTCCCCCCCGCCGGCTTCTGGCCCTGGCCGACATCCGCGCACTTTCTGCCCATCCTCGTAAACAACCAGTGCCTCCTTCAGGAGCACAATCCATCAGCCCCTCTTCGCGCAGAAGATCAATGACGCTTTGATGGATGCCCAAGGAAAAGCCAATCAATCAGGGACTTATCGGTTTATGATTGCTTGGCCCCATTATCAGCGCGCGTGTGTCATACATTATTGTTAGTCAAATGGAGGCTCCTAATTCATAGGTGAGGCATGCCTTGTGCTGTTAGAGGGTCAGCTGACACGGGGAGTTTTATACCAGGTCAGCTATATATCTGTTTATCTAGAAACTGGCTCCCGAGCTGAAGCTGGCTCTGAACTTTAAAATTTACCTTCCCCCCGTCAGGGAATTCAAAACTTGAAGCCAGTGGAAGACACACAGTCACTGCTCAGAGACCCTGTTTATTTAGGCAGCACTCACCTATGTTTTCCCAGCCTGGGGGATTTTTATCGGGTGTCTCCTCAGAGGAAGAGGGGACCGTGAATCAAAGGCTCGGCTCTGTGCTAAACCGGGAGGCGGCTTCCCCGATACTTTGGCTCCCAGCTAACCATCCTGTTCTCCTCCCCCCCTTCCTCGTTTATTATTCAACCTCTCTCCAGATAAATCACAATAAAAATGAATGATTAAATTTGCCCCCAATGATTATTTATTTGCTCTTGCCAGGAACTTGGTAAATGGATTCCTGCAAGCCGGGAGGTGGACAGGCCTAAGAACACAAGCGGATGGGAAAAGCCAAGGGATGGCTGGTCGGAGTGTAGGATATCCGGGAAGTAGCATCGAATGAAACGCTGCCATCCCCACTTGGGCAAAGCTGCCACCGGGGGAGAATGGGTTTAGCCCAGCAGAACTTAGGAAGGAACTGGCCACTGGCCAGGTCTGTGCACATGCCGTTACTGCTGTGTGTGCAATAACGTGCTTACTCCCAATGACTCCCCCCGGGGAGCTTTGCCTGCAGGAGGAGGTCAGGATTTTACAGGTAACTTAAAGGAAAATCATCTGCGCAACGCCGTCCATTCCGCTGGCCTGCCACAATAAACTCAGTTCATCCCTGGCACGGGCCCTGGACTTGCACCACAGATGAATTTGGCCCAGAGACAGAGATGGGTGCACAAGGCCCAAAGACATTGCCTGACTGGGAATCAGATGAGCTCGTGGTCTCTGTGCGTATGCAAGCTGCAAGTGGGGGGTGTTGTCTGCCAGGTTAAAATTCTGCTCCCTGTTACTGTGGTGTCAATCCAGAGCGACTCCGGGGAAGGCAGAGGAGCGACTCTGCATTTAACAGGTGCAGGCGCAATCCGGATCGGCTCTCTGAGGAGGCCCATGGAGAGCGCGACACGGGGCGCTAGCGCAGACAGACAGACAGATGCAGGAAAGACTTGCAAAGCAGCTCTGTAATTGAGGCAGGGGGTGCACACCGAAGAAGAGGGCGGGAGAGGTACATTCATTTGCAAGAGAAAAAAGGAAGGGGGCGGGGGGGAAAGTGCAGAATTTGGAGACCACCGCGGCTGCCCCATTTCCAAGCTGATGGGATTGTGAGATCATGTGAAACTGCAGCATTAATATTTATTCCATAAAGCACGCGGCTCACAGCTTTGCACCATTCTGCCGCGCTCTGACCGCAGCACCAACCCTCAGGCACAGCAACACAATTTGGAAACAATGTGACGGAAATGTTTAATCTGCTCAGCCCATCTGTGCTGCGTATTTCTCCAGCGCTCCCTGAGAGAGCCGCCTTCGAATCTCCACATTGCCTTTAATATTCTCCTAAATCACCTCCCCACTGCACTTCAAGGGCCATTGCTACAATATCACAGGTTCATCTAAAGTGCATCGGGCTGGGGGGGCCCCCGAAGAACAGGGGTATGGGGGGGGGGAAGAGACAGGGTGTTGCTTGGGTTATTTTTTATTTCAAAATAATTTCCAGGGACAGTCTTTCCATGCCCCTTGGAAAAAAAAAAGTTATTGTGCTTTTGCTGGAAGGTGATTAGTGAGACTGTTTAGAACCAAACAGGCTGGGATGGAGGAAAATCATTTCCGAAGAATTGTTTTTATTAATCTCCTGCCCGGCCACTCACGTTCAGGCGCGGCTTTCGTTCGGCTGGCCTTTGGGCCCAATCCTTCTCGCAGGACTGACCCCTTGGGCAGAGAACGCCCTCCTAGAGCGGTGAAAAGCACCGGGGACTGGGAATCAGGGCTCTCGGGTACCATCCCAGGTGCTGGGAGGACGCAGGGGTCTGGTGGTTACAGCTGAGAGTCAGGACACCTGGGTTCCACTCCTGGCTATGGCACAGATTTACGTGCCTCAGTTTCCCCTGTTTTGTAAAACTTGAATGAGCCCAACCCTCCCCATACCTGGGGGGAGCTGAGGTTTATTTACATAATGCATGCACAGTGCACGGCGGAAGAAAGACGAAATATGAGACAATCGACTTTTTTTTTTTAAACACATCCATCACTTCCATATCAGGTGGGGGGCAGCTGATTGCAGGGGCTCACTTGGGGCCTGATCCTGAGAGGTGCCTAGCTCCTTCGACTTCCCACCAAAGCCGAGAGGGAGCTCAGTGCCCCTCACCTGTGCTCACGGGGAGGGGGGAGGCTGGGGGCGCTCAGCATCTGCCAGAAGTGCTTGGTGCCCCTTGCTCGTGGAGCTGGGACTGCACGTGTGCACACGGGGTCCCATTCTGTGCTAGGCCCCCACCCTCGAAACCTGCCTCCGGCTGGGAAAAAAAAAATCGGGATCCCTTTGAGCTACTCTGCGCATTAAAAGAACGGGATAATGGCCACACTCAGCACCGTTTGCTGGCAAAGGAGGGGAGCGGGGTGGACAAGGCGTCCCAATTGCGGAGCCTCCAGCCTGCCGGTGTGTTACATCATCTGCACACATAGGTGTTGCCATGGCAGCTGCTTATAGCTTCATTTCCTGGATCCCCCGAGGGGGGTGTCACAGCCGGATCCACCTGCTCTTTACCCTACCCTCGGTGGGGTCATAGTGAGGTCGCCAGAATAAATGAACGCGGGTACTAATGATCTGTTTGCTGGCTGTTTATGCTCCGTGTGTCAGGGGCACTCACATTTAGAGAGCTCATTATGGCTGCAATTAGACGGCACCATTGCTAGATATTTAACTCCTTTTTCTTTTAAATTAGCATTTTAATAACGTGCTTTGAGCAGGGGAAACAAAATGACCATTTTTCATGGCCAAACTTCTTAGCTGTAGGTGTAACTTTAATGGTAAAGTTGCGAGGGAAGCGAGGCAGGAGCGGTTGGTTCCCCTTCCACCTTTCCCCCCACTTCCAGTCTCCCCTCCCCATGAGGGGAAAAAAAAAATAATAAAGGGAGAGATTTTTATTTGCTTTACTGCACACTCGATTTCCTCAATGTGTTCTGCCGCCAATTAGATTCAGCTTGGCCCGAACACTGCGGCCTGATGAAAATTAGCAGTCACCGGAGTTAAACTTTGTGCGTGACCTGTGAAGAAGGCTTGAAATAGTGTGTGTGTGTGTGTGTGTGTGTGTGTGTGTGTGTGTGTGTGTGTGTGTGTGTGTGTGTGTGTGTGTGTGTGTGTGTGTGTGTGTGTGTGTGTGTGTGTGTGTGTGTGTGTAAAAGGAGCCATTTATTTCAGATTCCCCCAGCTGAAAAAAGGAAAGGGGAGGGTGGGGGAAACAGAAGAGAGCACCCATTAGAAGATCAGTGCTATCAAAATATCTTTATACAGTAACCCCCAGGGCCACTTCCTTTCAAAAGGTCACTGCAATTATTTCTGTTTCGTTCATAACTCTTCTGATCATCTTATAAGACTGAGTGGAAAAAAAAGAAAGAAAGAAGAAGAGGAGATAAGACACTACCTGTAATTACTGATCCTAGAAGGGAGAGGGATGGCGAATTTATAAAGGAAGCTGGGGGCTGGGAAATTGAATGAGCTAGAAGTGATGCTACAGGGAGAAGTTTAGCCTTCAGGAACATGAAAAGGCCCCTGTTTTAGTCACATGTGGTTTGAGCTGCTGAAAAGTACAAAGACCAGTAACAAATGGGAACATTTCCCTCGGTTCCCAGGGTCATTTTATGATGGCTGTTTATTTCCTTTTAATTTGGGACCTTAAGCTAAACATCATTTTGCAGACAAGGAGGTGAACGGGACTCCAGAAAATGTGTTGGTGTGGGAAAGAGAGAGGTTTGTCAAGTGTGTATGTGCACACACGTACAGTTAGAGAGCAGTGCGTAGGCGATACTGTTCGCAGTTAGGGTTGGAAGGATGAAATTATTAGTGGTAAATGTTGGTAAACGTGAATTTCACCGTAGTCACACAATCCAATGGGAAAAAACCAGCTCCAACGAAATATACAAAAAGGGCCGAATGAGAACATATTACAGTTTGATTCAAGGCTATTTACTTTGTCTATTTGGATGTCTGATGCTGACAATTGGTGTGTTAATGGTTATAAAGCTTCCACTTTTTTAATCTCAACATCTGCGGTCATTAAATAACCGTCGGCCCTCCCCCAGAATTTCCTGTAATTGGGAAAAAACCCGACCAAAACTGAAAACAGTGCTTTAAAAGAAACATCGCTATTATCTGTCAAAATAATTGAAAAAGACAAAGGAAAACTTGAATTCTGCCAAGTCTGTGCACTTTATGCGTCTGTAGGAGATGAGACAAAAGCACGCACGTGAAAGTGGCTTTAAAAAACTTATTTCTTTCCTACCCTCTTGGAATCCCACATCCAAGTTCTGCCTGAGATTTTTTATTCGGACACTGGGTTCACAACTCTTTCCATGACAACAGACGGGAGGGGATTTAAGAGTGACAAGAGTTTGGAGGTCAATAGTTGAAGACCAGGAGTTAGGGATCAAAAACACTGGGAAGACAACTCCCCCCCACACACAGTTGAAATAAAGATGATCTTGGTGAACTAGTGAGGAATCAAAAAAGGGGAAAAGCGCAAGCGGGAACTAAGGCAAGAAAAAAGCAGCTTTTGTGAGAACAATGGTGTAAATGTTTACTCTTCTGTATCAGCTCAGGTGCACCTTCGAAGCGGCTGTTTCATAAATACAATACGGATGGCAGAGGCTATAATTTGGTGATAGCTTCCCCAGGACATATCTAGATACACTTCTGTTATTTTAATTAAATACTGCATTATGGTTTGTGACAACTTCATCGCTATAGCGTAAATGAATTTGGAATTAAAGTCTTAGTTAGGCATCCAGCGTATCCCCCACCCCTCCATTTCTCAGTTTTACAAAGCAAAGGGCTATAAAATCAAGATGTTTGTTCATTTACAGATGGAGCAGTGTGGAAAAAAAAAATCGGGAGGGAACACACTATGGAAGCTGACTCTGAAATACTCATGGCTTACGAGCATTCTCAGACAGGGGAGAGAATTCTTTTGATCATAAGTGGGCTATGCTGAGTATTAATTGTGTGTGTTTATTCTTATCTTTCAACCCGGGCTCGTCTGAACAATTATACTGATGGCCAGGGGATTTTTTTGCCTCTTTTGTTTAGTAGTTAATAGCCAGCTTTTAATTTTTAAACTGCTGATTTGTTACTGGCTCCGTACAGTAGAAGTTTTTGTAAATTTCATTGGTGATCAAGAGGAGCGGAGCGGATTGCGGTTTTTGGGCCATGGATGGAGAGGCGTTATGGCAAAGGCAAACTTATTTTATTCCCAGGAATGAGAGTTTCAACGCCATCAATCTATTAACTTCCCTCTAATGAAACTAGACCATACGTGACATTTTGCAATATAACTGCTTTAAATGTTACCACATCAATTGGCTTAAATGTTACCCGCGCCTCATGAACCGGGATATGGTTTTATAATTCTCTCTCTCTCTAACAAACAGATTTCCACCGATATTTTACACGATCAGAGGAAACAACAATGAAGCTTTAAATATAGATGCTCAACAGGCGACAATTAAGAAAAGAAATTTACAAATAAGTTTTGGGACACTGCAAAAGGAGGTTTCCCTCCCTTGCCCATTTGACAAATCAATGTAAGTTTTAAAGTGTTTATGATCTATTTTTTGTGCGTGTAATTTGGATTTCACACTAAATATTTCCATGGCCGAACTTACTGTTGAATAACCGACAAAACAGAAAACAAACCAACCCTCGCAGGAGGGGAAAAAAACTGACAGCCGAGTCATGTGAAAGTTATTGTCAAAGAAAGATGGGTCTGAAAATGACACCCTGCTTGAATATTTTTCTGTTTTGGCAACCCCCAGATAAAATGTCCCCCTCCTTTTAAGAAAGGAAACTGGGACTCTGTAGACATTTGTTACATTAGAAACAAAAGCTTTTTCGCCACACATTTTAAACAGGGCATCTGAATGAAATGTCACCCCCACCCTCTTTGGCAGATTAGCAAAAGGTTTATTATTAAATCTCTGTCAAATAAAGGCAGTGTTGACTTGGGAGAAGCTGCCGGTTATAATGCTGGCTTCAGAAAATGGAAGGATTGTCACACTTAAAGACACACATTTCCTCTGTAATATATTCGAATGGAAACCTCTGAATCCAATACTACATGGGCATATCTAATAAATTCACAATATTTCAGCCTCAACAGCCTACAACGGTTAGTTTTAAAGATTTATGTGGTAAAAAATTACTCAGTGATGAATATAGTTTATTCTGTGCAGTATTGGAGGGTATAAGGAATTAAGCTACTGTCTTTAAACAGTGAATTTATTATTACCTCTGTCAAAGATGAAGTCTTTAACAGCGTTTGTTATAAAATTCAGCACAAAATAAATGGTCTGAATATTAAAAGGAGGGAAAAAAAAAAGCCGGAGTTTACAAATGCACTGGTGGTTCTGGAGATGAACCCAAGAGCGCTGCTAAAGTTTGCACAGTTCTGGGTAAATTCTTTGGTACGCTCCCGGAAAATGGTCTTGGTCAGACTTAAAGGGAGGCTGGTGTGTGTAAGATTTTGATCTCACTTGCAGCGGCGTAAATGCATAGCAAAGAACACACTCCGATCTTGCTTATATCAGGGGAACCCCAAGATCGAGGATGAATTTCTCCTCCCAGAGACACAGGCGAACCTCCACGGAAAGGAGGAAAATTTTGCTCCTGGGGGCAGCAGGGTGAACTCACCGCAAAGAACATACTCTGAGCTAACCTACACCGATGCACTCCAGAGTAAAGGCCAGATCCTGCTCTGTCTGCTCTACACGGACGCCGGAGCAACTGCACTGCAATCGAGAGCAGACTCGAACCCTATTTCAGTACCTGCTCTGGGTAGGGTGATGGGGGAAACAATCGGGACAGGGAGGTAATATTGCCTATCTAAGACAAAGCCAGACTATCGAGACCCTAGGTTAGGATCCAGGATAGGTGGGCAGGTGTGGGGTTGATGGAGGACAAATGCAGCGGGGTTTGGATAGAGTGTCCCGAGTGGAAATGTCGGGGGGTTTTCTTTCGTTCTTTCTGGGTTTATAATAAATGGCCGCTGGGCAGCGGGGGCATCATAGATGTGCCATTGTGCTGCCTGCTCGCAGGTCGAGCCAGCCTTTTGTCCTCTTCTGGAATGGGTGTCCTCTCATTTATAAAAATTACCTGGGAGGAATGAGGCTGCCAGGGGTTTGTTCTGGACGATTGGTTCCTGTCTGGGGCGGAGGTGGGGGGGAAGGAATAGCCCTCGCCTGAATTTGACCGGTGTATGACCGTTGCCTTCCAGCTGACCCCAAATCCCGTCCCCATCCCTCCTCACTCGATAGCCTCCCATCGGGGTTATTAATGGGCGCGAAACCCCATCATCACCATCACAGCCCTCCGTCATCACAGCACGGCGCACGGCGGCTTGTTAACACAGGACCGGGGGCGGTTTTCCGCTTCCCCCTCCCAGCCCACAATAAATATGTGGTGGTGGGGGGAGAGATTTGCAGATACCATTCCCCTCCGGTTAGGTCAGAGGTGGATAATAGCTATTTGACAAGCAGCAATCAGGTTCATTGTGCCATTCAGACCCCCCCCCTTCTCCTCCCGCGCCCCCACCCCCACAAAGTACAGTTGCTGGAGAGTGACAAAAAGGGCCACTAGATGTCACTAAACTCCTCCTTTCGCTCCAAGGAATAAAAACATCTCTCCCCCCTCGCCCCCGCCCCAGTACACTTTCATTTCAAGCAATTGAGAGAATTAACTTCTCCGGTTTTATGGGCTGCGTGTCACATCCAACTAAGTCCACTTAAAATAGGAAGTCTCACAGCGCTCAAATAATTATCAGAACGTACAAATCACCCGGCCCGGGGGAAAGAGGGCTGGCGTCCTTTAGCTGCCGGGAAAAGGGCAGGGAAGTGGAACCGCGCTTTGCTGGCCCGTCACGCAGCCCAGATGTGCCGCACAATGGCACCGGGATGGCCCAGGGCCCAAGCGACGCTGGAGGTTTGGTAGCGGCCCAGAGAGGTTCCAAGTGGGAATGGAACCAGCCCTGGCAATATTCACAGCATCGGGAGTCCGGTGAAGGCCCCCGTGGCACTCCCGGTGCCAGATGTGCAACAACAAATCTCTGGCCTGCGGTCCCAATAAGACAGCCAGCTTTAGTACCGGCACGGGCAGCGAAAAGGCCCGGTGCTTGCCGAGCCATGCCGGTGCCATCCTGTTGCAGATCAGGCAATGCAAGCTGAACACCTGCAGGCTATGCCCGTCCTGGGGATTAGCGGGCACCGGCGCATTGCCGCTGGACTCCTTCCACTTCCAAGGGGCAGGCGGGGACTGCGGCACTCATGCCAAGCACAATGAGACGACAACAGCTGGAGCTCGGCAGAACCCGGAACTGCAGAGAGAAGGCCCAGCTTCCCTGCCCCATGCCACAGGCCTCTGGCAGGGCCGCTGCACATTTCCTTTCTAAGGGGTGCGCATGCTTCTGCGGGATTCAGAGGGAAGGGACCTGACACACCGATCTGTTTAGCGGCTAACCTTGCTGCTTCAGGTTACTTACGGCCACAACAGACTGTACAGATAAGTAGACATGTGGTCGGGAGCAGAGAAAACACAATAGCAGCAATGCCCCTCACCTGCTTTAGTGCCTTCCAACAAAGGATCTCAAAGCACCGTGCACATGTTAATGAATCAAGCCTCACCACCCCTGCTGGATGGTGAGTAGGTAGCAACAGCCCCAATCTGCAGATCCAGAAACGAAGACCCAGAAAGGCAAAGTGACTCGCCCAGGGACACCCAGTGAGTCACTTGCCAGAGCAGGGAATATAATCCCGATTCCCTGATTTACAGTCTCTTGCCCTAACCCCTAGACTACGCTACCCCTCTGCGTGTGTGCTCAGTGGGGACCCAGTTTCTACACCCCCTTCTGGAAACTCAATCAGAGTCTTCCTGCCCCGGTGCCCTGCGCTCCAGAGCTAAGGTTGAGCGTGCTGGGCAGCTACCGATGTCCGCTAACCCCCAAATCACTTTCCCCCCGCTGTCGATGCTCGAAATGTCAGACAGGACCCGAGCAGCAGCCAGCATGTGTTTCAAACACACCAGATGGATTTTTATATTAGCTACTATTTCATGTTCAGACAGAGCGACCGCACCACTAAAACGGAGTTTGCTTCGATGAGATTAATTCTGGGGAATTAATTGGGACAAGATTGAAAAGGAAATTAAAATGCAGCTGAATGAACAGGCTTCTCAAACACCTTTTCCCTCCCCGCCTCCCCCACTCTCCCCCTGCTTAATTCCGACTCAGATTCTGCTGTGGTCCCGAGCATCCGCCGAGTGAAGTAATTTACGAGAGAGAGGCTCTCAGGACCAATCGGTTACGTGTGAGGAAGTCAGCGGAAGAGTCACAATCTGGAGCCACTGAAGAGAGTTAAAACCCCGCCGCGGTTCCAAGCTGCATTCCCTGCGCTGGGGTGCGGGCGGAGGGCAGCAGAGGCTGATCCCCAAACAGAGTCCATAGAAGAGAGGCCGGGGTGGGCAGAGCACCAGGCCGAGAGTCAAGACCCTGACTCTCTCAGGAGGGTTTTACAGAGCTGTAACTCCACGGATTTCAGTGGAGTCGCTCCCCATGCACCCGGGGGTCTAGGCGAGGTCAAAACTCCGGCCGTCTGGCTTGCGCGCCCAGCACGAGCGTGGCTGCGTCTCCGCTTGCTCGTCGGCAAAACGGTGGGGACCGGAGGTGAGTGAACCTCTTCCGGAAAGTGCTTTGAAAGCCCCGGATGGAAAGGGCCAAGAATTGCTGCCAGAAGGAAACAACCGGGCCGCCCGCCATCAGACCCAGCGCAGAGCAGCCCACAGTGGGATTAAAGCCTTCAGCTAATTCTGTTAAAACCGAGGTCTCCTAGAAGCAGAAGGCCAAAACGGGGTTCTCAAAAAGGGGGGCGGAGCTAAGAAGGGAACTCCATAGGTTCCTATAGGATCTCGGTGTTCCACTGGGTCCTTATGCTCATCAGGGCGAGACCCTGGGCGAATTCCTTTGGCTCAGAGTCAGGGCTCCACATGAGCTCCTGAATCAGCTCCAGATCAGCCCGGACAAGGTTACGCACAGCCAGTTCCTGTGGCGACGAGTGGGAGAAACAAGCGGCCAGCAACTCCCGCACGGAGCTGCCCTCATGTACTCTGCTGCGTGCGTTCTATTCTGCTTCTTAGACCGTGCCCATCACCGGGATATCAGATCACTCGCATTTCTACCATCGGAAATCTCCAGTTGTTAAGACCGGGGCAATCCAGATCCTTTGCTTGGATAACCATCCTGGACTGAGTGGCGCTCGACCCCTTCAGAGAACTTTACACATAGTGGTTAGTCCACCCCCCCTCACAGCTGCCCGGCAATAGGCAAGGGTCATCTCATTGTCCAGATGGGGAGAGTGAGACTTAGAGAGCGGGATGGCTTGACCCAGGGCCCGCAGAGGGAATCAGTGGCAGACGGGAAATGGAAACAGGAGTTCCTGTGCTCAGACTGCACCTCCCTATAAAAACCACACAGTCGCCAGGGCCCTAATCCAGACCTGCAGCCTGGGAGAATCTTTCAAGAAAGCAAGCTTGGGGGTGGGGGGGGGTGCCCTCTTCCTGAAATGAGCTGAGAAGAGACAGAATCTGATCCATGGGACTGTGCTCCCAAAGGGCCTGCTTCCCACACCATGCTGAGTACCCTCAAGGGAGCTGGCAGGCCGAGCCCGGCTCCTTCCAGGATCGGGTCCCTTCGGGCCAGTAGCATGACACAAGTTCAGGATTCCCATTGGAAGAGGGGGTTTTCCCCGGTCATGCAACCACAGCCCTGGAGCTGTGCCTCCCTTTCGGACCTGGAGCACCAAGAGAACCAGAGCAAAGCCTGGCACATCTGGGTGTTGCCCCATTAGTCACAGAGGGCCTGATTTGCAGATTTCACCGGTGGAGTGCGGGGGCTCGGTTCAGCAGAACCTCCCGGGACAGACTCACGTGCTGAGCAATTGGACCAAAAAACACCTGCCGCCCCATCCAGGCCCAATGGGGAAGGCCCCCTGGGCCAGTACGGCAACCTGTTGGCAGAGCCAAGAGAGGATGTTCTCATCCCTGGCCGAGGGAGCCTTTCGGAAGCGACAAACTTAACACTGCCGGAAACTGGTGCTTGAGTGATGCGAGATCCAGGGAAGGGGCTGGGAGCACCCTGCCTGAGTCATAAGCGACCCCCTGGGGCCCAATCACAGACCAGCCCCACTGTGCTAGGTGCTGTACATACAAAACGCCCCTTAAGCTGTTCATCAGAGGGTGACAGAGCCATGCTCTTCGCACGCTCCAGTGTCACTGCAAACCGGACCAGGCCTACCACCACAGCTGGTGCCCACCCTGCAGCCACTTCCGGGCCTCTTCTGAACAGGAAGAACCAGAGAGGTCGCTTACAACCCTGCTCCCCGCCTTAGACAGGAGCCTGGCTGAGAATCCTGACTCCGTCCCCCTTCCCCCACGGGCACGTTCAGCACAGTGCACACAGTTAATTTATTTACCTGCATGCGCCTGACAAAGAAAGGCCTGGTCACACCTGGCTGAGCAACTCAATTACCCCTGCAATTCTAGAGCACTACCACACACAGACTCCATTATGGAGAAACATCTTGCCTGGGGGCATTTTAAATACCAGGCACTTATGCCTAGGACAGGGGAGGAAGCATTACAGAACAGTACGAGCCAAACGGGGGAGGAGCGGGGAGTCAAAACTGGGCTCTCCTCCCAGCCGTGGGAGGGAAAGTTGTCCTGTGATTAGCGCACGGGACTCTGAGCCAGGACTCCTGGGTTCCCTTCCCCCGACGTGCTACTGACTTGTCGAGGAAACGGCCATGCTCCGTGCCTCAGTTTCCCCACCTGTGAAATGGGGATGATGATACTGACCTACTTCAGAGGGGGACTGTGAGGTTTAATTCACTCGTGTCTGCAATGTGCAGACAGGAGGCACTACAGAAGGGCAAAGGATTATTACTATGCATGCCCACCCTCCTGCTTTCTCAGAGTATTGCAGAATACGGTTGGCCAGGAAGCACCATCCGGGTCTGAATCTATCCTGGATTCAGTCCCAAAAGCTCTTAGCAAGTCACAGCGCCCCGAGCCAGTACAGAAACCTGGACACATCAATCTCTCTTTGTGCTACCAGCCAGCAAGAACCTGGGCTCCCTTCCAGGTGTCAGACCAAGTCCTTCCATGACTCATTCTCCAGGCTACAAGGCACAGGAGAAAGCTGGGCTGCAATCATTTCACATCGCTGCTCATGCTGTCTTCCTGCTGTTGCTAACGGGCATTCAGATATTGCAGTGCCGAGGAAGGGGCATGTAAACACCTAGACACCGATGCGATTTCCACATCTGGCCCATTAAGCTCAGAGGCCATGAATCCTCCTAGCTTCGGAGTGGTATAACTGTCCCCTACCTTGCTCAGGATGTAGATGATATCCCCACGCTGGAAAGACAGCTCATCTGGCTGATTGCTGCTGCAGTCCCACATGCCTTGGTAGTAGTTTGCATAATCTCTTGTGCGAAGGCCTAGAGAGAGAGGTAAGAACAGTGGACAATTACCAGAGGGTTCCCCCATTTCCCAGGGGGGATTGGTTTCTAGGGGCCACTAGGAACCCATTCAGCAGTGAGCCCCAATGAGAACAGTTGGAAGAGTTCCAGTATTTCTTGTAGGAAATTTTGAAAATTTTGTTTATTAAAAAAAAGGTGAAATTTTCCAGTTTCACTAAAAATGGAAAGAAAAAAAGTGGGTTCAAAAACATTATTTTTAAACCAAAAAGGTTTTTGAAAAGACAAGCCCAAAAATAATGTGGAGTCCAGTGGCACCTTAAAGACTAACCGATTTATTTGGGTAAAAAACCCACTTCTCATGTGGCATCTGAAGAAGTGAGGTTTTTTTACCCACGAAAGCTTATGTCCAAATAAATCGGTTAGTCTTTAAGGTGCCACCGGACTCCTTGTTGTTTTTGTGGATTCAGACTAACACGGCTACCCCCCGATACTTAAACCCAAAAATATTTACTAAAAACTGAACTGATAAATCAAATGGTTTCCCCCAATGTTTCCTTTTTAATCAAAACCTAAGATTTTATTACCGGTGAAAAACCAGAAAGTTTCTACCCCTGGGAACGTTTTCCAGGTAAGTTTTCATTCTGCTCAAAAAAGCCATTTGCCCTCAAAAATCTGTCTCAGTAAAAAGGCGATGCCGACCCCCGGTCTAGCCCAGAGTCCCAAGCACGCAAGCTGTGGCTGGTTCAAGCCCAGGACTGTGGAAGAAGAGTATCATGAAGTGATGCCAGATATCTACACAGCACCGCTGGGAGGAGGCTGCCGGGGAAGGGGACAGATGGCTTGATTTGAGAAACCAAGCTGGAGGTTTCACTTCATTGTTCAGGGCATCCCTTCTAGGGTGGCCAACCCTCCAGGATTGTCCTGGAAGTCTCCAGAAATTAAAGATTCACCTTTATTTAAAGATGATGTCATGCGATGAACCCTCCAGGAATAAGTCCAACCAAAATCGGCAACCCTGCCACCTTCTAATCAACCAACACCGACACCTCTCTCCTAGTTGGCGTTGGTCCTGCTTGGAGCAGGGGGTTGGACTAGATCGGTCTCTTCCAACCCTAATATTCTATGGAGGGGTCCCCTGCGGCCACCTCCACAGCCAGTGAATACGGAGGAGCAGAGCAAGCTCCTACCACCTGAGCTAAAGGACTTTCTCTCTCTGCTGTGGGCTCTTATTCTCGCTGGACTAAGCAGCTGACGGAGACACTCACACTCTAAGAGTGTATCTCCACTTCCAGCTGGGAGTGTTGTTCAAACAGAGAGTAGCAGCAGTGGGAGGGAATCGCAGCCTGGGTACGTGCCTTGCGTCTTGGACAGGCACACAGTCGGGGTGGCTCGCCCTTCCTGCTGCCATGGCTACACTATTTTTTGGCATCACCCCCCTCAGAGTGAAGGGTAGATGTAACATGCAGCCTCCGGGTCTGCCTACACTGCAGCGGGAGCCCAGGGTGAGTAGAACACGAGCTGGCCAACCTAAGGCTCCAGCATCTACACTGTATTGTGCAGGCCCGCGTCCGACCTCCCATACCCCAGACTTCCTAGTGTCCTCCCACTGTGTGGCCGCTCTAGCCCTTTGTTTGTGGGGCAGTGTGGCAAAACTTGACTGTCCAGAGGACACAAAAAGTCAGCCTGGGGGATTGTGGGATACTTCTGGAGGATTCCCAGAGCACGAGTCTAGAGGGGCTGTCTACACCGCAAAGCCCTTGGTGCCGGCCTGGTTCAGGAATGGACCCTCCATCCCCATGTGGTCCTGGGACCCTGATTAACATGATGTGTGTGTAGCCTGATTGGCGGAGGGGGGGCTTGAGTCTGAGTTCAAACCCCAGGCTTACCCTGCAGTGTAGACAAACCCTCAAAGGCCCGGGATGCCTTCTAACTTAAGCCTCAAACTGTGGTCTGTAGAAAAACAGAGAGAACTCTCATGCCCAAGAAGAGGCGATAACATGTAGCTACTGTCATCTGAGGCAGTATCATTACGCCCACTTTACAACCAGGGAAGTTGAGGCAGAGAGAAGGGGAGGAAGTGACTCGCCCAAGGTCATTCAGCAAATCAGTAGCAGAGACAAAAGAACTGAGCAGCTTCACTTCCCAAGCCCCCCGTGCTACTTATTAGCCCACGCTCCCTGATGGAGGGTGAGGCAGGAGAGCGTCCTAAAGGGGTAGATCAAGATGCTGGGATACTGAGAGCTCCCAAGCTCTGTGGCCCAATAAATTAAAAAAAAAAACTTCAATAAAACAAAGTGCTAAGGGGCCTCCTTCGACCACCGACCGGAAATCACTGGTGTGACAGGGCGGGGAATCAGGCCTGTGAGGCGTAAATAGAAAATACTGAGCACATGTTGCAGGAAATGTTTCTAATATGATCTAAGGGATTGAATGGTAAGGGCACATCTGGAGAGCTGTGCCCAGATTTGATCACTTAAATATGAGAAAGGACATTACAGAGATGGGTAATGATGCAGCAGGGAACAAACAGAATGACTCAGGGACTTGGGGAACTTAAGTAGAAAGGCTGGAAGAAAGTAGGTCTGTATCCTTTGGAAAAATATTAAAGGGGGAACCTGGTGGCAGGGCAAAGATTGTGAAGGGAATAGAAAGAGTAGGAGCTGGTGGGTTATTTAAGCTTGCATAAAACACAGGACCCAGCGGTTATGAACTGAAGCAGAGGAAGTATCAGCAGGCAGAATCTCATCACAAGGCGAATAGCGGATGGCAGACGTCAGGGGGCAGCAAAAAAATGGAACGAGTGCAAACATATTTTTAAAGGGAACTAAAAGGCAGCGAATACTGTGATGCACAGAGTAACTCAGTACCAGCGGAAGGGACCCAGCCCAGCCCTGCTGGTTCTCTCTCGTGGAGCACGACGCCACTCAGTTTTGCAGAAACAGGAGACACAAAACATATTCCAGGAGGATGGAACTTCTTGGGGGGGGTGGGGGGTGGTGGAAATTGCTCAGGTTATTAACTAAAATATTAGGAATCCTACGGATCATTATAAGTAAATCACTGACAAATAGGTTTAAATACAGCGATGGCCACATTCAGCATGCTTCCCTCTTCGGACAATAACAGGTTTATTATTTCCCCAATATGTCGTGGGGGGTGGGAAGGAGATTTGGGACTGAAATATACAATGTGCCACACTGTAAGAAGTCTGAGGGATTGCAGCACATGTAGGCGTACCGGCCACGCTTTGATGACCCTAAAAATAGCAGCGGAACCTCGGTGGCATGGGTGGAGCCGGTATGGGCCAGCTGCTTGAACACAGTCCTGCCTGGGACGGTGGCTACGTACCTGGGCAGCTAGCCCGGGCCACCATAGCTACTCGGCGCATATTAGTGAGCTAACTCGATCCAAGCGAGCTCGGACACACCTCCACCCGCTGCAAATTACACCTCCTGATTGCAGTGCAGACATCCTCGGAGAAACTGGGGCCACCGACCATTTCCTCCGGGGGAGCTCTACTACCGAAAGAACCAGTGCGGCCGCTGGATATCAGTGGCTAATGAGAGCAATTAAGGAAGATAAGGACATTGCTGAGAAGCTCAATGGTTTATGTGTGTCGGTTTTCGCTACTTGGTCGAGGCGGCTTTGGAGATCCCTACCCTGGATTTGCTCTTCCCTGGTCATAAAAAAAAAAAAAGAGATAATTTTGGAAGTCGAGTGGCAGAAGAGGAAGCGAATCCATCACTTAAAAAGCAGTAAGTCACTAGGCCCATAGGGGAGAGCTAAAGAAACCGAAGCAGGACGGGGCTAAGCTGTTCTGTGCAATGGCCCCACTCACTCAGGCTGCAGAGGGCTCCCTATGTTGTTCCAGGAGCCAATCAGCAGCAGGGTGGTCACCCTGGAGGCGGGAGTTTCTGCTCTATTATCCGAATCCCTGCATTATCTGAATCCTTTCCTGCTCCCCGAGCACGGGCAGAAGAAAGGGGTTCGGATGACAGGGCTTTGGAAAAAAACACAAGTTTACTGTCTTTATTAATGATCTGGAAAGGTGGGTAAGCAGCGAGGCAGCCACGTTTGCAGATGGTGAAATGTTATTTAGCTTAATCAGGACCAGAGAGGGCTGCGAGGAACTTCAGAGAGCCCTAACCAAACGAGGGTAACGGGCAACAGGATGGCAACTGCAATGCAGTGTCAGTAAGTGCCAAATAATGCTCCATGGAACTACTGTGACACCTTAGAGGAATCTAAATTAACTGACTCCACTCTGGAAAGGAACCTGGGTATCATTATAAACAGCTCAATGGAGACCTCCGTGCAATGCGCAGCTGTGGTTTGAAAAACAACATCAAAAGCTCAGATGTTAGGTTGCATAAGGAATAGAAGGGGGGAGGATTCTGTGATGCCTTTACATAAAGTAGGTAGAAGAGACTATAATGGCTTTATATAAAGTAGGTGGGTGAGGGAATCTCTTTCATTGGACCAACTCCTATTGGCGGAAGTGACAAGCTCGCAAGCTTCCCAGAGCTCTTCTTCTGAGTCCTGACCTGAGGAAAAGCTCCGAAAAGCTCAGAAGTTTTGTACCTTCCACCAACAAAAGAGACATGACCTCGCCCGCCTTGGCTCTTTCATCTACTGGGACGAACAGGGCTACAACACCACGGCCAAAAACGTAACATAAAAGTAGTGATGAGCCTCACCCGGATACTGTGGCTATTGCTGTCCTACAGAGGGTTTAGAAACGGGAAACAATCATGATCAAGGGCCCGGAAAAAACTCTCATCCAAAGAGAGATGGAAAAGATTGGGATTGTTTACCTTAGAGTGGATCCGAATGAGAGGGGACATAATATAATGAACAGTCTAGAGCCGGTAATCATAATCCCCAGCTCCTATGTAGTACTGTTCATTCACAGATCACAAAGCGCGTCCTCCTCCTCCTCATTTTACAGCTGGGGAATCAGGCACAGAGATTAAATGATTTGACCAAGGCTACTCAGCAGGCCAGTGGCAGAGGCTGGAGTAGAAGCCAATTCTCTTGAGTCCCAGGTCCAGTGCTTTACCCACTAGGCAACATTGCCTAGATTGGGAACATCTGTTCTCCTTGTCTCATAACACGAGAAAAAAAGGGGGCACTGGATGAAATTAAAAGGTTGGAGAATTTAAACCTCATAAGAGCAAATACTTTTTCACACAACATCTGATTAAACTGCAGAACTCGTTGCTCTTAGAAGTTGTTGAGGCCAAGAGCTTAGAACACAAGAACGGCCACACTGGCTCAGACCAATGGTCCATCTAGCCCAGTATCCTGTCTTCCAACTGTGGCCAATGCCAGGTGCTTCAGGGGGGATAAACAGAACAGGGAATCATCAAATGATCCAACCCCCGTCGTCCATTCCCAGCTTCTGGCAAACGGCGGCTGGGGACAAGATTCAGAAAGGGAAGGGAAATTTATATGGATAGAAAGACTAATCAGAGATAGAAGTAAGTTCAACACATTTTTTTGGAAGGGATATTAACCTTCATGTGTCAGGGCTGAAACCAATCCTCTATTAGAGATCAGCATGAGACCCGATGTGGAAGGCAGATTATCCCACATCTGCTACTGCAGGGTTCTTCCACCTTCCTCTGAAGCAGCTGGTACCGATTACAATCAGAGACAGGATACTGGGCTAGATGGGCCTCGGATCTGATCCAGTCTGTCAAATCTCACATTCCTGTATCCTGTATTCATTACTAAGCCCAGCTGCCACTGCCCTCGGGGGTGAGGCTGAGCCTACACTCGGTCATATGCCATACCAGCACCTAGATGGGCCCATCTGTCTCTACAGAAATTAGTTTTCCATTATAAACAAACAAACCAACCAAGCCTAGATTTTGTATTTGCTTACAATTTGCTTACTGGTTACTTCAGTGCAGCTGCTGCTGCCGATTCACATCAACATAAATGGGAATCAGAATCTGGCTCAATAGTCATGAAGAAAACCATCCAAACGGGGCTATTGCCATGTTTTCCTTCCCACAGTTGCATTGCTTGAAACAACAGTCAAGGGAGGAGTGCAAGTTGCCCCTGTTCATTTCAGGGGTGGCCGTTGACTCTGAAGCGTAACAATGGCAGTCTAAATAGCAACCGTTTTTTGTTGTTTTCATTTGAGCAGAAACATCCTGCTACTCCAGGAGAGGGCGGAGCTGTGGATCGTGGGAGGAGCCAGAGATTGCGGGTGATTGTGGAGCGGTGGAATTGGACTGTGCCTGTCCTGGTAAAATGCCTTACAGATGCGGCTACCCTACCTCCCCCTTAGCTAATTCTAGCTCAGAACACAGGGGTTAAAAGGAACCAGTTGCTAAGAGAAGAAAACGAGACTCCGGGCCAGATGAGACTGCGGCTCTCAGTTTGATTTGCTGGGAGAGGCTGGTTTCACAGTGTCCTTGTGGCTCTCGGAAATGAGAAACAATAAGTTTTACATTAGCCAAATGCTCATCTGGCGTTTTGACCATTTGATATAATTAAGAAAAATGCCCATTGTAACCCCCAGCCTCTCAGCTTTCATTTCAAGGACTTCACTCCACCTAATTAGTCTTCTATTCCGTTTGGACTGAAGAACAAAAAATACAAGACTAAAGCACCGAGACAAGTGCTTCCAGCAATGCCACAGCCCTGTCCCTTGAAATCCTGCCCAGCAATTGAGAGGCAAGAGACTAATATATTATTCAGCATGGGAAAGGACAGGTCCTAAAGCAAATCAGGACCACGCTAATAACTAAAATAGTTATAACGACGAACATTTAGCCTCACAAGGAAGATACTAACGAATAGGAGCAGGGCATCAGAATGGCTGCCAAGTGGGACAGGCCAACATTTTCAAGGGTGACCTCTTATTTGGGGTTCCCCCCCTTGAGATGCCTGGGGTCTATTTTTCAGAGCACTCACAACTCCGTTCCCTCTTAAGCATCAGGCTCAAGGCATCGCAAGCTGGGCCAACAAAATCCAAGGCCAAAATGAGCCAACCGTGGGAAACACGGCCTTTAAAAATCCCGAGCCAATGACAGTTAGGTGCCCTAAGGGCCTTGAGTTTCAGTGGGACTTGGGTGCATTACTCCTACCGGCACCTCTCACGTCCCCAGTTTTAGGGAGCTAAACCGCCTTAATTCTGAAGGACTGTCCACATAGGGGTTTAATGTGGTTTCACTAAGCCACTTTAAATTCACACCTTTAGTTAATTCGGATTAACTTGCCTGAGTATCTCTGTGTAGACAAGCCCTTTTAAGTCTCCAAGTTACATTAATAACTGAAAAGGGAACTGGAAATAGAAAGGGAAAAATGGAAGCCACTCAGCAGCAAGGATCTTAGCTGACCGAACCCAGCCTGTACCTGTTCCAAGGACCTCAACGGCATACCTTTTCCCTGTAGCCCAGGCCAGCACCTCCCGGAACAATGGCGCTTCCCTCAGTGCCGGGAAAAAGAAGTCAACACAGTTGCTCTGCACAGACTGAGCCTAAGCCCGTCAGTAGGGGTTAGTCAGGAAAGAGAAGTGCCATCTTGTGGGAGCTGCATGTGGGCAGCCAAAGACCGAATTGATCCAAGGAAGAAATATGATTTGTATTCCCAGAGCACTCGGAGATTGAGGTCGGGGCCCAGGTGTGCTAGGGGCTGTACAAACACACAGTGAGACAGAGTCCTTGCCCCAAAGAGCTTACAATCTAAATAGATAAGATAGGAGGTGTGGGGAAACGGAGGCACAGAGAAAGGAAGTGGTTCACCCAAGGTCTCTGGAAGAGCCAGAAATAGAACCTAAGCTTCCCTATTCCTACTCTAGTGCTCTACCCACTACACACCGCTGCCGCTATAGGATTAGGGGCTGCTTCTGGTTGATTATACATTTGAACATCCTCCTAGGAGCCAGTTCTGAGGAGAGAATTAGGAAGTTCAGTGGGGAAACGGAACTAGTTTATTCGATTTTAATTTACTTGCTTAGGTTGATTTGTTTATTTTTTTTTACGAACGTGCCCCTCCAATATTCCTTCCCTCTGTTTCCCCTCTGCCTTCTCTCTTTAGTCAGCTGCATTTGCTCCGACACGGATGAAAGCGCAGCTTTGTGTCATGACCAAAGCATGGTTTATAAATAACGGGACAACGTCTGTTTTCGAAGCTTTGGGGCGCTCGTACCTGCTGTAGCAGCCATATGCTCCAGTGGCCTAATAACTCATCATGCTGGTGGGGCATGAAGGTGGGAAAACAGCACCACAGAAACGAAACATTCAGAAGAATTCTCCTTCACCCCGATCTTTGCAAGGAGCTGGAACTCCAACTCATTTGGCAGTGTGAGCCAGTGACCCTGCAGCAGTGATGGTCCATCTTAAGGTCTTTCCTGGTCAGGGAATGACCATCCAGGAGACATAAGGACTTATATTGGCCGGGGGGAATTGGCTGGACCTATTGCTCAGCTTGCGGCTTCACAGCAACATCGGGGAGACTCCGTCGCAGGCAGAACTGGTTCAGCCAGGCCTGAGCTAAAAACCCCGTCCGGCTTCTTGTAACCGGGGCTGGCTGGGAAACAAGAATTCCATTCCGTGGAAAATGTTGAGGTTTCAAAATCTGTTCTCATTCCCCATTGGGAGGAACCAGAGAGCTTTGGCAATCTGTCATGGAAAGAGAGCAAGCGAGGCATCCCAGAACGGCGAATATCCGGGTGACGAGGGCACTCGCTCGGGATATGGGAGCCCCAAAGTTCCAGTTCCGGCTCCCTCGTTTCAGGGCGCTCACTTGGCATATGGAAACCCCGAGGCTCCAGTCCCGGCTCTCTTGTTTTGTCCAGAAATTCCACCCTGGATTGGAAGAAACCTTCCTGACAAAATTGTTGTCCAAACAATTCCCTGCCATGCAAAGTTCTGGTTTCAATTGATTGGCATTTTCCAATGGGAAAAAAAACAACCTTTTGGCCAAAAATTCCCGACCAACCCTACTTGTGCCCAACACCGGAAGGCCTAGGACAGTTGGTGGGCAGGTAAGTAAAACAGCATAGCCACAGACAGATAGGCTGATACAGGTTTTCAGGACTGAGACCTTCAGCATCAAAACCGCCACTTGGGCTAAAGCGGGGACTCCACTGTGCAAGTACATCACTGAAGTCTCCCAGTCAGGTCACTAGACGGAGGCATATTCACGTGCACGAAGCCAGCAGACACAAGGCGTTGCACAGACCACGTGGGCACCTTTTCCTCTCATGCACACAGGGTGCATCGTGACGTGACAGCCACCCAGATCTGAGCTACTCAGACCTTAACGGCCAAGGGTTTTTGGTGTGCGCAGAGGGGTGAATAAAGCTTTCAACCTGGCTGAATCTGCCCTGCTCATGTGGTTAAACCTCCTCCTTTAAATTCTGGGATGCAAGCCCCATGGAAAGGGGGCAGGAAAGAGCCCAAGGAGGTGGGTCTCAAACCAAATTTTGGCCAGGAGGCCGCGATTTCCTGAACGGAACCATAAAAAGGGAATGGGGCTGCAGGAAGCTGCAAGCTGCACCGCCCGAGGCTGCTCGCACACAAGGGCTTCTTTCCTGTGGCTGGGGCAGACGCCCAATGGGAAGAGAAGCAGGTGGGACTAGGGGGAGCTGGGCAGGAAACAGACCTTCCGCTCAGCTCCCACCCGAGGGGTTCTTAAGGAAAAAGCAGGGGTGGGGACGCTGGATTCCAGGCACATGTTGTGGAGGCAGCTTGCGCTGCAGTGGCGGTTTGGGGGGTTGGGTTTCTGGTGCCTCCAACATTCCAGGACACAGATCCACCCTGCTCCGTCTTCCTCTCGGCTTTGCTGGCCGTGACTCACTTTCCGCTCTTCCTGATGGTTTTTCAGCGCTTCTCTCCCTCTCGCCCCACTCCCGTTTGCGGCCTGAACTTTACAAGCCTGGCTCCCTCTCCGAGTGCTCCCTGGTCCCGATCGCCTGCTGCAAACAGAGCAAGGGAAGACAGAGCGGCGGCACGTGCATTTACAACTGAGATCTTTGCAGCCATGAAACGAGCTGCTGGATTCTAAGTCAGGCAGGGCTGATGAATGGAGCGTCCTCACCCGAGATACGCCACGTTTTGCTGCAGAGAGCAGTGGGAGAGGCCTTTGGTGACGAGGCTTCCGAGGGGCGCCTGTCTTTAGGAATGCAGAGTCAACTAGTTACCTGTAGCAGGGATAACAGCAGGGGGCTGGAGGAGATGCGATTTCGCACCCAGCAAAAAACGGTTACACAGTCATATCCAAATGTGCCTGGAATGAGACCGGGGCATCCAGAGCTGGGACCAGGCAGTGGTTCCACGGTCGCTGCTCTGCTTGCATGCCTCCCGGCCCCTGCCCTCTGAACTTCCAGTCTCAGGGCGCTGCCGAGTAGAGACGACGCCTTTCCGCTCCCCTGGCCTTCAGGGTCAAGGAGCCACTTCCTCTCGTTGAGGGGCGGGCACAAGCCCCAAAGCTGCCTCCATCCCTCCAGTAGAACCCGAACCTTTCCTCAGGGTCAGATCATGATGTGACGCTATTGACGCGAATGGTGACCGTATAGATCATTGTTGCAACCAAGGTCCTATAGTTGCACCAAATCTTGACTAAGGAGGTCAAGTAAGGTGTCTATGAGAAGGTTGTAATTTGCTGGTTATGATTATGCTCTTTGTATGTGTGTATCATTTTTGTATTTGAAGTTATGAATATTGTCTATGTACTTGTATCTCAATGTGTTTGATTCGAAGTAGCATCAGTGAAGCATTTGGTCAGCTTCTCGAGAAAGGACTTCCTTTCCCCACTGGGCTGATACACCCAGAGCTTAGCTGGATCCAACCTTTTGAAAGGGACTCAGTGCTTTCACAGCAGGTAGGGGGGCACAGGAGAGTAGAGAGATGCTGGATGGTCTTGTGCTGCTGGCAACCAGCAGGAATAGCCAAGGGAGGACTGGAAGCAGAGGAAACCCCACGGTGAGCCCACCCCGCCTTAACAGCTCACTGCTGGTAATGGTGAGACCTGAAGGAAGGCTCGGAGGTGGAGGGGGGAGATAGCAGGGGGAGGTACTGCACAGCCCATTGGTGGAGCAGGGGGGCGTAGGTAAAGCAGCTGGTTGCTGGGGGGTTCGGGAACAGAAAGGGAGGCAGCCAAGGAGAAGGTTCTCAAAAGGGTTCTGAGCCGCTAAGAGCCTCCTCCCCTCCACACTCATCGTCAGCAGCCTCAATCCTGGGGCCTTTCCGCTCCTCTATGCTCTCGGCCACACAGTCGGCGAGGTACAGTGACTCCTGATCTAACTAGCCGGAGGAAGGTCCTTCCTGCAGCCCAGCCCCAAGGAGCCTGTTGCTTCCAAATGACGTGGTCGTCTCTTACCTGTTTTCCCTTTACTTCCGGCCTCTTCTCTGTCCTCCAGAACGGGTGGGTCAAGCTCCTCATCTGGAGGGGAGAGGGGGAAATGAAATGAAAGAACTTGGTTAGCGAGAGATTATGGAAACCGCAGGGGAGGCCTCTCCACTCTGTCCCCTAGATGAGGGGTGGGACTTTTCCAAAGCTCTCAGCATTGTCCTAGCTCTGCTCCCACTGAAGTCAGTGGTAAAACTCCCATTGACTTCTCTGGGCACAGAACAACGGCAACGCCGTCCGCTATGGAAAATCCTGCCCTGGGGGCTTCATGTGATGCCGACCGCCAGGGCATATGAATGCCTGGCGCTCTCATTTCAGAGAGTAGCCAATGCCAGTCCGGGCCCTGGGTCTGAAAAAAGGACATGGCGCACAGAGAAGCCTATGGACAAATGGAGCCTGTGAACACTTCCACGCACACTGGTTACAGAAGGAATTAATCCTCGAGTGGCGGCTTTTAGAAGACACAGACCCATTACGTGGACGAAGTAGAAATGCCCAGCAGCGGTACGATGCCAATAGATTACATTCAATTAGAGATTCGATTAGATCAACTAGATCGGATGACTTGGACCGAGAGAGCATCGGATTCTCAAACCAGTAAATTCAAGGCGTAAATTTGAAAAAGGGGAAGGGGGAGTCCCCCGCTCCTGGGACAGGTAATATTTTAAAGCATCTTGCGTAAACCCATGAATTCCTATTAACACTGTTAAAAACAAATCACTTACTATAGCCTCATAAATTGACATGGCTCTTTATAAGCATCATCTAGGAAGAGAGGTTTCCTGCACTGAGGAGTTTACGGTCTGCGAGACACAAGGCACTGGCTGAACAATAATTTCCAGGAAACGGAGGAGGGTGGAATGATTTCTTGAAAGAAGCAGATTTAAGGGGGAATCTGAAGAAGGAGAGAGAAAGGACACGGGACACCTGGCAGTGAAGAAGAGAGAGGATGATCCAGGCATAGAGGGCAGATGGTAGAAGATGCTGAGGCCATGGGAGTTTAGCCACTGATTTCAGTGGGAGAAGGTTTGAGCCGTAGGGGAGAGGTCTGTACACAACAGGATTAAGACGAAACAAAGAGCAGGGGGGAGCTAGGCTACTCATGAGCACAAAAGGAGATTTAAGTCAGTGTGAGAGAAAGAAAGGCTTATTTATACACAACAGTCGCACCCGTTTAACTAAAATCAGTTTGGACTAAGTCAGCGCAAGCCCCTTTTGTGCACACACTTAAATCGGTTTACAACTGGGTTCTGGTGATTTACTTTAAATGGGTAACCTATCACTCTCCCAGGAGCAGATTGGTGCAAGGTCCTTACACTGGCACATGAATACAGGTTCAGAGTCCCTGAACGTAGTGGCACCCCCACGAGGTGTGTATATGCTACTCGGCCAAACCAGTGTGAATTCAGTTTGGCGGCAAGCATCGGCAATGACAGGAATCAGGGCTGGATTAAGGCAATCCAAGATCCTAGCCACACCCCACCCGACCCAGAACAGGAGATCTGGGTGCGGGGCCAGATGGCTCTAGCACACTCCCTCTGCCAGAGGCTGTCTGCAGACTCAGGAAGACGTCGCTGCTTGGGTCACGTTTGCAGGTTTCTGTTTGCCACCACGAAGTTTAGAAACAAACCCCAGATTCCAGGGCTGTTCCGTGTCTCTGGAAGTCAGCACCCTGGACATCCACCTGTAGCGCGGATTCAGCACCTAATTCGGGCCTGACAGACAGCATTGAGCTGCACCTGTGGTTAGCAATGGGTTATTTTTGCAGCATAGGCGAGTCCCATGCAGGAGCATGAGGTACCGTGACTGAAGCTCGGCCTGTGAACCCAAAGGCACCAAGTTTGGCTCTAATCTCAGGGCAGAGCCGTTTCATGAGGAACCATGGTCAGGAGGGCCTTTCTAATAAAGTCAGCGACGGGCCTTTTGCTGATACTGTGCAACTTGATCGCAAGGCGGTAGATAATCTGCTGCGTTTAGGCACTTTCGGAAGACAGAGTGCTCTCCCCCACCCTCCACGGCCCGGCCCCAGCTGTCTCTGCCTCCCGATTCTAATCAATGCAAATCAGGTCAGAGCTCCGTTGTGAATTACAAATTGGATCCGAAGTTGGAGGGTCACTGCAACGGCTCCCCCATTAGACGGGAAGTGGCACCAAAGATCTTTTCTAAATAAATCAGACTTTATTGTAAAACTCGGCCACTGACGAGACGTAACCTCATTAGCATTGATTTGAAAATAAATTATTGAAAGTGGCTTTTGCCTGCTCTTTGCATTTGTAAAAGAGAATGTAAATGTATCTGCAACCATGATAAAAAAAAACCCAACATCCACTATCAAGGCAATCAAAAGTGGATTCCTTTATCCTTTCGGACAACGGCACTTAATCTGGCCCTGGGATGAGAATGGGAAAGGGAACAGATAAAACTGGTTCTTCCAGGGCAGTTCAGTTTCCGAAGAGACACTATTTCTCATTGTGCCTTGGGAGTCATCTCCCAGGCTACGGCCAGTCTTATATGCAGAACACCGTGACTATCAACGAGGAGCTCACGACCTCTAATACTGGATAAGGAAGCTTATCAGTAGAAACAAACTCACCCCGGCCAAGGAGGATGAGGATTAGGGAAAGGGCTGTTACCGGCTACTTCTATAGCTAAGCTATAGAGAGGAAGCACTGCCCAATGGTTAGAGCACTAGTTTACGATCTGGGAGACTGGTTCAAGTGCATCCTCTGCCACAGATTTCCGGTGCGACCTTGGGCAAGTCACTCAGTCTCCAGGCGCTCTGACGGGGGGAGGCTAGCGCTTCTCTACCTCCTGGGGAGGTTGTGACGATAAATAAGATTGTGAGATGGTCAGACAATAAGGGAATGGAGGTTATATAAGCATCTAAGTGAGGCAGACGCTAATGTCAAAGAGTCCACGCCCACCCTTACAACGCCAGGCTTTTCAGATGATAGGAGGCGAGATGGAAGAGTGGGGGGGGGGGTGTTGGAAAAAATGATCCGACACAGCCGTGGACATACAGAATTCCTGCCTGACTTCCTCTCTTTTCCCACAGAGCACCCCCCCCGCCTCCTGGCAGAATTTATCCAGACCATAAATTGCTTCGTAAACCCATTTGAGCAATGGTGAGATCGCCTCCGCAATGGTGACCTAGAATGATGCAGCTATTCCACGGGGACTGTGGGCTAATAAGGAGAGGCTCATGAATGCAGGAGACGGAATTTTACAGCTCTTGCACCCAGCGGAACTCTTGGCCACAAGAAATGAGGCCAACCGCTTTCAGCCCTAAAGGCACTTGATTGATCTTTCCCTCGATAAGGTACCTGCCCTGTAAACCAATTCAGCTGTTTCTCCTCTGGGCTGGAAAGGGAAAAAGCTTGCTATTGTTACTTGCCGTTTTAAATACTGGGGAGATGCTCAGATTACGTGGTGACCATAGACATGTCTCGATAGATAAGGAGATGGTCTCCTGATTGGAGAGCTACCCATGTGTCACAGGCTCGGTGCCTCAGTTTACCTATCAGGGATAATCCTACCTGCCAACATCAGAGGGGTGTTGTGGAGATTAGTTGGCTAATTCCTGTAAAACCAGACTCATCTGAGCGTTGCTGTAGAAGCTCAACGTATTGTTTTCATTCTAATTGGTGCTGAGAGGGCATGTGGGGGAGGGATAGCTCAGTGGTTTGAGAGTTGGCCTGCTAAACCCAGGGTTGTGAGTTCAATCCTTGAGGGGGCCACTTGGGGATTTAGTTGGGGATCGGTCCTGCATTGGGCAGGGGGTTGGACTAGATGACCTCCTGAGGTCCCTTCCAACCCTAATATTCTATGATTCTGGTTTCAATCTCCACAGTGGATGAGAATATAGTGGCCCTAATGAGAGAAAGTGTGTTTTCCACTGCACAGCAAAGTGACGTGCACAAGCGAAACTGCTCCTATGAGAGCAGGGATTGCACAAAGGTGGTCCCATTCCAAGCTCTCTGTTTTCTGCGTTAGCACCTTCGTCTCTCCAACCCGAACATCCTCTCCCTGCACTATTCCATCTGCAACGTGATCCCTCTCGGTCTCTCTGCCCCACTGTTGCAAAGAACCCAGTCTACACGACGATTATAATCCAGCCAGTTGCAACCTGGTTAAATACTGCAGTACAGAATGGATTTAGCTGTGTAACAGGGTTAAAAGGAGTCCCTGGGGGCCTGTCAGGGGGTGGGGCAGTCAGGGGACTCAGAGGAGGGGGTGTTGAATAGGGGGTGGGGTCCCAGGAGGGGGCAGTCAGGGGACAAGGAGCGGGGGGGGGGGGGTTGGATGGGTCAGAGGTTCTGAGGGGGCAGTCAGGGAGTGGGAAGTGGGAGGGGGCAGGGGCCAGGCTGTTTGGGGAGGCACAGCCTTCCCTACCTGGACCTCCATACAGTTTTGCAACCCCAATGTGGCCCACGGGGCCAAAGTTTTCCCACCCCTGCGCTAGACCATCCTTCCTCTGTAAACTACCTTCCATCGGTTTGAGTCAGTGGATATTCCCTCCCACCCCCCAAACTAAATGCCCCAGATTTTAGTTTATGTGTATTTCCCCCAACAAAGTCCAGGCTGGGAGTATGGAAGACTAGTAAGTGGGCAATAACCCTCTAGGTTTGCCATCCATTCCTTTATGCAAAGCTCGACCTTATTCAGCCACAGTCTGTAAATCGCACACTGGCAAGCGTAGCAAAAAGTTACCACGAGCAGTTTGTGGCAAGCACGTAACTTGGAGGAATAAGCCCTGATGTCTAGCTAGCATGCTGACGGGCACATTATCCGTGTCGTCGACAGAGCGTGCACTCAGCAGTACTGAGTAACATTTAAGTCGCCACTGCTAAGGCCTTTGGGAATTCAAATGCAACCCTGGGGAACAAGAAGCGCTAGCCTTGGATTGCAAGCTCTTCAGGGCAGAGATTGTCTTTTCGTTAGGATTGTGTACAGCACCTTGCACGATGGGGCCCTGATCCCTGACGGGGGCCTTTAGGCACTACCATAATACAAATAATGAACACCCCTTCAGACTGCACTCTGCCACTCACATGGAGATGCCCCATCCACTCACAACCTGCATGACCCTGATCACACCCCATCTACTTGCCAACCTACACCCAGCCTATATGTGGAAATACCCCGTCCCCCTGTGATCTGTGTGTGCCTGATTTCACCCCTATCTGTTCCCTGCACACCCACGTTTACTCATCTATCTCATTGCACACTCCTAATTGCAACCCCATAGACCTGCAATCTGTGCCTTTCATCTACCACAATCTGCAGCCTCCACACACCCTCCGCTGCGTCCTGGCTTGCTCCCTGTGGACGGCTTTGCCCTCATCCGAGCCGAGCTATCCTTGGGCCCCTCTTTTCCCCAAACCCTCCGGCCTCTCCTCCCTTCTTGGGAAGCCGTCAGCCAGCACTGGCGCAGGAAAACACATGACATTCCAAGGGGAGCATTTCTTCTACGTGACTTTCGGTATGCAGGGGGAAAAAAAAGTTGCATCAATTATGCTAAGCCCATCGGGCCCTTCTGTGTCTCTCCCTCCTCCTGCCTTGTGGTGGAGCAGGCAGCCTGGCTCCTTTCCGCCCCTTCCTAGCAGTAACACAGGCTGCTCTGCAGCGCTGGGCAGCGGAGTGTGCACTAACATTTCCACGGAGGGTGATCTGTCTCGCTTTCTCTCTGCTTTACGGGAAACCCCTCCAGAGAGCGGAGCCGGTTCCTGTTGCCATTACAGCTGCTGCGGATCCGCATTTCCCGCCTCTAATGGGGTCAGGCGGCTTGCTTGATTCCAGCCCCCTGCTCCCAAAGATGAGAAAACTTTACCCAAGTCCTTTTGCTTATTCTGCATTCAGCTACAAGGCGGCACCGTGGCTGGCAAAGGGAAGGAATGAGCACCTTTCCCAGCAAGTCTCCGTCCTCTGCCACCTCACCCCAATTTCACAGTTGACGTATCACAGAACATTTTAACCAGAACCTCCAACCCCAGTTTAAAAGTTTGAGTCATGGGAGCCAGGAACAGGGCACCAGGCCTCCAGGGTTCTATTCCTAACTCTGAGCAGAAGTGTCGCCTAGTGGGTAGAGAAAGGGGGTTGAGTGTCAGGACTCCTGGGTTCTATTTCCAACTCTCAAGAGTGGGTCGAGGGAAGCCCGGATGTAGTTCTCATCCTGGCTCTGAAAAAGAGGGTGGGGTAACGGCTGGAGCAAGGAGCTGGGAGTCAGGGCGGCTGGATTCTCTTCCCAGCTCCGTCACTGAGTTGGGCAAGTCACTTCCCTTCCAGTGAAAAAATGGGACAACACCCTTGGTAAAGTGCTCGGAGCGCCTCAGAGGAAAGGGCCTATGGAAACGGAAAGTCTTTTCAGCCGATCCCAACAGGCTGCAGTACGCCCCCCTGTGCAGGGAACAAAGCCTTGATCCCACTTCTCTTTGCACTGCTCTGACGGGCGCGAGCGAAGCCTCTAAGACCTCACTGAAATGGATGCCTGTGGAGACGCGCCCTGAGCGAGGTGTGGGGTAATTCAAACATCTGCCCCTTCTTGGGATGGGGCAGCTCGGCGTCAGGTACGGTTTGTGTCTGCCCTCGAGGCAGCGGCTGTGTCTGCCCCACGGTGCCTAGCTACACAAGGTAGTGAAAGACGCTGGCAGAGAGGGGAGCAGGTTAAAGCTTTGGCAGCGGGACACCATGCTTGGGCCCATGGAGAGCCGTGTAGATACAGAGCCTACGGATCTGGCGCCTCTCTACTCATTTCAGCCAGTGAGTCTCAAACTGATTTGATCGGGCCTCCCTCCCTTGTGTCTGTAGGAGTTTACGCCCCCCTGCCCCGCCGCACAAGTACCTATACCGATAAAAGGAAAATCAACATACAACGCTCACTAAAGATTAAAAGCAGAAAGGCACTGATTCAAACCCAGCCATTTAAGTGTATCTACATTTTAAGTAAGATGCTACTTCCTGGCCTCACACTGTTGTTACTAGTGCGATGGGCAGGGCCGGCTCCAGGGTTTTTGCTGCCCCAAGCAGCGGGGAAAAAAAAACAAAAAACAAACAAACCGTGATCGGCGGCATTTCAGTGGCAGCTCCACCGCGCTGCTTTCTTCTTCGGCAGCAATTCGGCGGCAGGTCCTTCCCTCCGAGGGGGACCGAGGGTCCTGCTGCCCAATTGCCGCCGAAGAGTCCCTTCCCCTTGGCCGCCCCAAGCACCTGCTTGCTGAGCTGGTGCCTGGAGCTGGCCCTGGCGATGGGTGCGGCTGTTTTTTGGCAATACCAACCCATGCCACCAGGGCCGTCCCCAGGTATTCTGGGGCCCTACGCAGAACCCCCCGTATGTGTGGGGGGGGCGGGGGCCAGGCCTCTACGGGGTAGAGGAGTGGGGGGGCGGGGCTGGCTTTGAGAGGGTGTGGGAGGACCACCCCCCAGCACTCACCGGTGGCGCGGCTGGGGCCAGGTCACTGCACATCCTGCCACCAGTGAGTGCAGCCCTGGCCCTGCTGCAGAGCTCAGGGGAGCAGTGGCAGGACTGGGGCAGAGCAGGGGTGGGGCTGGGGCGGAGCAGAGACTGGAGCAGCACGCAGCTGTGCAGGGTACCAGGAAATTTGGTGCCTTAGATTTCCTGGTGCCCTACGCAGCTGCACACTTTGCCTATGGGTAAGGACGGCCCTGCATGCCACCCCTGGTTCTGCGCTGCTGCTGGCGGAGGCGCTGCCTTCAGAGCTGGGCGCCCAGCCAGCAGCCGCCGCTTTCCGGCCACCCAGCTCAGAAGGCAGCGCTGCAGCCAGCAGCAACACAGAAGCAAGGGTCTAAGATGGATGCCCTGTTCCCCTCACACCTCAAGCGTTATTCGTTGCTGTGGGGAAAACGTGCACAGGAAGTGGTTTTTTCCCCCCTAAAGCTTCTCACCCCCACCCCCGAATACTGTACATTCTGTGCTCCCCAGTTTGAGAACCTCTGGTCTGAGCAGTGCCTCAGCTCCTCTGCTGCTATTTCTACCCGTGCTAGCTGGGCATGCAGCGTCTGTACTCCACACAGGTCCTGCTGCACTGAGGGACCGAGTTAGCAATCACCTTCTGGGATATTGCGGGGGGATAACTCAGTGGTTTGAGCATTGGCCTGCTAAACCCAGGGTTGTGAGTTCAATCCTTGAGGGGGCCATTTAGGGATCTGGGACAAAAATCTGTCTGGGGATTGGCCCTGCTTTGAGCAGGGGGGTTGGACTAGATACCTCCTGAGGTCCCTTCCAACCCTGGTATTCTATGATTCTATATTCACATGCTCTAAGGAGACTAGATTGCACAGCGGAAAGTGGAGGCCACACGTGGTTACCCGTATAGGCCAATGGAAGCATCTCTCAGCTGCTCCTCCCCTACCCTGAAGCTCAAATCCTCAGCCTCACCTGCTGCCACGCTGCACCTGAACACTCCACACTGGGATGGGGGGGGGTGTCAAAGCTTCATCTCCCCAGTGAGTCAAACCGCTCCCCTGCACAACACAGAGCGCCACGGAGTCACCCGATGCTGACATACGCCGGGCTACGCAATTCCACCAGCCACATGATGCCAAGGCTACATCCCTCCCTAAGCAGCAAGCTCCACGGTGTGACGGAGGAGGGGACCCTGCCTCACATGACGCTGGCATGTTCAGGGCTCTACATTCCATTCACAGCGGGCTTCCCCTTGCCATGGGTGGCGCGTTCCGTGCCTGGTGCCAGCCCGCAAGCGGCAGGCCGAGCGAGTGGATTGGAAGCCGTGAACTGAAACATTAATATCCTAATTAAATGCCAGCCTGTCTCCTAGCTGCACAGCGCCCCAGAAGGGCTGTGATGGATGGAGGCTTTTAGGAAGGAAGGGAGAGAACTCGCAAGCTTTGGTTGGATTTTCCTCAGGAAAACGTTCCTGGGGAGCAGCTTGCTGGGGTGACTTCCCCATAACAGGCTCCATTCACCCTGCTTCGTGGTGCCCGCTGCCCTGGCCGGTGCTATGGGACCTTTTCCTGTCTAATGCCCAGGAGCCAGTATCCCAAGGGATGGCACCATCTACTGGACCCACTGAAACTGCTCCCAGCTGGTGCATGCTGCCCGAGGCTCAGGCAAATGCCCCAAGTGCTGGAGGCTGGGGTGGGGGACAGTGATAAAGGATCTGACCCTGGCCCCTGCTCCTAAGCAAGGTTGGCTGCAGTCGCAGTACGGAGATTCCCCCAAGAGCAGCCAGGCGGGAGACTCTCGTCTTCGAATGTCTACACTGCTCTTTGTAGCTCCGCCTCCTGAGCTCTGCGGGTCCCAGTCAATTGACCGGGGCTCTGAGGGTTTTTCTCTGCTGTGTAGACGTACCCTGAATGACCCCATCAGCGGCTCTGGCCTGAGCCCAGTTCTAACCTGCAGTCTTGTCCTGTCCCTGGAAGAGAGTTACAATTCGGTACCACGCACGGTGCGGGGGATACAGTTAGGCTGTTTACACTGTAAACCCCTTCACCCTGTTGTGACCAGGTGCCCCGAGTTGGTTATAGTGTAGACAGGCCCAAAACAGAAGGCAGGACAAGTTCCGCCTCCTAGGGCAGGGATTGGTCTCAGATACGACGCCGCCAAAAAATAAAGATACACCCCCTGACAAAACCCCGATGGGTCTTTTCTGATCCCGCTTCCCTCCTGCTTTGCTCCCCCCGCCAATATGGAATCTACCAGTGCCCGAAAAGGCTGAACACGCTGCCTTTAATGAGGCACTGATGTGGCAGGTTCCACCACAGCTGGATTGCAAACCTGATTCCCTCTAACCCCCCGCAGGAGAAAACTGTTTCCCCAGCCACGGGTTCCAAGAGACCAGGGAATCTTGTCTTTCCCACCCCGTCGCCGGGCACAGCTACCGAGCCCTGGTGCTATGCTGGAGCAGCCTGCGTGAGGGGCAGATTCTCAGAGGAGCTGTGTTTTAATGTAGCAATTTGATTCAATTTTCCACTCTATAAAATTACCCATCACTGCTCGTTGCTTCCTAACAGACACCTTCACTCTTAATTTAACAATCCTATCGAATTCTGCCAGGGAAATTGGAAAAATTTATCACCTGTGAAATTTTATTTTTCCTTGGTTGTATCTGTTTTTGTAAAACTTCATTAACGACGATGACTTGCTGAGGAAATTATCTCCCCCCCCCTTTTTTTTTTTTTAAACTTGGAACAAGAGAAAAAATAGCTCGACCTCAGCAGAGATTGTCATTTGCATAACAAAAAACACACAACATGGAGATTCCAGGGGCGGGCAGGGCTGGAGAATGCAGAAGCTTCCTCGGTTAGTTCTCTGGGGTATTTATCTGGTTCCCGGTACCGCAGGATCTGCACATCTCACAATCTTTGATGTATTTAATCTTAAAACCCGCCCTGTGGGGCAGGGCAGGGCTGTTCTCTTCACCGTACAGATGGGGAACGGCGACACGGAGACGCTAAGTGGGTTGCCCATGCTCACACAGGAAGTCTTGAAGGAATCTACAGCTATTGTTCAAACCACTGGACCATCCTTCCTCTCTAAAGCTTCCTCTCTTTACAGTCCCCCCCAAACCTGCCTCCCGTATCACCCAGCGGGGGAGGCAAAAAACGACTGCTGAGCAATAGTGGCACCATTGGGAGGGAAAGGTGCGCAGTGGCTTTGCGGAGCTGGATCGCCGGAACCCTCTCCGGGGGAATGGTGGTGGATCTGCTGCCTCTGACACCCTCCATGCCCACGTGCAGACAGGACGTGCGCCATAGTGAAGTGGCTTTACGCCACAAAACTTTTCTTATGATCCCAGTTTCCATATGGCCTGTCTGGTAAGAGCTCCACCAGGAGCTTTTCACCCACCCCTGGAAGTTGCAAGGGACAACGGCTGCTAAGGTGGACAGCCCACATCTACGCTTCCTGCAGCTGTTCCCGTCAGAAGGCCTGGGACCCAGCAACCCCCCTTTTGCCTTCTCCTGCCCTCCCCAGGATACTCTAGCAATAACGACTCTGTTCTTCCCGTGCACACTCCAACGGATATTGATTTTCAACCGAGTTTGCTACCAGCAAGTTCTGCTGTAGTTTGCAGAGGGGACAGGGGAGCACTGGTGAGGTGAGGAGAGGCATCTCAGCATCTTGGGCTAGCAAAGACGTCTCACGGGGGTCAGCACCAAAGGAAGGGGACACGCTGCCACAGAATCATAGAATCTCAGGGTTGGACGGGCTCTCAGGAGGTCATCTAGTCCAACCCCCTGCTCAAAACAGGACCAAACCCAACTAAATCATCCCAGCCAGGGCTTTGTCAAGCCTGACCTTAAAAACCTCTAAGGAAGGAGATTCCACCACCTCCCTCGGTAACCCATTCCAGTGCTTCACCACCCTCTGGTCCACAGGTTCCCCTCACTCATGAGAAGTGCTACCTAGATCATTATGGTGGCATTTTAAACGCCCCCTTGCCACCCCCCCACGTTCACCTTTATCCTCCTTGTAAATGACACCACCCGGCTTGCAAGGCAGCGGAGAACGGGGCCCATAATTTTGAAAGTCAGTGGATACCGTGCTCCTTGGGAGAACGGCTACCAACTCAGGGAACATTTTGCAAAGCGACTTATTTCCAGACAGACAATCCTAGCTCTCATAGTTCCCCTCCCCGGTTCTTTTTATTACTTCGGGGCATTCGTACAACAATCAGATCCTCGCAGCTCCAAGGTTCGCCCGCTCCTGCTGTTCGTCCCCGCACCTGTCGCCAGAAACCTGCCTTTGTGCTGTCACAGTTATTGCTATGGAGCTGGTTGTGGGTACTGGGAACAGACCAATATTGCCCTCCCATCCTACAATCGCGAATGCCATAGGTGATGACTTTATTTTCCCATGGGGGTGCTCTGGCCCGAGGCCCCGCCCTTGCCCCACCTCTTCCCGCCCCCTCTCTGCCTCTTCCCGCCTCCGCTCCAACCCCTCTCCTAAGGTCCCCGCCTGCCCACTGCTCTCCGCCCTCTCCCAGCTACCAAACAGCTGATAGGTTGTCCTGACGAACAGCTGTGGCTGCCGGGTGCTGAGCACCCATTATTTTTTTTCCATGGGTTCTTGTGGCCCCACGGAGTCAGTGCCGATGATGAATGCTGTTTGGAGCTGCTGAGAAAAGTGCTCATCAACAGGGCTGGGTGGGGTGGGGTGGCTCTCACCCGACAAAACGCAGTGTATCCCTCCCCGCATCCATCTGAGACCCTGTAAGCGACACAGGAGGGGTTAGTGTCTTCCCCTGTCCCTATGCTGGGTTATCTCCCTGCCAAGACGAGAGAATGATCAAAGTCCCAGGGAAAGAGAATCAGCTAGGCCATCGGGCAGGGACTGCCGGAGGCTGGTCAGGCAGATTTAGATGCTGCGGCAGCAGCTTCTCGATGCACACGGTGAAGGTCACAGGATTCTCGAGGGCGTTTCCGAGTGCCGTGGTTCTCAAGGATTTCCCCGCCTGTGCCATGAGCTGCTCACTCCCACAGTGCTTTGCAGTTGCAGAAGTGGTGGAAAGGCCTCCGTGTAAGGATGGATTTCGCCCCCCTGTGCACAGAAGTCCAGCCCAAACCAGCACCCGGGACCCAGGCCTTCCTGCACTCCGGGCAGGAACCTGGCAGGGATGCACAGGTGCAGTGATAACGTCTGTTACAACCGGAAATGACCCGTGTCTGCTGATAGCTGGGGGGCAGAGTGAGGGCAGCCAGCTTCAGCAGTGTTACTGAGCATGCTCAGTACAAGCCAGGCAGCAAATCGAGGGAGGGGGCATGTGACCCCCCATGCCACCCCCCCCCCCATGCATCGCCTCTGGTTACAACACCACTTAGAGGCTCCAACTGCGATCAGGGCTCCATCGTGCTCGGCGCTGCACATACACATAGCCCGAGAGAGCCTCTGCCCCAGAGAGCTTCCAGGCTAAATAAACAATAGGTTGGCTGAAAAACGGAGGCAGAGGGAAGCGAAGCAGATCAACCAAGGTTATGCAGCAGGTCAGTGGCATAGCGAGGAACAGAATCTAGCCAGTGCTGCAGCCACCTCTACCTTGCTTCCAGACCCTTATGCCTGAGAGCTTGGGCTCTTTATTGCTGCCTGATGGAACTTCCTGGCATCTTTAATTTAGTTTTTAAATCACTAAAAATGCAAAAGCTCCAAAAATAAATACAAGGAAACAAGGACCTAATTTTCATGCAAATGCTCCTAGCCAAGGGGAAGACGGAGCGGGGGGAAGAGACAATGGCAGAACTGTTTCCAACTAGAATATTTTCCAACTTTCTCTAGGCGGCCTCAGTAGCTCTTGAAATCGGAACAAGAGGAGAGGAAGCTGGAGCAAAGCAGGGTAGGGTATAAATTAGCAGCAGTGGTAAAGCAGCCTCTCACCCTGGGATCCTTGTAAATGTCTCTCTGGTTCCCTGAGCAGGAACAATCGTCAATGAGGCTATGTGAAGAGTGCAGGGTACGTCTCCACCACGGCCAGGGGTACGAACGCCCGCTTGTGTAGATGCGCTAGCGCGAGCTGTTCTCTTGCGAATAGCAGAAGTGAGGATGCACAAGCCCGCCTGACTCCTCCGGCGAACGGACACGCTACCGCAGCCAAATCTACTCCAAGGAATAACGGTGCACACAGGCACCTCTCCAGCCTTGCCACATTTGACAGCAGGCTCCGGGGCAGGTTCCATGGTGCTTTTTTATGGTCGGGAACAATGCAGAGGGCGTTGGCCTTTCTGAACTGTAGGACTTTGCACTAGCAGGGCTGCTCCCGAGTTCCTCAACCAGCTGCTACAGCTTGGTTCACTCCCATGCATGTTGCACCTTTGGCAAGTGAGGGCAAGTCTTTAATTTCACTATATGTTGTCCCTTGCAAGACCAGAAGCTGCAACACAGTTACAGATCCTAAGCCCACCAGAAGGGACCATTGCGATCATCCCACAGAACGCAGGCCAGAGACTCCTCCATTGAGCCCAGCAACGTGTCGGTTAAATTAGAGCACATGTTTCAGACACACACCTGACCTTGATTTAAGAGACTCCAAGTCCCAGAGAAGCCACTGCACTGGGAGAGAAACGGGTTAACTCTCATGGTCCGTGGTGGACCAAGCTGAACACAGTTGGGAAAAGCCACACACGTTACATTCAGTAGAAACGTTCCCATGAAACAACCCTTCTTACTCCAAAGAAAGTGCTTTGTTGAGGGGATATAAATACCCCCCTGCTACGTCTGCAGCCCACTGCGAGTGGCCAGGGCGTCTCTTCACCTGACCGCTCGGCTGCTCACCTGGTAGAACCTCGTAGATGTCCTCTTCCTCCTCCCCACTGGCCACTGCCACCTCCTCCTCCACGTTTTGGTTATAGTGGGATTTTGCGTTTGGAGAGCCCAAGCCGTCAATGTCATCGTAAGCTTCCTCCTCTTCCTCCTCTTCCTCCTCCTCCTCCTCTTCCTCCTCATCGTAGGGGATGGTGAGAGAGCTCATGTCTGGCAGGAGGGATGATGAAAACAAAGGAATGAATCAAAGGAAAACAAAAACCAACGTGTTTAATGCTGGTGCTTCCGTCATGGGCTGAAATCTACCAGAAAAGTCAGGCAACCATCCCGCAGTGCTCATCATCAACCCTGTTCTGCAATAACACAGAACCGGGGCGCGCGGGGGGAGGATGGAGGGAGAAGCGCCCCCTTTTACGGTCCATGGGTGTCTGGCCTAACACATGGGCTAGGAGCACATGGGATGAGGATCAGGAAAGGGGATGAGAAACCCTGGGGAAGGGGAGGGTCTCCAGGGTGCAAAGCTAAGCTTCTTTTCAAGCAGGAGAATAGGATGGCGGGTTTCTTAATGAATCCTACCTCCCCCTCCGCAGAGGACACTCTGCAGGGCAGACTGACCTCAGCAGAGGGCCGAGGAAAGGACACGTGGTCAGTGGACTTGTCTCGGACAATGTAATGGAACTGATTTGCCAGCAGGGCCAAGGTTTTAACAGACACACTGGACATCATTGTAGGACAGGGTGCACTGAAGCTGCCTTCCCTCTTTAGGAGGTTTGCACATCTCAGGCTAGCTCCTGGTCTCAGCTATATGCTGGTGTAAATCTGGAGTAACTTCCGTGAAGTCACAGAAGCGACTCCAGATTTCCACCAATAACACTGAGCTCAAAATCTGGCCCATAGTGGTAAGTCACATGCATGAACCCAGAACAGGCCCATCCCTGTTTTTCAAGTTCCACTCAAGCTTCTTGCAAAAAACAAAACAAAAAAACCCCCACAGTGGTTGGTTCTCTCGGTAGCAGATATAGAGTGAAATTGGCAGCCCTTGTCCTTGAAACAACAACAGCGTCTTTCTCTCCACCAACAAAAGGTCACAGTCCAGTAAGCGATGCTGGATGACTGGGCCCTTTCCCCCCTACTCCAGTCTCCCTCCTCGTACGTTCGGCTGCGCTAGCTGATTGTGGGACAACTGGATAGATTCAATAGCCCGCTCTGCCCAGGGACGACTGCATCGCTCTCTCTACCATATTTGATTAGAGCTCCTACACCCCCCGGTCAGTGCCAACCCCCTGGACTGGCCAGCAGAGGGTGCCGTAAGAGCAGGCATTCAGCAGCCCACTCAGTGAAGTTAGACCGGTGACGAGTCGTAACGAATTAGGTTTGAACCCCCCATGTTCTTTGCCCCGCGCCAATGGGCTGCGTCGGCCGCATCCTGCTTTTCTATTCATTTGGGCGCCTTCGTTTATTGCGGAGAAGAGTTTAAGGGCATCAACGCCAGGAGGAGAAGCAGAGTGGAAGGATTTGCTAGTGGTAAAAGCCCTGGACCAAGAGAGGAGACTATGGGGGTCTAGTCCCAGCTCCGAGGGGGAATATTGTCTGGTTTTACAGCTTGGGACTGGGAATCAGGATTCCCGGGTTCTTTTCCCAGCTCTGACACCGACTTGCCCTCTGACCGTAGACCTCTCTCGATTTTTCCATCTGTATAATGGGGATAACAATAATATAGATACCCACCCTGGGGGCTGCAAGGTCTAATTCCTCAATATTTGGGGAGTTCTTTGAGCTCCAGGGATGGAGGCAGCTAAAGAAGTGCAAAGCTGCCTGCAGATAATGGCCCCGGGCTGTCTGAATGAACTGTAAAGTCAGGCACGTTGGCTACAGCGCTCCCCGACAGCTACTCACCCTTTAACAGAAACTGGATCTGATCCACCCAGTCTTTAGCCTCTGCAGGACTGGAAGCTGTAAACTAGGGAGGGAATTCATTTGTTAGGTCATTAATGTTTTAAGCAGAGGTCGTGTTGACAAGCTCCTAGACCAGGAGCCTGGGAGCCAGGACTCTGGGATTCTATTTTTGGCCCAGGGAGCTAGTTTAGTGGTTCAAGCTGGTGACTAGGATTCAGGACTCCTGGGTTCTGTTCCTGGCCCTGCCCCTCACCCACTGGGTGACCTTGGGTCACCTCTCTATGCCTCTGTTTCCCCATCTGTACAATGGGGATAATGCTGCTGACCTACCGCAGAGAAGGTTCTAATTCATGATTCAAGTGATTTGGTCTCATCAGATAAGTGGCGTTATTACTGAGTCTGAACCACCGCTCCAGATCCAACTCCCCCTGAAATTCATGTAAGTTCAGATCCAAACGTTACGGCTTGGACCGTTTCTATGACAGCACTTTCCAGCCTTCCCCGCCGAAGCGCAGGGAGTTGGAGACCTGGTTTAACCCCTTCCACCCAGCGTGGAGGCCGTTTGTGACATTCCTTTCACACCTAGACCTGCCAGACCCAACTTCTCGGTTGCTTTGCAGCTTGCAGACTCATTTACCGCTGGGTCAGATGAGGGCAAAGTGCTTCGGTTCTGCTCGCGTTTTACACCTGCTTTGTGCCGGTATAAAGGGCCGTACAAGATGCAAGGCTGTGGAGCAGCAGACGATCCGATCGGCAACGGAGGTCAGTGTTGTCAAAGCAGGACCGACTGAACACCGCGCAGCAGGTCACAACGGGACGCTCGGAAAGGTTTGGGTCCAGATGAGCGTTCAAGAATGAGGGGCACCAAAACCTTCCGGCCTTGTTTCTGTGGCCACGGATTCGGGTTTGGGGGACGATGACATGGAAAAAGGTCTCCCCCCACTCAGAGATTCAGACACACCAGGCCACACAGACTATACAGTAAATAGCAACATGCCAGGTGCACGCTGTTGTATGATACACTCAGCGTTCTCATGCTCAAAGCGGCCGGGGCTCAGAGAGCACAGAAGAAAGGACCATTTCTTCTATTGATCCTACCTCGTAGCTGCGTTTGCCGGGGCTCATGAGTTTGAAACAGGATTCTCTTCGGGAGTCTTTGCGCAGGTGGAAAGTCAGGTGGGCACTGTAGCTCTCAATGGGAAAAGTCCCTTTTGGTTGCTTGCCTACAATGATAAATAATATTACTGGCTTCGTGTGGCTGCAGCCCCTTTCCTTGAAGGAGCTCACAGTGCTTCACGGAAGGGGGGTTTCGCTCATTTCACAGATGGGGGAAACTGAGGCACAGACCTGCCCAAGGGGTCTCAGCAAGTTCAGTGGGAAATGGGCAGAAAACTCCTAAGCCCCCTGGTGTGAGCATCTGCATCCCCAGGAGAAGGAAGGGTTGTAGTGTTTTCCCTGTTAGGTGAAGGACCAGCAAAGCGGAGGCCCTGCTAACAACCCTTGCGGGACAGTAACAGCAAAGGAAAGTTTGTTAGGGTCACATGGACACACAAGATGAGCTGCCTGTAATGAAGCAGAGACCTTGGTGTACTTGGGGAAATATGATACAAATGGTTATGCTGCTGCTGGTCGAGGATTAACGGCTTGGTGCATTCGAAGAGAAAGAAGAAACTATTTAGCGAGGCCTTTGACAATTTGCCTCTGGAAACTTGGAGACCTGCAGACATGTGCACATATTGGATCAGCTCCTCAGCTGGGGTGAACTGACATAGCGCCACTGATGTTCAACAGAACCTCGCCAAATATACACCGGCTGCGGATCCCGCCCCTCGTTTCCTTATTGTAACTGGCCACTAGCTGGTTTCTTTTTGCGTCAAGGGAGAGAGCACATCTAGTGGATACAGGAGAAGACTGGGAGTTTCATTCCTGGCTCTGCTACCGATTTCCAGGGAGGTCTTGGACAAGTCATGCCACCTGCCTGTGCCTCAGTTTCCCCATCTGTAAAATGAGGGTGGTGATATGTAGTATCATAGCAATGTAGGACTGGAAGGGACCTCGCTAGATCATCTAGCTCAGTCTCCCAGCACTGAGACAGGACTACATATTATCTAGACCATCCCTGACCATAGGCGCCAACTCCGTGGGTGCTCCAGATGGGTGCTCTACACCCACCGGTAGTTCCCTGCCCCAGCTCACCTCCGCCTCCTCCCCTGAGCACACTGCCGCATCCTGCTTCTCCCCATTCCCTCCCAGCACTTGTGCCGCAAAACAGCTGTTTCGTGCGGCAAGCCTGGGAGGGAGGAGGGAGAATGGGGATTTGGGGAGGGGTCCAATAGGGGCAAGGAGGGGCGGAGTTAGGGTGGGGACTTTGGGGCAGGGGTGGAGTCGGGGTAGGGGCGCGAGCTCCCACCGGTGCAGAAAAAAGTTGGCGCCTGTGTCCCTGACAGGTGTTTGTCTAACCTGTGCTTAAAAACCTTCAATGACAGAGATTCTACAATCTCCTGAGGTAATTTATTCCAGGGTTTAACTACCGTTACTGTTAGGAAGTTTTTCCTAATGTCTAACCTAAATCTCCCTTGCTGCAATTCAAGCCCATTACTTCTTGTCCTGTCCTCGGTGGTTAAGGAGAACAATTTATCACCCTGCTCTTTATAACAACCTTTTAGGTACTAGAAGACTTATGTCCCCGCTCAGTCTTCTCTTCTCCAGACTAAACAAACCCACTTTTTTCAATCTTTCCTCGTAGGTCATGTTTTCTTGACCTTTAATCATTTTTGTTGCTCTCCTCTGGACTTTCTCCAGTTTGCTCACATCTTTCCCAAAGAGTGGTGCCCAGAACTGGACACAATACTCCAGCTGAGGCCTTATCAGTGCTGAGCAGAGTGGGAGTATTACTTCTTGTGTCTTGTTCACAACACCTCTGCTAATACATCCCAGAATCATGTTAACTTTTTTTGGCAACAGTATTACATTGTTGACTCATATTTAGTCTGTGATCTACTAGAACCCCCAGATCCTTTTCGACAGTGCTCCTTCCTAGGCACAAAGAACAGGAGGACTTGTGGCACCTTAGAGACTAACAAATTTATTTCAGCATAAGCTTTCGTGGGCTACCGCTCACTTCTTCTATGCTACTCTGAAACCTTCCTAGGCAGTCATTTCCCATTCTGTATTTGTAGTGCATTGTATTTGTATGTGTGCAATTGATTATTCCTTCCTAAGTGGAATACTTTGCACTTGTTCTTATTGAATTTCATCCTATTTATTTCAGATCATTTTTCCAGGTTGTCAAGGTGATTTTGAATTCTAATCCTGTCCTCCACAGTGCTCGCAACCCCGCCCAGCTTGGTACCATCCGCAAACTTGACAAATGTACTCCCTTGGCATTACCCAAATTATTTCTGAAGATATTGAATAGACCAGGACAGATCCCTGCAGGACCCCACTCGATACACCCTTCCAGCGTGACTGTCAACCATTGAGAACTACTCTCTGAGGTCACTTTTCCAACTGGATGGGTAAGATTCTGTGGCCTGCTTTGTGCAGGAGGTCAGACTAGATGATCATAATGGTCCCTTCTGACCTTAAAGTCTATGAGTCTATGAGTTGTGCACCCACCAGATAATAGGTTAATCTAGGCTGTCTTTCTCTAGTTGGTTTATGAGACGATCACATGAGACAAAATCAACAGCCTTACTACAACTGAGATAGATCACATCTACTGCTTCCCCCACCTATCCACAAGGCTTGTTACCCTGTCAAAAGCAGGATATTAGCTTGGTTTGACATGATTTGTTCTTGACAAATCCATGCTGTAACTTATCACTGTATTTTCTTCTAGGTGTTTACAAATGGATTGTTTGATTATTTGCTCCATTATTTTTCCGGGTACCAAAGCTAAGCTGACTGGTCTACAATTCCCTGGGTTGTCCTTATTCCCCTTTTTATAGATAGGGGCTAAATTTGCCCTTTTCCAGTCCTCTGGGATCTCTCTTGTCCTTCATGAGTTCTCAAAGACAACTGCTAATGGCTCAGAGATCTCTTCAGGCAGTTCCTTAAGTAGCCTGGGATGTATTTCATCAGGCCCTGCTGACTTGAAGACATCTCACTTGTTTAAATAATTCTTTTAACTTGTTATTTTCCTGTTTTAGCCTCAGATCCTCCCCACTGACACTGATGTTCATAGGTGCCGGGGCTGGAGTGCCCATGGAAAAAAATTAGCGGGTGCTTAGCACCCACCTGCAGCTGAGCTCCCTCCAGCTCCTCCCACCTGCTGGCAGCCCCACTGATCAACTCCTCCCCCACCCTCCCAGTGCTGTTTCATGGCATGCAGGAGGTTCTGGGAAGGAGAGGGAGGAGCGTGGATGGGGCGTGCTCGGGGGGCGGGATGAGGCAGGGTAGGGATGGGGCCTTGGGAGAAGGGGTGGAGTGGGGGTCGAGCACCCCCTGGGTAAAGAGGAAGTCGGCACCTAAGGCTACATTAGTTGCCAATCACTGTTAACTTTTTTTTGGTGAAAACTGAAACAAAAACGGCCTTTAACACTTCGGCCATTGCTGGATTTTCTGTTATCATCTTTCCCTCCTCATTGAGTATAGGGCCGACCCTGTGCTTGGTCTTCCTCCTGTTTCTTACTGTAAAACGTTTCTCCTTTATGTCCCTGGCTAGTTTAATCTCATTTTGTGCCTTGGCCTTTCTAGTTTTGTTTGCGTTGGTTTTTTATATTCATCCTTTGCAATTTGACCTAGTTTCCACTTGTTGGAGGATTCTTTTTTGAGTTACAGGTCGTTGAAGATCTGAGTAGGCCAGAGTGGTCTCTTACCTACTTCTTATCTTTCCTATGCATTAGGATAGTTTGTGCTTGTGCCGTTAATCGTGTCGCTTTAAAAACAGACCTACCCCCTTGGGTGACTGGGGTGGCAAAGCCTAATCTTGTTAACGTGCTCTGAGATCCTCAGAAGAAGGGTGCTAAAGAAGGACAAAATCATCCCCGTCCGCGAGAGTCAGCGGATTTTCTTTTTGTCCTAACAGCAGAAGAGTCATCATAAAACGAAGAATATGATGTGCGTGCGTTAAAGCTGTCAGCATGCAGCGTTTCTGGATGGGCGGAACTGTATAACGAAGCCCATATATCTAGCCGTGCCAAACTCTGTTGGAGGTATTAGCTGTGTGTTTATATGTACCTGATGGACCATAACTGCAAAATATTTATATACACTGACACATGGATTATATACAGTCACTTGGGGAGTTAAAGCCCAGCTGATGCCTAATGGAAAACTTGGTTCAGCATTTTATTTACACAGTTCCACTCCTGTGTTTCTCTTCTCTCCTTCTTTACCAATAAGTATATTGAAATAAAACAAGGCAAAGATCTTTCTAAATATGCCTGCCGCTGATGCCTCATCTGGCATCAATCACCCTCGGGCACATCATCATTATTTACCAGCTGGGTGAAATGAGAAGTCAGAACTTCAGGTGAGAAACCAACAGACAGCAGGAAACAATGGACTCTTAAGGAAACCAGGGCTGAGATATGAATCGTAGGAAGAACTGAGCATCCTAATCCCTGAGACACCTTTGAAAATGGCAGCCGACACCTGGTTTTGGAGCAAAACGAAGAGGAGGAAATTGGTGCACAGGCATAATCATTAACCTGTGGAACTCGCTGCCACAAGACATCATTGAGGCTAAGAGCTTAGCAGGGTTAAACCTTCCTCCAGAGATTAGTGATTTGTATGGCTAATGAGAACATTCACAGCTACATAAGAGGGGATGAAAAACAGAAGAGATATCAACCTTCCTGCAAGGCACAAGCCAGCCAGCATCTAGCGCAGTAAAACCTCTAGACAAACTGTAATACAAATAACAGAAAATGACAGGATTCAATAGCGCAAACTAAGGAATGACTCCAATTCGTTGGGGCCAATTTTTTCCCCTGAAGCCCCAGGGACTTCAAGAGAGAATGCTCTGCAATTATCTCCTCATGAGGCAACAAGGGCCCGCCCCGTCTCGTCCCAGCCCACTTGAGCTCCCAGCCACCAGACGCGGCTTGGAGAACACAAGGCAGGTGCTTTGCCGCTTACTTTTTTCATTTGCATAGTACAGAAAGGTCCTTTTGTTGAGGACGCACCATCGCTTCTGCCACTCTGAGCCAAAGAAACCATGGTCTGTGGGGAAACGGGAAACAAAGCGGAGGTTAAGAGCACTGCGGAAAAGGTCTCATGGTCTCTTTTGTGTATTTATAGTCAGTATAAACCCTCCGTCCCTGCATAATCCCACAAATTCCCTCATAGCATCAGGGGGCTGGAATCTAGAGTCAACTCTCAGAACTGAGCACAGATATGGTGCTGACGACCCAAGACTCTGCCCCACACCTTTGATCCCTATGGTCATGTCTTCACTAGGAAAAAAGGTGTGTTCTTAACCCAGTTTAGCTAACACATGGCAACTAACATGACGTAAAGCCTAATGAAGACAGGCAGTTTGTAGCTTTCACAGGCATTAGCAAGTCAAAGCAAACCTTAGCCTCCTGCATCGTCTTTTCCTCGACCTGCTGACATGTGAAAGCTACAAATGCCTTGTCTTCCCTAAGATTTCACCCCATGGGAGCTAACCTGAGTGAAGAACCCACCTTTTTCCCTAGTGAGGACAAGGCCTTAATGGTTAATCCCATTTCTGGGCTTTGCTCTTTGAGCAGAATGACGACCTGCATAAGGTGCACCCTTTGTTACTTATGATGCATAAACAAAACCTGAGAGATTCCACACACCCCTCCCTGTACAAAAGATTTTTTTCCTACTTGTTCTTCACCTTGAGAATAATTAAGACTTCAAATCTTATCTACCCCGTTTCTGTTGGAGAGCTCCTTGGATGACTCACACTACGGTGGAGACTTCTCCCGGCTCATAAGTAGTGTTGAATCTTTAACGACGAGAGCTTTCCTCCCACGCGCTTTAGTTAAATACAGTAGGTATTAACAGGGAGTAACGGCTGGGCTTTTTGGAAACACCCAAGTGATTTAGGTGCATAAGTCCACTGGCTTTCAATAGGACGTGAGTTCCTAAATCACTCGGGTGCTTTTCAAAATCCCACCCAAGGTATTTTAAATCACCTGACTAAAAGCCTTTCCCTTTTGGTTTATCAGGTGTCATCTTGGTATGGCTGCTGTCATGAACCTATTCAGTTCTCCAGTCATCCGCAGAGACAAGATTTGAATTTGCAAAGTAAAAACAAGCAGCAAATAAACCTTTTTCACCCCCACAACCACGACCACCACCCACTCTCAGACTTATTTCTATATCATCACTAAGCAGCATAAATAAAGGGGCATAAACCCACCCACCCTGCTTTGTAGGTCACTTTAAAACCGGCTTATTCGACTGTTACCTCTGGACCTTTTCTCCAAGTATCCTTGCTTCAAAACAGTCCCCAGCTCTTGGGCAGGTTTCTGTATGCCGTCCTCCGACCCTAAAGAGACCAAAGCAAAGTCTTGTGAAATACACCAAAGATTTCCTATCTGCAGGCTGCGCTCTTCCTCGACCAGGCAGAACCACAGACGCACAATGCCTGGCCAAACATGTATGCAACCAACGTGTAGGCACACACCTGCACGACCTGTACTCCCATGTGAACCCTTCTGTACGCGTCACACCCAAAGTGGATACTCCAGCCCGCTAGAAGGGTCAACAGAGCTTCTCCAAGCTATGAGGCATCCCAGCACCGACATCAGTTTTTATCCGTAGGAGGCTGCTCTATGAACTAGGCTCACGACGAACCTTGTTAGACCAAACTTTATTGAGGTTATCGAGATGTCCATCCATCCGCCCCCACTAGGGCTTTTTAATGTCATCGTACACGAGGGAGGCAGAGAGACGGGGGCAGAAAGCAGGAGAAACACGGTAACACGCAGAACACCACCAAGTCTGCAGGGGGGACTTTTACGGGTAGAAAACAAAGGAAGCGCTAAGGGAGAAGACTGCAGGAGTCGCTGAAGACGCGTCAGCTCATTCTGACATAGCAACATACCACAGAACACCGGTGTCAAGAACCACGCCTACGATTCATGCACACGCACCCGTTCGTTTTGCCGCTCGGCTCCTTCTATCTCATGCGCTTTTATTGTGCCCAACCCTGTCGTTTCAAAGCACCCCCCAGAAAATTAAAGTCCTGAGCCTCTCTGGCAGGATCCCAGATGGCACCTTTCCCCTCATCTCCATTGCGACCTTAAGCAGGGTGCTGCTGTCTTTTGGGTCCTCTTGCTTTCGCACCAACGGGCCCACCCTGCCCTGCACTTTGCCCTGGCGTCAATGTCTGCACAAGGGGTCGGGCGCCAGAGAAGTGTCCACATTGGCTACAGGACTCAGCAGGAGTCCTTCCATCAGGCTCTGGGCTAGGCACTAGCAAGAGGAGGATCAGGCCCACTAGCCATGCTGCCGTCACCTTGGGTCCAGCCCCACGCTGTGCGGACAGAGCTGGCACTTGGGGTCCACGAATCCTGCAGCTGCACCCTCCCACTTGCCTTGGAGATCTAGAAATATGGGGGTGACTCAGCCATGAGCTCCCCTAACAGCCCTCGTCCATGCCCAGAAGGTCTTGGCTGGAGTGGATCGTCTGTGAGCACCTAGCCATGGTCCCCACACCAGCCTCCCAGGGGTAGCCTCCAGCATGTGCCCTCCCACTTCCCCCCTGGCAGGGTCCAGCAGCTCGAGATCCTTTTCCTCCACCCCAAAAGGCTAAGGCTGGTTTTGGGGGCAGAGCCGTTCATGTCAGGCGCTAAGCCCCTGGCCCCCGGTGAGAGCTCCAGGATTGTCAGCAAGTTGGAGGAAGCTTTTGCCACCTGGCAGGATCAGGCTCGTTATTCCCAGACTTTGAGGCCGGAAGGGACAATCGCGATCATCTAGACTGACCTCCTGCATATCTCGGGCCGGAGACCCTCACCCAGCGATTGGCATCCAGGCCAAACCCCTCGCGGGTGGCAAGACTTACGGAGGGGAGGCTGTGCCTTGCATCGGACTGTGAAACTGACCACATTGCACCTCATCCCCAAAATCCAGCCTGGAATTCCACAGCCCAGGGCCTGCCACTGAGAGCGTCCCCCTGCCCCGCCGCCTTGGGTCTTAATAATTTGTGCTGAAACACAATAAAAAATGACTCACTGCACGTCACTAATCATCTCCCCCGTGCCTGAGCTTGGCAGCCTTTTAAGTATGAGTAACTTCCCAGAATCCCAGACCAGAAGGGTTGCTCCTGTTTTCTTAGCGTGTCTCCCTCCCGGCCCAATCCATCCCTGGTGTCAGCTCCCTCCTTTGCACTCTTTTCATTTTTGTGTTTTATAGTTTGCAAACTCGGGAGCTGCTATAAATCCCCGCCCACGGCTCTCGGCGTGAACGCCAGACACGAGAGCGGCATCAAAGGCACCAAGTCTGGTTTTGTATATATACCCCCCCTACGTGGGCACCCCCCTCTGTGCTCATTATTACCTGGGAATCGGAGCCATCCGCAGGGGCAGATCCATAACACCACTGCGGTCAATTTACACCAGGTGAGGATCTGGCTCCTAGGGTGAAGCTCACCTCTGGGGAGAGGCCCATCGCTTAAATTCTAGTTTGAAGGCTTGAGTGGTGCATCGGCCTCACATCGGCCCTCTGGCCAGGGGTGAATTTCACCCCTATTCAGTAGACCTGGCTTTTCCCCATGGAACAGAAAGGTGGCAAATTAAAACCAGATTCAAGCAAATGTTTTTCCTGCATTAACCCGTGGAACTCACTGCAGCAAGACACTGCTGAGGCACAGCAGGATTCAAAACCAAGACTGGACATCTGTTTGGAAGGGATATAAGGCCTCAAGCTTCAGAGCATAACCGGACCGATAACTATTCGGTGTCCGGTGGAAATTTGGCACCTTCCTCTGAAGCAGATGGTATCAGGCATTGCCAGTCGCAGGACGCTGGACTGGTCTGACACGCGATAGCAATTCCTACGTTTCTAAAGTGGGACATGGGGTTTTGCTGCAGGAAGCCCATTCTTGACACAGGGGCCGGCTGAGCAGTGCTGATCAGAATCCACGACTTTCCAAGACAGCAGAACCCTGGTGCAGAGGCCACCCGGCCCGACCTCTCTGCTCCCCACCCACACAGGGAGCGGCACCTTTGCTACAGACGCATCACATGCTTTTCGTTTGAGATGCTGAACTTCTGACTTGTAGAGAGAGGGGAAAAAAAAAGGCACAGTAAGCATTTTTTTTTTAAAAATCGGAATCCAGGCCCCTTTCATTAATGCAAATCTAAATGTCATTTTATGGGACATTTATAATTATGAAAATGGGCTGACGCTGCCTGGTACACAGGGGGAACCCGCAAGTATGAATATTACATTAGTGTGCCCGATGCCAGCTCACTGATCCCGCTGGCAGGAGCATAAAAAATGCTCGAGTGAAACTTTTATTTAGACGTTAAGATTCCAGGCCTCAGCGGGGTGACGCAGGCAGCCCCTGTGAGATCCCATCAGTACAAGCGTTTGAATTGAATTACCCAGGGGGAAAGGCAGGAGCGGCGAGCGCTGGTTTGCGTATTTAATTTCATTTACTTTCAGTACATTATCAGCATGGGGTTTTCCTCAGCCCCCACCCTCCATCCCCCAAGAAACAAGGCTGCAGAGAAGGGTTGCCTACATGCTCCAGGGGCCAGCTGCAAGCTACAGATCTTTCCCGTCCGCTCCTGTCTCTCGTGCTGGTCCTTTATGGGCAAGCAGCTCCTGCACTGTCTTTTGCTGCGGTCTCCTGAGTCGAGGAGGATTCTGGGGAGCTATAAAGGGTCCATCAAACACCCCCAAGAAGAGGGAAAAAACAAGGCAGAATGGCCTAGGAGGCTGAGCACAGGGCCGGGAGCCAGGATCACCCGTGCATAACCCAGCTCCGTCACTGGACTCACTGTATCCGCATTGTGTCGTGCTCTGCCCGTCTCTCTGCATCCACCTGTCAGCTCTTGTCTTAGATTGTAAGCATTTTGGGGCAGGGACCATGTTCTTGGTGTGTTTCTGCATAGCTGAGTGCAATGGGGACTTGGTTCATGCCTGGGGCTCCTAGACACGACCGCAATACAACTAATAAATAATAATGCCTCTCTTTGGGCAAGGCACACCGCCTTTCTGTGCCTCAGTTTCCCCATCAGTAAAACAGGAATCATGATATTTACCCTCCTTTGTAAATGCTATGTGACTCCTTAGTTTACGCGCACACACCACCTTGGAAACATTAAAGGCTAAATGCCCTTATGACTGCAGCACACAAGACAAACATCGCTGTCGGTACCTCCCGGATACAGCCCTCGTAACACACCCGGAGCCATGAAGATGAAATCTGCGGTGAGGCATGTTACTGCAGAGGACATGGCAGTTCTGCACCCAGTGCTCTATCGGGGGAGACACAGAGAAGACAGAAGCTGTTAGGCAGAGCGTTTTCTCCCTCCAGAGGCCAAGTCTGCCACACGAGCGCTGAGCAGGATTCCATCTCTTGGCACCTCCGTGACTCTCCAAGCCAGTGACGGACGTGGGCTGCCCCGGGAGAGCTCTCCCCAGCAGGCATTGTGTATCCAAGAAAGCAGAGACGCTGGAGCCGACGGGAGTCCCGGCCTGTTTCACCGGGTGTGTTCTCGCTCAACGAGAAAAAAGAATCCAGGACAGTCAGATGGCAACACCAAGCCATGGAGAGAAGAACACAAGAGGCCACATGGCTTGGATTGCAACAGGGCATCAGTGCTGGGGGAGGTCTTTACAGAACAAGCCGGCAGCAGATGGAGAAATTATCCTGAAAAGAAAATCAGGGGGCTTTTTTCTTTTCTTTTCACCTTTTGCTTAACTTTTTTTTTTAAATACCCCCAGTTCATTCTCATGCACTAGACAAACGAACCTCATGGGCTAGCCAGGGACACACGCTGAGCCAAGCGGCTCAGATCTGAAGGCCAGGAAGGACCAGTACAACGTATCTGGTCCGACGCTCCCGGTCAGAGAATTTCGCCCAGTAATTCCTGCGCCGAGGCCGAACACCTTGGCCAATCAACCAGAGCTTCGATTTAAAGACTAAAGCCTCGCCTAGAGGGGAAAGAGAGAGACCGTGCGCTCGCACGGCTGGTGTGAGCACAGATCCCCATCTCAGATGAAATTAAGATGCACATTTTTAACAGGGAATGTTCATCAATCATTGGGCCAGATCAATCCATCAGTTGCCAAAGGACGGGCAAACTTCTCTGTCGTTTAGGGCTAGTCTATCGCAGCCAGTTAAAGCGTGGCAAGGCAGCGTGTGAATCTACAGGGCATCAGGTTGCCGGGCAGTAACTCGCCGTGTGGACACAGCTACCGGGCAAAGAGAGTCCCCAAACTAGTACGCTCAGCCACACTCTGGGACGTTTGCTGCACTGCAGCAAAGGCCACGTGGCAAGTCACTGCCCGGCAAGCTGGTGCACTGTAGACTCGCAGCCTGGCTTGCCATCAGCTGCGTAGACTAGCCCTAAGCGATAGAGAAGGTAGCCCCTCTGTTGGCAACTGGCCCAATGATTAAGATGCACATTTTTAACAGGGAATCTTAATTTCATCTGAGATGGGGATCTGTGCTCACACCGGACCCCCGCCCCCTCTTAGAAATCCCATCCCAGGCGTCACGGTAGCTACAGCCAAAGAGGCCTGGAGGACACGGCAGCCCTCCCATGTTACCTCTACGTTCAAAGGCAGGGAATGTGGAAATGTTGCTATTGCGGTCAATTCCTGAGCGTTTCTCATTCCTGCTCCCTCACTTCGGTTAGACGTGCTGAGCCCGGAGCCTGCTCCTAGGCACTGTCCTGAGAGCAACCTTATTAAAATAAATCTAGAGGTGGGATTTTCCAAAGCACTCAGCAGTGACCTACCTACTCCCATTGCAGTCAATGGGAGTTTTGCTGTTGAGCAGAGTTAGGCCAACACTGGAGGAACTGACTGCGGTGGCAACTTTGCCCACTCGTGCGACGGGATTTGACGGTAAATGGGTCTACGAGCATGGCAGCTTACACGAACCTCACTGCAGTATTTGGGACCATTGCTGTAAGATTGTGCAGGATCAAATCCCGCTTTCAGTCAGCATCTTATGGGCCCCCATATAAGATGGTGAGTCTCCCCTTATTTAAGCTGCTGACCCTCCCTCTCTCTCAAACTCAAGAGGGTTCTGTAGGAGGCCTCATGTTGCTAAGGCCTCATGTTGCTAAGGCCCATGGAGGAGGGTGGTCCATAAAGCCCTTCTTGGTGGCCTGCAGAATGGAGCGCCTGGTGAGTCAAGCAACAGGGGTGTGTGTGTGTGGGGGGGGGAGAGAAAACAGATGATGGGGGATGTGGGGGGGCCCACGAGAGGCCTTCTTTCTCACAAAGCCGTTCGCAAGATGGAGAAGCTGGAGAGCCGGAGTTAAGCAGACAACACTGGACCTGGTGTGGTTCAACTGAAGTCAAGAGAGTTGCAACAGTAAAAGAACGTGGTTTAATGAGTGGCACGCAACAATCTCATGCAAATTACATGCAAGCTTGCTGGTTGCAAATGGCATCATGTTGGCCTGTGTTTTCTGCACCCCCAAGCTCATCTCTTGCACCTTTTCCTTGCCCTCCACCATTCCTCTGTTTAATCAAAACACCAGCTTCACGTCCCTGGCTCTCTCTTTCTTCTCTCCTTCTGCTGCTCCTCATCCCATTGTTCTCTTCGGTCTCTCTCTTCCTCCTTGCCCTTTGTTCCCTTGTAGCCATGCTTCTCTCTCAGTCTCCCAGCTCGGGAAGTTGGTCTAACTTTTCAGTGCCTTGAAAACTTAGAATCGTTTATATAAAAAAAAGGGGGAATGAAATGAGCAATTGTTTCACAGAAAATGGGAAACAAAACAATTGTCAGCGTGCATCATCCGAAATAGATCTTGTGCCAGACTAATTGTATTGCTTTTTTTTGAGGAGGTTAATAAGAAAGGAGATGAAGCGGAGGCAGTGGAGGTGATTTACTGGGGCTTCAATAAGACTTTTCATAAGAAGCTGGTAAGTCAAGTTTAAAGGATAGGCATCTACCTTAGCTACCTGGAAGCCGACAACCAAGGTGCAGGTCACATTCAAAGGCAGCAAATCACATGGAGGAAGTTATCAAGTGAAATTTCTGAGGGCTCAGACCCGGGTCCTGTTCTCTTCAATTACAAAAGCCCAACATATTGCATGGTATCCCAATTTGCAATGCTGTTTTGTCTGAATACAAACAATCCATCTAAAGTTTGCATTCAAAGTCGTAGACAGGTCAAGAAAAAAGGGTTCTCAGGGGGACGTGGCAGCAGAACTGGCCACGGTGTGAGTTTTATACATCTTCCTTTAAAGCATCTGCTACCAGTCAACACTGAAGCCTGGGTTCAAGGCTAGATGGCTTATGGCAATTTCTGTGTTCCTATGACAACTCTTGACAAAGGATTAAGTGCTAGTCCCACTGAAGTCATCCTAGGAAGTTACCCACCGAAGAATGGAAGATTGTCCTAATGGAACAACGCTGTGCTTTGAAATTCTTGTAGATGCCACATAGTTATTGGCATAATATCGGTGGATCGGAAAGGCAGCCAGACAGAGACAGACCTCCGTCTACAGAGCTAGCTAGTTAGTGTAGGTTTTCCTAAGGAGTCCATGACTGCGGTATCTATGGCTGACAATGAAACAAGACAGAACAGACAGAATTCCTTGATTTCAGATGGGACTTGTACTGACTTGGGGCACGTAGGGGGACTCTCAGTGTCTGTTATTCTGCCTGGAAATTTTCACAGCAAGTCTGAAGTGAAACCAACTTTGCAAAAAGCAAAAATGGAATCCAGAAAGGAGGCAGTGCCTTTGGCCCCAAAGTTTCCATCCAAACCACTAAGTCTATAATTGCAAAATAAAAAACACTAAATCTCACTATCTATTTGCACAGCTCATTAGCTCAGGGCTCACACTCAGCAAAGAGGGAGGGTGGAAATAAAAAAAACCAACCCAACCCTTTAGCACCAAGTACCGTTTGGAAGTTGCTATGGAAACCAGCCCTTTGCTCTGGCTTTGCAACTGAGACTTGCACATTTCTGCTCTGGTGCGTTTGTTCGTCTGTCCCTCCGTCCGAGGAGTTTATGAGGACACTTTTTTTTTTAAACAAGTCGTCTTTTTATATATACAGATATAGGGAGAGATATCTCGCTCCTCTCTTACTTCTCTCCTCCCAACATAACATTATGTCAGCCACTCGACCTGCTGTGCTACCGGGACAGCATGATTTACAACGTGAAAAGGGAAAACCTAAATCATCACAGAATGAAAACATTAAAGTTAATGCCTCACAAGTGAGGAATTTATTACCATTAACTCCAATAAACAGTTATAAACCACCCGTCCTTTCCTGTCCACGGACAGGGACACAGACGCAGGGACTTCATTATTGCTCAACTTTCTTTTCTTCTTCACTAGACCAGTCATGTGTGTTCCAATTGGCCACCATTTATTGTTAACTGGACTGGCTCATTTTCCGGGGACTGAAGAAGGCATGAAGGCCTCATCCATTTCGTTTCGCGGGCGGCTCGGTGCAGATGGATGGAAGAAAAAAGTTCGCGAGACGTGCCGCTCGATGGGTTTATTTAAACGCCACTGAAATAGATGCTTGACAAAAGCCAACTCTCGCCCGGGCCCCGTACGTCATTACTCAACAAGGCTGAAGTATAAGTAACAACATATGGGCAAGCTGTGAGGTTACACCGGATACCAGCTCGCTTCAGGGTGCACTTGGCCAAATATTTGCTTCTCACTGAGGTTCCACCACCACCTTGGAAACCTGAGCCTGAAATCTGAGGCCTTGCTGAATTTTTTCCTCTCACCCCATCTCAGAGGAGCAGAGAGGAGCTTGCAGTTCCCTGTATAGTAGCCTCTCTCCAAGGAAAAGTATGTAATAATAATGATAATAATAAGGTTATTAATTATTGACCAAAGCCTGAGGTCTTTCCTCAATTAAAAACACCCATTGGCTTCCGCAGGAGTTTAAGATCTGGCCCCTCATCATCATACATGCACCGGAGTTGGTTATTGGCGGCTTGCTCACAATTAAGACTGAACTGGGCTCAGGTCTGCCAGTGTCTGGTCTGCAGAGCTGCCCCAGGATTGAGGCCCTCAATACACACAGGTAACGCCAGCACACCCCATATCCATTAGCAATTATTAGCACACAGCAGCCCTCAGTCACGGACCCGGACTGCGGGTGCAGTACAAACACAGAACACAAGGCTGATCCCTGACAATTGCCTCTCATACCCTCTACCCCACGTCCGCTTTGGGGCTCTTTGGAACTATTTCTCCTCTCCTTTCCCCGGGCGCCGATCAGGACCAGCTCAGCTGAGGAGACCAGATACAGACCCACAATCTCTTGGTACCCTGTCCATAAAGGAGGAAGAGTCAATTCAGCTACTAAGCGACCAAAACTCAAATCCTCCACTTCCCGAATTAGCGCGCTAATGGTTACCGACGCAGAGAGCGGCTGAGCAACACTGGCTCCTCCTGCCCAGAGGAATGTTGGCTGTTCTCCGGCTTCATTAAAGCCCCTCTTGTGGATCTAACAGGACCAAGTATACAGATGGGTCTTACAATGTACTCAGAAGGTGGCTGGTTTCGGGCTCATCCTGATCCCTAATAGGAGCAAATTCAACAGCTAGGGTTCCTCCATGGAGATGCTCTTCCCTCTTGAGTTTCACCCTGGAACCATGCAGTTTTGATGGCTCCAAACGGCCCCAGGCTTTTGGAGGCGTTTCATCCCAGTCCCAACGTCATGGCTTGGGACCATCTCTAGAACTTATTCTAAACCACTCGCCCGATAAGCGGGTCCCACTGGATGAGAATCTCCTGTGGCGGTGTGCTCCTACGGTAGTAGTCACATGGGCGCGGAATGGTAACAGGATACTGTCACAATCTAGCCTTGCATTGTACAAGCCCAAATTATCCCTGGTCCCCAACCTTTCCCAAGGTTTGTTCTGAATGGACAGACAGAAAATCTGGAGTTGGGAAGAAAGCAGAGGACTGTCATGGAGTGGAGCTGCTAGGGTACCAGAAGGAATTATCTTGATAGCTGTGCTGTAGTCAAGGTCCTGCAGAAATGTACTTGGGTTTTGGGAAGTGACAAACTTCACCAGTTTCTGGATTGCGCCGTACCTCCTGCAGGCCGGCACCGTCCACCGGAACGCTGAGGCCGAGTCCCTGGCACTTCTCTGCTAGGAAAATCGGCGACCACAAAATCAACGCAGAAAAATGCCCAAAGTTGTGTATGTGATTTTAATTTACAGGGTCTCTGCCAGGCCACAAAAGAGCAGACACCTGTTGGCTAAAGCCCATCTCACAGCTTAGCCCATTAGTCCTATAAAAATTCTGTAGCAAATAATCGTCAGCCTTGACACAAACGATTCCTATAGATCATGGTGGAAAATCAAGAGGATTTAAGGACAGAGGAGGGTAGGAAAAAGTGAAACAAATGACATGCAATTTTTCAAGCGGAAACAATGGCAATATGAAGATATATAGGTGTCAACCATACAGGAGGAGGCAGGAGGCTATGCTCTTTTACCTCTTACGGTGTCACTCTCATGACCTCTACCATTTGAAATGCTTTGATTCCACCTTGCCCAAGGGATCTCTCAGCACCGGAGAAGAGATGAAGAATGCCTGCGCCTGACCTCACCTCTACATTGTCTAATGACTGATGGCATAAATCAGTGTTTCCCCTCCGCAGACCCGAGTGTCAAGAACCCATGTGAGAAGGCTGGAAATATTAAATGATTTCCCCAAGGGTTTTGATTGTTACTCGGTTTCTCTCCTGTAACTGTGGAGCTGTGTTGCACATAAAGAATAGCTGTCCCTCGGGACCTCAATTTGTGTATAGAACGAACTATAGAAATAAGTCAAACCACCAGCTTTTTGGAGAGGGGCACAGAACAAAAACCAATGACTGGAGAATGGGCTTATTCTAGTCCATGCCTTGTGCTGCGGTTGCTCTATGCTGGTGGCCCCTTTTGCACCACGCCACTGGAATTAAGAGGCTTGACTGTATTTCCTGCAGAACCTCCCTCTCCTACTGGGCTGGAAGCCTGCAGCAGATCAGAAGCCATCGCACGCGATCCAATAGCTTGTTCCTGAGTTAAGCAAACAATCCCGCTGCTCAGCGGAGCGAGTGGTTCCTTGGGCTTTAGAGGGGTAACATGGTCTTTAGCAACAAGAATGGCTTTAGGAGTCAGGAATCCCCCCCCCAAGTTCTGATCCTGGCTCTGGCATTCGCTTGCAGAGGGGTCTGAGGGACAGTCACTCAACTGCTTTGGGAGGCATCCAGTTATACAGGTTGCATGTGTGTCCTGAGAGTCCTTACTCATGTGTGGTCCCAGGGGATTTGAGTCTGATCTCCAACGTCAAGTCCACTGACGTCAAAGAGTTACACCAGCAGAGAGCAGTCAGGCTACTCATAAAAGCAGCAGGGTGCGTGTGAACTGGGTGAGAAAACCCGTGTAAGGGCATAAGCAGTTAAAGGGAGTAATTTACAGCAATTTGATGGGAGGTGGGGACCAGGCAGAGTCCTTGGGATAATTAAAGAGCGCAGCTCCTACTCTGGTCAATGGGAATTGACGTAGGGGATGGTGCAGGAGACAATCAAGAGTGTCTCTCTCTGGGGAGGGGTGGGGAAGCTGCTTTATCTACTCCTGGGGGAATTCTGCACCAAAAAATTAAAAATTCTGCACCAAAAAATTAAAAATTCTGTGCACAATATTTTAAAATTCTGCAAATTTTATTTGTCAAAATCACACTCTATAATCATGCCAGTTTCAATTATTTTGGTAATTTATTTCAAAATACCTGTCAGCAAGTATGTCTGTAACAATACAGACACGGACAAAAATTCCCCTAGGAGTAGAGAGTTAAAGAAACCCCTACGACAACCCAGTTCCTGTTTCTCTGTCCCCTCCCACTCAGAGCCCAGCTGGGGGGGCCAGAAACTCACACCCCCTGCCCCCAGAGGCCAGCTGCAGGGACCTCCTGCCCAAACACTCACACCCGCTACCCTACTAGAGCCCAGCGATCCAGATGGAGAAACCACCTGATGCTGGGTCCCGGGCTGGCATGGAGTTTCCTGCGCGCCAACACCACCTTCCCTCGGGGTGTGCTGGGAACTGCAGCTGGTGGGAACCCTCCAGGTCCCTCTCGCTCCCCCTGGCCTTGTCTTCTATTGGCGAGCTGCGCTCTGCCTGGTCCAGTGGCCCCTAGCCTCGGCCAACACACCTGCAGCCCATTTCTGTGGGGGGAAAAGGAAATGCTGCACACACAACATTAATTTCTGCAAAATTCTGCATTGCGCAGTGGTGCAGAATTCCCCCAGGAGTATCATTTATCTCACACCCTCCTCTTAGTAAATTTTTCTGCGACTCACTTTACCCTTGGCATGATCTTGGTGTGTATGTTACGCTCATTTTGCGTGTCTACCAGCTACCAAACTGGGCCATGCCATAGAGTTTAAGGCTGGGTTGCCTAGTTTGACCTCCAGTAACCCTCACCCGCACGACAAGCCCGAAGCATTACGACTCCCCGGAGACTAAACTATTGGGTGTGCCAGGCGGAGAGCAGGAGGGATTGAGGTGCACCAGTGCCCAAGGCCCCTGCAACCGGAAGGAGTTGACTAAGTGAGATGAGATATTCTGATGAACAGGCACCTGCTGTGAAGATAGGCCAGGACAGTACCTTCTCTGAGAAGCTCTCAGTCTAAAGGCAGACAAGGAGACACAGCCAATTTACATACAAATCAACCAGAAGTGGGCCTCTAGGAGCGATTCCAAGGGAGCAGGAAATCAATGGGAATTAGGCACCTAAGTGTCTTTGAGGATCTGGGACATCGCCGACGGGCCCGGGAAAGGTGCATGGAAGAGGGCCCAGAGGTGACCGTGTGACAAAGGGAACCCTTGGGACTCGAACCAGTTGACACCAAGCAGCACTCGACCAAATCTGCCTCATCTCATTCCCCATCTGTAAAATGGGCACCTACTGCCCAGGTGGTGAGGGGAGGGCGGTGCTGTAGGGGTTAATTAGCGGATGTTTGTACAGGGCTTTGCAAATGGGAAGCCCCACAGAAGTGCTAAGTGGGGTCATTATTTCATCATTCAAACCCAGCATCCTTCTGTAAAAACAAATTTTGAAGGGTAATTAGGCCTAATTGCTTTTATGGTTTAGCTGCCGAGTTATTTCATTTTAAAAAGCAGGTCAGGTCACCTCTGTGGAAAGGTTCTCCATAAGAAACTTCACTGCGAACAAACAGTCCTGCCATCACACAATGGAACGGCTAGACCGGGATGGGCAAACTACGGCCCGGGGGCTGCATCCGGCCCTCCAGATGTTTTAATCCGGCCCTCGAGCTCCAGCCAGGGAGCCGGGTCAGGGTCTTGCCCGACTCCGCACAGCTCTGGGAACAGAGGCATGTCCCCACTCCAGCTCCTACGAGTAGGGGCTGCCAGGGGGCTCCGCACACAGCCCCTGCCCGAAGCGCTGCCCCCTGCAGCTCCCATTGGCCAGGCAGTGCCTGTGGACAGGGCAGCGCACAGAGTCGCCTGGCAGCGCCTCCGTGTAGGAGCCAGAGGAGGAACATGCCGCTGCTTCTGTGTGGATTTTTCACACCCCTGACCAGCACAGTTATGCTGACCCACCCCTGAGGGAAGAATTCTTCCTAGCTCCCGCCTCTTGGGGAGCTGGATTTCCCACTCCAGCGGGAGAACCCTTCCTATTGGCGTAGGCAGCTCGATACTGAAGCACGAAGGCTGTAACGTTTCAAGTGTGCACAAGCCCTTAGGGCATAACTACGCTGGAATCAGAAGTGCGACCGCAGCCCATGTGGACGTTGATCTAGCCAGCTCGAACAGCAGCAGCAGCAAAGCCACAGCAGCACGAGCTCGCTGCTCGGGTCCGTAACTATGGTCCCGGGGGGGACTGTCTGGCCCGCACTGCCATGGCTTCACTGCAGGTATTTGTGCTCACTAGACCCAAGGGCATGTCTACATTGCAATCATGGGGTTAGCGCTAATCTAGCTAACTCCTGGAGCAGGGATATTGCAGCAGCGTGGGTGTAAGTGTGGACGGTAGCCTGACAGAAATGCTGGGGCCATTGGCAGGGCTTCCCCTCTCCACTGATTTCCACGGATGTTAAAAAGGTCCTGCCTAAACGGAATGAGAGCCGTTCGTCTAGACCAGTGGTCCCCAACGGACGACGGGCCACCAAGGACCGTGGCCGGCGGACAAGCATCTGCCGAAATGCCGCCAAGAAGCGGCAACATCAAGAGGCATCGTTGCCAAAAAACAGCGGCATTTCAGCGGTGACACCTCTTGGTGACGCCGCTTTTCGGCAGCATTTCGGCAGATTCTTGTCTGCTGGCCAGTACGCGGGCACACACAGATGCTCTGGTGGGCACCATGGCGCCCGCGGGCACCATGGCGCCCGCGGGCACCGCGCTGGGGACCACTGGTCTAGACACACCCGGCCCTGAGTGCAAACCAGGAGTAACTCCACTAAAGTTAGGGCTTTTTTATGTACAAAAATTGTGCTGCTTTGTAACAATCCCTGTATAGTTAAAGCAGGAAAACCCCTCTAACACGGAGGGTTATATTGGAGTATTGGTATAACTGCGTCCACACTGGGAGTTGTACTGGTATAACAAAAACTGGTATGACAAAGCCCTGGCTGGGATGATTTAGTTGGGGTTGGTCTTGCTTTGAGCAGGGGGTTGGACTAGATACCTCCTGAGGTCCCTTCCAACCCTGATATTCTATGATTCTAACTATACTGGGGAAATAATAATGCCTCTAACTGGAGTAGTTATACTGGGACAACATCTGTGTGCATCCCAGGACTTCATAGAGTGGCGGCCTGACTGAACGCCCTTTGAAGCTAAAGATGAGGCCTAACTGGTGTGGGGAAGCAGACACTTTTGTTGGATGACTAGGGTACTTCACTTCCCTTGCTCCCGAGACAGGGCTGCACCCTCTCCGCTCTATTACAGGGATATCGTCAAGGAACCACCATGTTGAGGAACGTCTCCTCTGCGTCCAAAGAGATGACCCGTATTTTCAGGTGAAAACTCTCACCCCGGGAGGAAGTCAGGAAGCCTCATGGAGGTGCGGCTGCAGCTTGTGTAGATTTACCCGCTTTTATCTAGCTAGTTTGCATCCTGGAGCAAGGAAGCCGCAGCAGCGTGGGCTGCAGCAGGGCGAGCCACTCAAGTACTTACCCCCGAGCCCGGGCTATCCCTGCGGGCTGCTGTGGCTTCACTGCTCCGGTACCTCGATGAAAGCCTGCTCTGCTATGCCTACCTGACTGCAGTATGCACGTGCCCAAAAATCTCCGTGTCTGAAGCAGGCCAGGATAAACAGAACAGGACTGGGAGAGCCTCTTCCGAGGCTTGCCTCAGTTTCCTTGCTTCTCGTACAACTCAGGGAGGCGGCGCAGGCGAGGGTGGTGTGAATGTCTCTGGAGTTCATGAGCAGCTTTTGGCCTGACCTGGACAAAGATGTTTCTGCTTAAAGCCCCGGGCTCCTGCATTTGGGAGCCCAGGCGCTGAAACATCTCGGGTGGTTTCTGTCCCAGCAGAGCGAGCCCTGAGACGCAGGACCAAGAGCCTTGAGGCAGATACCAACGTGGAAGTCAAGAGGCAGTGGCTCGTCCATCCGGAAAGCGAGCCAGGGCAGGGAGCAGGAGCCAGCCATACCGGAGAGCAGAGGGACCCTAAACGCAGCAGGGCAAATCAGAAGCAAAAGGAAAAAGATCGCGGGTGTCAGATGCCAAGCTGGGCTGTGCTGCGGACAGGAGACGGTACTAGTCAGTGGAGAGAGACAGGCACCAGAAGGAAACCGGAGGTGCCGTGTAAGAGGAACAAGGCTTCAAGTATGAGGTAAAAACAAGGCTCCAGCCTCAATTTTCCCACCAAGCTGAAGTCAGCTCTGCTGAAGGGTATCGGCTGGGACTTTTCCAGCACTACACCTGGGACACTTCAGCAGAGACACGGCTATCAGGCAACCTCTGCTAGCATAGCTCTTATTTTATACTTATATTTTCTTCATCGCCTAACCACCATCCATCAGCATTCTTCTCATTACAGCACCCGCCCTCACCCGTCCCTTTCCCTCGACTCATCTGCTCCAACCTCCTTCGCCAGTCACGCTCCCCAGTTCGGGCATCAAGCCATTCTGGAGTTGGGAAGTCAGGAAATCTGCCCGTGAGGCTGGGACTCATTCCAGGGAAGGAAGAACATTGCGTGCATGGTGGGAGGAGGTTCCTCGAAGGCCCTCCGTGTCAGATGATACATGGCTATTAGATTAAAGTATCTTCCATTAGTGAAGAGTGAGAGTTTGCTAAGTGCGGTTATCTGTTAGCTCGGAGTCATAACAAACCTCCCAGATAAATGAAGTGCCAATTACCCCCTTAAAAAAAATGCTGTTTCCTCTTGGAATTACTGGGGCTCAGAATTCCTGCTGGGAACGGCTGGAATTTTGAGCCGGACTGCACCCTTTTCAATCAATTCCTGGTAAAGCGGCATGTGAAAAAAAATGTGCCAAGCATCAGCGCCAGGGTTTCCCTAGGAAACGATAGCAACGGGGCAGATTGAAAGGGGGATTTGACTTCCATCTCACCATTTGTTGGTGAAGGGGAGCAGATCTTATTAGGCCCATTTCACAGATGGGGACACTAAGGCACAGAACTCTGAAAAGAGAACGGAAGTGACTTTCCCTCACCCAGGAAGTCACTGGTAGAGATCCCCATGCTGCCTCTCCTCTTTCCATTACCATGACCGGTCAGTGCGGCTGTATATCATTTCTAAGCTCAGCAACATCCTAAATTTGTCCTGCATTTGCAGAGAACTATTGTTACTTCTGACACCCAATCCAGGGCAAAGCCAAGGCTGGGCTCAGTGTGGCTGTAGCTCCCACAATAGGAATTATGGCTTTTTATAACAGATGAGCGTTATCCTTTATTAGCTGTTTTGTGGGAGCTAGGAGTTCCAGCCACGGACCAGGACCCCGTCGTGTCAGGCGCTGCACACGCAGTCCTGTGAGGCAGGAGGCAATGGAAGGAGACTGGTGTAAACTTGGCAGAATATGAGAATCAGGGTCACTGGGTGCCAAACGGATGCATGTTACCCCATGGTGTGGCTTACATCGGCTTTCCGAGCCAATGAACAACTTCCAGCACCATTTACCTCACCACCGATTTGTCCCGAAGCCCCATGGATTCCCTTCTTCCTTCAAGCTGTATGTGGCCCATGATCCACGCTCTGAGGCGCTTACATGTAAAGCCAGTAACAATTGCAAGAGGCTACTAGCAACTACGGGAATGGGAGGTGCTACTGCTGCGGCAGGGGGTGCTCAGTCATATAGGGAGCGGACAGTGCAAACATCAAGCATCTCATAGACTCATAGACTTTACGGTCAGAAGGAACCATGATGATCATCTAGTCTGACCTCCTGCAGGCCACAGAATCTCACCCACCCACTCCTGTAACAAACCCCTAACCTATGTCTGAATTATTGAAGTCCTCAAATCGTGGTTTAAAAACCTCAAGGTGCAGAGAATCCTCCAGCAAGTGACCCTGAGCATGTGGGCAAGACTCACCAGCCAGACACCCAGGAAAGAATTCTCTGTAGTAACTCAGATCCCACCCCATCTAACATCCCATCACAGACCACTGGGCATACTTACCTGCTGATAATCACAGATTTATTAATTGCCAAAATTAGGCTATCCCATCATACTATCCCCTCCATAAACTTATCAAGCTTAGTCTTGAAGCCAGATATGTCTTTTGCCCCCACTACTCCCCTTGGAAGGCTGTTCCAGAACTTCACTCCTCTAATGGTTAGAAACCTTCGTCTAATTTCAAGTTTAAACTTCCTAATGTCCAGTTTATATCCACTTGTTCTTGTGTCCACATTGGTACTGAGCTTAAATAATTCCTCTCCCTCCCTGATATTTATCCCTCTGATATATTTATAGAGAGCAATCATATCCCCCCTCAGCCTTCTTTTGGTTAGGCTAAACAAGCCAAGCTCTTTGAGTCTCCTTTCACAAGACAGGTTTTCCATTCCTCGGATCATCCTAGTAGCCCTTCTCTGTACCTGTTCCAGTTTGAATTCATCCTTCTTAAACATGGAAGCCCGGAACTGCACACAGTATTCCAGATGAGGTCTCACCAGTATAACAGTACTAACACCTCCTTATCTCTACTGGAAATACCTTGCCTGATGCATCCCAAGACCACATTAGCTTTTTTAACGGCCATATCACATTGGCGGCTTATAGTCATCCTATGATCAACCAATACTTCAAGGTCCTTCTCCTCCTCCTGTTACTTCCAATTGATGTGTCCCCAGTTTATAACCAAAATTCTTGTTATTAATCCTAAATGCATGACCTTGCACTTTTCACTATTAAATTTCATCCTATTACACCAGTTAACAAGGTCATCCAGATCTTCCAGTATGAAATCCAGGTCCTTCTCTGTATTAGCAATACCTCCCAGCTTTGTGTCATCCACAAACTTTATTAGCACATTCCCACTTTTTGTGCCAAGGTCAGTAATAAAAAGATTAAATAAGATTGGTCCCAAAACTGATTCTTGAGGAACTCCACTAGTAACCTCCTTCCAGCCTGACAGTTCACCTGTCAGTATGACACGTTGTAGTCTCCCCTTTAACCAGTTCCTTATCCACCTTTCAATTTTCATATTGATCCCCATCTTTTCCGATGTAGCTAATAATTCCCCACGTGGAACCGTATCATATGCCTTACTGAAATCGAGGTAAATTAGATCCACTGCGTTTCCTTTGTCTAAAAAATCTGTTACCTTCTCAAAGAAGGAGATCAGGTTGGTTTGGCACAATCTACCTTTTGTAAAACCATGTTGTATTTTGTCCCAATTACCATTGACCTCAATGTCCTTAACTACTTTCTCCTTCAAAATTTTTTCCAAGACTTTGTATACTACAGATGTCAAACTAACAGGTCTATAGTTACTCGGATCACTTTTTTTTCCTTTCTTAAAAATAGGAACTATGTTAGCAATTCTCCAGTCGTACGGTACAACCCCTGAGTTAACTGATTCATTACAAATTCTTGCTAATGGGCTTGCAATTTCATGTGCCAGTTCCTTTAATATTCTTGGATGAAGATTATCTGGGCCCCCCGATTTAGTCCCATCAAGCTGTTCGAGTTTGGCTTCTACTTCGGATGTGGTAATATCTATCTCCATATCCTCATTCCCATTTGTCATCCTACCATTATCCCTAAGCTCCTCATTAGCCTCATTAAAGACTGAGGCAAAGTATTTGTTTAGATATTGGGCCATGCCTAGATTATTCTTAAACTCCATTCTGTCCTCAGTGTTTAGCGGTCCCACTTCTTCTTTGTTTTCTTCTTATTTATATGGCTATAGAACCGTTTACTATTGGTTTTAATTCCCTTTGCAAGGTCCAACTCTACATGGCTTTTGGCCTTTCTCACTTTATCCCTACATGTTCTGACCTCAATAAGGTAGCTTTCCTTACTAATCCCACACATCTTCCACTCTTGTAGGCTTTCTGCTTTTTCTTAATCACCTCTCTGAGATGCTTGCTCATCCAGCTTGGTCTAACAACTCCTGCCTGTGAATTTTCCCCCCTTCTTGGGATGCAGGCTTCTGATAGTTTCTGCAACTTTGACTTGAAGTAATTTCAGGCCTCCTCTGCCTTTAGATCCACAAGTTCTTCAGTCCAATCCACTTCCCTAACTAATTTCCTTAATTCTTTAAAGTTAGCCCGTTTGAAACAAAAAACCCTAGTCCCAGATCTATTTTTGTTTATCCTTCCATCTAGTTTGAACTGAATTAGCTCATGATCACTCAAACCAAGGTTGTCCCCTACAACCATTTTTTCTATGAGGTTCTCACTACTCACCAAAACCAAATCTAAAATGGCATCCCCTCTTGTTGGTTCTTCAGCTACTTGGTGAAGGAATCCATCAGCTATCGCATCCAGGAAAATCTGAGCCCTATTATTATTACTAGCACTTGTCCTCCAGTCTATATCTGGGAAGTTAGTCTCCCATGATCACACAATTCCCATTAGTATTTACTTCATTAAAAACATTGAAGAGGTCTCTATCCATATCCAAATCAGATCCCGGCGGTCTGTAGCACACCCCAAGCACTATCTCAGGGCAAGGTCTAGTAGCTTTCTTCCCCAATGTGATTTTTGCCCAGACAGACTCTGTCTTATCCATTCCATCACTTCTTATTTCTTTACGGTCTACCTCATCATTGATATACAATGCTACTCCACCACCTTTGCCTTTATTTCTGTCTTTCCTAAACAGCACATACCCTTCAATACCTGTGCTCCAGGCATGACTACTATTCCACCATGTTTCTGTTATCCCTATAATATCTGGTTTCACTTCCTGCACCAGTAGCTCTAGTTCCTCCATTTTGTTACCTAGGCTCCTCGCATTAGTGTACAAACATCTTAATTTTTGCCGTTTGGCTTCACTGACATTCTTTACCTGATTAGGCACAGACATTCTACCACCAGTATCACCAATTAGACTGGTATCTACACTACCCTTCCTCCTTATGTCCATTCTCATACCCACGGCTGTATCCTTTCTTACTTCGTTTTCTTCCCTCTCAATGTTAAATTCCGGCGTGGAGATTACCTGGACATCTCCCAACCATCTCCCCCAAATTCCTAGTTTAAAGCTCTCTTAATCAGTTGTGCCAGCCTCCATCCTAGAAGTCTATTTCCCTCCTTACTCAGGTGAAGTCCATCCCAAGAGAACAGTCCTCTGTCCATGAATGCTTCCCAGTGGCCATACATCCCAAAGCCCTCCTTATAGCACCACTGCCTGAGCCATCTGTTGATCGCCATAATCTTGTCACGCCTTTGATTCCCTTCTCTAGGAACAGGCAGAATCCCAATGAAGATCACCTGAGCCTCCATTTCCTTAAGCGTCTTCCCCCAGCCTGGCATAGTCTCCCTTGATATGTTCCAGCGAGAATCTAGCTTATCATTTGTTCCCACATGAAGGACAATCAGCGGATTCTTTCCTGCTCCCATTAGGATCCTTTTCAGCCTCAGGTCCACATCCCGTATCTTAGCACCCGGCAGACAGCACACCCTTCTGTTCTCCGGATCAGCTCTAGTTACAGGCCTGTCTATTCTTCTCAGTAAGGAGTCCCCAATCCACGTAGACCTGCCTTTTCCTGGTGACGGTGCGATTCTCCAGTCTATCCCCTGTTCCCTCTGGCTGCAAGTCCTCTTGATTTCTATTGTCCCTTGCAATCCTCCGCAACCCATCCCATATCCTCCTGGGGCTCATATTTGGTGTTGTTATCTCCATTGACTCTTCTCCTCTTCCTACAGGACTAGCTGCTCTTCTCTTCTTCCTTGCCCTCTCACCTTCAGCGACCACCTGCTGTGCCCCTTCTTCATTTTCCAATTCCGCAAACCTGTTCCTGAGCTCTGTTTCTCCTTCACTGGCCCGTCTTTTCCTCTGCCTGGTTCTCTTAGTCACATGCTTCCACTGTCCACTTTCCTCACCCAGCAGCCTCCCCTCAGAGCTCTTTGGTCCTGCTTCCATCTGCAAGTCTAAGCTTTTCCCTTCAGCCTCCTCATGTCTTTGGTCCATCATCTGCTCGAACTCCCCTCTAAACTCAACCTGAGTTTCCACCTGCATCTCCAATCCTTGGATCTCTTCTTCCATCAGCTCTATCAGGTGGCACTTCATGCAGATGAAACTCTTTTCAGGTTCCCCCTCCGGGATCATGTACATGCCGCAGCTTCCACACCCAGTCATCCTCATTGTGTCTTCCACTGCTGCCTCTGTGTCGGTCATAGCCTTCCCACCTAAAACCTGTTAGTTCGGGAAACAAACCAAACCAAACGACCACCACCCACAGCAAAACAAACCCCCAACGGGCACCAGAACACCATCAGAACATCACCCACTCTCTTCACTAGCCTGTCTATTCCTCTGCCTAGCTCTTAGTCTCCCGTGCAAACTCTCACTGAAACGCCCCTGTTTACAGCTCTGTTTGCTGGCTCCTGTGCCGCTGCAGCTGTCTCTAGTGCAACACAAGATCAGGAAGTGGACCAGAAACAGGTCTGCGGGCAGACCTGAAGAACAGCTCCATGCAAGCTCGAAAGCTTGTCGTTTTCACCAACAGAAGTTGGACCAGTAAACGATATTACCTCACCCACCTTGTCTCTCTAATAACCTATGACCAACATGGCTACAACATCACCCTATATCAGAGCTAGGTATTACCGTTATTACAGTGCCCTGTCATTTCTCTGTTGGGCTCAGTGTTTAAGCTTTCTAGCACTTATAGTTGCATAGAAAACCTTCCAAACAAGACCCTGACACAGTGCTTGGGTGACTGAGTCTGGTCTGACAGAAGCATGAACGAGCCTCCTTCAGCATTAACTCTGAAGCCTAACAATGACAGGTATCTGGGCCTCCCTCTCCACTTGCCTTGTCCCTGGTGTTATTTGCACCACTGCAAAGTGAGGGTGAGATGCTAGCGTTCCACAGCCACTTTGCACTGCTGCCAACGACTACACAGAAGTGTAAGGCAACGGAGAATCGGGCCCAACGCCGAGAAGGTTTCTTATTTCGCTGATTGTTCTAGCAGAAAGATCCAGCCACCCATTAGGACCCTGGCCGAGACGCAGCTCCAGTCACGTGGTCTTTGCTACCCCGTATGTCACGTGGGGATGAAACTTGGCCACCGCTTTGACTTGTTCCAGATAAGAACGTCATTCGTCACTTTGGGCGGGGCGGGGGGAGAGAAGGGTTTTTAATCGAGAAAGCGTCACTCTGTCCACACACCCCTGAGAACAAATGTGTGTTTTATCACCAGCTGAACGAGAGCAGCCTAACACCTGCAGGAGGCGTGCACCCCATCAGCGCGCCCCCCTCCCCACGCTTTTACCAGGAGGTGGGAGTTGGGGGGAGAAAAATCACAATGATGGATCTGACCGTCTTAATTAATGTAAACAAACAGAAGAGGAACATCAAATAATGCCCTTGAGAGCCTGAAAACAGAGCCAGGAGTGCCAAGCCTGCTGCAGAAAAGGGGAGCTTTTGATGTGCCGGCTGCGGGATCAAGATTTGTAAATAGCAGCAGCTCTGTATCGCGGCTTATCCAAATATTTTCATTTCCCATCACCGGCCGAGTGCCGGGGGGTTGACGGTTTTGGACTCTTCAACTTTCAGCTTTCACCCTGCAGCCGTCGGGTGAGCAAGTGGGGGAGGAGGGCGATGGCGGGTCGCTGAGACTGCCCGGGGATGACCGCCTCACCCCCGTCCCCTCCAGCAAGCATTCCTGCTCACAGGCTGCCTGGAAGCTGTAACCCTGTGGCACCTACCCACCCATTGCTGCTCACAGGTCTTGTGTGGAACATGCCTCGACATGACCCATTTCCCTCTTCCTCCACCAGACATGGATGATGATCCCAGGATCCCACTGTGCTAGGTGCTGTACAAACACAAAACACAAAGACTGTCCTTGCCCCAATGGGCTTTGACATGCTCATATGGTGCTCCCTTCACCTCCCCCCTCCCCGATCACATTTCTTTACCGAGACATCACACAGAAGGAACCATTTCTAACCCCCTCTCCCAACCCTCCTGGGACACATGGTGTGACGTGACCTGACAATCTTCTCCCATCACACACCACTTTGAACGTTCCTGCCTAGGTTGCAGGTCCCCGGTGGGCCGTGCCATTGCACCACTAGGGCCTATCTCCTGATTTCCACCTGACAGGTCTCCAATCAGGGAAACCCGTGGGGGAAAAACCAGGCACATGTCCCTATGTAGGAGGAAATTAAAGAACACCCCCCAAATACTCGAACAGGGTGGGTTGGCAGAAGGGGTCAAGAACAATTAGCGTGGGCATCGTAGCGTGCATTCTACAGAGAAAGCATGGGCCAGCAGAGAGTCTATTAGGATTTTTTGATGATCTGGAGGGAGCGGAAGAGAGACAGACCCCAGTTTTGGGGGAGTGCCGACATGCATAACACAATCCTGGTTGTTTCCAAGCTGCACTTGAGTCAAATTGGAGTGAAAGGGGCAAAATAAACAAACAGATTTGTGCCATAAAGATCTCACAAATTCCCATCCTGACACCGGGACTGCGTTTCAGGTCTTTAAAAACACATATGAATAAAATCAAGCGCTTCCATTGGCTTCTCGGGCTTATTTATGGGCACTAGGAAAGGGCTCTCAGACGGAAATCTGATTTTGACTTATAAAGGGCCCGGCAAAGGTCAACGGATGGATGGACAGGGGTGAAGTGTGTCTCTCTGGTGAGCATGGGGAAGCAGGGACTCGAGGCGGACAGCGCAAACGGCTTTGAAATCGGGGCTCTGCCCACCTGGGGCAGCGGGCGCCTGCTCGGTCCGGCACAGCAAGGAAGGTCTGTGTCCTGCAAACAAATCCAGCCTCTGGCAGCGGCACAGAGGCCTGCAGAGGGAAGGTGCAGTTCCCAAGGTCGGCCACAGGGCAGCAGCGTAAGCTCAGGATTTAAGATACTCGGCGCTGAGCCCCACCTAGTCTCGCTCTCCACCCTGCTGCTGATTTTAGGACCTATCCTGCTTTCCCAGCCGGGCGTAAAATGGGCAGCAGGGCCGGGGAAACTCGCCTTCCCACAATCCCCCTTCCAAGCACACATGGGAGTGTATCCACGCCCCGGCTCACGCTCCTCCCAGGGGTTCACAGAAATAAACACCCACGCAAACGCACCACAAGCAGTGCCAAGCTGTCCACGGCACCTTCTGCCCCCATCACTAGAGCCGTGTGCTGAGTGCTCTGTGCTGCTGTTCCAAAGGAGGTGACATTCGAGTAGGTTTCATGGGCTGCAATCTCAGAGGCGCAGGCAGCTGCCACCCAATGCTATGGCCTGCTCTCTCCAAACCTGTCACAGCCCACATCTCCTCCCCAGCTAGAGGTCTCCCCCTCGACACTGTAGCCACACAGACTTCTCTCGCGACTGACGCTGGCTTCCAAGGATCATAGAATATCAGGGTTGGAAGGGACCTCAGGAGGTATCTAGTCCAACCCCCTGTTCACAGCAGGACCAATCTCCAGACAGATTTTTGCCCCAGATCCCTAAATGGCCCCCTCAGGGATTGACCTCACAACCCTGGGTTTAGCAGGCCAATGCTCCAACCACTGAACTATCCCTCCCCACTGAATGTTGTTTATCCCAGAGATCCCAGGCTGCTAAGCATGTCGGGTCCCTACATTTGGGATGCAGCTGGGCTTTCCAGCATTGCTAAGTGGCTTTGAGGTGGGTCTTACACCATTTGGAGAAATTCTGTTCCCAGGAGCTTTCTAAGTACAAGCTTGATCCGAGCTCTAGAGCTCTCTAGCCCCCCGTCTCCTCCCCCAAATGAAGATTTCTTTTATCATGAAAGGCACCTAAAGAAACCCAACAAATGTGGGGACTCTTCTCCTATAGCTCCTACGACACAGTCCTGGCGGGAGGGGAAATCGAGGGTACGTCTCCACTGCGATAAAAAGCCCATTGCACCAAATCTCAGCGCTTGGGTCAGTTGACTTGGGCTTGCAGGGCAAAAACTAACGTAGACATTTGTGCTCAGAGTAAAGCCTGGAGCCTCAGCTCCCACGAGGGGGGAAGGGCATCAAAGCCCTGGCTCCAGCCCAGGCCTGAACAGCAACACTGCAATTTTACAGCCCCACAGCCTGAGGCCTTGTCAGCTGGCCCATTAGGCTACATGTGATCAAGCTAGAGCAGCAGCTCCCTGGGAAGCTGGGAATGGGCGACAGGGGATGGATCACTTGGTGATTCCCTGTTCTGTTCATTCCCTCTGGGGCACCCGGCACTGGCCAATGTCGGAAGACACAACACTGGACTGGATGGATCTTTGGTCTGACCAAGTGTGGCCGTTCTTATGAGTCACCTGAGCCAACACTCATCCACCCTCCGGCTTCCATTTCCCCTCCCGACCAGGATGCTAAAGCGGAGTGGAGGCCTGGCCTTCCTTCTCCCGGACGACTACTTTCCCTGACATCAGCCTTCCCTCTGCAGACTTGTCTAAAAAGTGCTGAATGCAGCACAACTTCCCTCCCAATTATTTATCCAAAGGCTGGGGGGGGGGGGGCAGGGAAAGAGAATGATTCTCTGATTTAAAAAAATTATTGGTAAAAAGAGATCAAATAAAATATTGATCGCGCTTGCTGTATCCCACCTCTGGAAATGTAAGACAGTGACAGGGCAGTATAAAGAATGCTTGCTCAAAAAAAACCAACCCCAGCATCTTCTTATTATCTTTCCGTCACCCACCAGCAGTGATAAATCCAGGACCATATAGATCAGGAGTTTATTATAAAAAGGCACCACATGTGGTTAATCAGGTGAGAATCTTGGGTCCCCGGCTATAAATTCAGGCTCGTTCAGGATTTCAGGACTTGTGAGCAAGACTGAGGCGACTTCCCCAAACTTCAGAGGAATCTCCCAGCATCCCTCTTGCCTATGAATTTCATATTCACCTGGAGGCCTTCGTTATACTTGGCTAATAATGGGCACTGGAAAAAGACCACGCCGAACCAATGCAACACCCATCGCAGGGGACGTGACAAAGTGTCACTTTTGTAACAGGTTCTGAACGCAACAGGTTCTGAATGTCAAGCCTGGCTGATGGGAAGCTGAGAGAGACCCACAGCTGACATCTGCGGTCACAGTCCCAGTGTAGATGGGGCTGAAATGTTTAGGCAAAAGGGAGAGACACTAAGACCCTTGAAATGTCTCTCATCAAATCGAAACACCGGACTTAACAGCTCCAGCTACCTCTGAGACCAATAAAGGCACCAAACCCGGTTACGAGACCGTAATCTGAGGTTAGAGAAAACCTGGCCGAGCGCGGACTGGTTGGAGAGTTATGGGAGATAAATAAAAAGCTTGCATTAAACCTAAGGGAAGGTCACAGCTTGAGCTCACAAAGGGTGACTGCGCTGATTATGCGGGCCGTTGTGTCATTGTGCACCTTGGGGATGTAGCTGGTGGTTTCAGGTCTTTGTCGAGGACATTTATATAAAACGGATTAATTTTTACAAGAGGCAGGTTGGGTTAACACAACAATTTGCCTTCCTCCAGAGACCTGGACCCACACCTCTCTTCAGCCACAAGTGCAATGAGTTTGGTGGCCTCAAGCTAGTTTTCAAGAGGATATGACTAGTTATTCCATTGATAGTTCAGTAGCGCACTAGGAGCTCCAGTCACAGACCACGACCTCCTGGTTGTAGGGGCTGGGCAAACACAGAACAAAAAGACAATCCCTGCTCTCAAGAGCTTCCAATCAGCCATGTCACAAAGCCGCTATGTTCAAGGGCAGACATTGCTTGTAGACGAGACAGGAACATTATTACAGGTTCAGACATTATTGAATGTCAGCCTATTTATTTCAGACCGTTTCTCCAGTTCGTCAAGATCATTTTGAATTCTAATCCTGTCCTCCACAGCGCTTGCAAACTTTGTAAGTGCACTCTTTGGGCCGTTATCCAAATCATATAGGAAGACGCTGCATCTTCCTGCAACTTAGCAGCGTCTACACGGGGGCTTAGGTTGGCTTAATTACATCACACAGCCATGTAGTTAAGACTGCCTAACTCTGTAGTGTAGACCAGCCCTTAGCGATTTCAATTGCATGCCCTTCATGGAAGAACTATCTTCCTAAACATTTTTACAGTGCTTGGCAAGATCTTAGTATCCACAATTGGGGCCAGATCTTCCAAAGAGCTCAAGCTCCCAGCGGCTCCCCGTTCGTGACGCCCACCGTCAGATTTTCAAAAGAGCTGAGAGCCCACTGAACACCAGAGTAAGTGGTTCAGAAGAACTCAGTACGTTGGGTACTGATCATGAGTGTTAGCTCAGCTCAGCCCTATTGTCTTTGCAAAATTTGGTCCCTTGTGGGGGACCTTGATAATTTGGTCCCGTATGTATTTATACTGCTCTTATCTAAGCCCTGCTCAAATAATAAAATAATTCCATAGGCTAGTTTTTTTTTCTAAAATATCCACTGCCAAGAGAACTCCCTGCAGCTCCCAAGGAGAGACCCGCTATCATTTTATTTTGGAACATCACTGCCTATAAATATGGTGTGAAGGATTTTTAGTTCATGTGAACTTTCTTCTCCGGGAAGAGACGTACTGTACCACGGCTCTGATCTCGGAAGATCCTCTCGGTACAGAGGGGCGAGAAAGGGAACATCATGAAGAATTTGTAACCGTGCATGCAGAGATGACATTTATAGGGCTCTCAAATTGGAAACTGTACATTTTATTGCACTCTCTGTCAAAAAATGCAGTTCCATCAGAGGTTAGAACGACAAGGGAAACAACCAATCAATATCCAGGTCTCTAATATCTGCACTGAAAAAAATCATTATCCTGTTACTTTTATGATGGCGTTATGCTTGAAATACGATAGTTTAAGGCTGTTTCCATTACACAGCCAGTTTTTTTTTCTGGGGGAGGGGGGAGGGCATTTCCCGCCCTCAATTCCCTTTGGACCAAAAATCAGAACAAGTGATCCTGAGTGGGGGGAATTGAACACACCCGTTCTGAGCCAAGGAAACTTGGACCTCGGTTCAGCAGATCACTTCATGGCACTGAAATACTTTGCTGGATAGGGACCCCGCCTTCTTGCTGGAAGCGTAACCACATCTGAGTCCCCCCCGGCCCCCTCGAGTTCCATTTGCATGCAGTCACTGCCAACGCATCTGCATAGTTATTAGTAACTGGGTCACAATGCAAAGCATGGCCTGTGATGTAATTCTCCACACTGTCCGCCGATCAAAGACAGTCCAATGTGACTTTTGCAGACTGTCGCAGTCCAGCCTCTTCAGTAATGCTCCCCACGACTGGCAGCGAGGAGGGGAAAAACCACAACAAGCAGCCAGTTTGAAGGAGCACATCAATAATATGTTGCAATGAGAAGTATATTTGCACTCATACAACCCTTCCCCCCTACGGGAGCTCAAAGCACTTTCTATCCCTCCGGGAAAAGCCAGCATCAGTATCTCCATTTCACAGAGGAGGAGAGTCAGGCACGGAGAAGGTAAATTGCCTGCCTGAGGTCGGAGAGGAAGCCTGTGACGGAAGCCCAGACTGAGCAGGGCCCCCCCAGTTGTGCTTGGGGCAGTCCAAATGTAGCGAGCTCACAGTCTGAACAGACAAGATGGACAAAGAGCAGGAGGGAAAAGATTTGCTGAGTCCGGTCTCCTGAGTTCCAGCCAATTGCTCTATCCACTGGCCCCAGTGGGCCCTGCCCCAAAGTCCTGACAGCCTGCCATGGTACTAGAGGTGTCCCTAAAAGCTTTGCCATGCAAACAAATCTTATGCAGGCACAGCAGGGACATGAAGAAAGTTTGTCTTAACTTTCTCTTTTGGGGGGTGGGGGGAAGGGATCCTTTTGTGGGCTAATGTCGCCCTCTCAATGCTATTTCAATTCTGCATTAGCATTTGGATGCTTATCGATGAGGTTTGCATTCCACGGCCGTAAGCGTTCGATGCTGCTTTTGCCGGCTGTCTCGCGCCCGTCCTACGGAGCACTAAGCGGGTCCTTAATGAACGAGAGAAAGGTCAGCTGGCCCCACCACTGGCCTCCGACGTCTGCCCCAGCAAGGATCAGTAGACGCCACCGAGAAGAGTTCAGAGCCGGGCAAACGAGGCCACGAGCCAACCTGGAACCTGCTGCGGCTCCGCAGAGGGGCTAGTTCCCAGCACCCAGCAGAACAGGAGCCGGGTCGCTCAGCTCACCCTGGCTACGGGCGGCACAAACGGGGCCCACTGAGCTGCTTGAAGGGGCAAGGCTGAGCAAGGGGCTCGGTCCAGCGAGCTGCCGAGCGTCACTGACTCGAAGAGGAGCCGAAGACCATCACCGTTTTGCAGGATGGAGGCCACGGAGAAAGGAATCTCTGCGCAGAGACGAACTCCAGCGAGGGGCCTTGCTTCACTGCCATTTGCCACCAGGTTTTTAAACCCAGAGGGGTCCTCGCGCACGTCCTAACCGTGGGGGGATTCTTGGAGCAGGGTAGTGAGCACAACCATCGGCTCCTAACACAGCAGGGCCGCTGTGCAGACAGGACAGTCTGACAGGCCTCTGTGAGTGACTTAACCAGCTTCCCTGGCCAGCTTAAAGTGCATCGAGCACCCACCCCCCAGCGTTGCCCCTGGCACCCGCGAGCTGAGGCAGGATGGGAGAACGGTCCAGATTTTCCCATAATGCCTCAATGCAGCATGGCAAGGAGAGACAAGCCAGCACTGGTGCACCAGGTGAACCGGTGCTGGTCAGTGAACAACCTGGGGTGCGTACGCCATCCCTTATGGGAAAGCCCTATAGAATTTAGTAGGAGAGACCCCAGTGGGGCTCTCTAGATGTTTAACAGGGTTGAGTGGAAATTACTCTGAAAGCCTATGGAATTTAATAGAGGACGGTATCCTTCCTAGGAGAGTTTTTGCACCAGCCGATAGAGGGGTACATACTCCTCTATCCAACTCTATGGACTGCTCCACTGGACTTATCTACAAACATAACTGGCAGATGAGCATTTCAGGGCCTTTTTCAGCTCAGGTGGTTCTAACCTGATAGCACGGACAGGGCCAAAGGGGACCGTGTCTTTCCGAGAACCCCACTTGCCCTGCTAAGAGGCAAATCACGACTCCCACTCTCACAGCCAGGAGTGGAGATTCCCACGGCTGCCCAGGGAAATCCCTTGTCCCCACGTGGGATGCTCAGTTAACCTAGTGGACCCCAGATCGGGGCTTTGATAGGAAGACACGTGCCAATATGAGGCTGTAACTGGCAAAGAAATAACACACGAGCTTTGTCATAATGGATATTTACTGGAGGTGTGTAAAGTTCAATGATAACAGGGACCTGAAAGGAATTTGGAGGTAACAGAACAAATTTTGTGTGCTGTTCTCCCTAGACTGCAGGAGGCGATGGGAATCTGATTAACTGATTGTTCTGTGTTGCTCATTGCCATTGCAGGGAGTCCCGGGACATGCAGAAGCCAGAAAATCTGCGCCCTCGATACCCAGAGTCCTCTACAACCACAGGAAAAGTTTCTCCCCTTTAGTTTTCAGTTGCTGTAAGATTCTCTCCATCCCCGTGGCTGCCTCTTAGTCATTTTACGCGCTCTAGATGCTTTCCTCCAATTCCAGTTCGGTGTTTCTCTCTCTCTCTCTCTCTCTCTCTCTCTCTCTCTCTCTCTCTCTCAGATTTCTCACCATCATGCTTTACATGCCAGGGATCTTCAACTGGGACACCCTGGAAGGAGCGAACCTTTAAAGGATCTGTGGTTTAAGAGTTGGGAGGGACAGGATGAGGGGCGCACGGGAAACGAAGACAGATCAATCCCAACAATTCATCATGCCACGAGCTGTCCAAATAATCAAAGGCATCAGCCAGGTTGATGTATAGCTGATGTCACCGAGCGACACCCTTAACAAGGCAGCCAGGACAACAGCTGCTGGTCAGGGAGTGTCAAAGCACACACAGGGCGAGGGCACGAGAACACATTCCATCCATCACTGACCCACCTTAATGGCCAGTCCGATTAGTAAATGCTCTCCAGGCCTGAGCGCGTCCAGCTGTGCGGGAGCTTCCCTCTGAACCCCACAATGCACTGCTTCACCTGGCAGCTCCGACCCATCGTGAGCCAGGACCCCATTGTGCAAGGCGCCGGAGCAAACCCAAACGGAGAAGACAGTTGTGAAATGCACACCTGCCTCTAGAATAGCGGCGACTTCATGCCCTGCTCGGCCACAGGTTTATTGTTACATGTGGGGGGATTGAGCGTGTGAACCACAAATCACTGAGTTCTAAACCCCACCCCCCTTCCACTGACCTCTCTCAGCAGCCCTGGCAAGTCCCATCACCTCTGTGGGCCTCAGTTTCCCAGCCTGATAAAGGGAGGAATGACACCAGCCCAACCTCACAGCAGGCAGGTGAAGTTCAATGCACTGATGTTCGAACGACATTTTTAAATGCCTCAGTGCTTATTACTTTTTTTTTTTTTTGGTACATGTGCAAATTACATAGAACAGGGATCAAGAGGTTGCCAAGCAACTCCAAAGATGAAGGGCCCTCCCGGACGTGTTTCCAACTCCACCACCACGACAGGGCGGAACTATTCACCACCCATCAACGTAGAGTATCTCCTGTTTTATATATGCCCCAAATTTTCAAAGGTGACTAGGTTTTGGGTGCTCCTCTTGATCGTCAGAGCCCAGGCGCTGAACACTTTCTGAAAGTCAAGCTCCTTTAAAGGCGTCTCCGAGCGATAACCCTTTCCTCTTCAGGCAAGTACGTGCCAGTCCAAGAAGAAAGAACTGGATAGCTCAGAGTGGGACTAGGACAGATTTTCACCCCCAGGTCACTGGCTTCCAGCCAGACCAAGACATAGTCTTTACAAGCAGAGGTCCGTTTAGTGGCCTCTGGTAAGTGGCCACTAAAGACTTTGGTAGGTCTTAGTTCATCATCTTAGTGCAGTAGGTGAAATTCATTGTATGCAAGGGGCCAGCTCGAAGCCTATGTACCACTTAAGTGCTCACATGGGACTTCCCAAGGACCCTAAACCACTAGAGGGCGTAAGGGAGGCACCCGCTTTCTACTGCCCCTTTGCATATGGGTGACAAATTTCACTCTACGTCCAACACTGCTGATACCACTTCCACAACTGCTCCCATTTGCCGGTGGCCTCAGCAGAAGCCTGGAACCAAATAGACCAATGGGGACTGAACTGCTCTGATCAAGAGAGACCAAATACATCCCACGTCCATCCAGGACGTGATACGCCTGCAGGGAAGCAGCCTGGATACAGGTCTCCATGTAAAGCAGGACAGTTCTGAACCGATTAGTGAAAGCTTTTCCCATGACAATTCTCATTTCTCTCCCCCTCTTTCAACGCTGCTGGGTGGACTTATCGTCTGTTGAGATCGTCTGGAGACCTCAGCGACTGCACCTGGAGGCGAGGACAAAGCCGAGTAGCAGGGAGTCCACACAGCCAGCGTGTTGACAGGAGAGGATGTGCATGAATGATTAGCCAAGGGGATAAAGCTGGTTCTACTTGTATAAGGCTCTGAAATCCCAAAGTTAAAAACAAAACAATTCACCTGCAGGAGGCACTTTTTTTTTTTTGGCACAACCTCCCATCTATAAGGGCAGGCACACATGCATATCTCCAGCGGCAGAAGGCACGTTGGCACATATACAACTGCAATCATGGAATGCATCCTGGCATGCACCCACCTGCCGCGGTTCCTTGGTACACACCAGCTTCTACAGGTCTGTATTCACAGCGTGCTCCCCTGTACCCGCACATGGGCCCAAACTCCCCACTCTCCTTCTCTGCCGCTGGGGTAACAAAATGCGTCGAAGCCTATGCACGTTAATGAGGACAACACTCACAGTGCTGCAAACACACCTTATAACCTTCCGCAACTCTCCAACTTTGCAGGACACTCTCCCTCCTCCGCATTAAGTTGTGCATAGCGACACTCAATATCATGGGCATAAAGTCCCAGAGATAAACCAGTCCTTAAACTCCCTGTCCCGCTGCCCGGCCCCGAGTCTGCATCCCATTGGATTAACGGGAGTCCAGCTGATTGCTGCAGTTTCAATAGCTTGTTCAGCCATCGATTGCCGTCATGTCATCAGGAGAAAAGGATTAATAATAGGGTGCTCAGGTTGGCTCAATACTGCTGATAGTGCCTGACAAAATACCGCTAGGAGTGCTCCCACCGGGACACTATCTGTGTAGGAAAGCCGCGAGAAACATCATTCAGGGTTTCTTGGAATAATGATTAACTCCAGATCTTCAGCCTAGAAAATCCAACAAATAGTTTCTATTAATTCCAGATAAATTCTCTTCCCTTCTTCGGTTCATCGCGGTTTCATACACAGACCTTTTCTCCGAAACTCACTAGGGGAGATGCATCTTTTCCTGGAGCCCCCCGGCTCCTTATAAACCACCCAAGGGGAAACACAGTTTTTCATAACCCTCTCACTCCCTTTGGCCCCTCAGATAAGACAAATGCATCCCCTACACAACACATAGGACCAGGAGCAGCAAAAGACTGAGAGGTACCATGGTCCAATGGAAAGGACACTGGCCTGGGAGTCAGGAGACCTGGGATCTAGTCCCAGCTGTGATGCACGACCCGGGGCAGGTCACTTCCCCTCTCTGTGCCTTTATTTCTCGGCCCCTGATGCGCACACCGACGTAGACAGGACGAGATAGTTCCTGCCCCAAGGGGTTTGTACAGGGCCTAGCACCCAGGGGTCCTGGTTTCAGCTGGCGCCCTCAGGGGACTGCTGTAATAGAAATAATGATAAAGGACAGTCCGTGAGCTGAATTCAGCCAATAGAGCTCTGTGATACGGCCTGTAGCTACTCCACCCTTCAACATGTTAGAGGTCTTGAACTATTAGCGACCAGGAGGACACTTGAGTGTGGGGTGATTCTCTGCCTACTGCCGTGCTTCTGAAGCATCTGGTCCTGGCCACCGTCCGAGACAGAACCCTGGGCTAGAGGGGCCTTGGGTTTGATCCAGTCTGGCAGTTCTCTCCCTCCCCGGGGGGCGGCATAACTCAGACCTGACAAATTGCCAATGTGGCACTCACAGGGGCACCCCTTCCCACGCAGGGTCTTCTGGCCATCGCTTGGTGCTACTCTAACAACGCTCAGCACTTCTGTTTTGTTTTTTCTTTTTACTCCCGCGGGGAAAGGCAGGCTCTGAGAGCTGGGGGCAATCACGAACACAGTGGTTGCCACCAAGAAGCCAACATTTACCTGCTTTCTCGTGGGGCGTTACTGGATTAAGAAGGGACATCCTAGCATTTCCCTATGCTTCGGGAAGGCTCCGAGTGTAGGATTTCCCATGCTCCTGGGGGGCGACTGGGGGCAAATCGTGATGGGTGAATACTAGCAACTCAGCAGCGCCAACAGCTCAGACCTCAGCTGGCACTTAACCAGGCCCTGGTCCCCCACGGCTGCCTCAGCCTGTTGTGCCCATCTTTCCCCTAACATTGCAGGAGGCTCGACAAACAGGGTCCCGAGGAAAAGATTCTCAACAGGGTCAACACCCAAAAATCAGGGGGCGGGGGTGGGGTGTGAAAAATCACACCCATGGCAGAAAAGTTTTAAGCTGATTTATGGTCCCGGCCCTTTAAAATCCTTCTGCTCTTACAGGGTGAATTCCACTGAACCACACTGAGATCCTGGGAAATAAAAAGGGAACCAGGAGGAGTTTTAAAGGCCCAGACTCTGAATACACACACAGTATATTACATATTAATAAACACAGATGTATGCTCCTGGCATTTCCTTGCCATCTCCTGACTCCAGAGTCTCATTTTCTGCAAACGAGCTGCTTGGAGATGTTAATGACACCATGAAAAGGGCAGGCTGGACACCTAACCTCAGCTAATTCAGCAAACAATCACTGGGAGTGGGGGACGGGGGCGGGAGCGTCACTGGTGATTCAGAAGCTGCCAAATGTGGGGCTCACCCCGAAATTTCTGCACAAGGAATGGGGCTTTGACTCAAGCCTGACCTGGGGCAACGGCAGCCTCTCGAGCACAAAGAGGAATACTGCGCACCCCTGGACTCCGGACAAATTGCATTTACATGCAACCTTTCCCCCCTCCTCTCCTGCCATGGAGAGAAAAGATCACAACCTGACATCCCATCCTTCAGCATCTCCGAGCCGGTGACCTCCCCCTGAATAAAAAGGGGAAGGGACCGGGGGCAGTAAATCCCATCCTGGTGCACATCAGCCCGGCAGTAAATCGGAATCCTCTCCGTGCCCTCTTTATTATCACATTCACAGCATGAAGTTATGAGCTTCTACACAGCTCCTGCTATAAAAAAGTGATGGATGGCAGGGAAACCTCAGGGAGGTAATCTATTCTCCCATTAAATTTTACTTTAATTGGTCTTTGAGTCAATCAGAAACTCACTAGACAGTGAATTAAGAAAAGAGAAAGAAAAAGAATGAAACAGGGTGGGGGGGGAGGTGTTTTTTTGCAGTTACTGTATTATAATGCTGGATGACTCTTCTATTGAGGGAAGACAGGCGGTCAGTCCATACAGAGAGATCTCAGCTCTTTTTTTGTGGTATCAGCAGAGAGAATCAATGAAGGCCCCACCCCTCCTCCCAGAAAACAGAAACACGAGCATCAGTGAGCTCTGGTCATCGGCAACAATAAAACAACAGAAAACCAGCAGCATGGAACCTATCGGTGACAATCATGCAAAGGGCAGAGGGGAAAAAAGCCCAGCATCACTAAATAACAGTTATGGATAACACGAACATGGAGCTGCATTAGTCAACGCTGGCCACCAGTAATATTAAATGAGAGTAGAAATTAATGCATTAAATGACAGCTCTGATCTCAGGGTAACACAGGAGCAACTCTCCCCTGACTGACCAAGTCTGTGTTTAACACTAAGCACAGCACAAACCCAGACTACAGCCTCGCTGGAGGAAATCAGAAGAATTTTTAGTGCTCGCAACATCTGTGCAGTGTTTAAAGCTTTCGTGGGTTCTGAGAAAGGTATTCAGGGTCCAGTAACAGCCTCCTAGGACTTCCTGCCTCATTAGAGGGATAAGGAGTGCGTCACTGTAAAAGTTAAGCACCGTAAGGAAAATAAAAACCACAGCAGAAAGATAAACCAGAGGGGGGAAAAATGGAGGGTAAACAAGGGCAGCCATTGTTTTGGAGACAGCGTTCCAGACCTGCCATCTGAGGCTTATGCCCTGAAATATACGATCAGAAGGTTTTATGAGAGAGAGAGCCCCAGGGACAGACATGGTCTCTGTAAACAACGGACTTGGGGGAAAGCAGAGGTTTGCGGAACGTCCTCGGCCTTCACTGAACGATAGAAATAAAATTAAAAATTAAAAAAGAAATAGAGAGCAGTAAATGCTGGGGATAAACACCCTGGTTCTGTCTGCTGGACCTCCACCTGCAACGCCCACACTTGGGGGGCAGACCGCGACTGACTGCCAGCATTGGAAATACACTCAGCTTGGGCTTAGACAAGGAATTTAAATCTTAGCGGGTTCAGGGACCTCTGCTTGTAGGAGAGATGCCCAACGCCTGCAGGGCTCTAAGCGCATAAGATACACCACCCACCTCTCCTGGCGTTTGAGAGCAGCTCTTTGGGGAGCAGGAGCTGGGATTGCCCTGTCTGCAGCGGGCATAACATGCTTCTTGCACTACTCCAATGCCCACTCGTGAGTCCACTGAAATGACTGCGGGTGTAGTACAAATGACCCAAACCTCGGGGTACAGACAAGCCTGGTATGGGAGGGTTGCAATCTGTAAGTAGGGCCCTACCAAATTCACGGTCCATTTCACGGTCACAGGATTCTCAAAGTTGTAAATTTCGTGATTTCAGATATTTAAACCTGAACTTTCACCGTGGTGTAACGGCAGGAATCCTGACCCAAAAGAGGGTGGGGGCTGGGGTATCACAAGGTTATTATGTGTGAGGGGGCGGGGTCGTGGTATTGTCACCATTACTTCAGAGCTGAGCTCTTGCCCAGCAGCTGCCACTCTCTGGCTGCCCAGCTCTGAAGGCAGAGCAGAAGCATCTCTTACTTTAACTGGCCCCTTAAGGGTTACAGTGACATGACAAATCCCTCCGGGGGGAAGCAATGCCCAGAATCATCGAATCATCATAGACTATCAGGGTTGGAAGGGACCTCACCCTGAAACCAGTGCTGAACAAGCATCTACCAGTAATTCCAGAGCACCCATCCCTGTGGCAGTGCTGCAAAACCTCATGATTTTCCCCACACGTCTTGAAATAGTCGTTGCTTTTCTTAAAGCCCCAGCTCCTGGAGTCCCAGGAGTATGTGGCAATCTCAGCTTTCATTTAAAAAAAAAAAGTTTCCAGCATTTGTGCCTGAGGAGAAAAAACTCAACAGCAAAAGGCACAAAACCCAGAAGGGCAAACAAAAAGAACCTCGTCTTTATTGTTTTTAAGCCCATCTCATGATTTTGGGGGAGGGCCGACTCATACTTTTGCAACACTGCCGTGGCATCACCCGAGACCCTTACCACAATGAAGTAGCATCCGTGGCACTGGTAGCCCTGGCTTTATTGAGGTCTTTCAACCCACAGGGGACTCCTTCCCAACAGGGCAGCATGAAGGGGTTACTTAACCACCGATTCTCTGCCAGCCGCATCCCTGACAACGCATGAGCTCCAGTCCGACAGACCAGGCTGCAACGCCATGCTTTCTAAACAGGAAGCAGAATCCGGGCCTGACCCCTGGATGAACCCTGATGCATCTTTAGGCAATGGGAGCAATGAGTCCCCTGACAACGTGCCCTTCTGTGTGTGTGGATGGGTGGGGGGGAGGAGGGGGTGACAGTCCTGGGTAATTATGAAAATTAGTTCTTTTAAGCAGCAGACTTCAGGCTCATTTCGGACTGACAGCTCGTGAAGAGATCATCGGACGCCCTTAATGGGCGAACACAGGTTCAGGGACTGTGCGGAGTTAAATCATGCACACTGGTGACACAGCTGACACAGAGAGAGGGGCAAGCAGACCCCAGATGTGCTAGAAGGGAGAGCAGGAACCCTTCTGTACTGAGCATCCTGCTCAGCTCTGGGGAAAAACGTGTTGGGATGCCCACTGCACCAGCCTGCACACCGGACCCGACTCTGCCCTTGCTTAGAACACGGAGCATTTATCTAGGATGGCATTTAACAGGCCAGATTCTAATCCCACGCGTGCCAGTGTAAATCCAGATTAAGTCTGCCGATGGGCAACGGAGATCAGAACTTGGCCCCACGTGTTCCATTAGAACTCGCGGTAACCTGATGAAGACCGTCTCATCCCCCTTACAGTCAGATTGCAAAGCCAAGGTTTCAACGCAGGAGTTCTTGGGTCCCAAGCTCCGGGCTGCTCATTATGCCACTGGGGATGTGCAATGGACACACACCAGGACACAATTTGGTCTCAGATCGTCCAATCGCTGAAGATTCGGTAAGGAACAAGACTGGCCTGGTCGTACATCACGGGAGGTTGACCTGCTCTCCTGTCAATGGAATGACCCTTAATGCTGTGACGAGAAAAGTCCTATTTCCTCCCCTATGGCGGGACCTATCCAGTTTGCTCTTTGTTATTGATCCTTCTGCTCCTTCCAGAGCCTGCCTATATCCCAGGAGCACCCGGAATAAGCAGCATCCCCAACCGCCACATGGGAGGGTTGTGTCCTTTGGACTTCTCTGGCACCCTGCTCCACCACTATCGGGGTTAACGTCCTTCAGTTCAAGTATTGCCCAAGGGATCGTTAAGAACTGCGGTCCAGATTCTAATCTTCTCAGTTCCATCCGTGCAAATGTGGAGTAACTCCCCGACGTCAATAGGTGTCACTCTAGATTTACACCACTTGGCCCCCGGGCCTGCAACTCCAGGTGTACTGGCCTCTGGATTCTTCTCCTCTATGATTTCAGTCCCCGCCACGTCTAAAACTTAGCAGGCAGAGAACCTAGGAATAAAACAGCGGACGGCAGCTAACCTGCGGGGCGTTTGGCTTCCCGCTGCAAAAGAGGCCCATCTCCCTCAGTCCTCCAGGCTCCTTTAACTGAATTAGCTGTATTAAGTGCCTCAAAGCGGCCCAGGCAATGAGCATCGTCGATCAGTGCCGGAGAAGGAATGTTCTGAGGGGTGTAATTCTGCCGGAGGAGAATGGACTTCCTGAGCACACAGGCCTAAACTGCAGAGTAACAGGCCCCTAAATCTCTGCCTGCAGATTTACAGCCTCCATTCTCTTTCTTTACTGCAAATACAATCCGGCAGTAATGGTCTAACACAGGAACACCATCACCAACCGGCTGATGGCTCACATAAAAGCAATGTCAACCAAAAACTATGAGTTTATAAAAGGGAACAAACCCTCAACAGTGACAAGAACATGAAACCCATTAACAATTTAAACACTCTCCATTTTTTATTCCCCACCTTGAAGCTATTACGGCTGATAGAAGGCTTCACAGCTGAGTTAACCACTTCAAGGGAGGGCTACACACACACACACGGTTTGCTGAGACCACAAGGTGGGAGGTTATGTGGTTGAAAACCATTCAGGGCTCTCTTCCTGCCAGCTGCTCAGTGAACTGAGGGTGCTCAGCATCTGGCAGAACTGGGCCCTGGGTGATGCAGCCCCAAACCTCTTTGAAGAGCTGCCGAGTAACCCTGCAATATAAAAGATTATCACCATGGTTACTAGGGAGGGGAAAAAAAAGTCACAGGTGTGTTGTAATTGTTTCTCCCTGGGATTGTCATGCTGCTCTGCATCTCTTTGGCACCTAATAATATTACTGAGTAAATGTTTGTGGAAGCTGCAGTCAAGTCCATTGCAAGGACTAAGCAAAGAGACAGCCCTTTGGGGTGCAGGCGGGTGATCTGCTTGGAGGAAGCCACAGAACATTTTTCTAAAGGTTTCTGCAGAAGACAGAAGCGAACGGCCAATAGTTTGGGGTGATGTTTAACAGGCTTCAATTCAGTTTCCCAGGGTCGGTGACAACTGCCCTTCTAAAGGAAGGGATTGGTGCAAATTAAGTTTTCTGCCCTGTTGTGCTTCGGGATCTGCATCTCATCACTCTGAAGTCATTATGCAAGGAAAACTCAACTCACTAGACTATTGGCCAGCGTTCTGGTGGTTGGAGCAGAGCACGGGAAGTCAGAACTCCGGGTTCTAAACCCAGCTCGGAAACTGACCTTGGAAAAAATCCTTTTTACCTCTCTCTGCCCCCTCAGCTTCCCCAACCACAAAACAGTGCACTGCTTTGATATCCTTGAATGAAAGACACAAATACTCTTGTGTTATCATAATCTTGTCTGTTAGTAGAGAATCTAACACTGTAGGCTGAGCCTCATTCAGCCAAATTTACGGCGTCTATTATGGGGAAGTCCCCAGAGAGAAAGAAAGGCGTGGACTCTTTCACATGTAGAAAGGAAGCAGTTCCATCCAAGGTGCAATTCCCCTTATCTGGAAAATCAAATACCATCGGTAAATAAAAAAAACCAAAATATGTTTAGAAGCAAAGAGAGAGAAGCTCTCCTGGTCCTTGATGCAGCATGGAAATAAACTCTCGAAATAGGATGATCAAGAGCACCTAGGTGATTTAGGAAAGAAATTTCCATCCTCTCCCATTAAGCCTTGACTGTATATATGGTAAAACTAGAAAGAAATTGTGGTAAAATGTTTCTGATATGATCACAAATAGAATACATAAAAACACCTTCAACATCCCAGGTTATTCAGGATATCCTTCGGACTCAATTTGTGTTAATCGGCCTAACGTGTAAATGTCACAGGTCCGAATGGGAGAGCACCCATCAGTCTGGAGAAAAAGACAAGAAACTACAGGCCAGTTTACTTAGAGATGGAGCCACCTCACTCTCTCTGGGCTGTACAGGGAAATGCCCATGTTGCTTGTGGATTCCAACACAAATAGCCTCCGAACCTGTTCTGGAATCTAAGAAACTAGCAGAAAAATCACCCAGTTTTTCCGGGCGGGCGCTGTAATCTCAAAAGCAGCCTGTTCTACATCCCGGGCTGTAAATGTAAATAGTGCCCACATCCAGTCCAGCTATCCCAATAACACAACCCCACCCTTCCTTCCTTCCTGTCCTCGTCCCTGGACAAAGGGGGCAAACTGCTGAGTCCCGTGAGAACATCTTGAAATAAGCTATCGGTCCCCAAAGGGAAGGAAGTCACAGTGGAGGCTGATGCCATAAAGCTGGTTCCATCCTATTGAAACGCCAGCAGATGGGGCCATAAACATTTCCTCCTCTCTTTGCTAACAGCCACAGCAGCTTCAGATTCATCTTTATCTTTATCTTTCTGTCAGGTCGTAAATACCTCTCGCTTGGTCTTTCACAACTGGGCCAGGCCAGTTTACTTCCTGTTGAGGTTCGTTTTAAACAACCGAGATGAAAAGGGGGTGCAATCAGAGTGGGATCTTAAAAACAAAAAGGGGAGGAAGGAAGCGCCCCCCGCACTCAATATATGAAGCGTCCCCAAGTGCGTTCTCGCTGAGTTTCATATTTAAAAGGCAATGTTTGATGTTCCCATGGCAGTGGAGCCAGGGCCTAGAAAGCCAGCCCGCTACAATGGTGGCTTCTGATTAAAAGGATCATCTTCCAACCCAAGGGTCACATCCACCCCCAGTTAACTTCACTGAGGTCACAGGAGTTGCGGCAGGGATGACTCTGAGCTCAGATACGGGTTTGACATTTACATGGATAGCGTGAACATCTGCAGCTGCAACAGACAGGATAAAAGAGTAAAAAGGATTGTAAAACTTGACGCTTCAAGTCATAAGCCAATCCGTGAGGAGGGTGAGAAAGAAATCTGTACTATGGGGAAGTTATTCCATCATTGCCTTTTATGGGGTTCCTTGCACCTTTCTCGAAAGCAGCTGGTATGGATCACTGGTAGAGACAAGTCACTGAACTAAGCTGATGGGCCATCAGAGAGCGTGGCAATTCCCATGTTCCTATTATTATTTGCATTGGCAAAGCACCCAAATACCTCAGTCAGGCTCAGGGTCTGTGTGTTGCTTGGTGCCATACAAACACAAGACGACAGTGTCTGTCATGAAGATTTTATATTCTAATTTCCTGTGCGGAAACGGACATCTACAGCTTTCAGAATAAACACCCCATTGAGCAGAGTGGGGGAAATTCACAACTCCCTTCAACCTGATCCTTCTGTCTGAAGACTCAGGCAGGCAGCTCTGCATCCAGGCCACGCTCAGAAGGTTTCCTCTTCCATCACAAGGACTAGAGTTATTTTTTGGTATCGAAAGCTTAAAATTGCTGCAGAAACTGCAGGAGCCTACATCTAAGTGCATGTTTGGTTCTGCACACTGCCACGTTCTGGAGCTGGATAACTGTCCGTCCTGCTAAGTGCTTGGCCTCAACAATATCTTCTAGCAATGAGTTCCGCAAGTGAATTATGTACTATGTAAACAAAACAAAAGCATCAACTGTTAATTTCACTGCCGATCATTTTGGCAAACATATCTGGCTATTTTGAGTGGAACTGGGATACAATACTACCAACTCCCTCCTCTCCAGATCCCCATATTAGACATGGAGGAAACTGAGTCACAGACATAGGGAGACTTGTGCACCAAGTCAGGAACAGAAGCCAGGAATCCCTATCCTAGCCGTCAGACAATGCTTCCTCTCTGCGGCCACTGACAAACTAACAGGAAGCAAAGCCTAAGCATAAACGCGGGTAACATTCATTCTCCACCGTCCAACAAACAGGGCAATCCCGACAGAAGACAGCACGCTTTTGACCCTTGCAATATTGGTGGCGAGGAGGTAACCCTTGTACAACAAAGCTGCAATCAGCTGTAAGACACTGTGCTTCAAAGAACAAATTCTGGCAAAGCAGTTAAAACTCCCTAACTAATAATAATAGTGACAGGCTGACATTAATTAGAACAAGTGGACTCTTGTTTAAAGAGCAGTTTACTAAAGGCTGCTTCATCCTGCCTGGAGAATGGAAGCCCTGTGCTGGTTTATGACACTGGGCCCTGACCTTTGATTTTACATATATTGTTTTTTGTGTGCATCCTGGCTAGCCGGGTGCAGGGTTCGTGGGGGGGAAGGGTGTTTTATAACAAGTGATCCACTGAAGCCCTAATACTGGATGTTCCAACTCAGCATTAATGGACGTCATTTTCAGCTCTCTGCAGCTCTTTATCGGAACATCCTGAATTGCGACATGCATTGCAATGGGGACATGCGACATGCATCGCAGTGGGGACATGTGACATGCATCGCAATACTGGTTGTAGTGAAGCTGCCCTCACAGGGCCAAAAGTCACTGACTAGGGATATGGCTACCCTGGAGCTGGAGGTGTCATTTCCATGTCCGGTAGCCATACCTGTGGTAGCTCTCATCCAGTTAGTGCGCCAAAAATTAGCTGCAGCAGCATGGGGGGAGGGGGGGAGAGGGAGGGGAGAATGATTTAGCCATTTCGAGTACAATGCCATCCAAGACCCCAGGCAGCTACCCCCTCCTGCCAATCACACTCCGATTTTTCACAGGCACGTCCACTGGAAATTACCCCTTCCCGAGGTCCTTCTGGATTTGTCCCACAAGAGGGCTCCAGTTAGATCTTCCTTCATAAGGCATCAACCCTCACAGCATCTGGACATCGCTGCCTATAGCTAGAAGTGCATCAATTCCTTCCGAGATTTTAAGGCCAAGACGAACCATTAGGATCATCTCGTCTGATCTCCTGCAAAAAGAACCTCAGCCGGTAATTTCTGCTTGAAGCCCCCCAGTTTTGTTTGAACTACAGTCAAGAGGATCAGCACTCCCGATTCATCTCCTACAGTGTAAACCAGGTGGGATTTCCAGCTCGAGATATGCCCATGAAAAACGGACAGGTAGCCGGGGTGCTGAGAGTGGCGGGAGGAAGTAGCCACTGGAGTACGTACCTAGGTGACTGGGCTCAGGGCTGCTGAGAGTGGGTTCGGGCCCCAGTGAAATAAAATTTTCAGGCTCCGCAGCAAGGGAGGACCAGCTGAACAGGGCCAACGAAGCCGGGGAAGCTGGGCCCCGGGCCCCCTTCCGGACCACCAGGCCCTGGTAATAAGTACCAGCTCCCTCATCGGCCCTGACTGGGCTGCAAGATGTCCCTGGCCATCCCTACATAACCAGGGACATTTTGAAACCCAGTCTCCAGGGGAATGCTTGCCAAAAGAGACAAACATCAAAATCACACGCTGCTGTGGGCAGGTAACACATGGGTTGTAACCCACTAACCCTCCTTTGTCCGACCTCTGCAGAGGTGTTACACTTACCAATCTCTTCCACCTTGGATTGACCTGTGACACTCCGAGTCCTTTTCCCAGACCAAAAGAAGAGCTCTGTGTAGCTCGAGAGCTTGTCTCTTTCACCAACGGGGGGGGATTAGGCAGCGGACGAACAGGGCCTGTGCTCAGGGGCCCCGGCCAATTTGGGGCCCCCAGGAAAAATGGGCACCCCCTGCACCCCAACCAACTCTGCCCGCCAGGCGCTCCAGCCGGGCAGCGGGGTCATGGTGTGAGGACTGGCCCAGCACTCCAGCCGGGTAGCGGGGTCATGGTGTGAGGACTGGCCCAGCACTCCAGCCGGGCAGCGGGGTCATGGCGTGAGGACTGGCCCAGCACTCCAGCCGGGCAGCGGGGTCATGGTGTGAGGACTGGCCCAGCACTCCAGCCGGGTAGCGGGGTCAGGGAGCGGGGACTGGCCCAGCACTCCAGCCGGGCAGCGGGGTCATGGCGTGACGACTGGCCCAGCACTCCAGCCGGGCAGCGGGGTCATGGCGTGACGACTGGCCCAGCACTCCAGCCGGGCAGCGGGGTCATGGCGTGACAACTGGCCCAGCACTCCAGCCGGGCAGCGGGGTCATGGCGTGACGACTGGCCCAGCACTCCAGCTGGGCAGCGGGGTCATGGCGTGAGGACTGGCCCAGCACTCCAGCCGGGCAGCGGGGTCATGGCGTGAGGACTGGCCCAGCACTCCAGCCGGGCAGCGGGGTCATGGCGTGAGGACTGGCCCAGCACTCCAGCCGGGCAGCGGGGTCATGGCGTGAGGACTGGCCCAGCACTCCAGCCGGGCAGCGGGGTCATGGCGTGAGGACTGGCCCAGCGCTCCAGCCGGGTAGCGGGGTCGGGGAGCGGGGACTGGCACTCCAGTTGGCCCAGCGCTCCAGTTGGGGAGCAGGGTCAGGGCACGGGGACTGGCCCCGCTCCGCCCAGCCAGCGCTCTAGTCGGGACGGGATCGGGGCACAGCGACTGGAGCGGAGCAGGGCAAGCCCCTGTACCTTGACCCCATTTCCATAGCAGGAGCGCTGGGGCAGGAGAGTCTGCAAGTGGAAAGGGTGGGGAGGGGCCCCCAGTTGCTCTGGCCCAAGGGCCTCACAAAACCCGTCACCAACAGAGGTTGGTCCAATAACAGATATTACCTCACCCACCTTGTCTCTCTAATATCCTGGGACTCACACGGCTACAGGTCCTCTGCTATATGCATCAAGATAAAAAAACACCTATGGCTGGTCTCCACTAGGTTTTTACATGAGAGAACAGACTCAAATTAGCTATCTTAATGCACACTCCCCGCCTCCCACCAGTAAACACTAAGCCAGACTCAGACACTTTCGATTGCAAACAGCAGCATTTCAAGCACCAAGGGCCCAATTCTGCTCACAAGTAATCCTGGTGTCCATCAAGATAACTTCACTGAAGTCAACAGAGTCACGTGCATTTAAAACTGGTGCAAATGAAATCAGTGGTGTGAACAATAATAATTATTCAGGTAGCACCTAATAGCTCCAACCCGCATCTCTTCCTCCTCAACAGGCTGGAGGTTGTTCAGAGGTAAGCCAGCCTTGCTAGAGGATGCACAGTTCAAAGAGACGCACCAAGGACAGGAGAGAGGGAATATTCACAGGCATCATATAATTGTGCACATCGATCTGAGACAAAGCTGCTCAACGGAGTATTTGCATTTACAATTTCTTCTTCACTTCCTGAGTCTCTTGCTGCGCTACAAGGTTTGAGTTCCTGCCCCCACAGTATTTAATAAAGAGGGCTTTAAAAAAAAAAAAAGGAAAGAAAGTAAATAGGATATTGAGGAATTTATTTTTATCTTTTTAATTGCAGGAGATTATTCTGCATTTGTACTTTCCAGGATTAACAGCTCGAACCAACGCTCTCCGTTGTCTAAATCTTCTCATTCTACTAAACATCCGCTACCCTGAAAGAACTCCACAGAATCCCATAAAACATTATTTATCTGTGTGCGTTAGCTGCACGATACTGTAATTTCCAGAATAAATGCTGGGTGTAAATTGTTGTTTATGTTGGAGGTTGACTGTCTTTACGAGAAACAAAGTGAAAACTGAATCTTCATGGCTTTATTTCTTCCGCTGTACCCTCTCCTGCAGCAGGAGAAACGCCTGGTGGAGAGCCTGAACGGAAGGTTGTAAAGACTCTCGGGTTCAAACAAAGTGTAGAGAAATCCATTTAAAGCCAGATCCTCAGCTGGTACAAAGCAGTGTAGCCCCAGTGACCTAAATGCATCTGGCTTGCCAGTCTCCTAGAAATCACAGTGAATTAAAGCACCAACCTGGCCATTCACATGGTTACAGTTAAAGGTTTAGCTGCATTTTTATTACAAACCTTGGCTGGTTAAAAAACAACAACGCTCTACTCCATCCAATTGTCCGAACCCTGAGTCCTAGCAGGGGAGGGGACCCCTCTATTCATCCAAAGGAGTAGGCACTGCAGCCCATCTCTCCAGAAAACAGGTAAGGAACGACTGGAGGATCCTTGAGTCCTGTCCCCAAACAGCCACAGCACATGGCTAAGCTAGGAGCCCTACTGTTACATGGCACTTATCCTGCCAAGGCTCTGAGTTGCTTCTCTGGTCCTCACGTAGCAGGCCTGTCGAGTCAGAGACAGAGGAGCAGCCAGAGTTTGGCCCTGGAAGAGGACGAGGTCTCAAACTTCTGAGCAGACTTTTTTTGGGGCACAACATGGGGGGAAAAACTGTTTTGGCTGCAACAAAGAAAACCCCATGGGGCCCAATCCTCCCAGCAGCTCATATCCCTGAGAATCGAGGATTCATAGATTCCAAGGCCAGGAGGCACCATTGTGACCCTCTAGTTTGACCTCCTGTATAACAGAGGCCAGAGAACTCCCCCAAAACAATTCCTAGAGCAGAGCTTTTAGAAAAACATCCAGTCCTGATTTTAAAATTGCCAACGAGAAGGAATCCACTATGACACTTGGTGAATTTTTCCAACAGTTAATTATTCTCACTCTTAAAAATTTACACCTTATTTCTAATCTGAATTGGTCTAGCTTGAACTTCTGGCCATTGGACCGTGTTGGACCTTTCTCCGCTCAATTGAAGAGCCAATTATTAAATATTTGTGGCCCATGTAGATACTTTTAGACTGTAAGCAAGTCACCCCCGGACCTCTCTTTGTTAAGCTAAACAGATGGAGCTCCATGAGTCTTTCACGCACGACAAGGCAGGTTTTCGAATCTTCTGATCATGCGCATGGTTCTTCTCTGAACTCTCTCCAATTTATCAACCTCCTCCCTGAAGAGCGGGTGCTAGAATTGGACACAGCGGGAGGAGGCTCAGTGCAAGAGGACAGCAGGATGGTTTTCCAGGCCAGGATTGAGGTGCACTGGCAAGACTGCAGGAAGGAATTTTACACAGCATATGCCCTCACTATTCCACTGTACACCTGTTTCTAAAGGACCAGTCATGGCAGCATGTAAGTGCCAAATAAAAGCTTTAAGATGTTTCAGCATCACAGCTCCTGTCCTCTCTCAGGGAAGCTTTATTTCATGGCCCTGCTTCAGGGGGAGACAACTCTGGGAAGGAGAAAGATGGTCAGCCAATATGTTGCAGCCTCCGTCGGGAAGCAGTGTGCCCTAGTGGATAGTGGCTGGAGCTCAAGAGACCTGGATTCATAGAATCATAGAATATCAGGGTTGGAAGGGGACCTCAGGAGGTTCTAGTCCAACTCCCTGCTCAAAGCAGGACCTAATCCCCAACTAAATCATCCCAGCCAGGGCTTTGTCAAGCCATGCCTTAAAAACCTCTAAGGAAGGAGATTCCACCACCTCCTTAGGTAACCCTAGGATTCTTGTCCCTGATCTGCTGGGCAAGTCATCTCCCCCCTCTGTGCTTCTGTTTCCCCTCTTGGACTTGGAAACTTAGATCATTAGCTCTTTGGGGGAGGGATTCTCTCTTATTATGTGTTGGCACAGCACATTCTACAAGGGGCCTTCAGGGTTGGTTGCGGCATCTACTGTAATACAAACAATAGGCCAGCAAAGGCCCGTGTAACAAGATGCATCATGCATTGCCCCCGGCAGCGATGACATGAGATAGGAATTCATCCTACGCGCGCTCCACCGCCTGGCGCACCTCACATATCGCTTCCAGCTCCCAAGAGCTTTGTCCTTGGTGCCATCAGCTTCAAGAGGCCCATGTGGACGATAGCAATCCTGGCGTGGTGGCGCAGAGAGGGCGAGGTGGCCTGTCCCACCAGCTCACGTGCTTCGCTCCCAAATGGCTTAACATTCCTCAGTGCGAGTTGGTAGAGTGCCCGATAAGGTTGCACCCTCCAAGGAGACCTGGATTGAGGTGGACCTCCAAATGCAGAAGACAACCAGCACAGGTGCAACTGCCTCTCTACACCTGAGCCGAACCCTCCTGCGTCCCTCCAATGAGGGGATCCAAATTCAGTGCCACCTTCCTCCTCAACTTTGAACCAGAGCATACAGGGCAGAATGCCATTCCCACCGCCCCTCTCCCTCCCGTAGGGGGGGGTGGAGAAGCTGTCATCACCACCAACAGCACGAGTGAGGAAGCGGAGGATTAAAGTTCAGGGAAACTTTTGATGAAGTGCCAGAGCAAAGCCCATCATCGGGAGGCAGGAAAGGTCAGAGAGTGGAAAAAATAATAAGAAAATATAACTGCTTTCTTATGAGGAAAATATTATGAGTTCTTCCCCTTTTTCAGCTTTTATGGAAGGAGATTCTGCCAGTTCCCTCAGAAAAAAAGAAGAAAAAGTAGGTTTAAAATGAGATTATGCACCTTCAGGGTGCCATTAGGAAGTTTTACTGTACTGAGATGACATGAAAGCTCTGGAATTAATATCCCTGAGATGCTTCAAACCTGCAATAGCAATTATTGTACTACGTGTCCCTGGATAAATAATAGGGCCATTCAACTAATTAGCTTCAATGATTTCAGCTCCCTGTAAATTCTCTCTCACTCGGCTATAAAAACAACACTAGGCAAACTTTTGGTAACAGAAACTTCATTCGGGGGGTGGGGGTGGAAATAGGGTTTCCCCCCAGCTCCTAATTCACAACAGCTGTCGTGGTAACGGTGCGATTCCAAGGTTTGGAAATATGAATAGGCTATAATAGAATATATAAAAGGAGGGCTATTATTAATTGCCATTTACTGGTTGTAATAAACCTATCACACCAATTTCTGCCCTCACACATGTGCAAGCCCATTAATTTCAGTGGGGCTGCACGTGTTAATTGAGAGCAGAATTTAGTCCTCTGGTTGTAATTAATTAATCAGATTTTCTGTATGGTTTGCATACCTTTTTTTTTTAAAATGTCTTCACATTTCTCTAGGTCTGAATTATTCAGCAAGAGCCTGATTCTTCTCTGACCTGCACCTTGTGTAAATCATTCATACCCATGCAACGTGTGTGAAAAATGCCCCCCCCCACAGTTTTGGGCCACATTCTGATTTTTAGCCACAGTACTATTAATCTGTAGTAACTCCAGTGAAGTAAAACTCTGGATTTACATTGGTGGAAGCAATCTGGATCTCAGTCCCTGGCTAGCCAGCCACCCATATATGTTTCAGGATATTTGGGAGGGAGGGGAAAAAAAAAAAAAGACGTGCTGTCAAGGTTTTAGTTTGGCCCCTTTGAAAATCCCAGCCTAAGAGAAGTGCCCAATTCCCTTAGGCACCTTTGAAAATCCCAGCCAGAATTATTAGCCTTCATCATTGATAAGTGTCACAGACACCCGCAGCTTTCTTCACTGAATTAAATTGCAGGATAAATGGAACCGCTTTAACAAACAATCCTGCTCCTTTTAAAGCAACCAAGAGCCAGGATTTCATTATTTACCATCATCCTGCTGCAGTTTCAAACTACCACCAGACAAATGCTATAAGATCCTGGCTTGTAGCATCCGAACTCAGAACCACCCTAAACTAGATTCACGCTTTGAATAAAGATTCCAGAACCCCTAGGTTATTTTTTTTTTAAATGTAACAGGCCTGGCTTGGTAACCATGTGAGAATGTATTTCCTTGCTGACATGTGACAGACACCTTGCCCCCCCCAAAATTAAGTCAGAGCCAGAAGCCTGACCCTGCAGATGAACTAGCTTCCTCACTTAAAATGACAGAAAGGCGCAAGGTCAACTTCTGGGTACAGGGCAGTTGTGGTTTGGAGGTTAGGGCAGAGGAGAGCTGGGTTCTGAAGCATTAGGAAGTTTTAAGTGACAGACCGCAATGGTCCCGTTGAAGTCAACGCTTAAAAGTTATGCGTGTAGTTGCGTTGGGGCCTCCGTTATTCTGTCTCTAAAAATGAGGACTATGATACTCTTTAAACAGGGTGACCAGATGTCCCAATTTTATAGGGACAGTCCCGATATTTGGGGCTTTTTCTTACAAAGGCTCCTATTATCCCCCACCCCCTGTCCCCATTTTTCACACTTGCTGTCCGGACACCCTACCTTTAAAGCTTTTTGAAATTGGTGGATGAAACCTCACTGTAAACGCCGAATACTCCCATGAGTCATCGTACAAACTTCCCCACAGTTTAGAGGCCTTCACACCTAGGTGTTGTTCTGGATTCAGCTCTACTTAAAATGTTATTTAAAGGCAGACTGGGACGGGAGTTCATTCTGTATTGCAAAGAAGCTGAATATAAAATGGCATGAAAACCCTTCTGTGTTTCTGCTTTTAATTAGGCTTAACTTTCAATTATCGTAACTAAGAGACGGGGAGAATTTCCGCTCAACAGGGAGGAGTTGAGGGAAAAAAAAAAATCTAAAGCCAGAATTTTCCAAAGTGCTCGGTGCTCACAATCCAGGCGGAGGAGCTGCCTCCTTAAAACTCAGGCCCTAAGCTCTTTTGAAATTTTGCCCCCCCCCGGATTCAAACCTGCAAGGTGACAAGCACCTTCCAAGAGGGCATTGAGTCACCACAAAACCCACTGAAGTCAGGAAGTGTAGAAATACATTCTCACGTGCGCCGGTTCCTCCCACACCCCATTACTTCATGTTTTCCCCATCTTCCGTCTCATGAAAATAAGAGTATCCCATAGCCACGAGTATGCATCCATATTTATAAATACAAATGTATAGATAAATAAAGTGAACAGATATGGGCTTTGGTGAATGGAGGAATGCACATAAACACAAAGTGATTCCTCTAAAAGGAAATTTATCTCAGCCATTCTCCCATGCTAGAGCAGCAACACATTCCATCTACAGCATTCTAGGTTATGGCCCTCGGTGGTAATATTAATAAAAGTAATAATAATAGTGTGATCAAACAGCATGATCCTTAAAGAACGCGCCCCGGTGTTATTCTAACTTTCCCCAATCTCTTTCGTCTGCTCTCCATTTCTGCCTAGTTAGGAGAGGTGCCGTTATTTCAGCCCCCACATTTCCACCTTCTGAGAGATCAGCGCTCTCAGCTGATGAGAAATCCAGTCAGCTCACCGGAGGAGGATGGAAAGTCATAACATTTGTTTTGGAAATTTATTTTAGCCAATATTTCTCAATAAAATAAATTGTATAAATGAAATCAGACTGACACGGCAATATTTCCTAACTAGCCGGTGTCTCCATGCAGCACTCAGCGCTGTCAGAGATTTTTCCCTGAGGTTTTCCCCGTTTATTTTATTTTATTTGAAAGCAGGAGAAAGAGCTAAGGGAGAAAGGTATCTGTGTGGCATATTTTTCAAATCAATACAAATATGGTTACATAACAACCAGACTTTGCATGTTTCATGAGGACACATGCCTGACTGTTTGACGATTGCTTCATTCCCTGGGATCGTTTCCAATAACAGGACAATAAAGATTAAAAAAAAAAATTACAGCCCAAGTTTGCAAATAACGAGTTAGCCCTTGCACCTATTAAGGACGGTGGAGTTTGAAGGTACTCCGCACTGCTCAGGATTGGGCTTTCTCTTTTCCAATAGCATGTTAGTGTTGCACTGAAATTGTATTCTGACACTTATGATAGGTGCTGAAGTGATGGTTCTCTGAACAGGTGTCTTTGGCTTCAATTGGACAGGTTGCACAATTAACATGACAAAATCAGAAGGGTTTGCACAGTCCTATAGTATCCATGCTAATGAATCCATGATTCCCTCGGATTAGAACATAAGAACATAACATAAGAACATAAGAACGGCCGTACCGGGTCAGACCAAAGGTCCATCTAGCCCAGTATCTGTCTACCGACAGTGGCCAATGCCAGGTACCCCAGAGGGAGTGAACCTATGATCAAGTGATCTTCCTCCTGCCATCCATCTCCATCCTCTGACAAACAGAGGCTAGGGACACCATTCTTACCCATCCTGGCTAATAGCCATTTATGGACTTAGCCACCATGAATTTATCCAGTTCCCTTTTAAACATTGTTATAGTCCTAGCCTTCACAACCTCCTCAGGTAAGGAGTTCCACAAGTTGACTGTGCGCTGCGTGAAGAAGAACTTCCTTTTATTTGTTTTAAATCTGCTGCCTATTAATTTCATTTGGTGACCCCTAGTTCTCGTATTATGGGAATAAGTAAATAACTTCTCCTTATCCACTTTCTCAACATCACTCATGATTTTATATACCTTTATCATGTCCCCCCTTAGTCTCCTCTTTTCCAAGCTGAAAAGTCCTACCCTCTTTAATCTTTCCTCGTATGGGACCCTCTCCAAACCCCTAATCATTTTAGTTGCCCTTTCCTGAACCTTTTCTAGTGCTAGAATATCTTTTTTGAGGTGAGGAGACCACATCTGTACACAGTATTCGAGATGTGGGCGTACCATGGATTTATATAAGGGCAATAATACATTCTCCGTCTTGTTCTCTATCCCCTTTTTAATTATTACTAACATCCTGTTTGCTTTTTTGACCGCCTCTGCACACTGCGTGGACATCTTCAGAGAACTATCCACAATGACTCCAAGATCTTTTTCCGGACTCGTTGTAGCTAAATTAGCCCCCATCATATTGTATGTATAAGCCCCCATCACATTGTATGTATGTATTGTATGGATTATGCACCTCCGTCACAGGGCAACAGTTCTGAAGATTAACTCTGGTTCACTGCCTGGCACCGGACTTCCTGACCAGGGACCAAGACCCCAATTCAGCAAAGCACTTGAGCATGTGCTTATCTTTAACCTGAAGGCAAAGGGACTTCAGGCTGTTTTTGCTGAATTGGGATCCAAATTCATCCCAGGTCTAAATCCATGGAAAGTTGCCCCAGGGGTGGACTGACTTACTGTTTCATGTCCACAGAACCTCACAAAAGGTGGGACTGCATTACGGCCTTCCTCATTTTACAGTGGGGAAACTTGCCCCCACGGCACACAGTGAGTCAGTGGCACAGCTGAGAAGAGAACCCAGGGGTGCACATTCCGCTGCAGCAGATGACTTCCCAGGACCAGCACTCCTTGCATCTAGACATGAGAAAAGTGCTCTTGAAGCAGAGCACTCAGATCCCAGCAGGAGGGAACGGCCAGGCATTGCTAAGTAGCAACCCTCCTGACCCGTTAAAAAGCAAACTGAAGAGAGCCCAGAACCACCGCCATCCCGTTCAGCAGAAAGATGGTGCTGGTGGCCGTGATGTGGGGCTTGGACACTGCAGTATAAGCAGGAGAAGAACTGGAGCATTCCCCAGAACGCTGGCAAGGAAGGGGGCAAACTCTCCTCCCCACACCTCAAAAAAAGAGAGATAATCAAGGCTTCTCGATAGGGCACAGACATAAACCATCTCCAGCAATGATCAGGGAAGGGCCCCATGCCCAGAGTACCGATTACTTAGTCTATACTTTGCTGGATCGCACCGTCTGTGACTGATTGTACACACAGAGAGCTCCCGCTCCAGCCTGATGCCGCTGGAGTCTGTGGAGAACAAACCAGAATGGATACTATCACCTTCTGACTTTGTAGGAGGCCACTGGTATAGAGAGAACAGAGGAGGAGGCTGGATGCCTAAGTTCCATCCCCAGCTTCGGGGCAGCTGTGGTCTGTAGATTGTGGAGGAGGGGTGGCAGCCAGGACTCCTGGGTTCTAGTCCCAGCTCTGACAGTGATTTGCTATCTGAGCATGGGTAGGTCAGTCAGCCTCTCAGTTTCCCCACATTATAAACCAGTGATGATAATGCTTCACCACCTTTTAATCTACAGATATAACTATGCTGCATGCATGCATGCTAAGTATTATTATTATTATAGGGGATATATTGCAACACCCTGTTACTTAGAGACATCCCTAGATGGATTATTCTACCCACTAGACACAATGCTTCCGCCTCCTGGTATTCAAACCTCATTTCAGTCTGTCTCTCTCTTGGAGGAGCATGTGTGTGCGGACGGACAGACAGACACACAAAGCATGTAACTCCTGCATTACAAATACAAAACATACGTCAAGAACAGGCGCCTTATTTATTGACTTGGAAATTCCGGACCGAATCCTAACATTCTTACTCAGTTTTCGCTCCAACTCCTGTTGACCAACCTCAGCCTTGCAGAAACAACTCAGACCTGGGCAAACGAGACCCCGGCACCTGTCTGGCAGCTACACGCAGCAGGTTCGCTGCTTGGATCTTTGAAACCATTAGGGTTTCACGTGGATGCAAATAAAATATATGTATGCAAAGGAAACTCCTGTGGAGGGGTGGGGGAAAGGAAGGGCTGCCATTCTCATTCCTCTGTTGCACCTAGAGAGCGAGATTCAGTCCTGCAGCCAGAATCAGAGGGTCTCACACACCGCTCATCCCACCGATCAATTTTTACTGCTGGAGAGAATAATAATGGTAATAACAGTATAAAAAAAATCCCCGCAATGACCCATAACTGTAACATATTGCATCCCTTTAAAAATGACCACGGTGGAGGCAGCTTCTTTGTTTCTCCGGTAGCAGACAAGGAGAAACTCAGGGGCTGCCTCTGTCGCTCTTGAATGCACCCGAGATGCTTAAACGCTCACAAAACAGGGAAGATGATGTGGGACCGTGCCAGGTGGGAGAGAACACAAGTGGGAGGGGAAGGGAGATTCACACAGAGGACCCTCCCCCTCCTCTCAAAGCCAGTACAAAGCGATGATCTTGTAACCCAGGAAAAATTCAGAATCAGCTTTCAGTGTCGGCCCCATCCCCATGTAAGGAACGGAAGCTACTCCCAGTAGTATAGTCCTCTACGGCTGGTGCTTTTGGTTCTGAAGACCGTGCACCCAAACACAGCTGTAAACCAATGGAGCATATTGCACAGCTTAATTCTCCTCTCCTCCCCCAGCTCCCCGCCATATGCTGCATCATGAAAACTTGAAGATCTAGCAGTTTACTGTACCACCACACACCAAAAGCTAGCCCTGAGGTAGCAGACCTTTCCTGTGTTTTAACGTTGCTATATGAAGTTCTCACCTACCATAGGCAAGACACACACAACCCAAGAAACCTGGCCACAGACACACTTGCAAGCAGACGCACACTGAGTTCTCTTTCCACGCTTGAATGTTGCACTCCAAGAGGCCTTCACCATAAAGGGGGTTTTTAGTATCTTTTCGCTTTGGGAGGTCTGCAACGTGAAGAATACTTACAGGGTTTAGATACATCAGCGCTGCAGGGAAGAGAATCCACCCACCAGCACTTTCGCTGGATGGGGCTCTTCTGAAAACCTCACCGCAGTCTGCACCATATAAGCAGCCAGAATGTCTTTAAAATAATGGGCCTGATTCTCATTTACATTAAGGGATCTTTATAGCAGCATGTGAAAGGGACCTTAACCATCACCTGCCCTTAACCTTCAGCAGATCACTGCCCGTCCTGCTGACCAACAGCGTTTCCTTCATAGAATCATAGAAGATTAGGGTAGGAAGAGACCTCAGGAGGTCATCTAGTCCAACCCCCTGCTCAAAGCTTCCCCATCTCATTTGCTGTCCCTTGTCTTACACTTACATTGTAAGGTCGTTGGGGCAGGGACTGTCTTTTTGTTCTGTGGATATAGGAGACTGGGCCTCTGGGTGGCTGAAATCTTACCTGCGTGTGCTGTTGCTACCAACAGAAATCTGGCCGTTCAGAACATTTCCCCAACCATGTTTGGAAGGCCTAAAAGAACACAGCCCACAAACAGTCCCAGCGAAATCCACTGATTCATGTTCCCACTGAAACTCAGAATACACCACTCAAAGGGCCTGATTCTGTCTCCATTTATATCAGTTTCACACTGGTTTTAATTTTGTTCACGGCACTGCTCCTGATTTACACAGATATAATCAGGACCAACATCTGTGTCTAAATGCAACCCAGCTGAACTTCACCAAATTATTTTTATATCTTGATTTCTACAAGTCCAAAACACCTAAAACGAGGCTCTCATTAGTCCAAAGAGGTGCAGCTGCCTTCAAGGATCAAGGAGAGGTTTATAAACATTGGGGCTTTTTAAAAATGAAATGAAGGTGCACAATAGCATAAAGCCATTTTTAAATGTACAAATGCATGGTTTTAGCGTTCCTACATATTACACTTAGAAATGTATGAAAAACACTGAAATAAAAACTGAAATTTCAAATTTTTGAAAGTGGTCCAAATTTTTCACAAAACAAGTTCTTTTTTTTGGCTTTAAAATAGAACAATTTTAAAGGAAAAAGGGTCCTTTTATTTTATTCCCAAATGATTCTATTTTGGTGAGGGGAAAAAAAACAACTTAAAAATCAATATTTCCTTTAAATGTTCTGAGTGCAAATTGATTTTGATTAAACTGCCAAAACGTGCTCTCTTTCAATGTTCAAAAGCCAGTTCTGCAAACATGTTATAGAAAAAAAAAACCCACCTAAAATATCGGGATCACAAAATAATAGAGAAATTAGTTAGCTCTTCTACAAACCTCGGCATGAAACTACAAACATTTTTGTCACTTTTGCACCGGCCTCATTACTGTGTGTTATGCTTTGTAACAGCTTTTCCTAGCATCATCACTAATGGATTTTATAACGTGCTTTATAAGAGGTTATTAAGGAATATGGCTATAGCTGGTAATCATTGTACAATATGAATAAAGCATTTAAGAAATGGCCCCTCCGTTTAAACTGTTAACCGGGAACACTGTAGCATTATAAATAACACAGGAGACACATGCACATTTGGAGGAAGGACCTCCATATCCCTGAATGTATCCCAGCCTTGCAAAATTTTGACATCCAGATTTTTTTTTTTCCCTGGGAGAGAGAGTAAAATACCAGTTCATTCATCATTACGCTTAAGACCCACTTTCACCGTCCCCTCAGACTATTTTCTTTTATGTTATACGTCATTTATTTTATAAAATAGCATCATAAATTTTCCGAAGTTCAACCACGCTGTGCATGGGCCATTGCCAAGGAAGTGTGTCCTCTCACTGCTGCCTTTCCGATCTCTCCTCCCCACACACCTCACTCTTTTGTCATCCCTTCGCTGAATCAGTTAGGGGCTTGATTCTGCGCCCATTGACGTCAAGAGTGAAATTCTCATTGATGACTGCGGGAGCAGGATCACGCTCCTTGAAACAGGGATAATGTCTTTATGGATGCAGCTATACGGCCCCCTAAGTACAATTTTGGGTACTTCATAAAAACAACAATGGAGGGTGAGAGAGAGAGAGAACAGTGTGGGGGCAAGGGGGAGCAGGGAAGAGGAGATATTTTCATCACAATTCTGCTAGTTCCTATTAACCTAAATCCAAGAAGAATTTTTCATCCCAGTTTTTGAAAAGAATGGGGGAATATTTTCCTACCAGATCAGAAAACAAAATCTGTCCAATATCATCTAACTAGTTAACTCTCTTAAGGTTTTTGTATATGGCCCATCACCACTACCTCTGACCTTTAAAACCAAGAGATCGGTCTACAGTGCTAGCTCAAAGCACCCTGCACACAGCATTTTTACTGCTTTGGGGAAAGCAGTAACGCAATGAAAAAATAAAATCCAGGCGCTTGTCAATCTCCAAACCACAAGTAGGTGGCAGTGGAGACATTCCTGGATGAGTCTTCTCAGCAGGAAATGTACAAGGAGAAGGGTGGTGGTGGGGAATAATCCTCCAACGGTAACAAACATACAAAAATAAATAACCGCTCGAAACGGTAACTTCTTTCCCTGCATCAGATCATTGTTAACAGCTAATAAAATATCTGTCTGCAGGGACCCAAGATATAATCCACCCCAATAAAGAGAATTGCAGAAATGAAAAGTGATCTGCTGGTTTTCACACCATTTGGAGAAACGGAGGGGTCAGAAGATTTGAACAATTGCTTCCTGTAAAATTAAAAGTGGAGTCTGCAGGAGCTAGTGAGTCACCCATCTCTAGAAGGGGGAGAAACAGCTCATAGCATAACTATTATTACTCCTGGTTACCATTTTTAAGACGCACCCATTAGCAACATGCCATATTTTAAATGATTCATCCATGGAAAACCATATGACAAAGCATTACAGGCTGTGCTCTTATAATGCTCCGTAATTAATACCAATTGAATTAATTATAATTGGCTAAGTGAAATGTTATTAAACAATGCAAACCTACAAATATAGCATTCTCTCCAAACAAAATGTACCGTTTTCAATATTTGCCTGCAGCTGAGGACAATAAATCCTCTTAAATTTGCCTTCCAAGGTCAGCGAGTGCAGGAGATGCATGTATATGATTTTCTAGTTTACCTGCTAAGGAGAGACTGGGGTCAGTAAATTATACTCCCAATGCAGTCTAATTGAATAGGCTAGTGGACATCAGGCTGGAAACTGGAGAGAGCAGGAGGACACACTTGACAACATATATCTGTCACAGGAGACAAGAAGAGACAGGTAAATGGACTGACAGAGGAGAAAGATATACCACGCATATAATAACCACCATGTGATGAGCAGAACAAGTGTTAACGGAAGAGTAACACAACCACCTCCATTATCTGAAGAGCAACTTCGCTCATTGTTTTAATTGGCAGAAGGTGCCGCGGGTAAGCAAGCAGAGAGGGAAGCGCAAGACTGATTGACCAGCTGAAAACTCATTACACGTTCTCAGGCTAAAACGAGTGGTAGGAAGTAATGTCTTTGGACGGGGCTATCAAAATGGCCAAAGGAGGGTGGAGAAAGTGCTCTTTGAACGGGGAACGGGTTTGCAAAGCAAGCCACTGCACGCACCCTTGGGATTATATTAATAATTCTTGGCTGTTGTCGCGCATGTTTATCCATAGATATTAATGTGCTAGAAAGAGGAAGTTATATATCATTATCTCCCATCCTACAGAGAGGGAAAGTCACGTGTCCAAGCTCGCACAGCAGGCCAGCGGTAGGGCTGTGAACATCACCCAGTTGACCATGGTCTTTGTCCTGGACTATGCCGACTTGCAGTGAATGGGACAGAAGAATAAGGAGAAGTGGGAAGCAGACAAGGAGATGACAAAAGAGACGACTGATGGGGTAGGAGATAAGGTGCCAGAGGTTCTAGGGAGAGCTAGTTAAGGTCTGATCCAGAGACCACTGAAGTCAACAGAAGCCTTTCCACTGATTTTAACAGGCTTTGGATCAGGCACCAGGCTTAAGAGGACATCGTGGTGGACTGGCAGAATAGGTCCAGCTGGAGGGTGTGGGAGAGGAAAGAAAGAGAAAGTGGGCTGCAGCCAACGAGGTAAGGCCAAGCATTCGCACAGCAAGACCAAGGCAACGTAAGTATAATGGAAACCGTCCTACACAAGCAAGAGGCAGGAAAGTCTTTAGCAATCATTGTCCCCAGTTTTAACGGGTGTGCAGAGAGACAGCCTGCAGCAGCTACACAACTTGTCCTAAGCGAGGAGTAGGGGCTGAACGCAGCTGGAGTGTCCTGGCTACATGAGCAGAAGGGGGCGCCTGGTAGGAAGGCCTGCAGCACGGGCATGAAGTCTCTTGGGGGTGTGATAGCAGGCCTGCCTCCAGTAGCTCCATTGCCGCAGGAGGAGGTAAGTAACGAACACCTGGCAAAGACAAGAAGGCCCCATGCAGAACTCCCCCTTCCTCCGCAGCTTGGAGCCACGCCTGCCTCGGGAGGGTTCTGAGGGATTGCTAACAGCGGGCACGTTTCTCCAGCTGATGATGGTTCTTTTTTCTAGCATCTCCCACAGGATCTCAAAGCACTTTATAAACATTAACAAACGTCACCCTGGCAATGGGGATGTTGTCACACCCATTTCATAGAGGGGGAAACTGAAGCACGGAGCGCAAGTGACTCTTCAGCAGCAGAGCTGAGAATAGAACCCAGGAGTCCTGGCTACCAGTCCTACAGACCCCCTAGAACATACGCTCACACGCGATATCGTATACACTTATTGGGAGGGAAGCCATAATCCTCCCATTGTATATTGCACTGGACGGATGGCATCCTCCCGCACGCAGCACGCTCCAGATGAAGATCTGGAGAGTCACAACTCCCAGGACGCCAGGTGGCTAACAACATTTAGCCTGTTTGGATGTTAATGACGAAGGAGTTTGAAATACCAGGAGCAGAGGACAGGGAAGCTGCCTCCGGGATGACGCGACCCGCTGGCATTAGCAGGCGAGAGAGAACTCAGGATGTCTGCCAGTGACATCCAAGAATTCTGGAAAGCAGCCTCCAGGGGAAGGTCTCATTGTCTGGGCTTTGGCCCGGGACCAAATTAAAGGGGCAGCCCTGCCTCGCTCTGACTGGATATGCTGCAAGAAGGAAACCAAAAAAGACTCTGCAGTGGGCACATCCTGCTCTCGCCTCCCCCTCTTGATCCCAGAGGGGTCCAGCCCACAAAACTGGAACAATTCTTCTGCGCAGACAAGAGCAAGCCCTATGCGCCACGGAGACCAGCTTGCATTGCGGGAAATGCAGGGTGACGCACGGGCCGCGGAGATAGCGGATCCACTGCTAAATGGACCAACCCCAGGAAGAGGTGAGGCCTTCTAGATAAGAGGGGAATGCAGAGGTTGGTCCCTCTCTGCCACTGGACAGCAGCTTCAGAGAAGCTCTGATTCTGCTACCCATTCTAGCGGGAAGGACCCGGCTCACCCAGGCTAATCAGGAGACACCCTGGGAGCAGGATTTGCAGTGTTGCAAGCTCATCACGTTTGGTGCTTTTTCTTAAAGGCCCACCTCCTGCAGTCACGTGACGCTTGGCTTCCATTTAAATATATATAGACGGGTTTAGCCCTTATGGTTGCAAAGAAAAGCTTGAAATGGGAACCCTTGAAGCTCGTAAATTAGAAGGCAGATACAAAGACCCAACACTGTTTCTTTTTAAATGTCATGATTTTTAAGCCAAGCTCATTTGAGGGGGGGACATGACTTAATTTTTGAACACTTGGGGAAGCCCATCCTGGATTTGGGAGGCTTAATGGTTCAAGCGGAAGGATGGCGCTAAAACGGCGCAAAAGGAGGCGGATGAAATCTCACGACTTTAGACCACGTACCGCTTTTCTTAAAGCGATACTTCCCCCGCCAGAGTTAGAAACTCTTCAATAATCAGGGGCAGGGCATGGAAACCCCGCAGTCCCTGCTCCCCCCTGTGTGACACGGGGATGCTGCCATGCTCACAGGGTTTTTGAGGATTAATGGTGTTTTCAAAGTATTGGACAAACATTTTAAGAGTACTATGGGAAGAAACACACAGCACTGTTGGACAGCCATGTATTACTATAACAACAGTGGGGTTTTCTTCTATGTCATCCCTGTGTGTTCCATTACATTCATAAATTCAATTTTAATCATAACTAATACCAGGCCTTTTACAGTAAGAGGCCGCACTGTATTCCAGTGGTGTTCAACCTTTGTTTCATTCGCGGGCCCCTAAAAACTTTCAAATGGAGGCGCAGACCCCTTTGGAAATCTTAGACAGTCTGCACGCCCCCAGACCACCCGTTGAAAACCACGGCTGTATTCTAATCCATTGTGTAATTCACTATCCCTTTTAGAGAACTGAATCCAATGATGAACTCACAGTATACCTACTGTCTGTTCTACCAAAGGCTCCCTTAAACGCAAGAGAGGGGTAAAGAACATGTATGCAGGGACCACTCCCTCCCACCATGGGAATGCAGCCTCTTCTGGGGTACGACATGAAAAGAGTAACAGCACACAGTAACGTCGCAGAGCAGTTCAAGACAGGAAGGGAAGGATGCATGGGGGCATTTAGGGAGGAAAAAATAATTATTTGATTCAGAATTTGGCCAGGAAATCAGTGTTATGGCCCCTAGGTCTTCTCATAGGATATTTAATGGCCATGCATCCGACGAAGTGGGTATTCAGCCACGAAAGCTCATGCTCCAATACGTCTGTTAGTCTATAAGGTGACACTATATTGCTGCTTTCAATGGTCATAAGTGCTCAGAACCTCATTTTTATATCTTGCATCTGAACAGCTTTAAGTTTTGGCATTTTAGATTTGTTTTTCCATTTTCATGGCTCATTCTAAATTTTGTCACAGGCCAGAGTCTCCTGAACACACTTGGACGAATGATCCTTACTCTTTGAATGACCCCACGGAAGAAGTCAATGGGACTCCTCAAGTAGAGAAGGATTCCAGGGTAGAGCGTGTCCACAGGACCTGCAAAGCAACTTTGTCCGTCTGCTTGTCTGATTTCAACGCAGTGGGGGAAGTGGCACATCACGTCCGTTGACTAGAACGGTGCCCAGTGCTAAATGAAAATAATCGAGTTCCAGAATTTGAAACAGGAGGGAGACGATGACAACGTGTCAATTTCTGCAGTTCTGCTGATTTAAATGAGATTTGATTATTAGAGATCTATTAGAGGTCTTCAGATGTAAAATCTGCATCTGGACCCACATTGCAAACATGCTGGGCTCCCAGAGGCTTGGATTGGCCCATTTGAAAGACAGGGGCCATTGGCAAAATTCGTATCCAGATCCAGGTTTGGATTTTAAACACCTCCACCCATCAGGCTGACGTTTGTCTCCTGACTTTTGTTCGGGTCTAACTCTGCTATCCGCGTTCATGACAGAAGAGCCGCCCAAACCTGTAGCAGTGCAGATGAAAACTTCCGCCATTGCCAGCAGGGGGATATAAGCAAATGAGGCACGGAAAACACATCCCCCGCTAGGAGATATAGACTCACACAATACAGTATAGATTCCTCCCCCCTGCGGGTAAAAGTGGAGCTGCCACTGCCTCCATTTTCATCCACTCCATCCCGGACACGAACACGAGAATTCTGCGCTGTCCGACAATGTAACATTTCATATGGCTTAACATTTTTTGCACGTTTATAAAAGGGCAGAGCAGAGGAAGTGATTTCTTTCCATTGTAAATGCTTTTCTTTGTAATAAAAACTTCCTACACACACACCATTCCACAACTCTCCCAAGACTTGCATGGATCCTGAGATTAGACCTATTCTCTATTCATCAGCACAAAGAGCTGGGAGATTTTTTTTTTTTTTTTTTAAAGAGGTGAACACTGAATATGCTTCAGCGCAGGCAATACCAAGCCAGCTCTGAATCGTGAGCATTGTGCAAACCCAGTTGCTAAGGAGCAAATATGTCCGTTCTCATCTCCCCAAAAAATAATAATTAAAATAAAAAAACCTGCTAGGTTTCAGAGGCTCCTGAAGCAACAAGAGGCAGTGAACTCTAAGGAGCCAGCCAGCAGCATCAGGCTTCGGGAACAAGCTGGAATTATTTGGTTTTGACCGCCAGATGACCTGAAGGGCCGCCCAGCCTGATGGACAGTCGGACCATTAGTCCTTTTAAACACACATTCTTTTCCTGAAACACAGACATCACTCCGCTCGCTCGCAGAGAGCGCACCATCTAAACCAGCCATGACCCTGCCCGCTGGGTTATGGGCCTGAGGCTAGGGGAATTCAGAGCACAAAGAGCCCCCGAACCCCAAGCATTCTCTGAGGCCTGAGAAAAAAAAATCATACTAAGGCAGCCCCTAGAAAAAGCCTGTATACAGCTCTCCGTTCTCACCGCTGTGCCCTGCACGTCTGGAGCAACAAAAGGAAATATTTCAAGTCTCCTCTCTTTGTGCTTTCCGATGCTATTTATTTTCTAAGCAAATGAAACGATAAACATCCGTCAGGATCCTGTTTGGTACCGGCTGTGCTTCCCGGCTTGCTTTGCCAGGGACCGCGAGACTCCAGTATGTTTTATTTGCCTCGATCGTGTGTTGAGCCATCATTTGGGGTCTTATTATTTCATGCAAAATGAGCCAAAGCGCGAATGAGCCCTGCTGCTAATAGCCCAGAACAACCTATTAATCCGCAGCAAAATCAAGTGGCGCAAAGGTTAGGAAAACTGCGGTCCTGAGGTTAAAGAACAGGCAGACTAAAGGGCCTGATCCAAAAACCCGGACAGGACAACGGGAGCCTTCGCAGTGACTTCAATGGGCTTTGCATCAGATCCTAAAATACTAGGGCTGCGGTACTGGCCCTACTGAGCTCCACAGGAGTTTTGCCATCGACTTCAACAGAGCCCAGCTATCAGTTCTCTTCCTGGCTTCGCCAGGGTCTTGCTGTGTGATCTTAAGCAAGTCACTTGAATGCCACACGTGCCTCAGTTTCCCTACTCGCAAAAGGAGGAGAATATTTAAACCCTCTCCCTTAACAATAAGAACGGCCAGACTGGTCAGACCAAAGGTCCATCTACCCCAGTATCCTGTCTTCCAACAATGGCCAATGCCAGGTGCCCCAGAGGGAATGAACAGAACAGGTAATGACCAAGTGATCCATCTCCTGTCGCCCATTCCTGGCTTCTGGCAAACAGAGGCCAGGGACGCCATCCCTGCCCATCCTGGCTAACAGCCATTGAATTACATCTTCAAAACACTCTGGAGGTTCACGTTGTGGCTGGGGAAGCACAAATTATTAAGCACCTACGGCAGCCGGCAATATATAAATACAGGCATTGTACTGAGTGATCTCACTCTGCTCAGAATTATCATTTAAAAGGGGGTTTAGAGGGAATGAAAGAAAACTCGCCCCCCCCAAGGCACGATTTATTCGCTCTAAAAATATAACGAGGGAATAAGTACCTAAGTCAAACACACACCAAAAAATACAGACATAAAAATTAAAGCTTCCGTCTCCATGTTCAGTGGCTGCCTCCGTCTCTGCAGGTCCCCAGACCTATCTTAATCTCCCTCTGGGGACGACTGACAAACTCCGTCGCACGAAGGGAGGAAACAGCTGACTTTCCTAAACCTGGCACTGGGCACCGAAGGCTGACTCATGAATCCACTTTCACAGGAGCAGCTCTCCCAGTGGAAACAGCCTCGCCGAAGCCACCAAGGCAGCTCCCAGGCTTCGTGGGATTTAAAGCCCTGGATCATCCCTGCCATTCGGTGCAGACGCTCATTAGGGGGCTGCTTGTTAATGGCATTTCCCAGTCTGGGTTTGGCATTCAAAGGCCACTCGATGCCCATTTCAACACACAACTTCCTTTGCCGCCGTTTGGGCTCTGCCGGTGAAATGAACAAATACAGAAGCCCTTTATTATTAACAGGAGTCAGATCTAAACCCTGGCACTATACCTAGTGCGCTATACGTTCCGGGGAAGCGTACCGAGCCTTTATTTAGTTATTTATTTTTAAAGTTGCTCCCCATCGCCCCTCATGTTCCACAGGCTGCTTTGGCTGCGTTTTCTCCAGCGCTGTGGCTGTGCAGTCGAGTGGGCATGACCCCTGTGCTCCGGCTTGAGGTGTGTCTAATGGTCCCAGAAGGTAACCTTTTCGCCAGAGTTTTCTCGGCGTGACCCCGGAGTTCCATCCGTCCGAAGACTAACTCCTGCGGCACGTGGAAAAGGCAGCTGGCCTGCACCCAGAATGCCGCCTCCAAGACCCTCCAGCTGCATTTTTTAGGCTTTATCAGAGTTTGTAGCGGAACATGCTACACACACATGGGGCCGGATCTAACGTTTTTTGCCACCCCAAGCAAAAAAAAAAAAAAAAAAAAAAAGCGCCGCTCCACCGTAACACCCCCCCCCGAGAGCCCCGCTGAAACACCCCCCCTGAGCGCCATGCCGCTGAAACACCCCCTCTCCCCCGAGTGCCGCCCTGCCCCGCCAAAACAAACAACCCGCCGCCCGGCCGAAACAAACAAACAAAAAAACCTTGAGCGCCACCCGCCAAACCAAAAAAACCCGAGTGCTGCCCCACCACCCGAAGATTGGCCGCCCCTTAACAAGGTGCTGCCCCAAGCACGTGCTTGGTCGGCTGGTGCCTGGAGGCCCCCCCCCCACACTCTTACATTAACCCCTTCCACCTAGGGATGGGAATTTTCCCCATTTTAATCAAAGCTGCTGATGATTTAGGCTCTCCGTTCCGGTGCAAACCCAGAGCGGCTCTGATGATTTACGTGAGTTACTCTGAATTTACCCTGATGTGACTGAAGGTTAAACCTGCACCTTCATTTCTCTCCTGGGATACTTCCCCCTTTTCCCCCCTCGGTCCTTGTCAGAGCTTGGTTTTGCTAACACCAACGTGCGGGTAATAAGCTGCTGCTGGTGTTACTTAAGAAGCAATCTAAGAAATTAGTTTTGTCCAAATGCAGCATTTACTGACTATAAACTGTGATCATGAGGGATATTACATGAATGAGCGGTTGGCGGGAGTCATACTGTACACCATGCGCATTTCTCTTTCGATCCAGACAAAGATGCGCCTTGATTCTTGGAGAAATACTGTAACACTCAATACTGTACCAGGATCGCACCGACTTCAGTAAGAGCATTAACAAAGCGTCAAAACAGTTAGAGGCCACTCTTGGAAATCCAGACCCTGTTTGATCAGCACAGGGATCAGCCGTGGGAAGGTTATTTGCAACTGCAGTGAAACGTGGAGGCACCCCAAAAACGCAAGCCTCCTTTCTGTCAGCACCAAACCGCACCCGCAAAACCAGAGGCTGGGCTTTAGACTATGGAGAGGCCGTCGCACGTTAAAGAGACGGCTTCCTCTTAAAATAAGGAGGAGGGTGGAATTATGGAACAGCTCGCATTTGCTCCAACCGCTTTCTGTTTCCTCTACTTGTGATACCTTGCAAACGTGGGATCTTTGCCCCCTCCCCTCAACTCCACTGTCACAAATCCCCAGACGACTTCAGGAACAAGCATAAACATTCACACACATTTAGCGGCCCTCGAGAAATTCCTATTTCTCTGCTCCACTGAGATGAGTAACATTTAAAAACAAACGCAAGTCCTGATTTCCATTACCCTCAGGAAAGTACTAGCAGCGCTGGGTGGAATTACTGATGTCAATGGAAGCTGAATATTCACCGCATCTTCCAGGATTAGGCCTTGGGGACCTAGGGAAAACTCCCACGGAGGTCAATGGAAGCAGGATTAGCCCTTAAGATTTAGGCTGGGATTGGTTCAAAGGCAACCAAGGAAGAAAAGCACCGAACTCCCATTGACTTTGGAAATGGGGACTTAACTTCCTTCGGCTACTTTGAGAATCTCCATCTTTCGCTAACACAGCTGCACATCTGCCAGTCTGGGATGCAGAGTCACTAGAGAATGAGCTTCTGTGTGTTCAGAGAATTAACCTTTCCAGCGGTTGACAACCAAAAGCATCTTGCTAAAGAGTACTGCCCTGTCCCCTCTTAAATCATTTTAAAAACAACCCCAGAAAAATACAGTGCGGCATCACCATAAGGGACAAGACTGGCATCAGATAAAGGTTTCCTTTCTTAAGGCCTACAGCCCGGCCTGTACAATCCACGCCTTTAACCGAATCTCTCTCCCCAACATGCTGGGCACTCAGACAGTATATTAACTTTAGGTAGGGAAAGTGAAGTTGAATTACAAAAGCAGATCCCTACAGAACGCTTGCCCGTTACACGTTGGCACTGGAGGGCTGGCTTTAGGAAGTGCGGGGCCCGATTCGAATAGTTTCGACGGGGCCCCGGCAGGGATGACTCACCCGGCGGCGCTCCGGGTCTTCCGCAGCACTGAAGGATCCGCCACCGAAATGCCGCCAAAGACCCAGAGTGAGTGAAGGACCCGCCGACGAAGTGCTGCCGAAGACCCGGAGCACCGCCAGGTGAGTAAAAATTAAAAAGGCGCCTAAGTTAGGCGGTCTTTAGGGTGCGGGGCTCTCTTAGGCGCGGGACCCTCTTAGGCACAGCGCCCGATTCGAAGGAATCGGGGGTATTGGCCTAAAGACGGCCCTGTGGAAGACAATAATCAAAGGCTACTTCTCAGTTCAAACTGATTTCACCACTCCTCCTTTTGTAACTGACTACTGCTGTTTTGGTTTGTTTTTAACTTCAGGTTTTTGCAATCAAAGAAAGAAAGAAAGAAAAAACAGCAGCCATTAGAAACAGTAGTTAGGAACTTAGTCCAAAATCAATTTTAATTAAAAACACTCCACTTCAATGTTGAACATGGTCATTTTTACCATTGGTATTGGTTGGCCAGGTCAGATAGTCTAGCCTGCCACTGATATGCAGAGGGGTTTTATACCAGGAATTACCGCTGGAAACCTGCATGTAAATCCTGCATGAGTCAAGGAGACACCAACCCTCTTATGGCTTTGAACCAACCCTCCATAATTAACTTTAGGGATTATCATTCCGTAAAAGCTGGATTTCGTTTTTGGGTAGGAGGGGCAAAAAAGAGCAACCATATTTTATACGCATGGCTGTGACCCCGAGTCCGTGGGTCATATGCGGCAGGCTCCCATTAGCAAATCAATAAGCATTAAATCAACCTCATTTTCTACTATTTAAATCAACTATAACTGTTTTAATTGCAGATTCATCGCCTGCAAACGGCTTAATATGCTTTACGCTATAGCAGAGATGGGCTTGTATGTTACAGATCATTGAGAGCGCTCTGCAAATTCGGCCCTGCTCAACAGCCCTGTTTAGCCTACGGTAGGAAGCCCATTAAGCAGAGGGAGAAAAAAAAAAGAGAAAGGGGAGGATGACTGCAAAGACACAGCGTGGGAGCATGTGTTAACCGGTCACGCTACCTAGGAGAGCAGAGACTAGACCCTGCTCCCAGGGAAGTTTCAGCCATTCCCTACCATGAGAACAGGATCTGAGCCCTGGACTAGCTAGGAGAAGGCCTCCTACCACTTGAGTTCCACCTTAAGAGCCTATGGAAACGCAGATGATGCACGGTAGGATCTGCATGGCCCTAACTCAGGGTCAAGTAGACATGGCACTGGACTGGGTGTTAGCTGGCTCTGCCACTAGCCTATTGTATGACCTTGGGGAAGTCACTTCTCTCTGCCTTGTCTGTTTAGACTGTAAGCTCTTTGGGGCATGGAGTGTCTCTTATAAAGGGTATGTCTACACTGCCAACCCTGCCCGCTCCCGCCTAAAACCCACAGCGGCAAGTCTCGGAGCCCAAATGAACTGTACAACACCCAGCACAATGGAGTAAGGCCTCTAGGTGCCACCATCATAGAATCAGTACAGGGACATGTGAGGGGAAAGGTGTTTTTTGCATTTCATGCGGCTCAACACGCGTGTGCTACCGTCCAGATTTTTTACCGCATTCCGTCCTAATTTCCAGATTGCTCACAAATCACTGAAGCCAGCCACCATCATTACGATTAGCACAGCCCTGCCTAAGGCAACTGCTTTTTAAAAGGATCTTTTAAGATTTCCAATTCTGCCTCACGAGTCCGTGCACCAATATAGGGATATTGCTTTGGCACTCTGCCTCGGTCGCTTTCCCCTTTCTTCCTGGCTTGACTCTGGGACAAGAAACAGTCTGTAGGTGCGTGGGGATCTGTTCATTTTTTATGGATGTCAGTCCCTTGACATCAGTGCTAGATAGACTAGTCCCTGGGTCAGCGACAATGACCCCAGCAGAACTAAAACATGCTCAGAGTAAACACTCAAGGGTGGGCAGCTCGGGTTATTCCACAGCAAGTTTGTTCAGAGCTGGCTGTAGCCTCCCCCTTGTCTAGCTATTAAAAGCCAGGACTCGTCATCGTGTGTGATTTAACAGCACTGCCACAATCAAACCCTGTTGATCCTGGAGATGGGAGTCACCGGCACCGTAAGCCATTCTGGCCGGCCAAAATCCGGAAGGGAGATCCAGCGTAACAACCTTCAAAGGCAGACGGCCAACTGCGGTAGGGTTAAGGCCCAAGACTGAGCCAGAAATTCTGGTTCTCTTCCTAATTCTGCCACAGAAATTTCTCCCGGGATTAGTTAAGGCTCAAAACTCTGCCGCTCAGTGAATAGATCAGATGTGAATATGCAGAACACAAGAACGGAGCCTTCCAAAATCAGCAGTCGCTTTAGAAAGTTCAACACCACTCATCTATAGGCACGTCTGATCTTCGTACCAATGACTTTATCTAAAGCACCATGATGGTGATATTCTATGCTCCAAATAAATAAATATATGGAGATAGAACTATCTATAGAACTGGAAGGGACCCTGAAGGGTCATGGAGTCCAGCCCCCTGCCTTCACTAGCAGGACCAAGTACTGATTTTGCCCCAGATGCCTTGGTGGCCCTCTCAAGAATTAAACTCATTGGGTTTAGCAGCCCAATGCTCAAACCACTGAGTTATCCCTCCCCCCATCTGTATGGGCCTTAATACAATCCCAGAAAACACAAGCCCTGTTCCTCAGGAACTGAACTATCAACTCTCTAACAAGATTTTGCCGGCATTACCAGATCCTGGTCTTTTGCCTGGCCAGAGCATCCAAGGCAAAGAGCAAAAGCTTTAATATCTTTTTGCAAGCTGCTCTCTGTGGCGTGGGTTGTTTGCAGGAACCTGCTGCAATCCCTTGAGTCTGAGAGAGAAATTTAATTCTGAGCTCCCAGGTTTTCTATCTCCGCAGCTGGCTCCCGAACAGAAATTCTGTATGCATGCTAGGTATAAACCGGGACTACTTTACCATCTAATTTTAGCACAGCAAGAATTAGCTCATCCATAAATGACAGCAGGTCGGCAGCTCCTAGGTCCTCTCAAATGCCCAGGGCACAGATTAGGGATAAAAATATCTAGTTTTCTCCATGTTATACTGGATGATGAGCTGCTGAATTCCCCAGGATGGATTTCTTAAACAAAATCTTTCATTTAACAACCTAGCCTGCCCTTATTTGAGATGGCCTTTTTTCCCCCTCTAAAGTTTCCAAGACCTTGCTGGTAGCAGAGACAACCAAGGTACTGCCAGGAGTAGGGTGACCAGACAGCAAATGTGAAAAATCGGGACGGGGGTGGGGGGTAATAGGAGCCTATGTAAGAAAAAGACCCAAAAATCAGGACTGTCCCTATAAAAATTGGGACATCTGGTCACCCTAGCCAGAAGCCACATTCTAACAGCTCATGGCAGCAACCAGCGAGCTAATCAACACCTCGAGCACTTCACAATCTTGAATGCATTTATCCTCAGAACATCCCAGAGGTTGGGCAGTGCTATTACCCCCATTTTACAGATGGGGAACTCATAGCCGTTGAGGCCACAAAGGACCATCATGATCATCTAGTCCAGTGGTGGGCAACCTGCCGCCCGTCAGGGTAATCCGCTGGCAGGCTGCGAGACAGTTTGTTTACATTGACTGCCTGCAGTCACAGATGCCCGCAGCTCCCAGTGGTTGCGGTTCGCCGTTCTCAGCCAATGGGAGCTGCGGGAACTGGTGCCTGCGGACGGTCAAACTGTCTCATGGCCTGCCGGCCGATTATCCTGATGGGCCGTGTGTGGCCCACCACTGATCTAGTCTGACCTCCTGCACATCGCAGGCAACAGAACCTCACCCACCCACGTCTGCAATAGGTCTATGACCTCTGGCTGAGTGACTAAAGTCCTCAAATCTTGATTTAAAGAATTCGAGTTACAGAGGATCCACCATTTACTCTAAGTCAGCCGTTCTCAACCCGGGGTCTGGCCCCGCTGCAGGGTCCAGGCTCCAGCTGCCCAGTCCCACAGGTGGGTCCAGGTCTCGACTACCCGGCCCAGCACCCAGGACTCTTCTCCTGGTCCCGCTCTGGGCGGGGGCACTAGGCATAGGGGACTGTTGAGGGGTTTGTGGGGGCGCTGTGGTTCTCAGCCTGCAATCCACGTAACACATTGTGGAACAGGTTGAGAGCCACTGATCTGAAGGTACAGAGATAAAGAGACTTGTCCAGGGTGACAAAAGAAGCTTATAGCGGAGCCGGGAACAGAACCCAGGCTTTGTAAGGCTCAGGTTAACACCCTAACCACTGACCAGCCTCTTACCCCCATTAGAAAAGGAGATCAGGTGTGACAGCACCAGCGCAGTCTGTAAAAATCCATGGCTGTGAAGAAACAGACCTGCTCTTGGGCCCATCTAACGGTACGTCCTGATACCGCCATCAGGGAGACCCAGGTGACAGCCCCATTCTTTTGCCTCTTGAGTGACAGGGCACTCAGCACCCTCTGCCACGTGGCCCGACTTAAAAGCCCTGTTTAAATGGCATAAACCCATTGCAGCAGTTGGAGGCAGGGGCAAATCATCCAAACTGGCAGGTACCAGGAGTCCTAGGTGGGAGGGGTAGACGCCTGCTCATGTGTAAGAAAGAGCCAGCAGGAGATAAAGACTCATCTCATTGTTCTCAGCCAAAGGGACGGCGATTACAGCGTGGGGCCCCGAGGACGCTGAGAAAAATGAGGGGACGTCCAAGGTTCTGATAGGAATGCAAAGGTCCCCACTCAGGTAGGAGAAAATGTGCAATAAAACTGGCTGGTTTAGCTTAACAGGTAATTACAGAGTTAATAAAACGAGGCTCCTTGACACGGCGGGGGCCTAACTACGCCGCCCGTGTCACGGGAGCTAAGTGACTTTTTAGTTTGCTGATCATTGATCCGATAGACAGTAACAGCTCGGAATTGGATCGATGCAGCTGTCGTATTCCAGCAATGAGGCCGGACGCTAAGAAACCTCATGAAATTTCACATGAGGAAGTTTACTGCTCTTGCACTGTGACCTGCTTGGAAATGAAACATCAGGACCATTTACCTCGCCTGCTTTTAATACAAAAAAGGGGATTACGCCACCCTATGAATTATGTGTCAGGAAGATCTATTTAAAAAAAAAAAAAAAGAAGCAATTTTTAGAAGGGGAAAAAATGGCCTATTTTGCTTTGGTGCCATTATAAACATTTAAGAATAAAAAGGTACAAAATAAAAAGCAACAACCAAGTCCAGTTTCTAGGCTGCAATTTGGGACAATATTTCTCCACGTATTCGTTTTGACGCCATACTTTCCATTTTAAAAAAATCCTGAAACGTTCAACCAAACTGAAAAATTTTGTTCTGTTGTAAAGCCATTTTGAATTGGAACAAAAATTAAAAGAAAAAAAAATCCTGACAAAATAATTTTGACCAGGTCTCACACAAACAGCACGGTCAACTCCAAAAGGGTTGGGGTTTCGATTTATTAGAAACTGGGGAAACTTTGGGGAAAGGGGGAGCCTATACAGGAAGGATGGGCTCCACCTAAACCAAAATGAACCAGAAAAGGGCTGGGGGGAATCCGACAGGTGCGGAGGAGCACATGGTTCAGATGGAGCCATCTCTTAGGGAAGGATCTATTAATGGAGATTCTCTATGTCCTAGTAAAGAGGAGAGGATGGGAGATGATAAAATATGGGTAGGATCTGATGTGAAACGATCAAATGAAAAAGAGTCCCATTCAATTACATCAGGTAATAGCAGACAGCTAAAAAGTGACAAGTTTTTAAAGTGCTTATATTCAAAGGCTAGAAGTCTAAATACTAAGATGGGTGAACTAGAGTGCCTTGTATTAACTGAGGATATTGCTATAATAGGCATCACAGAAACTTGGTGGAATGAGAATAATCAATGGGACACAGTAATTCCAGGCTAAAAAAGATATTAGAAGGACAGAACAGGTCGGGCTGGTGGGGGAGTGGCACTATATGTGAAAGAAAGCGTAGAATCAAATGAAGTAAAAATCTTAAATGAACCAAACTCTACCACAGAATCTCTTTGGACAGTAATTCCATGCTCTAATAATAAGAATATAGCAGTAGGGCTATATTACCGACCACCTGACCAGGATGGTGATAGTGACTGTGAAATGCTCAGGGAGATGAGAGAGGCTATAAAAATAAAAAAACTCAATAATAATGGGGGATTTCAACTATCCCCATATTGACTGGGTACATGTCACCTCAGGACGGGATGCGGAGATAAAGTTTCTTGACACCTTAAATGACTGCTTCTTGGAGCAGCTAGTCCTGGAACCCACCAGAGGAGAAGCAATTCTTGATTTAGTCCTAAGTGGAGGACAGCATCTGGTCCAAGAGGTGAATACAGCTGGACCGCTTGGTAATAGTGACCATAATATAATTAAGTTTAATATCCCTGTGGTGGGGAAAACACCACAGCAGCCCACCACTGTAGCATTTCAGCAAGGGGAACGACACACAAACAAGGAAACAGAAATGAAAAGGTACAGTACCCCCTAAAAGCTGCATAGAAACTTTTTAAAGACACTATAATAGAGGCTCAACTTAAATGTATACTCCAAATTAAAAAATATAGTAAAAGCAGCACAAAAATGCCATCGTGGCTAAACGACGAAATAAAAGAAGCCGTGAGAGGCAAAAAGGCGTCCTTTAAAAAGTGAAAGTTAAATCCTCGTGAGGAAAATAGAAAGGAGCATAAACTCTGGCAAATGATGTGTAAAAATATAATGAGGAAGGCTAAAAAAGAATTTGAAGAACAGCTAGCCAAAGACTCTGGACGATCGAGGTGCCAAAGGAGCACTCAAGGACGATAAGGCCATTGCGGAGAAACTAAATGAATTCTTTGCATCAGTCTTCACAGCTCAGGATGTGAGGGAGATTCCCAAACCTGAGCCATTTTTTGTAGGTGACAAATCTGAGGTGTCATTAGAAGAGGTTTTGGAACAAACTGAACACTATTACTAAACTGTAATAAGTCACCAGGCCCAGATGGCATTCACCCAAGAGTTCTGAAGGAACTCAAATGTGAAACTGCAGAACTACTAACTAATTTGTAACCTATCATTTAAATCAGCTTCTGTTTGCCAGAGTCTGGGAATGGGCGACAGGGGATGGATGATGATGATTCCCTGTTCTGTTCATTCCCTCTGAGGCACCTGGCACTGGCCACTGTCGGAAGACAGGATACTGGGCTAGATGGACCTTTGGTCTGACCCACTATGGCCATTCTTATGTTCTTAAAGCACAAGCCCCTACCACTTGAGAGAACTCCAGCAGGTGTCCGTAAGTAGTAGACTGTTATAGTCACATGAAAGACAACAACTAGAGGGAGACATGATCCCATGCACTAAACCAGCATAGCTCACATGTACCCTCTGGGTACCTGCACTGGTGGAGTGGTCCCCCTTCCCCCCCAGGAGGTGTGGCTGAGCTCAGCCCATCCTCGGCACTCCAGGTGGTGGAATGAAACTTGCCCTAGGGGAAAACACGTGATACACCAAACACTTCACCCAATCTCAACAATCCACAAGCAGGAAGCCTACAGGTCTCTACATACCCTGAAAAGTAACTGCCACACTATGACGGTGCAATGCCACATCATACTGAATCCAAGCAGAGTGGGGCCAGAACACCCCTTAGATGACACAATATAAACAAGAATAAAGGGAACCAGTTTCTAGAGAAGAGTGCTGTAAACACTTCCTCCTGTTTTGATCTTTTAAGTAAAAATATTTGTAAAGCAACCAGTAAAAATAACTAGTATAAGTAAGGGCTTGTCTACACTGGAACAGTAATTCCTGTTTATTCCACTTCCAAACTGGATTAAGATCATTCAGAATAAGGCACTCTTCTTCTGGAACAAAAGCATCCACACATGGAGTTAATCAGGTATAGTTAATCCACTTTAAATTCACACCCCACTTTATTCCAGATTAACTGAGTCTCAAATTCTGCCTGGCTCAGTCTCCTACACCTGTACCTTGCTACCTTTGCAGTCAGTATAAATTGTAGAAACAAAAAAAAAAAATACAGTGAGATGAATATTTAACCATGTCATGAGGGCATCGTTAAATATTACCCAGAATACCTTCACAACTTGTCTTAGAGTCACACCAGCTCCGAACAGTTTCAAAAAACAGAGTCACCCATACTTCAATTGCGTGTGTTTTATATTACTGGAAAGAATCTGTAACTGGAATTCAACTAGTCTTTGCATGATCAGTTCTAACCTAATTGATAGGAAGCACAGTCCAGCAGATACAGCATCGGATGGAGATCCAGGTTCAATCCCCTGCTTTGCCACAAACTCCCAGCGTGACCTTGGGCAAGTCACTTAACCTGCCCTGCATCTCCATTCCCTGCCTGCAAAATGGGGCTAACACCACTGCCCTGTGGTGAGGATAAATGCATTAAAGACTCTCGGGCGCTCTGATACTTCAGTAATGGGGCCGCCTTATAAGTCTCACAGAGAATGTCTACACTGCAGGCTGAGCTGTGGTGCAGCACAGGTAGCCATGCCTGCATGAGCATGGCTAAAAAAAAAAAAATCTGTGCAGCTGCAGTGGCCCGGGCTTCAGCGGAGGTTAGCAATGCAAACTGCAGCAGCTGCATTGCTAGCATGAGCCACGTTATATGCCTACCCGTGTTGCAATCACACCTCAGAGGGCAGCATAGAAATACCCTCAAACAGAGTCAGCCGTGCTGGGAAAGCCTTGGAAGTGAACTGCGTAGGAAAGGAAGGGTGGAAAGTCATGTGGGGGAAGGGAAATCTAGCCTTAAACACTAATACACATGTGACCGACCCACCGCCGCATTGCTCCAGCGGTAGTTCCGTCGAAATTGATGCCGTTACGCTGGAGTGAAACCGGCGTAAAGCAGCGAGGACTCAGGCCCAGATTACATATTTCAGCCTTAAACTCGCTCTTTTCCCTTTAATCTTTCCAATGTCTCTGTGAAGGCCAAAAGACCATTTTATCGGTGGGGAACCGAGACACGGAGATGAAGAGACTTGGACAAGGGCATAGGGGAAAGTCGGTGGCAAAACTGGGAAAGGGACGCGGGTCTCTCAAGTCCTACTCCAGTGACTTTCCCACAAGCTCTTTCCCCCTCTTAACATATGTGCGGACGTGCTCTGGCAAAAGGAAAGGGCCCTGAATCGATTATTTACGAGGTCACGGGTATAAAAATCTCCGCGTTCTCCGACATCATAAAAATCTCTCCAATTTTGTGAGCGTTAATGGGGCAGCGATATTAACCTGCGGCCCAGACTCAAGCAAAAAAAAACAAAAAAAACCCTCCTATTGGGCCTGATGGGATTTGCATGGGAGCTTTGCCCGAGTGAAGACTGCAGGGTTAGCGCCACGGGTTCTTTATCCCTCAACAGCTTCTACGTCCTGCTGAGATGGGCAGAAGTTCCATGTGACGACCCTACCCTGGGATTATGGTGTCTCATGCGGGAGGAGAGAACTACAAAAACCCTGTACAACCGGCAGCTTTATAACAACTGAGAAAGCAGCACTAGGAAGTGGAAGTCATTCTGGGATATCTAAAGAAGGGGTCCATGCCCTGCAAAGGGATTGCGATTGTGAAATCTCCCATCGTTGGCGGTTTTTAAAGAGCAGGTTAGACAAACACCTGTCAGGGATGGTCGAGATAATACTTAGTCCTGCCGTGAGGGCAGGGGACTGGACTACAGCAGTGGTCTCCAAAGTGGGGTGTGCGCAAGAGGATCCTTTGGGGTGCACGGCAGGAGGAGCGCCGCCGGAGCAGTGCTGCTTTTTTTCCCCCCCCCGTTTGGCAGTTCAGCCGGGAGTCCAAATGGCGCTTTTTAAAAAATTGTATTTTGCTTCGACAGTTTGGCCGGGAGCAGGGGGTGCGTGCTCAAAATTTTTTTTACTGATTGGGTGCATGATCAAAAAAGTTTGGAGACCACTGGACTAAAGGACCTCTCGAGGTCCCTTCCAGTCCTATGATTTCATGATTTCAACAGCAAGACCAGTTTACGTATCTGATTTTTGGAAACCCCGGTTGCATAAGCGTATCGCAAAAGCGGCACCAACCCAAATCCGAGCACAGTGTAGACTCTACACCCAGCACCCCCAGGCTGCAACGTTAGCAACGTGAAATCAGTCAAAGCATAGTTGCCCTTTGGAATGTTTTTTGTCTGGAAGAGGAAAATCAAGGTGTCTCAACGCTGTGCGTAGAACAAAGGCACTGAAGGTAAACGTATGCTTTCTAACTGTGTCGCTTGGGACCAGCTGCAGTTGTCTAGCTCCTGAATTCAGGACAGCTGTCCCAGGGCTAAGATAGGTGGCTGTCTGCTAGCCTTTGCATCACGTGTTCTACACACTGCGGGAGCTGTTACTCTATCGAATTCTTACCAGCCCTGCTCCGAAAGAACAGAGTGTGTGTGTGTGTGTGTGTGTGTGTGTGTGTGTGTGTGTGTGTGTGCGCACGCGCACACACATGATGAGGGTGAAGGGGGGGCACAGAAGGAGGACTTTATATATTCAGAGCCGAGCAAACCTTAGCCCATTAAACCCTCACAATACGCTGTTCCCCCAAAATGCTTCACAAGGGTGTATAAGCAACATCATATCCATCGTCCAGAAGAGGAAACGGACAAAGAGCATTGAAACAACTTTCACAGAAGTTACCAAAGACCCACCTAGTCCAGTATCTCCCTCTCTGACAGCGGCCCATGCCAAATGCTTCCAAGGAACGTGCAAGAAACACCAGTAAGGACAAATGATTATTCCTGGTTTGTATGCCAATCAAGACTGAAATAGACCAGACCCATGGGGAAAGTTTCTTGGAATGAAACCTGGTCTACACAGAAATTGCACCCTTTTAACTAAATCAGGTTCCAAACAGAAGTAATAAAAATTAGTGCAACCTGCTTGTGTGGATACTACTAAATGGGTTTAAGATGCCCCAGGATCAATTAGCTCAAACTGGAGCCACTTAATCTCTTTGTGCTTTTAGCTTAAGATAAAAATCAGCAGTCGTCCCTCAAGAGTGTCCACACTGTTCTGCACCGAATCAGAAATTGCATTTAGATCAGTCAGTACAATGTATGTATGTAGACATGCCCGAGCACAGGAGAGTTAAAGGGACTGGTAATGAGATATACAGCCTTTCACCCTTACCTTGCCTGTTCAAATGTAGCCACGGTTTGCACTGACCTCAAGTGGTCACCACCTGCTGGGGGCTAAAGTGGCTTTCTCCAATATGATTTTGATGGCTCTCAGTCCAGTTCACAGCGGACAGGTGTCCACATCGTATGAGAAGTGACACTAATTGGCGCCGCCGTGGGCACTCGGAGGCCAAGGTCTGAAAAAAGGATGGAAAATTAACTCCCCCCCTTTCTCTCTCTTAGAGATTGTCCCCTTTGGGACATAGGGAAAGTATGTGGAGGAGCTGACTGCATCGTTGGTGCTCATGCTGTCCTTGTTTATTGAGAAATAAGGCACTTGCAACACACTGAATCACAGGGAAAGCAATATTAGCTGTCACCCGAGCAAAAGGGTAGATTAACCTCCAGAGCGCTTACAAATATTGTAAATATCAAAATTCCTGTCACAGCTGCACCCAGACGCCCCATGTGAGATCCAGGACCCCTTGTACTGGGTGTTCTGAGATACGCAGCAAGGGACAGTCTGTGTTCAGAAGAGTTTACATGACAAACAGACAAGACAAATCATTATCCATATCTTGCAGGTGGGGAACTGAGGATACGTCTACACTGGAGTGGGAGGCGTAATTTCCAACGTGGGTAGATGCACCTGGGTTAGCTCTGATCTAGCTAACGTGCTAAAATATAGCAGCGTAGCCACGGTGGTGCAGATGACAAGCCAGGGTAGATGTCCTGATACAATCCCATCCAAGACCCTAGGTATGTACTTCAGGCACTCGCCGATGGTGCCGCAGCTCTAGTGCTAATTTTTAGCACATTAGCTCAATCAAAGCTAGTACCGGAAATGACATCTCCAGTGTAAACATACCACGAGGCATCAAGAGGATTTCCACAAGCGTCACATCAGGAGTTGGTTGCTGAGCCACGGACTGAACCCAAATCTTACAAGTTCAAGTCCAGAGCCTTATCCACAAGATCATCTTTATCAGCTAGATACTATTCCGTAATAAATCTATTGCCAAGCACCATGGGAAAAAACCCAGCTGAAAGGTACGCAGGGGCAAATTCTGCTCTCATTTACAATGGTGCAAATTGACTGACGTCACTGGGGTTGCACTGGCGAGACAGAGCTGAATTAGGCCTGCAGGCGCCTCCAGAAATAATAGGAGGTGAGAAAGGCACAATGGAAACACACGGCTTTTAAAGAGTATACATAAAATATTTAAAAATAGATAAATTATATATAAGTGTATACAATGCCCAGAGATGCCTCGATTTATAGGATAGGGTTTCTGTAGAGCAGTTGAGCTCCAGGCAACAGAAATGAGAAGTCAAGCTGAACTGCAATACTGTATCCCAGAGACGGTGACATCTTATAACAGAGAACAGAGCTACCCCCGAGGCACTGTGTACAAATTATGACATAGCAGCAAAACAATGTAAGTTAATTTCACTGAAATTAACAACAGTTTCCGCCCCTTGAGCGCACGGTGAGGTAGAATCCAAGTCAGAAGGGGAGGAATGTTTAGAGAGTCAAGGCCTTTGGTTGGCTAAATCGTAGTCAACGTTTCTGAATTTTTCTTAAATAAAGGGACACAACAAGATTTTGGTGGTGGTTTTTTTTTTTAAATCACTGCTTTTTCACCCACTTGGGAGCTTCAAAATTAAACCTGCTTCTTTGTCACACTACATGTTCCTCGGTCGGGCGCATAGACTGGATGACTAGCGGAGGAGGGTTCACCAGGTCTGTGCTGGTGGAGCTGTTCACGGTCGTGTTCAGGTGGGTGGGTGGGGGGGGGGGGGTAAGCGAGAAGGCCATATAATGAAGCATTTAAAATAAACACTAGATCTCACATACACAGAAATTATATCATATCAACAGGCCCAATCCTGTAAATTCTTAAGTCTGGCCTATAAACAGATTTTATACCAATATAATTATAGTTTAGGGCTGTGATATATTTTTTTTAAACCGAAATAGTTATACTAGTCCAACCTTCCAGGCCATGTCTACACTAGGGTCACTTTACCACTATACTATGCTGGCAAAGCAGACACAGCTTATTCCACGCCCCCACCTCCTCCGAACGAAACAAGCTACACTGGGCAGTTTTGCCAGTATCACTGCCTGTACACTAGGGATTTCTGCCGGCGTAGGTATGTTGGTCTGAGATCACACCTCTTCACATCCCCGTCCGACATTACTGTGCCAGCAGAAATCCGTAGTGTAGACATGACTCCAGTGTGGATACCAAGATAAAAGTGCCTTAATATGGGTATAGCACAGGGGGCTCTCAAACTTTTGTACTGGTGACCCCTTTCACATAGCAAGTCTCTGAGGGCGACCCCCCTTAAATATATAAACGTGTTTTTAATTTATAACACCATTATAAATGCTGGACATTTAGGGTGGAGGTTGTCAGCTTGCGACCCCCATGAAATAACCTCACGACCCCCTGAGGGGTCCTGACCCCCAGTTTGAGAACCCTGGTATAGCGTATTCTCTTTCCCGTATGGACATAAGATAAACTGGCATAAGGCACTTTTATACCTGTATAACTGCATCCACACTAGGGGGAGCTGTACCACTTTTAGCTATACCAGTATACTTAAACCAGTACAACTTTGTGTGTAGACAAGGCCTTAACAGGCATGGGCTCGGATTCTGCAAAGCACCTATTCCGAGACAATCCCTAGTTAGCAAAGTACTCCCGCACACACTTAAAGCCCCACCCGTAGGCGCTGGAACGAAGGGTGCTGCTGCATTCCCTGGCTGGGAGCGGTTTCTATTCTATACAGGGTTTACAGCTCGGTTCAATGGCTTTCAGCACCCCCACTGTACAAATTGTTCCAGCATCCCCGGCCCCACTGACAATTTACTGAATAAGGGATTGTCTTAAACCCACGCTGAAGTGTTTTGCTGAATGGGGGCTTACAACGCTGAGTGGTTCTATTGAGCTAAAGAGGGCTAGCCGTGGTATGCTTAGAAGGGCTGGAATGATCTAGGTTCGTCAAGTGCTGTGTCCTTGTGTGAATGTTTAATACAATATTATAAATTAACCAGAACAATTTTAAGGGAGAGTTACCGGCAAGAGGGGAGGGAGGCACAAAGAGAGGGGAATAGGCCACAGTTAGAGCTTCCGAAACCGGAGCAAATAAATCCAGGAGGGGGGCAGGGCCGAGGAGATACAATTCTTGTTGCATCACAAAGCTGGAGGTATCGAGCCTCCTGCCTTTTTGTAAATCAAAAGCTTTCCCTCAATGGTGAGGATGTTTGATTCACAGACCGCCCTGGATTTTCTTATCTCAGAGAAGTGGTGGTGAGGGTGATGCTTCGGCATACAGACCTTAAACAAATCCACTGGTTATTTGCAGGCAGAGTGGGATTTAATGAGCTAAACAGCAGTATCTCTGATTTTATGTCTTTTTCACCTTTAATTAAAAGGGGTGTGCTTCTCCCTACCAGCCTGGTGGGTATAAACCAGGACATCACTGATAAAGAGGAGGTGGCAAGACTAGGAGTTGAAAGTAGAACCCAGACGGTCTTGACAATTCCAGGATTCATTATGTGACCTTGCACTTCACGTCTCCGTGCCTTGGTTTCCCCATGCTTCAAGGGATGGTGAGGAAATTGGGAGTATGCACCTCCCCCCCATAGCAGTTCTCAAAGTTACTTTGATGCAAACTTTAAACACAACCATAATAGGGGAGGAGATTAAATGACCTAGTAACAACTTCTAGTAACAGTAGGACCAAAACAGAGCAAAAAAAAAAAAAAAAGCCACAGAAGCCAAGAAATTCAGAATTAAGGCTAAAAATCTATCAGTGCCTCATCCCATTGAACTTTCATGCCTGCGAGATGTTACCCTGCATGCTTCATATAGCACCTGAGACATTTGCAATGCCCAGGGTCGCAGAGCTATGCGCTGAATCCTCCCTTTACCCCGGCAAAACTCCTGCAGGCAGATCCTCAGCTGGTAGAAATTTGTCACAGCTCTATAACGGCACAGTGACAATTTACGCCAGCTGAGGATCTGCCCCTCTGCGGAACAGGAATAGCGGGAGGATGCGAGGATTCAGTTTTATGTGAGAGCATGTCGCAAGCAGGGCTGGTTCAAACAAAAACACACGCTTAACTTTAAGAGTGCCCTAAAAAGCTTTTAAAAAAAAAAGTGAGTGAAAGAAAAAAGAAAAAGAAAGAAAGATCCTTTCCAAGCAGATGGATTTTTTTCCCCTTAGAGTGAAGGGTGGAATTCAAGGGATGATTCTCTCAGAGCCCGAGAAAAAGAAAAAATTATCTACTAGTAAATAAAGATGTAAATGGTGCAAAAGGACTTCACTTTTCTTCTGGTCTCTGGGCTGTTTTTTTCCTGTTTCCCTCAAACAGGAAAGCCAGGCACGTTGGCCAATATTTCAAAAGCTGACAGTCCCCTCCATCACCGAAACAATAGCACCGTGCGACTGACCAGGGTCACAAATACACAGGGCGTTTCAGAAACCTACAATATCAACAGAAAACAGCCTCTCTCTTGTTTTCTTCCTCCGATTCTCTCGAGATAGAACAATCTCAGAGTCTTGCGTGTTTTACTGAAAACACATAAAAATCCATATCAAAGTCATTCTGGCCCACGTTAAACAAAGAACATATAAAGTTTATATGTGAACGCTATGTTAGTAGCGTGTATTTTACATATTAGATTTAACTCAAGATTGTACCTTGACTGGTAGATGAACTAATAGGAAAATGGTCCCTCCTTATATTATAGTTCATGCCTGTATGTAACATATATACAAATATGATATAGTATATATGAAACATAGATAGACCTTATTTCCTGCCACAGGTGACAGAGAACCATAATAATAAATACTAATAATACTTCATTTATATATGGTATACATAAAGGTGAACCCAAATAAACCAGAGCACCTCACTATCTGCTTCCTCCCCGCATAGGCTATTTTTCCATGAGGCAGATATTTGCAAAGCACAAAATAATGCGAAATTCCTCATGTTATTTTAATTCCTGGATGAGGACCAGGGCTCTTATTTTTTCAGCCCCCAAAATGCCTTTGCAAGGTATTAAAAAAAAAAAGAGCCAGGAAGGGTGTGGGTGTGTCGTAAAATAAAAACTCACGCACAATCCCCTGCTTATAAAGTGTTTTCCATTTTTAAAAACCTCTGCTCAAGCCTGAGCAACTTACAAGCAAAAAAAAAAAAAAAAGACGTTCACGTACAGCGCACACCATAGGAAATTCAAGAGCGCATGGGAACCAAGTTATTGTTATTATGAGTTCTCATTATTACGCATCTTGACTTTTCATTTTGTAACCTTTACCTAAGTTTTTGGATGTTCATTTCCCATATTTTTGTAAGGAGGAGGAAGGCGGAAAGTCCAAAGGTGTTCAGTTTAAGCGACGTACCAGACACCTGCCTCCATAAATACATCACATAAAAAGGCAGAGGTGGATTCGCAGTCTTTATTCGCTCGTTGGCCAAGCAGCATTGTCATCCTCTGTTAAGTTTACTTAGGAAGAGCGACACGTAGCAGAGATTAAATAAATAAATAAAAGATTAACCAGAGGACAAGGCTGGGGGAAAAAAAAAAAAAGTGCCTACTTCACAAGCTTTAACCATTTTCCCCCAAACAGAAATGGAGATTTCAGCGATAAGACGAGCAAGCAGGACGTGGAGAGAACAGCACTTGTGTCTAAGGTTCTCAATGGCTGTTTACACCAAGTGCCATCTGGCTGTATAGATATAATAACAATTATTCCATTGAGGTATGCAGCTCCCTAAATCATATTAATATACAATGATTCCACTAGTCTTATAGGACTTGATGTTTCTGCGTGCTCCCATTTAACCTGGGTAATGCTCTAAAACAAGACTGCCTCATCATTAAGAATTGATTTTTTATTTATGGGAATGTCACTCGCAATCCCATGATATCCTTTTGTAATTCAGGAAAACAGGGGCTGCATCCCTGCGTTAATCTGTTTTTATGGCATATCTTTAAAAATTTGCAACATCTTGCTCCATTTGGATATTTATGTCGAGATTTGTGCCCCCGCGCCAAAGCAACTGTGTTGCTTCAGCGATCTATTTCACGAGGCAATGGTGCAAAATGTCTAATATACTTCATTAGCTCTATTACATCAAATAAGGGTTTTTATTTCTTTAAATTATTTAACCTTGGTAGAGCCCACTGGGACCACATAAATTACAGCCACACTAATGAAAATCATTAGTTAGGCTATTCAAAAAGACAACAGGAACAGAATTAAATATATTTTAAAATCAACTTTTTTTCTTTCCAATTTGAGATTTGATCATTCAGGGCACTCATCCATTTTCTCGGACTACCATTGACTGCGACTCCAATAGAGTCACGGCTGAGGCAATCGTAATATTAGATTTTTGCAGACTGCACGTTCCCCCCACCCACCCAATTTCCAGAGTCCCCTTAAAAGCTTTCCTGCTGCCTTCCTAAAGCAAGCAGACTCTGCTGGCCACCACGTTTTCATCCCCATCAATAGGGCAGAATTTAGTTCCAATTACAGATATAAACGTCCAACATCCGTGTGTCTTCTTCAAGAACAGAATGTGTGATCCAGCTACTGAAATCTGAGGAATTACAGTTAAAAAAAAAAAAAAAAGTAAAGGCCAAATCCTGCTGAATGCAAAACTCCCCCTGGGGAACAGGATTGGGTCCCACCTAGGGCAAAGTGAAGCAGTGTGCACGGGGGCGGGGGAGTGGCAGAGAGCAAAATTAAATACATCTGCGTTGGGTTGTTATTCGAACATTAAGTAATAAAACCTGCAGGTTTAATTCAGAGTCTCCCCCGCTAAGTATCTCACGAGGGAGATCTTTAATAACACCTTCCACATCCATATCAATACCACCGCACACGTTGCCGCATTAATTCAAGTTACTCGTCTTTTGTCTGGCTTTTTTTTTTTAAAGGCAGAATTTTGAGCCTTGCCATTTAAAACAAAACAAAACAAAATTCTGCGTTTTCCGAGCACCCCAGCCTTTGAAAGAGCGTTTGGGAAAGGAACAGGGTTGCAGGATGTTTTTCAAGAAACCAGGCCACTAAAGGAACCCAACCTACCCCCACCTTCTAGATTTTGTTATTAAGAAGGGAGTCATGTCCTGGGTAGCATAAAGACGCTCCTTCTGTAATGTGGTAACAGCCTGTTAAATAGATCGGATGATTCTATTACTGTATAATGTTTCTCAAAACAAAACCTCACTGCTGTAATCATTAGTATTTTGTCTCTGCTATTTACAAGGCCGGTATTTGTAAACCAGTTCCAACTTCCTAAACAAACAGGGGGGTGAGGGGGATTGATTTTTTTTTTTTAGAGAGTGTCCTGCAAACTCTAGCTCTCAACATAGCCAGCAAGGAGAGATTTTTGGCGCACAAGGAATGCAGAATTACGCCCTATGTCATATTATTGGAATCCATACAGCTGCTCGTATGCGTTTAATAGCATCCTTTGGTGGTGGGTGAATCTCATATTTCAGTTCTCAACTGTGGTCCCCCTTATGCCAGGTTATTCCCGCCACTCAATATCTGTGCTTAAAAACAAACCAAAAAGGAGACAATTGTGACATGAAATGATTCCATGTACGAATTTTTCTCAGATAAATACTGCGCCTGGGTCAGCTGAGAGGGACTATGCTGACGATGGTTATTTTGGCCTCCAGAGCTAGGCCTTAGCTATACTGTTACTCGTCCACGTTTCTCATGTTGGTGACTAGGCTCCAACAGTTTGCAAAATGAAGCCACACAAATATATGCAGTATTTGAGCAGTGTTAACAACCCCCCGCCATACCCACCCAACCCATGAAGAGCCAAATTCTACTTTTGTTTGTTCTTCTGCAGCAACTCCAATGATGTTGAAAGCTCCACCAGAGCAGAATTCGGCCCACGCTTTCCAGAAGATTCAGGAAAGGTTGAAACGTCACCTTCAACTAGGTATTGGTTCACACTTGTACTGTATGTAAGACCACGTACCCTGCGATGACCCCCATAAAACCTAGGCTTAAAATGGTGATTTAAGCATGGCAGCTCCATTTCCTGGCTCTTGTCGATTTTAAATCGGAATCTAATACAAGCCAAATGTATTTTCTGGTTTAATTACCGCACTTTGGTTTGTTTTAAAGGTTTTGTTTGGTTTTTAAAAAAAAAAACCCTCAACAACTATAAAATACGCTCTGTGCCTGGAGTTAATTTCAACGTCCAGCTGATAATCCATGAAAAAACACACGGTTTGCAATGAAACCGCTGACAGTAACAGTAAAGTGAACATATTGCTATTGGGTGTTGCAACCATTTGCCGTCAACGGCTGTCTTTTTAAACAGAAAGCACCACATGCAGCATGCAAAGAAGTCAGAAGTGTGTACGCATGGGGGGGGGGGGAGAACACGTGTAAGAGGAGAAGAAGGGGGGGGGAGAAGAACCTGCAGATCAATCATTTATAATTAACAAAAATCCGATTGGTGCTTTAAATAGAGATCAATGCGTTGCAGGCCGGGCGGATTGAGAGGATATATTCACCTTCTCGTAACTCTCCTAGCAAGCTGTCACACCTACAGAATCACCATTTGTTTTGTTAACAAAGCTTCGGGGGGCGCCAGGCTCCCATTGAAATTTCATTAATCTAATGGAGTAAAGTCCCATAGAAAAAAATCAAATTCTCGTTGGACGAGATGGTACCTGGGAAAGATAACCTCTGTTTGAACTCCCAGGCTCTGATCGCTCTGCTATTAGTCTGAGGAAATAGACAGCAACAAGGATGATTACAGCCACCGGCCTCTACATTTTTTTTTTCTCCCCGAACACTGTCCTCCCCCGCCCCCGCCGCCTCCTCCCCACGGCCGCCCTCTTTCTTAACTAGCAATTTTGAGCACAAGTGCCATAGCGTGAGCTCCGAAGACGCACAGCAGCCTGTTTTGTGCAAAGGGGAATTGTTCTCAGCTGACAGTGAATAGCTCGCTGAGGATGATCTGCTGCTTACTGTCAGGCGGGTTAATAAGAGCAAGTGTATTTATGGGTGGGGGATGATGTCTAGATGGGTCCTCACAGGTAGATGCTTATGTGTGCGGGACACCTGAAATCTCAGTTACCCAAATCTCCGTAACACGGAGACTCCGTAGATCAGAGAGCAACGTCGGCTCTTCTAACGGTACGTCGACGCCGCAGCTGGGGGGCGTCATTCCCAGCTGCGGCCGACGTACCCGAGCCAGCTCTGACAGTGGCTTGGACTAGTCGCCTGAGATCTGAAGGACATACTTCAGCAGTAGGCCCGAGCGGCCGTCGCCACGCCCGGCTCCTTTTAGTGCATTGCTTTGATCGGAGCTAGCACGTGTGCGTTTCCCCAGACCCGCTCCAGGGCAGAAGTGCCCTAGAATCACAGATGGAGACAATCAGCCAAACGCAGCCCTGGCGGAAGCAGACCCAGCGTGCATTGGCACTGCTGTCAGCGGCTGACTGCATCCAATCAGTGGGAGCTCTAGTAACAGTTGCCAATGGTCCTAAAGCCTTCGTGCTCTTAGTCGTAGCTCTTACCCGACACACACACCTCTACCAGCTCCAGGCAGTTCGGCTCCCAGGCTACAGCTCTCAAAGCCATTAACATAGATTCATAGATTGTAGGGCTGGAAGGGACCTCGAGAGGTCATCGAGTCCAGTCCCCTGCCCTCATGGCAGGACCAAATACTGTCTAGACCATCCCTGATAGACATTTATCTAACCTGCTCTTAAATATCTCCAGAGATGGAGATTCCACAACCTCCCTAGGCAGTTTATTCCAATGTTTAACCACCCCGACAGTTAGGAACTTTTTCCTAGTGTCCAACCTAAACCTCCCTTGCTGCAGTTTAAGCCCATTGCTTCTTGTCCTGTCCTTAGAGGCTAAGATGAACAAGTTTTCTCCCTCCTCCTGATGACACCCTTTTAGATACCTGAAAACTGCTATCATGTCCCCTCTCAGTCTTCTCTTTTCCAAACTAAAGAAACCCAATTCTTTCAGCCTTCCTTCATAGGTCATGTTCTCTAGACCTTTAATCATTCTTGTTGCTCTTCTCTGGACCCTCTCCAATTTCTCCACATCTTTCTTGAAATGCGGTGCCCAGAACTGGACACGATACTCCAGCTGAGGCCTGACCAGCGCAGAGTAGAGCAGAAGAATGACTTCTCATGTCTTGCTCACAACACACCTGTTAATGTATCCCAGAATCATGTTTGCTTTTTTTGCAGCAGCATCACACTGTTGACTCATATTTAGCTTGTGGTCCACTATAACCCCTAGATCCCTTTCTGCCGTATTCCTTCCTAGACAGTCTCTTCCCATTCTGTGTCGGGTTACATCATCCCTATGCTGCCTTGGTGGAAAGTTACAGCAGCAGGACAACAAGAATAGAGGAGTTAGATAAAGTTGTTATGAGAAAGTAGGGAACTGCCAGAGCGAGGCAAATGCCAGGTGGCCTAACTGGGATCAGATAAGTTGCATGGGAAATGGGAAACCAGTAAGCAAAGGGCCATGCATGTGAAAAGTGTGTGTATCAGACAAAGAACCAATCAGCAGCAATGTAATGTTGGTGTGTCTGACGTTTGCTAATATGGAGAAGCCTATATAATATGATGCATTGTAAATAATAAATGATTCAGCTTGCAATCATATTGGTTGTTGTGCTTTATCCGGCCCGCATGCAACGCAACAATTCTGTATGTGTGAAACTGATTGTTCCTTCCTAAATGGAGCACTTTGCATTTGTCTTTGTTAAACTTCATCCTGTTTACCTCAGACCATTTCTCCAATTTGTCCAGATCATGGAGGGATTCAACTACATTCAAGGCAGAGATGGGCCTGAGCCACAAAAGTTCGGGTGTGTTCTCATCCATGCTTAGTTTCAGCCTTAGAGATAGAGGCCCAGCAGCATTGCCAACTCTTGAAATTTTATTGCGGGTCTTGCAGCATTTGGTGTTTTTTCTTAAAGCCTCAGCTCCTGGAGTCAGGTGATTCCATGTTTGTGGGGGGAGGGGAAGACTTAAAAACATGAACCTTAAAGGCTTATAAACCTGAATAAGAACACCCAGTATTTTTTTTTTAAATCTCCTAGTTGGGGTTGCACTAGTGGGTCAAAATTTTCAGAAGCACCCAGCTCTCAGTTGAAAGCAATGGCCCTACCGGAGAAGGAACGTGTTACTTAATGTGAGCAAAGGTATCAGAATCCGGCTCTGAATAAGTTACAACCTTATCTTCAACTGACGAGTCCCCCGCACCCATGCTCTGAAACCAGGCAGCCCACTGGCCTACAAACTCAGTTTGCCATTTCTTTGGTGTGGGTAATACAAAGGCACCACACTTTGCATCTGCGGCACGTGGTTCGGTCACTCTTTTTCAGCACCCAACATAATGGAATGATTTTGGATGTTAATTTTAAAAATCAGGGCACTCTGGCAATAAATAGAACTTCAGAGGCATCGGGTGCTGGAATCGAATCCTAGAAAAAAGTCTCGTCTGGCTGAGTACAAGTTTACCTAGACTGGATTAAAAGCGTTTGCACCATTTCTTTAGACATCACTTTAGACCGCTACTAACAGCCCCACCCGGCCCAGAAAATGCTTATTTGCTTCCTGCTTTCAATATACACTGCGCACTCTGCTGCCTTCCATCCGAAGACATCAAAATGCGAATTAAGCCTCAACTCCCTCACGAGAGAGGGTGCCGTTACCATCTCCTTGCAGCAGATGGAGAGACTGAGCCTCCCTGCACAGAGCTGAGAACAGGATCTCCTGACTCCCAGTCCTGTGTTTCAGCCGTAAGACCATCCTTGTCCTCTGTATAACTCTACGTAGAGTCCCTTTATTATTATTTGTCGAGTGCTGCAGGCAAGCACATTGCTTTACAGGCTTGGAAGGATTTGGTTTTTAAATCTGGTAAATGTGGATTTCACCGTACACACACATACCAATGGAAAAATATTTCCGTCAATAATCATAAAAATTTACAGAGAGGAAAAGGAAGAAAAATACTGCTCGAGACCTGCTTAGAGGCAAAAATCTAGTGGATTTAGACTTCTGAAGCAGGCTGGTTATGAATGGACCGGCAAATGAATAGTAAAAACACGTATGATTTGTTCATTTAAGGAGACCTGCTTTGTATATTTTGACAGGTGATGTTGAATGGTTTGCATTTTAACAGTTTATAAAGCTTTAAAACTTTTTGCCTCTCAGCGTCGGTCTTTAGCTAAATGCTTGACCCCATCCCCCAATTTCCCGCAAGGATGAAAATTTAAAAGTAGACAAAAAAATCTAAAAAGGCAATAAAAATGGAATTCTGTCAGTACAGGCAATACAATCAACAGGATGAAGTCAGCATTAGTGGAAAGGGACTGGTGCCCCCGGTTCTTATCTTAGGTCTGCCACTGACCTGCTGTATGACCTTGGGTAAGTCACCTCCCCTCTCTGTGCTTCTGTTTCCCCTCCCAGCCTGGACTGTAAGCCCTTCGGAGCAGAGACGGTCTCTTGCTATGTGTTCGTACAGCACCTAGCACAATGGAGCCCCTTCCCCGATCTTGATTGGGACCTCTAGGAGGTACTGTAGGTTCCTCCTCCAAGGTGCTCACCATCTTAGACATAATCCAGGACGGGATGACAAAGGAAGAAGAGTAGAGCAGAGAGATATTTATACAAACAAGAGACCATAAAAAGATCAAATGTGTATGTAACAAGTGTGTTAGCTCCTCCACGGGTGGGGATCAGCCATTCAGGGCTGATCGGACCAAGCTTTGAAGGGAAGACCAGCCACAGAGTCTACAGCCTGGGATAGGGCACCAGAGAACACAGAAGCAGGCACGGAGCTGCCCGTGGGAGGGGAAGGTAAAGGGAACATCAAGGTGAGCCGAGTCAGCCGACCCCCTGGAGACGAAATGCAGCTGGAACAGAGCTGTGCAGGGTCTTAGAGCTGAGAAGGAGAAGTATGAAGGGGATAGAGGAAGTGATCAGGGACTCCAGCAGGGGGCGATGTTCTGGGAGTGCAGGACAGGGCAGTACAGGTTAATTTCACCATATTGTATTTACCCAGCACGGTTCAGTATATTAATATTTTTCCCACATGTGCCCATCACTCCCTAATCCCTCTCCTTTCACGAGGGCCCTGCTTATTTCTCTCACGCGCATGTTACTTCCCGTGGGCATCGACCTGCAGAATTTGACCTTCTGCCCTCTGTACTACGACACCTTTTCCCACCGCTGTTCAAAGATGCCAACCGGAAGTGCCTTAAATTTTCTGATCCCAAAGTATAAGGAGAGCGGGAACGGGAGTGGAAAACGACACAGAATTCAGATTACCCTTGGAAAAACAGCCTTTGCATAAAATAAGACACCTTTCTGGACAGCTGTCTCTTACCATAGGGGAGAGAGATTTTGTGTGTGTACACACACACACACACACACACACACACAGATGAGCCTTTGGGGAATTGTATGAACTTTTGAACCAGAGATGGAGAGACAGAGCATACCCTGTTCCCACTTTAATAAACAATTTTTTTTCTTCAATTAATTAAGGTTTGGGAAGAAAAAAAATTGCAGAAGAGAAGTAATTTAGCATGCGGCGCATACTTTACAGATGGATCCTACCTTTGGATGCTTATTAAATCTATGCATGATTGCGCTGGAGAAAATTAATCGCATTGTTTTCCACTATTCAGAAGGGTTGCAAACAGCAAAGAAAATGATGCAAGGCTCTGATTCTCCCCATTCCCCACCTTCCAATAGTAACAATAAGAACAGACACACAAAGAGAAACCTAATTCAAATTATACCAAGACAAGAGCAGCAGAGTGGATGTATTTTAAAGTCAAGATTTTATATTTTCTATTGGAGTAAAGTCAAGCCTCTCCGTACAACCTACTGGAACACGGACGTTTCTGTTCAAAACAAAGCAAAAACCACCCCAAATTTCTGACTCTGGCCTCTGAACTATTCAATTAAAGAGTGAAGGTTTTTATTCAGATCCTGCTGGGAAGAAAGAGCCGTATGACCAGCTGGGGGTATATACCAGAGTCAATCTACTATATCTCAGCTTGCCGAGCATAACCTAAACCCTGTCCTTTGATAATGGAACTTCCTGTTGAAAACAAGCCAGGGTATTAAGAGAATGCCCGGTGCCTACAGCACTGAGGAATATTTGCATTCTGGCAGCTTTAATAAAAGACCGGCAGTTCCAGAAAACTCAAGCCCATGCCTACCCGCTACCTCTCCAAGCCGCCATCATTTTGGGAGTGGTAGATGAATGGTAGCCCAGCCTCGAGTGCCCTGAAAATGACCTCACGGTGAACTTGAAAGGGTCACTCTCTTTCTAAAGGAGAGGAGTCATCTGGTTTGCTGAACTCCCGCACATTTTAGAAACTGCCCCAAATCAAAATGAGCGAGAGGAGGGTGGGAAATCACAAACAGAGCTAGAGAGTTTGCCAGCAGGCAGTGGACGGATACTAATGACTTTGCCCAGTTCTGCAACGAAGAGGGTGGAGAGGGATGACACGAAATTGCAATACACAAAATACAAACATTGGCCCTTGTTGCTACATATGAGCAAGAGGACAGAATCACCTTGCTGGAGATCACGTCAGAACTCAGATCAGAGACCTCTGAAGAAAACGGCTGGATGCTACAGGAAGTGAGACTGGGGAGCTCATCCCATTATGTGGGTTCTGAACGAATACCCGAGCCTGGTGCAAAGGGCTTCTGTGCTCCAGGGGTGTATCTTCTCTCAGACTTGATGTACCAACTGAAATCAGGACCGCTAGTGGTCACTGGTGATCTCAGGATCTGTTTTACAAGGGGAAAAAAATATTAGTGGTTTAACCCAATTTTGACTGGGGTATTTACATTTTTGCCTGCGTAAAATTCCCCCTATGATTTCGACTGGTATCTGCCCACTCTGCCTCGTCCGTCGTGCTGCACTGAAGATGCTCCTGAATGCCGCATTCGTCAGCATTGCTACAAACAAATAAAAAAAAGGATGGGAGCAAAGATGCACAGAGCAACACTGCAGGTTTTAACTAAATTCTGGATTCCACAGCACACGTCTGGTGTGTCGCAATCTATGGATAGTACGTTTTCCCTATTAGATGGGTCTATATGGTGTTTATACAGACAGTGCACATGAGTTCTAGAGCAGGCAGCCAGTGGCCCGAGCAAGGGCCTGAGTGCTGGGAACCCTGATGTTCTAATCCATCCCTGACTCCTCTGTGGCACTGAACAAGTCACTTCCCCCCTCTCAGACTCAAGTCTCCACCCTCCTGTCCGCAAAATAGGAAGAATTCTCACCCCCGGGATATGTTGCAAGTAGTAATTCATTTTGTGCAGTGTTTAGAAGAGTAGATGGGATACTATTCGGCATGTGAGCAATTGGAGATACAAACAGGTGCTGCATATTTATATCCAGGAAAAATAAGGCTTTGCTTACCCCGCGGATATCAGCCACTGGTACAGCTGCACCAGTGCAAACTACTAGTGCAGTGTTTCCCAAACTTGGGACACTGCTTGTGTAGGGAAAGCCCCTGGCAGGCCGGGCCGGTTTGTTTACCTGCCAAGTCCGCAGGTTCGGCCGATCGCGGCTCCCACTGCCCGCGGTTCGCTGCTCCAGGCCAATGGGAGCTGCTGGAAGCAGTGCAGGCCAAGGGACGTACTGGCCGCAGCTTCCAGCGGCTCCCATTGGTCTGGAGCAGCGGACAGTGGGAGCCACGATCGGCCAAACCTGCGGACTTGGCAGGTCAACAAACCGGCCCGGCCCGCCAGGGGCTTTCCCTGCACAAACGGCAGAACAAGTTTGAGAACCACTGCACTAGTGTATTGTATTCTAGGGATGTAAAATGTTAACCCATAAGCATCAGTCTTGCCGGTAATGTATTCGGTTAATGTTTAAATGCCTCATGTGTGGGGCCGGCAGCCGGGACTCTGGGCGTGGGGCCTGCAGCCGGGACCCGCACCTCTAGTTCCCATGCCTGTCTTGTGAACTGCTTAGCAGTTAAATGTTTAACTGATACAATTTTAATAGTTGAAACAGTTACTTTTTTAAAAAATGCTGTTTACATCCCTATCCTATATAGGTGCTTAAACCATGCCCCGACTGCTGTAGTGCATTAGGCTGGCAAAGCCACAAGTCCTGATTTGCACCCAGCGTCAAGCAGGGGTTAATGGCACTGGTTTAAACCATGTCTTATAGCAGCTTGGTCTGTGTGAGTTAGGGGCCTGTACTGCTGAACCTATATTAGTGTCTGTTACTTGGGTGCAAGCTCTTCAGGTCACGCATCGTCTTTTTGCTACACAGGACCAGTGCCTAAAAGAATGGAGTGTTGATCCTTGATCAAAGCTTCCGGGAGCTACTTTCCTCTTCACCACCACTACAAGAGTATATCCAATAAAACAAAAATGATTAGGGGGAGGGATGATTTATGAGGCGGGAACTGGGATTATTTAGTCTGCAGAAGAGTGAGGGGTGGGATTTGATAGCCGCTTTCAACTACCTGAAAGGGGGTTCCAAAGGGAATGGATCTAGACTGTTCTCAGTGGTACCAGATGACAGAACAAGGAGCAATGGTCTCAAATTGCAGTGGGGGAGGTTTAGGTTGGATATTAGGAAAAACTTTTTCACTAGGAGGGTGATGAAGCACTGGAATGGGTTACCTAGGGAGGTGGTGGAATCTCCTTCCTTAGAGGTTTTTAAGGTCAGGCTTGACAAAGCCCTGGCTGGGATGATTTAGTTGGAGATTGGTCCTGCTTTGAGCAGGGGGTTGGACTAGATACCTCCTGAAGTCCCTTCCAACCCTGATATTCTATGATAGTAAAGAAACTGCCATACGGACACATCAAGGGGTTCTGGTTTCAAGATGGTAGCTGAGCTCCAGTGGTCTGCAATGCTCTCAAAGCCCCAAGAGGCGTGAGGGTGTACAGCTTTGCTTTCAGTTTTCCTCTGCCATGTTGTACATATCTGAAGGGTGACAAGATTTCAGTAAGAGAGCACATGTGCACGCATTAGTGATTCAACCATAGATAAAATTTACTGTGTGCTCTCCTGCACAGTGGGTTTGTAAGATTTGGTTTATTAATGATACAAGAAAACAAGAGAGATCAAAAGAATAAAGAGACACGTGTGATTGTTTTGGGTTTTGGTTTGGTGCCAAGATCCTTCTAAATGCCACTCCAGTACAGACGGTAGTATCCCAGATCTCACAACTAACCCCCATAAATCCCAAGCCGGCAACAGGGACAAGGATGTGGCCACACAGAACTCCTTGCATGATAAAAGCTGGACCAGAGCTCATTTGCACTGAACTTAGTACAAACGCTGTAAAAGTTGTTCGGTATTAATCTGAAAGTTACAGCCCTGAAACTATTTGTTAGAAGCGGGTTCTGAAAAATGAGACACTTGGAAGTCATATTTCATGGCTGTGACAAAACCAGGATCTATAGCCCTCCCATTGCTTTGTGATGATGAAATATGACTGACTTTTGGTTAGCTGGCAGGAATGTCTTGGCTGTATCCATTAAATAAACCCTTGACAAATCCTGTTGTCTGTAAAGCGCCATGCCTATGTATGGCACTCTGGGAATGCAAAGTAATGTCACGAGTAGTTAATATGAGGAAATAATGCATTGAACTTATTTAGCACCTTTTGTCCAGGATTCTCTAAGGGCTCGTACACTTTAAAAATTTCTAAGTATAATTATCCCCATTTTAGAGATGGGGAAAGTTGAGGCACAGGTAGGTCGTGAGTATTCTCTTGGGTCGCATGCATCATCAGGAACAGAACCCAAGCCCCGCAACTCCTACTCTGCTACTCTAACCTCTTGACCCCACCTCCTCCACATTGGGCCACATACCATTATTACAGAGACGCTTCACTCAGATCAATTCTGCTCCCAACCAAGCTAATGTGGCCACGACTGGCCTGACTGTTGGGTTCTGAGGACGTACTTGCCACGAAAGCAGGCCTCTTGCAAAGGATGTTATCTGCAGTCGATCGCGCTGCCAGGACAAAAACATCCCACAAAAGGACTTTGCTTGCATGGTTACTACAATTAATATTTTCATTGCACTAAACCAGTGGTTTTCAACCTGTGGTCCGCAGACCCCTGGGTATTTCCAAAAGCACATTTCCATTTGAAATTTTTTTTCAGGGTCCACAAACGAAAAGCGGTTAAAAAGCACTGCACTAGAATGAATTTTTGCAGCTGTTTTTGAAAACTTTAAACCTTGCAGTGGTCTGAGGGTACATCTGCCCTGCAATCTAAAGCATGACCTCATTAGCACTGCTAAAATCAGCAGTGGACATACAGCAGGACGGGATTCAGCGTGGGCTGTACAAACGCACCTGGGACACGTACTGACCTTACTAGCCTGTACAGAATTCGCGGCTGCCCCATCTCCACTGCTATTTTTAGCCAGGTGAGCATGGGTAAAGCCACGGGACAGCAGTGTAGATTATACTCTTAGGCCCTCAAATTCAGGAAAGCACTTAAGTACATAGCCATTGTCCTGAGGGGCGGGGAGGGGGAAACAATTTCCTTTGTTTTGTTTTATAATTTGAAGTTGACAATATCCCCCATCTGATTGCAGGTCAAATTAGTATCAGCTCAAATTATCCCAGCCCAATAGCTACAGACCCATGGGATTATGAGGATGTTTTTTTCAGAATAAGGGAACGAATCTGCAAGAGAAAATCCCATCCCTTGTGGCAGAACATAGCAGTGACCTACCAAAGCCCCTACACACACACTAAACCCCTACACAGCGTAAAAGACCAAAACGTACCTACAAATGTTAGACTTGGGCTGGGCGTTGTATGTACACGGGGTTAACGGAGCCCCTGCCCTGAAATACTTACAGAGTAAAGAGGCAAGACAGGCCAAAGGGTGCATAGGTGCTGACTCTGGGGGTGTTCTGGGGCTGCAGCACCCATGTTTAAAAAAAAATAGTGGGTGCTTAGCATCCACCAGCAGCCTCATGGACCAGCTCCTCCCACTCCCTCCCAGCATCTCCCACCCACTGTGATAAGCTGTTCAGCGGCGTGCAGGAGGTGCTGCTGGGGGGAGGGGGAGAAGTGAGGACAGGAAGAGGCGGGGTGTGGGCGAAGCAGGGGCGGGGGACTTGGGGAAAGAGGTGGAGTGGTGGTGGAGCACCCGCCAGGAACTGAGGAAGTCAGTACCTATGAAAGGGTGGGAAGGGACTTCCCCAAGGTCCCTGGAAGAGCCTGGAATTTATCTCCAGTCTCCCAAGTTCCAGTCCAGTATCCCACACTGCCTCTGCTGCATATAATATGCACAGTGAACATACTTCCACCCCAGGTGTATGTTTAATGGAAACGTATATCGGAGCAAATCCCCATTTATCTTTTACTCTGGCAAAACTCCTTTGTCTAGGGTAGGATTGCACGGAGTAAGTAAGCAACTCAAAGTATGTGCCCGTAGTGCAAATATACTGCATATAGATGACAACATTTGTACCCACCCACTATAAGAAAATGCTGTTGCGTGTTGTAAATTGCCACATCGTTTCGAATTTGCCCTGCGATTGGCTCCACTGTCAACATTTTCATTTCAAAGCAAACATTAAAGTTCCTAGCACTTATGGCTCTGAAGAAAACCTTAAGCGAACTTCAAGCTGTATCTGCCTGAGTCTGCAGAGAGCCTGCAACAGCAGCTTTAAGAGAAGGACGAACTCCATGGGAAGCTGAAGTAGGATACGTTGAATGACGTATCTCACTAGCTCTCTTCTTCATTTTGGTGGACACAAGCATGTGCATTGCCCTGTTAGTGGATGCAGTGGCAGCTAACGGCTGTCAGAGTTTGCTGAGGTGAAGGATGAAGAAGCCAGTCCTCCTTTCCCAAATGTAAAGTCACATCCCATCCCAGCTCAAATGGGGGAAGATGAAATATACCCCCTGATCCAGGACCAAAGGCCTCGCTTGACTTCCACCTGCCAAAACACACCACGCCTTCCCGAGGTGCCGAAAGTCCCAGCCCCTCTCCCCTCCGCTGTCCAATTCACCCGCTTCCCCTGAAAGATGCCATGATGCAGTCATGTTGTTCGGAACAATCTGCAGCACTTTGAAAGTTTGGGGCAGTGGAAAACAAGTGCATTTTAATATAAAAAACCCCGAGGTTTGCTGCATCAATTGGACTGCTCTGGACAGGGGGATGGGGGTGCTGGGACAATTTGTATAGTGGGGGTCCGGAAAGCCATTGAACCAAACTGCAACCCCTGTATACGATAGGAACCACTTCAAGCCAGGGGGTGTGGCAGCACCCCTAGTTCCAGCACCTATGCAGGTGGTTATGGAGGGGTTCGTACTGAGTAATTTGGGTCTCACGTGCTGCAAACAGAGCCTTGTGTATAAGCTATGGTTTGTACAGCATGGCAATAAGGATGATCGCTATTTTACTCAGCTGGAGTCAAACAGGTGAAGAGGAAAGCCCAGGGCCACAAAGTGAGCATCAGATTGGCGAGTAATACCAGGTCTCAGCTTCCAGTCTTCTGCTCTAACCGCCACACATGCAGACACACACGGGGTGCTTGGCGGAGGTGTGGGCGTGTGTAATATACACGCATCCCCACTGTGTGCAAGTTCACGCTGGTATCGTCCATCTCTCACGCATCGATCCGTTCTACACAGCTCTTAATTCCCCAGTTCTCATCCATAGATTTCAAAGCACGTTGCAAACGGCGGTAAAGGTTCATTATGGCCACATGACAGATGGGGAAACAGAAACACAAAGAGGGGAAGTGACTTGCTCAAGGTCACCCAGCAAGTCGGTGGCGGAGCCAGAAACTGAAAGTCCTCCTGTCTAGTGGTCCATCAACCAGCCTGCGCTGGGACAACTCTGCAGCGGTCCGCCTGTCATTGAGACCAACTCCAGACGACGGTTCCGTTCTGCGCTCGTACAAGCTGCTAAGGAGTAACAGGAGATTTTCGCCACAGGGCTGGATGAGAGCGGGAAAACCAAACTTTCTGCATCTTTGCAGTAACGTACAAAGATGAGCTGACCGGCCTGCTAGTGGAGAGGCCAATTTGTTTTGGATTTTTTTGTTTTGTTTTTAAGGGATGTGGGGGGAAGGGAGCAAAAAAAGAAGTATGGACTACACTTTATGGTTGCCATGGATGCAAGGTCAGCCTTCCAGACTTGGCTCTACCAGCAGAGTTCAGACGGGTCAGCGTGTGACCGGCTCAAACCCCGAGGTTAAAAGTTCAAGCAGCGATGCAAAAACCAATATGTCCACGCAGAGTATGCTGTACAATTTATTTCAATTTACATCAAGCCATGCATATAAAATTTAGATAAATTCCATTCAGATCTGATGTTGCCTGACACACAATGTATGCAAACAGATGTCTGTGGAGGCTCGCTCTCCGTTTTAGGGAGGAAAGGAAATACACTAAATTTAAAAATATGTCTCAGGGATTTTCTTTATTGCATTACGCGCACACACACAAAAACGGACAATTTGAGCTTTAAAGATGTTGGATCCAATCTGATTTTTTTATTTTATTTTATCCTTTGTAATTTCGCCAGCTCTCCCAATCCACACTGTGTCATATTAAGAAAGATAATGAGTATTTACAACTGCAGCCCTGGTGTCACTGCTGTTATAGCCTCTATTTATATCCAGTGCCATTTTCTCTGGATTTCTCGTGATTGATCGTTTTGATTTATATTTGGGTCCAGTCCTCCCTCTTTCCTCTCCTTGATACCCACCTTCAAACCAAAAACCTTCGAGCGGATGCTGCATCCTAAAATAGCCACAAGATGGCTCCCTACACCCCTTCTCCTCACCCACCAGCCCATCTACCTTGGCTCCGTAGTATGGAACGATAACTATTCCAGATCTGACTGCTCCATAAACGCAGTGTATTTTCATTGTGAACTAAATGGGCCCCAGCACATGCACTGGTGTAATAAACTGCAACGCAGTACCGGATGGAAAGAACAGAGACCACAGCACTTTGCACCTAGGGTGACCAGGGAGCAAGTGTGAAAAATCAGGACGGGGGCATAGGGGGGTAATAGGTGCCTATATAAGAAAAAAAACCAAATATGGGGATCATCCCTATCAAATTGGGACATCTGGTCATGCTATTCTTGCCACTTGTTCTCTCCAAATCCCCCTCTCCCGCGACGGGAAAACACATTCTGGTTTCCTGTTTTGATTTAAAGAAATAGCAGAAAAATAATGTAATGGAACAGCCAGTGGGCTGGAACTGCCATTGCAGAGCACAGGTGTGCAAAGGGGAAAAGGGTTTCCAATGGAAACATGCAGCAGAGGTACCGAATCAAGTTGTAAGTCACCCTCTGGATTGCTGACTCACTGGTGCCATAGTCAAAGCCCCCAGAACTCAGTGAAATGACTCCCATTGACTTCAGGCTCCCCGGGATTGGGTGTGGGGGGGGTCCTAGACATCTAAAATTAACCTCAGAGCTACCCACAAGCCTTGATCCTGCATCCCTCCTTCCAAACTCAAATGGCATTTCCCCGGAGCGAGGATCTGCAGGATTAGGCAGAAAGAATGAAATGTTGGGGGGCTAGGGGGGACGTTCAGAAACACAGCACAGCTTTTTAGGGGGAAATTAGCCAGGTTATTTCTGTAACGCATTTAACGAGAAACACAGTCACAGTTCTTAAGAGGGGTTCTCGAGTCTTCTACAGTCATCAGAAGCCGCAGCACTTTGGACCATTATGGCCATCATTTTTGGTTTTTCCAAAAGGGCACTGGGTTTTAATAAGTACGTACACGCCTCTGTGTCAAGCAGCATGTCCCAACTTTCTATTCTTAGGATTTTTTTTTTTAAATAGAAACATAAAAGAACAAAAGCACAAGCAGCAGCTTTTAGTCTGAAAAATGACCACAAAATATTGATCCCTAAGCCTATTTTGATAGATAACGCTCCACAAAAGCGGCTTCTTTTAAACAGAAGTTTGGGATTTTAAAGTGCCAGCTGCTTGCTTTTAGAGTTTGCAGCTAGTTTGCAAATTATCAGTGATTTTATCTCCAATCCCACCTCTCCCCACTCTGTTCCTCCCTCCAAAAAAAAAAACCCTCAGTTACAAATTCTTCAGCCTCAATGAGCTTCTAGTCAAGTCCCCTTTGAAGTCAGAAGACAAGAATTTTACACCTCAAAATATAAATCCAATTCCTTCAGGGAGCAATTTTAAGGTTGCAAATAAGGGGTCAACTCCTTTCGTCCATACTCAGCTTTATTAATAATTATTGTCTTTGATGAGAGTTTGGCCTCATGCACTGAAGTCTCTGAGTAATGCCCAAGTAATGACTTAATAAGGGCCTTGGTATATTAAGATAAGAATATTAGGTCAAATGCTAATCATCCATCCAAGTACTGAAGTGTATGTTTTGTGCACATCTGAAGCCTTCTACGTGTTCATATCAGTTCTCTATTCTGGGACATGGCATTCACGATCTACCCACTTTTCAAACGACTTAACGTGACGGGGGAATAGAACCTGTTTCAAAAGCCCTCAAATTCTCCATAATGTACAAGCGCCTTATTTTCATCTTCCCTGTCAGTCAAGACAAGTCCTCCTGACTGAACAAACACTCGCTCACATTCTGGCCATTCATTTCTATTCCCGATGATCTGAGAGGAGGTTTTCACAATAGACGGGGTTCTGCATCTTCTGCAGAAGGAACAAAAAAAAAAGCTATAAAGCAAGGCAGAAAGATTTTAAAGACACCGCATAAAGGTTTAGCTAATACATTTCAGTCTCCGATTCTGCAACGCAGACATTTCATTCCCGCCCAAGACGTGCGGGGTGCTGGAAGCCAAGTTCCAGGAACAAAATTTACTGCAGCGAGAAGCTTTTACTGTATTTGTAGTGACTGTTTCTTTTATATCAGTTCCAGACTCCAGCGAGCAGAATCCCTTGAAGAACAGATGGTCCTGGAGAAGTGCAACCATTCATTCTAACAACAGTTTGGGGGGTCAGTCCCATAAGAGTGCCAGGCCAAAAGGGCTACGGTTGGCGTGAGAAATCTACTTTTATGATGAGCTGAACAGTAAAATAAAATGGAGCATTGCTGGGAGCGAAAAGACACTGATTTGCTACACTACTGTATCGGGGGGAGGGGGGGGGAGAAGGGAAAGGAATAAAATTCCACATAGTTAGAGAGTCACCCGTGTTTAGAACCTGCTTCCAGTTCTTCATCAGCATGAAAAATTACAACTGTAACCAGATTCTTCTCTGTCGCCGGCGTAAATGTGCTATTACAGCTGTTCATATTTTCACTCTAATGAAGGGCTGCACATTTAAATGGTAAGATTTATTATATATTGTACACTGCCTGTGTACATGCAAAACTGTTAATTGACGCCTAAAATGCTGCTTGTTTATTCTGACATCGATTATCATTTTTCTCAATTTTTAAATGAAAAAAAAAAGCCTCACTCCAGCACAGCCGCGTTTCTGTTCCTTACGAAGAAACAAATAAATGAACTTAAAAATAAGAGGGTGGCGGGGGGGGGGGGGGGAGGAAGAGGGGGATTTCAACCGAGGGATAAAATAAAGCTTATTAAAGGAGGGGAAAAAGTCAATATCGCCCCTCATCTGGGTGGGAAAAAAAAGGGGGGAGTCAATTGTCCAAGCTGGTTTGATTTTTGCAGAGAACTGGTACGAGGTTGGGTTCATAAACAGGTGAAATGATGGAGTTTATTGCAACGAACATCAACACTGAAACTAAATAACTGTGTTCCCATCTTGGTCCCGCTGAAAGACGGATGGTAAACTTGACCTGCCGCTGGTACTATCCGATTGTCATTTTTTATCCCCCTTCACCGCCCCCCCAGGCTGAGCCGCGTTGTGTAAATGTATGTGCTTGGTCAGGTCAGGCCCCGGGATCGGGTGAAACTCCGTTCACATTTGCATACAGGCGGAGTTTCACAATGAAGGCCCATCTGTTCCCGTCAGAGAGTACAAATCGAGTGTCACCCAACTCACTGCAAACGACAGCAGCATGGCCATTAGATGGAGGAACACAGCTCAGGTTACGGATATGGAACTGCTGATTTGGGTTTAAATACCTGATAACTGAAGACTTTTTATTACATGTGAACAAAGAATGAACCCTGAACTGAACACAAGAGTCTCCCCCCGCCCCACCCCACATATACACACTCCACCTCAGCACCCTGGCTTCCCCACCCTAACTCAATCCATTACCAATACAAAGCTGCTGTATTTTCCACTGTCCAAAAATTAAACAAGATTGAAGTGTCCCAATGGTCTTTAAAACTATATATATGAAAAGATGGGACGGGTGCGGGGAGGGGGAGGGGAGAGGACAAAAAAAGAAAGGGGAGGGGTAAACAGAAGATGAACTCTGAACTTTACATGCCCTCCGAGGTCATTAATATTGTTGCAACGTTGTTCCTTGAACTTCTAGTAAATTTCGTCGGCGTGGAAATTTTTGTTGCTGGAGTTCAACAGAGGTGAGAAGCCAGCCTCCGCACCCCTCCCGCCGCTCGGGTTAGGGACCGCAGCCATCCCTCCGTGAACCCAAACTCTATTCACTCGTCTATTGATAGGATGGTTTATACTCAAAAAGAAATCTATCAAGACCCATGTCACAATGTTCCTCAACCTTAAAAAAAAAAACCCAAAACAAAAAATCCAAGGTATATATTACAGTTGACGGACAAGTCACACACAACAGGGGCTGCTCTGCACGACAACCACCACCTCTACAGCCAGCAGTGGTGTAGTCCAAGTTCACAGTGAAATGCAGCCAAATACAAAGAAGGAATCCATAGGGGTGTTTGTTTCTTGTTTAAAACAAAAGCCCTTTTCCTCCTATTTTCACCGGGATTTGAAGTTTCTTAATAAAAACCCTTTCCTGCTTCGGTATTTGTTCTCCTTTGTAAATGGCTCAGTACGAAACTCTGTCGTTTATTTCAGGGGTGATGTTAAGTAAGGAATACATACATACCTACTAATCCTTTGTCCTAATGCTAAACCTCCCATCTGAGGATTGACCTATTACGAACAGTGGACTACGCCTTAGAACACCCTTGGAATGTATCATCACCCACATTTCACAGATGCGGGGGGAAAACTCTGGCCCAGTGAGGGTGAGCATTTTTCAAGAGCAACTTCTATTTTTGGGCACCCCACGTTAGACCCATAGGATCTGATTTTTTGAGGTGCTGAGCACCCAGGCCGCCCGCTGATGTCAGTGCAGCACCCCCAAAACAAATCAGGCCCCTCACTGAAGCACCTCAAGTTAAGGATCCATTTTTGACAACATGACCCGAAGCAACTTCCAAGGTCACACAGCGAGTTAGAAGCAAAGCTAATAAAAGAATCCAGAATGCCTGACTTCTAGCCCTGTTTTTAACCACTAACCCATCCTTCCTCTCTGCTCAAAGCCAAAGCAATTTTTTTTTTAAAAAAGAGGCCACACAGCTTTATTTCCCCAACCCCATCACTACTGAAGTGCTTCGCGATCAGTCTGGAGAAGACGCTGTTTCTATAGTTTGTCAAACCCGACGCTCGTTAACCCTGAAGGAAGTTATACACTTATCAAAAGGAGAATGGATTCCTTGTTTCAGAAGAGTGAACTCAAATCCATTTTTGGTCTACTTTAGTCAAGTTCGAGGGAAACTGAAACCCCAGCTAAAAAAAATAAAAATTAAAAAAAACCAAACACCTGCTAGTTTGCTCACTGTGTCATCCTGAACCCTACATGCCGGCTATATTTCCCCACAGACCACGATGCAAAGTTCCTGTAAACAAGCTGCATATTTGCATATTCTATTCAAGCCCCTTGTAGAGTTGCTGGGTATTTGCATGCAGGGTGGCTGGATGTGCCCATGTGCTAAGGAGGAAAAAATAAGCCAAGCGGGAAAAATAATGATAATACCCTGCTCCGGGAGGGGCGGGGGGGGACCCATTAAGGCGCTGTCGCTTTTTTAATTCCAATTTTCTTACAGGGATACAATCCCATTTCCCCCCTCCCAAAAAAGGACAAAAACACACAGTCTGATGGAAATATTGGCTGTTGGGATTCCCGTCTCTGTCCCGCTCCCCCCACCCGTTTGGAGCGCACAGGAACTGAACCTTGAACTTAATTTACCCTTTGAACTTGTTACCTTTAAAACAAGATTCCCCAGGCTTTCCCTTCTTCAAACAAATTTCATCACAATTACAGTCCCTTCCACTTCACTTAAAGATATATAATCATTGATTTGACCTAATTACCTGGTGCGGGCCTCTCTCTACAAGGTGAAAGCCATATTGGTGTGAACAGATGTTGACCCTTGTATTCTTAATACCCCAATTTTGTTCTAATTATTGTAAAGCAGGTTTTCCATCTTAGCCTGTGTCTCTTTCCCCCTCCCCTTTGGTATTTCGTTCCTTTCAGACTCCGTTATGCCCTTTGGGTTATGAGCTCTCTAGCACCTGGCTTCTAAGCACTTCTCGCATTGAAAGCGTCAGGTTTTAGCTACAGAATTCGAACGAGCGGCCTTGTTTTCTTCCGACGGAGCAGTTACACAATCCTGCCGCTAATCCTCTATTTTTGTTCTACCAAGGAAAACTTTCCTTCTGGAAAACTAAGGGTCTTCTTATAAGGAAAGCTGCATTATTCATCGAGACCAGAAGGGACCATTGTGATCCTCTAGTTGTGACCTCCTGTCTCACAGAGGCCAGAGAACTACTCCAAAATCATCCCTAGAGCAGATCTTTTAGGAAAAAAACCCACCCAATCTGGTTTTAAAAATTGTCGGTAATGGAGAATCCACCACAACCCTTGGTGAATTGTTTCAATGGTTAATTACGCTCACCGTTAAAAATGTGTACCTTGTTTGCAGTCTGAATTTGTCTAGCTAAAGCTTCTAGCCATTCAGATTCTAGCTATATTTCTCTGCTAGATTGAAGAGCCTATGATTAAATATTTATTCCTTATGTAGATACTTGGACTGTCATCAGGTCACCCTTTAACCTCCTCTTTGTTAAAATAAACAGATTGAGTTCCTGAAGTCTATCACTGGAAGGCATGTTTTCTACATCTACACAACTCCAGCTAAGTACCTCCCATTGACTTACCTTGCTCTTCTTGTTGGGGATAGAGTACAGGGGTTGATTGGAGAGCGATCTGCAGTCAATGTAGGAGGTCTTTACTAGACCGCCGGTGGATCAATCTCAGAGCATCGATACCTGCTATAGTGTAGACCTGCAGTACGCCTTTTCTCATTCTTGTGGCTCTTAGAATCATAGATTATTAGGGTTGGAAGGGACCTCAAGAGATCATCTAGTCCAACCCCCTGCTCAAAGCAGGACCAATCCCCAAACGGCCCCCTCAAGGATTGAACTCACAACCCTGGGTTTAGCAGGCCAATGCGCAAACCTCTGAGCTATCCCTCTTCTTTGAGCCCTCTCCAATTGATCAACATTCTTCTTGAATTGTGGGCTCCAGAACCAGGCGCAATATTCTAGCAGCCGTCCCATCGGTGCCAAATGGAAAAGTCAAATCCCCTCTCTGCTCCTACTCGAGAGTCCCCTTTTTTATGCATCCCAGGATTGAATGAGCTCTTTCGGCCATATTGGCAGCTCCTGTTCAGCTGATTAGCCACACAAACCACACATCATCTTCAGAGTCACTGCTTCCCAGGATCTATCCTGTAAGTATGGCTACATTCTTTGTTCCTAGAGGTATCCATTTACATTTAGCTGTATTAAAAAGCAAATTGTTTGCTCACTTGTTCACAGCTTACCAATCACTCAGTATCAGTGACCTGTCCTCTTCATTATTTACCACCCAGCCAAATTTGTCTAATCTGCAAACATTGCCAGCAATGATTTTATGTTCTCGTCGAGGCCATTGATACAAATAGCATAGGGCCAAAAACCGGTCCCTGCAGGGGACACACCCACAAGCAATCGCATTTTGAGACCTATCAGTTGGCCAGTTTTGAATCCATTTAATGTGCTCTATGTTGCTTTTATATCATTCTAGTTTTTTAATCAAAAAGCTGTGTGGCACCAAGCCAAGTGCCTTACAGAAGTCAAAGTATATGATGTCAACACTATTACCTATCATAGAATCATAGAATCTCAGGGTTGGAAGGGACCTCAGGAGGTCATCTAGTCCAACCCCCTGTATCAATCAAACTTGTTATCTCATCAGAAAAAGCTATCAAGTTAGTTTGCCAGGATCTATTTTCCATAAATCCATGTTGATTTGCATTACCTTCCTTTAAATCTTTATTTATTGAGTCCCATATGAGCCACTCCATTATCTTGCCCAAGAGCGATGTCAGGGTCACAGGCCTATAATTACCCAGGTCATCCCATTTACCCTTTTTAAAAATTGGCACAACATTAGCTTTTTTTCCCCAGTCTTCTGGAACCTACGTGGTGCTTCGAGACACAATGAAAATCAACATCAGTGGTCCAGTGAGCTCCTCAGCCAGCTCTTTTAAAACTCTTAGATGCAAGTTATCTGGACCTGCTGATTTAAAAATGTTTAACCTCCTCCAGAAACACTAGTGTTATCATGATATAAGACTACATTGCCTGCTTTTTCCCAAAATATAGAACAGAAATATTTATTGAACACTTCTGCCTTTTCTGCATTATTACTGATCACTAGGGCTCCGTGTCTGTCACGGAGGTTGCAGAAGTCACAGAGCCGGAGCAGCCGCAGCCCACGGCCCTGGATAGCAGTCCCCAACTGGCCAGAGCATCCGCGGTTAATGGCCCTGGGTAGTTGCTGCCGCTGGCCCTGCCCCCCAGTAGTGGGTCTTTTATAAGATAATGGCCCCTCTTCTTCCTTTCGTGCTTCTTTATGAGCTTTAATGTCAAAGAACAGTGGCAAAAGAGAACATCCAGGGACTGAAGGAGAAGGAAGAGGTGAGACGATTAGGGCTAGAGGAAAGTTTTTTGCCGAAAACTTTTAGTTTCTTTTTAAAAAAAAACAAAGCAAAAAAAAAAGTGGCCTTGGGAAAAAAATCTCCATAAAGTACAAAAAATTCCTCCTTTTTTTTGTCAAGTGAAAAAAGGTGGCGCGTTTTTAATAAAAATGTTTTCAACTTTGGTAAAAAAAGAGAAAATAAAAATACCAAAATGTTTTCATTCCGATTAAAAAAAAAATCAAAACAAAATTTTGTCATTTCAAATGGTTTCCCTGAAGGAGGGGAGGGAAGGATCGAGAATTCTGGGAAATAATCTCAGACAAAAATGAAAATGTTTTAGTTTCATTGGAAACTTTTCATGGGAAAAATCTTTTTCTTTTCTTTTCTTTTTTTTTTAAAACTACCGCTAGTCACGATACTGAGGACTATGACCTGGGCCTTTGCCACATACTGCCCTCTTAAGTGTCCGGGCAAGTGAGATGATAAAGAAAGGCAAAGGAGGTACCAAAGGTGGCTAGGGAGCTTCCACTGGTAGGATGAAAACAAGTTCTGGGGAGTTTAACTAATGAGGAGTTTAAACCAAAAGGATGCCACACTCATCAGGAATTTTAATAGATTCATAGATCCCAAGGCCACAAAGGACCACTGTGATAGTCTACCCTGATCTCCAGTACAACATAGGCCATAAGACTCCCCCAAAATAATTCCTAGAGCAGATCTTCTAGAAAAACCACCAACCTTGATCTTAAAAATTGTCAGTGATGGAGAATCCACCCTGACCCTTGGTCAACTGTTCCAATAGTTAATTACTCTCACCATTAACAAGTTACGCCTTATTTCCAGTCTGAATGTGTCTAGCTTCAACTTCCAGCCATTGGATTGTGTTACACCTTTCGCTGCAAGCCACAATCAATCATTCAGACATCTGTTGGATGACAAATGCAGCTAAACGTGGGATTATCAAGGAGGCTACTTAGCTACCTGGAAGACACATTATGATCCAGGAAGCAGACAAAGTGACACGGCTTATTATCCATGTCAAAGAGCCAATGGAGGGCACAAGCAGTGACCACAAAACTGATTGTATGCAACATACTCAGGAAAGGGCTCCCTAGATTGTAGCTGCACATGAGTATTACTTTAATCCTGGCCGGTTTTAGGACATGAAGTAACCCAATGAGAATGGTGCTGAGCATTCAACCCACAAGCCACATGGCACAGTGCCATGAGCATCCAAGACCCACCAGAATAACATCCTCAGGAAAGAACAAGAAGAGGTTGGGGGAGCTTCAAAAGGGATTGGTGTAAGGAGCTGAAGGCTTCCCGTAGGGAAACTGAGAGCAGGAAAGGGCCAAGGAAAAGATACAGGCTGCATAAAAGCAGAATACGTCCACGTTCCAGGCGATTGTTTTTGTGCCCCATCCATCAGCGTGTAGTAGTATCCAAGAACCTGTGCCAACAGGGCTGCAGGGCTTTTATAAACGGGACGGGAAGGAAGAAAGCAGGCCCATCCATAAACAAGGGCATGCAGGAGGCTACAGGTTCTACCTTGGCATTGCAAGCCACAGCCATGCTGAGGAGAAACCAATCAGGGGGCCCACAACCAGTTTCTTGAGCATTCTGCACATGGAGCATCCAGAACCTCTCTGGTGGTGCAAAAGGGCCAGCACTCAGAGAGGACTCCTACCACTCCCCTGTCGGGGTGCAATGGTTGCTCCCTCTTCCCCTTACAGGCTATCAGCTGGTGCAGAAGGAGGTGGGCAAATACCATTGCTTTGGCCATGCTCCCATTTGAATCTTTTGTGCTTCTGAAGTCATTCCCATCTCCCGTGCCCCACTGAACGCCAAACGTAAGGACGAGGATCCCAGGAGGTATGAAGGAGGGGGATCAGTCCCCACCTCAGCACCCCCCACCCCACTCCCAGTCCAGCTATAAAATGGCCCTAAATCTTCAGAGCCACCCACGCCGCTTTCCTAAGGACAACTAGCAAGTAACGAAGGCCTTGTTGATAGAGCTGTTGATAAGGGGCAGGTAAGGGAATACTTGGAGAACTGGATACTTATAAATCTGTAGGTTCAGGTGATTTGCATCCTCGAGTCTTAAGGGAATTAGGATAATGAAATTACTAAACCTCTGGCAATTAATTTTGAAAAGTAATGGAGAACTAGGATGACACCAGAGGATTTGGGAAAACAATAATCAAAACACAATACCCATCTTTTAAAAAAAGCACATAAGGATGAACCTCGCAATTACTATATCAAATGTCACACTCATAAAATAATGGAATATTAACGTATGAACATAAGAATGGCCAGACTAGGTCAGACCAACGGTCCATCTAGCCCAGTATCCTGTCTTCTGACCGTGGCCAGTGCCAGATGCTTCCGAAGAAATGAACAGAACAGGGCAATGATCGAATGATCGATTCCCTGGCGTCCAGTCCCAGCTTCTGGCAGTCAGAGGTTTAGGGACACCCAGAGAACGCAATTGCATCCCTGACCACAATAGCTAATAGCCATTGATTAACTTTTCTTCCATGAACATATCTAATTATTTTTTGAACCGAGTTTATATTTTTGGCCTTCACAACATCCCCTGGCGAGGAGTTCCACAGGTTGACTGTGTGTCGTGTGAAGAAATACTTCCTTATGTTTGTTTTAAACCTGCTGCCTATTAATTTCATTGGGTGACATCTGGTTCTTGTGATATGTGAAGGGGTAAATAACACTTCCCTGTTCATTTTCTCCACATCGCTCATGATTTTATAGACTTCTATCATATCCCTCCTTAGTCATCTCTTTTCTAAAATGAACAATCCCAGTCTTTTTACTCTCTCCTCATACTGTTTCATATCCATAATCATTTTTGTTGCCCTTCTCTGTACCTTTTCCAATTCTAATGTATCTTTTTTAAATGGGGCAACCAGAACTACACGCAGTATTCAAGGTGTGGGCGTACCATGGATTTATATAGTGGCATTATGATGTTTCTTGTCTATTATTTATCCTTTTGCTAATAGTTCCTAACATTGTTAGCTTTTCTGACTGCCCCAGCGCACTGAACATACGTTTTCAGAGTACTATCCACGAGGACTCCAAGATCTCTTTCTGGAGAGGCAGCAGCAAATTTAGATCCCATCATTTTGTACGTATAGTTGGGATGATGGTTCCCAATGTGCGTTACTTTGCATTTATCGACATTGAATTTCATCATTTTGTTGCCCAGTCACCCAGTTTTGTGAGATCCCTTTGTAACTCTTCACAGTCAGTTTTGGCTTTAACTGTCTTGACTAATGTTGTGCCATTTGAAAACTTTGCCACTTCCCTCTTTACTACCTTTTCCGGATCACTGATGAATAAGCTGAGCAGCACCGATCCCAGTAGAGATCCTTGGGGGACCCCACTATTTACCACTTTCCTGTAGTAAAAACCAGGGGAGGGAGGGAAAACAGCCTGGAGACCTGGATTCTGGGCAACAAGCAATCCGAGTCTGTAATGGGCAAATGACATGAGGAAAACTGGATCATGGTTTCTGACCGAGTTACAAAATTAGCAGATGAAGGGTGAGGCAGGAGATTCAATATACATACCGAGCAGTTGATACAGTGCGACAGCAAATCTTGCTTGAAGCATTCATTTCAATCAGCTTGGATATCAATGTCTCACGGACTGAAAACTGGCCCCAGGTAGCGATCAATGTCTCTATATATTGCGGAGAGGTGTCTGTGTTGGGGTACTGCAGGGTGTTGTCACACGTTTTATCTAACATGGGTAAACTGCATTAATTCCATGAGCAGGAGGTGATGCAAATATCAAGTAAAGGCTGAGAAAACAATACCGGGGACACAAGATGTTAGGAATATGGGCAGGAGAATAAAAATGAGCTTCAACTTGCCGAAGTTGCAAGTTAGTACATCTGGGGAAAATAATCTAACATGCATTCAATGAGAGAGCGGTGGAGCAGCAGCAGTAACGTTCTAAGGGCTTGTCTACACTACCCGCCGGATTGGCAGACAGTGATCGATGCAGCCGTGGTCGATTTATCATGTCTAGTATAGACGCGATAAAATCGACCGCTGAGCACTCTCCCGTTGACTCTGGTATTCCACCAGAATGAGGAGCGCAAGCTGAGTCGACGGGAGAGTGTCAGCTGTCGGTTTACCGCAGTGAGGACACCGCCATAAGTAGATCTAAGTACGTCGACTTCAGCTACGCTATTCACGTAGCTGAAGGTGCGTATCTTAGATCGACCCCGCGTGGTAGTGTAGACAAGCCCTATGGGAGTAACAGTAGTGAACAAACAGGGCAGGAACCTGCAATGCAATACAGCAGCACAAAAAGAGAGCATGATTCGGGATTACTTAAGAGGTAGTAACATGCTATGGGCAAGAGACACAAAATGTTTCTCTCTCCAAGTAGGAATGGCCAAACTGGATCAGACCGATCTACCTCGGTGGTTTTCAACCTGTGGTCTACGGACCCCCAGAGGTTCACCGACTGTCTAAGATTTTCAAAGAGGTGCACACTTCCATTCGAAATTTTTTAGGGAGTCCGCAAATGAAAAAAGATGGAAAACCACTGACCTATCTAATGTCCTCTCTGTCGCAGAGGCCCATGTTGGATTCTCCAGTGGCAGGCACATCCACCCGTAGTACACTTAACGGTGCGTCACTACATAACGAAGGGCGGAGGGCGGGGAAGCAACTTCTTCCACAGTAGGTGGTGAGATATTAGAGAGTCTCGATAGAGACTCATTGAAGTAGGTGGTGCACGAATCCAAATCCCCTGCTCCAAAGAGCTTTCAGTCTAAGTAGACAAGACAAAGGGTGAGTGGGGAAACCAGTCCGAGGTCACTCAGGACGGCAAAGAGCCGAGACTAGAACCTGGATCTTCTGACACCAAGTTCAACAGCCCGTCCACTGGACCACATAAGAGGATCATCTTTGCTTTGAAGAACAAGGATCATCAACCCTTATAATTCCATTCTGCAGTAGCTACGGTCTTCCTCAGTATCCTGGAGCGGCGAGTTTCATGACCCTAGTGAGAACAAACCTATAATAGTTTTGCAGATTGTACTCGACACCTCCAGGCCGGCCAGCCAGATATTGGCTTCAGCATGTTAGGCACGCCATGGAATGCTTTCCTAAGGAAAGTGGTAGGGTCCCATTCACGTGGAACAAGAATGGGCAAAACGTTAGAGAAAATACTACATGGGAGAGATCCGCGTTGGATTGTATATTCGAAGATGAGACAGAAAATACTTCTCAGCAGGAGCTCTTGCTCACCCGACACCTCATGCACAGCTGTTTAGTAGAAACAAGAAAGGACTTTCCAAGATTTGGAAAGCGTTCAAAGAGCATAAGGCTCTTCGCTCTGTTAAAACTTACCCTCCCTTGGCTTTCGCAGATCCTTGCTCTCATCCCATCTCTCCAGTGGCCCCGAGAGCATCTCTCATCAGGTCCTCTCTCACGCCACATGTCAGTCTCACAGGGCTCTGTCCTAGCCCCTCTTCGGGCAACTGCATATGTTCTTGCAGCTAAAACCATCATGTACTGATGACTCTCCGCTCTGCCTTTCTTCTCCTGACCCAATTCCCTTAATCCAATCCTACCTCTCAACCTGTCTCTGACATCTCCTCTTAGATGGGGAGATGCTATCAGCTTAAAGTTGACGTAAACTAAAGTAAACTCCTGAACCAACTCCTGAAACTCCTCTGAAACCCCTGACACTCCTCGGTTCCCCATCACCATGATCTTTCCTGTACTTACCCGGGACTGTCCAGTAAACAGGGTATGGCGAAATCTAGCAGCCACGTTGCCAGCTGACCTGATTAGACTCTACAGTCTTGTGCTTAAGGCACGGGTTTAAGACTCTGAAGAGCTGGATTCAATTGCCAGACCCACAGGCTGTGGGGTGTTAGGGTGCTGAACCCCAAGGGTTCACACAGTTCCGCAGTGGCAGGCCCGTGGCCTTCATGACTCAACAGAGGGCCTTTCGGCACCAGCAATCCCGGTCTCTGACCGTGGCTCCCTGCGATGAATCCAGCCAAAGCCAAGATTTCCGTTGGAGACTTTTACTGTAGCCTTCAGGGCGCAATGCTCTCAAGTGAGTATTTGCAGCGACAGCAGGCAGCTTTTTAAAAACAAGGTGGGAATTCATTAGTCACCTGGCTATAGAATCTGACAGGCCTTCTTAGGTTAGCAAAGAGAGGCAAAGGTTACACGACAGTCCATCCTGGCCAAACCAATGCAACCAGCCAGCCAAGCTGTGACAGCCTCCATAGCTCTGACTCTCTCTCTCAGTCCCAGGTGCCAGCCCTGTCTCTCCAAATTCCAACCACTTGACCCCTTTCTCCTTTGTTCTCCAGCTGAGTTCACACGTTCCATCTGCCTGCGTGTCCTGCTCTTCGGCGTTGGTTGTTTGGTCCTTGGGGGTCTCGAGGTCTTTCTGGGTCCAGAATGGGTCAGTTTCAACTGGCTCTTTAGTGACTCATATATGCCACCCCAGACAGCTAAGCAATGCACAGACCTCATCATCCTGCTCTGCTCCAAGCGCGGAGTTAACCCTTTTGCACTCACTGGAGAAAGTACAAAGTATAGAAGGAAACTGAGGCGCGAAAGTCTTCATGAAAACATTACAGGAAATTCACCCTTTGTCACACTGGGGCAAGTCACTTAATCTCTTTGGGCTTGACCCAAGTCAAGGGGAATCTTTCCCTTGACCTCAACAGGCTTGGATCGCACCTCCTGTGCCTTGGCTCTCCAGCTGTAAAACGGGGTTCTCTCTTTCTCCTACCCTTTGCCTGACTTGCCTATTTTGATGGTAAGCGCTCCTGGGCGGGGCCTGTTTCTTGCACTGTGTTTGTACTGCACCCAGCACAACCGGGCCCTCGCAGTGGATGTCAAGGTTCTACTGTACTAGAAACAACAGGTATCAAGTGGGGTTGCACGAGGACACCTGGACTTTGCACCGTGGAGTTTGCCATTCACACCAGCTCGTCCGTCGGCCCAGGATAAACTCCAAAATGGATCGCTGGTGGAGCAAGGCCCAGTTTTTTAACAAACAGCCCCCTCCCAACAATCAAATCTCAAGGCTTCCTTGCAGACAGGTTACTGAAGAGCCAGTGGAACAGGGGCATCTTCACCCTGCTCAGTCAAGTGCCGTCGTGAGGGTAACTGAGTTAGTCTTTGCAGCAGCAATTTCTAGGCCCTAGGTGATGGGACTTTTCAAGGAGCTGATCTATCTGCCTGAAACGTCCAGCCGACTTCATCTGCCTGAGTGTTTGTTAGACCTTGGGGGGGGGGGGGGAAGAGCAGCGATTCACCCATTTCAAAGCTGCTCCCGCTCACCTCCCCTCCACGAACAGAAAAGGCTCTAACCGTATCAAGAGAGCCACGAGCTCAGTAGCAGAAATCATCCCACTGGCAAAGATTCCATTCTTGTTGAGCAGCGATTCCTTTATCTCTCCGAGACAATCAACCTTCAGCCAGAGGAGTCGAACCTTAAAACCCCATAACTCAATTTAACGTAGTGCTAAAGTTTGGGGGAATATTTGTCAGTGCCGGCGCTGATACAATCAGTCTGAGGGCCCTAGAACAAAGAGCAGTGGGTGAAGAGCGTGTCACCTCGCTACACATTCGTTTCCTTGATGAACAAGGAGCTATTAGCCAGAGCGAAAGCATTATCTAGGTGAAGGATGATACTGATTGTTTTAGCTACTCCTCTTGCAAACACAGACGAGAGCATAAGGTCCCGGTGGCTTTTTGAAAGTCCCTGGTTGTGTTTCCCCCGCAACGTGTGTGTCTGCGTATGTACAGCTACCCTTCAAGAGCGAGCCAAGATCAATTCGAGGCTCAGCTCGCTTCCAACCACCATGGCCCTCCTGGGGCTGAACAGTTGAAGTTGGACTATTTTGAAAACAAGTTCATCGCCGTGAGCCTCTAACAAAGCGACTTGAAGACGTGCACAAATGGCCTCATGCAAAATGACAATGACAAAACATCCAGCAGATCCTATTTGCTTAAGCAACCCCCCGGCAGGTACAATAGCTACAGGAGGAAGCTTGCTGGATCGAGTTGTCCTTTGGTTCCTTGTGTTTAAGTGGAGAGACTCGACTGAGAGAAATAGAAGGAAAAAAAAAACACAGGTACAATTCCCCTCACCCCCGTCTCCCTGCCGCTGACATCAGCCCTTCAAAGCATCTGACTTCAAAATTAATTAGATTTGTTACAAACTACTCCGATTCCCAGGACAAGTCTGCACTACCGCTTAAGTCCATCTAACTTACGTCGCTCAGGGCACGGAGCACCCACCGGCAGCCAGCTCCCCTCCCTTCCCCCCAGTGCCTCCTGCCCGCCAGCGGCCCCACCAATCAATTTCTCCCTCTCCCTCCCAGCGCCTCCCGCCATCAGCTGTTCTGCGGCGTGCAGGAGGCGCTGTGGGGTGGGGGAGGAGACGGAGGAATGGGGTGGAACTGGGCGGGAAGAGATGGGGAAGAGGTAGGGCGGGTGTAGGGGAAGGGGTGAGTGGGAGCCGGGCCCGGGGCTGAGCAGGGGTTGATCACCCTCATGGGAAGCTGGTGCCTGTGGCTCAGGGATTGGGGGGGGGGGGACACACACCCTGAGCGACACAAGTTACAACAACCTAAGCTCTGTCTGCACCGGCGCTATGCCAACGGGAGAGCGCTCTCCGGTCAGCATACAGCATCTTCCCCAGACACGCTACAGCAGTGCCCCCCCGTCGATGCAGCTGTAGCACATCTGGCAACCTGCCCCCAGCGTTCCAAGGGTCTTCAGACTGTAAGCTCATCAGGGCAGCGCCTGGGTTTATTTCTGAGCATTGCACAGTGCAGAGAACACCATTCAAGTGCAATAAGAGTAATGACCATTGCACATATATTCTCCATTGCCCCAGTTCCACAAAGCATATGCTGAAGTCCCACGGACTCGAATGGGATTTAAGCATGTGCTGAAGTGCTTTGCTGAACAGGGGCTTTTATCAGTGCCTAGATCATTTCACCTAATAGTAAATCTAGGCGTTCAGGGCTTGTTAAATGGTTAGCACCTGATCCTGCAAACAGATACCACATGTTCTGAACTTCACTCATACAAGCCTGCTCATGTGAGTAGAGTTATGCACGTGCTTCAGTGCTTGCAGGCAATGCTTAAAGTGATTCGAAAAAAAGTGTGGGGGGGGAGAGGGAGTATCAGTCTGGAAGCAGAAGCTTTAGTAAGAAAGATTGAGCTGTGTTGCTGATGCGCTAGTTTTATTTATTTATTTTGCTGGTCCTGCAACCCCTTATGATCTGCATCACAGCTGCCCCCCACCCCCAACTTTAAGCTCTGTTTGCCGGATCAGGCTATTTTCCCCGTAAGCATCATTCCAGATCTCTTCACAGGAGTCCTTCATACCAACTAGGGGCTTGTCCACACTGGATTCTTTTTTTTTTTGCCACTTCAAAAACTCCTACTGTAGACATGCTCCACCAATGTAAAAACTGGACTTGCACGTTGGTTTCAAACAAAAACCACAGATACAGATATATCTGTTCTACATATGAGTTCTGCATGCACAGGCTGAAAGCATACATACATACACACACACACACACAAATTCTTATTGTGCTTATGCATTTATATAAATTTTAAAATCCTAGGGCTTTTTCGCATACAAGTAATTAAGAAATAAACAAAAACCAAATCTGTCTCTACAGCCTGTATTTGCAAATTTCTAGTAAATATCACCGGGCATCCTTTGCCCTTTGGTCCCATTAACGAATTCTGCATGCACAGGCTGAAAGAAAGATAAATCTTTTTATGCTTGGAAGTGGGGGGGGGGGGTGCTAGTTAAATCTTTCCTGGATTTTCAATAACCTTGTGAGAAGTAACAACCCGAGCCTGATTGCTACAGATGCCAAGTGCTTTCAACTGCCCACTGGCTTCACGTTAAGCATGTGCTTTCCTGAATCCAGGCCATAGTGCTAGTGAGAAGTCTTGGGATGATAGCCCTGGAAGTTTACATCCACTGTATAGCCAAAAGACAGACAGACCCCTCCAACCTTGACCTTGAGGTTCCAGCTGAATTACGTTCCAATTTTTTAAAAACTGGAATTTACTGGAAATATAGGAAGCTTTAACCACTTATTATTCAAAAGCAGGCGAGATGCAAATTCCAACCATTTTGTTAACTTATATTTTCCCTTCTGCTGGGCAGCATTCAGAGACACAAAGCATTTATCCCTTACATTTACATATTCATGAATAAAAAGACCTTTAGGAAGAGGGTGTGTAAGTTATCCCAGCCCCCCCCAGGCAACGGTAACTTGCGCACTGATAATTCACGTGTGTTTGACATGGCAAACATGCAATTTGCCACAAGAGAAAGCTCAATCTTTTGCTTTGACAGCTGCCACATCACAGGAGAATAAGCTACATGATGCAGCAGCTCCTTAAAGGAACATGCACAGACTCACGCTCGCTCTAAACATTTGAGGGACCAGTGCATTTCCCTATTTTTTCAATTAATTTTAAACAGTGCTGACCTTTCACTTTTTCTCTCTATTTTAAATAAAACAAGGCTTCAGTGAAAGCAGCCTTGCAAAGAAATCATGAACATTTAGCCTAGGTACATAAATCCATTCACCTGGTCTTACCATGATAATAAATTAAAAAAAAAAAAAAAGTGCTGGTTCAAGAACTGCTCCTATGTAAACTCACTGTTTAAGCTACAACGAGGAAAACCAACATTTGCCTAACAACTTTTACATGACAAATCAAGCTCCGCAATTATTCAAACGACTCCAGCTCATATTTGCTTCAGCAGGTGTCTAGGGAACCGCACACCAAAGTGAACCTTGAAGAAAATTGTCCCAACGGTACAGCTAAATCCATAAAATTGTTAGTGCAAGAATCTTTAGTTTTAGTAAACACCGACACCCTGAAGATTTGAGGGAGTCTTTTTCCAAAGCCCAGGATGCCAAGGCAGCAAAATTCAGATCCGGAATCAGCCATGTTGCCAACTGTCGCAATTTTACTGAGAGTTTCATTATATTTGACATTATTCTTAAAATCCCAGCTCCCGGAGACATGCAATTACATGAGACGCTCAGCTTCCTTTTAAATTTTAGAAAGAGTTTCTGGCTTTGATGTTTGTGAATCCTACAAGGGCACGGAAACCAGAAGGGAAATAAAGAGAACCCAAAACTTCTTATTTTGGCTTAAAAATCATGATTTTTAAGCCAATCTCATCCTCTTTGAATACCTGGAGGTTGGCAACACTAGAAACAAACACTCCAAAAGATCGGTGGCGTTTTGATGTGGGAGTTGGGTCCAGCTCTTAGTGTGAAGAAGAATCACCAAGTCCCTCGGACAGCGTAAGAGGGAAGCCTATTTACACCATCAAAGTGGTACAGAGGGGTCTTAATGTAAAGGAGCATCAGAGTTTATTTAAAATCAGTGCTAGCTTGACATGTTTCAAGCACTTTACAATGAAAGCCCAACTTTCAACCTGGATTGAGGAAAACTGTAACAGAATGCTCTCCCTAGGTACTAGGTTCTGGCTCTTACACCTTCCATAACCATAGTACTTGTGGGGTTTTTTAAAAGTAAAAACAACTAACCCTCTCTCTTTAGCTATTCAGGGCCAAGTTGCAAAGAGAAATCTCAAACTAGCCTCTAACGTACTCCAACTAAGCCCACCGTTCTGAGGGTGAAATTTACTGCTGTCACAAACGACAGGATTAACACAGCCATCTGACCTGCCGGTGCAAACTGCACCCCTCAGTGAGGCAGAATTTCGATGGCTAAGTAACTATCACTTGTGCCCGTGATTTATGACACCTGTCAGATCTCAAATACAAAGCGGAGGGGGTTTATTTTGAAAACGCAGCCCTATTCTATTTACAGATGACTTTTAAAACAGACAAGTTTTAAAGTTGAAAACTTGGCAGTTGTAGCCTCATGGTTCCTTGCTCTCTAGGAGCATCTGCCTAGGTTGCAACATTGTTTCATCCATTTCTGGCAGCCTCTCTGGGATTCAACCGAACGAATTAATTCTCAATAGAAAGGTGAGCTAAGTCACTCCATGTAAAATATGGTTGAACCTTTTGACCAGAGAGGTGAGTGACCTAGGAACCTATTTGTACAACATCAGAGACATTAACAGCATTAAGCTCAACAGTTCTTATGTTATAGGTGATAAAAAGGGAGAATATAAGCTCTGTAGCTTTAACGGTACATGAACTCCTTACAAACTGCCAAACAGCACTGGAAAACATCTGTTTATTTCTGCAAGTACTTTGTTGCCCTAATAATGGGCCTGATCCTGTGATCCCTACTTTGGCAAAACTCCCACTGAAATGCCGGTGTGGATCTGCTGGAGCAAGGACTGCAGGATCAGGTCCGATGTTATGGAAATGATAGATCTGCATTTTAACCTGCTCATTTCCTGGCCTTGCATACACAAGGCTCAACATCAAAAGGAAACTGACCAAGTGGAACTTTCTGTGTCAATTGCACTTGACAAGAAATCACATTTCCAGAACCTTTCACACTCTGTTTCAAAAGTACATCAACAGCAAGTTTATAATAACCCTTTCAAAGCAACAAAGAGGCTTCCCAGACCTTTGGAGGCCTGACGGATAATTGTTTCTGCCACCAGCCCACAAGAAAGATGTAAAGCTTTGGAGTATTCATGCACAAAGTTTTTACACACACCTGTGGACTTGATCTGTGGTGGCGCTGAGAACCCTCACCCTCAGATGAAGCCCACTGGGGGCTGCAGATGCTCAGCACCTCTTGGGGGGGGGGGGCAGGCAGGGAACCAGGCTCCTCTTTTGCAAAAGAATCTCAGGCTCTCTCTTCAGGTATACACCTGAAATTCAATCAGAGTTGCTTGCCTAACTCCCTTCAGTCCCTTTACAAATCCACATCTAGAACAAACTGCAGGCCGGGTTCTAAACTCCGTAACACCGGTGGAATAACCCTACTGAAATCAATGGACCCGCTCCAAGATTTACACTCGTTCAACTGAGGTGAGAGTCTGGTCAAATAACTATCACCTTAAAAAAAAAAAAAGGACAACAATTAACATTTTTGGTGTGGAAAATATTTGTCTGCTCATCACATTCATTAGAACAGGAAGAGACACTACAAAAGACACTGATTTGCAAAGCTCGCTTTGTGGTCCTTTGTTATTTATCTATACCACAATATTGGGCCAAGTTCATTGCTGGTATAAGCCTGCTGAACTCAAAAGGAGTGACACCAGAGATGAACTGTGGCTCATGTTGCCTGAGCACTGTTTTTCCTTTACATTACAACTCCTAAAAAAACAAAAAAAACCACCGAACAACCCACAGCAACTCAGACTGAAGTTTGGGGTGGGTTGATGTGGGGGCTGCCTTTCAATAAGATCACACTGCAATAAGCAACCCTGGTTTATTCCATAGCCCATTATTTGCATCCACAGCTCAGACCGATTTCTGGAATTTTGAGTTTAATAGCGACCACAAAACGTGCACACACACAGTTATTTTCTTTCACCACAAGAGGGGGCTGCAGAACTCTCATCTTTTTTGTGATCCACAAAACCCCCCCAGTTAACCGCTGCTTCATAGTCAACTACAAGGCAAAGCATTAAGCGAGTACTACACATATGTACGCCCACATGTGTCAAAACAAAGATGCATGCCTATCCAAATACCAGACACACATGTCCATGTGCCTCTTAAAATCTGCTTACATGCTGGATTTTTTTAAACAAGTCAACCCACTTCCATAGAGAGGTTCCACAGTTTAGAAAACATTAAAAAAAAAAGAAGTAGAAAATATGGAAACAGAACAGATGCAAGGACTGGAAAAGGAGACACACAGGAAATGGCTAAGGGAGCTAAACGTATATAAATTAGAACAGCAAACACACCAGGGACAAGCACATAGGGGCTCAAAATACCCTCAAAGAGGAAACAATGTAAATGAAAGGAATTATTCAGGGGCCAGAATTCACCTGTGTGCAGAAAGCCATCAAAAGGCCTACAGTGACTGAACAAAAAGAGTCAATGAACTTCTAAAAGAGAATGGACAATTTTCCGCTGGATTCCAAGGAGCGTTCTCCAGGGTCTCCTTTCTGAGGAGGATGACTCACAAGCAGAAATTGCTGCCTATCCCTCCCCAGACCTCCTTGCAATTTTGTATCTCACAAGGTAATGGAAATCAGAGGGAGAATTCCCTGCAGTAGGCGAAGGGCTGGCAAAAGTGCCACCAAAGAAAAACTGGTTTGTAAACAGAGGAAACTAGTTAAAAGACTTAAAAAAAATTTTTTTTAAAAACTCTTGACTAGTACAATGGTGTGAATGAGACTATTCCCTGCAATGAGCTCTGCACCCATGCAGAACCCCACTGAAGTCAATGGGCTCCAGGCAGGCCCCAGGGGCCACCCACACAAAGCAGTGTGGTCTAGCAGATAGTGCACCGGCTTGGGAATCAGGAGACCTGGATTCTATTGATCAGCTTTGCCACCGATCTGCTGTGTGGCCTTGGCGAAGTCTCTTCCCCTCCCTGTGCTGTGGTTTTCCCTCCCATCCTTTGTCTTGTCTATTTACATTGTAAGCCCTTTGAGGTAGGCACTGTCTCTTGGCATGTGAATGTATAGCACCTTAATCTCAGCTGGAACCTCTGGACACAACTGTAATAAAAAAAATAATAAATAAGATGGAGCTCATTTGCAGGACCAGTGCTTCATTAGTAAAAGCAGAATCCTGTTGGGCATAGCAGGGATCTCCACAATACTTCTCATGCTCTTTTTTTTTTTTAAAACCCTGAGCTGTTGTCAATTTGCATTTTATTCCCCAAAATCCCAAGAGCAGCTACGACGTACTAAAGAATCAAAGTCAGCTGACAAACGTCATTTGTCAAAAATCAAAGCTATTTTTAAAGTTGCAGGTTAAAAAAAAGGCAGAGGAAGCTTTTTCAGAACTAAAAAAAATAGAGCTGGGTTTTTGTTGTGTTTCAAAAACAAAAACAAAAAAAACCCACTAAAAACAAACAACCAGTTGTGTATTTAAACAAGGAAATAATTTAGAATAAAGAGAAACAACTTGTAAATACGTTGGGCCAAATTTCTCTGCTAGTGTAAACTCAGTTAAAGTCAAGAGAGCGGTGATCAGTTATATCAGCAGAGAAGATGTCCAACATGTAGAATTTATGTATAGGATGTTTTGCCATTACACACACACACACAAATATACATTCTATAAAGACATTTCTATTCAGCATAATGTAAAACAATACCAGACGTGATATGAGAGGCACGGTAGTCCAGCGGATAAAGGTACGGCACTAGGAGTCAGGCTGAAATCTATTTCCCCAGTTCCATCACTGATTCGCCGTTTGACTTTGACTCACTTCCCTCCCTGGCCTCAGTTTCCCCACCTGTAAAACAAGGATACTCCTGCTTCCCCCACCATTTTAAAGCCCTGGGAGATGGAAGGATGAAAAGCAAGATAAATACTAAATATTAATGAGACATAAATGCATACCTCAAAGTTCTGGCATCTATTTAATTTACATTGAACTTAAAATTAAATTGCTGGACTCTGGCAAATGAAGTGAACTATCAGTCTGAAAAGAAAACATGTAAAAAAAATCGTGAAGTGGTAGGAGTAGAATACATTACATGGAAAGTGTCTCCTCAGAAATACTTATCATTATAATAGTACTTAGCACTTATATAGTGCTTCACAGCCTCCGAGCGCTGTGCAAACATTAGCTTCTTAATCACTCATTAGGGATGATCCTATACAACACTGTCGTGGCTCATTGCATAAAGTCATCCCCAACTTGCAGAATTGCTTCTCCGATCACGCTCCGTGTTCTGGAGAATAGAGAAGTTTAAAGGTTCCACAGCTCATTGGAAAGTTTGGTACAAGTGGGACGAGACAGCTCAAGAGGCAACAGCCAGAGGCACACTTCCCACCCCCTTCTCCACATTTGAGACTGGGAAGCAGAGGGACGACGCCAACACCATCGCTAAGCAGGAAGAACCTCCTGCCTTGATAGCCTCCAGTTAGCAAGTCTGGAACTGCAAGAAGAAGGGATGAGGTGGTCTTTAGTCGTCTACGCGGGGTTTGTGCCCCTGGGAATGCATCCTCCGATTGTTGCAAGAGGAGGCTAGAAGGTGCGCGGTGGCTACTAGGTCATGGAACGGTGGCAGTGCCACAGAGAAGAAGGTGGTCCTGGAATCAGCCAAGTCCAGAGCCTCCAGGGGTATGTCTACACGACAGGTGAAGACCAATCCTGGTAGATGTGCCCATACTAGCTTTAATCTAGCTAGCATGGGCACCAATAGTAATGCAGACGTGGTGGCACAGGCTAGCAACCAAAGGACGTACCCAAGCTCCCCTGCAGGAGTGTACTTTGGTTGGTACCCCATGCCGAAGCCCATGCTGCCACATCTACACTACCCTTGTTGCCCACGTGAGCCAGATTACAGCTAGCAGGGGTATGGCTACCTGTGCTACAATCACACTGTCACTCGCAGTATAGATATACCCCGTTTGTCGGGTGAGCTATTCCCAGGTACGAACCACCCACCCTCGGTGTTTGACGAGAAGTGGTCTATAGTGATTTTGCATTACAGTTGCATCTAGGGCCCGTGGCAGTGAACCTCCCTGCCCAGGTCAAGAGGCTTGGGCTAGTGGGGCTTGCTGTTGATCAGGCTGGAGCTTGGTCTCTGAAGCCCACTCCCCTCTAGGCTTCAGAGCCCTTGCTGCAACTTCAAAGAGCTGTCTACACAGTTACTCAATCTGGATGGGGAGGTTAGCTGCTGCAGGCAGTATAGACGTGACTCTAGCGGCCTCAATTGAGATCAGGGCCCCCATCACATTCGCTGTATTTGCACAGCGACTAGAGTTACTGCCCTGAAGAATGTATGGCCTAAATAGCCAAGACAAACCCAGTGTAAGAAAGGAAACAGGCACACGGAAAGGTAAAGGGTCATATTTTCAAAAGTGCCTAAAGCCCATTTTCAATCGCGACTTCGGCTCTCAAGTCTCACTCAACGCCAATGGGACTTTGGAAGATTTCACCTGAAGCCACCTGCCCACAGTCACATCAGCGTCCAAAGTGGGACTAGAACCCAGCATGAATTTCATAGTCCAGCATCCTAAGCAGCAGATTACGTTGCTTCCCAAATCCAGCCACCAATCCACAGCCCTGCACTCTCCGGACAGAAGCAATCCGAGGTGTTGCAATACCACCCCCTTTAGAGATCCATAGAGACTCTACGCTTGGCGGTGTAACACTTTTAGCCATAGTCTTTAAGCAGCCCTGTTACCCCCCCGGGAAGCTGAGTAATTGCAACTCTCTCTCTATATCAAAAGAGGTTACCAAGGGATCTCCTTTGTATCTATTCCTGGTAAAGGCCTGGCAGGAGTCCCTCTTGACTGGCTCCAACTAGGTACATCAAGTCTGTCCCCAGGAGTCAGTGTAATTTCAAAACAAGATGTGGCACCACTAACATCGTCTTTACTCTCCTCCACATCCCGGAAAAGGCACGTGGGACAATGCCAACCTCTATGCAAAGTTACTGATCTAAAACAAGGGCCTGTGACAGCATTAACAAAAGGTACATTGTGGCAACTCCTCAAGAAATACAGCTGCCCAGACAGGTGGGTGAGTCATCCATTTGTGCCACCTGGATACGTTTGGAAGGCTCAATTGCAGCAGAGTCCTTCCTGGCCCCTCTCAGATCAGGCCACGGATCATGCGCCGTGGGGGGTCCGCTCACCTATTTGCTAAGTTCACCAACAATTCACAGGCAAGGGTCTACATCCAATCGTTCGTGTCAGAGGGCGAAACTAAAAGCAAAAACCACGCTCAACTTCTTATTCAAAAATATAAAACTGCTGCTGCTCTTGCTGCCCATGCTATGCAGGGAGTCCAAGAACAGGTAACTTGTTCTAATGTAGTAGCAGTTAGTTTGGTCTCGATGCCAGCAACAACAACAAAAAAATCCTCTTGCCATTCTTCACGTGGGCATCCCTGCACGAAGTCTGAAATGTTCAAGTGTCTGGAAGTTCCAGAGGTGGCAAATGTTTACATACCTCGGGAGAGTTATTTCAAATCATGCCCTTTACGGCTGCCCAAAAGCACCACCTCAAAGTTAGCAAAGCAACCTTCTCCTCCCCCCGTTTGTGAACGCTTAATAAACATGCATCGCTCTTGTCATCATGAGCCTATGCCCAGGTCTTCACACCCTTCGATGCCCATTTAGTCTGGTATCCATTATCCACGTCGCATTCCCCTTCATCCACGCTGTATAAAGGTGTGTTTTATATCTAAAGGTAGAGCGTTTCTTAACACACACGATACCAACAGAACCTAAACTCCATGCCTTTTACTCATGATGGTGATCCTCTACAATTATTTATGAGCTACTGAACCAACCCTGCCTCCAGTCAATGTAATGAACCCGTTCATTTTATGACCCACGCCAGCAGAAGTTGCAGATACGCAGAGCATCCCACATTGCGCAACGAGGCTAATGCCACATACCACAGATGTTATCCGTGCTTATGAGCTCATCCCAAATAAAAGAGGATCGATTATCTTATGATGTGCAGGAAGGTGGAGGAGCAGAGAATGAAAGATCAGGAGGTGTGTGGGCAGATGGGAATGAAGCCCTGGAAAATTAAGCAGGAAGGAGAAACCGAAGAGGGTGAGAAAAATATTAGGGAGTTTAAGGAAGAGGAGGAAATGAGAGATCTGGAAAGAAGCCGATTTGCTGCATCAGGGGACCAAAAAAATCAATCAGCCTTCAGTGCGGTTACACCAGTGCACAGAGCTTTGATTTCAGTGGCACGTCACGTGTTTCTCACGGTTAAGCCGCCCACTCGCAAGCGGAGACACGTGTTACTGAAACTTTTACACAGGGGATGCTCCTGTGCAAAGAGTAATGCTCTACTACGGCTTCTGTATGGCCTCAAATGAATGCGTGCCCAGCCTTTGCATTACAGCTTGTCCCCGAAAGATCAGCCTGAAGCTTCTCTGCATTTCCCTGAAGAGGGGGCCCGAGATTTTCAAACATGACTAGCGAGTGCGCATGCCCAAACTGAGACACGCAAGGGGGCCTGATTTTCAGAAGGCAGGTGCTCAGCACTTTCGGAAGCTCAGGGCCCTTTAAGATGTCTCACATTGGGCAACCAAAAAGGAGGAGGCCCCCCAAAAATCACTCCAACTTTTGAAATCCATAGGCCACTGGGTCAAGTTCTGCTCTGCTACACCACTTGAAATCTGGAGCACAACCGAAGCAGTTTGGTTTTTAGTCATGCAACTGGTGTGTTGATTTGTCCCTTTCATTTTAGAAAGGTACCAAATTTATTCAGTAGAACTTACATGAGTTGATAAAGCAGCTAGTCCTCATCAGAGAGAGGATACCCATCAACAATGGCAGCATATAAAGTTAGAGAGGGAAGAGCATGGAAAAACAGACCAGATTCAGGCTATCCCTCCAAACACTACACAACAAAGGACTGCGGGAAGTTGAGACGCTCTTACCGTCATCCTGGTAATCCGATGCAAGCGACGCATCTGACACAGTGGAAGGGACGAAACTCCAGCTCTGGTTGTCATCAAAGCTGTCCTGTCCGAAGTAAGCATCAGCCTGATCCCCTCCTGGAAAGGGAAGAGAAGAGGTGAAGAAGTGAACTGATTTTAGTGGAAACCAATACACACTCCTAGCCCCACCCCAACTCCTACAGCCTATGCTGGAAATTATTCCCTGCTGCTCCCAACTATCTTCCGGCCACTGCCAAATTCCAAAGGACTTCAGAAGACGCCAGATCAGACTGTGGGAACAAAGAGGTATATCCTCAGTTTGATGCATGCTGACATTTATGGGGACTGTGTGTGGGTGCATGCCCCCCAAGGGCAGAGTATGCCCCCAAGGGCAGAGTATGCCCCCAAAAGCATATGGCCCTGGTCCAGGAAGGTCTGTCTTGTAGCTAAAGACTGGGCGTCAAAATACCAGAGTTCTAGCCCCAGCTCTGCTATGGCCTCATTGCACCACATTTGGGAAAGTTAATTTTCCCCTTCAGGGCTTCAATTTCCCCATTTTACAGATGGGGATTATAGCACCTACCTCACAGGGATGTTTAGACCTTTAATGCTTATATAGAAGACTCTGAATCTCAAAGGAGGGGTGCTAGAAAAACGTAACACGTTATAGACCTACTACCCGTACTGGCAGAATACCATATGCAAATGAACTGAAGCAAAATATTTGTGCATGGGTGCAACAGAGTGCTTGTATATTAGGTTCTGTCAGAGTGAATTGTCCATTAGGGGCTTTGTTATTGCTGATGATTTTACATGGAAGGCTCTCAGATACCACGGTGATGGGCGGCAGTATAAAATTGTAAGATAGATGGTGCTATAATAGGCCTCTTTGTAGAAGGCAGATGCTGATAACCGCAGACAGAAGCTGAAGAGTCCCAGAAACACACACACACACACACACACACACACACAGAGTGTGTAAAAACACAGGACAAAAAGACAGCTGCACAAGTCATTCAACACACGCCAAACAATGAGAAGGAGGTTTTCAACTGATTTTAATATAAGCTCAAACACTAAATTGCTAAAAACAAGACCGTGTACATTTATCTCAGCAAACTATGGAGAGATTCGTGCCCGGTGATTTTACACCAAAGCAGTGAAACCGCATCGAGGGGTTTGGGAAGGAGAGGTGTGTGCACACGCACAAATCAGCAGCTGAAGAAAGAAAAAAATAAAATCACACTCCGCATTTATATGGCAATTTGTATTCCAATAATCCTCAAACACCCACAGGTCTCATCCCACATTTTCATAGATGGGGAAACTGAGGCACGGAGAAATTCAGGTCAGAATTTTCCAAAGCGCTCAGCACCCACATTCAGGATGAGATTTTCAAGGGTGACCGGGTCCCTTTCAAACACCAAAATAAGGGGCCAATTCCCCTCCTTCTCCCCTCAAGAGAGAATGTAGCCTATTGGGTTCTGTGCTCTTTTGAAAACTTGACTCAGGAGTGTCGCACTGGGAGCTGCTGGGTGTTGAGCACTTTGGAACACCTGGGTACTTGGCACTTGAAAAACTGCACTCTTGAAACTTTGACCCCACATCAGAAGGCATCAGCATCCCAGCTGGGATTAGAACTCAGGAGTTCCTGGCTCCCAGACCTTGCTCAAGCCACTAGAGATTCAGCCAAGAGCCGAGGAATGATTAGAAAACATGCCTTACGCAGTGTTAGCCTTGAGGAGCGCAATCTACTTCGCTTAACAGAGAATGTTAAGGGGTGATTTGATCAAAGTCCATAAGTATCCACAAATATTTGATAATAGGCTTTTCAAGCCAAGCAAACAAAGGCATAAGGAGATGCAGTGGCTGGAAGCTGAAGCTAGACAGATTCAGACCGGAAATAAGCTGTACATTTTTAACAGTGCGGTAAATTAACCACTGGAACATTTTACCAAGGGTCGCGGTGCAGTCTTCATCACTGGCAACTTTTAAATCAAGACGGGATGTTTTTCTAAGAGATATGATCTAGTTCAAACTGGGATTTAATTCAGGGCAGCTCTATGGCCTGCGTTGTACAGGAGGTCAGACTAGACAATCACAGGGGTCCTTTCTGGCCTTAAATATCTAGGCAAACCCAATTCTTTTTCTATTTGCTATTAAGAGCTATAAAGTAGTATACAGTTGCTACATCTTTGGCCAGTCCTACTTCCTGACATACCTTCTGTCAGTCCTACATCTGCGTGTTTTCAAGGCTCAAATAGTGGCGAGCGAATTCAACACAGGGACCAAAATATACCACCCACAAATGCACAAGGATGCTGTCCTGCTTTTAGGTTTTGCAGTGTTTATTGGCTTTGAGAGACTAATACTCTACCAGGGAGAAACGGCATGACAGAGGTAGCGGGTCTCAGAACACAAACTGGCAGACTGTTTTAACTTTCCCATATACTGGCCAGACACTATACAGAGGTGGTGTGGTCTATCGGCTACAGGCAGGAGATTTCATTCTATTTCTAACCTGCCACCAGTTCATTGGGTGACCTTGGGCAAGTCACTTTAGCATTCAGCTCCCCTGCGCTAACCCATTTTAGTACAGTGCTTCAGAACCCTGGGATAAGAAGGCACTACCGCTACTCAAGTGTTAAATGAGAACGGGTTAAAAATTGCTACCGAGCAGCAACATCATGTCGTTCTAGGCACAGCACAACCGCTGAGAGTTTATTCTAACGAGAAATCTTCCTAAACACTGCGCTGCAGTGGAACAAAGCCGGTGACTCACGTCACTGCAGAGACACGGTGAATATGCCACTACGGTTAAGCCCACGGATCTGTTAAAAGAATGGTTCCTTTCAGCCAAGCCAAAATACTCTATTTTTTTTTAAAGGGCTTTTGAAACAATTACCAAGGTAACAGGTGCTCTCTTATAATGAGATACAGGTGCAGCATCATTGTGATAACGAGCAAACTGTTTATGGTTTGCAAATACCGAGAGGCAGCGTAGCCGCGTGAGCTAGGCTCATTGGAAATGAGCGTACCATGCATCACTGCATCGGTGCAGTAAGCCATTTGCAAAAACAAGGGCTTCATCCGGATGCTTACTCACAGGGATAGTCCCATGTAAATGATGGGCTCTACTGGCACAAGGAAGGCCTGCATGCGTGAGCAAGGGCTTCAAGATCAGGCTCTGGGGCTGTCACAGGAAGACATGTTTTTTTGCATAACGTTTAACAGACGTGTGTTGTATCCTGAGATATCATACAGAGGTGGTGTTGCTAGACACACCTCATTCCTTGTTACGTTCACAAACAGGAATATACACCGCATGGGCAAACAGGGCCGAACCGCACAATTACAAATACGTTTGGGCTTAGACAGAGATACAGCTGGACAGCGCCTACCCTAAAGGGGTCCCGATCGCTAGCTGTTACCGTAATGCCAGCCAATAAAGACGCAAAGCCTGGCTTGCCTTTCATTTGAATGTCTCCTACTTTGTTTTTGAGAATAGTTTCACATCTTGTGTTGAGATTCAAAAGGACAAAACATACATCACTGCCTTGGAGGGGGGGGAGGAGGCAGGATTTAAGCCACTTCCTCTTTCTGTTTGGATTTGCATTAGGAGAGTAAAGTTCTTGCACTTTAATTCACTTCTCCGTCGAGTTTATGGAGCAGCAACAGCTAGTTGAGTCCAAGTGGGGTGGGGGCGGGGGAAAAACAACCGTACAACTTGTCAGGGGCCAAGCTATTGTTCCTGAATGAAGAAAAAACTCATTAGCCTTTAATGAAGAAACAGGGAATAAAAACCAAATAGCACAGAAATCCCAGCAAATAATTACCATGCACCTGACACAGAGCGGCTCTATCTTTCTACCCAAACCCTCAGTAAAATTCCCCCACTCATCATGAGCAAAAGTAAGTCAGACTCGGAGGGAAAGAACAATAGGGACCCTGTGGGCTGTCGTTTCCCGCAGCAGGTCCCGTGGCGCAGCATTTCGCTGCGCTGAGTATACTTAATACTGTACCTTGCCTCCGATTCTTATTGGGGGTGAGCTGGGGAGAGAAAAGGAACAAATTGCACCAGCGATTAGCTGGCTTACGTTTTACACAGCGGCTGTGTCTTCTGCGGCAACACAAAGAGAGGCCCAAAGGTGTGATGGGGGATTAATGGAGAGATGGTTCTTTGTGCATATTGATTCTAAGCAGACCGCGGTGGGGAAAGATCCTGTCTCCGGCAACTTGTAGCATCACCGGCGGGAGAGCGAACGGTGCTGGCAAGCTCTGATTGTGGAGGCCCCAGACAGACGCGTGTGTCAATTTGGGTTGCTGTCAATTATGTCGGGTCCCCGCTGGACAGCAGGCAGCCCTCACCTCGGCCTGGCATTTACCGAGCTGCAGTATCTGGCAGACCCTCCGGGCTCAGTGTGAACGAAGGTCGATAGGTTTTTAACTGGTCGTATTAGGACAGGCCCTGAAAGAGATGTGCATGATCGCACGCCCTGGGGCTGGACCGTGCACGGTGCGGGGACCGAAAGTACTGAGTGAACATGTGCAAAGTAAAAACAACAATGAGCAGGGAACATGGAGGGGCCCCACACAGTGTTAATAAAATGCTGCCTGGGAGTGGGACCGAGGCCTACATTAAGTGTCTAGCACCCCACAGCAAACTGTGTGCGCTAGTGGGCGAGAGGGTCCTGGACTGGAAGCCAGGAGACCTATATGCTGTCATCCAAGCTTTGGTCCATCTTGCTGAGCAACGTGGGGAAGAGCCTCTGTGCCTCGGTTTCCCTATCTGTAAAATGGGGGCGAGACTTGCCCTGCTTTGAGAGCGACAGACTAAAAGCACCGAGTGTTGCTGTTCAGACTTCAGGATTCAAGGCCTTGCTGGAGTGGGCCCAGGTGCAGAGAAATAAAAAAAAAAAAAAAAAAAAAACCAGAGCAGAACCGGGGACAGAAGTTTTTAAAGCTACACTAGTTTGAGGTATAAAAAGCCAAGCTGATGCCTTTTGGCACGTGTGGGAAGAGGAACAGGCTGATTTATCTTCTAAAGGCGTGAGAGGGTTTCACAGTGAAAAACGCATTCACATCCACAGCAGATTGGTAAGGGAGTTCCGATTAAAGGCTGGTTTCCCCTTCAGTGAAGGTCTTTATCCATGTACCTGGAGTTTCATTAAGTGTCTTTTTAGGAGAGAAGAAAATCAAGACTCACCAAATTCTGTTTATGCTTTTATGATGGACTAGCACGCGCCAGAGGAAGTAAAAATCCCTGACTCCAGTTAATATTCAAGTGCTTGTAGGAAACAAAAATTCCTGCTTTAAAAACTAATGAGTCCTCCGGATCACGCTACAAATAAAGGTCTCTGATCCAAATCCCATCTGCCTTCATGCTCAGCAGTGTTAATATCTCCAGATTTTCAGGGACTAATTTAGCCGTAATGCACTTCCCAAAGCAGAGCTGTGGAAATATCAATACGATGGCTTAATATCCCCTATTACAATCACTCCCCTAAATTATGGAGCCTCACGTGGAAATCCAGCAGCACAGATGCACCCACACATGTAAATGTTATTCACATGTAAATATATTATAGCTTCACAGTTGCAGTGCTGACGCTTAGGCTCGGTTGACATTGTCATTATAAATTATATACCTTTTTGAACACATTTATGTACTAGAAAATGTATGGCGTTTCCTACTCAACTTCTTAGAGGCTTCGGCAGCTCCTAAATACCCATTTGGATTTGCGTGGTTAGCTCTTCTGATTAATGTGTGAGTAGTGGAGGTCTGGTGTGGATTTTTTTTTTTTATTGCTGAGATACACAATGCTGTTTTACACTTCTATTCACAGGCATTTCTGATGTGCTCGTGCCCACAGTGTCTAGGTGCGCGGCATAAAAACTGAAGGCTACGTTACATCTACCTGCAAATCTGGCCCTTATCGCTTCTTTGTCTATTGTAGATTAATCTGTAAGTCCCTTACAAATATTCCTCTTTTCTCCAGCCCGACCAATGACAGAGCTATTTAAGGATTTAATTAAATTCTAATAATTAGGACTTTTGAGATTGAGATCAGAACGCTTCATCCAGCTTGATAAATATTCTCATTTGCCAGATAGTGGAGAAGATGAGGCAGGCAGTTAAATAACTTACTCGAGGCAACACAGTTGAGCCAGTGGTGGACTAAAATCTGTGTGTCTCATCCTACCAACTGGACAGTAGTGCCTCACTGTATTAGAGTCAGATGCAACTCAAGACATCCCTCACACAGGATTTTGTGGGCCAGAAGCCTATTCAATCCAAGAGTAATTCTGTTCCTTTGGTACCCAGTTTGCTAATCACATGCAAATTAATGGACTACTAAAATGCCACTTACGTTTAAAACATCCAGAAAGTGGAAAAACACACTAACTTCGGACTTATTATTTTCCAGAATGTTCATTGCTACGATGCCTGGGAATTCTGTAACTGGAGGGCATCCCTGCTGAATATTCATGAGGCAAGAGGTAACTCTTCCATGACTGATTTGCAGACTGTTAAGTGCTAGCCAATTTAAAAAAAAAAAAAGTTCTCTCTTCTAGAATAGGTTCTTCCGTGCTGCAATGGTCATGTATGGCCAGTAGGGTGAGCTGCAGCGTGTAGCATCATCTTAGGTAGCAAAAAAGGAACCAATAATGGGGGTGGGGGAAAGCCAGTGGACAAGACTTTAACCCCTTCAGAGCCTGATTATGAATGCCGGGAAGTTTGTTGCTTTCTTTTAAAATCAGACAATGCAACAATGATTGGGCACACTTCATAAAGCAAACTGTAGCCTTCCGAGGAGGAAATCCCAGCCCTGCATATGGGATACAAAATCCACTTCTGTTATCTGCCAACACCTCCAAATTAGAAGATTTACTGGATCAAAAGCTATTCTAGCGTTGCAAACTGAAACAGCGGAACATGGACAAAACAAAAATTTGACGCCAAGGCTCAGAACAGGCAGGGGTTAAAATTCTCTCTGTCACATGGCCAAGACACACGCTTGATGACTAAATAAAACCGATTGCTAAAACCTGGAAGTTATTGATTTGTCAGGTCTTCTCTTTCCGGTTTCCCACATGATCTCTCTCACGGCTTGTCTACACTTAAAATGCTACAGTGACACAGCTAAACCACGCCGCTAAAGCCCTTCAGCGTAGACACTACCTACACCGATAGAAGGGGTTCTCCCATCAGCGTAGGTAATCCACCTTGGTTTAACAACACTGCTCAGGGGTGTGGATTTTTTCACACATGCCTGAGTGACATAGCTGGGGCTGGCTTAACTTTTTAGCATAGGCCAGGCTTCATCCTCTACTGCCCGTGCAAATAGCATTAAGAAATTTAATCTTGCTACAGGGATATAGGGTGACCAGACAGCAAGTGTGAAAAATCGGGATGGGGGGGGGGGTAATAGGTGCCTATATAAGACAAAACCCCAAATATCAGGACTGTCCCTATAAAATCGGAACATTTGGTCACCTTAATGGATGCTCAAATCAACCTTCCCATCTTTGTTTGTTTGGGTATTTGTTTGCTTTTATAAAAAAAAAATGCAGACAAGAAATTTGTAACTGCAGCCTTCATTTGCCAAGCTAATTAACTAAACATCCAGGGCAACTCTGTAACTGGACAAGGTTCGTTCCAACCAAATTCATGTCCTGATATGTTCCTGCCTGTCCCTTCTCAAACACGGGGTGAAGCAAGAGGATAAAGGGCCCAGATTACCAGAAGTCTCAGGGCATCATAATAAAAAACACCTCAATATCTGTACATCATCCTTCCACAAGCACAGATTGTTCCTCCAATTCCATTCCTCAGCTGAATTCCTCACTCGGTTTCCCCTCTCTTCTTCTTTCCCATTCGCCAGTTTCTTCCCCATAGCTCTTCTGATCTGCAACCTTTCACACCCTCCCCGAAAGCCAGTGCATACACTGCCTCTCAAGTGAGTAGCAGTTCCACAGAACAGGGGACGCATGGCTCACGTCAGCCATGCTAAGAAAGCATGAAACCCAGCAAAGCAGAAGATTCCCGTGGGATATAATCAAGTAAAACCAAGCAATTTTATTCTGCAGTTTATGACATGTTGAAGACACACATGAAGGGCAAAAAAAAAGAGTTCCAGGCAAACTAAATGGCTCAAATGGTCTTCTAATAATTTCGTATTTCTATCCACTAATAAATTACGCCCCACACTTTTAATAGGCATTATTCTCATTTTACAGAAGGGAAACTGAGGCACAGGGGGTCAGGAATGACTTGCTCAAGGAGCGGGTACGTCCACACGGCGATAAAAAAAAACCCGCCACCAAGTCTCGGAGCCTGGGTCAGCTGGCTTGGGTTGCAGGGCTATCAAATAGCAGTAGATGTTTGGGCTCACGCTGCAGCCCAAAGACCCGCACGAGTGGGCAAGGGTCCCAGAGCCAAGGCTTCAGCCCAAGCCCGAACATCTACCTTGCAACTTCATAGGCCTGCAGTCCAAGTCAGCTGACCCTGGGCCAACCACGGGTCTTTTATTGCAGCGCAGAGGTATTCTGGGTCAGCGGTAGAGTCGGGAACAGAACTCAAATCTCCTGACCCAGTACACAGACTGTGTTCCCTTCCCTTGAACCAAACTGCATTTTTCGGGTTCAGCTCATGAGACCTTTCTTACTTCTGTTTTTCCTTCCCTCTCTAGTTCACTGACTCCCCACCGCCTTCCTATGCTCTGTTCGGCATTCAGCACTCCCCACACTTTCAGAAGTGAGCCCAGTCAAATCAGTACTAGCCCCTGCACGGCTACCCAGAATGCTCGCATACTTGAGGATCTGGATACCCCCAACTGGAAAGGGTAGGAAGCCAGTAATGCCGACAGCGCATGAAAAGGACCTCTCTGGAGAGACACACTTCTGAGAGCTAGAACAAAACTAGAGACACTTGATTATTAGCAGCTAAATATGCCCAATGGCCTGTGATGGGATGTTAGATGGGGTGGGATCTGAGTTACTACAGAGAATTCTTTCCTGGGTGTCTGGCTGGTGAGTCTTGCCCACATGCTCAGGGTGTAACTGATCACCATATTTGGGGTCGGGAAGGAATTTTCCTCCAGTGAAGATTGGCAGAGGCCCTGAAGGTTTTTCGCCTTCCTCTGCAGCGTGAGGCACGGGTCACTTGCAGGAGGATTCTCTGCACCTTGAGGACTTTAAACCACGATTTGAGGACTTCAATAGCTCAGACATAGGTTAGGGGTTTGTTACAGGAGTGGGTGGGTGAGATTCTATGGCCTGCATTGTGCAGGAGGTCAGACTAGTTGATCATAACGGTCCCTTCTGAACTTAAAGTCTATGAGACCCGTCAACAGGCCCCATACGGCTTCCCACACCTCATCAACAAGCAGCTCATCTATGGATGCTGGCTTGGTTTGTCTTTTGGAAGAGGGTTTTATGGGGGAAGAGGGTGTAAAAAGAATTTTGGGAGGGGATTCCAGGTTTACCGTCACAATTTCCCTTCTTCTGCATCATCTTCAGTAACAACGGTTCTTCAGGCCAAATTATGCCTTGAGTTACATCCACGCAATGCCACCATTGTCAGTGTTTTGCCCTTAGCGGACACCTTCTTGGCTTAAAAAGGTTTGCTCGGACATTAACTGGCTCTCCAATCAGAACTTAGTAAACAATTCTGATGATAACGCACAAGGAAGAGAATCCAGTTGGCTCTCCCATACGGTGTTGGCTCTGCAAGGATTCCAGGAATCAAAACCAACCTCTCTCTTAATAAAGTGGTAAGTATGACTGACGGCACATCGGGATCAGCTTTGTTACGTAATATGTCATACTGTCACCTAGGGCGAGGTCATCTGTAGGCACTATCGTAATACAAACTATTCCATCGTCACTTTTCAGAGTAGAACCAAGCTTAGCCTTCAACAGGATGGGCTAGAAACAGAAAGCGACAGGGGTCGTGGGAGATACCAAACAAAACCATCTCCCCCTGGAAGCAGAACACACAGGCCCAGTCCCTTTGAGAATTTCAAGTTGGCTTGAGCCAGAAATGGGCCAGACCCAAAACACTCTAGATCTGAGCACCCGGAAGCTTTGGAAAAGTTGGGACTCGGGATTTAAACTCTGCATCTTGGCCCATTCCTAAACGGACCACAAGGGTTATGGGAATAAAGGGCCCTGCTTTTTCTACAAGTAATTCCACGGGGGGCGGGACACACAACACGGGACTCAAAGTTACACAATTCCTCTGTCTTCTGGAGGCAGAGCTCTGAAATCTGTTAAGAACTAACTCGGAGCCTTGTTGTTCCCTTTCAAAGTCCTAGGCACTCTCACTCCATCTGCTTTTACATAGTAAGTAAAGGCTCCGGTGATGTTCTACGTGACCAGTACATCAGGTCTTCACCCCCCAGCGGGGCAATTTCTTCAGTGCTCTTCTGTTCAACAAGAGCACAATGGCACGTATTCCTCTACGCATACTGCAGTCACCCTTGAGATTTCTTTATAAAGGGAAAGCAGCAGTGCCTTCCTATTACACACACAGGTTCAGAAGACGCACCGAGCGTCCATTTGAAAAGGCTCTGTCCCTCTCCAGTTGCGTGCCAGGCAATTTAGAGTGTCCCCTAACAATCTGAGTGAATAGATTGTTCATATTGAACTTACTGAGATTCCCGAAACTGCTGTATATTTAGCATTTTTACGGACATTTTTAAGTCTTCCGTGTCCCGGCGTATCTCCTGCTCTTTAAGAAGTCATGAATCCTTTCCCATCCCCTACATAGAGAGGATTTAAAAAAAAAAAAAAAAAAAAAAGCCCGGCTATACGTAGAAAGAGGACTCACACAGACATGAGGAGGAAACTAGAGTTAATCTCTACTGGACATTGTGATTTGGACTGCAGTAGCGCCAGTCATAGAACAGGATCCCATTGTGTCAGGTGCTGTACAAACACAAAACCACAACAAAATAGGTGCCGTCTTTGTCCTTTCCCAGGCGGTGCTCAACCCCCACTCCATCCCAGATCCTGCCCCCACTCCACCCCACTTCTCTTTCTTTCCGCCCCCACCCCACCCATTCCTGCCCCTGCCCTCACTCCTCCGCCTCCCTCCCAGCACCTCCTGCACACTGCTAAACAGCTGATCCCCAGCAGGCAGGAGGTGCTGTGCGGGGAGAGGGGAGATGCTGATCGGCGTGGCCCATCGGGAAGCAGGAGGCACTGGAGGAAGGGGAAGGAGCTGATGGGGGGCTGCGATTGGGTGCTGAGCTCTCACCTTTTTCCCCTGTGGGTGCTCCAGCCCCAGAGCACCCACAGAATCGGCACCTTTGGTCCCTGCCCCAAACAGCCTACAATCTAGTCCTTTCCACTGCGGTTGGACTACCAGCCACCAGTGAGTGGTCAATGAAGCACTTTGGACTCATGTGCTAAACTCAGATGTAAAGCTTAGGTGGGATTTGGATCCTGGGTAGGACAAAGACTAGGGTTGGGATTTTTAAAAACCCTCCTCATTGGCCTCTTTCTGCTCCTACTACAGTCCATGGGAGGTGTATCGTTGAGTGGGTCTATGCTAGAATCACAGAGTGCGTTGCAGCTTGTGTAGACAACATGCAAATTAGCTTTAATCAAGACAGCTTGGGTATGGGAGCAGCAAAGCCATGGCAACATGGGCTAGCCAACTGAGTGATTACCCAAGTCTCCAGCTGGGCTTGTACAGCTCACATGGAAGCCTGCCTTCACTGCTCTGGTACGCAAGCTAACCTAGCTCACCTACAGCTAAAAATATACCTTAGGACTTCACCCAATAGCAGAATTAGGCCAATACTCCACGCTTTTGAGAGGCCCACCATCAAGCGACTCTGTCTTGCCATCTTTGGCGGTGTTGAGCCCCAGCTTCTGGAATCAAGTGATTGCAGCAGAAATTGAGTTTTCATTAAAAAACAGAACAAGACAGCGAGTTTCTAGCTCTCATGGTTATGGAGTAAAAAACCATGACCCGAGGGCACCTCATGCTCAAAAACACAAAAGCCAAATAAAACCCTATATATTTTTTAAAGTCTCATGATTCTGGGGTGGGGGCGGTATGTGATTTTTGAACACTTGAGGTTGGCATTACCTTATGCCAAATTTAACTGCACCACCCAGACGGGCCGCTTAAACATAGGCATGCCTGATAAAAGAGGTCCCTTGTATATGAAACCTTTCTGAGAATATCAGTCTGTTTTCTTCTACAGTAGTTGCCTGCTTCTAAAATTTATGCGCAGTAACGTATGGTTCAGATCATGTAGTATTTATACACATGCATTTATATAGAGAGAAAGAGTGTAAAGCTACGTGGCAGATCAGTCTTTGAAAGAATACCAACAGGAGGGATCTTACTGCAAAAATATTTATAGCGTATTGTCTTTACACAGATTAATTTGCACGATGTGTAACACACACAGACAGGCAAAAAAAAGCACACTCAAATATGCAGGAAGCAAAGCCTTGTCACTGACAAAAGGAGCTGTCAGAAATGTTGATCTTAAAGCTTGCTTTTTTTTTAATGTTAAAGAACATATGCCCTTGTGTAGGTTTTATTTTTCATTAACTAACACACACACACACACACACACCCTGGACTTTGCAAAATGTTCTAACACAAGTTTTTGGGGTTTTTTTAAGTCTCTCCATGTTATGACATTTCAAGGTTTGTAGCCGGCACTTGTGTTTACAAAGGCGGGGAATTCCAGGCATGGCGATAGAACAGATATTTTAACAAAAAGTTATAAATATTGTCAAGTTGGTACTTTTTTCCTTGAGTTTTCAAACACATCATAAATCTGGGCTAGGTTTCTGCGTCTGAACCCTGCTTCCAACTGCACTCGAGCTTTCTGGCATGAAGGCAAAGAGGGTATTTTTTAAACTATATAAATAAAACTTAGTAAAATCACTGTGCACTCCATTAATTCAGGAACACTCCTCTTTGGCTTCAAAGGGGATCTTTTTCTTTACAGTACAGATAGTGTTTTTGCTGCTTTAATGATTTGCTACTAGCACTTGTCATAACTACATGGACCAAGTATGCGATACCAGGGAGCAGCGGTTAGTTCCGTCTCCTGTCCAACCCCGCTCCAATTCACTTCAATAGGTTTGAGGCTTTACACAGAAAACTAGTTCATAAATCTAACATGGGAAGCCTTTGTAGAGCGCCAGTTAGTTAATGAAAGACGCTGCGCGCATGCCTCCGCTATACATACCTCCTGCATGAACCCAGTGAACATTCAGTGACCCATAAAGTAGTGCGGAGCGGAGCCAAAATAAGTCGGGTTGATAGGGAGAAAATGTTACACATTTAATCTATGTAAGTATATACACTGTAAGATTAGTGGCCTGCAAAGACTTTCCACACAGTTACTTACCTAATCCTTTTATGGAGCACAACGGACTCTAATTTCTATGCTTTGCCCAAGCAACATAATTAGCAACATAATTTTCCACCCTGCTTTTCCACAGGGACGAAGACTGGGTTTGTAGTTAAGGCATGGGATTGGGATTCTGGTGATCTGGACTCAGTCCCTAGTTCTTTGTGATCTTGGGCACATCTCTCTGCACCTCAGTCCCGCATCTGGGGCTAACCATCCTGGCTTTCTCCCAATTTTTGCTTGTTTCATCTATTTAGACTAAGCACTTCAGGGCAAGAACGGTCTCTTAGAACACGCCTGTACAGCACCCAACACTAGGACTGGCCAGAAGTTTCCATCTAAAAATTCTCTTTTTAAACTGGAAAATTGGGTTTTCAACAAGAATTTTTTTTGTTAAAGAAAAACGTCTGCTTTCAAAAAAAAAAATTTAAAACCAACAAGCTAAAATTTTCCACCTGGGTGGGGGACCACCATTTTCCAGCCTGACCTGGCACAACGGGGCTCTCAATTTCATTTGGAATGACAATATAGATACAACAGCACGTGCAAATCCTAGTATTGAGGCATCTACCCCAGCAGTTTTCAACCTTTTTTCACTGGCAGACCCCTAATACATTTTTGAATGGAGGTGCACACCCCTTTGGAAATCTCAGTCTGCAGACTCCCAGCGGTCCACAGACCATCGGTTGAAAACCACTTATCTACCCTAAGTACCTGATTTGAGAGAGCACTCAGGTCCTTAGGAGTCTGAGTGCTTTCTATCCGACTTGATTAGAAGGGGATTATCGCCTTGGCATGCAAGTGCTGACCCCACTCTAGGATTTGCACCAGAAATTCACTGTGAGCACAATATGGGAGAACTTAATTGTGGGAACAAACACCTACGTAGAGCACAGTGGCGAAAATCTGGCTCAGCATGTACAGCTTTAATAACGATCCTTGCCTTTCTCCAATGTCTTTCACTTAAGGATCTCAAAGCACATTACAAACACGAGTAGACTAACCCTGCATCCCTTCTCCCTGACATAAGTAGGTTGATTTTTTTTTATTACCCCAATTTTATAGATAGGGAAACAAATACGCAGGGAAGCTACTTGTCCCTGCCTGGACAGGAACACGCTACACTGAGTGCTCTCTTCTCCTTACTCCCTTCCCCCAATTCCCTCCTTTATATATTTATTTCTAGATTCCCTTGCAGTACCACGAAATGGCCTGTTGCCGCTCCCTGAGACCACTGGTTCCTGATGCACTCAAGCTGCTGCAGACAATTCAATGCAGGGAAAATGAGCAGGGGGAGAGGAGACAGAAAGAGCAGAGAGAAAAAAAAAACTTTGGGGATGGGAGGCAGAGACTAAGTTGACTCGTGACCTGTCTGGATTTTTGCTGCCAACCCTCCTCGCAGCTGTTTCCACAAAGGAAATACTGCAAGAGAAGACGGCAGGTACGTATCAAAATATATGCCCGTGTATACAGAATGCTTCCCACACGTCCCAGGCCTCTTCAAAAAAAAAAATGTGCCTTCCCTGTATTCTAAACAGAGAGTACTTAGCCAAAAGATACCAAGTACCCGTCATTGTGAGGGGTAGAAACACCCATCGTTTGGGTGACAGTGAATTAGGCTGATGCGGCCTGCCCTCTGAATCACACAACTTCCCCCATATTCACCTACATCTTGCACAAGTTGCCTTGAACACAGTAGTAGTGCCAGATCCTCACTCCAACAGCTCTGGGAATTTCAGCCAGTCCGTACTGGAGGCCAACAAGTTTGGTTGGCTTCAGGCATTAGAAGCCGTAACTGCCTGAAACCTCACGGAGCATTGCTCATCCTCTTTGAAAAGGGTAGTCGCTAGAAACCTTTCAGAGCGCTAAAACCCTACACGGAGGTTCCCCAAGAGCGTCTTGTGGCATGCAAAATCCTGTTTCTTAGAACCAGACTCCGCCCCTCCAGGGCCATGATTTCAATGCTCTGGGTTTCTAATATGACCATTGATCAATTAATTGACTTTCTAAGTGTTCCCTCCTGTGCTCTGGGACACATGGGGAAAGCGTTCCAAAAACAACAGAGTCCAAGGAGAGGAATACTTGGGACGTCTCCAGCACTTGGCCTTGGAACGCCCAGCCCAAAGCACTTCATGGAGGTTTGCTATTAGCACTCCATTTGGCAGCTAGGCGGGGAAAAAAAGAGGCACAGCAAGGTTGAGCCTCTCTATTAGGTCACACAGCAGTGAAGGGGAACAAAACCCGCCCGGTTTCTAGTCCCCTGGTCTAACCAACAGAGCCCACTGTATGGTAATGAGGTACATTTAGGAGACTATGGAAGTACATCAGAGCATTTCAAAGCACTATACAGAGAAGTATTATAAACCCATATTACGAATAGGCAAATTTAGGCACAAAGAGACTTGGCCACAGCAAACTGGAGTCAGGGCTGGCGATTCCCAGGCCCTCGATTGAGCCACCAGCCACGGCTGTCTCCTTAATACATTCTCGGAGGTTAATGACCCTTCCCCAAACAGGGGGGGGCAGATTTACGACGTCATGTAGGCACCTGAAGATACAGCAGTGGAATTTACAAAAGCACCGAAGTGAGTTAAAGTTTCTAGCTTAAAGCATCTAAATTCCTTTTGGAAATCTGGCCCTGTTCTACAAACCAAGCCAAAACTCTGCAGCGGCATAAAAAAAAAAGTGAACAGTTGATGAGAACAAGAGCACTTGGAAGCATTTTTGCCCCCACCCTTTTTAAACTGTGTGAACTTCTCCCACCCCCGCGTACACACAAAAAAAAATCTAATTTTGAGCCCTTTTATGTGTTCTAATCCTCTCGTCTTTTTCTAATTTTGAACACAGCTGTCTGCTGTACTTTCTCAAATGACGCCAGATGCTGGGTTCATCAACCAAACCCACGAAAACAATGGTTTGAAAGCAATTAGAAGCACCGAGGCTGCACTGAGGCTCATATTAAAATGTGATAACACTGTTCTAGTGGGAATTGCAATGCTGCAGCATTTCTGGGCTGCCAGACAGACAGAATGCCTTGGAAGTGGGCCCTGATCGAGGAGGTAACGTACTGGAATTTCTATCTGGAGCAAATGAAGGATTAGCTGAGTGGGAATGCTCACATGGGGTTGTGGGTTTTTTTGTATTATGGCCCCAGCACCCATCTTGCTGGAATGCTGGTGGATCCTTGTGTTTGCACACACGTACCACAGTAATCACTGAAATAAAACACACATACTATTATTAATTTGTATTCTGGTAGCACCTAAGGGATCTGGATCCAGGATCAGTACTAAGTACTGCACAGATGCGTACAGATAGGAGTGAGAGACAAGGGGACCCATTCAGTTAGGAGACAGTCCAGTTACAATTCCACTGGATACGCAGAAGCAACCACCTACTCCTGTTGCTCTCAACGCGCAGGGACCCACTGGGGTTGAGATTGTTATTAGTGATACGGAAGCGCCTTGTGGCCCCGTTATACAACTACGCATAAGAGACAGTCGCTGCCCTGAAGGGCTTAAAAATCTAAAAAAGACCCTGAGAGTGGGAAAACAGAAGCACCCAACAGGGACGTGACATGCCCGAGGTCACATAGCAGACCTTGGAATAGAACCCAGGCATCCTGGCTCCCGTCCCACGCCTTAGCCACTAAGGCCACGCTGTCTCTCCAATGCAATTCTCTGGAGGACACTTAACATTTGCACAAGCCATTCTTGGGCCTGCCCATGGCGTGTGTAGACCGGGCAGCTTGGCTAGAGAATCCCGGGAGAAAAGCAGTGCTCCCAAAGCCCCACCCCTCTGCCAACGCCTCCCACAACTTTGCCACCCCCCACCCCCCATGCTGAGTGGCTAAGGCTCCCCACCTGCTAATCTGGGGCCCAATCAAACCGATGATTAGCCCTGCCCCTCAGAATGGATAAGCTGCACTCACCTCGGGGCAGAAATTCCAAGTGATACCTGCAAGACAGGAAAAGAAAAACAGGCATAAGCATACATGTGACACTGCACCCCATATTCTTTATAGTGATATTATTAGGATATGGTTTGGGCATCATTATGATGCATTTTATGCAAGTCGAGTCATGTGAGGTGTCATTGGAGAAGTTGTGATTTGCGGAATATGATTATCCTATTTGAATGCATGTACCATTTTTGTAGCTGAAGTTATGAATATTGACTACGTATCTGTATTTCAAATGTAGTTAAACCTGGGTAACGCCCACTAGACAAGATGCTTTCAGTCTAGATGGCTGGTTGGGAAAGGTTTACTCAGGGCAATGAGCCATTAGAGAAAACAACAGGCTGTAGGAGATGCTTATCTCCTACCTGGTGAGCCTACAGACAGCCTGCAAGTGATGGCTGCTATGACTCTACAGGGACATGTGACCAGGCCACATGATGCTGGACTCCATCTTGGGATGTCAGTATTTTTCCACAGACCGGTCTGGGAACCAAGCTTTGGAACAAAGGGTTCCCGCCATATGCAAAAGCTATATAAGGCAGGGAGTGACATCATCAGGGGTGCTTCACTCCCCACACAAGACGACTCCTGGAAACACCTGAGGAACAAAGACTGAACTGGGAGAAGTGCTGGACCCAGGCTAAAGGGATTTCTAGCCTGTGTATGAAACACCTGGGGATTTCAAGCTGTAAAGCGGGGGTGTCAAACACACGCCCCGGAGGCCACTCTTCTGTGCAGCCCGCCCCCCCCCCGCCTGTCTTCCTACCTCCAGGCCAGGGGTGGGAAAACTACAGCGGCCCACGGGATTGCCCCCCATGGTGCCGCGAGCCCCACGCCGCTCCCTTAAGCAGCTGGCAGCATGTCCCTTTGGGCTGGAGGGGACGGGGGAGCAGGCAGAGGGCTCCTGCGTTGCCTCGCTTCAAGGTACTGCCACCCCCCCGCCCCGCAGCTCCCGTTGGCTGGGAACAGGGAACCGCGGCCAATGGGAGCTTCATGGGAGGTACCTGGAGGAGCAGCAGCGGAGCCCTGTGCCCACCCCTGCGCCCCCAGGGGCTGTGGTTCCGGCTGCTTCCTGGAGAGGAGCGGCGTGGCACGGCGCGTGGCACGGCACGTGGCACGGCGCGTGGCCAGGAGCCTGCTCTGGCCCCGATGCGTGCCACTGCTGCGCTGCAGCTCGCACCCCACATCTCTTCTGCACCCAACTCCCTGCCCTGAGCCCCCTGCCGCACCCCTCCTGCACCCCAACTCCCTGCCCTGAGCCCCCGCCGCACCCTACACCCCTCTTGCACCCCACACACCAACTCCCTGCCCTGAGCCCCCTGCCACACCCTGCACCCCCCTGGTGACAGGGAAGGGGCCACATTGGGGTGGAGACTTTGGGGACGGGTGTGGAAAGGGGCAGGGCAGGGGCGGGGCCTCATGGAAGGGGTGGAGTGGGGGCAGGACCGGGGGCAGTGAGGATGGGGGTGCCAGTGATGCGGCCCTCGGGCCAATGCACTAGACCTCATGTGGCCCTTGTGGTGATTTGAGTTTGGAGACCCCTGCTGTAAAACATCGTGTCTTGAGAATCTCCAAGTCTGCCTGTACCATCAGTTCGGGTGAGACCCTGCTATTCATATCCAGTCTATTTAGTATATTCTGCTCAGTTTGCGTTTTTGTTTATCTGCTTTGATCTGTTTGCTCTCACTATGATCACATAACATCTATCTTTTGTAGTTAATAAACTTGTTTTTGTTTTAATCTAAACCAGTGAGCTTTGACTGGAGTGCTTGGAGGGAAAATCTCTGCTTGGTTACCACAAGTGTTCATTGTTCTCTTCGCACTGAGGGAGAGGCGGAACGGGTATTAAACCCATATACTGGCTAAAATCTCAAAACACCGGGGATGTCAGCTGGCCCCACGCAAGGAGGCTCTAGCTTTGGCGAGAAAGCCACAGAATGACCTATTCACAGGCCACTTGCCCACTCTAAAGGGCCGGGTCTACAGCTATCAATGGCAAGAATCCAGTATATCTAAATCCAATCCATTTGTTTCCTCATTAAAAGCTTTCATGAAGAAAATGATTTAACACAAACGTGCGAGCCACTGACGCAGATTAATTAGAAAAATAACAGAATCCCGACGAAGGACAGAATATTTATTTCAGTCCTTTGCTTTGGACAAAAATGCCTGGGCAGAAAAGGAAGAGATTGCATCTAAACCACAGACTGCAATATTTAATCAGTGATAAAAAGCTACTGTGTGTTATATTGGAAAAAGAGAGAGACACAACCCTGCCTTACGCGCCCTGTCTCTAGTGTTTTATATGCTGGATGCTTTAGAAACTCTAGGGTGGGGTTCATTTTACCCCCTTTCCTTGCTTCTCTATGGAATCTCTTCACCTTACTTTATCTGAAGTCATATGCACCTGCTCCACCAGCATCTCTTTGTCCCGACAAACTCAACCACTTCTCCGTTCCCTCCCTGGAATTTTTCTCAGTTGGGATGGTCCATATTTCACTTCTATTGTCCTACCCTCAGGATTTCCTTTTCCTCAGTGCCACAGATTTAGAGACTACAGAAGAAACTCCTCTTAGATATAAGTAATCAGAAGAGGAATTGTTGCTGTTTAACAATTCAAGGCCCTTATGTTCCCTTCCGGGATGAAGCCAGTTTCCCCCACAGCTCAGTGGAACCCAGAAACGAAGGACCAAGCAAAGAAATTAAACCCAGGCTCCCACACAGCAGAGTACCCAACAGACCAGGAAAGCTCAGTTTTAGAGTGTGAGGCACCTTGAGTTTTGACCATTGTAGGAGGAGCAGACAGACAGAATTCCAACCACCCCTTTCACCTGAAATTCAAAAGAACAGTTGCAAATCACCATCACCAACAATTTGCAAACCACCATCACCTACAATTTGTCTTTCTGACTCAGACAAAAGGTTCCTCCTCCTGACCAGCCAAAAAGAAACAAGAATGGTGGCGCCAGGATCACTCTAATTAGACTTTTCTGCAAAATTTAATCTCAGGAAGGACTGAGGTCTTTAAGACAAGGAAGGATATCAGTGTCAGTTTTACAATACTCACCACATCTACAGCACCTTCCATGCCGAGGTCTGAAAACGCTTCACTAACACTTCAAGAAGCCACACAGCCGAGCAAAATAGGTCAGCATTATTATCCCACTTGACAGACGAGAACCCACGGTGAAGTGACTTGCCCGGGGTCTCACAGCAAGTCAGTGGCAGAGGCCAGGAATAGAACACAGTCTTCCTGATCCCCATTCCTGTGCCTTAACTATCATTATTAAACATAGATTTCATAGAGCTTAAGGCCAGTAGTAGCCATTAGCTCATCTATTCTGATCTTCTGTCCACCACAGGCCTTTAAATTTCACCCAGATCCCCCCTCCTGCTGAACCTAATTATTTTAGTTAGATTAAAGCATTTCAGTCCTTGGGAGACTAAACTGTTGTGTGCCACAGACAAAGACAAGAAGAGACCTGGGTACCACCAACGTCTGAGGCCCCTGCACTGGTAGGGCACTGATTAGGCAAAAAGAGGCCCAGATGATCCTAGCAGATGATCCACATCCATGCTGCAGAGGAATGCAGAAAAAACCCAAAGCCCCTGCCAATCTGACCTAGGCGCAAATTCCTCCCTGACCCCAAATGTGGCAGTCAGTCTGTCTGTGAGCAAGACAAGCCAGCCTGGGATCTAAGAAAGAGGATTCTCTGGGCCATCTGAGAGCACTGCCCCTCCCCATCCGGTGCTGGGTGTCCAGCCTGACACTTCAGAGGTAGGCAAAACACAAAATAAAAAAAACCCCAGAATGAATTAGGTCAACTGTGTATTTGGGGGCCGGGGGAGCGCCACATGGGAAGTCTTCCTGACCACTGCAGGCTGAAGCCCTGAAGTATAAGATTTGATTATATTCACTATCTTAATACATTCAAATATTTACATTCTGGGAATACCTAGAGGCCAACTATGCCAGGTCTCCATTGCGCCAGGCACTTACTGTGTTTGTATAGTGAAGGTCACTGTCTCAAAGACACAACAAGCAGACGGGACAAACCAACCAACCCGGGTAACAAATACAGGTGAGCAACTACAAGAGCATCTTCTCCCCCCAGAGTATCCCACAGCTCAGAATTTTCCCTTTCACGAGTCTCACTGGTGGGGTTTGCCTTTGCACACGATGACCATCTTGCTTTTCATCATCATGGCCCTCACCTCATCCCCAAACTCTGTTATAGGGCCGTGTTGAAGTGGTCCACTCTGTCCTCTCAATCCTAGCTCCTTTCAGAGAGTGGAGACATTTTCATATCTCCGTTCGCCCGGCTCAACATCCTCCCAGAGCAGAGAGATTTTTGTCTCCTGAGCAGCTAACGATTCTGAGACAAGGACGGAGGGAAAAAAAAAATCACTTCTTGTTTTGTGAACTTTTGTCTCTTGTGCTTGAGAGACTGTCCTAATCTCCCCTGAACATGTTTTAGTGATAACATTTACTGCACCGGGGCCAAAACGATTTTCTGTCACTTTCAATTCCAGTTCAATAAACGTATCAGAGCTTTGTTTCTAACCTCTGTCATTTTTAATACAGTAAAATGGGTTTTAAAAATGTAAAATTGAGTTCCATTTCCTACTGGACCAGCAATCTTACATTAGCTTCATTCTTATCAAATTTACAAAAAAAAAATTGCTTTTTTTTTTAAATGTAAAGCAACAGTCGAAAACTCAAATCTCATTAGATCAATGTATGTTTTTAGTCTCACACTTTGATAATTTTCACTCTAGAAAGAGTAAGTGCAGAAGAAAAGTTAGTTTCCCTCTTTTCTTCTTTTTTTTTTTTTTTTTAAGTCCAGGAGGAAAGATGTCTTGTGGTCTAGACACAGGACTGAGAGTCAGAAGATCAAGGTTCCAATTCCTGACTCTGCCGAGACTTTGGATAAGTTGCTTACTCTGCCTGGGTGAAATGAATCCTTGTGCCAAGGGTCAGCCCAATGCCTATGCCCCCACTTAAATTCTCAAAAGCAGGCTTAAAGGGAGATTTAAGTGGTTAGCTTTGCTGACCCTCTGCACAGAGTTTCACCACGTGTGAAATGCCTTTACCAGCGTTTGCAGAGCGCTTTGAGATCCCTGCATGGAAGCTTCTATAGAGGTGCCAACCGAATTCAAAAGGTGATCACGGGGGTGGACCTTTCCATTCACGTGCGGAGTCATTTGAGAAATGTGACAATCTGGGAAAATCCCCTCCAAAATTTGCCTACTGACAACCCGAATGTCGAATACGGTCACTCCATTAGAAAGTACAGCTGTGTCTGTAACCATGCGTAGGCCACGCACAGTCTCCCAAAGCGTACCCAGCGAAGCAGAGCTAAAGGAGGAATTTAGCAAAGTAGTCAGGGAAAATCATCTCCTGCCAGTCAGTGAAATACAATAGGAAAATGGAGCAAGAGGCCAGTTTTCATTTTTATTCTCAGGTGGGCTACTCCCATCAGCATTCCCAGGACTTTAAAGTACGATGTCGATAGGCAGCAAGTAGTTATGCTTGCCTGGACCAGGAGACTGGTGGCCCTCGGAGACCAGCCACCAGGAAATTTCTTTGGTTGAAAAGAGTTATGTTGCAACAATTGATTCTTGCAAATAAAGCATTAACTTTAAAAATTCTAAGTGTCTGACTTGCCTTGTTACACCCTAACGACGTACCCAATGGGATGCGTGAAGGACCAAGGACCAATCCTGATCTCAGACCACTGCAGCTGTACGAGGGAATTAACTCACATTAAATCGCTCACCAGTGAGACATCAGAATCAGGCCCAAAGACTCAGCGGTAGCTGACAATCCCTAGGTTTCACAAGACATTAAACATCATTTATCCTTGTGTGTCCTATTACAGTAGTTTTATTTAGCACGGTTATTTTTGTCTCCATTTAACCATTCCTCCTATGCACTCTATATTTAGTTTAGCCATCAGCAGCAGGAAGGGTCCCCTATGAAGAAGGAAAGATGCTGCCCTGTACTGCTGAGCGCTCCGGGGGCGGGGGGGAAGAAAGTGAAGCAGCAATCTACATTAGAAGTGGGGGAAAATAGACAAGGGGGTAAGAAAGGGAATAGCCACCAAAATGATTTAGCGTCTGGGCTGTAAAACAAACTATAAAAAAAAATTCTCTGTTACAAGGAGAAAACTTTGATGTGACATGTAAATCAAAGGTCTAACCCAGAGAAACATCTGATTTCCATTATAAAGCCAAGGAACTAGCGAGGCACTGCTAAAATTTTAACAAAGATCTCCCATGAACATTTCCTCCCCCCACTTAGCTTGCTATATACCACTTCCTTCCCCATATCTCATAGCATTTAAGGTCAGAAGGGACCACCAAGATCATCTAGTTTGACCTCCTGCACATCGCAGGCCACAGAACCTCACCCACCCACTCGTATAATAGGCCCATAACTTCTGGCTGAGTTACTGAGGTCCTCAGTATGGCAAGAGATAGATCACTCGATAATTGCCCTATTCTGTTCGTTCCTACTGAAGGATCTGGCACTGGCCACTGTCAGAAAATGGGACATTGGTCTAGAGGGACCATTGGCCTGACCCAGTATGGCCGTTCTTATGTTCTTAATCTTGATTTAACGACTTCAAGTTACAGAGAATCCACCATTTACTCGTTCAAACCAGCAAGTGACTCACTGCGGAAGGTGGCTAAAAACACCCCAAAGTCACTGGCAATCTGGCCTGCGGGAAAACCCTAAACATTATTTAAACCCTGAGCATGTAGCCAAGACCCAGCCAGACACACCCAATCAGAAGTGCATGCATTGTACCAAAACAGGAGGATTCTGCTAGTTTGTTCTATTTAAATAAAAACATTCTCGCAACCATATAGCCAATGAGGTTATGCATTAAACTTATACATAAGCTGCACTTTACGGCAAAACGTTTATACTTTGCTCCCGAAAGACATACAGGGCCTGATTCGAATGTATTAACATTCCAGTAGCAACCTACAGGCCCTACAGAAATGAAGCAGAGTCGTCTTTGTTTTGCAGATGGGAAACTGAATGACTAGATTTTCAAGACAGCTCAGCTCCCACATAGGTAGGCTTGGAAGAATTCATTTTTTATCATCATTTCAACAGATAAGAACAACATGGGTTTTTTTTTAATATAATCAGTTTCAACATTCACAGGAAGTTACAGAGGGGAATCAGACAATTATTTAATGGCGCTCATTTTGAGATTCAATGAGTCACAGCATTATAAGCCTTAAAACACAAGTTGTCAACATCACATGTCACAACATGACGTACATAGCCTTAAATCAAACTCTATTACGTTCTCAAGTCGCTTTTTAAACTATCTGTACATTCTGATTATCAAAAGAAGTATTTTTTTTGTCGCTGTGTGTGTATGGTGACATTTACTGATAAAAATAATCCTGCTGAGCCGATATATAAGCTCCTAATGCCATTTAACACCACCTAGGAGCCAGACCTGCTGCTGGCCGCTTCCGGGGCACAGTGCAGTCTGCGGTGCCAGGACAGGAAGCAAGCCTGTCTTATCACCCCCGCTGCACCGCTGACCGGGAGCCGCCCGAGGTAACCCCGCACCCTAATCCCCTGTCCCAGCCCTGAGCCCCCCCACAGACCCAGAGGCCCTTCCTGCACCCCAAACCCCTCGTCTCCAACTCCACTGGGTCGCAGGCATCAACAGTTTTCTTCAACTGGGTCACCAGAAAAAAAAATAGTGTGAAAACCACTGATCTAGAGGATTTCAACAATAAAGCTCAATGCCCTTCACAAAGGTCAGTATCATTAGCCCCACTTTACAGAAGGGGAAAGAGGCAGAGAGCAGTGAAGTGACACACCCAAGGTCATACAGCAGGTCAGTGGCAGAGCCAGGAATGGAACGCATTTTTCCAAAATCCAAACCCAGTGCCTTAATCACAAGACTAAACTTTACACTGGTGTAACGCCGCTGACTGAAAGAGAGCTAGATCAGAATCGGTCCTAAAATTACTGATCAGCACTGCAAGGTACGGCGCACCCTCCACCCCCATTGTCTGCCACAGCTGATCCTGAGACTTGCCGGACAAGACCCCGTTCCCCAGCTGACACTGCAGGTGACAGATCACAATCGCTAATGAATGAGTCAAATAGACAACAAAGCTATTGGGCTAGATACAAAAATCACCAGCTGAGATTCTGTGGCCTGTGTTGTGCAGAGGCTTTGCTTTGATGATCTGAATGCTCTCTTCTGGCCTTAAAAGCTCTATAAATATAAACCCCACTTTCCTCTCAGACTCATTTTCGGCAGGAACCGTAAAATCCAGTCAGGTTACAATCAAATGTCCTGCATTTTCTTGTCCAATTAAGAACACTAACATCACCACAGATATTAAATAGATATTTCAAGGCTGAGTCTAATTTGTTTGGTGCACAATATCTGTTGGTTTTTAATGTTGGGGGTGGGGAGGGGAATCAATGCTGAACAAGATTTTGGGCAGCGGGAAAAAAAAGGAGGGGAGGGGGGAAGAATTTGGGAGAGAGAGAGTTATTAGCCAGGCCAGCTTATGAACCACTTCAAATGCATTTCTCAGCTAAACATTACAGAAGCGGCAGCGGCTCTGCAAAGACTCTGGTTACCCAGTCTCCATCATTTACAGGCATCAGGTTTCAGATTAACAATGCATCCACGAGGAAATGGATGGGAAACAGGGGTAATTTTATCAGCTGGAATGGCAAATGATGCAAATTACTGAAAGGATCATAACCCGGAAGGCACCAAACTGTTACTGGAAGAGTGCGGGGGTCCAAATTCATCCCACGTATAAATCAATCAGGTTGCACCTGGTTTGAATTTGGCTCTGAGATGTTTGAACATGACGGAGCCATCCTCTCCGTCGTAGGCCCACATACAGCACGGAATAGATTGCAGGATGCTCACAAATTAAAACAGAAACTCTGTATGGTATCAGACCTTTTGAAAACGTTCGGTTAGCGTTAAAGTTGACACTGCAAAATGGAAGGAATTCCTTTGCAAATGATTTTCTCCATGTCCTTGCAAATGTGCCGGAATGACAGAGATGGTTTGCAAGGACAGAAAATGCAGGTCAAGAACTTTTTGATATTTATAGGGTGGCAAATGACTTTTCAGGTACCTCATGAGACAAATCCATATCCAGTGGTTAAAATGAACCTGAACCATTGCTCATGCTGAACGAAATCCCACCACCAAGTGAAACAAATTTCAGCCTCCCGAATAAGGGACAGATGAAAAACAGCGCTTGGGCTAATTAAAGACGATGTAGTGGGGCCAGTCCAGCCTTGAAGGTAATGTGCAGAGCTTGATTATCTGCCTGACTACCAGGTCACATTCTTAAATTCCCTTTTATCTTGATATTGCATGTTATGCAGGATAATGAGCCTCATACTGGTGAAAATTACATAGAAGGCAGTTACACTAATGAAGCAAAATTACCCTGAAATTGCAGCCTCCTGCACTCTCATTTCAAAACTTTAAAACAAGATTGGAAATTAAGATAACAGATGTAGTTAATCTGATTAGACGTTTATTAAAGCAGTGCCCACTAGCTCTGGCTACGGACGTTTGGAAGACTGTTATAAACACTTTTGTAATCCGGCTATAAAAAGTTCTCCTCGGATGAGGTCAAGTTCACCCCGATGTAACTGAATAGATGTTACACAAGAAGCGAGACTGACCATATCGTACTTTGGCTACGGCCCTAGAATAGAGTAAGTGGGAAGTTTAAGACGACGTGTGAACAATTCTAAACCCACTGATGTAGTCGATGACAGACTTTTGGCAAGGAATTATGTAAACGACACCATTAGAGAGGCTGAAGCCCCAACACAAAAACATATTGGGTCAAAATGTATCCCTTCTGGAATTCCACAGGGGATGTAGCCAGCCCATTTAAGCTTTGAAAAGCAGCCGGACACCAAGAAAAGTAATTACTGCATTTAAGGATTGTGCTAGCTAAAGTGCATTAATGCACTACTTGAAACCATCTAAGGGGTCAGATGTGCAACGCTACGTGACTATCTTGTACTGAAAAAGAAATACCAGCCCTAATGTATTTAGTACACAACAGAACAAGCCTTTGTGATCTACAGTGTAAACAGATGTGTATGATTATTACAGCAGCATCTAAGGGTCCCGATTATAGTTCCACGCACTATACAAAGATACACTTGTCTTAGAACCCGTGTTTACTGACTCCCAGTTTAATGCTCTATCCACCAGACCACGCTGCCCCTCATGTACTTAAAGGTCTGGAGTAATAACTTGCAAGTTTGAATTCAGTCATAGATTCCGTGAACAACCGGAGCTCATAGTTAAACCACTGGGAGTTCGGGGACACAAGAAGTCCACGACAGAACAATTTGTTGAGAATCCATATTTTTAAAACTCCCAGGTATTTATATTTTAAGGCACACAGGATATTGCTGTCGGCAAAACATGTTCCAGGGAGGTTTTTTTTTTTAAAAATCAGCTACCTCAGACAGCTGATGGAAAAAAATGTGCACACGAAAGCTTTTGAAAGTTTTCAAATGATTTTTTCTTTTAAAATTTGCATTCAGATTCAGCCACTCGGTGAAGTGGCTAAAGAAAAAAAAAAGGCAGCAAAATAAAACTATGAAAAATAAAGGAATTTTTGAAAAAATATGTGGTGAAAGTTTTCAAACCAGTTCTGTCATGCAAAGGAAACTATATATAAAAAAATAAATTAAATTGAACATTAAAGGTGCCACTACATAGCATTTTGGGGCAATCCCCCAGCCCAGGTCAACAGATTCAGGATTCAGCAGGGCAAACGGTTATGTGGACAGTGCTTTGAAGTTAAGTATCAGAGGGGTAGCCGTGTTAGTCTGGATCTGTAAAAAGCAACAAAGAGTCCTGTGGCACCTTAAAGATGTATTGGAGCATAAGCTTTCGTGGGTGAATTCCCACTTCGTCAGATGCATGGAATGGAAATTTCCAGAGGCAGATATAAATATGCAGGCAAGAATCAGTCTGGAGATAACGAGGGTAGTTCAATCAGGGAGGATGAGGCCCTCTTCTAGCAGATGAGGTGTGAACACCAAGGGAGGAGAACGTTAGAAGTTGTGACTCACTGGGGCTGGAGCCCGGCCTCCTCCCTAGGCTTCAGCCCAAGCTCCAGCACTGCCTATGCAGCTATTTTTAGAGTGCTGCCACGAGACCCAAGTCTGTCGACCCAGACTGGGAGGCTCGCCCCAAAACGCTGTGGAGACAGACCCTAAGGTTGAGATACAAAGCAGCAAAGACCATCCTTGAACCACCTCCTTAAACTAGGGTATCAAACCTCAAAGTAGTGCATGCAAAAGTTTCATCACAGTGTCAAATGGCTGCATCTACACCAGATTGCCTACTGACGGTACCAGAGCAGTGCCAGGGGTGTTAGGTAAACCCAGGCAGCAGCATTAAACCCTCCTGGTTGCCTAACCCTTCTTAAGCAGGTCTAGACAGCATAGCAGTTAACGTGCCAAAGGCCTCCAAGGGTATGTCTACAGTGTACAGCTGGGGGAGAGCCTCCCAGCCCGGGTAGGCAGATTCGAGCTAGCGTGCTAACAACCACCAGTGTGGACGTTGCGGCTCCACTCCAGACTCAGGTTAGCCACCGGAGATCAGACCCAGGGGGAGGGATAGCTCAATGGTTTGAGCATTGGCCTGCTAAACCCAGAGTTGTGAGCTCAATCCTTCAGGGGGCCATTTAGGGATCTGGGGAAAAATCTGTCTGGGGATTGGTCCTGCTTTGAGCAGGGGGTTGGACTAGATACCTCCTGAGGTCCCTTCCCATTCTATGCAGGTATGCTCAAGAGGCTGAGCTGCAGCTCCAGCCCAGCTAGCACCAGCCAGGTTTGCTCTCAGCTTCAGTGTTGACATACTCCAAGTGCCACATCGATGCTAGAGCTTCCCCGAGTGGTAGCAAGGCTGGAAAACAGGGCAATTCATTGGAGGACTAGTAGGAAGGGGTCCCACGGCCACTGCAGGGTTTATGTAACCCACACACCTCCTAAATGTGGTGTTCTGTCCCATTTTAGTGGCACCAAGACCACTTAAGAACATAAGAAAGGCCGTACCGGGTCAGACCAAAGGTCCATCTAGCCCAGTATCTGTCTACCGACAGTGGCCAATGCCAGGTGCCCCAGAGGGAGAATCTAACAGGCAATGATCAAGTGATCTCTCTCCTGCCATCCATCTCCATCCTCTGACGAACAGAGGCTAGGGACACCATTCTTACCCATTCTGGCTAATAGCCATTTATGGACTTAGCCACCATGAATTTATCCAGTCCCCTTTTAAACATTGTTATAGTCCTAGCCTTCACAACCTCCTCAGGTAAGGAGTTCCACAAGTTGACTGTGCGCTGCATGAAGAAGAACTTCCTTTTATTTGTTTTAAACCTGCTGCCTATTAATTTCATTTGGTGACCCCTAGTTCTTGTATTATGGGAATAAGTAAATAACTTTTCCTTATCCACTTTCTCAACATCACTCATGATTTTATATACCTCTATCATGTCCCCCCTTAGTCTTCTCTTTTCCAAGCTGAAGAGTCCTAGCCTCTTTAATCTTTCCTCGTATGGGACCCTCTCTAAACCCCTAATCATTTTAGTTGCCCTTTTCTGAACCTTTTCTAGTGCTAGAATATCTTTTTTGAGGTGAGGAGACCACATCTGTACACAGTATTCAAGATGAATACTGTGTACAGTATTCACCACAGTGTACACCACTTAGAGAGATTATGAGTTTGCTTAACAGCCAGTTGGCTTTTAGCTCATGCACTAAACTCCAGAGGTCCCAGGTTCAATCCCACCCGACGACAACGACTGAGGTCTGTTGATGTTACACTTCATCATGGCAGGATGGGTTAAAGGTAGCACTGCAGCATACATGCTGGATTTCCTTGTTTCTGAGAGTGTCGTGCTTAACATTATTTAACCCTTTCTCTCCATTTCTGTCTTGGTCTGCCCGGCTCTCCTTTAACATTATTCAATTTCACAGAGGAAAAACAGCACAAAGTTAGTTTCCACTGGCTGCAAACCTCACTTCCAACAGTGAGTTTACACGCCTGACTGGCTCAGAAAGGACCACTGAGGAATTATTTATCCCCATTTTTAATAATCAATCTTATTTCCTGCCCCCACCCTAGAAATAAATTGACTCCTTGCTGATAGATGACCTCACTTCGGCATTTAGACAGTTTTTTGGTTACTGTTCTTCCTAAAGGACCAGGGGAGGGATGGGCTCCTGAGTGGAGTCATGTATCCAATTCTTCCCAGGTGTCGGACATCTGGTGCTAATCCTGCAACTGGCGCAACAAAACAGCCTAACAGGAGCCTGATGTTCTCAGCAAACAGCTTTGAAACAAACTCGCAGCGCCAACCCGTCCCCAAAACAAGAGGGTCTGACAACCTGAGGGGTTCCAGGTGGAAGAGCGTAACTTCTCTTCTCTTTTCCACGACGGCTGCTCTGCAAGCAGATTTTCACCACCACCAATAAATACTTTGCTTCCAGGTCAATTAACTATTTGCCAGCAACATCTACAACTAAAGGCGGTGATCCCAAAGCACTGGCAGAAGAACACACGGATACTTTTTTTTTTTTTTTTAAAGTTGCTCGGGCTTTGGCTTCAGCCCTGGGTGGCGGAACATGAAGCCCTGGGCCCCGGCTTTCTGCCCTGGGCCCCAGCAAATCTAATGCTTGGAGGCCTCCCTGAAACCTGCTCACAGCCCCCCAGGAGGCCCCGGACCCCTGGTTCAGAACCACTGCTCTAGGAGAGTGAAATTCATGGACTTTGTTCAAGGAGCTACTCATAGAAGATTGAGGACTTGAACTCAGTCAGAACACTGGGCACGTTCCAGAAGAAGTACTACTCAGCTGCCAAGGTGGAGAAAGGGTTGCTACACCCGCAAATCACGTGCACCTCCTGGATCCATGAATCCGACGACTCAGACCCACATCCTCAAAAAGGTATTTAGGCGCCTAACTCCCACAGCAGTTCACCTTTGAGGACACGAGCCTCTGGGGCTACACTCCTGCTTCTCCCCCGAGTCATTCTGCGGCTTTTGTCTTTGTGGGTTTTGCACACAGCAGACAGGGGCGAGTAAGCTGAAAATACATATAGGAAAACGCGATTGTGAAACCAGAAAACATGGTCAGGCCAGGCCCGGCGTACACGTATCTGTGAGAGGCAGGAGCAGGATCCAAAGACCGCTTTCTTTTTCGTTACTGACTTCATTTCAACATGACAGTGTCCCTTTAAATAGCCAAAGACATTTTAAAGAATAAAACGGCGCAGGCCCACACGGCAGGCCCAGTCAGACGGCAACAGCCCCTCCGCCATGGCCTACAATCTTTTTCATAGTACATTTCAAACAAAGATACCGCAAGCTGCTTCCCAGCTAATTATAACATTATTCTATACATCCTCAACAGGCAGCACAAGCCCAACGCTGTGCACGTTAAAGTCAACGGCAATCCTCCCACTGAGGACAATATTAGACCATTGGCAGGGCAGTGGAATAAAAATCTGAAGGCCAAGTTACAGGAACAGCTATTCAACCCAGCTCAGAATAATCACACTGCAAGAGGCCCTTCCCTTCCAGGGATGTCTCTCCCCCCAGCTCATGGTTAAGCAGGTGACTTATCTCCATTATAAATCTGCATAACCAAGTGCTACACCCAGCGTCATCTTTCACGATACAAAGAGGTGAAAAGCAGAAAGAACGACGCCTGCGCCGAGGACCCAGATGCTTCCTGAACGCGTCTGCAGATGACTTCCTGAATAAGCACCACAAAAGCCACAGCATGCTCCCCGAAGAGGCTAACCCGTGCCGTTCCCTGAGAACGAGATCTGTTTAGATCCTTCAAAGAAGAAAGTGGCTATTATTACAGTAAGCTGCTACCACAAATCCTTTTCTGAACACTTCAGGTTAGAACAGCGACGTTCAAACACACTATTGTCCAATCGTCAGCAAGCAAGAGAAGAACCACCAGAAAACCAATGCTGCATTGCAGCCTCTGCTCTGGGACGGATGCTTTCTCGCTTCTGTCTCCACACAAGCACATTGCAAATAACTCCAGAGACCAGCTCCTCTTAAAGCCCTGGCCAGTTTTACATTGGTTTCAAAGGGAGCAGGGGTGGGCTCCACATGTTCTCCCGTACATACGGAGAAGGAAACACCATGCACATTCCCCGTTATATTGCAAAGGCTGCACCAGAGTCCTTAGCATGTTGATATGTTACTTTCTCCTAAACCCTACCACAAAGCACATTCCATGCTCAGCCCACAGCCTAGATTCTCTCTTCCCCTAATCCTGCTTCCTTTATGTCCAGGTAGGGTAGGGTAGCAAGCCACTTGCTTTGCTAAATGAGCAGAACAATCCAGCACTGCCAACTCTCACAATTTTATCGCGAGTCTCAAGCTATTTGGTATTTTTCAAACGCCAGGCCGGTGGAATTATATTATGCAAAAAATTCAGTTTTCATTTAAAAAAAAGAGTTTATTGCCTTGAGGGTTGCAAAGAGATGCTCTGCGATGTGAAACTTCAAGACACTCACCTCAGAAGCCAAACAAAAGGACCCCAAGTTCATTATTTTTAAAATCCCATATTGTAAACCAATCTCAACGGATTTTTTCCCCCTCCGGGGTGACACCTGACGCATGATTCCGAATGCTTCGGTTGGTAATCCTGCTCCAATCGTCTCTTTCCCAACAGGATGACTATCTGCTAACAGAGTGGGGGTGCTTCAGGTGAACACTGACAGGAGAAACAGGGAGCAACGCACCTTCTTTTCAAATATGGAGGGACATCATTTTCCACACCACCCCTCTGTTGTAGATGCTGTAGCCCCATTTTCTGAAGGCTCCTATCTTTTCCCGCATTCAGCTTGCTTCAATTATTCAGGGCAACCCAGGCTGATAATTACACAGTCCCGAGTTGCTGAATAAAACTGATGCTTAATTAGCCAGCAGGAAAGATCGATTAAGATACAGCGGGGCATCTTGCAAAGTTCTTCAGCGGGACTGTGGGGAATAGAATCCGGCTGTGCCCTTCCAAAGGATAAAACATTCTGTGTCTCAGGGACTCGGCTGTAGTTTTATTTAAACCGGATGCTTAGACCGGTCACCCCCCGAAGTTTTATCATCAGATCTTAACTCCCCCAGTGCTACGGTTCACATCCTATAAAGACAGAACTATTGCCAAGTTCTGGAGCATATCTCCAGCTGAAAACCACAGGCAGAACTCATCTGCCATGGCCTTATCTACCTTAGCCCTCGCGGACTCTTCTCCATCTGTGCGATTGCAAGGGAAAGAATTTCCCCCAGCAAGTCAGCCCAGGGCACGTTTGTTTAAACCCCAAACAGAGTAATTCACTTCACACTTTGGTGCCAGAGTCCTGAACCCAAGTATCCTCGAAGATTTGGGGATCCTGGACTCCAAATTCAGAGCTAGCCCTGAACTGTGCAGATGGTAACCCTTGTCTCTGTCAAAGGTCATAACCCAGGAATTAGACACCCCTAAGCACTAAGGCTTGGGCTGTATCTCTAAAACACACACACACACACACACACACACACACACACACACCCCAAATGACATTAACAAAAGCAAGTATTTCTTCACACAATGCACAATCAGCCTGCGGAACTCCTTGCCAGAGGAGGTTGTGAAGGCCAAGACTATAACAGGGTTCAAAAAAAGAACTAGATAAATTCATGGAGGATAGGTCCATCAGCGGCTATTAGCCCGGATGGGCAGGGATGGTGTTCCTAGCCTCTGTTTGCCAGAAGCTGGGAATGACTGACAGGGGATGGATCACTTGATGATTCCCTGTTCTATTCATTCCCTCTGGGGCACCTGGCATTGGCTACTGTCGGTAGATGGGCTAGATGGACCTTTGGTCTGATCCACTATGGCCGTTCTTATGTACGCCTTTAGCAACAGGTCAGCAGAGTGGGCAAATGCTCACTCTTCCAATTTGGTATGAGGAAAAGCAACTTATTCACATGTATGAATATTCAGGCTTGTTTTCAAAACCTCCATGAAGGACAAATATTCATTGTATGATTTATTTCTGACACCACCAGTGTCCTAGGAAGGGGAGTGTGGTTTAGCGGATAGAGCCATAGACTAGAGTTCAGGAGAGGTGGGTTCAATTCCTGCCCCGGATCATCCAGTGGCAGAGTCACTTCCCTCCCTGTGCCTCGGTTTCCCCATCTGTAAAATGTGGCTAATGCTGTTGACCTCCTGTGTAAAGGACTTTAAGATCTACTGATTAAGAGAGCTAGGTATCATTATAGGAGCAGCGCAAACACAAAACAAGGCCTCATCCCTGCCCTAAAAGAGGGGGAGCAAGGGATTGCTCAGTGATTTGAGCATTGGCCTGCCAAACCAAAGGTTGTGAGTTCAATCCTCGAGGGGGCCATTTAGGGAATTTGGGACAAAAAAACCAAAAATCTGTCAGGGACAGTACTTGGTCCTGCTAGTGAAGGCAGGAGACTGAACTCAATGACCTTTCAAGGTCCCTTCCAGCTCTATGAGATAGATATCTCTCTCTATATATATATAAAAGAATAAAATTGGTTGCAGTCTGAAAAATGCTGGCAGGAAGTAGCTTGCCTCATACACACATTCTTGCATAGCTTAAACACCCCTGCAGCATTTGTCAATGCAACATGCAGCAGACACCCATAGGTTCATACAACTGCTCCTTCAGAGAACAGACCCACATAGGTATGTGGCACCTACCTCACTGATTTCAAATCAGTGAACATTCAGAGCCCAAATACCTTTTCTGGATCCCGGCCTCCTTGCTCATTAGGCTAATGGCACCTTTGGAAGCACCCCTCAGAGCCCAGCTGTGGGTGCCCAACCGGTTCAACAAGACGTGGGGCTACCCATTGCAGTCCTGCTACTTTGCACCCGGAACCCTGGCAATCCTGTAGCGCAGAAAACCACCAACCTGGCCTTGACTTGCCGGAAGCCGACCAGAATCGCCTGTCTCTGGTCTCTGGCTCTAGCGCTAAGGTTCTCATTCTGCAGCCCATCTGCCAGGTAACCTTCAGTATCTGTTAGGGAAGAGAGTTACAACCGTCAGGAAACCACACGGGTGGTGGGCAAAAATTCGATGAGGAGGAAAACTGTTTTCAAGTAAGCCAAGTACGCAGAATGGTCCATTGAAAGCATAATATATATATAAATATAATTGGAGATATACCAATCTCCTAGAACTGGAAGGGACCTCAAAAGGTCATTGAGTCCAGCCCCCTGCCTTCACTAGCAGGACCGATTTTTGCCCCAGATCCCTAAGTGGCCTCCTCAAGGATTGAGCTCACAACCCTGGGTTTAGCAGGCCAATGCTCAAACTACTGAGCTATCCCTCCCCCCGAGCAGCATGTGATCAAACAGCCTATGCTAAAGACAGTCAGCCTGAAGGCTCTTCTATTGGAGAGGGTCCATAACTAGTAAAAGCAATCACACTGGTGGGCGACACACTGAAGTTTTGCCTAAGGCAGGAGATGGTCTTGAGCAGCGTCTGGACCTAGGTTTGCATGGATATAAGCCAAGACAATTGTGGGGAAAAACCAGCAAGGAACCATGAAGAACCTCGACCAACACAGAAGCGAAACAAGACAAGGATCAGCATAAAGAACAAAAGGGCGGGTCTCCCAGAGTTGCGCACCGGCTAGCACAGGTAACAATAGCACAATCTGGGCTTCAGCGTGGGTCGCATGGACCCTGCATAGGTACTCAACTTGCTAACCTTCGTGGCCTTCGTTCCCATTATTCCCCACAGTAGCTGGATTCAAGCTCGCCCGCTGGGGAGACATACCCAAAGTTACAAAGTGAAATTGGGGGTGTGGGAGGGGCTGAAAGAGAAAGAGCCACAATGGAAAGAAAAGTGCGGAAGGAAAAAAATAAGAGAGAATGGAAAACGAAGTAGGGAGCTGACTACGAGTGTTTGGGACCCACTCCTCACAATGGGTCCAGTTCTGTTCCTCTTGAAATCAACGGCGAAACACACCATGGAGGTCAATGAGAACAGGGTCGGTCCCAAAGCAGAGCATGAGCAAGAAGAATGAGCTTGTGGGTAACTGAACAGAGCTGAGGGAGAGAGATTCCAGAGCCCCAGCTGGCACAGGGTCTCCAAGCAGCCTGTCCACTGCTGGGTACTGCAGGATTAAGGGAGGTGTTAATAAACGCCCTGCACCAGGCCCCTAATCCAGGTCTTGGCCTTGCGTATTCATGCCATGTACTGACCCACTCCCTCAAGCCATTGTTCCTTTGGAAAAGGCCCCCATGCGTGGGATGCTGAGTCCCGCTGCAGGGATTCGCATCTGGGGTTTTTTTTGCTTGACCTTCATGTACGCTGCCCAGTCTTGGACCACATGGATCTCCAGGGGGGTCTGGGTTTCAGCGGTAAACTGACAGGAAGAAGGAGCTGCGGTGTCGTTCAGATTCAGACACAAAACGCAGAGGCTGGGTAACCACCTACACTTCACGGAAATAAAGAGACAACCGTAGGAAAAAACACAGAACCAAGCTTCTCTTTAAAGGAACAGGAGCAAACAATGGGTTATTTGTGGTCAAGTCCAATATACGCTGTGATACAATGTATGATCCTCTTCATCGTTAGAGATGAAACACAAGAGGAACCGTAGCCTTTGTTTATTTGACGTGGGACGGTAGGCACAAAAGATGGCTTAAAAAAAGGAATGAGCGTTAAACCTCAAACGACACGCATTTAGATGGGCTCATCTGCACTATTAGCCAAACTGCTTCATGTGCAATATTCCAATACCCAGAGAACTGTATGTTCTTGTTTCAGATGAGCTAGGACAACTCACCTGGAAAAAAAAAATTTTTGCTTGTGAAAGTATCTCGGATACTACTTATTCCCACTGTTTTCTGATTTACGATCCAACATCTTCTATTTGCATGGGTATCGGCTCCCCTTCCAGAGAACTCAAAAATGAACGATTGCTACCAACACCCGGTTCTGATCTCGTGCCAATATAATGCCACACGTTACAACAGCGTTGCTGCCAGTTTATGCTGGCGAAGCAGAGATTAGGATCAATGCCACACTGATGTAAGTCGCCAGTGTATCGGCCTACACGAATTCTAACTGTGACACTAATGAGAGTTTAATATCCTGCTGGCCAAGCTTCCCAATTTTTACACCCCTGCTACATGAAAGTTTGCCGCCCCCGCCCCCAAAAGGAGTGCTTTCTCTTTAGTGCACCCTAGGAGTTCACACAGCTCTTTAAAACATTAACTACTCCACCGGCACGTGTGTAGCATGTTCTCGAGATCAAAATGGCATTTAGAGGAATATCCTATACGGTCTCTCTTATCAACCTTAATTTCCTTCTACCATCTGCTCTGTGAGACATTCAAAGGTGCACTAAAAGAACACGGAAGGTGCCAGAACTCTTTAGAATAGAAATCACAGTCTGGGGTGAAGCGGGTACCTAAGACCTCTGGGCACATACCAGCAGCCCGAAGACCAGGTGCTACTCCTGCCTGACCTGTGAAGCAGCCAGCGAGCGGGACTCAGGAAGCCTGGAAGTTGTACAAAAACAATTTGTAAAAACAAGTGGGCTCAGCCCACATCACTTCTAGTTTCTGAAGCAGAGAGTTCCCTCCTGGGTTGGCTTCCTTCAACTGAAGCCATCCACTTCCAGTTGCCAGCCAAAGTAATACTCAAGTTAACAAATACGCTTACGCCAAATCCAGGCTCTTCCCGCCTTCTCTGGCTTACTGTTTTCTCCTCATTTCCTATCACGGCCCTCTCGTCCCGCGCCACCTTCTACAGAGCAGACCCTTCCATTAGGACAAGGCTTAACGTGACCCACCTGCTTTCCCTGTGTCCTGGCAAGAGCACAGCTGCCTTCCTTTATCCCGAGAAGCAGCTGTGTCTTGTTAACCCCTCATTAGGGCAGCTTTCCTAGGTCTGCCTTAGGTATACGGCCCCCTTTAGCCTAGGAGCTGAGCCCCTCACAATCTTTAACCGCAGAACACCCCTTCGAGGTACGGAAGTGCTGTTGTCTGCACTTTATAGATGGGGAAACTGAGGCCCTGATCCTCAGAGGTGTTTAGGCGCTTGAGCCTATTTAAATCGGTGAGAGTCAGGCACTTAAATACGTTTAAGGATCTGGGCCAGAGAGATTAAATGACCTGCCCACGGTCACGCAGGAGATGCGTGGGAAAGCAGGCAGCTGAACGTAGGTTTCTGAAGTTCCAGGCAAGCCCTCTATACCTTGGGCCACGTTTCATTTCCTACGCCTGTAGGCAGGGCCGGATTAACCTCTTGTGGCCTGGAGCCAAATATATTTGTGAGCTCCCATGTAGGCAATGGAACATGGCGTGGGGAGCTCGGTCCCCAGAGCAAGGGGCCAGCCAGGGGCAATGGGGCTGGGGCATGACAGGGGCGGCCCTGCTCCACCCAGGGCGAGGGCACCATTTACAAACCAGCAGTTGCCAGACACACAGTGGCCCGACCGGCCCTGTGCTGCCAGCCTTCCCCTTCCCCTCACGGGGCAGGCCCATGCCGCACCATACAACCCCCCGCATCCAACGCCAGAACCCCTCTCCCCCGATTCTCTGTGGCCAGAGCCCCTCCGGACCTGCTCTTCCCTGCACCACCCCCACACACATATGCACAGCACCTTGCACATCACCACCCCGCCCAGCCCCACCACAACTGCCCAGCACCCCACACAGAACCCCCACTTCCTAGTGCCCCAACACAGAGATCTTCCCCGCCCCCTTACAGCCCAGCACCCCCCCAGACTCCCAAGAGACCCACTCCCCAACACCCTGCCTCCCGGACACACTCACCGGCCCTGCTGGGCGGCAACTGTCTGCCGGGGTGAACCAGCAGTGCAGGCAGAGCTGGCCCCAGGGCCGGGAATTGCTCTGGCCTCTCAGGAGCGGTGCAATCTGCCAGGCCAGGACCCGGCCAGGTCCCTCAAGACGCACTTTCCCTGGAAGGGCCCAGGCAATCCCCCCACACTGTCACCCGCCGCAACTGGCTGAGACTGGCCAGGCTTCTGCCCCAGTCCCAGGCAGCTCAGCGCTGTGGAGACAGGTGGGATGCCACAGGTGGCGGGAAGCAGAGACTGCCCGGAGCCAGAGGTGCACTGGGGTCTGGCCAGGGGGCAGAGAGGAGCAGGGGTGTGAGGCCAGGAGGTGGAGAGGAGCCCTCAGCCTGAGAAGCAAAGTGATGGAGGGGGGGAGGAGCCGGCAGGCTGGCGGGATGTCAGGATGCAGTACAAGTGGAAAAGAGGAGACTAAGGGGGGATATGACAGAGGTATATAAAAACATGAGTGATGTTGAGAAAGTGGATAAGGAAAAGTTATTTACTTATTCCCATAATACAAGAACTAGGGGTCACCAAATGAAATTAATAGGCAGCAGGTTTAAAACAAATAAAAGGAAGTTCTTCTTCACGCAGCGCACAGTCAACTTATGGAACTCCTTGCCTGAGGAGGTTGTGAAGGCTAGGACTATAACAATGTTTAAAAGGGAACTGGATAAATTCATGGTGGCTAAGTCCATAAATGGCTATTAGCCAGGATGGGTAAGGAATGGTGTCCCTAGCCTCTGTTTGTCAGAGGATGGAGATGGATGGCAGGAGAGTGATCACTTGATCATTGCCTGTTAGGTTCACTCCCTCTAGGGCACCTGGCATTGGCCACTGTCAGACACTGGGCTAGATGGACCTTTGGTCTGACCCAGTACGGCCGTTCTTATGTTCTTAAGTGGAGCAGGCCAGGCCCCTTTCTGAGCATGGGCCTGGCTCCCTGGAGCCACTGGCGCCATTGTAAACCCCAAACTGTGTGTAGGAATTTAGCTTGTGACACAGAGGCATGGTACCACTGGCCCAGGAGGAGCCCAATAATGCCATTTGGGAAGCCAGGCACAAACCCCTGAAGGCGGATTTATGGTAATGCCAGCTAGGTGCTTTCCAAACACTAAGGACAGTCCCTGCTCGGAGCAGCTCACAGTCGAAGGACAGACCAGTAGAGAAAGGTTAGGGGACGGGCACTAAAGCAGGCAATTTATTATATACAAGTCAACTCATTTCCCTGTAAGCAGCACAGCAGAAACGGGTCAAAAGGAGGGACTTAAGGGGAAACGATTGTATGGGCCATATTTCCACAGCTAACACGAGTGGAGACAAAAATGAAAAGTGTGCGCCCTCGTCATAAAATTATAAACACAAGTTGCATCCCTCTGCCATTTTTAAAGGAAGATTAACTCCATGAGTATGAGATTAGCTGTAACATGGGATTTACTTACCAGGACGTCTGTGTGGATCAGCTGCAGGATAAATTATAATAAAACCACACTCACTCCTGCAAGCTACAGCGAGCTCCCTTTCTGAGCCGTCTGCTATGTTTATAGCACCAGGAAATGAAAAAGAAAGCCCGACCATAAACTTTCAAAGTGGATCAGGAACAGCAATATGTAAGCACCTCTAGAGTAAATCACACACTGATGTTAGTTTCACTGCTTAGCTGTAATGCAATATTCCTGATGTTTATGGATTGCTCGCCACGATCCACTCTGAAAGTTTACAGGACTCCTTTTCATTTCCTGCTGCTTTAAAAAAAAAAAAAAAAAAGTTAAAATTTCATCAAGCGCTTCAGTGGAGTTTGCAAAGGAGATCGCAGTTAATCCAGTGGGAGATGCACAGGGTCATAAAATTATGTCACAGCTAGTAAAGTCCAGGTAGTAAATAACATTATAATGGCAGCTCTAAATTCTAGGAGCTAATCAGCACTCAGCAATGAGAGGGATGAAGGGTTTTAAAATACCACATGTGTGTCTCTCTCTGCTACCCAGGAACTAGATATCAGAGGGCACATAACAGCACCTGTATCAGTGCACTTAAATCCAACTACAGTTCCTACCCAGACATTACTCACGGACTCAGAGGCATGGTTTTCCCAAGGAGTTGCCCAGATTTACCCATGCAGGTGAGTGCCGATCGCATCAGCATTCTCGGATACTGTTTTCCCCTTCCCACACCACTCCCGTCACCCTGCCCACTCCCCTATCCAGGTGGGAGTGGGAGGGACTTGGAGGCAGCTGCTAACACAGGGACTTCAGAAACCAAGGGGTCCAGAGAGTAGTGTGGATGCACTGAGCTTTGGCACGAATGCTTGAAGATCTGCAGAACTTGGGGCATCCACAATTTTGCAGGGCCAGATTCGCCTCCCCGAAACAAGACTATAAGGAAACTAAATCTGCAGGTTCCACAGAAAGGATGATTTAGCCATGAGCAAAGACAGGAGGGTTTGGCCAAAAGTCTGATTCAAACCCACAAGGGAGCTGAACCTCAGAACGGAGATTACCCTGATGTCTTCACCTTGCCCTGCTGCAGTGGTCTGAATACACCACCATCTCACCAGCCTCCATGCTCCTGAGGCAGGACAGTCTGGGCAGACCCAGAAACAACGGCCTTGAATTTTCAGCTTTAAACAGAGTTTCAAGCTTTATCCCTGAACTCTCTGACATGTGAGAGTCCAGTGATGCTATCTCCACACTGTCCACGGCTTAGTCTCCTTCAGGAAGGACGAAGGGTTAAAGAATATTTGTAAAGGGGACAACAGCATCAAGGCTGCTTGTCCTGAAATTAGACCCCACCAGCTTTGTTGTGCGTTGACACAAGCACCGGACCAGCTGCTCCGTTCTGCCCGGGACCTGCACTCCAGCAGAAACAGGCTTCAGGACACCACAGCTCACAAGAATAGGGCCAGCAGGCAGGGGTGCTTGGGGGATGTGCCACGGTTTACCCACATCACCGGCATGTCTGCAAACCAAACAGCACTCTGGAGTTTTTGTGGGTTAGTCACCCTGCTGAGAAACAGGGATTTTTTCTTTTTTTTTTTTTTTTAAAAACCACTTTGGTTTGAAAGCAGAGACAAAAATAAAAAACCCGCATGGGGAAGGAACTTTTAAATATCAAGAAAAAAAAGGTTTCGTAGAGGGCGTTTAGACTTTGAGCCAAAAACTGAGGCCCCAAATCTGCAGACACTGACGCTGGCGCTGAACTTGACTCACAGGGGTGACGCTTCAATGATAATAATGCACCAGGCTTCAATGGGGCTACTGGCGGGTGGAAAGTTAAGCGCAGGTTTGCCGGATCGGTGCCTAACTCCAGAGAGAGAATGCAAGGTAGTAAATAGCTTTGAGCCCACAGCGGTTGAACGCCTATCACAATAGCACCACTGTCACTAACGAGCCATTCGTTAGCTATTCGTGTGTCTTATGGATGGCACCGAGGCATCCCTGAGTTATGCAGGAGCGTATACCTTTAATATCAGAAACTGGACATTACTGGCTGAAGCTCTCAGTACGTTCTCGGTGTCTTATTTCTGATCTTGATTTTAAATAAACTCTCCTGGGGATGCACTTGGCAAACACAGAAACAGCCTGAGCGCCCAAGAAGCTGGAATCCTCCTTAAGTACAGAAAGGCCCGACCACTGTACAGATTGTTAAAACGCAGCAAGTTTGATACAGAAGTATGTGACATGCAATTAATCTCCATTCATAGCCTGCTATACTTGTCAGCAAACAAAGGCTCTGCTTTAGAAGGAGATCTGAAGCCTTCAATTAAAAACAGTCAGCTAACAAGAAAATAATCTAAGTTAAAGGGAGGTGGCAGGTGCCGAAATGAGTTGTTTACAAAAGTGTCAGCTCTGAACAATAAAGGGCTGCACATCAAAAATGCGAAGGGGGTGAACTTCACTGCAGCCTCATGATTAAAAATAAAGAGCAGGAAATTCACATGCACAGCTGGGGGAAAGACACAGCCCATTTGAAAGCGAGCTTTGACGGGCCTGTATGCTACACTCTCTCTCAAATGTGACCCAACTCCAGGCTGAAAGCTTTGCATGTCCCAGAAGGGGAGAAAGTCAGTACTCCTAGCTACTACTGGAATGGGGAGGTACGAGCTACAGCAGGTTTTGCTCAGAAGGTGTCCAGCACTCGGAAGTGTACTGTAGTGAGCATGGCAGGGGAGACCTGTTAGCAGTGCTCTGGATTAAAGGGACAGTATCAAAATTTCTGAACAGTGTGTGTGTTTGTCAGTCATAGCCATAGGTGCTGCAACTAGGGGTGCAGCCGCACCCCCTGGCTTGCAGTGGTTTCTATTATATACAGTTTGGTTCAATGGCTCTCAGCACTCCCACTATATAAGTTATTCCAGCCCTGCCCGGTCACAGCATAACAGGGGAGAGAAATAGGGAATTAAAAGGGATTGTTATACCATACAAGTTGGCAGGGGAACTCAGGGCCGGGTGTAAGATCGGAAACAGCTCTTAACTGCCTTTAAAAAAAATAAATCCTCCGATTTCAAGAGAAGTGCCCAGGCCCCAAACAACTGGGGTGAGCTAAATTGGGAACAAGATGCATTAGGCACAGCTAAGCATGGAAGCAACATAGATCCATCCCTGGCGCTGAAACGGACACCTGTAGATGTGGGAAATTTTCCCAGAGCCTTTAGTCACCATATTACAGTATCATTATAAGAGAGTTCTCACTAATATTTGTAAGGGTCTGTGAGGTGCTAACCAGGTCACGTTTGTAATGTGTTTAGGGATCTGCAGATCGAATGGGCCAAAATTATAACTGCTCAGTCTATGCATCGGTTTTAATAAATGAAGAATGAGTCCCTTGACATTTGTGAAGAAATAAAGGGAAACAGATTTAAAAACTACCCACACACGTCATGCTGCTGCAGTTATGCGTCTAACAAGGTCAAGGCTACCAGCTGCATCCCCCGGTAGGTTTGTCAGTTAGGATACTTAGCAGTAGGAAGTTTAGCACCGTGTTCGTAACCAGAGGCAGAAATTAAAGCTGGTGCAATTTTCACAGTCTCCTGGGAGGATTAGAAGCCCACTGTTTCCATTAGAGTTGCTACTTAAACTGGGAATTTTTCCCAACAGGGCAATCTTGTTCATTGCTCCCGAACGTTGCCATGTGCCAAACAGGCACAACTCCACTGCACTAAGATGCCGTCACATGCCGAAGACGCATCCAAACCTGTCAGCATGATACTTTGGGGGGCCGCTTCACCCCACATCGGAACATCAATGCCCCACCAATGCCATTACCCTCCAAAACTAGCCCTCCCAATACGGAACAGTAACACCCATCTCCTATAGGGTGTTTTTCCATCAGTAGATCTCAGAGCACTTTACAAAGGAGGTTGGTGTCATGATCCTCATTTTACAGATGGGGAAACTGAGGCACGGCGTCATGAAGTGATTTGCCCAAGGTCACCCACTAGGTCAGTGGCAGAGCTAGGAATGGAACCTAGGCCTCCGGAGTCTTACTCCAGTGCTCCATCCCCTAGGCCACATTCTCATCCCCCTTTCTGACATGGAATCATTCCAAGGCACACTGAGATAATCCCAGAAGCACCAGGTCAGGTCAGGCCACGTTCCCCTCAACATCCTCAGCTGGAAGGGGGAGAGGCCTATGCAAGCTAGTGGCCTGGAACCCCTGCCCTCCTCAGAAGGAGAAGCCCCTACTCCAACCTACAGAACCGTCTCCTCCCGGAGCCACTTAGCAAACAACTTTAGCAAATTCTCCTCATTTAGCCGAGACGGGGGGGAACGGGGTTACCTTCAAGGAGCCTCTGGATCTCCTCAGGGATGATGGGGGGCATCTGCATCGGGAAGAAAGAAGGGAAGAGTCCCAAGTGCAAATCTCCAGAGGCTGCTTCTGCTGCTGTCCCTGAGGTGCAGAGGCTGACTGATCCAGTGAGAGAGGAAGCAGGGAGGGTGGGGCCTGCCCTGCACTGTAGAGGGAGAGGGACTACCTCAGGTGCTTCCTGTTTCACCTACCCCAGGACTGCAGCCTGCAAACACCTGCATGATGCTGCAGCAGTAGAAATGCACTTGCAAATTCAGTGCAAGCCCCTGTACTTGCACCATAGTCAGGGAGAGCCCTGGGGTGCGTGTGCTTGGTTTACCATGCAGCCTCTTGTACCTACCCACTTGCATAGAGAGAACACTGGGCTGCGTGTGTGTGCTCTGCATTGTCATTTGGCTTCCTATGTCTGCCTGCCCCTTGCATACGGGGAGCCCTGAGTGGAGTGTGTTACAGTGCAAACCAGACTATCCTTCCTGCAGCTTGCAGGGGGAGAGAACTGAACTCTGCTGCACTGTCATGCAGCCTCCTCTGTCCCCACACCCTGCAGAGGAAGGAAGTGTATTCTGCCTCATTGCCATGTTCCACCCGCCCACTTCCAGGATCCCAACAGGTGCAACATGCTTTCCTATTCCTATGGCTTGAACTAGTTTGCATGCTCCAATCTGCATCCCGCTAAACCAGTTTTATTGACTGCCATAAATGCAAATTCCTGCATTTCCACAGTCTCATAACAAAAGTGTCCACTGAATTAGATTTGCTCACAGTCCTACATCTCTTCTGAAACCTGAACTGGCCTAGGCTGACTGTAGGGAGCCCTCCCGTGTCTTAACTTGCAATGCATGAACTTTCAGGCTACGCGCGGACCAGAAAAATCAATCTTTCCCTGATTTATAAGCACAAATGGTCCCATTGACTTGACTCACACGGATCCGGCCCAAATTTTGTGCAGAGCTTTGAGATCCTTCAGTATGAGAGGCACTGGAGAAATGGAACATTGCTAGTGTCAGGCTGTCTGGAATGGCTTATGAATGGTGGGTGCCAACCTCAGGGCAAACCAGGGCACCAACCCAGGTAATGGAGGCTGAGGGAGGCTAAGGTTCCCCACCACAGCCCTGGGACTGGGCCGTGGTGGGGCTCAGAGCTCCTCTGGACAGCCCGGGCTCAGGGTTCAGCCCCAGCCAGCTGGGGCTTGGGGCTGCTCGGGACGCCAGCAGGCCAGTGAGGTTCGGGGCTGCTCTGGGCACCGGTGGGCCGGCCGGGGTTCAGGGCTGCAGGCGAGGAGGGAGGGGGACAGAAGAGGCAGAGTGGGGTGGGGCCTCGGGTAGAAGATGCGGGGCAGGGGGCTATCCTCCCTGAATGGGCAATGCAAGTGCCGCCTATGCACAAACCCCAAATTGGCTGTGTGTTCTATGATTAGATTTCACCAACCAAATATCAGCGGTGAACTTCTCACTCATTATAACAGCTTTAACATGGAGTCAGTCTCCTTGGGCGCTCCGGGCTATCTTGCCACCCAGGCAAGCTTGCCTTTGTGATTGATGCTCCCTTACACCAAAAATCACAACACTTGAGGTTGCTCCCAGTCCCAAAGCACCCGTAAAGCACACCCTGTATCTCTCAAAGACAACGCTTGTAACCCATCCTATAATAAACTAACTAAAGGTTTGTAAACTAGGAAAAAGAAACAAGAGTTATTTACAAGGTTAAAGCATGTAAACATACACACACAAATGAGATACAGTCTTAGGTTCCAAGAGATAATAGTAGCTGCTATGATATGCAAGATTTATATGTCCATTAGGGCTAACCCAAGTTGGAGACCCCTTGCTTATGCTTAGAAATCTTCACCCCTCAGAGTTCAAGCAGCATAGGGGTAACAATTGCTTCTTAACAGGTATTTCTATTCTCTTCCCCCAGTGTTCAAGCTGTGATGGGATGAGGGTTTGTGCATGTATGAAGAAAGCAATCAACAAAGTCTTTTGTTCACTGTGGTTTGACTGGTGTCTATAAGCCTTCCTGGGTTGGGGAGGCGCCAACACCTCTTGCAGTAAACTAGTATTTCACACTTGGTAATGCTTCTCCCCGACTGTGGGTGTTTACCATCTTAGCAAACATTTTTTTAGAGTTGCAGAGCTTTATTACTTAAATGTTACCTTATAACATGGAATACAGATCTAAGAAGTAAGACAAATACATGCAGCATCCTACAAGCATTCCATAAAATCCAAACACATTCTTAGAACTCTAATATCTATTTTCACAATGCTACTACCCAGGCGAGCCAGATTGGTTTCCAGCTCTGTATTTGTCAGTGTCCAGTGAGGCCCAGTGGCCTTGGCACAAGCTGGCACCCGGTCTGCCAGCGTCCCAGTTAGTATTTATTATTATGTAACAAAGATACGTTTCTGTGATTTTGCCATTTTCACTTAGCTACATTTTTATTGCTGGCCCATGATTTTTTTTTTTAAATGCTCTTTTCCTGACACAGTGAATATCCTTAAAGTGGTAACAGAGTTTAACACTTGGCCACGTGCAGCAGCATTAAGCCGGCACAGCTTCACTAAGTGCAGCTGTGCATGCTCCTACCAGCAGTGAATTTAGCCCAATTATTGTAGGGTTGGAAAGGCAAACTCTGGGCAAAAAAAAGAAGAGAAGAGAAGGGGGATGTGTTGGGCCCTGATCCTGCAAACACTTACGCCCGTGCTTAATTTTGCTACTGTGAGATGCCCCCTTTACTTCAATAGGAATTACTCACAATCGTTTTTTGCATGATTGGCACTTCGCCGCTGTATGCATGTATTACTTCAGAGGAACAGCGATCCAGTGGTTAGAGGGCTGGCTTCAGAGTAGTGACACAACCTGGGTTCAATTCCCTATTATGACTTAGGCTCACCATGTGATTTGGAGCAAGCTTTTTCGCCTCTCTCTATGCTTCAGTTCCCCATCTGTAAAGTAGCCCTGCCCTGCCTCACCGAGGGGCTGTGAGGATAAATATACCAAAGAGGGTGAGGCGCTCAGATACTATGGTAATGAGGGCCATGTAAGTGCCTACCGCACATGGACGGTTACATGTCCGTGTTGTGAGTACTGGAACGACTGTGGAGAATTGTGATGCTACACGTTCTGAGACCAGTTATGCAAAATAAGAAAGAAAGGATGTGGTGTGTTTAAGTTAGGTTAGGGTGACCAGATAGCAACTTTGAAAAAACAGGATGGGGGTGGAGAGTAATAGGCACCTATGTGAGAAAAAGTCCCCAAAAACGGGACTGTCCCTTTTAAAATGGGACATCTGGTCACCCTAAGTTAGGTAAAACTCAGATAAGGAAAGAATGCAAGATTAATTGCCGGTGTTTTGGTTTCTGTGGGGTTGTGTCTGTCTGTTCTCAAAGGAAGGAAACCAGAGCAATGTTTACAAGTTACTGTGTTGGGGTTTTTTTAAAACGGAACTATAAATAATATTTGATGTAAGGTACAATCCTGCAAATACCCACAAAGAAATAACACCTGCCACAAAGAGATGACTTGAAAGAAGGAAAAGTGGGAGAAATGCTTAACAAATCCATGGGTATCTAACTAAAAGGATGATGTTGCTATCTGGTTTTCTACATGCTGCGCCTTTAAATGCAGTCTCTCCGTGTGCTGCAGTGACAGCTGCCATTTTGTGCTTCAGTTACAGAGTGAGAAGCACCCTGTGCTCTCTCGCTCAAAGAGTCTTTGTATTTGTTGTGTGTGTCCGGGAAAACAAATCAGCTAGGACCGTAGATCTGTCAATAAGCTGTACTTCATACCCATGTGTAACTTCACAGCCGCCTCAGATCCTTCTGTCCCAAAAGCACTGGTCCCAACCACTTGAGCTAAAGGAGACTCTTCATGAGCGATAAGCAGTATAAGGCCTTTGACACATACTTGAGTGGTTCTCACAGCATGCAGAAGAGGGCAGTAGTGTGTGTGTGTATATATAGACAGATATATATGTGTACGTATGTGTATATATAAACTCACTAGCCAGTTCAATACAATACACAAATAAAAAGCAAATGCTTCCTGTGGATGACTGATAAAAATGGGTGAGCCAGGAAGAGAACTAGGTTCCCTGGACCTGGTGAAATGCCTTCAGATGTGCCAGCAGCACCAATGAAACCTGATCAATGCAAATCCAGAAGGACAACATTTTCATCCTATCGCTCTGCAAAGAACGGGAGGGTCTGTCTCCTGAGTATCATTTGCCCTTCTATTGCAACCTTTCACTCAGTGATCTCAAAGCACTCTACCAGCAATGAACTAGCACTCGGTACAATGATTGAGACTCACAACTGTCCTGTGTGGTCGGTATTATTCTTAAATCCATTTTACTGTTGGGGAAACCTAGGCACAGAGAGTTTACCAGCTTGATTTCTGAAAATTGAGCCAAAAACTATTTACTCAAGATCAGCAGCTAAATCGGGAATAGAACCCAGGAGACCTTCCAGGACCCTGCACTAACCACTCAAGCTTCTTCAGCAGAGAGCAGAACCCAAGTGTCCTGACTCTCAGCTAAACAGCAAATATCACCTTCCTTTTTGCCACTTCCGTTTCTTAATGTATGAACCAGATACAATTTTAGGGTGGGTGAGCTGGGGAAGAGGAGGCTGGTGTTGATGACGGATAAATTCCACTGCATCATTGTCATGAAGCATCAAGGTTTCCAGGCTGTCAATCCAAAATGCCTCCCCTACACGATCACAGCCCCGCCTTAATCATCTTCGGGCCCAGGTTCAACAGACAACCTCGCTCCTAATGATATTCCGTTAACTGGACAAATCCCTTTGAAGCCTTGTCTTGCTTTGAAATCCAATTTCACAGGAAGCCAGATCTGATTGTGGGTAGCTATGGAAACCAAGCCGGGCAGCCTTGGAGGAGCTGAGAGATGCAAGGAAAGATGGGAGAGTCAGAGTCCTTTACTGCTCTGTCGGAAATATCAAAGGATCTAGAGAGGTTGGCAGGAGATGTGTCCCTGCGTAGGGACTGTTCTGTGTGGCTGGGTACCAGGCGTCTGTCAGTGGAGGTAAGCAGCCAGCTGTCCTGTCACACAAGCTGAAGATGGAACTAAATACACAAAGCCATAACTGTGCAGGTCTTTTCCCCTAATACATCAGCGTCTCAGCCTTCCTCTCTCTGCCCCCTGCCCATTCTAAAAGGTTAACAACAAAAGGGTAACAAGGTTAAACCACAAAGCCCTGGCTGATAGCGGTCCTTTCAAGTGGCTGCGCTGAAATTAATCTGAAATTTCTTGCAATTGGATAAGATGAGGATGTACATGCTCATACGCACACAGAGGGCCCCCCGGACTATAGAGGGGTACCATTGTATAAGAACATAGGATTTGCTAAACTCAAGCAGATTATTCATTCCTGTCTGGTACTGCAGCACCTGAGGTTCATTTCTGGATCCTTTTGTTCCTCTAGCTCAATATCACAGCTCCTTCCAGCCTGGACTAGATCACTGGTCTAACCATTCCAGAATCACAGCTCCTGCCGTTCCAGAGCTGCCTACTGGCCCATGCCGTGCCATCTCCTGCCTCTCTCTCGGTGACCAATGCTTCAGTGGAAGGGAAAAAACAAACAAACAAAAAGTCATGCATCTTTGAGCAATGTTGGGTAATGTTACTTGGGTTATTGATCAGATATTACAGGCTGCAGTTCTAGCACCCTCAAGATTATATGTTTGTGTCATTTGTATAGTCCAGCAGGTTCTGCCAAATTGTGAGGGACCATACCATTTTAATGGGGTTTTCAGCATGATTAACCTTATGGCCATTTGAGGAAAGCGTGGTCTCAACCACTTGTACAGCCAACTTAGTTAACTAAGTTAGCCCTCTCTTATCCGATTGCTTTGATCACACAGCCGGGCACCTCTGAGGGAAGATTGAAAAAACTGGGTTTGTTTAGTCTGGAGAAGAAAAGAGTGAGAGGGGACATGATAGCAGTTTTCACGTACATAAAAGGTTGTTCCAAGGAGGAGGGAAGAAAATTGTTCTTCTTAACCTCTGAGGACAGGACAAGAAGCAATGGGCTTAAATTGCAGCAAGGGAGGTTTAGGTTGGACATTAGGAAAAACTTCCTAACTGTCAGGGTGGTTAAGCACTGGAATAAATTGCCTGGGGTGATTGTGGAATTTCCATCATTGGAGATTTTTAAGAGCAGGTTGGACAAACACCTGTCAGGGACAAACACTGAGTCCTGCCTTGAGTGCAGGGGACTGAACTAGATGACCTCTCGAGGTCCCTTTCAGTTCTATGATTAGAACCAACTGGGAGCCAATTGATCAGCACTTACTGAAATCAAAGGGAAGGTAAAAAGTTTCATCCCCCCTGAACTATAGTAACTAGACATGGGCTGAAATCAAAACGCCATGTCCAAATGTTCTCTAACTTCGGAGATGCTAAGATCCAATCCAGATTTTGCACCGGGGAACCAAAATCAATCAATTAACCTCAGGCCTGGCAGTTAGCTTGAATTCAGGGTGTTCTCTGTCATGCGGCCTCAATTTTATTATTATTTATTTACTTGTATTGTGGTAGTGCCTAGGAATCCCACTTATGGCCCAGGATCCGATTGTGCTAGGCACTATATAAACACAGAAGAAAAAAATGCTCCCTGCCCTGGGGAAAAAAAATTTAGCAGTGACTTTTTTCGGTGAAGAGTGCGGATTCAGCTATACTATACTTGGTTAATTTGCATCAGTTTCGCCAAATTGTTTTGGTTGGGGAAAAAAAACTTGGAAAAAACGGATACGTTTTGACATTTTTTCCAAAGAGACATTTCAGTTTTTTGGCTTGAAATGATTTTTCTTTTCCAAATGTCCTTTGATCATTTTTCAAAAATAAATAAAAACATTTAAAAAGGCTTGAAATCGAATTGTGACATTTCGTTTCAAGTCAAGCAAAACACACCCCATGACTCAACATCATTTTTCCCCAACTTTTCAATTAGCTGAAATTTTGAAAAATTTTGTTTTTAGTTCAACCTGAAACAATTTCTTTTCTGGTTGTTTTGGAATTGCCCAGTGACATAGGTGCTGTGGGTGCTCCGGAGCTCAAGCATCCATGGAAAAAAATAAGGGAGTGCTCAGAACCCACCAGCCACAGTGGTTCTGGCCCCAGGGCTGGCCGCCGATCAGCTATGCCCCAAGGGCTGGCAGGAGCACTCAGGGGGGGGGGAGATGAGCGCGTTGTGGGTGGTGGGGAGGAGGAGCCTCATGGGAGGAGGTAGAATGCGGATGGGAAGAGGCGGACCAAGGGCGGGGCTTGGGGGAAATGAGGCCAAGCGGGGATGGAGAACCAACTGGGAAAAACCAAAGTCAGTGACCGTGGCCAGTGACCCGAAAATTCCATTATCCTCCCAGCTTTCTACCCATAACTGAAACTCATGCCCTGTCCTGGAATGCCAGAGATCTTAGCTGTATTCACTTTTCAAGCATGCTGCAAAACCCATGTTGGATTCCCCTCTGCAAAGACACGGGAAAGGGTGAGAGTTGAGGTGGGTATATTTATGGGTGGTGTTTTCTCTCTGTTTATGGCGTAATTTTTCTTTTCTGGAAGGCCACCAGAGCACTGAAAGGCACCTATAGATTATGTTTTTCAAATTTGATTTCCTTATTGTTATTAATTACAGTAGCACAGAGAGACCCTGGCTGAAACTGGGGCCCTGCTCTGCTGCGTACGGCACAAGCGCGCACACTGCACAAGGCAGCCCTACCGTAAAGAGCTTACATCCTGCTTGCCCACCTACAGCGTAAGGAAAGTCATGGTGAAGACTTGCCAAAAGTCTCGGTAGACATGCACACTCACCCCTGCGGCGCCTCCTGCTGGTCTCTCGGGGAATTAGCTCAATTCAGCTCCAGAGCGCCCCCTGCAGGCCAGTGATCCACCTGTCCTCTGTGTCCCTCACTGGACCCAGTGACCTTTTACATGGGGTGCTGCCCCCGGCAGTAACCCCTTTCCCTCAGGGTCTCCCCTCCCTGGGAAACCCCCACCCACTATCCCCACCTCGCCTCAGTATATGGCTACTGCCAGTCATTGTCTAGCCCCACACCCTGGGGCAGACTACAGTATCAGCCTACTCATCACAGGCAAGGAGGGTTTGGACCTGCTGCCTTGGCCTACCCCTGGGCTGCCCTCTGCAACCCCCAGTACCTGTTAGCCCTGTGCTAGGCCGCAGCCTGGGGCTTTCCAGGCTGGAGCTCCCCAGCTCCTCAGCCTTTCCCCAGCCCTGCTTCACTCAGGTACCTTGTGTCTAGCTCCCTGCAGCCAGGCCCTTCTCCCTCTACAACAGAGAGAGACTCCTCCTTCTGGCTTCCCTGGCCTTCTTATAGGCCCTGTTGCTCAGTTTGGGGCTTGGCCCCAACTGCAGCCACTTCCCCCAATCAGCCAGAGTTTTACCTTGCCCAGCCCTCTGCAGGGCTTTTCCAAGCCCTTCCAGGCTGGAGTGGGTGGTCACCCTGCTACAGTCTCCCAGCAGCAGAGCCAGGACTTGAAGCCTGGTCTCTTGAATGTGGTGTTCTAGCTACTAGATCGACCTGCCTCTTCAGTAGTAGTGTCCGTAGACTGAAGACACAAGTCTGAGTTCTGGATATGCACCAATGCAGCTCCACAGAAACGAATGGTGTGTGAGTCGGAGCAGAATTTGGCCCGGTCAGTGTAGACAGCGGAGGAAAGATACTCCAAAAGACCTCAGGCCAATTATCTTCTCCATCACACACTTCTTGTGTGACCTTGGGCAATTCACCGAGTCTCTGGGGTGCAGATCCTCCGAGGCATTCAGGCTCCTAACTTCAATTGAATCCTATGGGTGTTAGGCACTTAAACGCCTTGAAGGATCTGGGCCTCAGGCCCCCATCTGTCAAATGGGGATAATCATTCCCTGCTTCACAGGGAGCATTATAAGAATAAATGCATTCATGAATGGGAGGTGCTCAGATAACTGTGGGAACGGGGGACTATATAAGTCCCTAGATACACAGAAAGCTCACACAGCTAGACACCCATAGATGCTGGAACTAGGGGTGCAGTCGCACCCCCAGTTTGAAGTAGTTCCCATCATATACAGGGTTTACAGTTTCCCTCAATGGCTCTCAGCACCCCCACTATCCAAATTGTTCCAGCTCCCCTGCTTGGTATGAACAGGGAAGCTCATACTGAGGTGGATGGGAGGCGAAAGAGTAACATTGCTGGAAGCCTAACAAGCAAAGCACGACTGCAAAGGGGTAAAGCAGCTGGCCTTGACAGGGCCTTGAGGAGAAGCAGCGCTGGAGGGGAAAGCGTACAAAGAATGGGAGGCCAGGCAGGTAGAGATGAGCCGTGAGATTAGCCCCCGTTGTTCCTGGGGCTGACTGATGGGCTTTGGTTTAATGCAGAGGGCATTATTGATCCCTGGCTGTTCGGTCACACTGTGTGAGGCGGCTGCTCTCTGCCCTGTGGATGTGCTGTCGCACCTCTGCCTCTTTCACCAATCCCCATCAAGCTGCTTTAATGAGTCTTTTATTGACAACGCTGAGTCCTAATGAGGAGGAGTGCTGCACACTTCATTAAGGCGGCAGAGGGGCCCGCTTTTCCAAAACAGATAGGACCAGCGGCTGCTGCCTGAGGTGCAGCATGGGGAGGGACGGGGCAATCAAAGCAGGAGTTTTGGGATCTGGGGCCCACCCCCAGTAAGAGAGGAGAACCCAGGGGGAGCAGTCAGGTGGCTGCAGCACAGAGAACATCTGACCTGAGGTGGCTGAGGAGGGGCTGGATCTGTGGTTTCGGAGGGAGAACAAGGATGCAGGACAAGACTCTATCTGATCTGGGGAGAAGCGGGGTTTGGGCGGGAGAGCCTGATCCAGGTGAATGGGCATGGTGGAGCCGAAAGACTTTATATCCTGACAGAGGCAGGAGGGGGAAAATGTTGGTGGAGGGTGGTAGGCCCATTTAACCTTAATCTAACCTTGAACTGTACACTGTTCACTAAATGGAAGGACGTACATACACACACACACTCAGCTGTAAAAGGAATCAAGTACCTGGGTCCACGGGTCCCTGGCTAGGAGGCTTCACAATTCTGTTCCCTCACCTGGCAGGGGCTCTGTTATCCATCCCAGTGCTCCACGCCAAAGAACTCCCCTTCTGATACGATCACGTCCAGCCATGCCGGGGCAGAGAGAAGGAAAGGGCGTGACAAACCACTAGAGAATGGCTTCTCTCAGTGTATGCAAGCCACTGACCCTTGAAAGGGTTAATCTGGAAATGATCGTTTTCGGAGGCGTCTGGAAGCAGTGTTATTCCCTGAAGGTACCACCCGACCAGCCAATGAGTATTTTTTTTTGTCCTAGTGATGCAATGCTTCTCACCTAATATTTCACTAGATGAAGGATGTTGACACTTGCTACCCTGCTGGAAAGGTGGGTTTGGAGGAGTTTGGTAGAATGGCCCAGATCAATTCAGCTCTTACTAAACTTCATTTTCCTCACTTTCTTCAGTATCCAGTTCCACGTTGCTACATCTTGTGTACTGACTTACTAGGTGAGTGTAAAGTGTCCTGTGCTAGCTAGTCCGAATAGTAGCATTTTACATCCCCTTTGCACCGGTGCAAAATGACTGCCCAAGACATGGGACCATGGAGAATCTAGACACAAGCTCTAGACATGAGTGCTCAGATCTGGATTTGGTTTAGATCAAGGTTTGGGGATTGAGTCTGAAGTTGAATCAGGGCTCCGCTTCAGGCTTGACGGTGATGAAATCTCATGTGCCATCCTTGTGAAATTTCAGTCCAAAATGGGACAAGCAAGATTCTGGCCTGTAATTCTACTGGAAGAGTTGGTCTTGGGAGATTTTGGTTATTTCTGAATCAGAACCGGAAAACAGGTCTATCCGAAACCAACACTGGGGGACAAATTTGGATCTGAAAAAAAAAAGATTCAGATGTGAAGTTCCAATTTTGGCCTGTCTCTGTGAATTGCGTGTTACCCCAAACTTCAAACCCTATATCAAGAGAAAGTCCATTCATATTAATAGCCATAAACCTCCATCCATCATGCAACTCTACTTCATTTGTTCAGCCATTTTTGGACACTTTTATGATGTACTGTTTGATTTTATTAACAGGAGTGAAGCTTTCATACTCATTGAATTCGTGCCTTGCCTGGTAACCCTACCCACCTTATCAAAACTTCACTTAATGAAATGCAGGCTTTTATCTTAATGGCATTCAAAACTATGTTGCTGGACCCTTATGTGAGTCATAGCTGGAAATACTTCGGCATTTCCAAGTGGGGCATTTGGAAAGAGAAGTGGGTCCGTTAAATGTTCTCTCTCTTGTGAAGGGGTCAGCAGAATAGGAGAACCGCTGTAAATCTCTTTGCAAAGTGATGAAAAAGGAGGATTTGGTCTGGAAGACAAGTGGGGCTGGAGCTCTGTGTTTGGGGCACACATGAGGGATTTAGAGGTGAAAAAAAACAACAATGGAAAATTTCATTTTTTTCTTTTGGCAGAAAGTAAAAAAATATATATGTTGACCAAAAAGCCTGCAGTATTTTGGCCAAAAATAAAACTATTTCATCTGAAATATTTAGATTTGGATATGTTGCCACTGTGCCTCATGCTTCCATTTTCTATGAAATGGGCTCATTGGTCAGACTACATCTCCCATGATACACCAGAGGAATCCTTGGCCATGGTGCATCATGGGGGATGTAGTCTGGCCAGAGAGCCTGGCCCAAAGAGAAGAATGGAACCATGAGGCAACCAGACTACAGCTCCCATGCACCGCAGCAGCATTTCCAAATTGAATTATTTTGGGTTTTAGTTGAAATATTTCAAGTTGTGAGCATGACTTTTTATGAGAAAATTTCAGTCAAAAAAGTGTCTGCTTTCCATGGGATTTTTGTTTTTGTTTTTTTTGTGAAAGCAGACACTTTTTTGACTGAAATTTTCTCATAAAAACTTTTTTTTCCACTAACAAACAGTTTAAATGAAAAAATTTCAACCAGCCCTGGAGGCAGACGTATTGTGAGATGAATACAACACCACGGATCATAGGTCAGTTTGCTGTCAGTTTTTGCTGCCACTTCGCCCTGGCAGAGCCATTGAAGTGAGCAAGCCACTTGTCCCCCCAGTACACGTTCATTTCTGTTTTCTCCCCTCTCATTCTCTTCACTGCTGTGCGGCATCGTCTCAGGGATTCGGCTTGCCATTCCCTAGAGGAGCACTCCCCAGAAAAGCAAGATGATCTGCCAAGATTGCATGACAACCCCGTATTTATTGTGACAGTTAAACTTGATACTAGGGGAGGCATGTTACACTGCATTACAAGCTCTTTATCTGTGCACTTGGATATTGGATGGATTCTGCTACTAATTAAACACAAAAATGAGTGAGGTTAATTGCCAGTCTTATTTGCTAGAAGTACAGGAGACTCCTAGATTCCAGGAACTTGTATCTTTCTTCCCTATCATTTTGAACAAGTGTCCCTCCCTTTTCATGCTTGCCAAGCAATCAATGAATGTTTGTAAAGTGCTTGGAGAGCCTCCCATGAAAGATGCTATGGTATGTAAGTGCAAAGTATGATTAAAATGTGTGCCTTATGAAATCAAAGGATAAACGTTCCCACCGGTGCAGAAGAACATTGTTTGAAAAATGACCATGGATCTGTGCTATTGTGGTTATATCATCATCCTGGCAGGTGATTTGAACAGTTATAAAGGCCAGGTTCATTACTGTTCTCAAGGCCTCACTTCAGGGATAGTTCTAAACCAATCATAATATCTAACTCTTACACTTTTCATTAGTAGATCTCCAAGCACTCTACAGTGGAGGTCAATAACATTATGCCCATTTTACAGCAGGGCAACTGAGGCACAGGGAGGGGAAGTGGCTTGCCGAAGATCACCCAGCAAACCAGTGACAGAACAGGGAATCGAACCCAGATCTCCTGAGTTCCAGCCCAGTGCCCTACCCAGTGGGTCAACTAAATAAACATTTGGCTTGAGTCTCCACCTAGAGACACATACAGCCATGCATTATTCTTAAAGGGCTCCATTCTGCGCAGTGCTGAGCAGTCTGGCTGAGATCTCGTGAAGCACCGAAGCACACAGCAAACTTTGAGCACACAAGCAGTCTCGTAGGACTCAAAGGAAATAGCGCTTTGAAAAAGAAAAGACCCCAGTTTACCGAATTACTGCTACCCACCTCAGCGGAGGGTGGACACTGAATTGGAAGTGATTTGTAATGAAATCAGAGGGCAGCACCTCTCTGTCTACATTTGCTAAATGAAAAGGAAAGTGAGTTGATTGCCAACAGCAGTAACAAGGGATAATGAGTAATGGATAGCGCGCCGAGATAATGTACACAGGCTGCTTCTGCCAAAGTCTATGCTTCCTGCCAAAGGGAGCCGCCTGGGTGGGTGTGTATGGGTATAAATGTGAAGCGCTCCGTGTGCGTGCAAACAGAAATCATTGTGCACAGGCGGGTGTGTTGTAAACAATATGCGAGTGAGTAGCCCTGGATTGTGGTGTATCGGTCTCTTTGTGAGTGAACAGCCAACACACCGAGTGCCTGGATCGCCTCTCGCACTGGTGTAGAATCATGAGTAACTCCAGTGAAGACAAAAGCGTTATCTTGGTGGAAATGGAGGTCGGTGAGAGGAGAATTTGGCCCTGTTTGTGAATAAACAGGGAGCCTTCGGGGGGAGGTGGCAGGAGGGGTTGTGGAATGGGGGAGGGATTGCTTGTGTGCAGATAGGAAGAATTGTGTGGGTGAGCGTGGAGTGACAACCTCACGGGAAAACCATCAACAGCAGTAACAGCGGGAAAGGATAGGTAGATATTCATCAATACTAACCATCATATTCTTTGGTTCCAGTCTACTTGCGTGACTTGCCCAAAGTTTGCAGCCAGGCTGGGAAATAAACTCCCAGATCTCCTCAGTACTACTCCAGGGTTTCAGCCACGAGACGGTGTTTCCTAGCCTACGTATCCATAGGCCACCGCTGAATGGCTCCACCATGGAGAGTGGCAGTGCAAGCTTCTCCTAAACAACTTTATCCATGCGACTCTATTCTGACTTGGAAGGGCCACCCTGCCTGCCGATAGTGAGGGGGCAGAGTGAGGGCAGCCAGCTTCAGCAGTGTTACTGAGCATGCTCAGTACAAGCCAGGCAGCAAATATGGGGGGGGCACGTCACCCCGCATGCCCCCCACCACACGTCACCTCTGGTATCATTAGCAGCGAGAGGGGAGTTCAGTCTCCATGGCCCTTTCAGTCTTTAGCTTCTCTGTTGAGTAACCAATTAGTGTATATTTGTGGAGGTGGCTTTGCCATGCGGGCACAGGTCTCCTGCGACCCGCATGGAGACTCAGCAAACTCATTTCACTTAGGCCACCGCAGTTGGTCAACAACTTTTGAGCTACCCACCTGGGCTTGATTTGACCTGATGACCTAGAAGCGCAGGGTGCTGTCTCCCCTTTCCAGAGCCAATTTGCTCCCTACACAAGCTTTTGGCGTCTTCGGCTTGTGAGTTAGAAATGACCTGTTGATGCAGTGAAATGTATTCTACTACCAACCTCGCTGGCTTTACTCGTCAAAGGAATCCCAGCTGTGCAGATCCTTCACCTTTTTTCTTCCTTCTCTAAAGGGCTTTTTCTTTTCCATCTTTCATCTTTAATTTTTCCTCTGTATCTTTCCCCTCTCCTCCAGTGCTCCTTATCTAATCTAATCTGTGCATCTCTCCCACTGAGGCTTGTGAGGTTAGCTACTTGGGGCAGGAACTTTGGCTTAATACCTGTCTGTAAAGCACACACAATGGAATCTATTGTGCCGATCGTCATAGTGTCCTAAGGGCCTGTCCATACTGCGGTCACGGCATATGATTTCTAGGGTTGAAAACTTGTAATATTTAAAAACTGGACACTCCAGCAGGAGTGCCATAATCTCCCCATAGCCCTGAGGCCCCCCATCCCCCACCTCTTCCCCCCAAGACCCTGCCCCTGTTCACTCCTCTTCCCCCTCCTGTCTGCTTGGGTCTGGAGGGACTCACCGGCAGAGCCAGGGCTGGGAGCTGCAGCCACCTAATGCTGGTAAGTGGCGGGCCTGGCTGAGCAGGGGCTGGCACCTGGCACCTCCCTTCCTGTAATAAACGGACTTTGGGTGTCCAGGCAGTAGATCTGACTGGACACACGTAGTTCCCCTTTTCAACTGGACTTTGAAAATTGGACCACCTGGCCACCCTAGCTGATTGCAGCCTGTGTAGACATCCTCAAACAGGCTTTATTCTAGCAGTGGTGTAATGACGCCGCGGCAGCACAGGCTTCGGTGCAGGCTAGCTGTCCAGGTCACTACCCAGGGTTCAGAAGCTGGGTGCTGCTGTGGCTTCACTGCTCTGGTACCCAAGCTAGCGAAATGGAACCTAGCTCGGGTTGGTCTTCCCAAGCTTCAGTCACACCCCGTGATGGCAGTATGGACATACCCAAAGCACTTCGGTCATTCTCTCCCACTGAGTCACGTCTCTTTTAGTGCCTTGTCTGTTCCTTTGTAGTGCATCCCCTGACTTTCAAATTACTCCTGCCCCAGTTTCTTCGCCCCTGGCCCCAGGGCAAAGGGAGGTGATTCAAGGTGAAAGAGCGGGCAGCGGAGAAGTGTCCCAGCATCTCAGGAGGGTTCCCCCTCTGCTCCATTCTCTCTCTCCCTTCCTCCCTCTGCATTTGCATGGCTTTGGGGGATGCACACATGAAAGGGGAGGGAGAGGTAAACTGCTGGGATTACAAGGGTTTACAATTCCAAATGAAAGAGTGACAAAGGCCAGATATCAAATACAGGGCAAGCTGATGTGGGATTCCCACTGGTGCCTTTTCTTCCTGGCCTCCTCCTGATCCAATTGATCTCCCACGCCTGGCTCTTCTGGCAACCCTACTGAAGATAATTCTTTCCATACCCAGACTGGACTTGGGGGGTGGGAGTTCTGAGCTGGTATACAAACAAGAACAGTCCCCAACTAGCTCTGCATCCCTTCTCTCGGAAGATAAATTCAAAGGGCTGACTGGGATCTGAGACACAGATTTCCTTTGGCACCAGCTCATTTTTTTAGCATCTCTCATTCTCAAAGGACCCCACAGCACTAAATTAAGTACAGGGCAGCGTCTAGGCTAAAAAATTTTTGTCTTGTTTATTATTTCAGGGAGTCGGTGGAGGAGTCAAGCATTGAACCTAGTTCACTGGTGTCCCTTAACCACATGATTGCTCGCCATCCCTACTTGCCTCTGCGGCAGTTCCCAGCAACCTGCACCTGTCAGCAGGCGTGCTTTGCTCCTGTTACTCATCCCCTACCACCATACCCAGATCCCAGATCTACTCTGTCTTCCACCAAGCGACCAGAGAATCACATCCGAGAGTGGAGCAGAGAAAGCAGGGTCTGGGCTCCTGGGTCAGTTTTATTTACCTTCACTGCATCCCCTTCCAATGCTTAACCGAATAGTTTTATACCAGAGAAAATTGGAAGCTAAGTAGTTGCCTGTCAGGTAGTGTCTGTCGCCTGTGTGAGTGGCTGACATCAGTCAGCTGCATTGCCAGCCACGGCCGAGTACAAATTCCTGCCCCAGAAACCGCTCACTCTCTCTGTGTTGGTATTTGTAACGGGTTCCACTGGGGACTCCCCTTATACTGCAGGACCGTGGTGTGCTCCATTCACCCCATTCAAACACACGGCGTGTGAGCCGACAGGAGAAGGAGAGGTCTTTGGGAGCAAGGGCCCACGCTTTGAGGAGGTCCGGCACATCACAGAGCCAACGACCACATCCCTCCCTAATGCCACTCCACGGAAGTCAAGAGAATTACACCGGGGAGGAGTTGAGCCCCAAGTGTCTACTGGAGAGGGAGGGAGAACAAGATCAAAGCATCAATTAGCAGGAGTGGAGAGAAGGAGCAAACGTGTGTTGGTGGCCCCAGGAAGCAGAGTGTCTTTTGGTGTGTGTGTGGGGGGGTGGCATTAGTGCTGAAACCAGGGCTGCTGAGGGTGCTGTCTTGAAGTGGTTTCCATCATACACAGGGTTTACAGTTTGGGTCAATGGCTCTCAGCCACCCCACTCTACAAATTGTTCCAGCCCCCTGGTGGGGAACAGGAAACTTTGATGGATCCAGGAAAGCGCTGCATGGTGCATGAAGAATTCACTGCACACCCATCAGAACTTCTGTCTTTTCCCTTCATGTCCCGCAGCAAACCGAGATTGGCTTGAATACAGCCAGGTGAACGTCCTTTGTTTCTCTTTCTTTCCAGCCATCTGTCTCCTGGACTTACTTGCCAGTTGAGACTCTGCGGGGTCAAGGGGAATGTAATGAATTTTGCCACTTGGCTGCTTGTAAACTTGGTGCCCCGGCTTTCGATATTACAGCAGCGAAGCCTCTTTACCTTTAAATATCAACCGCCCACAGAAACAACCTGACTGTACATTGGCAGCATGAGAGGTTTCCATGGTGACAGAATGCAGGTCACAACCTCTGTAAATGTAATCAGAGCACTGGGACTGGAGTGTGCAGACAGGTTTAATTTCTCCGTTAGTGGGAGCTCTGTGGTCCGACATGTACCCGAGCTGCCTCACGTTGACAGACAACTTGTTATCTCCAGGAGAGTGGTGCATAGTGCCAGCCTCCCAGAGCTGCTGATCTGCCCCTGTTTTTCGGCACCAAGAGGATCTTGGATCCTGTCTTCCACCTTGGAATATTCATAATATTCCAGCTAACCCCTGTAGTTCTGGTTTATAGCTCCTGCCACACGTCGCCTGCTTTCATGGGTTGAAGTTTGGACGCAGTGGTTGTCCTCTGTTCCTTGCTCTGTCTAATCAGGGTCTCATTCTTCCTCTGTCTAGCTACCTAACGATGACATTGTAATGGGGCTATCTCCATCGTACACTAGGAAGGAACGGTATCAAAAACCTCAGTGCTGTCTGTGCATCAAAACACTTTCTCCTAACCTCCCTAAGGTAGGGGGGTTTCTTATGAGACATTTCGCATGGACATTGACGGGATGTGCTGAGGAGTAGATATGCATACGGCGGGTGTTTGCAGGATGTGGATGTGTACTGGATAGGCTGTTCATGGGACATGCACGTGGGACCGTGTTCTGGGTGCTCATGGCATATGCATCAATTGTGTCTTTATGGATTGGGCCTGTATTGGTGGTGGTAAGTGGTGGACTATATTTGTTTTCATTTTCTTTTCTTAGCTGAGTATCTGTCTTCAGTTGCAATCACCAGCTCACCTGTTTCTGAGGTTGCTTCCAGGACAAGGTGTGGGTTGTTCCCTTTGTAAGGGATAACAGCAACCATTAGTGCCAATCTGTTCTAGCAATATAAAGTGGTTAATAAGGTAGAACTTTTCCTCTCCTATGAAACCAAGCTTTTAAGCCTGGCAGGTAATGGTACAAGTCAAAATCTTGCCCGTTACTTGGGAAATAAAAAGAACAAAAACGGTTGCTCTCTCTTTTGTATCTCCATCAGCCCTAGAAGGAAGTTTACAGTTTCTCTATGTCGTAGGAATCACATATCAGTCCATTAACTCAGGGTCATTCTCCCAGTCCCTACGTACAATAAGGGCCACACACCCACAGCAGGATTCACCAGTGTTGGGAAGTATAACTTAGTTGTCTAAGCATCGGTTGTGACCTCCTTCTATTCCTTGGAACTACACCTTTACTCCTTGCAGGGGTGACTGAGACTTTCACTTTCCAAAGCACGCACATTGAGCGCCATGCAGTTTCGAGCGGGTTTTCTTTTTATTATGCTTATTTGGTTTTAGTAGTGTGCTAGCTACTGTGCCCCTGCAAAGGAATATTCTCTGCCCTCAAACTCTCAAAATATAAAACAGACAAACAGATTGAGACCTTAAAAAACGAAGGTCATGTAATGAACATTAACTCCCATTCCATGACACTTTTTGTAAGAGCCGGTGTTATCCTGGAAGTCCTTGGTTAAAATGACTCCACCCTGCCACTGTGCTCTGGCTGATTGCTTCCATGTCATCCCAGAGGTGGGCCCATTTCAGTGCTGTTTGGTAGGATGAGCTTTGGTTGGTGAAGTGGTTTGGGATGAAAGCCACTCCTCCCCTCCTACATGCAGTGGGATGTGGATTCACAACTCACATGTTCAAAAGCAGTAAAGAGAGAGAGACTCTTTTCACCTGCTGCACAATTAACCTTTGGAACTCACTTCCACAATATGTCACTGAGGCCAAAAGCGTAGCAGAATTTAGAAAAAGATTAGACATTTACAGATAACACAATCACCCAATTATAATAATAAATATGTAAAAAAATAACCAAGGGTTTTAGGAGGGATATAAACTCCCCTGCTTCACAACATAAGCCAACCCCTAACTATTGGGGGTTAGCAGATAACAATCCCTAGGGGCAGTTTACCCCATAACTGCCTTTTGCGGGGATTCCTCTCCAAAACAGCTGGTCCAAGATAGGACATGTGGTTAGCTGGAGCACTGATCTGATGAAGTGTGGCTATTCCTATGTTACTATGAAAACACATCATAGGATTAGCACAAAATCTTCAAAGGGTGATGCAGAGCAATATGAGAGACGTACAAGCAGAGAGAAATAAATATCAGACTACAAAGAGTCTTAATAAGGTGAATAATACTAATAGCTAGCTGTTTAGGGCTTTTCATATGTACATCCCAAAGTGAGGGCAGTATAATTATCCCCATTTTACAGATAGGGAAACTGAGACCCTGGGAGATGAAGTGACTGGTCTGGGGTCACCCAGCAGCAGATGCAGGAATTGAAGCATGGGCTACTGTGTCACAGTCCAGTGCTTTATCCACTAGGCCTCCCTTAGAGCAAGGGAAATAAGTGCCCTGCCTTGGTCACTGATGCTCAACTAATAATGTTGCCCTTGTCCAGGGCCTTCTCAAGTGAGGAGCTCAGCACATTTTACAGACATTAATACATTTTAGCTTCATGTGACGCAGATCAAGTTTATCTTCATTCCCCAGGTAGGTAAACTGAGTCACAGAAAGATCAAGATCAAGAGCATCCACACATTTAGAGCGTCCCACTTCGGACCCTGACAGCCTGATTTCCGGAGCTATTGTGCACCCAACTCGAACCAATGGCAGGGGGAGCTGCCGATGCTCCATGCCTCTGAACGTCAGGCCCTGGGTGTCTCAAACTGGGTACCCACCAACTGACTAACCAGCAGCCAATTTTGAATCCAGGTGACTTGCCCAAGTTCATATAGCAAGAAGGAGGCAGAGCCAGAACTGTCTAGGGTACTTAACCAGCCCCCACACCTCTAGTATCAGAGCGCCTTACGAGCTTTTAACGTATTGATCCTCGCAACAGCTGTATAAGGTAGGGCAGTGCTATTACCCATCTTTTAGAGATGGGGAGCAGAGACAGAGAGAAGCTAAGGGACTTGCCCAAGATCACACAGGAAGTCCCTGTCAGAGCAAAGAGCTGAATTTAGGTCTGCCGGGCTACGCCAGCAGAACCTACATCGACTGAGGCTTATTGCTGTCCCTTAACCACAAGGCCTTATTATGCTGTGGCCTGCCAGTGCTTACCCCAACGCCAGCTCTGAGCTGTGGGATTTACCCACTAGGCTCTTCGAAGGAGCTACGGGATTGCTAAAGATAAAGCTTCTGAGCAGAATCCTCTCGGCCTGTCAGCTCTATTTCCTTCCTTTCCACCTCTGCCTCCACACAATGGCGGAGGCGTAGAATGCAACCTACGCTCGAATCCCACGCATTTCACAGAGCCCCGCTGCTTGAAATATTATCCTGTCCAGAAGCGTGCAGCAAATTTAGCGTTTCATAGCTGCGCATTGCCATTCTGTCATGTGGATTCCTCAGCACGCACCGAGACATTGATGGCAAGAGGCCCGACCGCTCAGGATAAATGCTAACCCAAAAGAGACAGAAGCAGCAAGCAGGATGTCTAGGAGGCTCCTGGTTATTGGATCTCGCTCACCAGCCTTTTGGAGGTCGGGGGAATAGAACAGGATGGAGTTGGGCTAGGGGAGATTTTTCCACCTTTGATCCTCGGATTGTCCTGTTCAGCTGAGCGGAATACAAAGCGAGGGTGTCTCACAGCTCCCACTTCACCTCAGCAGCGTAATCGACGGGAGAAGCAGTGAGCGAGACCGACAGACTGTCACTGGCAAAATGAACTGTCACCTCCCATTTTTCAGAGGCGCGGTAGGATGAATTGCGGCGTTGAACCATGTGGCCCGTTGCTGATTGAGTTCCGCTGTCTTAGAACCCCACTGAACAAGGCAAGTTCATTTCAGACTGACGTACCACTGCTGATCAATTTAGGAGCCAGTAAAATTAACCGCTTCAGAGCTGATTACCCCTTCCCCTGCCCACCCCTGCCTCCCCAGATCCGTATCCAGAAAGGTCAGTTAATGAATCTCACAAAACATACAGCAGGATACAGGCAGCCTGGAAGAGCAGTAACAGTGGAGCTGTTCATGTGCTGTGCTGGCTTCAAAGGACAGCTGTTCAAATCTCTACTCCCTAGCGGACATCTGTCCGCATCATTAAAAAAAAAAAAAAACCACTGCACAGATTCAGCACACTTGGCAGCCTCAGATGAGCTGCGGGGGAGCCCCAGGACTGGAATGGCAGTGGTGACACAGGGCAGGATTGAGATGCATTGGCAGAGCTGCGGGAGGACCCTGGTAACGGAACGGAATTGGCGATGGCTGATGGAGCTGCATGGGATCCGCGGTGCTGGAATCCCAAAGATGCCGCAGGTCAAGGTTGCGGTCGCAGAGCTGTGCAGAGATGGGTGCTCACGGTACCTGCCTGGTGCCAGTCCGTGCTCTCCGTCTCTCACTAAAGCTTCCCATTTTCATCCCAGGCCTGTCAAAACCTGGTTTGGGGTTGTGGGTTTTTTTGGTGGTCCAGTATTTCCATACAGCATCATTCCAATCTCCTGTGTGTCCTCAGCTTAGGGTGACCAGATGTCCCGATTTTATAGGGATGGTCCCAACCTTCAGGGCTTTCTCTTTTTCCTATCTCCCGCTCCCCCTTGGTCACTGTCTATCTGGTCACCCTACCTCAACTTTACAACCTCACCTCCAAGCCTCTGCCCTCACTTACGTCTCTGCTCCCACTGTGCTCCTTCTTCTCTTCTGTATCCTCTCTCCTAATTGAGACCAGTCACCTTCTCCCACTCATGGCTCTGCACCGGGTGCTAAGCCCCACTTGGCTTTCAAATCTCTCCTTGAAACCTACTTCCTCCTTCTGTTGGTCTTTGTCAACTATGTCCAGATATTTTTGCTTCATCCCATATCTCATTTTATATGAGGGTCAAACCCTGAGGTCCATCATCGGTCCTACCCAAGCCAACTCACTGAGCAAAACCTGAGTAATGACTTCAGATTTTAGCCCTTGGAGCATAAGCTGTTTGCGGCAAGGACCTTGTCTTCCTTCCTGTTTTTATGAAGTGTGCACACTTATCGCCCCCAATGAGCCATCTTCTTAGCTGGCATAAATCAATGTAGCTCCACTGACTTCAGTGCTGAGCTGGACACGCTGAGGATCAGGCCCTATAAATCTTCAGACAAATTCCCCCCAAACTCCATTGGTGCCAAGGGAGGAATTTGCTTGGCTAAATATTATTTGCTTTCACATCCCTTTCAACAAAAACGGCCCAAATGTTTTACTTCAGCAAAGGCCGCCTAATTGCTTCTCAACCAGGTCTCAGCCCCAGAAAGCCTTCCATTTTTTCCCCTGAATCATTCACAGTCCGTGGGCTGGACATTTTGGCAAAGGCATGATTCTGCACCAAGAGATGAATGGGCCCCTGAAAAAGGGGCAGGAGAAATTGTTCCAATGGAAATTATTTCAGAAAAGCTTTATTCAAGATGTCCACAACTGAGAGGCTCTGGGCCAGGGCTACACCTTTCTACAGATTGAATACTCAGATGAAATATTAGCCTTTTCCACGGTAATGCTACAGGAGGTCATCCATCTTCTTCAACAGTGGGACAGGGTTAGTGAGCACAGGCCTTTGAGAAGCTGATTTCTACATTCCTATATGCCAATCACACATTCGAACGTCTCTGAGTTTGCAGTTGGGGAAGTTGTTGAAGATTTAGGGTACGAATCTTTGGACTCAAGACTACCCCAAAATGCATGGCTATTACTGCAACTAACATGAGAGGTAGGCGCATAAATATTCCCCAGCCCTTTGATGGCTACCTGACAACTGACAAGGTGGGTGAAATAATACCTTTTACTGGGCCACCTTCGGTTGGTGAAAGAGACAAGTTTTTGAGCCACACGGAGCTCTTCAGATCTGGGACCGACACAGCTACAATTACGCCGATAAATAACACTCAGGCATGTAACCCTTCCTCCACTGATCTCTTGAACTCAATTGAGGGGGTGTCTACACTAGAGAGGTTTTTCTGGCCAAAATTCCCCACTGATGATGCTCCACTAACAGTAGCAGTGTTGGGGGAACTAGCAGAGACAGGGTTTTTAAGCTTCTTAAGCTCTTTGCCTCTCTCAGAGTTCTGTTCTGCACGGACAAGGAGGAAAGTATTCCCACCAGAATTCAATATCTTACTTGGAAAAAATCTATCACACAGCACATTGACTTCAGGCACAATCATTTTCTATGTCCCTAACTAATGCTGCTGGAGCTAATGATGCCTATAGTCCTCACTCTCCGTTACAGGAGACCGATTCAGGGATTCATGTTGAGAACTCCCCCAAATACAGGCATTCTGTCCCAGCATATTTGATTTTCTGGTGTGTTGGTGATATAGAGCTTGGTCTAACTTCTATTGAAATGTATTGGCGTCTTAGATCATGCATTAGTAGAGAAACCGTTTCTCCATAGTGAAGGTTTCAACTAATATGATGGAACAAGCCTGATTTTGATTGTAGATGGGAAACACTTACCAAGACTAACCCCATCTGCTGAAATTTCTCGTGTGCTGCCTCTGCCAGAAAAGACTTTTTTTTTTTAACCTAAGTTTAGAAATAATCAGACCACATCACTTAGATCGGTCATAGAATTTCCCCTTTTGCAAACATTTCCTAACAAAATCAGCTGGACCGAGAGATTCTACATATGGTTGAGTAATGAAAATTGGTGCCTTTGGAAAATTTGGTGAATTTATTTGGCTATGTCCCCCTCCCCGCACCTTGTTTTAGATTAATAGATGTCTATTGACAACCATAGCTCTGGCCTAGGGATATATCCATCGTCTTCCTTCATGGCAGCAGCAGAACTGAGGTGATTCCACTGCAACTCGGGGGGCTACATGTGGTACATACTCTCTGTGAAGTGAGATGCCCCACCTGCCCCATGTGTGCTTCCTATGCAGCTGCATGCCGGGGAGAACGGGATGGGGAGATATGGGTGGATCAGGAAGAATCGCAAAGCTACCCCCAGAGGATTTGCCATTGTGTCAATCTTCTCATCCTCCTCTTAAATCCCATGGAGAACTATCTAAAAACCCTGCACAGGCCACTCCACCAACTGGACTGTAGTGGTCTCCATGCAGTGCCTCTAGAGCCTGTAGAAGAGGGATTTCTTTCACCTTATTCCCCTGGATAGCCTCCTGCCTGGCTTCAGAGGACAGATGCTGGGCTCTGGATCTGAACCCTAATGATGTCTGCCTGAGAATATCCTTAAAAGCTTCACACTTGGACATTAGCCTCCATGGTTCCCTCTCGTGTTAGAGATGAGAAGCTAGCTGCCCTATTGCAATCTCCATCACATCACTTTGCTGAGCAGGTAGGACCTGCTGGATTTCCAATGAGGAGAACCGGTCTGAACAAACCAGGCAGAGCGTGACTGATCGCTTCAGGAGGACCAAAGCACAGGGGGAGCCACCCTCCCTGGCAAAAGAATCTCTCTATTTCCCATCATCCAGCAGGTATAAACACCACAGTGGGTGAGCCAAGTCAGAGCACAATTCAGCCTTCTCTGCAGCAGCTCCACCATGTTGCAGCCGGCTGGATATTTAAAATACAAAGACTTCTTCCATTCATCTTTCCTCAAGCAGCAGCATCCCCAGGTTTCCAGCAAAGCTCCTTGCTCGCTAGCGACAGGTTGCTGAATTAGTTAATGGACACAGGGCTTTTCCAAGGTTTAAGCATTTATCCCGGTGGTATCAGGCTGCTTCATTAAAAGTCAACACTGAGAGGCAACATGCTTTGATATGAATATTTTCTCTCCGGGCCCAGAGGAGCCTGCAGGATCATTGTGTGCTAGGGTCCATCGGAAAAATTAATATGTCACAGCGTAAGGGCTTGTCTACACATGAATTATTCAGGAATAGATAAACTGGAATAACTCGAGCTGTGGACACTCTGTTTCTAGAATCAGAGTCTCTTTTTCCTGAATTAGCTTAATCCACTTTGGAAGTGGATTAAACTAAACCAGAAAAAAAGGCACTAGTATTCCAGAATAAAAAAAGTGTCCACACATGGAATTATTCCAGAATAGCCACCCCACTTTAAATTCACCTCCTACCTTATTCTGGATTAACATTCACGTTTAGACAAGCATTAAGAGCTGCCTTCCTGGGAACAGTGTGCCTTTGGGAGAACAGTTGCATCATCTTTACGAGGGATCTAATTAGGGTGACCAGATGTCCCGATTTTATACGGACAGTACCGATTTTGGGGGCTTTTTCTTATATAGACTCCTATTACCCCAGCCCACCCCATCCCGATTTTTTACACATACTATCTGGTCACCCTAGATCTAATGCCTACTGGAGTCAATAGAAGGACTCCCAGTGACTTCAGGGTCCATGGGTTCAGGCCCTAATTGAGAAAAGGGCGGGCAGTGGCAGGGGAAGAAAAAGTCATTTCCCTCATTAAAATGAGACATGGACCCAAGCTGTGAACTCTGGACCGGGAAGCAGATTCTAATCTGAGCTGGAGGGAAGGAAGGATATGGGTGGATGGGAAGGAGGGGTTGAAATGGATGGGAGAAGAGAAGCAGGGATTTCTTTGACGATCCAACTTTGCCTTTTGTAAAAACAGGCTCAATTCATGCCGCTGGACCTGGAGGTGCCTCTAACCGTACTATTTATTAGTTTCATTACAGTACTGCCTCGCGTTCCCAGCTGAGATCAGGGCCCCTCTACCTAGCAGGCCCTCCCTGTTGTGAAGCATTTGCAATCGAGGCAAAACAGATGGGGTGGGGGAGCAAAGATTATCATCCCCAAATGAGGCACAGAGAGAATGAACGACTTAAACTTCCCCAGAGTTTGATGCAGGCAGGGGAGGCTTTAACTGGTGCTTTAGTTAAGACCGGTCTCTGAGGTCTGGTCTGCAGCCAGGTTTTGAACTGGTATAATCATATCAATGAGAGGTGTGATTTCTTTTACTGATCTAGTTATAAATGGTACAACCCGCAGTGTGGACTCAGTTATCCCGATATAAGTGTCCTTATTTCCCATCCCAGACAGGAATAGCTACTCCAGTATAAGCCAATTTATACCAGTATAAATACATCTGAGCTGGGGTGGGTGGGGGGGCTGTAATGCTTTAGCTACACTGGGATAGCTGAAGTGGTACAACAGCTTGTGATAGACGCACAGATTCACACCTTCTCCCCCTTTCAACGGGGAGACACAGGAGCAGTGGCCCTGTACTTGCTCAGTGATTACAGTTTAACGAGTGGCTAAAACCAGGGGGGAGTTGAGAGGAAAGGGGGGTGTCCCCGGTCACCAAACTGTTCAGGGTCTCCCAGCAAAGGCGAACCCTCCTTCCACCGCTGTGACCCTCCCCCCCTTTTGAGTAACTTCTGTGCCAGCTGCACTGCTGAGTCTGCTGCTCCATGCTAGAGACTGGTCCCAAGTCCCAGAGCCGGGATTTGGCTTTTGGACCAGGGGCTCCTGCATCCCACCCTTTACAAAGATAGATCTGAGCTGTGAAAGTGAATTCAAATCCCAACCTGGCCATGAACTTCCTCAAAGTTTGGGTGCAGGCCTGACTTGCGGTGCGTTAATCCACTTTGGCTAATAACTTAGTAGATGAAGCCCTGACTCAGGTATCATCGTTTAGGGGGGGACTATTACTAAATCTCTCATCAAGGGGGTCTAAGTCAAGCCAGGTGGCCTGTGGGTAGGGTCACGTGATCTGCAATAGGTATGATGTCATCTGTCTAGGTGGCAGATGTCACATGCAAGGCACATCATTAGTCTCTGCAGGGCCACATGATGCGTGTTGACACCACGGCTGTGAGGGGTGTGATTGATACTTGGCGCACACAGCTGCATGAAAAATCTAGCGTCCAAATAACGGTTTTATAAATGCCTTTCTAATTCTATATGCAGACAGGCCCCTGGAAGGAATCTAGGAGATTGAATTAAGCTTTTAACCCTCTAGGCTCTCCTGTCGTTTATTGTTAGGGAATTAATAGGAATGCAGGAATGCAGATGGCCTGCCTGTCAGCTCCAAGAGGTGATTTTTCTGATCTTCATGGACATTTCCAGCATCTTTCATTAAACGCTCATGTACCAATTTGTCATTTTAACTGGGCAGGAAAGAAACTCCCATTGAACTCCCTACCTCAGGTGCTGTAAGTTAAATTCAGAAGCAGAAAGCTGTGCTCTGTTACATCTGCCAGGCAGCCTTAAGGCTGATGAACAGCCTCTGCTAACCAGTAGGAGAACAGAGGGATTCCACTGAGAAGCCCCAAGCTTCTCTCTCTGGAATCAGAATAAAAGAAGTTCATTCACTAGCGGTGAGGAAAGTCATAATGTGGATCGCAGCTGATATCCCTCAGCAACTGGTATCTCTGACTGGCAAGAGCATTTGCAGAGAGAGTGGAGGAGGGAAAAAATGAGAGCCCATGGGCTCAGTTAGGTTCTCATTTACATTGGTATTAACCTGGTGTGACTCCACCGACTTCAATGGGTTTAAACCTGCATATTTGAGAGCAGAATGAAACCCTTCGTGATGCCAACGGCCAAAAATGTCTGTAAACGAGCCCCTAGAATTTGAGCGCTGGACGTTTTGCAGAATGGATTTCCATCCGTTTGGAATTAGACACAAGCAGACGGGTACCTCAGCAGTAGGCAAAGGAGAGGAATAGGTTGCTACAACAACATAGGAATTGCCAAAGTGGATCAGACTCAAGGTCCCTCTAGCCCAGTGCCAGAGGCTTCAGAGAAAGATGTGGGAAAGAGGACAGCCTTGGGATTCTGGCACAAAGCCGGGCTTCAAAAGAGCTAGGTTGTTCTCAGCTCTGAAGTTGGCTTTCTCCTAATGACGAGCAAGTCATTGAATCTCGCTGTATCTGTTTTCCCATCAGTAAAACGCGGTGACCTTTCCCTACCTCATAAGGGAGCGTGAAGCTTAATTCATGAATATCTGCAATGCGGTTTGAGATCCAGAGACAGAGCACTGTTATCCTTACTATCTGACTGGAAGCACCGTATCTTCCAGAGAATGTATTTATTAAAAGGCACGAAGATGCTCTTTCCAAATTAAAAAGCACATGCTGAACAATAGATACAAAGTTGACACTTGGATGCTGAAATTAGGTCTGACAGTTCCTTGGAGAGGTTCTCACATCTTCAGGAAAGGCCCCAAATACCTGGTTTAGGAGCCTATGTGATGGTCTGAATGTTCAAATGCAGATCTGGACTCCATAGCTTAGGTACCTAAGAAAATCCATCTCCCGGGACCTGATTCTCCAATCCTTGTTCTTTTTGGCATCATTTGCACCTGTGCAAAGCAGATGTAAAGTGCCACCAGATCAGAATGGTAGCATTTTGCATACAGGTATAAAGCTACTCAGGGTGCAGAGCAGTGGAGAACCCGGCATCCTGTTCTCAGCAACTGGATCGCCTTCAAGACTAAATCCTGACCACCAGCCCATAGGTCTGCTTTGTCAGTTCAGGAGAAACAGAGGGAGGTTCACCACAGTTTGTCATTCTGGGCCTGATACAAGCACCAGGAAGTCAACGAAAGTCTTACCAATGACTTCAATGGGCGTTGGATCAGGATCTGCGTGTAGAGCTATCGAAGTTCCTCGTTATCCCAGAATTCCCTTTGGTGATGTTGGGCTTCCTCATTCAGCTAAAAGCCAAAGTGCTCATGGCACTGAGAACCAGCAACCCGGCCAAAAAGGGCCTGGTGGGAGGAAATAACTAACTGAATCGCTATGAATGAATCAGGTTGTCTTTATAATGGGCTCATTAAGTAACCTGTAGTTTCTATGTGTGTGAACTCTAGATGTCAGAAAGCCTGACAGAGGGACAGACAGCCGCAATTATGCTCACAGAGGATGGACTAGGCCGGATCCGCCATTCACACTTATTGGAAATTGTCATCACTTCAAGCCAAATGAGCTCCAGATGTTGCAATCCTTGCAGGGAAATCTTGAAGGCCCAGGCTATCGGCTTGTGATTTTCACCGGTGTCATAGCAGCCGTTCCCTTGATGTATTGTTATTGTACCTGACAAGATTTGGTAGACTGGAAAACTGAAGAGACCAGCACCTGGGTGGAGTTCCATGGCACTGGGCCGGCGAAGGAGACGCGACACTTCTGTGGCCGTGGTGCAGAAAAATATCAAGAAGGACATTATTGTTGAAAGTTCCTCTGACAAGTTCAACATCTTAATATTTTCTGTTTCTGCGGCAGATAAAGGTTTCTGGTGTATTACAGAAAAGAGGCATGTTGATATGAGCACGCTTTTAGTCGCATTGCAATAGCTCCTAGAAGCCCCTGTCAGAGACCAGGACTCCATTGTGCTAGGGGCTGTACAAAGACAGAACAAAAAGATGGCCCCTGCCTCACATCCTCAAAGTTAGCTCAGCTCCTAACTCCCATGGAGCCTCAATACCTCTCAGGATCTGGGCTTTACGGTCCAAATAATTGTTTCATCCAAAGAACTCAACGTGCTTTACTAGGGAGAGTAAATCAAGACCAGGAAGAAGATTGACTGAAACTCCCACCACCGCTTTTGCTACAAGTGGTGATGGAATTATGCATTAATTGTTGATTGCAAATTTGTGCCCTAAAAAAAAAAAAAGGTGCTACAGCCCAGATCCTCAAAAAGGTATTTAGGCACCTAACTCCCATTGCAATCAATGGGACACAGGCCCAGATTCTCAAAGGTATTTAGGTTGATTCCCGTGGGAGTTAGGTGCCTATCTTCCTTTGAGGATCTGGGACTAAGGGCTGAGTTCCCCCAACTGCCCCTGAAGTGCATGGGCCTGATTCTCCTCTCACACTGGGGCAAATTTGGACAAACTCCATGGAAGTCGTAGGCACAGGCAAGAGGAGATCCAGGACTGATGGGGGTTAAGGGTGATCAGCAGCTTGCAGGATCGGGCCCTTTATTGTTTTAGTGGATGAGTTTATAGAGTAAATCAGCTGCACCGCTGTAATACTTGTGTTTTCATTTCAGAGGTACATGTCTGGCCTTCTCTGTGCTGCTCACATCTGCCTTCCTCTAGACCAGCTGATAAAGCCACTGTGAACAGATCCCAAGCCCTGTCTCCTCCCCTCCCTACAAACACAGGCCGCTTCTCCTTATTCACGGGCAGGGTTCGTGAACTGTTCCCTGGGCTGGGCCCACAAAGGGGTGTTAAAGGAAGGGGCTGGAGCAGAGTCCTTAAGAATGGCCCCCTTCCTCATCAATAATAGCCCCGTGACGGCGCTGAAAGGGGCGCAAAGTGGCTCGTCCGTTGTGCTGTCACTTCGGCTGAGGAACAATCCACAGCAGGACCCTTGCTTTGCGGTCCAGGGCACTGGAGAAAGCTTTTCTCTCCCTTTTCAGATTTCAAAACCCTTGTGTGACCCAGGGGCTGCATCACCGTGGAATGGGACTCTGCTATTCACTCGGGGGGGCCTGGATTGTGCAGTTGTATCTGGAAGGGCACCAGAAGCTTTGCTCATGCTGTGGAGTAAGCAAGGCAGGATCCTATGCTGGTGTGAATCAGTGTAGTCATGGAGTAAGGCCAATTTGCAGCAGCTGAAGTGGGTTCTGGCCCCAGGGAGCCTGCAGGCCAGGTGTATCCAGCAGCAGGGGAGGTGGCAGAGCACCCCTTGGCAGTTCTTACCCACAAACACTCTTCTTTAATGTAAACTGGATTCCCCTCTCCCTTTCGCGGTGTAAATGGGGAGTAACTGAGCTGAACCCCCTGGAGTTATGCTGGTGTAAAGTCAGTGCCAAGAGATCCAACCCCCCATCCCTTTTATTGTTTATTATGAAGTTTGAAACCTATTGAACAAAATTCAATTCATCTGAGTGGGAGGAGAGACAGTGACATGAAATAGGCACCCAGATGCGACAATGGGCAGGGAGCGTTTGCTGCTGTTTGTTTTTACAGAAGGTTTTAGTCAGTGACAAGTCCAGGGTTATACTTGAGGAGTTTGCTGGTATTTCTCTTATAAATGCTAGAGTTGATTCTCCTCTCATGTGCCTTGACCTCAGGAATCACTCCATTGAATCAGTGGCGCTTCCTTAAAACCAGTGTAAGGGCAGTCACCCTCTGACCTGCTGACTGAATGGTTCATTTTCCTCATGTACAGTATGTATTTCCTCAAGGTTAAATCCCATAGTCCTTACCTAGGCAAAATTCCCATTGTTTTCAACAAGATCTTTCCTTCAGAGCAGAGTAGAGTCAGCCCTTGGGGGTACTCTAATGTCACATGGTCCCACTCTCCTCTCCCAGCAGCTGTACACTAGAGTAACTCCACTCACTTCTGAGTCGTCGTCAACAGCAGGTTTGCCCCAGCATGAGGGGAGAATCAGGCCACTAATGCTTGTCTTCAAGCCCTACCTTTCTGATTCTATCCACCCCCTACCTGTGTTTAGGTACACCTGCCTTGCCTTTCAGTGCCTGCATGCCCCTCCTAGCTGGTCCAATGGTGTGGATGGAATTCTACAAAAATCAGACTCCAGCTGGTCTCTCGAGCTCAATTATTTGGGCTGTTTGACTAGTTTTTTTTATTAAGAGCTAAAGTCATTCTTTTTCCAACTGGACCCTGGATTCTTACACGCTTGTAGTAAAAGCATGCGACTGTTCACAGTAAAACACCTCTCACTGCACAAGACCTGAAGCTGCAAAAAGATGGTAAATACAGAGGAAGAGCTGTATTCAGTTACTAATCCTATCTAGCACTTCACATCCATAGATCTCAAAAGCACTTTGTAAAGGAGAGAAATACCATTACCTACCCAATATACAGGTAAGAAAACTGAGGCACACATCTATAGGGATTTAGCCAAGGTCTCACAGCAGGCCAGAGCTAGGAGTAGAACCGAGGTCTCCTGAGTCTGAGCCTAGTGCCTGATCCACTAAACCACCCTGCCTCTTTTCAGGGCCCCCATCCAACCACAAACAGCCTGAGATTAGGAAGATGCTGTCTAGAGCCGCTGGAACTCCTCCACAGCGGAGAAGGTGTTATGGCAAATCTGCCTCAGTGTCCCCTTTACTGAGCTACTCACCATTTAGCCCCAGTCCAGGTAGCTCCTCACCATGACTCAAGTCTTCTGTCTACATCATTAATAGCCTCTCCCCTCTTGGGAGGTAAAGACTCTACTGAGTCAGGAAGGGCCAGTAACTCCAGACAACAGTCTCTATTTTCCTGGAGTTCAGACCCCTTTGCTCTGCAGACTGTAATAACCCTGCTGCTGGGGCAGGTAGGAGAATCCAGGCCACTCCCTTCTCTGGGTTCCAAGCCAGGCACAGCCAATTTCTCCCCCATCCCTTACTGTTTTCCTGGACTGCTCCCTACCACCCCTCTCTGGTCAGCTTATTTCCCACATTCATAATCTGTGAGCCTCTTCTTCCAGAGGACCAGGTATCTGGGCAGCTTCCCACCCACCTATTACTGAAGAACTCTGCTTTCAGTGAAGCCTCCACTGCTCTAGCAACTAATCCAGCTGTCTGACCCCCAGCCTTTGTATCCCATCCCAGCTGCTGCAAGGCTGCCAATCAGACCCAGCTGAGGAGGCAGCTAGTTAATCCTGTTAACCCTTTAGCAACCGGGACAGCCTGGGGTCCGTGCACCCCATGGCAGCAGGTTATTCCATAATTGCACATCATGGAATTTCTTATCCCCAACTCTGTAGTACAAGATCTATGGTGTGGAAGGAGGATGAGGAAGGGAGGTGATGAGAGGGGAGAGCTTAGCCAGGGACAGACGGCAAGAGGGAAAGGAGAAAGGTGTGGATTGGTTTGTACATGATGTCTCTTTTCCCTATCCTCTGTTTGGTCTATTACAATTGTAGGTCCTTTGGGGCAGGGACTTGTCTTTATTCCATCCTCTCTGTGAGGCACCTCGCATGCTTCTGGGAGCAGGATCAATAAAAACAATTAACCATTCTAATAAATCCTCTTGTCCCGGTTGCTGCTGGAAATGAGGCACGGGACCAGATGCACCATTGATCTGATCTATCATGATGATTCCTGTGATCCGATCTGACACATTTCCTGAACAGAGTTTATTTTGCCTACCTGTCATCGTTAGCTGGGGAGTGCACGAGGCCGGGGGTTATTTTGGGTTTAAATTCTTGATATTTGGAAACTGTCTCTGCCAGATCATTTCCTCCTTTGGGTGGGGGAGAGAGAAAGAGTGAGAACCCTCAAGCCCAATAGAATCTACTTACTACTGCACCCCATTTCTAAGGCTCAGGGGAAGAGATGCAGTTCAAATAAATAATAATTGATTGTGGCAGTGCATAGGATGCCCCCCTACCCCTAGTCCTGGGCCTCGTGGTGGTAGGCACTGTACTTACACAAAAGAAAAAGGCAGCCCCTGCCCTCAACAAGGTTTCAGCCTTAAACTCTTTACTAAGTGGAAGGAAAGAATCAATTAAAAAATGAGAACTGAGACCTGTAATTATATGGCTTTAAATCATTGCAGAAAATGTTGCCTCAAATATCCAAGTGGCAGGGCATGGATTTTTTTTTTTTTGCCCTGAGCTTTGCTAGTTTCAATTGATTTATTCTTACCTTGGAAGCATTTGTTTTCTGCCGAAGGGATGACTGGCTCTAGCTTAGGAGTAGATGCTTTTTCCTGGCCTGGCCAGGGCATCTAAGTGGGTGGGAGAGATTCTGCAGGACTCACCCCAGCTTCTCTGCCTCTTCCAGAGTTGGAAGGCATCAAATTCCGGTGTACAGCGCAACTGACCAACATGGCACCAGAACCTCCCCCGGCTTGATCTGAGGTCTCTGTAAGATTAACACCCAGGAGCCTTTACTTCTTCAGTCAATCGGCTTGCCCAGAACATTTGGTGAGCTGTGATATGAGCTAGAATAATGCCAAAGGGCTGGATTTCTCCCTCCGACTGTCTGCTTCGTGATGAGCAGAGGGATGGTAACAGCTTTGGTGGCTCAGCTGAAGAGATTTCAGGGTCGACGGGCTGCTGTGGATGGAGCAGAACTGCAGGGGGTGGTTCCAGGAGCCTGTATGGGACACTCGGGCAAGCAGGGCCCCGTCCCGCTTCTGCCATAATAAACTAGGGCAAAGGTCTTTGGCTGCCAAGATTAACCTCTCTGGATTAATCAGGGGTAAGGAGCCTGCCTGGGAGGAGTTTCTTTCTGGGGTCTGTTTCTTGCCAATCAATAGGCCTGTGTTGTTTCCAGTATGGAATCGTACACTGTAGTGAAGAGGGACTAGCCGTAAATCCCATCATTCATGTTTTGGTGATTTTCCAAGACTCCTCCCCCTCCCCCCGTAATACTCTGTAATGCTGAAACAAAGAGCCCTGTCACGCAAAATCCAGGGCCCACCCATTAATTTATAAACCATAAGGGAAGCAGTGCGGCCTAGTGGCTAGGCGACTGGGCCTCAGGAGACGTGGGTTCAATTTCTGCTTCTGCTGCTCAGGGACTGTGGGCCAGATACCACCTCTCTCTCTGCCTCAGTTTCCCTGCTCTTTGCCTCAGTTTCCCCCGCTTTGAAAGGAGGCTAATGATACCAATCTCCTTGGTGAAGCAGAGGACGATCTTAGGATGAAAAGCACTAAATAAGAGCTAGGCATTAGGCTTTTAAATAAAAAAATAAAATAAAAAAAAAAGCTTTCTCAGACTGGAAATAAGGCATGAATTTTTGACAGACCCTGAGAATCTCTGTTTCTTCTACCCCCTTTACATCTTAATTATTTCCTGCCACGTGCAAAATACACCACCTATGTGACTCCTAGGGGTTGAGGGTTTAGGTATCTTTTCATGCCAAGCAGGACATCTCTGTCTAAAGCCCCAGGCTTTTCACCAAAAATCCCTGGCAGGACTAGGGGATCCCACATTCTACTAGGATCCCACCCCTGTTGCACCAGGGAATCTCACACCAAAATCCAGAGGGTACCTCTGAGTTCCCCCATGCAGTAAACTCCCTGCAGGGTTCCTGCAATTTTCTCTTCCCTGCTTTGTAAAGTAGGACAGGTGGAGGAGCTGTGGATACAATGTTACCTCCATAAGGCTGTGTATCCAGGTATACATTCTTAGAGTTTGTACATGTGTGTGTGCATGCGTGTGCACACACACACAGAGAAATGATAAATTGCAGAGCCATGTGATAAATTGTATGCATCATGCACCTTTGACCATCTCACCAGCGCTCTACCCACTAATTTGACAAAGTCTAGACAGCTGGTGTGCTGAGACCATGGCCTGTCTTGCTGGCCAGTATTGTCTCATTGTTCCCTTGTGCTTCCCCCGTCTGTCTGTCTGTCTCCACCTGTTGTCTCTTGTCTTAGGGTGGCTGTGCCAGTGTAGATGCTTCCTACATGAACAAAAGGGGTTTTTCCATCGATGTAGTTAATCCATCTCTCCAAGAGGCAGTAGCTTCCGTCAGTTTAGCCGCATCTACACTGGGGATTAGGTTGACCTAACTACAGTGCACAGGGTGTGAAATTTGTCACAGCCCTAAGTGACATAGCTAGCACTGTCTAATAGACCAGGCTATCCTTAGATAGTTAGCTCTTTGGGGCAAGGACTGTCTTCTTGTTCTGTATTTGTACAGCACCTAGCACCCTGGGGACCTGATCTCTGATTGGGATGGCTCGATGCTACTGTAATACAAATAACAATAATAATAAATAATAATCCAACTCCCCAGGGATGGCATCCACCATCCTACATTTCTGAGCAGCTTCAAACAGCTGGCATGAAAAAACTACTGTACATCAGAAGAGCCCCCCCAGAGCCATGTTACCTTTGAGCAGTGAGTTCCCTTTCCTAGCATTACACTTTGGGGTTAGAAGAGGGAGCTTCATACCATTAAAATAGGAAAACTGCGGCATTCCAATGGGATACACAGCACTTGCCTTGCTCTCAGCTTGACTAAAACCTTGGGGGGAAGCAGGCAAGTATATATGAGCAGCGCGGAGGCACGTTCGCTGACAGAGGTCTCAGGCAGACAGCCTGGGACGGGCTATAAAGAGGCAGAATCAGAGATCTCACTCACCCAGATGGCAGCACTTTGTGGGCAGCACAGGGCCTGGCCACCCCTTTCTGTGCTTTTCAGGGCTCCCCCGCCCAAAGCTCTGATACTGCAGTGGAAGAGTCTCCCGCCGCTGTTGCTGACCCTCCTGGCTGGCTGCTCTATCTGGATTGAACCATAGTCCCATCCAAATCAATGGCAAAACTGCCCCAGACTTATTTGGCCATCGGTCCCTTCCTCCCCCCCTTTGCTTTCTTGTCTTCATCAACTTTCTTCTTCTTGTCTTCACCTCTCTCCTCCACTCAGCCCTGTGCAACGGGCCACTTACTACAGGCATGCTGACTAGGGGCCTGTTGCAGGGCAGTCACCCCGCTCCCTGGGCTGATTGGGAGAAGCAGCCACAGCTGGGACCACGCCCCAATCAGGCCACAGCTGGCCCTATAAAAGGCCAGTGGAGAGAGCTGGGCCTGGCTACTTGAGAGCTCACAGGGTACCTAGAGTGGAGCAAGGCTGGGGAAAGGCTAGAGGAGTTGGGGCGCTCCAGGCTGGAAAGGCTGCAGGCCTCAGGAAAGGCTGGGAAGGGTACTAGGGTTGCAGAGGTGCAGCCCAGGGTAGGCAAAGGCAGCAGGTCCAACCCCCCCCTCCCTTGCTGATGATGAGTGAGCACCAGTGAGCAGGGGCTAGATGGTGGCTGGCAGTAGCCACTGAGGCGAGGTGGGGGTAGAGGGTTGGGGGTTCCCCTGGGTGGGGAGACCCAGAGAGTGGAGGTACTGCCAGGGGGCAACACCCAAGGTAAAAGGGTCTGGGAGGGACATGGGGGGCAGTGGCAAGTGGGACATTGTCCAGTAGAGGGTGCTCTGGAGCTGGAGAGCTAATTCCCAGGATGGCCAGCAGGAGGCACTGCTCCAGTGAGTTGTTGCTTCACGACAAGGCCTGATACCAAGCCCGCGGAAGTCAATGGGAAGACTCCCACTGGCTATGGATCAGCCCCTCAATGAATGCAGTTCTGGTCACCCCATGTCAAAAAAAAAATCTATTAGAACTGGACAAGTTGCAGAGAATGGCAACAAAAATGATGAAGGGGATGGAACAGCTTCTGTATGAGGCGAGATTAAAAAGTCTGGGACTGTGCAGCTTAGAAAAGAGATGACTAAGGGGGGATATAATAGAAGTCTATAAAATCTTGACCAGTGTGGAGAAAATGAACAGGGAAGTGTTATTTACCCCTTCACTAACCACAAGAGCTAAGGGGGGTCTGCCAATTAAATAAATAGGCAGCAGGTTTAAAACAAACCAAAGGAAGTATTTCTTCACACAACGCACAGTCAACCTGTGGAACTCCATGCCACAGGATGTTGTGAAGGCCAAGACTATAACAGGGTTCAAAAAAGAACTAGATAGGTTCCTAGAGGATAGGTCCATCAATGGCTGTTAGCCAGGCTGGTCAAGGGCTCTGGATGACCCTAAACCTCTGACTGCCAGAAGCTGGGACTGGATGACAGGGGATGGATCAGTCAATATTCCCCTGTTCTGTTCATTCCCTCTGAAGCCCCTGTCACTGGCCACTGTTACAGGACACTGGGCTAGATGGACCATTGGTCTGACCCAGTATGGCTGTTCTTATGCTCTTAACAAAGAAGGTTTTGCATTGCCCTCCTGCTGTATTAACATTAGCTAGTTCATTGCCAGGAAGCTTGTATCAGTGGCAGAGAACCTCAGCTTCCATGAAGGAGAACCTGGGGAAGAAGAGGTGGGGAGCTTAAGCTTCCATCCTCAGCCCCATCACTCCTCCCTCTCCAGCCCCCTTTCCTCCTGCCCCCCGACGCTGCCTCGGCTGCTTTGCCGTTGTTCATAAACATCATCTACATCTGTCCCGAGCCCCGAGATGTATTAATCAATTTGATGAGGATGTTAAAGCTTTCTCTTTGCACCTAATTACGGGCTGATTTATAGGACTGGCCTTGTGTGTGATGGAGCTCTCCCCTTGGCGGTGATTTACATGGCATTGGCACCAACCCTTCCATCTCGCCAATGCTCTGTCATTCCCCCCTACTCCGCACTACTTCTTTCTCTCTCTCCTCACCGTCCCGTCCCTGCTCTCCCCACACCTCTTTGCTCTATGTACCATCATGAGAGCCTTAATGACATGTTGACAGGATAGTGAAGCATTGTTCCCTCTCCGTTGCATCTGTCTCTGGCACTGCAGCTCCCCGATGGTCTCTGACACATCCAGATGGAGAGCCCAGCAGGCTAGGCAGGGTACAAGCCCTGGAACTCTGCAGATTTCCTCTGGATGCAGCTAATAGAGAGATCCAAAAGTTCTGGGGGAAACCCTGTCACTAGCAGGGCTCTCAGGGGATCAAGTCCAGTCCTTGGTCTTCAAATTCTGTTGCCACCCCTTAATAATAATAATAATAAATAATCATCATCAATGATTTGCATTTGCACAGCACGTCTCACCCAAGGACCACATCTCACCCAAAGATGACTAAGGGGGGATATGAAAGAGGTCTATAAAATCGTGACTGGTGTGGAGAAAGTAAAATAAGGAAGTGTTATTTACCCCTTCTCATAACACAAGAACAAGGGGTCACCCAATGAAATTAGTAGGCCGCAAGTTTAAAACAAAACAGAACTAGATAAATTCATGGAGGATAGATCCATCAAAGGCTATTAGCCAGGATGGGCAGGCATGATGTCCTGAGCCTCTGTTTGCCAGAATCTGGGAATGGGCGACAGGGGATGGATCCGTTGATCATTACCTGTTCTGTTCATTCCCTCTGGGGCACCTGGCATTGGCCACAGTCGGAAGACAGGACGCTGGGCTAGATAGACTGTTGGTCTGGCTCAGTATGACCGTTCTTATGTTCTTAAGGATCTCAGAGCATTTAGCCAAGTGTAATTCACTAAGCTGTACAACTCCCTCATGAATAAACAAGTGTTATTGTCCCCATGTTACCGATGGGGAAACTGAGTCACAGGGCGAGACTAGCCTAACTGTGCTAGACGTGGGAGCAGAGTTAGGCCAATGTGGAACACTTTCAAAAGCCCAAGTCAATGGCAGAGCACCAGAGTCTGGGCTTCCTAGCCCTGTGTCTTAACATTATACTGTCTAGTGCTTCCACCTGGATAAATGCAGCTTTTGGACAAATGCAAATTCCTTCCTTCTCAACAAAAACATTGTGCGTATAAATGTATACACAGGACTAAACCTGTGTTAAAATCCAAGGACCTGATTCTCCTCTCAGGCCAGTTTTACTAGTGAAACGGTACTAAGTTCAGTGGAGTTCTGATTCACACAGGTGTCTCAGACAGCAGACTCTGGCCCTATATGCATAGTTCTCCTCTCCCTCAGACCAGCGTAAATGAGGAACAACTCCCTTGAAATTAACGGTGTAAGTGAGAGGCGAATGAAACCCAGTGCAGTTATGTGAGATCAGGTCCAGGCAGGCTCAGGTCCGGTTCCATACGGCCCAATCTCACATTCTTTTAGTCTGGTACAGACTGATTGGAAAAAAACCCTCACATATAAACCAGTATGAAGGAACAGAGGCAGCTAGATTCATGGAGAACAGCTCCGCTCCGAGGCATTTATCAATGACGTTTAAACTCTGCTCCATGGAGGTGTCAGTGTGTGTGGGGGGATATCATATCCTTACCAGTTATGATACAGGAACTAGACATGGGCCTTCAACTCCAAATATGCCTAAATATGAAGAAGATCCTTACACCAAGCCTGAATCTGGCTGTCACATCTGGGCCTTGACTTTGTTAGGAGCAGGACCAAAGTCCAGGATCCATAACTTCAGAGGATGAAAAGCAGGGGGCTGTTGAAATCTGGATCTGAACTTTCGGGCTTGGTCCCAGCCTAATGAGAATACGACTTTTAGATGCAGAAAGCAGGCCCTGATCCTGCCTCCTTGAGCTCAGTGGAAGTTTTGCCATTGTCTTCAAGAGCACTCCACAATAATGGCCTGATCTTTAAGGGTATGTCTGCAACGCACCTGTGAGCAAGCCTCCCAGTCCAGGCTGACACACCTGTGCGAGTGTGCTAAAAATAGATGTTGCAGCCGGGGCTGGAGCTCTCAAGGGACGGGGGCTGAGACACCGAGCTCCTGCCTGAGTGTCAACATCAAAGTGACGTCGACACAGCTATTTCTAGCATGAGCCTTGCTGCCACAAATCTGTGGACCCGGGCTGAATCCCAAATGCAGGGTAGACACAGAATCATAGAACCGTAGGACTGGAAGGGACCTTGGTAGGTTATGTAGTCCAGTCCGAGTCCCCTGCACTGAGGCAGGACTAAGTATTATCTAGATCATCCCTGACAGGTGTTTATCCACAACCTCCCTAGGTTATCCAAAGGGTGCTGAGAGACCTCAGGCCTCACTGCCATCATGAGGGCTGAGGATGCTCAGCACCTCCTGCCTTAAAAGCTGGCTTGAAATCCCACAGAAATCAATGGAAAAACCCCATCACCACCACTGATTTTTTAGTGGATCAGACCCTAAGCAACTATCTACAATTAGGAAAGCCAGGCCATGGGGAAAACCAAGCACACCCTGGCGTTAGGTGAAAGTTATGAGGTTCTGGAAATGTGTCACTGGAGTCAGAGAAACCCCAGGTCTTTGCTGAGACAAGCCAAAAGAGAGATGTATATCATATGGGTCATATGCTGCACTACCTACATTTGAAGACTAAGTGGTTGAGAATTCACAGCTGCTGGTATAGATGCCACTCCAGCCTCATTCCCCAACCTCCACCTACCCTCCTTGTGCCTAGATAATGCAAAGGTCACAGCACCAGGAAAAAAAAGTTATATTCCGTATGTGTGCCCAAATAACAAACATATTGGGGTTGAATTGGAAAGGATGGTTGGCCTGAACTCTGAATTTCCTGGCTTTTGCTGGTTGCAATTAGGAGATCTTATGCACAAGGGACTGACGAGGTGAAAACCAATTCAGACCAATGGGAGTTGCTCATACATTCCCCAGAAAAGAGCTCAGAATAAAAGGCTAACATTTTAGTCAGCGTCTCTGGTTTGTTGTGTTGAGGCTGCTAAAGTGGGCATGCACCCATTCAGGGTGGCCCAACGGCCACATTTGTGCGGCGGGGGTTTGAGCTATCTGGCTGCCTGAGGTGCATGTGCAAAACAGCTGAGCATCCAGTTTTGCAGGTGCAATTAATTGTATGAGCAAAACCAGGCCTATCAAAATAGAGGCCAGGGCTGAAACTTTGCCGTATTATTATATTATTTAAATATTATTATAGTAGTGTCTATAGGCCAAGCAAAGATCAGGACCACAATGTGTTAGGTACCTGTAATTGTGCATCCTCACCTGGACATGGCATTGCAGGGGATACTAGTCTATGGCGCCCCCTACTGGGCTCTCCCTCAGACCTTGCATGGTCTCTTGATTCCCTCTCTGGGTGTTGCATAGCTTAACCCTCCAACCAGGTTTCATAAAAAGTCCAAACCCCTTCTGGGGTAGCACAAACAAGTCCAAAACAAAATTTCAGATTAACAGCCCTTCTGCCCCTGTTGGGTCTACCTCAGGGCTTCCCCTGTAGCCACCTAACCATCCCCTGTAGTGTTCTTCCTCTGTGGTTACCTGCCTGGTGAAACCCTCTCCCAGGGCTTCTCTCTGCCAGAGAGACCTATCTTCTCTACAGTGTCCCTCTGACTGATATCCCTCAGTCTACTTATAAGGCCTAGCTCTGCCTTGTCTGGTCAATTAGTTAACATCCACCAGATGTGGAGCATGACTAATTGGGGTTCAATCACAGTACCATACATGCACATAGTAATATAGTTCTCCCACTTTATTATATCGTGGAAATTTAGACAGTCACCTCTTTGCAGTACGGACTGTCTTGTATTGTGTGCTTGTACACTGCCTAACCCAATGAGGATCCAATCTTGGGTAGTGCCTCTAGACAAAATAAATAAATAACGGTACCAAACTTTACATGCTAAAGTTTGAACTTTTTAGCCCAAAATCTTCTGTTGACACACTCCATGTTCTCTTGCGTGTAGTATGAACAACACAATATACAGGGCACTGTTATCAGGTCCTTAAGTAGAGCTCGTCGAGAATTATTCGACAAACTGTTTTGGCACCAGCAAATGACAATTCATCAAAACCAAAGCTGTTTGTGAAACAAGATTTCAATGAATCTCCCAACTTAAAAAAAAATTGAAAAAAAGTTTTGAAATGATTGAAGTATCTTGTTCTGACATTTTGAAACCGGAAAGTTTAATTTTTTTTGAGTCAAATTGACCTTTCATTTAGAAATTTTGCTAAATTTAAACTAAGAAAAAAGAAAAGGTCAAAACTGATACTCATTGATATTAGGCTCTAACAAACAGGTCCCTCCCAGAAGGGAATCTCACTGCTGTCTACCTATCTCCAATGAAATTAAGCAAGGTGTGACCAACAACAATGGAAACCCCATTTATGTTCAAATCAGCAGGGGGATGGAAAGCCCACAGGGAGGGGAAAACAGCATGAGATCATTCTGCCTCTTGAAAACAAGGTCACTGAACGCTGGAAGATATAAGTACAGCCAGAAGCCATTTTTGATGTCCATCACTACACACACCCAAAGGACCAGAGCTCTTGCAAGCTGAGAAAGATGGATCCTTCAATTATGGGATTCTTAACATAGTTCTCTTTTGATAAGAGACTCCTTCCTCATAGAGTCTTTCTTAAGAGTCTGTTACATGCCTTGATTCCAGTCTCACTTACCTTAGTTTTATACTTGGTGTAACTGAGTGGATTTACTGCCAATTTACAATGGCATGATTGTTATAATTAACATTATAATATAACATATATAGTTATTTTTTTATCTGGGAAATGCATCCTTCTGTCTATATTCAATATATTGCTACAGTGGGAGATTTGATACAATGAAGTGACATAAAGGACGGTGCGAGTAATATGTTGATAAAGGGGGGTAAAGTAGCCAGGCAGTGTGGTCAAGTGGATAGCGCACTGGTTGGGGATTCATGAGACCTGGGTTCTTTTCCTAGCTCTACCCCTGGTATGCTGAGTGATCTTTGCCAAGTCACTTCACTTCTCCTTGCCTCTGTTTCCCAATCTATAAAATGGGAATAATACTACTAATCCGCTTTGTAGATCTACCCATGAAAAGCACAATATCAGAGTGAGGTATTATTATTAGGGGACATTTGCACACCAAAGAGACACAAAGGGGGCATGGGATATAGGAGGAAAGCCCCCCCCCAGGAGGTTGCAAGAATGTGTCAGATGAAGCAGCGGTAGCTAACCCACCTTCACCTTCTGCAACGTAAACTCATTTAGACTGAGTCACCCCAGCATATAACCCCTCCCCCAAACAAAGTCACTTCCAAATCTGAACGTTGGAGTTACACCAAGAATGAATGTGGCCCAAGGGTCTGAGAGTGTTTGTTTGTGTACTGTCCTGGCGTCTCATTTCTCTTCCTGAATACATGTTAATCTTGGTGCAAGGAGATGCTCTGTGCATGCGGGGGGGTGTCTACGCAAAGCTGTGCCTCTGCGTTTGCTGGTGTGCCACCCAGGTGTTCCACTGCACTCCATAAAATGCATATGCATGCTCCCGGAGTTGGAGTCCTGTCCAGAGAAGCAGATGCTTGTTGATGGTGAAGCTGGCTACGATGAACAGATGAAAAGACATCTCTGCCGCTGAGTGAATTCCATCAGACCTGGAGCAGCTGCTCCTGAAGTCTCTGAAAGCAAAAATCCTCATGAATAAATATTAGTGTGTGTGTGTGCGGGGGGTGAGGCTTCTAGAGAACAAAAGGTATGCAAAGGAAGTTACTGAAAGATGCAGATCTTTCATCTCAGCAAAACACGTAATTAACACACACACCTCCCTGGGAAAGGTCTCACATTTGCCCAGAGTGGCTGCAGAATCGGACGATGATAAGGTTGTCGTTTTTTCTTAGTGAACCAGAAGGTCTATAAACGCTACTCCACTGCCTGTCAACACACACGCTTTCTGCATTAGTGATTTCATGGAGTAACTGAGTCAGCCTCCTGGAAAAGCTCAACAATCATTTGATCTAAAGGGAGGATCCTGAGGTGTCAAGTTGAGAAATGCTTGGCATTCCCTCGAACAAAGTTTGCACGGTGGGGAGATGCCATGGCTTTGAGTTCTGTTGCACTCCCAACTCTATACAATGCCTGGATACCAGGGGAAAGCTTCAGGGCCTGAGTCCTGGTTGTCTTGCATCTTTGTGTTGTCATTTATACCACGGCAAAGTGGGTGCTATCAGGTCAGCATAAATAAATTCATGGGGGATAAGTTCCATCAACGGCTATTAGCCAAGATGGTCGGGAAACAACCCCACACTCTGGGTGTCCCTAAGCCTCTGACTGCCAGAAGCTGGGACTGGATGACAGTGGATGGGTCACGCCATAAATTGCCCTGTTCTGTTTATTCCCTCTGAAGCATCTGGCACCGGCCACTCTTGGAAGACAGGATACTGGGTTAGATGGACCATTGGTTTGACCCAGTATGGTCGTTCTTATATTCTTATTCTTCACAAGGCTAAATGATCGCCCAAGGTGTGAGGCAGTAAAGAATCTGGCTACAGAGTTCGTAGTCTCCACGTTTTCCATCCTTGCTAAGCATCGAGTGTTAAAGTGAGAGAAAGCAATGGAGCACGGTACCCACTCTTTGGCTAAAAGCCGAGGGAGATTTTCTCCATCTCCCTTTCTCTCTCTCCCTGGTTTGTGGGAGCCCTGATCCCTTTTCTCCCATAGTGTCGTCAAGGGTAAGCTTAAGTGAACTGAGTTTACCCACTTCTCATTTGGGGAATAGAGAGTTTAGTTGAGATTGGTTTACCCACTTCTTTTTTTACCAGTACACCACTGCTCTTCTCCCACCTCCTCCCCACTCGGTAATGTGAGGATTCATCAAGTAGAGGAACAGCTGGAGGTGCTGACGCTTGGCCAGACAGTCTCCTGAAAGTTAGTCTTATTATTAGTGACAGTGGCATGGGCAGTCAGGCCTAGTGGTCAGAGCAGGAGTCACTAGCCAGAAATCAGAGTCCAGGTGCCTGAACCATGGGACAAGAACCAGAGTCAGGAGCCAGAGCCCAGGGTCAGGGCTGGAGTTAGAGGCCAGATACCAGCGCCAAGGGGCGGAGCTGGAGTCAGGTGGTCAGGAATCAGAGCTGAGCGTGAAACCCAGGAAATCCAGAGTGAAGCAAGGCTGGGCCTAAGTCGGGAGCAGGGCTTTGAGCAGCCACTGGACTGCCGCTGCTGGTCTTAATAGCTGGGCTGCTGACCCTTCCAACCAATCAGGCTGTGCAGCCAACCAGGCAGCCTCCTACAGGCCAGCTGTGCCCATCACGTTGCCCAGAGACTGGCTTTCCTGCCAGTCTGCAGATCGGCAGCAGCATCGGATGGGGGTCCCTTGTCTGAAGATTTCCCCTCTCACCTGCTCTCCCTTCCCTCCGTGGGAAGAAAGGAGGCCCCTGGAGGCTCCAAGGGAAGGAGTGAAGAGAAGAGGAGACCCTCCCACATGTCAGCTTGCCATGGGGGGGGCAACAGAATGTCCCTGTCACCTCCTTCTCTCCTCTTGGCATTCTGTGGGTGGGGGTTGGGGAGAGCAGCGGCACTAGAACATTTTTAGTAGTGGGGGGTGCTGAAAGCCAGCCCCCTTATCCCGTCCACCCCACCCCTCCCCCAGAGCTGAGGCTGGGCGCAGGGGTGTGTCTCCGGGAGGGGGGACCCAGACAGGGGTAAGGGGGTGGAGGTTGTGGCAACACCTGGGGCAGAGCGTGGGGCCAGGAGTGAAGCCCTGGACAGGAGCCGGCCGCTGGGACCCCTCATGTGGGGCCAGGAGCACAGCTCCAGCTGTGGGGCTGCAGGTGGGGCCCTGGGTGTAGAGCCAGTGGCTGGGGAGTGGGGCCAGCCCCTGGGACCCGAGCCAGGGAGTGGAGCCCTGGGTGTGGGGTCAAGTGGCCCCGCATAAAACCTGGAGGTGCTGCAGCACCCCTACTTCCCACACTTATGTGGGAGAGTGAATTTAGGAGGGGTGAAGGGGAGACCATGAGAGCTAAATGGGAGTGAGTGAGGAAGGGTGATGGGAGAATGGAAGGGGAGGAAAAGGGGAAATGAAGGGAACAGAGGAAGGAGAGTTTTTTTTCCATGGGAAGGACCTCCTGGATCCTCCATGTTAAATTATTGTTATGTTGGTGCCCACCCACTCTAACTGGGGGCATTTCTAGGGAGGGGGTGGGGAGCACCAAGGATTTGCTTCCCCAGGAACATAGGAATCACCGGAGTGGATCAGAGCCAGGACCCCTCTAACCCACTATCCTGTCACTTACAGTATCCAGAACCTGATGCTTCAGAGGAACCCTGCAATATGTAGATGGCTTCCCCTGGCATCCCCTTCCCAATGCACAGCATGTGCCCACACACGGGCTTGGCTAGCTCAGACCCTACAGGGGTTCCTCTCAGAAACATCTCTTCTCATATCCCCACGCCCTCCAGGCTCATCCCACCGCCAGAAGATGACCTGACACCGCATCTCCATGTGACTTCAAGACCCATCCCCGTGGCTATGGGAAGCTGCGAGCTTCCCCTCCTTGTCTGATCTATTTTCACTGTTGTTGGATGGCAGCCTGGAAATCGGCTTTCTCCGACGTGCAGAGTTCTCGTCCCTCGGTGCTATCAATGTATTGCAGATACAAAATCAGTGATGACTTGGGAAAAATTGGAAACTAAGCCTCCTCCCTCCAAAAATACCATAGACGGGAGACCCTGCAAGGAGTGGAGGATGGACACCCACACTCACCCCGCGCACCTAGTTGCAACACCTGGCGTAGGGAATAGGGCCCATCCCCGTGGGACAAAATCCACCACTGAAGGGTAACAGCCACATTCACGTATGGCCTGGCAGCCCCTCCATCATGACAGAGGGGTGGCCAGGCCAAACCTGGGTGGCATAACCCTGCTCGTCAGGTCGCAATGCCACTCAGTTGGGGGGCTCTCTCAAATGGGAGGCCTGGGGCAAACAGCCAATTTTGTCCTCCTCTCTGGGCAGCCCTGGTCATAACTACGGATGGCTCACGACTGGAGGAGAAGCCAGACACAGATTTCAGCTGGCAGCAGTTTAGGGTGACCAGACAGCAAGTGTGAAAAAGCAGGACAGGCGGTTGGGGGTAATAGGTGCCTATGTAAGAAAAAGCTCCAAAAATCAGGACTGTCCCTATAAAATCAGGACATCTGGTCACCCTATGGCAGTTTCTACCACTGTGAAGAGAAGCAGTCCGTTCCTCTCCTCTAAGCAACAGTAAGTAGACTAGACTTGACTATGAACAACTACTGGAAGAAGCAATCAAAAGAGCGCAGAATAGCTTCTGCAGCATGCAATGACTTTCTTTCTTTCTCCCACAGCACCACGGGACCAAATTCCCCAACAAGATCCCCTAAATTCTGCAGAAGCAGCAAAGAATCCTGTGGCACCTTATAGACTAACAGACGTTTTGCAGCATGAGCTTTTGTGGTTGAATACCCACTTCTTCGGATGCAAGCAGTGTGAATTTAAATTCTGCAGCAGTGTGAATTTATTCCATCTCCGTTAAGATGTTTGTGCCGTGCACACAGAGAAGTTAGATAAAAACATAAATACTTTTTCTGGAAGGTTGCAATGTAATGTGACTTTCTGTCTTAGAATTCAGAACAATACCACGAGAACCCCATACCAGAGAGAAACAAAGCAGGCTGCTCCCTAAAATAGAGAGGCACAACTCACTCTACTTTAGTCTAAGCTGACAGTCTGTACATTGACTGCTGCTAGATTGCACACTTCCCTACGGAGCTCCCTAGCCTGAAAGCAGGACCAGGAAAAAAACCGTGAAATTGAAAATGACAACCTATAATTTTAACACAGTTTAAATACACCACATCCATGAAATACCTTTTGTCCCCATCCCTCAAACACACATACAATTATGGCTCATCAGTGAAAATACTCGGAACAAAAAATTCTTGTTCAAATAAACAAACAAATCAAACCCACCAGTTATCTTCTGATGCAGCCAGGCCTCCAGATTCCATGCATGTGGGATCCCTAAGACTGTCTCTTGTGCTTTCTTGGTGAGTCTGGCTCATCTGGTCTCACTCACTTATCGGTTAGATACTGAGTTATCTGATTTACAAATTCTGGAGAAGGTACAAAGAAGCTATACATTGATCAAAGGCCTGGAAGGTCTTAGCAATGTTGATAGACCAAAGAGCTGAAACTCATATAGTTTGGAGAAAGTGAGATTACAGGGTGGGAGGTTGGTGTGTGTGTTTCTGGGGGAGGAGGGAAATCTTCTGACTGGCCCTAAAAGCGGACCTAAAAGGCTTGGATAAGAGTGTATTCAAACTAAGCAGTAACAGGAGAGCATGGGGATGCACTGGGGGATTCCAGTGATGCTGTCAGATAGTTCACACCCGAAATACAGGTTTGCTAGAACACAGTATTTCTGCCTCGGGAAAAGGTGGCTTATAGGTATCATTATACAATATCTAGGGGCAATTCTCCAGCCTGCATGTATCGTCTACGGTAATGGATCTGTTTATCTATCATTCAATCCAGTGGTAGGGCTCTCATTGAAGAATGATTCCAGGCCATGATCCATCTTTTTTTTTTTTAATAGTTTAATGGTGCAGTTACTTCCCAGGAAAAAGGCTGGATTCCCAGCGCTGGAGACTGACGATTTTTACTCAACCGCAGAAAAGCTGCAGTTTAATGGCAACGTAAGCTTGCTTATCTTACCCTGCCAATCCGCTCCAACTATAAAGTGAAGAGAGACCTCACCCTAAGCCCTGGGTGAAAGAGTAGCCTCCAGGGGCTGTTCTCTCCTTGGCCTCTCTGCTTTGTTTGTCAGCAAAGATGAGCATTGCTGACGATGTACTGGATTCAGACCACTGGTTCATTTCATCTGACACGGGTCAGATGGTCATCACTTGGACTCAGTACCAACCTGGATCTGACTTGAATCGATGTCCCAGAGTGGGGAAATCTTCTGACTAGCCTTCTTTATCTCACTACCAGTCTCCTGAACCAACCAGTGTCTACCCATTCGGCGCCCTGGTTCCAATCAGGTCAGATAGCAACGGTGCAGAAAATCTCCAGTCCCATTGTTTTAATGCACATTCTCCAGTGGCATACCATGTGCAAATGGTGTTAGGGTCCTCTGGGTCTTGTATGGCACCACAAGGCCCTGAATCTGATTAGGGACTTTAGGCAACATTATGAGACACATAACTACAAAAATCAGAATTAAAAGTATACGTCATCCCTCTATGCATGGGAGAAGGTTCCAGTTTTCCACAAAGCATGTGGTGGTGTCTCTTGTGGCCATCCAAAGCAGCCAGGAGACTCCCCAAATGCTCAGGTTTGTTACAGAATTATCTGACTTTGTTACTGAGTGATTTCAGCTCTTCCGGTATTTGTCTAACAGGTTTTTCACTTCCCTGGGGCAGCCTTATTGAGAGGCAGTGTGTCCTATTGGGTTTGCGCACTGGACTGAAACCCAGAAGATGTGGGTTCTGTTCCTGGCTCTGGCCTGACAGGTGACTTTAGGCAAGTCAATGCCCCTCTCCGAGCCTCAGTTTCCCCATCTGTAAAATGGAGATAATAGTACTGACCTCTTCTGTAGAGCACTTGGAGATCTAGGAGTGAAAAGCACCATATAAGATGTTATCAGAGACAAATCAGCTTCACACGGGAAAGGGCTGGTCAAAGGTTGTGAGTTTGCTGGGGAGGCCCTGAGGCTATATGCTAAACTCCAGTATGCTTCCCTGAAATCAATCCAGAGAGGTCCTATGTTATGCAGGAAGTCAGACTAGATGAGTACAATGGACCCTTCTGGATTCATAATCTATGACTCCATGATACGTCAATGGAGCTATGACAATTGGCACCAGGCGAAGATCTGGCCTACTTATTTCAGTGGAGTTTCCCCTGATTTAGGATGGTAGGAGCCAGAAAAAATGTTGGAAAATTTGCTTTCAGTTGTATGTATCTCCAAGCGTTCTTATTAAGGCCACTATAGAAAGAGCGGTTCTGCCACTGACAGAGGCTGCTGCCTTCGTCTCGTTTTATCCCATTTATTCCTGCATAGCTGGTAGAATTCCTCTAGAGTAGATTTTCACCCCAGCACTACAGGAGCTATTTGATTATTTTAAAAAACACCCCAAGCCCTAAGGAACAATCAGCCATCAGGTTAGACTCAGTTTCTTCCGTACTTCTATAGCACTCATGCTAAATAGAAGCAGAAATTCCCCCAGGTCAGAAGAGGCCAGGGTAGGAGCAATGAAAAAAGAAACAGCGGCAAAATTAACAAGGTCCTGGGGACAGGAAAAAACCCAATAACCAAGCTGTTTGGATAGGATACAATGAAAGTGACAGGGCAAAGTTTCTTCGCTAGCATTTGAATCATGCTGTTATTCTGCAATTCCACAGAACGACTGAGATGGCTCTGCTGCTTTTGATTTGATTTGATTTTCTTTCAGGAGGGTGGAGGAAAGGCCTGGGTTGGTAGGATCTTCCTGGGCTGCAAGCGTGGATCCACTAGGGTGCAGCTGTGGGCTGGCTGTCCAGAGGACGCTTTCTTTAGACGCTGGCTATTAGGCTCTGGGGTGTATTTCTTTCTGTAACTATAATTAGGGAGGGGCTCTTTGTTTATTTAGGCTGAGAGCTTTAAGATAAGTGACAGCTCCAGAGATGTTTTTCAGCACTTCATAAATCAAGTGCCAGCTGGTCAGTTTCACCTCTGAAATGTCTTGTGCGTTGTGGGGTGGGTTTTTTAAAAAAAAAACAAAAAAAACACAACTTTGGAAAGATGGTGTAGCCACACACACACACACACACACACACACACACACACACACACACACACACACACACACACACACACACACACACACACACACACAGCACGGAGTGCGGGGAGAAGTGATTTCGCCCTTTTGAAAGACTGGAGGCATTTAAAATCAGAACCCATTGCCTCATTTCCATTTCTGAATTAAAAGCTGTTAGGAGACATCCGCAGCAAACATTTGTAAAGGCTAGAGACACCCAGCAGACTGCCTGACAGACGGGCTTGCCCTCATCTGCCGCTACACATACATTTTCTGGTTTAATTTAATGCCTCTTTTCACTGTCTCACTCAACACGTCTGGAGATTTACAGGTGATATATTTTTTTTTTGCCGTAGCAGAGTATTTATAGTTTGCTGGGAGGCCTGCTTCCTAGCAGCTCATGTGGGTGACTGTGCCGAAGAATGAGACAAGTTTGCTGGCGATGGGTCACTGGCAGCAATGTACCCTCTCCGGGCAGGAGCTAAAAGGGTTTCACTCAAACAGTGTGCATGCTTTGAAGGCCTCTGGGCAGCTCTGCACCCGCTAGCAAGGCCTGGGTTTGCATTATCTCTGTACCAGACAGGAAGGATGGGACAAGGGGCAAAAACGCCTGAGAGCCCTTGTGGTTTTTTTTCTGAAGGAGGTGATGACGAAATGCACAGTGTCTGGGATTTTCAAAAGAGCTTAAGGGAGTCTGGCACCCCGGGGGAGTCACTAAGGTATTGCAGTGGGAGTTAGGTGCCTCAATACTTTTCTGAATCCCACCCCCGCTGTTCCAGTTGCGTTGAGGGCATCTTCGGATAATCCCAGCTGGAAGCGTCATCTGAAGACGTGCCCTGCGTTGCAAACGCTCATTTGCTCTAGCTTTGGACCCACGCCACAGAGCAAAGAAAGGGGCTTGGTCGGGCTAATCCGGCTTTAGTTAGGCCTCAGCGCTTAAGGGGATTGTTGGAATTATTGGGCCTGTTTCACAATGCTCGTCTGAGGGGATGCCAGAAAAGTTCGCCCAGGCTTATCCACCAGGCTTGCGTCATCACAAAACGGTCACCAGATGTTGACGCCGCAAAGCTGCATCGTCACTGTGGCGCTTGCGGTACATTCAGGGATTCTTTGAGCTGTCGTCTAGGCTTGCAGGGCGGCTAAGGAAAAGTGGGGTGCAGGGCTGGCCCAGCCGTATGTGGAGTGTGGGACCACACCAGGATCTGTGCCTTGCATTCCTGGAGTGAGTGCCTAGGGCGCATGCTGAGGTTCAGCCTGTCTGGAGTGAGGAGCGCTGCGTGGTGAGATGAAGCGGAAAAGGAAAAGGCCAGCAAGATTTTAGCAGGACAGGCCCCGTTTCCAGTGTTTAAAGTGCCGTCCTGCTCTAACATGCCTGCCCTCCTTGTAATTTCTTCTCTCGCCCAGCTGGAGGTGCTCTGGAAAGCCCCTCAGCTCATGGCTCCTTTGGCCACCCATCCTCTCCATAGACTGAGCCACCCGCCAAATCACAGTGGCAGAGCTGAGGAGCAGGAGGGAGGTGGTGAGCAGGGAAGGGAGGCAGCTGTCGGGTATTCAGCAGAATCACTAGTAAAATAGCCCCCAGTTCTCTACATGCTAAAAAGATGGGCCGGGAGTCCAGAAAAACTGTGGCTCTGGGGCCTGAGGTGGAGATGGGGCGAAGGAGAGAGAGCCTGGGGCCCTGCACAAAACCTATGATTGAGCCTGTTAAGATCGTCCTTCAGGAGGGAGACAACCCCACTGAGAGTGTGGGACTTTCTCCTATTCTTGTATTATCAGGGGGGCCCTGCCACAAAGGCTTTATTGGCCCTGCTAGGAGGAGACCAACGACTAGAAGGGACGCTGGCCCCAAACACGCCGACATCAGTGCATCAAAGACAGGGAAGAAGCAAAGTGAAGGGAGAACCATACAAGGAGGAGTAGAACCACCGACTAAACCAGCCAGGACGCAGGTGCAAGAAGCTTTAGGCTCTTGATTGTTCGTCAGAGACAGTAAAATGTTATAGCAGCAAAGAATCCTGTGGCACCTTAGAGACTAACAGACGTTTTAGAGCATGAGCTTTCGTGGGTGAATCCCCACTTCGTCGGATGCAAGTAGTGGAAATTTCCAGGGGCAGGTATATATATGCAAGCAAGAAGCAAGCTAGAGATAACGAGGTTAGTTCAATCAGGGAGTGAATGGCTTGCCAGCTACAAAAGCAGTTTCTCCACCCTTGGTTTTCACACCTCAACTGCTAGAACAGGGCCTCATCCTCCCTGATTGAACTAACCTCGTTATCTCTAGCTTGCTTCTTGCTTGCATATATATACCTGCCCCTGGAAATTTCCACTACTTGCATCTGACGAAGTGGGTATTCACCCACGAAAGCTCATGCTCCAATACGTCTGTTAGTCTATAAGGTGCCACAGGATTCTTTGCTGCTTTTACAGATCCAGACTAACATGGCTACCCCTCTGATACATGGCTCTCAAGTGCATGTTACTGCAGGACAGACCACCGCGCCTTTCAGATCGTGGATCCGGAGCTGGTGTAAATTGGCAGAGCTCTATGTTCTCTAGTGAACAGTGGGGAAACAGCAGCGCAAGTTTCCTTTAAAGAAAAAAAGTGGAATACTTGAGATATTTAATAAACGGACCTAAAAAAGCCCAGTGCTCTGGAGAATTTCCTTCAGGTTGCAGTAAACCAGGACCTGCATTTTTGAAAAATCCACCCGCGCTTTAATCTCTGCTCAGTTTCACATTTCCTTGTGATGCCGAAAGAAATGCACTCGGTGGCCAACAAGCTTAACCGTCACCGGGAAGCTTAGCAGAACCTTGATGTGGCTAAAAAAAAAAAAACGTAACTGCTTAGCTTCCTGAGTTTCTCTTGTCAGCAGATGTTATAAAGGGACCAAATGCTTGGCAAATATTTGAAGACAAGACTAATGTTCATCCTGATGGTCTGATTTTCATTTATACGAAGACCCTTTTATGTTGCTCTGGCTAGGCAAAGGTACCTTGAAGTGGGTGTAAAAGTAATTTATATAAAGAGGCCTGAGTGAGAACCGGTCGCTTAGTCTCCACAGGCAGATGAGGATTTTAAATGTGGTCGGCTTAGCTGCCTTGATTTTAGTCCAAAAATGTCAGATCTGTGTGTGTGTGTGTGTGTGTGTGTGTGTGTGTTTAACAGAATGCACAGTAGTTCCTGTAATGTCCGGAGACTTCGCCTCCAAACTTCCTGACCATTACTGTGATTATTGATTGTTATAATTTGTGGTAGTAAGTAGCAGACCCAACCGAAGACCAGGACCCCATGTGACTGGATTCTGTCCACAGAACACAAAGATGATCCACTCCCGATAGACCCTATAATCTAAGTATAACACAGAATGTTGGAAAAATAAAACAGGTGATACTCCTCTTGACACTGACCAAAGAGCATGCTGGGAAAAAGATTTCTGGGCGCTTTGGCCAGTGCCGTGTGGAGGCTGAGATTTTTAAAGAGATTTTTGTCTCTTATGCCTCTTTAAAAATTCCAGACATGAACAACAAAGCTCATACTTATATATTACATTATCAAGCCTCAGGGTTTTGATTGAAGGATCTCCAAGTTTCTTGTGACATCATAACTCTCTTTCCATATTTGCTTATAGATTAATGTATTAAATGCTCACATACCACAGTAATGGGTGCAGTATAAGAGCTTACTATTAATAAATAGTTTAGCTAATAGGCAGATCTTCTTTCCCAAGGGTTCTGCCTTATGGGCCAAAATCATCTCTGGTGTAGCTGCTGAAGTCAGGGGGCAAACGCATCTCCGGTATAACTCCACTAGGTATATTCATAGTTATCTCTGCTGACTTAACAGGTAATTTTTTCCTCCTCTTAGCATGACAAAGGTAATGCATCCAAGGGCAAGCGAGCTAGATTCTATTCTGGCTCCTACATTTTTAACACAATTGCTAATTAGGAGCATCGGAATTGCAATAGTAGGTGACACCAGTAACCAGAGAGACTTAAATTCCTGTTGCAGAATCTGCATCACTGGTGGTTATGGACAAGCCAGAAAGGCACAGCTTGAGTTTGTGTCCCTTGCTGGAATTTGTGGACTTCGGGGGGAGGCTCTTTTCACTGATTTGAAGGTCAGTGAGAGGCAATAAACTTGGGAACCCTGGTGGTATTTTTACAGGGTCACTTTTCAGAGCTGACCTGCACTTTAAAAACTTGAGTGGGTTGAAAGATATCGCAGTTTGGGTCAGCCATGGCCTGTGAATCCTAATGCCGCATGCATACACTTGGTGGAAGTTGCCTCTTCATCTCTATTTCTTTGTTTGAAAGCAGCCGCGGGGATGGCTTCTATTTTCAAAGGGTGGGGAGGGGGAAAAAAATCTGTTTTCAACAAACTTTGAGACACTTCCTCGTCAGGGAGAGACCGGAGCCGGGCGTGACCTAAGTGGCGACAGTTTATCTGGAGCTGTTGCTGCATTTATTAAGAGGGGCTGTCGCTGTTTATCTGCGCCTTGTCTGCAGAGTCAGGTGTTCCAAAAACAAATTCTATATCCTGTCAGCATGCCGGGCTGTCAGGTTGGAAAGGGGCAAGCTTCCAGAGGAGACGAGGCAAATCCGACGTCTGACCGTCTCTGGGAAACCATGCAAAACCTTCCTCTTTGCAAAAGCCTTTCCAGCTGAAGGGAATGTCTGCTCTGGAGCTGGACAAGTGTCATTTCCAGCTTGGGTGGACATACCCACACTAGCTCTGATGGGACTAGCATGCTAAAAAATAGCAGTGTTGGTAGCTGTGGTTGCACCATAGGGTGACCAGCTAGCAAGTGTGAAAAATAAGGAAACATTTTTGTTTGGAGGAGGAGTGGTAATAGTTGCATATATAAGATGAAACTCCTGGTCACCCTACTGCATTTCTAGTGCACTTGCTCAACCAGACTTCGCATGGGTGTATCTACCCGAGCTAGAAATTACACCTCCAGCTCCAGTGTAGACATACTCTAGGAATGACACTCACAATGGTGACCCTCCAAAACTTCTACCAACCAAAAAAAAAAAAAAACTATTAATATCTTTAACAATTATTAAAATTATTATTTTAAAAAGAAAATCGGAACCGCCTCCTCCAAGCAGAGTTGTGAGCCCATAAAGAGAGAAGCGCCGGAGAGTCTACAGCCCACTAGGGACTTGGCTGTGGCTATTGATTCCGACACTGCAGTGATGGGCAACGGTATAAAACCCTAAGATACAGGAATTGTCTCTCTGTTGCCTCTTCATCTTGGTTGGGGCCTTTGAGAGGGTAAGTGGGTGCTGGAGCTCCTATGAGCAGCTGTGTCAAGCTTGAGAGGGGACTCTAGATTTAGACTCTAGATTTCCACTACATGCATCCGATGAAGTGGTCTGTAGCCCGCGAAAGCTTATGCTCAAATAAATGTGTTAGTCTCTAAGGTGTCACAAGTCCTCCTGTTCCTTTTTCTAGATTTAGTATGATTCATCCCGCTGCCCTTCTTTACAAATAATTAATAGATGGGGATAATAACTTAGAAAAAGGAGAGATTCTGGCTCTAAAGGCAGGGACAGACGTGATCTTTGCAAACTCTGCCATTACACTTTTGAATGCGTAACCCACACACCTCCTGGGTGGGGTGCTCCGTCCCCTCTAGTGGCACCGAGACAACTTAGAGATTAATGAGGCTGCTACAGCCTTAGCTAAGGGCCAAGCGGCTTTTGGCTCATGCATTTAGCTCCAGAGGTCCCAGGTTCGATCCTGCCCGCCATGTTACAAATGCATCTCAATCTGAGCCTAAGAGCTGCAACACCCCTGCTGCTATTCCAGGCCTGCCCCACCCAGCTGTGACTATGATCCTCACTCTTTACCTACAGCATCATGGCTGGACTCATCCAGCCCCCATTTCCCACCTCTCTGCTAATGTGCCTGAATCCTGACCCTGCTATCTAATAAGCTTAGTGTGAGCAGAGCCTTACCAATGTCCACCTGGCTCATTATGTTGTGAGGTGGAGGTGGCTGACGAATGCCTGCTGAGGACTAGGGTGAGACCCCCAGACTCAGCTCGTGGCTGTCCTAAGAACAAGCTGAGCCTATATTTTCAAGTTAAAAGATGGCTATGTTAAAGCACTCACACCACTTGTGCGTCTACTTATGTGCCTGTTTTTGAAAACCTAAGCAGGCGCTCTGGACTTCCTTGCCGCTTCTTATCCATATTTTTTTCTCTCTGTGAAATGTTGCCAGGCCAAGATAAGGAATACGCCATTTTCGAAACATCAGCTGACTTCACAACAGCCAAGGGCACTGTTGGGGAAAAGGGAAATCAACAAGACAAAACAGGCAAGTATATTTGAGGTACCGGTTGATTCATATAAATGCCCTTGGGCCTGATTCTCCATCACATTCTCCATCCATCATCTTTGGGTGAAAGATGTTACCACACCAGCGGGAGTGAAGCTTTCTGATTTGGAAGCATGTTGCATCCGCTTGATGTTGGCTTTAAAGAAGCATACAGGATGACACATGACGGGCAGTGGAAAAATCAAGCCCCGTAGGTTTATATGACCGTGCTTGTTTTTCTTAGACACAAAGGGTCGCCCACTGTTTAAGCCTATGTTACACCCCAGAAGGAAATCCTACATACAGCACAAACTGGGGGATGTTAACTCTTGTTTCCCAACGATCACCCATTCGCAGGGGTTCTTACAAAAAGCGAAGGCAGGAGAAGAAGCAAAGATTTGCTGGAAATGATGCAAGAGTTTCAGGATGTTGTGGGAAAATAGGAATTGCCAGACTGGGTCAGACCAATAGCCCATCTATTCCTGTATCCTGTCTCTGACAATGCCCTGTCCAGCTGCTTCAGAGAAAAGTGCAAGAAACCCCACGGTGGCATTTATGGAATAATCTCCCTATAGGGAAACTTTCTTCCTGACACCTATTAGTCAGAGGTCAGCTTACAACCTGAAGCATGAGAATTTATCATTCTTAGGTTTTGTGTGTGTTTCTCCTTTCTCTTCTCGGTCTTTAGACTGATCAAAAGGTGGATAGAACACTACACTGGGAGTCAGGAGACCTGAGTTCTAGTCACAGCTCTGCTGCTGGCCTGGTGGGTGATCTTAGGCAAGTCATCTTGCCTCTCTGTGCCTCAGTTTCCCCCTCTGTAAACTGAGGCTAATGATAATGACCTCCTTTGTAAAGCTCTTTGGGGTCTACTGGTGATAAGAGCCAGGGTTTATTATTTATTATTCCTCTGCTCTCATGAACAACCACTCCAGATTTCCATGTTAAAAAAAAATCCAGTTATCCAAGCCCTCCTCCCCAAACCAAAGGGTCAAATCCATCCCTCCACTGGAGTTACACCAGGATTAATTTGGTCCCAAGAAAGCGGCAATTTCCAATCTTTCTCAGTGGCCTACTTTCTTTGCTAGAATGGAGAGAGAAACCCAAACCACCCACCCTCCATAGTCAGTATCTGCTGGCCCCTTGAACACAAGAACCACTTGACCCTTTTGCATAACCTCTCATTAGCCCCTGCGTCATACAGTGCATGGTGGGGGGGGGGAGGGGCAAGGGGGTGGTATCTCTCAGGCCAGAGCTCACCTGTTGATTGGCTGGAGGATGCTCTGTCTATGAGTGAAGTGTGCTTATCGGGAGGCTGTACATGCAGATACCAACAGCACCCTGACAGCAAGGCCCGCCTGTGAACTGAAGTGAAGTATCACTCATCCCCACCAATGTGGCCCAGACAGAAACCAGGTGCGGACCTTCTGTAAACAATCTTCTCTCTCAGCTGAAACAGCTTGAGGCTGAGATGCTGGATTAAGGGAACTATTGTCGCGCCGGGAAGTTAAAGGGTAGCCGTGATAATGCACTGATGGCAAAAGGTGCTTCAGGGAAGGGAGCCATTACTCAACAGTGGTTCATTTGACCTGGCAGGAGAACATCCGATATCTAAACAGTCCCGCTCATTCTGACGCGCTCAGAAACCTCTGCAGCTAAATATTTGATGCCCTTGCAGGATGATGTTTATTTTCCTTTCTCCCCACCTGTGCAAGGCTCGTAGGCTGTGAGTGGGGAGAACCGTGGAGGTGACACATACTGTACGTAAAAGGCTGAAGCAGAGCCTTTTAAAATGTATATTGTGAAACAAATAAAAACTGGCGGAGCCAAGGTGTGGAGAATATGCTGTAAGGATCAGTCCTGCACTGGCCCCAGGGAGAGACTTGTGAGGTTGCATCCAGCCTCTTTCCTTCCTCTGAATTCCATGGGCCTTGTTCTCATCTCAGTTAAACCAGTGTTAACCATGACCCATGCAAATGACATCAGTGAAGTTCCACCAGTGGAAGATTAGAATCCAACCCCTGTGTGGCTGAGTCTCGGGTACTCCATTCTTGCACTTGGGGAGTTTAAACTAGCTTTGATCACCCCATATTTGGGGGCTGTCCAACACCCTGGGAGCCAGGCAGGGGTAAGTTAGAGCAGTTCCATGTGCCATGTAGGTGTTATAGGTCATCATCTCAATGGTCCAGATCCTCAGCTGGTGTCAATCAGCGTATCTCCAATTAAATCAAGCTATGTTTGATTTGCACCAGCTGAGAGTCTGACCCAAGGTGGCCAGCATGCTGGATACACAGTTGCCCAGGCGCTGCCTGTCTATGCTTGCCACCTTCCTGTTCTTGAGAGGCATGAGATGAGATTTGCTTACACCTGGTGGGAGCAGATCTTTGGAGCCCTGTGCTCTGTAATCCTAAATTCAGAGACTTCCCCTCTGACCCAGTGCCATTATCTGCCATAGAAGGGCATGACCACGCTAAAATCCCACCAACTTCTACTGAATGTTCATATCAAAACCACCTTGACTTTGCCTTTTTTAATTGAAGTAATCAAATAATTGTTAATATCAAGCCATTTCCCACCCATAGGATCTTAGATGGAAAGTGTCATTTAGACAGAGTTCTCACTGGAAGATCTAGCCTATGCTATTTGGTACCTGATTCTAGTGTGAAATTATTCTCAGATTTTTTTAGTTTTCATTTACATTTAACAAACCGGGACATCTTCTCTTCCCTTTAGAAACTGGTTTATCTAGACTGATCTATTCCCCTTCCCTGTGGAAACTGACCGTGTGAACTAAAAATCTAGCTAAGAAGTGACATTGTCTAGTGGTTATTTCTGGGAGCCAGGACTCCTGTGTTCTCTTTCTGATTCTGCCACTGACTCGCTGGGTGGCAAAGGGCAAGTCACTTTCGCATCTGTTTGCCTCAGTTTCCCCATCCGTAGCATGTGTAATAAAGTTTCTACTTCACAGAGCTGTTGTGCTGGTTAATTAATGTTTGCAAAATTCTTTGAAATCCTAGGATGAAAGGTGTTGTAGGGAGCCAAATTGCATCGAGAGGTAGGAATCCCCAGTCCTGCCACTATCACCTTCTAACGAAAGCTCTTGCTCAGAGAGAAACCATTTTTTTTATCAGTTTGATTATTATAAGCACACCGTTGCTTGTGAAAGTTCAGGTGAAATAGGTATGGAAGCTGGAAAGGATGGGGACTATAAATATGTTTAAAATGTTATCTGTTCTTTCTCAAACATGTCTTTCCAGCCTCAGGTATTTGCACTCTGATAACCTTTTGGTCCCAGTGGTGGTAGAGACTTCATGCCTTGTATTTCCAAACTGATAAGAAATTGAAAGATGGTGAAACTCCTAGGAACATTATGAAACACACACTCCCTGCCTTTCTTTGGGCTAGTGCACATCTTAAAGCATTGCATTTCTGGAACATATTCTACAGGATGCTCCTTTACCTCCATGATCGCAAGACAGATGACATATCTATGAGAAGGAAGTGATGGAAAAGGAGAGAAATGTACTGTTCTTGTTATCCAAGGGATTTGCCTCTGTTCTCCCCTGATCCTTTTATCTTCAGCCCTTGCCGATTCCTTACTATATCTGGATCAAGAAGAATTTTTTATCTTCCTGGGAGCCTCTGCATGTGATTATTAATTATTATTAAATTCCTCTTTGCAGTAATATTAAGAGACGCTTACAGGAACCTCTATCCATTCTGCCCATTCAGATTTACCAGACAAGGAGCATATCTGGGATGTTTAAAATAAACTCCTGTTGGAATGTTTTTTTCATTACATATTAGCATTGCCATAAAACAAAAGTAAAGAGGCCAAATATCAGATACTGCGGGATACAGGATGTCTCAGAGAACTGGATAGCATGATAGGAAGAAGACTTTCATTGCTATGTTACCTGCTTGAATCCAGCTGGGGGGTGGCTGAAAGTTAACTTTTTCTTATGGTTTTTTGATGGCCTATATGAAATGAGTGTGGTAGGTCTCCGTACAGTTACTAGGGTCGTGTGTCTGTGTCACAAAAACTGGCAGTATGTGGCAGAAAAGCCAATGATCAAATGAATCATTGATGCTCCCACTCCTAGAAATCAGGAACTGAAGGCACATTTCAGGGCAGGGTGGGAGAAGTGTTCACTGCCACTCCCTGTTTTTATGAATAAACAGAGAAGCTCATTCTCCCAGCCTGGCACCTTTCAGAAACCCTCCATTCACTCAACGAGAAAGAGGAAAGCTATTCAGAAATATACTGCTCTGAATCTACAGGCAAGGTCGCCGTTGACTTCAGCTCTATGCCGTTGACCTCTGAAAAAAGTATTAAGTTCATATATTTGAGTGGCTGACACAGATCCAGTCTCATGACTTGAATCTTAAACTCCTGTTTACAAGGCTGTGCAGAAAGCCAAAATCTAGGCTGTTGTGATATTTCTGCCAGAAGCTGGGACTGGATGACAAGGCATGGATCACCCAACCATTGCCCTGTTTTCTTCGTTCTCACTGAAGCATCTGGCACTGTCGGAAGACAGGATCCTGGGCTAGATGGACCATTGGTCTGACTCAGTATGGCCGTTCTTGTGTTCTCTTCCAGTGAATAAGCCCCATAATTTATGTCTCAGCTTTCCCACTTGTAAAATGGTGAGGATAATATTTACCCTCCTTTGGCATCTTGAGATCTAGCGATGAAAAGAACCATGTATGTGATTAATATTCCTCAGATGTGTCCCATCAGATCTTGTTCACTTAATACTCTGACACTTGGGCTTTGACAAGAGCTGTCCACCTGCTGTGTTAAGTATTGTCCAGTCCCATATGAAATACATCAAGTGAATTGTATTTACTGGTCTGTGAGTTCCTGTCATCATCAGCAACTGACATAAATTAATAGCACACTCCCAGCTATGAAGGGTATGGTTAGAACCTCATCTGGCTGTGTTAACGGTCGCTATGCCCCTGGTGTGTTCATGTTCCAAATTAAATGTACTGTATTAACTGCCTCTCATGGTCATCAGCTCACCACTGTGAGAAATATTCAAAGCAGCAGAGAACAGAGGAATTTGTCACTAAGCAAACTCTACCTAGCTACTTAACTGGGCCTATACTCCCTCTGATTTAAGGTTTCACGTGCCAGTGATACAGTTTAACGTTTTTAGAAGGTCTCTTTCTCTAAGTCTATAATATAGAACCAAACTATTGTTGTATGTAAAGTAAATAAGGTTTTTAAAATGTTTAAGAAGCTTCATTTAAAATTAAATTAAAACACAGAGCCCCCCGGCCCGGTGGCCAGGACCCGGGCAGTGTGAGTGCCACTGAAAATCAGCTCGTGTGCCGCATTTGGCACGCGTGCCATAGGTTGCCTACCTCTGTTCTAGTCTATACATATGCTAAAAAGTAATGCCCGTGCAAAGATAGCCCTGCCTTATCCTTGGCCTGGCTTCTTCCCCTTATCTGTTGTCGTTGGAGGGAAACGATTTTTGTGCCAAACATTTGTTGTCTGGATGGAGAAACTGAGCCCAAGGCTAGACTGCAAATGTGCCGAGGGGAGTGTCCTCATTGGAAGGAGCAAAGACGACCTGTGTCTTGTGCTTGGCAAGCTGCAGTGAGCTCTCCGGCTTTGTAACGTATCCTTAAAAAAAAAAAAAATACCCTCCCCTACCAGGATCCTTTATCCTTGAAGACAACCGAGATCCCCAGTCAAGTCTTGCACCGTAGCTCGCTGCTTCATAAAATCGCTATAAATCATGCGCGAGGCATCTTCAAATAATTTGCATCACTGGGGACTGATTTACAGCCCAGTTCTTCATTCATCAAAGCCGGGCTTTCATTTGCGGGCATATTCCTACCCACTGCAAGGGAAGCCCCGCCTAATCCATAAATTAAAAATTATTAATTAATAACAAAAGAAATAATAAAATAGAAAGGGGGTGTGGTGGTCGGGGGAAAGCCTTCACTAAAGAAAATGGACAAAGGGAACTCAGAAAATTAGTCTAATAAATGTCTCTTCCTTCACAAATTCACCCCCCCCAACTAAGGATGAAAGACAAATGGCCCAACGACTTTTGATCTTTTATTACGAAATAACTCATGGCAATGTTTAATAGATAAAAATAACATTATCTTCCCATTCAAATCGCATAAAATAAATTAAAGGGGAAAGTGACGGGGGAAAAAACTTGGGGAAAAAACCCCATTCATTTCAGTGGGGAAAAGTCCCCCCCCCCAAAAAAAATATAGCCACGTAGCTCTTTCCTTTTTAAAAATAAAAATAACTGAACACTGGGCATATAATTTAATGTCAATTACACTCAAGGATGAGTTATTTACAGCCGGTTGAGCAAACCACGTTCACCTGTCACTTAAAAAAAATCAGTTCAAGCCTGTAAACGGAAGAGGAATGTGAGCAGTTTGAAGACACAAAAATCACGTGTCGAGAATATATTGGATAGAATTAAAACTCTTTGCCACTGCGGAGGCAGAGTAAATAGCCACCCAGACACTGTCTTATGGGATTCAAATATCCAACTTTCTTCACTCTGAGCTAAGAGTGGGACTTTTAGACTGATCTGTTCAGAAGCAAAATTACTACGTGTAATAAACAGACACATTTTCATATGAAATAAAGTGATACGATGAGTGGGTTTCTATCACTGCATTATTATTTATGATATTATTCATTTGTTGGTAAAATTCGCTTTTTTATTGTTTCCCAGAAAAGGGCTTTTACGTATTTAAAAAAAAAACCAGAACAAACTTGAAAAGAGTTTCAACCCTTTTAACATCCTGTTAGAACACATCTTCGTTCACACACAAACTCGTTCGGCCCTCGGAAGCAGTGGCCAAAGATAGTTTTGCTCTGACTGCAACTGTTTTTCTCAGCAAGATCCAAGAGTATTGGGTTTGGGGTTTTTTTGGAAAGCCCAAAACCAAATATTTAGAGAATAATATTTTCTTTGTCTTCCATTCCGCCACTAGAATTTAAATATAGACTAGATCGGATCAGTCATAAGAACATAAGAACGGCCCTACTGGGTCAGACCAAAGGTCTATCTCGCCCAGTATCCTGTCTTCCCATGGAAAACAAACGTGAATTGGATAAGGCAGTTGCCTTCCACCCTTGTCTATAATAAATTAATAGGATTTTTGTTTCGGGCGATAGTAGGTTGTATACTACGGAATATAATAAATCGTTGGGGATTTGATTCATTAATTGGGTAGAAGCTAAGAAAGGAATTAACTGGAAACCAGACTTTAGAAACTGAATCCTTTTCACTCTAATATTTGGGGGTAGTTTGGGAGGTTTCTTGTTCTAGCAGAGCAATCGAGAATCAAAGCAGTTATACAACAGCAACTTGAAATTGGTTAAAATGCCCCCCTTTTTTGCCACATTAATTAAATAATCATGATTTAACCCCCTCCCCCTTTCTGTTTGAGGGGGAAGATCCTGCCAGGGATCAAAGTCATACAGGTTCTCAGGGAAACTCTTCTCCTTCCCGATTCTTATCTCTTCGCTAACCAAAGGAACGAACTGAAACCAATTATTAGAAATAAAAGAGGAAAGATTTTATATTTTAGTTTCTTGTTTCTTACTGAAGAGGAAGAAGCCTGTCATGTGTATTTTGGGGGGGTTAATTGGGGGTGTCTAAAATAGAAAACATCGGCTAAGCATCGCTAATGGTTGGCTTCAGTTCTTTCTTTTCGATTGTTAAAATGTTTCTTCTTCGTGTTTTCTTTGTTATTTCGAGTCGAGTGGGGTTTTGGAAGGGGAGAAGGACTCGCTTGGCGATTTTAGGAACCCGCTAATGAATGCAGAGGCGCCCGAGCAGGACAACCTGGGGATTGTGGATTTTTGGATTCAGACTAACAGGGCTGCCCTCCTCTGAAACATGGGGACCCTTTTCCTGCTGTCAAAAATGCATCACGCCAGGTGTTTAACCAAGAGAAACCTGATAACCGCAGAGATTTTATAGCCATAAACAAGTCTGCGGAGTCGCTTCGGCTTCGCTTTATGGCCGTTTTTTTAATAAAAAAACCTCGTGTGGGCGGTTCCAAGAGACGTTAAAACTAAAACCCCTTCGCCTATAACTTCATTGAACCGGACAGCCCTCAAGAAAAGAGCGGGAGGTTTACAATGTAGCTGCGGGTCCACACACACGCGGCCACTCCCCGGAGCTGGTCTGTTCAGGTGCTGAAAAGCTAGAAGCGCCAGAGGTGTGTTGCTGCTTGAAGGAAAGGCCTTGCCGAATAACTAGGAACAGGCAGTCGCTTGTCTGATTGTCCTTCTCTGGTCTATTTCCCCCCTAGCTCCAAATATTTGTTCCTGATGCTTCTAAAAGGTTGGCCCCGCTCTTATCTATAGGAGCCCAGGGGAGACGACCTGGTTAAATCTCCCTTTTAGAAGCTGTTAGCAAGAGAGGGGTTCCTCCACCCAGGACTGGCAGGTGACTTCTTTCTAACTGGGTGTTTGACCATTTGACATGAACAAATCCAAGCCCAGGTTCACCAAAGAAGCTGTTTTTATCCAGGGCGTCAGCTTGAAAAGGGGAGGCTGGAGGGGGCAGCAGGACAGATGTGTCTCCCTGTCCCTTAAACGCCCCCCAAACACACACCTGTGAGACCTGCTGAAGGAATAGAATCAAGTCAAGTCTGTCCTTCTCCCTGGAAAGTGTAATCTAAAAGTCCACATTTACGGCTGCACCTTCAATTTTCCCCAAGAGGTGACAGCCCCCCGGGTCTACTGTCGAGGCAAGTCTTCATTAGATTTTGGATCAGGCTCTTGGTGGGGAAAAAACCCATCCCTCCTCCACAGCAATGTATGCAGCCCAAAAAACAGGTACGTCCTCCCCCCTAAGACGACCGAGCTACCAAGAACAACTGTAAAACTTTCCAGTTGAAAAGCAGAGCCCTCCAAAAGACACACACAGTGACAATCTCAGCACCACCCAATCCACAGTTCCAGGGCAAATTGTTTCCAGTCTCTCTACTTTGTCCTCTTAATTTGCATCATATTAATGGAAGGGTCCTGTAGTGGAATCCAACAGCAACTTTCCCCTCTTTTGCAGGGGAGGGGAGAGGGGATAATGGCCTCACAGTGGTCAGTGTGTGTGTGTGGTTGTGGTGTTGCTTGCTTTATTTTATTTTTTTCTTCTTTTTTTCCCCTCTTAGATGGATCTCTCTTGTGGAATAAATTTTCTGAGTGAATTCCCAGCTTCCAAGATGGGTGTGATCCAAAGTTCATCTTAGCACTAGTATCTAACCTTTATTATTTCTGCTTACACTAACCCTGTTGAAGCCTCAAAATGAGTAGCCACATTTTCAAAACAGCTCAGGATGCTGGGTGCCCAGCTCCTTTGAAAATCTAGACTCAAGTGTCACCATGCAAGTGGCTTTTTTTGAAAATCTGGCCTTGTGTCAAAATTTTCAAAAGCATCTAAGTCCCATTCTCAAAATTAGCTCAGGCACCTAGGCTCCTCACTATCCTTCCAGGTCAATAGGACTTAGGCTCCTAAGAAGCCTAAGTGACTTTTGAAAATAGGATCCGAAGGGTATGTCTCTTCTGCATAGGGTGACCAGACTGCAAGTGTGAAAAATCAGGACAGGTGGTGGGGGGTAATAAGAGCCCCCAAAATCGGGACTGTCCCTATAAAATTGGGACATCTGGTCACCCTACTTCTGCACCTGGGAGTGAGCTTCCAACCCCAGCAGAGGGACCCCAGTTAGTGAGGCATGGGCTTAGGTACTTTTGAAAATTTTACACTTGAACTCTTTGGAAAATTTGGCCCCACAAAGTCATGAGGTTCTGAACAGCCCAGAAATGCTCCTCCTATCTCTTTTTTATTTTTATACCCACTAAGTTTGATTTGTTGTCCAGAACGTTTCTTCATACCAAAAGATTAAAAAAAATTTTTGACAAGGGTTGAAATTTGTCATGACACAAAGTTATATTACCTTTTGCTGCTTCAGTCAGAAAATATTCTGCTTGAAATCAACTCCGGTTTTAAGTTTAAAAAAATTCCCCTTTTCCTCCCACAGAAATAGATATGTTTTATTAAGTTTGCAAGATTACACCTCCTGTATCTTACCGACTTTCAGGCATGGTTAATGTTCGTGAACTATTCTCGCCTTCCCTGAAGGCTTGACCTCTGCTCTGTGCATTGAAAGCCAACCCCGGCTATGCTTGGTGTTCTCTTCTTACCAGCCAGTGCTTTTCTTTTTTTAACCCGAAATAATTTTTCAAAGCAGACCTCTTGCCTGGAGTGCTGAGTGCTGGGCCTTGCAAGGCTCTAGTGGGGCACAGAGACCCAGGCTTGACCTCATCTCTGGTCCTCAGGACAGCCTGGGCCCATCCTTTGGTGAATTCATTTCAGGCTGAACTTTCTGTGAACCTGGGCCTGAGGGGAAGGGAAGCCGGCAGGGCAAGGCTGATGGAGGCAAGCTCTGGGCAAACCTATCAGCCTGAGTAAATATTGAACAAGGCCATGTGAAGGCTGGGGTTGAAATGAAGCTGTCAGGCCATGTAAACTGAACGGATAGGTGAGGCCTCTGAAGAGTAAGGGGACGTTTTGTATACTTCTTCAGTTGTGTCCCCTCCTCCTGAGCTGACTCCCCAGGCTCCATCTCACCTGCCTCAAAGAGTGAAGCAACCTTGAAAATGATCAGCTGTAGGGCTTTTTTTGTTTTGTTTTTGAGTGGGGAAGGCTAAGGAGGGCCCCAAGCTTACACCCAGGGGTTATGACATAAGTGCCAAGGCCTGTCCTGCATGTTTTACCACAGGTGAGACCGTAAACTCCTTGAGGGCAGGGACCGTCTTTTTCGTTATGTGTACAGTGCCAAGCACAATAGGGCAATGATCTTTGATTGCAGTCCCTAGGCCCCATCAGAACACAACTTGTTTGTTCATGGATTTGCTTATGTAACATGAATGGGACAGGTACCAGATACCTTTACATTGAATAGCATCTTGCTGACGGATATGAGACACGTTGTGAACATGGGGGCTGGATTCTGCAAAAAGATCTGCTCCGGTACACCAGTGAGCCTGCAGGGAGCCATCAGTGCTGGAACTAGGGGGGCTGCCACACCCCATGGCTTGAAGTGGTTTTCATTATATACAGGGATTACAGTTTGGTTCGACCGCTTTCAGCAACCTTACTAAAAAAATTGTTCCAGCGCCCCTTCAGGGAGCCCAGTTTACTCCAGGACCTAGCCCTAAGGTACTACCCAACACGAGTGAGAGTATCCGAATTTGGCTCACAGTCAAAGTCTGGGGAAATGGGGATGGTTGCACATTCCTTCAAACTGGTCTCACCCGGAGCCACCCTACCCTGTATTATTTTCTTAGCGTGACTTGAACCGGTGCTTCTATAGCCTGGGAATTTTCCCACAATCTGGGAATTGGTGAGTACAATTTTTTTGAATGAAAAATTCCCAATTTTCCCAAGTTGAAACATTTTACTCACACATCCCTGGGTTCTGGGAAATTTCCCAGGCTATAGAAGCACTGTAAAAAACTTGATCTGGGAATTTTTTTCACCAGATTTGCGAATTTTTTAGTGCTAGGTTGGGAAAAGTTGGCATCACGATATAGAAGCACAGACTTGAACCTGTTTGTATTAAAAGGATTAAGGAAAAATAAGTGGGCTGCTTTAGGCTTCAGTTCAGCAAAGCACTTAAGCAGATGCTTACCTTTGAGCATGTAGGCAATGTTGTGGTAGACCTGTTGGTCCCAGGATATTAGTTTCCCAGACCTGAAGAGCTCTGTGTAAGCTCCAAAGCTTCTCTCTCTCACCAGCTGAAGTTGGTCCAATAAAAGATATTACCTCACCCACCTTGACTCGATGATCATGTAAGTTCACCCTTATTTAGCAAAGCACAGAGTTAACTGTAAGAACCCGGACAATCCGTTGACTTCAGTGGCATACTTCAAGTTTAATTAAGCACATGCTTAAGTGCGTTACTGAATAAGGATGATTACTCACATTCTTAGGGATGGGCTCCTTGCTGAATCAGGGTGTTGCTGAATCACTTACACAAAGTGAAATTCAACTAGAGATCAACTCTGATTTGCTTCATTTTGCAAAGAAAGAATCTGTGTTCCTTCTAGCTGCAACCCCCCGCCCCGTTTGTTTTTGCTGTGTGAAATATGAGAGCTGGATAAACATGAAACTACGCACAACTTTCATCTTCTCCTCATTTTAAGGGCATCAGAGGCTTTGCATTAGGAAAGATATTTCTCTTTCCAGTCCCACGGTACTGTTATTAAGTCGTTTCCCCAGGCAGCCTAGTGAGCTTCAGAGGGCTTTCACACCTCCAGCCCCGATCAGCTCTGGGGAGAAAGTTAATAACAGAGCGAAATGGAGTTGAAAGTAAGAAAATATTCTGGTTTCTTTTCTTTTCTTTCTTTCTTTTTTTTTTGTTTAATAGAATGTGCTCTTCTGAGATCAAAAGGCCTCATATTGTGAGAACAAATGCTTTAGGGAGAGAAGAAAAATTTCACACCAAGGGGTAAGGAACACATGGCTCTGAAATATCTGCCAAGAAGGGCCAGGACTCCTGGCCTTCTCCCCAGGTCTGTTCTCTGTGAGCATGGCTAGAAGACAGGAGTCTGTTCAATATCCCTCCCCTAACATCTCCTCCTCTCGCAGAAGAGACCTATCTCAAACAAGGCTATTGTCATAAATAATTTACAAGAATTTCTAAACTGGGAAATGTCCTCTTCCTTTGGGATATTAAAAGAATAAATCTCCATTATGTAGATAGACAGACAGATAGACAGATGTGTGTGCTTATATGTTACATATATATGTTTGCATTGACATTGGAGTGATTTTCCTGCTCACGAAAAATATCATACCAGATGCTCCAGAGATAAATAGATAGATGTGAGATATGTGAATGTATAGATAGATAGATACATATCTTTGTATATCCGCCAATCATATACATACACATATATCTAATACAACTATACACATACATGTATGTATAAATACAGATAAGATAAATCCATCCATATATATGTATAGATATACATGCAATGTTACAAGTGTGTTTATCTATAAACATGTATTTATATGAAATGTATGTAATTTAATATCTATAATAGCATGTACACAAATATGAGTGTCTGTGTGTGTGTATATATATACGCACATATATACGCACATATATATATATATATATATATATATATATATATATATGAGATACAGAGACTTTCTTTCTTTCTTTCTTTCTTTCTTTCTTTCTTTCTTTCTTTCTTTCTTTCTACCAACTAATTCACCAAGCTGGTATTTTTGCGATGTTTTCTAGTTCACAGCCGTGAGTTTCTGTCTGTTAACTTCCAGAAAAACAAGAGGAAGTGTGAGAAATCTGAGGGGGGGGGACACGAAAGAAAGTGTGTGGTGATTTTTTTAAAAGCCAGTGTGAGAATGAAGGACGAAATTGGGGGGGGAGGGAAGAGAGAGAGATGAAACGAGCCCTCTCATAAATGGGAATAGGTCGGAAGGGGTTTACATATGTAAGGGCGCATCAACACAGGCGCTGCGGCCTCTTCCGGGGTCTGCCTTTGAGTTTTAAATGCGAGTTTTCTAGGCTTTTGTAGTGCCCGACATCCTGACATATCAGTAACCTCCTGTCCTTTCTGCTCAGCTCCACCCGCCTTCCCGTCCTGGACCGGACCCCGAGCTCGCCCAACTCTGATCCAGTGGAAACGGCTAATGTCCATTCTCACCTGTCAGCCTTGTGGGCAAACGGGACTCGTCCCTTTACATCTTCGATTAGAAACAGATGCAAGAGACGTGGGACTTCCCTCTGGTGGAAATGCCCCAACGTTATGACGAGTAAGACCCGGCTTTAACTGGACACTTTCAAAGAAAGTTTCCTTCAGTCAAATGGGTTGTCAAAGCATCCAACTCTTTTCTTTCTTTCTTTCTTTCTTTCTTTCTTTCTTTCTTTCTTTCTTTCTTTCTTTCTTTCTTTCTTTTCCCTGTCAAAGGAGACGATATGCAAGTTATTACTTTTAGCAAAAAGCCTTCTCTTTTAAGCTATTGTCTTCCTTTCCCAGCCCTGTCCTAGACTAACTGCACCTCCGAAAACTTTTTTTAGAGCTCACACAAGCTGTGTTCCCCACGATCCTCATTAGAAAGGGGGGAAGAGGGTGGTTACACAGCCTGGGGAAGTTTCCTTAGAACCCTCCGATGATCTGGGCCCAGTTCTTTAAAGCAGCATTGAGCAGCGTTTAAGACATCGATATAGGCAAACCCTTACATTTAATTTACAACAGGTACTTTGGTAAGTTGCTTTCCCCCCCCCCTCCAAAAAAAAAGAGAGGGTTTGCAAATTTCAGCTGAGGCCAGGACAATAGATTCTCCTGGCAGCCTCTCTGTTTACTTGTTTAGAAATCCCAGAGGCGTTTCGAGGTAAAAAGGTCAGAGCTAAAGGGCCTCTGTCCCCTCCCCCACCTTCTCCCCCCCCCCACCTCTCATCCTCCAAAAAATATTAAGATTAAAGTGTCCGATCTTGCGCCCAGTGAAGTCAACGGGAAATATGTCATCGCCTGGTGGAATCAGGCTCCAGCCCCCAAAGGTGATGCAGTGATTATTACTGCTTTTCATTCGGAGAGCAATCATTCCTCAATCGGTGTCTCCGTTTGGGGGCGTGCGGGGGAAGGGGAAAATACCCCTCTTGTTCTTTCTTTCAAAGCCACTGGATTCGCTTTAGAGCATGTTTTCAATAATCCAGAAACCCTCTTTATTTAAATATTGCACCCCACCACACACTGTTCATTCCAGTCGATGCTTCTATTTCAAGAACATGGGTACCGTATAGTTACTGAAATGTGTATGCTTAAATGAGAGAGAGAGAGATTCCTATTCATTTTAGAGCTCGTTCACTGATTAAATACAACGTGCTTTTTTTTAATCGCTAGTTCTAAGTGACTAGAGGAGAAGCTGATTGCTGGATGCCAAACGCCTCCACTTGAAGTTAAGCGATCCGCTTTGCAGGTCCCCAATACACTCGCGTTAACTTTTGCCCTTAGAAGCGGTAAAAAGGTGTCTACGGGGCCCGATCCTGCATCTGTCGAAGCCAAGGGGAGATTTGCCATTTGATCTAAAACCGAAGCAGGATCGGGCCTGTCCTTGGAAAGATTGAGCGGCGTTAAGAAACCCTCCACCCTTCTCCTGTCCCATCACACTCAGCCCACTGGCGGGGCGTGAGATATGTCCATGTAACTAACAACCAAGAGGACTAGACTCTGGAAAATTAAACTTTATTAGACTGAGGTAGTTGCATGTCAGAATACAGAAGGGGGGAGGGGAAATCCCGATAAGCTTTTTTCCGATGTAATTTTCTCCTTAAAACGAAACAAAACAAACAAACTCCACGTTCTTAATGCTGGTCTATGCAAAAGTTTTTCGGGGGTGGGTGGATAATTACACTGTATTTTCCATTATTAAATAGAGTTTCGCTCGGGCTCAGAGAAAGGATGGGAGGGATGCTACTTTCCTTTAAGAGTTCAGGCTATCACAATAGACAATAAATATCATTTGAATCCAGCAGTATAACCGAACGATCAATATCTGGTTCCGCTAAGCATGGCACACTCGCTAACAAAATCACCCCCCAAAAGTACCCGGAGGTCAAACTTTTCCTACATTATTTTTGTGTGTGTGGCTGGCAGCATCCAAACTACATGCCAATTTAAAAAAAAAACCAAACACACGAAACATCTGAACAGCACGGAAAGCCGCGATAGTGCAAAACGAGGGGGAAGGGTTGTGTTCTTTTCTCAAAGGCCTCTGGCTTATTAATAGGGCAAGTCTCACTCCAAGATATACACAGTTTAAAAGTGGGGGTGGGGGGAAACACTTTTTACAATCCTGTGGGAAGAAAGGACACGGGGGAAAAAAATTACATCGAGCAACGAATTCTTACAGCCCAAAGTCATTGTGCACATTGTGGGTGGGTTTTTTTTTTTTTTTTGGAATGGAAATAATTAAATTCGTTTCAAAAGTTTCTCTGGTTGAAAGTGCAATCCCCAAACTTGGGGTGGAAACGTCCCTGAGACAAATGGGTCTTGCCAGGAATGTAGGTTAAAGACACAGCCAGCCCCTCCTTTTTGGAGAGAACTGTTCCTACGGGACGGGCTCATGAAGTAAGAGGGAAGGACAGAGAAATGCAAGCAGGGGTGGAACCATCACAACTCCGGCAACGGGGCACTAGCCAGTGGAGTGGGGTGTGTGTGTGGACGTGTGGGAGTGTACACGGGCTGGGTATCCGTGCCTTGGCTCAGTTTGCAGGGAGATGGCCTTATCCTTCCTGCGCCTTGAAGGGACCGTTTCAGGAGGAAACGGAGTTGGGAGAGGCCTCGGGTGAGGTGAAGCTGGACTGGTCCGAGGCTTCGCCCACTTCCTTAGCAGCCCTGGGGGCAGGAGCGGGGGCCAGGCCTTCCTTCTCCCGCTTTTTCTGCTTCATCCGCCGGTTCTGGAACCAGATCTTCACCTGGGTTTCGTTGAGTTCCAAGGTGGCGGCGATTTCCACTCGCCTGGCCCGGGTGAGGTACTTGTTAAAGTGAAACTCCTTCTCCAGCTCCGTCAGCTGCTTGGTGGTGAAGTTGGTCCGGATGGCGTTGGGGGGGGCGACCAGTCCATATTCAGACACTTTAGCTGTTAATGAGCAAACACACACAGGAAGCAGCAGCAAAGCGTAACGCGTTAAAGCGGTGGGGAGGGCTGACACATGATAAGCGAGGCTCTCTCCCGCGCTCTCTCCAGCCATCCATCACCCAGCCACACTCACCACTTCAGCATCCGGGCCAGTTTCTCGCCCTTAGCTCCATCCACTGCAAGGCCCGAGCGCTCTCTGGACCTGCACGGGTCCTTCCAGCACCGGAAGGCTCCCGTCTGAGATGAACAGCTCACCTGCCCCCTTCCAAATAGTCCGCTGTTGCGAGTCACTGTTTTCTCGGTTCGCTGGAAACTTTCATGGAACTGTCAAGATGGGTGAGGGAGGGAGGTTGGGATTTAAGGGGGATTCTAGGGAAGGAAGCTGAACAATAGGGGAGTGGAAGGGGAAAATCTGGAGGGGCCGGAAGCCACTATCATTCCCCACTTAAGGCAAGATTTAAATCGCTCTGGGCCTAGCACAGAAATTCAGCAGCCCTACATCACTCCAGCAGAATGCGCAGCTTTCAGGACCTCTGTCTACCTCTCCTGCAGCCATGATGTTGATCTGTTCCATTCTCGCTTGAGCTCCTTCCTTGTGACTTTGGGGGGTGGGGGAAGACAAGCTCTCTCCCACAGCCAACCCACAAAAGATTTCTTCCCCCACCTCTCTGTCCACACACACACACACACACACACTTTAAAATAAAGCGATCGCCGAGTTGTCAAACTCACCTGTTTTGGGAGGATTTCTTTTCACTTTCATCCAGTCGAAGGTCTGTGTGAGGCTGGCGGTGGGGCAGAGCTCAGAGGGGCAGGCGTGATCTTTGTCCTCGTTTAAAGCAGACGAAAGGTGGCTGTAAGCTCCCTGCAAGTAGGCTGGCTGCTCCTGCCCATAGGGGTGGTGTTGGTACTGCCCAGAACCTGACACGGCGGGGCAGTAGCCGTCTGACCCAGAGCTGAGGTTAGATCCGGCGGGGGCAGATTGGAAATACACGCCATCCGTTTCCTGCTGGCTGAGGTAGAACTGGTGATGCCCGTAGCTGGGGTTGCAGGCTTGGGGCGGGTACCCTGCGGCTGCAGAGCCCGAGAAGGGGAGGCCAAGCCCTGCAGGGTGGGGGTGAGGGTAGCCTGGGTTCGGCTGAGCAGGATGGCTGGGCACCGTAGCGCTCCCTGCTACGACAAAGCGTCCGTCTCCATTATAACTGTCACTGCTGGGTGTACCTGAGCAAGCAGGGAAGGAGGTTACCCCTTGCTCTAAATGATGGTAGCCCTTGGGTGAGTAGGCGCCCGTCCCACGGTTACAAATTGCATACTCTAAGAAGGAGTTCATCCTAGTATTGTCCATCTGCCAGTGATGGAGGAGGGTCAACCTGTTTTGGGGGGATTTCGCCTGCCCTACAACCTTTAGATAGTATGTCAAAGCTGTAAAACTTCCATCCATGGATCGCTAGCCTTCGAACCCCCCAGAGCCTGCCGAAAGGGGGGGGAGTTGTGGGGTGGGACCACGTGGTTCGCCACGAATCCAATGAGCAAAGACCTCCTGAAGTTTGTCAGATATCTGCGCTCATCCATCAAGCCCCTGGCATTTGCATGACAAAGGAACTTCAATCAAACCCTGCCCATCAATCTGATAACAACACGTATATGTCAAAATCTTTCCTCAAAGACTTTAAAAGAGAGAAGGGAGTGGGGGGGGAGCAGAGAGTTAGAATTATTCAAGACTGTTTTAAGTGTTAAAAAGGCCCTCACATTATAAGATGTGACCAACTTCATCAGAACTTTTTCCCCCAAATAAAAAGAACTTTTTCCCCCCAACCCCAGTTCCATGTGAGACAGAGACAGAGACAGAGGTAGGGAGGTTTCACTACTTTTTCAACTATAAATATGCTCTTTTCTTCCTTTTAAAACTTTCTCTGCAAAGTGGCACGAACGTGTTTGGAGTTTGCTTGGATGAAAAGGCTAAAAAAACCCAAACCAAACCCATCTGTACTTTCATCTTATTACCCTAGCTTTGTGTCCAGAACCAGCGTGGGTAAAAGCTATTTAATTCAATCAATATTCTAATGAGCAGATGAAATAAACTTTGAAAGACAGAATGTCTTTGTTGGAGAAACACCCCAGTACACAGTATAATAAAATGAAGAATGGAACTGAAAATATCTATCTAATCATAGAAAACGGGAAGTTTCTTTTGCAAGCGTTTAATAAATGCCAGGATTTTAAGCTGCTTTTTTTTTTCAGTTACAAACATAATTTGGTCTCTTTCTGATTCATGTATTATATCAAGGTCTTCTTGTGGCACCGTCCAAATTGTGGGAAGGTACAAAGAGAAAGAACCTAAGTCAGACTTACCACTCCACTGTTAATATAATGGAAACAGAGGTAGGCAACATTTATTTACTTGTTAGCACATGGGAGACAAGAGCATCTAACAATATGACGCCCACAGTCATTTGTTACTTGTCAGGATATTTACTGGTTACTCAGCCCTTAAGAAGAAGCAGGAGTTTTTTAGGCCAAAAGTTCACTTTAAGACATATATACAAGTTCTTTAGTCCAGAGGTTTGGCTGATGCAACGCTTTTGGAAACAGCGATAGATGTGACCAGAGCAGGGTCCCTTTTCCTTTAAAGCCTCCAAAGAGAAATTGAATGTTTTAGCTAGTTATATTTCTCCTGATGAACTAATGGGCTTCTGAAAAAGTTTCCTACATCACCTGATTTCTGTTCGTGGAATACTATTCAGAACGAGGTATCAGTTAGGCAGATTCTTTGAGTTACACGTGTATTGTGGTATTTAGAACGTCCTACTTTTGAATAACACATAGGCAAACTAATTATCAAAACCCAGACAATTAACACGTGATTCTTTTTGTAAATGAAATGCGTGTTTAATTTAAAGCCAGGAGTGGTTTTTCTATATTATATAGTACTTATTTGGGGGTTGGGGCGGGGGGTGAGGAAGGAGAGAAAATGAATTTATTACATTTAAATAATACTTAAAATAGATCACTCCTGGCTTATTATTATTTTTAAAGAATCAACGTATTCCATCACTGAACCGGTTTTACACAACCGCTCTGATCATTTTCAATTCTCTCATCAGAGTATGTTTTATTCCATTTAAAATATAGAAACATTCGGGAGTTTCCCGGATTGCCTCAAGGAGATCTCACTATTGCAGCCATGTGGAGGGGAAGACAGGCTGTAGTCGGTATCCCCCCCCACACCCCATGAAACCTCCCTTGGTGAAAACCAAGCCAAGTGATCAGAGCTGAGAGTTGTACTTTTCAAGAGTTTGGGGTCGCGATGGCAGGTTAAGAGAAGACATTAAAACGCCTTCTTAGTGCGATCAAGCAATGGCCATGTATAGCATAACACTTCCGGCCCTGAACACAAAAGAAAGCATTTTTAATATTAATCAGCCCAAATCCTTGCCCCTTCAGCAAAGGGGGAATATAACAGTGACAGGAAATATAATTGACTGGAATCAGAGACAAAGCCAATCTTCCTCCAGTCTTTTCTTGTGGAGGTGATTCTCAAATCAAGGCAAAGAAGGTGAGGTGATGTGGGGGGTTATTTTAAGAAAGGGGATGCTGAATCCTCTTCCCCCCCACCCCCACCTCCTCCTCCTCCCCACCCTTTGGAACTCTCTGGCCGCTCGCCATCTGCTCCACTCTGTTAGCCTAGGCCCTGTCACCCCCATAAGGATGCATCACTTAGCTTTCTTCTTATCTGTTCTCTGGAACCCATGTGCCAAGTATTCACAACGTCCCGGATAGATATCTGGGGCTAATGGTGAGATCAAAGGCGCTGGAGTTAAAATAGCCCCGTCCGTCATAAGCTTTTATTTTGTTGGTGTTGCTATAGTGAAAAAGCACCTTCCCCAGGGCCAGTTTTCGATACTGTCTGTAACTCCAGTTCAGTGGCACCTCTCCACCTTCAAGTGGGATCCCATTGACTCGTGAAGGAAGGTGCTAGTCCGCACAAGCGTATCAAAATCTCATCCCCATTGCGAGCAAAAAAAGTGGCTTATGCTTTTACACCAAATGGCAGCCGTGCCTGCATTTCAACTCCAAATCGGGGTCAATGGATCACGTGCAGTTATAGCGTGGGGCTTTCCAAATCGGCTACGTGACTTTCAATGCCACTTGAGCTCCTAAATCGCTTTCCTTTTCCAGACCCTCGCACCATTGGTGATTGTTTTACATGTTACTTCGTTTTATTTTACCCAGTGGAGAAGCTGGGGGGCCTCACTTCAGGACAAGACCTTCAGAGGCATCAGAGGAAGGAGACACCCGATCATTGGTAACTACCAAAAAATAAAAAAAATCTCTGGTGTTCGCGGGTCATATTATGGGCAGCTGCTTCTCGAGAGAAGGGAGGTTACAGAGCTTGCTGAAGCAACAGAAGAATGGGGATCCCGTCAGGGGAAAGCGGTTTAGTCCATCAAATCTCTGGTCCCCCTCCCTCTTTTCTTCCCCTAAATACTTAATTAGTCATTACCCTTTAATTATATGTATTGCTTCATTATATTAGATGATATTAATTAATTATATTCTATTCTATTTATTGCTTCATCAATCCCCTAAAGCACAACGACCCACAGAGACTTTCAGATGCTGCTGGCTTTTCGCTGGGTGGAATTAAAACAAACAAACAAAAATTAGCTGGGAATTTTGAGGCTGGGGGAGGGGAAAGAGTCCAACCTGACCAGAAGAATTGCACATCGGTTGCTCGCACCGATTAGCGGCAAGTGACAAGAACGAGCGTGTTAATTGCTGGCCTAGACTCCAGATCCTTTATGTTATCTCCCTTTAGGCATTGAATATTCCATACAGGAGGATCTTCCCCGCCCCTCCAGCTGAATTTTGTACTCCTAATTTATGAATCCGGGCCTGCGGGTCTCATTTTCCCCTCGGAGCACGGAGCTAATGACTAATCCTAAATATAGGCTTTATATGAGGTGACCGGTCTTGGGGGTTTCCTTTAGCACGCTCCAATGGTCCATCTCCAGCAGTGACCAATGCGGAATTCTTCAGTGGCAGACACTCCCTCTACCCCACGCACACCCCGCCAGAAACACACTCGCGACGCATATAACTGCGTAACATTATGCTACGGGGCGCGCAGGAAGAGGCAAGGAAGTTCCAACTGCAGCCTCGCGGGCAGTTCATCGGTGATTATTCATCGGATTGGCTTCCCTTGTCGTAAACAACCGCAGCAGCTGCCCTGTAACGGCGTAGGAAAGAAATCCAGCCAGGGAGAACCATATAGTTCCCCCCGGCCATGCCTATGATTTCCCAGGCTTTATGGGGGGCCCTTAAAGAAACCTTTTCTAACAGGACATCCCGTGGGCACAGAAAGGGGTCCCATGGAACCTACTGGTGTGTTGATCTGAAAAGGGAAGGTTTCGCTCTTTCTTGAGCGATCGCTTGGTTTTAAACACTTTGGTTGACATATTTGATACTGGAAGGAAAGAAAGAAAGAAAGATCTATAGCAGAGTCTTTTGTGGCAAGCTCTTAACGGAAGTGGAGCGGGTCTTTTAAAGGTATCCATTTGAAAGAGGCTCGGCCATGGAAAGTTAAACATTTCCAAGGTTTCAGGGCACTTAGATCTTTCTATTTTGAAGATCAATATAAGGGTTAGCAGAGAAAGTTTGTTCCCCCGCCCCCAGGAAACGTCACGTCGGGATCCTCCGTTATTTGATTCATAAGGAACATTGCTGATCAATCGGTGGCTTTCAGACATCCGTACAAAAATATTTGATTTGGCCTTTTTTTTATAGAGTTAGGTATTTTGTCAGTGATTTTTACAGCATCTCCTCTGTTTGTGATATTTCGGTCCAAAAAGGAAGGGGGGAGGGGGAAACCCACTTCAGAGGTTGCGGTCCAAAGAAATATTGACGGGAACCTCTGAGCATCGCTGTTCGTAGATCCCGACACCAGAACACGGGCCATTGTGGTATTTAGTCTGACTTCCCCTATAACACAGGCCAAAGCACTCCTCCAAAGTCATTCGGTTTTGAGCTAAAAAAAAAATCCAATCTTGATATAAAAATGGTCAGTGATGGAGAATGGGACACAACCGCGATGGTTCATTACCCTCCCAGATAAAAAATGATGCTATGGTGTTGTGAGTGAAGAAGAAGGTACGTTTTAATTCTTACCTTGTTGTGCTCCATAAAGCGACAAGTGTGTGGTTGGGTATTAATTCAGACCAGGGGATATCAAGGGAGACCGTGTTTGGGGCGATAAATAAATAATTGTAACTCCATTCTGTGTGTGGATATCTCCTTGCAGCTGGGGTAAATGGACACAACTCTCCTTTGAGGACGCTGCAATTTCGCTTCTCCCCCCCCCCCCCAGCAGATAATTTGGAGCCTGGAGTTACGCATCTAAATCCATACTCAGGTACCCACATACAAACGGACTCATTTTCAAAGATGCTAAGTACATGCAAGTTAAGGGGAGTTACAGGTGCTCAGCATTCCGGGGGAGGGGAAGAAGCCTCTTTGATTCAGGTGCGTAACTGTGGATTGAATTGGCCAAGGGTAGGCTTCAAAAAATGAATATACCCCCCATTGTTGCTATTCGGAGCGACAGCCTGCTGAGTGGAGGATCTGAGCCAGAGGTGCATGGGTGTGTATTTCCGTTTCAAGAAAAAGTGTCAAGCCACGCGGATGAAAAGCTCTTCTCCATTGGCTGTTTGATCCAGCTCCATCTTTCTGTTGTGATCCTGGATACTTTTCAGAACTGAAAATCTGTGGACGCACAACGGCTGCCAAAACAATCGGTTTGAATTTAGTCAGACGCCTTTAAAACTTTCCAGCTGGGTGAGAGTTAAGTGGCGAGGGGAGTAGATGGGTGTCTGTGTTAATGGTTTCTTTTTACAACCTGGGGGAGAGATTCAGATACTCAGAGTGAGTCACGCATCCCTCATTAGGGACTAGACTGCAGTCCTGTGGAGAGAACAGGATTGGGACGCGGGAAACCTTCTCCTCTGCCACTGACGTTCTGGGTGACCTTTGGCGACTCACTTGCTCTTCCCGTGCCTCTGTTTCCCCTCCCTCTAGTAAATTGTAAAACGCGTAGGGGCAGGAGCATAGGGCATCTTGGTATGTGTTTGTGCAGTGCCCAGTACAATGGAGTCCGTAGGTAGTACTGGAATAGTGATCATTGTGCAACCCTTACACGCATTGGTGAGCGCTTCCTCAGGACATGAATTAGTCCCTTGGGTTGGACCTCAATGGGACAGCTCACCAATATGAGTAAGGGGAGCCCAATTTGCCCGGGAATTTAACAACACTCCTGGTTTCAAGGCGATTTACACTAGCGCTCGGCCTCTTGCAGAACAGGGTCCTATGAGCTTGTTTCTCTTGAAACCAGATCTGCACTTCGGATATTTCCTTTGGGGTTGGGGGGAGATAATAATGGATCCATCTAGAATTGCGAGACACATTCAACAGGGATTACCTGCCCGATCACATCGTTACTTTAAAGAGTTTGTTTAGCTCAGATATAATCTCCTTTCATATTTTCACGGTCTTGTAGGAAAGTATCAAAGAGAGGGAAAAGCGAACGGTTGGGTTGGTCATATCGGTGCATGACATGAAAAGGGCGCAGTTGTGCAAAGGGATGTAATGGCTATTGACTGCTAAGGAGCGCACAGGGCTTTAAACTGTCGGAGCCTGGGCAAACCCTGCTGGCTTATTCCTGTGTGACCGTGGCACAGTCGAGAGGAAGAAATTGAGATGCCAGACACTCCCGGTGCAATTTAAAACAATGCGGCGTTGCGTCCAGGATTGCAAGCAGATGTAACAGCAGAGATTGGTATTGTGGTGCATACCAACATAGCTGTCTAATGATAGGGATATCTGGAGATAGGTTCCATGCAAGCGAAATAACGCGAGAGAAGTGATCTGCTCACGAGAGATTGTCTAGGCTTGGTTCAGATTCTGGTCTCCACCGTTTAGAGGCAGTTTGGGATAATTTCCCAAGATAAGGTAATGGGCGCGCCTTGTTCCACTTGTGGCAGCACATACCCGCCTCCTGGGATGCGCAGTTTAGTTTTGTTTCCAGGGGCATTGTCCACTGGTCCTTCCCATGACCCATAATCTTCAGGGCCTCAATTAGCTCTTTAGCAAACATATGCACAGACTAGATCGGCCCCAGATAAATATGACTTTAGCATCATTACAACACGTGTGAGCGCATCCCATGTACATATATCCAGGTTAATAATCGCTAGTCAGTTGCGGTGTTTTGACAACGATCAGGGGGCAGAATTTGCTTAATAGATGCCCTCTAGTTGCGGAGAACAGAAGGGTAAGGTTTCAAAAAGCACATGCTCCGTTTGTTTGACATTTTGAAGAAGGTAAAGAATGGCTGGACTAATGATGAAGTCTTACAGTCATTCAATAACTTAGATTTTATTGAATATCGCCCTTCTCTCCTCCGACATTTCAGTCTTGCTAATTAGGACAAATAAGAAGGGTGGCTGGGAAGGAGGATAATATCTGGCGAGGGCCCATTTATTAAGTCACTTTCCGCGGGTGTGGAATTGATTTGTGACTGTGACTGGCAGGTTTTCTAGACCTGCAGCAACTTTGAGAAGTCATTATGATCTGCAGAAGGGCCATTGTTAGAGATTTGTATTGATAAGGTGTCAGTATTTGCATTGGCGAGCGTGTAGAACTCCGTTCTCTCCTCCTCGGCCCTGCCTCACCTCCTCCCTGGTAGATGTTGGAAAGAACCCAGCCATCCCCACAAAAACGCCACCCTGGGGAGAGGCCGCCTGCCCAACACAAGATGTCCCTTATTCTCTCCTCCTCCCAAAGGGGGTGAGGGGAATCAGCTGAAGGATTGAGTTGCTTGGAGATCGCCCGTTGCATGAGGAGCAACCTTCTCTGGAGAGGCAAATGGGGAAAGGCACATAAAAGATACAGAGAAACGTGTTACCTCCTGCACTGAAAATGGCTCAACTAGTGTGTGTGTGTGTGTGTGTGTGTGTGTGTGTGTGTGTGTGTGTGTGTGTGTGTGCGTGTGCAAAAAAATGCCTTTAGTGTTTTTTTAGATAGGGAAAGTTACTCTGTATGTTGGATGTATCCATTTTTACTATGTTCAGCTGATATTGACTAGGTATAACGAATTCCTTAATATTCCCCTGTAAGACTGTATGCAGGATTGCGGGGGGGAGGGGAAGAGATGTGAAGCGTTGGAACAAATGGCCCTTTGATAAACAGCGTCTGGCAGTGCCAGCCCTGTACTTGAGTGTGTTCCAGAAACTAGAGATATTAAATAAACTTAAAGATAATGAATAGCCTTCTGTGGTACTTTGGAAAGGCGCGTTCTGCCGGGGCTTCAGGACGTTCAGCGCGGACACGAGTGGCTAGTAAAAGTGATTGACTTCTAGAAGAGGAAGCTCGTGGCATTAACAGGAGGGTCGGTGTTTTTACTGGTATGTATTTGTTGAGTAAGAGGTAGTCGAATATTTGAATTGCAATATAGTTCGATTTTTCAGCGTAAACATTTTCAGTCCCGCAGTAACGTAGTGCAGTAGCAGCGTTTTCATTTAAAAATACAGCGCAGCATTGGTTCTGAAAAGGCGAAGTGCTGTTAGCATTCAGACTAAAACGTGTAGGCTGGAAAGCGCAATTCCCTGCTGTAATTGGCAGAAATGTCTGGGATTTTTTTCCTAACCGCAATTTCAAAACGTGTGTCTTTCTTACCTAACTGTTTTAAGGTTGGCTACATTTGAAGTTCTTCACCACCGCCAAAGCAATGGGAGATGACAATGATAGGTCTTCCTGCACCTTTCTGATGTGTGAATTCTAGCAGTAAAATGAAGGCTAGGCAAAATCTTAAATCTTCATCGAGAAGAGACACAGATCCGGTGAGGTAGAATGTTCTCTCTTTGTTGTACCAGAGAGAGAGAGAGAGAAATCCACCCTCCCCTATACTACAACTGCGTCGACAGAAGAGATTATTTACCTCCCTAGACTCCCACCCTCCCTTAGCTTCTATCATGGCGGCCTGTTTTCCTTGTCTGGCCACAGATTCCTGCGCCATTTTAAGCAGCCAGGGAAGAAAGAAGAGCCCCCTTCTCTTCCCTCCTCCCCACTCCCACGCTCTCCCCCGCCCCGCCCAGTCTTCTGGGTTTCAATGCTACTTTCACACAAACTCGACTTGAACGCCTACCAAATTTCTGCCGTGTCTGGGGAAACACCAATGACTTAGCAAAGACGTAATATGATTTATTTTTGTGTCACCGCGATTGATTCCTCCGCTGACCCCTTTTCATTCATAACAAGCCCCCACCCCCTTTTGATATATGAGTTTTGTGTTTAAAATTACATGTTGGACGAAAGCTTTCCTAAAAGGACGCGCGAGCCAGGACAGAGCAGCACAAATTGCTCTCGAAATCACCCCAGATTTATTAGTCCTGTTTTTTTTCTGGCTTGTTTCCCCTCCCGCCCCGCTTAACTCCCCCACTTTTAAATGTATTGTCTCCCCTCTTCTTTCCTTTATACCATTTAACTGCTGGTTAAAAATATGTAGTCAGGATGCATCCATGGAGTATTTCTTGAATCTATTTATTCTTTTTCCCCCCCCCTTGTGTAGCATGGGGCCTTTTTAATTGGTAATTTTTTGCTTCAGGGGATGAGATATGGAGGATTGGATTCTGTCTTTCTGGATTGTCATTTGCTGTGGTGTTAACACTCACGGGAGCCGGGAAATATTTATAGCAAACTTTTAAACAGCAAACGTTTCTAATCAGAGTGCGCCGGACGCGCGTTCTCAGGACCGAGGGGTGTTCTTGAAAGTATTGTGTAGCGCTGAGATTTTAAACTGTGGGATCTTTGCATTTATATTTTACTTCCGTCGATTTTTAGCTAACAATATTTTTGCTAGAGGAGTGGGAATGGGATGTTTAAAGAATGAATATGTTAAAATTCGAAGCGAATGTCTTGCTTTGCTTTATTCTTTGAACAAAAAACCCAGTGCAGGGAAATCGAACAAGGAAATTTAATAAATACAGTATTCCTGATTGAGACCCGCTTTCTATGAAAAAAAAATATGTATGAGGTCACATTTCTTCTTATCCTCCCAGTCTACACAAGAGAATAAAAAAACAGCAGATAGTCGCAAAGAAAGAAAGCGAAGGTTCTAACTTCTGGGGGGAAACGAACAAGGTTCTCAAAGACAAGATATAAAAATGGCAACACATTGTTTTAATTTTATAAAGACATTTATTTAATCTATGAAAATAATGTACAATAAATAATTTGCCATTTACTATTAAAGGATTTGAATAAATAGTCTACATCTAAAACTTAAAAAGGAGGAAACAAAATTCCTCCGGGTTTTTTTTTATTATTATTATTATTTATTTTTATTAAGAAATCTAAAAGTTTCGTTCGGATTCCTGAGAAAGTCACTTGAAGGATTTACAAATGTTTTCTCTCGCGTGTGTGCGTGAGGGGTGGAGTGTGTGTGTGGGGGGGGTTGTTTGTTTATTTCTTTTAAATAAATAAGAAAGACTAGAAGTGTAATTAAATACCTGGATTTAGTAAACACATAGGATCCTTTTATTTTTTGAGGCTATGGGAATAACTGTTTAAAGGATGGGCCATTCTTATGATCTAGCTTCCACATTAGAACGAATTTTAAAGGGGGCGGGGGCGAGGGGAGACGGGGTCTGAGAAAGTACATGGCTCCATGATAGAAATAGTCTGGTGTCCAGTGGGGGCCTGGTGGAGGTGCGTGTGAAAGGGGCGACACGGCCAAGGCAGAGAGACCTGGGTGGGACTGTTATTGGAAATTCAGATGCTGCAGGTCTATAGTACACAGTGTGCTTGTAAAAAAGTCCAGGTCTTCCTCCGAGAAGTGGACGGGGCTCTGCAGGGAGCCCTGGAGGCTGGAATCTGTGGCGAAGATGCTCAGATCTGGCAACAAAGGAGACTCCTGCCTCTCCGGGAAGACATTGTCCGCGCTGCCCGCTGCCCCGCTCGGCTCCATTATGGACCCTGGCTCTGCGGTGGGCGTTGGGTAGCCGGGGCTCTGGGGCTCTGCGGGCTGCCGCTGAGTGCTGGGCGGCTCCTGGCTCGCCTGGGTTTTGGTTTGAAAAGGGCAGGGGGGATCCAGGGCTTGGCCAAACGGGGAGTTCTCCTCCGCCTCGTCGTTGCATTCTTCCAGGTTGGGGTAGCCGAGGTCCCCGTCTGAGGGGTCTTGGTGCTGGGTCTGCCGCTTGTGCTTCATCCGGCGGTTCTGAAACCACACCTTGACCTGCCGTTCGGTCAGGTCCAGCAGCGCCGCGATCTCCACCCGACGGGGCCTGCACAGGTATTTGTTGAAGTGGAATTCCTTCTCCAGCTCCAGGAGCTGGGTGTTGGTGTAGGCAGTCCGGAGCCGCCGGGAGCCGCCCGCGCTGGTCTCTGGGAGCCCCTGGGTGTCTTCACCACACACACACAACCGCCCATTTAAAAAGGGACGAGGAGGGGGAAAAAGAGAGAGAGAGAGAGAGGGTTGGAACAACCATCGTGATGAATGAGCTACATCCCTTAGCTTGCCATTGCAGGGCAGGGCAGAAGGGTGCCCGGTGCTAAGCAAGGAGCTGCCACAGGAGAAAACAGAATTTACCATCCTCCCAAATCACCCTCACGGTCCCTTCCCTTACCCCCAAAGAAAACGATTCACTCCCCCAATCCCCCCACTCCAAGGAAAAAAATATCCCTGTCCTCCCAGCCCTCAACGGAAGGAGGGGGGGGATTTCTTCCCCCTTGTACATTTGTTGCCAACAGTTTGGAAACTCTAAATCTTTGGGGGGGGGGACCCAGTGGACACCAGGAAAATACCGCCCGTTTCACACGTTGTGGTGGTGGTATAATTGACCGGAATAATGCTTTTTTTGTAAAAAAGAAAAAAGAAAGAAATCACACACTCCCTCTCAACACACTGAGAAAGGTTCTGCGCTTTGGGCCACCAGAAAAAAAAACCCGATATTTTGGGGAAGATTATTTTACCGAGAACACGTTGAAAGGGCCGTTGCGTTATTTTGCTATCTGTGGCTTCATTTTTGTATTTTATTTTGCATGTTCCTAATGGATACCGATAAAGCAAATTCTATCTCTTTTCCCCCTCCTCCACGGCAGGCACACACACAAAAGCTCCAGCAAATCTCTCCCCCCCACACACACACCCCAGCTCTCCAGCAGGCTGTAAATAGAGGGGAAAACATTTCTAGACTTGCGGGAATAACAGAAAAATCGAGCCCTGACATGTTAGAATTTGGCTTCCAATTCAAACGGATGCTCCTGTAGCTTGTAGGTTTATTCCCTCGGAAAGATTTGCAGAACCCGCAATGATTCCCTCTTTGCTTTGCCCTGGAGGGGGGGGGGGACGACTCCAAAAATAAGGCTGCATATCGCTGCGATGTATTTTATTGCGTAACACCGTTTCAGGGATGGATGGATGGATGGATGGATGGACGCGGGGGGGCAGGTGAGGGGCGAAATTATGCCAACATGTTTATGATTTGAATCCTCTCCAACCCCACTAAACACCCCCATCACCCTCACCCCTGCATTGTACAAACCTGCAGGAGATCCAGCCGCAGATCCCGGGAAGGAGGAAGAGGATGGCGAAGAGGAAGAGGAGGATGGAGCCTGGGTAGCTTTCTTGGCTGATTTCTTCTCTTTCATCCAGGGGAATTCTGCGGCCAAAGGGCCGAGCTGGATTGGGCGCTGCTGGACCAGGCCATGGGTTGTTCTTTTTTGGCTTCTTGGTCTCGCCTGGCTGCTGGAACAAGGATTCAGGCTGAGGAGGGTTTGCTCAAAAGGAGGTGGAATTAATGTCGAGTCCTTGATTGATGAAGTTTGAAATGTCTCCAGGACAGCGGGAAGAGACGTCAGGCACTCTGCGAGCGAAGGCTGGCTATTTATAAACCCGATCTCCCTCTCAAATTCAAAATTCATGGCTTTTCCAGGGCCCAGTGGAGAAGGGAGGGGAGGTGGAGAAGGAGGAGGGAGGAAATCTTAGGGCCCCCGTTTTTTTTATTGTTATTGTTATGATGACGATTCTCAGGCTTTTATAATTGTTATATTGCTGATAATACAGGCGTATGGGGACCTCGCTCTATTAAACTGGAGACTGAGCCGAAAATGCAGCCAATTCCTGGTCACATGACCAGCCTTGGCCAATGGCAGGCGGGGCCTGCTGGAAAACAGAAAGCATTATTTTCTTTAATAGATTAAAATAAAAATGGTCCTTATGAAACATCCTTTGCCCCCCTTTTAGAAGGACTTGGGCATTTAAATAGGTTTACCTCGATGCTACAAAAGTGGAGATGCCTGTAAGGCAGGGAAGGGTGGGAATGAGAGTAGGATTTGCCTATTTAACTCTTTCCCTCCCTGGGAAAAGAGTGGCTGATTAGCACATTCTGGAAGACAGGCGCAATTAAGAAGCGAGCTCATTACTCTTTTTAAAGTTTTGACAACGGATTGAAATCAGGAATAGAAAAGAACTTTCCTAAATTAAGGCAGAGGCAGTCTCCATTAACAGCCAGGGAACACTAAATCGAATCAATGAGGCAAATTGGAATTTCAGATTTACCAGTATCTGCAGCTGGGATTTTTAAAAAAGTTCAGGTCAGTATGCAAGTTTAATTCAGAGGTTTATTTTTTAGGCAGCTAGAGGTTCTTAAGAACATTTTCGATCCTTTGAAGTCATAAAGCAAGCATTAAAAGTTGACTAGAAAAATCTTAGCTTGTTAAATTACCTTAGCTCCCCCACTCCTAAGTGAGACCTAATGGATGCTTTAAACTTTGCTGCAAGAGGAAAAACGTGTTTTAAGGTCACTGATGTCTTTGAAATCAGATTTATGTCGCTAAACAGCTCCCCTTTAATAGTTTAGGAAAAAAATAATTAAATTAAAAGTCATTTCCCAGTAAGATTTTTCTTTTAAAGCCAGCAGCTTCACACACACCGAAAGAGAGAGAGAGAGAGACGATCAATCTTTTGTTCGAAAGCCTTTTGACAGCTGGGCCTTAACCAATTTACCAAAGAAATTTGGCTTTTATTAGAGTTACTGTGAGAGGAATTATTCGAAAACTTTAACCTAGAGAAGAGCAAAATAAGAAAGATTAGACCATGAACAATTGTGGGGGGAAAAAGACAAAAAATAATAAGGGATTCTGAAAGCTTAGAAGGTTTTTAGTTTGTTGGTTCAAGATCTATTTTCCCGCATCTTGTAGGAAAGAAGGGCTGGCAAACTGCAGTCATGCAGGCAGTAAAGCCTAGAAACTTTTGTCAGTTCAAACATCCGTGTGGGTGGTAAGCATTTAAAAAGAAACAGAAATCTACAGCCAAGCCGAATTGCAGGGCAGCAAAAAGGAGAGGAAAATAAAACCCGGACATGGGCTTAAAGTTTGGGAGAGTATTTTTCCAAAACGTCCCTATCTGTTTGATTCGATTTCTGCTGAGATCAGGAAAAAAGGTAAAAAACAATTGGCAAATCAGAACAGAGATCAGAATCAAAACAATTTAAAATCTGGTTTTATTTGACTCTTAGTTTTAATAATGAAACAGGACAGTATTTTCTACTGCCTGGGAGACAGATTAGTTTATAAGAGGTGTGGGACATGCTGAAATAATTTGGAAAGTGACTAGAGCTTCTTTCATTTTTTTCTTCTTCTTTACTAACACTAACGTTACAGCCATAAAACCTGTTGGGGGAACATTTTTTTTTTTTTGCTCTGTATTTCACATGGAGTGATCAGATATTAAATGTTCTTCCTATTTAAAGGGGAAAGTCTTTCTTTCGTTCTTTCTTTTATTAGATAACAATACCTTACATGTATACTGAACCTTAAAGGCAAATGCAAACTTCTTTTTAAAGGCAAAGACAAGTCGTCTTATTTAATACAATCATGTGCAAAATAAAATTGAGAACAGGGACGCTGCAAGGTGGGGCGGGAGCGGGGGGGAAGGGCAAAAGAAACAACATCAGTCTGAACCATGAAATGTGACATGGGTCTGTTGGTGGATTCACTTTCGCTTATTTTGAAACTAGTTCGGAGCAAAACCGAACAATATGGCGCCCACTCTTTTCGATTCAGTTACATCTCCCAGAAAATTAGATTGGGAGAAGCCCCCAAAACCTTGAATATTGTTATTTGATCTGATCTCAATCAAAGCTTCCATGCTGTTAAATCATAGCATCACCGAAAATTAAATTTCTTCCTGCATGGATGGATATGATCCACTTACAGTCCTGTGTAGAAAAGCAAATTTCTTCTTCTTCCTTTTTTTTTTTTTTTTTTTTTGCTTATTTGGTTAATTATTATTGACGACTGCACAAAGCCTAGAATGACTAACCTGGCCTTTCACGTGTTAAAAAGAAATCAAAGATAAAATGAACTGAAAATAATTGCTCGTGTAAAGTCTTCATTCGACCACATGTACATACATAAACACAACGTGTGTGTGTGGCCTAATCAAGAAGACTGTACAGACAGGCACTACACGCCGCTAATTAATAAATTTAAGCCATTGTTTCCAACCGAAATGATGTTAGTATTCAGTGCCTTTCCATCTTTATTTTTTCCCCTCTTCAAGAACAGTGTCAGGGTTTCAGTATCACCTTCCCTCTCAGATCTTTCTCCTTGCTTATTGGTTAGAGCAATGCAAATGGGGCGATTTTGTGTTGGACAGACAGTTTGTATCCCGTTCCAGCATCATAAAACTTTTATTGACCCACATCGCTTATAAAACAAGTTTTCTTAAGGCTCTGGAGCATAAAAGACAAATTATCCAGAGCATTATCTTCTATTTGCTTTTGCTCCTGCACATCTTTTCCCTCCCTCCTGCCTTTCCCTAGCAGTTTAACCCTATCACTGCATCTCTCTCCCAGCACCAAGGTTTTATTCGTCTGCTTCTTCAGTGATTTAATTTCACTTCAGTATTAAAATCCCTCTTTGCCTTTTTGTGATTAATCATTTTCCTTTGTTTTCATTTTAGGCCCAATGGTTGTGTCGTTCGGGTGACACGTGATCTCCTCTCTTTGTAACCTCAGAGGAGGACTGTGAACTTTAGTCTGCTTGGGAGAATTTTAAACAGGCTTCCAAGGGGCGAATGGGTGGGGTGAGGTGAGGGAAATAGAGACCAGCTATTAACTTTTTAATTAAATATTGTAGTCTAGGAACGTGTCAACGGTTTATAACCTGTGCTGTAAAACAAATAGGATTATAACCTGAGGGGTGCGCCATGGAGGAGAGAATATAGATATCCATCTATCTGTCTTTAGTCCCTGGGATATTTAAGCTTGTGTTTTGACTACTTGGTCTTTATTTTATTTTTTGCTTTTAGATCCGACTAATAGGACAAGATCCAAATTGATAACAGAAAGTTTATTCAAGAATTGTTCAACAGACAACCCTTAAGCAAGGAAATAAAATAACTACTATAGGAACAAAGAAAGATCTCCAAAGAGGAGGGGTGACGTGGGAGGGGATTAGCTATAGTTCTTCTAATTCAGGACTATACAATTACAGTCTGGATCTGCTCTCATGCCTCCAGTAGAACTAATTACATTATTCATAAGTACGAGGGTAACATAAAACTACTGGTCTTTCTAAATTACAATAACTAAAATAAGCTTGTTGTACAATGACAAGGAAACACAATGTCCTTTATAACAAGTCAATACTAAAAAAGTACAATTTGATTCTTTTTCTCATATAAATACATGATGTGGGGGATAAATAATACAAAAAAAAGGAAAAATATTTTAAACTGGCTATAACCAATAAATATATATGAATGTTCACCAGAACACACAGCTTTTGAAAGACGTCAGGATTTAGTGGACGAACGCCCTTCAAAGTTGTTTTATACCCATTCAATGTAAACTCTAAGTGCAACAAAGATGTCCAGACAAGCAAGCATTAGCAAATACCAAAGGTCCATTCACTTCTGCTTCTTTTGGAGGACATACCGTTTGTTCAAAAATACCCTGTTTTCACGTTAAGTCAAGAGAGAAGGAGGAACAAAATGTAGGATTTCTAAGTCTCAAGATTGCTTTTTTGTTCATGAACCCTAAACCAAAAACCGTGTAACCGAATGGAGACTTCACTCCATAAGAGGCAAAGGTTAAAAATATCCAGACCTGTCAACTTTATCTTCCTCTCTTTGGCCTCTTTAAAAATATATATATATATAAAAATCAGCTTTGTTGCAGAAATTTATTTCCAGAACCTTTGCAGCTCTTAAACCTATTTGAGGACCGTGTGAAGAGGAAGAGGCAGAAAGGTTAGATTTCCAAATGTTGGCAGATATGGATATTTTCAGCTGATAGGGTAGGGGAGGAATTACTCAGCAAAAAAAAGATGTTCTTCATCTCAAGAGTTAGACTGGAAAGGAAAAGGTAAGATTCTTTGGGGGGAGATTTGGAGGGTGTAGTTTTCTGTGAATCTGTTTAGATTAAAAAAAATGTATCTGTTCTTAATAGGCCAATTGTATAGATTTGGTGGGTTGACAGTATGCTGCCATTATCAATGTCCGAGGAATCTTTGTACTTATTTGTACCTTCTTTAAATATATCAGGTTGTTTTGGTTTTGTATCTTGCTAGATTTCCATAAAACTACCCCAAATATATTCAAAAGCATTTGTGTTGAAGCATTAGAAGGTATATCTATCTAGCGTTTAGATAGGTAGGTAGATTAGATTAGATAGTGAGGTGTGCATGGGGATAGATAGATAGATAGATCTTGCAAATAAATAGAATTAATCATCAGAAGTTGTGCCTAATGGGCTTAATAAAACCAGGAAAAGCCAGAAATTTCTCCACTTGAAGGGCTAACAAGACAGGCCACCAAACAAATATCTTAAGGGCTCAACACAAATGTTTCTGAACCAAATCCCACTGCGGATTCACTACCCCACTTCAGTGCTCCACCACATCCTCACGAGTCTGTCCTGCCCTGCCCCCACTCCTCCCTGCCCCCACCCTATCACAGGTGGGTGAGTTTGGGCGCCTCTTGGATTCGGCCCTGAGAAGAGGCGTGGTGCGTGGAAAGGTCTGTGTAGGTCGGGTGGGTCTCACATGGTCCATGGTGCTGGCTGGTTGGCATCTGTGGAGCCCCGTTGTAGTCCATGCTGGCAGAGTGGTGGTGTGGCAGGTGATTGAGGCCGTAAAGGGAGGGTCCCGAAGCAGGCAAAGAATCCACATAGCTGCTTCCAACGTATACAGGGCTGCCTGGCATATTGGGAGTCCCATATGTGCTCCCATTGCCCTGTAATATGTGGGGATCGTACTCCGGCGCGGTGTTGGCATACTTCTGTTGCGAGGGGCACCCTTTGATGGGGTTTTGGTAGTTAGTGGACATGGCATAGGCATTCTGGTGGGGCTTATTGAAGGAAGGAGGCGATGGGTCATCGTAGTTACTAGTCATGGTGTGCAAGGCATTCATAAATCCTGCTGAGGACTGCATGGACTGGGGCGGGCTGCCCGTTGGGGAGGGCCCCCCCGAAGAAGACCCCAGGCCTTTCGACTTCTGATCTTTTTTATACTTCATCCTCCGGTTCTGGAACCAGATCTTGATCTGCCTTTCGCTGAGGTTGAGCAGATTGGCCATCTCCACCCGGCGTGGCCTGCAAAGGTAGCGGTTGAAGTGGAATTCCTTCTCCAGCTCCACCAGCTGCGCGCTGGTGTAGGCAGTGCGGGCTCGTTTGGAGGCAGAAGACCCTGGAGGGCTTCTCTCGCCGCTGCAGCTTTCTACCGGCCCGAAATGAAATAAAAGATAATTACTTACATGCAGAAATTGAATGTACCGTTTCCTAATAAATCCTGTAACAGGCACGCGGACTTCAAAACCCCCACCCCCCACCCCTTTCACATTAGTCTGCACTCTATAATCATGTCATTTATTAAGAGTTCTGTTCTCCAAAGCTGCCCCTGCTTTATGAAAATTTGATCATGTCACGCAGAAAAGGATTCCAGGGCCATTTATTTAGGAGTCGATTATTTTCAGCAGATAATTTGGAGACAATAAAATTTGGCAGGGGGCAGGGTTTTGAAAAGCAAATTAATATAAACCCGTGTGCCAGCGATGTGTGTTTTGTGTTTTCATGTGTGTATATTTTATACCTACAGGCATATGTGTGTGTTTTGTATAAATGCGGGTGTGTATTTAATATATGTGATCACACACACGCATAGCCACACACGTATATGTGTGCCTTTAGTGTGCATGCATATATATAATTGCACTTATAGAATATATATGCATATATAACACAAATACTATATTAAAACATACACACACACACATATATAATAGACACGTGTATATCTGTTTATGTGTATGTATGTACAACTATATATGATGATATTATATATAAGAGCAATTCCCTGGTGTTCTTCTATCTATCTATCTATCTATCTATCTATCTATCTATCTATCTATCTATCTATCTATCTGTTAATCGATAAATAGATGGATAAGTAATATACTATGGAATGTCTTTAATATTGATAAATATGCTGCAATGGTTATACATATGCATTTATGAGTAACTACATGCATTCAATGCTTCAGCCACCTTTAGCTATGTACAATTTATTTGGTGCATTTTACTACAGTATTATGGCATTTAAAATAAATAAATACATAAATCACGTGTACCCAGCTAAATCTTCATAATGGGCCAAACCCGGTAGGCTTTATTCAGGCCAAACTCCCATTGAAATCACCAGGAGGTTTGCTTGAATAGCGATTGAATGACTTGGCTACTCCAACAATAGTCGTATTTTCAATGCATGTATTTTTCCACTTTCAGACAAGAACGTTCAGGCTGGTGGCTTCATTACCTCGCTGTTTAGGAAAGTGGGTGGTTACAAAAGCAGAACTTTATACCTGTGGTAGGGGAGCTGTTTTTCTGTTTGGAGTTTTGTCTCGATTCTTTCATCCAGGGGAAAATCTGTTTGGTGAGAGTTGCGTTTGAACTGAGATTGGATTTGCTGGGGGCAGTTTTACTGCTCCCTGACTGGCTATTGTTGTTGCTACTGTTGCTGTTGCTGACAGAGTTTGGGGGTGGTGAGACAGGTGGGGCTTGATGATTCTCCAGGGGCAAACTTGGACGCATGCAGCTTCCATTCAGGTCTTTACTTTTTGAATGTGGGGCAGTGTTGCCAAGAGATTGGAGGGAGCAGGCAGACCTCTGGTAGTCATTCTCCACGTGAGAAGAAGGCTGGAAAGACTGTTGAGGGGCATCATAACCAAACCCATTAGCACCCTGGTAGGAATAGCCTCCAAACAGCGTGGAACTGTCGTAGTATGTTGTTTTCTGCATCTCTGGGATTCCCAACAAATATTTTTACCGACTACCAGGGTCTTGAGACCCTTACGGAAGAACATTGGCACCCCAAGGTCACGTGACAATCCGTTTCCAGTTGTCTATTGGAAGCTGACCTGAAAGGTTAGAAGAAACACACAATGATAGTGGCCTGGCTATGAATCCATCTTAGGTCGTGAAAAGCACATGACATGAATAGGGTCCTACAGAACAGAGCTAACAGATGCTTTGAACAGATTTGTCCTGTGTTCCTCCTCCCAAGGCTCATCAACTATTTCAAAGTTTATTTTTCAAAGTCAATGCATTTTTTTCTGAACAGCATTGCACCGTGTATGTATAAATATGTCTAAGCACAGGTGATTTCATATGCATACATACATATAAACACACCCACATTAATATAATAAGAACAAGAACACAGAATGGATCACTGCAAACCACAAATATATCTCATGCCTTTTCACCCGCCATCATAATCCAGTCCATGCAATAAGCAGTTCCCAAGAATAAAAGAAAGAAGGTTATGATGTGCCCAGAAACGAAAGTTTGGAGGGTCAGATACTACAGAGTTCTGTTACTTTATGGTAGGACTGCTCCACGGAATGTTAGATTTTAAACCAAGAATGGCAAACAGTCTCTGTATTTTAGCCAGGTGAGGGTTTCTTGACTCATTTAGCTCGATTTGCTGCTTCCACAGTAACACACGTTGTCTTTGCAATTCTGGAGCAAATATTTTAAACAGATATCGGTCCATCCATTCAACAACAACAACAACAACCAAATAAACAAAACGTTTTTCCTTTGGCCTATTTGCCTATTGTGTTTAGGATACCCCTCAGTCCCATTTCTTTCAAATCTTGAATCTGGAACTGCCATTGACAAGAATTGCTTCCAAACCCAGTTTCATTGTGTTTGGGTTTGGTTTGTTTTCTTTAAAAAAAAAATTGTCACCAGGCCATTTGGTTCTAGCTTTCTATCCCTTTGACTTGTCATCATTCCCCCCCCCCTTTCTGTTTAGATTTGCTTTCCAATCCAAGCCCAAAAGTTCCACAAAGCCGGAAAAACAGCCTTCTCTACCTCCTTTTGCCCAAAGCACGAACTTTCTGTACCTGGGATGGGGGCAGAAAACCAAGAAGAATCGACACTGATCAGAAAATAATTTGGTGTCTGGGGGGATCAACCAAGCAGCAAATGTATTTCAAAAACCCGGGTGGATTTCCCCCATTCCTACTCACATTTTGCGAGGATGGATTTGTTTTGATATTTAGACCCATTTTTAAATGGAATGGTCTCACTTTTTAAAATAAACGGTATGTAAAGAAAGTCTAATGAGATGTTTTCAAAATACTAAAGCTTTAACACAATGCACCGATTTCCAATAAACAACACTCCGATTTTTCCTCCCCCGACTTGGGTGTGTTTGTGGTTATGTCAGCCTGCACTTCAAACAACACACTCTTCGCCAACACACACATGGAAGATTGATTTAGCTTTTTATACATCAACTCAATCCCGTCTACATTCCCAAATCTGTGCGATAGCTTCCGCGGAGATAGATTATTTATTTATTTTTGGCGACAAAGAGCCAACCCTAATTTTGCGGAGACTGAGTGGAGAGAGTGCTTGGGTTTTATTTCCTCGTCGTGATAAATATTAAAAAGTAGACTCCTCTACCCGAGCTGAAGAGCTGTGAATTAATTAACAACCAGCAGTACATTTATTATGACTAGGGTGGCTGATATTGACTAGGAGTGCAAAGAGGTGGAAATCTCTCCCAGGCCTTCCTGTTTTACACGGCTTTCCTTCTTCTTCTTCTTCTTCTTTTTTAATCTTCTATTTCTTCTTTTAAATGCCCAAGAGGCGTCTCAAAAGCAGCTAAAAAGAACAGCGGTGATTTTCAAAAAAATACATAAAATAATAGGACCGCCTTCTCTACCCCAAAAAACGAGGTTTGGAGCTTCAACAGAAGAGATTTGCTTTTGTAGGTCATCTCTCAACGCGTCACAAATGCCGGTCATTTATCTTCCCGAAGACGGCCGGAATCCTAATTATTTACTCCAAGGAATTGTGTTTTTTTTTAAATCTCAGGCAGAATAATAAATATTAGATTATATCATGTTCCAATTAACTATCGCAGGATCAACTCTGGTATGTTTCCCCACCGTCCAAGTTTCACTTTGCGAAGGATAACAACATTAAAGACACAACCCCCTGCCTGGGAACTTTTACTGGGAAAGATTTAGAGGCGATTGAAAAAAAACCAACAGTGAATATCTAGATGGAGAAGGAAAGGGGATCTATGTCAAAAGGTTCGTAGGAAGATTGGGGGAGAGGATAGGAACAGATCTAAGCCTATTTATTTCCCTTTAAAGCGATTCCCTCCATGTTGGAAATCCTAAATTCACAACCTGACTCTGTTTAGGAAGAAGAGCGGCTCATTTCTCCTCTCCCCCGCCTAAGGTATATTTCACAGACCACGCAAAAGACAGAATAAATCCATTTTTAGTTTAAAATAAGAAAGCTACCGACATGCCCCTTAACAATAGGCTGGTGCTGAGAGGCACCTCAAATTCCAGCGACTGCCTTGCGGTGAATATGCCTGGAAAATAGAGACACATTCCTAAAATTTCCCTTCCCCCCCATCATCATCACCCCCAAGCAGAACCCCCCAGTTGAAAAGCAGGGGGGAAAGAAAGGCCCCTGGATGAGGGCTGCAAAACAGTCGCTGCGTGGAAGGAAGCTTAAAGCTTGTGAACTCTTCTTGAACCGAGATTGGAGTCATATGGTCATAAATCATTGGGACATAGACTCCGCCATTCACAAAGTGAAAGCCTATTTGAGTCCAGCTTACCTTAGTCTCTGACGAGCAAAGCACAGGCAGACATAATATATTTTCACATCCAGCACCAAAGCAATCAATAAGCAAGGGGATGCCACCCTCTCCCTTTAAAAAAAATGGTAAAGGGATAGATAGATAGAAGTGTGTGAGTGTGCGTGGAGGAAAAAAAAGAAAAATCCTGTAATAAAGCCAAAGGAGAGGGTTAAACCAGTGTAGCTTTCGGTTACGGCTGCTCAAATTCTCTCTCCCTCCCTCTCTCTCTCTTCGTTTGGGGAAGAAGAAGGAGAAAAAAAAGCAAGATCTTTACAGCTTCCAAGATGTGTAGAAAAGCTCAGGGCTCTGCATGGACAAACCCTGAGATTCTACTTGCCCTATAGACTGGTACGCCCTGCTCACTGATAACAATGGCCACGGCAGAGGGGAAGAAGGGAAGGAGGGAAAAAAGGGAAAGAAAGAAAAGCTTGAACGCGAAACCTTTAACTAGGCACGGCTTGGCTAGGATTAAAAATAATAATAGTCATAATAATGTGCCGGGGTAGAGAGGGGTGGGGGTGAGGAGGCGAGGGGGGGTGTGTGAAATAAAGCTAGGTGGTATTTAAAAAAAAATAATCAAGATTTGCTTTGGAGCGCTGGGCAAAGCCAACAGCCTCCCAAACAGCGTCACTAGTGAAAAATTATGCTAATTGCAGACGTGGTGGACCGAGGCCTAGACAGAAAGATAGCAAAGCTTTCCTTTGATTCACGTGTTTAACAATTAGGTGTCAATTTATGTTAATAAACCCTTTCAACATAGTCATACTCCTCCCCCCCCCACCCTTTCACAGTTAGAACCGTCTTTCTTGCAATAACCGCTGCATATATTTTGTCTCTCCCTCCAACTGGATTTGTCTCCTGTTAAGAATCCCTAATATGAAATAATTATGACATATACTTTTGGGGGGAGGAGGGGAGGGAAGTGGGGGGGTCTGATCAGCCAGCCAGCCAGGGACTGATTTTTTTTTTTAAGGGAGTGGAGACCGGTGGGGGAAAGGGAGGGGGATGACAAAAGGACGAATCCGTTGTGTTGATGCAACTCAAAGCCTACAGCCGCGGGGAACTTTAATATTAAGTCTGCGTGTCAAAGTTCTCTGGCTGGTGGCTACATGATCCCCCACCTACTGTAGGTTGGTGGAGGGGAGGAGGTGGAATTTGCACTTCTAAAGGGGCCAGAGAGTAAAATCACAGAGGAAAGGCACATTCAGGGAGGGAGTAGAACAATAAAGATTTGTATTAATGATGATGATGATGATGATGCCAGACGCTGCTGTTAGCGCTAGGCAAGAGTTATGCCTCCTGGTGCGCGCACACTACCGCTGTTAGCGGAAACTTCCCCCGGTGCGTTTTGGTGAAGGTGCAGGGAACGGAAGCGTCGCAAAGGGAGCGTGGGAGGAAGACAGGGCAAAGAATTTAGGTGTCTGCACTTTTTTTTCCCCCTTCCCCTGCTGTTATTGTTCCAGATTGCAATGATTTTTCTCGCCTTTAATTCTTGCCCACAACCCCTTTGGGTTAAGTGCTGACTGGGGAATTTAACCGGAGTGGCCACAAAAGCTCTTTGGATCCCGCTCGGAAGGTGTGTCCACTGGTCCCGTTTGCATCACTCTTCCGCACCTTTTGACGAGTGTCCATTGAAAATAAAGAGTTTACTTTTGCAACCACTTACTTGCGGGATGTGTCTGGCGGGAAAGACTTGCAAGGTGCTAGCTAGAGACTTACTAGGGGGCATCGTGTTTCCAGCTATTGTTCTAACATCAGTTTTCAAACCTGTGTCGTGAGGGGGTTCCCCCGTGTAATTGAAATATCGTCTCATTTTTCACTGAGATTGTTTTTCCTTCTGACTTTTTATGAACGACTTGGACACACATCTTCAACTACAGGAGATGTTGGCACGCCAGGGTTACAGAGCGGCATGGAGGAGACACGAATAGGATTCATGGATTATTCTTTTAAAAAGACCCTTGCAACACTCAATAGATTTTCGCAAATGGGACCTCAAGGGCTTGTGATCGAATATCTAGAATATCCGAGGTACCGTGGACTCTGCAAAGAACTTTTCTGAAGTACCAACTTTGTGTTCTTTTTTAAATGACTGGAGAATTTTAAAAAATCATAAAACCATAGCTGCATTTCTATACACTGAGTGTCTTGTAAGTAGCGATTAGGTTCCATATCACCTTTTATTTCCACCTATACGTTTTGTGTTGTTTTAAAAAGTGACTGTATTAGCCCAAATTTTGCAGTCCTGGTCATTTTAGACGTCCCTTCAAAGGGAATACGAAAATATGTTCCATTTAAAATGTCCACCCAAAATTATAACCATAAATCACAAAGTTTAAAGACAAGCAGGTAGCAAAACGAAAACACTCCACAGAAAGTTAAGGCAAGAATCGTCCTTATAAATGTAGTGAAAGGAAAACAAAGTCCTCTCTTTAAAAAAAAAAGAGTGATTTCTGGTTCTAAGATGTTTATTTTCTAACGACCACGCATCGTGTTTAATAACACTCACCAATTCTCCGTTGTCTGGTCCAGCACAAATGAGACAGCGCAGCAGTTTGAGAAAGAAAGAGAACTGTAAAACAGAAAAATGACAAAACTTCCATCACAACCGGCATGGGAAATCGGACTTATTACACAGAGAACTCTTCCAGTGGTAATGGTGGGAAAACATTTCTAATGGACAAAAATTAAATTAAAAAAAAATCCATTGCTCTGTCTGAGGTATTTTCTCAACAATGTAACTAAAGAAGACATTTCATCAGAGTTTTAGCATTTTCCGAAAGTTGTTTATACACACACACACACACAAGTACCATCAAGATGAAGGATTGATATCATGCAGACATGTATTTTTTAAAAATAATTGGACCCTCAAACATTTGGATATCACTTGCTCATTGAAAATGGTCTTTGAGGGAAATTATTTATCAGTTGTATCTATTCAAGCTTTGCATTAGAATAGTTATCAGTAGAAATTATCTGTAGTAAAATGCAAATGTATTTTCCTGTTGGTGAATTTTGGTTTTAAATAAATAATACTACTACCAATAAAAACTGTGAGCTGTTTTGCAATCCATCATTTACCTCTTTTTATTGTTTTTAGTTCAAGGCGGTTGGTAAGTCCGGGTTAAGGGCATTTTAAAAATGAAATGTATCGTGTTAATTAGGTAAAGCGGTAGGAAAGCCTTGTGGAAACCGCCAGACGATTTTACTAGGAGACAACAAAAGCTTAAATATTTACAGTTCATCTTTTCCTATGTAGCCAATTTGCTCACTGTCTTGAATGATCCTCATTAAAAAAAAAGTAGATGTTTTATGTTATATGTGGGTAACATTTACACAAAAGTTATTCAATAAAAGGATTAACGATACCAGCTTAAACCTCTTTAAAACTACACCGAGATTTATCACTGAAACCTTGACACGATTTGATTCAGAAAGAAAGAAGGGGGAAAATCTCATTTAAAATTATTTTCGTTTTGGGAAACATTCCCTCGCTTTAATAATCTTGTTTCCGTTCTGTCTGTTGGTGTTATTAATCTCAAATCAAATGTTCCTCCCCCACCCTACCCTTCTTGTGACAACATTCCTGTAACATAAATCACACATCAGTCTGACCTCTCTCTGGTCTGCGGCCTATAGCCATAATTTATTATGATGATGATTATTATTACACACACACACACATTTTAATACACAACATTGGCTATATTCCATTGACATCACAGCCTTACCAGGTTAACTTGGGTTTTTAATTCCCTCTGTAGATTATAAATAAAGATACAGGAAACCCCACCGCCCTTTATGTGGTATGAACCCCAGCGCACCAAATATGTCGCTATAGAAGTTCCACCCACATTGGGGCCTGGAAGAAAGGGAAGTGGAGGTGGGGGCTGAACAAAAGGAGGTGGAGAGAGGAGGAAAATAGCATTTATTTGGCATGACTAGAGAAGGCAGGGGAAAATAGAAACAAAATAAATAAAGACTCCGAGAAAGATTTTCAGTAACTCCAGCAAAAGGGTTTTTTGCTACATTTGGAGGGATCCGGATTAAAAATAAAATCACTACCCTTCACTCCTTCCCTCTTCCCCTCCCTGCCAACAGTAGGCTCATGCATTATGTATCATTATTAAAAGATATTAGTGGTGAATTATGGGTATTTTCAAATTAGGCACTATAATCTTAATAGGAACATTTATCTTTCTCAGATAGATAGATAGATAGATAGATAAGCAAGCCTGCAAGACTGGTCACTATCCACTTCCGTTTCCTTGTATTTACTTTGTAACAGTTAGGATGTCAGTATCCGAATTATGGAGGCCAACCCACCTACTCTCATAAGAAGGTGAGGGGTAGGAATGCTAAAATTGAGGAGGGATGGATTACAGAGACTCGAAAAAGTCTCTCTCTCTCTCTCTCTCTCTCTCTCTCTCACACACACACACACACACACACACACACACACACACACACACACACACACACACACACACACACACACACACACACACACACACACACACACAAAGTCTTAACAGAAGCCAGCTCCGGATAAGAAATCAAAATGAAACGGAGAGTGTGGTGTCTTTGAGAGATTAGCTCTCTTTCTCTCCATGACCTTTGCTTACAAGAGTAATAACTCACCGGGTTAATGATCAACCAGCGGAAGTGCTTTTGAATTACCCCCTAAATACAAAACAACAACAAAACCCGGGCTCCCACTATTCCTGGCTGTTTTTTTTCACCCCCCGAATTCCTCTCCTCTTCTGTAAATGCTCTGGTCGCCAAAAGTCTTTCGTCCACACATGTTGCTATACTGTATTTTTGTTTCTTTAGGAGTGGGGGAAGGGTTAGGGCGCTGTAAATAGTTATTTAGGAAGCCAGTGACCAGCGAGACTAGAGAGGACAGGAGCCCTCTCCACATACACCCCCCCTTTTCTAAATGCCAAAATAATGACTTGAATTATGCGCTCACGTGACTGGTAGACGTCAACCTTTTACCCATTCTATACAGAATTGTTAAATGAACTCCCCCCACACAGCGTCCCCCCCCCCCATTCCAGTGAATTCTCTAAACTTAGTTGCCAGCGGTCGCTTTCTTTTTCCCCACCTCCTCAGTCATTCCCCTCAGATATTTTGTTTTGATTTTGTTGTTGTTGTTGTTCGGTCCTCTAAGCAGAGGAGGGAAACGGAGGTGCGAAGTCTTTGCCAAAACCACAAGCTTGCAAAGTCTCAGCTCCCGAGCCAAATGCCGGAAGAGGTGGAAGGAACTAGAGGGGAAAGAAAGAGAGAAAGAAAGAAAGAGGATGGCTGAAGGAAGAGGATTGCTCCGCTCCGAGCAACACCAACTGAAATCTCTGAAGACCTCAGCTTTGAATCTGCTGCTGATAACCTGCTCCTGCACTTTACTAGACAGAGACGCTGTGGGTTGGGGTGGCGGCTGGAGCAGTTAGCCACCCACGCTCCCTCTCTTAACCGAGTGGATTTACAGTGAAAGCCTTTCTCGACCCCTGGAAAGAGGACGCGTGTTCCATTGCGGTAGATTCACCACTGGCTGCCCGCACGATCTGCTGCTTATGGGCTATCCAGATTTCACGTCACTTAAAAAAAAAATCTGGAGAGAAAATGAGGACATATTTTTTTCCTCTTGAAAGGACTCCTGGATAGCATCCAATATCTATTGACTTGGCAGTTTCTGTTATAAAATGAAGACATTCCATTACTTTATAGCTACATTCCTCTGAATTAAAAAAAAAAGAAGAAAGCGTGATGCGGGGCGGGGGATGGGTGGGAAGGAGGGATGCACAAGGGATCCATTTTACCTGCCTTCATTTGATGTCACATACAGATAGGTAGCAATTTCTGAGGGAGGAATGTCAGAGAAAAAAGAGAGAGAGAGAGTTATGTTCAGGAATCATATTTCTGGGTCTCTATGTGTTTGTATAGTGTGTTGTCTAACTAGATACAATGAGAATATATTCTCGTTTGTCAATCTCATGTTGTAATGCTTTTATTGTATACTACAAATGCACTATATAAATACACGAACTTGTATAGCATACTGTAGCTGTTGTATAATTAGATACAATGAGAACATATTTTCATTTTACATTCTCATTGTATAGTGTATTTATTACATACTACAAATACACTATCTAAGCACACATAGTAGACACAAAGCATGTAAATGTACATATTAACATGCATATATATGTATATATAACATGCATAGTACACACATAGCATGACCAGTGATCCATATAGATAGATCAATCGATCACTGGCTGTGCTAAAATACTGTAATATTGTAAGGGTCTTTGGTCTCTCATATTCATCAACATATCAAAAGGCTATCATCTATAACCGTCTCTTAGTGCAGTAAATAGTTAATTTTTAATTAGAGGAGAAAGAATTCGGAACGATAATGTTTAAGAGGGTTTCCATGTCGTTATTGTGGGAGATACTTAGCTGGAATTCGGCACTTTAGATTCTAGTTCTGTTTTAAAATCTGCTCTAGCTCATGCATGCTTAGCAATGAAATGACTACAAACACTTGTAATTTGGAAAGCAACAACGTCACTCCCAGTGATGTTTAGCACAAATGTAAGGCCCCTGGATCTGGCTATAATCTCTCTCTCTCTCACACACACACACTCTCTCTCTCTCACACACACACAAGATCCAGACAAAACCATACTTTAAGGCCGACTCTCTGAAGAAACCCATTTCTCTTCGGAGGGACCATCAAACCAGAATAATCCGATCGGTAGTGTTTCTGTGACTGAAAATTGCTCAGATGACTCATTACGATTTGATCCTTACAAAAGCAAGAAAAATAAGCCCCCCCCCAAATTTGTAATGAGTTTGTCGTGAAAGTGGTGCTGGGAATGAAATCCAAATCAACAGATACAGTCGCACCAATACATCTATTTCAACTACACAGAGAGAGAGTTGGAATTTCAAAAATCGTCCATTAATATCAATTTACTTCAATGAAAACTTTGGTTCTTCATGAAGTTGATGATTTATGATAAAATCAATTAAATTACGGTCATTTAGGGCCTTGTGGTTCCCCTCAGATTTTATTCGCCACCAGACCACGCGCTTGGTTAAAAAAAAAATTCAAGTGTAGCTGGAGGGGAGTAAAGATAATTCTGGAGCTGAGGAAATTTAATGCAAAGCAATTTTCAGCAAAAAATCCGGCGCTTGCGTAGCTCTCTGCCAATATACACGGATTTGCCTCGGGAAATATTAGACATTGAGTCTAAACTTTTCCGGTTTTACAATGTGCGGGGGCATTTTTATAGCTAACAATTTGTCCCAGGCACTGAGTTATTATCAAAGTACAAAAGGATACAAACAAAACCCAGCCAAACTGAACAGGGAGCACATTTTAAAAAAAAGGAATTTCAAATTTAATCCAATTTGTCTTTCTGGTTTCCACATAAACTTCGTTTTGTTGCAACTCGCTCTTAAAATACACATCGGACCTTAACAAAGAGACCAATTCTTCCGACTCTGAGCCCCAGAATGAATGAGGAAACAGCGCTAGTAAATATTGGGTCATATATTCCAGCATGAATCATTTTCTTTTCCCGCCCCTGCTTTTAAAATGGAGGCCATTGAAGAAATTACATTTCCAAAATAAATCTTTATTATGGATTCTCCAAAACCCCGAACAGATCGGGAACTCCTTCCATGGTCTGAAAACATTTTAACTCTTCTGATATAAAAAGTTGAAGCCTCTTATACTCACCCATCCCACCAAAATAAACTGGTCAGCTAACGGGGAAAACAAGGAAACTAACCAGATGTTTGTTAATCACATCTGGCAAATAAAAGCAGAATTTGAGGGGCGTGGGGAGGGAATCCACTATCAGCATAGAGGAATTTTTAGAAGACATGGGCTTCCAGGAAAAGACTTGTAATTAGGAGCTGCTCCAAGTAAACAAAACTTCTGAGGGCCATAAATCACGCTCACATACATTCTTCAGTTTAACACCCCGCTTTTCCAAAGCCGCGTTTGTAGTTTCTTTTTTCAAACAGCGGAGAGGTGCTAACGCTTTAACAAATGTGTCCCAGGGAAACCAAGCTGGGAAACACGGACTTTAAAGAAAGCTTCTGTATCCCATCTAGGCATGAACCACGCACGATGATTTATATATATATATAATTATTATTATTATTATTATTATTATTATTTTTGCCCATCTTCAACTTCCCTGGCTATGTTTCCGAGAGATCAGTCTTATTAGGGAAAGTCAGCTATAGTTCACGTTGACCAGTGGAGAAGTCTCTAGCCTGTCAAAGCTTTGGGGGCGATTAATTATATCTCAGAGCGCTGGAATTCGCAGAGTACAGAAAGGCAAAGTTGCATCAATTCCCCCCCCCCTTACCTGTGTTAGCTCGCCACGAAGGACTTCAGGAAGAAGGAGAGAAGGGGGGAAATCGGCTGCTGCAAGGATCTGAACTGAAGCAAGCAAATTAAAGAGAAGAAAAGAAACCACTTTATTGTACCCCAGTGGATCTTGCTGAGAGCTTTGTCGGACGGATTTCTCTCCCTTCCTCCTCCTTTCCCCCCCACCCAAAGATGCTTTGATTTTTGGACTCACTCGTTTCGAACGGAACTGCCTTGACTGAAGAAAAACCTTCCAAAAGCGCGTTAAGTGTTGCAAGGATGCAGATCCCTTTCTAGGATGCCCAGAGATACTGGGAGGGGTGGGGGAGCGCGGGTCGTGTACTTATTTTCCCCGCTGTAGGGGGGAAAAAAATCCCTGGCACCTCTCTGAAAAGCTATTTCTCTTTATAAAGACTTAAAATGTTGCAAGACGGGCATAATACTGAGTGACAAGAGGTGCCGGAGAGAGGAGAACCAAATGGATTCTGGTTTTAGAGGCCAGTAGGAATTGGCCAGTCTTCAATGTCAAGATTCAAAATTGGTTCCATATGTCCCGACACACACACACACTCACACACACACAAAGTTAAGCAATACATTCGGCATTTAAAAAAAAATAGAGATGTGTCATTGCGAGCCTTTTAAATATTTGTGAATTTCAACTTAGCCTGTCAACTTTGGAGTTTAATCACAGAGACTGCGAAGTAATAGGAGTCAATGGACATGATCCTGTAGGGTATTTTTAACCTGACCTAAAATTGAAGAGTGAACAAAAAATCTGTCTGAAGGGTGAGAGGGGTAAGGTTTGCCATTCCCTTCTCATAGGAGGGAATTCTCCTTATCGATTGTTTTGTGTTGTTTTAAAATCATGGAGATTCTGAGCCTGCCATCACTGGCCTAATGGAATCACCTCCGTGGACCGAATGGGAAAACATCCATTTGACTTCAGTGGGCTTTGGGGATCCCTGAGTGTTGATGTGTTTCGGCTATTGAGAATGGAAAGGCCTGGGTTAATTTTCAGGAAAGGACAAAAGTTGCCTATTAAAATGTCATGACACAGCTGGCCATTTGACTTGCCAGAGTCTCCCTTCAGAAACTGCTGGCTGAGAGCTGGCAACTCCTATTGATTCCATCGGTGCAATTGCGTTTGGAGAGAATTTAACCCTGTTTTTTTTTGGTCTCGTTCTTTTCCCATCTCTATAGATACTTCTGCCAATAAGGGCTGACGTCTTGGATTTAACCCCAAATATTAAATGTTATTGAATGAAAATTCCTCATTTAGCCCCTCTCTGTCTTTAAACAAAAAGGAATCAACCCCTTCTGATTTATGGCTCTGGTTTTCTGAAATAGCACCTGATTTGGTTTATCGCAGTCAAGTGTTGAAATGTGGTTATTAGCCCCTTTAAAAAAAACACCCACCCGGAACTTCAAAGGACCCCATCATTATATCCAACCCTTTGCCAATGTAACAGAAAGCAAAGGGCTTCTTTCCCTTTGTCTTTTCTCGAAATAAATCTCCTTCCAATCCCTTTTTACACAGAAATGTATCAGCTGATTTGCAATGGAGAGCCCTATGGCGATCGGCGGTTTTTAAGGCCTGTATAGCATATACTTATTTCGGACATTAATTGTGTTTTTTCCCTCTGATTGTATGTTTGTTTGTTTGTTGTTTCTTTTTCTTCTTTTAGACAATACGATTTGTTGAAATAATTCATTCGCTTTGACAAGGCTACACTTATCGGTGTGGCTGGCGGGTATTTTAACAAACAATGGTCATCTTGTATTTACAATGTCATATCAATCTCTTGTTAAACCCTTTTGTTTTGAAATGACCAACCGGAATAAATGTATGACCCATGAATGCTTCCTGAATCTTACGTATTTTAAAACAGAAAATGGACAATGTATAAGGAATACGAGTTATAATATTGTATACTGGATATACATTGTTCATATATTGAGACCTCATCTATTGAGTCTACAGGCTTATGTACTGACTGCGGGTATTACCCTGTTCTATATTACCTACTGGCCTCCTTACATAGCAGTTCCAAAGAGTCCTATCCTTCCATCATTCTTTAATCTTACATAACACTCTTTTACAGCCTGCACTACATTATGAACTAAGGTGCTGTTGAACTTATATTGTCCACCTTAATAGCTGCCACTCTGGGAAAGGAATGGTGTGTGTCTATGTATGGGAGGCTGGTTGTGAAGGGGGGGGGAGAAGTGCTTCCTTTGGAGATGGTATATGATAAAGTAAATATTGATTCTTCATGTTGGTGGATCAAACTTTTCTGAAACGGTAGTCGGCAAGAAGAACTGGTTATTGCACAGAAATGAACGAAACAATAATAACCTGAACTATTTGAATGACAAGATCAAGTATTTTGATTATTATTCATATCATTTATAACTATAACCCAAGGAAGAATATTCCACCCGCTGCTTTCTGATGTATTCAGTTCAACTGAGTTCATAAAGAAATATTGCAGAAATAAATAAATAAAATTAACGATCTACACATAGTTTTAGTCCGTAGGAGAGAGGTAATCAGCGAAGTTATATTACCTCATCGATAAATAAACCAATAATGAACATAAATGGGAAAATATGTTGATTGAATGAGGTAGATATGGCAGGGAGTTACAAAGACCATGGTTGGGTAAGAGGAGTTTTTGCTGTTATTGTTTGACCAACCAAAAGGAACAATGAGAGCTCCTTTGGCTGCCCAAATCTGGACGCAACGAAACCCTTTTCATTGTATTACGTCATCCGATGCTAAATAATCGGTAGCCATCGGAGGGACAGAGAGAGAAAAACACAGAGACTATTTATTGAGACGGTTCCAGGCAGAATGAAACCGCTCTTGGTAAATATCAGCTTGATACAACGATGGCAAATTTCTAGTAGGAGAAAGAAAGAAAGAAAGAAAGAAAGAAAGAAAGAAACTTTCGCCTTGTTTATTTGCACAGCTCATTGATAAAAATCTAAGTCTTTGACTTGAAGTGTAGAAGCGAATAAGATCTGAGGCAACATTACCAATAAGATTAGATCCTACAGCCAGGCTTATCTCAAGCCAAAATTTTTGCATCGGATAAATCACAATTCTGCGCTACCTCCCCTTTCAGTAGAAACCAGCTAGAAAGGCAAGGCAGAAATGTAGGTGTTATCTGAAATAGGCATCTCTCCCCCCACACCCACCTTAAATCAAAAGGCTAGAGATAGAGATATCAGTAATGGATTTGGAGAGTACATGATGCCAGGTGAATGGGAAAATGGGATTCATTATAGCCAAGGGTGTCAAAAGCATACATGTTTGCCACCTTGTCCGATTCAACATCCTGCAGTAACCGAAGCTCTTCCTGACATCTGACTTATTTAAGGGAGACGTTTGCACAATGGCGTCTGGAACCAGAACCGAATACCCCCCCCCCTCCCGCTATCGATCAATCCCTCGGTTTTATGCGACTAATGCATGGGACTGGGCGATAGAGTTATGTGTGGTGCACTGTCTGAAGCTTTAATGACAGCAAAGGAGCCGTAATAATAACGATAATGAGAGTGAAATTAATATTTTCGCCCCTTACAACTTCGTAACTACAGGAGCCTTCCTCAGCGGGCTAATTTTTCATGCTCAGAATCTCAGATCTAAAAAACAAGTGGTCAGAATCAATTGGAAGCCAACGATTTAAATTAATATATGCCTGACAAAGAATGATGTTGCATTCCTGACTTATTCACCGTCCCTGGATCTCCCTTAATATTTAATGAAAGTCGCTGAGTTGCTCTAATTTTCCTACACAAAGGTTTACCCTAGCAGACAGATTTAAATATCACCCCTCATGACGGTGTTAAACTTGGCTCACGGGGACTAAAGGAAGAGCAGAAAATGGGGCTGGATTCACTTTTGAGAATCCGGTGTGAACATTTAATCTTCAGTCCTGTTGTCAGTTTTACTGACTCCTTGCATGTTACATCTTTAAAAATGCTATTTCCCGCTTCCTCCTTCCCTTTCAACACTCAGGGTTTTAACCTATCTGGTCAAGTTTTAAAATGGAAATTCTAAAGTGGTTGACTTTTGACCTTCCCTTTTCTATCAAGGATGCACATTCTCAGTCTCTATACACTTTTGCTTTTTTAAACAGGTAACATTATGTCTTTCACCCATCAACTCTGCTCTTTAGGAGAATAATCTGCTCCCCAAAGTCTTAACTTTACTGCGCTGCCTCAATTGGTTGAAAGGGATTTAGTTATTATATTTCATATATATTCTATATATCAAGTGCCAGTGAAAAGCTAACATCTGTTGGCAGACTCTGCCTATCTAGTTTCTTGAGGACGTAGGGCCAGCTTCTGCTGTCATGTACACTAGTTTTATATCCGTGTAATTCCATTGACCTGGATAGGTTTACTTCAAATTTACACCGCCGTAAATCACAGAAATCAGGCTCTTCCTTACTAACGAAATGTCCTTTGTTATCTAAACTTCTGAAACTTGTATCCTAAGGACATTATTTACCTACCTACCTATCATAGCAAGATCTTGCAGCAATGAAGCGATGCAAACTATTTCCTCTTTGCATAACGAATTATTTGGAGATGAATTCACTTCCTTTTGTGAACAGTCTTTGGGGATTATAAATGGGTCCAAGGCTCAGGGTTCGGAACGAACCCCACAACATTGCCCCATTACCTTAGAACCCGTGTAGTTAGTTTGGAAGACAAGGAAGCTCACCTATTGTTCTGCCCTCCATTGACAAAGTCACTTCATTCCCTGCTTGTGATCAAACGCTACCCCTATTTAAGAGGCGGCCGTACATTTTGACTCCCTGCAGCAATTCGATTTTCATTTTCAAATGTAGTTATTTATCTGATTTTTTTTCCTGATCAGCTGGCATACCAATGGGACACGTCCAGCCTTAAAAAAAACAAACAAAATAACCCAACCCAAAACAAAATAAATTAAAAAGCCCAAAACAAACAGAAACACACCTCAACAACCTGTGCTTATAGTGCGATAAAGTCCTTATTGGAGAGGGACAGGGGACAAGAGGGTGAAAAATGAGAAATAGCTAGTAAAGGGATGCTGCAATACCAGACTCCTAGCTGTAATTTTTATATTAAGGTCGTGGTCTTTGACTAGGTTTATATGCCAATGAGGCGTTCCCGGTTTACCGAATTTATACAAATCTCTCCTTAATTGGTAATCACAGATGCTGTAATTTAAGACCCCCAGCTATAGAGCTTTCATATTAGCCGCTGATCTATTACTGTAAATCGTCTGAAATAATCAACTCCAGGGAGTGGGGCAGAGGGAAATTCTCGCTCTAAAATATCATTGCTTGCACATCATTTTCACTTGAGAAATGATTTATCTTGGACACCGCCATAAACAACACAACTCTCTCACAAACACACACACACAATGGCAGCCGCACTGCTGCTGACATGCTTATTGTAATAAATCAAGAAAGGGGGTTTAAAAAGAGAGAGAGAGAGGTTGTGAGGAGAGAGAGAGGGAGAGAGAGAGAGAGAAGGGAATATTCCTAAAAATATCAATGAAATGCCTCGATGGGTATTAACACACATACCACCATGTGAAGAAAAATGGGAGGAAATGAAGACGGCTATTTGTCACATTTTACGACAATAACATTAATAACAAACAATAAATTTACATGGACATATAGACACGCTAGGAATTGGGAAGACCCTGCTACTCACAACAATCCAACCCTCGGCGAGGCTTCTTTCTTCCTGAGAATTGTTTTATTGCAGACTCTTTTCTCTCTCTCCCTCTCTCTCCCTTTCTCTCTCTCTCTCTCTCTCTTTTCCCCCCCTCTGCTATAGGCTTGTTTTTTAAAGGACAGTTGAATTTCACGTCAGACACAAGGAGACCATGTCTGCGATGTTCCTGACGAATACATATCTATTCTGCAACCTCTGCATTAATTATTTAATGAATCACGTGATCTGGAAGGGGGGAAGGGGGTCTCTCAGTTTCATACTCAAAGGACCACTGTGACCTTCCACTGGAACAGTGTTTTTCCCCCCCAAAAAATAAGTTTATAATTGAATGTAACATTCTAGATCTACAGAGGTACTCTGGCTACTAGTTATTTCTATAAACACATATGCACACTTACACAGGCGTGTGAACGTGGGATGAACGTATACACAGCACATTATACTGTAATATACATACGTCTGTTAAAGAACGCAACGTTAGGGTGTCCACCCCCACTCCCCTCGAAGTTTAGAATATTTAAACACTTTCCCCAAACCCTGATGCCTCTTTGCCCTGCTAGACACATAATGCTTTTCTCTCTGACATTTTATTACAGCCTTCCACTGACTAGAACAACTGTTTTAGGCTCCAAAGCCCTCTGAGGATATTTATGCTCATGGATCCAGATTTAAAAAAAAAAGAAAAGAATTTCCCATTAGGATACAGGGCTAGAGCTTGTGGCTTCTGCTGTTATTGTTTTGTGAGTCTTTATTGCATTTTGAAGCCAGTTTTGGCTCTGAGCTGAGATGCCCCAAAACGGAATCCTGCGAAAGGCTGGCCAACAAAGGAAGCTGCTTATAGTGAATGTACAAGGAGCTTCCTATGGAACAAATACCAAGTAGACAAATGCCTCACTGACACAAAACAATGTGCACACGTCTGTATGTATCAACATACTTACAGATGTTTACATAAACACAGGCACACGCATGTACAGATTTAGCTATGACACTGGTTTCCTTTCAGCCCTACAAGGAATCTAAGATTATTATTTTTTTACCAATCTAGAGTAGGTGTGCTGCATCCTTATTTTTCAGGTGCTAAGGATGACTGTCTCACGTCCTCAAACAATAGAACGGATACAGTGCATAAGGAGCCACTGAAGATCAAACAATAGGACGGTGTGAGACCTCCAGTAACAAACAAGGTGGAATGCGTTGGAATATAAAGCTCTAAATTTGCAAGCCCCGGAATACTTAGATAAAATAGAGATGGGCATGGAGGTTTAGCGAGAGTTGTCCAGAGCTTGATAATCTCTAGGAAAGCAGCTATCTGAAAGAGCACATTTTTAAAACTAATTAATAAAAGGCTAGAACATCCATACCCAGCGTTCAATCCAGGCAACATTTTGAAGTGGCTGTGATAGAGGGAAGGGCTGTTTAAAGCTTGGGGAAATGAATCCTGAAGCCCATTGCCTGAAAAAGTATACTTGTTTTAAAAGCATAGACCTTATTGTGAGAAATTGCTTTAAAAAAAAATAAAACCTTCGGCTTCAAATTCTGGGTGAAGGTATAATACAGAGGGGGAGGGACAGAGAAAAGGAAAAGTGAATTTGTTCTGTTTTTTTAATCCTTTCTGTGTCATTGTATGTTGATAGAGGAGCAGTTACCTAATAAAGCAAACTTCCTTTATCCGTTGAATTAGATGTTTTTTTTCAATTTGGGACATTATGAGAATAGGAGGGGGTAAATGGAAAAGCCACGCATTTTCCTTCAGTAAAGACCTTTTTTTTTTAAAAGCAAACTACCCCGCATCCGAATTTTGCTTGCCAACCTCTCCCCCGCCCCGCCGCCTCAAAATAAACAAACAAAAAAGAAAAAATCCGGCTGCATTTTTTAAAAGAGCAACTTTCGCTAAAAGTTCAAAGAATAGGAACAGCGGCCATAAACAGCACCCTCAGCCTCCGAGGTGCAATCATCAAAGCAGCTTTCTTTCGAGAGATAAAATGAACGTTTATATAGCGAGAAGGGGAGATTGATTTACGAATTTAAACACGCCGTTTTTATTGGCGATCATAAATCTGCCAGGGGGAAGGTGTTCACGCTGAGAAACTCCCAAACTGCTCTCCCCGGCTAAGTCCTCACCGAACGCTGCAACAAGGTGTCGATACACCTAAAATATAGAAATAGTCCGGGTGTGTGTTTGAAAGTATTTTTATTTAAATACTTTCTCCCGACTATATTCATATTATACAGAGACAATCTCGAGCCTTGTATTTTATATATATATTTGCTCTGGCTTCCTAATAAATAAATCTCAGATCCTAGTGGCAATTAGACCAGCTATTCCAGTTAGTTTGATGCAATAGACTTTTGGTCTGGCTTCGATTTCAGGACGCAGGCGGAGCGAACAAAGGAGTGCATGGGACACAAAGGGCATGCCCCAAGGAGACACCTTTCAGACTCATGCTGATGGAAAATATTTACATTCTTCCATCAGGAACTAGGTCGGAAGAGTAAAACCTCAGAGCGATGAGTCGAAACATCAGGTGTCATATAGAGAGCTAAACGGAGACTCCAAAAGACACCTGGGCTGTCTGTGGCTGGGTCTCTGGTTTAATACAAGCTCGTGAACCATGAGTCGTTCACGCTTTGTTTCCCGGAATGCCACTGACCCAGCTATGAAGCGGAGTCGCTCCTAAAGCCACTGAGAACCGCGCCGATAATAAACAAAGGTAACGGCCGTCAGCTCATTTATTGAAACGATTCTAGGTGGCCAGCAAGGCCGGGAGATGGCTACCAAATGTCTGACGGGGCACGTCACCCCCCAAAGAGTTTTTTCTCCTTCGCCGTTTAGAATGTCTCATACCCCCGGAGTGGCCGTGTAAACGCTGCTCCGTGTCAATAGAAGAGTTCGTCGCTATCAGGACTAAGGGCCATCGTGAGACCCAGAAGAAGGCCGCAATTTTAAAAGGAGCGAGGTGGTTTCAACAACACGCACCGATAAACACCCTTACCGCCTGCCCTCCTGTACCCCCCACCCCCAACCACCACCATCAAAAAGAAATCCCTGACTGCATCAGCAAATATCACACCCCTTTAGCAGATACAGACGAGCTGTGAAGGGCTTTTGAGAGTGTGGTGGGCTAGGAGCAAGGAGGGGTGGGGTGGGGAGTGTAGAGCCTCCGAAACAAAGGATTTTCTAGAAAGGAGAAGATAGCTGAGGTTTGAGGAAAAGTGAGAGGCGTTTGGCTGGGGTAGCGTAGGGGTCCTTTTTTGAACGCCCTCCTGAGAGGTAAAACAACACAAACCCAAGTGGCCGAGCCAGCCCAGAGATCTTTCCCCTTGCACTGATCGCAAGCTTCCCGACTGTAAAAAACCAGCTCCCCCCTTTGTCTTTCACACTGGAGACCCTGGGTGCTTGGAGTTGAAACCCAAAGCCAAGAAGATAAACAACGCATCGTGACCAGATTTGACTATAGAACGACTCAGACACTAAAAGCCAACCAACCAAGCACACAAAAACCCGATCGTCCTGGGACGCCTTTCATCTGCATTCCCCGCGATGGCCCAGCAATGGCAACGTTCAGAAACAACCCATGAACACGAGTGGTTTAAAAGATTCTTTCCGGAGGTGCAAAGTTTGCCTGAGCCCCGTCCAGTTCGACGCTGGAAATGTTACACAGCACAATGTCCAGTCTTTGAAAGGTCAAGGGGTTTGAGAGGTCAATCCTTGGCTATAATACTCAGCTAATCGGCTAGAAAACGTGTCCTCTGGGTGAACCCTATAGGCGATCTGTGCTCGGCAGCTCAGAAATTTGCCTCAATTTATTTGTTTATTTTGTCTTTCAGTCTCCCCAGTAAAATGCAGAAAGTCTTGAAACGAACAGCTAGCAGACAAGCCCAGCTCACCCCAACACGGTCTATAAAGCCAAACCTTTCCACAAAACAACTCTTCTAACCAGAAACGAGAAACCCCAAAGTCTGATTTGGCTAAAGGAGTCGAACACTGTTATTCCTCAAGGAACATCTGACACACTAAAAAAGAAATATCTACCAGATTGATCTTTCCAGAGTCACACATGACGTTTGTACAAAGCCCTTTAACTTAAGTTGCAACGCGTAAAGAAGGCAAAATAGAACATGGAGGAATATAAGTTGAAATAGCACAGCTGCCTTGGTCAGAAAAAGGCTAATTTCTTAGCTATCTGCTTTTCCTCTGTATTCCATTAGATAAAAGAGTTAGCCTAGCTGTATAGGATTCACAGCATAAAATGGAAAAATACGGGGTTTTATTCACCCCTTTATATGTAATCTGTATGCTATCTTTTCTCTCTCCCCCTCAGACAAAATAAAATGAGGAAACCGAGGAAAATCCCGTAAAGGATTCATGTGTCGCCCCCCCCACCCAAAAACCTTACTCTTGAAAAGAGGCAATAAACGATCAAAAAATGCATGCCAAGCAGTCGGTTCTTTTACCTTGTGTATTCCCACATCCTTTTTCCAACGCCCCATAGACGGTATTCATGGTTTGAGTGGATTCTTCCCAAGTGAGAGTTGTTGTTTGTTTCGTTTTGTTTTCCAAAAATTAAAATAAAGTAAAATAAAATAAAAAAATCAACTTTATGATCCAGATTTTTTTATTGTTATTATTTCCCTTGAAGATTTTTGTAGGACTCCGGGTACTTTTTTCCCAACAGACGGTCTGCGGAGATTTGCTGTTGAATAACAATGGGGAAAGGATAAGTATTTAAAGAAAAGAAGTGATTAATGATTTTCTGTATAATTCTCGCATTTTTCTTGGCTTCTGTCTGCTTATAATGGCTGTGAACTTTTAGGTCCTATAGAAATCTTCTTTTCTCCCCCTTCAATTCTATTCATACTTTCCAGCTTTGATTTTGTTCTATAGAAGTTGCATTCCTAACAGCATATGCTTTTTAAGAACTGTTTTGGTACCCTTAAGAGCATAGCCTCTATCTGAAAATTGCATCGCCTTTACATAGGAAGCAGATCAAAGGGGGAAAAATCAGCCATCAAAATAAATGCAGTCCCCACCACCCCTCACTGAAATAAAAACTCCGAAGGTTGCTCTTTTTGCCTTTAAAGGGGCAAAAGTTAATCAAATACATACACAACTCCATTTTTCCAACACAAGACGTGTAGCGGCTCTGTATCACATGACCATATAAATATTTCTTACAAACTGTTACAAAGTCAATAGAATAAAAGACGTAATGGGCGATTTATTGAGGTGGGGGAGGAAGGGACAACTTTTGAACGCAGTTTATTTGCAAGGTCTGAGTTAAATTGCTAAGTACCCTGAGAACAGAAATAGCCATTCTACCACTTTAAATATTCCAAGCCAGGTCTTTGTTCTTAATAATATTGTGGGATATTTTAATAATTACTTAGAGAAATTCATAAAATCTCATAAATAAGCGAAAACCATTTTCTTATAGGGAATGATTCAGAACATGGTGATTTTCTTTGTAGGGTCTAGAGGCCTCCTTCTCCCCCCCCCCCTTTTTTTTTTAAATGTAACTTAGAACTGGAATGATATTTCGCCCTGAACAGTATTTTCGATACTTTCTATGAGCAAGAAAATGAAAATTAATACAAGAGCTGTGGCTCACAAAAGAAGCCATTTGTCTTCTTGATTATCTATTTGCTTGTCAGGGTTTGAGCTATTGCAGTAGCCAGCTCCTTTGTAATATAAAAAATACACAGAAAACCTGCAAACACCGGGAAACATCTGTGCCAAAATTATACTCATTAATGCATTAAATACCTTGGAGAAGGAGATTTTTTTAAATGAAATAGCCTCTCCTGAGGAATACACTGCTGCTTTAATTCCTTAATACAACGTAGCTCTGTAATGACCAACACTGCTGAAACCAGTTTGTGAACATATCATACAACCATATTAATATGTGCTTAGAATAAATAAATCACAATATGTAAGGCTTAGCAGTACTTAAGGCTGAGATACCCTATAGTCAAACATATTTTGTTTTCATTAGCGAGGTATAATTGACAGAAACCCTTATAAAACTAACACATTTTCAATTAAAAAAAACTTATTTTTTTAAACACACACAGTTTATAGTCACAACGAAAATTTTATTTCTATTTGCTTTACTTCTGCTATGTACAAGTTATCATGAATATCACAAAGAACAATAGGAGGTAATTCAAATGAACAACTGGAAGGGGGAAACCAAGATCCCAAAAGTTCTTTGAAATCACATCAGCTCGGAATGTCAAGTACTATAGAACATGGAAAGAAAGAAAAAATCTGTACGAAGTTCATAACCCCTTTTCCCTCAAGAAAGAAGGGGATCCCCACCTTCCATTTTTTGTTCATATGCTCAGTACAAAAATGGACTGAATCTTAGTGGAGAAGCGTCCTTTTTACAAAGAACCCTCCCTCCCCACTCCGCCTTTGACGAACGTTTAAATTCAGGTGGCCTTCAAGTTTCTAAACTAAATACGTTGCTCCCCCTTCCAGATTTACAAGTGAGGTAATTAACCTGCTGGACTCAAAAATGGCAGGGGGTTTCTTACATAAGTGTCCATTATGTTGGTCTCCTTCCCAACCCCCCACACCAAATTTCACTCGGTTCGTTTTAAATGGTGCCAATCTCTTCTTTCTCCAGCTGTATCACCCTGATCACTACAATACTCAACATCTATGCCCACCCCCCAGGGTCCTCATACCGCATGGAGTAGAGGTCGTTGTTTGGTTGGTTTTGCTCTATAGGGCTGTGTTACAGTTGCCAGAACTGCTGTGCCCTTGGGGATCTGAATAGAAACTTTCGCTTTGTGGCTGGTAGGCAGCAAAAGAAAAGAAAAGAAAATTCAGTTTCTCTCGAAGAAACTGTGCCTCATTTATTAAAGTGAACACTGGTTGTCGAGGTAATAGCAAGCATAAGGTCCGTCCTTTGTACGGGAGAGTAAACATGACAAATGGGGCAGAGTTTGGCGTGATTAAAGATGAAACAAGGATTCATCTTAGCCAAATTTGAAAACTACAATCTACAGCCTTCTTTTAATGGGAGACAGCACAAAAGCACATCTCTGTTGTTTGTTTGTTTGTTTTGTAGCTGAGTTTCCCTCCTTTTCTATAAATAAAGAGTATGCCCCCTTTACGCCCCTGGAAACATATTATCATGTGTTTCCTACACACACACACACACACACACACACGAAACAATTATAGGCCGGTGGCTGGTGCGTTGGCTCGGTTCTGAGAACCTCCTTGTATCTGCAGGCTTGCAGAAGCGTTGGAAGAATTAGACCTGATCTTGGTATTTGGTAATTTATTATCTTTTTTCCATTTCATCCTCCTGTTCTGGAACCATATTTTGATCTGGCGCTCGGACAGGCAAAGGGAATGGGCGATTTCGACTCTGCGCCTCCGCGTGAGATAGCGATTATAGTGGAATTCTTTCTCCAGTTCCAGGACTTGCTGCCTGGTATAAGCTGTCCGGGAGCGCTTCGGTTCCCCTCCTGTGCAACTGGGGTTTACTGAACGAACACAAAGGGGGGAGTGGGGGAGAAGAGAAAAAAAGAATTACTGAGCTGTCCCTTTAAATTTTTTTAAAGTGTCACACACTGTTTTGCTGGGAGACTACTCGAAGCAGAAAGATGCACCACGATCTTCCAGAAATATACACTTAACCCATCTCCAGCCCCCTCACTCCAGCCTGATTGCATGACGTACACCCATGTTTAGATGTGTTTTAAACTTCCCCAGACATATTGTACAACATACTTCCCTTGACAACATAGATGGTGCAATTGTAGTGTATATATATATACACCATCTATGCTCCTTAAAATCCATAACCCCCCATACATAAACCCTCTCTTTTTAATAACACGTAAAAAAAGAGAGAAAAAATAGTAAAAGTTTACTCAACCCACCACTTAAATACAAATTACAAAAACATAAAACTTAACTTACGAAGATTCAACAGCCATAAAAAAAAGTAGCCTGCAAGAAATTGGAGGAGGATGGTAACAGAGACTTCAAAGGCACTTGGCCAAGTAGAGCCATAAAAATTTATGGAGGATGTAATTATACTGCTCTGCAAACAGGCGATCGTAAATCTCCACGAATGGTTATTTTACAACTGGTGCAATAGGCTTTCCACAAGACTTTGAGGTGCTAGTTAGTATAAAGCAAAAGCCACTTTAGTTGACTTACCCGTGCTTACATGGACTTTTTTCATCCAGGGATAAACTACTGGTTCTTTGCAAGAAGAATTAGATGGGCTTTGGTTCAGAGAGTTTTGGCTACAGGAGGGTGGAGGAGGGCTGGGGGTGACCGACTCACAGCGGTGATCTGGCTCTGAGAGGTGGCTCTGAAGTCCGGCCGAAGGATGAACGTGACCCCTTGGGGATAGCACCGCTGGCTGGTGGCCGGAGCCCTGACAAGCTGGGTAGGGCGGCTCGTTGCAGGCTGACCGTGGCTGGTACATCGCCTCATGTTGGAAAGTGGTCTCTCGCCTCTGGCTGCTGTAATATCCCGGAGAGTGATTGGGAAGGTAATCATTCTGAGAATATTCTTCGCAGGGTGGGAACTTGGGATCCACGTAGTTGGAGTTGATCAAAAACGAACTCATGGCCATTAATTTCTTTGATTTGCACACACACACACACACACATACACAAAAAAAATACTAAAATTTATCCCTATCCCCCCCTACTCGTTTTCCTGTTTCGTAAAACCCTCCTACAGACTGTCAAGTGAACAAAGTTAGGAATCCATGTGACACCGACGGCCAATGGCGAGGTTCCCTGCGATTCCCGGATAAGGAAATATCCTCACACAGGGACATTCTTACTCCTGTAGGATTTTTTTTTTTAAATCACCAGTATTTACATATTTTCAGCCAGGGTGAAATTTCGTGCTCCTGCACAATGTTACTTACCCAGATTAGCATCTCGGGCTCTAAACCCCTAATGTCACCACTTAACCCCTCGTGATAACAAATCCCCACTCCCTTCAGTAGGTGTGTCTTGGCTTAGTTGTGTGTTACAGGGGGGAAAAAAGATTATTTTCAGTAATTTGGGGGAGGAGGAGGGGTCCGCTCCGGATCAAAATGAATGCCCTGGTAGATGATACATTGAGATCCCTCTGGCTGGTGTTTAAATTTCGTTCTTAATGTAGGTGATATGAAGCGGTTTGAGTAGCGACTCTGCGCTGAGATACTGGCAGAGATAAATAGGGCTTGTTTTGGATCAATAGAAAATTCATCAGCTAATTCGGGGTACCGAGGCTCCTAAATCACATTTAGCTTCGGTATTCGATTGGCCATTTTCCAGCCATGGGTGGAAAAGAGAGCCCTTCCTCTGAACACGAAATAAAAGGCTTTCTGGACAATTAAAGATAAAATTAACTAGTCTCAGTGCTGTTCCCTTCTCCCCCATTGTAATAAACATGATTAAAAAAGCAACATTTGGACGGGTGTTTAAAATCGAAGCACCTAATAATCCCTTCATAAAAATCAGGAAACAGGACAGCGTTTCGCTGGATTATTTATGCCTAGTGTAATTTAAGCAATTATACAGATTAAAGCACCAGCGTTTTTCCTCCTGCATTTCAGTGACGTAATACTTCTGACACCCATTGCAGCTCAGATTTTTATTAGAACGAGGTGATGAAGTTTACCACAGGAGTACTAGAGTCGGGAGTTTAGGTAAATACCCAAATATTTCTTTTCGGTTATAAAACGATCTTCTGGCCAAGGCGTCTTTTCATCCTTTTATTTAGTTTTTTTTTCTTCAGGGAGAATGACTGTAGTGTTTGTGTCAACTACATATTCCCCTAGATACGAATTTGTGACACAACTTCCTTTACACAAATTCGGATCTACAGGGTACATATAGAAGACAGATGCATCTTTCTTGGTCAGAAATCTTCTAACTTCACTTAACTGTAATAATTCTCTTCGATTTAATTTATGAGTATTATTTATTTTTAATACAAGATCTTTGTTACTCAAAGAATTCATCTATGAATAAATATGGTTAAAATTGCCACTTTCCAGAGGAAACACAAATAATGAAATTCACCCATTCGAAATACAGAGCTAGTAATTGTTAGGTTATAAAAGTCATACAGTACGTTCCTACCTATTCACTGATACACTGAACATTACTTTAGCATTATGTTCCCCCAAAAAATATATTAGTCCCGGACTATATCTAAAAGCACAAGTAGAGTCCCAAATTATCACTCATTTCAAATTTAAATGTTATAGTTAATTTTCCCTCCAGATTTGGTCGTTTCAGTATCATCCACTGATCAACAGAGACAACCATTTCAGATTTTTTTTGAGTTTCTGAAGGTCATCCAAAGTTTTTTTGTTATAAAAGTAAATTACAGGGGGAGAGGGGAGAGAAACAGATGAAAATAAATACAGAATATAAAGGCAGATGGGACGATATTCTTTTTTTTTATGACAGGCAATTCTTTTTATAACCCGAGAAAAAGATCAAAGGAGTTTCATTTCCGAAAGCAATAAAATATTCATACTGTCTAGCTAATGAACCTTCATTCGGAACGAATGAGAATAGCATCATGTTGAGACTTCGTTTAAAATTCCAGTAGCTCCAGAGATTAAAAGTATAACACGCTCCTCCACTCCAACCCCACAAAAAAATCAGAAGGGAGCAACACACGTTTTTGTTCGAATATCTCCGATTTAATCATATTTTAACAGTACTCAGCCACAGACGATGCCATAAAGATGCTACATTTCCCCTTTCATTGGTTGGAAATATTGTTTCCCCCCTCCCCTCGTATCGAAATGTATTTCAGATAGCACTGATTTAAAAAAAAAGACCTTGTTATGGCAGAGAATGAATGAACACCGCTTGTTTGGGACACATCATGCGTTAAGATTTCCCGGCTGCTTAAAGGTGAGTCGACTGTATCGCTCGCAATATCTATCGCCAAGGTAAGAGAATCAAGAGCACACCTCAACGAGAACTGGTAAAAGCGACCCCTTTGCAAGCTCCCAAGCGTCTAGCACTCACAAAAAGTTTCTTGCACACCAAGCAGATCTCAGGGGTTGCTTTATAGTGCCTTTCACACGGGACAAGGATGTCCCAAGTCTGCATAAATGCCCCTAAACCCCTCAAGTGTACCGGGGAACAGCCAGTGACTCAGAAATAGACAGCCTTCTATTCAGAATCCAAATAAAATCTGCTAGAACAACCTAAAGACTGAAACTATAACAAACCAGTTCTACCAAAATAGTCCTGTGGACTTCACTTTTATATTTTGATTCCAGCTGCCTCTGCGTCCTTTTGTTAATTTTCCCCAAAGCAGCAATACCCTAATCAACACCGGTGAATCCTATACCTTAAACATAAACAGCTAGGTAGGGCCTATTATGGATTGATACCCCCCTCCCTTACAACCCCCTCCCCAAAACATCCCGTTTTAATTTTCCCTTGCCATGACCGACAAAGGGGTTTGAGCAGCACCAGCACCCCTAGTGTTTGCCAGAAATCTTATTTTTTTTCCTCCAAAAGTCTCACACAACAGCTTCAGATCCCGAATTAAAAAGAAAACGATACTGCCCTGCACTCCCCCCAGCCCCAACACACACACACGCCTGCACTTTTTTCACACTTTCTATTCCGCTCATAAAAACGTCTAACGTTTCGGAAGTTTAGAAAGACAGATCTAGCTAATGTTCGCTCTCCATTTCAAAGGGGGAAAGCAGCTTAGCCGCCATCCAAAACCTACCTCTCTCCCTTTCGACTGTTCGCACGGTCGGCCTGCTGTCTCGCTGTTTATTTATATTATACAATAAAAGGAAAGCAGGCGGGAGGAACCATTAAGACTATAAAGCAGGCTCCGAGAGAAGGAGCTTCGGAGGAGAGGAGAGCTGAAGTGGTGAGACACCTGCCAAGGGAAAAATCCCCCCCAAATGCATCCTTAATCCCCTGCCTAAGCAGCCCCTTTTCTGACCCACTCCTATCAATAGCCTCCTACCTTGAAAAAAAAAATGATCAAGAAGACATCTACAATTGTATCCGATCTCTCCTCCCCCCCTCCTTGCCCCCCTGATTGCAACAGAGGTTTTTCTTACCTTTCAGTTCTACAGGTTGAGTGCATGACCTCTGAAAGCGACCCCTTTGCCTGCCCATTCCCGCTCTCTCTAGGTGCCACGCCAAAAAAAAAAAGCAACAATACATACCTTTAAAAAAATAAAAGCCCCCCCCCTTGCCTCCAGTCCCCAGCTCAAAACAATCTCCTATAGCACTCGAGCTCAAAAGTTCGTAAAGCTTCCTGGGCACAAAACAAACAAATAACAGAACCCCCAAGCCCAGAGCCGAGTTCCTCTCTGCTATCTTCCCCCTGAAGAGGGATCATTTCTCGATAAGAACCCCTCTTTCGCCCCCTCTCCTCCCCCAGCGTACACCACTATTGTCTTTAAAGACAAACAAAAAACTGCTACTGGCAGGGAGCAAGCGATAGGCCCTTCTGAGTATTTTGGGTTTGGAAACCCGCAAGTTTTCGTATTAATCTCATACTTTGTCAGTCTTTGTTAAACAGCTAGGCGTGTCCCGAGTCCCTTGAACATTTTAATATTTGTTAGACGCTCTGACCTGAGTTTCACCCCACTCCGGGGGCCGCTCCCACTGGTCTATAATACGCTTGCATAGTTCTCTCGGTCATATTGAATTTTACCCAGGTCATTACTTTGGAGAAAAATGGCAGGGCAAAGAATTTTATTCAGACCTTTCCTCGATTGCTTGAAATTCCAAGTGAGCTTAGTGCACATCGTTTTGTTTGTAAATTTTCCCTTTGAAGATTTTTTTTTGAAGGAGTCCTAGTCATCCAATAATTATGACTGCCAGTCCTGCTTTCTTTGCAATCGAAAGCACCGACGTTTGGGTGTCTCGTAGTAAGCAGGGACTTCCTCTTCATAACAGGAAGCCTGAGATGATTCTATAGGGTGGGACTTTTAATAAGAGTCAACTTGATCTAAATCACAGTTAAAAATGAATAATAATAAAAAAAATCGGGTGAATGTAAGTTTAGATGGAAAACGGCTCACCCCAGTTTTTCCTCTCTAAGCAAACGATTCATAGAAGGTTTGAATCGTCTGTTTTCTGATCGACTGTGGGTATCATTTTATTTTAAACGCTTTACAAAAATGTACAAAGATCTGTACTTGAAAGAAGGAACTGCAACATTTCCCCCCCATCCTTTAAATACCCAAATGATAGGTGTAGTAGGCATTACTAAGGGGATAAAGCTTAATAATCTCTAGGATATCTGAGTCATATAGGCTACATACTTTTTCACACACACACACACACACACACACACACACACACACACACTCACTCACTCACTCACTCTAAATGTAGCATCGTGCTTGTTCCGGTGATAGAACAAGTAATTTGAAAAGTAAATTGGGATTAGAAGCACTTTTAATCTATTGTTTTTGAAGAAATCACCTTCTTTAATTTTATTTCGACTGCTTTTATGTTATATACAAATCCACGCACTCAGACACGGGGGAACGGGGGGAAACAAGGTAGATAAACTAGAAATATTCTTGCAAATAATAAGTTCGTCTTCTTTTTTTTTGTTTGTTTGTTTTTTGTTTGTTTTGGTTTGGGGTTTTTTAAAAAAACTTGTTACGTCAAGTGAATCTTCCAGAGAACCGTAGAGATTTGCATTCCTAAACTGAAAGTTAAAGGTGGTTATTATTATTAGGATAGCCTCGAAATTATACCTGCTTTTGTTAATATCCCGACAACAAATGGCAGTTATCCATTACCTGTTATATAAACCCGAGTTGAAATGACTGTTCTATAGAGATAAGTATAGTAATTACAAGAGGAAAAAGATGGATGGCCCAAGTTAGCACTAAACGGTAGCTCTTGTATAGTGATATTTTATAAATACCAAGCAAATTCGTGGTAATTAATTAAACCCCAGCCTTATCAAGCGAAACAAAACGCTTCACATTCTCTCGAATTTCACCCACTGTATGAATATACTCAAATAGGCAAAGCAAATGGGTTATCCAGGATGCCTTTCCCAGGATTCTAACATTCTCTCTCCCTCTTTTTTTCCAAGAAAAATGATGCGTGTTATAAGTATTTAGTGTCTGCAGATATTTAAAAAGGAGAACAAAAGCAAATTTGCGATTTTTTTTAAGAGTCGGCATCGCGTCAAATATTTGCTTTAGACGCTATTGAAAAGTAGCTTTCTGCACCCCCAGCCTCGATAAAAATAATATTTGAAGTTTGGGGATGCAAAGTACAACAGTGTATGTTGAAATAACTGTGAAATGCCAAGGGAAATATTTATTATATCAGTTCATTAAACTGTTGCAACTGGCCAGAGTGGAGTCACGTTTCTAGCAATAAATATAACACATTTAATTTAAATTCAGAAGGAAAAGTATAGGGAAGAGCAAAATGAGATAGTTAAACTGGACCAAAGGGCATAATGGATACTCTTTCAAAAAGCCTTAATGTGCATTTAATATTTTGTTAACCATCATCCTTTTTATTGTGTATAGCAGGCGGCATTGTGGATTATATACAGTTGAGGTGTAAATGCCATCACTTGTTGTATACACTATAAATAATGTTTATTTTGCCCTTTAGATCTTGTTTAAACAGTATTTTCATTAGTATATATTCAAGCGTTAGAACATTCAGTCTGGAGGTTAAAATGATGAAAATGACTGTAAAATGAACATTCTTTATATAGTTGTTTACATGTAATATATACGTGACTATAGAATGAAAGTTTATATACATATATGAGCTGTTATGCATATATAAAATGTATATATATGACTTTAGAATATATCTATATCTATAGATATAGATATATACACTTTCATTCTATATAAACTTTCATATATATGTATATGAGCTGTTATGCGTATATAAAAATGTATATATATGACTTTAGAATGAATATATATATATATATAAAAGAATGTTCATTCTAAAGTCATATATATACATAACAGCTCATGTTAATATCCTATAGGGACTTCCATGTAATTGGATTTAATAAATGTATTTTGCCCTTGTATTCGTTTAATTAGATTCTATATGGTGTTTCCAAGGTTATCTTTTTTAGCAAAGTATTTAGAAGTCACTACACATGTCCTCGCTGGACACCCAACCTAATTCATCCACCTTATTTTCTACCGGCGTCTCATTCTGAATTGCCACCCCACTGCCTGTTTCTCTCTCCCAAGGTTGGCAGCTTGTTACCCTTCTCTCTCTTACCTCGCTATCATTTTCTCACATCTCTGCCCATAAGAAAAGGATCCTTCCTCTCTCCACCCCACCCCCTTCGCCAAACCACTACCCCCCCTTTTTTTTTAAACACTGACATCCAGTCTATCAGGCTATACAGAAGACTGAGTCACGCACAGCGTAAACTTTTGACCCTCAACTTTTTGACCCCTTGAGCTATAATGCTGTATTAACAAGCCCCCCAAAGACCATAGTCACCTTCTGCGTCTCCAGAAAGTAAAGCTGTACAGATTCCCCCTATTTTTTAAAACCCTCTTAACATTTCTGGGTTCCTTCTTTGTCAAGGGGGGGGGGGCTTTGAAAACATTAGATGTGTTTCTCTACATCAAGTCATCAGGTTCATAGGCTGTCGGATTTTTTTCCCCTTTACACTTTTCTTTTATCTCTGTGTGTTTAGAAGAACAGGAGAAAAAAAAAGTCCCTTAAACCACAGCTGGATTCATCTCATTTTGAATTATTTCTGTTTTATTTGCCTAATGGGATGTCAAATAGGTGAGTTGTTGACTAGGTGAGTTGTTGACTGCACTAATTAGTCTGTTCTAATTTTTCTTTTCCCGCGCTGGAGGACTGGGTGATTAGAGGAGCTTTTGGTTATCTGTGGGGGACTGCAGGTCTGAGAGATAAGTTTGTGTGGGGAGGTCTTGGGGCGGGAATGACGAGGGGTGAGGGGAGGAATCTGCCGTGGCACAAAAAGAACCGACAGAGACCAAAAGCCAAGCTCTAGCTACTACAGCGAGCAACTCAAAGAGACCCTGTCATGACTGTGAACTTGGTCTGAAGCGAGCTCTGCTGGTTGCTTGGGGACGTTACAGGCGCAAAGATTTCACCAAATTTTCTCCCCAAATCAGTTTCCCTCCGATTTATACTGTTTTAAATCTTCAAAAAAATTAAAGTTTTTTTTAAATTAATTGGCCACTAAGCTAACTACATCTTTCCTTTTAAAAAAAAGTCTGTAATTTGTTTTGACACGAAGGGCTAAGATATGTCTGTATATCTATATATGTTAAAAAGACATACATCAAAAGAGAGGAAGGGAGAAAAGAGAACTCATACAGTCTTACTCTTTCAACGCTTCCTGTCAAAACAGTTTCTTTTTAAAGCTAGTTAGGCTAAGGGAACATGGGAAAACTGCACAGGGTAGACACCTCTAGAGTTAAGTTTTCAATGCCCCCTTTAAACTGCCATTTATTTAACACGATGGAAGAAAAGTTGATAGAGGGTGACTCAGATATTCGATATAAATATTCAGAACTTTCCAGTATTCTTAAAGGAAGTTTTATTCTTAAATTAAATCCATGAGTTGACAGAGACCCCAGAGGAAGATACAAGCCGAAAGAAATCACTTCAACAATTCTTGGGTTTCCTAATTGCGGAACGATCTTTTATCACGTGAATTTTAAATAATTAGGTAACTTAGCTCCTTTCAGTTCTAACGAATAATAATAATAATAAAACCAACAACAATAATAATTGTATTTTTTAAAATGGTGGGAAGACATGAGAAATGTCTCTGAAACTGCAATTCTATTGTGTTTTCTGGAGAGAGCTTGTAGGAAAGGGGGTTGATTTCTGTGAAACAGTGATGTGAAACCCTCAGATATAGGGTATTTTTGTGTAGGTTGGGATGATTCACAAGACTATTACAAACTAATAGATAATCAGTTAAAAAAATCAGTGAATTACAGCTACTCATTCCTCTCCCCTCCAGATTATCTTTGCCCAGATAAATAGAAACAATATTATTCCAACCTTTTTTTTTTAATAAAGAGAGGGAGAATTTGGGGTGGTGTGTTGCAAAATGACCCGTTTGGCTTGCAAAAAAAATGTATTTGTCCCGTTTGTTATTGTTGACCATCTCCAAACTGATGGCTTTTTTCCCCCAAAAAAACCCCTTTTTGGTATTCTAACAACCAATCCATTTGATTCGTGAGTTGTTGTCGGGCTTTTTTTCTTTCCAAAAAAAAAAAGGCAGTTTAGGTTGTTCTTAAACCTGTGACCTGCAGACCCCCGGGTACGTGTGAGATGTAACTATTGTATTTTGATAGGGGTGTCTTAACGCTCCTCGGTGGAAGCCGCTCTGACTCGTCTGCTGACCTCCAAATGATCCCGGGTTCCAATGAATTATTGATGAGATATGAGCTCTGATTTCTCTCTTCAGTATGCAAACCCCATTATACTGTTAAAATGGCGATTTAATCGTTTAGAATAGCTTTGCTTTTTCCCCCCCATCCCATTTGTGCCCCCTTCCTTTTCATTTAATTCTCTTAATTAAACCCTTTAACAGATTTTAATCACTTTTTTTTTGTTGAATAAAATAAGACCTCAGACACATCGGTGACTAGGTTACCTTGGGTAAGTTTTGTTTGGCTTCTAAGTTTGTTTGTTTTTTTTTAAAGAAGGGTGAAATAAAATTATTTCATCTCTATTGCTTCCGTTTTACATCCACATAAAAAATGCCTACAGGAAAACGCTTAAAAGCCACACAAAACGTTTAGTTTAAGAATTTGCTTGGTTGTTTTTTCAAAAAGCAATCAAGCCTTCTATGCCATGATACTCTAGTTAGTCTGGAAAGGACACAGTGATACTGCATTGCCTTTTGTTTGAACGGTTTCTATTGCTATATCTATCTATACGTCTAATGAGTGTTGTTTCTACCAGGGTCTTCTACTTATTGCTTAACCAAAGCCAGAAGGTTAGCAGGATATTTTAATATTGAATTTTCACTTTACTGTCTATTTTTTCTTTGACATGTCTCTTTTAAATAGCTGATTGATCTGCTGAGTGGATAGAGCAGATACTCTGAGATAAGGGTTGTCTGACTGCTGTCTACGTTGTTTATACAAAGAATGTAGAAACATAGAATTCTGAACATTCACTATATGTTCAAAAAGTCACTTTTGAAAGGGTGTGCTGGGGGGGACGGTTTTGTTAATTAATATAGATGTTCAACATTGCCCTCTCAGAAGATGGACACTGGTATAGATATATTATCATGCGCGGGATCCTTCACTAATCTGCCATGTATGAAGAATATTTTTATTTCAAGAGCAGGAAACACTTTTACTTTGTTTCCCAACCCCATTGAGATCCTTCATGAGTGGAAAGAAATTCTAAAGCTGACCATCAAAAAAAAATGTAGATCCATGTGCCCATTTTTATTCATAGCATTTCCAGTGGATGTAGTAAATGAATGGGCTCCTTATAGGCCCGACTGGATTCACTGAATCAGTGGGCTTTGGGTCTGGTCCTGTATGTTGTTGGTCAAGCATACTACCTTCCATATATATATTTTTAAAACCAGATTCTTTATATATATATATATATAAATGCAGCTGTGGTGGGTCTGTAAAGATGAATAGAAAGAACCTTAAGGGAAGTTTAAAAAAATATAAATGGGCTGTTTTATTTTCAAATCAATTGTCATTTTCATGAGAAACACACACACACACACACACACACACACACACACACACACACACACACACACACACACACACACACCTAGTAGTAAAATATCTCATATTTATTCTATCTTCTACAGCTGCTGAAGAACTAATTGTTCCACTGTCTGATGTATACCGTTAAAGGGAGGGAAAGGATGAAAAATGCAATGGGAACCCTCGCCTATCTGAACGGTCAGAGTTCTGTTTTCCTGTTTCCTCTTCTTATACTTCCTCAGTTCACCAGCAAAGGGAGGTGTTGTTGTTTTTTTTAAGGACGTAGGGGCGGGGTGGGGGGGGGAGAGAAAGATTCTGAGCCTGTGAATCCGTCCTTGCTTTAAAGTGGTAGCCAGTTGTACACATTAGCCACACAGGAAGCTGGGGAGACTAGAACAACACAAATGAACCCAGCCTGTAAGAGGCAGAGAAAACAATGTAGGTAGAAAGCAGGAGTTTTTAAAGTGCAGAAGAAGGGGACAGGATTTTAATATGGCAGGAATATAATTTCTAAAACATGCTTAGGTGAGGTAATAAGGCCAGTCCCATACCTACTACAAACTTTTGTAAAAGGTTGAGATTCCTGAAATAAATGAGGTCACCTGGTACTGTAGCAAAGATTGACTGGGATAAAAATGGAAATCGTCCAAACATTGTTTCCATTCTGCCTTAACCTGTGCTAAACTAACTCCTTAATATTAGTGTAGTGATATGGAAGATTATGCAGAAAGAATAAACCGACCTGGGGTTCAGTCTGCATTTCTAAGTGAAGATGGACTTTCTATGTATCCTATCTGTCTTGGATTGTTCTTTCCATCCCATTAACATGTTGCATATTCTATGTAATTAAAAAGAGGGGTTGATATATTGTATGCTTTGGGTCATTAGACCTGATTTTAAAGGAAAGTTTGGCTGGGATAATATACAAATACTGAAACCCTGATGTGCAACCTTTTTGCCTTTTGAATCAGGATATGGGAATATGACATTAATCCAAATTTAGATAGATAGATTAAAAGTTTTGGATTAATGTAAAATATATATAATTCCCCTGCAGTTACACTGTCATTGTCAAATATATATTTCCTTGCAGTTATATTGTCATTCCAGTACTACGGTAGGTGAATGACAATACGCACCTAGTTTAGTGGTAACAATTTGCATCAGTCAACATTATTTCTTAACATCAATACAAACCAGATGGCTAAAGAATGTTCAGGTCAGTAATTTGGTACCACCCCATCATACCTACACCCTATTTACCTTCAGTAAATATTTCTCTTGCTGTGTAGGCAAGATTTCTGTAACCTGTGGTGTGTTGATTGCAAACTTCACACTTTAGACCCATTCCATTCACGTGTCTAGAAGCCAGCGAATGCCTTTATTATGTGCTTATAAAGAAGCATACGACTCGGTCAGATAATCAGATTAGGATGTTAAAATTCAAATGACTCAACTACCTATCACTCTCCCGCCCCCAATCACCCCAAGTCTCCCTTGCCAGAATTTTGATTTTGTATCAGAATATTAGTCAGAAGTTCTAGGATAGTCAGTGGATTGGGTCAAATAGAATCTAGAAGTTGAAATTGTGCCAATAAAGATAACATCAGACACATGGACCAGGACAGGGAAAACAGCCCAAGGAAAAACTATCCCCAAACTGCGCAAAATGGTGGAGTTCTTTTGCTCTGTGTGAAAGAGACGGACATGTGTCCACCAAATGTTGCTCTGCCATTTAAAAAAAAATCCTGCTTAAGAGGGGAAATGGAACGTTTAGTGGCTGCTGCAGCATTCTGGGATCCAAGGAAAAAAAAATCCCTCCTCACAGTATATTTTCTTTTAACCTTTTTAAAGATACAGGGACAGAATTACAGATGGGAGTGGGCAGATACAGATTCTTTTTTTCCCCAATGTAAATTTAAACACCTAGAGTTAAAAAAAAAAGAAAGCAGCCCTCACTTCTCTGAGGATTTGTTTGTGCTGGTAAAAAAAAATCAGTTGATGGGGTGTAGGGGGGGACCCGTTAGTTAAAAATCTTTTTATTCTAAGTTTAGCGAGGCTCGATGCCGTTGGACAGAGTGTTTCATATTAAGATTCCTGAACGCGACTTTGTGACAGGCGTTTTGGGTTGTAGCCTTATAAACATAAAGGAGAATAGACACCTCACCAGGACTTTGCCTCTGCTAGCTGAAGTCCCAGCCATGGTAAATACTCGGTGCAGCTCACTTTTTCTCCCTTCGCTGATAACTGGCTTATTTTCTCAAAGAAAAAGCTGTTTTAATTAGTTTTTTTTTCAGAACAGTCCCTTCTTTATAAAAGCAAAAACAATACCTTAGGAATACATATACTCGACATATATAGGGTTTAAAGTCAATCGAATCCACCCCTATTATGCAAACAGCAGCATGTTTGATTTTTTGATTTTTATTATTTTTGTAGTCACTTAAAGGCCAACTGAAGAAAGACATAACGGCAGTAATCCAGTGTCCACATATTGTACAAACAAACCAGGGAACTATTAGGATACTGTCTACAGAAAGGAAAAACGCCTAGAACGAATATTTTGGTCTATACCCCAGGCCAAGGAAAAAGGCTAAAAATGTTCCTTGCAACTCAGGATAAAAAAAGAATTAAAATTCTTAAAGGGTGTGAATGAAACCAAGAATATAAATATACAACAGAAGCCTTGAAATGCCAAAGCCTTGCCCCATATTTGCTCGTGACTGTGATCAGTATGAAACTCACCAAAGCAATCTCCAATAACTGAGTCTCTATTGACATGGCTAAGAATAAAACAAAGTTTGTCTGAAGTACATATGCCCCTAGGCAAAGATTGGATGGCATTTGCAATGCAATCGTAATTAATCTTTACGGAATTCTATTTCCCCTCGTTCCACAAAGTTTACGTTGCTTGCATATGGGCCTCAGAGCTTTGCTGAGACCTAATGAAACATCAAATCTAGGGAGTGTAAGAATTTGGACCTTTTAAAAGTTAGAAATAAAGCTTTGGAGAGAGAGAGAGAGAGAGAAAGAGAGAGAGAGAGAGATCCCCCTCCTTCACCCGCCCAATCGTTAGCAATATAACCCTTAAAATAGTTTAATTAGATAATATTTCAGAAGGACTTACTTTCAGGAGCCCAAACTATTGGTCCTCTGGACTGAACACTGGACCAGCAAAGCATGATACCAGCAATTGCAAGGGTTTATCTCATCTGGAAAAGTGCTCACCCATTTCTGCCCCTTACAAGCCAAACCAAGCAGTTAAAGTGTCACTTAACATTCTAGAGAATGTGAAATATATTGTACATTGTCAACTCCCCAAAACCATAAAACTAACTTTATGGACCTCACGTGACTTTTGAGAGCCAGTGAGGGGTATCTGTCTGAGGTCTGGGCGATTTTTACGATCTAACTTCTAGATAAAACCCTATCCATTTGACATCTAAATGTCATACCTACTTTTGGTATAGTTTGCTATTGGTAAAATATATATAGAGAGAGAGATATGTCAAGGGAAGGCGAGCAAATGGTTTTGGATCTGACAGTCCACCTCAGATTCTTCTCAAAATCACTTCAGAAGTACCTAAACAGTGGGAGATTAAGTTTGGTAAGTTTATAAGATCCAACTTTACTTAATACGAACAAAAACCTGAACTATATTGTAAATATGTCAGTCGCATTTTGCCAACAGAGAGACTTTAACTGAAGTATCTTGTGCCTTGCAAGAAATCCTGAATAGCAAAAGAGAAACATTTGCCACCTTTGATTATGTTAAATTATTTGCAGCGAAAATGAGCCTTTGTAGTGAGTATCAGTAGCTACAGTACTGTTATTTACATGTTGAGCCAGAAAGTAGGATATAAAAACAGTTTGCTCAGGAGATTGAGGGTGAGGGGTGTTTATAGATTAGCGAGCGCATGGATAGATAGATAGATCTCTTTATTTTTCAAAAAGTAATATAGGCCCGTTCCTCAAATGCACATAAATATATTTTGCAAAGCATTTATATCTCGTTATTGTAACTTAAGCTACTTTAAAACAGCTCGTGTTATTTGATATTAGGATTTTTTATTTTTTTACGAAACAAAGTTTTGAAACTATGACAGGTTGCATTTCCTCTGCAGAATGCATTTGCTTTCCTCCTCAGCAATGAGATTCTATGATGTGAACTTAGCATTTTTGTGGCTTCTGAGAGTTTCCAAAGTGCTGTGCAGGAGAGCGAGGAGTGTGTAGCGTTTGTCAAATGCTCCCAACACAGCACAAGTTCTATGCAACCATGTGTTTAGAATGTACCGCGAATGATCAGCGTTAAGACTCAAGCGTTGTGTAGAAAATACGAATGGGAGCCTTTGTGAATAGGAGAAATGTTTATTTGACTTGAAGTAAAGCTACAAACAAATACAAAAAGCTTATTGGCAAAATACTAACAGGCAGCTAGACATGACAGATGCCATTTTACACATAACACTGCATTCACTCTGCCCACTACCAACTGTCTATTAGTCACATCAGAAATATTTCTAGTATTTACAGACATTGGAACACTTTATGGTTGGTCCAATTTTATACATGTTTTTAATAGTGAAGTTTACCCACGTCTAAGAACACGTCTCAGAATTAGCCTGGGAACTAGAAAGCATGGCCTTACATTTGAACTAAACCACAGATTCGACAATTTTCAGACAAAAAGATACAAGAGCTTTTTTGCTTTTTATTTTTTTTCTTTACAGTTTTTTGAATTTTTTTTCTGCTATTTTAGTGCAGGAATCCCAACTTTAGCTTAGGCAGAGAATAAATCCCCCCCTCCCTCCCAATAGCTGTAAACTCAGATAAAAAAAAAACAAAACCAACCCAAACAAACCACCGTATCTGTTATCAATTTATAAATAAGTTATAACATTTAAAGGGCTCACATAAAACATGCTAGCTTTCCAGAAAGCCTCAAGATAGCACTGGCACAAACATTTATAAGAACATCAAGAGCGTGGAGGAGCATCTGGAAATTAAAAAAAAATTAATAATAATAATTAAAAAATAAAATTAAAACAAAAATAAAAAACACAACAGGAGCGCAGTCCTGGGATAACAGTACCATAGGAGTTGTTTAAAATATCAACAACATGCCGAAAAAAAGGTGCCTTACTGTACAGTACTCTGAAACTAAGATATGGTGCTGCTTCTCTCCCTCCCCCCCCTTTCTTCTCTTCTTTCTTTCTTTCTTTGATATTCCTTTTTCTATAATTTATGGCTGGAAGGCGCTGCCCGCGGAGGCTACACTCATGCTTTTCAGTTTATTATCTTTCTTCCATTTCATTCTTCTGTTTTGGAACCAGATTTTAATTTGCCTTTCGGAGAGGCACAGAGCATGGGCGATTTCTATTCTCCTCCTGCGGGTGAGATATCTATTGAAGTGAAATTCCTTTTCCAATTCTAGGGTCTGGTAGCGAGTGTAGGCGGTTCTTGCCCTTTTACCGTCTGGTCCAGTCATGTCTGAATAATATGGACAACATTGGTGTTTGGTTTTGTTTGTATAAAAAAAAAGGCAAATTATTAACCTTCCCAGGACAATCACGAACGTTCACTTGGTTATTTCAAAATAACCCCCCCTCCCCCACGTGTAGATCCCCCTCCCTCCACCCCCCAGTTCCGGTATATACAATTCAATATTCACAATTTAACCTCGCAGCCTAAAACTCTAATAATTCCACTTACGTGTGTGTGTTTGGATCTGTTAAATATTGTCCTTAAAAAAAAAAAAAAAAAACCCACTGTTCCTGGTGCAATGGATCTACTCTTGGCTTTTTATTTTGTAATTAGCAGATTGTCAAGAACACACACACACCAACAAAAATAATAAAGGATTGGGAGCCCCATCTGTCCATAGAGAGCCTGTTTTAATGATCAGTTCTTCCCTTTCCTTTTTTCTCACCCCACTTCCCTCCCCCATCCGCAAATACCCCCGCAGTTTTAAATGACCTTTTCTCTCTCTCTATATATATATATCTATATATAAAATAACCTCACATTTAGCGGCAGGGGTTACAAATCTATCACCCCCCCAAAACAAGCATCAAAGGCAGTTTTCTGTTTTAAATCAGCGATCTGATAAATAAATACAACGCGATAAATAGCTGGATTACTTATCAGGCGCCTTCAAAGAAAGCCAGGGGAAGGAAGGAAGGAAGAAAAAAGAAGGGAGGGGGAAAAAATGAAAAAGTAGCTGTACCATGGCTAATGTGAAGCTTCCTCATCCAAGGGAATATCTGTGGTGTCTGCCCTTCTGTTGCTGCTGTGGATGTAGCGACGGGCTCTGCCTGTGCCCTGGAAATATTGCTGCTGTTTATTTGGGTGCCTTCTTCGGTTCCCGAAGACGCGCTGGTCTCGTCTATTTCTGTGAAATTTGTGTTGGTGCTGGCAGAAGTAGCCTGGTCGGAGGGGGACGGGGCGGGTTTGCCTCCATGGTTGTCGCTGTTGGAGCAGGGAAGGGACTCGGGAGAGGACAAGGAGCAGCTAGACGCTTGCCTAAACCTGCTCTCCTGAGCGGGCGAAGAGAAGCTGCGGGAGCTTTCTCCCACCGCCCCAAAGTGGCTAGAGGAGGTTGAGCGGTTGATGCTAAGGTCCATCCCATTGTAGTTGTAGCCATAAGAGCTGGAATGCATGGTGCTTGAATCTCTGTACGAACCGTTCATAGAACTGCTGGTCCCATAATTTAGCAACTGATAGTCGGGGCCATTTGGATAGCGCCCTGAGAACGAGTTTACAAAGTAAGAGCTCATTTGGGTTATTTTGGAGGGCTTGATTTGTGGCTCGTGGTCGTTATAACCCGGTGCTTGACGATTTATGATGTATTAATGAATTATAGCAATGCACTGTACTTCGTTTTTGCTATGTATGCGGCCAAATATGGGGGGTGGGGGGGCGTTTGGTAATCACGTGCTTTTGTTGACCAGTCGTAAATTCTCACTGATGACCTCAAGAGGTAATTCATGCTCTATGGTTACAAATAATGACGATCTGAGAATCGTTAGGCCCAAGTCAATGCAAGGCTTCAAAAAAAAAAATTCAGAAGACAGAGATTGCTCCATCTTGGCGGACTGCGCCACCTACTGGGGACATGGTGACTTAGCAGCCATGGAGGGTGACTACCCACCCTTAATTTTTTTTTAAAGTCATTTAGTGGCAATTTGCATTCTTCATATATTTGTACTTTTTAAAAAATAATAATGCACAAATACCCCATTTTCATCCCGGGAATCACCTTTCAGTTTTAATTTTATTCTGCAAATGGAGGGAAAAAATGCTTATCAGACACAGCTCGAGTGATTGTCAACATTGTGTTTTAGCTGTGTGGTCTTTGCATGTGGGTTGTTATCTTCATTAAATTATTGCCACTCTTTTATAATAGTGACATTGGTGATGGAGGGTGAGGGAGGATAAGTCACCTTTGGATCTGGAGGTTCTGTGTTTGAATATCTTAGAGGGGGAAAAAACGGAGCCTGCTGAAAGAAAAACATGTGTGCTTTATTTATTTAATTTATTTATTTTAATTGGCACAATGAAAGTTTGGCTTTCTTCACCTTCTCATCATATTATCAAATACACAGTAACACCTTGTAATTCTGGAGGCGGGAAAAAAGAGACGGGAAGGGAGATCAGCCGTTGAAACTGGTTGACAATGTTGCTTTTAAGATATTCTTGATCATGAATATCCCCCCCTCACACACACACCCTTTAAATAGAGCATTGTTATATTTCCCCCTACCCCATTGCAAACCTGCAAGAAATATTAGGTAGCCATGAAAACCTGAAATTTGACCAGGGTTTTGCTTTGTTCAAGGCTGCTATTTTTTTTTCCAAGGCAGTTTAGGAATTTCAAATGCTTGTCTGCAACTCATTGGAAATTATGCGCCATATTGAAAGTGACATATAATTATAATAATTACGGGCAATGAAAAGAGTGGCAATAATAGTAAATGTCCTACAGCTGTGGAGCTTCTGCATGAATTGATTTTAAAAGTGACTGGCATTAAAACAGCTTGTGACATGAGGGAATGCACTCGTACATAGGTATTTTGGGGTGGGGGGAGTAGTTCTTTTTAAAGGCATTTTTTTTCTGTCGTGAAGCTTCAGAAATTTTATTAGCATTGAGCTGAGCAATTTTTTTGTTTTAAATCTGCTGATCCCAAGAAGAAAAGCACTTCTTTTCGTTCATTTTTTAATAAAAAAAAATAAAAGAAAAGTTTACTTCATCGCAACTACAAGACACCTCTTAGTTCTTTAGCGCAGAACGCCCAGCTCCGAGTCAAATGACACTGTAAAAAGAGCCATTTGAAAAGTGTGTGGGTGTGTGTGTGTATATATACATGAAACAATCTAACTGTATTTAGCTTACTGGGGGGGTTCGTGCTTAAATAATTCCCATCGTCCTGGAGTTAATAAAGTTTCAACTAAAAAATAACAAAAAAAAAAAACCCAGCAAGTCTGAAACCTAGCAATGTCTACAGTGCACATCTCCCTGATTTTGGAAAGTGAACTAAGGGACCAGATGTTTGAAAGATGCTAGACAAACGTTATGTATCTTTGGTAGATAGATGAGAGCATATTTTGGCCTCTTTCTTTGATATATTATGTATATGGAGAGCTTTTCCTCATAACTCTTTGGGCTGTAACAATAAAAAAGAGCGATCTTAAAGCGGAGTGTCAGCTCGGAGATATCGCTGGTGAAAGGTCCTGCATTTAAGATTAGGCAAAAAGAAGGGGGAAAAGCAGATTTATCTCTCAACTGTAACTTCCGTGTGCTGCGTGTTGCTTGTCCTTGCTGATTAGGAGACAGTGTCACACGCAGACAGCAGCAGCGCCCGCTTTGCTAACAACCTCTCAGCTCCACATGAATGGCATATTTTCATAGACAGGAATAACAATAATGATAATAATACCAGAGGGGTGTGGATGAGTCCGAATACTTTGCTTTTATTAGGGTATTCCATGGCCATACCTAAGACAAACTACAAACACAACACGTACAAAAAATTAATAAAATATAATTTTTTTTGTTGTTGTTGCTTTTGCATCCTTTCAGGTAGTACTTGTTCCTTCAGTAGGTTTTCTCTTTAAAAAAAAAACAAAAGAAACTAATTACAAAGACCCCAGGGTTTGATTAATTTACCAAAAGAAAAAACAACCGGGGAGGGGGGGATCTATAAGTCAATCGTGCATGAAACAGTTTACAAAATTAAGACAATAAACACCAAAAATGACATATATTGCAGCACCTCCATTAAATACAAGAGTTAGCGGGTTACTAACAGTGACATCAAGGGCAGAAACACAGGTAAGAGTTCCAAATTATTATTATTATTTTATATTATATTTGGAGGACTAGAAAGGGGAGGGAAAAAAAACCTCAACTAGAAGCCTGATTTTTGTTTTGACACGACAGATTAACTGAACACGAGTCCAACGGTGCAAATGTATGTTGGTGGCTCGCCACCTTCAAACCGTCTCGGTTATTTTACAAAGCGTGCACCCCTGGGGGTGCATTTTTCTCTTCCACTCCAACCCTTTCCCCCCCACCCTCTACCTCCTCCAACGGTTGGGATATTTCTCTCTTTCTCTTAAATAATACTTTCACTCCGCTGCTTTCTCCTCCTCCTCCTCCGCGCTCAGCTGCGTGGAGTTGAGCAGTTTGTTTTCCTTTTTCCATTTCATCCTCCGGTTCTGGAACCAGATTTTGATCTGGCGTTCTGTCAGGCAAAGTGCGTGTGCGATTTCGATCCGGCGACGCCTGGTCAAGTAGCGGTTAAAGTGGAACTCCTTCTCCAGTTCCAGGGTTTGGTAGCGGGTGTAGGTTTGCCGGCCTCTCCTGCCACTTGGCCCGAAAGATGAACCTGTTCGGCAAGGAAAAGAGGGGGAGAAAATACCCAAAGGTTTATTCTAGTTAAGAGGAGCATAATAATGCCAGGGAGCCGGCCAGTTAGCGCTCTGATAAAGGGTGTGTGTTTAGGGGTGATGGTGTCTTTTGCTTCCTTCGCCTTCCCCGCTAAATACTTTTACCAACCCAAAATCATCTAGCCAAAGTGCTCAGGGCTCCTTTTGTTGTTGTTGTTGTTGTTGCAAAGCCAGCCCTCTAGCAAACCTCCTGACTTGCTAGTTCGCCTTGGAAAGAGTTGCTAATTTGCCTTGGGTTTCTGCAATGCCTGCTGCTTCTTCCTGCTGCTTAACTCAAAGGCAATGAAGTTCCACTGGTACCTGGGCAGAAGGGTTAATGCAAAACTTGCCAGATATTCCAGGACCGTGCTTTGAAGAGATTGCTAGACCTGTCTTATTCCATTATGTAAAATCTCAAGGTGCCCCCCCCACACACCTTTCCATTTCTCCTCCCCACCGGCAACAGTAATATATCTGGGCATTTAAGCAATAATGAAGTGTATCGATCGAGATAAACTCTGTGCATTAAAGGGGATACAACGTCCCTGCCCTAATGGACATCAATTTGGAACTTAAAAGGCAACAAATAATGAATGTAAACATGGAAGCACTGTGACTTTTTTCTTCTTCTTTGTGGATTGAAGAGAGAGCCCTTATACCAGCTATACATCACAGAGAGAAAAAAATTCTCCCCAGGCAGACTTTTCATTATGTGTTGAGTTTCATTAAAAATGTAGTTCTCTCCTTTCAAATATTTAAACACTTTTACATTATTTAACTCCAGAAAGGGTGTGCGTGTGTGTGTGTGTGAAGTCATCCTGTTCTTTTTTTTTTTGTGAATAGATATCTCTCTGTATGTGTAGAAGACACACAGAGAGATAAATCATTGTAACTGAGTGACATACGAATCAGAGCGTGCAAAAAGAAAGAAGATACACACTTGTCTAAGTATGGCACCAACTTTTTTTTTTTTTTGGTAAAGGATCTGGCAAAAGAACTGGGATAGAGGAAAAAGACTGCCATAAAGTTTGGGGTTGTGTCAGAAACAACTTTGAGTCTCGTGCTTTGCCTGACTCCTCCGCTGGAAGTTGGATCTTAACTAAGCTTTTCCTGTTTCTTTTGCAAAGAAGAAAAGGGGGAAGGGAGGAGGAGGAGGGGGGACAAACACATCAATAAAGAGAGATTAAAAAAAGAGTAACTCACTGTTGCAAGAGTTCATCCGCTGCATCCAGGGGTAGACGGGAGTAGAGCACTTCTGGTCATCGCTTTCCCCGAAAACAGTTTTGGTCTGTGCGCAGTCTGACTTCCGCTGATCTGGGGCAAACGGTGCGTGGTCATCTAGGTTTGAGGTGGCACAGACAGGGTCCTTCTCTCTGTAAAAACCAGCTGTCCCATAGTCACAGGCTGTGGTCCGGCTGTAAGCTCCGTTCGCTTGCTGGTAATAAGAAGAGGAGGGATAACCCTTATCTTGGACGCTAGTGGCTCCATAGGTAGCGGGGTAGTGTCTTAAAGGATCCGCATATCCTGAGGCATATAACGGGATTTGTCCCAGGAAGGGCTCCTGCCCAGCAGCCAGGCTCACCGGGAAGGTAGAGTTGACAAAATAAGAACTCATTGGGAGGAGGCAGCCGTCCTTTCCTGGCTTTATGATTTGTTGTGTTTTATAGTCCAAGTGGTTTAGCTATTAGTAGTATATCGGAGATTGGGTTTTAGCTGAAGGGGGATGGCTGGGTGCCAGCGAGGGACACAAGGAAATAGAACCATCTGATCATGGACTGACCAATAGCAAGAGTCTGAGATTACAAAATAGCACCCATGAGGGGTTTGCATTGCACTAGGGACCCCCAGAACAAACCACCCAGCCCCTCTTTTTTCCTCCCTTTTAAACAACACAACTCACCCCCTTAACCAAATACGTATTATCTGCGAAAGATAAATCCCCAAACGTTTGGAGTCTTTCAAACAATAATTAAAAAATACACCAAACACACACAGAGAGACAGAGCGATAGATCTGTATATATAGATATACATACACACAGAGAAAAAAAGTTAAATCCCTTTATTCTGAAAAGTTTAACCCCTGGTGCCTGTTATTGATTGCAGACCCTTTGGGTAATATTGCTATGATTTTTTTTTAACATAAGAAAGAAACTTTTAGTTTATTTGGGTTTTTTTATTGAGGGGTGGGGTAAATAGATCTCATTTGTTTAATTAGCTTGGGTTTAGGATGGGAAGTGCGTGTGTTGGGGGGGAGAAGAGAAGTCAGTGTTTGTAACTTATTTCTCATGGTTATCTAATTATCATAGATTGACAGAGAAGAGGCTTCCTTTTAAAGTGTCTCTCGCCCGCCTCATCAAATTCTATGCTTCCTATTTATTTTGTGAAAGAGTTACAAATCTATGAGATGAATGGGACTCGAAGTATTACCTTTATCCCGGACTAAATACTTATAGAGATATAGATATATATGTACCGAATTGTGCCCTCTTGCGTTTTATTGTTAATACCAAATCTATGTCCGACCCTTCGCAGTTAAAGGCAGCATTCGGTTACGGTCAAGAAGTGTCTTTATTGATTGTCACTGATCAAGATTTTTTTTAAAGGCTGTTGTTTGGCGTGTCTATTGCCTATAAGGTGAGCAATGATCCTGCTTTCATATTTTATCACCCTTTCCATTTGTCTCTGGCCCCACTATGAGGTACCTATTTTAAAAATTTTAAAAAAAGTTTAAACCTCTTAAGGAATAAACTCGAAATTCCGAGTCATTTTTTTTTCAAACTGGGGCGAAAGACCAAATGAAATTAGTTTGGTCTGGGTTTGGTGGCTCATGCTTCTGCTTTTATTCATTAGCTGTAGGTGTGTTTCGCGGTGGCTAGTCACCTCCTCTTCAGATTTCTCTACGCGGAAGATCTGGTTGGATTTAAATATTTTGCCATGCATTTTAGCTGTGGGAAAGTGTCATGTCCTTCAGAAACTTCCTCAACGATAAAACTGAAAATTGATTGGTTTAAGGTGCATTTCTAAACTCTATCTAGCTATCTATCTATCATATGCAATGAGAGTTATACCCCACACAAGGTACACACCTATATGTATGAATACACTTTTGTGTATGCCCCTGGTCTAGCATTACACATAATTACATGGTCACTGCAGAACTGCCAGTGCCTATTTTCCCTGATGAGGGTTAAGTATTTACGAAACTGTTATCTTATTAGGAGCTAATTTATTTTAAACATCATGTTTACAGCAGCAAAGCTAAGACTGTTTCATGCCATCACTGCAATGGGCATTCGACCGAACGTAATCTTTATAATTCAAGGAAATAACATGTAAAGGAAATAGTTTCTCTCCCCTCCTTTCTGACTGAAATCTATTATATTTGTTCTTGCAGAGTTTTCCTTTGTGTATGGAGTGGACCCAAACCTACGCAGATCTGTTTTATTGGCATGGGAACGTGAGATTAAAAGAGAAACTTGACTGTCTATTGGGGGAAGAAAAAAAACCCTCCATTGAACAATGAAGTTAGTTGCTTTGCAGGAGGCAAACACTCAGACATTTGATTAGAAAGTTACGCAAAATGTGTATCAGAATAAAACCAGGAACATCTGGGATGATTTGCACAGCATGCGGAATCTGGGCTATGAAGTATGAATTCCTGATAATTAAATGAGTGAGTAAAATCGCTGGAAACGTTTTCTTTACTTCTTTTTAATTATGACAGTTGTGAAAATGTTCCTCCCGAAGTATGTTTAAAGACTGTTTCCCCAACCCATGGTGATGTAGCATTTCTACGAAATGCAGCTCCATTTAGCATGTTTGTGGCTAAGGATAACTTGTCCTACCTTTTGGATGTAGTCGTTTTTATTTTTATTGTGAATGAAAAAATAAATAAAATTCACTAATTGAAACTCGCCTCTTGCTAATTGCTTATTGTTAATTATTTAGACGGTTATTTAGACTGGAATAATATGCTGTGCCCTGCTAAAGAAAGATAGCGCGTCACTTAATATGCATGGACTTTCAGTGGGAGAAAAATAAAAGAAGAAAACTTGGTATAAAACATGTATTAAGCTTTGAAACATTTATAGATCTTAAAGTGTCCATCATCCATATACTGAGACCTGCAAGATGGCATGTTTACCATCTGTAACATGTAGCAGAGTATTCAGAATGCATTCGATCACAGATAGAATTGTGGCTTTAGTGTCAAGTCGGTGTCTAATATCATTTTAATAGCTTTTTCAAAAGGTATCTTCATTTTGTTTAAAAAAGATCCTTGGGCTATACCCTGAGTTGCTTGCTAAACTTTTAAGATAAATCTCTGCCGGGTTTTTGTGGAAATGATTTGGTGTAAGGAGGTTTCTAAAGGCAAGCAGGCATGGGGAGTGGAACACAGAGACCTAAACAGAACGGTTGCTGATACAGCTTGCAGTGTCGTCACTGTGTCTTTCCACCGTATTTTCTTTGCATATTTTCATTCAGAACTGGGCCTCCGTTTACTTAAGAAGCCTTTGGTTTTATTAAAAAGAAAAGAAACCACTAGTCGGTGTAGTTGCTAAAGACAACATAAGGGGGTATAAAATGTTTCATTTAGCACTGAGAATCCATCTTTCCCTACTGATGGACATAACTCTACTGGCAGGGTATAAATAAAGATTAAAGGGACTTATTTACAACATGTACATTCGCAGCTTTCTAGCTTAGAGAGTGCTGGTTGCGCCTTTTTCTCCATTTTTTTTGCTCTTCTGCTAGCAAAGGCCAACTCCACAAAGCAGAGAGAGGCAGATAAATGAGGGGATTAAAGCAGCACACAGATATTTCGAAATGCAAACAGAACAGAGCATTGCTTGTGCAAAAGCTAAGCTAGTTAAGAACTTTGTGGAAAGTTAAGTGGAGCTGGTGCCAATAAAAAAAAAGGGTCGCTTTTTTTCGTGTAGAGCTGGAATTCTCAAGCCTTCTGAAGTGACAACACAGCAGGACCTTCCCAATCAGGGGACTTATTGCAGCCATAAAGTCAAGCTAACACTAAGACAACATTTGAAAAGCCTTGTTACTGTATTTAGACATATAACGCTATTAACAGCAGAGACGATTGCTCTTGTAATATACATCCTCGCTCAAATTCCTATTAGAAAAACGGCACAAGGATTATTTTCTCTACATTGTTGGCATATTTAAAACAATGACCCCTGAAGGTGTTTAAAAAATAATTCTCGCTCCATCCGCACATAACCATTTGAAACTTAATTTCCAGCAATTTAAGTTTAATTTACCTGACTTCCCGTGCAGTGCATAATAACCTCGTTAATGGGATCTTTGAAAAGAAGCAATAATAATCTACCATTGTTCCATTAAAGAGTGCAGCTAATAATTAACAAAAAAAAGTGAGAGGGGGGTTGCGGGAAGGACCTTGGGATTGTAAAAATGTATCCATATTACCTTATTTCCGCTAAAGGAAACCCTGAGAGGGTTTAGGGGAAAGAAATCTTGCTAGGAAAACTAAAAATAGGGGAACAGGAACGAGTGGAAGAGAAATCAAAGCATGAAGCATGTAGGTTGCCTGGAGAATGCTACTGAGTGTGAGCAGTTACAGAATGGAACAAGTTAATCATGGCTGTTATTAGTCAAAAGGAGAAACTTTTTATTTATTTTAACATAGTCTCTGGGCATCTCACTTTCATATAGGGGAATGTCACTAGTCTAGACATAAGCAGTTGCCAGGAAACTGTGTGGTAGTAGGAGAAAACGAGGGAGAGAGAGAGCTTTTAAAATAACAGGCGTGCATTGTCCTTTCAAAGCCTACTGTATCTTAAAAGGGATTCCTCTTACGCTGTCACCCTCTGCTCCCCGCCCCAACCATCACCTCAGCTTTGTGCACACCACTAGACCTACCTTTTACAGACCACTCCAAAATGATCATTCGAAACAATAAACAAACAAAGAAATAGTTCATTGACTTTATAATTAGCTCAAATCTCCTGCCTTCTTGTCTCCTCATCTAATTACGGCTCTCCTTTCACAAGCTCACTAGCTGTGTTTGCTGTCAAGAAATAATCAGCTTAATTTCCTCTTTTGGTTTTGCACTACATAATTGATAACTTATAGATAATGAACATATACAACTTGAAATCCTCGGCAACGCAGCAGGCCTCAGAATAAAAATGGATCTGGTCTGAGGTTCCTGTACCAAATCGGAGGTCACATTTGTTCCATTTCCAGGAGATATACAAACATGCAATGCATTTATAATCCACTACTCGAAAAAAAATGTCGAAAATGGAATTTGTTAACCAGTTTCAAGGGAGATTAATCACCGAGAAATATTTAAGCAAACCGAAGTTTTCTTGCATTGGACGGTAGATGGCAGCAGACAGCATAAAATGGGCTGGAAAGCAATTTATAACAGAAAAGACATAAAGAGAAATAGACCTTCCGTTTTAAAAAATAAACAACTAGGTGATGTTTAAACTACAGGAATTCCTTAATTAGCAACTTATCTATGTTCTAGCGAAAACATTTAGATTTCATAGACAATCAGACATTAAAGGGTGCCCAGGATAAAGTGATTAAAAAGACTTACTTGGAGTGACATTTAAGTCTGGGGTTCTACAAGTGGTTTCTCACACAGCATTTTAAAAATTTCAGCAGAAATTGATTCTGGAATTATGTTATTTAAATGAAATAAAATAATCATTTGCCTTTTCTTAAGAACAGCAGTCACCACGGATTCTATAACATTTATGGACCTAAAAGAAAAAGCACTTCAGCTGGCTTTTATTTTTTCCTGTTATGTAGGAACACGTAACAGCTCCTTCAAAATATCTTTTGAAAATTAATTTTTGTTTGCTATTTCCACCATTGCTATAATTGACTCTTGCCCGCCTAATATTCAGGAATAGTCACGCCGGGTGATATAAGTCGCCCTGTCATCTATTTTTAATGGTTAACTCATGGGTGCCTTCCTTAATCAATATCCCTTTCCATGCACAAACCTCGTATACCGTGTTATTTGAAAAGCATCAGAAAACCGTAACAACGTGTCTTTTTTTTTAGTCCTGCAATAATGAAAAGGAACATTCAAAATGCCCTGCATCTCCGAAGAAGTCTTTTCTTAATACCAAAGCAACCATTTCCTTTAGAGGAGAAGATATTCAAATAAAAGGATATTTTCACACCACACGGTAGCAAGTGGAGGGAAAGGAAGACATAAATAAACAATAAACGATATGTAGGGACCTACAGCTCCACAGACACGTTACATTGACAGGAGCATTGCAGAACGCAATGAATCCCACCCACCTTCATTCCCTCTCAGCGTCCTCTTTCATTTGGGAGTTTCACTTTACAAAAATAAATGTGATCATAACGTTGCCGCCCGGTAGTTGCTATTATTCTTATTATGTTTTCTAGTTTCCAGAACCTTGTTCTCCAGGACTGCGGTGGACTGCCCTCCTTGAAGAAACCACCCACGTAATAATGACCCCGGAGAGCAAAACAAAACCCAACTGGCTTCAATGCAAACTTCGCCAAATTACTGGGCTCGCCTGAAGACAGGCAAACTGGCAAGATAATTCTGCTCGGGAGGGGTAAAAAATAAAATATATCCGCGGCAACAACTCACATAGGGTTTGGCTGGTTATTATATTTTTTAAGGCAGTATCTAAAAGACACCGTGACCAAAGTCCATAGCAGCCTTGTTTCCAAGTCAGATATCTACTATATCCAGGTGATATTACTGTCTTACTGTCTCTGTTAATCTTTCTTTCTTTCTTTCTTTTTGGGGGAGGGGGAGGGAGAGAGGGAGTTTTATAATTGCATTTTCTCAAAGCAAAAAGGGAAAAAATCAAATGAAGAGAAACATATATTATTCCCTTACCTTTTGACGTCCATTTCTGTGGTATAAGTTTTTTTAAAAAAGCAAATAGCGTTTGTTTATCTTTTAGCTGACAAATATTGTCCCAACCTGATAGCCGTCGATTGTCTCTCTGACTTGTGATAGCTTCTTGCATTGCTGTCATTTGCATAGAAAATGGAGTAACTTCCCTCTTGGAAAAATATCAGCCTCCACTCGGCACAGAATCTCCACTTCCCCTCCATTACTACTGAGATTCCAAAATCAGCAGGCAAATTAACACAGGAATTAAAAACAAAAAATCTTTGAACTCTCTCTCTCTCGCTCTCTTTTGGGGGGGTGAGAGTGTGTGTGTATGTGTTTACCCCCCTCCACCACCTCCTCCCCCGTTTAGCCCTATCGAGTTTATACACGAAAGTAAAAAAATGTAAAGAAGCAAGAGCCCTATAGAGGACACTGATCCGACCCAAGGTACAGCGGCCAAAAGAATGGTGCAATATAACCACATGGGAAATCATAAAAAGTTCATGTTCACGGTTAGCAGTCCACATGACCGGCTCTGGCCAATCCCAGAACCCAGCCACTCATAAAGTTCTATCACAAAGTTGTAAATTTTCATAAAACAACAAGGAATTTATTGCATTTCTTCATGACTGCTTTAACAGCAGTCTTTTTCTTAGCCGCCATCTTTTATTTTTTAAACAAAAATAAAAGAATATGCAAAGATCTTTTTTTTTCCTGGTGGGGGATTTAATGGAGGTGTCTGAATCACACCTTACACATAAGGCTAAAAAAAGATTTTTAAAGGATAAGCGATGTTACAGCAGCGGGTTTTATTTTAACACGATTTAGCTGTGTAATTATGAATCCTTCTGCTAAAGCAGAAGATTAGCCATTGCAGGCGTCGGAGAATTTAGAAATAGATCAAGATAAATATCACGATAAATATATTGAAATGCTGGCTGTAGCTATAACATAATCTAAACATATGTATTTATGTTTCACTACGTATTTAGGATCAAACACACCACACACTCAGAACATTAATTGGAAACCCTGACACTAGGTAATTTTTGTGTGTGAAAATCACCAGCGGGCTGTAAGGTTTGATATTACGCTGATAAGTTGTGCTTCAATAGATTGAGCAGAATAAAGATTTTTTTTTAAATCCTTAATTCAGAGATGCCAGGCGCTGCGGAGGTACATGTCACAGGGACAATAGATCTGGCCCAATGCAGCAAAACACGTTTCACGAGCAATAGGAATTTTCTGGAACTCAGTTTTCGCTCTGGAAAGAGTGCGTAAGAAAACAAATGACAATGGGGGAATTTGATAAGGAAAATTTTAGTTTTCACCTTCTTTCATTCTCTGATCAAGTGGGATTTCTGTGCAAACGCCATAATATATGATACATATAATAAGTGGCCTACCATCATGATTTTTTTTTTAGTAATGTGCTAGATTCTTTTATCTAAAAGCTTTTATATTCTTATTTCGGCATCCCACGCTCCTGTCTCTATAAGTGTGTACTGAGGTTAAAATGCAAGACAGATCTTTTATTAAATGTTTCAGCTTCCGTGATGAGATGAGAAAGAAAGAAAGAAAGAAAGAAAGAAAGAAAGAAGCCATTTAACAGCTACACCTAATTCCACGCGGTCTGCTTTATTCGTATTCCTGTTACGCACATATTTCTAGAACTGCGTACATCTCCCACTTGAAGAATATGGTCGTTTATTGCGCACATTGGAAACGTTAAAGAGAGAGACAGAGAGAGAGCGATGCTCGCAAGTGCTTAAAATTAGTTACCATTGTTTTGCATTGTTGATTTTCCTGAGTTTAATTGGTTTAATTTATTTTATGTGTGCTTTGATGTTAAACATTATTTGATGCTAATGAAATAGTTACAGTCCACAATAAAGCAATCGAAAGGGGGGGAGGGGACAACAAACCCCAAACCATCGCAAAATATCTTGTGTCCTTGGGAAAGGGTCAGATTAGTCACACGAATCTATATATAATATATAGATAGTTTTTTTATTGTTTCTTGCTTCTCTGCCTTTACTTTTCCCGTCTTTTTCCCAGCAGACTAATCTGTGCAGATATTTGGAGGAAGGGAAAAGAGTGAAATCTGCAAATCCATATTCTTGGCAATTGTTTTTTATACCCGACTATGAGTTTTATTTCGCTAAATGTTTTAAAGTATTAACATCTGTAGAAAGGTCATTAAAACGTTAAATACGACTGTTATGCTGAAAAGTATCGGGCACGAATAAGATGACGTATCAGGGGAAATTAAAAGGGATATTTTCTTTATATCCTGAAATAAACAACTGAATTATAATAATGCAAACACATAAGAAAAGTGCAATGAACTGAACACCGTTTTAGACTATTGGTGGGTGTTTTTATTATTATTATTTTGAAGAATAATAATCACAAACCAGGAAAAAGAAACGCGCCGCTATTAAATAATCTTCTACCTTGATATACACCGCTTTACTCAGCACAATATTAATTCATTTTTTTTCCTAATGACTTGAACAAGGAAGTGGTCCAGGTAAAAATATACACAGACAAAACAGCATCGCAACCAGAAAAGAACCACAGAGGTTACAACAGAACAAGCGGTAATGATCATTCATATTATGTACAGAGTATTATATACGTTATGTATAATTTCCCCTCATACTTTCAGATCACATTTTTCTAATGAAAGGTGCTAACACGACCACATTACTTCATACCAAAAAAGTACACAAGGAAATACAAACAGGGAGATTTACAAATACTTGTACTATATGAAGACCCACATAGAAAAATGTATCTATCTGACTCTAAAGCCACATTTAATAGGTAGATATTATTATCCATTCTATTGTACAAAAAAAACCCAAAGACTGTAATATAGGTAGTATTTTTTTCAGTATCAGGAAACAGAATGCATCATTCTCAGGCTTGTTTTTTATTTTGATTTCATTTTTTTAATATATATATATATAGTCCTGTATGTTTAGGTTTCACGTTTCCTGGATTCGCTTTCTGGACTAAAGTCCCCTTCACCCAAACCCCATCCATTTCATTCTTCTTCATCATCTTCAGCGTCTGGTTTCTCCTGGCTATTTGAACCGGTGCATGCCGTTTTGTTTTCCTTTTTCCACTTCATGCGTCTGTTCTGGAACCAGATTTTGATCTGCCTCTCTGTCAGGCACAAAGCATGAGCAATTTCGATGCGTCTTCTTCTGGTCAAATAACGGTTATAGTGGAATTCTTTCTCCAGTTCCAGGGTTTGGTACCTGGTGTAGGTCTGACGTCCTCTTTTTCTGTCAGTCCCTGTGAAACAATAAATTGGAATCAAATGAACTCTGGGTGGTTGTTGGGTTGCTTTTTTTTAGGTTTTTTTTGTTCAAACCTATTCTAGATGTTATAGCTATTTAATCCACCAACGGCAGATTCCCCAGTTGTTTCCTCAATAGAGCATTGACAATTTTACATCGGCTTAGAATCTGATCCTTTTATTTTGGAAGAATATATCATTCTAACAGAACACCCACACACCCATCACATATTGAATTATTTTTGTAGCTGGGTATGGGGTGGTGGTGGAAGGTGTTCCCAATTTTCAGATTGCGTTTGTGCGAGAGAGAACTTCAGCTGCCACTTTCATATGAAAGCATGTTTTTTATTTTTTTTTAACCTAAGACATTTCCCATTAACAAGGGAATAAATAAATTAATAAATACATTCCCTAACTAGATAGAAGCATCTGCTAAATATACCATTTCAATTATTTGTCCTCTGTTAAAGCTGTCATCATTAAGCCCTGTTTGTAAACTGCGCAATGGTCTTAATTATTTAACGGAATACTTTCTGTATTACATTGCTCTGGTCTACTGGAAACGCGCAGTCAGTGGTTGACATGGATAATGTTACTTCCTCAGATGAAAGTGGGGTATTTTTTTTTAAATCTGTCAGAAAGATGGGGCTGCATAACCAGAAGTTTTTGAAGAGGAATATTTTTATCTACATGGGAACAGGCTGAAACAAAGACTCGGCAGTCATCCGGCATTACCCGCAACTATTTAGTTGTCTGTGAAAGGGGACTGGAATGAAACCAGAGCACATTTTTCGTGCCATTTGTTGGAATTCAATTGGAAATGATTATGCAGCAACATGATGTTTGTGGCTTCTATTTTTTTCTATTCAGCTGATACCCAGGATGGCCAGTACAAGCCCTCAACATGTATCGAAAACATTCCAGTGGATTTTTTTTTTTGGGGGGGGGGGTAAGGAAGAAAAGACGGTTATTAAAGAAAGGAAAAGGAAAATGGCCAGGCTGGCTGTAAAAGAGGCAAGGAAGTAAAATGTGCAGTTCTGTGGAATGTGGGTTGTAAAATCCGTTGAGGGAAGAGCCATAAACTGTTGTTGAATGGGAATGGCTATACTATCTTTTCATCGCTGATGAAATTCCACAAACCCAATTACACAGTGGGCAAAGCTGGGGCGGGGGATCTCTAGGAGCAGGTAGTGTTTTAGTTTTAGGCACTGCAAACCACAAAATATGCATCTTGGAGGGCTTGTATTCGCAGGAATCCAGCATATTCGCACTACTCCAAAATCCTCCCTAGACGTCTTGTTATCCAGTGGCACATAGAAAGAAAGAGTGGGGGGAATCCTTACATCGAAAGGCAGAGATGAAGTGTTCACAACCAGAAATATTTGGTCTTTGATACATCAACTGTAAAAGTGAATGAATTATGGAGCAGGTAATGGAAAATACTGACCACAAATAAGGGTAGGGTAAACTCCTGCTTGAACCAAGCGCCTGCACTGGGTTTCCTTCAATTGGCACATACATTGGACAGGAGTTTGTTCTCCCCTAAAGTTTCCTACCAAGACACGTTCAGACTATCTGGCTTAAAGTTAACTCATTACTTAGGAGGCTATCAAGTTGCAATCTGGCAAATCATAGGAAAACCAGAGCTTATGAGTAGCAGCGAAATGAGCTCACATGTTCCACACTACTTTCAATGGGGCAGCAATCCTTTTTTTTTAAAAAACCACCTCCATTTAGAGTAAAAATGAGATATTAATATTTCAATTTGCTAGGTAGTGATCTGAGAAAGACCAGATAAGAATTAGAAGTGATTTCGTCCAACAACAAAAAAGACACAGGCCAGCGTTTTCACGCCTTATAACCCGTGCATTTCTTAATTCTTGAAATGATTTCAGTTTATTGGGAAACCAAGGGTATGTCAGAACACTATCTCTTGTAATGAATAAGCGTGTTTATTAAATGTTAATTGACACTAATATGCTGATAGGAAGCGTGTTTGTGAATGAAATATACGTATGCCAGCCGGGATGGGTGCATTAGGCAGATTTGTATTTGAAATGCATATGTTAAGTAGGCATCTTCGCTCAATGAGACCCTGTCCCTCTCCCCTTATCTTGTGGTGAGGAAACAGAACCCACAGTTCCACGGCCCGTGTTTGTTCAGCGCTCTGACAGCATCATGTGGGTCTAACAACTTTTGGAAGCTGGTCCAGGCACTTTGTCTAATAACCCCAATGCAGTTCCATGACCGCGGATCAGCACCTTACCCAGAGCTTCTCCAACAGGCAATGCAAAAGCATAAACACGCCGACCCTCATTAACCAGGGGTTCTAGCCGCTGCGTGATTAACACGAGACCTGCATTTATTTATTTGTTTATTGTTTATTCCCCGTCAGAAATTTCACAATTTTGAAAGCAGGGATTTAATTGCGAAGTGGAAGGATGTGTTGCCGTTTCTATTAGACTAATGGTCACATTCAGGGCTTAATTGCGCTGTCTGGGACGTTATGCTAAGGATCTGGCAATTAGAGCTCTAGCCATTTTAAACAAGCAAGCAAATAAATAAATACATCAAAAAAACCCTGCGAGCCGCCTCTACAGAGTTTCTTTAGGAACAGGCAAACAAAAACACTGGTTTTTTATAAATAGAGTTAAGTATGGGGACAAGAAGCTAATGGCCATGATTTTGCAGCCCTGCCTTTCCTCACGAAGACAAACTGCCTCTTGCATCGCATACACGCAGCACCAGCAGCTCTAATAAATATTTAAAGCTAAAAGGATGGCTTTGGGGGGGGGGTCTCTCTCTCCCTCTCTCTCTCGAAGGCAGGGCGAAAGAGTGCTTCATTTTCGGCGAAACGTCATAAAAGGAGTTGGGGACAATTCCCCCCTCCCCTTCCCCCCACCCCTTCCCGCACGCCATAAAATAATTTACATTTTTTCCCCCTAAGGCGTCTTTCTTTAAGGAGGCTTCTGACTTACCTGTACTCCTCATCCAGGGATAGATCCGGAAGTTGCTTTCGCTTTGCAAGTCTGAGTCCCTCTGATCCGTTTTGCTGCACGTCTGCTTGGAGGCATCTCCCGGGCACATCATCGAGAGGTTTTGCTCAAACGGAGAACAGTGCATGTTGAAAGAACTGGCTTCCAGGCCGTAGCTGGTGGAATACATGCTAGAGGTTTGGGGGTGCATGCTACTCCCATTGGCGTACAGCCCGGGCATGGAAGCAGCGAAAGAGGCGCTGGATCCAGATCCATACCCCGTTCGTTGGGTATTGGAGGCAAACGCGCAAGAAGTTTGCTCAGGAAAGACGCCGGATGGGAAAACCGAACTTGCGGCTTGATATTTAGAAAATAAAGCATTCGCATAATACAATGAACTCATAATTTGGCCGGGTGATTTGTAGGCCGGGACGTTTTAGTGTCGGTTTTACGAGGTACCGTGATATATTACGGAATTAGAGTCCAGATTTACACCAAAAAGGACCCCCTTTTTCCTCCCTGACCACGTGACTCCGGGGCACGTGATTTTGCCCGCTCCAATCAGCAGCCAGCTTCCCACTGGCTCCTGGTAATGTGGAAAAAAAATTTGGAGTGCTGTTGGATTTATAAAATATGATAAATAATGTATGTGATATAAACCCTCCAAGATCTATGCGAGAATGGGGTGGAATTGTGCCGGAGTCGATAAGCAACCTGTAATCAGTTTTCAACTGAGACGAAGAAAGAGGAGGGGTGGGGGGGGGGAAGGGGGGAAACACGTTGGTTATAAACCAGCATCTCTCTCTATCTCGGTCTCTCTTTGCTGGGAGAAATAAATGAACTGGGTTCTATTTATTCCTTTATAGATTCTGTGTAAAATTCCTTCTTTCGCCCCATAAGATCTCCACTGTCTTTGCCATAGTTTTTTTCGGGAGACTGTCCACCCTTCCCCCTACCCCTTATCTGTAGCCCTGAAAAGACAAATGCCTCATTGATACCTCATACTTCAGGGTTTTTGTAAAAAAAAAAATGCTATTCAGCTGTATATTCAATTCATTCTCGTGCCACAGGCGCTGAGCTGCGCATTGAGCTGGCATTTGCTTTCCTTGGTGCGAAAAATAAAGACTATACAGATCCCTTGTTTAGCTTGTCAGCGATTCTAGGGCAGCCAATTACAGCTATAAGGAAAGCGTTACCAGCTGGCTGCTTAGCTTTCTGCTGGGGAAGCAGGGAGAGCTTCCAAAAAGTAACCTGTCTCTCTCTCCCCCCTTCTCATTTTTTAAATCAAAGCCTCACTGGCAAATGAGAAGCGGATGATTCATCTGCATCTCAGATTTTCGCTGTTCCGCCTTCCCAAGGTTATGTTGAAAGGGAAAACAAACCTCACGCGCATACACTTCAGTAGTTCCATGGTGGAAGATATCAGGCAAAGCAGGAAGGGTTCGCGTGTCAGCCACTCAATTGCACAACTGACAATTCTGCAAACAGACTGGGGGGGGGGAGTGATTCATTTCTGAGTGATTGGGATTCATCTCGGGGAACCCGGGAGTAAGCAATGAAAGAAAAAATTACCTTGAGGAAGGATTTCCACACAGCCACCTAATCTGTCAACATATATGAACTGTTAAAAAACAACAACAAAACAATCCATTGCCCCGCACCCCGAAAGAAGAAAAGCCCTGCTAGCATACTTCAGCCACTGCCTCCTCCAGCCTTAACAGCAACCTAAACTCTCCAGCCTTGCTAAAGGCTAAGCACTCCTCTGACTGCAATGGCTGCAGTTCTGACACAATTGACTTTTATTTCCTTTCTATCAAAGTAGTCCTGGAGGAAATGAAGCAGGGTAAATGAATGATGTCACGGGATTCTCGCTTGTAAACTTTATTGTAACTTTCTTCCGCCGCTTCCAGGTTTAGACAATAGAACAAAGTGATGAAAGAACAACAAAATATATCATTAGTTCCCCCCATAAAGTAATTCACGTATACAGTATACATTCTTTTTCACAGTAAACCTAAGGATCACTTTACAACTTGCTCCACTGTGCGCATGCTAACTAAAGGAGAGAGAGAAAGAGAGAGGAAAAAAGGCTTTTGGAAGAGACACAAAACTGTAAACAAACAAACAAAAAAACCAATCAAACAAACCCCAAACCGAAACCCAAGAACAGAAGCAAGGAACGTGACAAAATAATCAACATAAAAGAGCGGGAGAGAGCAAGAGAGTAGGGAGAGATAACTACAGCATAAATAGGCAGTTTCATGTTGTCGGGATGTCTGTTTCAATAGCTACCTCCGGTACATACAGTGAACCACAACAAAAAGGAGGAGGATTCAAAAGTGCACAATATAATTCCACATAAACTCCTATAGCATTGAAAGCAGAGTTAACCAACCCCCCCAATAAAGAAGAGAGAGAGAGAGAGAAAATTCACAGTCATGTTTTACATAAGCTATTGCGATACACTACCACTAGTTAATAACTGGCGAAAGGCTAGAAAGACCTCCGGATCTCTTTTGCATACTGTTCATTGTACCAAAGGACAATCAGGAAAAGTGGGTGCTTAGAGCTATATTGTTTTACGGCAATAAAAGGGTTTTTTTTCTTCTCTTTTCTATGCATTGCTCCCCTCCCCCCCACCCCTTACATTAACTGCCATTAATGTAAGAGTCAGGATCCCATCAGACCCTCAGTGCTTGCCTCTCAGTTCTTAAAAATCTTATTTCTTGTCCCCTTTCTGTCCGTCCCCTTCCTCGTCCACCTCCTGGGCTCTTTCCATTTTCTGTTTTTCCAGTTCTTCCTGCTCGCATTTGCTGCTGGGAAACTTGTCTTTGTTGTTTTCCTTTTTCCATTTCATCCTCCTGTTCTGGAACCAGATTTTGACCTGCCTTTCTGTCAGTCCCAGGGCGTGCGACACCTCGATCCTCCGCTTGCGGGTCAGGTAGGGATTAAAGAGAAATTCCTTCTCCAGCTCCAGGGTTTGGTAACGGCTGTAGGTCTGCCGCCCCCTTCTGCGTCCAGCGGCTGCTGGGGGGTGGCAAAGGATGGGGGAGAAGAGAAGGAGGTTGAAAGATACATAAACCAGGCTCCGGAATAGAAAGGGGTGGGGGGGGGAGGAGAGAGGAGACAGAAGCAAAAGCAGGAAACAAACACAGAGACAGACCCGACTCTTCTGTAATATTACAAAGGGGGGGGGTGACTCTGAAGGAAAGCGCGTGGGGGTGGAAAAATCACACAACCCACCCTCCCGGAGCGGGGCTAGCAAAAATGGGTTCACTTGCAAAAATCATCATCATCATCTCTCCCCACTCCTTTGTAGTCAAAGCGCAGCGTAGAGCTGGAGCCCGGGCGAAGACCAAAAACAAAGCAAAACACACAAAAAAACCCACCCTCAAATGAAGGCGCTTTCAGGCTATAAAAGTGCAATAAACTTTAGGGGGAGCGCCCCACATTGAAAGCCCAGCTCTCCACAAGGAGAAGAAAAGGTCTCCTTCAGGGTAATTAAACTATAAAGCAATTTACAAGTGCAAAAGTTTACCCCCATAAAGCAGTAAAAAGTAACTGTGGAAAGGGGATACTTTATGGGTTCAGGAAATGCCTCCTCTCTGCCCTTTCTATTTCGCCTCACCTTGCGGTCGCATCCAAGGGAAAAGCTGTGTAGGAGAAGGACTCTGCTCTGAATTCTCCGCCTCTTCCCCCAGGCCGCTGGAAGCCAGCTTGCAATCCGTGTACTGCACCAGGTCCGATTCCTGGGCACCGAACAGGCTTTGTCTTTGCAATGGGTCGTATCCATAGAAGTTGCTTGGATCCCCATGGCACGCTACAGCGCAGGGATTCTGTTGGTAAGGGGAGCTGGAGAGAGAGGATGCTCCGTGGTAAAACTCCTGAATTTGGGTCGGATGCTGGAAGGTACCACCAGTGCTGGGTCCATACACAACTGTGGGTCTACCTCCAAGATCCTGAGCAAAGCCACAGTCATAGTAGTTGGGGCGCAGAGAGTCCCCGGTTTTGTATTTGGAGAACAGTGAGTTGACAAAATAAGAGCTCATTTTAATTTTTTTTTAAACCACGGGAATCTATTAGCGCAGAAAGAGCTAAGATGCTAAGCAACAACAGTTTGTGATTTCCAGGAATATAAAAGGAGGATATAATCAAAACTCTAAGCCTGCATGATATTGAATTCTTGCTTCCCCCCCCCCCTAAAAAAATCGCCACTTATAGAGTTCTCGCTTTACATTTCCAAGAAGAGATGCCAGTTCATAAACAGTTTTCAGTGATTTACTTCGGCGCAAATGAGTTGTTTCATATTTTGCAGTGTCTTTTCATGATCATTTGCATCTATTACCAAAACCTCATCCCATTGGCTTCTCCTTACTCCACACGGACTCTGCACTGCATGATTGTGAAAAGAAGAGTGTGAGAGAATAAAGAAGGAAAAGCCAGAGAGGGAGAGAGGGAGGGAGAGAGAGAGAGAGAGAGAGAGAGAGAGAGAGAGAGAGGTGGGGTGAATATACGGATTAAATATGTTTAACTACCTACATTAATGAGATATCTCTCGCCTCACAACAAATCAAATACCTAGACCACCCAAAAGATTGATTTTTGGGGAGTGTTGGAAAATCAAAGAGAGGCGCGCTCAGTCGTTAATTTCAAAATTTTAACGAGGCAGTTTTAGCCTTTTTAAATGTCAGGGTCGCTTTGGAAAACTGTAAAAGAACACGATTTAATTGCTACCAGTTTTAAAAGGTCCTATAAATGTAATTGGTATTTTAATACAAGTTATCAAATCATACAGCTTCTTATCCTAAACATATTTTAAAACAAACGAGGTAGTCATATTTAACATTTTAATGATCAATTTCCTTATTATTGATAAAGGTTTAACTATCACATGAAGGGAATTGCATTTGTAATAGCCCCAAAAAAGGCTGTAAACTGTTTAACAAACTATAAAACGCAATAAAGCCAGGGATGTTGTTGTTGTTTATACCGCACTACATAAAAGCTGTTAGGATTTTACGAGTTCCTTCCTCTACTGCTATAAAACAGAGGTTTCGATTGGAACCTTTCGCATTATTGCAAGATGTTGGGGTGTCAATATTGAATTAAAATGATTATAGTTTTTCATATATAACATTGACTTTTTGTGGTTCCCCCCGCCCCATCCCATCTCCCCCTCCCTCCCTCCCACCGTAGAGGATTTGTTGAAGATGTGGCTGGGCATGATGGCAAACTAAAGAATTGTTTCGCTTATCACATCCAAAACAGAACCTTTATGGACATTAACTGATGCCTGGTCCCCCATCTCCACCCCCCACCAACTTAAACTTTTATTTTTTTTACATGGTGCTTACGGAAGCTGGGAAGAAGAGGGGGTGGGATGGGGGGGATGAGATAGAAAGACTTTCTATTTTATTGACATTTGGTAACAACCGAGCAAAGTTACCCCTAACATGCCAACACTGCAGTTTTCCACAATATAAACACACAGGGGGTAGATTTTGAAATTCATTTATCGCAGTCAGCAAATATTGCGGAAACATATTTCAGATAATAACTGCACAAAACCCTCCCAACTTAAACGCTTCCCAGTGTCCCTAACACCCTCTCTCCTGACATCCCCCATATACTTCCAGCTATATTTTTCAGTCTTTCAACCTTCAATAAGACGTACAGAGACACTTCTGTATCTTTCTTTCCGCCCTGCCTACATGTAAATTTCTTTCCGTTCCATCCAACTACCTTATATTTACACACAAAAGGTGAATGAAACATTATTTCGTGCCCATCCTCAAACTGGGGGACAATTTTCAATCATCTGCTTCCAAAACGCTAATAAGAAAAAGTTAAAATGTTCCAGCTAGATAGTCAATCTTTCTATTGTTTTGCGTAAGAACCTACATTAAAAACTGACAGCAGAAACATTTTACGAAAGAAAGAAAGAAAGAAAGAAAGAAAGTTAGTATCAGAGAATAAAAGTTGTAAACCATCCTTAGTATTTCTTTTCCTCTATTTTGCATAGGGATAATTTCATCCTATTGCAAAATCCTTTTCAAGTAATGATTGTTGTTGGAGTGTTTGCAGAAGCATAAATACGATTTTTTCTCCCCTAAAAGACAAGTAAAGATTTTATTTTTCTAGACAATTTTACTGTCGATTGAGTACAGTTTGTTTTCATCGTTGAAAGTAGATAGATAGATAGATAGATAGATAGATCACCTGAGTAAACAGCAAAACATCTCAGGGTTTTGTGTGTGTGTGTGTGTGTTTTGTTAGAAAAATTAAGATGATTATTTTCAGCAACAAACAAAAATCCCAAATAAAAAGACAAAAGTATTTTCAGAAAGGAACTTACGTTCTTGTGTGTCTGTATATATTTATATAAAATAAAACATATTATAAACTCAGATGTTGGTATAGATAGAGACAGAGAAGGGGTCACTTCAGTTGTTCTTGGAAGTTAACATTTTTATCAAGTGCAGTAGAATTTTATAGTCATCATGTGGTATAACTCATCAATGCATCAGAAATCAATGGCCGACTTTAAATCATTCATATACTGTACTGGTGATTCCTGATGAAAGGAAAATGTTTCTATTATAAGAAAAAACAAGAGAGAGAGAAGATAATTTATAAATACCCAGCAGAGGAAAGATTTATTAGGAAATAATAGAGAAAAAAAGCATACTACGGAAAACATTACTTTTCATTATTTTGCATTTTATTGAGTGTATAAAATGGACTTCTATTAATTTTACAGGTATTTCTATTTAAATATGTATTGGGGTTTTTAGCGTATTTAAATACAATTTAGAGCTATTTAATTTTTGGATTTGTAAACAACATATTAAATTCTGCATGGAAAATTATTGCTTTCGGTAATGTATCCTTTTACTTTTGTTATGTTCCGTTCCAGAAAATTCTATATGAAAAGTCATAAATTTGTTGTATCTGTGAAGAGAAGTATTTATCCGGAAAATGTTTTGATACGAAAGTTTCAAAGAAATCTTATATTAAAATTGTATCATTGTGTTTCCTTGTTTTGCTTCTTCCTTAGCTATATGTGTGAGACTATATTTTAACCATTATTGCTTTATAATTTGGAGAGGGGGAAGATCAGAATGAAAATGAATTTACAGATACAAAACTTTGTATCGTTGCTGTTGCTGGAGCAGTGGAATCTTTCTAAGTATTTCAGCACGGTAAATTTACTATTTTTTATTAACTTTATACTGAGGTTAGGCTCCTTTCTTATATTTTCTTAAATATCTATGGGCATCAGTTGAGCAAGCAATCAACAATGTAATCGAACCGTTGGGCAAAAATACAGTGGTTCAATGCCCATAAAACATGTTATTTATAAATAATTTAATGTCCATGACTGTAAACAATTTAAAATAAACAAATGAGAAAGTACACCGTGCAAGCATTTTTTAAAGAAAAAAACACGCTCCCCGCCCCGAAATCTTTGATTCATTCTTTTTCATTTCTGAAAATGTAAATCTTAGATGTTAGCATAATTGAAATGTTGTCGTCTAACAAACTGAACTAACGGCGTAGAAGACAAAAATAGCTGTTTTTCAGATGAACGTTTAAAATAGATGCGTGTTTCATCCCAAATCCTGCTAGCATCCAGATTCTCAGATTTACCTTCTTTTAAATCTCATATAATTTATACACGCAAGGAAAAAATAGATGTAGCCTATAAAATCGGCAAAATAGCTATAATTAACCCTATATTTTATCTCTCAGGATTATTCATACTCTTCTGCAATACCCAGATTGTTGTTTCTAATGAAATCAAGGTGTTATTAAATAGCCTTAATGCTGAGGAACTGGCCGCCTGTGATTTTTAACATGGAGCAACAGCGCCATCTAGCGACCATCCGAATTCAAAATCCCCCTAGCCACACAAACAGATGAATCCAATAAAAATAGACTAGGCGAAAGGTGGAGGGATGGAGGGTGTGGGGGGAGGAGAGAAAACTTATTTGTTGGGGGAGGGGTGAAGCATGGAAATCAGGAAACGGTTGATAAAATTTGGCGGATAGATGGTTATAAAAAAGTAAAAGCAAGCCCCAGAGTTTTCTGCAAAGTATCCCTACCATCCAGTCGTTTTAGTAGCGATAAAGCAGGGGAAATGATTTTGCTTCTGAAAACCTCTATTGTTTCAAATTCCGAGACTAAACAATTGAGCATTCTCCTCTGGAGGGGGAAGGCTAGGGCTGTAAACAGATAAAGAGCTTCCCAAGCCCAGACGTCTCGCCAGAACTTCTGTGTATATGCGTGTGCGTGTATGTGTGTTGTTGTTGTTGTGAGTTTATGGCTCGGGATTCTGGCAGCCTGGAATGTCTAAGAAAGAAAGAACAAAGGGAAGCATCCAGAGTGCTGGATTTTCACGGCATCTGCAAGAAAAGAATAAAGAAGAATAAATTAACATACTCCCTTCCCCCCACCTCCACCCCTTAAAAAAAACAACCCTTAAACAAAAACTTTGTATGTGGTTGAGGCTGAAAGAAGAGTATTTACGTGTTGGGTTTCCCCACATCCCCATGTCGTTGTAGTAATTTAGGAGCTCCTGAAAGTTTTCTTGCACTGTTTGCTTTACAGCCGTTTAGTTCTTTAACCTTCAGAAATTTATACCCTGTAAAGTTTTATAGCGGTCATATTCTTTTATTGCAGCGCACTGCGCGTATTTTTTTTTATGACAAGTTACTTCCCTTCCTCTCTTTCTCCAGTAAGCTCCCAAAATCTTTTAACTTCTTTTGTTTTCTTTGGACTACCCCATAGAAAGAGGATTTCTTCCCTCCCCCCCCAGCCCCCCACCAGCTTTTACAAGTAAAATGTTGCCTTTTAGAGCAATGTTAACAAAACGAGGGGAAAGAGACTCTTGGCTGTATTTCTCGTTGTTTCCCGCTGATCTGAACTTTAGGGTCTAATTTTTTGTTTGTTTGTTTGTTTTACTTTCCAGGCACTTATGTGTCTGCATGAGACATAACGTGCAAAAACGACTTCTCAATCCTGAGTTACTTATCAAGTCCTAGGGGAAAGGAATCCTGTGCTATAGATTCTGATCATTCCTACCAAAGGTGGGAATATTTTATTTCGTTTGCAAAGATTTTTTTTTAACTCCCCACTCACCTTACGGCCATTGTAGCCTATCTGGATTTAAAATAACGGTGCATCGAACCCAAGAAGGGAGGTCTCAGAAACACTTCACAAAATTGACTTAGAAACGGAGTAGGTTAAAGTGGAAGCCAGGAAAGACTTAATACCCTGGAAATGAATTCATTTCATTTCTTCCATGGACACTTTTTTCCCCTACACAGGCAAAAAAAATTGATCTTTATAATACACTTAACGAGCCACTGTAGAACTCAGGGAAACACACTGGAAATATTTCTGAAATTTTAGATGAAGCAGTATAACACAGTGAGATATAGGTGTTGTTCTAAAATCGATTTTTATTCTGGAGCATTAAACATCCGTGGAAAATACATTTGGGCTTGTGCAACAGAAAACAGGTTTTCCAACAATTTGTTCTTTTAAAAAAACACAAATCCTCTACTAAAATGAAGTAACATTTTTTACCGTATTTAAAAAACTTATTTCATGGTTGCCTTTAAAATATCCGCTCATTACCACAATGCTAAGGAAAGTGAAAAGGGATGTTATATCCTAGAGTCCAGTAGATTGAACAAGTGAATTAAGTTATGGGTAGTATTTGATCGTTTGTTTGTTTTTAAATAGCAAGTGTTTAGATAAGCCTGTCTGGGATCAGTTTGGAACCATAGGTCAGATTTAGGCAGTATATTCAGTCCGTTAAAACTGGACTTTAGGTTAATTTGTCATTCATTAAATGAAGAGAGAGAGAAAACAAAATATAAAACCCCAAACTTTAACAGGCCCAATCGTTGCTTTTCATTTCAGATGATTTTGAAAGTAAACCCAGATTTAGACTAATGATCCTTTCCCCCTTTTTTTTTCAGTTCAAAATGGGGGGAAATCCTGGTTTTTGGAATTTCTTTTGAGAAGGAAAATTTCCATACAATGTGAAGTTAGGGTAGATTTAACCCACTGTGGCTCCCTAGCAGTTACAGCCGGAAAGTTTGACGTGAGAAAGTCTAGGCTTAAAAAGCGTCTGAAGATTGGGCTTAAACATTTTCAGATCTGGTTGCTAGTCGCCTGAAAGATTTTTTTTTAAATGGGGGAAAACTAAACTTGTGTAAATTGCAGTGTACAGAAAAGCACCGCCATTGCCTCTGATCTTTGAATAATCTGAAAAGCAGGCGCACTCTCCAAAAATGAAAATATCACTCTGGAATCTCTACAGGGCAATCGCTTATCAGCAGATAAAAGTAGTATAAAAATCTTCTCCTAAGAGTACAAGCAGTTTTCTTGTCTATGAAATTAGATTTGTATTGTTTTGCTCACACATCACCAGAAATATATTTATTTTCTTTTTCTTTTGTTTGTTTTTTTGCTATTAAAACTTGCCACCATACACTGTGTTATTCCTAGAAAGACTTCTGGTAGCTTGGTACACAAATGTACACACGGGAAAAAAAAGATAGGTTTATTTTGATATTCGTCATCGTTCTTTGAAAAGTAACAATTTAAGATCTCAACGTATACTCAAAAAGCCACATTGGAAACATAAAACAAGCGTCAACGTTCACAGAAACACAATCACAGACACATTTTACAATACCCACCATATAGTCAACTTGTACTAAAGTTACTCCCCCCACCTCCCTATCTCCCTCCCTCTCCTCTCCCACCCTTATCCTGTCCCCCCTCCCCCCAAAAAAGTTAAATCTTACAGAGAGATAAGGGACTCACAGTCCTGGTTGGACTGGTATAGAGAAACTTCCAAGAGATCTTTCAGATGAGAATTCAGTTCCTTCCAGCATGAAATGAGACCTCTTTTGTAAACAATTAGGATACATATTTGTTACATTAAATGCACCCCCCACACACAAAAAAATGCAATCACAAGACAATCACAATTCTTTTATGTCACGCAACCAGTAACAGTGTTCTTTTTCGTGTGAAAATGCAACAGCACGTATTATAATGTCATGTAAACAAGGTATAAGTGTAAAACTCATTTCTAACAGATCAGAAGGGAATATTCAAGTATAAACTTCTCATCTGAAATATCAGGGGAAAGCAATGTACAACCAACAGCCTTGGCACTTTACCTCTGAAACTATCTAATTATTTAGGAAAATTCATTTCACAATAAATTATAAATACTCTAACACTAAGAACACAAGTTTACCTTCTCTTATAGATCTACTTAGGTAGGATTTTTTTTTGTTTTCTGTTTGTTTTTAACTAGAAAAATGTCATGTTTTCTTCTCTAAAAGTTAGGAATACGTTGGAAGGGATGGTCTTTTTTGTTTTTCTTTTTTCTTTTTATTTGTGGTTTTCTTTGTTTTTTTTTGTTTTTTTTTGCTAAACAATTAACACTTTTGTTCTGATAGACTTTTCAAATTATCCCGTATAAAACTATCAGGTTGGGAGGATTATTTCTAAGATTATACTAAATTCTCTGGTCAACGTCACTGATCCACCACAGAGCAATTAAAACAATAAAATAAAATAAACAAAAACAGAGGCGCAGTGGGATATTTGACTGTCATTAATCCGAATACACTGCTATAAAGTTGGTGAATTGAAAATGGTTTGTTGTATGCAATTAAACTCAAATCTTAAAAATGTGTCTGTCGTCTAGTAAATGGTCTGGTTTCTTTGCCACTTCAACTTATGTATGTGGGTGTGTGGTGGGGATCGGTTAAGAGACACAATCATTCTCCTTAACGCTGTTACAGAAAGACAATGGGATTGTGTCACGGGCATGGACTGTGTTTATTTGTGACAAGGTGGTGGTGGTGGTTGGATTTTTTTTGTCTTTCATTTAAAAAATAGAGGCATCATATCCGGATGACAACACAGCCTATGGCCCTGCTATGTCTACACTGTATGAAAACAAAATAAAACAAAAAAACAAGGAATAAAAACAAAACCCAGAATATGTCCTAAATCAGGATTTGCACCTTCACATAAGTAGCTTTCTAACTGGCATCAATAAGAAAAAAAAATTATAAACTTCCGGCTTGCGAAGGTGGAACCAAAAAGACACCCCATGTTTTATTTATCATCATAAGTATAGTTCGGAAGCTATCACCCATAAATATCGAGTAAGCTGTGAGACAGAGCATGGCATTTGCCTTCTGTATCTTATTCTTTGCCCTGTTCCTTGTTCATTTTCTTCATTTTCATTCTTCGGTTCTGAAACCAGATTTTGACTTGTCTTTCACTCAGGTTGAGGAGTCTGGCCACTTCGTGTCTACGGTCCCTGGTGAGGTACATATTGAACAAAAACTCCTTCTCTAGCTCCAGGGTCTGGTATTTGGTGTAAGGGCATCTTTTTTTTCTGGAGGAGCGGGCATGGAGCCAGTTGGCCGCTGGGTTGGCTGAAAGACAAGCAGCAAGATCAATACTCTGTATCCTGTTCGTTTCTCAGAATGGTCTTAATCAATAATACCATCAAATATATATATATGAATAAATGTCCACTGAGTTATGAGTTACCGGGAAAAGGCTACGTGAAAAACATATATGTTCACAAAAGTCTATCCACACACCTGTGCGTATGGCTGATGTATAGGACCCCGATCCTGGAAACAATTACGCACGTGCTTAACTTGACCACCTGGAGCGGCCCCAGTGTTTTCCAAGGTAGTACAATGAAGCACGCGCTAAAGTGTTTGCAGGATCGGGACCTATACGTGTATAGATGCATGTAAGTGTATATGTGCCTAAATCCACACACACGTGTGTCTGTAGATGGACAGAGAGTCATTTATGCATCTATAGGCATATTTTGCAGATATGTGTGTATACGTATGACTATATCCATTCCTATCTGCATTGTACTTAAGAAATACATAGATTACTTCTGAATAAGGCGTCACTAAATCATGCCTATTTTTGCTAAGTGCCAAGCAATAGTCGTAATACAATAAACATCACTTCGGTGGGCTCTGGTCAATGTTCTCCAGAAACACAATTGCATTTGCAGTTGTATTATAAATGTAAGTAATGCAATAGAAAAGAGCAAAGTTACCTGTGCATTATCCCCCTCCCCGCTTAACGTGGCATTGGAAATAAGAACATTTTATAAACACTTCCCAATAATTTCATCTAATCAAGGTGGAGACAAAAAGACTTTGGAACAAAGATCAGAAAGAAAGTCTGAATACAGTATCCCAGACCATTCGCATTAACCACACACTAACTTTAGGTGCCAAAGGCATGCTGGTGAATTTGTCACCGAGAAGGTGTGCTGAAATATTTTTTTGGGGGAGAAATGCTTTGCACACTTCTACTAATTACTTGGGGGAATAAAATGAAAAGATTATGACCAGATCACATTCTTCTGTTTTACTTCCTTTGCCTCTTCTGAAATTATAGATAAAGCCATAAACCTTAAGATAAATTAAATGGAGTATTATATTAAAACAACAACAACAACAACAACACACCAACAGAATGTTTCCTCTACGTAAAAGGAAATGTATTGAATATTTTAAAAATAATCCTGTTACTCTCCCACGGTAAGTACTGCATCTTACAAATTTGCACGGCTATTTCCTTAATGTAATTGACTTGATCTAATATGCAGAATTAAATATTAAAGAGGAAGAAAGCTGTTAATAATTGATACCGTTAGTCCTGCTACCTATCTTTTAATAGCAACGGAGAGGCTCTTCTTCATAAAAGATCTTCTTGGAAAAAACATGACATTTTATACAGGAAAAGAGGTTGATCTCGTGACTCTGTACAATCCTTTAAGCAGGAAAGCCAATGAGAAATGATTTTAAAATCCAACAAATAAATGAAAATCTTGTGGCGGCACTAGCTTCCTTATTATGTAATATTTTCAAAAAATTGAAACAGCCAGTGGGAATGCTCTCTGAAAAACAGCTCCCTCTTCCAGTCCTGTTACAGAGTTTTTGCTGGCATTCTATCAACCTCCACCAAAATCAAACTGTTATTTAAAACAAAATTTGCGTCTTAACCACGTACCGTAGAAACCACAGAGTAGCCTATTAGCGTGGATACCTGCACCTTCATAACGCTGTCCTGGACAAGATTTGTATTTATTCCGTTTCAGGGACATTGAGCACCGAGCCTGGGCTCTGTAATTCTCCCAAATCATTCACCTCACTCGCAGTTTGTTCTGGATCTCTGCCCAGTACAATAGAATAGGACTTTCTTTTTGTGCACGGGGTAAGTTAACTGATAGACATAACGCCACCACTGCACACCGGGAGAATGTATAGTTTTATTTGTCATCACGTAGTTGCAATTGCAATATCTGTTATACGTTGCAAACAAAAAAAATAATAACGATAATTTAAGAAGGGGGGAGAAATCAATGTGTAATTACACATGCGAAACGTGCTGGAGAGATATTCCTTCGGCGAATATTGCTGCTGGATACACTATGAATTGGGCTGTCAAGTTCGTTTTAAAAAGCTGTGCATTCCGTGCAAAATATTGATAACGGTGCTGAATCTTGACTGGTTTCACCCTCCTCTTTCTAGACTGAGAGGAGCCCTGCTTTACCTTTCAGGTACAGTAAAGAAGCAGGAGCTAGCGAGAAGCTAACACGCGTGATATTTTGCTCGAATGTCCTTGTTTTGTATCTAAAGCGGTGCGTGTGTGTGCATATAAATGCGGAGCTTTATATCTAGAGATAGATGCATGTATTATAAACGCAAGCGTTTGCTCCACTTTTCAGAAAACAATTCACGAAAGAGGCACATGATTTGGTTTAACAGTTCACCAATCTGCTCCAGTACAAATAAAGACCTAATTAAGTTCCGACCCCCTTTTCCTCTTTGGAAGCGTGGTTCTGAAGTATTCAGACCCAACCGTTACATTTCATAAACAAACAAACAAACAAAAAAAAAAGAGGCAACGTGACAGATGAAACAACGAGGCAGACCGTCAACTTCGGATCTCTCAAGGTAAATAAGAGCAGCTAGCATGAAATAGACATTGTTGCTGTTTACTTCTCCACGTGAACTCTTCCACCTTTTTCTTTTCTCACCCCCTCCCTCGGCTTTATTCCACTTTTCAGCCTCCATTCCCTTTCCTCCCAATATTTCCGTTTTCCCCTCCTTCCCCCACAAACATCACCCTTTGCTAGGAAAGCGACGATTTTGGAGCTTTGAATGCATGGCAGCAAAGAGGAAGATTTGACCAAGCTTTTTGCATTTGCTCTGGCTTCGACACTGCTTAAGGAGTTTTAATCAAAGCAATGCCATTCTCTTCCCTACCACCACCACCACCACCTCTTTCCACGACCACCCTCTCCTGCCCTTTAGGTTGGCACCAGTAATCTGAGCGTTTTCTTTCAGACATGATTTTCAACTTTGCTTTGCATTGTCCCGTTTTATGGCACCGCCTCAGCTTTTATACTGTTTACTTCCTCACTTTTATAACTTACTTTGATCTGGCCTGTCTTTGTCCTCGCTTCCTTCACAAACTTTATTGTCCTCGAAGCTGGGCCTTTGATTGGAAACGATCGCCTCCCTTCCAGCAGAAGTTTCTAAATTGTACTCCTGTGCTGCGGGTTTATGGACTTCCCCGGGGTGCCCCAGCAGAGGCTCTGATTTAACTGATCCCTGTCCGGGTATGTTGTCTGTTCTGGGCACTGGATCCAACCAGCTTCGTAGATACCTGCTATCAGAAGGGACGCTTTGATGTTGAATATATGGATGATAGACCGAAGGAAGGGTACCAGAAGAATGTGGATTCAAAGGAGTCCAGGAGGCGCTGAAAACTGGAGGTTTTGGCTGGAAACTACAAGAGGGGAATTCTAGATGCTCATTATGTCCAGCTTGCCTGGAACCTGTATATTGCCCAGTTGAAAATTTAGCTGAAGGCGAATCTTCACTGTCATGACTTATAATAGAGTCGACATAATAATTGCTAAGAGTCCCAGAAATGGACATTCTCAGACATCATACAAAGCACGGTTCAATGAAGGGAAAAAAAATTATATATATATCTATATATATAGGACAGATCTAGATTTGCACTCTACCCCCTTCTCCAACTTCCTAGCCAACAAAGTACAGTTGGGCTGCTGTGTTGTGAGCTCCTAGCAAAATGATTGGTCAAACTTTTTTCGTGCGCCTGATAAAGCGTCAGTGGAGGCGTAAATCAATCGAAGGCGAGGGGGCTGAACAGCGCTGTCATTCGCCCTTGCATTCCATATCAAGGATGGATTGTTTTATGTTTATGCAATGTTGCAAAACGTCAGTAGTTTAGAAAGCCACGAAACATACAGTGCGGGGCTGATACGCCTTCCTACATTTTGCTTCTGAAACATAAACGCGGGGAAAAGCACCAACACGCGGATCTCTCTGGCTTTAATAACCGCCGTGTGGCGGGGAAGGGAGAGAGAGGGAAGCAATTCTTGGCCATTCAGTTACCCATGTGCAACTGTGACAAGCCGGAGAATATGTACAATTCGGCCAAAAAGTTAGTTATTAGCGAGAGAGAGATTCGTGCGCTGTTAAACGAGGGATGGGGCTGGTTATAAAGCACTGACCCGTCTGGAATGGGTCAAAAATTGGATTCTTAACACAGGAAAATGACCGGCGTATCTTTGAAATTTCAAATGTCATTGTAACGTATCGGACATCATAACGTTGTCGGGCGGACCATAATACCTCCATTGTCTATAGCTGGGTTTGTCTAACATGGAAAAAGTCAGAATGTATGTCTCTGTGCTTCACCAGTGTAAGCCCAGGAGTGTGTTGCTAGGGCTCAGATGGTCGCATACACCGCTTGAACCTAGAAGCTTTCCTTTAACTTTACAAGGCTAGTAAAATACAGTGTGGCACGGATCCTGCATTGTTACAGAACCCGTTATACTTGGGACGGTTAAATAGTTTAATAACACTTACATTAGCTTTCTTTGATTTTTATAGCCTCGAATTTATTGCCTGTGGAAAAGAAAGGGGGGGGGGGAAGGAGTCTTTCACATTTTAGGCTGCAGCTTATGGCTCCCCACCCTACCCCACTCCCACATTCACATATATGAAAAAATATCCCACTTGTATGTAAACATGATTTTTTTAAATGGGGTGGATTTCTTTTTGCTAATAGTTAAGGAAATGAGTAACAGGCTTTAACGAGATACAGCTACTCACTAGTCTGGAGCGCAGAGGAAACAGCGTCCGTCCAGCCAAATTACATGAGCTGCATTCTTTCCAACAGGGTTACACTAAGATTTTAAATGTCGGTTCAATTCTACTGTGACTATGTGAAAAATTATCCCCGGAACTTCATCTGAGCTACAGTCTGGATGGATTTGCCTCCTTGCATCTCTCTAGAGTTCTTCTCCTAACACAGAATTATTTTTAAAGTTAATAGAATCTAATTTGCTAATATTACCCATTAAGAATATTTTCTAAATTGGCAGTGATGTATATTTGATATGTCTTTAGGAGAGGACTAATAATCAGATATTGGGTATTAAGTGACCCTCTTCAAATTAAGAGAAAACAAAACAAATCTTTCTCCTCTCTCTCTCTTACTATATAGATGGAGATAGAGCTATAGATCTGCGTGAAATATCTCTAAGACAAAGGCATTTTACTAGTGGAAAATGTTAAAGGCACTTAAAAACCAACCTCCAAGCCTTTACATTTCCCCTTAATTCCTATAAAATGTGTCTTATGCAAGTCAGCTACAGAATGTGTAGAATGACATATGTCTAAATCTCCTGGATGTGTCTTCTTCTAGATGAGTTCTTGTTAGTAAATTAGGCTCTTCTCTAAAATAAATCGGGCTGGTGGGTGTGTAAGGATAGTAAATATTCAATCCTGTATTTCATATTTTTAATCACATCAATACATACCTCTGGCAATAACAACAAAAGCGCAATTTCTTTCCCGGTCTGCAGGCCCCTTTTATAATATTTTTCACATCTACTGGTCTGGGATCTTGAAATAGTGCCGTGAATACATTTACACAGGTGAGGAGTCCCACTGGTTCAGATTCTGCCCTCACTCACATCAGGGTAAATCCGAAATAACTCCATTTCCAACTGGATATAAATCGATGGAAGAACAGAATTCTGACCCACTGAGTTCCATGGGGCTACTCATCTAATCATAGTTATTCTCTTGGGTAAGTGTGCGGGACCGGGCTCCTTCAGGAACAATCTCCAGTGTGTACCAATAACAAAAAGAGTTTGTGTGAAACGCCTTGGGTAATCCTTGCTTTTTTTTTAAACTTCCCTAAGAGTCGAAGAGGCTCCGAAATGAAAATACCCCTCATGTTATTAAAAGTGAAATACGAGCTTGCTGCGCATTTGTCATCTTTCTCAGCTTTATTGCCTCCCAGGAATGATTTCCAAAACTCTCTCTCTCTCTCTCATAACGGATTCGGAGGAACTTTCCAAATGTTATGATAGCTTGAAAAGGAGTGGACAGATTTAAGTGCATTGTGCCGCTCAAACTTGGTTGGCTGGTGGGAGCGTGTTTATGATATAAATGATGGATAAACAGCCACGGCGGTGGTGGTGATGGTGAATAAGTGTGTATGGACCTATTGAACATTAATTGAAGCCAAACACCTGTTCTGGGTTTGCAAGATGAATTGGGCATGTCTTACCTGTAATAAATATTCTTGGAAATTCTTGGAAAAATCCTAGTGCACCTCCTATAAATAATTATGACGCATGTCAGCTGCTGAGTAGATACTTTTCTGTAGTATATAAATTAAAACCCAAAAGGCTGCAAGAGTGTAACTCTGAAACAGAATCCAAAGGTCTTGCGATCCCTAGTGAATGGAAACCACACAAGGAGAGCTGCAGAATTAATCTATTTTGGCTACTTTGGAGGTTTCTGTTTGTCCAGTGGTTTATTTTTAATTTACACCACCATATTTCATCTTCTTGTATCCTTTTTGCGGGGGCTGGGAGGTTGGAGGATAGTCTGTGTTCTTCTTCACAGCTATATTTTAATACCAACTCTATCTGTTGTGGGGATGCACTTTTATGTGTGTGCTGTTTTGTTTGGCGTACATTTTAGAGAATTGAATAATAATAACGGCACACACCAAGAACTGCATGAAAAGTTAAGTGCTTTGCAAATAACTTGGACCAGGAAAAGCAAAAGAGAAATTGACCTAATTCGAGATTCTCCATGTAAATTGCATTGGTGCAACTTTGATATATTTGCACAGACGATGTACAAGTTCTGCTTGATTTATATACTAGCTGGATTCATTTTAGAGCTGTGCATTTATGAACTGGATACAGGAAGCGGAACTGGGAACAGTTATTTCCCAGAAATCTAAAAGAGCAGCTTTTTTGTTTTGTTTTGTTTTGTTTTCAACATCCCTGCCAAACTTTCCAAATCCTTTTGGCTGTGAGGAACAATGTTAAATATTTTGTGCTTGAACTGGAGGGCCAAAGCTTTTTGAACCCAGATGCTATTTATAAATAATATTTATTGTTTGCGGGAGGGGAAGAAATAATTTCTAAATAGCTCTGCCCATTGAAATACACATCTGCCAAATTTCACCCTGAACAATCAGCTACTTGGGCTGAAAGTTCTATGCTGAAAACAGACAAATATAAAGTGTGTTTTAAATACGCAGACTGTAACTCTGTGTAACAGTCACATTTTACTGATTTATAAGATCTGGCACAAGAAAAAACAGATGATCCATTGCTTACCGGAAACATATTTAACCACTATTTAAAAAAAGAAAGAAAAAGAAAAAAAACTGTTGTTGTCATTTATTAGAAATGGCACCTTTTTCCATGAGATTTTTCTTCCTTAACATCCACTTGAAGAAGATGGAAAAGTTCTGCGGACACAAAAGCTCTGATCCGGTATTCCTTTCTCTGGCAAAAAACAAACAAACAACACAACCATTGACCTCAATAGCAGTTTTATCTTAAACCAGAATTGGATAAGGATTGTAGGATTTGATCCAGGATTTCTGAGCCAAGAGGAGAATATGGCGTCTGTGCACAATATGTATCCTATCCTTTCATTTAAGAGAAATTCACTGTGTCATGTAGTTTTTCTTTTCAGTAGATAAGGGCAACATAGAGTGAATAAAAAGTTGGGAGTGAACTTCATAGCTATCGAGAGATTGAAGGGCGAGATTCCAAGATAACCCCAAATATCCTAGCGTTCATTCTGCAGCTGTGAAGAACATTCAGCATTAAATAATAATAACCAAGCTAATAACTGATTGAAAAGGAATAAAAAGAGACAGGAAACAGAAATCAAAACTCAGCATTAAACAAACAGAATTTTTACATGTACACAAGTCTAAGAGGTTATGAAAGGAAATTCAGTCAGGGGTGCTTGCAAAACTCATGAGGAGAGCAAATCATCATCATCATCATCATCATCAAAAAGGTCCTGAAGAGTAAAACCTTTCTTTAAAAAAGTGAAATAAGTTTCTGTAGCCTAAAAGCAGAATGATCTACCTTTACCATTTCCTGTGCTGCCTCTGAGTCTGAATACCGCCGTCTGTTCAAAATCCGCAAGTGGTGAGGGGGGGGGGGGGAATCCTGGTCTGAAGAGAAGCAAAACAACTTACACATGTGGGCAATTTTCCAAGAAACGAAACTTTACTCTGGCTAAAAACACAATCCGAAATGAGGTTTGTGATCTTAGCAGTTAATAACCCATTGAGACCCCTGGTACAGTAAAACCTTGTGTGCCTATTAAAGGACAAGCTGTGGGAAAGAAAATTAAAATAAAGTGGCATTGTTGCTTTGAACCAGTATTGTGGATGCTGGAGTCTTTCGCCCTTTGAAATAATATTGTAAGTTGTTTGAAATAAGTGGGGGTCTGCGTCTCCTCTGGTTGCATATGGATTTTCACACGCATGGAACTCCATTGACTTCAGTAGAGTGGCTGCTGGGTTAGTGGGGATCCGAATTGGGACCCGGGATATAATTGGGACCCAAACATATTACTGGAGGGGAAGAGGGAAATGGAATTAACAAGCCTTGGGAGTGAGAGAAGGCCGGTGGCTTCCACTCAGGGACAGAAGGAAAAGAAAAGCACACTAGAATTAGGTCGTTAAATAATTGCTTCAATAAAATCTATGGCATGAGACCCTGCAAAAAAAAAAAAAGAGGGGGGTGCCTTTCAAATAGCTATTTTTACAGCACTTTGCCAACAGCTTAGACTCATACTGAATGGGGTTGAGAGAATTTTAGGCAGGCTGGAACGCTGCGAAAGAAGTTGGGGTTTATTGTTGCATTTAACAGTTGTTGTTCATTGTCATTCGTGTTTGTGGCGGGGTGGGGGGGGGGAAGCAGGAGTCGATGTCATTTTGGAAACGAATCAGTTATTATACGGAGCTTTCTGTAGCAATCCCAACATCGCTGCTTCTTCAGGTGAAGTCGCTCTTATCCTTCTGATTTGGAATGAAAAGAAAACAAACCGCTTCAGATGTAAGCCAGGCAAATCAGATGCATCATGGCAACTAGTTTGTAATTCACAAATAGGATGTTTCCCCTTTTTCCTTCCCACCGCCCTTTGGGAAATAGACTCAGTTCTGTTTTCAACCGGGGAGGGGGGGGGGCAGATTCTGATCTCAGTTAGAGCCCTGTAACTCCATCAGCTTCAATGAACCTTGCTGCTGTCTTTACATTGATACAAGTGAGATCAAAATCTGGAGGCCATGCGTTTACAAGACAGGTTAGTGTTCGCCTTATGGGGATACTATTACCTAATCGCTGATTATTAACTTTGCAAGATTGTTCATTTCCGGCGCGATGTTCTGGTGATAATATAAATATCACCTTGTTTCTATTAGAAAGACTCACAGAACTTGTTAAAAGTATGGAATGCAGATCGTTTTATGCTGACTTCCCCCCCCCCTCTTTTTTTTTCTCAATGGCTGCTAGTTTAATAGGGAAGATGGGCACATTGCCTACAACAATCACTAGTTGCAGGGATAAAGCATGCCCTCGGTTAAAGGCTATAAAACATTTTTTACCATTCCGACCCTAGAATAAACGGAATTCACAGCAATCCCTCGGCTACAGAAGAAATAGCAGATGATAGTCGAAGCTTGTATATCACCTCTAACTTTAGTAATTCGAAACTCAAAGTGTGAGTGTAAAAAAAAAATCTGGTCCCAGACGATATAATATTTACTTTTATGCTCATTTCATAAACTGATATACAGAAAGGTATTTCCATTCTTTGATATCATTACATAGTATATAGATATAGTTTTTAGGAGCCTACTAACGTGGAATATCTTAGGTTACCGAGAAATAACTTTGACCAATATTTCTACCACAGTGGAAGGCTTGTATTTACACACTTTTGCATGCATTATTCTTGTTTAGTTTCATTTGAAGATCATATGTTTTAAGTTAAACGATAAACTTTTGTTTTACTACGAAAATGAAAGCAAATTATCTACAGCCACACATGGAGGCGCGTGTGTACCCACCTGTACCAATATTTTTCATTTACCAGTATCGAAAATACCAGTGTGTTGTATAGCATCTGGAGTACATAAGTAGCTTCTTATATATTCCATATTATGTTAAACTCAGATAGTAGCTATCATGTCGATTTCGAATTTAGGTAGATAAGAAACAGGAAAACTCACAGACAACCGACTGCACGTTATCATTCAAACTATGTCTGATCATAGTGAAATAACTGAAATAGAAAGTTATAGTTGTATGCATTTTTAGAAGAGGGTTTATAATGTACATAACTTAATAATATGGGGCAACTGAAAAAAACTGGAAGGAATTTTAGCGTGTTCCCTGAACTAATATTTTATAATTTAAGCATAGATGTGGATTTTTTATTAAAAAAAAACAACTTCCTTCCCTTTATCTACATGAAGAAATTAGAGAATATCTTTTCAAGAAGTCTCCTGTCGGGAACGGATCCTGATCCCACTGGATTTAGCAGGAGCAGGATGGAGCCCTTCATAAGTTGTTAATTGTTTTGTGCGTCCCTATACATTCTTGCAAAATGGCACTGAAATAGAACGTTGAAAAAAACAAAAACCCAACAACCCTGCATACATAATCTCTGATTTTTATTATTATTTTTTGCAAAACTAATAGGGACTGTTGCCAACTTGCTTAGCCCCTAGATGCTAAAAAATCGTTAATATGGCTTGAGCTATAAATAAATAAATAAATAAATAAATAAATAAACGTACCTATCATTTTCCTCTGATCCAACTGCCCTGAATAAACAAAATCGAGGAGAATAACTGGAGTAAATCAGGTAGTTTTATGTTCTTGTGTTTAAAAATAAAACCCCAACAACATGAAACTACCTAATTCACAAAGCAGTTCTAGTTCATTCCTGGGTCAAAGGCTAAAATTACCAAGAAAGGCGCCTGGGCGGCCATTTTGTTTGACATCACTTGCAATCTGAACTTTTATAATAGAAAACAGTTGCTAGGAAACAAAAGCAACAAAAGGATCTTTTCAAAGACAAAAAACCCCTACGATTTCACGAAATATCTATTCAGATTATTTCCTATGTACAGTGTCTAGAACGGATCTGTCCTGCAGGAGTTTACAAATAGTTTACAAATAGACTAGAGGAAACAGTAAAATACTATTGACTTTGAGAAACAAACGATTATCTCAGCTATAAATAGAGCACAAAAATTCCTCAAGCTTTTAATAAAAGCAATTGAAAGCATCTTTTTCCATGTGAAAATATTTTTTGAATAATCAGATTTTTGTTTTAAAAACCCCAAGTATTTGGATAACTTCCTTCTTACAATAACAATAACATAAAACCAGTGAATTCTGGACATCAAAAATCATAATTAATTTCTCTTTCACACACCCCAAAAAAGTAAGTATAACTTGATCCAATCTTTTCAAAGTTTGAATCGATGGAAGCAATAGGAAAAGCATCACCACATCTATTCTATAGCTATAATTTAGCAACTCTAAGGAACCTGTCCTTTTTTTTGCATTGAATATATAAATGATGTGTTTATAGTGATTATATAAAATAATTACCAATTTTATAAAGGGGAAGTATTACACCTAGTAAGCTGAGGAGAGGGTGAGGAAAGATGGTTGGATAACAGCAGAAAAAGGAGTTTTTGCTGAGGCTCAAGGTTCTGTGAGATTTCCTTAATTCTTAGAAGACTCTTAGAACTTTTCAAGCACATGAAACGATTTAAATATAGATTCCTTTCAAAATATATAACACTGAAATTTTCTACTTCAGTTTTCCCGCTGCCATCATTTTTCAAATGTCATAAAATATAAATTAAATGTCTTACCTCGTGTGCTGTATACTTCTATAAGTGGATTAAATAAATAAACCAACTCACTCGAAAGGCCATAAAGCAAAGATAGCCGTGTTTCTAAAGTTTCCTAGCGTTTAAAAGTTCATTAGAAGAAAAACCAAACAAACCAAACGCACCACAACAACGAGTCCGAGTTCAAGAGACGCAGGGAGGAGCCTGAAACTTGACTATAACTTAGCTTCATTTCATTAGCAAAGCCTTTAAAAGACTGGCCGGGGTGGTGTATAAATCTATTGTACCGGAAATACAATAAAACTTAGCCATGTTGTTGAACTTCAACTTCAAACAGTTTACATCACATCAGGCGGTGAAGAGAAAGAAAACACAGATTTAAAAGAAAACACCACAACACCACCATCCAACCATACATTATAAAAGGGGAAATAACTTAGGATCAGAATATCAAGCATGCTAGGTTTTTATTTTTGTGCAATATTAGACCTCTTTTTGAAAATTACAAGACAGAGGGAAAAATATTAGTAAACATCTTTGGCGGCGACTGCGATTTAAAATCAAGATGTACTTTTTATTTCAAATGCATCATTTCACTTTTGACCACAGTCATGACTGCGCACCAGAGAAGGAGCAGGTTCAGGTTTAAATCAAACTCTGGAAAAAAATCAAAAGGCTGTATTACTATCAAACTTTATTTGCGTTTCATTGACAAATAATCCACACCCCACACGTGTCAAAATGTCTATATTGAATTCTATTTGCTACAGAGCCTTTTTAAAAATTGAAACCACTAGATCAGACATTTTCAGTCCCTTTCTTCGAAGCTTCCAGCACTAGAGTGACTTTGATACTGAGAGCTCATCCACTTATACAAAACAACAAACTGGAAGAATATGTTTATAATTGAGCTTTCGCTGCTCAAATTTGGAAATTAAAGACACCCACCCCCTCAAATTACAGACTGAAACGACCTAGATAAGTGTGAAATACAAAGCTTCATGTGCCATATAATTTCAGGACCAGGTTTAAAATAAATAACGCAGAGTTTAATAATAATCATCCTAAAGCTACATAAAGTATATATTGGGTTTAATCCTTGAGCTGGAATAACATTTTACAGTAATGAGACTCCCCCTCTCTCCCCCCGCCCCCTTTCTGGCTGTTGCGAAAGTTCCTCAAAATGTTTTAAATTTAGGCGTCACAGCCCAGCTAGTACTCATATAGCTAATGGATATCTTAGCTATAGGACAACTTCTACTCATCAAGAGATACGTGCTAACATAATTAATAGGCAAGGGGAAATGAAAGTGTATGCGTATATATCAATATCTGTATATCTGTGTATGTTTCTGTTATATATATATATATGCTTTTGAATCTCAAGTTCTCATTATGAGTTTCCTTGTGCTTTATGTAGACCTTCACGACGCTATGTTGTTATTGAAATATTGTTATAACAACTGTTTGTCAGGGTCCCCATCCATCAGAAATAGCCTCTGGGAGTATTTGTCATCAGTTCCGTAAGAGTGGTGAAATATTTTCAACCAGAATGTGTTACATATGGAAGGCGCTTATCGCATTTATATGGATAAGATTAAAAAGTTGGCTTTAAAAAAAAACCCCTTACAGTCTACTGTTCTACGAGCTCCATTCCAAAGAAATGTCAGCGGGGCTATTACATTAGAGTGAATTTTTTTATCTCTGCTTCAGCCTAAAGGATGATTCACAAACAAAAAACCCTACGTCGGAATATTTCTTAACCACATGGTTTAGAAGATAATAAAATATATATTTGAAACCCCTTAACATTTTTACAGCCGCGATAACAACAAAATAAATAAATATTACCCCTCCCTTTCTTCCCCTCAAATTGATTTGCGTTGGTTTTATTTAGTCACTTGTCACAATGAGAACTGAGCTGTTTAATTCTGGTAGCACCCTATTATCTCTAGTCGTTTTTTCTCAGTTTCATCCTGCGGTTTTGGAACCAGATTTTGACTTGTCTAATCTGTGAAGTTGACACTTCGTCTGACCTCTAGGCGGCGCTCTCTGGTCAAATACATAAAGAAGAATTTCTTTCCCAGCTCCAGCGTCTGGTATTTAGTATAAGGGCTTCTTTTTTTTCCTTTCCACCCTTTGCAGTCAGCCAGCTGCCAGCTATAGGTTCAGCTTTTGTATCCTCTGCCAAGTATAAGACAAACATGTGTAACTGTGTTTTGATTGAAAGAAAGAAAGAAAGAAAGAAAGAAAGAAAGAAAGAAAGAAAGAAAGAAAGAAAGAAAGAAAATGACTTGGACAAAATTAGATTAATTTTCTATTCATTAAAAAAAATCAGAAAAAGCGACTAATTTGTCCACTTAAAAATCAAAACTAGCTCTCTGCGAACCAAATTCAGAGGAAGGTTCTTGAATGTAGACTGTCAGTAACAGTCTGTTAGCTCCTTTTTCACTGAACTCAGGTATCTGTTCTAAACCCAAGATAAACGAAATTGAATTATGCTTTTAAAAAAAGTTTCTGTACGGCATGGAATAACCAAGATTTTCCAGTCACAAGCAGTTTTACATGAGATAGCCACCCAGGAATTAAATTAAAACCAGAAGCCTTTATATTACACAACTGCATATTTTTACCTTTTTCTTATTACCAGCGCAAGCCACTTTATTATATTATTAATTCACTGATGTTCAGACGTACATAAAATAAGCAAATGCATCACAGTTTGCGAGGGCCAGTCTTGCAATACAGACTCAAAGACTAACACCGCAGCATCACAAATGGCGATTAGCAAATTAATACAAGGTGCGCAGTGAAATAACGATGATCAGAGATAATGACGCCACTCAGCCTCATCTCCGAAATTTAGAAGAGAAAGCGATTGGCTGGAAATGTCCACAGGCTATGTAAGACTCCGAGGACCAGTGAAAATCATATCCAGTATAAAATGTCATACCCCACCTTTATGTGAACATGTACCAGAATAAAAGAGTGGTGGGAAAAAAAATGAAGGGGGGGGGGAAGATACAATGTCATCCTTGCAAAATTGAAAGAGACACCATCACTTTGTAATTTATGGTCATTTTTTAAAGAAAAGAGCTAAAGGTAGCTTCAGGTATTAGACCTGCTCCTGAACCCCCCTGCCAATTTTTTTGTGGTTTTACAATTACATGTTAACAATATGTTATTAAGTATTATTATTAATAGCAATAATATTTGACCTCCTGTGGTGGAAAAGTTTCCCACAAAGCAAAGGAGAAACTGACTATGAAAAGTGAATCTGACTAGACACAAGTTGCTGCTGTCAAATGCGCCCAGTTAAAATTCTCAGTCTAATGTCTTTTAGTCGTTTTAGGAGATAGGCGCAACAATAGAAAGTCAACAGGATTCAGAGAAAAGAGTAAATTTAAAAAAAAATCGACGGTGTCCATTTAAGGGAGTCAAAGAACACAATAGGAAGCCATTCGACACGCCATTTTGGTCCGTCCAGCATACACCTGAACATATTGAAAAACAGCTGTCAGTAAATATGTTTCCAGGGACTAAAATCATTTCTAGACTGAGTCATTTTCTGGAGAGAAAATCCTAGAATCCGACCCATACTTTATATGTCATGATAGCATGATCACGGCCCCCCAGGATCTGAAGAATTAAGCAAATCGAAATGTAGGAGTAAATTCTGCTCTCCCTGATATAGATCCTTGTACTGCAGAGCAAAATCAGGTCTCCCAACTGTGGAGGGGAATTTTTCAGACACTAATATATATATATATATATATATATATATATATATATATATATATATATATATATATATATATATATATACCTATGGACGTGGTTCCATTACAGTTAAGATTTTTCTCAAAATACATCTCTTATTGTCCGCAGACGCTAAATATAAGTGAACGTTTTGTAAAGAAGATAACAAAAAATATTCCTCTGTAGCAAGGCACAAACACTAAACTATATTCCAGCCGCAGCATCCTTCAGGTTTTGTTTGCTGCTTTCTTTTTAATGTATTAGCGCTCAATAGCCTTGTTTCTGTGGCTAACATGGACTTATTTAAACACAAATAATTGAGTTTTAAATGCAGTTGGGGTTAAATTGATTATCGTGTGAACTCCAATCCTTAAATTCAGCACGGAACTTTAGTCACATGAACAATCCCTTAGACAACTCACGTGAGTAAAGTCTTTCATGTGCTTGGCAGGATCGAGCTCTCAGTGTGAAGAAAAAAAACTCAACCAAACTTTATTTTTAAATCTTTATTGGTCTCTGCAGATGCTGCAAAGTTACTGACTCAGTCAATTGAAATGTTCTTTAATTAGTAGTAGAGTATTTTGGCACAGTGGCTAAGTCTTTAAAAGTAATTTAGCAGCAGGTACAGCATAATATAGGAAACATTAGGTTGATTGCCATTAAATAATGGAACTTACCAAAATGTTTTAAACAAACTTATTTTATGATCCAATGAGCAGTCAATCTGTATTTGCACATTTAACTTCCCCAAATTAAACTTTTAGTCTAGTTGCTTCACACATAGCCTCAAGGGATCATAGTGTAGACTCTTTTTTTCCCAGGCATTAACCTACTAAAAAAAAATAAATCGAACGATCACAGCATTACCTATTTTCAGGGTTGGCTTTTTTGCTTCTATTACTTTCATCCGGTTACATTGATTCCAGGGATATTTTTGAAAGAGGTTTAAAATCTTTCTAATAATTCCCCGTTGTCAAGAATTAGAAATGATGACTGGCAAGGAAACATAGAAAACTATGCTCCTATTTCAATAAAATAGTCAAATTGCCCACATCGGGTTAGGTTCCGAGGGGAACGCAGTTAAGAATTCATAGATTAATTTGTTTAAATAATCTGGTTGCACTAAGAGGTCTTTTTCGCGGTTTTCAGCACTTAGTGGAAAACTATAAAAAGTAGGGAACTGCCAGGAAATTGAATTTAAAGTTACAATAATTATGGAGCAAATGTATATCGACCTATCTAAGCTTTATGGAGAAACGGCACTGAACGTGGAGAGGAACATAAGCCGGACTAGTTCTCCCGAAGTAAGTGGACTTGGCAGTCCTGTTGAAATGACCGCATAGTTTCAAGTCTAAACCGAGAGACAGCCCTTCTTGTCCACTAAAAGGATAGCAATGAAATAACCACCATAAATAGCGTCGTTAAAAGTATATCAGGAAGCAAAGACATTAGGATGGCTTCGTGAAAATAAAAAAAGGGAACATGGTTACAGCTAGGTAGTTCATTAAAAGTGCAACCTCACAATTTCTTATTTGGTATTTTTATGATGAAGATCCTGGTTGCAGTTTAAGAAATCCCCACCCTCACATACACCCCGCAGTAGAAAAGTCCTCGTTTGGCATTTAAATAGCTGGGACGAGTCCACATTTTTGCATAGCCTTGGTTATTTCATTTTAATTCGATTTCTAGGGTCGAAAGCGATAGTTGTTTTGTGTTTTTTTTTAAAGCCATGTTTGATTATGGACTGGAACGATAACCGCCCTCTCCCCCAAATACAGACACGCGAAGGGAGACAAAAATGGGGTGGGGATTTTGCCTCAGATCCTGACACTGGGGGAAAAAGAAGGCAAGACTGGCTTTAGGTAAATATTTCAGAGAATTGGAACGAAATGATAATTTAAAAGATCAGGTCTAACTGGCAGTGCACGTGGCTAAACTGCCTTGGAGTTTCCTACACAGGTGTCTGCAAGTCTGAAGAGAAGAATGCAATATTCTTTGGACTTTACACATGGGAAATGACCAGCGCTTAGCAGGTTATGAAAGAACCCCCCCAAATTAGTTCCCTGGTCGCCTACCCACCTTTATTCCAAACGTACCGTGTCCATAACTGACTTACCTGTGTGCCTGTGACTTTGGCTCTCTTAGCTAGAAGAATATCAGGGGGGAAATGCTTTTTTCGTTCAGGGTACCGCCTAGCCATCGCGAAAAACAAATCATTCTTGCCAAGCGCTGGGTTATTTTATTTTATTTTGAAATCTTTCCGATGGGCCCACTCAGGAATGAGGGCTGTAATTGAGTCTGGCATGCATGCTTGGGTGCTGTAAACTACTTTTTAACTAAAGGGTCATTGTGTTAGCGAGGGGGGGAGCCCCCTTCCCCCACCCCACCCCACCCCCCGCTCCTTGGCAGTCTGGCTAAAATCACCTTGTTTTGACTGCAAACCTGCTTTTTTGCCTTCTTTCGCTATACAGTGGCATTTCTTTTCTTTTTGTACCCACCTCGTATTTCTTGCGATGTTTTGTCGTCTTTAGGCCTGTCTAACAGTGGAGCCTCCTGGAGAAAAAAACGCTGCTCTTCCGTTTTACCCTTCCCAGATGATCCAGAGCCGGGTTTCAGTCTAATGGACGCTTCATAATCCCCCTCTACAGTGTCCGAGCAGGATGACGAAGGGCGACTTCCTCGCCGATGCCCATTAGCAGCAGGGGGGGTGAAATCAGTAGGCAACGAAAGCACCTGGGAACCTGCTGGCTTGATGGCTACCTGAGGCTGTGAGGAGCTGCCGATGCGTTGACAAGGTCCAGTCCCGGCGCTGGTGGTGGACTCAAGCCTGGAGAAGGTGACCCCCTCTGCCTGGGGGGCTGGATAGTGCGCAGCATCAGATCCCAAACTGGACGCCTCGTCTTTGCCTCTGGGTGCGCACCCACAGGGATCTCTGTGCTGCGGGCCACCGTGCCCTGCCGGGTCCCCCCAACCTGGGTGGAAGGGAGGCGGAAGGTACCGCAGCAGTCCTGGCTGGTGGCGACTCATCTCACTCCCAAAGGAGGTAAGGGGAAATGTTTCCCCCCCAGTTTGCAATGGGAAGAAGGGGAGGGGGGGAGATGGGGGCCGAGAAGCAGCTGTCACTGATTGCTTTGGGTACTAGCACCGATGGGAGGGTAGGCTGCACGAGGAGCTGCACCGGGGTCTGTGGGGCTGAGGCTGTGACAAAATATACTTTTGGGGGAAGGGAAAAAGGGTCTCTGGCAGTTGACTTATCTGCTAGAAAAGGCGTCTGCGAGCAACTTCCGGTGAGCGAACCAATCCGAGGTGGACATGACCGCTAGGGCCATCCCCATGGTGTCAATTTTAATGGGAAACTTTACTGATTTTTTTTTCCAGAGGACTGGGGTGTTTCCCCTCCCAAAAAGCAAACATCTGTAGCTAAAGTTGAGCTTCTCCTTGTCTCTGCCTCCAGGCGCTGTGACTCCAATACAATTATTATTAACCTCCCCAATAATATTATGGGATGTTACTGGGTTTTTTAGGAAAGGCTTATTGCATGAAATCTTTGATGGGCAAAGGAGAAGGGATCTGAGCTGTGAAGAGGGCGGGAATGTATATCTGATCATGGACGGCAGACCTCTTCCCTGTACGCAGAACTAAATCTTAACAGGACGTTGATTTCCCAATTACACGTTTTTAACCCTGCCTTTGGAAGTTAGGGTTAAAGGAACTGAATGGAGAAGGTAACCTAACCAATCCATTAGCTTGAGCCACACATACAAAGAGAGAAATATACATACACCTATGGTATAACTATTAAAATAGACATACAACTGGAACATGCATTAAATATATACTCATATGGCCCATACAAACGGTACCTAGCACATTGAAGAAGACGACCTGGCCTCCTATTATGAATTTTTCTTATATTTTTTTCAATGTTCATACTGATGGGGACTATATAAATGAACCAATAAGTAAATAATTGTATTTTTAAAACTAATCCCCCCTCGGAAAGTTTTTCGCTGTAGAAAAAGCGGGGTGACTCGTCCTGCATTCCATGATGTTGCCTTTTTTCTGGATCACCTCGCTGTTTTTTCCACCGTTGTTAGTCACGAGCAGCTGGAATTGAGCATGTCAGCAAAAAAGAATTCTAATACTTTTGGGGCAGGCCATTGTGTATTTACGATGGCTGGACTGTGAAATGAAACAAGTGTTAAATTCCAGTATAAATATTTGTGGTGGCGCTATGTAGATTTTAGTCCCTAATAGACTCACACAGAGAAATGGTCTCACTTGGTATGTGCATATTTGTTCCCATTGGTTTTTGCAATAATCTAACTTTCTTAATTAACTCCCCACAGAAATTCAAGGTCTTGGCCGATTGTCCAAGACATAGCGCAAAAATAAGAAAAGTTCAATGCTCTAGCAACGGCAAACGCTGCTGGCCTGATTCTGACCTCCGATCTGTGTACATTAGCAATAACCCCGATGAAATAAATGGAGTAATGGAGGTGTAAACCCACTAACACTGGATCAGAACCAGCGCCTGTGATAAACGCATTTATTGCATAAACTGTTTCAGATTGTACCTTTCTTTTAAAAAAAAACATAGACAATCTTGCCTTGGAAGAACGAAGGAAGCCAAGTTCTGCGCTCCCCACAGCAGTATGTATTATACATGTGCAGTTTTTTTTAATGAATTATATGCAGGTTTCGACGAGGGGCCGCATAGGCCATTTTAAAAACATTCGGAATGACTCCTAACTCTGCTATTTAGAAAAAAAATGATGTTATCTGTGACAAAATCCTCCCCCTGCTCTCACTGAAAAACCTTTAGGTTTTCAGGTGGTTGAATGGGCACTTTCAGCAGTTTGGATCAGAGAGTTATAAACTGCGGGATGGAGGCAATCTTTGGAAACTGCTTATCCAATTTCGTCTTGAAATACAGCCGCCCTCTAAGGAATAAGCAGGCAGGGAAGATATTTCGCCACAGATTGATTGAAGCTAATCTTGCGATAACATGTGATGTCTTACTTGCTCTCTCTCTCACACACACACATAGGGTTATTTTATCTGAGTCTTTTAAAAAGTAAGAGATTAGTAAATCACAGCGGCTAATACACTCAAAGAAAGACAATCTGCACAGCTGTTTGAGAACTCGAAAAACTATTTAACAAAACTTCCCAAAGAAGCAAAGCTTTGGTTATAAACTAGCCGTGCCTGTGCACAGAATCCTCTAGTCGTCTTTTACTTCTAAAGTGTAATTTTTAAATGTTTCAAACTGATCCAGACTGTATATGAGATTTTTTTTAAAATCAACACTGAATGTTGAATGAATACTTCGGACATGGAACGTGAAGAAGGCGTTCATGGGTGAGACTTTCCTACTTAGATAATAGATCTCTGGCAATCAGAAGAATTTAAAATAGTCTTACATTAAGGATAATTAGTAACTGACTCTGATAAATGTATTTAAATCGTGGCTGCAAACTATACACACCCGGTGGAAGTTTTTTCCCCACACTACAGTGTTTACTTTCTAGGCGTTCCTGTGTAAAAATTTCTCCGCCTTTGCTGTCTACATGGGATTTTGCAAACATAGACAAAACATTTTTTCTAATGGTCGGACCTTTCCAAACACCCATCCCCATCAGAACACTTGGATGCTGGACTCTGTAGTTCAGTGAGAGTTTTGCCTTCGGGATCGGCCTTTGCTGCTAACAAAGTTTTGAGTTACTTTGCAGGTTTACTTTGTGTCTCAAAATATCATCTCAATCTGGTTTAAGGGTAGCAACATGATAAAGAGAATTAGAGTATCCTTCAGCATGAAGTACACTCGTGCCACCAGATATGGTTATACGTGGCGGCTAAGTATTGCAAATTTTTCAGAGCGTATTCAACTCGATGTGTTTTCTGAATGACCCGTACAAATCTGTTAGTGTGGCAGACATTTTTAGCAGTTAATTTTCCTGGAGGGGGGAGAGAGGAAGGTAATTGGATAAGATCCAGGAAAGGGGATAGCCTGGGGAAATCTATAACATAGCATTGCTATTGGCCTTACTAGAAGAAGAAGAAGAAGAAGAAGAAGAAGACCATCTCGCCTTATAATTTAATTATCCCCTTCAAGTTCACCAAAAAATCTATACTTTGAAAGACGTGGGGACGGATCAATATTAATAAAAGCGCCTGTATTCCAGCAGTAGAAGGCAAGAGGAAGGTAATTTTATTTTAAAAGCAGCCTTCCCCTCCCCTTTTAAACTAAGCATTTGACGACGAAAATCGAAATCTTAGCAAATCTACTGCCCTTGTGACATTCGGTGAAGCAGACGGTAGAGTCTAGTCACATGATGGCCATCGCTAAATGGACACACTCCACAATACACAATGGGCCGTATTCCGATTGCACCCGGCCAGTTAATCACCCACTAATTCCACAGTCTTTAATGTCCCTCCCCCACTCCCCCCATGGCGTCACACTTCTGAGAATCGACAGATATTCATGTGATCCGTATTATATTATATTATATTATATTATATTATATTATATTATATTATATTATATTATATTATATTATATTATATTATATTATATTCCATGCTAGACTTGCTATTTGATCAAGCACTGGAGAGTATATCATATAGGATATGTTGAAACGATTTGTTTGACGTTGTTTAGGTAACATTTTAAATATCCTCCTTATTCTCTTTGGTGTTTTTTACGTAAACCCGACAGTGGATTCCCTCCCCCACCCCCACCCTTTCCAACGGTCTACTGAGCTGCTCTGAAGCCATGGAAAGTGCAGGGTTTTGAAATGATGCCACATGATAATCAGAAAACAGATGTTGACAAAGTTGCTTCTGACAAAGACTTCATTTCCAGCCTAAAATGTAAGACCTTAAACTGCTTTCATTGGCAAACTGTGATGGTAACTAAAGTATTAAAATATCTTGCCTATATTAGAAATATCTATCTATCTATCTATCTATCTATCTATCTATCTATCTATCTATCTATCTATCTATCTATCTATCTATCATAGCCACTGCTCTCACTAAAGGGGTGTAATCTTTAAAGCTAGAGGCCTGTTTTTTAAAAAAACCAAACAAAAACCAAACTCACAAATCTTTCTTGTAAAAAGTCACGTTACCTGACTTTTACACCGAAAACTACAAGGTAACAATTATTTTATGACCCAAGTTACAAGACACAGTTTCATATCATTCGTTCATTTAACTTTTTCTCTCTTTGTGCGTTTGATTTTTCACTCAGATGCCTAGAGATTTAGCACGAATATAAATACTCAAACCTTGCAACGGGAGTTGACTCGCGACTTGGTCTGAAACCGCGGTATTGTCAGAACATCTGGCGTTGAATCCTGCTCTCAGTTGGGTGGATTTTCAGCCTTTAGCTTGCCACTCGAATCACCCTCAAGGCAGGGAAAAGGAGGAGGAAAATAATAACCAGAAGAACACCTCAACCAGCCACAGTTTCAACACCTCGAGCAGGAAAGTAATCAGATACATTTTTTTTCCTCCTGTGGCTCAGACGCCATGACTTCTGCAAAAGGTGTCTTTGATCCTTCCTTTTAAGGCCCATGCCATAAAAAAAAAAAGTCATAGCTAAAGTCCACTTTAAAGTGAAGAGATTTGAGCCTTCTTTTGCTCTCCTCCCCTTCTTCGTCTGAGGACCTTCCCTGGAAGTTTTTATGATTCCTCGCTGTGCAGTGTCAAAGCTTCGCCGCACCTAAAGTGGAATGGACCCTTGTTACTACAGAGCTGCGTACCGAGCAGACAGGCGGCTAAACTTGGCCATATCTAGCTTCTCAATCTCTAGTTCCGCTCTCTAGTTCAGGAAGGCGTATGGATTTCCTCTTTTCCGCCATTAAAAATAAAATAAAATAAAATAAAAAGGCAGATCCAAAAATCCATAGGCACAAAGAACCTCCAGGAGTTCCAGGCTGGCTGGTTGTCTACTTCAGTGGCGGAGGGCCAATCCACTACATCACCCTGAAACTATTTAATAAGCATCCCTCTGAAATGGGGTCTTTTAAAAGACTCTCCCCCCCTCCCCAAACGCCACTGGCTCTCATATATTATTTGGGTTAATGTGAGGTTGTTCTCTCTCGTGGAGGGGGTGGGATTTGTATAGACAGCTCCTTCCATTGCTAGGAATTTGGAGACAGAATCCCCAGTTGACCAAGGATAGTTGTTCTTGGGATTAGAAATGTCTGACCTTGAAGGTCACAGGTCATGGTCTTGAATAAGGAACAGACTCTTACAGAAGACTAAGTTGGACTAGTCAGGCTGCCAACAAAAAGAACCCCTTTTGTTTGGTACTAGAACCAGACTCCTCCCTCAAGAATTATGGACCTCCTCAAGGTGATCAAATATCTGCAGATAAAGCAAAATAAACATGTTGACACATTTGCTGGAAGTGTGAGGGGGAGAGGGAAAGAGGGCTGAAGCCACAAGATCTTATTATTTATGTTCTAGGAGGGTCCAGTGGCTACAGCTGAGAAGAGGGTCTCATTGGGTTAGGTACAAACACAGAGAAAGAGAATTCTGCCCACAGAGTTTAGGCCCAGATCCTCAAAGATATTTAGGTGCCTAACTGACATGGATTTTATTCTAAATACACTGCTAGGGGAAAGGAAACATCATTATCCCCATTTTATAGAGGGCAAGAAAGATGAAGTGATGCACCCAAGGTCCCACAGGAAGTTTGTGGCAGAGCCAGTAGCCAAGTCCCTGCCACCTGGATATGTATGGGTAACAAGCATATCCAAGGCTATCGCTGCTACCTAAATCCCTGTCCAATGGCCTCACTACACAAACACCCTTCTTCTCTTCCCTCTGGGCTATGGGATTATTGTGTTGCCCTAGGCAAATCACATCACCATTCTGTGCCTCAGTTTCCTCACCTGTGAAATGGTGATAATAATACATGCCTCCTATATAGCATTGTTGTGAAACTTCATTCATGTTTGCAAATGGTGCTAGGTCTGTACATGGAAGTATTACAAGTATCATAAATATTCCCAAGTGGAGAGAGGAGGATGTCACAGCTATTCAGTGATTAAAACCCTATATTAAACAACACAAAACTACTTCAATCAGCAGTGATGCACCTTTCCATGAGTTCTAATGGTTTAGGAGATTGGTAAGGGTTACAGAGACACGAAACATATAGGACCAAAAATTGTTGCCAGTTCATGACTGGTAGGTTGTTTATGTGAAAATGAACTGGCAATGCCAGTCCAGTTTGGAGAGGAATTCTTGTGTACAAATCACAATTAGAAATTGTCCTATGTAGTCTCAGCAAAGAGACCAAGGGAGTGAGTGGGCCAAGGAAACTGAATTCTCTATAGGCATCCCTAGAGATGGTCCCTCCAAATCAGGAATGGAGTATATTTAATGGCTGAGTCATCTGAATGGTACCAATTTGAGGAAAAGAGGACTTCACTCTCCAGGGTTGTTTAATTAGGCACCGGTCACCAAGCCCACATCCTATAGACTGTTACGCACATGTGTAGCTTTATACAGTTGAGGAGTCCTATCAAGTTCCATGCGGCTACTCGCATAAATCGAAGTTACTCGGGTGTTTGAGTGCATGCAGGACCAGGGCCTAATGTACCCTTTGAAAAACAAATAATTTTATAATGTTATGGTCTGATTTTCAGGAATGCTGAGCACCAGTGTATATCACTGAAGCCATTTGGCCCCAGTCCTGCAATTAGTTAAGTAGCTGCTTAATTGTATGCAGGCGAGTATTCCCACTGTGTTCCATTGCATTAAAATTAAACACATGCATACATATTTGAAGAACCAGGGGGCTGATGAATTGCATAAAACTGTCTCCCTGTATTTCAACACAAGTGCAGGTAGATATTGAGGTATAAATATCTGAGGTAGATATTGTCATATCTTTAACGGCAGCAGATGCTGTCTGGCACTGTGCAGTCACCTTTCTTCACACTGCACACTGGATTATTTGAAGAAATGGTGGGTTTGCTTCTTGTTTAGCGACAAATAATATGTTGCTTTCAGAGAACGAGCGTTCAGTACACCTGAAAATTGCAGTAAACTAGAACTGACTGGGCCAGTCTCTCAGATGATGTAAATCAGGGTAGCTCCATTGACATCACTGGGTTGATCAAGGAGTTTATCCAGGCAAGGAGAGGAATGCTAGGAACTATGCTTCCAAAGATCATTCAGAGCACTACATGCATCCGACGAAGTGGGTATTCACCCATGAAAGCTCATGCTCCAAAACGTCTGTTAGTCTATAAAGTGCCACAGGACTCTTTGCTGCTTTTACAGATCCAGACTAACACGGCTACCCCTCCGATACAGAGCACTACAGTTGGTTACTTACAGGGATCAACTGAGGACAAATATTTGAAAAAGTTAATGTCACTCTCCTTTCTTTTGAAGGAAGCCCTGGTAGCTGTGACCTCCAGAGATTAGACTGGTGAAGGCAGTCAGCAACACTCACAGAGAGAGAGAGAGAGAGAGAGAGAGAGAGAGAGAGAGAGATAAAAATCATGTCATGCATACACAAGCTACACGCATACACACACATATATAGTCATCCATACACATGAGGAAAGAATTTAGCACGTCTAAAAATGGGACTGGCCATCTGTTTGGGTAACAAGCATATCCAAGGCTATCGCTGCTACAGCTAACAAAAACTCTTGCGTCGGCTACTAAACTGCATGTGCTTTACGGTTTAAAACCAATTTCTATTAGAGACCTAACGAAACTCGCTTTGAATGGGGGATGTGAGGGGAAGAGGTGCACACTGAAACCTAAACATGCTAAAGTTCTGTATGAAGTATGAGGAGCAGGGTGGGAGAGTGAGGGGCAGAGAGGGGAAGACGGGAAGTTGGGGTGGGAACCAGGGTGAGTCAGGGGTAGAGGGAGGAAGACAGGGTGCTGGGGGAAATTGAGGTGGGAACCAGGGTGCTGGGGGAAGTTGGGGTGCGAACCAGGGTGAGTCAGGGGTAGAGAGGGAGGGCTGTCAGGAATAGGAAGGAGGGTGGAGTGGGTGCTCAGCATGGGAAATGAGAGATGCCACCACTGACACTTGGGAGGGGGAGGTATGGCCAGAGGGCTGGCAGGGTGGGTAGCTGCTCCCAGGCTCGGCCCCGTCACCCTGGTACCTACCTGTTCCCGGACGCTGTGGGGTTAGATTCAACCCATCCCTAGGGTGACCATATTTCTCTCAGCTGAAAAGGGGACACTGGGGAAGCCACACAGGGCGAACCTCAGCCACCTGGCATCGCGGATTGCCTGAGCTCTGCCACGCGGGGCTGGCCTGAGCCGCCTGGCGTCGCTGCTTGCCTGAGCTGACATCACGGATGGATGTCAGGACTTTTTTTTGGCAAAACTGGGCATTTGTCCCATTTGCTCTTGCCTGAAAAATTCCTCCGTGCCCCCACTAGGGCAAGAGGAAATGGGACAATTGTCCAGTTTTGCCAGAGAAGTTAGGATGTCTGCTTAAAAATTGGACTGTCCTGGCTCAAATGGGACGTACCGTCACCCTATCCCTCCAGGTCCCACTCTCACCTCTGCCCCAGCAGCTGCAGAGTCCCGCCTGGCCTGATCATGTGAAACAACTCGCGTGGGAGTGAAAACATAGATCACCCCCTCACAGTGTTTCCATTGTGAGGGTGCCAGCCCGCACTGCCCCTGGTCCCACCACCCGGAGGATTACTCCACAACCGCCTACTGTGGGTTTTTACACCTTCCTCTGAGGCACCTAGCACTGGGCCCTTTGGGGACAGGATACTGGGCTAAATGGGCCACTGGTCTGGCCAGGATGGCGATTCTTATGTTCCTACGTACACACAGAGTCACAGAAATCATAGAAATGTAGAGCTGGAAGGGACCTCAAGAGGTCATCTAGTCCACCCTCCCTGCAATGAGACCCGATTAAGTAATAAGTCATGCACATACATCCTAGATACACACAGATAGAGTCATGCATACAAGCACACAGTCCCTCTACTTCTCTTTACTGTTCGGAGAAATTGATTTTACAGATACAGCTGGAGGAAAATAAGTGTAAGGCGAATTTTTGTCCATGTTTATTGTTTACACAGTGCAAAATGACGTGTGAATTATTGCTACATTTGCAGCCAATCTTCTGCTTTGCCATTACCCAGTTATTCCTTTGCCTGTTTCAAATTCTTGTCGTCAGCCTGTGGTCTCTATCTTTCCTTTACATTTTATATGTAGGCTTGTCAGAATCCAATGTTTATATACACACACATATATATAATTCCAGTGGATAATGCTTATGTTTATTTTTTTAAAATTTTATTTGCATTGATTTACATTTTCACAGCTGCACAGAATTATGGGTTTTAAGCATTTCCCGCCAATTTTTTTTCAATTTACATTTTCACAGTTGTGGGAAATTATGGGGCAGAGGTCCTGCAACAGGGATCAGACAATAGTGACTTAATGACAGTAGACACTGAGATTCGAAGAGTTAAAGCCTTATAACTTAAAGACAAATTGCCAATGTCACATGTCAAAAATATATTAAGGTAATAGCCCTAAATCAAACTCTAATAAGCTCTCAAGCAACATTTTTCTTACTAAGCAACAAACTAAATACTAAATAGATACTAGATACTAGATACTAAACTACTGTGACTATCCGTATATTTTGATCCTTAGTGAGGGGGGGGGGAATCATCAGTTTGTGTATGTACGATGAAACATTTACCTACAAAAATCTAATCCTTCCAATCCTACTTATATCCTTTGGAGAGGTACGTTTGTTCCAGTTATTATCACTACAGGGCAGTTATTAGCGAGACCCTTTCAGCTGGGGTTTGGGTATAAAGATTTGTGCATGGGAAAGGGGTAGGTCGGCCCATGCAATACACGTGACACCAGAATGCAAACAAAGACAACGTTTGGCCACAGTACATACCAAATCGTTACAGGTCCAACAGTTACTGAATTCTTTGGACTGTGGTAAACAGTGAGAGCGAAAAATACATAGCGCTGCCCTTGCTGAAATGCGGCACTTTCCCCTAACACTGGGTCCTAGTATAATTTTCTTTCATTTTATGGCTCAGGTTTCCACTGAGTGGAAAGGAGATGCGAAAACTTGAGGTTTAGAATGTGTTCCAAGTCTTTGCTAACTGCAGTTGGAGAGCGAGGCGACGCTAGAGGGCGCCCTGGTTTCAGTTTAATTAATCAAGAAAGGTTTACCAATCCAGAGCACAAACCTGGAGCAAGGAAACAAATCAGAGCTAAAAGATTACTAGTGCTTTCATCAGGATTTCATGCTGAAATTATCTTGATTTACATGAAAAGATTGTGCAGCAATAGGATCCATACGACAGTAATCCAAGGACTCCAAAGGCCATGTCCCGGTGCACTTGTAATCTTATTCAAGGCAATTTGGTTTAAGTGGCTTGCACAAAACCCTTTTTTTCCCCCTCTGCCTCATTTTTGATTCTTTGCTTTGATGCAGTCAGATAAAATAATGGCCCATAAATTTGCTTTCAAAATGTGTTTGTAATGTCTCTGGAGGAATGTGTCTATGACATAAAAGAAAGCAAGAGATCTAACAATTTCACAACAGAACCATTAACTATGAGACAGGCATAAGCAGGCATGGTAGAGAGTACACACACCTGCCACAATGTATATTCAAAAAATTCCTTGCGGTCTAACCTCTCTGTCTGGGCCAGACCCCAAGCCCATTGAAGTAAATGGAAAGACTTCAGGAAAAACCTAAGGCCCAAGGTGAGTGGCAAGATTTTTGTTCACCAGGCCTTTCACAAACACATTATTAGGTCTGGCCATCTACCTTCACATCCTTTTTTAGGCCCCCGTTTTGCAAATGGCCTAAGAATGTGCTTAACTTTAAGCAAATGCAGAAGTCCCTTGGAAGCTAATCTAAACATGTGCATAATAAGTCCTTTGCTGAACTGGGCCTGAGTGAATGGATAGTGTGTAATGGCAGGTTTACCCTGGTTCATTATGGGGGATGCTACAGGTGTTAGGTCCCAGATCAACTTGTGTATACTTTTGAAATTGCCAGCCAAAAGAACTCCCCAAAATGGAAAGCAAGGGTTTTGGTCCAGCCTCATATGCAATGCAAGGCAGGTAGACCCAGCCATTTGTTTTCATCGATTGGCTCACCAGTTGTTTCAGGGCATAAGCCAACCCCTAAGTGACACAAGTTAGTCTGGTAGGAAGAAACTTCCCTTCAGGACAGGTTATGCCATAGTTGCCCTCTTGCAGCTGTCAGTGAAGTAAGTGGCATTGGTCACGGTTGGTGGCAAGAGGCTGGTCTACAAGGGCCCCACCGTCGATGCAGAGCGCATGACATGGGTGAGTCACAGACAGGTGTCAGGGCCTTGCAAACACGCACTTCCCTTCCCATATGGCTAAATGGGAGAGCAGGCCCAGCTAGATCCCAGCTATGTGGGAGGATGATGCCAGGAGCGGGGTCCCCAGTAGGAAAAATGTTGAGAACCGTATGGCAGTTCCTATGTTCCTACTAACCCCTTCCTTCACATGAAGCACTAATCCAGGCAGATACATTTCCTATATGACATGAAGCAGAAATTAATATAGGACCTGTTACAAAGTCTATTGAAGTCAATGGAAAGACTCCAATTGCCATCAATGGGCTTTGGATCAGGCTGCAGCTGGGGAGAGGAGAGAGGCCCAGATCCTCAGACATATTTAGGCTCCTAACTGCCCCTGATTTCTGTAGCAGTTAGGAGCCTAAATACCTGAGGATTTGGGCCAGAAAGGCCCAAAAAGGCAAACTAGCTTTCAGTAAAGAAACCTCTGACTGAAAAGCTATTTGCTGGGTGGAAAGCCTGACTTGTTCATTAAGAAAATTGAACCAAAATGAGATGATAAAACCTACCGTGGGGCTGATTTATTATCATTTTAATGTTATTAGCTTCCTATCCAGCTGCTCCTTTGAGAATTAAATGCTGGTATTATGTATTGACCTAGACAGAAACCAACCAACCTTAATAAAAATGAAGCACTCAATTAAAAAAAGAGGAAAAGGGGGAAATCGCCCCCTTCCCCACTAAAGATTCTATATTGCCTTTTTAATTAACGAACCTGAACATTCCCTGCACACATGGGGGAAAAAAACCCTCTCTAAAATAATGGAAATTATGCAATAGCCCTACTGTATCCAGTTGCCCAGATGTAAATAACACTCCTGTTAATTTAAAACCAAGGCTGCTTGTGTTTATGGCTTTATTGCACTCACATTATCTGGATCTTTATACTGTGTCATGGGTGCAGATAGATTGGGTTGAAAACTTTCCCAAGAGCCATTTTAAAGAGACTTCTAATCTTTCCCTTTAGTGGTGTTAATTCAACTTCACAGGAGTGTTTGAAGCACCATTAGGCAGAGAAATGGGCTTTCTCTCCTGATGGTGCCCTTACACAAACAACAACATTTAAAAAATCTGTTTCATATCAGACTAGCTCTCTAGGGCACCAGGGCAGTGGCCAAATGGAGATTTCAGCTTCGATTATAATAAACAAACACCTAAAGAATATAATTTTGCAATTCTATAGCATCTTTCAACAGATGAGCTCAAATCACATTACGAACCTTCATTCACCCCTAACAATCCCCCTGTGAAGTAGGTAAATGTTACTCTCCTCCACTATTCAAATGGGGAAACTGAGGCACAGAGCACGTTAGTGGCACAACCAGGAAGGAATCACAATCAGCATAATTCAGACCAGCCACCAGGAGGCTGTAAGACTGTTGTTGTAGGACTATTCACACTGTTGGGACCATTGCACCCAAGATCTCCATCGATGCTGGCAGTGGAGTGGTGGAAAATTGGTGTGCTGGAGGATCACATGCTGGTTAGCACTGCATGGCTGTTTCACATGGTGGTTGGACCATCTGTGTGCTTCAAACTTTTGAATGTGTGCTACAAATGTGCCAGGGGAACCAAACAGTGGCTAACGTGTTAAATATCTCTAGTGCAGACAATGCCAGAGAGGGAGAGGCAAAGACAGACATATGTGAGTATCATCAATGTCATTGAAATCAATAGTTCCATAAGATCAGCGTCACTGGCTGACTCTAATGGACTTTTGGTTTAACACAGTTCTCAAGTGTAAAATGTGACAGTAGGGGACCTTCCCAGTCCAGCAGAGGGTGATCTCTTCCCAGGCCACATCCAGGGAAGCCAAACTGTCAATAAGGCTGGTGAATTCTCCCTTAACCTAACAGATTGTCTGTGAGAGGATTAGGGTGATACAACCAAGACTTTGGAGGGATTGCAAGAGTGTGGGACATGAATTCCCTTCTGAGTCCAGGAGGGGGCAGTCTCTGATTAAAACTGAACTGAGGCAGGCTGGTAAATTAAAGGTCTAAAGGTCAGATGTCTCTTGTCATTTGCTGCCCTCTCCAAGCCAGGGCTCAGTTACAGTGGTGGAGGAAGGGTTTGTAAGATTGCAGAAAGGGGGAGGGGAAAGGTTTGTGTTTATTTACCATGCAGCACTCTGTAATTACAAATTGCTTTTATTTGCAGTTACAAGGAAACCGTCAAAATAACTTGAAGATTTTTTTTTCTAATTGGCCACAACAAGCAAGTGATCTAATCATTGGAGTTAATCTTTTCTTTTCATGACGCTCCCATTTAATCAATGAACTAAATGACGTCATTTATTTTGATATAATTAAAAGAGCCTCTCTGAGACGCTAGGCGCATGTACATTCTCTGGAAAACACATGCACACCTGTATGCAGCTAGCTGTCAAAATGTTCCAAAATAGTTGATTGCAGCCACACATTTTGTTTTATTTAAAGCAACATGCTCTCATGCACTTAAAACACACACAGCTTGATCTGAAATAGAGGTGGCCAGTGTGGTATGGTGGATAAGGTGCTGATCAGGGGTTCTATTCTGGCTCTGTCATTGGCCTGCTGAGTGACTGTGGGCAAGTTACTTTCCCTGATCTGGGCCTCAGCTTTCCTATCTGTAAAGTGGAGATAATGATACTGAGCTCCTTTGTACAGTGTTTTGAGATCTACTGTGATGAAAAGCACTATATAAGAGCTAGGTGTTTTTCATCAGTCCTACTCTCTTCTGAACTAAGGTCATGATCCATGTGGTTGTTTTTGAGCATATGAGTAGTCTCATTGGTTTCAATGTCATTACTCATGTGCATGAAGTTAAACATGGGCTTAAGTATTTACTGGGCTGGGGACCTAAATGCTTCATCAGAGTACAGGGCCCACCAGCACCGTTATGATGTGTGATCAAACAGCTGATGAACCCTCGTGGCTTGGTGGCTACTTCCAAGAAGAGTGTGTGGGAAACTGAAGTTACAAATACAAATGTCTGGGCATGGAGTGATGTCAGTTTATTCCTGCTGGGGCCCTGCTGCTAGGCTATGATCAAAGTTGTTGGTGAGTGATGAGAGAAGGGGTATTAGGAAAATAAACGTGGAAAACCATGGTAAAAAATCCCGAGTGCTTTTCTCTCTCTCATTCTTGCTAAGAGTTAAGTGTAAAAGGAAAGCAGGGCTCAGATCAAACCACCTTGGCCCGGGAGGACTGGAATGTGGGCTTTATGGCACAGGCCAGCAAGAGACGTTTCCAGAAGAAATAACATGAATTAGAGGATTATTACAAAAGGCCAGAGTGTCAAATCTCTGTGCTGTGAGTTAAAGGAGCCCATAAAATTCACTAGGGGAGAGATGGAGACAGAGTCAAGTCAGGAGTTAACTCCTTGAAGTCTAGAGAACAGCAATAATAATCAGGAGCACCTTTACCTCTGTGGGTTTCAGAGCCCGGGCAAAGTCCGCTCTCAGCTTTCACCCAGCAAGCTGTAAAGAGGTAACAGGAAGCTCAATCATGCTGATGAATGTTTTATGCAATGTGATAAATCCAGTCTCCTGAGCAGCTCTCCACTTTTAGCCTCCTATTTCATAGTCAGTTATGATATTTTTAATCATAAAAATTAGTCATGATAACAACATCTAGTGCTTGTTTAAGGTGGGATTTTCCAGGGAGCCTAAAAGAGAGATTAGATGTCTTCAAGTCAGCAGGGCATCCTAGAATACTTAGGGAATTAGCTAAAGAGATCTCTGAGCCATTAGTGAGTATCATTGAGAACTTGTGGAGGACAGGGAGATCCCAGAGGTCTGGAAAAGGGCAAAGATAATGCCTATTTATAAAAATGGGAATAAGGGCAATCCAGAGAATTATAGACCAGTCAGGTTAACTTCGGTAACCGGAAAGATAATGGTGCAAATAACCATTCAGCTGGTAAGCATCTAGCAGAAAATAAGGTGATAAGTAACAGTCAGCATGGATTTGTCAAGAACAAATCATGTCCAACCAACCAAATATCTTCTTTGACAGGGTAACAAGCCTTGTGGATGGGGGGAAGCGGTAGATGTGGTATATCTCGACTTTAGTAAGGCTTTTGATACAGTCTCATGTGACTATCTCATAAACAAACTAGAAAAACATAGCGTACCCTACATGAAGTTACTGTAAGGTGGGTGCACAGCTGGTTGGACAAGCATGCTGTAGCAGGGTGGACCCTGCTCCTGCTGGAAAGGGGTTTAAAAAGTGGCCTGGCAGGGCTTGAGAAGACAGCCTTCAGGCTAGGCTGATTGGGGAAGTGGCTGCAGCTGGGGGCCACGCCCCAAACTGAGGAACAGGGCCTTATAAGAAGGCAGGGAAGCCAGAAGCCAGATAGTCTCTCTCTGGCTGTGGAGAGAAATGGGCCTGGCTGCTTAGGAGCTTGAGACGGGATACCTGAGTGCAGCAGGGCTGGGGAAGGCTGAGGAGCCGGGGAGCTCCAGCCTAGAAAGCCCCAGGCTGCGGCCTAGCAGTGGGCCAATAGGTACTGGGGGTTGCAGAGGGCAACCTAGGGGTAGGCCAAGGCAGCAGGTCCAAACCCAACTTTGCCTGTGATGAGTAGGCTGATACTGCAGTCTGTCCCAGAGTGTGGGGCTAGACAATGACTGGCAGTAGCCGAAAACTGAGGCAAGGTAGGGATAGAGGGTGAGGGTTCCCTAAGGAGGGGAGACCCAGAGAAAGGGGTTACTGCTAGGGGGCAGCACCCCATGTAGAAGGGTGCTCCAGGGCTGGACTGAGCTAAAGTTTGCAGAGCAACCAGCAGGAGGCGCCGCAGGGGTGAGTCGACCCTTTTACACGTGGCAAGCCAGGCAGGAGTAAGAACCGCCCCTGATACAAGGGGCCAGGGTAGGAAACCCAGGGGATAATGGATCCCTGTTATACGGGGGTCTTCTATGCGGAGGCCCCGGATGCAGTCTCTGGTTGGGCCCCGGCATCGGTGCCCCAGAGGAAGGGGACCGACCACTTGCAGGGGATCCGGGAGGCCCACCAGGACATGTGGGAGGTGCAATGGGCCCTCCAAGGACAGATGGCCCAGCTGGTGGAGAAACAGCGGGCCTTGCGGAAGCTCCTACGGCATGTGTTCGGGAGGAACCGCCAAGGGCCAAGGGAGGAGCCCGGCTCTAGGGCCAGGAGGCCTAGGGCAGAACGAAAGACTTATGTCATGTCTGTGCCAGGAGTGGGCACATAAAACGAGACTGTCCCTATGGGGCTAGGGGCAGGGTGCCTCAGCCCAGATTGGGACAAAACCCAGTCCCTCAGACGGCACGCTGGGTGAGGGAACCCAGGTGGCTGCGGGTGTGTTGGGCCTGTGGGAGGCGGGGCCACTTTTGGCAGGACTGCCTGGCCCAGAGGAACCCGACCCAGGGCAACCCAGGAAGGGTTGGCCCAGGGAGGGACAATGGGAAGAAGCAGGAGGCCCGGGCAATACCGAGGCGGGGAGCCTGTTGGCATTGCCGGGAGCTGGGCCACCTGAAGAAAGACTTCCCCCTAGTGGGGAGGGCAATGCAGCTGGAGGCAGCCGAGAGAGTGGCTGACCGGCCAGTGGGCCACCCAGGGGAGGTGGCAAAGACTGCAACTGGGACGGTGGGGACCCTGCGAGAGGGTCAGACCCAGACCATCACCAGGGAGGTCATTAACATGGAGACCCAGACGGAGTGGGCCCCGCAGGAGGCGGGGGCTCAGAAGAAGCGGGTCCTAGAAACAAGGTGGACCCAGGTGATTATGGGACAGGCCACCAAGGGAACCCAGACCCTGAGGGAAGAGGGCCTGGGGGACTCAGCCATGGAGCAGGCTTGGAAAACAGCCATGGCAGAGCTCCGAAAGGTCCGCCAGGAGAAGGAAGCCCTGGCCTGCAAACTGCAGGACAGTGAGAAGAAGCGAGTGGCACTGGAGGCACATGGGCGACTGAGCCAGGCCAAGAAACCTCCCTATCCCCAGGGTTGGGGGTTTTAAGGGGGGAGGTGTGTAGCAGGGTGGACCCTGCTCCTGCTGGAAAGGGGTTTAAAAAGTGGCCTGGCAGGGCTTGAGAAGACAGCCTTCAGGCTAGGCTGATTGGGGAAGTGGCTGCAGCTGGGGGCCACGCCCCAAACTGAGGAACAGGGCCTTATAACAAGGCAGGGAAGCCAGAAGCCAGACAGTCTCTCTCTGGCTGTGGAGAGAAATGGGCCTGGCTGCTTAGGAGCTTGAGACTGGATACCTGAGTGCAGCAGGGCTGGGGAAGGCTGAGGAGCCGGGGAGCTCCAGCCTAGAAAGCCACAGGCTGCGGCCTAGCAGTGGGCCAATAGGTACTTGGGGTTGCAGAGGGCAACCTAGGGGTAGGCCAAGGCAGCAGGTCCAAACCCAACTTTGCCTGTGATGAGTAGGCTGATACTGCAGTCTGCCCCAGAGCGTGGGGCTAGACAATGACTGGCAGTAGCCAAAAACTGAGGCAAGGTAGGGATAGAGGGTGAGGGTTCCCTAAGGAGGGGAGACCCAGAGAAAGGGGTTACTGTTAGGGGGCAGCACCCCATGTAGAAGGGTGCTCCAGGGCTGGACTGAGCTAAAGTTCGCAGAGCAACCAGCAGGAGGTGCCGCAGGGGTGAGTCGACCCGTTTACAATGCTCAGAGAGTAGTTCTCAATGGTTCACAACTGAGCTGGAAGGGCAAATTGAATGGGATCCCGCAGGGATCTATCCTGGGCCTGCTTCTATTCAATAGCTTCAGAAATTATTTGGACAATGGCATAGGAAGCACGCTTATAAAGTAAGCAGATGATACCAAGCTGTGAGGGGTTGCAAGTGCTTTGAAGGCTGGCTTAGAATTCAAAATGGTCTTGACAAGCTAGAGAAATGGTCTGAAATAAACAGGACGAAATTCAATAAGGACCAATGCAAAGTACTACACTTAGAAAGAAATAATCAGTCGCACAAATACAAACTGGAAAATGACTGTCTAGGAAGGAGTACTGCAGAATAGGGTGTGGGGGTTATAGTGGATCACAAACAAAATATGAGTCAACCATGTAAGTCTGTTGCACACAAAAAAAAAGAAAAAAAAGCAAACATCATTCTGGGAGGTATTAGAAGGAGTGTTGAAAACAAGACACTAGAAGTAATTCTTCCACTCTACGCAGCACTGGTAAGGCCTGAACTGGAGTACTGTGTCCAGTTCTGGGCACCGCACTTTGGTAAAGATGTGGACAAGTTGGAGAAAGTACAAAGGAGAGCAAAAAAAAAATGATAAAAGGTCTAGAAAACATGACCTACGAGGAAAGATTGAAAAAAGTGGGTTTGTTGAGTCTGGAAAAGAGAAGACTGAGGGGACACAATAGAAGGTTGTTATAAAGAGGAAGGTGATAAATTGTTCTTATCCATTGCCGACAAGCCAAGAAGCAATGGGCTTAAATTGCAGCAAGGAAGATTTAGGTTAGACATTAGGAAAAACTTCCTAACTAGAAGTGTAGTTAAGCACTGAAACAAATTACTAGGGAGGTTGTGGAATTTCTGTCACTGGAGGTTTTTAAGAACTGTTTAGACAAACACCTCCCAGGGAGGGTCTAGATAATACTTGGTCCTGCCTCAGTGCATGGGACTGGACTATATGACCTGTCAAGGTCCCTTCTAGTCCTACATTTCTACGAGTCTATGAATTACAGTCTTAGGTTTCAAAAGTGAATATAGGCCTCTATAATCAACAAGCTCCATTTGTCCTTTAGGACTAACCCATGCTAAGCAGAGGAGGATCTTTTGCTTATGCCTAGAAACACCTTGCTCCTCCAGAGTCCAAGCATCATACAGCCACATAATTCCTTTTGTTTCGGGTTTTTTATCCCCCTCCTGCCATGTGCTCTGAGCTGCAAACTCAGCTGTTGGGAGGAGTTCATTTGCATGACTCATCTTCACAGGGAGGAGAGAAGAACAATAAAAGTATGTTGCCCTTTTGTTGACGATTCCTCAATCCAGATGTAGAGCGTTTCCAGCTGTAAGATCCAACCAGAACCCTTCTGGCATTGATGGGTCTCCTCTTTCAGGAGGGGCATAACAATTTCTGTAGAAGAGCAGTTCTTCACACTAATGAATGTCCCTCTTCTGTAGGCTGAGTGATAGGGTCACAGCGGCTCGCAATACAACTGCTCAAACAGCACATTACAGTATGCATCACAGATATTATGAGTAAGATTAATGCAGGAAGCAACTCGCAAGTATGCAAGATCATCTAAACACTTACTTATATTTCGAATCTATATTTTATCAATATTAAGCCACAAGTGAGCCAGACAGATTCCAGCAATGTTTCTGCTAGTGTCCAGTTGAGAAATGGGGACATTGGCAAGAACTGGCACCTGGCCTGCCAGACACACAATTCCATCTTAAAACTAGGTACGTTCTTCTCCCCCCCCTCCCCCCCGCCCCCACTATGCTTATTGGAAGGCTGTGCCAGAACCTTACTTTTTTTGAAGACCGGGGCACGCAAAATCACTCGTCACCTTTGAAGATATAGGCCATCATGTTACTGTAAGGGATATCACATCACTGAGCATTTTTTCTCATCTTATATGACAAGAAATTACCCTTATTTAACACACACAAGCATAAATATTGTGTACTCATCTCCATGGAACAGAGCTTAAATGGACAATCAAAATGAGGTGCTTTGGAAAGGCAAAAACCAACAACACCCACCCCAGTATAACATAGAAGCAAAGACAAACACATTAAAGCCTGGATGAATTTACGAGGTACTTTAATGAAACACTCACGCATGCAAAACATGAACTCGTAGTTTACACTCTTACATCTGCAGTTAGCATGGAACTCCCATGACCAGGAAGGTCATAAATTTCATATTTGCCCAGAGAAAACCTTTGCCCAGAGTTAGTATATATGGTTAGAGAGAGATCCAGTTAAGTGATTTGTAGCAGCAGTTGCATAACTGATTTATTGGAAGACTCTATCATGATCTATCAAAGGTCACTCCGCTAAGTGGAAACATTTATTGATTGAAGTTGAGCAGCTTTGTTCAGCCTGGCATATGAGTGTCTAGTTGATCTACTGATGAAGAGGAATATTACAAAAGATTCCGAACAAATCACCTATGATCCCCTGTAGCAGGGTGGTCACCCCGCTCCAGCCCTAAAGGGGTTAAAACAGCCCTGGGTAGCCGACAGTAAAAGCAGCCCTGGAGATGGCTGGGGAAAAGGGGTTAAAACAGCCAACCTAGGCTGACTGGAGTAGCAACCACAGCTGTGGCCAGCTCAGTTAGGGCCCAGCTGTCCCTGATAAAAGGGCTTTGGGCCAGAAGCTAGAGGAGTGTCTCTCCGGGCCTAGCTGCCGGGGAACATACAGTACCTGAAACTAGAGCAGTGCTGGGGAATAGGGCAAGGGAGCTGGGGAGCTCCAGCCTGGTAAACCCCCAGGCTGCGGGCCTTGGTGAAGGCCTGCACAGGTACTGGGGTTGCAGAGGTGCAGCCTGGGGTTAGGCAGAGGCAGCGGATCCTAACCCTTGCTAAGGATGAGTGGCCATTACAGACTGCAGTCTGCCCCAGTGAGCGGGGGCTGGATGACGACTGGCAGAAGCCACTGCGGCAAGGTGGGTATAGAGGGGTGGGGGATCTCCTGGGAGAGGAGACCCAGAGTGTGGGGGTACTGCTGGGGCAGAACCCTGAGGTAAACAGCACCAGGTTCTGAGAGCGACACTGGGCCAGCGGCAGGAGAGACACCGGCCTGCAGAGGGCGCTCCATATGCTGGAGAGCTAATTCCCAAGACAACCAGCAGGAGGCACCAGCCCGTGAGTCACTACCTCGCTACATGCCCCAAACACCACAGTCATAGACCAAGAACCTGTGGAGTGCTAGGCACTGTACAAACACAGAACAAAAAGACGGTCTCTGCCCCCAAGAGTTTACAATCTCGGTATCTACAATGTTTTTCTGAAACAGTTCAACAGTGAGTTATTGGGTTTCAGAGTGTTCAGGGGAGAATAACTCCTTTCCTGGCATGAACAACATGGTGAAATTCTGCCTGAAGTAGTAAGGGAGCCTGTATCATCATAGTATCTAAGTGCCGCACAATCTTTAATGCATTTATCCTCGCAACAATCCCACACAATAGAGAATTGCTAATATCCCCATTTTGCAGCCAAGCTAAGTGACTAAGCTAAAGTCATACAGAAAGTCAATAGCAGATTAAGGGTTGAAACCTAGCTCTCTTAAGAACTAGCCTAATCCCCTAATCACAATACTTCCACTAGGGCCTGTGATATGCAGCAGGCCATGATCATTGTGGGTCCTTCTGACCTTAACATCTCGGAATCCATCCCCTTCTGTAGAAAAACCCACAGAAGGGGGAAAATTACATATTTATTTTTAAATGGATCTTTCAAATATAAGAAAACAACTACAGTAGCACCTCAGAGTCAGGAACAACAAGAGTTACAAACTGACCAGTCAACCACACACCTCATCTGGAACCAGAAGTACCCAATGAGGCAGCAACAGAGACAAAGAAAAAAACATAAATATAGTAAAGTACCATGTTAAATGTAACCTACAAAGAAAGAAAGAAAGAAAAGTTAAAAAATTTTTTGACAAAGCAAGGATACTGTTTCTGTGCTTGTTTCATTTAAATTAAGAGGATTAAAATCCACACTTTTCTTCTGCATAGTGAAGTTTCAAAGCTGTATTGAGTCAATGTTCCGTTGAAAACTTTTGAAAGACCAACCAGGACATTTTGTTCAGAGTTATGACCATTTCAGAGTTACGAACAACCTCCATTCCCTAGGTCGTAACAAGGAGGTTCTACTGCAATGTGGAAAGAACATCTGGAATCAATCCTCACCCATAACCCTGCTGACATCCGCAACCACCACCAACGGACAGAATAAGTAGGAGAATGATCTCAAATAGGGGGAATGTTACATTAAAAAATGCACAAGGCTGATTAAACCCCAAGTCATTCTTGCCCTCGCCAAGGTGGTGATGAGATTGAGCATGTGGAAGGGCTACCCTAATTATGGGACTCCCTGGAGACCATCGGGGAACTTGGCCGCAACACTACAGCTCTCAGAGCAGCAATATGGAGTGTTTGTCCCTTGGCAGGGCTCCCATCCCTCCATCTCTGGAAACCAGGTTGATGTGGTGTCTGGGCTACCAGTGGTCTCCCAGTGTCTGGATGAATGTTCGGCAGGGAGTTAGAAGTCACCACAGATCAGAGGTCAAAGCTACTTTGAGCAGCATTAAGAGTGGCTCTGTCTCCCTCTTGCCCGCCCTGTCCCTGGGTGGAGACACAATGGGGTGTTGCTTGCACGTGAAGGCCACTGCCAGAGCCTCACTGTGGGAGCGCATCATGTGGTTGTGTCTCATTCGGACAGCGTTTGCATGCGGCTGCTCTTCCTGAGTCGTACAGTGACGAGAGGCATAGAGCCCATTGTCTGTCATTTTTCCAGCTGATGGTCTCGACAGAAAAGGACAAGAACAAAGAAACTCAGTGTCATGCCATGTCTAGGACAGAAAGAGATGATCATGGAGAGATACAAGCGGCTTGTGGCTGGAGCAACTGGTCTGGGATCAGCAGACCTTGGTTCCATTCCTGGCTCTGCAGCTGATGGGGGTATGTCACTTCCTCCCCCTTGCCTCTGTAGATTGTTAGCTGTTTGGGGACTAGATTGTCTGTTACTTTGTGTCGGTAATGCACCTAAGCACTTACCTCTAGGAGCCACTAGGTGTCACTGTAAAACAAATGCTATATAGAAGCATGGTTGTTTGAAACAGTAAAGGAGCAATTCTGGATGTAGGGATGGGAAAGGGGAAAAAAAGCAGCTAAATAATAATATAGAAAGAACGTTCTGGTTGTTCAGAATTTGTTCTTCATGGGCATAGCACATTTTGTGTCTCCAAAACAAGCAGGAGACTGTTCTGATTCTCATTATGGCTCAATTACCCATGAAATTCTTGGCTTTTCAGCACCCCCACATGTTACACAAAACGTATGATGAACACACACACAACCACATCAAAAGCAATGGGTAGTAAAATTTGTGAACAGACACGGTAAGAGGGTCACAGTAAAAAAAAAGAGCTTTGAAATAATGTGCCCTGAATTCTTTTAACATGATTTGCTTTCCTTATAACCTTGATTGCGTGACTCACAATTGTAGATGTTGGTACTATGCCCTAGCACAGTGGTTGTAAACGAGGGGTCTGGGGCCCCCTGGATGCACTGGGGCCCAGGACAGAAAGTCAAAGGCCTACTGCATGGGGCTGAAGCCGAAGCCTGAGCAATGTAGCTTTCTGGGTGCTGCTGTGGTATGGGGCCCCAGGCAACTGCCCTGCTTGCTACCCCTGAATGCCAGCCCTGGCTTTTATACGTGGCACAAGTGGGCCATGGAGTTTTTATAGCATGTTGCGGGGGACTCAGAAAGAAAAAGGTTGAGAACCCCTGCCCTAACAGACAATGAGAGTACTTCGTTGACAGGGGCTGCAGTCAGGTCTCAGGTGAGTAAGCAAAGGTCTCAGTCAGGTACAGGTGAGTTGTGTGACCCTTGCAAGGTATACAAACAAACACACCTGACAACAACAAACCAGAACCACCTTTGGAATTAAATGAGCATAATTCCTTTAAGTATCACAAAGCCCGTCTCTTGTTCAGAAGGCAGTTTCAATAATTCCTATTTATTTACACTTTAAATTCTGCCACTTTCTCTGCCCTACTCTGCCCAGTCTCTCCCATGTCAGCCGGGATTTGGCATGCCAAATTTCACCACAAGGTAATTTTATTTAAAGATGTCCCTAGATATTTAAACCATGAAAGGAGGATTTCAAATAGAAAACTTGGGGGCGGGGGGATCTCAACTACATTCTTATTTGCATTAGAGTAGCACCTCGAAGCCCCAGTCAAGATCTATGAGACACAAGCAATATAAGAAAAAGATGCTCGCCATCCATCCTTCTGTTTAGGTTATTTCATGATTCACCACCTGAGTGTCAATAACACAGAAACACCAGCTTTTTGTATCTTGCTGGTTTGACCTACAAAAAGACATCCCACCTGAAAAGGAAAATATTCCAAAAAATGTTATGTCCTATATGATGTCATTTCCCAGTGCTGGGCAGGGGTACAATTGTATACAACACTCACTAGTGAAATAAACACCAAAAATCATGCCTATCCAAGTAATAACAAAGGTCTAGTGACACCCTCTAGTGGACCATCAAAGGGAAATCACAACACCTTTGTCTAAAACTTGGGTCCAGGCCACCATATCCTTCTTCATGTTTACAATCGTGCACAAAGCCGTGCAGGCATGAACTGTTTCAAACCCAAATCAGCCGTAGGAGGACTTGCCTGGCATGATAACTATAAATGTGAGGTGGTCTGGAAGGGATTAGAAATGTAACATCTGAGCCTCAATACAGTCTACCATACCCATGAGTGTCCTCAGGGAGATGACCCTTATTTTTGTCCTCAGTCAAAAGTAGCACCAAGGTCCCAGTTCAACTGCTGGAGAAGACCTCAGGACAGATTTGCACTGCTCTGAAGCCACATGACCTATGAACAAAGAGCCAGACAATTAGTCTGCAACTCTAAGGAATCCAACTTCACTTTCCAAGGACAATTCCAGGAATGGGCCTCATCTTTAAGGACCGTCCAACTCCCATGTTGAAATCCTTTCACAGGTTGGGTGTAAGTCCCCTGCTGGCCCAGGCTTATGGATGCATGTGGGTCTAGGGTACTTCCCTTTGTTCAGTGCCCATCATACAAGTCCATTCCTCCTTCAAGCTCCTGCTCAGGCCATGAGCTTGTAGAGGAACACCAGTCGCTTGTCATGAGCAGAAGTTACCTTAGCTAATGTGGCATCCCCTTGGACAAGAGAAGCTGAGTGCCCACTTGATGGCGGCACTACTCACCTTAAAGCGCTCATCAAAGAAGAACCAGAAAAAAAACACCTTGTACAAGGCATGTGCCTTCTGGATTGTGCCTGTCCAAGAACTTAAAACCCAAAAGCACAAAACTGCAACTGACATTCTAAAAAAAAAGAGAACAAATCTTTGCAGGTTCTAGAGAGCTGCAAACCTGTGGCGGGAGCCAAGAAATGGCCCCCATTTACACTTTATATGGCTTCCTGCCAGACAATGTAATGCAACTCTGTTCCTCTCCCCCCAACTCCCTATTCCTACAGTTCAAGCCCACTCCCTATCCCCTGCCCCAAGACATCTGGGACTGAGAGAAAAGATGGTGTTAATACAACAGATCAGTAAGAATACAGGACTCATGGCTGGATCCCTAAAGCAGAAGACTTTACTGGTTGAGGGTTTGATGGTCTGGTCCATAACAGGCTATGTATGAGATTTTATCATGATGAAATCAAGTCATGTTAACTTGACCAGTAAAACATGTTAAAGGCAGTGTTCCTTTTCTACGCTTGTCTTTTAAAAGCATGCTAATATCACCCCAGAATCCTAATCTAGACAAGGCCAAATGGCAGTTTTGCCTGGACAAGGATTGCAGGCTCACATCCATAACAGTTCCCTGGTTCAGCTTGTTATATGTCCCAAATGATCCCAGCTCCATGTATACAGGAAAGGCCATCAACCCCATTGCAATCTATTGTCAGTAGCATTTTCTCTGGTTACAATTTCGGACACATTTCAGACTGATGGCTTTTCTGCAGTTTAAATCTAAAGACAGTCTCAGGAGTTTATTTCCATAAGCAGCCAGGGACTGGCAAGGCAGAAAAAGGAAAGACATTTTTTCAGGCACACAGAGACAAACAGACCTACATGCAGAGATCAACAGACATACACATATATACACCCTTACAGAGACACAGATATACTGTATACATACATGTCAAGTATCAGAGGGGTAGCCGTGTTAGTCTGGTTCTGTAGAAGCAGCAAAGAGTCCTGTGGCACCTTATAGACTAACAGACGTTTTGCAGCATGAGCTTTCGTGGGTGAATACCCACTCTTCTCTTCTTCAAGCAGTAAGCATAGGAAGGCAGGTGTATATATATAAGCAAGAATACATACATATATATGCATTCATATACACACGTACACACATGCAAAAATACAGTGGAATATGCACACATGCATTCATATAAGCATACACAAATGTCTATGAACACACACTTACAAAAACAAACACATGCATCACCCTTCAAGGAAAATGTATAGCAGAATTATCTTGAGAAACTCTGGCTTGTTTTGAGATCCAATCCAATTTCAGAATAATAACCAATATTATCCATGGTATTTATCATTAGCAGCCGAGTGTTACCAGCAGGTTTTTTTAAAGATTAGTGGCGTCAGTCACATCACATCACTGACTTTGTAATTAAAAGAAAAAATATTCCTGACAGGTACCCAGCTTCTCCTTGCTATCTGAACATAAATTGTGAATTGTTTGAAGGCTTTTATGGAAATAGGTTGTTTGCATGTGCCAAATCTTCTCTCTGTTATAATAGCCACAGATTTCTCACCCAGGTACACTACTTCAAAAGCCACCATCCCAAGATTTAATGCAGCCTAGATTACCCATATTTATGTCTCTCTTTTAGGGTTTTTTTAAATAAAATTTTCACTTTCAGGGTTTTTATTCCTTTTTTTTTAAATAAAAAAAATATGATTCCAGAGAATTTATTAGGAAATATGGATCCCAGTTTGAAAACAATAATAACAATTAATGGACTGAAAAGCAATCTTGTTCTGCAATTGCACTAAGATAATAAAGTGAAGCATTTCCAGTGAAGAAGTCATGGCTTCCTGAAACAACACAGAAGCGATCGACATAGAGTGAAATTCATTTTGTGGGTTTTTTTTAACTGCTTAATCGCTATTAAATAATCACACGATGCAATAGAAAAGGCGGGTTAGGTGTGGACCAACTTCTGTTGGTGTATGAGACAAGCTTTCGAGCTGCACAGAGCTCCCTCACCTGCAGAAGTTGGTTCAATAAAAGATATCATCTCACCCACCTTGTCTCTCTAATATCCTGAGACCAAACATATACAATACTGAAAACAACAATCCAATAGAGACATAACTGGCCTTGCGATTGAAAACAAAAGTGTTTTCATTTGCATTAGGCAAGTAACATTTAAAACGAAGTCACACAGCGGTTAAAACCCCTTTTGCGGCTTCATAACAGATCAGATCAGCAATGCGACACTAGTTTGTAATGGACTGATCGATCGTATTCTAAATACAGCGAGCCGGCATGTTCCTGGAACAAATACTGTCTGGTCCAAACCTTTCGCTTCCCATCTACACTTGCTGCGGTGCTTAAAAATATTTGCAGCCAAGGTTTGCTGGCTGAAAAGGTTCTTTGTTGAAGAGGCCAACTGATCCGTAACGCACATTTGAACTCAAGGACAACTCAGGTTTACCTCTACCTTTACTTGGCGGCGAAAGTGACTTCCTTTTTACTGTTCCTCATGAAACTTTGTGTCTCTGGCCTCTCTCTTTTCATCTCGACCTACAACTTTTAATTATGTTTAAACTGTATGTGGCTCGTTTGCTTCCCCCCCCCCACCCTGCCAAAAAACAAAGCAAAGAAAAGCCTTCACCCAACACATTAAACATGTAACATCATGGTAGAAAGTGTAACTGCAAAGAAAAGTCGGACCGGCCTGGGCTCAAGAATTTGTAGACACAAAACTAGATACAGATCTGTGGTTTCTGGCTCTAACAAGACAAATTGTTGGAGACGGGCTCTGAATTGTTGCAATAGTTTTCTACAGGCTTCGATACGATCAGTGTTGCCTTTAACAGATGTATTTTCAAGGTTGTAACGTGGGAGTGTTTTATGAAATCGCACGCCCTCTAGTCCTTTTAAATATTCCGCCCAAGGCCAGCCAATACATGCTTATTGTTAGTTGTGATTATGTATCTGCCTAATTAAAGTAAAGATAATCGCCGGATCATTGTGCGACTAATACAATTCGAGCCGGAATACGCAATTAGCATCTCAGGAACAGCTCCCTTTTGCGTGCTGAAAAAGGTGTTCTGAATTTCTGAAGAGGGAGTCTCCAGTCCAGAAGTTACTGTGGCTCAACATAAATCAAAGCCAGCTTAGTTTGCTGATAAAATGTCTAGTTTTGGTACACGCTGATATTATTCCTTATGAGTCGTTATGTCGAAGATTGGGAAAATAGCTTTCTCGGTCAATTTCTCATTTCACAGTCCAGTGCAGTAATTCGATACGATGCTACGGCTGGAGGAGAAAAACGCTATTGTGATCGTTGAAATATGGGTTTTGTTCGTCATCATTTTAAAGCCAAACGTTTCTGTTAAAGAAATGAACCCTTCACTGGCAGGACGACGCTCGCTTATCAGGTTGGGAAGGGACAGCGAGTCCAGTCGTAGATATCAAGATCCTGTGATGTGAAATCCCCGTGATTGTTGTTGTCTGTTGCAGCCCAGGGCGGAGAAATTCAAACGAAAATTCCCGCCGATCCCGCCGATCCCTGAATCGAAGATTTCCCCTGATCATTGAACTCCACTGAACATTTTCAAATACCAGTTTTGAGGTCAAGGACAGCCTCTGTGTTCGTCCCTGTTTGTTTTCAGCTTACACAGCAAGAAGCTACCACCTGCCAAAGTCCCCATTCTTTGTAGTTTCCATTTGCATCGCGTTTGTCTGTACAATCCTTCAGCTGCGTGCACAATTCACAAACGATGAAGCAACATCCCAACATACAAAATCCTTAGGTCTTCTCCCACACCGACTGTGCCTTACCTCCACTAGCTAGCTGGCGGTCAGAACGCGGTGAAGACACAGCTTTACTGTTTGAAACGGCCACATGAAATAAACTCACCCAGCTAAAGAAGGGGCTGCATTTTCAGTCTCTTAAAAGCAACAAAGAATCCTGTGGCACCTTATAGACTAACAGACGTTTTGCAGCATGAGCTTGTAGGTGAATACCCACTTCTTCAGATGCAAGCTTTGCACCCACGAAAGCTTATGCTGCAAAACGTCTGTTAGTCCCTCTGATACTTTCAGTCTCTTGTTCATCACCACATCTTGAGATTAAGGCACTGAGCTTTTTGCCCGCTCTCGCTGATTTGTGTTTCTGACACTTATCAGGAGCTGAGAAGGCTCTCGGTTTGTATATTAAATCCAATTTACTGGAGGCGAGAAGAGCAGGATCAAATTTCTAACAACTATTGCATATAGTTTGTAGTAATAATTATCCGGATGATGTGCGGTCAGCATGGTCAAAGTTGGCCTCTGCAGACTAGAGCTAAGCACCTAATTAAGAATAGCCCGGCGTTTACTGGTGCTGAGAATCTACAGGGACGGTGTGCGCTCAGTAATTCTGATAGGCAATTTATATTCAGGTGCGTCGCTGTGGATTTAGGGTTGAAAACAGTGGGGATTAGCACTCTGAGTTATTATTGAGGAACACAGCAAAGTCAACATCTTGGGGGTTGCATCTAGCCACTGAGGTCCCTTAAAACCTCGATTGCTATGGATTTAAAAACATAATAATCATTCAAGTTTATCTAATAAATTATGTGGCTGGACTAGATCATCCGTATTTAATGGCTTAAAAATTCCCTTCCCTATTAACGGTGCTTTGTGTCCCAATTTGAAGTCAAGTATCAGAGGGGTAAACCGTGTTAGTCTGGATCCGTAACAAGCAGCAAAGAGTCCTGTGGCACCTTATAGACTAACAGACGTTTTGGAGCATGAGCTTTCGTGGGTGAATACCCACTTCGTCGGATGCATGCGGGAAGTGGGTATTCACCCAGGAAAGCTCATGCTCCAATACATCTGTTAGTCTATAAAGTGCCACGGGACTCTTTGTTAATTTGAAGTCAGTGGAATCGAACAGCGGGAACCGAGTGAGATCAGCTTGTCCGCGTTTTAATAGCCGGAAACCATTAGTATTAGTATTATATCAGTATTAGTATTAGTATTATTTGCAAAGGGCCATCTTTAAAGGAATTGGCATTTCTAAGAGGTGGCAACTTTTATAAACTCGGCACTAACCGAAACATGCCCAACTATACTGCAGCTGGAGGGGAAATCACCATCTAACTGTATTCGAGGCGCAGAAAATCTCCCCCTCTGCTCTGATTTCAAAGCATTTGACGAAACGGCAGTACACTGACCCAGGAATATCAAAATTGAGATCCCCGGGATATTTCAGCCCCGCTCCTTTTGCTGTGGGGTTACATTTTGCATGTCTACAGTTCAGCCCTTTCTGGAGGGAGACATAAATTTCAGCCAGATGGCAACGTTCCCTCCCCGCCCCCACCACACACACGCGAAAAGAATAATAACAGCAATAATAGTACAGTGTAAATATTAAATTTATGCTTCAGCCCTGGGAAACAAAACCACTGGCAGATTTACTGTAAAAATTAAGACGCCCCTTTTTGGAGAGGCTTGTACATTAAAAGGTCCCAAATAATTTAAGTTTAGTCACAGTTTGTCACCCAAAACGTGATCTTTCCCTGGGCAGCTCCTTCTCCCCACCGCTCCTTGGATGGCTATAAACTTGTCACTCTGGCATGCATCCTATGCTGGGGACTGCAAGGGGGAAAAGAAGGAAAGTGTGTGTGTGTGTGTGTTATTTTTCTGCATCTCTCTCTCTCTCTCTCTCTCTCTCTCTGTTGGCTGTTATTTCTCTGCATGTGTGGGGGGGTATTTCTGTGAGGGGTTGTTATTTCTCTGCATCTCTGTGTGTGTGTTGGCTGTTATTTCTCTGCATCTCTGTCCCTGTGGGTCTTGATGCTTGAATTCACATCTGGGCCCCAGGCATCTGCGGAGTTGGATAAGAAGCCGATACGGAGCAATTTCATTCCCACCCCATAAGAAAAGGTTTGTGCTTCCCACAAATTAATACAAAGTACGGCAGTGCCGCCGAAGTGCACGCGGTCCGAGCTTTCCAATGGAGAAGGACTTCTGCTTTAAAATGGGGGGGGGGTTGCGGGGAAACGTCCCCTTAAATTGAATTACATTTGGTTTGAGATTAAAAGGAGCGTACACCCACCAAATCAGGCGCCTTTCAGGATAGGACTCTACAAGGTTGGAGGTGGGAATCAAAACCCAGAGTCAAATTTACATTCCGATCCCACAGCTCCTGCTCCCCTCCCCGCCCCCGGGATTCAGCGTTGGGTAATAGCTGCACGAGCGGCGTGTCATTCGAAAAGGGCCCGGGGATTTGCCACGAAGGAAAGAGTCAGCAGCGATGGGGACATGCCACCGCGTGGGACGGTTTGCCCACGGAAAACGAATTAATGCTGCAAGAGGCGTTGTAGCATTTGGCGACGCCGGTGCGAAATATGGGATTTAAAGAAAGAACGGGGGCATGGAGATGTTTTCCACAAAGTCCGCGTCCAATCGCCTTTTGGAGGATTTGGGTGGATCCCAGGGTGAGGTGGAACAGAATGGGATTCCGATTGTGCTCCCTTTGGATTTGACAGTCCTAGGCTGGGGAGGGATATACAGTAAAAAGGAAGAAAACCGGAGGAGGGAATGTGGCAATTTCCTTTTCTTCGAAAGAAAGAAAGAAAGAAAGACACATGGAGTCTTCCTTCTCTTAATTCATTTCACTCCCTGATCAAGTCTCAGCCTTATGTTTGGAGAGGGGGACAAATGGCGGCTGTCTTTGAGGGGTAGAGTCCCCCAAACCGAGACGGGGCGGACGGGAGAAAGAGAGGGAAGAAGGAGGGAGTGAGAAGTGCACGTGGAAGCCAGAATGGGGTTGAAAACACAATTCCAAAAGCTCATCCGAGAAAGAAAACCAGAAGTCTGAAGCGCTAGATTTTTCTTTCCTGAGTCTGATGAATGAAACTGTAACTGGTGATGCGCTTCCCATTAGCAAAAGAGCTACCGAACTCGCAACCCCGCGGACCTCAAAGTCTTTGCCCACGACAAGAAATCCAACGGATGCTCTATTGTCAAATCCTTAAATTAATTCCCAGCTAAGGAAGTTATTACTTTGAATTCAAATCACCTGAAACAGGAGGCACTAACAGCTACTAAATATCTCTTGGACCCATGAGCTTTCGTGGGTGAATACCCACGAAATTTCCACTACCTGCATCCGACGAAGTGGGTATTCACCCACGAAAGCTCATGCTCCAATACGTCTAACGCGGCTACCCCTCTGATACTAAATATCTCTTGTTCACCTTCCACTCAGGCAAGTCATATGAAAAATATAATGAGCATTACGATAAATTATCGCTTCCAAATGAAAAGAGACCCCCCCCCTCCCGCTCTTCCATAAATAATGCAAGATTCCATTGGCCGAAGGGACGTTCGGAGCTGGAATTTACTTTGCGGAGAACTTCCCCCGAAGTAACCAGTATGTGTGTGGAAGCGGGGGGAGGGATGGGCTGCCCAACAGCACAAAACTAAGGCCCCTGATTCAGCAAGGTACCTACGCAGGAAGCAACAGGATTAAGTACTTTGCTGAATCGGTGCCTAAATAGGCAATCGAAATCTGTCCCGAATGTTGGCGCAATCAATATTTACTGGGAATCAGTGGGGCTTCCTCAGTACCCATGAAATTTCACTGAGAGATGGGGCAGCAGTGAGGGAGGGGGGCAAGAGTTTGAAAGTTATTTTGACACCCCCCACACACACACGCATCTTAAGCTTCAACCTGTTCCTGCATTTTGTCATCCGGTCTCCAGGCAAATACATGTGAGCTCATGCCAAAATATGAATGAAGTGGTGGAAGCGAACTGGATCGAACTTCAGACAAGTCCTACAAAACCTCACACAGCAGCACTTTGTACCTGACATAACTGTGTATCTTCATTATTAATATGACAGTAGCACCAAGAGGCGTCAGCCAGGGTTGGGACTCCATTAATACTAGCCACTATCGATAGACCCCCCCCATCCAAAGTGAGGTAGCGAAGCCAAGATCAGAACCCACGTCTTCTGCACGCTGTGCTAGGGCTCACCCTAACATATCACCCACCCATAGAGGTGTAGCTCAAGACCGAGCAATGGTTCTGCGCGGTAAGGCGGTGACTTTTTTTCCTCCTTGGGTTCAGGAGGGACTGGTATCTCAGGGCGGAGGGGAAATTGATTGCTCATTTGGGCTGGTTCGGACGTGTTGACCAAAGACAAACAGCAGTCATTCCGTTAATGCTGGCAGTTACATTTGCAACACGTTTCAGCGCTCGTATCCCTTGCAGCTGAAAGAATGAGTGTTTATTGCAAGTTCTCCGTGGCCTTGGCTAGAGTGGGGAAAATTGCCATGCTCCCCCTAGCATGTTTATTAAAGGTGTCCCACCCTCACACGCAATCTCTTCAGTCTTTTATGGACCGCAGTGATTTTTGCAAAATTTAATATTGATTCGGTCCTGGTATTGCATCAGAACCAAGCTTGCCTCCGCTCATATTTGGAAGGTTTGCTGTGAAACGTCGAATATAATAAACACTAGCTCTCATGTAGCACGTTTCATCTAGGGGGGAGGGATAGCAGTTTGTGCATTGGCCTGCTAAACCCAGGGTTGTGAGTTGAATCCTTGGGGTTCCATTCAGGGAACTGGGGTAAAAAACTGTCTGGGGATTGGTCCTGCTTTGAGCAGGGGGTTGGACTAGAGGGCATCCTGAGGTCCCTTCCAACCCTGATATTCTATGAAAGAAGGCAATTTGGGGAAGCTGAGAGACAGGAGGAACTGGCTTACGCTAGGTCACCAATAAAATCAGGAATACAAACCTGCTCCCTTGAGCCCCAAACCACTGCCTGTGCCTGATCCATTGGGCCACAGGATCTTCAGGGAGCCATAAACTCTTTAAAATGAAAGGTCAGATTCTGCAGAAAACAAGAGACTTTCCCAGCTCTCCACGATGGGTTGGAATTCTGTGCATCGAGACCTCCAGGGATTCTGTTGATCACTGCAGGTATATTACACAATGCATCTGGCTCAAAATTCCCCAGGATTCTCATGGGAGTGTCGGTTGTGCAAGGCTGAGCTGTAGCAACATTTTATTAGTCCTGGAAAGGAGCTGGAACACACTAGTTTTATTTCCAAAAAGAACAAGGCGTACTTGTGGCACCTTAGAGACGAACACATTTATTTGAGCATAAGCTTTCGTGGGCTAAAACCCACTTCATTACTTGCCTCGATTCCTTATTAAACACAAGTGCGTGAGTGCGAATATGTTATGGAGGAGGCTGAGAGGACAGCATCAGTTCTGCAAAACAAGGTACTTAAGCCAACAGGGGCGCTGGAGCAATTTGCATAGTGCAGGGGCTGAGAGCCGTTGAACAACGCTGTAAACCCTGTGTATAATGGAGACCACTTCAAGCCAGGGGATGGAGAGCATCCCCCCACCTCTAGTTTCAGCATCTAGGTAAGCCGAAGAGATTGGGCCCTGGGTTCAAAGGGGTCTCATTCCGCAGCCTCCGGTGGGAGGAACAGGAAAATCAGCTAAAGGATGTGAAAGCTGTTCAAGAAGGGTAGGATTCAGTCCAGTATAGAGAGGCAGCCCCAGGGCTATGCACCACCTAAGTCTCCTGTAGCTCTATTTTGAGGTCTCCAATGCTGCACAGGCCTGGAGCTGGCCTCCTGCACAGGGCTGAATTTCACCCTAACATTTAAACATAAAGGGTAAAAAACTAATTGTAGGGCGGGTTTGTCATTGTGCAATCCAGCCCATGTAAGGAGCAGGGCAAGGACTGAAGTGTGATTTTAGAGTCAGTCCACCTGATTTGATGTTTGTTTGGCACGGCAAGACAATTCTGGTGTTCCTGCAGTCCCACTTCCCACTCCTGTGCTGGCTGTGCTGAGACCACGTTGGTGGGTGGAGAGGTGGAGCCAATGCTCCATCCATTGCCCAACCCCTCCCCTCCACTCCACTCTCCACATGGTGAGTAGCTGCTGTGAGCTCTCCCTGCTCCCCTCTCCAGCCCTGGGGTGGGGTGGGGGGGGTGGGTCTGAGGGGAGGTTCCCCATGTTCCCCAATGAATGGAAAAGGATCAGTCTAATAGAAATAAAAAAAAATCCAAAAAAAAGCTCTCTAAAAAATCTCTAACTTGTCTGGTATATCTCCCACCCTCCCCCCTCCTCCTACAGCCATAGCTCCTGCAATGAGCAGTCCATCAAGGACAGAGCCTCTATCTGCTCTACTGCCAACCAACAGACTGAGGAGACGGGAGGAGACTGGGCTGAACTTGGGAAAAACTTGCTGGTCACAGACTGGTCAGAGTGGGAGAGAGAGAGGAGGAGAGGAGGAGAGAGAAAGAAAGAAAGGAAATGCAGCTTTCCAGGCCGGTCACAGAGGCCAGGAGGCCAGGTCAGTGCCAATGTGGTCGGAATGTATCACCATGGCGAAGCGAAATGGAGAAGAAGATGGAGATGCAGAAGAGAGAGAAGAGATGCAACATCATCAACAACATGCTCCCAGAATGCAAAACAGGCTCCAGGGCCCCACAATTTGCCCCCATTTGGTAATAATTTGGTCTTTAGCCCTGACCTTTGGGCTGGGCTGGGGGACCAGCACCCTAGCCAGCATCCCCCATCCCATCATCCCCTCATCTCCTCTCCCAGTCCTCTCTCACCTCTCAAAAACCAACAACCACCAACTGCTCACCTGAGAGTCCAGCAGCTGCTTGCCCTGCCACCTCACTGAGAATTTTGGGAACAGCACTCAAGGCACCCAACACACATGTGGACAAGTGGACAAAAAAGGCAAGCAGGCAACCCACCCCTCAACTTAGTGTTCCCCTGTTTTGGTTTGTGTTTTTTGTGTTTTGTTTGTGTATTTTTTTTTTTTGTATTTATTTGAGTATTATTAAAGAGTATTAGTTAAAGTTTGAGTATTTAGAAAGATATTATTTGAAAAATATTTTCAAATAGAATTTTATTTTTTTTAATTATTATTAAAAAAAAAAAAAATTAAAAAATTAAAAATTAAAATAAAAACATAAGAATGGCCATACCCAATCCTCCCTGCCCAATCTCCAGATCCTTCCACACCCACCACTGGGTTTCTGCATTTGTGTAATCCTAGGTTTAGTGGAATGTGCCGGAATGATGACTAGGCACAGACAACCAAAAAGGGGGCCAAAAGCTCTCCCATAAAAGACAAAAAATTGAGGATAAACAGCTGCATCAGCAGGAATGGATACCATGGACATTGGAGCCTCGCTGTACATTTGCAGACCCTCTGTAGATGGGCAGTTAGAGAGGAACAGAGAACAGGGGAGCTAATATTCCAAACACCAACATTTTGAAAGAACTTTAGCATTAGATTTATTTTTTAAGAGCATAAGTGAGAAAGCCAGACTGAAAAATTCTGGGAAAATTAAATTATTCCAGTTCCAAGATAATGGCTTTAATGGAGCTATGCCAATTAACCCCCCACTGAGGATCTGGCACAAATCATGGAAAGCATCTCAGATGCTATTCGGAAAGGCTGAGATTCCTAGGATGCAGGAGGAACTGGGCTCTAGTAATAGTTTGGAAGTTGACCATGCGAGTTATTGAAATAAGATGTCAAGGCCAGTCACGTTCAAGGAAAAAACTTGAATGGCTGCAACTACTAGACCCTGAGGCCTAAAACAGCAGAAAGGGCCCCTGAATAAGGAATACGAAAGACTAAAGCCTTATCTACAGGCCTGTGTAACTATAGGAGCAAACCCTCCTAGTGAAGATGCAGCTTATTTTACCAGTTCCTGGAACAAAATAAGCTCTACCAGCAAAAGGACTTTTTCTGACAATAGAACAGTATCTACACAAGGTTTTCACCAGCACTGCTATTTATGCAATGTTTCTTTTGTGTATTTGGTAGAGTGCACATTTGCTGCTAACTATACACATTTTATCTTTGTGTGAAGCACCTAGTCCAGGGGTGGCCAACCTGTGGCTCTGGAGCCACATGCGGCTCTTCAGAAGTTAATATGCGGCTCCTTGTACAGGCACCAACTCCGGGGCTGGAGCTACAGGCGCCAACTGTCCAATGTGCCCGGGGTGTGTGTGTGTGTGTGCTCATTGCTTAACTCCTGGCTCTGCCACAGGCCCTGCCCCCACTCCACCCCCTCCTCTGAGCCTGCCGTGTCCGCCCTCCTCCCCCACCCCCAGAGCCTCCTGCACACCAGGAAACAGCTGATTGAGAGGTGCGGGGAGGGAAGGGAGCAGCGCTGATCAGCGAGGCTGCTGGTGGGCAGGACGCGCTGATCGGGGGTGCTGCTGACTTATTACTGTGGCTCTTTGGAAATGTATGTTGGTAAATTCTGGCTCTTTCTCAGGCTCAGGTTGGCCACCCCGACCTAGTATATTTTGAGGCTGTCTGAAATAAGGAAGGAAAGAATGAATTGTAAGATCAAGAGTCTTTATCAGTGTGTGATAATACTTTAACCAGGGATTCCCATAAAAATTCCCTTACCTTGTTTCCCTGTGCTCAAAGAGAAGGGCTATGGAATCAATGTATTTGTTTTCTTATTTAAACAAAAGCACTTTCTCTTAATGATAACCATGGAGAGGTCACAGAACTGGGCATACAAACTTATATTACGAGTCACTTGTTGAAAATGTTTCTACTTTGTTCCTGAAAAAATATACAGAGCATATTGATAGTACAGCATAGCATCTCACTTTTGTGATCTGAAGATGGGAGGGCTGTGTGCGTGAAGAAGACCCTTTAGGTGAGTCTAAAGAATGAACATACCTTTTTCCCAGGGGAAAAAATGGACATTCAAGGCAATGTGATGCATACCAAAGGGGATAAAAATCATAGACGCATAGAACTGTACTGCTGCACAGGCACCCAAGAGGTCATCCCGTTCATCTGTCTGCATGGAGGCAAGATTAAATACTGGTCTTCAAATTTTTAAGAGTCCGAATGATGTAGACACCATGAAGACTGGTGCTATCTGAAAATAATAGATAGATTGGGGATGGGGCAAAACAGAGATCCACTTCCTGGACGCTACTGTGCTAATAAGCGATGGTCACATAAACACCACCCTATACTGGAAACCTACTGACCAATATATTTACCTACATGCCTTCAGCTTTCATCCAGATCACACCACATGATCCATTGTCTACTGCCAAGCTCTAAGATACATTTGCTCCAACCCCTCAGACAAACACCTACAAGATCTCTATCAAGCATTCTTACAACTACAATACCCACCTGCTGAAGTGAAGAAACAGATTGACAGAGCCAGAAGAGTATCCAGAAGTAACCTACTCCAGGACGGGCCCAACAAAGAAAGTAACAGAACGCCACTAGCCATCACCTTCAGCCCCCAACTAAAACCTCTCCAGAGCATCATCAAGGATCTACAACCTATCTTGAAGGACAATCTCTCACTCTCACAGACCTTGGGAGACAGGCCAGTCCTCACTTACAGACAACCCCCCAACCTGAAGCAAATACTCACTAGCAACCATACACCACACAATAAAAACATTAACACTATCCTTGCAACAAAGCCCATTGCCAACTCTGTCCACATATCTGTTCAGGGGACATTATCATAGGCCCTAATCACATCAGCCACACTATCAGAGGCTCATTCACCTGCACATCTACCAATGTGGTATATGCCATCATGCGCCAGCAATGCCTCTCTGCCATGTACATTGGCCAAATTGGACAGTCTCTACTCAAAAGAATGAATGGACACAAATCAGACATCAAGAATTATAACAGTCAAAAACCAGTCAGAGAACACTTCAACCTCCCTGGTCACTCAATTACAGACCTAAAAGTCGCAATTATTCAACAAAAAAACTTCAAAAACAAACTCCAACAAGAAACTGCAGAACTGGAATTAATTTGCAAACTGGACACCATTGAATTAGACTTGAATAAAGACTGGGAGCGGATGAGTCATTACACAAACTTAAAACTATTTCCCCATGTTAATTTTCCCCCTACTGTTACTCACACCTTCTTGTCAACTGCTTGAAATGGGCCACCCTGATTATCACTACAAAGGTTTTTTTTCTTCTGCTGATAATAGCCCACCTTAACCAATTAGTCTCATTAGAGTTGGTCTGGCAACACCCATTTTTTCACGTTCTCTGTATATATATATCTTCCTACTGTATTTTCCACTGCATGCATCTGATGAAGTGGACTTTAGCCCATGAAAGCGTACGCTCAAATAAATTTGTTAGTCTCTACAGTGCCACAAGTACTCCTCGTTCTTTTTACACCTGAACTTGCCATTCGGTTTGGTGGTGGAATTTTAACAAGAAGCACCTGGATGCCTTCCAGCCTAGCACTGGCCTTTATGGCTTTACACAAATTGTTAAACTTAACCAAGTACATCTGTTTACATATTGTTTCAAATGATTAGACGCTGTATAGTTTTTTCCACACAGTCTGAATGTAGCTAATCACACACCTCAATTTGACTTTTGCTGAGAAAACTTCAGGTTTTGCTGCACACTTTTGGTCTCTTTTTGCACTGTATCCTCTGAGTTATAGAATCAAAGTGTCTCCAACTTTGTTTTTTCTGCTGTAAGACAGAAATTACTGGACAGTAAAGGCATTCAATATAGAAAAGAATCTGTCTGTGTTGAATGTTATGAGTCCTGATGTCAGATTTGTGTCCATTTATTCTTTTGCATAGAGACTGTCCGGTTTGGCCAATGTACATGGCAGAGGGGCATTACTGGAATAAATGGACACAAATCTGACATCAGGAATCATAACATTCAAAAACCAGTTGGAGAACACTTAAATCTCTCTGGTCACTCAATAACAGACCTAAAAGTGGCAATTCTTTAACAAAAAAAACCTTCAGAAACAGACTCGAATGTGAAACTGCAGAACTGGAATTAATTTGCAGACTGGACACCATCAGATTAGGCCTGAATAAAGACGGGGAGTGATTGGGTCATTACAAAACCTAAACCTATTTTCCCCTACTGTTACTCACACCTTCTTGTCAACTGTCTGAAATGGACCACTCTCATTACCACGTCAAAAGTTATCTTTCCTCCCTTGGTATCCTGCTGTTAAGTGAATTGTCTCATTAGATTGAGCTCACATTTGGTAAGGCAACTCCCATCCTTTCATGTATTCATACCTGCTCCTGTATTTTCCACTTCATGCATCTGATGAAGTGGGTTCTAGCCCACAAAAGCTTATGCCCAAATAAATTTGTTAGTCTCTAAGGTGCCACAAGGACTCCTCATTGTTTTTGCTGATACAGACTAACACGGGTACCACTCTGAAACCTGTGACATACCGGATGATTAAAAGCTATGGAACCTAAAGCTTTCAAGTTCCAGTGTCCCATGCTTAATGGCGTGTGTTTTGAACCATTTCTGTGATGAAGGAAAAAGCATGTAATCTATTTTCCCCCCAATTTTCATATTTTACTGTATTTACTTATTTCACTTTGCAAATTTAGGTTAAATTAAATGTGGAATAAAAATAATACAATCACTTTTCAGATAAATTCTATGCAGGGCGAATACTGTGTGTGTGTGTGTGTGTGTGTGTGTGTGTGTGTGTGTGAGAGAGAGAGAGAGAGAGAGAGAGAGAGAGAGAGAGAGAGAGAGAGTGTTTTTCAGGTCTCTGAGCCAGATCCTATTCCCATGTACTTTTATAGACTAAGCTTTAATTTCACAGTATGGTATTTCTTCTAGACATTCTTTTGATATTGGAATGTTTCCAGATCTGAGGGCTTTTTTTCTTAACCCACCCCAATTTGAATAAATACTGGATTTCATGGAAATTCTGATTCTCTTACAATTATATTTTAAAGACGGGCATCAGATAATTTAATTTTAAGGGCCAATATCACCAAGTTTTAGGCCCTGATTCTGAAAAGTACTTTTTTACTTCCTTCAGTGACTAAAGTTTGACAGTTGCTTATGTACCTTGCCGAACAGTGTCTTTAAGGAGAAAAAATGCCAAATCTTATGTCCAAATTGTGTCTAAAAGGAATTACATACTATCAACAGCTGAATTACATTACTATAATGTTTCTTCTAGTATTACTTACTAGAAGATCTTCCAACATTTTAATTTGATTAAATGTGCAAAACATCTATCTTTCATTTTCAGCTGTTCACAATCAATTTTAAACACATATTTGTTCCTCTTGCATAGCACACAGGCTTGCGTTTATGCCTGTTACAATTATTTCTCATTAAGGAGATTATCAGTGTGTTATTCTACCTTTTTGCACACAACCTTAAAGCATTTAAGATTACCAGAACTGATTTAAAAAAAACAACTGCATGTAGCAAAAGAAATATATGATGATTTTGTTTACAGAGAGCATATCCAGGGGGCTGGGGTGAGAGGTTTTTCTAGCACGACTTTCTTGGTGGTTGTGACTGGTAGTTTTCCTTCTAATGCAATCAGTAAGACAGCGGAAGCACAAAATCAACCAATTTCACTGTGTCGTTCTGTTTATACATGTGCAATTGCATTTTATGCATCCTCTTTCTCACATGATAGCATGTTTAATGTGCTAAAGCAACATGCAGATGCAAACGCACCCGCAGCTGTAATGCAGAGTTGTTGTAGCAGTGTGGGTCCCAGGATATTAGAGAGACAAGGTGGGTGAGGCAATATCTTTTATTGAACCAACTTCTAGTAAGCTACACCACCTTGATATAGCTGCTTCTTATGAACCTGGCAGCGTTGAACGGGTTTCATATAAGGTGGTAGGCCCAACAGCAGCTAGCCACACTATAAAGGTGACACACTTAACTATTAATAATGGACTCTACAACCACAGGCATAAGGTCAGCGTTCTGATTGGCTACCGTGCTTTTGCGCCAGCGTGCAGCAGCTAAGGTGCTGCAGAGAAATGCATTTTGATTCATATTTTTTTCATAATGACTGTCTTATGGCACCCTCATGATCCAGAAAATGCACTAGTAGCTAAACATTATGCCGCAGAATGATCTAATGTTGACAAAATATGATGATGGTGTTGGTGTCTAAGAATTAATTTGCAACAAACGCCATGAAAGGGCCACCTGGTCTGCTGCAGGCGCCTGAAAATAACTGTGATCCCACTAATTTAATTTGTAGGCAGAAATAACTAACTCTCTTCATAATGTGAACTCATTTTCACATGAAGAACAACTAAAACTTCCCTTAAGCGTGTTAACCTGTCTCTGGCTATCCAGGTGCCTTTTCCACCTTAGTTTGTGCAATAAAAGCAAATCCATATAAAGAGAATTTTACAGACTTGGCTCTTATGAAAAGAAAATCCCTGTGGGAATTGTGAGGAAATGTCCCAGTGCAGAAAGCTAAAAGGATTTTTAACAGAGTGTGGGTGCCTCCGGACTCCTCCTTGTTTTTGTGGATACAGACTAACAAGGCTACCCCTCTGATACTTGATTCAAATAGAGTAATTTGTTGGGTTCTTACAAAATGAAATGATGGCCTTTACCCCCCTCCCCGGAAGAAAATCGTTTTTCTTTCTTCGTTGGGTCTTTCCTGGGAATTCCTTAAACTTCCAGGAGCACCTAAGGCACCTGATTTGTCTGCGGGTCACAGTTTTAAAATGCCACTATTCAGGCTACAACTTCCAAAGAAAGCAAGCCTTATTTGCACCGCGGAACTAATCATACAGCGCGCCGCGGCCTTTCGCCTGCGTCGCTTTTCCCGACCAAAAAAAAAGAAGATTGAAGGCGCAACTTTCTGCAGCAGGAGTAAGATGTGCTCCTGCTAACACCAGCCCTCTTTCATCATTGTCTAACCCGTATCAAAGGCAGATTTAAGGGAAACGGGATTGTTTACAAGATCTGACTCCGGTGCAATGGGCTGCATATTTTGGACCCAGTTCGACATCCCTGAACAACGCAGTTTTTATAAATAGATGCCTAAGACTGACATCGTAGATTGAAAACACCTCTGGGCGAAAACGCTCATTGATTTCCATGGGAGCTTGCTACATTCCCCCTGTCGCTGAATATACTGTGTCCACCATCTACCGATGAAAGAAAATGGCCGACACCGTCTTGATTGTCATTGTGTATTTTCCAATGACTGTACATTTTAAGATTTAAAACATCCCCACTGTTTAACTGATCGCAACAAAGAAAATACACTGAGGGCAAATCTGTCCTTGAAATTAACCCGTGTCTTGCTTCTATCCGTTGCAATGCAGAATGGATACGATACGTTACAATCCTCTATTTTATGTTTATATTCAACACAGGATCGCCTGCACTTGGAACTAACATGTATTGAATGTTCCTTAAGCGCAACCGATTGGCAAACCTTGTAGGTGTTCGAATTTTAAAACGGGGAGAAAATGACATATTTCATTTCAGTGCGCAGTGTGCAGTCTGCTACATCGGCGTTAGAATCTGATCAATCCGCTTTATTTCCCCTGGATGGTACATTTTATGCCAGTAGCCGGCAGTGGTGTCATTACTTATCAATGGCAATTCAGTTTGCAAACAATATTCTAATTTATTTGATTTCTTTTTGTTATTATCCAGCATTTAACTTGGGTAGCGGTCCTGGATTTGATATTCGGGGTGGAGAAAAATAGTTGCGTTGTCTCTCTTTGCATTATAACACACTAAAAAGACATTCCCCTGTAAATGTCTTGTTATAACGTTATTTAGTTTAGTTTCTCTGTGTTCAGATCATTACTGGAGGCAATTTTAAGCGCTTTCTTATTTAAGCTAAAATGATGGGACGATGCTCATCATCGTAACACTTAAGAAGGTCAATACCGTTTTGTGTTATTGCAAAATAAGTCTACTTTTGTAACTCAACTTGTAAATCGTCGAATAAAGATTTACCTTTGATTTCTCCTGACTGGGTTTGCTTGTGATTCTGTTAGGACTTGCAAAAGGGCTAAACACACACAGAGCAGTCAGGTTTCTTCTTTAATGGGATCTCTCAGGATGCCTGTGGGGGTCAAAGGAATGTTTACAACATGGAGTCAAGTTCAATGACAAAAACCTCTGCAGCAAAAAAAAAAAAAAAAATCCCAACCCCGCCTCGGTGTGCGGTGAGCGTGAACTTGAACAAAAGAAAGGAGCAGAAAGCTGGGAATGGAGAAAATACTCTACAAAGATGTTACCCCCTAGGGAAATATTTAATTTTCTCACATCCAACGGTATCCCTGATCATTTTAGTTAGAAAGAAAGAAAGAAAGAAAGAAAGAAAGAAAGAAAGAAAGAAAGAAAGAAAGAAAGAAAGAAAGAAAGAAAGAAAGAAAATGCCCACGTGTGTATGCACTTTGGGAAGCGCTTCCATGCAGATTTCAAAGATTTAAAATTAGCAAAGAAATTGGACCTGGGCCTTGATATATGAATGAACAGAGAATGTTCCTTACCAGATGTCTCTCTGGATTAAGAATATATATGGAGCCAATACTGTTTTCCCTTTCGCATCCAAGTCTCCCATTGTAGTTAATGGGAGTTTTGGGTGCACCAGCAAGGCGGGTCTGCGCCTTCCATGAGTGAAAAGAAAACAAACCCACAGAAATTAAAGTCCACACAAGCAGCATGGTGATCCCACCGTGGCACTGAGTTTGTAAATAGCACTGAATAACCATGATGGCCACTCTCAAGCCTGTGGAAGAGAATGAAAGTAAGTGACTGTTTCAAATGTATCTGCTGGACGTTAGACACGTTCCTACTAAAGTCATGTGGGGTTAACATCCTTCCCATGCCACTGGCCGCAGCCCGATCATTTGTTCCATTTCTGTATTTCACTTCATCGCAAGATCAGTCCATTAATAAGAAAGCGACGCATCTCTCAGTGAGAGCCCTCAACATTTGCAGGGTTGTTGTTGTTGTTGTTTTAAAAGATTCCCTAAGTTTTCCAGTAACTACAGGGGGAAAGGAAGTTTTTATTCTCCTCACGTGCCTTTGGAGTAGATATTTTGTCTTTGATTTCAGTGGAAGCAGGATCGAGCCTGTGTCATCTCAGTGCGTGCTTCAAATACCGCTTCTCAGATTCTGGGATGAGAGGAACGCAGGAGAACTGTTAGCTTTTTAAAAACAAACAAGAATCGGTGCAAGTTCTGGAAACTCTAGAAATGAATCTCTGTCCGCTTGCCAGCATGCAGCTAGGGTCCTATTTTTAAAAGGATCTAAGCTCGACTTTTAAAATAGCAGAACGAAAAAACAACAACAACAACAATAGAACCACAATGTTTATCTAATTTAAAATTCACAGTGATCGGCGCTGCAAAGCCATCGCTCTCAATGCAAGGCAGTTGGGATTTTCAGAAACACTTATATATTTGCGTGTTTATATGCATATATAAAAATGAAACAGAGTGGGGAAAAAAACATGAAAATATGCCAATAAAATGCAGGCGTTTTCTTGATATAAAGCTGGAAATTTGATCTTTAAAAACAATCAGTAACGATTATACTAAAGGCTTGTTTGAACTATATATACGAACACATAGGTAATTACATATGTAATTATTGTATACTGATGTATTCCAGTTTATATAATTATCTTAATTTTCACAATAGCTAAATTATTTTAGCATTAATTGTATATTCTAAACTTTAATTTCAGGGTCCCACGCTCTTTTATTGAATTCAACAGCCGAATTTATAAAGGGATGCGGTTTTGGTTCAAATATTTGAATGAAAGGCTCTGTCGGATGTGTTTTCATTAAGTGCGGTATAATGTCTTTTTTTAAGAAAAGAAGAAAATATGGTCACTGCTGTTTTTATCTGATTTTCGCCGGTTAAATCAGATAAGAAAAATATAGCGAAGCAGTGCTCCATAGAAAAGAAGATTTTTGAACCCAGTGTTATTTGAAATATTTTCAATAAGAGAAGGGGATTTTACTCTATCCCACTTAAATGGCTGCTGGCTCAGTTTTGGTTGAAGCGTTAGATTAAGAATATTTTGTCTCCACTTTAAAAAATCCGGAATTGTAGGTTTTGCATTTAGATTTGCAGAACTGGAATGACCCGCTTGATTTATTCTCATATTTCCTTGTCTCCTGGATAATGTTTTCGTGTCAACCGCAAAAATCCCCAAACTAAATAAACATTTCAGGAAAAGTGAAAAGCTGTCTGGTTATCCTAGTAACTGAAATACTGGTGAACTTGGGACATAAAGTGGTGCTAGACATCAGGCACCCAAGTGCATCACAAGGTACATTCTTTTCAACTCCAACATGTGTTGTATACACTGAATGCTTAGGAGAATCACCCTATTTTTTTTTCTTATTCCCCAAGTGGATTTTCTTCCCAAGCAGAGAGATTCATGTCTAGTCTACAATTAGATGAGGAAACAATAATGATCTTTTCCCAAGGATTCGTAGTTCTGTTTGTCTTTTCTCCTGGATCCCCTTCCATTTTCCCCTCTAGAGCTGACAACTTCTTATCGTGTTTGTCTCTTTTTCTTCCTTTCATATCCTTGTATAACAATTTTGCTCGGGTTTGGTTTTGTGGGGTAGTTGTTTTGTTTTGTTTCCCACAGCTCAGAGGATCCTGCTCACTCCGTCCCGCAGCCCCAAGTCAAAAAACCTGCCCAGCTATTTATCTTAAAGCGTTTCTTACCTTGCATGTACATGTGTATATGAGTGGACTGGGTAGACCTAACACACGTCAATCACTCTGGCTTGTCTAGGTTTCAAGTTAAATGGGAAAATCACTTTCAGCAGCCATTAGAGAGAAATCCAGAAAATTCTTCCTTCTCGGTGCGGGACGCAAGAAAGGGCATTCATTCTACCTGGAAAATTCTTTTTTCACCTTTTTTTAAATGTTTCCTCCCCCCACCCTTTTTTTTACAAGACTTCCAAGCGTTTTTTTCTGCGCTCGCCCTGTAAAGATCTTCATAACTCTCACCCTATTATTTAAAAGATCTTTTTTGAATTTTTCCTCCCACTGCATTTTTTTTCGTCTCAGTTCGAAGCGGATGTAACTGACGATAATATAGGAAGCGTAAAATCAGAGTGGTATATTTCAGGCGTGGAGCAACTCAGTTGTATAGAGTCGTGTGTGTGTGTGTGTGTGTGTGTGTGTGTGTGTGTGTGTGTGTGTGTGTGTGTGTGTGTGTGTGTGTGAAAATATCAAAACTAGGATACAGAAGTCCTTGCTCAAAGATGCCTCTTATACCTCTTATACGTATATGTGCGTGCGTGGGTTATAAACCACACAAGATCTTCCATGAAGGAGACCCTTGTACAAACCTTGTGTGCGTTATGGAATACATCAAGCATTGCGCCAAGGACCCCTCTGACACAAACAGGTAGGCAGGTAGCCCATTGTTAGAAACCAAACCCTCGCGTGACCTCCACCATATTGTACCGTGCGCTTCTGCCGAATCTATTTGCATTGAATAAATTAAAGCAACCCGTTAATTAAATCGCTATGCTTGTCTCGCCAACCAGGTTTCCATTAAATAGATCTCAGACTAGATATAAAAGCGAATATACCTGAATGCAAATTTCGGGAGATTTCTAGCGTTTTCCATGCCCCAGAAGTTCAGAAATGATTAAAGTGCTGCGCTTAGAAAGGATCCTAAATCAAATATTAATGAAGGCGGGGATAATGGTAATTTGATTGATTACATTATTGCTCACGGGTGTTTTGGCTTGTTTATTTTAGATTCCGGGGGGGGGGAGGAAATATATGATCAATGGCTTTAATCCTGTAGGATACATAGAAGGAACCTTTAGGAGATGCATCCCTTCCCAAACATACGTAAAAGTCTTGATTTCCTCTAATTAATTGATTAGCCAAGAGCGATTCCAAACGCCAGAAGACCAGACAAAATGGGGGTTTCTAAATTGAACCCACAGGGGCCAGTATTTTGGTTTGCTGAGTCTCTGAAACCCATTGTTTCAAGGTATTGGAGATATAATTCCCAGCCCATTATTTTGCTTTAGAATGTCAACCGCACCCAACTCATTCACTGGAAGAAAGCGGATTGCACATATGTGGCTCAGACCCATGCCTGGACGCTAGCTTCCATCAAAGGCATTTTCTGCCTGATTCTTCACTTTTTTTCCTTCTTTCTGTCTTGCAAGCCAGGAAGCAATTCTTCTGCCCTGCCTAGAAACCGCTCTTCCTGACCTGCTTGCTCGTGATGTTTTGTAAGTAACAAAGGAAAGTGCTGGTAAATTGGGGTTAAGTTCAGTCGCTTCAGAGAGACTAAATAAACCACCACGAAGCCCATATCTTGACGGCTGCACTGCATTCTCCAGTGAATCAGATTCTGATCTCACTGGTGTAAACCCGGAGTTATTCCGGATGTTCATCGGGGTAACTCAGAGCAGAATTTGGACCGAGGCTAGCAGCAAAGCACTCCGGATTCCAGTGGACCCCTGCATCCCTGCCCTAGTGTCAATATTTCAGCTGCCAAGTTAGAGATCTGCTTCGCCTGCTCATTCGTCGCTCTGGAAATGGGCTGATGTTTAAACACGTACTTCTATCTGTGTCCTGATATACCAGAGGAGAGAAATGTTCTGTATTTGTGTGTAGGTATTTCTTTGGTATATGCCTGTGTATCTTTGTATGTCTCTGTCTGAACGTGTTTGTGTGCACGTGTTTTGACGTGTATGGCTGTGGCTTGTTTGTATGTTTGCATGTTTCTGTGTATGTGATTGTGTGTGGATGTCTGTGTGGGTCTCTCTCTCTTTGTGTGTGTGTGTATATATATATATATATTTGTATGACTGTGTGTAATTGTTTGTGTGTGTGTGTGAGCGCGCGAATACAGATTCCTGCACCAGGAATTTCCATAGTGTTGAGCTTTCTTATTTTTTGTCCCCGGGACGCCCGATAAGAGAAACTCAAATCTCGAAATAGACAAAACATACAGACACCGTGAGATGGGCACTGCGCTCTGAATTTTACAAGGCAAGACCTACCTCATGCCACCTTTTACACTAGCAAACAGAAGATGGAGCTCTTGGACTTCTAATAAGCAGGCGCCTGTTTAACACCAATCTCTAAACGTCTTCTGATCCTAGGAGGCTCTTTCCTAATTATTCGTGGGGAGGCGGGGGGGGGGATGCTCAGAGTCAAGGTCACTGCTGCCTAATGGTGTAGGGAACTCGGTCTCAGAGGTCAAAGTTAAGGGCTGAGTTATTGTGGCTCAGAGAAGGCCCCTCCCACTCGCAGCTGGGAGCTCCACCTCTGGAGAGTTGAGAGAGACAGACATTTGCTCCTCCCCCCTTCCAGCCATCCACTCTCCCTTCGATCATCCGTATCACAACCACCTCTAGGTTGTTGCCATCAGTACTGACTGAGCAAGAGAGTTTGATCACCGCCCCCCCCCCATCCACCTATCGCACCTGGGCTTCCTCCCACCAGCCACTCGTGGAAAATCAAATGTCACAATCTTGTTTGGCTTTTTTGCGTGGTTTTTTTTTCCACCATCAACATTCACTCATTCCTGGGGGAGTCGGGGCACACAAGTTTACTACGCAGTTATACTGACATGTGTAAGAGCAGGGGGAAAGTACAAGCACTGGGGAAATAGATTAATTATTACTAATTGCAACACACACACACAGATATTTCTGCCCAATCTATTAACCCTACGCTTTATATTTATGGGACTGCATTTAAGGTATTTCCCTCGAGTCAGGGTTCACAGATTGAAGATTATGGCATCTTGTAAATATGAGAAATACACCATCAAAAGGAAGAACAAAGGGAAGCTGTTAAACAATGGTCTGTCATTATTTAGGATACACGCGGTGAGCTGAGTGGGTAGGGCTTCCCCCCCCCCCCCAGAAAAGTGGGGGAGACAGAGGACATTTTGTATTTGACTCGCCTCTACATAAAACGAAAGTGCCAGTCGCTAGAGTCAAGTTCAAATACATCCGTGGTGGAGGAATCACTGCTGGAAGCTTCTTCCTCTAAATACTGAAAAGATTCTGTATGATGTACTTTAAATTAAAAAAAGCAATTAATATACCAGTTGCTTCTCTGAAATCGTACCCCAAACCCTAACAGATAAAATAAGCTTACAGGTCTAGCAATATTATTTCATTATGTTGTTACAGGCCTTTTTTACAAAGTCTCACATTATCTAACACTGGTATTATACCGGGGATCCTTTCAGCATATGGTATCAAATGTACGAATATGACGGGATATTATGAAGAGACGGCGAGGGATATGTATAAATATATACACATAGTACACAACTGTATCTGTGTGTATGTCCGTATACATATATACATAGAGTTGTGTGTATGTGTATCTAAATAAACGCACTCCTATATTTATACGCACTCATGTATGCACATACACATATATACAAGCATTTATGCACACAGACATTATTATATTACATACATTTATGTATAAATGTGTGTACATACGTATGCGTGTAAATATATATGACAAACATAATGTATGCACGTGTGTATGTATATATATATATATATATATGCCTTGTACACACATATATACATACATAGATCACATACATGACTATATATAAATTCACACGACTATAAATATATATTCAGTCATGTGTCTTTGTATATAAGCATCTATATGATTTACACATACATATATGTGTGTATGTATATATATAGTTGTATATATAGTTGTAACTATATATATATATAGTGTATATATATAGTTGTATACATACACACTTGAGTATTATATATATTCGGTAGTGAGTGTATTTATATATAAGCATATTTATGAATGCAAACGTGTATAAATGTGTATGTTCATATATACGTCTGTATATTCAGTCACATGTGTGTATTCATATCTAACTATATCTAACTATATATAACTATATATATATAACTATATATATAACTATAACTATATATATAACTATATAACTATAACTATATATAACTATAACTATATAACTATATAACTATATAACTATATATATATAACTATATAACTATATAACTATAACTAAACTATAACTATATATATATATATCAGACTGTAGTTGATAAGACTAATTTTCTCCTGACACCTAAGTCTTTAAGAAATCGTTAAAACGATTCCCTTTACAAATGCCTCAACTCCACAGCGGAGGAGTTTGCAATCTACCGGGCGAGTCTGGTGCACACGCGGAACGCGACGCCACTCAGAGCCTTCTTACGCATTTGGAATTTATTAATTCGGTTCATTGAGGCGGTTTTCTAAAGCGCTCTCGGGAGCGGAGCCCCTACAAAGAGACAGCGACAGAGAGACGAGGACGTTCATGTCGCACTAGAAGGCAAACGGGCAAACAGCACACACTGCGCTACAGACAGACGGGGTCACGTCGCGTCTTCCTCAATCATCGGCATTTACAGGGGGGTTTAACTTATGAAAGGATCGACAACAAGGCCATAGAGATGAAGCACCGAAAAGCGCGTCCTTCGCCTGGATTCACTGGGAGGGAGCTGGCGGGCGTGGGGCGGGGGCGGGTGTGTGCAGATAAGTCAAATTTCCAAGTGATGACCCCCCCACCCCCCCTCATTGTTTTTTCTTTACATCTCAGGCCCACACAGATCCAACAGCGGAGCAGGGGCGGTTGTGTTGTCACGACAGGGTTGTTGTCCTTGTTGCTTCACGGGGTACTGCTCGCTTTGACTTTGGCCCCCACTTTTTTCTCTTTCACCCGCCTGTTCTGAAACCAGATGGTGATCTGTCTCTCCGTCAGGTTGGTGGCGGCGGCGATCTTCCGCCTCTTGTCCTTGGTGATGAATTTGCTGCTGGCGTATTCCTTCTCCAGCTCCTTCAGCTGCCCCTTGCTGTAGGGAACCCTCTTCTTGCGACCCCGGCGGAAGGAACAGGCGTCCGGCGGGGGCTGGCCCACATCTGAGCGCGGAGAAAGAACAGAGCTTAGGGCCGGGGAGAAAGCCCAGCTGGACGCACAGGGGCCGGGGAAAGAGACAAGAACGCTGCAGCTAGGGCGTGTAACTGACCAACGCCAACACTTCCCCCCACCCCCTCCTTCCTTTCTTTCTCCTGGATAAAGTGGCCAGGACTTGCCTGATTCTACTGGGTGCCCAGAGAAATCTCGCTCCGGTCGCTGCGCTACCTGCTTTTACTTTCAAATATGGCTCCTTTTCTCTTCTATCCCGTTCCAGTGGGCTCCCTCCTCTAAATGGGACAACGAAGCCTCCCTTTACTTTTCTAGAATGAGTTCATCACCATTCAATTACCCTGCCCTGCTTTTTTAGTAAACAAAAAAAAAAAAAAGTCAAAGAAGTTGCCAGGCTCGCTGCTGGAACTGAATCACATTAATACCCATTTACTCGCTTAGAATTGAGGCCTATTCCAAAGCATATGTTTGAAGGGGTGTGTGTGTGTATTTTTCCCCTTCAGACATGTACCTTGCAATACGGGGCATTCTAAGTGTGTGCCACACACTTAGAATGCCCCGTATTGCAAGGTACATTCTAAGTGTGTACACACACACACACACACACTTAGAATGCCCCGTATTGCAAGGTACATGTCTGAAGGGGAAAATATGTACACACACCTACACACACACCCCTATTCAAACATATACTTTGGAATAGGCCTCAATTCTAAGCGAGTAAATAGGTATTAATGTGATTCGGTTCCAGCAGGAAGCCTGGCAACTTATTTGACTTTTTTGTGTGTGTGTGTGTGTACACACTTAGAATGCCCCATATTGCAAGGTACATGTCTGAAGGGGAATAACACACGCGCACACACACACACACTTAGAATGTCCCATATTGCAAGGTACATGTCTGAAGGGGAATAACACACACACACACACACACACTTGCTTAGATTGTGGCATCTTGCGGAGTGCATTCTTGCACCAAAATAATATCGATGCGTTTACTTGCTTACACTGCCGTGTTGCAGAGAACCTTCTTAAATCAGAATCAATCCTGGAGTCTATTTAGTTGCTTCTTAGACCGCGTTAGGTGTGCAGAGTTCTGTGCATTATTACATCAGGATTATATCGGTAGCCTTCTATTTGTTTGGAGTGTGACACGTTGCCACTGTACATCCCTGACCTGGAATATCCACATCTGAAAACTTCTTTATAGATCCCTTCCTCGTTCCACACTAGAGCAACCATTTCAGCAAAGTCACCTGCCTGGCACATCCGTCTACCTAAAGCTTCCGAGAGAGGCGCCTTAAGCCGAGAAAGCAGGGCAAGGGGTTGGGGACATTACCTGCAAAGGCAGATTTCCAGAAGTGCCCAGCCTGGCTTTGATCTTTGGGGCAACACATCTGGCTGTTCCAACCGCTGGTTAAAGCCCACGGCTGGTGGTAACTGTCCACGGGTAAAAGAGTCTCGTGCCTGGGCTCTCCCGGCCCACCTATGGTCTGAACTACAGAAACGTCCAGGTAGGGCTGGTAAGGGCCTGCGTAGCCGGGGTAGAAAGCCAGCTCTGTCGGTCGGGTCTGGTAGTCATCAGCCGGCGCTGGGGTGTCCATATATTTCTCTGCAGAGTAGCTGGACTGGGGGCAAGGTTTCAGCGAGCTCCTGGCAACCCGACAGGAATAATAACCGCTGCCGAAATATCCATAAGGTAAAGGCGGGGTGGTGGAGGAACTCTGGGGGATAGCAGGGCACGGAATGCATTGCTTGGAGGGATCCCCGGGGCCTGCACTGGGAGCATCCAGGGTGGCGTAGGTAGACCCCTGCATCAAGGCAGGAGGAGGGGGCCCTCCCAAGGCAGAGTGAGCCACCAGATTCCTGCACTGGCTTGCAGCAAAACTGCCCGCCCCCATGAGCCCCTCCATGGTCTTGGTGCTTTCATCCAGCTCCTCGGCGCGTGCGAAAGTCCCCGGGTCCATGCAGCGTGGCTTGCAGGCCGGTGCATTGGTCAGACCACACTCCGCAGCATTTGGGCTCTGGGAGGGACGGCTCCTAATCTTTTTAAAAGGCTGGGAACTGCAGAGGAGGCTGCATTTCCTCCAGCCAAGCTGCTCTGACGCAAACTACGTGGCTCTCCCATCCGAGTTACTCATTGGCTGCTGAGAACCCACTGGAGAAGTGAAGGGGGAAGGGAAGAGAAGGAAAAAAACATTCGAATAGTCTTATTGCGAAAATGCTTTTATTCCAGTTGTGGGAAAAATAAACCTCTGCACAAGCGATAGGCTAAACAAAATCAAACGGGTAGCGGGGGAGTTTTTGCTTTTCAAACTGCATTTTACCGAGAAGGAGCTGGGAATATACGAATATTCCCAGTGAGAAAAAATCTAAGGTGAAATGGAATGACTGTAATTCATTGTCTACGCTCTTTCAGGCAGATCTGCTTTTGCACTAGAAACTACACTTAAAAAAAACAAACAAGACAAAAACTATACCTAGGCAGGAATATTTTCCCCATGAGGAGACAGAACAATTGTCCGAACATGTTAAGAAATCAGAATCTCGTTGTTTCTGAAACTTTAGAAGTCCTTAGAATGACTTCTGTCTTATTTAGAATAAAGTTAGAATAACTGGAGAAGTTAATATAGGCCTTCGCATGTTGGTGCAGTTCATAACGGCTCTCCAAAACCGCACTGTTTTCTGACTGTTTCATCGCTAAGAGTGTGTGGCTCTCTTTCCCCCTCTCTCTGGCTGAAAATGTTCATTCAATTATTTTTGATTTTTTTAAAATATGTTTTTTATTTAAAACAGCGAGCGAGCGAGAGGGTTTACATAACAATTGTAAAAGACAATGGTCTCCTGGGAGGGAAAGAATGAAGAGACAGGGAGGGGAAGGCCATGAAGGAAAGGGTGGGAGCAATCAGCAATGCTACAAAATACTGGGTCTGCCATATAATTGCAAAAGCTCAAAACTCCTCTTGCACTAACTATGTGCAGAAGGAAAGTCTGGGAGGATTTTTTTTTTTAAGAGCTGCATTAATCCACACCAGACACAGCCTTTTCTTATTTTCACTGGGTGGTGGCATGGCACTGAACGCTGTCTCAGCTAACATAACTGCACTTTTAAAGAAAATCGAGGTTTTCAATGAGAGCTGCTTACAGACGAGCTGCCTCGGGATCTGGAAGAGTTTCTGAGCGAGTAAATAGTTCGGGCATGCACTGCCAGAGAAGTTTGGAAAAGTTTTTTGAATGAATACACAATTCAGACGTAGGTGTGTGTACCAGACAGAGGAACAGAGTATCTAACGTTTTTGAACGAATAAATAATATATATACACACCCTCTCTCATACAGACACACGTCTCTGATTTATGAATTCATCCGAAATTTTTCCAGATCTCTGTGTTTTCCTCTCTCGTACACACGTGAATAAATAATTGTGTATCTGCAATGCTGCACATATACCCTCACACACAAATATGTGTCTGTTTTTCCTTCAAAAAAAGCCGTTTGGTTGAAACTTATTCCACTTCGCCTGTTTTTTTGCCCAGAGGAGAGTGTTCATAAAACCACGCGCATTTCCAGACACGCTTGCCTCACATGACTATTTGAGGTTAGTCTGAGTGGATTTTGTTCTTTTAGGTTTATTTTTATTTTTAATGTGCAAAGAGAAAGTTTTGGAACGCTGAACCGCCCTATGGGGAGACTTCTGCTTTCGATTACAAATCTTAAACCGCCCCGTCCTGAGACTTTAACAATCAAATAATAACACAGGTTTTAACCATGTCCCAGAGTTTTAAAAAAAATAAGAATATTTTAAACATAGGGATGGGCACATCAGAAATAAAGCGAGGCTGCTAATGAGGGAATGGATTAAAAGGAGGTCTTGAGCGCGCATTCGTCCAAGTAAATTTTCAAACGTCTAGTCGCTCAAATCTTTAAAACGTCCACGGATTTTAAATTATGGCTTTGTTCTTAGCACTGTTCGGAGGCTGGCTTTTCTTATACAATGTCTTGCGCTGTGTAATTTATTGCAACCATATTTTGGGGGCATTTGCCATAGCTCTGGTCTCTGACAAAAGCTTTAAATAATCATTAGTTGTAAGCCAAAAACATGACATCCTTACCCAAAAAATCAGTTTAGCAAAGGAATTCAAAAGAAAGGCTTGTTTCCAATAATCTCTCTCTCGTCTATCTATATACCCCTATGTGTGTGTGTGTGTATGTGTGTGTGTGTCCGATTAATTAGCTATTTTAGATCAATGACGGAATGAGACATTATCTTTGCAGTTAACCATGATCACGGGCAAGTTCTCTGCTTTACTCACACGAGGAACCCATTTTAAATAAAGGATTCAGACAAGCGGAGTCCGGCCCTGAAACTCTCAGGCAGAATTCACTGCGGAAAGTCATTTAATGTATTTAAAAACGTAAGGGGGTGGGGGGGAAAGAAGGTCCTGTCCTTCTCCCATCGAAATCAACGATAAATTTTATTTTGCAACTGGACTCGGAGACAGCAGGATTGGGCTCTAGGTTCACCACACACACGAAATCTGGAGATCAAAACAGGGCCTGTCATCAGTTTTGTTCCACACTCTCTAGAGAGCCTTGAAGTCGCTTATGCATGAGTCTTGGCCAAATTTTAGTTTGGTTTCTCCTTCGATTTCTTTTTAACTGGCAAATGGTCCTAATTTTTATTTAATCTCTCTTTTCAGACTATGCTATTCTCATTTCAAAGCTATTTTTTTAAATTTATATTTAAAAACAGCCATTGTCTTTATTCACTCCTGTTTCCAAATCATTCTCCGAGCTTGGGAACCGGGCTGTGATACCATTCAACTAGTCAAATGTTTGCAGACAGGGGGGAAAAAACACACTAAAGTCTTAAGATGCTCCTTTGCATAAAGGTCAGACATAATCTGAAGGTCAAGGCCAAGTTGAAAGTTAAGAGTCTGTTTACCTCTGGCGCTTTTCTATTCAGCAGAGCTCTATATACTGAGCTGACCTTTGCAAGTCCCAAGTCCACCGTTCTTTTAATGGGGCAGACACACCGAAGGCTATTACCGGCAATGTCTGACTTTAGGAGTCACAGCTCGGTGTCAGACACCACCCTACAAGACAGTTTTACTACCCTTGAACTAAGTTGGCCACTGCATAATAGGTTACGCATCAAGAAATACAGAGACTGATTTTCGCAAGTTCCTAACCAAATGAGCAAATCCACTGATGTCAAACTAAAATGCGAACAATAATCCTGTACATTCGGCAGAAGCTACTGAAGGCAGAATGATTGTGGTTTGGTGATACAGGAGAGTCCTCCAAAGAAAGTCTTTGGGGGATTTTTTTTGTGGTTGTTTTGTTTGCTTTACTTTTTTAGCTTGGTATTCAAGAATTTTTTAAAACAGAGCAGGGTACAAAAGAACATCTATGATGATATTACATGCCCAGGACGTTCAGAGGGTAAACTCAGTCCAATATATCTCTGTCCATATCTTGCAGTCCTTCCTTCTGCAAAAGTCTTACTGAAAGCAATTGTGTTGGTTGCCGGAGTAAAGACTACAGGTGGAGACTGTGTACCCAGTATCACCTGATTTATGACAAGTCTCTCTCTGTTCGGGTTGATACAGCCCAATGGATTAAAGTTTTCCAAAACTGTGATATACACCCAACCTTTGATTCCAATTCCTTTCGATATAACCCTGAAATATGCTACAACAAATTTTACTGTAGACATAGTTTAAAATGTGGGTTCCAAAAGTAAACTTAAAATATCCTTTAAACTGTAAATTAAGCTTAAACATAACAGTCAGGAGATTTGACAGAGACTTTTCTATCTAAAAATTAATATCACTCTGAGACGCTTGTCCACAACAGTGGAATTTATTTTGAACACTAAAAAGAAGATTTCTTTTTTTTTAAATGAGAACTTCCTTTTATTGCATGGATTATAGAAACCATGACGCTGATATATACGCCCTCTGGAAACTGAAAAGCTGTGCACTAATTTTTAACTATCTTTAATTTTTCCAAGCAATTGAAATGTAAATTAGCGAGAGAGAAAAAAAAATCGCTCAAAGCTGTTTAAGTGGGAACTATTGAAGCAATTTATGGAGTTTCACGTTTGGAAATAATTATTGTTGGAAAATGGGATATTTGTTTGTTCTCGGCCTGGGCAGGAGCCCAGTTTTTAAGGCCTGTCCGGGGCTTCTGGTTTTGACAATATTTCTGGGAAATAAGGGAAAATCTTCATCGGCTTTTTCTGACACCTCATAAATTCACGAGGATTAACTAGAAGTTACAGTTTTTCCTTCATGAAGAATGGTCGTCTCGCAGCCTATGTTTTGAATGGCTGTAAATTGCATAACAATTCTTTTTCGATCTTATGAATCAGTCACTTGGCCTGGTGACAGAAAGTAGATTACTCGCACTGTTCGGATTTGTTTGGTTTTTGCTTTATTTTATTTTTTGTTTTACAAACATTGTTCAGATTCAAAAGCCCTGTCTCGGGAACTCGGACTCTGCCAGATCCTACAGCAGACAAACCCATTTCCCAACCATCCTGCTTTTCAAACTCCAAGCCCAGTAAAGTTTTGTTTCAAAAACTTAAGTGATTTCAAAACATCAGTGTCTTGTCTCTAGATGTTAGTCACAAGTTTCCGAGCCCTGGATCTGGTTTCCCCTAACCTGGGTAGAACTGTGAACATGTGTCTGCACTTGAGTTGAGTTATTTGAGAAGTCTCTCCCCCAGCTTACAGAAGATCTTCTTTCCGATCCTTCGCAGTTCTTGATCATGTGCCGCGTTCTAAAATATTTAAATCGCGGCCTTTGCACCGCCGCTTTCTTGTTGATTTTTAAAGGAATATTCAAAAAAAAAATAAAGTAAACTTTGTATACTTATGAAACAACAGGTTTCCAGAATGGCGGTGCCTTCTGCATGGCCTTACTGTGGCAACTTCACGACTGCTCTGTGAGAGCCATAGAAAATAACCGGGTTCGTGTATTGCGCCGCTTTTAAAAGACAACGAGGCGATCTCTCAGCACGGTTATTAGATTAGTAAGTGAACAAAAGGCCCCTTTATGATTTAATCACTCGCTTCTCTCCTAGCACCCGCAACTTACTGGCTTTTTTTTTTCTTTCTGTGTGTTACCAACGCAATTTTCGCAGGAATCCGTCTACATTCAACCTACCGCCAAAACAGTTTCATCCAACCTCCCTCCCCCCACCCACTCCCGCAACAAAAACAATCTCAGACAAGGGGGCTAGATGGAAATGGGAGGATAAGATCTCAGCCTTCGGTTTGAAACCTCAGACGCGAGCGAAGGTGTCCTTCCAGCAGGAATGTTTATTTCAGCGTTTCTAAGCGCTGCTCCAGCGATCAGGTTTGCTTTCAAGGAAGTGAGGGGCAGGGGGCTGGGTATGGCACGGCCCCTTTCTAAAATCGTTTTGCCTTCTTGTTGAAAGAGCCACACGGGAAACTTGATTCATCAGCGTCGAGTAGCCAAGGGAAGCCCTGGGACAGCAGGTGGAGTAAAGGAAGATTCGGTTTGTAAAGTAGCTGGAGAAATACTCTAAAACTAGATTAAGGCATTCGACTTCCCCCCCCTCAAATCACTGCTAATCTAATTTAAACTCATTGTAGGCACGATTGGGGGCTGGGTGGGGGGACGACCGAGAAAATTAATTCATTTACTCTGAAGTTTTTCCACTTCGGAAGACCTATTTATAGACTGGCCTAATGCTACAGCACTGAATACATCATTTCACATTGATCTTAAAAAGTCGCATTAAAGGGGCGAAGATTTACACCACACCACAGGTGATTCCTATTGGATAAAAGCAGCAAAGAATCCTGTGGCACCTTATAGACTAACAGACGTTTTGGAGCATGAGCTTTCGTGGGTGAATACCCACTTCGTCGGATGCATTCACCCACGAAAGCTCATGCTCCAAAACGTCTGTTAGTCTATAAGGTGCCACAGGATTCTTTGCTGCTTTTACAGATCCAGACTAACACGGCCACCCCTCTGATCCTATTGGATAGTTCCCCAGCTACCAGTAGGACCTGAGGAGCTCAAGGCGGTAAGGAGGCGTGGTCCTAATGCACTGATTTGAGGCCTCTATTGCCATCAATCTCATGCAAAAAAGCAGGGGCCTGCCCCCCATTCGACATTTGATGTTTACCGTTACAAACATGCATCCAACATTCCGGGAGGGGACGGGGATTCACCTGAAGTGGGAGGGAGATTTGCATGCCAGGAAGTGGCGCATGGTGTATGTTTAGGGGTGCTACCAACAGCCCCCGGAGTTGGAGGGGGGGAGATGGCTTGGAGGGAACTCTTGGCCCCCTTGAAGTCAGTGGCAAACTCCCAGTCACCTTACTACCCCAGGGTTTCAGTGCCTTGAGACTCCAGTCCCACCCTGTAGAAAATGATCAACGTCTCTCTCTGTGCCTTGGTTTTTTCCATTGGTAGAATAAGGGGGTTGGTCCTTTCCTACTCCCCAAAGATGTTTTGAGGACTAGAATAATAATATATGATGGCAAGGTGCTGCATATTACTTGTGCTCGGGCTGAGTAGATCATAGAATATCAGGGTTGGAAGGGACCTCAGGAGGTATCTAGTCCAACCCCCTGCTCAAAGCAGGACCAATCCCCAACTAAATCATCCCAGCCAAGATACCCAGCTCTGTGTGAAAAGGCAGCTGTGATGGCACTTACTGCAAGGTACAGTAGGATCCATGCACAGCTCTAACGGGTCCCTTCCTGAGCAGTCACCTCACAAGGATTCTGGGGTGACAAAAAAGTCAAGTTTCAGCCCAACAGACCAGCCAATTGTATATCTGTATTTGGGAGATAACATGCTATCTTGCACACTCCTGAATATAGCAATCATCCATAGATCCCACAGCCCTATACAAAGGAAGCACTATTAGCCTCATGTTACCACTGGCAAAATGGAGGCAGAGAACCTAGTGGTTTCTCCACGGTCACACAGTAGGTCAGTGGCAGAGCTAAGAATAAAATCCAGCTCTTCCACCAGTGACCTAGTTGCTTCCCCATATGGTGCAGCCCAGAAGAACCTCTTTTTGGAGCTCTCTTTCTGCCTGGGACTTTGCATAATCCTGTATGGGGCGGGAGATGGACTGACAGATGTAGTCTTGATCCTAGAGTCCTTGCACAATAGAGAAGCCAATGTGAGCAGGCATTGTGTGGTACAGTCCTCCCCCATGGAACAAAGTCTCAGGCTCCTTCTCAGCCTTCAAGTGTGGCAGAGTATAGCTTTGTTTGAGGAGACATAGCCCCAAGCAGGATTCTCAGGGGTAGATCCTGGTCCCTACTCTGTTACTTCTCTGGTGGTGCAAAGGGGATGAAAAGTTGGCTGGGGATTCCTCTTACATGGGGGAATTCACTGGTAATATAAAGGTGTTGTAGCCAGTTCTATGTCCACCATTCCTGACCCCCCCCCCGCCCTCCTCCAAGTCATACAGGATACTGTGGCCATGTGGCTAGAGCACTTTGAGCTATGGTGATCCTGAGCTGGAGGAACAGCTCCTAAGGGGAATAACCTAGAGCAGCCCCGAGGCAGCTCTAAGTTGCATTGTGTAGCTAAAGTGGCTCCCCACTTGCCCTCAGGATAGAGGGAGCAAAATGGTGGTGTAACGCCACCTGGGTCCTGCCCCTAGTCCTGCATGGAGCAAAGAAACCTGAGGAGGATCTGAGATAAGTGACAGGCCTATCTATGCTCTCTCCTCTTTGGCCTTACTTCTGGTACTGAGAAGGTGTAACTCAGTGGCCATGCAACAGCAGTGTCATTAGCACAGGACTGGGTTCATATTTAAAAGTGCTGCACTCCACACATGTACTACACAGGGCCAAGCCCATAGCAGGTCTTTGTCTTTTCCAGCTCTCTTTTCTCTGATTTTCAATTAACACAGAGTTCCAAATACAAGATCCATCCTCTTAGCTTCTTGGCGAGATCTAGACACAAAGAAACTGTTCTCGCATGTAAACGAGAGCCGTGGCAGATGTAATAGGGCAAATTATCTTGATTGAAGGCCAGATTCCACCACACTTCCTGACACAGAGGCATGTCTTACTTCCAGAAAAGTCCCATTGGAATCGGTCCCCCTACTTGTGGGGTAAGTTATTACGCAATGTGAGTAAAGGCATCTCTGGCCTAAAGTAAATGATCCCAGTACAGCTCCATTCTGCTCACAAACATTAGAAGAAATGAGCATGATCTTAGCAGAATTGGATCCTTGTGGCTCAATCTTACATTGCTGATGTCAACGGGAAGTTTGCCATTGATGTAAATGGCAGCAGGATGGACCAAACAGTTTGTAGATTTTTGGGGGCAGAGGCCTGTCTTCTGACACATCTGCAAAACCCCATAGATACATATGGTACTATACACAACCTCAAATGAAACAACAACTGTTCTTTATAGGTGTGTAACAGGGTGCACTCCCTGCTTAGCAGCGCCTCCTCCTGGCCATTCTGGGGATTAGCTCTGGTTAGGCATTGCCCCATCCTCCAGCCGGTGTCTCTCCCATCGTCCTCTCGCCATCTACCACTCAAGGAGCTCCCTCTTCATGACTTAGTCCTCCAGCCAGGTCACCACATATTTCTCCTTCTGAGGGTAGTGGTGGAACATATCAAAGTGCCATTTTGTGGGCAGGGAGTCTTCCCTTTACTGCTCCAACTGTGCCACTTCTCCAGTGGCCAGGTCCACCCTCTACTCCAGGTCCTGATTCAGGGGCCCTCTCATCAGCAGCCACAGTCTCACCTACCCCATACGTTGCTGCTTTTCCCCTGAGCCTTGCCTGCCTCTCTGACTCTCTCTCATCTCTGGATTTGCCAGTCCAAATTCCCCCCTCCATCTCCCTGACACACCGTCCTTCTCCCAGAGAGTAACTACAGCTCAGTTCTCTGCCTGTTGTTACCAGCTTCCTGCCTTACAGAGGCCCCGCCCAGCTGAGCCTCTTCTAATTAAATCCCTGCTCCCTGTTTCCTCCAGGTGCAGGCTGAGCAGTTAATTGGCCAGCTTAACCCCTCCAGGCCTGTGTGGGGTAGACATCCCATTACAAGGTGTTTCAGATCTCCCAGCACAGGGGATGGGGGAGGATATGACTGAATGGAAATTACATACACAAAAAGAGAGATGGGCAGCAGCATTTTGTTGGGTGGCTTATTTCTCAGTCAAGCTAAAGGCATGTCACTCTGTCCGTTCCTTAGCTGAGGCATGTACCTGGCACATCACAGGTGAAAATTCAGGTGACGATATGCCCTCTCGAGATGTGTCACAAAATCCTAGATCCCTAACAACAACAATATGGCAGTCCATAAAAGCCATCATGGATGTAGAATTGTCTAGCTCTGTGCAGTTTATGGCTGTAGCAGGCATGGATTGGACATAAACCGTGGGGTAAAACTGTACAAATTACCTGTTTTATGGGCAATTAGGACTCTGCGATTCCAGACAAATGTTGTCTATTTCTCACAAATCATTTCATAAGAGGGTCTCACATCTAGTAAAGAAATGCCCAAGAAATCCATCCTGGATTGTACTAGCAGATTGTGCCTGATGGTTAGACCAATAATCCATAAGAAGAGACCCATGTATGGACATTAGTATAGGTTGAACACTGACTTCCTTAGGCAGAGGCACTTATCCAAAACCATGTGTAACAGGCTGCTGGTTAGGAGATCCAAGCCAGGCCCCTGTTAGCCCAGCTCCGCTTTAAAGGGGGATTAGTTAGGACTGGCCAGGGAGGCCACACCCTAATCACCTGAGGGGATGCACCTGCAGGCCTGAGTGGCCAGCCTGCTATATAAAGCTGGCTGGGAGGAAGTGAGGGAGAGAGAGACAGGAAAGGGAGGAGCGAGGAGCTTTGCTGGCAGGAGATACTAGCTGTTTCCCAGGGTGTTAGTCTGTAAGATATGTAAATAGTAGGTGGTGCGGATAGGCATGAACAATAAAAGAGTACTGGCGCATGTACTTTGGAGCGGTCTCTGACTGAGTTTGTGGAGGGGCTGAGAGCAGGCACTGCTACACCATGGTATAAATGAGTAGCTAGATATTGATATAACAGTAGCACTTTCGAGCACTGTAGCTTACTCCCCTTCTCCGTGCTTCTGGAGTTTAGATTTGGGCAATAAGAGGGCTATGGCACAACTACACACACAGACATATGTACAGTTGCCAGTGTGGACATAGCCAGAGGGTATGTCTACACAGCAAAGAAAAACTCACAGCTGGCAGGGTCCTTGAGCCTGGGCTCCAACCCATGCCTGGAACTCTACACAGCAATGAAACAGCACTGCAATCTGAGTTCCATGAGCCTGAACTGGCTGGCATGGGCCAACCATGGGTTTTTCACATACCCTTAGAGACCTCAACTGGTATTGGGGGGGCCTTTGTGCAGGTGCGGTACAAATGCATAGTAGGAGACAGTCTTTACCCCAAAGAGGTTATCGTCTAAAGATGTGAAAGAGAGGCAAAGGCCCTGGTCCTCAAAGATATGTAGGCCCCCTAAATCCTATTGATTTCAATTCCTTTGAGGACTGGGCTAAAGTGATCTGCCTGAAATCACAGAGCATGTTGGTGGTAGAACAATAACACAGCCCAGCTAAATCTAGGTAGGTGGGTAGCTTTTGTTCTCAACAGTACATTTTATAGTTCCTCGCCCCGTCTAGTTTTAAATGCCCTAAGTGATGGCATTTCCATCACTTCTCTTGGGAAATTATTCCACAGCCTAACTGACCTCACTATAACAATATTTTACCTGATATCTAGTTTAAATCTTCTGCTTCTTAATAGCCTCCTTCGGTTGCCCTAAATAATTCCTCACATTCCCTGTTGTTTCATCAGTCTATCCAATATTTGTAGATGTCTATTACCGGCCTTTAATCACTGCACGTCGTATTCAGGGTTACGTTGTACCTTTAGGCATCACCCTGAGCAAGGCATGATGTCTGAGCTGCACTATCGCAGGGGAAGCCCTGAGAGATGTTGTGACTCAAAGACACTCCTAGCATGCACAGTTCTCCCCCTGGTCCCCCCTTGCTCCAAGTGAGGACAGGTGATCATTTACTGTTGGCCTAGAGCGGCAGCAAATTATGACATCCCCTCACCTCCCTAAGTCAGCTCAGCTGTTGGCGGGCACATGGAAGGGACAGAGTCAAGCTTGTGCCCATTCTCGGATGCTCCTTGCCCACCTGCTCCAGGAAGGGATGAAGCAGATGCACAGTGTGCTCAGACCTATGGAGCAGGTGGGTAGCCCATGCAGGGGACTTCTTCCTCCACCTCACAGGCATACAATCCAAGTCTCCATCGAGCCCGCAGTGTCCTGGCCTGATTATTTCTGCTGCTCTTTTCTCCACTCCCCCACACCCCACTAAGTCTATAACTTCCTGGTAAGGAGATGCTCAGCCCTGAACGCAATGCCCCCAGAGTAAATACAGTTGTACTGACTTCAACAAGAGCAGAGTTCAGTCAGCAGTGAGCACTTCTGAAAATCTATCAAGATAGCCATTCCAGAATAATTCCTCTGGAATAGTTATTTTAGTATAAATCCCCATGTGGACATGCTTAGTCCAGAATAAGCATGTCCACAGGGAGGGTCACACTGAAATAACTATTCTGGGATCATTATTCTGGAATAGCTACTTTGGTGAATTTCTAAGTGTGGCCCATCCCATAGCCCTTTACATAGGTAATGAGAACATCCACGGTTACATTAAATAAACTCAAATTATTCCAGACTCTAACAGATTAGGATCAAACTTCTGCTATAGGAAAGTTATTTCATAACTGTTCATGAGAGGCAGCCAGGCAGAGGAGCCACTGTGCCCTTTGTATGCTGCAGGCCAGGCTCTAGTTTGGGCCTGGATAGTCTGATGTGGACAGGAATGTTTGAAGGGGGCGAGGGAGCAGGGTATGGGTAGAATCTGCTGGAGCTTTGTGTATGTTATTCCAGTGGCCCCAAAGCCTGGCTGAGAGAGGCTACGGCTTCCATTCCAGCCCAGACACTGGAATATTAGTCATGGGTGATGGGAGAGGCTGTAACAGCTTTCTCTCCATCATCATCATCATCTTCATTAAATACAGTATATACAGGAGCAGAGCCTGACCCATGCTTTGATCCCTTTGGGCTGCAGAAACATGGCATAGGGGCCATAAAAAGCTACTCTAAATGTGGATCTTTAGATTGCATAACAATTGTGTAGAAGGTCTATGCAGTCATTCACAGCTCTTCTAGTGCAGGGGCATGGCCATATTCTTGTTGTATACCTTGTCACGGGGGTAGGCAACCTATGGTACGGGTGCCGAAGGCAGCACGTGAGCTGATTTTCAGTGGCACTCACACTGCCCTGGTCCTGGCCACTGGTCCGGGGGGGCTCTGCATTTTAATTTAATTTTAAATGAAGCTTCTTAAATATTTTAAAAACCTTATTTACTTTACATACAACAATAGTTTAGTTATATATTATAGACTTATAGAAAGAGACCTTCTAAAAATGTTAAAATGTATTACTGGCACAAGAAACCTTAAATCAGAGTGACTAAATGAAGACTGGGCACAGCACATCTGAAAGGTTGCCAACCCCTGCCTTATCACCTAATATCAGAGGGGTAGCCGTGTTAGTCTGGTTCTGTAGAAGCAGCAAAGAATCCTGTGGCACCTTATAGACTAACAGATGTTTTGCAGCATGAGCTTTCGTGGGTGAATACCCACTTCTTCGGAAGTGGGTATTCACCCACGAAAGCTCATGCTGCAAAACATCTGTTAGTCTATAAGGTGCCACAGGATTCTTTGCTGCTTATCACCTAAGTCAGTCACTTAATTTGGTTTCTGCTTCCTGAGTAGATGATTGAAACATTTTAAACAGGGGGAGAGCCAAGTAGAACACCGGGAATAACAAATTACCTTCTTTCCAGTTTAGATGTTCAGATTAAGCTAATCATTTATGTCATGTTATGTAATTTTCTAATTATGCACATATTTTCAGGAATACTTGGCGGTTGTCTAAATAGCCATTACTGCAAATAGGAGTAATGAATAATACAACCCCATGAGTGATAGTAAAAAATGCTTTCATGCACAAAAACATACATGAATCATTAGCAATTGTACTATTCAGCCAGCTCTAATGTAATACTATTTTTCAAATAAATACATGAACCATCAAGTAGTGTTATTACATTAGAAACACAAATCTTCAAATTCCAGATGCTTCCCCCGCCCCCTCCCTCCCGGTAAGGCAATCCCAGTTGCCCGTTTCATTCCTTTGAGAAAGTCATTGCAAAATTCCTTCCAGCCAACCAGAAATGCTGGCACAAAGTCAACAGTCCTGAAACACATGTTGTAACTCAGCATCTGACATAGTACAGAAGCTTTTAGAGGAGGGGGAAATGTCCTTTGGAGAAATGATGAAAATAACATGAAAACACATGGCATCCAAACTCTGCACAGGGGGTACTGATTCAAAGCCCATTGAAATAGTGGGGGAACTCCTGTTGATTTCAATGGGGTTTGGATGAGGTCCATAGAGCCCAGTGCCTATAACTTGCCATTAGACTTGACTTTGGGAACAGATTGGCGCAGTGGCAGTGAGTGAACGCTCTGTTGATACAAAATCCATGATCCTACTATCAATTTCAGAAGACTCTCCCCCCCCACACACACACTATGTAACAACTTAACACATGGCTTTGCCACAAACAAATCACAATTTTCTCAGGAGTAAAATCCAATGACAGCTTTCATCAACCCACTGATAATGCAGAACCTCACTCAGTTCACAACCGTACTGCTAACATGTATGACTTCGGATGAGACCTTGTCCAAACCTTACTGAAGTCAAAGGGACGGCTCCATTTGACCTCAGGGAGTGTTGGATCAGGGTCTTGCAGTTCAGAGTCAGGGCATATTGCACTTCCGATGGGCTGCTTCTCAGTCTTCTCCCGAAAGAAACTGAACTGCAGCAGCTGCTGTTGACTTTAACAAGGAGTTGAGGCTGCTCAGAACCTTTCAGGATCCTGGCCGCATCTCCTAGATTAAGGAAAGGAGTAACAAGAAAAAACATTAACGAACAATAATAAATAACCCCGAACTGACTATTTTTATTGCGTCAGCTTGAAAGTGTAAATTCACTGTCGTTGCCTCTATGCGCCGTGCAATGTTTGTGGCGAATTCTCAGCAAAAAGGAATTTGCGTTTAAAGTGTGTGTGTGTGTGTGTGTGTATAAAAAAATATTACTGTGTTGTGACACAATTTACAGATGGTTATACAATCCTGGTATTTGTTCTGTCCCTCTGGCAATACATTTCATGGTTTAAATATATATTATTCCAAATCAGATAGATAGACGCACACTTCTCAAACAACAACATTACTAGCATTATGACATTGTATTCAAAATTTAATTATATCATATTCTCAGTAATATTTTTATACTCAATGTATTTTTTAATTATGCAGAAAGAACAGGAGTGCTTGTGGCACCTCCTGTTCTTTTTGCGGATACAGGCTAACTCGGCTGCTACTCTGAAACTTTTTAATGATGAGGATTTTAAAATGTTAACTGCTTTTTTCATGGGCAACCGCTGAAATAAATGGAAGTTCATTTAAAGAAAAACAATAGCACATATTTTAACCGATGGAACAAGAGACTGGATAGGTATCGAAAGCTCAGTCTGGGTTGCTTTTAGTACTTTTCTGTTTAGTTTCCACTCGTATATGAAAATCATGCGCCAGATTTTTTTTTACAGACGCGTGGATTTTGATAGTGTTTTAATTAATAATAACAGTGCCGAATAAATTGGGCTGTTTTCTCTCCATAAAACGCTGGTCAGAAATACCAGCCACCAGGAGGGTATTTTTGTCTTCAGAATTTTGTAATCGCTTCTGCTTTAACATTTAAAAGAAAAAAACAGCTCCGACTGGCCCCCTTGGTAAAACACGAAAGGAGACTTCTCAGAATCAATTCGAACCCAGGAGACGCTCAGCTCGGGTTGAAATCAGCACATTTCAGAGCCCGCATAAAATGCTAAGAAAGAAAAGAATAATCTGGAGACGATCACTTGTTTAAAACATATTCGTAACGTGGCACAAACCCAAGCAGCCCGATTCTGTAACCTGTGCCTCCTGGGGGCTCGATCTGGACTCAGTGGGACCTTTCCCATGGATTTAAAGCGGGAACAGACATAGGCCTTGTAAGGGGCTAGTTCCCACAATCTTTACTGGTTCTTACTCTTTTGACGCCAGAGGGAGTTTTTGCCTGTGTAAAAGCGCAGGATCTGGCCCTCCAATTATTTAATTACAGATGCGCCGCGTTTTTAGAGATGCAATTTCCAACCGAAAGACTCAACCGCCCCCCCCCCCGACCTTTCCATTTGCTTCAAAACCAGGAGCAACAAGCAGCTCGTTCATCACCCCATGAGGGGACCCCGCTTCGCAGCACACAGCTATAAAGTTTCTTTATTCTTTTCAGTGCAAGAGGATGTCATTGAAATTAACGATGTGCCTTGATCGACCTGTCAATTTCACTACACCGCCGCCCCTAATGGAGTCTGCAGATGACAGAGGATCAAACATACATTTTTAGGAATAGTGCACAGGATTGCTTAGCAAAGGCAAAGAAATCCATTTAGTACAATTGTCTTCCTCTCTTCTTTTTACCCTGCCTGTGTGCCGGCTGTAAGAAAGTTACGTCTGTGCTGGAAAGCTTTGCAATCTCAGCCTCTGTGAGCATTACATGAAAGTACAAGTCTACCCGTCGCTCAAATTCAAAGGAATGGACTCATCTTGCTTTCATTGAACGCCAGTGACAAACCTTAACTGGAGTAGGATCTGGCCCGGTTACCTTCATGCCGTCCCCTACTACCGCATGCAAAATAGGAGACTGGTTTAATTTAATTCCAACTGAAACTCACCGTAAAAATAACGTCTTCTTTTCACCTGCCCTTTGAGAGTTTATGTCCCAACATATCCTATGATGTCAATAATTAAGTAGTCCGTCCTTTTCCGAAATGGCTAAAATGGCTTTGATCTATTGATTCTGTTATTTTTAAATCAAAATCAAATGAAGACCAAGGTGGCTTGAAAGAGAGATTTAAGAATAAAAAAACCTGGATACAAAACTGATTGGCAAATTTTCTCTGATTCGTTTTCACATATTGTATCTGTGTTGTTCCTTCTGATCAGTGTTTTTTCATACTATATTATGATCGAATGCAACTTTCCTTGAAAGCTAATTTGGTGCCTTAACTTCATTCTAGTGTCAAACTTCTGCAGCTCCTAACTTTGGCTTTTATCGTCGGCACAATTTTGAGCTTTGTACTGGATCGAAACTGAGTAGATTCCTTGTTTCTTGTTGCTCGTGTGTTTCGCTTCAGGTCTGGAAAGGGCAGGATTTTTCCTCTTTTCGTGCTGCACTCGGGGCTGAAATTAGAAATGCGTGAAAGCCAAACTTTTGTGTGTCTCGCTGTGCTAAAAGCAATCTGCACTGTTACACCCTGCGACGTGCATTGATTGGAATTATTCCGATTATATTGTCCTCTGTGCCACGAGAGGAGATCAGTACAAATCTCCCCAAGCCTACACAACCCTCACAGGGCCTGATCCAGAGTCTATTGAAAACAAGAGGAGCCTTTCCATTGACTACAAGGGCTCATGGAGAGACTAGAATTATGTAATGTGTATCTTGCACAGAACCTTCACAGCAGAGAATGGAACCAAATCTGTAGGATTAGAATAAAGGTATTTACATATTCGTGCAACATTCGGAGTGAGGTACCGTTCTGAAGCACTTAGAATATAAAACCGAATGGAATTTCGATACAAACTCTGCTCAGATAAGAAACGTTGGGTTTTTTTCCCTGCTACTTGTTAATACAGTTTGTTCATCTTTGATGCAAGCAAAATGAAATCAGTGCTGGTCTTGTTACAGTCACTCTTCCCTGCCCCTGTAGCTGTATTTTTACAAGTAATTAAATGAACCTGCGAAGGGAGGAGGGAATTCTTATTCAAATGCCAAAATATTCACGCGTGGGAAAGACACTGTGCGCGTGAATTTGGTTTTAGGCAGAATATCCACTTTCTGGGTGCCCTTCAATCTGGAGGTCCATTAGTTAGCATCCAAACTGAGAGACAAACGTTCGGCTCAGTTCTATTCGGCGCTTTGGGTGAGGATGGGTCTGAAAGAGACTCATGTCTCACAAATGCTCAAAAACTGGGTGTGTTTTTTACCTAGCCGCCCTGCAAAGCTGTTATCAAGCGAGATCCATGAAACTCCAGAAGTCGACTCAGAACCCATCCTCCCCCCTGCCATGGCGCGACCTACAGCAGGTTGAGCTAAAGATGGATTTCCTAGGCGTGATGGTGAGTTTTTAAATCAGACCCCATGAACATGACCCAGACCCACTGACGTCAATGGGTGTCTTTCCACTGATTTACAGGGGCTTTTGATCAGCCCCTGGTAGCTCGAGGGTTTGTGCTTAATGTCTACAGGGGGGAAATACACATGCACTACATTCCATCTTGGAAAAGTGATGAATAACCAGGAAAGAAATGGGTGTTTGTCGAAGCACTACTGATGGGTTGACTGGAAATGAGCCCCTTCCCTTCCCAGTCTTTGACAATCTGGGCTTTGGGAAGTGAATTTGAAAACAAGCTGTTTTCATTTGGCTTATTTCAGAGGGAAACGCTCCCAATTTTGGAGCCAGTCTGTGGTGAATAAACAATTATTAAACTACAGTGAGCAGAGAAACAAATCTAATACCTCAGCTGGCTTGCTTGCTTTCAGCTGCGAGCCAAATTCTGCTCTCAGTTGTCCCTAGTGTCAATTCGGAGTGGCTCCCTTTACACCTGTGTAACCAACAAGCGACGTTTGCCCCCTCATTAATTTCAGCTGAAGATCAGTTTCAACGGGAAAAATGAAATTTTTATGCAGGTGGAAGAACGGAGGGGCCGCTTCGTTGCACATGTTAAACTGGAATTCACGGTGCACGATCCTTTTCTGCAAATTCCAGTCAGCTAGTAACTTTATCCGTCATAATGTATTACAGACTCCTGTAACGCACAATCTGCTTCGCGCAGGCATATTGGATTCTTGTTAATTGCTTTAAAACACGGGGATTGGAGTATTTTACTGTACTGTGTTCATTTTGGGCCCTCTGTTGTCTAGTGTTTGGGGGTGGGGGGGAAGGGCTCAGAATCGGGACTCCTGGGTTCAGTTCATAAATCCACCACAGTTCTCTCTGTGATTTTGGGCTGGGCACTTACCCTCCCTCGTGCCTCAGTTTCCCCAGTTCTATACTGGGAATAAAGTACCTTACAGTGGTGCGTAGAGGCATTTTTCATTCACGTTTGTTGCGAGTTTTTTTTTTAAATAAGAAAATGTTTATTGGCTGGTGCATTTTGAAGGAAATCTTCCGATAACTGAGAACCGGCTGGTGAACCAGGACATTCTGTGCTCAGGCTCCAGGCAACCCTTCACCACAACTCTGTGACTTGAATAGCTTGTGTCTCTTCCCCTCAGCAACACAGCCCAGGGGGGAAAATCTCTAATACAAATCTAAATATTAAGGATGGTAGTTGGTTTTTTTTTCCAAAAGCGCCGATCTCAGGGCAAATCTCAGTGAAAGTCAATGGGATTTATGTTTCTCTAAAATACTTCTAAACTGCAGCCTAAAACCGTAACGTAACTCTTGCGGATTTTTAATTCACCCGAATTTATGGGAATGCACAAACTTTCCGTGTGGATTTTAAAGTCACCTTAATAAGTTTGAATTTGTGTGACTGCCTTCATCCACTGCTCTGATAAATTGTATTTATTTCTTTCTATTACGAGAAAAAAGGGAATCCCTCTTTTCTATTAAGAGAAAAAAGGGAATCTACCCATACTCCTCAGCCACACAAATCCCCCCCCCACTCAACACACAAATCTACACACACATACACTCAACACTGCCCCTCAGCACTTGCAAAGATGAGCGTTACAGCTTTTGACATCTATGTATGACAAAGATGTGTTGCAATGAATAAAGATGGAGAAATGCATTGAGTTCCGTTAAGGCATATGAAAGGTTTAATGCTCTGGGGGATCCTTCCTTAGGCATGGGCAAACCAGCCCAAACTATATAGAAAGATTCAATATCGATTCTTGTATCCAGTTAGGAGCTGGCACGCTGGGAGATCTAGGCATCCATCAACTACCACTATCCTCTTTTATCTCCCTTGCACTTCAAGATAAACCCGAAGAATAATGTTTTAGAAGCACTTTCCCTTGGAAAATAAAAACTGAAAGCAAACTGTCGGGCTCGCAGGAGGTTTGAGTGTATTTGCTGGTCCCGTTAAAAGGGGGGAATTGGGATGTGCAAACATGGCAGGTGTACAGCGATCCGAGGAAAGAATGTTGAAAAGGTCAAAGGTACGTAGCACACCCATCCTGTGTTTGCTGGGGAAGGGACGGCGATCAATCGCACCTCAGGAAGAAGACTGGGTACCCCCCTTTCCCCAGCGGTATCCCCTTTCTTGTCTGGAGAATAAGGGGGCTACTTATGTCTGCAATCCAGTGAGTGCCCCGGGAGTCCAGCTTAAAGGGGGTTAATAACCCCGCCTGGAGTGATCCTTCGCTTCCATACTGCGAAGGCGGAGCGCTGGAATGGACACAGGTCTTGAGAAAGGCCTGGCGGTTCATGGAGCCCCATCGGAGCAAGCTGGAGAAGGCAGAAAGAAATTCCCCAAGTGTAAAGTATCAGAGGGGTAGCCGTGTTAGTCTGGATCTGTAAAAGCAACAAAGAGTCCTGTGGCACCTTATAGACTAACAGACGTTTTGCAGCATGAGCTTTCGTGGGTGAATACCCACTTCTTCAGATGCTCTTGCATCTGAAGAAGTGGGTATTCACCCACGAAAGCTCATGCTGCAGAACGTCTGTTAGTCTATAAGGTGCCACAGGACTCTTTGTTCCCAAGTGTAAAGCCAGCCCTGGTCGGGCAGGGGAGGGTCCTCAGGCCCAACAGAGCGTAGACGAGAGAGGCCAGAAATGGGGGAAGGACAATATTTGTTATGAGATAGATTTGTGGCCTGGATTGCAAAATCCTCTGTTTTTTGGTCCCCAAGGAGATTCATGCCAGGGCGTCTGCAGCCCCCTATTTTGGTTGGCCTGGATTCAGAAACCATCGAATTCCTTCCTCTGGAAAGTCCCCCACCCCTGCTACCCACTCCCCCCACCCACCTTACACGTTCATGCTTCCAGAAACCCTCCTAGTAAACAACTTTTGTCCAGGACCCAGGGCTCGGTTTTGCAACAAAATTCCAACTGAAGGGGGTGGGGGGCAGAGGTTGCCTCATTGGAGATTGCAGGATCAGGCCCTTCTGAGCTCATCAGTTTCTCTTATGACAAGTCTGTTAAGTTCATGGGGAGTTTTACCTGCAAGAGGGACTTCAGGATCGTGCTTCTAAAAGAGTCCCCGGGTGAATCCAGATTTCGCTGTGCTGTGGTCGGTGAAAGCGACATTCTGATGTGTTTTCCTGTTCCAAAATAGCAACGCATATGCTCATTTGTGCTATCATTTCCTGTAACGCTGCCCTGCGTTCTTATGCAGGGGCGTGGATTTAGCTAGCTTTAAAATCTCTTGCGGACAGATCAGTTTTCTTTTCTCATTTCCTGAAGAGACCCAATATTCATTTCATCCTTTACTTATTTTTTGTAAGGCCAACTTTTTCTTGGGTTTATGATTGTTCTAAAAGCTTCTCTCCCTCCGCTTTAAAAGAGGCAATACATATTTACCCCCAGGAGTATAATTAAAATTGTCTAGCCACCCCTAAGGAACTGAGCAGCCGGACAACGTGCTTATATTGTATTTTCTTAAAACTATGGGAGACTCGCTCTGTTTTCGCTTTGACTTGTTGGAGGGGAAAGATTCTGGGGGGTTTCAGCAGCATCCATATTCTTCCAGCCTTTATTCAGTGCTTCTATACCGTGATGGCAACTTTTCCCAACCTAGCGCTAAAAATTTCCCAAATCTGGTGAAAAATTCCCAGATCAATTTTTTTTTACAGAGCTTCTATAGCCTGGGAAATTTCCCAGATCCTGGGAATTTGTGAGTAAAATGTTTCAACTTGGGAAAATTGGGAATTTTCATTCAAAACATTTTACTCGCAAATTCCCCGATTTTGGAAAATTTCCCAGGCTATAGAAGCGCTGCCTTTATGCCTCCGTTAATTATCGATCACAGGTAATTAACAAGGCAGCTACCAATCTCTTGACCCTTTAAAATCGCTGGCAAGAACCTCCGTTTATAGGGGGAAATAGATCAGGAAACTAGTCTCGTGCCTCTACAGACACAACAGCCGTAAGGAGAGAGGAAGTTGCATTTAATTGTTATTTGGAAAACATGGCCTGAAAATATTGTTTTTAATTAAAAAGTCAACACACTTGCAATCTAAATGCGAAACCAAGGGCTCTAATGATCTTATGAAGGTTCATTAACTCCTCGCACAGCCCTGAAATACCCTCTTAAATTAATTACTTTAATTCTTCATCACGTTGAGCTCCCGAGGCTGCTAATTTAAGAATCTTGCGGTTTGGAGAGAGAGAGAAAACATATTAGTGCCCAGAGGATTAATGTGTCCAATACAGTATATTATAACGTAGTTTTATCTGGTGTGGGATTCATGTAAATTACGTTGCAAATTGTGTCGTAATATAGAATGGGCAACGTGTCTGCTAAACAAGGACACGCTGCTCGCCTGGATTTCAACGGGAGTTTTATTCAGTGAAAGTAACATGTGGCCCAGTTTTGCATTTGTTTAGCTAGTGCTGGCTCACAGCAGCGTAATTAAGGGATACAGTGTTTGCAAATTGAGCTGCAGCTTTAACCGTGTTCTTACGCAGCCGGTGAATTAAAGAATTCACGGTTTCTCAGTTCATTGTTTATCAAGAATGCTACAACTTTCAAGTCCTCCCGGGACAGTAAGAGGATTGCATGGAAGAAATCAGGAGTGAAATCCTGGATGAATGGGCTTGAATGGCAAGAATCCCATTGATTTAAATAGGGCCAGGATTTCATTCCATGATCCTGGTTCTATTAAAGTCTAAGGGAGCTTTGCCATTAATTTCACTGGAATCAGCAGGATCGGGCCATATCTGATCTCTAAAAGAAACTCAAGGGGAGCCCCCAGACTGCTTGACAGGGGATTTTGTTTACCACAATTTTCAGAAACTGCAAAAAAATAAGGGCAATCCTGAGAAATGGAAAACCTGCGTCTCATTGTCCCTTGCTAGACAATAGTGAGAGTGTTGTTTTGAGAGTCCATTAGGATGATCAGCTCCTTCTCGGCGTTTAACAGTTAATATATAAAATACAATATTGACAATCCACTCAAATAAATATATTCATATTCATAACAAAACACATAACATCATTAACAATCCAAACAACAATAACTGATAACAATAACAACACACACAAACAGCAACCACAATACAAACAACTGATAACACTGACAACATATACAATGACAACGCAAACAACAGCAACCACAACACAAACAACTGATAACCATGACAACAACACAAACATCGATACCTGCACAAACACCAATACTAAGAGGGTCTATATTCCCCAAACACCTGTCCTATAAGTTGAGGTTTTCTTTTTCTTGTGGTTTGGAAACCATCCTATCTCGTTATATGACATTCCTATGATTGGCCTGGGGGGCGAACTCCTCTACTGATTGTGTGGGTAACATTTCGGAACAAATTATTCCATCGCACCCATATATTACTAGCTCTTCAGCATTGGCTGCTCTTTTAACCTCATGAACCACTCCAGCAGTCTGACTGAATACCTGGGGGGTTGGAATGGGTGAGGGGATAGGTGACGGTGCTAGTTAAGAGTTCAGATCTGGAGGCTTCCTGACTTTATGAGTGGTCTCATGATACGTCTAGGCCATACATTGGAGTTGTGACTGGGGAACTCAGGAGATCTGGTTTCTCTTGCTGGGCCTGCTATGTGATTATGGGCACCTCATGAGAACTCCCCCATCTGCTTGTATCCCTCTGTTGCCTCTTTGTCTTATACTTAGATTGTGAGCTTCTTGGGGTGAGGAGTTCTGGGTTTGTCCTGCACCTAGCAACATTGAGTCCAGCCGCTGTCCAGACCCATGACTGGAGCTCTCAGAGACTAGGGTAATAACAACAGCATGTGAGCTGGTGTAGCAGGGACTGTCGATGTGTATGTAAGAACCATCTGGTTTTGGGTTTATAGGTGCTACCATAACGATAATCATTATTGTGGAAGACAGTGTGACCTAGCACCTTGTTTAAAACAAGGGACTGAATCAGCAGCTCCCCCAATAGGCTAATGACTTGCTTGCTGTGTGATGTCAGACAAGTCCTTCGCTTCTCCCAGCCTTATTTTCCTCCTCTGTAAAATGAGGGTGTTCATACCAATGCATCCTAGTAAACGGATTTGAGATCCTCCAATCAAATACAGCTATGTAAGGGCAAACTGCTGTATTTATGAATAATGAATTGTTATTATTTATTTTCTATCTGGATGGCACTCCAGAATAAGCTAAGCACGTCGGTACTTGGATGGGGAATGTCCGAAGAGATGGGAGGGGAAGGGCTGAAGGCAATCCTACTGATGATGAAGGAGCTCTTCCCATTCCACTACTGAACTCAGGGTCCAAGATGGAGGCAGGATGTGTTGTGCCATTGGAAAGGAGGTTCCAAAGAAGATGGATCTAGACTGTTCTCAGTGGTGGCAGATGACAGAACAAGGAGTAATGGTCTCAAGTTGCAGTGGGGGAGGTTTAGGTTGGATATTAGGAAAAACTTTTTCAATAGGAGGGTGGTGACGCACTGGAATGGGTTACCTAGGGAGGTAGTGGAATCTCCTTCCTTTGAGGTTTTAAAGGTCAGGCTTGACAAAGCCCTGGATGGGATGATTTAGTTGGGGATTGGTCCTGCTTTGAGCAGGGGGTTGGACTAGATGATCTCCTGAGGTCCCGTCCAACCCTGATATTCTCTGATTCTAAGGTGGCATGTAAAATCCAGATCTTGACATCTAGTAGCTATTAAAGATCTCATGCTACTTTTGGCAAGGGGAGGGCTGTTGCCTCAATGACCTGGACCCAGTAAAGTGCTGGTCTGGATAACTACATTCTGCCCTTCTACTTTCCCCTGCAGTATCAGAGTGTTATGGGATTATTCTTCTCCACTTCCTGCTTTAATCTGCAGTGTTGCTGTGGGCACGTAAAGCAGTTGCTGCATTCCATCTCACTGCCGTTCATCGGTGCTTAAAGTGATATAGAATTTATAAAGAATTTGGAATTAAACAAGCAAAACCATTGGCATGATAAACAGCCTCCTTAGGCCTGGGATACCAAGAGCACTGGAGTTAAGCCTGAGGCAAATTGGCAGAGCATACACGTTCCAGGACTGCAGTCACAGGGTGCTCTGGGTCTGGCTCAGATGGAGTAAACGGAGCTATGCAAGGTTGGGAGAAAAGGGGTAACGCTGTTCAAGGCTGGATAGCACAGGTGGAGTCGGATAAGGCTTGCAAGTGGGCTTCTGATCCAGAAATACCCCAGGTCTATAGCAGAAGCAGGATCACAGACAAAATTCAGTCTAAGGGACTGCAGAGTGGTTTAAAAAAAAAATCAGTGTGGAGGTCATAACACAAGAAGTCCAACACAGAGCCAAAATTCGTACTGACTACAATAGTCCAGGTCTAAATTGCAAAGGAGAAGATCATCCCTGCTAGGCAGCCTATGTAAATTCAATCGAACTTTCCATGGTGAAGGTTGGCAACAGACATGTTTGCAGTAGATACTTTTTTTTCTTGGTAACAACAGATTATTGATATTGCAGATCTTCTCCTTGAGCATCTTCCTCATTGGACCCTGTGCTCCCTTACTCATACTCACCGATATCCATGGAGAGGAGATATCCGGGCTCCTTAGGGCTTCATGTGGGGAAGCTTTTGTTGTGGTTTGAGGTCTCTTTCCATGCCCATTCATCTCAGAGCACCCATATAAGGATGTCAGCCTAGATTATCATAGTGGTTCCTTCTGGCCTTAACATCTATGAATCTCAGCCTTCAGAATCTATGAATCTCAGCCTCAGCCTTATTTGGTCCTGCCATGAGGGCAGGGGATTGGACTCAATGATCTCTCGAGGTCCCTTCCAGTCCTAGAGTCTATGAATCTATGAATGGCAGTATGATCCCCTGGATTGGGCCCTGGGGTGCTTGGTTCTGTTCCTAGCTCTGCCCTGCCAGGTGACCTCCTCCCCTCATTTTCTTTGTACCTCCTCCCACATTTCGTCTCCATTCATGTAGGTTGGAGTCTGATCTAGATTGGAGCTTCTAGGTGCCGCTGTACTCCTGAACAAAATCATACAAAATAATTATTTCAAATCATGTCTTTCCCCAGAAGTCTTCACAATTTGAGTTAATCTCAGATCCCGCCTTTTCCCCTTGTTTATGTTGCCCTGGCGTCTGATTTTACTATATTTTAAATATATATTGTTTATTATAATTGTGCTTTTATTTTTTCTGACATGCCCAAAGCAAGGAACTTTGCAAATAAAGACAGGGAAAAAATTGTCAGATATATATGCCTAAAGATAGGCACACAAATCCTAATCTATGCACCTAAATACTTGGTTTAATTTTCAGAAGTGATGAGCACCCACAACTTTACCATTGACTTCAATGGGAGCTGCAAGCGCTTTGCATCTTTGAACACCAGACCACTTATTTAGAAGCCTAAATATAGATGTAGGAAGCAAATTTTAAAGGTATTTAGGGGCCTAAATATGCAGATAGACACCTGAGCCCAGCTCCAACATGGTATTTAGGCTCCTAACTTCCATTGATTTCAACAGGAGTTAGGCACTACCTTTTGACAAAGTCGATTTAAATTTTTGGCTACAGCTGTTGTTATACATTGTAATGGCTTCATTCGGAAGGTGTATTGGACAAGTGCTTTTCAGTTCTAGGAATAAAGTTGCTTATACCTGTACTGTATTGTCCTTAATCGGTTACAAGTATTACTTCTGAAGCTGCCTGGTGCTGGATCAAGTAATACCAAGAAGGGATTTATTAATTCAATTAACTGGATACGTGTACACAAGAAATACGGGTTTAGAGTGCATTAAATTGGTTTATTTAATTCATTGGTTATTTGTGTAGGAGAAAAGCAGGATCGGGTCCTTTATGCTCTGACACTAATTATACGGGGTTTAAACACAATTTGCCCTGTTCCCTAAAACTCATGTTAAGTCCAAGTTAACTTTAGCGCGGTTTTTTTTTAATTATTATTATTTTCCCCCCAAGATCAATTTTGCTAGCACCGCTCCTGGTCTAGGGTACCCGAGGCTGACGCCATAAAGAGCAGCCCTGCTCCTATTTGAAATTGATTGGACTTTCCCGTTGACTTCGATGGTAGCTGGACCAGTCAGTAGCGAGCCTGAATTCCCTGCTCGAAAACGTGCAGCCTTCTGCAGAAAGCCAGCGGTGGGCAATCGAATTGGAAAGGCGATTCGTATAGACTGCAGAGAAACCAAAAAGGTCTCGGGGCTGACTCGGAACAAGCCGGGTGAGTCGTGACATAATTGCAATTTAAAATAAATACAGAGACACTTTTCCCCTCCGTCCCCCATTCTATATAAGTTGCAAGAAGCCCTCGTTTGCTGAACTCTTATTCCCCTCTATTGTGAGGATTTCAGCAGTCAGAGTCCTTGCTCCTCGGTGGATCACGCTTCTGGTGTAAATCCTTGGGCAGGGGGGGGGCAGATCCCTGACAATTTACACCCAGCTAAGGAGCTGCCGCTTATAACTGAGAATCTGGCGTAGGCAAAACTCCCAGTCAAACCAATTGGTCGGTTGCCGACCTGGTCAGTCTCAATTCAGTCCGGAGACAAGGTGGGCGAGGTAATATATTTTGGGACCAGCTTCTTTTGGTGAGAGAGACAAGTAGGGTGACCAGATGTCCCGATTTTATTGGGACAGTCCAGATTTTGGGGCCTTTTTCGTATATAGGCACCTATTACCCCCCACCCCCGTCCCCAATTTTTTACACTTGCTATCTGGTCAGCCTAGAGACAAGCAACACGGTATGGTATCATTTCAATGTCATTTTCAGAGCAACCCTGCTTCCTACAAAGCAAAAAACCAGATACGATTAAAGATGATTTAAAAAAAAAAGATCAAAACACTTGTCATGATTAAAGCAGATCATATCAAACCCATTCCCCAGAAATTCATTTCTGGGGAAAAACACGGAGATTTCTGTCTCCTGTTTGTAACACTGCTAACTTTTCCTGCCCACCGCCAACAAAATGAATCTGTACCGTATCCCACTTAAAGGAATCTCAGCAAAATCCGATGAATAATTAGATTTCACCATTTTCATGTCCTAAAACGTCTGGAGTCTCTCTCCGTGAATATTAGGTTTTTCCTTAACATTCGTCCTTTCATACTGATCTATGCAGTTCTACAGGTTAATGCATTCTCTCCCTGGGCCTGATCCAGAGCACATTTCAAGTCAAGGAGATACTTTTAATGAGGTTTCGGATCAGCTCACTCTCATCGGAACGTATTTGCTTCTCTGTACGAACCCTCCACATATTGAAAGTTAATCTTTTCAGACCTGGGAATCTACAGAAAACTTTATAACTGGAAACGAGAGGGAAATAGAAGGGAAATATATATTTTAAAAGCATCTATTCTTGGTCACATTTCTGACTACACTGACCAGTTTTGTATTTGTCTGGATTTACAGGTCTTTTGTTTGTAACGTAATTTTTTTTCTCTATAATATGCGAGGAGGAGCTAACATTATTAACTCCAATTTTACCAGTCTATGGCGGTGTAATTATTCCCATGAAAGGCTTACGTGGGTCATTCTATTTTCTAACCTAGAACTAGAGGCAGGTTTTCTGCAATCAGGATGTGATATGTCTCATCCTGGGTAACGGAGCCGATCAGCCGGTTCGCTTTTTCATTGTGCGGTCTGACACATTAACTTATTGATTTTCAAGAAGCTGCAAATGCGGGAAAAGCACAGAAGCTTTCCTACTGCAAAGTCAAACGTCGTTTGGCTGTTTTAATTAATTGTCACTGCACCTTTCAGTTAATACCGGACCCTGGCTATACGCTACATTGAAAATATTCATCCGTCCCTCTTTTACAGCCGTATGGCGATGTATCTCTTCTAAGATTAAAATTGCAGAAAGGCATGGAACTAACGTCGCCAAGGCTTAGTTACGGCAGCAAAACGCAACAAGCCCTTCTGTAAAGGCTGAACAGCACGTGAAAGCTACAACGTGCAATCCAGAGCGTCAGGCTACAACGAATGTCTAGCACAGGGGGTCTCAAACCGGGGTCGGGACCCCTCAGGGGGTCGTGAGGTTATTACATGGGGGGTCGCGAGCTGACAACCTCCACTCCAAACCGCGTTTTGCCTTCAGCATTTATAACGGTGTTAAATATATAAAAAACGATTTTTTTAATTTTGGGGGGGGGTCGCACTCAGAGGTTTGCTGTGTTAAAGGGGTCTCCAGTACAGAAATTTGAGAACCACTGAGAACCAGGCAATTCTCCAAACAGGAACAAGAAAATAGTTTCCTGATCTCAGCTGTTGCCTTGCCGGGTCAAGGTGTCCAAATCTGGGGTTACATCTATCATTGCGCAAAATCCCCTCATCATTTTAATGGGAAGTTCTCGTTACGAAATGATGGAACAATATGATCTATTTCATGGGATAGATAGATAGATAGTGGGCTGTGTATGGAGAGAGATAGATGGCTGTGTATGGAGATAGATAGATATTGGGGCGTGTGTGAAGATCGTTCAAATTATGAGTGCAAATGCTATACGCAACTAACAATCACGTTATTTCGTCAGCCTTACGAACTCTTATTTACACAGAGATGTGTGTGTATAAACAGAAGTATAACTATAAATGAATAATGAGAGTCTGAACTACAACATACAATACATCTCTGCGCTGGTTGCTGCGTCTCGTGGGGATGCAGGCGCCAAGGCGGCGTGCGGGGTGACCCTGTTGCGGTTACATCAATGGATAGATTCGTTCGTTCTTTGTTCGGTTGCGCTTTGCAAGCGGCTGTTTTCTTCCCCGCGCGTTTTGTCTGCGAGGCTTTTAAAGCTCCGCAGGAAATGCCCGGGCGCTTTCAGGCTGGGATGACGGGCTGAAGGGGTGAAACCCGCAGCGAAACCCTTCACCGTAAGAGGCAGCGGATGTTTGAAACGTGCCTTAAAGCCGATAGCGCCCCACACCCATCTCCGAACGATCATGGGCTGGGGGAGAACCGGGAAAAGCCTTTCCTGCCCGGAAGCGCTACATAGTCGCTACTTAGTATCAGAATGATCATTATTAAAACTCAGCCCCTCATGAGGAAGCCCCCCTCTGCTTTGGGAGACTCCTGGCAGCTTTGGAGCCGGGTCCGATCATTATTTGCGTGACTCACTGGAGTAATTCCTAGTGGAAGTCAATGGGACTTTCACTGTGAGGGAAGCAAGCAGGATTTGAAGGGGCTTTTTAATTACGGATCCTCTGACTCTATCCTGCTCCCCACGGCGATACGTCGGAGCCCCAAATCACCTCCTTTAGGACCTAAATACCTTTCTTCACCTGCTGCTCCCGTGAAAATCAAGGACGATCTTTTCCCCTTCGCAGGGGGGAGAAAATAGAGCCCTGATGCTCCTGTGTGGCTCAAATGTGTCACCGTCAGGGAAAAGTGAGAGGGGATAGACACCGCGACACGGAGCGCCAGGCACTGTCCCTAAAATAACGACCGGTTAAGCAAAGCCCACTGCGTGGATTTAGGAGGGGAAACGAAGAGCCTGATGCGCCCAAAGCGAAGGCAGAGCTGAGGCGCGCCAGGGGGTCACCGACCCCAGGGGCGTGTTTCTAATTCCGCCTCCCTTCCAGACCGGTTGTCAGGCAAACCTGTCACGGCCGCAGGTTGGGCGAACAGCGGGTTACAAAGTCCCGGGGGGGGGGGGGGTCACCTCCCCCGATTTCTGTCAAAGCGAGTTTCCAGCTCAGCTGCTCCTAGTTACCCTTCTCCCCGTCCCTTTCCCCAGTAGGGTTTCCTCTGTCCTTCCGTGTCCTTCAAAGCCCAGCAGGTCAAAGCCAGTGGACTGACCCCACAGAAGAGAAAACTCAACACTTTCCCCTAAGGAATCAGTCATCCCCTTATGATCCCCTTGCAGTACCGCATCTTTCGGTGACATTTCCCCGTTCCCAGCTTAGGGTCCTTTCGTTTGGAACTTCAAGGAGATCGGGCGAGTTTCTCCTAAGATATGAAACAAAATCTTTTTTTCTTTTCAATTAAAAAAAAACAGCCAGGGTGCAAAAACCAAACCAACCGCGACAGGAGAAGACATGGAAATGCAACGTCGTGCTCTGTTTTTAGGGCAGCTGTATTCAGTGGCGGAGGGGGCTTTACGTTTATTAATGTGTTACTTCTATAAGGCGATCAATTTCCTCTCCTTTCTGGTGGGGCAATCCAATGCCCGTTTGCTGAGTCACAGACAATCAGGCGGTGTAATTATACATGGTCATTTCTTACACAAGTGATCCTGTCTCCTCGTCACCCTTCTAGGTGCTTGTACATTAGCTGTAGTCATTTTTACAGTACAGGATTCTGTCTCAAGGATTCTCCAGTTGCTGGGTTTTATTGTCTTGTGTCACAGTTCATTTTTAATAACTGGGCTGATGAGACAGGTAGGGCCAATTTTCAAAGGAGATCTGATTTTTTGCAGCACCCACAGTTGCAACAGACAGGCTTTCAAAAACACCCAGCACCCACTGTGACCGTATGGAATTGTACTGGGGTCTTTTGCGCATCTGGCCACTTATTTTGATGCTTACCTGGGAGTTGACCTCCTTAGAAAAATTGACTTCAGTTATGAGAGAGCTTTTAAAAACTCTGCACATTGTGAAAGAAAGAAAGAAAGAAAGAAAGAAAGAAAGAAAATATTGATATCTAAAAGTGTTTGCAATGATGGCCCATTTCTCCCTTTTTCAATTTAGAATTCAAATATTGCCTCAAACATGCTATTCATGAAATAACATCTAATTTTTACCCTAAAATTCCCCACTGACTAATACTCCCCATTATTTATATTTATTCTCTTATCATAAGGATTGTTGAAGAACATACTTTTCACACTTTTATCACCTGGGTCTTTTCTGATTCATTGAATGACCTTTAGTAAAATCTACATATTTAACACCCGCTTTAACACCTTCTTTTTCATATCTGATAGATTGTAGCGTGCCTAAAAATCAATAGCATAAAAATCAATGTGCCTTAAAAATGTCATGAGAAGTGTCTGTTAATTATGGGTCAGATTTTCAAAGTAGCTCAGGTTCAGAGGCTTGGCTCTGTTCTCAGCGGCAAAGTTCCCATTAGCTTTAAGGGCTCGGAATTGGGTCAAAAATGTTCAGCACCCACAAATGGGAGCTTACTTCCAGAAGTGCTCCGCACCCAATCTGCAGAACTTTTGCACAATCTGACCCTGATTGTGGCTGCGGAGATCTTTTGAAAATATGGCCCTAAATGCCTGATCCAATGTCCATTATAATCAATGGGAAGATTCCCATTGACTTTAAGGAGTTTTAGATGAGGCCTTTTCCAGCCGATGATTGGCTAATACTAATAGCTACATGTACCCTAACAAAAACAAAATGTGCCAGCTGAGTGACTTCAGCCCATCTCCTTGTGTAGAGGCCTTTATTAAACAGTCTTGTGTATGAAAAGGGTGGCACTATTGACTCAAAACCACAAGACGACCAAGGAATTTCATCATCCCCATTTTACAGATGGGGCAACTGAGGCACAGATACTTGCCATGGTCATTCAACAGGTCAGTGGCAGAGCTGAGACTAGACCCCAGCTGTCCTGAATCCCCAGCCCAGCCATCTCTCCAGGAGGGCACATTGCTTTGTTATGTTTTGTCTCTGGTTAACAAGGCTTTTGTTCATTGGCTTCATGGAGAGGGGGCATCTCCGTGTTGGCTGATTTACATATAGCCAATAAGAGGGCCTTGTTCCTCTTTAGTCTCTTCCCTCATTTGTTGGTCTCTGCTCTTGAACAAAGGCCCATTCCTTGTAGCAGCCTGTCACAGACTCACAGATCGTGCCCACTCTTGGCCCGTGCGGTCCGTGGGGGGTGCCCCTTTCAGTGAGACAGCTCTTCTCCGGGGTCCACTCTCCCTCGGGGTTAGGCCCCTCCACCTCCTGGAGCCACACCTCCCTGAGCCTTAGCACGCCTGTCTCTCACTGTGGGCCCTCTCAGGGAGTCCACGCGCTCTGGACCCCCGGGGCCTCCACCCCCCGAAAGGGATTGATGCCACCCTGTTCTCTAGACCGGCGCGACTCTCAGACAGTGTAAAACAGGAGGGTTTATTGAGTGTTGAACACAGCACAGGAAACTCTCAGGGCCTCAGGCCTGGCTTCCCTCAGCCCAGCACATCCCAGTCTCCCCTGCATCCAGGTGGGCTCTGCCTGCTCCCTCTCTCCAGCCCGGAGCATCCCTGCTTCCCAGCTGGGCATCTAAGATCACTGGCCCCAAGCCCCGCCTCTGTCCATTGTCCTCAACTCCTGAGCTGGGTTCTCGGGTCATCAGGTCACCAGGTCCCTGGGGTATCCATTCTCCAGGCCATTGGCCTGGGTCCCAAGTTCCCTTGCTGATCCTCTGTAACAACAAACTCCCTCTCCCCTCACCTCATTAAATCAGTAACACTCAGGGAAACTGAGTCTCACCCCCCCTCTGCATGCAAACCATTGGAAAACATGGAAAAAAACCCAAGAAAATCCCCTACTGCGTCACACAGCCCCCCCCCTTCCCCTGCTGTCCACCACATAAGCAGAGAACAGATTTGTAAATGAAGCAAACTGGACTGACAGTAGCTTCAACTGCATTTTTCTGAATGAACAATAGCATCGCATCCTCAGCACAGATCCTCTACCCCTGGCTGGTTCTGCTGTTCACCCAAGGCTGCAATGCATTGGTGGGTGGTAGTGCCTGACCAGGGGAAATGGCCTGGCAAATTTCCATCATCTCAAAACCTAATTTTCTTCCTGATCTTGGCCCAGTCCTTGTTGCTGAGATATGCAATATTTCTGGTGTATCTAGATGGCTAGTCTATCTTCTAATAACCTCCCCGATCTCCTGCCCCAGCTGAAGCCATGATGTAGGCTGGCACCATCCTTTAAAAAAAAACTCCAGGGTATATGTGGCTGGTGTCTCATTGCACATGGTGTACAGTTGATTTAGATCAGTGGTTCTCAACCCATGGCCCACAGGTTGCTTGCAGCCCAGTTAACACACATCTGCGGCCCAGGTGACTTCCTCAGGGCCATACAGGTAGTATATCTATTGTGTGTATGTGGCCCACATAACACAGAGAGCTGCATATGCGGCCCACAATGGTAACTAGGTTGAGAACCACTGATGAAGACTCAGAGACTTTAAGACTAAAAGGGACCATCATGATCATCTAGTCTGACCGCCTGCACATTGCAGGCCACAGAACCTCACCCACTCCTGCAGTAGACGCATAACACCTCTGGCTGAGTTACTGAAGTCCTCAAATCATGATTTAAAGACTTAAAGTTACAGAGAATCCACCATTTATACCAGTTTAAACCTGCAAGTGACCCATTGCCCATGCTGCAGGGGAAGGCGCGCACGCACACACTCTCTCTCTCTCGCTCTCTCTGCCAATAGGACCCTGGAGAAAATTCCTTCCCAACCCCAAATACGGGGTAATGCTGAGTAGAGTTCTCTGCAGGTGCTGTCCCTGGATATTGTTGTCCTTGTGTCTGTGTCCCTGAAACAAGGGGAGAGTGGCCTGAGTACCTGCCCCTAACACCAAGAACTGTGATCTGCTCCCTATCCCCTGGGCTCATAGGCAGATCAACAGTTACTCACCACAATGTGAGTGTGATGTTGAATGGACCCTGGATGCTGCCAGCACTGCATGCATCTTAAGGTGGTCATGGATTTTTATCTGAAATGTATCAATTTGTGGTGAAGGACCCTTAGCTGATGCACATTCCTTTTTCGGCAGTGTTTCTCTAGCACAGGTGTTCTCAAACTGGGGGTCATGACCCCTCAAGGGTTGCAAGGTGGTTACATGGGGGTCGATGGGACTGACAGCCCTGACAGCCCCCAGTAAATTAAATTAACACACATCCCCATTTTTAATTTATATGAGGGGGGGTCACATTCAGAGGCTTGCTGTGTGAAAGGGGTCATCAATACAAAGTCTGAAAACCACTGCTCTAGCAGTTCCTCTGGGCAGGAACAATGTGACTGATGTGATGAACGGGTCATACTCATCCAAGCAGTGTGTGCATTTCTGATAGCTTGCATGTTTCCCAGGTCTGTGTGACCCAGCAATCACCCAAGAGGCCCCGGTTGGTCTTTTGTTGAGTGGTAGGGTCCAAGAGCAATGCAGGAAGAGTTCTATATTTTGAAACAGGGAGGCACAGCAGTAGCTGGGTACAATAACCTAAAGTGACCTCTGCCTTTGGAAAATCCCTGAGGCTGGACACTCAGATAGTTTCAGAGTGTGGAAGTAGCTGAGATGGACAGATAGCAGGACCAAAATATCCAGAACCCCTGACTATCGGCTGTTGCTTTAAAAATTCCCCCAATTTTAAGAACATCCAAAACTGTGCTCAGGCTCAGGCTTTCCCACAATAGTACATTAGTTCCCACAGATCCATTCATAATAAGAAGCCCTAACCCTGTTTTTTGCAGGTGGGGTGGATTGGAGAGAGCACTGACTTCTGCTAAGTAATGGGAGAAGCTCAGATATTAGGGTGATGAGAGTCATTAGCTAGACAGGAATTAGTGTATGGTGAAGCTAGATAGCTAGATTAGGATGTTTGCACTATGGTAATAAATAGTAATAGTAATAAATACTTCACAAGTCCCTGGACTGAGCGAGGACACAGCTGCATGGAAAGTGTACAAAATGTGAACAACATTTTGCAATGCAGCAAAAGGCATGGCACACCCTTTTTATTTTCCGGATCATTAGTGTGGCACGTAACAGTTGGAGAACCAGCCAGCTTGCAAAATGACTTTCACTTTCCTGAGTCCACCCTTTGGGCTTGGGATAAATAATTGATAATAATGGAAGTCACCTGCCCCATCAGAGGACAGAATCCAGCCCACATGACATTTCGTTTCCAAAGGATACCAGTAGAAACATTTACCAGTTCCTACACCACAACAATAACAGGACAATGGTTACAGCCAAAGGTAGACCTCGCTCTTGCAAGCTGCTCCTTGCATCCACGCAAAGCGGACCGCAGGGTCAGGGCTACATTTTTGCCTAAGGATGTAGGATGATCATCAGTAAACACCAGACCCTCCCAAGTACTTTAGTAGCTGCCACAAAACCCAAGTCATGTTTCCAACCTTGGAGAATTTTCACGTTGACTGGAATGTGGAGCAAGAGATTTGTATTTTATCATTCAAAAAAGAAATCTATCTGGCTAAATTTTCCCTCCATGTAACCATGGTCTAGCTGTTCTGAGACCCTTTTTCTGTTAGTAGGTATGTATGTGTCAATTGGATTGTGCCATAAGGAGGTGCGAATGTAACACCGTCAGATCCCGCTCATCAGTGGGTGGGCTCGAACCTGGGACCTCTGGAGCTAAATGCATGAGGCTCGACTACTGCATGAGCTAAAAGCCACATGGCCCTGAGCTAAAGCTGTAGAACAGACTCATTAATCTCTCTCTAAGTGGCAGAGCCGTAACAAGGATTTTTTTGTGCCCAAGACAAGGCCTGGCTCCAGGCTCTTCAGCAGCAATTCGGCGGTGGGTCCCTGAGTCCCTGTCGGAGGGAAGGACCTGCTGCCGAATTGCTGCTGCGGCTTCATTCATTCTTCATCGGCAATTTGGCGGCAGGTCCCTGAGTCTCTCTCGGAGAGAAGGACCCACCGCCGAAGAAGCGGCGGCAGTAGAGCTGCTGCCGAAGCACCGCCGATCGCGGTAGAGCTGCGCTCTCTCTGCTTTGCGCACCTGAGGCAAGTGCCTCACTCGCCTCACCCTTGTTACAGAACTGCTAAGTGGTCTCAGTGCCACTAGATGGGACAGAAAACCACACGCAGGAGGTGTGTGGGTTACACAAGCTGTAGTTTCACTGTTACGTATTTGTTCAATGTCCATCATGCGCCAGTCAGAAAATGGGCTAAGCACAGCTGGTAGGCAGATGGTACCCGATAAACAAAGCCCTTCCAATGTTACCATGGGGCACGTTTCATGTTGACCAGTCACCTACCACAAGAGGCCAAGCAAGGACTGTCATCATTTATGAAACCCTGTACCAACAAATGCCGATTGCCAGCCCTAAGTGGTTGCTGAGTGATGCTGCTACCCAGCATTAGATCATGCATTTCTGAGTCCAGCCTCCAAGCATTAAAAGCTCAGGTGGTCTGTCATCATTGGACCCATCAATGGCTCTGATCTTCCGTTTATTACTAAACCACGATTTTATTACTGCTGAGATTGTTGCTTAGTGAAGACGATTTAGAGTTGCTGGTAAATGCCTTTGTTTCCTCCTGATGGGGTTACTGTAATCCTTTATTCTCGGGATCTCTCACTCATACTGTTTCTACAGAACACAGCATCTTCAAACTGCAGTGCAGTCGTTTTCCCACTCTGTTTCTGTTTGTCAGAAGCTGGGAGTGGGGGACAGGGGATGGATCACTTGACGATTACCCATTCTGTTTATTCCTTCTAAAGCATCTGGCATTGGACACTGTGGGAAGATGGGAGACTGGGCTAGATGGACCATTGGTCTGACCCAGTAGGGCCGTTCTTATCCTCCTTATAGGCAAATGTCACAGCAGGATGGTGTCTCCTCTAACAGATCCAGTGAATTTTTGTTATGAGTTTAATGATCTTTTAAGGATGGGTTGTTTTTTTTAAAGCACCTAAACCAGTTAGGCACCAAAGTCTCACAACAACCTGGGTTGAGCACTAGCTGCATCTGGTTAAAAACAATAGTGCCTTATCACTGGTTCACAGTCATGCTGAAAGGGCATAACGAGTGGGGTCCCGCAGGGATCAATTCTGGGTCTGGATTGGTTCAATATCTTCATGAATGATTTAGATAATGGCATACAGAGTACACTTATAAAGTTTGCGGACAATACCAAGCTGGGAGGGGTTGCAAGTGCTTTGGAGGATAGGATTAAAATTCAAAATGATCTGGACAAACTGTAGAAATGGTCTGAAGTAAATAGGATGAAATTCAATAAGGACAAATGCAAAGTACTCCACTTAGGAAGGAACAATCAGTTGCACACATACAAAATAAGAAATGACTGCCTAGGGAGGAGTACTGAGGAAAAGGGTCTGGGGGTCATAGTGGATCATAAGCTAAATATGAGTCAACAGTGTAACACTGTTGCAAAAAAGGCGAACATCATCCTGGGATGTATTAGCAGGAGTGTTGTAAGCAAAACACGAGAAGTAATTCTTCCACTCTATTCTGCGCTGATTAGGTCTCAGCTGGAGTATTGTGTCCAGCTGTGGGCGCCACATTTCAGGAAAGATGTGGACAAATTGGAGAAAGTCCAGAGAAGAGCAACAAAAATGATTAAAAGTCTAGAAAACATGACCTATGAGGGAAGACTGAAAAAAATGGGTTTGTTTAGTCTGGAAAAGAGAAGACTGAGAGGGGACATGAGAACAGTTTTCAAGGACATAAAAGGTTGGTACAAGGAGGAGGGAGAAAAATTGTTCTTCTTAAGCTCTGAGGATAGGGCAAGAATCAATGGGCTTAAATTGCAGCAAGGGAGGTTTAGGTTGAACATTAGGAAAAACTTCTGTCAGGGTGGTTAAACACTGGAATAAATTGCCTAGGGAGGTTGTGGAATCTCCATCATTGGAGATTTTTAAGAGCAGGTTAGACAAACACCTGTCAGGGATGGTCTAGACAATACTTAGACCTGCCACGAGTGCAGGGGGACTGGACTAGATGACCGCTCAAGGTCCCTTCCAGGCCTATGATTCCCTAGAAATTTACATCAAGTTAGTTATCTCAATGTAAAAACACACCTATTTTTCAGTGAAAACGTAGCCAGAGTCAACTGGGAACAGGTTTAAGTTAAACCATCAGAAGCCACTCCCCGGGGAAAGAAGAAAACACCCTAGCAAAGATGTCATTTCATGTGAGTGCCCAGCTCCAGGGGGTGAGCCAAGGGCTTCCTGCCACCTGCTAACAGGTGTTAAAACTACAACTGCCTTGTTTTCACTAGGAATCTACCTCCTGTTGGTTCCACGTGTCAATCAGCCGATGGTAAGGACACACCTCTTTTCCTAGTAAAGACAAGACTTTAAACTGGTTTAAGAGCATCCACACTGAAATTTAAACCAGCTTAACTATATCAATTTAAAAAATAGTTAAGTTAAACCTGTGTAGACAAGGCCTAAACATTATTTCCTACCAAGGCAGTGTGCTCACATTAGGTATTTATATGTTATACCAGTGCAAACTTTCCCTAGTCTAGACAAGGCCTCAGAGTGTGTAGCTGATAGCATTGCTGCATATAAACATTATTGCTTACGATCACTCTTGCCCAGCTCACTTATTGGTATAATTCATCAGCTAGAAGATATTGTAAGAATGTGGCAGCTAATAAATGTCACTACAACCTACACACACACACACTTTGATGGAGTGAAAACAAAAAAAACAATAAAACTGCTCTGGTGAATGGCCAGAACCAGGCAATAGTCATACATGGCAAGACTTAAAAGCCTTTTGAGGTAGAGAAGTTTAGAGGAATTGCAGATCAAAGGGAGCAGCACAATGGAGGTTTGGTTTATCGCCGCAGGGAGCCACTTTATACAAGAGAAATCAATAAGGAGGTGGGGGCTGATTTCCAAGGCAATGGTGGGAGAACTGGGCCATTTTGGAAGATGCAGTTGGCACCTCCTCAGCCCAGAGCCCAAGCAGTGCAGGGGGAGGGATGTGGATTGCTCTCTGGGCTTTAAAAGGGCAGAGGCAGCATCCCCCTCCCCTTGTTATAAACCCCTTTTTCCTGGAAAACCCACTCTGCAGTGCCAGACTGGCCAGCCCTCCCACAACCCCAAACTTTATTGACTCAGACCTTGCAGGAGGTTCAAACTGGAAGTGGCACCAGCTTCTCCTGGCACTGGTTTTAAGGGGAGATCACTTGAAAGGGAAGCAGCACGTTTATTCCATTCCAGATTCCACAGCTGGGAAACTGACCAGTACTGACTCCCGCATGTGTGAATAGGAAGATTCTAAACCTCCTTTTCTGTTGCCAATTGTAGTGAGGCAGCTGATTCCTCTCTTCGCCCTTAGCTGAAGGGCAACCTGAAAACTTTATTTCCTTTTTGATTAACCCTCTGATCAAGTAATTTAAAGGGAAGGGATTCTGCCCAGTGACACTAATTTCATCCTGATTCATTTCACAGTGTTGTAAAAAACAATTATGTCCTCGTCCCCTTCAGAACATTAAACATTGTTCAATAACCATCAGATCTAGTGAGATGAAACTGATGCAGCTTGTTAGAGCAGAAACTTATTGAAAATGTGCTCCGCAGCCAGAGACAAGTGAATGGTGCTTTTTTTTTTTTCTCCTTTTCAATATGAGCTTGGCTGAGTCTCCTCAAGTTAAATAAAAGGGGCAGTTAACAGTCTCTGATAGTCAGGTTTTTAAAGAAACCAGTTCTCATTCTAAATGAAGCTAATTCTAGCTAAATGAAGTAGCTAGATTTTCAGCAGTACTCAGAACACACCATGGGGATCTGTTTTAGTGACTCTCATCGAGTCAAACTTTCGGTAGAGCTCAGGGCATATTTTGAAGTGCTCAGCATCCCCATGGGAGGCAGATTTTCAAGAATGCTCCATTTAGGTGCCTCAGTAAAAGCCAAGGTGCTTAGCTCCCAACACCCCCCATCATGGCCCAATTTTCAAAAGATTTCAGTGCCCAGCATATTGAATTCTCCTGAAAATCTGGCCCACCGGGCAGCTGGCAACAACAGGAGCTACTCTTTGGTGGGCATTTTAAACATCTGACCATTTTATTTAGGTGCCTAAATGGGAGGTGAGCACTTTTAAAAAACTAGCCTTTAGAGAACAGGGTGTTTAAAGTCACTCTGGTTTCTCATCAGTGATCCTGGACAACCAAGACCCAGCCAGTGATGCTGAACCAACTGAGAAAGGTTTGGCCCAGAAGCTGCGTCCCCCAGTTGCGGAGGCTGACCCAGTTCGCAGACACAGGCCTGCTTTAGCAACTGGTGACACTGGAATAGGAATATTCCAAGGAGCACTACCTTTCCGGGGCCAGAAGGTACAAATTGGCTGGTGCTCTGAATCTACCTGAATGCACCATCAAGGTAAACTGTTGTCCCTGGTATGCTCTGAGACAGGAATGGTCTGGCTAAGGCCCTAGAGAAGAAAAGATATGGGAGCTCATGTCTTGTCTAGGAGCCAGTATGTGCTGATGTCACTTCTAAGGGACAACCTTGTTTGTTAACTGATTAAATCCCATGACATGGGCATTTCAGAGCAGGACCCAAATCAAAGCAGGAGCTGATCCAAGGGATTACCTGATACTAGAAGAATCCAGAGATCCGGGTTCCATTCCTCACTCTGTTCATGACTGGTCTGACACGGAGCAAGTCACTCAGGCCCAGATCCTCAAAGTGCCTAACTTCTACTGATTTTAGCAGTAGTTAGATGCCTAAATACCTTTGAGGATCTAGGCCCAACTCTCTATCCATAAGGTGCATCGTATTGAGGTTCCCTTCCCCCATGACAGCTATTTCCTGCTCCATGATTCAGTTTCCCCACCTGTAAGACTGATAGCCATTCTTCTTTCCCTCCTTAGTGGCATAGCAAGGGCTGAGTTGTTATTGTTTACAAAGTGCTTTGCATGGAAAGTGCTTGAGAAGTGCAAAGCCCAGTCGTTTTCTTCACACAGGTTTGGTTCCAGAACTGAAGGATGAAGGATAAAAGGAAGAAATACTCTGCGCCTTGGCCTCCACTCTTGGTCCCTGTTTTATATAGCTATGTGAGCCAGACCTCCCATATTTCATACCCTCTACCGTCTCAGACGCCTGTCCCTTTGTACTCAAGTATCTTCCCAACATTTCTAAGGCCCTTGGATAACCTCAGATTTTTTTCCTCCACCATTCCTGAGGCCTGATGTCCTCTCCAGTTTCAGATATCCCTCTCTTTACCAGTCCCTGGGAGCTCATCCTAGCATCTATTATTGCACTCAAGATATTGGAAAGGATCAAGAAAGCAACTCAGTGGCCCCCTCAAGGGTTGTAATGACCCTCATCTCTACTCTCTCTTCTTGCCATAGGATGACAAACTCCATGTATGTGGGGAAGACGGGTGGGAAGAAAAGACAATTCCAGGCACAGGTATTCTACTATACATTTTTTTATACAGGAACTAGGAAAGACTCAGGGTAGCAAAATTACATTGAATCAGTCTGTATTAAAAAAATAAAAAGGTTAATGTTTTAGGTGGGCTCTGTATTGGAGGTTTTTTTCCTCGACATTCAGACTCTGTCATCTGTCTCACACACAGGCTGAACAGCTGTAACTCCACCTGCTTCAACATTTGATTGATGGCATAGACCAGATTCATCCTTGGTTTAATGCTGCTGAGGTCAGTGGAATTACAGCAGCAGTGATACATTTGTCTCAGTCTATTTAACCATAGTAGACAATTACTTACTGTTTAAATAAACACACCAAAAAAGTGAGTGAGTGTGTGTGTGTAGGTAGGGGGGTCTTTGATTTTTCAGTGCCTAAAAAATGTCCCCTCCTCATTGCATGGGAGAGCGTATTGGCTCAGAAAGGATCCCAGACTAAAATAGGAATTAAATCCAAGACAGAAAGCAAGGAATGTCAGAGAAGGTCAGGGAGTAAACCCAGATCCTCAAAGGCATTTACATGCCTAAAGTCCCAATTTGGGTTAATTCCCATTGATGTTCAATGCAGGCTTTGAGCCTTTTAAAAACATTGCTTTTAGAGGTGTATTGTTTTAAATTGCAAAATCATATAGTGCAATATACTGAGGCGGACAGGCGAGGAGGTGCAATAAGAGGCCAATTAACTTTTGTATAGATATTACATAGACAATGTAATTTTTCTGGTATTAAATAAGCTATACATTTGACATGCATGGGAATTCAGGCACTTGTGAACAAATCTGACATCCGTGAGTTTCTCTCCCACATCTGATTCACCGCCGTTGGAGAGTATAAGAGGAATTAATGCTAAAGGCTGAGAACATCCTCATTTTGTGAAGACAGCTTCCCTACTTGAGCTGCTGAAGAGCATTCACAGTTGAAAAACTTCCCCATCCTTTGGCTCAGATGCTGATGAACCTGTGTGTCTCAAGAGCAAAGTCTTAAGGACAAGGCAGGCTACGTGGGATCCTCAGACAGGGCCCTACAGAGTGCAGTGCATACTGGACCCAATCCAGCGGAGCACTTCAGCACATGCTTAATTTTAACAGCTGACTCCTGTATTTGGGGGCTTTGCTGATTTAAGACGACGGCTCACCAGTTCGACAGATTGAGCTCTTATCCCAAATCTAATGGTCATCAGGTTATGCTCTTCTCTGAGAGTTATTTCTTTCCCTACATGCATGATTTTTAAAAAAGAGGCAATTCTTGCAATCTTGAAAACATCTTAAAAGATAGTGGGGTGTGTGGGTAATTCAAGGAGTGGCGAATAAGATAGTTTTGCTTTTCATTAGGAACAGAAAAAGAAGGCAGATGTGGGTAGGCAGACCAGTTACTTAATTGGCCACATAGGCCTAAATAAGATTAATAAACTTGTCTCTAAACACAAAATAAGGGGTGGACCGTCATCAAAAATCCATATATTAACAGAGAACTAGCAGATGAAGGAAAGAGAGCCTTAGCAAGCCATCCTTTAATGAGCACAAATGGAGAAAAATGCCAAAAGCACTGCTGACCGAGCAGGTACCACCTACAAGCTTTCTCAGTATGCCATGCAGTTACAGGCTTAAAATAAAAATGCTGTGTTTTATACTACATTTTTTGCTGTGTAATCCTTTGTCCCCAAGCATCTCCCTGAACTTGCTCTTTCAACTGCAAATATTCCTTTGTCTCTGTCAGCTAGTTAAGAGAAGGACTGGTCTATTTTTGTCATTTCCCAGGTTAATTTTAGTTAGGTAATGGCAATAAGTGTTTTTGAGAGGATGTTTCAAGAGTATTTTAATGTCCAGCAATTAAACAAAGGTGCATTTATTACCTAGGCTCAGCACTACTTAGCTTTATGTCACTCCTAAAAGAATTTTTCCATTGTCCCTAAAAGCTAATCAAATGTAATTCATTGCAAAGTAGTTAAAGATGTGGCAGCCCTAAATCTATGTCTCTAATATGCCCCTATTAGTAGCTTTTATATCTTAACAGCTATCTGTTGCTAATGATCAGAGTTAGTTAAATCATTGAGAAAAAATCCACACCATTTATCTGTTGATTGATGGGGGGAAAATCACAAATAATTATCTGATAAATATTATTCAACAGCTCTCTTTAAAATGGTTTCACAGCTTGGAACATATAGTCCTGGGCTTCTGTACTGATAATGATGAATTAGAGGCTTTTGGAAAAACAAATTAAAAATTATTTCATATCCCAAATAAGAGAGGTAAATCCATAGCTAAAAGAATGACAATTGTCACAAAAACTCCTGTTTGCTGGATTGGGACCTTAAGTGCTGTTTGCAGGGGAAATCTGGAATCAAACTCGGAACTTGCCAAGGAAATGGGATTTCCAAAGATCTTGTTTTAAAAATGTATTTAATTTGTGCATTTTAAGCCCACCGCTAGTCTCTGGATGGTATGTGATGGTTAATATATATATTTTTTTCCAAAACATTCAATTTCATCTTTAACATTTAATTAGAGCCAGCTCTGCCCTGATTGTTATAATCATGTTGAAAGTCCATGCAAATTCAAGCCCCTCCCAGAGGGAAGGGCCTCAATACATATTGTTGATGCCTTTAAGGAAGAGATTGCTTTGAAGTGATGCTGTTCCTGAGCAACAGCCCAATGAACCCTAATGTAGAAGACAGGTTTCCAATTCCAAAGAAACTGCTTGTTGCAAAGATCATGGCCTAGAAGTTCCTTCTTGATTTCCTTGGAGCCTCTTTTCCTACAACTATCTCAATCTGGATCAGACCATGAACGTGTGCGAAGGAAGGGTGGCAGTGGGGGAATTAGAAGTTAAAAAAGTGATCCCCCCTTTGGACCACCTCTGAACGTTTCCAATTGTAAGAACAGAAACACTGTTTCTCAGATAGTTCAATATTCTCCCTTGAAACATTCCCTTTAATACTGTAAAAGATCAAAGATCATTAAGAGACTACATAGTCTTAAAATAGCCTTCTGTAATACCCCGCAATAAAGGAGCCTATAATCTCTAATAATATTAACTACTAAAGAAAATAACCTCTTCCTCCTGCTGGTAGAAATTCCATTACATGAGCCTAATTCAAGAAACTAAGTCTTGTTGCTGGAATTCTTGATCTTCCTCACCTCCACCCTCCCATACTATTAAATATACCCAGTTGTTCTGTCATGTCTAATACGATACTGTAAATTCTTTGAGCAGGAATCTCTCTCTTTCTGCTTGTATTCAGCTCTACCACATCTTTAGGCACTGTAAAATAATGAATAGTAATTATCATCTAGTTCTCACTTGCTCAGGCTAAGTTCCTCCCTGTTCTGGAGAAATAATCTTGTTCCTTTTATTTACACTTCTATTCCTACTGAGGAAAACGTGTGAAATAATTTGGAAATGGTTGCTATGGGCCCAATCTTGGAACATGGTGCAAAGAGATCTTAAAACTGCACCCACTGAGTGTGCAGTAGGGATTCCCTTGGCCTGCACAAATCCTCAGTTGGTATAAAGCTGAGGGGGCTGAGAATTCCCTTGGTGTGGAGCAATCCTCAGATGGTTTAAAGCTAGACTAGCTGGTTCTATGCCAGGGCCCGCGTGCCTCCCCAAGTACGGGGCAAGACCTAAATGCACTGTGCTCCAATGAACCTTACAGGTGTATAGGCTCCTTGGGGACTATTACAAGCTGATGCAACTTAGAGCAGCTCTTGGGATTTTTAAACTTGTGCTGGAGGTCACTGCAGGCCCCACTGGAGAGCACTGCAAACTCGAAGGTGGTTTAGACCAGAGGATTTAGCCCTGTGAACTTAGGGCCTAAACCTGCATTCCTTACTTGGGTAAAACTGCCAATGAAATCAACGCTTGTAGAAATCACTGCTTGAACTATAAAGCCCACTGGGAAGGGCGAGAGCCTTCTTGCAGATCTGCAGAGTGTTGTTGGCATTATATATGATAATTAATAATGAGCTGGGGGGGTATCCTTGTTCACAACTGCAAATATTTAAAAGACTTTCCATTATGAGAAGGTGATAGATCTTAGCACATCTCCAATAGACAAATGCATTTCCTACCTAGCAGTACTTATGTTGCTGATCCTTGTGTCCCATACCACATCCATATGTCCAGTCAGCCATCCATCCTCTCTGTATTACGGCTTTCAGCATGATCTGAGTAGCCATTGCTATTACGAATTTTATTATCAAACATGCATGTTCAGAAACACAACTTGAAAAAGAAGCAGCCGCGTTCAATGAATTAACTTCTTTCAGTGATTTTAGACCTTGTCCCCACTAATCAGATGGAGACTGGGCCAACGAAGGGCATTTTTATGAGGGTAGAGTACTCTCTGAGAGCATTAAAGACCTGCAACATCACGTTTGGGGGAATCTACACCTAAAAATGTAGATTGACGTAGCTACGTCGCTCAGAGTTATGAAAAGTTTTGTGCCTTGTGCGTCGTCGCGAGGTCAACCAAATCTCCAATGTAGGCGCAGCTAGATCAGTGGAAGAATACTTCTGTACACCTAGCTACCAGCCCTCAGAGAGGTGGATTAACTACATTAATGGAAAACTTCTTCTGCCAATATAGAAAGCTACTTCACATATCTTCACTACTCTGCCACAGCCTGTACCTATTGTGCTTTTTGTTTCAGCTTCCTGCCTTTGCTTTCTGTGGCCCTGAAAAGTAAAATCCCCTCTACACTACACTACTCATTTTTATTTCCTCTGAACTCTTGTTAAAAGTCAGGACTGTAACTTCACTCTACATTAGCTAAAATAAGTATGTCCTGCACATTTCAGGGTAAAATTTCAAATTATGCTGCAAGGATTCAGCTGTGCATTTCCAGCTGATATTAGGAGTTGTGCAGCTGAAATTCAGTCACGGAATTTTCCCCTTAATGGCTGATGTTCAGTTGAATAGAGCAGACATCACACTGGAATTCTTCTTACAAAATAATTTTTCACTAAACTAAAACAAGAGTTGGCAGTAAGCAGACACTGCCAAAGGGAGGAGATGTACATCAAGTTCCAGTACAACAGTTTCACATCAAGACACCCACAAACTCCTGACTTTTTTTTTTTTGAATGCAAATGTCATTGGTGACACATTGATGTTTCATGCTATGGAAGCTGTATAACTGGAGGCAATCACCAAGGAGTATATTTGAAAAGAAACAACAAAATGTTTCTGTCAGTTCCTGATGAACAGATTGTCTACAGGAGTGAGCATCTCTCAGACTTCAGGAGGCAAAACAGTGCCGCAATTCTGCTCAGGCCCTGTAAGGAAGGAAATACAACACCACACACATTGAATAGGTGGACTAAGATGCATTCATCCTAGCACTTTTCATAGAAGTTCTAACATTACGTATTATAGTGAAGTGAAGAAGGCAGCGTGAGTAGGCAGCACCCTCATTTTCAACATTCTACTTTCAGACTAGCTACAGTTCAGACCAAGAAAACAGATCAGCTTTGAGTCAGATACCACACTGCATAATGCCAGTTAGGGACCGATTCTGCCCCCCACTCTGGCCACTATTCACCTCTCCAACAGTGTACAGGGCCCAGAAAGAAGCCACAAGTGTTGGGAGAATTGCTCGGGTACAGGAGCTATATCAGGCTAATATCTGAGGCCCTATATACCCCCTCAAAGCCCTCCGAGAAAGGTGGAGTAGTGTAACACTCAGTGCTGTGAAGGATTCTGTTGCACAATCCATAGACAGCCCTGGGGAGGTTACTGTAAATTATGCTGTGGGCTATACTCACTGCTGTAGCAACCTCGAATCTGCCCTTTCTCTCTCTGGAATGTACCTTCTGTGTTCTGCCTCCCTGTCCCAGATCACTGCAGGAGTTCATTGCTATTCCTATATGCAAATTTATAACAGAAATTGACCAACGCCAACAATCACAATATTAGTAGATTACACCTATTTCATTCTGAAGGATCCCAAAGTGCTAAACATATAGTCATTAGTCACCCCACAATGAAATGCAGCAAGCTTTCTACAGTAGCAACACTATCCAATAATCTTTAGGTAGGGAAGTGAAGAAGAATTTATCCAGTTGAAACTACAGCAGGAATCTAGGAAGGCAGAATGTAATGACCCAGCATGAAAGGAGACTGGATCTAGCACCCTCTGGTGTTACAAAAAGTGTCAGGGGATTTTAATTGAGCCCATGTGTTCCAGGCTTTGGTGTTACATATTATCAAAAGATGCTGGGTAAAATTTTCAGAAGTGCCTCACAGCCAGATTTTTAGAGGTATACAGTCACTTAAAGATGTCCATAGGTGCCTAGAGGGATTTTCCTAAAGATCCTAGGTTTTTTTTAAAACCTACTAGGTGTCTGTCTGCATATTCAGGCATCTAAATTCCTTTAAAAATCTGTCCCTAAGTGAGTTAGAAGACTAATTCCAATTTTCAAAAGTGACTTTGGCACTTAAAGCTCAGATCCTCAAAGCTATTTAAACACCTAGCTCCCACTGATTTTTAAATTGATTTCAGTGGGAGTTAGGTGCCTATATACCTTCAAGGACCTGGGCCTTAGTCTTTCCATGAAATTTCAGCTCTTGAGTACCTAAGTCACCTTTTAAAATGGCACTTAGGCACTTTGAAAATTTTACCCAGTACCATTAAGCACAGAACACCTGAGCATCAAGCTGAGAGACTAATACAATGATTATTCAGAAGAAAGAATATCACTGACTGAGTCATGTGACTAACATGATTTCCTGCAGTAACCTGATCTCACATATAAAAGCTGACCAGGTCCACTTATAGAGCACAATTTCATACTGCAATTTACCCCTCACCGATCAATGTCCATTAACTGCAAAGTATTCCCTGAAGCAGACCAGAATGTTACTGGCTTCTACAATATTATAGCAGAGTGATTCTACCCATTACCTGCCCGTCAGAATATCCCCTGAAGTTAGGGTATTGTTTTTCCTAGGTCGCGGGTCCACTTGACCTGGGGTGGAGATCACCAAAAGGTCCTGAAGGCTGAACTGGTGACAATTTGTTTTTTGGAAAACTGTTTGAGCACTCTGAAGTTGCATTTGTCTCTTGTCTGTGGAGTTTCTGCTACTCAGATGGATTCTCCTGGAGTGGAAAGCACTTTCTGTGTAAACAAAAGTCCAATTTATATTCTGCAATCAATACGCACCCCAGACCTGTTTTCCTAGAGTCCATGTCTATGTATCTGAATCTGAGATACAAAGGGAGAAGAGATAGAGGGACAGAGTGTAAGAATACTATAGGGGCAGATCTACTGTATTCTTATACAAAGACTTGTGGGTATGCTAAGATTTCCTCTCGTGTTGTAATAATCATGTACATTTGAGGCACACTGGGGCTATCACCCTATGTTTCCACAGAGAGGCACTAGGCACTTAGATGATACAATACAAATGTGTTCCATGAAGATGACACTCACTTGTTCTACTGATGAGATGAGGGTGGTGGCGAAAAGGGATTAGTATGGCCTTCTCTCCCGGTGTGAAATTGGGTTTGCTGAAGAATTCTGACACCAAGATAGGTTTCTTTTCTATTTCAGGCTCTAACAAGTTTTTGTGTGGTCTATGGACTTTTGAGTATGAGGTCAAGTTCTCCCTGACATGGGGCGGGAGTTGCTCTCTCTGGTATCCAAATGGCACCAAATTCTGAGTGACTATGCTTTCACAGTAAACCACGTCAGTTGCTGTTGTGACTGCAGTCCGAGGTTGAGCCAATGTTGGGAAAGGTTTTGAAGAAGAATGAATTGGATTATCTGAAACTTTGGAACAATCCACTGGTGTTTGGAGCTGGAGGGGAAAATCAGAAAGATCAAGTTAGTGAGGGGCAGGAGTCAGACTGAGGCTGGTGGTAACTAGGACCAAAATTTTTCTAGTAGCCCCAGCAGTTTCTACTGGATTTGAAATTTATTATTTTAAAAAATGAAAGGCCTGATTCTCTTTTATACTAATGCCCCCTTTACATGACTGTAGTGGAGTTTAGGAGCTACAAAAGGGGAAGAAACAACCTCAGAGAAATACATCAGTTTATGGGGTTCCCAGGCCAGTGCAGAGCTGTCTCTACAGGAGAGAGGCAGTGAAGTGGGCACACTAGAGGAGGGAAGGAACAGTCTTAGCATATTGCTCTCCAGATATGATCACCTGTCACAGGGCCCATATGGGGCTGCTGTGGGCAGAGCATAGGCTGGACAATCCTGGAGGCCGCTATATTTATGCTGGAGGCTAGGCAGGCTAACAGCTGTTCCAGGGTTCTGGGGAGTGTACTGCCTTAAAGTCATGTTTGCACCCACTTCCATTCCTTTGTGAAACACAGGTTTGGAGAAACAAAGATTCAAGGTCTAAAATTTTAACTCTTATGATTGAGGAGATAACTTCCAGCTTATATAATGTAGTGTTGTCTGAATGACTCTTCAGAAAAAACAGAAAAATGAGTAAGCTGTAAACTATCCTATTAACCTCAGTGGGGTGCTCCCTTGCTCATGAATCTATATGTCGGCCACCTTGACAGCACCAAGGAATGATTCAACTACCATCTCAGCAGGTGCAGAATGACAGTTGAATATACTTTGGGAAGAAAAATTTGTAAGCTGTAAACTATCCCATTAACCTCAATGGGGTGCTGACTTCGTACTCTAATTATGATAATTTACATGTCAACATTAACCATTTCACTGCTGCTGATTTTAGTAGCAACACTTAGCTATTCTGGGATTGTGGGAGGATCTGGCTTGGACACTACCACCACATTTTTTTGTCCTGCTCTGACATCTGACTTATCTGATCATTGCTGACAAGGACTGATTTTGTAGCTACTGTGTAATCAGAATGGGCAGTATATTGATCCTGTTGTTTAATATAATGGAGTAGTTTCCATTAGAATTATACCCTTTGTAGAATAACAGAATCATAGAAATGCGGGGCTGGAAGGGACCTCAAGAGGTCATCAAATCCAGCCCCTTGCACTGAGGCAAGACCAAGTAAATTTAAACCACCTCAGACAGATGTTTGCCCAACCAGTTCTTTAAAACCTCCAGTGATGGGCATTCCATAACCCTCTTTGGAAGCCTATTCAAGAACTTAGCTCTCTTTATAGTTAGAAAGTTTTTTCTAATATCTAATTTAAATCCACCTTGCTACAGATTAAGCCCATTACTACTTGTCCTAGCGAAAGCAGACTTGGAAAACAGTTGATCACCATCCCCTTTATAACAGCCCTTAACATATTTGAAGACTGTTATCAGATCCCTCCTCAGTCTTCTTTTCTCAAGGCTAAATAAGCCCAGGTTTTTTAACTTTTCCTCATAGGTCAGGCTTTCTAAACCTTTTATGATTTTTGTTGCGCTCCTCAGGAGTCTCTCCAATTTGTCCACATCTTTCTCAAAGTATGGTGCCCAGAATTGGACATACTACTTCAGTTGAAGGTTCACCAATGCCAGCTAGAGTGGAACAATTACTTCTCATGTCTTACATACAACACTCCAGTTAAAACACCCCATAGTGATATCATCCTTTTTCTCAACTGCATCATATTGTTGGCTCGTATTCAATTTGTGATCCACTAGAACCCCTACCTCCTTTTCTGCAGTACTACCACCTAGCCAGTTATTCTCCATTTTGTAGTTCTGCATTTGATTTTTCCTTTCTAAGTATAGTACTTTTCACTTTATTGAATTTCATCTTGTTGATTTCAGACCATTTCTCCAATTTATCAAGGTCGTTCTAAATTCTAATCTTGTCCTCTAAAGTGCTGGCAACCCCTCTCATCTTATTATCATCTGCAGATTTTATAAGCATAATCTTTACTCCATTATCCAAGTTATTAATGAAAATATTGAACAGTACTGAACCCAAGACTAACTCCTGCAGGGCCCCACTAGATAACAACCTCCCAGTTTGACAGAAAACCATTGATATCTACTCTCTGAATACAGTCTTTCAACCAGTTGTGCACTCACCATTTAGTAATTTAATCTGGACCACATTTCCCTAGTTTGCTTATGAGACTGTTGGATGTCACCGTGTCAAAAGCCTTACTAAAATTAAGATATATCATGTCTACTGCTTTTCCCTTATCCACTATGCCAGTAACTCTGTCAAAGCAAATGAGGTTGGTTTGGCATGATTTGTTCTTGACAAATTCATGCTGACTCTATTCCTTATACCCCCATTATCCTCTAGGTGCTTGCAAATTGAATGTTCAATCATTTGTTCCAGTATCTTTCAGGTATCAAAGTTAGGCTGACTAGTCTATAATTCCCCGGGTCCTCTTTGTTCCCTTTTTAAAGGTAGGTGCTATGTTTGCCCTGCTCCAGTCCTCTGGGATCTCATCCATCCTCTGTGATTTCTCAAAGATAATTGCTAACAGTTCTGATATTGCTTAAACTTGTTCCTTAAGTACCATATGATGATTTTCATCAGGATCGGATGACTTGAATTTATCTAATTTACCTAAATATTCTTCAATCTGTTCTTTCTCTGTTTTGGCAGTCCTTCTCCCCTGTTAATAGTAATTGAGTCGAGCACATGCTCACATTAACCTCTTCAGTGAGCCTGAAGCAAAGTAGGCAACAGTTTGTAGGCTGGTCTGGGGCCCACAGTAAGTGTCATTTCCAGTCTGAGATGGATGTTTGAATGGACTGGAGTTAGAAATATAGGCAAACTACTACAAATACGTACTTACAAGTGTTCTGCTACTTACTATTAATCTGATGTCCATATCTGCTGCAGAGTGATGACCATGTACTGTGCGGTCCCTCAGGTCACGGTTGGAGTTGTACTGGTCCGGGGCACTAGTTGAGTTCTCCACTGTCAAGTTTGGCATGGAGCTGCAGTGCTGTACCACTTGTTTTTCAGGTGCATTTGAATACTCATGAGTGTTGGGGTGCTCTTTTGGTGGGATGCCTGATTCCCCGTTAACCAATTCTTTTTTTGTTTCTTTTTCACCTGAGAAACTGTGAAGCAGGAGAGGAGCGCTAGGTCCTGACACTGAACAAAGATAATGCTGAGAATGGAAAAATATTAATTAAATCTCATATGAATAAAAAGCAACACTGTTGCCAGAAGACCCAGGGCCAGTTTCTCTGGCGCAAACAGCATAAAAGGGCCATATTCTGGCTGTAAATGGCCAGTGAAGAATTCCCCTTGGGGAGGGGAACTCTCCCCTTGTATAAGCCAAGGGGAGGCATATCCAGTGCCACATGACCCCTCACCAATCTGGTATAAGGGGACTGCTGAGGGAAGGAGGAAACATTTTGATGGTATGGCACAGCAGAGCGAAACTGCACCAATCCTCTACTGGCATAAAGTCCTTAGAGATTTTATGCCAGAAATAAAGTTAGAGAAACACACAGGCCGCACTAATTGATGCTGTAACCACACCCATGGTGAACCACCTCAGTATCGGGCTGAACTCAGAGACAAGGGAGAACTAAGCACCAATTATCTTGTCTTCAGCAGTGTTTTTAGAAAACACTTCTGATGTCTGACAAAAGGTGACAACCAGATCTAGGTGACGATATTTGCCTATAGGATGCACATATCTGCCTATATGAAAAGACTGTAGATGGTTAGCCTAGGGTCCCTCACCTGCTTGGGTGGAGAAAATTGAAAGTTTGTGAACACCAGTGGAGTCTTTTTATATATAATTTGCCCATCACCATTATTATCCCAGCTCATTAGTTTTCTTGTGGATGTTCTATTTCTGACCTTCAGGCTTCTATTCCCCATGCCCCAAGAAGCAGGAGAATTAGTGAAAAATCAACTGACTCTTCCCCCTAAATCATACCTGTCTTAATCCTTGTGCTGTAGCTGCCCTGCTCACTAACTTCTGTTTGAAAGTCTTTATCTTCTCAGATCCAGACTCCCCCAGCAGCTCTATCTTCTTCTCTCGCAAATGGGCTGTTTTTTGCTCATGCTTCATTCGCAGCTCCTGTAGCTGCTGCCTGTAGATACAAATGGGTCCTGACAAGTCTAAAGTAGTTCTGATGATACGAGTCCCACTGACTGGATCTTGGCTACAAATTCTGCCTTATATGGAACAAGTCTGGTCAGATCTAGAGGCAACATGATTCAGAGTATTGAGCTCTGTGCTGAACTCAGGAACTCTGGAATTCTAATCCTGGCTTTGACATAGATTTGTGAGCAAGTCACTTAACCTTTGTGTGTCCATTTCACCACCTGTCAGATTAGGATTAATAATACTCATTTACCTATCTGACAGGGCCATCTCAAAGAACCATCAGTTAATGTAAAGTGCCATGTAAGTGATGGATATTATTATTTAACACAAATTCAGAATGCATCCTCCACCCTACCTAATAAAAACTGAGCTGGAAATCCTCCTTACCTAGCATGTTCTTCTCGTGCCCTGGAAGCTGCAGTCTCCTGAAAGAGTGAATTGTTGTGCTGGAAAAACTTATCATATTTCTCCAAATCAGATTTGGGGTAAATTCTGCGAAAACCACCTATGTTTTTCTCCTCATATTTCTCAGCTTGTTTCAACCAAGTGGCCTGGCAGTTCCTATACTCCTCAGCCCTGAAAAAAAAAATCATGTATAACCATAAACAAATCATGTGGGATCCAGACTTGGTACTAGGAACTTATGTTGCTATAACTACATTATTCACATCTCCGAGCAACGCAGTTATACTGACCTGACTCCCAGTCGATGGGAGGACTTCTCCCGTTGACATAGGCCTGGTCTACACTTGGGTGGGGGAGTATTTAGATCTACTTATCATGGTGTCTTCACTGTGATAAGTCGATGACTGACGCTATCCCGTCGACTTCGCCTGCGCCTCTCGCCCTGGTGGAGTACCGGAGTCAACGGGAGAACGCTCAGCGGTTGATTTATCGCGTCTAGACTAGATGTGATAAATCGACCCCCGCTGGATCAATCGCTGCCCATTGATCCAGCAGGTAATGTAGACAAGCCCATAGCTACCACCTCTCCGAGAGGTGGAGTACCTATGCCGACAGGAGAAGCCTTCCCTTCATCTTCACTGACGCACTACAGCAGCGCAGTTGCAGCATTTTAAGTGTAGCAAAGCCCTCGGAGAAATCTCCAGAGCAGGAGTTATTTTCATTTCACACTGTAATTGCATCCCTAACCCTGTCGTCTTAGTTTTGGTGAAATGTAGAACAGTTCTCATTTACCTTCCTACATAACTTATAACATAAATTTAAAGATTATCTGCAAAGGAAAAAAAATGAGCTTGTCTTTCTGGTTTCCCTATGGTTGTTAACGAGGGCCTGAAATTTTATTTTATTTTTTGCTTGTTTTTTATATTAAAAATAGGGGAACTGTCTAAGCTGGAAGACTCTATGATGACTAAAGAACTAGTGAAATGATGCCATCACAACAGCCAAGAAAGTGAAAGATGAGCTATCAAGAGGGGAAGGAATTTTCGGTCAGGTTATTTTTGTTACTTTAAATGAATTGTTCAATGAAATGTTAATTAACATTTTGAATAAAGGAAGACTTTGTTAAACATTCAGCACCCTCACTTTTTCAATTCAGTTGTGAAGAGCTTATAATAAACAGCCCTTACAAATCCCAGTTGCACACCAACAAAGCCAGGAAAGACCAGACTTTACATTCCTGGTATTTTTAAGGTTAAAAAACCAGGAAAGAAAAAACCTTTAAAAATATCTGTGCAGGCCATCTGTATACACCATAAAGAAGTGGAAAAAAAAAGGACATAAACTAATTAAAAAACATACTTTGCAGGTCACTTGAAAATTATGGCTCACATAATCTGAGGAAATTAGATGAAGCTGTATGAGAACACACCTGGTCTCTCGAGAACGGCATTGCTTCAGGAGTCTCTCCTTTCCTCGCTGTTTCTCTTCTTCTAGGATTTTTCTCTTGTCACAGGCCCCTAAATTTATCAGAACCAAAGTGTCATACAGCAGCTGGTCCTTTACTTCTTTGTCTAACCAGGAGTCAGTGGTGAAGCTTGGAGAGTGATTCACCTGAAACAACAACAAGAATGTCATCTATTTGCTGCAGTTGAGATCCAATGGAAATTATAACTCAGGACATTAAACAAGTCTGAAATCTAGATTATTGGGGATTCCAGTCAGAATCTAGCGTTGACAAGGATCCTTGCCAGACTTCAATGTATGATACAGGTGTATAGTAGGATTCCATGGGCCAAATTCAGAAGTGACATAATGGGTGGGATAGATTTTGTAGAAAACAGGTGCAAGTGGCAAAGTGATGTAGCTTAACCAATTTAGTATTCAGTGCAAGATCAGTAACTTATATTAATTTGATATGCTGTGAGGACCAAATTCAGGCTCTGGTATTAGCAGGTGCAGCTCCCATTGAGGTTAATAGATAACCCTGGAAGATTCCTTTGTTCAAAGAACTGAAGGGTAAGGCTTTCCCCACGAGCTAGGATTCCCACATGCAGGAACAGATTTAAATTTCAAAGCTACAGATCAATGTGACTGTCTGTGGGAATTACTGTTATTAGCTTATCTGTAGTCTCACCCCCTCTGCTGGTCACACATCAGCTTAGAAAGCTGATGGAATAATGTAGGAGATGCTACAGGATGGACTTTTGTTAGGAGATCTAGAGAAACAAAAAAGGCAAAAACTGGTGTTAAGGAAGAGGCTGGTGATAGCAACTCATTTGGCTGAATTTGGCCCCACAGTCAGGGAAGGGTGAAAAAAGATACCAGTTCATGGTATGGATATGTTATGAGATCTAAGAGACTTTTGCTGTGGTTCTTACCTCAAGCAACCAAGGTTTGAGTTTGTGATCCAACAGAACATCAAATCCTAATATTTCAAAGCAAGCGCTACCCACAGTGTGGTTGGGGAAGCAAGTGTGATAGTTATGTTTGATAATAGGATGTGCTGATATCAGGGTTTTAATAATAACATCTTCTATATCCAGCCACATCTGGTCGGTATCATAGCCATGTTTCTGCATGTACTTATTAAAGGTGGAGAGCTTCCTACGAAGAAAAATAGTAAGTTAGTAGCCCATATTAACGGCAAATCAGTTCACAGTAAGCATTTTTCAGTATGTTTCCATGCTGCTTAAGTTAAGCATAGAAATTTGGGCCTCATGGAGATCCACATACCCGCAGAAATAAAATAAGGATTAACAGAACAAATTGTTAGTCAAACTCTTGCATAGATCAATGTAAGAGCTTCTCAGACACTGAGGATGGGAGACACACTAATACGTAGGTTCTCAACCAAGCATACTATGAATGTCAGTAAAGTGTGTCCTGCCTGCCTTTACCATATTGCTAATAGAGAGAGGATCCCAGATATACGGGAAAGGATTCCCTGTATGAAAAAGAAGAACCACTGTTCTAATTAACCTCTTGCTTTTAGGACAGTTCTATGCTTGAAAATTGTATTAGTATAGCTACGTCAGTTGGGGGGGGGTTAATGATATAGTTATACTAATATAAGCCCTACTGTGGACACAGTTATACTGGTACAAAGGTGCCTTATACTAGTATAATTATTCCCCTTCATGTATGTGAATAGCTATACCAGCATAAAGCATCTCTATACCAATATAACTGCGTCCATATGAGGGGGGCTGTACTGCTTTAACTATATTGGTATAGTTAGAGCAGTACAACTTTCATGAGTAGACAAGGCTTTAGGATAGGAAATGGAAAGAAGACATACACTATTGGACAGTGACCAAGGCATTGCTCCAAGTCAATTCATTCTACTGGAGCCTTTCTGGCACCAACAGAGCACTGCAGAAGAAACACTGGCACTGCTGGAGTTCCTGCTGCTATTGGCAAAGAGCAATACTGCTAAGAAGAAACTGATACCACTGAAGTCCTAGTGCAATGGACAGGGAACTATGTAGAAATAGCTAGAAACATGGTTTAGAAGAAAAGAAAAGTAGAGGAAGACTGGGAGAAGAATGTGGGCAAGAGGAAAAAAACCCTTACTGATCATTATATATAGATTTATCTACATTAGATAGCCCAACGTAACCACCAAGGACAATAAACAGAGTGATGTAATCCAGAAGCACCAGTTACAACAAATGCATTGGTATTTTCAATTTGAAGGATAGTTCACTTTTTTCTCTCCTGCTTCTGGCCTCTCACTGTTACTCATCTTACCTTCTTTAAATGATTTTATATAACTAATGACACAAAATACACTGTTCACTGGCTGCACGGAAAGGAAATATTTCCTAAACATATATGAAAAAAGTGTGGAAATGCTAGTTTGTTCTCATTAATCTTCATATGCATCACTTGGCTGTGATTAATGTTCTCGCCCTCTTACCTCTTACTTCCAGAATCTTCATCTCGGACAAAATTAGTACTGTGCTTGTTAATGGAATAATTAGTCAGGTGCATGCAGATATCATCCTGCAAATAAACGAGTGGGTTATAGGGTGAGAGAGACATCTGCCTTCACTCTCCCTGTACATGATACCTGGTCACACTACTTAATGCAGAAAAAATCTTAAGTGCAAGACATTTAATATCAGTACTTATCTCATCACTCTAATGAGCCCAACACAGTCTTAAGGTCATTTAAATAGGACCGCTCACATGAGTAAAGTCATTGTGGTATGTAATTGTTTGCAGGATCAGCCCCAACTGCCCAGAAACTATTATGTAGTGTTACTGTGTGCTGTTAAACTCTAGCTATGTTCTACCACAGAGGTGGCTGCATTTCAGTGGTGGTTGAGATGATTCATCTATAACCTTACCCATGTCACTTTGATGAAGTGATGCTTAATTATTATTGTTTGTGAAGGGCATGCAGATCCTCAGATTAAAGGTATTGTAGCAGTCCAAAGCATTATTGTTTCTCTGTGCCACTACATTTCAACAGCTAGTTCCTGTTGTTATGAATTTGAATGGTGTTAATTTATGCTAACAGGGTTCTTTACTCACCAGATTACTGTGTGAGGGATCAGAGTAGGCTGATGTAGCAAAACGTGCAAGGCCCTCATTATAGACAAATATCCTCAGAGGGTCACATGATGTCACCAGCACGTAAATCCTCAGATCAAACTTAAAACGATCAATAATAAAAGGCTGGGAAAGAGAAGACGAACATGAGTTGCTTATAGTTTGTTTGAAGTACAAGAGGAACATTAGTAACTCATTAACTCAAGGCTGAGGTGATGAAAATAGCTATACAGTCACACCTACAAGCTGAAAAAACAAAACCAAGACATGCAAACCTTATAACAATACTTAGCACTTCAAAGTGCTGGGCAGATATTCAGTAATTAAGCCTTACAGCCTCCTTTGGGAGATAACACTTCCTTATCTATCTCCATTTTAGAAATTGGGAAACTATCTAGGTTAAGACATTCCATCCAAATAAGGGTAATTGCAAACCTTACGCAGAGCATCATCATTTTAATAAGATCACATGATTAGAACTAGTCATGGACACTTAATAGATCATGCATCCGACGAAGTGGGTATTCACCCATGAAAGCTCATGCTCCAATACATCTGTTAGTCTATAAGGTGCCACAGGACTCTTTGCTGCTTTTAATAGATCTAGGTGTTCTTAATATGGTTATATAGCATCCAGTAGAATGGGCCCTAATTCTGTTTGTGGTCCTGAGTTCTACTATAATGCAAACAATTTACATGTAACCCAGTATCCTGGATATAATCAATTCTTGCTACAGTACCTTCCTCTTATAAATGATGTTTCCTATAGTTATTCAAATATTGGGAAATTAGGGAAGATAAGAACAATAATGTATTCTATGGTACTGAGGACAGCCGCAACACTATAATAATAATGAAACTAATCCATCATAGAGTTCTTTACATGTTCTGAGCATTGAACAAACTCATTAATCATCACATAGCCCCTATGAGGTAGATAGGCTTCCCCCCAATTTTAAAGGTGAGGAAACAGACCTGGAACAGTGTTTTGCTGAAAGCCACACAGTGAGTCAGTGCAAGAGCAGATATAAAACCCAGCAGTTCTGAATCCCAGCTCCCCAGACCATGCTTTATCTCTCTTAAAAATCAGTAATAAAGAATAATAATGAAACATATTTAAAATGAAAGAACAAACCAGAGTAAAAACGTAGGTTCTGGTATTAACATTATAGGCAGCGCTGGCTCCAGCTTTTTTGCCACCCCAAGCAGCGAAGCGGGGAAAAAAAAAAGAAAGAAAAGATAAAGCCGATCGGCGGCACTTCGGCGGCAATTCGGTGGCGGGTCCTTCGCACCCTCTCTTCCTCTTTGGCGGCAGCTCAAAGAGGAAGAGAGGGACTGAGGGAACCGCCGCTGAATTGCCGCCAAAGACCTGGACGTGCCGCCCCTTTCCATTGGCCGCCCCAAGAACCTGCTTCCTTCGCTGGTGCCTGGAGCCGGCCCTGATTATAGGTGTCCCAAAGACACAGGAGATCCTGGAGGCTTGAATGTGGATGTTCGCTATGAAGAGAAGGTAATGCCAAGATGTCAACCAAAAGATTCTTGAGTAAGATAGATTTGTGTGGCTGGGTACAAACAATCCCTTCACTCTCTCCTCCAGTTGGGCCTACAAAAATATTGTGTATCTTTGAGAGCTAACTCACTCTACAGCAAGGAGATTGCTCTCATCCAGTTAGGTTCACCCAGCAAAGGTGAATTAGTTTATATAAAAAGCTTATTCAAAAATGATTTAGGAACCCCATGGCACACAAAAGAGGGATTATTTCAATGGGCATGTATTCAAAAGGCAGTGACTGCTGTTTATGACCAGCTGATCACAGGCAAGCAAGGCTGAGCTGAATTAAACTCTGGCTTAATGACAGAACAGTAGTCTTGGTATGTGGAATAGGGAGATTACCCTTGAGATGTAGAGCTGGCAGATCATATCCTCTCCAGGTTTTATGTCTTTCACAGATCTGGTGATGAAGATGCCTCTCCCCTGACAGCCGGAGTCGGGCTTACAGATGTATGTCTTATGTTTCCTTGATCTGCTATAGGTCTGCAAATCTCCGTAGCTATAGGGAAAGAAAGAAGGAAGGCAAGAAAGAAAGATAGATCAGAATTACATGATTCTGAGGTTTGATGTCTCACAGCTTACCAATGCTAGAAATGTTTTGGCAGACAAATGCAAATGTCTACAGAACCAGTGATCACAAAATAAAAAATCTGTCCCTCCAAGGCCTGGAATACAACCTGTGCTCTAGCTCTCAGTAAATCTTTATTTCCAGTAAATGCAAATTTGGAGTGAATCACACAGTCTTATGGGAATGATCCCTTTTTAGATTTTTAGAGAAGAGAGACTTTTAATATGATGTAGAAATCATCCCCTCTTCCAACAAGGGAAGATACCTCATCCCATTGAGTAATACAGCAATGGACTTCATCCAGAAAAATAAAAGGAATTTTATTCCATTCACTGCCAAGGGGTTTGCATCGCCAATGAACGTTCTAAGGAAGACTCACTCAGCAGGAAGACACCAGGTCCTGGGAAAGAAGTTAAATTCTTTTGGAAAGAGCTTCAGCATCCTGCTCATGTTCCTGGCCAGCAAATCCTTCCTACAGATTTCACTCATCCCAGGGAAGTGGTTGATTTTCTGGAAAGAAGTCCAGAGAAAAGGCATAATAATAAGCATCTTCCTGGTCTCTAGGTCATTTGCACTGGGGAAAAAAGTAATAATTTAATATCCTCTCCACCTCACAGAGATGAGTACCTGGTAACTTTTCATTTCCATTACCCGATCCAGTGAGACTGAATAGTCTGTCCAATAGAGGTTCCACTCATCATTCTCCCCTGCTTCCCGTAAGCCACACTGCTGAGCAGCCCGACGCACTGCATCGTAAGAAAAGAAACAGTTTCAATCATACTAGAAATTTAGACTTTAGAAAATTCTGTTTGGACTCAGAAGGAGATATAGAATCATGGTTCAGTTATGCTACTCAACTCAGCCATCTATAGACCCCTATTCCACTTTGAGTGGCAACTTCCAGTCCTCTAATCTCTATGGATATGCTGCCCAAAAATCATCCATTTTGTTGGACAGTCACTGGTGACTATTAAACAAGTTGACCTCTCCAGTGTCCTGCTAGAAACTTCACACTAGCTAGCAAAAATTGCGAGATGGAGTAAGCTTGCATTGTTGTTGCATTGGTCTTTCTAATGGTGTAAAGCAGAACTTCTTGAAATAAAAAAATTAAATGATTCATTTTATGTGGAATGGAGCCATTTGAACTGGTTCCCCATGTTCCAAATCCATTACAAGAATTCAAATCTTGCACTGGCAAACGTTCATGGATATGAATTCTTGCCTAACTTCAGTCATGATGAGGGAAACATATTTGATGATCACAAGCTAGTCCCTTTAGACAATTGAGCATCATTAGCTGACTATGCTTGGGGAGGGCAAGTAATAAAATACCAGGGGATCCTGTGGGTCAATAATGAGATACCCTGGGAAAGCTATGTGATGCCAAATGTGTGGAATAACAGGAATGCGGGTCAGGAATTAGTTTCACTAGTAGGGGAATCTTGAACTATGCTTGCCCAGACTGCATGAGATTTTTAAATGAGGCTTTCATTTGGGCATGTTCATAAGCACTAAAATTCAGTTAACAAGTCACATGACAAAATAAATTTCATTTTAAACTGAGTTCTTTTTCTTAAGAGCAAATTAAAATGTACCCCTCTTTACATGAATCGACTGGGTCACAATTCTTTGGCTTACCTTCTACATTTGGGAAAAATGAGAAAGATACTCACCACTCTCATACTTACAGTTGGTCAGACTTATCACAGGTCATCTGGAAAAAAATAAAAAAAAGCAGAAAGACAGAGGCATACAGACAAGGACCAGTTTACGCTTTACTGGGAAGCCCTGGGAACTTTACAGTTGTGCTTCCATAAATTTATGTAAAGCACTATCTAAATGTTCATCTAATAGGCTATTCACCAGGATTGATCACTGTTTTTTTGCTCAGTGGTCACTTAGAAAATTATTTGCTGGAGACAAACCAAATAACTAAGCATCTAGAAAGAGAATTCAGTGATGAGCACTACAGAAATGCCTGTAAAGATAAAATATAAAATAATATTAGAATACCAAAATACCAGAAAACCAGTAGTTATGGAACCCATGTGACTAAGTTTATAGGAAGAGCACTCTTTCTGTTACAGTGTGAGAAAAAGATATGGCAGTTACTCAACAAGATTCATTATTTAGGAAACCTATGAATGGGATTCCCCAAAGTCATGAGCCAAAGGCCAAGTGATCAAAAGGTGAATGGGGATTAACAGAAAATATTTATGCTCACAGATTGTACACGTTCTTCTTCTCCTGGGCTATTCTGCACTGCAACACTTACTAGCATATCCATTTCACATCAGAACGAGAGCTCCACTGAACTATGTTCTTTCCATGAACACTAGTGCATAACTATTATTACTATTATTTATTATGGTAGTAACTATTACCTCTTAGGTCTTTCTATACATTCAGGAAAAGGCAGTCCCTACGTTAAGTAGCTGACAGCCTACAAAACTTAAAATCATCACTTTTTCAGAACACCAGAACACCTTCATTTCCCCTCCACTCCAACACAACACTTACCTATCCCTCTCACTACAAAAATCCTGTGTTCCTCCCCTTCCGCATAGCATCAGTCTGAACACCCTGTTCTCCAACATCTCTTCCCCCCATTATCCTCCTCTATTTTGAGTAGCTCTACTAGGAACATATTCTGCCCTCTTCAGGACTTTTACAGCCCTGTCAGTAGTTATTTCTAACCTCTTTCTCTTTCTTTTCTTTTTCATGGATATGTTAGGATCTTGAATTCTTCTTTTCTTCTCTTCACACCCCACTGTATCCTGGTCTATGGTGTCCAAGGCATTATCTTCTCTTTCTAGTTCTCTTGGTAAAAAGTTTAGTTCAGTTATATCTTTCTCATCTGACTCTTCTGTCTCCTGCTCCACTTCTTCAAAGGATCCATATTTTTGCAGCATGGCTGATGCCTTCATCCTGTGGAAACATCCACAACAGACCAGAAGAAAAATGAACAGAGTACAGGAATGAGCAACAGTTCCATCAACCTTTTTGTGAATCCAGCTGCTTCCTCAAATACAGCTGATAAAACAGAGTAATGTATAACTCCCCACATATTCCCAAGTTAAGGAAGAGAGATGTTCATCCCCTCCTCATGAGTCCACCCTCCATGCCTTTCTCCCCATTCGGACAGGATCAGAAAGAATATTTGTACCTATATGTATGTACCTATATATGTATCTGCTTTTATCAATAGTGAGTCCCATCTGAATGACATCTCTGCACAGGGAAATAGCTTTTTTTGATGCTGATGAATATTTCTAAACTCCTGCTATCTGTGGTATTATGCTAATAGAACATCAGGAAGCTGTCTTGGTGCGGGTCTTTAGTGTTACTGCAAGAAACTACAATGGAAGGATTAATAGCTTTTGTCTCATTAGAGTTAGTGCTCCCTTAACATCTTGTTCTTTCTCTCTTCCTAAAGGTTCAGTCCTGCTTAGACTTGAGAATTCAATGCCAGCTCAGTGCTAACACATGATCAGAGCAATGAGATGAATCAGCATCTATCAAATCTACAGGTGAAACCCTAGTCTAACAGATCAGGTTCTGCTGCAAACGGAAATCTTTGGCAAAGTAAAGGGAGATTAACTTCTATATCAAGATTGTTAATGTTTCTCATATATCTACGGATTGTACCCTGCCCTTCCAGCACGGGGTTGAATTTATAGAATGCTCCAGGAGGTAAGGATTCCTTTCTCTTAAAGTATAAATAGCAAGTACTTCAGAAAACAAACTCTATAAAACTTCATATTCACAAAAATGTTCTCACTCTTTTTATTTAAAACATAATTTTTGTTTGCACTTAAAAATTTCCTTGCAGTATTTACCACCTGAGTAGTAAATACTGTGCTAACTTTTGAGAACCAGAAAGTGAAACCAATCAGAAAGAAAAAGCTAAATTGACCAAGCTATTTCCATGATTACATACAAAGAACTGAATGAAGCAGGGGACCTGTGGAAAAAATAGAATATGATCCTGTAATTAAAGACTTTATTGTAATGCATACACACAAGGGAGGTGAATTAGGACACAGCCTAACTTTGAGCACTTGACTTTGCAACTTTAATAATGTTCCTTTAATGTAATTTTTGAGATTTTTACAAAAACAAACTGAAAAAACAATTTCCATCATGTGGCAGCATATTGACATCCATATGGATTATCACCACACGGATATTTGCCATTCGAGCTAACAAAAAACTGTCATCCTCTATGTGAACCAATGCTAAAGAGGAATGGAACACTTTGCCAGTGGGTTTCAGATATGTTTGAAAAGATTGCCAGGATTTTTTAACATGGGCAAAACAACATTTTTTTAATTAGCCTCATTCTTGGAAATGCCTGTACAGTGTTGGCTGAATTTTATTTTTTTTTAATTCAGCCTGAGGCAGATACCCAGGATGGAAAATTTCAGCCTAAATGGTTAAAGTTTGGCAAAATTATAAGCAACTGAGAACAGAGTCTTATAATGGGAAATGTTGAGCAACCTTAATAATATGTTGTACTACCAGCCTGCCTATAATACAGGGATTAAGTGCAGACAGCATATGAATGATTACATTTATATGTATTTTTAAAGTGCTCAGATTTAATCATCTAAATACTATTAGTAGCACAACCAAATCTATAGTTAAAAAAACATGTTTCACTTTTAATGTGATAGCATCTCTTTAAATGTTAACCTTAATCTCTTTACAAAATTTGACCTGGATTTCTAGCTCCTGTGCCCAGAATGAACATTGGGTTCTCCCCAGCTCTGGCCACAGCATGGAGAAGAAATAGCATGTTACAGTTTTTAATCTAGTAGTTGTTTCTGGGGTAAGGGAGTCACAGACAGACAAAATAACAAACACAAATTCCAACTGATGAAAGAATGAAATATGCCAATGCCTCACATATACATGGAGGGCCTGATTCTAAACTCACATTGATGTACATCAGGAGTTACTCCACTGAATTCAATGGAGCTACATTGGAATAAACTGATGGGGGCTGTCCATAAATTATGTAATACATATTTTGGTGATTTCCAAAACCCACCCATCCCCTTGTAACACTGCAACAAACATTCTGTCATGCAAAATTAAGGACCACCAACCCACTAATATGCTGTGTTATTTATGGGCACCCCCATGTAAGTGAGATCAGAATTAGGCCCATTATTTTCAATACATTTGTGTGTTTCAGTATAACCGGCTAGATCTGGCTTTCCACTATAGATCATTATGGCTTCTGTCAAGTTAGAGAACCCTGAATACTTTTTTTGTATTGTCTCATATTTAAAAAAAATAGAGCTTTTCAAATGAAAGTGTAAAATGTATCTTATTGATCCTAGATCAGTACAGTCCTTTTGAATTTTTTATTTTTATTTTATTTTTGGGGGGGGTCATATAAATGCAGTAGCTTTTTTGGCAAAACAAAGCATGGTATAAGCCCCAATCCTGGAAGATTAACCACGTGATCTGACCCATAAGCAAAGCCACAATTCAATAATTAGCAATCTTTCACAAAAGAGAAACTAAGATTCAATCATTCCCCCCAAAATTCCAATGGAAACAGGCTTTTCATATAAACAACATAACAAAAAAATAAACAAATATTCCTCTGCAAAGTATGCAGATATTGCAGCAATATGCTACTGAACAAATAAACCAAAAAAATGAAATTGACTGCAAAATAAATGCAAAAAGTAAACAAACAGTGAAGAATAAATTAGATGTAAATATTCTTTTAATTTTTATAATCTAAAGTGTTGCCAGTAACACAGGTGAGGAATTTATATACAATTTCTGTGTTACTGGCAACACCTTAGATTAAAAACATTATTAAATTTGATATATGGTAAATTCTTTTCAGTTGACATTAGCTCTGTGTGTTACAGGGACAAATTCATCCCTGCTGTAATTCCCTTGAGCCTTGTCTTCATCACACTTTTCTGTCAAAAAATTCTCACTGGTACTACATCTGGTTGAGCACCATTGCATAACAAATGGCAGTATTAGTGCAGACCAGGGGCCACTGGTATTTTTATGTCATGTATTTAAGACTCAAACAGGGTCATAAGACATAGCCATAGAAGTCATGTCTAACTCTAGCACTTTTACTACAGCTACCACTGGTGCAGTTAAACCAGTACTAACAATTGGCAAATTCTGGCAAAACCCCTAGTGCAGGACAGCCTTGAAGTCCCTGGTATTACAACGGGGTTGAATTCGGTCCTCCAGCTTAAGTTGTAAAGGAAAGATTTCTAAAACCATTACTAATCATACTCTGTTTTGAGGGCTCGTGATGACATCAATGTTTGCAGGACAAATACACAACATTGAACTCTTGGAAGATAATTGAAGAGACTGAGCGTGATTCTCCACTGCTTTGAATATTGTGTAGTCATTCACATCTGCGCAAAGTGGATGAAAGATGCTACCACCAGTGAGTGAATGATTTGGTAGAATTATACATTCATTTCACACCTTTTGCATAGGTGCAAATGATGACACAAAGTGAAAAGGAGTAGGGATGCAGGGCCACTGAATTTAAAATGTGTCAGAAAATGTTACTGTATTTGTAACATATAGTCTTTATTTTACAAACATTTTATATCCAGGCCTTTTTTACTCCAATCCAAAGACTACTGTAGTCAATTGAAGCCCTTCTATTTCTTTCAGTGGGCTTTTGACAGAGTCCACATGCCACACTCATCTCTGCGGTATCTGAACATATACACATAATTCAGGATGATTATTATTGGCACATATTTACATATTTTCTCCTGGTATCCCAATTTTTTTATTCTGCATTGCTCATGCAGAAGAACCACCTGCTTGGTGGAGAGTAGATTAAACTGCAGCTACAGATTCTTCGCAAACTTACTTTTAGAAATTTAATTATGAGTAATGTAGTTTATAAATGGCTTTTAGTTCACTTCTGAGTAATCAGACAGTGGGGGTGTTTCACCAACACCCTAGGTAATCTTGTATTATCTACACAGATTTCACTATCAGTCACTGCCCAACATGGATAAATTATTGTACAATATATGTCCTTGTTTACCCTCTGTCTGATATCTATATGCACATCTCCCCAGGAGAGGAGTGTGAAGAATGGGAAGGGGAAATATTGTTGGGTAAAGAAGGTGGGACTAGAGACAGAGAGCGTGAGTGAGGTGACTGAGTATAAACAACAGGCACTGGGCTCAAGGAAAGAAAAGTGACACCCAGTAAGACGTTCACGAACAAAGACACATCGGCCTTCGCCATTTCTGAACACTTATGTGGCCCTCAGCAAGCAGTCCCAGACAACAAATGGATAGAGCAAAGGCCAGACATAGTCAGATACTGTGCTGCATACACCGCCACCCTTTCTAGGGGAGACAAGGAGGTTTAGTAGAATATTTATAATGTCCCTACTGTCTGCAGTGCCCACCATATTACAACCTTTGCTCTCCTTCCTCCACCCCTGTCCTGACAACACGGTCCACCAGAGGTCACCAGTCAGAGGAATTGGTAAGGGGACAATTCAAATCTGGCACCCAAGGGAAAGCAATGACGTACTATTCCCAAAAGAAGGGAAAAGAAAAAGTAAGGGATTGCTTCCTGTCACTCCTCACTCTTGCAGCAGGATGGGCCTGTGTGGTCCCTCCAACCCTGCTCCAGTACTGGGGGGCAATGGGAGAGCTCTGCATCAGGGTAGGCTCTGCACAGGGGGAAATATAGAGGAATCTGCACAGGGGGAAATGTGGGGGGAGCCCTGCACTGGGGCTAGGGCCGGAGGGACGCTGAGGTGGGGGCTGTGCACTGGGGAGAATGGGTGGGGCTCTGCAATGGGAATAGGGATGGAGGGACACTGAGGTGGGGGCTGTGCCCGGGGGACTGTGTGCACCAGGGAGAATGGGGGGGGGGGGCTGCTGTGCACTGGGGCTAAGGCCGGAAGGACGCTGAGGTGGGGGCTGTGCACTGGGGTGGACTCTGCACAGGGGGAAATGGGGGGAGTCCTGCCCTGGGGGGTCTGCAGGGAGCTCTGCACTGGAGGTGGGGGCTGTGCCCTGGGAAGGATGGGGCAGAGGATTGCGGAGGTGGGGGCTGTGCGCACTGAAGAGACTAGGGGGGCTCTGTACTGGGGCTAGGGCCGGAGGGACGCTGAGGTGGGGGTCTGTGGGCACTGGAGGATAATGGGGGGTTCCCCGCTCTTACCTGACCCTGCTCCCTTCCTCTCCTCCTCACTCCCCGTTTTATTCCCCAACTCTCCGCCTCACCCCGTAACGCTCTCAACCAACCTGCACCCTCCCCGCGCCTACCCTGATTACTGCCTCCCGCCTTCTTATTGGTTGAAATACATCCCGACGGCCCCGCCTCTCCACTCCCCCGGACCTTTCGATCATTACATACTTCACTCCCATTGGTCCAAGCGTCAGCCAGGTTTCTGATTGGGTGAGAAAAGGGTTGTCACGGCAATGTTAGGACGCTCTGGCCTCCCGCTCCCGAGTGTGAGGGCGCGTGCCGTCCTGCCCATGCGCAGTTGAGGTTCTTGGCGACTCCCCTTTCTCTCCCTTGTCCCACTGCCTCCCTCAAAAAAAAAAAAAAAAAAAAGCTCGAGACAAACTGTCACCACCAACCGCCCTACCTCGGGTGTGGACGCAGGGGCGGGGTCTCGCTTTGAACCTCCAGACCGCAGCCAATCAGAGCTGTGAAGGCAGTGGTTGATTTGAATATACTCTCCTCCTCCTCTCAGGAGATTTGGGGGACAGCAACTGAGGTTCTGCCTAGAGAGAAGGGGGTCCAGACACAGGGAACGAGACCCCTCGTGACTGGATCCCTCCCACCACCCATTTCTAAACCACTGCCTTAGCCTGACATGGCGTCACGGCACTAAACGTTTCACCATGACATCAGCAGCACTAAATGTGTCACCGTGACATCACCAGGCCAAACATGTCACTGCCACATCACAGCGCTAAATGTGTCACCGTGACATCACTGCATCAAACATCTCACATGACAACACTGCCCTAAACACGTCAGTGCACCACGTGTGTCACTGCGATAGGGTTGCCAACTTTCTAATGGCACAAAACCAAACACCCTTGTCCCGCCCCTGCCCTTTCTGAGGCCCAACCCTCCACTTACTCCCCCCCCAGCTCCCCCCACCCTCACTCACTTTCACCCGGCTGGGGCAGGGGGTTGGGGTATGGGAGGGGGTGTGGGCTCCGGAGTGGCGCCGGGTAGGAGCAGGGCTGGCTCGAGGCACCAGCAAAGGAAGCAGGTGCTTGGGGCGGCCAATGGAAAGGGGCGGCACATCCAGGTCTTCGGCGGCAGGTCCCTCAGTCCTTCCCGGAGCGAAGGACCTGCCGCTGAAGAAGTAAGCGGCGCGGCTGAGCTGCCGCCGAAGTGCCGCCGAGCGGGGCTTTATCTTTTTTTTTTTTTCCCGCCACTTGGCAAGAAAGCTGGAGCCGGCCCTGGGTATGAGGGATTTGGGGTGCAGGAGGGGGTTCAGGGCTGGGGTGAGGAGAGAGGAGCAGGAGGGGATGCGGGCTCCAGGAGGGAGTTTGGGTGTGTGTGGGGGTTCCGAGCTGGGGCAGAGGGTTGGGGTGCGGGAGGGGGTTCGGGGTGCGAGCTCTGGACAGGCAGCGCTTACATCAGGCAGCTCCTGGTACACGGCACAGCAGGGCTAAGGTGGCTCCTGGAAGCGGCCAGCATGTCCCTGGGCGGAGAGGCCAGGAGGATCTGTGCGTTGCCTGTGCCTACAGGCACCACCCCCGCAACTCCCATTGGCTGCGGTTCCCGGCCAATGGGAGCTGTGGAGCCAGCGCTCGGAGCAAGGGCAGCATGTGGAGCCCCTTGACCACCCCTGCGCCTAGGGGCCGCAGGGACATGCTGCCACTTCCAGGAGCTCCGTGGAGCCAGGGTCAATTGATTGACAGTGTCTCTGAGCCTAATAAGCAAGGTGACACTCCACCAGCGCTGTGTGTAATAAACTCCTATGCTTGACCTCTACACGGTGTGGATTTATGTCCTTCAGTGAGGATAATATTCTATGTCCATGGGGAGGAGGGAGGAAAGGCAGAATTGTGAGGCCTAATTCATCAATATTTGTAATGTGTTTTGAGATCCTGAGAGGGAAAGGGCAAAGAATGAGCTGCGTTTCACAGCAGGTTCTGCAGATTAGGGTCTGCGTTGCTAAGGATTTCACTGTATTTTGAAGTCTCCACACCAGAGTGGCAATTGTGTGAAAATACGATCCCTAAAAGGCTAAATCCTGGTCATATGGAGGCCAAGGGTAACTTTGTCACTGGGACCAGGATACGGCCCTACATTTCCACTGACGATAGCTGGGGTTGGCTATGGGGGGATAACGTAGTAAAAGGATCCCACTTGAAAAGAAAAGCCTCCTCTGATGAACAGCAGGAGATAGGATGTGTAGTACAAATACAGTAACTCTGTCAAACCAACTCGGATCAGAAACTCCATCGCTAAGGAGGAGGCCTTGTGTTTGCCTAAGATTTACTGCTTTGCAGACTGAGAGAGCGGAGTGTAAACTGCAGCACATCTGTCTTTATTCCCGCAGCCTCCATGGTTACATTATCCCTGGTCTCCAATCCCCTGGATGAATTGCCCTTCCCCCACTATGGGACCAGGTGACTCTATAACTGGCCACCCAGCAGATGCTTCTGCAATACCAACTGTTCTGAATCCCCCGCCCCTTCTCTCTCTCTTTTTTTTCCTCCTTCTTCCCCTGTGCCCTACCAATCTAGGCTGCCTGGCACATGCTGCAGGGCTGCAGTCCCACTGGAGTGATATTGTGATGGAAATGAGGGAAGGAATGCAGGCAAAACTGCACAAATTTACAGCACTCAGAGGGCTTCCATTAAAATCCTTGACAACCTGTGATTTATGACAGGGCCAACAGTGCTCCTAATGTCCCAGGCCTAGGCACCATTCTGCTTCAATTATGCTGTTTGGAACAAATGAGAAACCAGCTCTGTTAGTATAATGGAGGAGCCCAACAACTGGTTGGTGAAAACAACTGATTTCATTTGGGACTCATTCCTGCTCCCATTGACCAGACTTTCAGGGTCTGATTCTGCCATACCTGCACCTCATGTCATCGTTCATACCAATGCAAAGTGAGTGTACAATGCTGCCATTCTGATCTGGTGGCATTTAAGCCCACTTTGCATTGATGTACATGACAATATAAGCTGCGGGGTAACGGAGAAACAGGCTCTGGTTGACTTTAATTGGAGCAGGTTCTCAGTGTCAGCTGGGACCTCCACAGTGATGCAAAGACGTACAACAAAAAGGGGATCTGTACTTCGAAAACAATATGGAAAAAAATGCATTAGCAGTAAGAATCTGCATTTATTCATTTATTTTCCAAATTCTACATAGGCACATTAGGATTTATTTAATTTCTGTAACAGTTTCTGAACCTTTAACATCCAATGCCCAGTGGCTTTTGGAATAACAATACCCAACATTTTGCCCAAATTGTGAAAAATGGCAGGTAAAATATGGGTACATCTCTAACATAGCTACCATAAACAGAATAGAAATGAGCCCTGAAATAAACATTCTGATGATCATGTAGCTTTAAACATGAGGATGTATATTATACAAAACTGTGAAGAAATTACCATCTCTCTTGCTGTGTCTTAAAATGGAACTGACAAGCTGAATGGCTAGCATAACCACTCAATCACTTCCTGGTATGTTGCTTTCCTTTCCCCGCATTGTTTGCCTGCATTTGTCTATTTACATTTCTTGTGGCAGGAGCATTTCTATGTTTAAAAAGTGACATGTTAATGTTTTTCACCATATGCAGAATAATAATAGATAACTATGCACACAGAGGGTAAAATTTTCAAAAGTGACTTAGGAGGCAAAGTCACAGGATGTAGACTCCTAAGGAGCAGATTTACAAAGGTATTTAGGTGTCTAAATATGTAGATGAGTGCCTAGCAAGATTTTCACAAACAGCACCTAATCCGCTTAGGTGTATTTGAAAATCTCACTTGGTGTCTATCTGCATTTTTAGGCACCTAAATACTTCAGAAATCTGGCTCTAAGTCACTTTTGAAAATGGCTCTTGGGCTACTAAATAGAGCTGGGTGAAATATTTTTTTCTGAAACGTTTTTCAATTAAAAAAATGCAGATTCAGATCGACCCAAACATTTCACAAATGTATATTGATTTTGCCAAATTGTTTCAGTTGGAAAAAAAACTACAAAAATTCTGAAAACATTTTGATTTTTTAATTCAAAACAACTGTTTGTTTTGAAATTTCCTTCCATTTGATTTTAAAATAAAAAAAATGAAAAGAGCTCAAAATTGAAATGAAACATTTTGGTTTGAGCTTAAAAAAATATTTTCTTTGACCCAAAACATTTTTTTTAAACTTTTCAATTTGCTAGAAATTCTGAAAAAAAATTGATTTGGGTTGACTCCAAACTACTTTCTTTCCGGAACTCCCGGCAAACCAAAAAATCAGTTATTCATACAGCTTCTCTCTTAGGTCTCTTGGGCCTTTCTGAAAATTTGACAGAGAGAGTCTGATTTCCATTCTCCTACACTTTACATCATAACCTACACTTGTGCGAAGCAAGTGTAATAAAATGCTACCATTCTGATTTTGTAGTATTTAACATCCAATTTGCATAGGAGTAATTAATGACTGAAAGTGCAAGTCAGTGCTGAATACAGGTGTGTGTGTGTTTCCCCAACTGTGTAGGATGTCCACATGCAACTACCTTTGACACAAACCCTCAAAAGCCAGGAAATAAATTATGAATTGCACATATTTATAAGATGCTCAACAAGCAAACCAACTCCATATAAGTCATTAACATGAGTTTACCAAACATAGGTTATATCTATACAAATTGCGCCATCTACCACATTGGCCTGAACTGCTACCTTGATTCTTTTTAATACTGTCTGCTAGTATTGTTGAAATAGAAATTATGAAAACTGTATTGTGCTTCTAGAGAAACATGTTTGCTTTGTGACCAAGGTAGAATAATCACAAAACAGGTTTCCCTCCTTTAATGCAGATAATATAGTGTATTGCTTAATAAGAAATTTGGGCCAGATTCCACAGCCCCATTTCCATCCTCGCTACATGGCTTAAGCAGCATAAAGGGGATGTAATATGGCTGCAGCTGGCCATCTGAGAATTCTTCCAGCGGATTTGAATTCCCAATTTGCATAAAGCCCAATTGGCTCTTAAATTTTTTCTCCTCCCCACTCAAACATAGTGGTATGTTGTGGCGGAGCAGATGGTGCAGGGTTCTGTTCCTCTACAGCAATTCTCTGCTAGCATATGGTAAGATCCCTTAGAGAACCTTAACCACAGCCATAAATCACAGCAGCCCTTAGGCTGCTCTAACTTATATCAGGACTAAGGTGGGTTTGAGAATCAGGAAAGCTGCAACTGGCTGTCTCATGGGCCCTTCCCTCTCTCCTGCACCAAGAGTATGTTGACAAAGGAAAAACTCTGGCCCCTCTTGAAAGAATTGAGATCACTGAGCGTGTGATGCTTTCTGTGATCACAGCTGGGATTGGTAGCATGTTGCTGCTGTTGATGGAGTTTAGCATTTAATGACTAAACTGTTTTATTTCCTGGCTCCTGAGTGTTTGTGACAACAATCACTGCACATATGCACCCTTTACTTTTGAGCAAAGTTTTTTTTGTATGCAAATTGGGAAATGTTCCACCATGGAATGAGCTGTCTGAAAATATGACAGATACATTTCTGGTGTGTCTGAACAGGACAACAAGAGCCCAAGGGAGGGGAGGAGAGAACTGCCTGGGAAAGAGGAGAAAGTCAAAGAGTAGGGCAAAAAATAAATCAAATGACAAAGAAAACTCCCAGTGAAGCAGGGAAAAGGGGCCTTCCCTGGCTGAACAGACATGCCCAGAAGGGGACTGCAGGCACTGGAATAGGGCTGTGAAGAAAAGTTTTGGCATACTCTCCCCGCCTGCCTCACTCCTTTACTCTCACAAACCACCCACATCCCTGTGTGCATCACTGCTTCCTCCAAGAAGTGTCACTGTTTCTTCCTAGCTACGGTCAGTGATTAGGGGAATGCGAAGACGGAAGAAAAGACAGAGAGCGACAAAACCTCCAGGGGAGGGAAAGGGGGGAAGTGGAGGCATACAGACAAAAGAAGGTGAAAGGGGAGGAGTCAATAGGGAAGGGGATGTGACCAATGGGACATAAGCAGAGCTCAATCACTTATCCCTGATTTGACCCCTGATTATTAATAATCAATGTTTGTTACAATTCTTTAATAATTTATGGCCACATCTACAACACGCAAGGTTCTTTCCACACATCCAGGAAGGAATGGTCCCTGCTCCAGTGAGCTCACAGTATAGCATATTTATAGTGTACTCATCAGTGTTGCATCTAGGCCCCCTTAATATGTGTTAAAACTGAATCTATTTGTATATTTAGATAGGAGGAACAACTTTAAAAGAGCAAGAACAGAGGGTGGGGTGGAAACCTGGCCAGTTTGCTAATGCCCAGGATTTCATAGCCCATTGGGAGTGTGGACAAAAGGATGTCATCTTATTTTTCCAGATGTGGCTGTGTTTAGGTTTTAAGTGCCAAAAGCTGGTTTTATTTTATTTTAGGGTTGTTTTGCTGTACCTTTTTTTGTTGTTGTTGTTGGTTTAACAATTTGTGGAGCATGTGAATTGACAGAGGGATACTTTTATTTCATTCATAGGGCAAAGAGAGATTGTTTTGGGGGCAGAAGAGAGATCTGGTGGGGATACTGACACTAGGTTCCTGTGGTGATTGCTGCATTCATTTGGGTGGCTTGCTTGGCTTACAGGAGTTGCTACCCTGAACAGATCAGTGGCCCCACAAATCCTCAGCTGAAGTACATTGACGTAGCTTCATTCAGATGAATAGAGCTGCCCAGACTTACACCCACTGTGGATTTGACCTGCAAATGCCAAGTCCTCCCCTTTAGCCAAATTTCAAATAAACACCTTTTCCATTCTTGGATATAACCAAAGTTGGACATAAAAGTACCCTGCTGAACTCTGCACAGGTACAGGGAAGAAACTATTATGGTAGTGTAATGTCAGCACCTGTGGAGAGGTGGCTACTAGATAAACCCAGCTGGACCGAAGATTTGGTTTTTGTATACATTCCTTTAGGACTTTAGTAAAGGACTCTGTAAAGTAATCTGGCTGAGGGCTAGGACATTCTTATGCCTGGAGCAGGCCTAAGGATGGTGCGGGAAACTGAGACTAAAGTTTCCACAGCCAGCTAAGAGGCCGTGTTGGGATGGAAACTTTGCCACAGGCAGAAAACTCCTCCTATGCCTTTTTGGGGTTGCTCTCTGTAGGTTCTTACTCAACACCTATCAATGTAATAGGGGAGCACCTCCAAAATTAGAAAGTACATACAGTAATTCCTCATTTAAAGTCATCCCGGTTAACATTGTTTTGTTGTTAGGTTGCTGATCTATTAGAGAACATACTCGTTTAAAGTTGCGCAATGTTCTGTTATAAGGTTGTTTGTCTCACCCTGCTCTGCCTGCCCAGCATTCCAGCCGGGGAGCAGACAAGCCCCCGAGCCCGTTCCCCAACAGGAGCACCAGGTGGGCGGAAGGGGGCAAGCCCCTGCGCCCCAATCCCGCTCCCCACAAGGAGCGCCGGGCTGGCGGAGTGGGGAAAGCCCCTGTGCCCCAACCCCGCTACGCCCCTGCCTCAACCAAGCTTCACAATCATCATTGGTGAGTACAGTGTTAAACTGTTTAAAATTATTTAAAACTGATGCTGTATATATTTTTAGTCCAGTGGAAAAAAATTTCCCTGGAACCTACCCCCTCCCCACACCTCCCCATTTACATGAATGTTTATGGGCATACTGGATTCGCTTAACATCGTTTCACTTACAGTAGCATTTTTCAGGAACATAACGACAACGTTAAGTGAGGAGTTACTGTATATGCCAGTGGAGTTACTCTTAATTTACACCAGTGTATCAGAGAGGATTCCTTGGGCCCCATTCACTGGTGATATAAATGGTGCTGTACATTACAGGTCAGCAAATGGATGCCCTAATCTGTGCAGGGGCCAAATTACCCCGGGACAGAGAAGATGCATGCTGCACCTTACTGTGCTCTGTGCAGGGGCAGGGCAGAATCTGTGCCACTACTGCAGCAAAATTCCTACTAGCTCCATCATGAGACTTCCTGCTGTCTAACCCCCCCTGCTGGGCATGCACTGTCTCTGCATGCTATTGGAATGGTGCAGGCGCTGTTATGTGATGAGACCTGCAGAAAGGACAGGAGCACACAAGAAGATGATGGTGACAGCAATCAATGTAAAAGGGAGGGAATGGCGAACTAGGAGCACAGTTCATGGCATTGACAGCATAAAGGGCATAAGACAGACTCCTGCCATGGATCTAACCTCAAATAACCATGGTTTGGGTTTGTGAACTCGGATTCTAAAGCAGGTTTTAACCACAGTGTAGGTATGGTGACCAGACAGCAAATGTGAAAAATCAAGACAGGAGGTGGGGTTATAGGACCATATATAAGAAAAAGACCCAAAAATCAGGACTGTCCCTATAATTTCGGGACATCTGGTCACCCTGAGTGTAGGTGGGGAAAGAGGTGTGGTAATTGTGTCTAACAGGAGCACGTGTTGATATCAGGATTTTAATAACATCTATAGCTGCCTGTATCATAGCCATGTGTCTGTAAAAACGGAGGGTTTCCTGGGAAGCAAAAAATAACTTGGTACTAGGGCTGGTGGGAAAAAATGGTTTCTCACTGGAAAATGGGGCTTCTGTGGGAAAAGAACAAGTTTGGTGACATTTTCTGTAGGGGACAATTGAAATGAACCATTTTATTTGGGGAATCTTGAGATTTCATTTTGATCATGTCAGAATGAAATACATTGACATTTCAAAATAAAAAATTTCAGAACTTTTCATTGTGCAAGGAGTCTCAGTATTGCAATTTTGGTGCCAATTGGAGATGAAAACAAAATGTCAAAATACTGTTTCCCACAGGATAAAAATTCCTTTTTTTCAATCTGCTCTGTTTGGAGCCCATATTAAGGAGTAAGCTAACAACAGGAATCTTTCCTTTTTCCAAGATTTTCTGTGCCATTTAAGTTAAACACAGAGGGTCAGATCTTTAGCTGGTGTAAATGGAGCTACACTGATTTACATGAGCTGAGGATCTGGCCAAGAGAGAACTCATGGAAACCCATGGATGAAATAAAGGCCAACTTTGATAGTGAAACTCAGGCATCTGTCAATGGATCAGGGAATCAGGGTGCTAGACACCAGACACGCATAATTAAAAAAAAAGACAATCCCTGCCTAAAAGTATTTATAGTCTAAACGTATGAGGAGAGGCAACAAGTGGAGAAAAACAGTAATGATGTAGCAAATCATCCAATGCCCTAATTATAGACAAATGTCTTCAGAGGATTGCATGATGTCACCACCACAAAAACCTTAAGTCAAACTTAAACCCAATGATGATAAAAGGAGAGGGAATAGACGATGAAACTGAATTGTTCCTCCTGTACTTCAAACAAACCTCTGAACATCAGTGACTCATTAACTCAAAGCTGAGGTGAGGAAAACAGCTCTATGGTCTCACCTACAGAGAAAACAAACCTGCAAACCTTATCATAATACTGAGCACAAATACAATGCTCTCCCTCTTCAGAGCTATGCAACATGGTCTTGGGTGATAGGTACGAAAGTGTCAGTATCCCCATGCTACAGATGGGGAAACTGAGGCAGTGAGTGTGATTGTGCAAAGTGACATGATTGTGTCAGTCCTGATCCATCTTACTAACTAAATGCCCTGGGTATGAAACCGATGCATGTTCCTCTTATGAGGAAATATTTATCCAATTCTGGGGATGGTGATTATTTATGCCAGCATGGAGGCAAACTGGGCAGCAAGGGATGAGTGTGAGGAACACGGAAGGTGACTGGACATGTCAGGGAAAATGCTGTGTGTTTGTACAGCACCTTGCAGAGTGGGGCCCTGGTCCACAACTAGGGCTCCTAGATGCTACCGGAAAATAAATAATAAGGATTCTGGATGGTGATAAGGGCTGTAGAGTCAAGGGGATTCAGCAGCAATGCTGGGGGCAGTGAAGAGGATGGGAAAAGGCCGCGGGGGGGGGCACTTACTTTGGAATAAAAGGGTCCTAGAAGAGTCTCCGTGCAGAGATTTGCACTGAAATAGCACAAACTGTGATTTGCAACCAATTTAGTTATTTTGGTGCTAGGCTGTGTGAGGACAAGCCCCTTGTTTTACAGTAAGTGCAAGCAATGCAGTTGACTTCAGCGTGGAGTGCTAAAAGTTAGGGATGTGCATAAATGGACTTGGGCCTTAGAAAGGAATAAGGACCTGCAAGACAACTCCCCGAGGACATCTGTCACTCGGGATGGGATGGTAGAATCTCCACCTGTCTTATTTGTTACAAAAATAACCAGATGTTTTCTCCGGGTGTAGTTTCTGTTTGCTATTGTTTATTCACCTTTTCCATTTCTCTGTTACATGGTTTTGTATACTGCCTGCTAATAGTTAAAAAAATAAAATAAAAGCCTTATTACATAATTGAAGACAGAAGTCCAAAGTTTTCAAAGGTTGATCGATACAAGTTTATTTAAGCCTTTAGCACTGAAGATATTAAAGCAGCATTTTAAAATATCCATTATTCTTAACTTCATTTGAACCAGGCTATTATGAAAACCTATTAGGATTCCCTATAGATTTATAAGAGCAGCAAAGAATCCTGTGGCACCTTTTAGACTAACAGACGTTTTGCAGCATGAGCTTTCGTGGGTGAATACCCACTTCGTCGGATGCAAGTACTTGCATCCGATGAAGTGAGTATTCACCCACGAAAGCTCATGCTGCAAAACGTCTGTTAGTCTATAAGGTGCCACAGGATTCTTTGCTGCTTTTACAGATCCAGACTAACACGGCTACCCCTCTGATACTTGACACCTATAGATTTAGATATTCATCACTAAATTAATGCACAGTGTAACTCTGTTGTATAATAAACTTTACCCTTGGGTTTGCATAGAGGAAAGAATGTTTGCTGTAAATTGCAACAAAAAGAATTTAAAACGTGTGCAAAAGCAGTGCAATCATCCCAGGAACTTGATAGGTTTGAACCTCAGCATTCTGCACTCAGAAGAGGCTCCTTTTGGCCTGGAATCAAGAAGCGTCAGGCAAGCAAATCAGAGAAACAATCCAGGCTCCCCTGCATCAGTTTCCTTAGAGGATGCACATAGCTGGTTAAACTCATTCCTGAGATATGTAAAGCTTTCACTGGCTTGGGATAAAGGGTGAAGGAAGGACTCAATTTTATTATGAAGTTAGATCTGCAGTCCTGTAACCATGAATAAGAGTTGGGACTTTGAGCTCAAGGGCAGTATACATTGTTTTTGGCCTTAGGGTTAGTGGTCTCAGCTCTGCTCTACGGAATATAACAATTGTAACAGAGATGTTTCTGCAAAACGCAGACAATTGAGAACTGCTGTTCTACAATATCAGTACTTGGCTAGATCGGAACAACAGATCATAGTGACAGCCTTTGTTCTGAAGTACTGGTATCGCATTCGGTCTGAACAACTGGTTACAGGGACTGAGCTGTTGAAGAGTGCCCATATTTGACTGAAGATAAAGGACACAGCTGACAAGGATGAATTATTTCAATAGTACTGGTTGGTATCTGACCCAACTTGATGATGGGTCACATCACATGGAACAGATGGGTCGGCACTACAGTACTGGTGCTGAGTCCAGCCTTGCTGGGGTGATTTTTCTAGGATCTATATTCTTACAGTATTGGTTATGATCAAGTCTGTGCTATCGCACCTGAAAGAGGAGCTATACACCTGCTAGACAGCACAAAGCAGACTGAAGAATTATTCCAGGCTGTGGCAGTACACATGATCATCATACACCTGCTTATCCTCAAAGGTCTCGTCACAGTACGGGCAATCCAGAATGTGGCTTCGCACGTGGTCCTCGTACTGACGTGGCCCAATGTCGTCAGAAAAGACCTCACGACACAGGGGACATTTCTTCACAGAGGGCTGAAAGGTGAATACAAAATAATGATGTATAGATATCTGCACTAGCAATAAAAGGAGGAAGGGAGGTTAGAAATAATCAGTTACAGGACAGGCCGCTCTAGGTTCTAATACTCCACAGGGTTTTAAATGTCCCCATGCCTCAGTGATTGACTCTGTGAGCCCAAGAGCTTCTCAGAACTGCTTTTGCTTTCTATCCTACCCAGTATGTGTCCATTTCTCCATTATGAAATACAGCATCTGGCAGCTGAATTCTGTTCATTCTGGCTTCCATGCTGATGTTGCCCAGGGCTGCAATTGAGTTCTAGCAAAGTTCCCTCGCTCCTGCTTAGCACAATCATCATTAATTCCCCCAGCTTATTCTGAAATATCCAGGGCTCCATTCCGCTATCTGGGAAGGTAGAACCCACTGCCTTGACCAGAACTAAAAGCTTATAGAGGAAACTGGCCATAGAGCTCAATTAAACTCCCGCCTTCAGACCACTAAGCAAAATCCACCAGCCACTTTACTCACCACGGTCACACCATATGTTTCTAGGGATTCTGCAAAAGAATAGAAAATGCAAGTCTTAACCATAGCCAAAAGTAAACCATCTGATGATGTGTTGACCTGTTATTCTTGATTCTTCTTGAAGCACCAGCTCTAGCTCTGAATCTGGAAGGAACCTCCGTATTTAAGACTCTGGAATGCTCAACTGGCTGCCTTGCGACTGGGTAAACTGGCTCTCTTTCTTGGCAGAAAGAAAGCACAGTGCTAATCACTTAAGTCAACTCTCAGACCTGACAGAGTTTTGGCACTGCCAGGGCATCTTCTGAAAACATGGGAGGCAGTACAAACATGCTGTTGAGAGCTTCTTTTCTACATGCCTCCAAATCAAGAGGGATGACAACCTGCTGGGACCCCAACCACCACGTGTGTAGGGGGATGTCCCTCCTGCCAACAAAGATTGAATGGACAGATTCCATCTTCTCAGGAGCTATGGGAAGGAAGTAGAGTTTCACCTTCTGTCTCTCACTGGCCAAGAAGAGGTAGGAGGACTGAAGAAAGGATCTTCAGGGGGTGGGGGCTGGAATTTTGGTAGCTCCCAACTCTATTCATTCTTAATGCATCTCTGATTCTAGCCCAGTTCCTTGATTAGGGTTCTCCTGCTCGGGAGCTGTCAGGATTGTGATTAGATCAGACCCATCCCACGTGGTCCCTGGGAGCCTCTGCCCAGAATGCCAAGTAACTCACGATAGTACGGGTTCCCAAACAAAAGGTCTGCACTTTCTGGAGACCGAGTCGGAACTTGCGCCGATGGGACTGCAACCTGGGCAGAATAATCTGGGCTCTCAGAGAGGCGTATCAGCAGCTCGTTGTTCTCTTGCTTTAGTCTCTGCAAAGGGACAGAAGAGCAGAATGAAGTTCCAGGAGCTCAGGGGACCATTTCCAAGAGAAGTCAAGACCGTTTGCGCTGATATCGTTCCTCTCACCTGAGAATCTCAAAGCACTTCACAAATTCTTTTCAGTAGGTCAGGCTTATCCCCATTTTACAGATGGGGGGAAAACAGGCAAAGAGAGGTGAAAATACCTATTTGATGGCCTGTGTAACACAGGATGTCAGACCTGATGATCATCGAATCATAGACATTTTGGGCTGGAAGGGACCTTGAGAAGTATTCAAGTCCAGGCCCCTGAGCTGTGGCAGGACCAAGTAAACCTAGACGATCCCTGACTCGTGTCTGTCCAACCTGTTCTTAAAAACCTCCAATGACGGGGATCCCACAACCTCGCTTGGAAGCCTATTTCAGAGCCTAACTAGCCTTATAATGAGAAAGTTTTCCCCCCAGTATCTAACCTAAATCTCCCCTGCTACAGATTAAGCCCTTAACTTCTTGTCCTACCGCCAGTGGACCTGGAGAAAAATTGATCACGGTCCACTTTATAACAGTCCTTAACCTATTTGAAGACTTATCAGGTCTCCCCATAGACTTTTCTCAAGACTAAACATGACCAGGTGTTTTTTGTTTTTTTTAACCTTTCCCTCATAGGTCAGGTTTTCTCAACCTCTGCTCTCCTCTGGACTCTCTCCAATTTGTCCACATCTTTCTTAAAGTGAGGTGCCCAGAACTGGACACTGATGATCCAAATAACCCCTTCTGCCCTTAAAATCTATGACCAGCCTAAGGTCATTCAGTTAGTGGCAAAGCTCTGAACAGAAACTGGGAACTATTCTTTAGCTAATAACTCAGTGAAAAGACTTTGTGTGGTTTGTTTGCAAATACTGGGTAGGGCCACTGAATTCTTAGGCCAGTGCTGAGAGCATCTGAAAAAACCCACCATGTCGTCTGATTGCATTTTAGTAAAGCTTTCTTCCTCAATTTCCTTGTCAGACAGCCCTTTTTAAATATTTGCTCATGAGTCTCTATTTCATAATAATGGTTCATTTTTATGAGCTCCTTAATAAGTCTCAGCAAAATCTCTTACAGCTTTTCGTCCGACCACCTTGCCTAACTCTGAACTGCGTTCAGTACCACTACTAACGAAGACCTCTCTGCGCTGTGAGGTTGGTAGTGCGGGTGTGAGTTTCTCACCAGATTTTTCTCCTCAATTTCATCCTTTTTCCGCTGAAGAATCTGAAACAAATGGTTCTTCTCCTCGAGTTCCTTTGCTAGATTGTGGTTTTGATGCTGTTAAGAAAAAGCATTAGATTCATCAGTGATGGGGAATCACCAAACGAAAAGCTGTGAGAGTATCAGGAATTGCTCAGATATCATTTGTTTCTTATGCGTGCGTGCATGTTTAATAAATCAACCTTGACCTTCAACGAGAGTCTGACCATGTCATATCTAACCAACCTAAGTCACTACTGCTTCCAAAATAAACCACTCATGGTCTGTACTTCCCTCATTACATACATGGTGATACTGTGAGTAGGGATGTAAAAAAAAGTTTGATGCTTATCGGTTAATCTTATCAGTTTCGGTTATCGATTAAACTCCACAGCTGGCCTGCACCCAGGACTCCTCTCTGGTTGTCTAGAAGTCTCCATCATCTTGGCAAACCGTGACCTGGACTTGGCTATTCATGCCTTTGTTACCACTCAGGCTGGATTATCTCAATGCAGCATACCTGGGCATGAAGCCTTCAGCACTTAGGAAACTTCAGCTGGTAGAGAACACCACAGCACATCTCCTCAGCAACACTGGCTACTGTGAACTAAGATTGCCAAACTTCCAGGATTGTCCTGGAGTCTCCAGGAATTAAAGATTAATCTTTAATTAAAGATTATGTCATGTGATGGAATCTCCAGGAGTACGTCCAACCAAAACTGGCAGCCCTACTGGGAATACATGAAACCTACCCTCAGCTCCCTACACTGGCTTCCCATAGAACAGCAAATCAAGTTTGAGGTCTTGGTTCTCATCTTCAGGGTGCTCAATGACCTGAGCCATGGGTATCTAAAAGATTGCTCAAGCTCCGAGCTTAAGATCACAGTCAACAAGTTTGCTCCTCAAGCACAATGGTAACAACAAGAGTAACAGTTTGCATGTGCAGGAACAAGAGCTTTCTCGGGGCTAGTTGGAGCTTGTGCGGCAAACTCCCCCAGGACTAAAGACCATCGCAAACCTCGCCCCCTTCCTCGCCAAGTGCAAGGTCTGTTTCTTTGATGTGACTTCTCTAACCTGCCAGCTATATTCCCTTCATGATAAAAAAGTGATGCAATGTTCCATTCTGCTGTATTCCCATTGACTTTACATTCCTTTCAGTGGCCCTCCCTGAATCCCAGCAACACCCTGTCCTCTGTACAACCACAGATTTCATCCCTTCACTTTTCACTCTGCTCTTTGGAGACCATCCCCCACATCCACCCAAAGAAAGACATGACACCTGCTTATGTTGCAGATGAAGAGCCATGCTGGCCTCTGTCACCTTCAGATCCTCCAGACACTGTTCCAGCTTCACTTCCTGCTCTTTCTGCACAGGACCACAAATTTCAGCACCATACGCATCAGTGAGCGGGAGCCGCATATAAATAACAAAAGGAACGCCAAAGAGAAGGGAGGTTGGAGAAGGAAATGGGAAGCGCCCAGCGCCCATCAACTCATCCCCCACCAAAAACGGATGCTTCCCACTGTTTCTGGCTTTCTTCTGTAATTTACACCCTATTAAATGGCTTTGCTAAACTAAGATACTATAGATGAATAAGGAACAATAGAGAAGAGTTAAGGGTATTGTTGCCCCTCCATCAAGCAGTAGCAGATGTACAGGGCTTTGTAAACCAGCTTCCCACTGGAGCAGAAATCAGCGATGCAGAGTCTGGGTATATTCCTAGTATACCTTGTTTTATTTACATGTACACACCAGTCCTGGGACATGGGTGGTCACAAACAGAACACAGGCAATCCTCTCTTTTTCAGAAATCTCAGCCAAACACAAATCCCTGGCTCCCACAGAGCAAATCTGACCGAAGAATTGACACTAGTTAGAGATTAAGGCAGGGAGCAAATTCTCTTGCTGCTTGCAACTGCTCTTCCAAAGGAACTGAATCACAACAACCAACCATACAAGTGTCTCCCCCCGCAAGACTAAAAACTGGTTTGCACACTAAAAAAGAGCACCTGGAAGAGAAAACTATGTGTAAAAGCACCACCTGCTGTAACAGGGGCAACCCCTTCCCCGCCATCACCTAATTCCCCTGGAGCTTCCATAAGATCACCTCCATCTGCTCACCCGCTATGGGCTGCTCTATATCCCTCCAACCCAGCTCCCTCAAGCCTCAATGTTATTAGAGAAGGCTCTACCTGTTCAGTCAAAGTAACGCGTAACTGACGATTCTCCTCCTTCAAATGCTCCAGCTGCTCAGTCTTGTCATGGTCCATCCGAACCAGGTTTTCCATTTCCTTCTCTCGATTCAACACCTGTGACTGAGGTGAAACAAGAGTGGATGAAAGCGATGGCCCAATGGTTTATACAGGGCAGAGAGAAGCGCAGGCAATTGATAATGCAGCAGGAATGTTCAGAATGAAAGTAGCTTGGCAAAGTTTTACTAAGACATAGATCCTAATTCCAAACCCCGCCCCATTCATGTGGCTTTTGGGGGTGATTTGCAGAACTACACACTAGTGATAAATAACTGAAATGTTGACCTGATTCAGTTGTGGAACAAATGTCTGGAAACCAATTCCAGTGAAACATTTTTGGAACCCAATGAAACTTTTGGACAAGCACCAATCTGGAGACAAGAAAGATGATCCTTTGGCTGGGAGACAAGAGAACAAGGTGCTACTCCTGGCTCTGACACTGATTTTGTGCATGGCCTTAGTCAAGTCACTCCATCTTTGTTTCCCCATTTGTAAAATAGGGCTAGTAATCTTAGAGCAGATCAATTTTTTTTTGATGCAACAGTTTTCCATCAAATGCCATTTAAGTGAAATTTGGATGTTTCAGAGGAATCATATCGGATTTGATAACATTTTTGTTGGAAAGGTTCATCGGGACCAGGGTGGCATTTCTGGTCAGGAGGGTGGGAAAGCTATGTAGCCTGGTGGGTAAAGGCTCCATAATCCAGTAGTTCAGACACTGCCCTGGGTCTCCCAGGTCTCCAGCCTAACTACCAGGATACAGAGAGTCAGTCTCTTCTTTTCCTTCTGATGCAGAACACCACATTTTTTGAAACCTCTCTGTTTCATGAAATGGAGTTGTTGTTTTCCGGCCAGCTTTACCACTTACCTACCTCATAGGGCTCTTGTGAGAATAAACCCTTCCACATTCATAAATCCCTTTGAGATCCTCAGATAGGAGGAGCTAGAGGAGTACAAAGTCTTTATGATGAACCTAACATGGGTGCACGGGGTAGGTATTTTGGGGTATGAGATGAAAAATCTGCAAGGAGTCACTTAAGCTTCCTCCTTCCCAAATACAGCACTTGTCAGGAACTTCCTGGAGCTCAGCTTGTCATGTTGTAGGTTCACATTTTCCTAAGGAGCCCATGGAATCACTAGGAACAACTCAGATACCATCCTAATTTGGTACAGGCAGCTCCATTCCCAGCCAGACAGACACAGAGTACTGCACAGATTGCAGAAGCAGAGACAGACTGCGCCTTGCCTACCTGCAGCTGGTCCATGTGATCCAGGGTAGTTTTCAATCTGCTTTCTAGCTGTTCCTTTTCAGATGACACTTCTTGGTTGTGTTCTTTGAATCTGCTCAGAGGAAACCAATTTGTAACATTTTCAGCTGCATGTGGGCCCCCCCCGCAAATTCCCCCTCAGCACCAGCTCTTGGTAAACCACACCCGCGGCCTTCATTTCTCAACCTAATCAAAAGCTTATCTGGTCTTCAGGCAGGTTCAAATGGAGTAACCCTAGATACCAAAGCCCTGCTGCTTTGCTCAAACTTTTGCATGAAGTTACCAGAGATCCTGTGAATCCTGGATCTGTTTCACAGCCCTGTGGGTTGCTTTCCCCTCAGCTGACGCAGACAGCTGAGAGCCTATAATCTGTGGACTCATTCCAAGAATCAGTTTTGCTCAGTCACCCTCACACTTATGTTTGCTTGAGGGCCTGTGAATGCCAAACCTAGCTCAAAACCCCAAGGGGCTCCTTATACTCTCACTTGCAGGGTTCATTCTGTGCATACAGTCGCTGGCTTTCCATCAGCACGAAACAGAAGAGGAAACCCAAACTGCTGCGCTTCCAGGAACTCCCATTTGCAAACGTATCGTGTAAACACTCACTGCTGCAGCTCTCTCTCTCTGCAGCCATTCTGCTCCGTCAGCCGCTTGTTCTCCTCTTTCAGGAAATTTCCTTCCAGCTCCAATTTCTCACAGCTGTTCCTCAGAGACTCCAGTCCTTTCTGCAGCTCCTGAGTGCAGGAAGGTAAATGGGAGTCAAACCACAGAAATGGCCATCATTTTTGCTCCCCATTGTATCTTTGAATGCAACAATGCCAGACAACCCTCCAGAAGGGAACAAGATTTTCTCCCTCCTTTCTCTTTTCTCTCATGTATTCAACTCCAGTTTTGCTTAAACTGGGGCCTTGGCCAAAGGAGGAGAAGGAAGGAGCAGTAGCAGGCAGATCAGATCCAGAGCTGGTCTTTGGGGTTTTGGGACAGGCCTATGAAATCATTTTTGAGCACTTCCCCTTCCCCAAACATAACCACCTCCAGTCCATCATTACCAGTCTACTCTGCACTGGGTCAGCCTCAGGATTTGGGAGAGGGTTGGAGAGATTGTTTTTTGGAGATACACGCACAACTGACTTGTTGCACACGAGATGCGCGTCAGATCTCTCTCTCTATCCAAATCTTTGGCCCTCACCAGGCTCGTGCTACAGAAGTGAAGCCAAACTGCTCGGTCCTTTCCACCCAAGCGATTGGTTTGTATTTTCAAGGCTTTTTGTCAGGAAAGGGCCTTGAAACCCTTTTTGTTTTGCTTTTTAAGTGAAAGTGGAGATTCTCTGTTGCACTGAGGGTTCCCCCCGAATTGGGAAGGTCCAGGGTTTCCAGCTTTGCAGAGCCCAGGAGCCCCGTTCCATTCAGAACCTGTCTAATTGCAGAAAGAAGCTCGGCAGTTCCATTCCCAAACACAAGGCGCTGGGGCTGCAGCAAGACCGCTCCACAGAGATCAAAGGGGATGGGAGGAGGGAAAGAAGTGGGGGGAGGATTTTCTCTTCTCTTTGCCCTTTGGGACTAACCCTGAGAAGCATTTACCAACCCCCCATTGGTTACAATGGGAGATACAGTTGCTCACATTTCTCTGAGGCTAAGACCTTGACTCTACCTTATTCTCCCCTCTCCACTTTCTTTGGTCTCCCCCTTTTCCCTTCCTCCATGTCACCCGTTTCCAGCTCATCTGGACTTTTACCTGATTTTCCTTTCCAAGTTTTATGTTCTGTTCCCTAATTGAAGCCAAATTCATCTGGGCAGAGCTCATCTCTCCGGCCTGGAGCTCCTGAGCTCTCCGCAGCTCCAAGTTCCCAGTCTGCAAGAAACAGACTTCTCCCTCTAGCTCCTTCATCTTCTCCTGGAAGCACATAATGGACATGTATAAGCCTGAACTGTCAGCCACAAGGCCTCTGAATTACTGTATTATCCCTTGTCTGTACCTGTGCCAGCCGGAGCTCCTCCTGCAGACCCAGGTTCTGTTTCTGGAGACACAGGCAGCTTTCCTTCAGTTCCTTGTTTTCTTTAAGTAAATCCTTGTTTTGTTGCTCAATCTCCTCCACTTCTCCCTGGCAAACAACACAGACTTGTTCAATAAGAATGCAGTGTAGTGATGAGGAAAGGAACGTGAGCCCTGCAGAAAACCACAGTGTATTCTTCCCTACCTCTTCACTGACACCAAGGAGACTGGACTTCCCTTTCAGTCTCTCCCGGTGCTGCGAGAGCTTGTCCAACCAGAGCTCAACATCAAGCTCCAAAATACTGCACACACTAGGCCTGAACCTCTAAGGCGCTCAATGCCGTCAATTCCCTGTGACATCAGTGGGAGCAGGGGTTCTTCTGCCTCTTGTAGGATTAGGCCCATGAACTGACGGATCTGCACAACCATTAACTTCAGGCGGCCAGTTGAGTCCTCAATACAAACAAGCACCTGCTGGCTACCCAAACGCACCCTGGATCATTTCCTGGCACAGCATTACCTGCTGCCACAGCTGCGCTTCCACCCCCACCCTGTTAATACAGGAATGGTCCAATTTCTACTTCTGGGGTTGCAGGGAGCAGCACCTACTGAGGCTCTTGGAGATTGAGGCTCTGGGAGACCTTTAAACCCCCACCTCCCCCAGCCTAAGGGAAGGAGCCACTGAACCCAGGTGGCAAGAGATTATGGGAGACAACAAATGAAAAACCAGACAGGAGTGAGGGTCACATGGTCAAAAGCAGGGCTCCAGAGGGGGACACTGAGCAGAGAACCCCGGATAGCGCCCACTACCCCTTGAAGGCGTCCAGGGAGCCAGTGGACGCAGCCCAGAGGAACTCTGCCCAGAGACATGACTTAAAGGAGGATAAAAAATAGGCCCCCCAGTCACAGAACACCTCCCTGTCCAGCTTCCTCCTGCTGGTATAGTGGACGGTCACCCTGGCCAGCGCCAGGAGGAGGTTGACCAGGAGGTCTTGCGACTTTGCGGGGCCACAGATGAGGTGTGCAAAGATCAAGAGAGGCAGGAAAGTGCAGCCAGAACTTAAAGAGAAGGTTCCGGAGGAGCCGGAAAGGGGACTGCAACCTGGCGCATTCGATCTAGATGTGCGCCAGGGTCTCCCTCTCACTGCAGAAGGGGCAGGTGTCAGGGAAGGTGGTGAACTGCACCAGATACACACCCAGGCTCAAGGCTCCCTGACAGAGCAGCAGGGAGCAGCAGCTGAAGGAGCCACAGATAGCTACAGGCCACGTACAACACCCCACCACGTAGCCCAGCCAAAAAACACTTTCCACTTACACAGCACCTTCATCGAGGGACTCAAAGGGATTTACAAAGTGTATCTGTCCTCAACTTACAAAGGGGTAAACTGAGGCACAGAGCGATAAAGGAATTTGTCCAAATAGCACAGTCTGTGGTACACCTGGGGACATAACCCAGCAGTCTTGATTTCCAGTCCTCTACTCTAGCTATACGACATTGCCTCTTTTAAGAAAAGTCTCCTTAAGTCCAGTGGAAAACTGAATCTGACAATAGTTCTTTCACACCACCGAGGAATCCCAATTATCGGCCACGACCCCACTGTGCGAGGTGCTGCACAAACACAGAACAAAGCAACGGCCCCTGCCACAAAGAGCTGACAATCTAAGTTGGCGGTCTGACCCTCCTCCCAACACCAAACTTTTTAACGGACTCCAAGGCCAATTTGTGCAAAGAGCCCTTAACAGGATAATTTTGCTCAGCCTGACAGCAGGAGGGGAGGGGAAAAACCTGTTCTTCTGTTTAAGTTCCAGATCTCAGTCTGTAAAACAACAACAGTCCTCAAACTGTTACACTGACAAGGAGATTCCCCGCTACTGGAGACAAATAAAATGCCAGTTTCTACCTCCTGCTTGGCAAGCAGAAAAGATTCGCCCTAAGCTGTCCACCCTCAGTTCTATTAAGCTAGGGAGGAAGTGAGGTCTGGTCTTCTGAGCAAGAGACTGGGAACCAGGACTTTGGGGTTCTATTTCTAGCTCTGTCAGTGAGTTGCTCTGAGTCTTTAGACAAGTTTCTTTACTGCTTTGTGGCTCAGTTTACCCGTCTATAAAATGGGGATAATATTTGCTTACCTCAGAAAGAGGCTGCAAGGGCTAATGAATGAACATTTGCAAAGTGTGTGAGATTCTTGAGTAAGAGGTGCTATAGAGTGTACATTATTGTTACAATATTTCATAGATTTCATTTAATAGACTTCACAAATGCCAGAAGGGATTTGTACATCATCTACTGATCGCCCATATATCACCGGCCATTAAATTCACCCATGTGCTGAGCCCAATAACTTGGATTAGACCCGGGTTGTTAAATGTACATGCCGCAGGCCATTTCATCCAGCCCTCAGACTTTGACCCCAGAGTCTGCACCATGGGGATGTGACGTTCACAGCACACCAATGTGTTGTGCTCTGACTCCCCCATGCAGACCCTGCTCGCGTGCAGTGGTGAGAACCAGGACTACATCAAAGTGCACTGCAGAGCATTTAGTGCACACCAGCCAGGATCGCATGGGGAAGTTAACACGCAGCACAGTGGTGCGCTCGACAAATGTGAGTCCCAGTTCAGTGCCGCAGTCACTGGACCATGTTGTGTTAGGTAAAGGGAGTTTGAACAGAAGATAAGGGCATAAGAAAGCAGGAAGAGAGAGGGAACATACCTGTGTAGTAACCACCAGGATATCATCCTCGGTCTCTGCCCGGAACTGGAAAGGTACGCTGGCTCCACGGACCACCCCCTCCTCGTCAACGTAACAGAACTGGTAATATTCGTCATCTTTCGGCAGGTAGTAGGCTTAAAAGGAACAAAAATCCCCACCGTAGGGTGTTTTTAATTACTCAGGCCTCTTGTCAACTGTACAGCAGAGAAAGCCCAGATCTAACAGACCCAAGACCACGGAATACAAAGCAGCATCCACATTATGGGGCCAGGTAATCACTGACCCACTCCTTGTGCCTTCATCTATAGCAGTGCAAAGTGAGTGTAAAACACTGACACTTTGCACTGATGTAAATGACTCCTCAAGGAGCAGGTCAGTGACTCCTTATCACCAGAAGAACACGGATGGTAAAACACAGCTCAACGTAGTACCTGGAAGGGGGATTCTCACCAGGGGCTTTTGCTACACTGATAACAGCGGAAGAAGAGGCCGCACGACCGCATGTGCCATATGGACGTGTCTCCGTGTTAGCAGGAGGGGACACTCTCACCAGGCTGAACTTGACTGACAGTACATTCGGGAGAAGGACCCTTTAAGAAAAACTTGGGGGCTATTATTTTGAGATGACCTTATAGCCACAGCTCCTTGAATGAAGTTTACCCAAGTATGGGACAATATTCCTAGTCAACAGTTGTACAGCATCAGGTGGTAACACTTATTACTGGCGTTTAGAGCAATTTGGTACATGATGGTGCATGTGAGTGCACACTGTGAGCTGCCCATCCCTTCCCAACTCACCTCGAAACTGAATTTGCTGCTGCATGACAGAATCACCGCTGAGGTCACTCGGGAAAGGAGCCCACATGAAGGTGTAATATTCCCGGGTTGTTTTCCATCCCACCTGCAACAGCGAGACAATCATACGGATCATACAGCTTATTTACGTTTATCCTGTGGCCGTTCACAGACACCGATATTGCAACTTGGCCTGTATGCCCGCACTGCCGTAAGAACCCCCTTTACACTCCTATACCAGCTACCCAGCTCTTGGGTCCATGCAAATAGGAATAACCAGGACTATTTGCCTGCTTACTCCTTCCTTGGAGCAAGAGGGAAGGGAGAGGTGTGGAATGAGAGGCACTCTGGAGAAGGAAGACCGTTGAGGGCAGATGGGGGCACAATTCACTATACCACGCCTATTCCTCACTGGCCCTAGGAAACAGGGCACAAGTCAGATTAGCCCTGAAACAGCTCTAATTTCAGGCTAGCCCGTGTGCAATCCCAGAATACAGGAAGTGCAACAGTGGCTCAATGCTACGTTAACCTCCCCTACTCCATTCCTGCTCCCAAGTGCAAGAAAGCGCAGCAAAGATTCAGGTCCCACGTCTCTTGATGCAGTACAGACACAACAATATACAAGTTAGCCACCGAAAAAGAGCTGCTACTCTATTCTTCCAAAGTCTCAAACTCCCGCTTAGAGATCAAGCGTGAAATAACTGGAAATGTCCACATCAAGCCATTCCTCTTGTGAGCGGCCACTTACAGTACATGGTGGCTAATGGTTCGGAGCACACGCTTACCCGGAAAATGCCCACCCAGTCCTTTCTGCGAGGAGTGATGTGCTGCGTGAGGGTATAATAGCAGGTTACGTCTCCTCCGGGGACGTAAAACTTCTCCACGTTATTAAAGATAACCTGGGAGAAGTGGCAGTTGTCCAAGAAGACAGCAGAAGTGGGAGGTTCATCTAAGGTCTCGTCCATGACGGGGCTCTATGAGAGGACAAGAACAAAAGCGAAGGGTAAGACAAAACCTTGCAGCCTGTGGTGCTGGGACACAAGAGAATCCTGGGACCTCATCCAGAGCATTCTTAGCACCCAAGGCCGGTCAGCATGAGAAATGCAAGACACGCACTCATGCCAATAAGAAGCAAATCCAACAGCCTTCCTATTTTTTTCATTAGCAATTCTACTGTAACGCTTTAGCATCAAAATCCAACACATTTTGTGTCATCTTCATCTTTGTGGCTCAAAGGGGAGACTGATACCTCATTGTTAGGCTTGGCAGAAATCAATTTTTATTTATTTATTTATGTATAAGTTTAACAGAGAATATTGGTTTATTTTTAAGCCTTTTTTATTATCAGTGATCTAAATTTTCACAGTTGCAGGAAGTTATGGGCAGGTTGGCCAATAACTGTTTAAACAACAGGAAACATCGAGAGTCAAAAAGTTAAAGCTTTATAACTGTTAAACAAAATTGTCAGCATCGCATATCGAAATATACAAAACAAATATCCTTAAATCAAACTGCAAGAAGTTCCCAAAAAACGTTTTTCCTGCCTTGCCTATTTGTAAATTTCAAATATTGTTGATGGAAATATTTTTGGTGGGTTTGTGTGCTTGTGTACAGTGAAATTGACATTTGCCAACATTTACCAATAGAAATCTAATGGTTCCAAGCCTATTCATTGTGCACTCCTCCCAGGCAACATGATCCTTGCTCCCTAAGTGGCAGTAGTTCGCTCTTAAAGGTCCGAACCCTAAGGATATAGCATTTGCTACTAGCAACCACTATAGTAAAATTGCCACACGGTTCTCAGTATTAAAACACATATGTTGCATAGCAGCAGCATTAATCAATAGTATAAGAACTCTCACCTGTTTCTGTATTTAGGAACCTTTTAATTGTGCTGTTACAAGTTCCAAAAATAAATTACACAAGGTTACCTGCAAGAGACAGTACAAAACTACTGACCCCGCAACTGTTAATAAAACAGAATCCAAACTACGAAGAACAGAGTCAGGAAATGCTCAGAAAACTAAATATATGCATTACCATCACGCACTAGAGGCAGCCAGCCTCTGCGTCTGGCAGATTGCCAAGGAGAGGGATTTCTTGCCAAGAAAATCCTGCTGCAAGTCCAGGAAGACCCAATTCCAGGATTAGAAAGCAGGAGCCTCCCAGCTGATCTTAACTGCAGCTATAGTATATAGGGTAAGAGATGACCTCAGATAAAATCCCCAGAAGGTCTGGGACTGTGTCATCACAGTCTGTGTCATCACCGGCACCAGGAGTTCCATGTGGAAGTGACCTTAGATCAGAACACTGGTTTTCTGTGATCACTTAGAAGGTGGCCAGCTGCATTTTGTGCCAGCCAATACTTCCCGGTGGCCTCGTGGGGGCAGTTCTAGATGGAACAGATGGCAGATGCATAGCCTGAAGGTGGCAAGGGTAAAGACGGCTGTTCTTGGGGCCGCATTCAGAAAAGAAAAGCTGTAATATCTCAGCCAGCCATAGAGAGAAAGGGGGACACTATTGGTCCTTATTGTTACTCGGGTATTGTCAGGGTTGGGACTTGGGCACCTGTGGGCACAGTGAGCTGCTCACTATCAGGGCCAAAGGTCAGAGATCAATCCAAGACAGGTCAAAACTGCAAGGTCAAAGTCCATTACAAAACTGAGAGCGTGAGGTGAGAATCGGAGTCAGGCCAGGCCAGGGTCTTTCACTAGGGTCAAGAACGGTCTTAAGCCAGAGACAGTAAATCAGGGTCGGGAACCAGGGATCACAGCAAGCAAAGTTGGGGCAAAAGCACACCAGAGTCTGCATTGCTCAGACAACTCCCAGCCATGGCTTCCTAGCTTATATGGGGAGTTTCAGCCAATCAGGGAACCATGGAGGGCTGTCGCTCATGCCCCTTAGGGTGGGACTTCCTGCAGGGCTTAGCCTCTCAGTTCCTTTTGGTGACACCCTAACCAGGCTCCAGGTGGCAGTGAGGAAGCCGTACCTACTTTGGACCCTGCAGGCCTGGTTCTAGGCCCATGGGTTCTCACAGGTCTCCTAGTACAGGGGTGAATTCAATAGTACTCCAGCTGAGAACTTATTCAGCAAAAGGTGGTGCAGATATCACCTCTGCCCAATCACATCCACAGCATACAACAAAATGCTGTGGGTAGATAACAATTACTTTATCTCCATTATTTCCCAGCCTTCCTAATCAAGGTACAAAGGCTGACAGCTACCAATTCCATGTTTAAATGACATTCATCACCCCAGCCCCCAAATAAGCACTACATTTAGAGTGGGATCTTCTTGTATCTGGTATCTTTCATGTTCAATATGCCTCACGGCACATTACAAAGCGATGGTTCAGATGTTAAGAGAGCAAGGACTACGTGGACAAACATAGCAACTGTTCTGCACACGGAACTAGCTCAAAACCACTTGACCCTTGGAACATGTTTCCCTGGGACAGGGAGGAGTTAGCCAGGCTAGGGGCAGGGACTGGGCTATACCATGGGACTTTTAACAGCCACTGTGCTAGGTCAGAATTCGGTCCGAGCCCAAGATGGTGCAAAGGTTACGTGTGACCAGTGTCTGGCTGCAGCCAAATAATGAATTCAGCAGCAAAAATGCTAAATTCAGCAGCTGCCCCAATAGCAGAAGCCATAGGGCCCTGAGTGAGATGGCTGGGCCACTCACAAACCCAATTATTTCAGACTTTTTACAGACTCAGACAGGCATTGCTTTACATTTGTTTCATGTTTTAGAGGTTGTTATAGCCATTACAGATCAAACTTCAATTTAAAAAAAAATGAAAGCTGAGGTTCTGGCAAATTCCGCAATCAAAGAACATACAGGGCTCTGCGTTCATTTTATGACTAGCAATACTTTGCCTTTCTCTTGCATCTTCCAGCAAAGTGCCATGCAAACTTCACAACCCTTCTACGAGAGTATTATCATCCTCATTTTACAGATGGGGAAAACTGAGACACAGAGAGTTTAAGTGACTTGCCCAAGATCAAACAGAAAGTCGGTGACAGAATTTGGAAGAGTGCTGAATCCCAGTTCCCCCCTGTTCTAGCTTCTAAGCCTGCCAGCTGTCTGCATGTGTTGTTCCAGTGCTTCACTGATGCAAGTCTGTTTGTCAACTCATTTCAATCAATAGAACAATAATGAATTAAGGATAAAAAAGGAGAGGAGGAAAATAGACACGGGGATGGAGGAAATTATAAGAGCATGAAAGAAAGGAAAAAAGGATGAGGTGACAATGTAATGACGTCAAATCCCGCCACTTATTCCTTGAGCTGTTCATAAACCATCAGCAGAGGGAGAAGAGGGAAGAAAAAATCAGCAATCTGGGGCTGCTCCTTATGAAAGGGCCAGTGACAGCCACATCTTATGGAATGCTAATGAGTAGCTTGCTGTAACGCAGACTGTGCAATGAACTAATGAGATATTATTACACCATGCACCCAGCAGGGGAGGAATAAATAACCAATTAAAGATTTCCCTTTTTTACAGTCCATCTCTGAGGGACTGTTGTTTTTTTTTCTTCTTTAGGAAAAGGCCATTTTCAATTCTATCATATAAGCACCAGAGATCCTAAGATAGGCTTGTGTATGAACACTGTTTCCTAGAACTATATGAAACCCTGAATTCTTCTTACCAGGCAAGAGAAGGTCATTGAATTGCCATGATTAGAAAGGTTAGACCTGCACTTGCACCTCACAAGTGTTAATCAACTAAAGTTATTTGAGAAGAGTCTGAGTCTCTCCAAAATACACCTCTACTCCGATATAACGTGACCTGATATAACATGAATTCGGATATAACGCGGTAAAGCAGCACTCCGGCAGATCAAAGCAAGTTCGATATAACGTGGTTTCACCTATAACACGGTAAGATTTTTTGGCTCCCGAGGGCAGCCTTATATCGGGGTAGAGGTGTATTCATATAGCCCTCAGGTACCAGCTATATAATAAATAACTAGATTCAAGAAAAAGAGGGAGCAGATTGGTCTTGTGGCTAAAACAAGATACTCAGGAGATTGGGATTCAATTCCTGATTCTGCATAGACTTCTTGTGTGACTTTGGGCAAGTCACTTAATCCCTCTATGGCTCAGTTTCCTGCTGCAAGAAGAAATCAATCCAAACTTATAAAGGGCGATCACAAGTATCTAGACAGTGGCAGATAGACTGTTTCCACAAGGCCCAGAACTGAACCCTTCAAGAAATCCCTACACCTAGCATGGGTGGTTGCTGAACAAGTTAAACCAATTGGTCCATTGTGTCACCAATGAATAAATATGCCAGGGCCTCAATCAGGGAGTCTAGATCCAAGAGAAAGGTTAAAAAACAGCAAGAATCATCCAGTCCAGGAATTCAGCACCCAACACAACCCTCCTATCCCCTCTGATGATCAAATGCGTTGCAAAGCCCTTTGAGATCTCTGAATGAAAGAAGCTGCGTAAGTACAATCATGATGGCCTTCATGTGAGCAGGAACTCCAACTCTGTTCTCTTGCTCCAACACCATCATTCAGATACATCAGCCCATTTCTCCCTCCCCTCATCCGCCACTTATTTTCAAGGATTACTGCAGTCCTAAAGGAGCCTAGTTAGATGAATCACTGGCTGGAGAGAAGCAGTAAGCTCAAGCACAATAAACCCTCTGCCAGCAAAGCTAGCAGCAACTCTTGTCACTCTGGAGCAGGATGGTCAATAGGCAGACCCTGGGCCAAATCCAGAGTGCTTTTGAATGGACCCAAAATATTTTTCCTTTTTTTTTTTTAAATAATTTTCTCTGGAGTCTGGACCTTGGCAAAGAAATGTGGATCTTGACAAAAAACTAACTGACTCCCCTTGCAAGTGTGGAGTATCATATGTTTACTTCCCTGACTGCTGTTTTTACGATGTCATCCCCTTTTCTTCCACTTGAATCTCTCCTCTGGCTTGCGGTTTCCTTCAGCACCATGCTCAACCCCCTCATTCTGACCATGAAAGCTATTCATAGTTCTATCCCACTTATATTTCACCCCCACACCTTTCACTACTCCCTTGCTCATGCAGCCAAATATATGCCAATGCAAGGACAGAGGGAGGTAGAATGTGTCTCCTCTATTCAGCGGCACCCCCTGAAGCTATTGCCCTTATGGGTACTGCCGCCAACAGAGAACGGCTAGGTTTGGCCCAGCTCAGCCCCAATGTGCCATCTGTATATTAAGGGGAAGGGACTGTACAGAAATGAGTAACTGGGCCCAGTGAACACTCCACTCTGCCAACACAACATGCATTGACACACCTCTAGTCTCCTTTTCCCATAAGCAGCTCTATGTCTTTTTCACATCAACCCACATGAGTGGAACATCCTCCCTGATCCTGGGTGCCCTGCAACTTCCCAAGACCCACTTCTTTCTGCTAGGTTTCCAATGCTGACCTCCTTCTTCATCACTCATAGAAACTGCCATATCAGAGCAGACCAACGGTCTATCTAGCTTCCGACAATGGCCTTTAGCAGATGCTTCACACACACGATCACGAACCACTGCTTAGGGCAGTTATGAAATAAACTGCCATTTGGGAAGTTTCTCCCTAATAAGGCAAAGGGATTATATCCCTTACACTTTTTTTCCTACCCAACATTACAGTGGATGTTCTCATTATTCATATAAATGGATAATCATCTTGTGAAGCCTGCTGAGATCTTGACCTCAATTGTATATTGTGGCAGTGAGTTCCACAGGCCGATTATATGTGTGTTAAAAAACCTTACTTCCCTTTATCGGTGTTAAAGTTTATTTCCTTAATAGTTTAGAAACACCAATAAAGGTAACAGACTGCTCCCATGTTACCTTATCTATATAGCCCTTTATTTCATATATCCCTTTCATGCTCTCTTGTTCCCCAATACTATAACATAGCTCCCTTCCACCCAGACCTCATGTCCAGTCACGTGGGGCACATGCAGAGTTGCCTCCTTACCAACTCAGGCATCACAACCCTACGTGGACCCAGTGACTATTGACACATCATCCCTTTGCCGCCGTGCACTATCATGTTGGCATGCAACACCAGCGCATCACGTGGCACAGGTTGCAACATTTCAAATGGGGCTCCTCGAGAGATTATCGGGGCAGTGGGGAGAGGGGGGGGACAGCCCCAGAAAATCTCAGGATGGGGGCAGGCCATTCAAAAAGGTTGGAGCTATTGGCCCACGGAGGATGCTGTGGCCAAAGTCCAGGGTCCAAAGGATTCTTTGGGAGAGACATCTGACCCATAGAAAGCATAAAGACCTGTCTCTTTCCACTTTTGGTAGGGAGGGGGGGAAGGACTAGGGGATTGTGCCACCCTCCTCCCCTTGCTGGCCACGTACAAAGAGGCCTTGGGGGATGGGAGTAAGTAGGGACAAGGGGTACAGAGGGAGGAAGGGGGAGTGAATTGGGGGGGGCGGAACCCCACCATTGTGCCCCAAGGTGACACTTTGTGACGATCCTAGGATGGGGGGGGGTCATCCCCAGTGCCAGGCCATGTGGGGCACTGCCCCCCCAGTCAGCTGATGGTGGAGGAGAGAACAGCCAGGGCTGGGGGGGGGGATGCCCCCGAGTGGGGCCCTCCCCTCCAACCCAGCCCCACTTGCTCTGCGCGCAGGAAAACGAAAGTGAAAGCAGGGGGCAGCTGCTACGCAGGTAGAGAACAAACAGCTCCCCGGTGCCCCCCAATATCCTCTCCCCGGGGGGAGCCGGGGCTCACACACCCACCCCCCAACCGCCGCCCCGCGGACTCGCTCACCGCTGGACCACGTCTCTCTCTCTCTCGCCGTCTCTCGGGCCCTGCTGCGACGGAGGAGGAGGAGCCACCGGGAAAGGGCGGAACCGGCTGCTCCCGCCCCTCAGCCCCGGCCGGAATTGGTTTCGCGGAGCACCTCCCCTCGAAGAGGATGCTGGGACTTGTAGTCCTGCCAGAGGGGACCCTCCCACCCCTGAGAGAGAGGATGGGACACCAAAGTGTGCATCTCCCAAGCCCAGGATCTCGCCCACCCTGCACTCCTGCAACAACACATCATGGAGGCATTCCTTGCCCTGGGATACGGCTTTGGAGTGGGATATGGCAAGGAGACTGTGTGGGTCCTTCATGTTAGGAGGAAAGAGTGACAAGATGAGAATCCTCTTAACCATTTAACTGGGCACTGGAAAGGGTGGTACACACCCTGTTGCTCAGGCAGATGGCTCCACCCGCTGGCTAGTTGGTGGATTGGCAGACAGCTGTCAGATAAAATGGACAATAAACCTGATGGAGAGAGGACGTGGGGTTTGTTTTTATTATTATTATTATTATTCAGTGGCTAAAACCTCTAAGCTTTTTGTTTATCAGCACCTGTTTAACTCAATACAAGAAAAAGTATTGAATAGCGAGAAAAAATCTTCAGTGGTTGAATTTTTCCCTTAGGATTAACCCAAAGCCTAACTCACTGTGTGTCTTTACTCTGCTAGAATGGTTGAGCAGCACCTCATTTTACTTTTCTTCTGTGGCTGCCCTGTTTCCCTCCTGCAGTCTGTACTGATGTGGGGAAAGGTCAAGGTCACTGAGACATGTTAGAAGTATGTGAGAGGTCTTTAAAAATCAGGCCATTAACGTCTTAATACATGCATGAATTACATAACTTTGACTTAATTGAAAATTGTATATTGTATGTAACTTCTGTTTCTATTTTTTACCTCAGAAATATCTGGAATGTTGCGCTTATCTTCCCTGTAGGTTTCCTAGAAGGATGCAGAAATAGCTGAGGACTTAATTCTAGGACCTGGGGTGCTGCATTAAACAACAGCATTTCTTCCTACTGTTTGCTCAGGTGTTTGAGTTACAAATGTTAACAAAACAAAGAAAAACTAAGGTGTTTTAAACAGCCCATTAAAACAAAACACAGTTAGAAGCAACCTACAAAAGGAAAAAAATGGGCTTCTGACATTTTTGCTTCTTCCAGAGGTAAAAAGAAAATATGAATTAAAAACATTCTAAAGGACTGGATAACAAGTAGAATTATGAACCTGCCTGTCTGTATCTATCTGTTGTCTTTTGTCTTATAAATTAGATTATGAGGTTTCTGGGGCAGGGACAGTCTTTTTGCTCTGTATTTGTACAGCACCTAGCACAATGGAATCCCAATCCATAATTAGGGCTCCTAGGTCAAACAAATAAAAATTAATAGTGACATCACAGATAACATGGAAAATAAACCCAACTAAGTGAGAAGGGAATAATTTTATTAATATTTGGTGTTTAAAACCTCAATTTTTATTTGATTTTGTCAGCACCTGTTTAACTCAAACACACAGGAGAAAAACCCTCTTTGTTGAGGCCTGATCACATATATACATCCTTTAACTAAAGGTTGAGAAAGCCCCAAGCCTACATTTCCAAGTGACCCACAGGGTATATTTATGCTGCAGTGTAAACCCAGGGGTTGAACTCAGGCTCAGACCTAACCCTCCTGCTGTCTACAAATTGTACTAACCCAGGGCTTGGACCTAGGTTTCCTGGACAGAGGTGGAAGGTCTGACCCTGAGTCAAGATGCGACCCAGGATAGCCCTATTACTTTGCAATGTAGATGCAGTCCCACTGGACTTGTGCTCTGGGAGTCCGCCAAAAGTATCTAACAATTCTATGGGCTGAATTTCTTTGTCATTTGGACAGTCAAATTTTACCGCACTACCACAAACCAAGGTCTAGAGCGGACACATTTTGGGAAGCAGCAAAGAATCCTGTGGCACCTTATAGACTAACAGATAAGGTGCCACAGGATTCTTTGCTGCTTCTACAGAACCAGACTAACACGGCTACCCCTCTGATACTTGACATTTTGGGAAGGTGCTAGAAAATCTTGGATATCAGTGATTGGTCTTGGGCCCACATAATGCTGTGTAGATTCTGGACTGGAGCCCTGGGTTAGTATCCAGGGTTCAACAATTGCTAACCTGATGGTACAAACAAGTGTAGATGCTCTAGCTGTAGGTTAACGAACCCAGGGTCTGCTCATTTGCGTTCTATTAACCATGGGCTTACACTGCAGTGTAGATATATCCACAGAGACCTCTGACAAAAGGGAAGCGTAACGTTACTAAGGGAAAAAAGTAGAAAATAAAATAATTCTAAACATTTCCAGCCTTTGTTTTGCATCATGAAGAAGCATAAAAAGACAGATCACCTTTAAACATAAAAGAGTGAAAGGTTCAAACTCAGATTGAATTTGAACCCGTGACCTCAAGTTTAAAACCAGGCTGAGAGTTGTGCAAGGAAAACTGTTCCTATAAATGACCACTTATGAGCCTGTGGTTTGAATCCAGCCCATACTGGCCACTGGAGACCCTGGGTTCAAATATGAGGCAACTGCTGGGAGGTGAAGGGGCAGGCTCGAATCCAGCCCAAAATAGCTTGAGGGGGGATTTAGGGTTCCAATCCAGCCCAACATGGTGGATGAGGATCCCAGATTCAAATCCAGCCCAGGATAGTGGCTGTGGGGGTTGGGTTCGAATTCAGCCCCAGACAACTCCTTGGGGTCCCCTATGCGTGAGCTGGCCGGGGCTGGATTCGAACCCCCCAACCCGGCAGTTACAGCGTCATCACGTGACTGCCAAGGTAGCTTCAGTTCCCACGTTGCAATAATCTCCAGGTCTGAAGGGGGAAAGAGTCAAAGTAACAGGGACTCTTTAGCCTCCCCCTTGGCCAACTCTATGGTCCTTTGGAAGGCCATCAGGTAGCCAACCAATCAGAAGCCAGAGACGCCCCAAAGGAGCCAATCAGAACCTGGAGATGTGATCACGTCGTCTCCGTGTCACGCAGGCCGAATGTCCCGGATTTTGGTAGGCGGAGACTCATCCAGGAGAGCCAATAGAGAGAGCACGTTCTGTTCCCATGAGGCAACAGGGCAGCGCACGTTGCGTCGCGGCGGCCAATGGGAGTGGAGGACGCTGGGGTACATGGCAAGGTGAGCGGCGGGGCGGGGCTTGCTCTCCTCTCTCAAAGGGCTGCAGCTCCGGAGCTCGAGTGGGGGGTCACCGGCCGCAGGTGAGGTGCCCGAGCTGGCTGATGGGCCCCTGCTGCGGCTGCAGCCCGAGCCTGGCTCGCTAGGGCGGCCGGCTTCTCCGCTGACCTTCGTGGCTTGGGCCGTTGAGAGGGGAGGCAGGAAGGGGGGCAGTCGAGGAGGGGGAGGCAGGAAAGGGGCAGTTGAGGAGGGGATGGGGGCAGTTGAGGAGGGGGAGGTAGGAAGGGGGCAGTTGGGGATGGGGCGGTTGAGGAGGGGAGGCAGGAAGGGGGGCGGTTGAGGAGGGGAGGCAGGAGGGGGGCGGTTGAGGAGGAGGAGGGGAGGTAGGAAGGGGGCAGTCGAGGGGATGGGGCAGTCGAGGAGGGGGAGGTAGGAAAGGGGCAGTTGAGGAGGGGGATGGGGGCAGTTGGGGGGAGGTAGGAAGGGGGCAGTTGGGGATGGGGTGGTTGAGGAGGAGGCAGGAAGGGGGCGGTTGAGGAGGGGATGGTGCGGTTGGGGTGGTTGAGGAGGGGGATGGGGCAGTTGGGGAGAGGCAGGAAGGGGGCGGTTGAGGAGGAGGCAGGAAGGGGGCGGTTGAGGAGGGGAGGCAGGAGGGGGCGGTTGAGGGGGCAGGAAGGGGAGGTTGAGGAGGGGATGGGGTGGTTGAGGAGGGGGGATGGGGAGGTTGAGGAGGGGGGATGGGGCAGTTGAGGAGGGGAGAGGCAGGAAGGGGGTGGTTGAGGGGGAGAGGCAGGAAGGGGGTGGTTGAGGGGAGAGGCAGGAAGGGGCCCTTTACTGATTTGCTGCATCCTCCCTCTTATTAGGGTGTGTCCTGATTATGACAATAGGTGTACTTAAAAAATGTAGTGACTAACAATAACGGTGTGTTTTACAACTGGCATTGACAGGGAAAGCTATACGGTAACTTGTTCTCTGGTAAAGGTGCAGTTTTAGGCTCCACCCCACCAGAATTCACCTCTTCCTGCTAACAACTTGTCCTGTGCCCACTAGAGCTTTTAAATATGCTGGCTTTAGAACTTTATTCTAATCTAGGCAATCCCTTAGTTTATTCTTCCCATCTTGGCCCTCGTGGTGACTTTCCACAATTGGAGGTCACTGTCTCACTCATGCTACTCCATCTGTGTGGTTCTCTCTTGTTTCTGAGGGACTGACTTAATCCTTCTGTCGACATCTATTTAAAGCCAGCCTTTTCTTTTAGTTTAGTTTATGATTGAAAATTGGCAAAACCCTTTTGTGACTCTGTGTCTGAAGGACCCCAAGTAAAACTACAACAAGCTTTGGCCAAGAGAGAGACTGAGTTGTAATTGAAGGGAGAATCAGGGGAAGGAAGCAGGATAAGGATAGTGCACAACAGCTAAATTTTGTGTATAGTTCTCCTGGGGAGCATCTGATGAGCATTCTATTATAAAGAGTAACATGGGTTTGGGTATGTGGTGTTCCTTTTCAATGTGCTTTTGCTTTCTTCTCACTAGATCAGTCAAAATGCAGACTCCAGTGGCTCTCCTTGCTTCTCCAGCTCTGGTAAGCAGTCATTTGTTTGCGGAGGAGTAATGCCAGGAGGTGGGGATGCAGCTATCATGGAGAATGAAGGCATTTCTGTTTAGAGCTGTAGTCAGAATGCTGTCCCAGACACCATTCTACTTGGGATGTGTTATGGTGGATAACTTTCAGTCCGGACTCCTTGACTGGGGGAATCAAGGTCATCTGTGGTGTTGGTGAAGGGAGAATGGATATCTTCTCAGTCTCAATAGGGTTGTATTGTTATGCAAATCCAGAGGCTGAGAAGATATGCTAACCCAGGGGCACTCTCACTGCCCAGGTCCTGGCCACCGGTCCGGGGGGGCTCTGCATTTTAATTTAATTTTAAATGAAGCTTCTTAAACATTTTGAAACCTTATTTACTTTACATACAACCATCATTTAGTTATATATTATAGACATATAGAAAGAGACCTTCTAAAAAGGTTAAAATGTATTACTGGCACGTGAAACCTTAAATTAGAGTGATTAAATGAAGACTCAGCACATCACTTCTGAAACGTTGCCGACCCCTGTGCTAACCTATTGTGGCTAAAGGTACTGGCACCTCCACTCTTGATAGGATTCCTTCCTCATTATAAAACTCTCAAAGTGTACAACACTGGCTCAAAACTCAAATTTAGTGGCACTTATTATACTTCAATAGTGTCTTGTCCTTAAATTATAGGTTCTTGTTAGTCAACTAGCTTGAGTCCCTGAGACATGTACTTTCAAATTTTCAGTGGAGTTGAGGGTGACTCCTAATTTCTTGTTCCTGACAAAAGCTGTTCAAAGACCCCGACAGATGACTGTAAACTGACTTCAGCTCTAAGGAATGTGGAGGTGTCCCATTGTGGGTCAAATGTCTTTCTTTCACTTCAGTTCCGCTGCTGTTCCAGGGCTCTGGCAAGGCCGGTTTCCATATCTGTACTGAGCAGGCCTGAGACTCTTACTGTACAGGTAAGGCTAAAGAAAATTGCCCCTCGCTGCTATAATTGGGTCTCTATTTTTAACATCTTGGGATGAAATGCCTCCTTGTTATGGGTAGCCCTGTCATTCATCACTAGCCAGATGTATGTGGGTTTGGACAATGAAGATACTGTTTGTCTTCAGTGCCTGGTTCAGGTTACCAGCTTGAATTGCTGGTGATGCTGTACAGAGATTCGAGGTGTGTCCGTCCGTCCTGTACATTAAGGAATGGCTGGAGGTTGTACTATGGGTTCGAGTATTGCCCTGCCAAGATGCTAGAGTGGCCTTCCAGCTGGACAAAGTTTGGATGCCCTTGCTGTACCTAGAATAGAGCATAATATGTAGATAGACACTTAATAAATGTATTCAGTTAAACTTATGTCGCTATTTGGCTTCTTCTCCCTTCTCCCCACAGCCCTCTGGTGTTTCCCATCTACAGCTGGCTCACCGGGAATTCCAAACGAGCACTACCTCTAGGGATATTGATACTGCTGCTAAGTTCATTGGTGCAGGTGCTGCCACAGTTGGGGTGGCTGGTTCAGGAGCAGGTATTGGAACCGTGTTTGGCAGCTTGATCATCGGCTATGCCAGGTAAGCAAGCCACTGCCTTCAACTTTACTTCCCTGTTCCAGCAGTCAGTTGTGTAGGCCCTTTTTGTAAACACTCTGTCTTAGATGTTACAGGTCTGTCGCATCTTACGCGCATTTAACATGCGCGATTTCAGCTTTACGCGGTCGGCTCAAACAAACAAACAAAAAGAGAGAAAAATAACAATTTAAATACTGTTTCTGTAGTGCGGGCGATTCCGCCCGCCATTCAACTCCAGTGTAATTTTGACTATATGCGGTTTTTGCTTTACGCGCTAACCGCAGAATGGAACCCCCACACAAGATGAGACTCGCCTGTACTTATTTTGTAGGAAAAGGACATTGAAACTGACCATAGCAAACAGAAAAGTGGGAGGGGAGTAAGAAGGTGAATTTAGAACTGTAGTGTTCCAAACCGCAAGGAACCATTTGAGGATCTTGCATTTTTGTAGCATCTTTTAACCACACACATCCCACAGGCTTTACAAATTTAATTCCCAATTAATACGTGCTAAGGAATCACTTTGCCCACCAGTGAAATGGAGGCACCTCTGGGGTAGAAAGTGATTTATTTACACTGCTAAACAGCTACACTACATAGTTTAAGACAAGATGTAAAGAATCTTGGGCGCCAACTCCTGGAGCACCCACAGGGAAAAATTGGTGGGTGCTCAACACCCACTGGCAGCTCCCCGCCCAGCTCACCTCTGTCTTCTCCCCTGAACATGCTGCGTGCCCACTTTTTCCCCCTAGCTCCCAGCACCTCTTCCCCAAGCTGGGGAAGAGGTGGGGCCAGGACAGGGATTTGGGGAAAGGGTCCAATAGGGGCTGGGGTTGGAATGGGGTGGGGAAAGGGTAGGGGTGGGAGGGCGCGCGCACCCACCAGTGATGGGGAAAGTTGGCGCCTATGTAAAGAATGTCAATCACTTCCTCACTCTTTCGACATGCTTACAACAACTCGATAGAACTTCACAGCTGCCTACCATCACACAGAGGGTGTAATCCCATTAATGCTTGGCAAGGGATTGCTGCCTGATCAAATAATTCATTGGAGACCAACCTTCAGGGGTTTAGTGGATTGCACACTGACATGCTAAGAAGCCAGGGAAATACCTTGAACTACTTTGGTTTTCTCTCACTAATGTATTTGCTCCAACTTAATGCATGTGTGTGTTCTGAGCCTCCCAGTGCCATATCCACATTCATCTGTATCCACTGTTCTGTGGGATCCTGTCTTCAGGAGGCATAACCTTACCACTGAATCCAGTGGCTTGTGGAATAGATTTGTTGTTGGCTTTTCTGACACAGGAATCTGTTTTTTAATGTGTCCCTTACAGGAATCCCTCTCTCAAGCAGCAGCTCTTCTCCTACGCCATCCTGGGCTTTGCCCTGTCCGAGGCCATGGGACTCTTCTGTTTGATGGTGGCGTTCCTCATCCTGTTTGCTATGTGATCGCCTCTGGGCCGACCCATAGCTTCCATCATTCTGTGTCCTCTCCGGGTTGAGTCTGCCTCCTTCACCAGAGCGTTCCAGATTTATAATTAAACAAGCTTTTCTCCTAATAAACTAGTTTCAGACTCCTCCTTTCTCACACTCAATATGGCCCAGTGCTGAGGCCTGGGGTGTCCTTAAGGATTCATCTTCCATAGTATACTGATAAAAGAAAGTAACCTTGTAAGATTTTTTTAAAGATGACTCAAAAGAGAAAGAATGGGAGGCTGTGGGAGAAGGTAGTTATTGTAAATAAAGTGGCAAGATGAGTAAAGTTGGCTGGTTGCCACTAAATGACTTGAGTCTGCAGCTTTATACTACCATAATAATAGGGTCACTGGAGCTGATCACATTCACAAATACAATGGTCTTGCACAAATCTGCGAAGATCTCAAAAGATAGAGCAGATGTTGCCATATTAAAGCAGAGAGCTGCTTAAGCTGATATGAGACAGCACCATTTTCTCATATCAATATCTTAACTGTGGTGCCTTTCTTATGCAACATCTGAAACAGGCTGCCTTGAGATTCTCAGAAGGAGAATTTGAGCATATCTGGTGGTAGTAATTGAATGTGGGTAAGGTATCTTCCATCATAGACGTTCCAACAACACATGCCTTATGTGTCTAACTTCCCTGTTGTGTTAGAGAAATGGGGTGAGCCAAAGGTCAGGGTTTAAAAGGGCTGTCATCAACCAACCCTCCCTGGGTTCTTTGCATCAGCTTCTGGTAAGCAATAACACAAAGTGGTACCAATTAAGGTTTATTTTTCCACTCAGCAAGGCTTTTGAAAATTCTGATGTGATGTCACTGATATTCAGACATGAATACATGGCTTTTACTTCCTCAGCTGTGCATGACTGGCAGTGTTATAACAGAGATTGGAACAGAGGAAAGCACCAAGGCTCTAACACGTTCTAAATCAACTCAATTAAACTTCTGCTGGAAAGAAAGTTATGATCTTAATAAAAAAATTGGAAGATCACAGCTCTGTTGAAATCTTACCTGGTTCTCTGCTTCTGATAAATTAATTCTAAAACAACTGTTGGTAAATTAAAGCCCTTGTTGAAGTTCTAGTCATGACCTTTGCTGACAATGTGAATTTTAAAATGGATTGTACTAATAACTAGGGTGCTTTCTCATTACTTACCTACTGGAGTAGCCTTGTGAGGCAAACAGTAACATGGAGTCAGAAGGAATCCCAAAACTCCCCTGTACGAGTAAGAAAGTACTCTCAGGAGGAAGGGATTGTGTTGGAGAAAATGACTTATTTGAATCTCAGAGGATTCCAGGTTGAAAGTTGTTGGCCAAATTCACATATATGAATGTGAAAGGACTGTGCTATTTTAAGTATGGTGACTTCTGTGCCCTGGTGTTTAGCCAGTTAGGGGCATTCCCCTTGCATGGCTGGAACTGTTTTGTGTACAGGGTCATGTGGTACCATAGCTAAGGCTTTACAGTTGTGTTTCCTAGGCAACTGCTGTATTAAGTGAGCTAAAACTCACTTCATACCATGAGCCTTGCCCTGTATTTCCTATCTTACACCAGCCCAGTATCTCACTTTTCTGAGGAAAGTGATTGTCGGGAGCAAGTATCTGTGTGGAGAGAGGAGGAATCTGGGCCAAATAACATTGTGTGAAATCCCAATAAAGAGGAAGGTTGGGGAAAGGATTTGGAATGAATGTAACTTGTCCTGAGATAGGTAGCTGTTGTGAACTGTTCTGAGGATGTACATCGTTCTGCTGGAGGGGATCAGTGTACATGGAGCAGGATCAACTACTTTTTAAATGAAAAGACTCTTGGGACCTAGATCCTCTAAGGTATTTAGACACCTAACTTACTTCAGTGGAGGTAAGGTGCATCAGTACCTCCGAGGAGCTGGTTTGGTTATAGGTGTGGTTTCCTAACATGCTTGACTAACCCCCACTCAAGGCTTGGCTTGAGCATAAATAAATGAAGCAGCCATGTAGGACTCTACAATCATCCCACGTGAGCTCCCTCTTTTCCTCTCTGGCAGTAGGTGCTCTGGCTGTATCCTTGGCTTTCTTGGCCATGGCCTGCCACTGTGTCTGCTTTATTGTTTCTGCCTCTGTCTCAGGGCTGGTCTACACTAGAAAATTTAATCAACCCAGCTCCATCCCTCCAGGGTGTGAAAAATCCACACTTCTGAATGATGTAGTTAAGCCAACCCAACCCACTGTGTAGACAGTGCTAGGTTGCTGGAAGAATTCGTCTGTCGCCTAGCTACCACCTCTCAGGGAGATGGGTTTACAACAGTGACAGGAAAATCCCTCCTTTCATTGTAGTGTCTACAGTGAAGTGCTACAGCTATGCCACAGTCTTGTTTTTAAGTGTAGACATAGCCTCATATGCACCCCATTCCCTTTCCTCAGTGAGTACTCAGCCCCTGCATTTGCTATATAAGTGCCTGGGAAACCTCTGAGCCTGCATGTCATAGCTTGCACTCAGCCTTGCCCTGTGGGTCTGTGTTTTGGGCTTTGGTCTCTATTGTTTTGGCTGTTGCTAAATAAAGTGGCATTTAATTGCTCCCTCATTTACCTTGAATGGAAGGGTGGCTGTTACACTGGGAAGTTTTAATGGGGTTTAACCCAACCCATGACTATTATTATCCTGTGAGGAAAGCTCACCAAATATTTCCAACTTGTAACTACTGCCAAGTATATACATTTGAGGTCATCTGTGGTTCAAGTTATATATATTGATCCAAAAGAATGTAACTGTTAAATTCCAGCAGTAGGCTGAGTCCTAAGGTCTATTCAAAGCTCTGTCACTGTCTTGCTGCCTGACCTCGGGTAAGATTTTCATGTCCTATGCCTCAATTTCCCATGTATTAGAAGGGTAGCTGTGTTAGTCTTTATCCACTAAAACAATGAGGAGTCTAGTGGCACTTTAAAGACTAAGAGATTTATTTGGGCATAAGCTTTTGTGGATAAAAAGCCCACCTGAAGAAGTGGGGTTTTTACCCACGAAAGTTTATGCCCAAGTAAATCTGTTAGTCTTTAAGGTGCCACTGGACTCCTCGTTGTTTTTGTCAATCTCCCATCTCTGTGAACTGAGTATGATAATGCTTTATATTTCAGAGATACTTTGAGGTTTAATTAATGTTTGTAAAGGGCTGTAAAATTCTAGGATGAAGATAGGATCATTGCCTTCGGGAGTGGTGAAAACACAGCATGATTGTAGCCAGGAGAGCATCATGGCAACAGACTGACAAAACATTACTGAATGCACAGTCTCAAAATGTCTTCCTGCTGTGATTGGAGAGACATTCCAAGGTGGGTGAGGTAATACTTTTTATTGAAGAAGAGCTCTGTGTGGCTCAAAAGCCTGTCTCTCTCACAAGTTGGTCCAATAAAAAAATATTCCCTGACCCACCTTGTCTCTCTAATATCCTGGGACCCACACGGTTATACCTACACTGCATGCATTCAGGCTGTGATGCAATGTGGTGACATCATGAATGCCATCACGCTGAAACGTCATCACCCTCCACAAAAAGTATAGGCCGAGGACAATGCTGTGTGCAAAGCAGGGTGACCAGCCAGCAAGTGTGAAAAACTGGGATGGGGGGTAATAGGAGCCTGTATAAGAAAAAGACCCTAAAATCAGGACATCTGGTCACCCTAGTGCAAAGGTCACGACACCCAGGCACCACCCTAGCTGTACAGAGCCTTGCAACTGCAAAGTCTTGCACCCCCAGGCCACGCCCATTGCCTCCCGGGAATGAAAAGCAGGGCCCTCCTCGCTGCGGGGCCTCTCGTTGACTGGTTTGACGCTCTGCTCCCAGGGAAGACTCTATGGTCGGCAACTCGTTGGTGGGGGGGCGCTCTAGTGAAAGTCGTCTCTTCGGCGGGCAGCGCGGTAGCGACACTCTGCAAGTTGGAGGCGACTCTATGGTGGTGAGCGGCGCGCTTGCGGCGGCAGGAGGGCGGGGTGGGTGGACGCTCTGGCCCGGAATCGGTGGTGGAGGAGCGGGGCGGAGGGCCGCTCTGGCCGGCGGACTCGCTGGTGCGGAGTCCCGGAAGCTGCGCTCTCCCAGGCTGGGCACGGGCGGCGGAGAATGGCGGAGAGTCCGGCAGCGGAGGAGGCGGCGGCCGCGGCGGTGCTGGCGGCCGCCACGAGCGGCGGGGTCCCGGCGGGGCCCGGGGGCGGCGGGACGGGCAGCCCCGGCGTCTTCATCCCGGCCGAGCTGTGGGCGGCGGCCGGGTTCGGGGCGCCCCCCGCGGGGGCCGGAGTCTCCCCCGGGAGCGGCGGGGCCCCCCTCGCCGGGCAGCCAGCGGCCGCCGCCGCCGCCGCCGGGGCCGCGCTGCTCCGTCACAACGCCGTCAGGGGCCCCACGGTGAGCGGCGACTGGGACAGCGAGAGGCCGAGCCCGGCCTGCCTGCTGCGGATCAAACGGTGAGCGAGCGGGCCGGCCGGCCGGCCCCGGGCCTTCCGCCTCCCCGGCCCCGGCTGCGGATCGAGCTGGGGAGCCCAGCCCTGCCCGCCCTGGGTGGGGGGGGGGTCTGTAACTACAACCCCCGCCTCCCCCGGGATAGCGCGCCCCAAACCCGGGGCCCCCGGTGGGGAATCCCCCGTTCGCCTAGTGTCTTCCCTGCTCCGGGCCCAGCCAGCGCCCCGCGTGCCAGCTGCGGATCCAATGACACCCCCAGTGCCGCAGTCATTTCTCTTCCTGCCGGCCTCCCCCCGCCCCGCCTCGCTGGGATAGCCAGGGACTTCCCTGGCGAAATCACCTCTGAGTAAATGCCCCGTCATGGTGATAACTAGTTGCTCTGTTTGGGATCCCCCGAAAAGAGCCGGTTGTCTGTGTTTGGGGCCTTCCCCCTCTCTCTAAAATACTTTCCTGACCCCTCGTGATCTCTTCCAGCTTCTTACTCTTTGAGCCTAGGGTTTGGGGCTTTGCATTACCAACACACACTGTCCCATCCGCCTGTGTATGTGGATTGGGCCCTAACCACCTAGATAGCCTATACTGCATGGATGTCATCAGCATTTGTGCTAGGAACAGGACGATCTCTATGGCCTGAAGCCACCTATATATCCTAGTGTACTGGATGCATTTCTTCATGCTGCAGCACTTATAGCTTTCCACAATGGAATGTGGGGCTACCTCACTCATCACCCCTTTGGTCTTGTCTCCAGAGGTATCTGCAGCTCTCTAGGTTTTAGTAGGCTTGCCCAGTGTTAGGAGAACGTTCTGTGTATCAAAATGCTTTAGATTCCCTCTGGCTTTGTTGACACATCTACTCTCAGCTGACTGCTGCTGCTCTAGAGCCAGCGTGCTAATGCCACTTTGTATTTATAAAGCACTTTTCAGCCAGAAGGATCCCAAAGTGATTTGCAGGCTGTATACATGTAAGATTATGTATCCACTTCTCGGGTGGAATGTGATAGCTGTTCTCCATGTGCAGCAGTGCTGTACAGCACAGGAAATGAAGCATCCCATGTGCACATGAAACTTACAGGTAAATGTAGTAGACAGAATGAATTATCCACCACTGAAATTTGGCAATTCATATGGATCAGCAGCTTCTTTCTAAAACTGCCACAGTCTATTTCATTTATCATTTTAATGGGGGAATTAACAGAAAATTCCCCCTCTGTCCCCATATGGTTAAACCATTCTTGCTGCTACCAGTGGCTAGGAAAATCTGACTTCATACAACTCAACAGAGCATATGTTTTTCCCCTTCTATGCAAGGATCTCGAAGCCCATACATTGAATTCAGCCTCACAACTGCATTTTTACAGGAGCATACAAGAGAGGCAAAGTGACATCCCCAAGGTTAACGATGAAGTTGTGTCAGAGACAAGAGTAGCATTCTGATCTCCTGATTCTGTCCTGTGCATTCAATATAAAATGATGCCTCACCTGACCAAAACTACCTCTACTTAATCTATTGTGCGTGCTGGCTGTCTGCCAATGAGTGATCTGAAACCCAATGTCTCTGTGCATCTGCAAATTAGGAGTTTTGTATTAGATCAATAGGGGAATGGGTTTCTTTTTTGTGTTCCTAGATTGAATTATAAGGTGTTCATTACTGGCCCACCCATAACCTTATTCTTTCATTTGCCTGAGTGGTGCTAATTGATCAATTCAGCTGTTCCTCCTCTAACTGCAGTAGTAGAGGCTGCATGTAAAAGGATTGCTCACATTAGGTCTGGCATGTTGATAAACTTTACAACAATACAACAACATATTGTTTTAAATACTGGCATTATGTCAATAGATTCTTCCTCTTCCCTCATCACCAATATGCTTGCCAAATGATTGCATATCCTTGTTCTACTGCCGGTTACAAAACTCCTATAACTTCACCATAAGATGGTACAAACTGTTTCCAGTTCAAATGGATGATAGCACTAACTTAATACTTTGTAAGAAGATGAGGTTCTCCTGTCACTTCAGAAGTTTCATCTGCTTAGTCATACTGCTGAAACTTTAGCTCAGCTCAGTTTTCTTTACAAACAGGAAGGCTTTTTGAAAAGCCTTTTGTGGCTGTGTGCAACTCAGGTCAACACTGGGAGGAGCTCTTTCACTGTTAGAGGTGGAGTGCTGCTGTATGTCCCCAATTCGCAATGAGTCATATCTGATTCCATATTTCTTTTGTTACATATTTTGATAGCGTGTGCACTCCTTATCTCCTACAGCTCTTCTTCTGGATAAGCAGGAACAGCTTAGCCAGAAAACAATGAAACAGCAACAAAATAAAAAAATAAATGCTTTCAGTAACAGATTTACTTCTTAAAATACACCCCTTTGCATGTGCTCACTCTCACGCGCTCTCTCTCTCATATACTCTGTTCTGTTCCTTGGATTGGGCTGGACCCTGAGGGAGAAAATGGCTAATTCCTGTTTTCTTTATTCAGGGATATCATGTCCATTTATAAGGAACCACCCCCTGGAATGTTTGTTGTGCCTGATCCCCATGATATGACTAAGGTAAGTGAATATCCAGAACTGATCCAACTTTCCCCTTCTGTATATCTTGTTTTGCTGGCTACTTTAAGATTTAGTCCATATAAGGCTTGTCCGTATCATGTTGGGGTGGGTAAGAGTCTCATAGAGCATCCTCAAAAGGTTGTAAAAGACTAAAGTAGCTTAAATTTTCCTGGGGACAGTGGGAAGGGGTTGTGTTTAAAACTGGAAGAGGCTTTCAAGGAAGCTGGCTTTGTGAAGTGATCAACCTTGGCGCTGCAGATAAATCCAGTAGCGCCTCCATGGCTTCGGTAAAGCACCAATCCTGCTGGCTTTGTGCTGCCAACGCTTGAAAACGATCAGTGGAGATGTTTGAGGAAGAACTGACTCCACTGTGAGCTACCGGATATGGGAAGCTGGGGATGGTAAATGTGGTAGTCAGGTGGCATCAGAAACTTCAGACTAGTGACTCTATTGGCCATGATTCACACCCAAGCTGATGCAGAGAGGTGTAACTTGCACTCCCCGTGCTAGCCTGCATCCCTGTGCCCCTAGTAAGCTTGCAGACAATGGCTGCTGACAGGATGCATTTGATGCTGTGCATCTCCCAGCCTCCGTGTGACATCCACTCTTTGGGCTGCGCTGGTTTCCTGGGAGGCTCATGGTGGAGGAGAAGTTGCCTCGTCTTTTCCTGTTGCTGCAAGCTTTTCCCACCTCTCCAATAAAGTTTCCACTTCCAGGTTCCACCAGCACTAACCCTTGGTTGAATTGAGGCCTTTGAGTTTTAAGATACTGCAAGGGAATAGTTGAGAGAATTCCTATATACAAGAATACTCCAAATTCCGAGTATATACTCAGTATTTTAATCATAACTTTGGCCCAACTTGATGCTGGAAGCTGAAAATACACACACGTTTTCCAACAATGCATTATATCCTTGACCACGTATGTCCTAGAGCGTCTTAGTATTGACATCTTCTTGCAAATCACGAGGAGTTAAAAAGCATTTAAAGTTGATCAAGTGATCACATTTGAAAAAGCACGGAAGGAAATAATATTGCTCAACTAATAGCCTCGGAGGAGTAGTTTCACCTGTATGCGATCAGGATTTTCAGAGGTAACTTTACGGTGAGGAGAGCATGTGCTCCTAACCATAGGTCCTGGCTGAGGAAAGTTAGTGATCCGTTTAAGTACAAATCAGTGCAGTATCTTCAAGCCAAGTAAAATCCTCTTGCTGGCGGAAATTCAGAACTTGGAAAGTAAAGCGTTGGGGATGGAAATAGGCGGTGAATATTAGTTTTTCTTGTTAATTTTTTTGTTTTTAAATCCTTTAACTTTTGAAAAGTCGAGCTCTTCCGAAGAAGTACTGTTTACTCTGCGTTTGGCTGTGCAGACATGGAGCGGATGTATGTGCAAGTGTGCGAGGCATACGGCTGCCGCGGCCCCTTTGTAAAAACGGCTACGTAGGCACGCATCGCACACAGGTGTGGCAGAGAAATGTGAAGCAGTGGCTCAGGGTATGAGTGAGTCTGGCAGGGAGGGGAAAGAGTGGACCGTGTATGACGTGCTTGTGAGAGAAGCCTGGTCTGTGTCGGGATTTCTTGCACTCGTTCGGTTTTGTTGAGAATTTCACCGTGCTGCGCAATTTTGAAGTGGTGCGCAAGATGGGCTTTTGTTTTGCAGATTCATGCATTGATCACAGGCCCATTTGACACGCCTTATGAAGGGGGTTTCTTCTTGTTCCTGTTTCGCTGTCCTCCAGATTATCCCATCCACCCACCAAGGGTCAAACTGATGACAACAGGGAATAACACAGTGAGGTTTAACCCCAACTTCTACCGCAATGGGAAAGTCTGCCTGAGTATTCTAGGGTAAGAGGAGACGTCAGCTGTTTCAAGGGGAAGCCAGGAGTTTGCCGCAGGCAGTTCTCTGCCGTATGTGTCCCTCTTTGCATATTTAGGTCCCAATCCTGCAGTGACATCTGCCTGCATAGACCCTGCATGAAGTCACTTGTACAATGGAGGCCTTAACGCTGCCAAAATGTAGCTAAAATACAACTCTGACTCTTTGAACCTACAAAAGCCAGGACAGAAATTCTGTTTTCTTACGCCATTGTGCCTAAGTAGCACAGCACTCATCCCATCTCCCAGTCCCACCATAGAGTTTTGGCCTGAACTTTTGCATTTCTTCTGCTTTTGTGGTTTGAGGGCTGACCCTTATTGTTGTTTGAATGTAGATTTCTGTGGTTTTAATTTCCCGTGTGTGGTTTTTAAAAAGAAAATAGAAATTTAAAAAAAAAAAAGCCACTAAGAACGCCTTGGAAAGCTGTTTAACTGCTTCTCTGCTTCCAAATGATTGTATAATTATTATAATTAGTATAATTATTTTAAGTCCCCAGTAGAGCACTGCCTATTCAAACAGTGCTTTTACAAACTTAGGCTCCAATTCTGCAGATGCTTAATTTTAAGCAGGTGAGCAGTCCCATTAGCTTCAGTTGGACTACTGTGCTTAAAGGACACGTATTGATGGTCCCAATCCTGCAAACGCATCAGCCTGTCCCTGACACGTTAACAATGTCACTGAGCACCGTGCAGCTCGGCGTGAAACCAGTGCAACCTGCAGATGCTCATTGTCTCTCAGGATTGGGGGTCTAACTTCGCGCAAACCCAGAACAACGGTTTATGGAAGGAAGATTATTGATGTGAAGGGAGGTGGTGGGTTTGAAGCGGGAGGCACTTGGTTAGGCAGACCACCTCAAGCTCTTGGAACGTGCATCAAACTGAAAAGCAGGGGGAGGTGGAGGGAAAGGGAGCAGTAAAAATGAAAGGATTTGAAAGCATCTCATGTGCCAGGTGCATCCCTCTTTTGAAATGCTGCCATTCTGGGCGGGGGGGGATCTATAGCAAAAGGGTTAAGGGCGGCCAATGCAGAGTCTCTTTTTTTCCTAGCAGTGTCCCTCTGCATAAAGGGGTGCGCACCCCTGCATGTGGAATACCACAGTGAGGTTTAATCCCAACTTCTGCCGCAATGGGAAAGTCTGCCTGAGTATTCTAACTCTAACACTAACTTCACCCATAAAAGCTTCGGCACACTGCAGATCATTGGGGGCTCTTTTGGGCTCCCTGTTTTTCTTGTCCACTTCCCCTTCTGGGTAGTCCCCGCTTAGCTTTTTCTGATTTCCTGAACTGGGGTTTGTTGACTTAGAGAGTGGTGATGGTGAAAGGGGAGCTCACCGCGTCATATTGTAGGTCTTGTGTTTAAATACGTTCCTGTGTTTATGATGTTTCAGCACTTGGACTGGTCCTGCTTGGAGCCCAGCACAGAGTATCTCTTCAGTCCTCATCTCCATACAGTCTCTGATGACTGAGAACCCCTATCACAACGAACCTGGCTTTGAGCAGGTAATAGCTCTGATCGGAGCACGGTTTACTCCCGTTCTGAAATGACTTTGACTCCTGTGTCGTCGTCATCGTCCCCCCGCTCCCCCACTCCAACTGTGAATTCCTTTTTGCAGAAAGACAGTCATCCCGAGGCTATGCAAGCGATGGTAGCTGAAGTGTATACTTATGGGCAAAAGGGAGTGTTGTCTAGTAGTTAGAGAACTGGAAAATTCCTGCTTTGTTTCATTCTTTGCTGCTGAGTTGCTGTGACCTTGAGTAAATCTGTTAACTGTGCCAAACCCCAATTTACCCCACCTATAAAACGGATATGATGCTACCTGACTTGCAGAAGAGCTCAAAAGTTTGTAATTCCTTTTGAGATTTGTATGGTGGAATATCCTGTCAGTGCTAATGGTCACCTGGTTTAAATACACAGAGCATGGGTTAAAAAAGTGTTAGCACTCATGCCGCAGAGCCAATGCCACAGATCCCATTTTAATTTACATTATAAGTAAGGTAGTGGAATTAACTGGAAATATACAGGAAACTGACTAGATCTGCAGGGTTTTTTCCTAGTTCTGACAATCTCTGCTGACAGTAAATGGCTTCCCTGGGATGTATTGTTATGTCCTACATGAACCAAACTGCTGAGGTTATCCTGGCCTTCAGTTCCGGAGAGAGAGACTTGTGCTGGCTTTAGCTGAGTTGATCCATCTCCTCAGCTACCCGAATCCTGTGCTCTGGGAACATGCGGAATCTCTTACCAGCTTTTCAGCATAAACTAGATCAGTGTACTTTGAGCAGGCAGATCTGAGGAGAGTTCGCTGTGGAGTGTGAAATCCTTATGGCCCGAGGGGAGGGGAAGGGATAATAGCCATTCACACCGCACTGGACTCAGTGGAGCACTTTACGTTTACAGGAGAGGCACCCTGGGGATAGTAAGAACTATAACGAGTGTATTCGGCATGAGACCATCCGAGTAGCTGTGTGCGACATGCTGGAAGGAAAGTGTCCCTGTCCTGATCCTTTACGGTAGGTAATGGGGATGAGGAGTGGCCCCACCTTGCTCTGAACAGTCAGGGTCCGCTTTAACTGGGCGCTTCTATATGCTTCATGTTCACTTGCTGAGTCACTGTTAGGGGCTGGATCTCTGTTGAAGGGGCAGTGTCATACGTTGGAACTCTTACCTTGGTGTTTCTGAGTTCCAGTCCTAGCTGTGTCACCCTGGCTACCGCTAAACCCGTCTGTTCCCGTTCCCATATCGTAAAGGGGGATGACGTGTCCCTGTCTTGCACGGGTGGCTAATTGTTCCTGATGTGTATCGAGTATAATATTTATACAGCCCCCTGTACTTGTTCCCTGCCCTGCTTTTGTCTCACTGTACATCCAGTTGCTATATGACTCCTTTCCTGCATACTCTTGTTCCTGTATGTTGTGATTCAGTCAGGGCAGTGACACAAAGTTAATGCAAACCCCACGTGTCTGAGGTTCTGCTGAGCAGCAGAATGGTTGCTTCAGTTGCCAGGGCAGATTTTTTTGAATGCTTGGATCATCCTCGTAAATCTTTAAGGCATACACTGAGCGTTGTGGATTAGATGAATGACAGGTTTGTTTAACTGAATGGAGTCTCATGTGGCCAGGAGGTGATGAGACCATTGCTTAAATGCTCGCTCATCCTGCATTGACCACGTGCTCTTTTGTGGCGTTCCAGGGGTGTTATGGAGAAGTCTTTCATGGAATACTTTGACTTCTACGAGGGTGCGTGCAAAGAGAGACTTCACCTCCAAGGACAGACAATGCAGGTAAGCAGCTGGCAACCATGCCATGACTTAATTAGGAGGGCACAGTTTGATGACCTGTTAGCTGGCACATCAACTCTTTCATTTCTTACAACCTATGCGGTGTGAAGTGATGTCTGCTTGCTAAGATGGGGCCACAGCTCTTTTTATCCTGGCTACTTTGGCTGAAGGAGGTAATCAGCTTGCTTCTCGCCATGGCTACTTTAGGAGGGAGGAGAATGGGAGTTCCTTGAAGGGTAGAATTTCTTAAATTCTCTCCAGACATGTGCTTTGATTTTGCATCAGCCATGAAATAAGGCTATGAGAAATTCCTGTTGTTGTTTCTGTTAGAGGAAAAACAGTCGTCTGCTTAATTCTCTGTTGGTGCCAATTGTACTTCCTTTGAAAGTTTCCCCTGAAAGCCAGAAAGCGGGGGAATACACCAGCTTAAATGTGCTTGTATGTCCTCTTCATGTGGATCAGGGCCATACAGGTAGTATTGGATGTGGCCCACATAACACATTGTGGGCCACATATGTGGCCGACAATGGTAAATAGGTTTAGAACTGCTGGTCTATCCTTGGACTCATCCTAAGAGAATAGGAAACTACCACCACCAGTTGGACAATGGTGTGATTCCAGTAAGACAGTTCCTATGTCCCTGTCAAAAGTTTAGCTAGCTGGTGTTTTTCTGCTGGCTCTGGCTATTTTGGGTACTTTAGAGGACATCCTAAAACTCCTGCGATGCTGCTAATCTCTTCTGAAGGGCCCCATCGCTATGTTACTTAGTAATTATGCAATACGATCCTGGGAAGTGGGGGAGAGGTTTCTTCCCACTCTCCAATCCTGAGAACCAGCTGGTAACTCTTGTAATTTTTATCCGCGCTAGCCTAAGTGTGGAATCAAAGGGTGCCGAGTACCTTCAATTTCCATTGATTTCGCAGACCCAGTACAAGCCATTGAGCTTTTCCTAGCACTGCTCCTGAGCCCCTCATCAGCAAAAACCCTGTTTTGTTTTGTTTTTTTCCTACTGCTGATTGCTAAGATATTTTGGTATGAATAGAACAGAAGAAGCTTCTAATCAGCCATCTCCCGTCTGCTCATTTAAAGATATCGCCATTGATGAAAGAGGAAGGTGGTTAATTTTACAACCTAGTATCTACCCATGCCCTTCATTGTCAACAAACAGCCCCATAATCCATAAAATTAGAGTTTGACAAAAGCAGACCGCTTGTGTTTGACAACACCGTCTGACTCCCATCAGTTGGAATCTTTAGTACAGCGACTAGAGGCTGTATTGTAAAACCACAAGACTTGAGGGGTTATTCAGGAATGGCACCGATCACATTCTACGGTCATAACTGCTGCAGCTGCAAGGAGCAGAGGTTCAATTTATTACTGTAGCACCTTGGAACCCCACTGTGCTAGGCGCTGTACACAAACAGTGCTGGTCTTACAGTGGTCGCGATTGCTGTGTTTCTGTCCCCGTCATAAATTGTAGCATAGACACTTCATTAGATGAACTGTAGATAAAAGAATGAACTGTGTGAAAACGAAGCCATTCCAAACTGTTGGGCTCAGTGTCGTCGTCAGCTTCCCCACATGAGCGTAGTGTTTGGGAAAGAAGCTGGCTTTTCAGTTTTGGAGTCTAAAGTCATCCTATTTATCCCAGAGCAGGTACAGGGCAAGCTTCCTCCCCATCGCTCTGTCAGTGTCATCCTGTCAGGGTGAGAGAGTAGGAGCTAAATCTCTCTTGCCTGTTTGCTGCTGTGCGTGTGCCTTGGTTTCCCCATCTGTAAAATGGGGATAATAATACTTGCCTTCCTTTATAAAGCCTCTATCGCACTACGTGAGGTGTTAGTTACTAAGTCCGTAGTCTTTCCTACTGAGACTGTCACTCCCTCCTGCCTGAGACCAATTCATCAGTTCTTTGAAACTGGTTCAAATCCAGCCAGTGTCCACTCAAGCCTTCATCTGGCTGTGGAAGGTAAACTCCGTTCCCTCCCATTTATTTTGCCGGGGTTTTTCAGATGGGAGCATTTAAAAGAGCCAAGGTCCCATATGCTCTTTGACACTGACAAACCCCTAACACACTTGGCAGAGAGAGGTTTAACCAGCGTCTTTGGCCAAAATGCGTCTCCTTGCCATGCAGTTGTCTGCCCTTGCGGTGGGTGTATTTCATAGATGCCGCACAGAGTGTGATGTACTTTGGCACCGTACAAGTGTCTCTAAATCTTACATGTTTCCCCCCAGGATCCTTTTGGTGAGAAACGAGGCCACTTTGACTATCAGTCCCTATTAATCCGTTTGCAAGGAATTCGGCTGAAGGTGCAAGAGAAACACCAGCAGGAGAATGTAGAAATAGACTCTGACAGCAGCTCCTCGGAGACAGAGACGGACACTCAAGGGAGCTCCAAGGCTTAGAGGTCTCTCTCTAAGTGAGAAACCCAATCCTGGGGATGGTTCTGTCTTCGAACTCTAGAATTACCCCTGACAGACTTGAGAACCAAGCCAATCCCAGAGTGGCTAGAGCTGGAAGAGGTCTTCTGTCTCCTTTAATGCTCTGGTGGATACTGAACAAGAGGACTTCATGGTAGACAAAGCCAAGCTTGTGACAGGCTACTCAAAAAGGTACTTCCTATGCTAGAAAGCTGGAGCATGTGGCATCAGGTTATTTTGGAAACACCTATACTGGGTGGCTTTTTTTTTTTTCTTTATTGGATTAAAACAATGAGATGTAGAATGCAAGTCCGTTTTACAGCTTTTCAGTTCTTAAATAGCCAGTATGTGCCCTTCCCTCTGGCCATGCTGAACTCCCAAGGACCAGAGCTGTAGGAGCACTTGGGTGGAGCCCATAATACTAAGGGGTCCACTTGCTGCTTGCCCAGGGTTAACTTCTGTCTGGGGAGAGGTGGGGCACAGGTGCTCTGCATAAGCCCATCTACCTGCTGATGTCTCTTCTAGACAGACCAAAGATAAACAGGGTGGAGTCTAGGCTTCTTTCTGAAAGCTTCATCCAGTCCCTGGGTGGCTTTTGCTGGCTGGACTTTAGGTGGAAAAGGGGAAGTGGGGGGAGAAATGGATGCAAACTATAAAAGCTTATAAATCAAGAGCAGATGCCTTTACCTTGGAAACATTGGAGAAAGAGAATCACCGGTTCTTTTAAAACAACCCCCCACCCCCCCACAAATCAAGGTTTTTGTTTTTTTATGATCTTGATTGGAGTTGACATGTTCTACTTTGGCTCTTCTAAATGGAAGTGCTGTTTCCTTGACCGCTGTTTGCTTTCAGCCCCTGAAGTCAGTGGTTTGTTTTGTTTTTTTCCTTTTTCGGTTAATATTTTGATCCAGGCTAAATTAAATGCTAGGATAAGGGACACTTGTAAGCAGGAAGCCATCTTCTGATGGAGTTCTACAGAGAAGGGGAGGAGCGAATGTCAATAGCAGCAGAACATTCCCTTGCCAAACTTGGCCAGTGGTAGAATGATCAAAGCTTTAAGAATTAGTTTTAACAGCAGAGTCTCCTTTCTGAGCAATTCATACCTCTTGGGCAGGTGGCGTCTGGCTGCGCGTGCCATTACATCAAGGATGTATTTAAAGTAAGGGGCATGGAGATGAAACATACCTGGTCAAGCAGGCAGATAAATAGGCCTGATTTGGTAACAAAATAAAATCACCAAACTGGGTGGTAAAATGCTCCTCAGATGAAGGGCTTAATCTTGTTTTACAAGAGCATTGATTAAAAGTTGAGCACCACCTCCCCCCCCCAAAAAAAATTCCTTTGCTGTAATCCTTTCTCTGATTTAGTGTGGCATGGAAAGAAACTCCAGGCCAGGTAATTTTGTTCTTAAAAAAAAAAATCTCTTTGTAGATCAAATTGCAGTTGTTTTCAATGTCCCATGTGTTGGTGAATTAATTTCAGTACAGATTGTTTATGTAGAATATCAACTATTGTAAACTTTCAGAAGCCTGCCTCCTGCTGCGTAAGTAGCTTTGAGAAGTTGAAAGATGGAAACATTCCTGAATTCAAGGTGCCATTTAACAACTTTTTTTTTCCCCTCAAACAAAATCTCACCTAAGGTTCTATTCTAAACTATACCAATGACAGACCCAATCTTCTCTGAAGGGAAACTCACATAGGACACCCCAGCTGGAAGTAAATACAGCAGTTTATTCCTTGATATAAGGTTTCATGGAGGCATATCTGTATGAGAAGTGATGAGCTGTGCTACTGTGATGCCTGTTTAATCCCATTGTAAATTTCACTGTTTCCATCAATCAATAGTATCCCCACTTTAAAATGGGTTAGAGCTGGGCCTCTAATGCCTTCATAAGGCAGATCTTGTTCAGAAATATGTATGTGATGCATGTGGCATTACCATCCACACACACACAGCGCCTTACTGTGGACACCATTCACCTAAGCATGTGGCTGTAAACGTATTAGTTTTATAGCGCTGTTACCCGTTCTGCTGTTTCTGAATGTTTCCATTTCAAAGTGACAATCCTCAATGACTGCTCTAGGCAGCCATGTTTTAGTGACAGAATTTTAGACCTAATGATTTGAAAATATATGCACAAGAGTCACTATAAAACACCTTGTTTATATACAATTGTACATAAGATTTTTTTGTGCAATAAAGTTTGTTTTGGCAGAATCTAGACTATTGTATTTTTCATGGGGAAAGTGACTTGAGCTTCCTAAAACACTTGAGCAGGGATGCTGGTGGGAACAGTTTAGTCTCCACAGCTGATAAAAGCTTAAAGTGGAATTTATACTTTAAGGAGGTAGAATCACTTTTGCATCCTTCGTGTTCTAGTTTAGAACAGTAGCCCTTTAAGTCACACTGCTGGTAAAGGTTGCTGATTGGTACAATTCAAAGGAAATTTAAAGTTAAGCATGTATAATTTTGACCAATTAAATGCGTAAACCTAGGAACTTTAAAGTTTGTTTAAGTTAAATGTCCTACTTCAAGTAATACAGCACAGGGAGAATATGTACAGCTCCGTGTTTTCCTCTTAACAGTCAGGGTATTGCCTCCTTTGCTTCCTCTGGAGTGATTTCCTGAGAGTAAAGTTCTGTAAAGAGAGCCGGCAGCCAGTACTGAGATTCCCCTGGAGCTTGCGTGTCAAGCCAGGCCATGCCTTCCTTCAGCAAGTGTTCCTGTCAAAACAGACCACGGTCTCAGAAGCTGAATGGAGAAAACAAGGATCTGCAAAAAAAAAGTCAACCAGGGGGAAGCAGGCAAGAACCACTTCTGCATTCCAGCTCTTCTACAGGCAGGAGAAGGAAGAGTCCCGTGACTCAAGTTAGCACTAGACTGGGCTTCCTTTGCCCCACTCAGTCTAGCTGCTTGTAGTTCAGACAACTGTGATCCCCACTTCCGCTACTGGAAGTGTTCTCACCCGCTACAAATATTTAAAGGGCAAGTGGCTATACTGACTGCAGAAACACTTCACTACAGTTACCTCCATTCTCTCCACATACTGCATTGGGTGGGGACAGATGAAGTTTATGTTCAAAATGTATTCTACAACCATGGAAGCAAAGCCAGAGCCGGTGAGTAAATTTTACAGACCTAAGGAAGGTGCAGCCCCAATCCCAAGGCAGGCAATGAGGGGTGGCAGGAGTGAAGTGTGTACATAGTTCACAGCAGCACCCATCAAAGGCCTGGACCTGCCATTAAGAGGATTCTACCTCACATCCTGGCCACACTGAGTCCTACAGGGGTGAAGAACCCATTTACTTTCTCCCTGGTTTGGGCTTGCAGACTAGATGGGATTAAACTGTTTTTACTGTGTCCTACCATTAGGGTGGATGTGGTAGTGTAAATGTAACCTACTACAATGGCATTTACTCCAACCAAACAAGCATACCCACAAGGACTACATACATACCAGCACGTGCTTGGCACGTTCCATCTCCCACTTTAAACTGGACTCGATCTCGCTGACAGTTACATACCCCTTTTTCTGGAATAGGGAAGGAAAATGATTTCAGTGCACAGTTAAAGCTCCTTACTGGCTGCTAAGCAGCAGGACTTAGAGTCCATGTTTTAGATGTCTACTTGCCTATATGTTCATATCTTTACAAGCTGAGACCTTAGGTTCTTGCTCATATTAGAATTTACACTCTTCATACCATCTCTTCCTTATCCATGGAGCCTGCCCTAGTGTCTCAAGGGTACTCTGTGGTCCCTCAGGGGTAGCTTATACTAAAGAATCTCTTGCCACATTACCTCAGCCAGCTGCAAAACCACTGTGTGATCCATGTTCAGTTCAGCTGGTACAGACTGGATCAGATATGTCCCTCCAACAGGAATAATCCCAAAGCCACTGCCCAGAACTTTCAGCTTCTTGATAGCACGGAGGAGATCATCCCTGAAGAGGCAGTGGGAGTGAATATAAGACTTTAAAAGAAAAGCTTTTGCTCTTCAGTTGAACCAGATGCTAAGTAATGTAGTAAATAAGGGACAACAGCTGTACAAGTGGCAAAGTTAAGGTCTGAAATGCAGAGGCCACCCCTGCATGTTGAGTGGCTATAGTAATTTCTTCTCCTGCTAAGCAGCTCTGAAAAGTCAGCTGCTATTGGTTTACGTTTTCATTCATACTTACCAAGAGGCAACAGCAACTGAAAAGATTGCTTGCCTTCCTTCCATTTAAGGTGTGCTCTGATTCCAACAGGATCACTAAAACTGTTTGAGTAAACTCATTCCACAACTGTCTAGAACACTCATTATATAAGTCCTGTGAACTCAAACTCTAAATTGCCAAAATAAAAGATTCAAAAGACAAGGTCAGGCCTAACATTCAGATCCTGTAAGACAACCTTTTGCAAACTCTTAACAGAAAGGTCTCCAAGCAGAAGAAAGTTGAAATAATGAAAGTTCAGTAGAAACTGTTATTTGTTCAAGTAATACTCTCTAGCAGGTTGGGGACTGGTAGACAGTAAAACCTTGCTAATGCAGGAGAAGAAAGTGAAACTGTCGTCTATTTTCACTGTCCAAGTGAATCTGTGGCAAAAGTATGAATCTAATTTTCATAAAATGTTACACAACGTACTAAATACAGGTTTCAGAGTAGCAGCTGTTAGTCTGTAAGCCCATGAAAGTTTATGCTCAAATGAATGTTAGTCTAAGGTGCCACAAGTACTCCTGTTCTTTATACTAAATACAGATTTTCCTATCTTAGCAGTCCTCTTAAGTAACTCAATGTAAAGTCAAAAATAAGGTTTTTTTAATTAGTCTGTCAATTCTCCTTGATGCACGTACAGACTGTTTACATTGCATTACAGACTGAGCTAATGTTTCACTTGTAGGACTTCAGTGTAATTTGTCTTAATGTATGATTTGCAAATACGGATTCTTATTAGCTGAGTATCTAAGCTATCCTAAAAATATTTTGTATAATGTAATCTTGAGAGGAGGGAAGGGGGCAGGAACCATGCTGGGCCCCTCCAGCAGGCATATCATTTATAATAGGGCATTGCTTGCAACCTTAATTATGGACTCACTACTGAGAGACTTATAATTATGGAGCTATCTGGGGTTATATTAGCAGCAGCAGAACCTTCAGGTGCCTGCCTATATTTACTGTCACTTTTTATTCATGCTGTTTTCAGGCTCCCCTTGATTGTAACAGTTCAAGCCGATACTTACTGGCTGACATCCTGGGCAAACTTCCCTCTTCCCTTTAGCACTTGCTGATGAAGTTCCTCCAGGGTTATGAGACCTAGAGAGAACAAATGAGGGAGGTGATGTTAATACAGAGCAAAGGTTCTTCTGGTAGCATTTATATATCACTTGACATTCCTTTTCACATTCGCCGTTATCTTACATGTTCCTTTCATTTACGTAGTCATTTTAATCTGGTTTTCACTGTATTCGATTTCACAGCTTTAGACAGGATATTAAATATCTAAACAGTTCTATTCCCAGATTGAGAGTACTGCGGAGTTAGTTGCTGTTTTCTCCCATTAATGGATCAGGCACATTTAATTAATTAAAAAGGGACTGTAAGATCCTTGGGGGGCAGGGACTGTCTTTTTGTTCTGTTTGTCCAGCACCTACCCCCATGGAGTTCTGGTCCAAAACTGGGGCTGCTAGCCACTATTGCAGTACAAACTAACAGCAGATGCCATACATGTGACATTACCTTACAATAAATGCTTGCACAGTAAGTTGCTTACTCTAGATGTCAGAAGTATTTCTAAATCAGGCCCTTATTTATTACTTTTACTTAGCAGGATATCAGGCCAGTTCTTTAAAATAAGAGTTTTGTCAATTTATTTAGCAATAGAGGGCAAGAAATTCATTTTTTCCCCCTCCGTGTGTCTTTCTATGTATAGTTTAATAAAAAATCAATTACTAATCCTCCAATCTTTGCTATGAACTTGATGTACTGCTACAGGCTCACCAGGCATATTTTATGGCATTGTTAAGCGGTGTCTTTGCTGCTAAAAAAGGTGTGGGAAGTTTACATTGTAATAACACACATTAGCTATTTCACTATAAAATCCTATCAGTGAAAGCTACCTGCATGCGGTCACAGCATTGTAGCTAGGCAACAGCAACACTATCAGCTTGCCTAGCAAAAAGATACAGAGCCTTGCCTCCAACCAGGGTGGATTTGATTTAAATCACTACTCAGGAAGACTCGATTTAATCATGGTTTTCTACGTAAAAGTGCATTCTTGTTGGTTATTACTTTAATACATATTCTTCACAACTCGTAGGTTTCATTTTTAGAAGGTACACACTATACATTTTTAAACAGTGATTTCTTTTGAAAGCTTTTCAGATTAGTTTTACAGCTATATCAGAAAATGAATGAGTGTTTGGTTATTTCATTTACCAAAGGTAATTGAAGCAGATGTTTATGAAGTCATTGGGAGGTGAACTCTCTCCAATTCAACAGGTTAATCATTAATATTTGGAGGATTTTCTTGCCATGCTGTATTAAGAGGAGAACATCACCAAGACATTTAAATTGTTTTATTTAACTAAAACAACAACATTAAGTATTCTGGATTTTTTTCTTCAACAGCAAACATAATATTTTAACAAAAAAGCATAGGTCCCTCATGTCTCACATTTATCTCCAGACTACTTCTCCTTATCCAGATCTATTCCGCACCCAACAATCTTCTATCCATTGAACTTTTTGAAACTTTGCACTTATAGAGAGAGGTAAGGGATTGACTCTGTGTACACAAATTTGCAGAGACACAATAGAGTTGAGGTCTGTTATTTCTCACCTCTTTCTTTATTTAAAAAAGATTTTTGCTGTTAAGCATGTTATCTCTGGAGATACAAATCCAGTTTGAGAACTGCAAAACTAAGCAGCTCTGATAATATCTTCTAGACTGTGCACTGAGTCCCATTGGGTAGATAGAAAGAGTAACCTAAATCTATACAGAAGACCCTGGAACTCCATAAAATTGGGATCCTAATCCATGAACTTTTTGAACTCATTTACAAAACTTCTCTTAAACATGACATGAATATATTGTCTCATACTATAGAATTAGAATTTATAATCCCTATTCCATGATATCTTTGCACTAGAATGTATCTTAATTAAACCTATCTTTAGATTGGTTTTTTCCTCAAAAAGCATTTTATAAAAACAGATTTATTTATTTTTTAAATCATTTATTTTTATCCACCCTGCCTCCAACGGATTTTCTAAGAAAAAACAAAAGCCGTGTGTGTTAGCTACCTTGCTGTAAAAACCAAACCACCCTTTTTTTTATTGGAGCGGAGACAAAGCCAAAACCATTTTCTCAGCACTTTTTGAAACCCAATAATGTACGCCCCACACTGAGCACCTTACCAAGCGTGGCTCGGTTTCCAGAAGGTACCAGAAGCGCCTTGTAAATTACAACCGGCAGAAGCCAGTATTTGCTCCTGTGCTCAAGATGCAAACATGTAGAGTCCTCACCTCCATTCCTGTGTTTCAGAGCCAGACAAACTTCAATAATCTGAACACCCAGCTCATAGTAGAAGTCTCCAACTCCCAGCATCTCTGACCAGAATCCTTTACCAGCTGCAAAGGAAGGGGGCGAGGGGGGAAATCAGATTAAGCATCAGCACTATTCTTCATTAACAGCCTAATCCTCCAAGGCATTTAGGCTCCTAAATACCTTGGAGGATCTGAGCCTTACTGATGGGCTACTCTGTCACAAGCACTGTACTCTGAAGGTTTGCAGGATTGGGCCCTGCGATAAGGTGATGCAGCAGCCCAGAAGGAGCTAAGGGAGCTCTTCCTATCACAGGGTAGGCAAGATGTATAAGGATGTGTCCTCTTAGTCTCCAGTCTGTCAGCCAGAGAAAGTCAGATTTGTCAGCTGAGTTGCTTTATTTTGGGTTGTTCGTGTCTTTTTCGTTCAAACAATAAAACATGTCCTAACGGAAAAGCCTTAAAAGGACTTAGGCCTGGTGCTTGTTTCCCTTCCCAGGCTGGCAAAACCACCTATCAGTTTACAGGCCCAAAGAACCAAATCCCACCATCTTTACTCAGCACAGCTCCTATCAACTTCAATGAGAGATTTTACCGAGCAAAGACAATACAATATAATGTGTCTCCAAACTCAATCACGACATTCAGCATTAAATCTCTCCAGCATATTCCTTACATGCCAATGGATCCACTCCGATGGTTGCACACATGTCCTGGAACTGGACCCGAAACTGGGGATTTTTACGAATCTCTTGCTTGTGTTTACTGGCAAACTCTTCTAAGTTGGTCTTAAACATGTCCAGTTGCTTAGACATCTGTAAGTGACGAGTGAAGAGGGGAAGCATCTATGACTGAACGCTTGCTTTGTAACGTTATATAAAACAGTAAGGCTTTAGAAAAGCACAGCATGGCACTGGTACAAAACATGACAAGGTCCCTGTTTAACTTACACCGACACAAGAACAGCCATACTGGGTGAGACCAATGGTCCATCTAGCCCAGTAGCCTGTCTTCCAACAAAGGCCGGTGCCAGATGCTTCAAAGGGAATGACAGAACGGGAATAATCAGGTGACCCATCTCCTGTCATCCACTCCCAGCTTCTGGCAGTCAGGGGTTTAGGAACACCCAGAGCATGGAGTCTTAATTCTTTTTTGAATCCAGTTTATATTTCTGACCTTCACAGCATCCTCCAGCAATGAGTTCCACAGGCTGACGGTGCATTGTGTGAAGTGCTTCCTTGTGTATATTTTAAACCTGCTGCCTATTCATTTCATTGGGAGACTCCTGGTTCTTGTGTTATGTGAAGGGATAAATAACACTTCCTTATTCAATTTCTACAGCCCATTCACGATTTTATAGACCTCTATTGCAAGGGTTCTCAAACTGGGGGTTGGGACCCCCTCGGGGGGTCACAAGGTTATTACATGGAGGGGGCTGCGAGCTGTCAGCCTCCACTCCAACCCCCGCTTTGCCTCCAGCATTTATAATGGTGTTAAATATATTAACGTGTTTTTCATTTATAAGGGCGGGGGGGTCACACTCAGAGGCTTGGTATGTGAAAGGGGTCACCAGTACAAAAGTCTGAGAACCACTGTTCTATCGTATTGCTCCTTAATCATCTCTTTGCTAAGATGAACAGTCCCAACATTTTTAACATCTCCTCATATGGAAGCTGTTCCATACCCAATATCGTTTCTGGTGCCTCTCTATATACTTTATCCAATTCTAATACATCTTTTTTGAGATGGGATAACCAGAACGGCCTGCTGTTTTCAAGGGGTGGGCATACCATGCATTTATATAGTGGCATTTGGTATTTTCTGCCTTATCTGTCCCTTTCCTAACACTTAACTTTTTTGGACTGTAACTGCACATTTGAGCTGATATCTTCAGAGAATTATCCACAATGACTCCAAGATCTCTTTCTTGAGTGGTAACAGCTAATTTAGACCCCAACATTTTGTAGGTATAGCTGGGATTATGTTTTCCAATGTGCATTACTTTGCATTTATCAACATTGAATTTCACCTGTCATTTTGTTGCCCAGTCGGACAGTTTTGTGAGATATCCCTTTAACTCTTTGCAGTCAGCTTTGGATATAACTATTTGAGTAATTTTGTACTGTCTGCAAATTTTGCTACCTCACTGTTTATCCCTTTTTCCAGATCACTTATGAATACGTTGAACAGCCTTGGTCCCAGTACAGATCCTTAGGGGACTCCCACTATTTACCGCTCCATTGTGAAAACTGACCATTTATTCCTACCCTTTGTTTCCTATATTTTAACCAGTTACTGATCCATGAGAGCACCTTCCTTCTTATCCCAGGATTCCTTACGAGCCTTTGGTGAGAGACTTCAAGGCTTTCTAAAAGTCCAAGTACGCTATATCCACTGGAATATTCTTGTTCACAGACTTGACGACACCCTCAAAGTATTCTAATAGATTGGCGAGGCATGACTGCCAAAGCCACATTGATTCTTCCCTAACATATTGTGTTTATCTAGGTGTCTGATAATTCTGTTCTTTACTACAGTTTCAACCAATTTTCCTGGTATTAAAGTTAGGTTTACCGGTCTGTAATTTCCAGGACTGCCTCTGGAGCCATTTAAAAAACAACAAGACGACAATTGACCATAGGGATCTTAGATGGAGGATATGATAATAGAAGACATAATGAGAAGTCAGAATCCTTATACTTAAACAATCAGGCATAAATAATAGTGTAGTCCACAATAGAGCAGGGATGACATGGCATTTACCAGGGACAGGTTTCACCAGATAAAAATTTATTTTTTTTTAAACTGTCCCCGAAAAAAGTAGTTAGTCCCAGTTTAAGGCATTTTCTATTTTAGAAACGGTTTCATTAACGCACACCATATTACACTTGGTTTTCATTACATATTCAAATTGTGGTTACATAAGACAGTCGATGCACAGATTAATTTAAGGTCGCACAAATAAGAAGTAAAACTGCCGTGGGTGCAATAATAATAGCGGTAATTGAAATACTGAACAGAATGTCTGTGTACATTTTGGTTCAGTATTTTCCTCAAGGAAGCTGTATATGTAATGACTCATTTCAGTATTACATAAACAAAAGTCAAAGAATTGATTATATGAAAATGCCAATAATGCAGAGTTGTAGGCTTAAGGCATTAAGCAAGCAGAAGCAGGCAGATTTGCAGCCTACTAGTTCAGGTCCATTTGGTCATGCAGTTTTCTGTAATGGACCAACTCTGATGTAGTGGATCGACTGAGCTTTTGAATGGATGTATCCAAAGTTTGAAAAGGTTCGTTCTTTTCAATTATTTTTCCCCACTTCCCAGTTTAAACTGGGATTAAGCTGGTATTTACTTGCATCCTGCCCTAAACTAGTTTTTCCTAGGAAAATACCAACCTTACACAGGAGGCAAGATATGGGGTGGAAAGCCAGCTGAAAAGACTGTTGGGGTTGTTTTAGGGGTGGGGGCGGAGATCTAGAAGGCCTACCTGGTGCACACTGAAGAGGAAGTTCTAAGCATAGTTCTTGTTGTGAAGAAGGGCCCTAAAATGTAAGTGGGAGGAGGACTCACAGTCATCCATGACTTCCAGATTTCCAGCCTAAAATCAGGTAAAACTAACAGGTGCAATACTCTTGTTTTCCCCACCAACATCACCGCATCAAGCCACAATAATAAATAGGTGGACAGCTCCAGTTTCAGAGCATGCTGCAAAACCTCACATCCCTCCAACTTTCAAGTCCACCGCATACCAGCGATGGTCCCTACACACACAACCTGGAGCCGGTATCTCACCTGAGCCAGCTGGTCTTCAGCCAGAACCGTCCCTCGCTCCTTGTATTTGGCCTAGGAGAGAAAAAAAATCCCCCTAATCCAGGGTTTTGGAGCGGTGCCTGGAGCTGGAGCACGGACCAGTAAGTTTTTGCCCAGAGCTGGAGCGGAGCAATTAAAAAATCTGATTGCTCCAAATCCCTGCCCTAATCATTTTATTTAAGTTTTTCAGCAGTCCCACATAGGCTGAGACCACTTCTCCTCTGCAGCGTCCCCCACCTGTACCACCACCATTTCTGCAGTACGTCCACATTTTAAACTAGAAAACCCACCCCAGACGTACTCCCCACCTACCAAGAGAGAATACGCCTAGTTTGGGTGTCCTACAGCCAGTTGCTTTGGAGAAAAGAACCAGTAGTTTCAAAGTTGCTGGGGGAGGAGGGAGGCCGACATCAGTGGACTTTAAGTTGTCAAAAGGGGTACTCAGGCCCAGATGAGTTTAGAGCAGAGGGGTACAGACTCTCAACACCCCAAGGATCTGGAGAATTCAGACCCCCTTGCTTGAGGGGAAAAAGGCTCAGCCTCTCCAGGATGAAGTGGGAGGAATGGGGCTCAGCACCCCCTTTAACTAGGGGACTCAGCACCTCCAAGGTCCAGGGCAAGGCGGCTGGGATGGGGGGGCGGTGTTCAGCCTCCCGAGAATCCGGGCGCAGGGGCGGACTTGGCACCCCTCTATCCGGAGAAGGGGGGAGGAGGAAGGGGACTCAGCACCCGCAGGGTCCGGGACAAGAGAGGGTGGGGGAGGCTCAGGAGGGACTCGGCCCCCTGGATCTGGGGCGATCCCCGGTGAAGGGGGGTCTCAGCCCCTGCCGAGGAGGTGGGTGCGCGGAGGGGTGTCTCGGCCCCCCGGGATCTGGGGTCGGGCTGAGTGGGGGGCCGCGGCCCCGGCTCTCACCTCCGCCAGCTTCCTCTTGGCGATGGCGCCCGCTCCCACCCCGCGCCGGTGCATCCCGGCGGCTGGGAAGCGCCCGGCTCCCGGGAAACGCTCTGGGGGATCCCGAACCGGAAATGCCCGCGGGCAACGTCATCTCCCTGCGACCGGAAGTGGTTTCTTTTCCCTCCCGCTCTCCCATTCTAAAGGGGTGGGGCTAACCCCCCCAGCCACTGCGCCTGCGCCTTATCGCAGTGGGGGTTGACTCCCCCGTTCTCGAGATTCTATAGGGTGGGGCTAATCCTACTGCTACCAAAAATCGGGGGGGGGCTAATACCCCCTTGTATCCCCAAATCCTGGGGGAGGGGCTCATACCAATTTGTCCCCCCAGATCCTGGGGGAGGGGCTCATACACCCCAAATCCTGGGGGAGGGGCTCATACCAATTTGTACCCCCCAAAATGTTGGGGGTCAACTTCCTACCAAAATCTTGGGTGTTGGAATCTAATCTCCCCTCCTTCCAGACTCCTGAGTGTGTGTGTGTGGGGGGCTAATCCTGCTAGCATCCCCTCCAAAATCTGGGGGCTGACTCACCAGATTCCTGGGAGACCAATTCCACAGGCACCCTCGAAATAATCAGCAGAGGAGGTTGAGTCCCACTTGCCCCCTGCGGTTCTCTGCTTCCTTCCTTCCCCTGACCTCAGCCCTGAAGGGTTCACTGTACCCCCTGCCGTTCCTCAAACTCTATGGGTCTGTCTACCCTGCAATGTAATACTCCTGAGGGAATTCTGCACCAAAATATTAAAAATGCTGCACACAATACTTTAAAATTCTGCAAGTTTTATTTGTCAATAAATAAATGCAGTGGGGAAGCACAGGCCGCAGGCTGCATGATGGTGGGAGGTCATCCTGCAGCCCCCCGCCTTTCCCTCCCCCGGACACAGACTCAGCCGTGAGGCTGCACCCGACCTTGACACACCGCAAGGCCTGGGCCTGCCCCAGAAACACCCTGGGGCCCTGCCTCTCTGTGCCAGGCACACCAGGTATGGGGCAGGCAGGCTCAACCAGGGAGGATCCAAGTGTGGAGGGGATCAGAGGGGGGGATCCAGGTGTGGGGTGAGAGGATTCTGTGTGGGACAATCTGGGTGCAGGCAGCTATGTCAGTCGAGGATCACAGCTCTTACCAATATAGCGGTGTCGGCAAAACTACATAGCATAGACCTGGCCTCAGTTAAGTTACACCACGGATAAATTTAGTTAGCCCTGCCATAGTAAACTGAGCTTGGTAAAGTGTGTTCCTTTTATAAGCCCCCCCTCTAGTGGTGAGCCAATCAAACTAGAATCCTGAAATGTTCCGGGTGTGTGAATTCAGCAATGCTTGGGTTAAGTGCTTTGCTGGATCAGGGCCTAGAACCATTGCAGGCAAGAGTTTTTATTCTGCAATGGATTCTAACACAGGATTTATTTTGCAATGGACTTTTGGTCTCAGCACTGCCAAACCCTATTGGGATAATAATATATACGAGTGTGCAAGAGGATCCAAGAGTGTGGACAGGCAAGGTTGTCTTGTGGTTAAGACGTAAGTCTGAGCATAGGCAAGATCTGGGTTCTGTTTCAGACTCTGCCCTAGACCAGAGGTAGGCAACCTATGGCACATGTGCCAAAGGCAGCACACAAGCTAATTTTCAGTAGCACTCACACTGCCCGGGTCCTGGCCACCGGTCCAGGGGGCTTTGCATTTTTATTTAATTTTAAATGAAGCTTCTGAAACATTTTAAAAACCTTATTTACTTTACATACAACAATAGTTTAGTTCTATATTATAGACTTATAGAAAGAGACCTTCTAAAAACGTTAAAATGTATTACTGGCACGTGAAACCTTAAATTAGAATGAATAAATGAAGACTCGGCACAGCACTTCTGAAAGGTTTCAGAGTAGCAGCCGTGTTAGTCTGTATCCGCAAAAAGAACAGGAGTACTTGTGGCACCGCAGGGTACGTCCAGACTACCCGCCGGATTGGCAGTTACCAATTGATCTAGATGTACTATATTGATCCCCGAATACGCTCCCGTCGACTCCGGAACTCCACCAGGGCGAGCGGCGGAAGCAGAGTCGATGGGGGAGCTGTGGCCGTCGATCCCGCGCCGTGAGGACGGGAGGTAAGTCAATCTAAGATACATCGACTTCAGCTACGCTATTCCCGTAGCTGAAGTTGAGTATCTTACATCGACCCCCCACCCCCAGTGTAGACCAGGCCTTAGAGACTAACAAATGTATTTGAGCATAAGCTTTTGTGGGCTTACAACCCACTTCATCGGATGCATAGACTGGAACATACAGCAAGAAGATATGTATATACACAGAGAACATGAAACAATGGTGAGTATTACTATACACACTATAAGGAGAGTGATCAGTTAAGGTGAGCCATGATCCTGCTGATAATAACTGATCACTCTCCTTATAGTGTGCATAGTAACACCCATTGTTTCATGTTCTCTGTGTGTATATATATATATATCTTCCTGCTGTATTTTCCACTGCATGCATCCGATGAAGTGGGCTGTAGCCCATGAAAGCTTATGCTCAAATAAATTTGTTAGTCTCTAAGGTGCCACAAGCACTCTTGTTCTTTTTTCACCTCTGAAAGGTTGCCGACCCCTGCCCTAGATCACTCTATGCCTGTAGCAGGCCATTTATGAACAGGTTTTTAGTAAAGGTCAGTGCCCACAGTCAGGGCTTGACTTGCAGAAGAGTTCAGCCTGCTGAGCACTTCTGAAAATCAGGCCCTTATTCAGGTGCCTAAATGGGAGCTGGGCCTTTAAAAACCTGGCGTTTAACCGGTCTGTGTCACAATTTGCCCATCTGTAAAATGAGGATAAAATTAAGAAATGTTCCTAAAGTGCTTAGAGATCCTAGGACACAGTGTTGTGTTCTTTTACTATCGCCCTGTAAAAGGGCGTGCCTGCCCTGTGACGTCCCCTTCTGGCCAAGTGTGGCTCTGCAGCACCTTTCTTGCCTCAGTTTCCCCACAAGTTAGGGTTTCCCCATTAGAATTACACCAGGATGATCCATGCTGATGATCAACCTGGGTTTCTTTACTGGGACAAAGTCACCTTCTCACTCCCACAGACAGGAGGATTCACCTTGTTCTAAACCCCAATGTCCAGAGACAATAGTGGTCTCTCCTTCTCCTTTCAATTTCTCCAGTTCAACAACCCCACTCTTCCTCGAACCATCTTAAATCAAAGCTTAGACATCCCACTGCCCCCTCACCAGGTGCTCTCTCATCAGGCTTTCCCTCTAGAGATAATCTTCTTCTTTAAGCATGGTCTGCACCCTGACACCTTTCCACAGATGGTGTCTTTTCAGGGCTTTCTTTCTGGAGACGAGCTTCTGCTTTAGCACAGGACTCTGGGTGTCTCTTACTAGACTCACCTTCTTCCTTTTCTCCTCTTTGTTTTTGTGTCTCCTCCCTATATAAGGCCCAGGGGCCATCCCTTAGACCCAATTGGGCAGAAGGTAACCAATCACTGGTACCCTGGACCTCACTCACTCTTAAAGGGACCACTGGTAGGGTTGCCAGTGTTGCTTGGATATATTCCTGGAGGTTTCATCACATGACATAATCTTAAATTCAAGATTAATCTTTACTTCCTGGAGACTCCAGGTCAATCCTGGAGGGTTGGCAATCCTCCCAGTCACCCTGTCATATTTCCATTCATTAAAAAAAATAATAATCTCAGTCTCATTTCAGCGTCAGACTACCTTCTTTATTGTTTACAGTAGCAAAGAGCACAATATGCACAGAGGGGGAATATTGAGCTAAGTGGCTACAAAATCCTTCTTCATTCTTAGCACGTCCGTTGTTAGAGTGCATAGACAGCTCCTCTGGAGAGTCTTGGGGCTACTGAGTCCTGGGAAAAGAGATAATTGGGAGAAGGAACAATGTTATGTGTTGCTATATTCAAGCCAGGCTGGATCAGATCCAAAATCTGTCCACTACAGTGGCCAGCAGCAGATGCTTCAGAGGAAGGTGCAAGAACCCCACAGTAGGCAGATATGTGATAATCTGTCCCCCACCCTCCAGGTCTCATCCTGGTCTCTAATAGAGATCGGCTTAAACCCTGATGCACAAGGCTTAATATCCCTTCTGAAAATTGTCATAATTAATTATGACATAGATGTATATCAAGAATGTGCACCAAAGTGTCCAATCTGTCTTTGAATCTTCTTAAATTCCTGGCCTCAACACCTTCCTGGGACAGTAAGTTCCACCGTTTAATCATACGTTGTGTGACAACATATTTCCTTCAATCAGTTTTTATTTCCCACCTTTTAATTTAATCAAATGCCAGCTTGTTCTTGTGTTATGAGACTGTGAGAACAGAAATTCCTGATCTTCCTTCTCTAGACCAGTGGTTCTCAAAGCCGGTCTGCCGCTTGTCCAGGGAAAGCCCCTGGTGGGCTGGGCCAGTTTGTTTACTTGCCGCATCTGCAGGTCCGGATGATCGTGGCTCCCACTGGCCGCGGTTTGCCGTTCCAGGCCAATGGGGGCTGCGGGAAGGGTGGCCAGCACATCCCTCAGCCTGCGCCACTTTAAAAGACTGTGATTTTTGGAAAAGAGACAACTAAGGTGGGACATGACAGAGACCTACAAAATCATGAATGGGATGGAGAAAGTGAATAGGGGAGTGTTATTTACTCCCTCACAACACAAGAACTGGGCTCACCCAATGAAATTAGTGGGCAGCACATTTAAAGCAAACAAAAGGACATAATTCTTCACACAATACACAGTTAACCTGTGGAACTCCTTGCCAGGGGATGTTGTGAAGGCCAAAAGTATAACTGGGTTAAAAAAAAAAGAATTAAATAAGTTCATAGAGGATAGGTCCCTCAATGGCTATTAGCTAAGGTGTTCAGGGCTGCAACCCTATGCTGTGGGTGTCCTAGGCCTCTGACTGTCAGATGCTGAGATTGGACAACAGGGGATGGATCACTTGATAATTGCCCTGGTCTGTTCATTCCCTCTGAAACCTCTGGCATTGGCCACTGTGAGAAGACAGGATACTGGGCTTGATGGACCATTGGTGTGATCCAGTCTGACTGTTCTCATGTATGTTATGTTATTATTACAGTGGGATGAAGACATTATTTCTGAGCTGTGCCTAGGGTTTCCAGACAACAAGTGTGAAAAATCAGGACAGGGGTGGGGGGTAATAGGAGCCTATACAAGAAAAAGACCCAAAAATTGGGACTGTCCCTATAAAATCGAGACATCTGGTCACCCGAGCTGTGCCTCCTGAGCTGTGCCAGCACAGCTAATGATCTGGCCTGAACATTATCTGAAGAAATCTAAAGTCTGTCACCAAAGCAGCCCAGCACCTTTATGCAGCTATTTGTACAGTGGGAGGGAGAGGGGATGGGAACTGAAGCGAAGCATTAAAAAAAACAAGACTAGGAAGAACAGCCACTCACGTTGGTCTACAGAGATCAGCAGACATCAGCCACGCCAATAGCTCCTGGCTCAGAACGTCTTTCGAGGGATCAGATTCTTTGGGAGCAGTAAGACTGCAACAAATGTAAATCAGAGGAACAGAGATAATCCAGTTTCATTTGATAATGATCCACGAATACAAATCTCCCCCCAGGACCGGCAGCTTTGTGTTTTCCTTCCCTTACAAATATAGTCACTCACTTCAATGCTATTGGAAGATGTTTGATTGCCAGCTCTGGAGACTGGAGTCCTACACTGGACAGAGACAGGATGGGGCATCGGCAGAGCAAGCTTCCTTCACTCTGCCCCCTGCCAATATTCCTTCTCCGCTTCAAAGTCTTGTCTTCACTAGAAGATTTGCTCATGCAATTCAGGTTGCCCAGCAGAGAGGTTTGAAGGTGAGAATTTTTGCAAAGGTAGCAGTGCCAATGTCAAAGAGAACTTGCTTTGCCAGACCGCTGGACAGACTGGACAGTGATTAGCTTATCAGAGGGCAACGCCGAGGGAATTTCACTCTGCAAATAAATTAGAGTTGGACCCCGTGGATCTGAATGGGAAAGTTTAGAGCCCGATTCAAATTTTGCAGCTCAGGGTCTTGTCTAAATTCATCTGCTGTCTGGATCTAACTGCTCAAGGACTCCCCAGTGAGGGGCACGCGTTTCCCTCCTCTCTGCATCTCGCAGTGCTCTGTATTATCCTTTACTAAATGTATCACTCCACACTCTTGCCCTCTGAAACCACAACATGGTTTTCCCTCCGTCTTCCCCCTGCGTTGAGGAACCTCCCAAATAAATCTCTGCCTCCTGATCTGGACCAAAACCTAGGTAATCCTGCATGGATCCAGTCTTGTCCCTCAAGATGCCGCTTGGAGTCCTGGTTATTGCAGCAGGCAAGACAAACTCCCTTAGGTCATTTGCTCCTTAATAGAAACCCTCATGCTGCTGTCTGAGCATCCCAGCAAAACGATAAGCAGTGACAGGCAGTTTAAATTAAAGGGCATTTTGGTCTTAATAACCAGGCTCTCTTGTGCAAAATAAAAGCTTCAGTGAGGAAGGCAGAATGAAGAGGACATCTCAATGGCTGGGGGGCGTTCCTGCTGACTAACCAGGAAGGAAACGTGAGTGACTTAACCCCCTTTCCGACATGACAAACCCTTCAGACAGAGTCGTTAATGTGGCACTGATCGTCCGTCGGGCTGAGCTCACTCCTCTTTGCAGTTCTGGGGTGCACGGTGACCAGTGTGTTTGTGGGGGAGGGGTATTCTACAAACTCTCTGACACCCCCACGCCTGTTCCTAAACCTTCTGCCATGCATAAAAGTGAAGGCCATGAATGGAATAAATGGACAGTTGTATTTGGAATTCACCAGGGATACACTTCGTTTTCCAACAGAATTTGTTGTTGTGAGTCATGTTGCTACCAGCGTTCCGATGAAAGATCAGAAATGCCAAATTTCAACTATCTCTAATTCTTAGCAAAGCTTTGTAATCTGAAAGTGTTCCTTCAAATCACTTGGCCGCTGGGGATCCCGTCCTGCCATGGGGATACTAGTCCACAAGCAAATAGCTCTCCAGTCACAGAACTAACTCACCTCTGTTTTCTTTTGTTTTTTAGAAGCCAGACTAAAAAGTCCTGAGCCCCTTGGGAGGCCAGCTCCAAACCTTGACCACTGACAGCTGACAGCTGGGGTTCAGCTTCCCTCTTGGATGGATCGATGGCGTTACTGGAAAGGCAAAATTAAAAGAGGACTTCACCTTGGGATTCCACCAGAGTGTGCTAACATGCTTCCCTTGCGTGATTTCTGACCCCCTCTCCCTCCCCATGCCATCTACCAGCAGCACTGGAGGCCAAGGAGGAAGCCTCAGATAGCAGAGGGGAGATTTGCTGTGCTGTGTCTCCCCCCATGGAACAGAAGCATTTCCTGGAGTTCAAGCACCTGCATCATTGCTGCTGTCATGCAAGAAAAATATTCCGGGCTCTGCACTCTCCATACGCCTCAGTGTGGCCGCCGACAGCCTGAAATTTGGACAACGGCAACACTAAAGACTCACTCGCTTTTCTTCTCTCTTCTGGCCAACAGCCACTCCACAAAGTTCTTCTTGAGCATGTTATCCATGGTCCGGCTGTAATCGCTGGCCAGGATGGCCTCGGAGTAGCGTCGCTGTACGGCTCTGGCGCCGGGACTCTTCGGGTTGGCACTGAGAATGCAGGAGATGCACAGAGCGAGTCATGGCCAGGCAGAGTGAAAATGTTGCAAAGGCCCCCCTGCTTCTAGCTCAAGGCGAATGCCCCGTTTAAGGATGGTGGTTAGTGACATTTCATGACCAGCTGCAATATCTCTAATGCCATGACAGGGCCCCCAGGGCCTGCCCAAATTAATGAAGTACACCAGGGCCGGATCCTCCTTTCCCAGCTTTCCATTCCATCCCCTAGGATACAAGTAACTCCTGTTGATTTCAGTGTGAGTCACTTGTGTCCTATGGGGGAGCGAGTTTACAGTGGGGGGAGGAGTTATATCATATGTCCATTTTGTATAATTGCCTGTGGCTTCAACAGCTTCAAAACATGAGAGCCTTCCAAGCCTGTCAGCCCTGAGGAATTAGCCAGCCTCGTTTATATCTAGCTCATTTGCATGAGAAGTTTGCAGCTGGGGACTCAGGAGTTCTTGGCTCCCATCCCCGTGCTCAGGGCACTTGGCTGACAAATCTCCCTCATACCTGATCATCTCTAAAAGCAACTCTTCCTCTCCGCTCACCTCTCAGTGCTCTGAGAGACACCACGTGAGATCCAGCTAAGGATCTGACCCAGTGCCCAGTGAAATCACTGGGAGGTCTAAAGTGCACAGAAAATGTTCGTGGCTTACCTGAAGTCATTCTCCTCCGTCAGGACAAGGCTCAGAGAGACCATGAGCAGAGCAAGAACTTTCAAGGACGTCATTTTCCTGGCTTGTTTCTCTGAAGGAAGACGGAAAGCACTGGCAATACAGATGACCAACAAGGCCAGACGACCAAGTGATCTGCTAACAGGAAAGCAAGCTGAGGGAGACGTGTGTAATTTGCGTGTGTGACTGTAATGCATGAATCTGACCCCTCTGCTTGGAACAGCCGCTTCTCTCCTGAACACAAAGCGACTTCCCCACACACCATTCCCAAGGCCCTTCCCTGCCACTTTACGGTTTTATATCGGAATCATCAATACATGGGACACTGTAAATTCCTTGAGGCAATTAACTAATTAATCTAATTAACATTTAGATTGACCTAGCTACATTTCTCAGGCGTGTGAAATAGTCACACTTGTGAGCAATACAGCCATGCTGACCTAACCTCCCAGCGTAGACACCAGGACAACCCATCCATAGACCAAACTACCACCCTTTGGGCAGGGCTGCCCGGGGGGGGGGGCAAGTGGAGCAATTTGCCCCAGGCCCCCATGAGAGTCTTTCGGGGTCCCTGGAGCGGGGTCCTTTACTTGCTCCGGGGGTCCCGGAAAACTCTCCCGGGGCCTGGGCCCCCGGAGCTTCTTCTGCTCCAGGTCTTCTGCGGCAATTCGGCGGCAGGGGGGGGGGTGTCTTTCCACTCCGGGACCTGCGGCCGAAGTGCCCCAAAGACCCACGGCGGGGGGTCCTTCCGCCCTGGGACCCACCGCCGAAGTGCCGGGTCCCCTGCCCTCGGGGAGGTGGAGTTCCTACAACAACAGAAAAACCTGCCCATTGCTGTAGCCTGCAACGACGCTACAGGGTTATAACGGCATAGCCAAGGTGCCGGAGCTATGCTGCCCCCTATGTAGTCCCCATAGCATAGACAAACCCAAAGACCCTATCTTCCTCCACGTTTGCGAATATCCCTACACTGCTTTAGGCGCTGCTCCAAAGCCCAGTGAAATCGGTGGGAGTCTTTCCATTGACTTCAATAGCTTCAGATTAGGACCTTACATAATAAATGGTAATAATATGGCAGCTTGATAGGAAGATTATTCTGTGTAACATTTCTGCAGGATTTATGAGCCCAATCTAATTTCTATTTAGATGAATGGGCCTTTTTCCAGTCAGTTGGATAGGATTTTGAATTAAGATATAAGCCAAAATCCATTGACGTTAATGGAGAGGCTCCTGTTCATTTGAAAACACTTTGGATCAGTCCCCAAGAAGTTATGGTCTTTGAGCTGTCACTGGTCCATGTGGTTTTTTTTCCAGATTTAAGTTCAAAACTCACTGGGCATTTGACTGCTTTGAATTAAGATCTCAGCTCTGCAAATGCTTTTCATAGAATATCAGGGTTGGAAGGGACCTCAGGAGGTCATCTAGTCCAACCCCCTGCTCAAAGCAAGACCAATCCCCAACTAAATTCCCAAGTCCCTAAATGGCCCCCTCAAGGATTGAACTCACAACCCTGGGTTTAGCAGGCCAATGCTCAAACCACTGAGCTATCCCCCCCCTCAAAAATATTGTCTTGTCTTTTCATTGTATTTATAGCAAAACACATTGAAAACATGCATTTTGTTGTTCGGCATCTCACTCTCTTTTACAGATATTTTGGAAAATGTGCTGCAGTGCTGAGTTTTAATATTATTAACACCAATAAAAAAAAGATTATATATCAGCATTTAGGTGTCCAGTCCTGCAAATACACCTCTACCCCGATATAACGCGACCCGATATAACACGAATTCAGATATAACACGGTAAAGCAGTGCTCCAGGGGGGCGGGCTGCAAGCAAGTTCAATATAACGCGGTTTCACCCATAACATGGTAAGATTTTGGGGCTCCCGAGGACAGCATTATAGCGGGGTAGAGGTGCACTTTTATATGAGAGTAACTTTAGTCACATCAGTAAAGTTACTTATATTCTTAAATATTTCCAAGATCAGTCCCTTAATTATGATTTACAGAAATTGTGAAAATTTTAGATGCCGTTTAATGAATGACACATTTTTCACTTCTGGAAAAACAGGACATTTAAAAAATATTTGTGCAGCCCTTTTATTAAGTGAAAACTAATCAGATGGATAGTGGTTAAATCAAAGGTATAGTGGTTAAATCAAATATATCAAAAATCAAATGACTCAAGATCACATTATAGTGGTTAAATCAAAGGGATAGTGTTTACATCAAATGTATCAAGGTCAAATGAGTCAAGAATCCAATGTTTCATGTTTAAATCAAATGTATAGCGAAACAACCACCTTAAAATGTTTATATCTAAAACAACAGAAGACAAATGTTTGCAGAATGTGCTCATGAATTACAAAAAGAAGCTACATGAAATGCAAAGTTGAACAGTATTTGATTAATTTTGAATTTTAAAAGGCATCAAGCTTAAATAATTGGTGGTGTTCCTTTTTTCAAATGCTTTTTGTTACATATATGAAAATAGTTAATCTGTGGAAGAACATTGTTTTACTTAAAAGGTAATTTTTGGTCAAGCTGGAATAGAGGTGGAATTGTACCATGTATGAAAGAGAAGGAAAACATGTCATAAAACATTCCCAGATTATGTTACGTTTACCCGAGCAAGGGGGGAAAAGGTTTAAACTGTTAAGAGATTTTATGAAAATCAGAGCTGAGTTAGCACAATAATGTGATGATGTTTTTAACGATATTGCAGGATTGGGGTTCTGGTATGAAATTCTGAATCCAAATCGCTCCCACGCTATCAGCCACCGCGTACGGCATAAAAAAGGCTCTGCCATCCCCCTCCATCATGCTGTTTGCCAGCATCGCTACCTTGTTGTGTCACTATAACTTAACTTGTTTATGAGCTTAGGCAGTTGGCCTGTCCCTCCACTCCCAACCTGAAGGGCAAGTGGTCTGCTTTTCGTCTGGCCTCTACCCTTTGACCTATCCAGCTTGGGTGGCCCTGCCAGGAGTTAAAACTCCCACCAACATACCTCCCGGGGTCACCGGAACACACAAGCCTTCCCACCGTGCCAAGATGCTAGAGGAAGGATCTTTGCCTCCCCCACACCTATCAGCCACTATATGCTATCCTGATGGTATACGGGGAGAATTCCCCCAGAACAAGCATTGTATTGCAAGCAAGCATGCGGACCAAGGGGCTCCAGTGGATATCGTGTACTTAGATTTTCAGAAAGCTTTTGACAAGGTCCCTCACCAAAGGCTCTTACACAAAGGAAGCTGCCACGGGATAAGAGGGAAGGTTCTTTCATGGATTGGTAACTGGTTAAAAGATAAGAAACAAAGGGTAGGAATAAATGGTCCCTTTTCAGAATGGAGAGAGGTAAACAGAGGTGTCCCCCCGGGAATCTGTTCTGGGACCAGTCCTATTCAACATATTCATAAATGATCTGGCAAAGGCAGTAAACAGCGAGGTGGCAAAATTTGCAGATGATTCAAAATTACTAAAGATAGTTAAAACCCAGGGAGACTGCGAAGAGCTACAAAAGGATCTCTCAAAGCTGGGTGACTGGGCAACAAAATGGCAGATTGCCTTTCTCAACATTAAATTTAAAGTAATGCACATTGGAAAGCATAATCCCAACTATACATATAAAATGATGGGGTCTTAATTAGCTGTTACCACTCAGGAAAGAGATCTTGGAGTCACTGTGGATCGTTCCCTGAAAACATCCACTCAATGTGCAGCGGCAGTCAAAAAAGGGAACAGAATGCTGGGAATAATTAAGAAAGGGATAGAAAATAGGACAGAAAATCTCATGTTGCCTCTGTATAAATCCATGGTATGCCCACATCTTGAATACTGCGTGCAGATCTGATTGTTTCGTCTCAGAAAAAGATATATTGGAATTGGAAAAGGTTCAGAAAAGGGCAACAAAAATGATTAGGCATATGGAACGGCTTCTGTATGAGGAGAGATTAATAAGACTAGGACTTTTTAGCTTGGAAAAGAGATGGCTGAGAGGAGATAAGATTCAGGTCTATAAAATCATGACTGGTTTAGAGAAAGTAGATAAGGAAGTGTTGTCTACTCCATCTCATAACACAAGAACTAGGGGTCACCAAATGAAATGAATAGGCAGCAGGTTTAAAACAAATGAAAGGAAGTATTTCTTCACACAATGCACAGTCAATCTGCGGAACTCCTTGCCAGGAGATTTTTAACCACTAGTGAGCTACGGTTCTAAGGGAGGATATGAAAGTGGTCTATAAAATCATGAATAGCGTGGAAAAAGTGAATAAGGAAGTGTTAGTTACCCTTTCCCACAGTACAGAAACCTGGGGTCACCCAATGAAATTAATAGGCAGCAGGTTTAATACGAACAAGAGGAAATACGTTTTAACACAACATACAATTAATCTGTGGAACTCATTGCCATGGGATGTTGGGATGGCCAAAGGTATAGTTGGTTAAAAAAAGAACTAGATAAGTGCATGGAGGATAGATCCATCAATGGCAATTAGCTAAAATGATCAGAGATACACCACCATACTTAAGGTGACCCTAAACCTCTCATTGCCAGAAGCTGGGAGAGGAAGACGGGGGTGGATCACTCCAAAATTGTCCTGTTCTGCACACTCTCTCTGAAGCTCTGTTACTGGCCACTGTCAGAGATAGGATAGTAGGCTAGATGGACCATTGATCTGACCAGTAAGGCAGCTCTCACATTCCTACTTTTTACACCTCCTTCTGCCTGAGAATGTCAAAGCCCTTTGCTGCCATCACACTATTATTTTAGAGAAGAGATTACAAAAATAAAGAGATTGGATTTTAGCTTCTTACCTTCCTGGTCCTCCGATGTAGCAATTAGGACTCCAGCAGATTCAGGTCTCAACTTAGGACCTTCAGCCCCTTTATATACACCAGGTGTGATGAACCAATTCTATTTCCATGAAATAAACAGGAAACCAGCCAGCTAATTAAAACAAATCAAAGCCACTTAGATCAGCTACATTAGGTCCATTGACCTACAGAGCAGGAAAATACCCTTTTAAAATATGTTTACATTAATGGCAATTAAGCATGGCTGTATGACAAAATTAAGAACTAGCGCACGTTATGGGCGTAATAGACATGGCATAAACCATGTTGGCCCAGAACTGAACTCCACATGGTGCCTCCTTTCAGATCCAGTTTCGTAGGGCGTGATAAAGTGGGGCAATGTTACTTAATTCCCCTCACTTCCTCTACCAAATGCAAATGGCAGCTGTTAATCAGTCCAGAGGCTGATTCTCTTTTCATTTACATTGGTATAAAGCAGGAGTCACTGCACTAAAGCCAGCGGCTCCAATTCTGGCTCCCCCACTATGGCCCCATTATGCTTCTCTGATAGAATCCCTGGGGAATTCACCTGGCATGGGGGGGGTTCCTGCTTCAGCCTAGAGGTGTTGTAGGCTGCCTTACTCTGCTTTCCTGTGCAGCCCTGGATACTGGGGTGTGCCCAGGGGTGAGAGGGATTGGATCAGGGGAGGACAGAGGCATGGTAGTAGGGCTCTGGACCAGGGCTGCCCAGAGGGGGGGCAAGTGGGGCAATTTACCCCAGACCCCAAGCCCCACAGGGGCCCCCCATGAGAATATAGTATTCTATAGTATTGCAACTTTTTTTTTAATGGAAGGGGCCCCGAAAATTGCTTTGCCCCAGGCTCCCTGAATCTTCTGGGCAGCCCTGCTCTGGACTGCAGTTATTCTGGACTGCAGAGCAGCTCGTAGGCAATTATACATGACCTGCATAACTTAGAGCTGCCCCTGGGGACGCTGAGGTGGGCAGGCTCTTAACCGTGCTAGAATTCAGGGAGCACAAAGCGGGGGAGGTAAAGCCACCTTTTCCCTCTCTCTCCAGTGCTGCATCAGCGGTGAGGTGCAGCACAGAATCTGACCCAATGGAGTTATACCAGTATAAAAGGGGTGTATGTGAAAAGAACATAGGACGTGGGGTGCTGAAAGCCATTGAACCAAACTCTAAACCCTGTATATGATGAAACCCACTTCAAACCACGGGGTGTGGCAGCCCCCCTAGCAGGCCTAGTTTCAGCACCTATGCTGGAAGGACCTCTTGGACCAGCACGTTCAATCTCCTGTTATCACCGTCAACTTCATCATATAATTCCATTCGTAAATTTATCAAATAAGAACCAGCGTGTTTCATAGAATCATAGAAATGTAGGGCTGGAAGGGACCTCGAGAAGTCATCCAATGCAGCCCCCTGCACTGAGGCAGGACCAAGTAAACCTAGACGAGCCCTGAGATGGGTTTGTCCAACCGGTTCTTAAAAACCTCTTGTGAATTCCACAACCTCCCTTGGAAGCCTGTTCCAGAGCTTGACTACTCGTATCGTTAGAAAGTTTTCCCTAACATCTAACCTAAATCTCCCTGGCTGCAGGTTAAGCCCATTACTTCTTATCCTACCTTCAGTGGACATGGAGAACAATTGATCACTGTCCTCTTTGTAACAGCCCTTAACATATTTGAAAACTGTTCCCTGGTCCCGTCCCCCCCCCCCAGTCTTCTTTTCTCAAGACTAAACAAGTCCAGGTTTTTTAACCTTTCCTCCTAAATCAGGTTTTCTAAACTTTTGATCATTTTTGTTGCTCTCCTCCAGACTCTCTCCAGTTTGTCCACGTCTTTCCTAAAGTGCGGCATCCACAACGGGACACAATACTACAGCTGAGGCCTCACCAGTGCAGAGTAGAGCACAACAATTACCTCCTGGGTCTTACATATGATGCTTCTGTTACTACACAATTGCATCATGTTGTTGACTCATATGTAGTTTCTGATCCACTATAACCCCCAAAAAGAAGAGGAGGACTTGTGGCACCTTAGAGACTAACAAATTTATTTCAGCATAAGCTTTCGTGGGCTACGGCCCACTTCATCGGATGCATGCTGTAGCCCACGAAAGCTTATGCTCAAATAAATTTGTTAGTCTCTAAGGTGCCACAAGTATTCCCGTTCTTTTTGTGGATACAGACTAACACGGCTGCTACTCTATAACCCCCAGTTCCTTTTCAGCAGTACAATCACCTAGCCAGTTATTCCCCCTAGTGTAGGTGTGCATATGATTTTTCCTTCCAAAGTGAAGTACTTTGCACAAATATCAGAGGGGGAGCCGTGTTAGTCTGGATCTGTAAAAGCAGCCAAGACTCCTGTGGCACCTTATAGACTAACATGTATTGGAGCATGAGCTTTCATGGGTGAATTCCCACTTCGTCGTATTCACCCACGAAAGCTCATGCTGCAAAACGTCTGTTAGTCTATAAGGTGCCACAGGATTCTTTGCTACTTTGAACAAACCTTTATTGAATTTCATCTAAATTGATTTTGGACCAATTCTCCAATTTGTCAAGGTAATTTTTAATTCTAGTCCTGTCTTCCAAAGTGCTCACAAACCCTCCCAGCTTGGTATCATCTGCAAAATTTATAAATATACTCTCCACTCCATTTTCCAAATCATTAACGAAAATATTTAACAGTACTAGACCCAAGACTGGCTCCTACAGGACCCCACAAGATAATCCCTCCCAGTTTGCTGTCAAACCATTGATAATTATTCTGAGCACAGTCTTTCAGTCAGTTGTGCATCCACTTTATAGCAATTTAATCTAGACTATGTTTCCCTAGTTATAGTCTGACGTTGCTGACTATTGTGACTTGTCAAGTTATCTACTGCTGTGTCTATCTGTCTATCTGGCACATGTACCAGTAATAGTGCTGCCGGGTTTGCAGCTGGTACTCCAGGTTCCCCCTATTACTGGGGTCAGATTGGGGGGGAAGGGGAAAGGTGGAGGCCCTTTTCCGTGCTCTGCCCACAAAATAATATGCCCATGGTCTTGGGCCTGGCCCCTTCTTGATTGAGGGGAAAAAAGGAGGGAGGGGGGAGTTGGTATCTCTGAAACTCCACCCACTTGTGGCATCAAAAAGAGGCATGCCTCAGAGCAACTTATGCAGGTCTATGACTCTCCCTCACCTTTCTTAGGGCTTGGGTGTAGACAGCCACAAATCTTAAGGCTGCAAGCGCTGAGAGGTGTGAATGACCTCATTCATCTCAGTGAGATGTTAACTCCCATGCCCACTGATGATAATGTAAATGTCAGCATTGTCAAATATTTCATTCCATAGGCCTGGTCTATACATTTTACTGATATATTTATACCTGGACAATGTCTTGCATGGACATGGTTAAACTGTACAGGAAGGGGAATAAGCTATACTGGTATCAGGCACTTTCACATTGTATGACTGCATCCACACTGGGAGCTGCACTGGTATAACTATATTGGTAAAAAATCGCCCTGACCAATCAAAAAAGGTTATTCTGGTACAAGAATGTGTGTTGACCAGACCTATAAAATGAAATAGTTAACAGTGTTGATATTTAAATGATCTTTACTGGGCATCTGCATTAACATCTACACTGGAGCCTGAGGTGTAACTTCCGGCTAGCGAGCTAAAAATAGCAGCCATGGCTGCAAGGGCAGTGGGAGGGGCTAGCCGCCCTGAGAACATACCTAGGGTTTAAGAGGATGGCCAACCTGTCCCACTGCTTGTGCCATGGTGGTTACGCTGTTATTTTTAGCATGTTAGCTCCATCACAGCTAGTGCGGCTATGTCTACCTAAACTGGAACTTACATGTTTCAGCTCCAGTGCAGACAAATCCTGAGATGAATGGGGTGTTTCACACCTCTTGGAGTTGTTGTTCCAGGCTCTCTGCACACGCAGCAACACATCCATTACATTTGGGTCAAGTTTTCTGGTTTTCTTAGCAACCATCACAGCTAGAGATTCAGGCCAGGTCTATGCTCAAAAGTTAAGTCGACCTAGCTACGTCACTCAGGGGTGTGAAAAATCCACACCTCCTGAGCAAGGTAGTTAAGCTTAAGCTGACGTAACCCCAAGGTAGACAGCGCTAGTTCAAGAGAAAAATCCTTCTGTCAACCTGGCTAGCACCTCTCAGGGTGGTGGAATTAAATACATTGACGGGAGAACCCCTTCTGTGCCTGTAGTGAGTGTCTACACTGAAGTGCTACAGTGGAGCAGCTGCAGCTGTGCTGCTGTAGTGTTTCAAGTGTAGACAAGCTCTCAGATCTTGTCTACACTAGAAAGGGTTTGCTACTAATGCTGTGCCAGCTACCCTCTCCCTGCACCATAGAGATACAGTTTATATCAGCAACAGAATGCTTTTGTCCATACAGTTTATACCAGTTCCATGAATGAAATAAGCTATCCTGACAGAAGGACATGGTGTCTGCATCTACACTAGGGCTTTTGCCGGTATAAAAATGTCATTAAAAATAAAATAAAAAAAATCACACCCCCGAAAGCAAAATCACTGTCCTGGCAAAAGTTTCAAGTGAAGGCCTTCATTTTCCTTTTAAATCAAACAGATTCTGGAATACAAGCCAGTAGCTTCAGAGAGGTGCTGAATATATAGCATATAGGTGTGTGCCAGCTATTTCAAAGCCCCGCTATCCCATTCCTTAACTAGGTGGGTACAGATGGACGGATCTGAAATGGAGAGATCATAACATGGTAACGACTGAAGCCATTTCGTTAACCGCATGGCAGCAGGGTAAGAAACACAATCTCATTTTGCACTGCCCTTTTTCATATGCCTTATTAAAGCTTGTAACCACTACATCACACTACACCCTTGTTCCAGCATGCCTGGCAATTTCATAGTGTACCATACGGACCCTTGCAGTTGCCTTTTGGGCTAGTGAAGCATTGGAAGTGGTTGAGACTAAGAAAAATCAGTGCTCTCCACCATGAGACAGGAACCTTGGGTTCTCTTCCTGGGTCTGCCACCAACTTGATGTTTGAGCCCTGCCTCAGTTTCCCCATCTGCCTATCTCAGAAAGGTGCTGAGATTTTATTCTTTAGTGTTTGAGATCCTTAGGTAGAATGTGTGAGAGGAGGGGAAATTATTCATTAACCAAATAGTAACAGCTTTTAATCTGGCCTGGATTAGAACCAATGACCTAGAGCTTAAGAACCTCATATGGTCCATTATGCCTCCAGCTGCTACCTTAATGTCCTTGTAATAATGATGCAATATAAGAGTGCTAAATAACTACAAATAACCAATTTGCGCTCTGAGTGTGGTTGCTAATCAATAAGCTGGAATAGTATATCCCAATGTCTTTATTATATGTATTCTGAGTACTGAACTCCCAGTCAACTCTGATATCTTGTTTCTCCAAAGTGCAACACATTTGTTTTCCCTTCATTAAGTTCCTCTGTAGGATGTGGAGTTAATAGGGTGAAATAAAAATCCAGCAACATTAAATACTGACCGGCTGTTCTGAGTGAGGGTGATTTCAGTGCATTCACCTGGGAGCCCGTTTGAACTGCTGCTTTGCTCTGAAATTAAAGAATGGAACCTGCGTTGCCTGCATTTAATTTTGTTTCCCCAACTATCCACGGTTTAATAATGCTAATGGGTGATCTTTGTGTACTAATTCAGGCCAATAACGAAAGCACGTACTTACCATTAACTAATCTGCGGTACAAGATTGCCTGTCAGTCTCAATATTCGGTATGCTCTAACAGTAATCACAGTCTGCACCTCTGTAGCACCTTTCAGCTGAGGATTTCAAAGCATCTGAAATAATTAATTAGCCAAACCCTGCAAAGTAGATACATACAAAAGGAAGTACTGGAGTGGGACTCAGTGGAGACGTTGGCTGAATTCCCTGCTTTGCCACACACTCGTTGTGATTCTGGGCAGTGGGCAAGTCACCCATCTTCACTGCATGGTTAACCTGGGCTCTTATCTGGGTTTTAGCCCAACCCTCTCTCCCCTCCACACAGAAAACCCTCCGAGCTGGAACCCGTCTTCTTTGCAGATAGGACACTGGCTAAATCACCTGCTGATAGTCCTCCCGAAGAAGGAATAAAGTTCCCCTGCAACTGACACAATAGCCAGGGAAAGAATCCTCGAGTGTCTCAGCGCACAGGCTCTGGGACACACAGAGGTGAGTGCAGAAGCAATGAGGACACGGTGACACAGGTAAGGCTTGCAGTGGGCATGCTCAGATCTGGGCTTGGCTACCCCAGGTATAAGGCAAATGCCTGGGGTCACTGGGCCACTTTTTTAGAAGAGCTCAGCAAATGAGCCCCAGCTGGCTTGGGAGGCCTCCCACCACCTGAGTGGCCAAATGGCCTGTATTTTCGCCCGGCTGGTCACACTTAAAAATTGTGTCTGGCCAGGCAAAAATACCGACCATTTTACCCCAGGAAGATGTGTATCTTACTTGGCTTGTGCTTATAAGCATGATATCCTACCTTGTGATCCAGCCGGTCTGACTTCTGGATAACAGCCTGACTGCAACCCAGAAAACCATCTCTGGGGAGGGATCGCTCAGTGGTTTGAGCATCAGCCTGCTAAACCCAGGGTTGTGAATTCAATCCTTAGGGATTTGGGGCAAAATCAGTACTTGGTCCTGCTAGTGAAGGCAGGGGGCTGGACTCAATGACCTTTCAGGGTCCCTTCCAGCTCTATGAGATAGGTATATCTCCATATATATTAGGCTGCCTGTTCTAAAGTATCTGAGCAGCAGCTTCCAAGCTCCGATAAAACTCCTGTACAGATGGGGCCAGCAACTCATTACCTTTGTCTGTCTACTGGCAAAATCTTCCTTGGCTTTGGCCTTGCCTGCACCTGGACGCTGCCATCTCTCTCTTTCACTGTAACATGGGATGTTGGGCCAGAGCTGGTGAAACAGCCGCTGAGTTAGGGCATTGTCCTAGGGCAATTTAATACGGCCAGCTGTCTTCAGCTGGGGTTTACACCTCTGACGGATAATGCACTGAAATACTTGGTTGTATTGCTGGGAATCTGCAGGCTTCACAACCCTCCCAAGCAAGAACCCCAGCTGGGAAGTGCCCCACAGCTCCTTCCTCCCTGTTCTCAGGTGAGCCTGCAGAACAGAGGCCCTGCTAAGAGCGCACACTTGCTATACACCCTTTGGAGCTCAGCGAGAGCAGCCGTTCCATCTCCTCGTTCCTGGTTTCCACGGCAATAAGAAGATAGCCCTCCTTGCCAACAGCAGCGCAGGCCCCGTCTACACTAGGCAAAAAGATGTTGCCAAAAGCCCAGCGCTTCGGTTGCCTTGTGCTAGAAACTCCTTTGCACGGCCTCACACAGCCCTCACCGCAGGCATCTCACCAGCAGCAGTCGGACCATTTGGTTGGGATGAGGCTTTTAGCTCTGGTCTCGCTCAACCGGTGCAGCCTCTGTTGGTTTCTCTGCAGCATACACAGGAAGCCGTGAGAACCGCAGCTGCCCCAGTTCTCCATGTTCCCCGTAACCCTAACCCACCATGCGTCGCTTCACGACTGGAGGTGACTCCAATGCCCCCCGTCTCAGGAGCAAAGCTGACTTATGGGAAATGGGGTTCAGGAGCCCCAGCATGCACTGGGACAAGCCCGGCTGTGTGGGATGCACCCAATGGTATCATCAGAAACAACACGGCACTGAAGCATCGCACGGGCAAGTGAGATGAGCATCGTATGCTTTCAGGACTTTTGCAATGGGCTTCCTTGCTTTGTGTGGACCCATCCATTGTGTCGGAAGAGACCATGCAGAGGCCCCTTGCTAACTTCCTAACTGCCTGATCATCCCCAACCCCTTGAAATCCACACTTAGAGGGGCCCTTCTACATGCTGATTTTATCCTTTCCTAATGGGGCTAACCACCTCTACACTATCATCCTTCCATGGGTCCAGGGATCTACACATGGGGGCTAATCAAGCCTGCCCTGAAGGCAATGGAAAGATCCCCATTGACTTAGGTGGATGCTGGCTCGAGGCTGTGGGGAGTAGATGGGTGGGGGTGGAATCTGGCAGTAGGAGCATTAAACCTGCACGCTCCAACCAATGCTGCCTCCACCCAAAGAATCTCAATTCTGTGCCAGGCCACACAGATTTCAGTCGTTACGTACTTTCAGTGAGAAAACTACTTCATGCTGTGGGGTGAGCCCACATTCCTGGTCATGTCAAAGTATGACCGATCCCATTTACAATGCACCTGTGGCTTGTAGTAACTAGAGGCTCCACCTCAGACCTGGTCGCATCCTTACCCAAGCCTTGCTGTTTGTAAAGGAGAAGGGATTGGAGGCATGGGAATCTCAGGGTCCAGTTCTCTCCCCCTGCCTAAGACACAAGTAAACCTGGAAGTCAATGGGTCCTGTCAGTTAATTTGCAGAGGATGAAACCCCAGGGCAGGTTTTCCTTCCCACACTTCCTACTGTGTCTTGGCAGGTGCGTTGTCTAGTGTCATCTTCTGTGTCAGCCCTTGAGTTTATACGACCTAAACCCCTTCAGTGGAGCGTTGTCCGTCCCCCTTAGTAAAGCTGATAAATCTGCTACAGTCTTGGCTAGCAAAGGCGAGTCTTTTAGATCAGGCAGCAGAGGGTTATGCTTTAAGATCCAGAGCCCCCAGATTTGATCCCACCAAGGAGTGTGTCATTACATCTCTCCTGCCAATACAGTTCCAGATCCCTGTGGTGGTATTTGCCAGCCTCAGCATCCTAAACCTGTCGCGTGCCTTTAAAATCACCCCCCAAAAAAATCAAACTTCTCTGAATTCAGAATCAAGTGAGATTCAGATCATGCTCCCGGGGAATCTCTCAACTGAAGAACACTGCTTCAGCCTCTGTGCTGGATCTTAAACTGCATTCCTGCCCTGGCTTGCTGAGCTCACAGATGGTCAATTAAGCAGTTTTCCTTACAGAGGTGAAACACCTGATATGTCATTAAGCAGTGACATTCCCTGTTAATTGCAAATAAGCCCTAGAATCTGTTAGGGTTTCCAGAGGTTGTTCTTGACCAACTATACTCACCTATTTGGCTGCTCCAGATCCTTCCTTGCTGAAAATTCAACCACAATCAGCAAGATATTTTGCCAAATCCAAAAAACTGGAGTACAACACAGAAAAGGACAAAGGCTTCCTTATACTCCCCCATCTGTCTCTCTGTATCCAGCTCTTAGATTGCAAGCTCTCTGGGGCAGGGGGCATCTTTTTGTTCTGTTTTTGTACAGCCCCTAGCACAAGGGGGTCCTGATCCATGACGACGGCTGCTGGGCTCTATAGTGATACGAAGAAAGAAAGAAAAACTAAAGGCTAAATAAATGCAAAGGAAAAAAAAGTATATTTTTACATCAAGTTTGCTACCTTAATGTAAAAATCTTAGTGGAGACAAAACCCTGTCGTTTTTAGCTCAGTGTGTCTAGCTGATGATGAAGTATACCCCAGATAGTGGGATAGGGTTCACCTGGACTAGTGCCATCAAGGTAAAATCAACCTGTGACTTGTCTCCATTAAGATGTTGTTTATTAGCTGGAATGAAACAGTGAATTGAGCTGGAGAGATTAGAGCCATGGGAGCTTCAGGTAACAAGGGGAAAGAATCGGTCCTGATGAAGTGTGTTCATGGCAGGGGGAGGAAATGAACAGCACAGTTATACCAGGAAGGAGTTGGACCAAGCAGCCACTGCAGTAAAGTGAGCTTTCTACTATCTTTACTTCACTTTTTCTGTGGGCAAGTATTACTGTTGCCACAAGAAAGGTGTGTAGGGCTGGGACTGAAGGGTTGGTCTAGGGAGAGATCTCTAATTTATGAAGTGATCCACAATGTAAACTGGTGCTTGAGGGCCCCATGCCATGAGAGGCAATGATTTTGTGCATGATTAATTAGCTTTAGACAAAAGTCAAATGGCATTAGGCAGCAAGCAACTAATTTCTCTATGTTACAGAGAGTTTACAAAGGTGCGGGGGCTGGGGGACATTTGAAGCTAGAGGTCTCTCCATTCAGTAGAGGATTTGAATTATGACTTGAAAATACAGGGCCAGATTCTGAATTCATTTAGTAGTGTAAATCTGGAACAGGGGCATTAGCTTCTGAATGAGTGAGGTCAGGACCTGATCTCACAGATCATACATTTGTCTTTTAAAAAGCAAACTCCATCAGGATCTTATAGAGATATTCACTGTGAGGACAACATTTCATTTGTTTTGTAACCACTGAGGGGGATTTGAGCTTTAAAGAGATCACCGCCTCCTTGAGGTAAGGTCAATGGGAGTCCAGCAGGGGCAGAATTCATCCTCCTAAATGCTTTATGAGCTCTGTAAATTTTGCTTATTCACTGTATCAAACCCCAATCTTTTCATCACTCATTCAAGCGGGGGGGGGAAAGCCCCTAGAACTACCAATGCATTTTTTCACATCAACTGTGGAGGGGGGAGAGAGAGAGAGACCACAACTTGTTGGTTAGAATATTCTGCTGTAAAACATAGTAACCTGTTAATTTGGGGGAAAATTTATAGGGAATGTGGAATCTTTTCCCAGTAGCTCTTGAAATACAGTTACAGGTCTTTCCCCAACCTACTTAAGATGCCAAATTTAAAGTTTTCTACTAAAGCAAAGAAGGAGGGGGGCTTGCAAAACCAAAGCTGAACAAAAGCATTTTCATGATACATGTAAATGAAAATGGTGTTTTGTTTTCCTTAAATGACAACCTTTCTTTGAAAGTTTGTAAACCCAAACACAGCATCACGTTGTTTTAATCCTGGAGAGCCAGAAACTGAAACTGACTAGAGACAAACCTGAAACTGACCAGTGGAGACTGCATCAAATGCAAAAACAGTAAACAAACAGTGATGAAGAGAAATATAGATTTTAAAAAACTCCATCTTTAAGTTTTAACAATTCGAGCTGGTGTTAGTAACAAAGGTAAGGGAACTTTTTCAGATGTGATTTGGTTTTTGAGTCAAAGCCCCTTTCAGTGTTTGCTTTGGTTTTGACTGAAGCACCTACAAGTTTATGAGATGTTCAGATCCCCAGGGCAGCTGCAACTGTAACCATTTCCATCTTAAAACCACTAGTTTTCTTTGATGCAGACTTGTTTCCATGTTTAAATCTCACACATATTCCTGATTTAAGTGTCCTTTCACAGAAGGAAAGTACATTTCTGATCTTTTACCCCTGTGTTTTGACAAAAAATTACTTAAATGAACAGATTTTAGTTAAAAATGTTGAGCGACTCAGAGGCTATTAATAGGCTAATTCAGACCTTCATCTGGTGTAAAAGCAAACTGCTAATTTAATACAAACAAATCTGTCAGAAATAGCTATCATCAACTGAATCTTCTGAGAAGAGAGCTTCTTTTCCCTCTCAGGAATATTTTCTGAACAAAATATAGTTTAAATTGTGATTCCATTTACAGTAAAATGAAATACTTCACAATTATAGTGGTCCTTACTTCTTTTGTCTTGAGTTCTCACTTACATATTCTACAGGCTCTTGCTTTATATTCAGATCAAGCCAGAGATTTGTTATATAATTGAAATGGTTAATTACAATTAAATGAAAAATAAAACCACTATTTCTTCTTGCTTTATATACAGTACTGAGTATTTTATTTAAAGCTCTCAGCACACATTTGTTTGGCGCTAGTAATGATACACTTTCAAACTGATTCTAAATTTAGACTTTTCAAGGTTTTGTGTTTTTTTTTTAATTCAAATGTAATGTTGTATAAATAAGCTTTTGTTACTGCACAAGCAATTAGAGAAATAAATTGATGAAAGGTTCACATGAGAATTTGTAGAGAACTATTTGCATTTAACTTGTTCTTGTTTGCTACTGATAGACCAAAAAGAATTTATTGGTGTTAATCTGAAATAGAAAATAGAAGACTGTGTGCTTTTTCATAGTAATCCCACATTTCAATGAAATGTCATGCACATTTTTTCCAAAATACTTGCAACATTCCATACCAAGAAACTTTCCTAAACATCTAAGGAAAAATAATTGTTATACTATACTTGCAGACAAACTTTTAAAACTCCATAAGAACAATTTTTTTGCCTAAGCAAAAGATGCCAGAATAAAAAGAGAACAAATGCTAAAAATCAGAATACATTTATGAAGACAAACTTTAAGCTGATGTTAAAAAAAAAAATGTACAGAAGCTTCCATTCTACATAGTGCCTCAACAATATACAAAAAATACAACTGTCTGAAGTGACTTTAAAAAGAAATACAATCATGTTTAGGGAAATATTTAAGAAAAACAACACATTTATAAAACTGGCAGTGTTCTTAAACTGCAGGAAAACTGTTGCTTAAGACATTCATTTTATAAAGCCTTCTTTACTGGGTTTTTGTTGCAATTAGTAGGAACATTTAAATTGCCATGAGAAAATTTGTCTCATAGTAGATTGGTTTACCAAAAGTATATTTTTTCCCCACATTCAGCTGAGACATGGAAGTTTGACATTGTATGATACTATCTTCTTGAAGTGAATGAATGCAAGTCTATTTTCCCCAAGCAGATCAATGATTTAGCCTCCTCTTCTGTTTGCATTCCCTAAATACCTTGCATCTGGAATGCTCCACCAAGGGGAAGTCCTTTGACTGATATTCTTTCTTGTTTCAGATCTAAATTAAAGACTTCCCTCTTTGTTTGGGTTGTTTTTAGGAGAGGCTCCCTTGATTTCGTTATTTTAAAGGGTAATGTTACATGGGGTCGGTCCTCTGGAAATTAATAAACTACAACAAAAGTATTTTGGTCAAGTTTTGAAAAAGATCTGAACTAAGTAGTGGTCAAAACAACTCATTTATTTTACCTGACTGCATTTATCTCAGACACATTTCAGTGTGAGGTTGCAGAATTTTCAGATCAGTTGCAAAGAAGAAGTTTTGAAGGACTTATTCTCTGCCCTAGCAAGTTTCTTTACAAAATTCACTGCTCTGTTCTTTTCACCTGTAAATTTCAAGCTTGAATTACAAACTGAATGCCTTAATAACATGCATATGGCCACAGCAGTTCCCCTGTAAAGAGTCCTCTGGTGAATTTAGTTTGGCTCTTTTAAAAGAGGGAATAAGCAATGCAGCTGGAAGGGAGGAAACAAACTTTATCCTGATCAGCAGTATACACATTTTTTAAAAGAAAGGATCTCCGATCTAAACAAACTGGTTTAGATGAAGTGGAGGTGAAACATCGTTTTTTAAAAAATTCTAAGACAAAAAGTAATTCACAAGTCATTTTTTATTAAGCTCCTAGGTATCTGTGGCATATAATTCACACATTCTCTTGGATATACAAGTAAATTACATGCAGGAGATAACTTCATATCTTGGAGTGATTCAAAGTTTGTTTACTACCAACCTTTGCATGCAAACCCTCATCAAAGCAATTTTTAATATAAATACTATTTTAAAAACTAAAATCAAATAAGTTAAAGATGGAAATGTATTTCTAGAGAATAACCAAATTAAGTAGCATATATTAGTAGGGCATGTATCGTTCAATTAGTGTCCAAAAAAACCCTCCAAAACCAAAGTAAGCAGTTTAAAGAAATGGTTACCAAAAGAAAAGAAACTGGGAAGTATTTTTTATATACCAAAGTTTCTGGGCGATTATCAATGCAGATATGATGCCGATAATAATCCTTAAACAAGGATTTTCCAGATGAGTTTTACTTGATGGATTGAAATAACTGAAATGCTATGCACATGTTACTAAACTGCTTTTGAAACCTAACATTAACATAATGAAATACGTTGCACACACACACCCCCCCCCCAAATAAAACACGTGTTGGTAAATGTTATTAGGATCTGTTTAAAGACAATAAAAGGGGAGAGCCTGGTGTATACTCTTATTGGGAGTTTATAAATCAGTTGTTGCCTGTCCGGAATGTGTTCATAACAAATCAGAAAAGGGCAGAGGATATTTTTTGCTTTATTGTCTGTTTCAGAAACAGTGGATCTTATTGGGATTTAAAAAAAAAAAAAGTCTGGCTAATGGTTAAGGATGAGTATCGAACTCCACAGTTCAGGCAGCAGTTGTTGTTGACGCGTAGCATTTCAAACCCAAACGCACCACACACTCCAAACACGAACAACCTGCAGCTGGAGCGCTTATCCCCAAGCTTGCAAAGGAATCGGTTCATGCCACCCGGTTAGAAACACTCATCCGCGCCACTTAGCTGGCGGAGTCCAAAGATGCAAGACGCACATGCCTCCCTCTCTGCAACCACCAGCCACCCGCTTCGCTCCGCACCGGGGTTTTTGCACCGAGGGGTGGCACGTTTAGAAAAAAAAGATCCCATCCAGCAAAGGGACTGGCCACCAGCGCGTTGCCTTTTTTGGGGCTAACTGCTTTTGCGGCGGCACCTCTTCTTCCTTGGGAAGCTGGAAGGAGATTGTAAATTCTCCCTTTCCGCGGCTTCCTTCCTCTCCCGGTGTTTTACTGACGGGGCTGGCCTCAGCCCAGGCTATTGTAGGAACTGAAAGAGATCGACCCCCATCTTGGTGACTTAACTTCCAAGATCATGGACTCTTTAGCTGACCCCCTCCTCCCCCAGACAATGAAGGGAACTCCACTCCCAGGAGGCAGCTGCCAAGAACCTTCCCCACTCAGCATCGGAACGCGCGTGGGAGCCCCCGCAAGGGGGGGACCTACACGTGACGTTTGCCACGAGGGGGTGGGTGTGAAGCGGAAGCATTTTGTACGGATGCTTAAGGCGGAGGGGGGGGGGTTGTTGTTTTCACAGCGATCAGCTACTACACACCGGCTTCCACTCCATTCATGAAATCTAACCTCAGCGCCTGGGGAAGGAATGAACACAACTGGGCTCTCTTCACACCCCCACCTCTCTTTTGTGGGGGTGGGAGGAATGATTTCGGCTGTTGCTATTTTAAACCGCTCCTAAAAATAAAGTCTGCAAAGAAGAAAGGCTGAGACTAGGGCAAGCTGGAAAGCGGCGGGGGGGGGGGCGGGGAGGGTGTGTGTGTGTGTCTATTTATTGGGAGCCTGATGTTCAATTCCGTTGCCATTCAGAGAACCCCAGCCGTTCAGAGAGGCGGGGGACGAATGAGCTCCCATCCCTTAGCCTGGGATTAGTGACATTTTCCAGGGCATTCGCAGCCCAAGCCATTCCTCCCCATCCCCCTGTTGCTACCATCCTGGATGGGTTCGACCCTCTCGCTTCTTGGCTGATCAAAACATGCGCCCTTTGGAGGAAAAAAAAAAAAAGACCATGTGCATGGCCCTGTGTGTCTCCCCTCCCCCCACGGTGCTCTCAACGCATGGAGCATGCAAAGAAGCACAAATCGCTGCGGCGGGGGGGCGGGGAGCCAGGGCTTCATTCATTCACCCTTCTCTCCGCAACGTGGTCTCTGTGCCTGTCCTTCGTGCGGAGGGGGCGGTGAGTCCCTGGAGAATTCCTCCCAGGGTCACCAATATGGCTTGATTTCTCCCCCCCCCCCCCAGCTGAGTGATCCTCGACAGAAGATTTCAAAGAATAAAGGGACCCATCTTCCTGCCCGTCCTAGGGAGCCATCATAGATGAGATCAGCTCCCCCCACCCCCGCACCTCTCTTCTTCGGATCGAGGGATTTTTATGGTCCCCATTCCCCAGGACACTGTGCCCCCACTGCCTGCAGAGTGTGGTGGAGCTGCTGTTTGCCAACCCTGTGCAAAGCCTCCCCCCCCCCCCGTCCGGCGCCAGGGAATCCACCTCTCTCCTTTGATTAAGAAGTTTACACCGGGAAGCCATGGGGGGAGGGTAGCCCGGCTGGGGGGTGGGTGGGCTTGATGTTTAGAGAAGGCCGAGGGGAGGAGGGAAGCTGGAGGGCTGCTTGCTGAGATGAAGCCAATGTCCCCAGCTCGAAAGGCTCCCGTGGCCAATTGTAAATAAAATAGTAAATTTCTTTATTATTATTATTATTTTAAATAAAGGGCCAGGCTCCCCTGGCGGTGCCCGCCCCTCCCACTGCAGGGGCTGGGCTTTCGGCACCACCACGTGGCTTCCTCTTGCAAACATTTTCACTCATTTTTTCAGGTCGATTTTATTTAGAGGCGGTGCCAGGCAGCTTCACCAAACGTCCTGTGACACATGAGTGCGACTCAAAGGAGTTGGGGGGCCGGCCGAAAAAGCCGCCGCACTTTTCCCAGCCCGCCATCCCAGTTGAACCAACCAACTCCCCCACTGAGCCTGTAATCACCAGGAATCCCACCTCCTCCCCCCCCCCAGCCCCTGCCCAGAGGAAAATCCTAAAAAACAACCACCACCACCAAACACCCAACTCGCTTTCCCAGTTGTTGTGCTCCAGTTTGAATTGGGAACTTTTCCCTTTTTTTGTGTAAAGGGTGGGGGTGGGTTTTTTTTTGTTTTTAAAGAATCCGTAAAGAAAAGTTGTTTCCCCTTCCCCAGCCCTATCAACCCTTCCTCCCCCCCCCTTCCCTCTCTTAACACCCACCCACCGACCATCCACATCTCCTGTGATCCACCATGAACAAGCTGTACATTGGGAATCTAAACGAAAACGTGACTCCAGGCGATTTGGAGAAAGTCTTCAATGACCACAAGATCTCCTTCAGTGGTCAGTTTCTGGTGAAATCGGGCTATGCCTTTGTGGACTGCCCTGATGAGCAATGGGCTATGAAAGCCATCGAAACTTTTTCTGGTAAGCAGATTATCTCTCTCTCTCTTTCCTTCCCCTCCCCCCCTCCTTTCTGGTTTTGCACCAAATCTCTTAGTCCCTGCAAAATAATATCAAGGGGGGGGTCTGCTGTTCTAACCCCCCCTCCCTTCTTTCTCACGGCGCCCCCAGTTCATCTCTGATGAACGCACCCACTCAGCCATGGCCCTCCTGGTTCGCCAGTGGGCCGGATCCCATTGCATTTCCCAGGGCCTTACACGGATCGCCTTGAAGAAACCACAATCACGAAACCGTCTCCTTCCCCCCCCCAATCCAGCAAATCTTGTGGGTGCGACGAAGGCCACGCGGGGCCAGCACCAGGGGATTCCCCAGCAAAGTCGCGCGTGGGGGAGCTGAGCTCCCCGATTCCCACCCACCCCCCCGACAAGCTTGGGAAGATGGGCGAGACCGATTCTCCCCTCTGCTCCCCCCTACTCTTGCCTTCCACCTTCAGCCAGAGCACCCCGTATCCGGGCTGGAGGGGTCCCCCTGCATCCAGCCCCTCCCTCCAAGCAGCACCAGGCCATTCGGGGTTCCCAGCAGCCTTCCCCGCCCCCAGCTTGGCTCCCCCCAAGGCGTGGGGGTCGTAATCCGTGTGTGTGGCGGGGGGTCCCATCTGCAGGAGGGGAGGGGGGCGTGGGACTTTAGCCATTTTGATTTGAACGTGGGGTTTCCTGGGGCATATGTGTTGTAGCGCGAAGGTCGCCATGCTGTGTTCTCACAGAGAGAAACTACTAGAGAAGAATATATATATATATATATTTTTGCTGATGCCAGGATCTCCCAAACTCAAATGCTCCTTTTCTACCTCTTCTCCCCCCCCCCCAAATAAATCAGTTGCAAGGCAGATCTCCCCATTTTGAAGGGAGAAATCCCTTCATTTCATTGAATAACATTTTATCTTTTCAGCCCTTGTGTGCAAAAAACTCTGCCCCTGAGATCCTTACACACACAAAAAGCAGCAGCAGCAAAGAATGGATCTTAACATTTAATTCCTTTTTTCTTTCTCTGAAGCAGACTTCTCTGTGCAAAACACAGCTCAGGCCAAGCGAAGGAATCAAATATTCCTAAGCAGCATTGTCCAGGGAGCCACTGGCCGGTACCTCCCAATGCTCTCCAGCTTGAAACCAGTTTTGTATTTAATAAAGTGCACTGGCAGAGGAATCAAAACATGGATTTGTGCTGTGTGGCCCATTGTAATTGGAATTAAAATAAAAAGGTTTAGGGGCAAAGAATGTTACCCAAACCTTTCTGCATCCCACCCCTGCTCAGATTTAAAAAAAAGACACATTTTGTTTTTAGGGAAAGTGGAGCTACATGGAAAACAGCTAGAGATTGAACATTCAGTACCCAAAAAGCAAAGGTAATACAGAGTTTTAATTCCTCTTATTTTTCCCTGTTGGAAGGTTATAGCTAAACTAATGGGGGGGGGTGAGGTGGAGGAGTGATTTATCATCACAATTATGGGCATGTGAAATTAAATTTAAGAGGGGATTATTGGGTTTTAGAGCTGCCCAAAGCTAGGCGTGAGTCAATTCTGATGATCAACTTTTACATTTCGTCTTTGTTTGTTTAAGTTACTTTGAAAGTAAGTTTAAAAAAACCCAGATACTAAATAGTGGTTTGGCCAAGTTGGTGTACAGTATTGCTGAGATCTTGCTGAAGGCTCCCTGCTGTCTTGTTCACTTTGAAATACCTTTTACACATATTTTTAAAATTTCTCACCTAATATTTGAAAAAAGTTAAATTGGATTTAAAAGGGGGGGGGGGCTTGTTTTCACATTTCATGCTAAGGTGTAGTTTAAATTAAGGAAATTTGACCCAGCTTCTTGTAGAGAAGAACTCTCACTGAGCTGTAATTATTACATTTCCTTTATCTTTACTTTAAACATGAAAATGTGTCTCCCTTCTTTACAAGTATAATTTCTTCCACTAGATTTTTTTTCAGAAGTCTACAGTCTTCTCCATGTTCTTGGCCTTTTGTTGTTGGGTGCTCACCTTGGGCTGATGATTTATTCTGGTGACCAGCAGATATTTTGCAGTTTAGGGCAGATGCCACATGAAGGAGAATAAATATTTTCTAGCAAAGACACATTTCCCCTACCCCGCAGGAAGCAGGGGAGTTGGCCCCAAACACAAATAGTCTACGTTGAATTCTAGCAGAATCTGTAATATGCTTGAGCCACGTGACTAGGCAGTTACTTCAACAACAGAGCAGGAGGGAGGTGGCTTCTTAAAAGATTGTTTTAGCTTTTTTATGACTGAAAAAAAATACCTGAAGACTCTTTTGGAATCTGGCTTACTAGCAAAGGGTAAGCCTTAATTTTTGCTTTCCCAGCTCTCTTTTTTTTCCCCATTTGTTGGCCTTTTAAAATTACACACCAATATGTCCATTGAATCCCAGAGACTGCAAGGCTGAAAGCAGGGTGCTCTATGGGTCAGTGAGACCCAGCAGGTTTAGCTCAAACCTCAAAACCGATCTAATCATTTAATATAAAATATTTTAGTAGTAAGCCCCCAATGTATGCATTGGTGATCAATTATTGCTTATTACCGTGTTCAAATACTTGGTTGTGGTGTAAATTTCGATTGAATGCAATGTTATTGGAAAGGCAATTACAGTATGAAAGGTAACATTATAAAATCGAAAAAAAAAAGTCTGATTTTTTTTTCTTAGCACTGCTAGAAAATCAATAGGTTGTGTGGAACACAGCAGACTTCAAGCTCTTTCTTAGTTCACTTTCTCCCAACCCTTTTCAGACTTTATTAACAATATCAAACAGCAGCTGTACTCAATAGGTTGTGTGGCACACAGTAGATTTCAAGATATTTCTTATTTCCCTTTCCCCTAACCCTTTTTGGATTTTATTAATAATGTCAAAGAGCAGCTATTCTTTAAATGTAAACACAGTGTAATTCAAACAAATTGTGGCTTAAAGTTTATAATAAGAGGAATCAGATCTAAGGTTAGTTAGCAAATTTTAGTGAGAAACAAGAGAAATAAAATTTATTACATATAGAATCTATATGCCATGGTGTGGTGATTGTGTGAACACACATTAGATATATATGTGTGTGTGTGTGTGTGTGTATAAATACACACACTGTCTGCTTTATTTAAAGCTACAGAAGCCATTTTTGATGTTGATGTTCTCCTTAAAGTGCTTAACTTCAAATAACTTTTATTAGTACGATATTGTGGTGGTGTTCAAGTTGGATACATTCTTGTATCACTTAATTATGGTTTGATAAAGTAACTTTGTCTCAGTTTTCTAAGACAGGCTTGTAGTTCTGTTTTTTCTAAAAATGTTAGTAAACTTGGAAGTTGTTAGGCAAATATAATCTTTACTAGGTGGTATACCATATTTTTTCTCTTTTTTAAATACAGAGTGATATTATGTTAGAGGCGGTGTTTCTGTGTGAGTTTGTTCTTCTGGTTGTTTTGAGTTTGGATTTTCCAGTCTAAAGACATACAGAACAGGAATTAGTTAATTAAGTAGGATAGGCAAGGATTCGATCAGATGTTCTTACTGTGATTTCTTAAAAATAAAATGAAATAAAACCTGACAAGGTTGTTAAGTACAGGAATTTAAAAAAATAAAGTTACATTCACTCATTTACTTTTCTGGGAATTTTAAAAATAAAAGTTGATTTATGGATTGGATCTGTTTGATTAGAAATAAAAAATAATGCTCAATAAGATTGAAGGATGTTTATGGAAATGAATGTATTTGATTAAACTTCATATAGTGAATTCATCTTTCATGAGGGTTTCCTTTCTTCTTTAAAATGTTTCTTCTCTTCTCACTTCAATATAAATATGAATTAAAATATGCAGAATAAACTAACAGTACACAAGAGAATTGTTGGTATGTATTCCTGCCCCCAAAATATAAGAGAAACACATTCATTTTGTTAATGCTGATGGGAAACCATTTTAAATAAATATTTTTAAAATATTAGGTTAAAAAGAAAGAAATCACTCTGATGCGAAATATACACTGTCATTGTGTGGAGATTAATATTATAAAACTGAAAGTTTTATTAAACTTGCTTAGGTTAAAGTTTCTCTCATTGCTATTCTGTGACTTTACTGAAGAGGAATTGGCAAAATTAGGAATTATGTTTTAAAAAGAAAACACAAAAAACCTGAAAAATTGTGTGTGTTGAAAGGCTTACTGAAGAAATGACCCCTTCAATAAATGAGATTTACCCCCCAAACCCCTATAAGATTAAGAAATGTTTTAGGGGGGTAGATCTGTCTGAAACTGAAAAGACTTAAGTGGATAGATTTGAAAAAAAAAAAGAATGAATAAAGGGTGGGGGGGGGGGAGAAAGAAAGAATGAAAGAAGTGAATCCATCAAGCAAACATTCCAAATATGAGGAATGTGGAAGTGAGTAGCCCAGAGAGAATGAAATTTAGTAATTTGGGGGAAATAGTGAATATGGCTGATAAAAATACACTTAAAACTAAAAGGATTTGCACAGGTTATTTTTAAGCAAAGAACAGATACAGTCAGAAAAGTTTGTCCCCAAACAGAAGAAGGACATTTATTAATTACAAGCAAATATTTAATTGTCTGCTGTATTGTTCTGGATATAATTTAACAAGTTTGCTTGAGTGGGGTTGTATTACCTTTTCCCCCCAGTCTTTGTTTCAAGTTAATACTTGTGTAGAAATATAATTTTGAACATGCATAATCCCACGATGAGTGTGTTCATAATGAAATATTTTAAAACTTTGTTTAAACAGCAAGTGGCACCTTTTTCTTTTTAAGTATTAGTTGACAAAAATTGCATCTTACTCGCTTCTGATTTCTTGGTTCTACAAAAAGTTCATAGAAAATCTAGGTAGTTCTTTATTTTTTAATTCAGGAAAACTTTCTTGAATGTTGAGACAAATTAAATTTATAATCCATTCTTGAGGTTATTTACCTCCCGCAAATCAGAGGTTGTTTATTTTTTAAAGGTTCTGCCTTCCAGAGAAGTTAGCATCATTCTTGTTTAGAGCAGTTTCTGAAAGTTTAAATGCCTGAGATAAGGAAAAAAACTTCCATTTTAATATTCTAAGTTTTGATTTAAGATCTTCTTTTTGGTTATCTTAATACGTTCTCTTTGGATTTAGTACATTTAAATCAGTGATTATTAATACCGATTAATACACCCTCAATAGCTGTAGTAAATGAACACTGTTGGTGATTTCCAACCATGAAGGATAGAAATAATTTGTCAGTTCCATGTTCTTCTGGAGTAAATTTGAAAAATTAGGTTTAAAGTTTTGATCACTTGAGATGTGCGCAATTTTAATATAACTGAAAATAAAAGATAATCTTAACAATTTACAGTTTGAAGCAATTGGCTCACCCCTCATTTCCCAGTAAGAACTATAACTGGCAAGTGTCTATCAGAAGTTGCAACTTAATTGCAAACTTTCTAGTCTCAGCTTTTGGACCAATGAAAAATGAAGTCCTGTAGATGCCCTTTCTGAATCGGTTTCTCCAGTAGAGATTGATTATACTTTTGCCTTTTAGATTAAAACCATTTAAAAAAATACTATATTTTTTCTCCTTAAAAAAGTTACAGCTTTAAGAATTTAGACACTTAAGAAGACATCCATCCCCCTTCCTCCCCTCAGATATAGAAATGTTAATGTTTTCCAGAATGTGCCACTAGGACCTAGGAAACTTCAGAAAGCAGGAGAGGCTGTTGAAAAATAAGATTGAGTTAGTCCAGTGTTTGAAATTCCAGGCTGAAGAAACAGAAAGAGTCCCCTTCTACCTCTAGTAGTAATTTACAGGTTTTGCTGACTTAATGAATGGAAGGTACCTCACTCAGTGTCAGTGTGTAAAAGGTTTTCAGTCTCCACTAATGATGCCATTGTTTTTTTTAAACACCCTCACCCCACACACACACACGCATTTTGTGGCAACTTGTGGGTTTCTTAGGGAGATGTTGCTTTTACAAACAAGAAAGTGTGAAAAAAATGTTGATGATGAAGAAATGATGCGTGTAAAACTGTTTTGTCAATACCAAGGGATTCTTCAACATGCTTCTCTTACAGTAGAGAGGAAGGCAGATGAATTGGGATGATGAAGACTTTAACAGTGATTGGAAAAGCTTAAGCTCTACAGCACATGATTTCCTGAAAAACAAACAAACAAACCAACCAACTCAACAAAACACAAAACAAAACCTACCCAGAAAGTCATTGATAAGTTGTTTTCTTATTTAGATGGGGTAATGTTTTCAAAAGGGTCAAGGGCTTGTCTACACTACCGGCCAGATTGAGGGTAGCGATCGATCCAGCGGGGGTCAGTTTATCGTGTCTAGTATAGACGAGTTAAACTGACCGACAATCGCGCTAGTGTCGACTCTGGTACTCCCAGGGGCGGCTCTAGACATTTCGCCGCCCCAAGCAGGGCAGCATGCCGCGGGAGGCGCTCTGCCGGTCGCTGGTCCCGCGGCTCCGGTGGACCTCCCGCAGGCGTGCCTGCGGAGGGTGTGCTGGTCCTGCACGGCCAGCGGAGCCGCGGGATCAGCGAACCCTCCGCAGGCACGCCTGCGGGAGGTCCACCGGAGCCGCCTGCCGCCCTCCTGGCGACCGGCAGAGCGCCCCCCTCAGCATGCCGCCTCAAGCACGCCCTTGGCGTGCTGGGGTCTGGAGCCACCACTGGGTAATCCACTTCACTGAGAAGATACCGTGGTAAGTAGATCTAAGTACATCGACTTTAGCTACATTATTCCCGTAGCTGAAGTTGCGTAACTTAGATCGATTACACACACACCCCCCGTAGCGTTGACCAGCTCTGAGTGACTTAGGAGCTCACGTCTCATTTTCAAAAGTGACTTAGACACTTGGATACCTAAATCCAAGACTCATAAGTCACTTTTGAAACTGAGACATGAGCTCCTAAGTCACTTAGGACTTGTCTACACTTAAACCACTCAGCGCTTCAGTGTAGACACTACCTGTGCCAATGGAGGGTTTCTCCCCCTCGTGTAGGTAATGCACAGGGACTGAGGTGCATTTTCTATGCTCTAGGCAATGTAATTACACCAACCTAATTGTCTAGTGTAGACCAGCCCTTAGACACGTTTGAAAATTCTGCCCCTGTTGTCAATGTTCTGTCAGTCTTGTCCATGAGCCCACTTGTTCTTCTGAATTCTTATTCCACCTGCTTTTGGTTTGAAAACTGTGAATGAACAGGGAGGGTCTTCCAGAAAGGAATGCTGATACTTTAAAAAAAAGTTACTTAACATGCAAAATGTTTAAAATAAAAAGGCAGAAGAGGAATATAGGATTTGCCATACTAGGTAAGACCAGGGGTTCATCTAATCCAGGGTCTTGTCTCCAGTAGCAGTTAGTACGAGCTGTTTCAGGGGATGTTGTAGGAAACCTTGCAGAAGGCAGTTATGGACTAGTCTGTTTAGGGAAAGTTTCTTCCTAATTGTATCAGTCAGAGGTTGGATGATGCCCTGAAGTTTGAAGGTTTATATAAAATCCAAACTTTTTTTTTTTCATTCTTGCTACAGTTCTGGGTGTTCTTGTTATCCCCAGAAGTGTCCAGGTCTCTTGGGAATCCATCTAGGGAAACATTTTTAGGGTTTAATTATAGCTGCTTGTTCTACTCTACAAGTTTCAAAGTGTAGCTGCAGTGATGCAGGCTGCATGAAGCGTATACCCCTCGTTAACAGACTGAATGTTGCTGGAAAGTATTTCTGAAATGCCTTAGAATAAGAGTTCGGCTAGAGAACACCTGGAAGAGAGAGAACTCGCCATGTGTTATATTCATTGATAAGATGATCAGCTACGATAGACTTTTAGCATAGCTAGTCGACCCTCATTCACTTTTCAGCAAAATTCTTCCAATTCTTCCAATTTCTATCAGTCCAAGCTTTGAAACTGGAGCTCTCCCAGCGCTGCCCGTACTCCACCTCCCTGTGGGGAATAACGGACAGCGCTGGGGGCCGCGCTCCCAGCGCTGGGGCTTTGACCACACTGGCGCTTTGCAGCGCCGCAATTTGCAGCGCTGGAGAGGGTGTGTTTTCACACCCTGCTGCAGCGCTGCAAATTTGTAAGTGTAGCCAAGCCCTTAGGTGGCTACGCAGGACTACACTACAAAGTTTGGTTGGCTTTACCTACATTGCTCAGGGCTGGGACAAATTTCATGGCCCATACAACGTAATTCAGCCAACCTAAGCCGTGGTGTAGACATCTCTAGGTCAACGGATCAGGGGGTAGCCGTGTTAGTCTGTATCCACAAAAACAACGAGGAGTCCGGTGGCACCTTAAAGACTAACAGATTTATTTGGGTATAAGCTTTCGTGGGTAAAAAATCCCCTTCTGACGATAAATCTGTTAGTCTTTAAATCTAAACAACGGACTCCTCGTTGTTGTTTTTAGGTCAACGGAATAATTCTTATGTTGCAGCTGTGCTGCTGGAGTGGTTTAAATGTAGATGCAGCCTAAATTAAATGAGCAGTTTTCTTGCATGGAGAAGGCCAGGGGTAGATAAGGCTCGCAGTATTCTGGTTTGCATCCAGCAAAGCACGTGTTTAAGCAGCGACTAGTTCCATTGACTTAATTGGACTGTTCGTTTGCTTCAAGCTAAGCACTTACTTGCTGTGCTTTGGATTGGGGCCAGGCTGCTTAGGGCCCCTGGTAGGCTCATTTAGTCCATCCCCCTGCCCCCACCTCCCCACAGGGGGCAATGCAGAATTGTTCCCTATGGTCTGTTTGCTAGGGCTTTGTCCAGCCTAGTTTTAACGTGTCTCAAACAATGGGGCACTTTCTCAGTTTATCGTGTGTGTGGTGGGGGGGGGGGGATTTTCAAAGGCACAAAGAGAAACTGGGTCCCCGACTCTCAGTGGGAGTTAAGCACGTTTGAAAATCTTACCCTGAGTGCCCAAGTCACTTAGGAGCCTAAGCGCCTGTTTCAAATGTGACTTAGGCGCCTAAGTCTCGTTGAGAGTCTATGGGATTTAGGCTCTTAAGTGTTTATGCCTTTTGAAAAATGAGACCTAGGCTCCTAAGTCACTTAGGTGCTTTTGACATTTCTACCCCTGACTCTTATTTGTGCCTGTAGCCTCTGCCGCTCCTGCTTTTGCAGTTGCCTTGAATTGCCCCCTTTCCAGCCTCCCCCCCCCGGGGGGTTTCCCCAACAGGCCTGGCAATAATATCTGAACAGTGGAAGACATTTTATTGAGCTTCTTGAGGGAGCCTAGTGAAGAGGTGGGGGAGGGGCACCGATAGGACTACGGCCGCGGAGGTGGGTAGCCGGCTCAGGTATTTCTAATTTCCCCATTTGCTAGCCCTAATCCCGAGCTGAGGGCAGCGAGAAGCAGCCATGCTGCTGGCGGACCGGTTCAGCTAGCGGCGCATCCTTAATCCATGCCCTGCCTCCTCTCAAAAAGGGCAGCTCGAGAGGGGGAGTCCAAGCTTGTCTCCAAAAAACCCAACCCAACCCCAACCCTCCCAAGAGTGCTCCTGGTCCTGCAGGAAATGGGTCGTTTATTTTATTGTAACTGACACTGGTGAGCCATGACATGGTTGGAGCTGAAATTTCACACTTTTCTGGCTGCTGTGGGGTTCCCATCAACACACGTGATGGCGATTTAAAAAAGTCAGTGGGTGGGTTTTTGTTTGTAGAGCAATACACACACACACAGTTTGACACGCGAACATATAACAAGGGAGCCACTCCGCTCTGGCGAAACTCCACGTCTGGTGCAGCGAGATGCAAGTCCTGAGTCGGCTCGGTGTATTGTAAGGTGTAAACAGCACTTCAGATTAGAACTCAGTTGAGCGGTGCGAAAAAAAAAAAGGGGGGGGGTTGCTCTGAAGAGGAGCCTGCTGTATTTCATTTTATAAAGTCAGTTGCATAGATCCTATGGTTATGGGCTCCATTAATAGACCTCAAAGTAGACAAGAAAATAATGGTTGAGAGCCAGTTTTTGTCAAGAACCAGGGCTAGATTTTTCACCTCCCATTTGAGCCTCTAACTGGAAGCCACCTTTTCAAAAATGTTCAGCGCCCAGGGTGCTGAGCGCTCAAGAAAATCTTGCCCTCCATGGCCCAGAGATGCTCCCCAGGAGGCATTGAAAAGGCTTGGAGAGTTCCTTTGAAGTCTTCCCAGCTCCGCTGTTGTGATGAGCTTGGGATGCTGTGGAAAAGTGAGGGAATTTAGCCTGCCAACCCTATGCATGCACAAGTTCCGTGGCCACAGATCCTCCCTATGAGTCCCAGGGAGGGTTAGCTCCTCCATTCTGCCTCTTGCTTTCTTTTAAAATATGCCCCCTTTCTCCCATCATGAAGGGGGCAACATTGACACTGGAGCCTTGAATTAATACCCCTCCAGGCTGCATTCCTTTAGACACACGTGTGTGGGGGGTGGGGATTGAATAATGACGCTTCCCTCATCTTCACGAGGCACCTACTCATGCAGAGGTGCTTTCACAGGGTCTGGAGAAGGGGGTGGAGCATTTGCAGCCCCCCCCCCCCTTTAGAGTAAAGCTTTCTAAAACCAGGAATATCTAAAATGAATAACAAGCTGTTTTCAAACCTGGAGAGGAGCAAGTGAAGTAGCTTATTCCATCAAGCCAAGTGCGTGTCTACCGCTCCTGTAAAGCAGGCTGATTCCTTTACACGTGTGCTTAAAAACTAGGCAGCGTACATGGCACTTGTACACAGCATCTTATTTTCCATTCCAAGCCAAGTTTTCCTGTCTGCATCCATCCCCTAAAACTCTTCCCCTCCCCCCCCACCATATGCCAGATGTTTTTCCGGCTCCACGAGGTGATCTCTTAGTGTGGGGTGTGCTCTTAGAGTCTTCTTGGTCGAGCTGTTTAAAAGGCTACTTACTTTATCAGAGCCAAATCAATGTTTTAAATGGTTAATACAATTGGTTTTTCTGGAATTGGTGTCTCGAGACTTCCAGTTCAGTTGCTCTTGCTGTTGCTAAGGGTTTGTCAGACTTTTTTGGAAAGTTGCAGGATAAAAACTCCTTTGAGATGAAGTTTTTTTTTGGTACAAAGTTATTTCATATCAGGTTTGGCTGGGTAGGGGGAAGTGAATGATGATCCGACTAAGTCACATGGGCCAGAGAAGATCCGTGGAGGCAGAAGTTCCGTAATCAGGCAAAATGCCCACTCGCTTTGCATGACTAAAGGCTCCAGGATCAGGTCCTTTGGCTACATGACATGTAAAAACCAACCCTTAAATAAGCCACGCCCTCATATTCACGCACAGTGAAAGTGACAAGCTGAGCCACAAGATGTCAGCAAATGCGAAAGCCAATGCAGCAGTGATGGGGGCCCCAATTCTGATAGTGCCTCAGTGGAATGCTGTTGATTTCAGGGCGGACGTAGCCTTGATTTACATTGGAGCAAGTGAGAGCAGAATCAGGCCCTATGTCATTTTTTTTTGTAATGCAGATTTTACAGCAGTAATACTTACGTACACCTCTCTCTCTCTGCCTCCACATCCTGGGGTGTGCACTGAGGCTCAATTCGCTCTGCCGTTGGACCTGCTGCTTGCATTTTCTGACCTCTAGTGACTCAGGGCCTGATTCAGGAAGGTATTTAAGCACAAGCTTCAGGCCACGTCTGTGCTCCAGACACCTGCCCCAGCATAGCTGTGTTGGGGAGGGGTGGGATCCCTGACCATAGCTGTACCAGCAAAAGCCCCTTGAGTAGACAGTTCTACCAGCAAACCTGTGCTTTTAGGGGTATAGCTTGTTTCTGTCACGGTGGTGGGATAAGTTAAATTGGTAAAAGTCAGCTTTGCCAGTATAAAAGCAATCACGCTACGGAGCTCTTTACCAGTGCGATAGGCCAGTGTAGCTATACTGGCGAAGTATAGAATATACTGGCTCCTAGTACAGATGTGGCCTCATTTTCAGCATGTGATTGCTCCAGCTGAAGTTAACAGGGCTCCTCACAAGCTAAAATGAGGCATGTGCTTAAACTGGGGTGGGCAAACTACGGTCCGCGGGCCGGAGCTGTTTTAAGCCGGCCCGCGAGCTTCCACTGCAGAGCGGGGTGTGGGGCTTGCCCTGCTCCAGCTGGGGCGCAGTGTCGGGGGCTGCACCACTTGGCTCTCAGAAGCCCGGCATGGCCCCCTCCAGCTCCTATGTGCTCCAATGGCCCCCTTCAGTGGTCCGATGGGAGCTGCAGGGGCGGTGCCTGCAGATGGGGCAGCATGCAGAGCCACCTGGCCGCGCCTCCACATAGGAGCCAAAGAAGGGACATGCCGCTGCTTCTGGGAGCCGCTTGAGGTAAGTGTCGCTCAGAGCCTGCACCCCTGATCTTCTCCCCACGCCTGAACCTCCTACCCCAGCCCTGATCCCACTCTCCAAACCCCTTGATTCCAGCACAGAGCACCTTCCTACAACCCAAACGCCTCATCCCCAGAGCCCGCACCCCCCACCAGAGCCCTCACCCCCTCCTGCACCCCAACCCCAATTTTGTGAGCGTTCATGGCCTGCCCTACAATTTCTATTCCCCGATGTGGCCCTTAGGCCAAAAAGTTTGCCCCCCTCCCCTCCCCCAGCTTAAACACCTTGCTGAATCTCAGCCTAGATGTAACACCTTACGTGAAGACCAGTGTTGAGCATTTCATTGCAGCAGAACAAGTAACTCAAGAAATGTATCTGACAAATGTAGCCTCTCTCCTTGCTTGTGGCGCAGACACGAATAGTTAATGATTTCCTTTCATTAAATGCGTATTTGAGAGTAGTGAATTTGCGTGTATGTTTTGACGCAATGGATTGATCAGACAGTTCTCTTTGGTTATCCTTTATGGGTCAGATAAGCCACACGGTACTGTTTCTGCCCCCTGGCCAGGAGGAGTGTGCAGGCAGGTGAGACTTTTACATTGGGTTTTCCTGAATACTTGCGGATGTAACTTTGAAATCTCCTTTCCGCAAACATCCATGCCAACAAAATGTGATCACGTGAATGTTCACGGAAAGCAGACAGGAAAGGTGAGGAGGACGACGAGCACGGCTGAAGGGAACGAATTTAAAAATCGGAGCAAATATTCAGACAATTTGTGCAGGATTTGCCTAACTTTGCATTTAAAAAAAAATGCTGCCTGTATTTTAGTGTCAACATTTCCCAGACCCTCCTTAGGCACTTGCCTTTTCACCTTATTAAGGTGAACAGGCAGGGAGTGTGGGAAAAGTGCCATCTTTGCTGCTGGATGAATGGAAATGATTTTCCTGGGCCTCATCTATACTATAGATTTTTTTTTGACTGCTTTTATATAATGGCTTCTACCACTTGTTCATCTCCAGTGCAAGACTACAAGAGACTGGGGGACATTTTAACCACTGTGTCATTTAGCCCTATTACAAGCCAGTTTAGCCAATGCAGTGCCTAGCGCGCCAGCAGCTGGTCTGCGCTAGTTATGACAGGTGGGGGCTAAGCCACAAATAGCAAGGAGGGGAAATTTTAGGGGCGAAACGTCTGTAATCCATACACGCATTGTTAGTTTGCATCGTGGTGGCTGCCTGCTCCCAAAAGAGGAGGCTATAAACTGAATATGTGTCAGATTTGTAGAATATTTTACAGTGGCGCCGTAGGAGAGGATACGCGCCAAAGCTCCAATCCTGAAATGTGTTGAATTACTTATTAATTAATTAATTAATTGTACTGCTGTGGTGCCTAAGAACCCCAGTCACAGACCAGGACCACACTGTGCTTGGTGCTGTACAAACGCAGAACAACAGATGGTCCGTGCCTCAGAGAGTTTACAATCGAAGTAATGTCAGCGACTGCAGCCGTGCAAAACAAGTTGCAGCATCTATTGCAAGACTAGCAACTTCCCCCTCTGCTCCCATTCCTATGATGATCTCACCTCCCGGATGTTAAAGCACTTAAGGTTCGTACCAGGGGGGTAAATATTTAATTGTCCCAACAGCAAAACCAACTCCTGCCAGAGCCTCTTGGTCAGGTCAGACCAGAAGAATGTGTAGTGATGTCACAGAGTGGGTGGGGCTACATTAGATTCTAATGCATCTTAGTAGATGCCTACTGAGCGTGCTCAGACTAGAGCTGGTCCAAAAATGGCTCAGAAAAATCATGAAAATCGTCAACTTACTTTTCCTGTTTTTTTGTTTGGTTGGGTTTTTTTTGGGGGGGGGGAGGATTTTGACATTTAAAAAAAAATTGCCCAGTTCTACTTATAACTAGTTATTTTCCCCTTCAGAATAAGCAATTCAATAATCCACCATGAGGATTTGCAATGCCAAGTTTTTCACTTCAACCATCAAAGAAAAGTGTAGTTAATATTTGCGTCACATCTCTGAGTGCACAGAGACCTTGTGACAAGCCAGACAAAAAAATCCCATATCAGTGCATAACAAGCAAACAAACAAAAATAACCACCGATTCAGGGCTTTATTTTAAATTGCATAATATTTATGCTTTTTAAAGCAAGCATCTGTGATAAGTGTCTGTTCACCCAACCTCCAGAAAATCCTGTCCAAAATGTCTCAGAAAGTTGGATCAGACACTTATCACAGATGTCAAGTATCAGAGGGGTAGCCATGTTAGTCTGGATCTGTAAAAGCAGCAAAGAATCCTGTGGCACCTTATAGACTAACAGACGTTTTGGAGCATGAGCTTTCATAGGTGAATACCCACTTCGTCGGATGCCCGCGAAAGCTCATGCTCCAAAACGTCTGTTAGTCTATAAGGTGCCACAGGATTCTTTGCTGCTTTTATCACAGATGCTGGCTTTAGGAGGGGAGGGATAGCTCAGTGGTTTGAGCATTGGCCTGCTAAACCCAAGCTTGTAAGTTCAATCCTTGAGGGGGCCATTTAGGGATCCGGGGAAAAAAAATCTGTGTGGGGATTGGTCCTGCTTTGAGCAGGAGGTTGGACTAGATGATTTCCTGAGGTCCCTTCCAACCCTGATATTCTGTGCAAGTTAAAAAAAGAGCCTGGGCCTATTTGCCCATTGCATCCAGGTAAGACCACTTTCATAACCTGTCTCCTTACAAGTTTGTCTCCAGCTGCAGAAAGGTAGAGTATATATACGCCTCCTTGTTTCCCAGCATGCCTTGCCACAGCCTGGGACTACAATATGGCTATCAGGAGGGACTCCATTTCCCAGCAACCCTTTCCCTGTGGTTCTTAAAGGGCCCAGCTGGGCTAGGGTTGTCCCTCCATACTGATGAAACCCCAGTCTGTGGTCCTCAAACTAAACTCAGCAGCATGGTCTCTTTTTAAACAAATCCTAAACTGCTTCCCGGACACCACTCCTTCCCCTTCAGTGGCTGTATTTCCTGTCTCACAGGAGGGAATAGTCTCCTTTGAAATGGCTGGGGAATTTTATGTCGAATAGAGCTTTTTTGTTGCTGTTAGGAAGGAAGCGGGGTTGTGGGTTTTTTTGTTTTTTGAGAGGGGTGGTGGAAATGGTGGTATACTTCTCAAATCATTAGTGTCTTTGTATAACTTAAAATTAAAGCTGGTTTTAGTTGTTTAATTGAAGCATTTTTTTATGAGAATGACTTTTTGACCAAAATGAAAACATTTGTGGAAGATTTTAGTTTTGGTTGAAATTTGTCGTGTTTTCAAATGAAAAAAAGAACACCATGGGGTTTTTTTTGTTTGTTTTTTTGGGGGGGGAGGTGTTTGATGGTTTTGAGATTTTTTTGGTTTGTGTTCATTTCACCAGAGCTGGTTTAAAAATGCAATATATTTCCCCCTACAATTTTCAAATGAAATGCAAATTTTTTTGTTCATTTGAAAATTTTTATCTTGCCCCCTCCTCCCCCCATCTCCTTTTCACTTCCCACCTCTTTTCCAGTGGGGGGGGAAGGGCAAGGAGAAAAGGTGGGATGGAGGGAATGAAAAATTACAAATGAAATGAAAAATGTTCATTCCATTTGAAATTTTTGGTGGAAAATACCTAGCTTAATATTCAACTAGCTCAGGTTAAAATAGATACTTCTCAGAGACACGGTATGGAGTCAGTCCCCAGGTATTGGCTCACACTTTCATGGTTGATGAACACGCACACAGTTCCAACAATTCGAGCCTGAATCTTGGGAAAGGCATCAGGAGACAGCACAACCCACGTTGTAATTTCTGGCTTCTCAATAGTCTCATTGATTCCCTTTCCAATTTCACTGTGTCTCCTGGGGCTTGGCTACATGCAATCATTATGCTAGTTTAACTTAAATTGGTTGAAAAAACGATGCAGTTAAAGTGGTGCAAAACCCCGTGTGGACACTCTTATGTTGATTTAAAACTGGTTATATGGCTTAACTTGCACCTGCGAATTTACCTCTGCAAGCTGAACTGATCTAAGTCAGGTTTAAGAGTAGCCACGTACAAAATCGTACCTGTTTCACTAAATTACAGTAAAATCACTGCTGTATTTAAGCTGGTGCAATTTCATACATAGAACAGCCTTCAGAAATAAACGTTTCCACTCTCACAGCTCTTGTAAACGTTCTGCTCCCTCTTTCATCCCCCTCCCGACGTACATGTGGATCAAGAGAACCTCAAAAGGGATCAAGAGTCTAGAATTGTTTTGCCTTTTCCAAGGTCCTGGAGTTTTAATTTCTAGTCATCCAGCTTGTGAATCTTGGAGCTATTTTCATACATATCAGTCCGCCCTTGAAGGAAATGTGGCGCTAAATACTACAGTAGATGGTGCATATGGATGATGGGGTGAATTTAGTAGTCCATTAATAGAGTTCATTTTGTCCTTGATCTCTGAGCTAATATCACCACCAAGGGGACCTAATTAGTACCAGTTGAGGTGGCAGATCTGTAGTGGTTATTGGTGGCCGGGTGGAGACCTACCAACTTATTTCACGTGGGCCACTGAACAGCCATTAGATGGTAGCGACTTTTGGTCCTTACTGTACTGTGCTGAACCCCATCTCAGTTGTGGGGTTAGGATATTGGTGGTGGTTGTACAAAGAGCTGAGCTGGGGCTGCAGTTCCTGGCGTCGGCCCATGGAGAACAGCAGAAAGAGCCTTTCAATATGTGGCAGGTTGCCAGCAAATTAGAATTGGCCAATAATGCAAAATGGACACGTATAAAACCTATTTATCTTCCCTCCTATTACTTACTGTTAAATTGGCCCTGTCCACAGATACTTGATGTATTGACTTTGGCAGTAACTGTACGCAAGATTAATAGATAGAGTTCCTTTCTGGGCAAGTGCAGGATAAACTTTCCTGTTCGAGGAGGCATGGGATTTCTTGCACTTTTGGATTATCTGGTATTGACCATAGTCAGACACTGAGTTAGATGGACCACGGGTCTGGGGTGGCAATTCTGATGAGATACATTGATATTAATATTGCACCTTTAATCCCAGGATCCCTACCTGCTTTACAAATGCTAATGAATTTAGTCTGGCAACCATCTGTGAGGTAAGAAAATATTTTTATCCCCATTTTACAGATGGGGGAAACTGAGGCAAGTGACGTGACTGCCTAGCAGAGCTGGGACTAGAACCCAGATCATTCTTTGTCTTCTAGCCACCAGAGGGTGCCCTTCCTTCTGAATTCACCTTTGGGATGGGTAAGAAAAAAAGAGAATAATTTAGATTGCGATTTTCCAACGGGACCTAAAGGACGATGCGATTTGGATACCTGAACCTCTTCATCCCTTTGGAAAATCTGAGGGTCGGTCTACCCGAGAAAGTTAGGTTGACTCAGCTGTGTCGCTCAGCAGTGTGAAAAGTTCACACCCCTGAGAAACCTAATTAAGGCGACCTAAGCCCTGCTATAGACAGGGCTAGATTGAAGGAAGATTTGCTCCATTGACCTAGCTACCATCTCTCCGGGCAGATGGATTTATTGCAGGGACGGAAGAACTCCATTTCTAATGGAGACCTACCCAGAGCCGTATTATATCTACTGCTAGGTGTGATTCTCTCTAGCCACAGATCGGTTATCACCAATCTAAGCACAGATGCCACTTGCCTATCCTTTACCAAGCTGATTGATGGAAAAAATTAATGCTATTGTGCTTGCCTCTCAAAAATAACTACGGGCTTGGGCAAATAGAATTGTGCGTGTCTGTCTGTCTTTCCCTCCCGCACACACAAACACGAGTGTATGATTCTCTGAGATACCCCAAGGTTGTGACTGCAGCAAGGTTTGAGCCAGAATCTTCACACCTTTGTTGATCTTGCATGTCCTGATCTCCTCAGCATGCGTTTCCTAGACGTCATCTTCTCTGCACCTGTGAATCTCCAAGGAACTGGTCCTAGTGACTCTCTCTATTTTTACAGATTTCTTCCTCAGTGGTAACTCCCGCAACCTCCTCTTCCTTTTATCCCACCCCCAAATCGCTCTCTTCAGCCGCCTCATGGCTCTGGTTCCCCAGTTACACGTGCTCAACTGGGAATATTCTCTTTCTTTTGCTGGCTCACCGAGTCCACCACAGAGGTTCACAACCTTGGGTCTAATGGCCCAACAGAGGCGCTTAGCGTGTGCGGGTTTGCGGAGGTATCCTAAAGGGGCTGCTCGATTAGCAGGTTATATTTCTGACCAGTAACTCACTGCAGCTCTTGTGGAAAGAAAAGCAAGGAGCAAAATTCTTGCAAGACACTTGTCTGGCCTGTTGCTCGTAGAAGACGACATCTGACAAGGGACAGATATTTATCAAGTAATTTGAATAATCTCATTGCACGGGTGGGTTCAAACATAACTCCTGAGCCCAGGAAGATCATTCTGATCTTGAGCACTTGTCTTTTTTCCTCCCCCCGGCCCCTTTTATTAAGCAAGGGGCGGCAAAGTTACTGGTCTCACCAGTGATCAGCCCGGGAGCCCAGCCTCTTGTTAAAATTTCAAACAAGCACCTTTGTGCTTTCTGCCAAGCATTGGGAGGTGCTCCCCAGGAATCTCCGTGAAACTGATTATCTTCCTTCCAAACCCTCCTGACAACTCTCTAGTTCCATGATGCCTACAAAAAACGTGACCGCGTTTAGGCTGCTGCTATGCTGTGACCGCTGCCGCTCTTGCTGACCAACGTTCTTGCGTTGTTTCCTGGCACCTCCCTTTCCTTCTGTAGCCACCTGTTCTCTCTTACCCTGTACATAGATTGTGCGCTCTGTGGGACAGGGCCTCTCTCTTTTTGTTCTGTGTTTGTACAACGTCCAGCAACATGGTTCATAACTAGGGTTCCTAGGTGCAGTGGGTAACACAGAAAAATAACAACAACAAAATTAGGGTTTCCCAAAAATTTGAAAGTCGAGTCCCATTTCAGAAAAATGAAATCAACTCTGTTCATAGAATCATAGACTATCAGGGTTGGAAGGGACCTCAGGAGGTCATCTAATCCAACCTCCTGCTCAAACCAGGATCAATCCCCAACTAAATCATCCCAGCCAGGGCTTTGTCAAGCCTGACCTTAAAAACCTCTAAGGAAGGAGATTCCATCACCTCCCTAGGTAACCCATTCCAGTTCTTCACCACCCTACTAGTGAAAAAGTTTTTCCTAATATCCAACCTAAATCTCCCCCACTGCAACTTGAGACCATTACTCCTTGTTCTGTCATCTGGTACCACTGAGATCAGTCTAGATCCATCCTCTTTGGAACCCCCTTTCAGGCAGTTGAAAGCAGCTATCAAATCCCCCCTCATTCTTCTCTTCTGCAGACTAAACAATCCCAGTTCCCTCAGCCTCTCCTCATAAGTCATGTGCTCCAGCCCCCTAATCATTTTTGTTGCTCTCTGCAGGGCTCTTTCCAATTTTTCCACATCCCAAAACTGGACACTGTTCCCTGTCTGCCCTGCAATTCTGCTGCTAAAAGCCTACACATCTTTTTAATTTATATGTCTTCTGCATGCCCCCTCCCTGCTGCTATCCCTTTTGGGAAATGCTAGTACAGATCTCCATAATATGATACTTCCTCTCTCACATGCTTTGGTGAGCAGTGAAATAGGTAGCAATGCTGACGTTTCAAATATATTGTCGCTGGCGCTGAGTTAGCACTCGTTGAAATGAATGGGGCCATTCAAACCTCAGAGCTATTGTTTCAGGCTCTCTGCAAACTCAAGCAGGCTCTCTGCATGGGTTGCGCTTTCTGCATGGGTTACGTATGCTCACTTCATGTTTTGAAGGTTTTCTTCACAACCATAATAGCTAGAGACTTACTGTTCAAAAGGGTGGGGGGAAGTGAAATGAAATGAAAGCTGAGATTCTGGAGGACAACGAAGTTGTCTGTCCATGCCACAGGACTATTCCCTTGTGCCCCCGAGGTCACGTGGCTCACACTTTAGGAAGCATTGGCTTAAACACAGAATTTAGAAACTTTGGTTATTCAGTAGCATCACCTGGTGAAGCTTGGAACATGCGCTTTGTCGTGTCTCGCTAATCTGTAAATTTTTCTGGGCAGGATCTTGCATTCTTATATGGTCTGTGAAGTGCATAGTGTATTTTGCTTAATTAAAAAATAAGAATGCCAGAAAGAGAAATCACATATTAGTCGATAGTGCAAAGTGGAAGATGTACAGAATTCTGGAGAAAAGGCATAAGGATTTAATAAAACTTACATGGGATTTTGTCCAAGCAGGGGAATGGGACATCAGGACTCCTGGGTTCAAATCCTAGCAATGCCACTGATTTTGGGTGACATACACAAAGGCACACGTCTGTCTGTGCCTCAGTTTCCCTCTCTCTGAAGTGGCTATAATAATATTCTCCTATCTTTACAGAGTTGTTGACAACTTGAAATCTGTTCATATTATAAAAAGGAACAAGTTAAAAGTAGTTTCAGCTTCTACACCTGTCTGACTCACCCGGCCAACGTTTGTGGCTTTAACAACCACATTTTCCTATTTAGAAAAATGTTGAAAATATTTTAAATTTTTTCTTAAAAATGAGTTAAGCGTGAGATTATAAACTCTTTGGAGTGGGAACTGTCGTCTTTGTTCCGTTTGTACAGCCCCTAGCGTAGTGGGATCCTGCTCCATGACTGGCGCTCCTAAGTGCTCTGGTAATACAAATAATAAATAATGTGTGTGTAGACTAGGCCACAATGAAGTTTTGTAGCATAGACCTGGTCTGGAACCCTAAGACCCTAGTGATACACATGTATAGACCATGGTTCCCTTAACACAGTTTGACATGGTCTAAAACCAACTGTGAGATAACCTAGGTCTAGGTAAACTTGCTCTTGCCTCAGTGTGGACTAGATCAGTGCTTCTCAGCTTCTGGGGGTCCTCAGACTATGCCTACGATTTCCAAAGGGGTCCGCACCTCCAGTCCAAATTTTGTAGGGGTCCGCAAATGAAAAAAGGTTGAGGACCACTGTACTGTACTAGATGGCCTCTCTCAGTCCCTTTCAGCCCTACGTGTATATGATTCCAGAACAACGGGGGCCTGGATGCAGCTGTGTTGTAACTGGATTCCTTAACACAGCTGTAATTGCAATGTAGACAAAGAACTAGATAAGTTCATGGAGGAGAGGTCCCTCAATGGCTATTGGCAGGGATGGTGTCCCTAGCCTCTGTTTGCCAGAAGCTGGGAATGGGCAACAAGGGATGGATCACTTGATGATTCCCTGTTCTGTTCATTCCCTCTGAAGCACCTGGCACTGGCCACTGTCGGAAGACAGGATACTGGGCTAGATGGACCTTTATCTCCTTCCCCCTTTCCCTATCTCTCCGCACCACCAAGCCTGCTCCACGTTCCACCCCCTTTTCTCTCTCAGCTTCTCCCAGCTCATTCTGTATTTTCCACCTTTCCTCCTGACCAAAGATAGGAAGCAGCCAGGGCTTTAATGCAGTGGCTTGTGGCCTTATGGAGCGGTTTCTCTGCCTTCCTTTCAGCTGCATGCTCATAAATACTTCCCAGGCGTCCGTCAACGGAGGACAGTTCTGCTGGAGGTTGGGATTGCAGGGCAACAGCCGTGGATGATTGTGTGATCGTTTGTAGGGAGTGGACAGAGCTATTCCTCACATGGGACAGACGATAGCACCTGTTATGCCCAAGGCTTCTTCCCAGGGTCAGCAAAACAGCTGATAAACTTAGAGGGGGAGAAGATGGTTGAAGCCGGAGTATCAAGGAGAAGTTTAACAGCCTGATCCTGTTCCCGTTAAAGTTTATGGAAATTTTGCCTTTGACTTAAGTGGGAGTAGGAGCAGGGGCAGGCCTTATGGGACAGATAGTTGAAGGAGTTTCTAGCTGGGCTTTCAAGTGTTCAGCACGCACTGTCAGGGCCAGATTCTCCCCAGTACTCAGCTTCCACGTAAGTGCCTAAATGCAAGCCAGAAAATCAGCACCTGGCAGCTTCCACTTTTTTTTTTTAAGAGCTCAGCACCCCACACGCTGATCCCCCCTGAAAATCCAACTGGTGCCTAAACAGAAACCCAAGTTCCCTTTGAAACCTGACCGTGTGTGTTCACTTCCTGCTTGTTCACCGAAGCTGTGGATGGAAGACGCTAACTTACACCCATAGGGCAAAATAAAAATAATATTGAATTAATTCATCGTTTGTTCTCATAGCAGCTCCCATCCAAAGATTTCAGAGCCCATTCCAAAGGCATGTAGTGTCTTATTGTTCCTGTCTTATAGACAGGAAGCTTGCAACAGCCATAGCGTACCCCCACAAATGCCGTGTTTCTCTTTGTCTCCCACTAGAGGCTAGATTGACGTAGAGAGGTTTATGAGTCTGCTGTTGCCTCCGAGCTTATGGAGGTGGGCTTCAGCTCAAGCAGGTTAGAGACACCTGCTTATATCCCTAGAGGTGCTGGTTCAATCCCTGCAGACAGCCCTAGGCAAGGGGTGTCATTCCAGTTTCAGTGGTGGAAAATGTTAAGAGCGGAATTGTCTAGTGTGGACAAGGCCTGAACCTTGCATCCCTTCTAGTCTCACAGAGAGGCTAGAGGAAAATAATAGTGAGGAGCCGGAGTGTCAATCAAGATAATTTAGTTCTATTTCTATCTGTGGCACCAACCTTGGGCAAGTCACTGCTCTGCTCTGTGCTTCAGTTTCCCCATCAGTCAGTTGGGGATGATGTCAACTTTGTGCAGCACTTTGAGACGTCTGGATGAAAAAGCACAAAAAATTGTTGTTCTCTCACGCGTGATTTAATTCTAGCTGGGAATGGGCAACGGGATGGATCACTTGATGATTCTCTGTTCTGTTCATTCCCTCTGGGGCACCTGGCATTGGTCACTGTCAGAAGACAGGACACTGGGCTAGATGGACCATTGGTCTGACCCAGTGTGGCCGTTCTTAGGTTCTTAAGTGACTGGGGGACATTGCACCTATTATGCTCCTGGCAGAAAACCAGAAGACTTAAAAGATGATGACAAATTTATTTCTATGTTGATTCTCCCTCACCCCTTGTGGAAAATTTCAGACTTCCGGAGGGCTGTGTTGAGGAAAGCGGGTTTGATTTTCATTTAAATCAAATAAGGGAGCAAATAAAGGATAGGTTTGAGCTCTTTGTCATTCGTTCGTTGTGGGCTTGACGGGTGTAACCAGTGTTCAGTTATGGCACAGAATGGCCCCATAGCACTGCATGGTCTGGACTTCAGTCTGTTTCCAGCTTGGCCGTAGGCAAATCACGACTCTCTCTGCCTCAGTTTCTCCAGCTGCAATATGAGGCTGCTAATACCATTGTAAAGTGCTTGGGGGGTCTATGGATGGAAGTGTCCTGTGTAGGCGCATAAATATCCCTTACCATCCTTGCGCCATCTAAATGCGAGACGCGCCTTTGGATTCAGACCTACGTTCTCTCAAAGGCTGAGGGGGCTGGGATCTGGGGTATTGGTCTGGCCACCATCCTTAGTTGGTTTGTAGAACCAAAGTCCTCCAGGGAATTCTGCAGATCCACAGGCTGTCTCTTGCATGCCAGATCCTATTACTAGAGGGTCACACATTTGGTTTCTCTCGGAGGCCCCGTTCATTGCACACGACAGGGGCGCTTCTTGCATCCCTCCACTCCCCCCAAACGATTGGTGCAATCCTGAAATCTTTATTCAGACAAGATTCCTATTGGGCTAAAATGGGAGGGAGGCTTTCACGTTTGGCCCCTGTGTATGCACCAGGGTCACGTTTGAAATGCAGCTGCCTTTCGGGCAGCTCAGATCAGCTGGTGACAGCACACAGGAATCCCGTGTGACACGCCAGGAGAGAATCTCGTGTCCAGCCGAAACAGCAAGGAGGACGTTAGCTAACCAGGGTATCTCGCGGGCCTCCCCATTTCTCATGGAAAGTGCCAGGGGATCTCTAATGATTACACACGGCCAAGACCTGTGCTGAAAAGGGAGCACTTCTCAGAAGCGCGGTGCCCCCTTAGCTTTCGGCATTTGGATTTTGGAACCCAGGGTTCCCAGGAGCAAAAATTACTTCCGCTACAGTTGGGACAGACTTAAGTTAAACCAAATCGTCCTGCAGGTTAGTGCCCAAAGAGAGCAGAAAGTGGGGCAACCCCTGCGGTATCGTAGTGCGATATTGCTGGGGCTTCAGAGCCCGGGCATTGAGGGAGGAGATGGAAAAGCAGTGGAGGGGGGGATGGACTCCCGTAATGCTGCAGCTCTGAGTCATGTCCTTAGATCTGCCACTGACCCATTGTGTGACCATGGCCAAGTCACTTTCCGTTTCTGAGCCATTGTTTCCTCTCCTGCCTTTGGTCTGTTTAGACTGTGAGCTTTTCAGGGCATGGACTGTCTCTTTCTATATGTACGTAAAGCACCCTGATCTCAGCTGGGGACCGCTAGGCAGGATTCTCGTACAATGAGTCATTCAGATGTGAGCTGGAGAGTGGAGCACAGGATGCGGGGAGCTCCTCTGACTACGCAGAGCAGATCTGAGTTGAGGAGGAGGTGGGAAAGCAGGAGACGGCAGCACACGTTGGAGCCGAGCCGTGACGCACGCAGGAGAAGAGGGATGCACAACAAAGCACCAGTGAGATGCTCAGCACAGATCCAATCACCCTCCGTCCCCAAATGAAGCTGCTTTTTCTTCTCTTCAGCTGCATTGCTTTTAAACCTCCACTTGACTCTCTTTCTCCGGCAAAGGGATTATCCCCATTCCCCCCGCCCTGCTTTTGGTTCAGGAGAAGTGCAGATTCCCCTGCACAACAGTGCCTGCCAAACTCCATACCCTGCAAGTCCCCATCCTCCTAGTTCATGCTGAAGCTGGCACCTTGCCATCCCCACCCACTTATAACCAGGCCATGCCCCCTTTTTGGGGCCATGCCACTGTTGACGTGCCAGTCTGCTCCAGGGGAATTACCACCAGAGTCTCAATTAAGTGGGAGGCTCTTGTCACTCTCTCGAATGCATAAATAAAGCCGGTTTCTGGAGATCTGCTCTGGGGTCTGATAGCTGAACCTGGCCGTGTGTATTTCACAGTGATATTTAAAGGAAAAGAGTCCTGAACAGGGGGATCTCCTGGTGATCATTGTGATGGAAGGCATGTAACATGCTGACATTGCTAATGAATCTACTTAATCTAGACTCCTCCTTGAGGACTCTTTCTCAAATGACTCTAGATTTTGCTCAGAGAGCATTCGTGCTCTTGCTAGGGAATGTTCAGGTTTTCCGTGGGACTGTAATAGCCACACTTCATCCTTTGTCTTTAATTAGCACCTCTCCATCGATCTCCGAGTGCTCGACAAAGAATGGTAAGTGTCATTCTGCCCATTGTACAGGTGGAGAAACTGAGGCTCCTAGTTTTGTGTTCAGACTATGCCTTTAATAGCTTAGGTATTTATAAGGCACCTTGGAACCTAAAGATGGTATTAATATAATAATAATTATAATTAGTAATTATAATTAATTAATTGTATTTGTAGTGCAGTAATACCTGGGAGCCGCAGTCATGGACCAGACCCACATTGTGCTAGGTGCTGTAGAAACGGAGCAAAAACTCAGTCCCTGCCCCAAAGACCTTTCGGTCTATGAATAAGACACAAGACAACAGAGGAAGACAGACAGATAGATGGGGGGAGCAGACGGAAACAATGAGCCCATATTGGCTGAGGGAGAGGGTTGATTATATTTAGGCTTGGAAGGATTTGATTTTTATTGGTAACTGTTGGTAAACATTGATTCACCCCGCGTGCGCGCACACACATTTTTCATCAATGAAAATAAAAATTTACAGATAGCCAAAGTAAGAAAAATGCTGCTTGAGAACTTGGTATTTGCTCTGTGTGTTTGATATGTGATGTTAACAATTTTTTAACAGTTATAAAGCTTTAACTTTCTGAATCTCAGTGCCAACTATCATTAAATAATTATCGTTTGATTTCCTCCTCTGCCCTGATGGCTGCCCCCTACCCCCAGTAATTTCCTATAATTGTGGAAATTTAAATCAGTTAGCAAATGCATGTCAAAGACGCTATACTGCTACCAGATAACAGAGATTCTCCATGGAGAAGACCTGTGCTGTTTGGAGAAAGAGGGTCTTGTTTCTACCCCCACAAAGCAACGCATGGTAAAAAGCATTAAGTTCTGACTGGTCATAGATTTGTTACACCAAGTTGCATAACATCGTGCTTTTCCCTTCATCTATAGATCATTAAGCAATCTACAGGGTGGATATTCTCTGCCTTTTCTCCCCTCTCCCCAGCTGGGGAAATTTGCAGAGAGCTGTGAAAGGAAGGTTGGTTCAGTGATTAGAGCACTAGTCTCTGCCTTGGAAAACCTGGGTTCAAGTCCCTGCTCTGCTACTGACTTCCCGTGTGACCTTGGGCAAGTCCCTTAGCCTGCCTGTGCCTCTGTTCCCTGTAAAATGAGGGTAATATCACTTCCCTAACGTAAAGGATTTTGGGAAGATGAATACCTTAAAGACTGGAAGTTGCTCTGGTAACAGGCCATAGAAGGACCTAAACTTGAAAGAAGTTTGCTTTTGGAATTCACAGATACATGGGGGTCAGTGAAGTGTCTGGAAGAGAATGAAGGAGGAAGGTGTTCGGGATATGCTGTAATCTGCTGCTGGCATTTTATATTTAATACAAGCAGCAAACTTGGGAAGATGCAAGAGTTTCCATTAGCACTGAGGCATTTCTGGGAATTGTTTGGTCCCCACCCCCCCGAATATCCCCGCAGCTGCTTTTTAGTTTATTTTAAAAAGCAGCAGCATGTGGACAGAATCCTGTGACAGAGAGTCGAAGGGAGACGCATTTCACCAGGTGGAATCGCCACTTGCAATGTAAGGAAGGTTTTGAAGTGGGATCTTGCTGTCAGCGTAAGACAAATACTAGTTTGTGCCGTTGGGGGAAAAAAACCCTTCCTTGCTGTTAGCAGCCGCTAGCTTCCCAGGAAACAGGGGGCACCGGATTATTATTGGTATTATGGTGGTGCCTACCAGTTGCAAACTAGATCAGGGCCCTGGCATGCTAGACCCTATATCAGACACATACTGAGAGGCAGTCCCTGCTGCCAAGCCAATTAAATTGGTCATGATACGTTAGCAAGGATACTTCAGCCCCGCAAAAGGGAAGAGGTCCCAGGAGTCTCCGGCTTTGGCACATCATGAATTGAATGCCAGGGAACTGCCTGCTGGTGAGTTATTTATTTGGAGTAAAAGCCGTGCTCTGAGCGGAGGTCAGAGCGAGCAGGATCGGACCGTCCGTTTCAGTGTTGCAATGAATGGAGTTTCGCTATTGGAGTTTCCCGTAAGCAGGTTCCACTCTGTTTTTTTTTAAATAAAATAAGACAGTGGTTTATTTATAGCTTTGTTTATTCATTACTTCACCCATCAGACCTGGCCATTGCTGAGATTTCAGAAGGAGCCAGAATGTAACAGGTTGTTAGTCTTTGACTGAAAGGGGAGTAGAGCTACAAGGTGGAGGAGATAATATCTTTTACTGGACCAACTTCAGGTCCTGAAGAAGACTCTGTAGCTCGAAAGTTTGTCTCTTTCATCAACAGAAGTTGGCTCAATAAAATATATTACCTCACCCACCTTGTCTCCAGGGCCGGCTCCAGGATTTTTGCCGCCCCAAGCAGCAAAAAGAAAAAAAAAGCCGCGATCACGATCTGCGGCACTACCGCCTCCGGTTCAGTCTTCGGCGGCAATTCAGCGGCTGATCCTTTGCTCCGAGAGGGAGTGAGGGACCCACCACCAAACTGCCGCTGAAGAGGCAGACATGACGCCCCTCTCTGTTGGCCACCCCAAGCACATGCTTGCTGGGCTGGTGCCTGGAGCTGGCCCTGCTTGTCTCTCTAATATTCTGGTACCAACACGGCTACAACAGCACTGCAAACAACAATGGAAGGTGTAGGGGTGTCATTCACGGCTGGCGAACTTCATTTCAAGCCATATCCCTTATGGTATAATGGCATATATCAGGGGTCAGCAACCTTTCAGAAGTGCTGTGCCAAGTCTTCATTTATTCACTCTGATTTAAGGTTTCGCGTGCCAGTGATACATTTTAACATTTTTAGAAGGTCTCTTTCTATACGTCTATAATATATAACTAAACTATTGTTGTATATAAAGTAAATAAGGTTTTTAAAATGTTTAAGAAGCTTCATTTAAATTTAAATTAAAATGCAGAGCCCCCCCCCGGACCGGTGGCCAGGACAGGGGCAGTGTGAGTGCCACTGAAAATCAGCTCGCATGCCGCCTTTGGCACACGTGCCATAGGTTGCCTACCCCTGGCATATATTCTACTGCTGTATATGTGTACCACTGCCTTCTACTGGGCAGAATTGAAACTACACAATTCTGTAATAAGCCCTATACTGCTATAACCTCGTTTGGGTTAAGTATTTAACAGCTCTGTTGTTCTTGGGCAGGAGGGGTCTTGTCCTTGTTGTTGCCATGATTTGTTATATTAGATGGGTTTTTAGGAGTCATTGATGTTCAGATATAGATGTAAAGAGAGAAAATGTGAGGAATGGAAAGGAAGCTGATAAAGGATGCCTAAGAAGAATAATGTGTAGCATCTTTGATTAGAAGATCTTAAAGTTAATTAACTCATATTAATTAAGCCTCAGTAGCCGCTGTGGGAGGCAAGCAGATATCCTTTGCACTGTGGGGAAACTGAGTCCGGGAGCGAAGTGTTTTCCGATCTGTCACCCAGCAAGACTGCAAGAGCTGAAAATAGAACCTTGAGGTCTCCATTCACCTAGATTTAGGTACCAGACAGACATTCTCCCCCTCCCCCCCTTTCATTCTTGCTAATCTACAGAAGCTGCAATCAGAGGGAATTTTTGTTTGTATGAAGAAAAATCAGATTCCATCTACAAACTCATGGCAAGGGGGTGGGATATGAGCAGTTCTCGTATGCACAGGGGAATACGCGGGAGACTAGATTATGGTCATGTATGTGAGGAATACATTCTTTGAGCATGCGGATGCTTGTAGCTGTCGGAAGAAGTTTTAGGGGCAAGCAGTAGTCAGACACATGTTTTCTTCTATCAGTTTAAATCCTTTTGACCCTCTCTGAACTGTGACATTCCTTGCATTCCCGACTTCTTCAGCAATCGCTCTTCCATTCATTTCGGGACATGGATTAGCCAACATCCAAGCAAGGGATTTGATTTCATATCGCACTTTTCCCCCAAAAGAAAATCGCAAATCAGACTGAAGTTTCTCTAACCCAACCCATTGGCTTCTGTGGCATTTTCTATGTCAGGACTTTCCTGTCTCCTGAACTGGTTAGTGCTTTTTAAGCCTTTTATGGCTCATTTTGACTTGAACGTCCAAAAGAAAAAAGCATAGTTTTTAAAAGATTTCCTCTCTTGGGTCGCATGGAGTTGATTTGATTTTTTTTTCCAGTTCAGCTGAGAGACCTCAGTAAACAGTTTTCCAGCCATTTGGTTTCACTGAGCTGGAAGGAAGACGTAGGGTTGGATATGGGGCATTTTCAGATTAGTAATATGGATCATTCCAAGCTCAGATATTTTTCCTTTTGGGGTAGAACAACCCATGGGGGATCCTTTAATGTCACTGGTGATTTAGATTATTTCAGCCAGCGCCTTAGCTGGTGTAAATCAGTGTAGCTCCACCGACTTAAATTAGCCGAGGATCTGGGCCATTAAAAGTATATATTTTGTTTGTACCAACACAGCTCCATGTCAGATTTCATTAGAGGGGGTGAAATCCTGGCCCCATGAAGTCAGTGGCACTTTTGCCATTAACTTTGACGGAGCGAGGATTTCACCCTTTGTTCATGGTGAAACCTACGACAGATTTGTGATGTTGCAGCACCAAGGTTTTCAAACTGGGGATCGTGACCCCTCAGGGGGTCATGAGGTGCTTACATGGGGGGTCGTGAGCTGTCAGCCTCCACCCCCCACACCTTGCTTCACCTCCAGCATTCAATATAAAAAAAGTGTTTTTCATTTCTAAGAGGGGGTCGCATTCAAAGGTTTGCTGTGTGCAAGAGGGTGGATAAAAATCAATGATTTTTTTGATAAAATGCTTTTTGAGGAAAAAACCTATCTAAAGATAGTTTTAATTAAGATACATTATAGCTCAAAGATATCTCATCATGGAATAGGGATTAGAAATTCTAATCCTAGAGTATGAGACAATATATTCATGTAATGTTTAAGAAAAGTTTTTTAAATGAGTTCCAATAATTCATGGATTAGGGATCCAATTTTATGGGGTTCCAGTGGCTTCTGTATAGATTATTTAGGTTACTTTTTCTATCTACCCAATGGGACTCAGTGCTCAGTCTAGAAGATACCATCAGAGATGCTTAGTTTTGCAGTTCTCAAACTGTGGATCCCTGTCTCCAGAGGTAACATGCTTGTTAACAGCAAAAATGTTTTTTAAATAAATAAATAATATATAGAGGTGAGAAATAACAGACCTCAACTCTGTCGTGCCTCTGCAAATTTGTGTACACAGAGACAATCCCTTACCTCTATCTACAAGTGCAAAGTTTCAAAAAGTTCAATGAATAGAAGATTGTTGGGGCGGAATAGATCTGGAGAAGGAGAAGACGTCTGGAGATAAATTGGGAAGCGGGGACATATGCTTGTTTTGTTAAAATATTATATGTTTGCTGTTGAAGAAAAAAATCCAGAATATTTAATGTTGTTTTAGTTAAATAAAACAAATTAAATGTCTGTCTGGTGATTTTCTCCTAATTCAGCATGGCAAGAAAATCCTCCAAATATTAATGATTAACCTGTTGAATTGGAGAGAGTTCACCTCCCAATGACTTCATAAATATCTGCTTCAATTACCTTTGGTAAATGAAATAACCAAACAATCGTTCATTTTCTGATATAGCTGTAAAACTCATCTGAAAAGTTTTCAAAATAAATCACTGTTTAAAAATGTATCGTGTGTACCTTCTAAAAATGAAACCTACATCTATCTCTGAGTTGTGATGAATATGTATTAAGGTAATAACAACCAACAAGAATGCACTTTTATGTAGAAAACCATGATCAAATCGAGTCTTCCTGACTAGTGATTTAAATCATGATTGAAATCAAATCCACCCTGTCATCAATACAAACTGTTGTAGCAGAATATGGTGGTAGCCTTGTAGGAGAAAAAATATTGGAAATTGATTTGGCCTCTTTATTTGGGAACATTTCTTCTTCACACTTAGAAATTAACTAAACCATATTCTGAATGTTTATTAATTTACAGATTTATCATGTAATTAGAGCAAATAATCAATAATGACTGATAATATACATCCCCTCTTTCTGGTTGTGTAATCTCATGTTCTTGATTCTTCTTATTTGACAGTTTTGTGACTCTTTAATTCTGGGGCAATTGTGAACAGATCTGAGCTGTCTTGATTGGCTGCAGTGGGTTAGAGGAGTCATGTGTCATTGGTTCTGCTCCCTGATTGGTTCTCATGAATTATCGGTCTGAAAATTCTGAATGATCATGAAAAGCAAATGCAAAAAGGAGAGGAACATTGTTGAAGCAAATGCAGTTAAAATTTTGAAAGAATTTTAGTGGACATTTTTTTGCACTATTTAACCCAGTTCTATGTGTAGTAAAGGAAGTAGATATTTATCCATGTAATATGCCAGCTAAATGTATTGTGTCAATAGAGGATAATAGTCTACTACTGCTACTAGCTTAAGTAAATTAACTCATGTGAAATCATGTCCATAAAGGCCCATTTGTCTGAGCTGATAGTTCAAGGCTTTATCCCTTCTCATGACCTTCAGCTAAGGGCTGATACAGGAATGCCTTAAAATAAGTTTAATTGATATGCCAACTCTTTGCTAGCAAAGTAAGACGTCTGAGAGGTAAAAGCAAGGGAATTTGGAGGCAGAGCCGCCCTAGCAATTGCTTCTCAATCCCGCTGGGTTTGGCTTCAGTGGGGTTACCTGTTGTTATATAGTTGTTAGGGTCCAGATTTTCCATCGCCAGGCACTTTGTGTAGTCACTTACAGCAGGGTCACTCAAACCCTTAGTCTTTCTGTAGGCCCTGTTTACAATAACAGCTTCCTAAATAGAAGACGCATGCTCCAGTGGTTAGGCTGTGAGCTTGTGATTGGGGAAACCTAGGTTCAATTCCCTCCTTGGTTATCTACGCCCAGTGTGACCTTGGGCAAATTGCTTAATCATTCAGTGCCTTAATGTCCCCTCAGAAATGGGATAATAGCACTGCCTGGCCTCACAGGAGTGTGGTGTTAGGCTACTACATTGAAGATTGCGAGGTGCTCAGATACTGCAGCCATAGAAGCGCCTTGGCTATCTAATGCAGCTGCTGTGCCCTGGTGAATGGTGCTGCACGAAAGCAGGGTAAGGCCCCCATGTTCCTAAAGTGGATCTTTTGTTACACTGCTGCAGGTTTCCTTAACGCAGAACATGCCATCGGCTACGATAAGATAGATTTGTACAAATGTCCCCCTGAATAGTTCTGTGCCAGGGCAGGCAATGGATATTTTTCTAGCGGTGTGGATCATAGGCCAGCGTCGGGGAGGTTCAGTAAAGCTAATGCTTGAAAATCGCTTGGAAGCTGCCGGTGTCTTAGAACACACTGGCCGACTTGCTGGCTGGCTGATGCACTGGTGTGAAATGTTCCCAGGATGGCACTACTTTCCAGGTCATTTCTGGATGCAGTTCAGTAAGTGGACTGATTGCTCTTGAGCGCTTGAGTCATGTAGGGGGTCAGCTACCTGGGAAATCAATCCTCTCTCCTTATATTGCCAAGACAGTTAATTCGCAGTGATGTGCAAGCTAACCGTTTCCTAGATCTGGACGTTTGGATGCTAAGAGCTAGGGGGTTCTTAGTCTTGGGGAATTCTGAGCTTTGAAAGTCATGCCGCTTGGGTCCGAGTTTTTGACCTTTTGGGCATGGTATGAAACTCACCCAAGCATAGAGCTTATTGGAGTGGTGGTGCTGCATGTTACTATATGAGCAGAACAAACAACTCATAATGAAATAATTTGATGGCTCTCCATTTTGCCTTCCTTTTGGGGCAGAGTGGATCGATTGAAATCAAAAGTGATTGAAATTGGCAAGCAGGAAACCTTGATTTAAATATCCAATTTTAATCTTCTTTGGCATTTGTACTTTTTAGTTATTTTCCTAAAGAAAGGCTGATTCTCATTGGTTGGTATCCATTAAAAACATGTTGATTTGCAACTAAACATTGCCTTTGCACTAAATAGTGTGCTTCTTTTTGCTAGCTAGGAAGATGCACAAAATATATACACATTTATTTAAGCAATTATATAGCTTCACATACATTTATTCTTAATTTTTACATTTTATGTTAGAAAAAGGGTGAATATTACATTTCTTTACTAGATGATTCCTTTTTTTTCCTTCTTGAATTGTGTCAAGCTGTATTTGGATGGAAATTGGAATTGAATTAAAAATATATAACAGCATTTTAAAATAGATTATTTAACTAACAAAAACAATCTTTAATGTGCTGGATACATCAGAGTATATTTGTCAAAACATGATTTGTATTTAAAACTAATTGCTATATGAAACAAAGAGGATCTGTATTTAGTGAATTGAATGGATTGTTCTGGTCATCCTGTCCTTCAAGTTTTTAGAACTAGTAGATCTCATCCTCTCACACCTCATTTTTATTCATAGATTGGAAAAGAAAAACAAGTTTTCCTGCTTTTTCAACTTCCAGTCAATTTCTCAACTTTGAACGAAGTAGTCATTGAGCTGGAGAAGTTGAATAAATCAAAATGTAAAAAATATTCTCTCTGCACCTGCGGAAGAAGCTATTGCTGTCAAAAACTGGTTTAGCACTTCAACAAATTCTCTGGTTCCAGGTGCTTAACGAATGATTTCTACCAGTTCAGTGGGTTTGGCTTTCTTTAAAACATCAGCAGTTAACATGCACTACTTGAATATTATTATTATTTAATTTAAATGATTTTAATAAATTATAGTAAATTTAGACTTTAATATAGGTTGTCATAATTTCACACTGGATTTTAAATAGGTTTATTTTTAAAAAGGAAAAATATATTTAATGAAAAATTCAGATTAAAAACGAAGCCCAAGAGGTTTTTATTTATCCTGATTTGGGGGATTGTCTGCAAAACTCTACCGCAATTTTTTTTGGAATTTATTAATAATTCAGAATGAGCCAACCAGATTTAACCAATTCCCTTTACTTTCTCTTGTTCGCTGAGCTCTGTTGGTTGAAGAGCTCTCAAACACCATGGTGGACACATCGATAGATACAGTTACGATCGCAAGTCACACAGTAGGGTTTCTATTCCCTGGATATATGAACATAACCTATATCATGCTTTCAGCACATTTGCATGCGCAAACCTAATATTTGCTCTCTGGGAGCATTTTGACTAGTATTTGGTTGGGTAATTTCAAATCAATAGCCAGGCCCCCAGGGCCGGTACACATGGCAGCTTTTTATTGTTCTACATCGAAAGACAATAAAATCAAAAAGCTAAATGCATCCTTAACTACTCCTGGTGTGCGTCCTGCCTAAGGCATTCAGCACTGCATTTAGCTCCATGCTATTCAGCAAAGCACCTGGGACATGATCGAAAGTCCACCGACATCAGTGGAAACGCGGCTGCTTACAGATGTGACGGACTGATATGGCCCCCACTGTGTAGTGTCAGAGCACCTCACAAGCTTTTATTCTCGTAACGCCCCGGTGAGAGGGAGAGAAGTGCTATGACCCCATTTCACAGCTGGGGAATAGAGGCACAGAGAACAGTAAGGCTGGGGTTGAAAATCGCCAGTGCATTAGCCTGCTGCTCGCTAGCTGCCTGTGGGGACCCTGCCACTGCTTACTAGAGGTTCCCTTGCATGCTTTGATCTCACGTCCCTTTCAAATGGCAGTAGAGCAAAGCACAGTAGGAAGCTTTTAGAGCGTGGCAGCAGGGTCCCACACAGAGTGCACGGCACACTGCTTGGCATAGATTAATACCCCAGCTTGCTGAGCATTAACTGTCCACCTAGACAAGTGACTTGCCCAAGGTCATAAAGGAAATCTGTGGCAGAGCAGGGGCTTGAACCAAGTCGCCGGCTAGCGCCATAACCAATGAACCATCCTTCCTCTTGCTGGATCACTCCCTTAAAGCATGCACTTAAATCCCATTGAAGCTTGAATTTTAGCATGAGCGTTAAGGGCTTTGCTGAATGGGGTGGACTCCCAATTTGGATCTGTGTGCTGTAGTTCAGATCGCTCACTGAGCATGGGACAACTGCATACCTTCACCTCCCCTTAGCCTGGGTATAGGGTGCTCGGCGTCACCCGGGATTTGGTCCATTGTGAGCCATCTTATGATGGTAGGTGATTTAAAGGGATTAAATCTAACCACGGGGGAGGGGAACCCCATTCCTGAGGAAAAAAAACAGGAGTACTTGTGGCACCTTAAAGACTAACAAATTTATTTTAGCATGAGCTTTCGTGAGCTGCAACTCACTTCTTCGGATGCATAGAATCTATGCATCCGAAGAAGTGAGCTGCAGCTCACGAAAGCTCATGCTAAAATAAATTTGTTAGTCTTTAAGGTGCCACAAGTACTCCTGTTTTTTTTGCGGATACAGACTAACACGGCTGCTACTCTGAAACCATTCCTGAGAATTTGACATTAGGTAACAATCTATGCATCAGTAGCTTTCCAAAGAGCCGCGTGTCTACGCGTTTCACTGCAGTACCAGTGGCCTCAGCCCTCCGCTCCCTTCTGCAATAAACGTCAGGAAGCCCATCGAGCCCCTCAGTGCTGCGCTCATCTCAGCTGTTTGTGACAGCTGTTGCGAAGGGGCCGGCGTCGGAGTGGGAGTCAGTGAGGTAAATTTGGCTTTGAAATAAAAAAGATTCTTTTCTATTTTGGGAACTCGAGGTTAGAAAGAGCCAAGATGTGACTGGAGAAGTGGCCTGTTCTCAACTCGAACGTGTGATTTAAATTTAAAAAAAAAATATTTTCTCTTCTAAAGCATTAAAATTAGAGCATGGTTTATAGTCCTTTCCTCTGACCCCTGTGTAGAGATTCCCCTCAGTCTTGTATGACCTCCAGGGATTCCACCTCACTTACTTAGGGTATGTCCAGACTACCCGCCGGATCGGGTAGCGATTGATTTATCGGGGATCAATATATCAATCCCCAAACGCGCTCCCATTGACTCCAGAACCACCAGGGCAAGCAGCGGTAGCGGATTCGACGGGGGGGAGCCGCATCTGTCGATCCCGCACCGTGAGGACAGGAGGTAAGTTGAAATAAGATACGTCGACTTCAGCTGCGCTATTCCCGTAGCTGAAGTTGCGTATCTTACATTGACACCCCCCCACACACCCCCAGTGTAGATCAGGCCTTACAGTGCAGTTTGGCTTTTGGGATCAGCCTTAGATGGATAAAATTTTAGTTTTCTGTAGAGGTGGACTCCAGCCAAAGTATTGGGAACCTAGGTCCAGATTCCGAACGACACAAGCGTTGAGGTATTTGAAGCCGTAGGTTTCGTTTTGGGCCTGTCCTTCATTTCCTTCAAGATTTTCTATAAACTATATATTGATGGATCATTTTTCTGCTAATTGTACCCTGGATCATTTAAAAAAAAACAAACCAAAGTGTGAACAGTGAACAGTCAGAAAAGGCAGAAGTGTTCAATACATATTTCTGTTTTGTCTTGTGGAAAAAGTCAGATGATGTATTCATATTAAACGACAATGAAATACTTTCCAACAATCGCTACGGAGGTTGATAAGCAGCAACTGCTAAAGTTAGACATTTTAAAATCAGCCGGTTCAGATCACTTGCTTTAAAGTGCTTTAAAATTGCTGACTGAGGAGCTTTCTGGACTGTTAGTTGATTTTCAATAAGTCTTGGAAACCTGGGGAAGTTCTAGAGGACTGGAAGAAAGCTCATGTTGTGCCACTAGTTAAAAATGGTAAAGGGATGACCTGGGTAATTTCAGCCCTCTCAGCCTGGCAGTGATTCTAGACAAAATAATGGAATAGCTGATATCGGCGTTAATTGATAAAGAATTAAAGAAGAGTAATATAAATTAATGCCAATCCACTTGGGTTTATGGAAAATAGATCTTCTCAAATCCACATAATATCTTTTTGATAAGATTACACATTTGGTTGATAAAGTAATAATGTTAATGTAATAAACTTCAGTAAGGCATTTTACTTCGTACTCCATGACATTTTGATTAAAAAAAACAGAATGGTACAAAATTAACATGGTGCACATTAAATGGATTAAAAACTCTTTGATAGGTCTCAAAATTTAATTGTAAATGGGGAACTGTCATTGAGTGGTTGTGTTTCTAGTGGGTCCTGCAGGGATCGGTTCTTGGCCCTAAGGTATTTAATATTTTTAATGACCTGGAAGAAAACAGAAAATCATTAGTGATGAAGTTTGCAGATGACACACAGATTGGGGGAGTGGTAAATAATAAGAGACAGGTCACTGAAATAGCAATCTGGATTGCTTGGTAAACTGGGTGCAAGCAAAAAATATGCATTTCAAAAAGGTCAAATGAAAAGTCACGTGTCTAGGAACAAAGAATCCAGGCCATGCTTACAGGAGCGGGGAGATGCTATCCTGGAAGCAGTGACATGGGATCCTCGTGGATAATCCGCTGAACATGAGCCCAGTGCAATGGAGTGGCTGAATAGGGGAATGCAATCTTTGGATATATAAACGGGAATATCAAGCAGGAGTAAAGAGGTTATATTACCTCTGTATTTGGCACCGGCATAAAGTTCTGGTGTTTTCAGTTCTGGTCTTCGCAGTTCAAGAAGAGTATTGGTAAATTGGAGAGGGTTCAGAGAAGAGCCACGAGAATGATCAAAGGACTAGAAAACATGCCCTATTTTGAGAGACTAACGGAGCTCAATCTGTTTGTCTTATCAAAGAAAAGATTAAGGGGTGACTTGATCCCAGTCTGTAAGTACCTCTATGGAGAATAGAAATTTGATAATAGAGGGTTCTTCAATCTAGCAGACAAAGGTCTAGCAAGATCCAGTGGCTGGAAATTGAAACTAGACAAATTTAGGCCAAGAATAAGACAGAAGTTTCTAGCAGTGAGGGTAATTAACCATTGGAACAGTTAACCAAGGGTTGTGGATGATTCTCCTTCACTACACATTTTTAAATCAAGACCGTCCATTTTCCAAAAAGATCTGCTCTTGTTAAAGCAGGAATTAATTCAGGGAAAGACCCATGGCTTGTGTTATGCAGGAGGTCAGAACAGATGATCAGAGTGGTCCCTTCTGGCCTTAGAATCTATGAATCTATAATGGCAAAAGCACTTCTGTGTCCGTATAACTGAGTCTACCCCAAAGTTTTTTCTGGTACAGAAATGTCATAAAGAAATCATGCCCCTCACCAACCCTGCTTTTCCTGCAAAAGTTTCCAGTGTAGACATGGTCTTCATGAGTGACTTTCATCTCTCTGCCCCTCAGGTTCTCTGTCTGCAAAACGGCATTAAATGATGTGGGGCTTGATTAACTGATGCCCATAAAGTGCTTTGGGGCAAATATGTGTTAGCACATTACTCAGTGTACGGAAGTGAAGTATTTTGAAATGCAAAGGGCCTCATTTCCGACAACAACCAGGGCTTGAAATTGATTTTCTTTTTATTTCAGGAGCCGCAAAATTCAGATAAGAAATATCCCACCCCAGTTACGATGGGAGGTGAGTGAAACAACTGAGCAACTGCAGACCTGACTTATGACGTACAAACCTTTTAAATACCGACACTTGATCTTTAGAGCCCTGCAGATCTGCAGATCTCCGCTTTATACCTGTGGATTGCGGATGGATGCAAATCCAAATTTTGTATCTAGAGCACTGCAAATCTGCGGATGTCTGTGTTTGCGGATCCGATGCGGATACAAATTTTGTATCCGTGCAGGGATCTATTGATCTTGTCTTCACTAGCCTTTTGCACCTCTCGTTCATTGGTTGGAATTTAGTCTGCTCTCTAGGGTGATGAACAAACATTTGTACCCTGAGACAAATGTCAGGAGTAGCCACACAAGCCTTTTAAAATGTATTAAGCTCCTCCAGTTGGTAACGAATTAACTCAAGGTACAAAAATCTCCAGAAGACGTACCCAAACTGTGCTTGGATCACCTTGACTGCTGCATCTTCCATCTCCGTGACCTCCCCGAGTTCTGTTTCTCCTGATCAAAGTGTTGGCTGCTTTTGATGCACATGAGAAGCTTCACCCTCCGCCAACACTCCCACTGTCTCCCGGTTGGTGTCAGGGTGCAGTTCCAAATTGACTTCCCTGGTCTTTAAAACCTATGGTGGACTCATCCCTTCTAGTCCTGAGCCATGGGGCTTCGAGAGCCACAAGTGATTATTGGTGTCCAGCTGGAGATGCCTTAAAGGGGCCTGGTTTTCAGAAACTGCTGAAAAGCGCCCTCGGAAAATCTGGCTCCTTTAAAGTGTCTCAAATTGGGCAGCAAGAAATGGAGGTGCCCAAAATCATTGGCCATGTTTGGAAATGGTGGCTTTCATACTACAAGCTGGATGAATGAACGGACACCCACCCACCCCTTTTTTGTCTTACCTAGCACCAAGAAGCCCTAACTGAGGTTGGGCAACCATTGTGCTAGGGGCTGTACAAACACTCCCTGCTTGCCATCTAGACAGACACGGGGTGAGAGGGGAAACTGACACACTCAGAGAGGGGAAATGACTTGCCTAGGGTCATGCAGCAAGCCAGGGGTTGAGCAAGGAATAGAATCCAAGTCTTCTGACTCCCAGTCCAATGCCTTCTCCACACATGCTATAGAACTGCCAAAGTTAGGCCGTCTGATCATGAGAAACCGGGTTTGCTTGAAGATTTGTTTTATCTTCCAGGTCTGGTCATATGCAACCCATGTAATGTAGTTTCCCTTTCCTTTTATAGGTGTTGGATGGTTTGCTAGCTCAGTATGGTACTGTAGAAAATTGTGAACAAGGTAAGAAAGTGTGTAAGTGTGTGTGTGTTCGGTTAGATTATTTCTAAAGTTAGACACTAACTTTTTCCAGAGTCAGTAGAATTCGGTTTAGAAGCCGTTGGGAAGTAAACGCTTCTTTGCTCAGTCATTTCATAGAGGGTGAAATTTAATCCTGTGCAGAGGGTCACATGTTCATAGGCCTTGGGTTGGTCCTCTGACCGGGGGCAAACTTAACTCAGTGCGTCTGACCAATGGGTTGTCATTATCTCCTCTGTAACTCCCGGTCACTTTCCCTATGATGGCGCGCTAGGAAAGTTTTTTGGGGCTGATCCAAAATCTGGACTTGCCAGACTGGATCAGAACCAAGGGCCATCTAGTCTAGTGTCTTGTCTGAAAGTGGCCAGTGCCAGATGCTTCAGAGGAAGAGGTAAGAGCCCCCCAGTAGGTAGAAGTGGGATAATCTGCTCCCTCTATTCTGTCTCTGCCTGGTCTCTAAGAGAGCATTAGGGCTACAGCCCTGAAGCAGGAAGTTTTATATTCCCTCCCGGATGTTTGTTATAACTGTGGACATTCTTGTTCCCCACATACACGCCCAGTCGCTTTCTGAATCTTGTCATGTTCCTGGCAAATCCTCAACCTGTAACAGGACATGTGGAGAGGAAATGGGGAATGAGTAGGGAGTAACTCACCCAGGTTACTCCTGCATTGAGTGGGTTTGACTAATGCACGTCTTCTGTAAAGACCTCCAGGCTTTGAAACCCTAACCCAGTGGTCCCCAACGCGGTGCCCGTGGGCGCAAGGCACATCTATGCACCCGCCTACTGGCCGGCGGACAAGCATCCACCGAAATGCCACCGAAAAGCGGCATCATCAAGAGGCGTCGCCGCCGAAGTGCTGCTGATTTTTGGCGGCATTTTGGCGGCGACGTCTCTTGATGACGCTACTTCGGCGGCATTTTGGCGGTGATGCCTCTTGATGTTGCTGCTTCTCAGCAGCATTTCGGCAGATGCTTGTCCGCAAGCCACGGTCCTCGGTGGCTCGTCATCTGGCGCCCACCACCCGGAAAAGTTTGGGGACTACTGCCATAACCCTTTCCCTTCTGGTTCAAATCTGGTAGTGACTAAAACTCCTTGGAGTAATGACGGCTCTTCGATGTCCTTTGTGAAACAAGTTGGGTTGGGCATCTCTGTTCCCAGTGGTCAGGTCCCCCGCGTGTAGGATGGATGATCAAAGAACAAGAACCAGCAGAGGAGTCAAGGATTGAATAGGCCACAGAAGCCGATCTCTCCTCTAGCTTTACGCCTTGGTATATTGGCTGGATAATGCGGGTTACACTCCCCTCTTTCCCACCCTCCCCGACCTGGGCCAGCTTGTCCCAAGTGTCAGCAGTCCGTGGGGGTTCAAATCCCTATTAGGGAGTTTGTATGATAAGCCCTCTATGGTGGGTTCAGGGATTCAACCCAAGACCGCTAGAACTAAAATTGTGGGCCACTACTGCTTGAACTGAGCAGTCAGATGCCTTAGCTGGTTGGCAGTATGGCCCAGATCCTCCCAGATATTTAGGCATTGAAGTCAATGGGTCTTAGGCGACACTCTGGGCCTAACTGGAAAAAGGCTCTGGGGGGTTCTTACATTTAAAATGTAAGTCATTTAATTTAAAAAGCAGACCTCAAACCAATTGCCCTTCTGCACCATTCCCACTAATTCATGTGTGTTTTGCTCGAAGTGAACACAGACAGTGAGACGGCCGTCGTCAACGTCACCTATTCAAACCGGGAGCAGACCAGACAGTAAGTGAAATCAACCTGCGCCTATGCCCCGTGCTCTTTTAAGGGTGACGAAGGAGGGAGTTGGTTTTGTCCAAACAGAAAGCCTTCCCCATCCCGGCCCCTCTAGGATTTTGTAGAAAATGGCTTGGCCAACCCCAAGCCTTCAAAAATCAAGTGTCAGCCCCTCCCCCCACCCAAAATCATGAGTTTGGATTAAATATCATGAGCCTCTTTAAAACATTTGGGGTTCTTTTTCTTTGCCTCCAGGTTGCTGAGCCTTTAGGGGCACTCAGGTCAGGTGGTCAAGCATTTCTGTGCAATCACAAGGGCTCAAAACATACTTATTTGAAAGAAAGCTGAGATTCCTTATCTAATCACAGGACTCCAGGAGCTCGGGCTTTAGGAATATGCCAAAGATTGCGAGAGTTAGGGCCTCTGAAGGAAAGATCTATGGTATGAATGAGTTTTAAATTGCACACCCCAGTCCCCGATGAAGCAACAGCCAAATGTAACTTGCACAAGGATGATTCCGATTCTGAATGGCTTGTTGATGTGACGTGAATTGGGATCTTGCTGCTGCACAGATTAAATTTCCCTTTTGCGAAGGTGCCACAAAGATAGGTTCTGTCCGAAGCCCTAAAAGAGAGCGATTGATTCAGACCATTTTAAATTTAAGTTGAAACAGGAGGATTTCATAGATTTAAAGCCCAGAAGGGATCTTTAGATCAACTTGTCAGACCTCCATAGAATGTCATCCGGTTACCCCTACGGTAAAGCCTACTAACTTGTGTCTGTCTAAAGCTCATCTTCCATACATGCATCCAGTAGTGATCTGAAAACCTCAAAAGATGGAGAATCGACCTCTTCCCTGGATAGTTTGTTCCGTTGGTTAATCACCCTCCCTTTAAAAATTCTGTGCATTATTTCTGAGTTGAATTTGCCTGGCTTTAACTTCCAGGTGCTAATTCTTGTTATGCCATTCTCCACCCTTTAGTATCTGATATCTTCTCCCCACAAAGGTCTTTATAGACTGTAATTGGGTCACTTCCTTATCTTCTTTCCGATAATCCGACCAGTCTGAGCTCAGCAAATCTCCCACTGAATGGCAGTTAACATGTATAAGGAACCAGACACATCTGGTATGGCGCCATTTATAGGGGACGTTTCACTAGGGTGAGCAGATAGCACGTGCGAAAAATTGGGACACTTTTTTTCGGGGGTGAAGGGTGTATAGTTGCCTATATAAGACAAACCCCTAATATCAGGAAAGTCCTGATAATATCAGGAAGTCTGGTCATCCTGCGTTTCACGGGGGTTGGAGTATCAGACTTCTTGGATAAACGGGGGTTCAGGTTAACTGGGTAAAGTAGGACACTTCCACATGGTCCGATGTTTGAATGAGAGTTGGATAGACGGGGTTGTAGCATGGATGGTTCTTGCTTATGCAGGTAGTGCCATCTATTGGTAGCTTTGTGAAACTGCAGCCAGCTTTTTAAAACGAGAGAAATTGATTAAAAAATAGGCCAGAATTCATCCTTGGGGCAGCTTCAGTGTGTGGCGGGTGGGGGGGTTATACCAGGAATTAATCTGGCCATTTTGTGTTTTCATTCCATAACTTGGATTGATATAGTGCTCAAGCCAGAATGATCAGCTTAAAGACCTCCCCCATCCACTTACAAAGTCAAGTGATGGCCTGACTGCCGTGAGTTCTGGTGCCTTCTGTGGTGTTGGGGTCTGTGACTTTAAGGGCTGAGCTTCCCAGACAGAGAGTCTGAGCAGGGGGCTATGAAGGTCATATTGTTATGCCCAGCCAGTTGGAACCGGACACTGGAATAAAGCAACGCTTTTGCAAACACCTTTTGCACTGGGTGATCTCTGAACGTCACACCTGACGTAGAAGGGAATGAATGGCCAGAAGAGCCAGAGATAACCTGGGATGTTCTTCCTCTCTCTCTCTACATCAGGGCGATCATGAAACTGAATGGGCACCAGCTGGAAAACCATGCACTGAAAGTCTCCTACATCCCCGACGAACAGTCCATGCAGGGGCCTGAGAACGGGCGGCGGGGCGGCTTCGGCACACGGGGGGCCCCCAGGCAGGGCTCGCCCGTCGCCGCAGGAGCGCCCGTAAAGCAGCAGCCGGTGGACATCCCACTCCGACTCCTGGTGCCCACGCAGTACGTGGGGGCCATCATCGGCAAGGAGGGGGCCACCATCCGCAACATCACCAAGCAGACGCAGTCCAAGTGAGTCCCGCCTTCTCCTGGCTGCCTCCCTGCCCATCCGTCCTCTGCCCCTAGTCTGAAAGGGCTGCTTTGCACGTTGTTGTGGGGGAGTTCAGAGCATTGGCCATGTGGGTGTAAGGGGCTGGATTTTTCATGGGCGGGAGAAGGACTGGTATTATTAAGTTGTAAGAATTATCCCGGAGCCTCCAATCCTCTGTTATTCCCACCCAGGCTGCATCTGTCTCCTCCATCCCTTAGCAAATGGAGACAGAGACCGAACTGCTCTTCCCCACCGCCACCCACCTACAGATGTGAGCTGTGCTCTGTGAACCTTCCCATTTCTTTCCCCTCTCCTAGGACATCTGGTTGTAACTGGGGTCCCACCCTGCCCCCTGCAGTGTCCATTCAGAACCATAGACTTTTAAAGCCAGAAGGGATCGTTAGATCGTCTAATCAGATCTCCTGTCTAGCCCGGGCTAGAGAATTGCACCAAGTTACTCCTGCATTGAGCGGGTTTGACTAAAGCACGTCTGCCGTAAAGACCTCCAGGCTTGATCTGAAGACGTCCAGGGATGGAGAATCTACCTCTTCCCTTGGTGGTTTGTTCCACCCTCGCCGGTTAAAAATTGGTGCCTTATATCTAAGTTGAATTTTCTTGGCTTTAACTTCCAGCCGTTGGTTCCCATTACACCTTTCTCCAAGACAGCCGTGGAGCCTAAGAATTCAGAGTCTAGATTCTGATCCGTACGGCCCCAAGCACTTGCTCCAGGTCAGCCTGTTATTGAGCAAACCCTGCACTGCGCTGTTCTTGACCCGATTAAGAGAGGGCTCAGATTTCGAGCCAGCTGATCCTCACTCGCCAACAGGGATTCAAGCCATTCAAAGGTCACGGAGCAGAATGCCCGGTGTGTGTGTTTCACTGTTGTGTGTTTTGTACCCATGCAGAATCGACGTGCACAGGAAGGAGAACGCGGGAGCAGCGGAGAAAGCCATCAGCATCCATTCCACCCCCGAGGGCTGCTCGGCGGCCTGCAAGATGATCTTGGAGATTATGCAGAAGGAGGCAAAAGACACCAAGACGTAAGGCTTTCAGCTTCCTGGCTGTACGCAGGAGGTCTCATCCCCCCCCTCCTGCTCCCCCTTTGTGGACTCACTGCACTGTGATGTCTTAGAAGCACCTTTGGAAGTGGGGGGTTTCCCTAGAGGATGTTGCAGGGGCCAATGGATTTAGCTCATGGGGCTTGACACACTTCTGAAGAGGCTCTGTCCGGGAAAGAGGGTAACAGCTCAGGGCTGGACTTATCCACAGGCACTGCGGCCACCAGGCTTTTTGGCCACCCACCTGAGATCCTGCAAAGCTACCCAGGTCCGCCCCTTCAGGCCACAGAATGCTGGGGGAAAGGCGGTTCCCAGCCTGATACCCCCCACGCTTTAGATGTCAGTGTCTGTACGTTAGAAAACTAGCCCCGACGGGAAACCAAATGGGAGGTCTTGACTCTCCCGCACACGTGAGGTCCGTTCTGCACCTTGGAAGCAGAGGGGCCATCAGGGGCCTGACTGTGACTCCCTGATTCTGTGCTGGCGATGCAGCCAATGGGCTGCTCGAATATACCCATCCGGTCCCACTGCTTCCCCCATGGGCCTAGCAAGTCCCCGCTCGGCCACACCCACTCCCCACCTCTGCCATTGCCGGGTTTCCACTCCCTTTCCTCTTTCTCAAGAGCTGACGAGGTTCCCTTGAAGATCCTGGCCCATAATAACTTTGTGGGGCGGCTGATCGGCAAAGAGGGGCGGAACCTGAAGAAGGTGGAACAGGACACGGAGACGAAAATCACCATCTCGTCGTAAGTCTCTCTCACTCCCCGCCCCCGAAACGTTGCCGAGCAGAGCTTTTAGCACTCTGGTCCCTGGAGCTCCAGTGTGGCAAGGAGGGGCTAATTACCAGATCAGCCTGGTCTGAGGAGAGCTAATTACCCCATTCACTGGGGCAGTGTAGACCCTTTCTGCAGCGATGGGAGAACCTGTCCCGTCACTGTAGTGAATCCACATCCCCGGGAGGCAGTGGCCATGCTGATGGATGAATTCTTCCGGCGACCTAGCGCTGCCTATGTCGGGGATTAGGTTGGCTTAACTGTGTTGTGCGTGTGTGGGGTGGAGGGGGACGGCAGCTCTTAGCTGGGTCAACATAACTTTTAAGTGTAGCCCTGGCCTGGCAGGGTAGAAGAGGAAACCGGGAAGGAACTGGGGGGGAAAGTGGGGGCTGGCAGTACCAGAGTAAGGGCAGTGTCCGGGGGGAGAGATCTCTCCCCTCCTGTGGGAGAAGGGGGTTGTGAAGCTGACTGACCCCGTAAGTAGAGTTGTTGCATTCACATGGGAAGTGGGGCGAGCGCTATAAACAAACTGCGTGGCAATACCTACACACAGGAGGAGGCAGCGGAATTTGGGGGGGAACGAGAGTGGGGGAGCACACGCCATTACACAGCTCTCGTTGAGTGGGACACCCGTTTGATTCAGGTTCCCTTAACTTCTCTTGAAGAACTGAGTCCCAGCGGGTTCATTTCTCTGTGCAGGCAACTGTAGCTGTGTGTGTGTGTGTGTGTGTGTGTGTGTGTGTGTGTGTGTGTGTGTGTGTGTGTGTGTGTCGCGCAGCGGTACCGATCCGCAGACGATGTGAGTCTGTTGCAGCTCCATCTAGGGAGCTATGGCTCTTAAGCTCAGGTAGCAGCTCCTGCTCTTAGCTTGGAGGCTCTGGGTCAATCCATAAGGTGAGTCACAAAGCCCTGGATGTTGTATCAGATCCGTGCAGGTATTGCTGTGCCGTGGCGGCAGCGAATCAGGGTGCGGGGCTGCCGGCGGCACACTTTCTCTCTCTCTCTCTGATGGCTCCCCCTGCTTCCAGTTTGCAGGATCTGACTCTCTACAACCCTGAAAGGACGATCACGGTGAAGGGCTCCATCGAGAACTGCTGCAAAGCCGAGCAGGAGATCATGAAGAAAGTGAGGGAAGCTTACGAAAATGACGTGGCTGCCATGAGTGTGAGTATCAAAGAGGGCCATTTCCCCTTGGGACACCAAGGCTCGGTGTCTCTCTCCCCTGGCCGTGGAGCCAAGGAGCCGCCTGCCACTGGGGAGAAAACCGGGTGTGTGCACCGAGCAGTGCTGGCATCGGCAGCATGGGTGAGCCTGGCGTGTCACCACCTTCTCTTCCAGCGGACGGCGAACAGTCTCCCAGCCGCCCCTGGCAGCTTGTTCCACTTCCGGGTTCAGTCCCTGATGCCCACAAGTCTGTCTCCTCCCCACCGCCACCCCGTGATCCCAATAATGATGTGCCTCTGTTTCCCTCCCCGTCTTATCCCTGTCTCTCATTCCCTCAGCTACAGTCTCATCTGATCCCCGGCCTTAACTTGGCTGCTGTCGGACTCTTCCCGGCTTCTTCCAACGCGGTGCCACCGCCTCCAAGCAGCATCTCCGGGGCAGCGCCATATAACTCCTTCATGGTAGGCAGATGCCATGTTTCTTGACTCAGTCCCGCTTGTTTAGGGAGAGCGTCTCCTAGGCACTGAGGAACGTGGCAGTCCTGGGGGCGGGGAAGGGAGGGAACGGGGCTGGACGTGCTCTGGCTAGCTGCTCAGGTGATAATTCCCCAAGCCCTGTGTCTGTGATCCTGGCCTGGTTTTATTGTACCCAGAGACAGGCTTGGGTTGCCTGGTTTTACAGGCCAAGAATGTGGAGGGCTCCTATCTGAGACGTGGGTTGAACGCCAGTCAGACTCCCTTGTAGCTCAGGTGTCCGTTTGGGTGCCCGGTCTGGAGAGCTCCTTCGAAAAGGGAATGTTTGACCTCTGGGCTTCCTTGTAACACAGAGTTGGCTGCGGCACAGCTGGGATGTGTGATGAAATGCAGACACCCCCCCCCAACCCTTCCAAAGAAGAGAACATGAAGGACCAGCAGACCCTGATGCCCTGGGCTCCCTGCAATCAGGGAAATGATTGTATGGATCCAGCTCTTCCAAAGTGCAACTCACGGGCTGAGTGTCTGTGTCTCCCTCTAGTGGCGACCGGCACAGATGAGCCCACTACTAATTCGTGGTTCGTTCTCCTCCCGGAAGGTGTTGTTCGCTCTCTGCCCTGCACCATGCAGGAGGCTCCCAGCCCTTTGCAGGAGTAGATCCTCGCTGCTGACAGTCCCGGGCTTGATCCCGGCTGTCACCCAGGGTGTCTGTCCGTCTCTGGCTTTGGCTCACTGCAGACGGTCCGTGGATCCTGAGGACACACAGTGCCCGTCTAGCAGCCCCGCCGGCTTTGTGCCCGCTACATTAGGCAGTTTGCTTTGTTTGGATCCGTCCAATTGAATTTGACCCTTAATGGTAACACTGAGCATTGTGCTGGCAGCCCCCAGAGCAAGAGACGGTGCACGTCTTCATCCCCGCGCAGGCAGTCGGCGCGATCATCGGCAAGAAAGGACAGCACATTAAACAGCTCTCCAGATTTGCGAGCGCCTCCATCAAGGTAGCCTTCCCAAGGCGGCTTTGCTGCAGCCGCAAACGGCATTTCCCTTTAGTGAGTAAAATGCAGCCGGCTGCCAGGCAGGCAGCCAATGGTCCGGTGACCCCGATTAGCCCTTCTGACAGGTTAGCTCTGAGCAAACAACTGGCCGTACTTTTAGTGCTGGCGGGGAAAAGGGCTGGGCCAGCAGCTCTGAAGGTTTCTCCCCAGAACAGATGCAGCACCACTACATGCTTCCCCCGGTGCACACAATGCCTTCGTTTTCAGTCCCCGCCACCCAACTGGTCCTCGGCCTCGGCTGAGTCTCACCGACGTGAATGGAGCCAATTAATGTCAACAGCGGTGGTGATTTCTGTGATGTGGACGCTTTGTCGGCTAGGAGCTGGGCTGAGATCCGGCAAACTCATTGCACTTCGATCTCTAGAAAGCCACCAGATGACAATGGGTTGCAGTCTCTATTGTCTGGCAGCCTATAGAAGGGGACCAAAGGCTTCGTAGCCCATTAGTGACCCAGCCCTGCCTGGCTGAAGTATAATTCCCAGCAATTTTCTTTTCCAATTAGACTTTCAACGACAGCTCTCTGCCCGTCTCCCTTATGCCCCTTGAGCTGGAGAACTCGGGAGGTGATTCAGTTTAGAACCCCGCCCCTCCCTCCCTCCCCAGTCCTACCAAGATTTTATATCCGGGCAGGAATTTGCTAGCATGGCTCACCCTGCGTGCTCGGTGCTCTCAAGGCTGGGATCTCCCTCCGTTCCAGTTTGTTTAACGCAGTGGAAAAGATAGAATAGCAACGGCAAGCAGGGCATGGGGCGGGGAGGAAACCACCTGCCCCCGATGCTTCCCTCCCCTGTGTTAAAATTGTCTCCCCTTCTCCCTTTCAGATCGCACCACCCGAGACACCGGATTCCAAAGTGCGCATGGTTATAATCACTGGCCCACCAGAAGCTCAGTTCAAGGTTCCTTCCTCCATTGCTATAATCCCCACAGGCCTTGTCTGCATGAGAATTTTAGCCCGGGGGTAGCTGCCTAGTGCCTGTGTGACCTTCACCAGTGCAGCTCTCCCCAGCTTGAAACACCCATGCAAACCACACGCTAGGGGTGGCCCATAATATGGATTACCTAGATTAGAGCCTCAAATCCCAGAGCAGACAAGGCCGAAGCCCAGTGCTAGAGATGCGATGGTTCCACCAAGCGCTAGATATAATTATTTTATTTTTTGAGCGTACTCTATAAAGCGTTTGTTCTCTGAGGCAGCATGATCCAGTGGCTAGAGCACAGGCGTGGCAGTCAGCAGACCTGGGTTCGAGTCCCGGCCCTGCCGCTAACTTGCTGAATGACCTTGGGCGAGTCACTTTGCCTCCCTGGGCCCTTCCCCCTTATGGAAAAAGTTCTATCGATCTGACTAAGGATGAAAGCAACAGGGTCCCGTTCTGATTGTTAATTAAGGATTAATCAGCATCAGCGGTTGATTTTTCAAAGGGGAGCTAGCCCCTGGTGCCTTTAAAAATATCCCCACAAGTGTCCAGATGCCCTAATCCAGATGGGGATATCTTTGTGCTAGGTGCTTTAGCAACAGAAATGTGACCTAGTTACAGGCGCTAAAGGTCTTCCAGTCTACAAGCAATGTACAGAAGGTGTGCGTGGAGGTGACTCTGGGGGACTGGGGTTCTTAGTTTGCTTTGGTCCGTACTGAACAAAGCCCCTGTGAGCAGATGTTTCTTCACTGGGGTCTCTTTCTTACAAAGAGGATCCAGAAGTGAGCAACCAAAAGGATGAAAGGTTTAACAAACCTGACCTAGGAGGAAAGCTTAAAACAATGGGGGCACGTTTAGTCTTGAGAAAAGAAGAGGGGGGCTGATAACAGTCTTCAAATAGGTTATGGGTTTATTACAAAGAGGACTGTGATCATTTGTTCTCCGTGTTCACTGAAGGTAAGACAAGAAGTAATGGGCTAAATCTACAGCAAGGGAGATTTAGGTTAGATATTAAGAGAAACTTTCTAATGGTTAAGCACTGGAAGAGGTAACCTAGGGCGGCTGTGGAACTCCCGTCACTGGAGGTTTCTAAGAACAGGTTGGACAGACACCAGTCAGGGATGGTTTCGGTTCACTTGGTCCTGCCTCAGCTCAGGGGGCTGGACTAGAGGACCGCTCAAGGTCCCTTCCAGCCCCACATTTCTATAACTCTATGTAGAAAAGGGTAGGAGGTCTGGGTGGCCATGCATCCTGGGATTGGCATTCCTGAGTGTAGTGTTGCTCCCTCTCTTACATGGGCACCCATCACCATGGTGTCTGGGCAGCTTAGTATTTTGTTTCTTGAGGCTTTTTTTTTTTTTAATGCCCCTTAGAGCAGTGGTTCTCAGCCATTTCCTTACTGGGATCCCATTTTCTTTAGTGGGATCCCCCTCCCATGCAAGCCCCCGACACCTGTTTGCCCACCCAGTTGAGAACCCCCAGCCTTAGAGAGCTGCATGACTGTATCAACACAGCTTATCTCCCGATTGCTGTTCTAGCAACAGTACAAGGAGACCAGAGCTCAGGTTGGTCTGGCCTCATCCATAACTTTGTGCCCCGAGGCCAGAGGGAGAAAAAGCCCCAGGAGAAGTACAGACTCGGATCCAGAGATCACAAGCCAAGTTTAACCACATTCCCCACCCCCCTCTCACAGGCACAAGGACGAATTTATGGCAAACTCAAGGAGGAAAACTTTTTTGGGCCTAAAGAAGAAGTGAAGCTGGAGACGCACATTAGGGTTCCTGCCTCGGCCGCAGGGAGAGTTATCGGCAAAGGAGGCAAAACTGTAAGTAAAGGCAAGGAGAGAGAGAGAATCAGGGCTGCAGGGAGACGGGGTTAGGAGGCTGGTTCATCCCCAGGTGTGGAAGCTTTTGAGGATTGGCTGTCATGGCTAGGAAGCCGTCACTGAGGGAAGAGAGGAGGGGATGCTGTGAGGCAGACCTGGGTCAAGACTATTGCTTGGAGGGGTTTTTTGCTGGTGCTTCTGTTTCCCAGCTCCTCTGCTGACCTGGCAGGGGATTGTTCTCCTCCCACATACCAGTGTGGAAGGCAGGAGGGTCAGGTCAGGCAGAAACAGCTGGTAACCCACAGGAGAGGGTGGAGAAGGGCGGAGCCATAGAGGAGGCAGGGTTATCTCAAGATCCAAGGTTCAATTGGTGCTCTCCTGGACAAGTATGAAGGCAGAGAGGAGGCCGTTGGCACAGCCAGTCTGTGAGCATCCTTGATTTCACCAGCTAGTCCTACTTACCATCCCACTGTGAGGAGGGCGGCTCTGACGCAGTCTGAGCTCCATGCAAAGTCCAGGGTGGTGGTGGGGAGTGATTTTTTTATTCTTATTATTTTTTGCCAATTGGAGAAATTTCTATAACTATAAACCTGGGGAGCAGGTTTTTTGTTTTTTTTAATTCTTCTTCCTGAAATGGTGCAGTAACCGAGTGGGCTCTGCTGCTTTCCTGTAGGTCAACGAACTGCAGAACCTGACGGCAGCAGAGGTGGTGGTGCCACGGGACCAGACTCCTGATGAGAATGAGCAAGTCATCGTAAAAATCATTGGACACTTCTATGCCAGCCAGGTACGGAGAACGGAATCTCTCCCTGTGCAGGGCTTGTGCTGGGAGGGAGGAGAGGAAGAGGAGAGAATTGCAGGAGGCAGATGGAAACTTATAAAGTCCTGCTAGCTGCCTGCAGTGGTGTGTTTGTATCTGTGCATGCACCATCACTGAGGGGAGAGGACAGGGTAGTCCGTGGTCCTACAATTGAAGTGACCTACCACCAGCAGAGGGAACCTCTGAGGCTCAACAGAGGCTAAGACCAGAAGAGAGAAGTTCCTAAAGACATGAATTGACATCAGTTATCACCTTCGCAGGGTCCCCAAGTTCTTGTTCTTTCTCTGCCACTAACTCCTTGTGTGACCGTGGGCAGGTCATGTCCCCACTCTGTGCCTCAGTTTCCCCATGTGTAAAACAGAGATAATGGAACGCAGCTGCGGAGTTTTTTGAGGCTTAGCTCAGTAATGATTGTAAAGTGCTTTGGAGATCCTCCGGTGGAAGGTGCCAATGAAAGGGCGAGAATTTTTACTAGACTTATTTATTTAATATTGTATTGGAGAGGCCCCAAAGGGTCCAATCAGGATCGAGGCCCCCTTGTGCCGGGCACTGTGCAACCAATGGGCTGGACATGGTCTCAGCCCCAAAGAGCTGGCCCAGAGCCCGCACCCCCTCCTGAACCCCAACCCCCTGCCACAACCCCAGTGAAACTGAGTGAGGGTGGGGGACAGCGAGCGATGGCAGGGGGGGGAATGGAGTGAGCAGGGCGGGGCCTCAGCGAAGGGGCGGGGTAGATCCTGGGTTGCCCTTAAATTCAAAAAGTGATCTTGGGCGTAAAAAGGTTGGAGACCACTGGACTAACATATAACGTTCCAAACTGTGACCACCACTCGCTCTCCCTCTTCTGCTGTACAGCTGTAGCAGCCAGGATCAGCGTCCCATTGTGCTAGGGGCTGTACAGACGTAGAGTGAGAAACAGTCCCTGCTCTGCCCCACAGTTTGAGAACCACTGGTCTAAAGAGACAGAAGGGGGGGCGGGGAGCGATGAAGTGCACTGAGGCAGGATCTTCTAACGCCCGGTCCCGCCCTCTGAGCACCAGACCACGCTGCCTATTGCTAACTCTGCCGCGGCTCCTCTTCCCCCAGATGGCGCAGCGCAAGATACGCGATATCCTGGCCCAAGTGAAACAGCAGCATCAGAAGGGACAGAGCGGTCAGACGCAAGCGCGGAGGAAATAAGAGCCGCTAGCACGCGACGACTGTGACAAAAATTGGAAAATGAATGAGTCGATGCCGGGCTTAAGAGTGGCTGGGAATCAGTTACCGTAGACAGATGATAACTTTTCATGACCAGATTGAGATTAAAAGGCAGTTTGATTGGCTTCCAAGGTAGATGCCTACATTTAAAAAAAAAAAAAAAAAGAAAAAAAAAAGGATCAATTAGCTAAACAATCTATATGCCGCAAAAGCTGCTTAAATGAAGCAACATGTGCTGCGGTGTGTGTCACCCCCCAACATCCTCTTGCTGCTGTGATTGGCCAGCGCCTAGCAACGGAGGTTCCACCATCCCTTGCCGCAGCGCTGCAGTGAATCTAGTGCGTAGCAATTAAAGTTGGAAACAGTCCGTCCCCTCCCGCCCCACCCCCCGCACTGCAGCAGATGCAACATAGATGCTCATTTAAGTTGACTTTTGTGGGCCAGTCCACCCCAAACTTGTGGTGCCCTCATACCCTTCGTAGAAGAGTTCCAGGGTGCGGCTTTCTGGCCATCACGTTACACATAGAAATGAGACTGATTAAAAAACAAAAAAAACAAAAAAATTCTTAGAGCAAAGTAACTTTTCTTAGTGCTGATTTTAGAAATTCCAAAAGATAGGATGGTTCCTACTCCCATTCGCAGTAAAATCTAGCGTGGGTGAAGGTTTTAGAACAAAATGGACTCGGATAACACCGGAACCCTGCACTGATCAGTCTTAGAACATCCGAGAACATGATGGAGGAGAGAGAACTCTCTTCCATTTTGTACCAAACTCAGTGCAATGACTTTGCAAAGCCTTATAAGACAGGAGAGCAGCTATATTTTCCAGGATGACTTTTTTTTTTTAATTTTATTTTTTTAACTAAGCCTATGAAATGATTGCAGAATTGGGAAGAAATGCCAAGGCTAACCCTAGCACAGGCAAACCTAAACAGTAACCTTTCTGGGTGATCAGCACTGGAAAGAACCAGGCATGACGCCCCATCCTACCAAGTGACACTATTCACAAGAATGAAATCACCCGAGGAAAAAAGTTCTGGTCCCTCCCTCTTTTAAACGACATCCCCCACCCCTACCCCAAAAAACTGCTTTGTAGGAAACATGATTAAACCTTCCTCTATTTAATAATCATCTTATTTTTAAAAAAACACTAAGGCCAGGATTTTTAACCAACCCTGAGAGTGTCAGGTGTCCAGCCGAAGGCAGGGCTTCACACCTCAAGAGAGGCCAAAACCTGGAAGCTCCTACAGAAATGAATTGACAGGCTCACGCCTGGGAGGCAGTGCTTTCCAGTGGATAGATCACTGCACTAAGACAGGACACTTGTATTCGATTCCAGCAGTTCTCAGCCAGGGGACTGGGGCCCTCTGCAGGGCAGCAAGCAGGTTTCAGGGAGTCCGCCCAGCAGGGCCAGCGTTAAACTTGCTGGGGCCAAGGGCAGAAAGCCGAAGTCCCACCACGTGGGGCAGAAGCCTGGGGCCCTGAGCCCCACCACTCAGGGCTGAAGCCGAAGCCTGAGCAGCTCGCTTCATGGGGCCCCCTGTAGCGTGGGGCCCCGGGCAATTGCCCTGCTTGCTACCCGCTAACTCTAGCCCTGGATTTCATATGCAGAAGAACATTTGTTGTGACACAGGTGGGCCGTGGAGTTTTTATAGCATGTTGAGGGGGCTTCAGAAAGAAAAAGGGTGAGAGCTCCTGTTCTATTCCCCCCTCTGCGAGTAGCCTGGTGGGTGGCCTTGGGGAAGTGTTTGTGCCTCAGTTTCTCCATCTACAAATGCTTTGACATTGTAAATGCTTTGACATTTATGGATGATAAAATCTAGGTATTATTATTATTATCATCATCATCAGGCACCTGCTTACCTCACTGCAGACAGGAGGCATCCAATGGGATCTGAGCATCCAATTCCCACTGGCCTCTGAAAATTGCAGCCTAAACAGAAAAGGATAGAATCTTTGAAAACACCCAGGGAAGGTTTATAAGCTAACTAGGAACAAGGATCCCAATTCAAATACACTCTCCTGGGGATATTTGTCTTTTATTTTTCCCTTTAGTCTCTCTAGGTGGTGGGGGAATTCCTGAAATTTGGCACATTTAAAAAAAAAAAAAAAAGTAAACCCGCAAGCAAAACTTTTCTGCAGTAAAAAAATACCTTCTTTTCATGAGACAAAACCAAATATATACGTCAAAAGAATGTAATATGGTTACTGAATCCAGTCACTCTTATGTGGATTTTTATATTTTAAATATATTTTAATGATTTTTATATGAGTATTTGGAAGGGACAGTAACTGCTGTGATGGCATCTTAGATGCAGGGCAAGGTCTCGTCTTCCCTCGGCATGGCTTATGAGCTGAAAGCAGCCCCTGAAGTGCTGCTTTACCCTTCACCCACACAGCACTGAACAAGCTGGGATAGGGCAGCCTTCAGGCCCAAGCCTGCCCCACTGAGGTCAGGTAGAAGTGACTTCAATACAAGCAGGAGGATTTATAGGGGTCAGCTCCTGCTCTCCGTGACTCCAGGGTAAATCCAGAGAGACTCCATTGAAGTCTGTTGTTTAACTCCAGATTTACAATGCTGCGCTCCGTAACACCGGTGTAAAAGCAGAGTTAAATCCACGGGAGTCAATTGCAATCGCGGCCGCTCTGATCTGGTAGCGTTTTACAATGATTCTGCCCTCACGAAGTGCAGGGTAGTGGAGAATTGGGAGAAGCAGAGTATAACTGAGAACAACTCTGCCTGTGTAGCCAAAGGATGGGTGGGCTATTGGAATTTGATGATCTGTCTAGGCTCTGAGAAGTGAGCCGGGAACCACCCTTGCATTGATTTGTTTTTGTAGGGGAGACCAGACCTTTTGTTCTGCTGGTGCATTCCTTCGTACATCTTGCTTAGGTTATAGCTACACTGCAATCAGAGATGTGATTGCAGCATGGTTTGGTGTGCCCACCAAGCTAGCTAGCACCACTAACAATAGCAGTGAAGATTCAGTGGCACAGGATAGCAATGCAAGTACGTACCGAGGGAGACCACACTGACGTGCACGACCCCCTATCTTCATTGCTATTTTTCACCATGCTAGCTAGCTAGATGCTAGCCCAGGTCTGGCTACATAAGCTGCTATCGCATAGTGTAGACATAGCCTGAGTTATGACTGTCTTTGAATTTGGATTACGCAGCTGCAGGAATGCTTGCTAGTTTTGATAAAGGGAACATACAAGCAGTTACTGTCCTTTAAACATTGCAACAACAAGAAGATGTGGGGAAAGTCAGGTATTGCTGTGTGTTTTAGCAACAAGTTAAAAAAAAAAAAAGAGTAAGAAAAGAGAAAAAAAAAAGCTACCTCAAGGTATGAAGTTACCTCAGCCATTGTTTTTTGTTTTGTTTTTGGGGCTTGCTGATATTTTATATAAAAGCTGATAGTCTTGAATATTTTATTTTTTTAATGAAAAGAGAAGTTACGTTTCATAATTTCTTATGAGCCAGGAGTTATGTGCAGGTAACCAAGTGTTATGAGCTCTCTATTGAGAACGACAGAAATTTCAGACATAGTGGAAAAGATGGCAGCCGCTGATTTTTGGCCTTTTAAAGCGGGGTGGTTAATTTCACCGTGATGCAAGAGTTGGCTGTAGAAATTCATCTAGGATTTTGATTGTTAGAACCCACCAACTTTTTGTTTGGAAATTTTTTTTTTAAAACTAGCCATTGGAATAAAGTCTACGCTTAACCCAAGTCCATCAGGTACCCAAACTGTTAAAGAGTCTTAGATTTGAAACATTTCATGAAAGGGCAAGAGAGTAGAATGGATTTGCTATCAAGCAGTAATTGCTAGCCATTGAAATCAGCAATGAAATTTGGCATGTGGAGGGGCTGACTGGTATGTTTAACGAATTTGGCCTGCTGTGGTAATTCCAAGTAGTCTAAATACTTCTGTGGCACTTCACCCACGAAAGCTCATGCTGCAAAACGTCTGTTAGTCTATAAGGTGCCACAGGATTCTTTGCTGCTTTTACAGATCCAGACTAACACGGCCACCCCTCTGATTCTAAATACTTCATTAACCAACCCAAATGGATCGGCCTCGTGTATCTAAATAGGCAGCATCAGACCATCTTCTCCACTATGATGCTTTAAGTATTTTACAGAGATTGCCTCAGTTTTACCGAGGATAAACAAATAATTAAAAAGAGAGAGAGAGAGAAATGGGAGCCAAAATTTTATACATGCAGACAACAAGGGGAAAAAAAGAGAGAGAGAGAGATGTGAACCCAGCTATCGCTATTAGAAAGGTTCACGTTTTTAATCACATCTTGCTACTTTTTTATTGTACCTGCAGAAATTAACCCTTTTTTTTAGAATGTCATGTTAAAAGATCCGTGGTGGTAAAATCCATTCTAAAGAGGCTGAACCTGCGTCCCGTGCCCCCAAAACTCAGTGGGAATTCTGGGTGTGTGAAGAACGCTGGATCAAGCCCCTAAGTGTACGCAGCTTTAAAGAAGTAATGACCCTTTTTCTGTAGAGACAGGGAATGTCAAACAAACAAACAGCAAGAGTTAAAAATCTCCTTTGAGTGGGTGACACATTCCAAAGCCCCAATGAGGAGAAAGCAGGATGCTAATTCTGCTTTTTACCACTGGAAGATTTGGGTAGTCAAGGCCTTCATTTCTGACTCCTTGCACCTGTCTCCTCTGAGGGCAGAAAGTTACAAGACAGGAAAGACGTGGAATAGATTTCAAGTTGATGCAGTTGATTTGATTTTTTTTTTCTTTTACCTGCATTTGTCATCTTGTCCTACGAAAAATGGTTTCCTACTTCTTTAAATCTCTGGCTCTACCTTTTACAGACGTTCACAGAACAGTTTATTCAGACATCGGTGAATTGTATTTTCCAACAGCAAGCATTTTTGATAACTGGTTCAAACTGTATCATCAAGAGAAAAAACAAACAAACCCACAGTACTGTAAATCTGATTGTTGCAGTGTTCTATTGAGGGGGGGTCCTGCCACTTACCCAGAGTTCGATTATTCAATGGGAACCTCTGGTGTTTTCCATAATACAGGCCTAACCCTGTAAAATGTTTAGAAGCATTGCACCATTGCAATACTTTTTCTATATGTTCAAGGGGGCATCTTTGTCCCCCCTCGTTTCTTTTAAGATCAGTTGTGATTACTCTGCTGGGATCAATGCTTTAGAAATAACAGTTTCCATTAAGGAAGGCAGCATTGCCTAGTAGTTTCTGGACAGGCCAGGGAGCTAGGATATCCTGAGTTTGAATTCTGTTTCTACACTGTGGACTTATGCAAATCACTTATCTCCTCCCTGAGGCCCTGATTCAGGAAAGCACTTACACAGGCTTTAATCCTATTGACTTTGATGGGACTTAGGCACCTGTTTAAGGAGTCAGAGAGAGCTAAGTCTCCCAGTGCAGAACTCTGCACACCCAAGTTGCTTTGAGTATCAGTGAAGTTATTCCCAGTAGGCAACCGGCCTGTCCTGTGTAGTTTCTTGGACTGTGCACCTACTGTATTTCTCTGGCACCAGCCTAGACTCCAGCGTTCTGCAAGGAGCCCTTTGGACCAGCTGCAAAGCCCAATGAAGTCAATGGAAGGAGATTTGACTGAGCTTTGACCCAGGCCTAAATGAATAATAAGGAAAAGGGACCTGATGATGCAAATACATTTCTAGTCAACCAAGAATTAAAAAGAAACATGAACAACAGGCGCCAGAAGCCCTGGAGGCAAACCCTTGTTAAGTGGCAGGATCTTTAGGTTTGAAATCAGAAAGGAAGTAGTACCAGGAGCATCATCCGCTGTAGAGCCAGGGCTGGCTTTGGACAGGGTGAGGAGCAGAGAAATATCTCATCTCTTCTGAGCTGGCGCCTCATTTTTATGATAGCAGAAGCAGCAGAGTTTCTCAAGCATGCACATTTCCTCGACTAAGTGTGAATTTGGTTGGTTTGGTTTCTGTAGATCCTTTTCAAAGGGTTTGAAAAAGTTCCCTGGTTTTAAACTTGAGGGGAATAAAAAGTGGGACAGAATCTGGGTTCATTCTGGAGGACGGTGGAGGCTCTAATGCATCAGGTAGCTCCAAGGTGTAGAATTTAAATGAGGGAAGCAGTGCAGTCTAGTGGTTAGAAGACAGGGTTCTGCACCCAGCATGGCCACTGACTTGCTTTGTGGCCTAGGGGCAAAAAAAAATAAAATAACCCACTTATCTGTGCCTCAGTTTACCCATCTGTGGAATGGGTATAATGATACCTACCTCACAGGGCTGTTGTGAGGATTAACAAATTAATCTTTTTCAAGCACTTTGCAATCCTCAGTGCCATATAGAGTGCAAAGTATTATTATTAGGAGTAACTAAAACAACACTATAGTTTTGGGTTCACCTACCTAGTGCTATCATAATCTTGTCATGCCAGTCAGCAAGGGGCAAAAATGACTAAACCAGCCTGCACAGTATTTTTCTCTTCTGAACTCTGAACACTTGCTCGGCAATTAAAAACACAGCTATGGTTCAGCAGCCATGGCGGACGATGTGCTCCTTTGCTGGCAGTGATAATTGCAACCTAACCAAATTGACATACTTGGAAGGTTTTTAAGGAGTTAAAATTGACTAAAGTTCAGTGTAAATATTAAAAAGAAACTGCCTTTAAGCTACATTTTATGTTTCCTGGGCATTAGATTTTGGTTTGGTTTTTTTTTAAGCAAGAAAAAGACAGTAAACATTAGTAATATAGTACCAGAAAAGTCTTTTTTTTTAAAATGTTTAGCTCCAAATATTTTGATTATTTTTAGATTCTGGGGGAAAAAAATATCAGAAACGCAGACTTGGTATGAGACAGTTGAAGACTTTTTTTAATTTAATTTTTTTTAATAGGATTTGCTTTACTGTTCCCTTGAAATGGTACACACACCTCATAGGCTTTTTTTATTTTTTTGGAACTTTCTTCTTTTTTTAAAGCATATAGTAACCGAGAGGTTTATTTTTTTTTTCTTTTTTTTTTTTCTTTTGAATGAAATCGGTGCGATCCTGTGAAACACGTATGCTCCTGAGAGGGCACAGATAATGTTTTTGACACTCTAATTCACTCTCTTCTTGAGATTGGTCTGGAAGGAATGAACAAAGCAGTTGGCCTGTGAACATAGCAGTGCTACTGTTAATTTCAGCTGGGATTTTGCTAGGGAATTGAAGGCCAAAATTGTCAGAAGCGACTTGCGATTTTTTAGATGCCACAACTGCTGGGTGTCCAAGCTGGGACATCTTAGAGGAGACCCAGTTTTCAGAAGGCAGGGGCTCAGCACTATCTTAAAATCAGGCCCTTCCCAATGTCAAGGTGAGTGACTTTTGAAAACATTGGCCCAGATGTCTAACTCCTTTGGCAATCCCAGCTTTAGGTTCTGATCCAAAACCCATTGACAGTCAATAAAGACTGCAGTGGGCTTCGGAGCAGGCCCTTACAGTATTGTTTAGGATTCGGCTGAATCGGACCTGCCCCCACCCCTTTTATTAAGTCAGTTTGTAAAATACAGAGCGAATGAAATAAGCGAGAGGCTCTGGAATCATTTTATTCCTGAGAACATGCAGGTGCTGCAAGCTTGAAATTTACATGTGCAAACTACCTCAAACCTTACAATAAGATTTGAATGATAGATGGGAGAGGATGGGCATATCCAACCTGCAGCTTTGCCCAGCCTCAGAAATAAGCCCTGAACAGAACCTTTCTTGAAAGCGCAGAGAAGGGTCTCCCTCCATGCTCCACAGCGGTAGGTTTCCTGGAGGGAGAAGGAGTGGTTGGGCAGTTTACTACCCCTCCCGGTCACTGTGGGATCTTCTTGCTGGTGAAGCAGGAGAACAGATGATGGCTCCTCCTTTTCCACTACTGGCGTCTCGTTTCTAGGAGTCTGACTAGGAAGCCTGCTTTGGTGCAATGGGAGCCTCTGTGGTGGGCAATGATTAGCCCATCACCATAAAATATAAGAGACCAGTCAATGTACGTCAGATCCCGCCAACCTCATGGGGATTTTACCCTCGGGCACTCTCAAGAACCTCTGAACTCCAGTGCTGGGGCGGTTAAGACAAACCCAGCAGCTGATCCTTTGGCTCCTGCTGCATCGGAGGTAGGGCTACGGCTCTCCTCTGAAGGAATACTGGGAAGGAAGGAGAAGGTGCCACTTCTCCACTCCCTAGAAGAGACCTGGTAGGAGAAGGTGGAGTAGCCGGCTGAGTCAAAACAGCACAGCTGGTTTGAGGGAGCTAGGGCCTGGGGAGGGTAGGACATACCAGCCATGGTGCCACCCAGGCCCCTGAGGTTCAGCTAGACATCCGGCCAGGAGGGTGATAATCAGAACCCTTTAAAAGTCGGCCCATCCCTAATTTAAATATGCATTTGAACCCTGCTGCTTTATTGTACATTACAGAATTTTTTAAATATTTGTTCAAGATTAATACCTCTCGGACATGCGGTCTGTTTGTGACACGGCAGGAGCGGCGGCGGGCAAAGCTGGGCCGCTTTCAAAGCTGGCCTGTGGAAGGGGAGAAAAAGCCTGACGCCATCTCACCCCAGAAGTGATCGTCCCCATTCCCAAAGGCAGCGGGTAGGGTGTAAACTGTGCAGGGTACCAGTTAAAGGAGCGGTGATCTTCAACGGTGAATGATTAAAGGGATGGTGTCAGGTGAACACAGGCCCACACTGTTGGTTTTATGACCCAAAAAGCAATAGTTGGCCAAACTAGAACTGTTCCCACCGATACAAATTTCTACTAGAATCTTTAATTTTAAAAAGTATTTAATCACTTGAAAACAGCAAGCGTGCTGGTGGGGAAGGAACTGAAAAATTAAATTGATTCTAAACAGCAGCCAAACAGATCACAGTGCAAAAAGTAAATCATTAATGGAACACAAATTAGATTTTTAGCTGAAATCACTTTAAATTTAACATCTTGGGAAATGAATAGGACTACATGGCCTATAAATCAGGGCAGAGCTGGTCTTTACAAAATTATTTAGTGTGTGTAAAGAGTTAATTATGCTTTTTAAAGATGCACTCTATTCATCCCAAACTAAATTCCACGGGCTTTAAGGATGAATTTCAGGCCCATTAAAAAAAATAAAATCTGCCACTGTCCCTTTAATCAGATCCGTTCCAGTGAACTACAAAACCTAGTTTCACTCCACATTGATTAAATCCACTCCTCCCCCAGGTGAAGCCCCCAGCTATTCCTTAAACAGCCAGTGCCCATGGAGTACGTTAGCTTCACTGCATGTCAAACAAGGGGACATGACCTTATATATAACCAATTCATTTTTGTTTATCTACCTCTTAGTGACAATAGAATAAAATAGGTAGTGGCAACTCCACATGCTGTAGTGTAGAGGAAAAAATTACTCTCTTTTTCCAAAGAAAAAATGTTCTTTAAAAAAAAAAATAGAATTTATGGGCTTTCTTTTCACTTTAATGTGTTCATTAGTTGTAAAAGTTCCAAACTTCAGCAGTGCTAAATTGTTCAGTTGTGACTAATTTTTTTTAAAATGCTCAATATTCCATTACTTTTTTTTTTCTTTTTAACTTTGATATTTACTTCTGTCAGCCGTACAACTTCTCTCAGCTCCTCTGTCTCAGCGGACGCTTTGGTTGTGTGATGGACTGGTCACTTTTGCATAGACTGGCATTCAGTTGCCATTCGGACCACATTGCTTTTAGCGGCACCTTTGCACCCCAGATGGTGTCTTGTTAAAGCGGGGAAGTATTTTTAGGTGGTGTGAAATCTGGGTGGTTCGCTTTTACCAGTGCTCGGTGTGTGTTAATGATAAATCAGTCAGGGCTGGATTGTAAAAGTAACAACCAAACAGGAATGGCTTGTGTGACTAAAGTGACTTCTTACATGATCATCTGAAGCTTAGGCCAGTTCAATACACAGCTGTGCAGATAGAGAGGTAGAACTAATCCATATTGCAGTTATCCGGGTTTTGAAATCCCCAGTCAGCTGCCATGTTGTTCTGTACTCCCTCATGCCTGATACTGGGGGAAACAGGGAATAGCTAGGCCACCTGATTGTTCCACACACGTGTTTGAAGAAATCTAAGTGCTGCTCCCCCCCAGTCACCAATCCAATGCAATTTCAGACTATCCATCGGAAAGTTGTACTTGACTGTAATGATATTTTTCCTCCCTTCGGTTGATTGTTTAATTTTCTCCCCCTTCCCCTACTGCTCCATGTTCTTTACCTTGTACTTTTGTGAGGCAGGTTAGTTGGCTCAGATCTGGAGTTGTGATTGTGGATGGACGCGGGCTCCATTTTTCTTCCAGCTAGGTTTTGCCACAAACCGCTTTACTCCACTGTTTCATTTTTAAAAATAAAAGCAAAAAAAAAAAAAAAAGTTATACTGCACCTGTGTGTGTTTATCTGCATTCTTAGGAGAAACAAAGAGGTCAGCGATGCTGAGGAGTGGATGGGTGGGTGCTGCTATGACTACAGGCATGGACTTAGCAGACCTACAGGCCTCACACTATCACAGATGCCTCGCTGGACTCTCTGCAGTGTTACAGCTTTGTTACTGAATACAGTTTACTCCCGATTTGCTGAACAGCATGGGGGATCCGGATTTGATTTGGCCCCTCGGGAATTGGGATCATTGAGCAGGCAAGTGTCATTGAGCAGCCTTCCACATGGCGGCCTCCTTGCAGGCCAGGCCAAGGGTCTCTGCTCTGCCCTGCTCACTCGCTCCCATGACAATGGGGCTGCAGAGGGTTCCCGATTTCTGCAGGTGCAAGATGCAGGACAGAACAGAACGCCCTGGCCAGTACTCTGCCATGTCAGGACTGCACCACGCGCCTGCAGGGATTGGCCCCACTCACTCATCCCTGCACTGTAACAGTGGGGCTGCAGCGGATCCCTGCACTATGGCAGAAGCCATTCAGCAGCAATGTGGCCTCCCTCATAGCTGGGAGCACAGCTGCATCCTCCTCCGAGCTCTGCCCAGGGGTCTCTTCTCTATTATCCGCACCTCTGGATTTTCCTTGTCCCCCTGCACATGGGAGACGAGGCAGGGATTTAGATAATGCAGAGGTTCAGATCACAGGGTTTTGGGAGCAAACACTCAGAACAAAAGTTTTGCAGAGACTTTCCTGGGCAGTGCCTAGCACCCTCCAGGGCCAGTCAGAACTGGGATTTCCAGGTGCTACTGCAGTACAAAGAGAGAAGTGGCTAGTGAGTTTGAGGGCCTGCTGTGGAAGGCATCTTCAAGGGGCCTGGTTTTCAGAAAGCGCTGCGCACCCACTCTCTAAAAAGTAGAGCCTTTAGAAATGGAGCCTTCACTAGGTCACCTAAAGTCATGTCACTTTTCAAAACCTTAGTGTTACTTTGCGTTCCAAGAACATTAGTGCTGGCAAAAATTCAGACACATGGTCACCGAAGCTCTCACTCAGGGTGGGAGAAAGGCAGCGTTACTATCTCCTCCACCTGGATTGTAAGCTCTGTAGGCAGAGATGGTCTCACACTATGCATCGGTACAGAGGCTAGCAAAATGAGGCCCTAAATCTGTGATCGCGGTGGGAGCTTCGAGGTGCTCCAGTAATAAAGTGAATCCGAGGAACTGACTATGGCAGCCATTCAAGTTTAAAAACTGGAGCAAGTATGTGCAGGCTTCCTCCCTATCCATATTAACTTAGAGCTTTGTATTCTGCTGCCACAACTAAAGTTGTCTTTAGAATCATGAGGTATCATTATGCATCTCAGCTATATTTCACACCCGGACTCTCGGACAGCAGTAAGGGCTGGCTTTCAAGCAGGGCCCTTTTATTTTTGTGGTAGCTTTTAAAGCACCCATCTTAAATATTTTTAAGAAGAACACTGCAGCATTGAGAATACACAATCTCTTACCTAATTATAAAAGGACAGTAAGTGTACTAGAAAATCCCTTTAATCACCATTATGTAGAAAGCTCTGAGTGTCACCCCTGGGGGACACAGCACACTAAGGGTATGCCTGTGCTACCCCCCAGATCAGCAGGTAGCAATCAATCTTTCAGGGATCAATTTCTCACGTGTAGCGTAGATGCGATAAATCGATCCCCGATCACTCTCCCGTTGACTGCTGAACTCCAGCAGTGCAAGAGGCAGAAGCAAAGTCGATGGGGGAGCTGCAGCGGTCGATCCAGCACCACAGGGACGTGAAGTAAGTAATTTTAATTTCATCTAAGATACGTCGACTTCAGCTATGCTATTCTCGTAGCTGAAGTTGCATATCTTAGATTGAAACCTGCCCTCCCACCCCAACTCCCAAGCATAGACCAGGGGTAAGAATGTCAGCTCTTGCATGAATGGATAGAAGGACTTTTCAGAACCACAAGGAAACTTCTCTTTTTAAGTCAATTTTCAACTCAAATAAGGTATTTTAATTATCCACATCACAGTAGTGTAAAGGAACCCCGCTCACGGTGGGTGCTGTCCAATCATAACAGAGAGAGCCCCTGCCCAAACGAGCTCACAGGCTACAAGACACCCAGAGAGGAGCAAAAATCAAGCTAGGTCATTTGCCTAACCAATGTCAGAACATTTCATACCAAGGCCAAGTTCTCTCATGTCGTCAGAAGTATGGGGCCTTGATGCGTAAGACTCCTGGTCTGCTTGAGGCATTTACTTCTTGGCGGAGGAGATTAGCATCCAGGTCCCACCACTGTGGGTTTTTTGATGTTGTGGTTAGCTGCCCACTAGGAACTGAACTCCACCGTTTCACATAGGCCACGAGCTAGCAGATGAAAAGAACTCGGGTCACGTGAACGTGGACTGCATTCAGGCAGGACAGTTAGGAGAGTTTGCATTTTCCTTCTGTTAAATGAAAGCATCCTAACTAAGCCAGGTTTGCAACCTCCCCACTCCGGTCCTTAAGTAAGGAGTAACCATAAGAAATTCTCAACAAATATTGCATAGACAACATACTAACTCCATTTAGCATAAACCAAGCTCTTCAGGCTAAACATGAAAATCATTGTGCTTTTGGCACTCAACTTGAGAACACACGTTCCGGTTACTCCTCCAAGAAGGAGGTCAGACAGACTGTGCATCCCTGATAATCCATTCAAATGCAGGGAGGATGTGGCGTGCTACCAGATCAAACCAGTAGGAATTCCGCCCCATCCCCCTTCACTGGCTGGAAAGGACACTGCAGGACCACGAAGAATCTTGCTCAGTATTAGCCAAGCTGCCTCACCCTATGAGGAAACAACATTGCAAGGCTTGTAGCAGGACCCGAGTGCAGATAACACACACGCCTGCGTTGTCCATTTCAAGTCTGGGCCAAGAGATTCCAGAATCCCAAATTCAGCCCATTAAAAAGTTTTTTACAGAAAGGTAGGTGCAAAAAGGAAGGCATCCAGTGTGGCACAAATAAGGCAATTAGGCTGAAGCCCAGAGCGTATGCCTGCCGAGGGCATCAGGGAGGTTACAGTAGAAATTGCAAACGGCAGGGTAAAAGGGTTATCTTGTTGAGTAGCATTTCAGTCGGTTTTTGAAGTAGTGCAAAGACAGCTTAAATTGGACCTGTGCTTGGGTGTTGGTCCGGAACCTTTTATATTGGTCTTCTACCTTAGTCAGGTTGGGCTCAGATGCGGGATTATGTGCTTGGTGACCAATAGAAACATCACTGCAGGAACCGACAAGCAAGATGCCCAGACCATCCATAAAAAACTCTGGAGAGGAGAAAAAAAATTGAAAAAGCCAAGTTCAGCGACCCTGCATTTCCCGAAGAATGGCTGTGAAATTATTTTACAAGGCTCTGTATGGTCCACTCAGGATTGAATCACTTCGCCATGTAAAGGAATTGAACCACAGGTCCTGAGTCTAAAACCAAGATGCTACGGCTTGACCTAGAGAACCAGGTCCATTCACTTGTGGACACTAGCAGAATCAAATCTCTGTGGGATGTGTACACTGCAGTCAAGGTGTGACGGCAGCATGGAAAGCCAAATCTGTGCTAGTGTGGCTAGAAATACCAGCATTAGACACAGCAACCCAGGCTGTACTAGCATCCCTGGGTACATCCTCACGACGGTAGCTCGTGCTGAAGCCTGTGCTACCACCTATGCCTGTACACAGCTATTTTGAGCCCTGCTAGTGTGGGTATGTCTAAGATCACCTCAGATTGTAGTGCAGATGCCCGCTATGGAGTCTAGCCACAGCGTTAACATGGACGACACTAATCTTTTGTGGCGTTTCCCTGTTTTAACTGCAAACGTTTCATAGTATTCTAAGAGATGAATCGTGGCATGGTGGGGGAGGGGCACCGACTCCGGGTGCATTCCTTTGGGGGGGAGGGGGAAAATCGCTGCTGCCCTTGCTAGGATCCCCTTGGTTTGCCCCTGGTCAGGGCAGTTCTTTGATTCTGACCTTTGCCTGAGTCTGGAAGTGTGCCTGTCTCTGAGCGGTGCTCAGGGAGGCAGCCTGAAGCTAGTTTAATAACCTAGTTATTAAACATCATTTAGCCTATTTTAAGTTTAATAATTAAATGTTTTAAGAAAATCAGGAGCAGCTGCTAATGCTTTATTTCAAACATCCATTTAGTTTAGCTGTGAAACAGGGTGTCCTAGGGAGACCTGGCCCTTTAAGGGGACTACCTAGGGGCTGGGCTTTGAGGCAGATGAAATTAAGTCTGCTGGGTCCAGTTAAGGAAGAAAGGACAGAGGAAGGGGTTTACCCCATCCCCTAGCCAGACACACAAGCCTGGCTAGAGCAGCTCCACTAGGGGCAAAGAGCAGAAGCCTTAAGGCAGCGGTCTCAAACTCCCGGCCCGTGGGCCATCTGTGGGGCTCCAGCAGTTCTGAGGCCGAGTCTCTCCCTTGGCCCCACCTCCCGCCCCTGGGCGCTCCCCCACCTCAGGAGCCCCAGCAGCGCAGCGGAGCTGAGCAGCGTCTGCCTGCTTGCTCCAGTGGCTGCCAGCTCCTCCCTGCAGCACAGAAGCCCCCCGGCCCACCCTGCCCTGGAGCCCCAGGTAAGCACCGCACCCCTGACTCCCTCCCAGAGCCTGCATACCCTCCCCACATCCACAGCTCCCAAATTCCATCCCAGATCCTGCACCCCAGGCCCCCTCCCACACCCAAACTCCCTCCCAGAGCCCAACCTCACCCCTTCTGCACCCAAACTCCCTCCAAGAGCCTGCATCCCAATCCCCTACCCCAGACCTCCCCCCCAACTCCATCCCAGAGCCTTAGGCAGGTGGGGGGCAGGTTCTGGGCAGCATGAGTGACATTGGCCTGCTGGGAGGATTTGAGGACCGGCACTAGCCCCAAGGTAAATTGAGTTTTAGACTCCTGCCTTAAGGGGTGCCAAGCAGCAGTATCTGAGCCCAGCAAGAGGCTGAAGCAGCTGTGGAGAGGGAGAAGGGCTTGTTTTGATTTTAAATTGACCTTTTAACTGTGATGGTTTAATAAAATCAGACCCCAGATCGAGTGGTGGGTGACCACAGGAGTCTGGGTGCAGTTTGAGAACCAAAAGGAGAAGCTAAGGCACCAGTAACGTCCAGCAGTGGCTTGGGTAGATCAGGCTTTTAAGCCTAAATGGCAGTGGGTTGGAGCACTTTATGCAGCGTGCACGAGAGCCATCAGCATTGCTTCACTAGTTTCAGTGGAGCCACACCAGTTTACATCACCTGAGGGCTGGTCCTAGGGGGAGGCACTCAACTGTATTTGATCCATGTACCATCACAAAGCTAATGGGTTAACAAAGCCGTGAGCCGTGCTATGCGAGGCTTATGGGCCTGATCCTCCACTGCCCCGCATCTTGGGTCACAATTTACACCCGTGCAGTTAACGGCCAGATTAGCATGTTACTTGGTACTGGTGCAAGTGATGTCACGACGCAAGGAGGCAAAGGACAATTATCTTCATGCAGCAGCACCAAGACGGCAATTCTGCTTTCTTGCCACTAGAGGTCTTTGCCTCTGTAGTGCCGATCTCAGCCTCCCCACCAGCTACCTTGTGTAAAGTTACTCTGGAGAAAGGATTTTCTCCAACCCCAAAATAATCTGAGGGCTTTGTTTTTTCAGAAATGAAGCCAACTGCCCTCTGGCCTGCACAGTGAGGAGTCATTTGTACCCATGCACAAGTTTGGTAGGGTTTTTTTAAAAACACACTAGAAAAAGTAGAAACTTGCTAGGATCATCTGGGTGTCTGTCACTTAATTCCCTGCCCTGCAGGAGCCTTGGGTATTAATGCACCTCAACCCCTCCTGTTCTCCGCCTGTGACACAACAGGTTAGTCTCTTGAGGGCTGGAATACTTGGTCCAATTCTGATGATTTGGCTTGCTGTGCAGGTGGTGTTGGTGACCTGTGATATACGGGAGGTCAGACTAGTTTATAGGGTAACTCCATTCTAGCCTTACATTTTATGAAATCTTTTCATCTGAAAAGGTTTAACAAAAAGTGACTTTGAATGATGCATTTCTTTTAATGTGTTGGGTTTTTTTATCGTTGGAAATTTTCTGGGTTTTTCCCCTGCCTGGTAGGGTTGCCAACTGTCTAATTGCACAAACCCGAAGACCCTTGCCCAGTCCCTGCCCCTTCCCTGAGGCCACGCCCCTGTCTTGCCCCTTCTCCAACGCCCTGCCCCCTACTCGCTCCATCCCCCCTCCCTCTGTCGCTCGCTCTCCCCCACCCTCACTCACTTTCACCACGCTGGGGCAGGGGTGCAGGCTCTAATCTACCAGGCCCCTGGGCAACTGCTGAGAAAGAGAGCTTGTGGCTTACCTGAGTGAGCTACTCTTTGCAGAAGAGGGTCGTAGCCGACGTGTCTGCTTTTGTCTGTATGGGCCAGGTAGAAGTTGACCACGCCACTGGTGACCACGCAATTGGGAAACCCTTCCAACTTGTGGAAGGAGCCGTATCTCAAATGCAGACAGCCGCTGTCGTCACCCTGCTCATACAGCAGCTGAAAACTGTAGGTGTTCCCATTCACGCTGCCTCCAACCTGGAGAGCAAGACCATCACCCATGTTTTTCAGTTACTGCTTTTCATCTCCTGGCAGACTCAAAGCCCGGGCTAACAGCAGCTGACGTCAACAAGAGCCCTTCCATTGACTGGTCCAACCCCCTGAAGTCTCATTGTTACTGTTCTACTACAGGAGTGTTGTTTCCACTTGTGTGGTGTAGGTGTTGATGAAAGCTGCTGGATTGGGACCACTAGAGAGACCAAAGTTCTGGCCCCAGATCAGACACAGTATATGCAGAAGCAGGACAATCCTCCCTCCCACCTGACCTAGAGACACACCATGGAGCCTTGTCTCCATGGTGCATTCTTTCATTGGCCCTACTGACAACACAGCTGATAAGCGGCCAATAAATACCAGTTGTGTGCGCAACACAGTAGGTTGTTTACTGGGAAATGGACTGAGATCTACTCTTTCACACAGGGCACCAAACAGCTCTCATCGGAAACTTGTTACCCTTCACTAAGGACTTGGGGTGGATTTGAAAGCCTATAACTTCTGGTCATGTTATCTGTTCCATAAATCCTCTCAACCATCCACTCTCTCAGGTAAACTGTCACAGCCTAAGGTGTAGAAACATTTTCCAGAAGCTCTTAAAAAAAAATCTCTGAATCAAGAAAATACTCAATGGGATCAAAAACAGCTTCAACTGGCTTAAAAATGTTCTTACTGACCTAGGGTAAGTATTCTTTCTAGAGTTACGATCTAAGGTGAATGGGTGGTGAGGGAAGATTGTGATCAAGATTGGAGCTGTTTTTCCAAAATTGGCCAAGGAGAGTCCTGCTCTTGGCACAAACTGATGCCACTTTTCAAGAGGAGGATTTCTAGTGTTTGAACAAAACCAGGAATGTCATTGCAGAAGTAGTAAACTTAGTGATCAGGAACCAATTGCATCAGGTTCACTGTTTGCCAATACTGTACCCTATCTGTTCACTTTTCTGCCTGCTATGAAGTGGTATTGAAACAAAATGCAGAAAAGAGGCAGATACCCAGAACTAAGTAGTAAATATCCAGGATCAAATGGTTATGCCCATCTTAAATTGGTGCATTTTTTTGATAAGGTAAAACCAATCTAATGCATGAAGAAAGCCAAGTAACAGATGAGAAACACACACCATCCTCAAAGAATATTTTGTCAGATAGCACTAACCTCTGGTGTGTTTACAGTCAATCATTTGAAAGCAAGTATATTACTACAATAATGAAGATTTCTGGCATAATCTGATAAGCAGAAGACTAAAACAGGTCGGCAGAGGAATACATTTTGAGAGCTGGAAGCAATATTCCTTTTCCCTACTGACTAATGGCCCGATTTTCAAAGGCTCAGCACCCATTGTGACACTTGAGCTCTTTCAAAAAGCCCGGAATATTTTCCAGGGGAACAAATTTATTTGCATTTCTTACCATATCCAAGTTTGTTCTCTCCAGCACGTCCAATAGCTTCTCAATTTTGGTGTTTTCGGTGAATAAGTAGTCGTCGTCGACCCAGAGATAGTACTTGGTTGTGACCTGAGATATTGCAAGATTCCTTCCTGCAAACCAACCCTGGTAAACAGGAATCCCCAAGACACAGAAGGGTAGGGTCAGAACAGCTTTATATATATGCAAACATACACAAAAAGCTGCTTAGCTCTGTGCAAATCCCTTTTATCCAGAAACTATTCTGAAAAGGAGGGTCATCTGAATTAGTGAATGAGAACAAAATAGGACATCTCTGCAACAAGGAGTGACCTTATAGTAACACGATCACTTGCCCATGTAATAGAAGAACCAGTAGATAAGGATAGTTAAGCATTGGAAGTATATACCTAAGGAGGTTGTGGAATCCCCATCTTTGAAAGTTTTTAAGAACAGCTTAGACAAACCCCTGGAAGGTAGGGTCTAGGTACATTTAACCTTGCCTCAGTGCCTGGGGTGGACTAGATGACCTCTTGAGGTCCCTTCCAACCCTACATTTTTACAATTATAGGATTTTAATTCAGTAGATTAGGTGATTTTTCTACAGGAGACTTCAGTCTCCATCCTATAACATCTCTGTATTTGTATGATTCCCAGGGCTCTTCACGTTCCTTATGGAGCCCCAAGATTCCCTCATTGTCTCCTCCTCCTCCTCCCCCCACGTCACAGAAAGCCCACTGCTGGCCAAGGACTGAATGGGTCTGTCTCTGAAGTTCTTTAATGAGCATGAAGGAAATCACTTTTGAGCAACATGGAGGCATGTTCTGTCTAATGCTGCCAGCCAAGGGGAGTATGGAGGACAGACAGGAGCCTTAAACATTCAACTTTGATCTTTCATCGTGCAGTACAGGCCAGTGAACCAGTGTAACTATTTTTACAAAGCTTGAATAGTTACACAGCAAGATGCTCCAGTCACAAAATGCACTGGACACCCACCATTCCCATTTATGTCCGTGAATGCTCAAGATGTGGCCAACATTTTTCTATAGTCAACAACACATTGACTAAATCCATGAAGGTTAATAGGTTGTTAAACCACTAGGAACTGGATTAAGATCACCAACTCATCTCATACACCACTAGTGTAGCTTAAGTTCAATTGCTGTGGTACCGGTGGTAAAGCCCATACACTGACATGGAGAATTCAGTCCCCTTTGTTCAAGCTATCCTAGCTAAGCAGCCTTGGTGCAAGGTCACAGAACAATAATTGGATACAAATTTGAACTGGTGGCCTACAGGTGAAAGATTCTGTACAACACAAACTATCCCATGAACCATTCCACTCCATTTCTTTGGGCGGGGGGGATGGAACTGGGCACATAAGTCTTAAGAGTCCTTAGCAGACAGTGTGGTCTAGTGGATGGGGCTGAGACTGGGCCTCAGGAAACATGGGTTCTATTCCTGGCTCTGATGGGTCACCTTCCCTTCTCTGTGCTTCCATTTCCCCTCCCACTTTTTGTCTGGATTATCTACTTCGACGGTGAGCTGTCTGGGGCAAGGACTGTCTCTTACTATGTGTCCGTAGAGCTCCCAGCACAACAGGGCCCTGGTCTCAGCTGGGGGCTGCATGTACTACCATAATCCAAACGCTAACAAGAGATGGTATTTTCAAGAGTGCCCAAGTGTTTTAGGAACATAAATCCCATTGACTTTCATTGACTTAGGATTTGTGCTCCTAAAACACTTAGGAGCTTTTAAAAAAACTCCCATCCAATAAGGTGTGTTATTTAGGATGTGGCCTCTCACCAATGAGCAAGCCTGCATGTCACAGAACGATGGAGGGCCTGGGCTGAGACCTGGCTACCTAAATAGTCCTGTGCAAGTGTCAGACCTTTCCAAACGGCATGATGTAATGCTCAACGTTCTCTTCAATGATCTTCTCCGGGACTTCGCTGTCATCAGCGACAATGATTTTTATGTCAGGGTAGTACTGTCGGATGCTCTTGATGAGGAGCTGAAGTTTGTGATAGCGCAAGAAAGTCTTCGTCGTGATAGTCACCAGGGAGCTGATCTTCCTATCTGTAACCGCAAACGGGGAAGTGACAAAGGCTGGTAACATTTTATTGCAGTTCTTTGCTTTTACTCACCATTCCTGAAAGAAGGTGGGTATGTGGTTAGTAGAGCGAACTAGATCACAACTGCTGGGTTCTCTTCCTAGCACTACCACAGACCACGGGGAAGAGCAACAGCGCTAGGTCAGCAACCGTTGGACTCTGAACAAATCATCCTCTTTGTTCCTAAGTTTCCCTATCTGTAAAAGGGAGGGAGGGACGTGGGGCATCCCATGGATTAGCTAATGTTTGTGAAGTGCATTGAGATCCTCAAATGGAAGGCACTACACTAAGCGTTGTCGGAGCCAATCCAAGGTTTTCCTGGAATTAGAACGTTTAAAAAGGTCCGTTCATTCAGGGCTTTTCAGTGGACAAAGCTTTGGAAGGACCTAACTGGCCACTAAACATTAACTATGATGCTGATTTGTTTAGCCCTTGTCAATTACATATGTTTTTGAATGGAGAGGCATCAGGAGACCGGAAAGAGACTTTAGAAGCCCAGCATCAGGCCTAAAAGAGTAACTAACTTCTACCACAGTAAAGTCTGGAGTAAGGATTTACCATCAGCCATTGCCAGCTTGCTGGAGCCACTCTCCTACAGGGAGGCAGTCTGGAACACTTACCTGCTCCAGGATCAATCAGCTTTGTAAGGCTGGGCTGTCGGATGACCACAGGAAACTGAGCGACATGATCTCTGCTCTCAAAACTCACTTGGAAAACAAGAAAAGCAGAAGAGGAAAGTTGCATCACTCATAAATCTTCTAGTGTTCTGGAGATCTTTGAGGACGCAGTGGAAACCTCCACCTCTCTTGATTGGAAATCCATTTGTTCCCTGGCAATGCTTTAGGCTGGAATAGATAAAAGTGGGCCCCCTGATTTTAATAGTGTTAAATGACCTTCCAGCCTCGGTGAGGGAAAATGGACATGTGGGAAGCCTAGAAAGAATTCTGACTCAAAGAACTGGATACTTTTTTTTTTTTTTTGACAAGTACCAGGAAGTCTCCTGGCTTGGCAGTCTCGCTTCACCTAATGTGTAATTTGAAGCCAAAGCCTGAAGCCTTGATTCACTAGGAAGCCAGGCATCGAAGGGGGCTCACCAATCTCTGCCAAAACTTTGAAAGAGCAGCTATGGAAGATCGCAGCATCCTGCATTTATTTCTCTGCTCATGCAGTGTTAAATAATGGATCTTTCAGAAAGATTCCTGCCCGGAGGTAAAGTTAGTTTAGCAGATGCTTGAAAGTGGCCTAGTAACACCAGAGAAACTGATGGCAAACTGCCAAGGATGGGATGAAGAAATCGTCCAGTCGATACTCACTCATATCTACTGCAGAGAGCTGGTAGACCACACTGGTGTATGTGACATGCTCAAGGACGAAATTCAGCAGCTCCACATCTGAGGTCAAGATGAGCAGCTCTTTCTTGCCCCGTCCTCTCACAACATCGTCAGAGACATCAGCAAGCGTACTGAGGGTTCCCAGAGATGCTCGCAGGATCACCTGCGTTAAGTGCCAGGTGGAAATCTTAGGCATCGTGGTAAAAATCACAAGGCTTCCCCTCTCCTCCCTCCTTAATCTGGGTTGATCACATGGCCATCTCTTTCAGAAGTGTCTTATTTAAAGGAAAAGAAGGGAGATATGACCCCACCACTGTCGTCCCCCCGTTTCCCCCTGGTTTCACTAAAAAGAAGACATCCCTGTGGAGGTCAATAAAACAGCCACCTCCTGGCCCCCCAATGTACAAGGTGGTTCTCTGGCTTCAGAAAAAAGTTTTAAAATAAAATGTTGAACATGCTTTTAAAATGTGAACCGGGTGGGAAGAAAAAAATAGGTCTTGATTGTATAAGGGACTAGCCCATGAAGTGGAATATTAAATCTGTGAGATTGTAAAGGATTCCTTCCTTAGCTAGGCAGAGCAATGTGGTCCACTGAATAGGACACAGGAGACCTAAATTCAATTCCTGGCTCTGGGCAAGTGACTTCCTCTCTCTGCTCCTCTGTTTTCCTTCCGTGGTGTCTATGAAAGTGTGTTGGGGCAGGGACTGTCTTACTAAGGGCTGGTCTATATTAGTAAGGAGCGTGGGTTTTTTTTTGCTGACATAGTTATGGTTTCAAGGTACCTTATATCGGTGGAGCTGGAATACCCTATACTGCTAGAAGCACTTTTATAACAGTATAGCTACATCTGCACTAGGGGGAGTTGCTGCTTTCACTATGCCAGCATAGAGCAGCAAAACTTGAAGTGCACATGACAGACTTCTTCCGGTGTTCCTGTGTCAGCCAGGGGTGTGAAAAGCTGGGATCCCTGACCGACAGAGCTATGCCAGCAAAAGCCCCTAGCATAGAAGCAGTTATACCATGGCATGCCCGACTTTGCCATACAGCTTGTTTTGCTCAGACGTATGAGATAAGTTAAATCAGTAACATCACAGCTTTGCTGGCATAGCTATGTCTGCACTAGGACCAACTTGCCAGTATGCCTTACCATTAGACCAGCCCTTTGTATTTGTATAAGGCCTGGCACAGTGGGGCCCTGATCTTCGTAAGATCTCTAAGGATTTGTCTATGTCTACACTGCAGCTCAGAAGAAGCCTCCTAGCCCAGGTTGACGGACTCATGTTAGCTTCCCTCGAGCTAGCGCACTAAAGGAGGCGGTGTGGCACGTTGTGGCACAGGTGGCAGCTCAGGTAGGCTTCCTGAGTCCAAGCCTGCCTGCCCCCCACCCACTCAGGTCGGCGCTCAGCTGGTTAGCCTGAGCCACCATCTATCCTGCAATGTCCACACTGCTACTTTTAGCACCCTAACTCCAGTAAAGCTAGTGTGAGTCTATCTAGGATGGGAGCGTAGACATACCCTAATGCTACTATACTCCTACAAGGCTGGGAAATCAAGCCCACCTTGGTAATAGAAGGAAAACCTCATGAGAAATGTAAAACTAATGCCCCTTTCATCCAGAGAGATCTCAAAGCATGTTACATACTTGCCAAGGTAACCCTGGACTACAAACTTCCCTGCAACATCGTGAAAGATACCTGGTACTTTTCTTCAGTCACTCCATGCAAACCAAGCCCTTGAAGAACAAAGGGAAACATACGTAAGGAACAGTAAGTAACAAGTCTAAAGCCAATGTTTTGACTCAAGTGATTATTGTTCCCTAACAAGACTTCAGTCAGCCCACCTGAAATGGGATCACAGAGCTGGATACAAATAGAACATCAGCTCTTCTCTATGCATTTTTCCACTTCAATTTTATCCTGGAAGAAATCTACAATGTCAGCAGTATTTTTGCATTGGGGCAACTCTAAAGATTTAGGGCTAGATCTTCAGCAAGCGTAAGCCAGGGAAGTCAATGGAGCGACACTGATTTACACCAGCTAGAGAGCCAGCCTTTAGGTTTCCACCACCCCCTGCACCTTATAAAAGCCAAAGATCAATAATTTTGCAAGATTCCAACATCTGAAGCAAATTAAAATCAGTGGGGAGATGAATTTAAAACCAACTACCACAGAGCTCTTCAGGAAAGCATTTTGCATTCAGATGGAAGAGCTGATCTGTGTTTTGACGACAAATGAGTCGAGAGAGATTTATTCTGAAATGCAGATGGGATCTTCACTGTTTCAGCCTTTTCATAATTGTTTTTAAAAATACTTTGAATAATAACCACGTCGCTTTGTATACAAAGAACCCATCCCAGACATTTTGTGCACTTTACTGGAAGGAAATCAGATCTCTAGGTGTCAGGGAATGGATTTTGAATACAGCAGTTTTGTATGAAGGGTTTGGGTCTTCATTGCACCTGTATTGGACTTGGCTTACTCTGAAGAACAAAGCCCCTCTATTTCATATAGAGTGTATGTACAAGAGACAAGGTCTTAGATTCCACTGGAAGTTGAGCCCATGAGCAGGCTATGAAAAGGCACAGAACAAGTATACCTGGAATCATAATCGTGTGTAGTGGCATCACCTCTACTCCTTGAATAGGATAGCTTAATGGCACGTTTGGTTTGGCTATTACTAAATCTTGAGTCATCGAGGGGTATCTGGAACAAATGCGAGTAGAACAGGGTCAGCGTTGGGAGGATAAGGGATTTGTGTTCCTTCTTTCTACCAACATCCCCTATTTGTCTGTTGGCTGTTTGCGGCTGGCATGGCAAAAGAAACCGTCTCCCACTGGGGCACCAAATGAAGCAACCAGAGTTTCAGGATACATGGAGTGTACAACTTGGGTGCTGAGCACTTGTGAAAAATCTCTCTTGTATTTCAGTGGCTAAGCGGCAGCAGAATTGTTTGGAAAAACCTGACCCATAGATTACAACAGGGGTAGGCCACCTGCGGCACGCAAGCTGATTTTCAGTGGCACTCACACTGCCTGGGTCCTGGCCACCGGTCTGGGGGGTGGGGTGTTTGCATTTTAATTTAATATGAAGTTTCTTTAACATTTTAAAAACCTTATTTACTTTATATACACAACAATATAGTTTAGTTACGTTTTATATATAGCCTGCGGATGCTCCACCGGAGCCATGGGACCAGCGAACCCTCCGCAGCTGCGGGAAGTGCCCTGGAGCTGCGGGACCAGCGGACCCTCTGCAGTCATGCCTGCGGGAGGTCCGCTGGTCCCGCGGCTCCGGTGCACCTCCCGCAGGCATGACTGCTTGGGGTGGCCAAATTCCTAGAGCCACCCCTGCAACCAAGGCTGCTTAAGGCTGTCCTCCGTGGGCCTCTTCTTCTTGTCCCTGTCGGTCCCCCCGACCCAGCCCTGTTACTCCAAGGCTTTCCCCTGTTGGGAAAGTCCAAACCAAAATAAGTAAGAGGAAGTTACCTTGTCCAGGGTCCACAGGCAGGGGAGAGAGGCATATTTCCCTCTCTGGTTGTCTCTGGGAGTGCGTCCTACCTTCCCTCAGGGAGGGCCCCTTTGGGCAGCTGCGTCAGACCTTTAGGCTTCCCTCTGCTCTATACTGCTGGAGTTATGGGCTGCTTAGCTCCAGCTCTCTGCCACCCAAAGGAGCTAATTCCCTGTGTCTTAATTCCTTCAGCAGATATCGCGTTTGCTGCAGGTGTGGCAGGGCAGGGCTGGCTAAAGCCAAAATAATCCCTTAACCCTTTGTTGTCCACTGTGGGATTTGTACACCCCATCACCGATGGTAATAACTGAAAGGATCATTTCTGCTTTCCTCCACAGCTGTTCCTTCTCTCTCAATACAATCCAACCCCAAGGCTTCAGTTCATGAGATTTTTCCACGTGAATTTAGTGTCAGGGAAAGATGCAGGCTTGACAGGTCAAGAGATAGGAGGGTCCCTAGACACAGGCTGGGTACAGCACAGGCAATGACACTGCAAACTTCCTCCCTGACTAACTTCTAGCGTTTCTCTGTCATGACATGAGCCAATCACCTTTGAGTCACAGGAGTTCTGTCTCCAGGACCCATAGCAAAATATGGTTGCCTGTGGCCCACTATGTGAATGGAACAGGCCACCACTTTATACACACTGGCTGAGATTTTCTTTCCCCCAAAGTTACTTAAGGATTTGAAAAATCTCAGCCAGTAGCCATTGGCTATCAAACGTACTGCCTGGGGCTGGATTTGAATAGCAACCTAGACGTGATAGGCGAATAAGTATTTTCAGTACATTCCGCAGAGAAGGAGCCAATTTACCTTTTCTGATAGTGCTCAAACTCCTTCTGTCGCCTCTCTTTAACTGAGGCAAGGTCTTTCTTATCGATATAATCTTCCATCTCGTAGACATGCACATGGTCGACTTTGGCACATTCGCACTGATTCTTTGGAGCTAGCCTGAATAGAAAGAAAAAACCAGAAGGCTCAGCTCCTGCAAGGACACTGGGAGAATCTGCTGTTTTGTGACCTTCTTAAAATAATATGCATATGGCCAAGCTTGGTGGGTTAATCCCGTATCTATATATTAGTGATATGGGCGTAACTCACCAACCATGGACATGAAACCCATGTTTCAAATGCACACTGGCAATGTTCTGATCTCAGCTGGACGCTACCTTCCCAGCACTGAGGGATGTTCAGCTCTGGCAGGGAACATCGTGACTTAGCCAGAGCTAAGATGCGAATAGGATCCCCTCCTGCCTTGGCAGGTGAATGTCGCTTCTTTGTAAGAAAGTTGGGTTGGACTGTAGGACATTTGGGCCAGATTCTCAGCTGGTGTAACTGCGCAGAGCCACTGACGCCAGCTGAGAAACTGGTCCTTTATTACATATAGAGCCCAAGAAAGCTGTAGCTCAAGGTAAAGGCCCATAGCAGGATGCTGGTGCAAAAGTACCTAATTAGCCCCTGCCCAGTCAGCTCCAATCAGGGGAAACAGATTGGGGCTGATGGAAAAGGCCTGATGCCGGCCTGAGGATTGGCACCACCTGCTGGCCTGACAAGCCAAGAGCTATAAAGGCTGGGAGGGAGACAGAAGGTGGGGGGGCAGCCAGGGAGAAGTCCAGTCAGTCCATCGTGGGGGGAGCTGGAGGCCTCCTAGCTGAAGGCTGACTCTGCCTGTAAGGGAGGTGACCAAACCTATAAAGCTGTATATAGATGGACACTGGTGGTGGGACAACGATAAGTAAATAAAGACCCAGGTGCTGCACAACCCTGAAGCCTCTCCGAGCCTTACTGGGGAGGGCAAGAGGGCCCCAGGAAGGGGGGTGGGTCGTGAACCCTGTTATAGGGCCATAAAACAACAAACAAAACAACCCTCCCCCGCCCACTCCATCATTCTTAATACCAGAGCCAACTTTTGGGATAGAGAACAGTGGCCATGCCTCACCTCTCCTTCCCAGTTTGGAAAGGAGAACCCCATAAAATACTGAACTGGGAGTCAGGAGATCCAGGTTTTATTCCTAGATCTGCCACAGACTTTCTGTAATCTGAGAAAAGTCACCTAATCTCTCTCACTGGATGCCTCCTCCCCATGCGGAAGGGAGCAATGTTGCAAGATTCCACTCCCTGGTGGTGAAGAGAGTTTCTGGTAATGACCGACTGGGGCCATCTTCCCAGCACTTAGGAGAGGTGACCACCACGCTCCTATCCAGCATGCTGAAGGGATAAGGACAGAACACAAGGAGAAGGGAAGCTCCAAACCCACTTAAAATGCAGAACGGAGAGGGAAAGAGCCCCCTCTTTCATCCCAGAAACTGGGTCAAGTCAAATTCAACCCTCTCTCTCTCTAACCGCCACCAGCCCAAACAGCAAAACAAGCAACCACATGGGCATGTGCCTCAGGGATTATGGGAAAAACTGGACATAATCCGTAATACACTTGATGACACACCCGGCTTCATTGTCTCCCTGCAAGAACGGGTGTCGAGGAACAATAAATCCCAGCAAGTCGTTAGCAATAAAGCCCCAGCAAGTCGCCCAGCTGCCTCTCTTCCACTGTCAGAGGTGACCAGAGACAATAGGGGAACTACACGTACTTGGGTTTGCGTGGAGGGGCTGGTGTCTGAGCTTCCTCTTTCTGGGATTAGATCTATTTGCAGGTCCCTTGGCTGGCAGACTTGATAGCCCTTAGGGAGCTCTCAGAGTCCACTGAGAAGTTGCAAGACCAGCTTTGTTGGTTAGAGGTGAGCAAGTTGACCCTCAGCAATAAATACCTGATCTACGGCTGACTCCACAGCCTACTTCTTCTTCCCCCCTCCCCCTCCCCGATATTGTAACCTGCCTCCCATTCCACTCCCTTCGCCCCCCAGAACCCTCCTGCTATATCACATTCCCTCCTACACCAACCCCATGCAAGCACTGTGAGCTACACCCATTTAATCACTCTTGTGGGCGTGGAAGCTCTTTGTATACAGGAATTTAGAGAAACAAGGTGGGTGAGGTAATAGCTTTCACCAGATGAAAGATTCCTCAACAGAAGTTGGTCCAGTAAAATATATTACACCTCATCAACCTTGTCTCACTAATATCCTGAGACCAACACCCCTACACTGACTCTGCACACTAGAAAGGTATTTGACAACAATGCCGTAGTAGCAAGTTTGAATGTGCAGGTACATTACACCTAACCATCAGCATAAATGAAAGCCGAGCCACCGCACTGTGGTCCAGTAGCAGAATTCTGGTGGGAAGCCACCAAGGTTAAAATACAAGTCTAATGCTTAAGACAAATTAAGCCTCAGGTTGGGGGGGGGGGGGGAGGTGCCATGGTATTTTTGTAAGAAAGAAGGAGTTTGCCCAGACTATCCTTGGGCAAAAAAAAACAAACAAACAAACAAAAAAAACCACCAACCAACCAAAAAAAACTCTCCCCTCCCCTTACTGGTGTAGTGTGCTGTTGCCTTCCACCCCAGAAGTGGCTGCATTTCACTACTGCTGCATTCATAGGATCTAGAGTGCTTTTCAAGCTCTATGAAATGATAGAGATGGGTGTTGCATAAACCTACGTCTTCTGCTCCTCTAAGTCTGCTTCTTGTATCTTGCTGTTCATGGACTAGGTCTCCCATTCCTGCTCCGCTGCCTTCTTTGCTAGCTAACTCATTTCACTCTGTCCCTCATATAGTCCCTCTCTCCTTCCTAAATTTACACTTCCCTTGTGCGTGTCTCCCCTCCACCTTTGTAGGTGTGTTCTTTTTGCTGACAGCACAGAAGCCAGGGGGATGGGAAAACGTACACACACACACACTTCAATCTCTGTACCACTTTCTCAGTCTGTGCTGTGAAGTGCAGCTTGGTACAAATAGTTGACAGTTGTGCTCAGACATTTTATAAGGCTGGCACCCCTCTTGCTGTATTTGGGTAATGCAATTACCTGGCAATTCTGCTGAGTGTATCGCTGATTGTATTGCTTGACTTTCATGGGGCACAGTCAGTGCTTTGCAGCACAATAGCTGAGAGAGTAAGAAGGCAGGAATCGAACTGGGCAGGTACATGGTTATTCAGCAAATTGGTATTTTTATTGGGTGGGGCTATCCTGTGCTCCGGAGTTGGAGCTTTTGTTTTAAAAGAAAAAGAAAAAAAAAAAAGTGTCACCATTACAAAGGTAAACTGCTAATGGTGGAGGAGCATAGAGTCACGTGGCATGGTCTCCTGCATCTGCAGGCAGCCCGAGAGAATAGTTCTGAGAGAATTGCCCCATAAGGTCAGCCCAACTGAAAGTAGAAGCCTAATAATTGCAAGTTTAGTGTCAGCATCAGTAACTCAGTCACGGCAAAGTAGGGCAGGCAAGACAGGAAAACAAGGCGCATATGATGTGCGCCGAGCAGGCTTTTAGCATCTCACCTAGGGGGAGCTTGGCAGATGGGCAGAGCTCAGCTTGTGAGTACACTAGTAGGCCCATCCCACCCCATTAGACCCCAGGCAGGAGAGAAATTGGAGCTGCTGTCCATTGCACACTTCTATCTGATAAAGTACCGAAGAAACCTCACGTGTGTCACTCTACTGAGGCCAGATTTTTTCAAGAGATCTCAGCACCCATTTAGGTCCCCATGGAAGTGGTCAGACTTTCCAGAGCGCTCAGTGCAGAGTTCGGCACGTTGGGCGTTGATCTTTTTGGAAAATCTGGACCTTAGCATGTAAGGTGCTGGAGGGTGAGATCTTCCAAAAGCAGGTAGAGGCCAAGCAGCAGTAGGGTGGCTTCTCCAACCCACCCCACCTCAGCCCTGACTGGAAGGGTCAATAGGAATGGCAGGGAGATTGAGAAGACTCTATGGCTCAGAATTCTTACGCCAACTAATGCCAGTTGTAGCAGGGAGGTTGTCTTCAACAGACATATAAAAAAAGAGTTCCTGAGAACCAGACTCAGACCTACTGTCTCATCTCACCCAGGCCATTGAAAAGAATTCACATGGAAAGTATTTTCACTTGATACCAGCCCAGCATGGGTTCAGTCCGGAGACCTCGAGGTGAAGGACTCCACATTTCCAGCCACCAATCCCCCAAGCCCTCTCACTTTTTACTGGCCGTAAGAGCGAACAAGGCAGTGGCTCAAGGCGGGTTTTGAGCTGTCACATGGGGGCTGCATCTTGTCAGAGCCCACAGCCCTCCTGCAGCCTCTTGCCACTCCTGGCTCACCACAAGCATTTTAACAGGAAGTACCAAGCAGTAACAACAACAATACAAGTGTGTGTGTGCGCATGTGTGTGAGAGAGACTGTGTGTGTGAGTGTGTGAGAGAGAGAGAGAGAGAATGAGAATCTGTATTGGGGGATTGTGACTCATGAGAGGCAGAGTGTATGTGGGTGTGAGAGATTGTGTGCGTGTGTGTTAGGGAAGTGAGAGAGACAGTGAACGCACTATCACTTTAAGTCCCGCCCATCCCACCATTCAGCCCGGCTCCCCCCGCTGACTCATGTGGAAGTTTCTCCTCTTGTCCTGGCCCTGGCCCGGCCCCCGTCGGAGACCATGCCACGCAGGCAGGCACTCTGCTCCAGGCAGCGGTGGGCCAGGCCGCCGCGCCACCAGTGACCGTCCACACCACTCTGGGCTCCCCGGGGCTGGGGCAGCAGAGCCAGCTGAGGAGCGAGTGAGGGAGAGTGTGGGGTTGGGGACAGGAAGAAGCCCGCCGGCCTGGCGCGGAGGAGGGGCTGGAGAAGAGAGGATTCCAGCCACGGCCAGGGAGGGGAATGGTGCCCCACATTTTTGGGTGCCCTATGCAGCTAAATATGCTGCGTATGACTAAGGATGGCCCTGCCTTCAGTCCTGGGCAGTGGGGCTCAGGTTACACCCACCCTCCCGCCCGGGGCAGGGTGGCTCGGGTGGGCTCAGACTTCAGTCCCCGCCTCCTGCAGTTGTGTAGTAATTTTTGTTGTCAGAAGAGGGTCGCAGTGCAATGAAGTTTGAGAACCCCTGTACAGGGGCGGCTCCAGGCACCAGCACACCAAGCGTGTGCCTGGGGCGGCAAGCTGTGGGGGGCAGCCTGCTGGTTGCTGTCAGGGCGGCTGTCAGGCTGCCTTTGGTGACATGCCTGCGGGAGGTCTGCTGGTCCCACGGCTTCAGCGGCAATTCAGTGGTGGGTACGCCAAAGGCGCGGGACCAGTGGACCTCCCACAGGCATGCTACAGAAAACCGCCTGACTGCCATGCTTGGGGCAGAAAAATACATAGAGCTGCCCCTGATGAATAGATTTCTGGGAGGAAGCTGTAGCTCTGTTTTCAAATTGCTTGTGAAATAAAAGGCCAGCACTTAAGGCTCATTTTCAGGAATGAAGCGAGAGTTTAAGGCCAGACAAGATCGTAAGATCATCTACCCTGACCTACGCATGCATGCATGCATGACCTATTTATAAAGCACTAAACACCACTCAGCCACCCCCACCTCAACAACCAGAATTAGACCAAAGTATCACAGCCCTCAGGAAGCTAAACTAGTGTGCACCACAGGCAGAGAACAGGAAAGACCAAAGTGAATGGGAGGGATCAATTTGTCTCCTGTTATCATTTATTCTTCATTTCTCTTGGGCCCATTAGGTGTTGTGTGAAAACTAAAGATGCAGCTGAGCCACGTGGTTGGTAGAGAGAGAGAGAGAGAGAGAGCGCGCGCGCGCGAGAGAGAGAGAGAGCGCACACAGCTGCTATTTTGCAAGACAACAACAGGGAAGAGGAAAGAAAGTTAATTTGAATCCCATTTCTACCTAATTATTATTGCATCAATCATGAAGGATCTACTTAAAATCGTGGAGAAATCCCACATTTTTTGCAGGTTGATCACGGCATAAATAGCAAAACTTCATGGATGCATTAGCAAATTTGCAAGCAGCGAAGGAAAAAAAAAAAAAGCCATGATCGGTGGCATTTAGGTGGCAGCTCAACCGCGCTGCTTCATTTCTCGGCAGCAATTTGGCGGCGAGTCCTTTGCTCCGAGAGGGACTGAGGGACCCACTGCCGAATTGCTGCTGAAGACCCGGATGTGCTGCTCCTTCCCATTGGCCGCCCCAAGCACCTGCTTCGTTCGCTGGTGCCTGGAGCCGGCCCTGCATGAAGTTTACTATTTACGCCATGACCCACCAACAAAAAGTGTGGGATTTTCTGCCGCGTTTCTCAAATTGGGTTTCTCAAAACCAAAAGGGGGTAGCCTATTGGTGGGGGGGGTGGGGGGTTGGAAGTCACAGTATTGCCACCCCTACTTCTGCGCTGCTGCTGGCAACCGCTGCCTTCAGAGCTAGATGCCCAGCCAGTAACCGCTGGTCTCCACTCTGTTTTCAGAGCTGGGCAGCTGGAGACCAGATTTCACGGTCTGTGACGTGATTTTCACAGCTGTTAATTTGGTAGACCCCTAATTACCATGAACAATGACCATGAGGAAAGCAGCACTTAGGCACTGCTTCTTCAGTTACTGAGCCAGCAAAACTCTGATGCATCATTATTTTCCTCCCCTAACGGTTTATAGCATACTTCCTTTTTGTTCAAAAGAGACACTCTTCTGAACCACCATAAACATTTAGGCATCAAAGCTACAAAAGCTCCTAAAGGTACATCTGCACTGCAAAAGAAGACCTATGGCTAGGGTGACCAGACAGCAAGTGTGAAAAATCAAGAGAGAGAGAGAGAGTGTGGAAATAGGTGCCTATATAAGAAAAAGCCCCAAATATCAGGACTGTCCCTATAAAATAGGGACATCTGGTCACTCTACCCGTGGCCATGAATCCCAGAGCCCAGGCGGACAGATTTGGGCTAACGCACGCTACAGGGCTAAAAATAACAATGCAGACATGCCTGCTCAGGCTGGAGCTTGGGCTCTGAGCCCCACCCTCACTGGAATTCAGAGCCCAGTGGAAATGTCTCTACAGCTATTTTTAGCCCCATAGTGCCAGCCTGAATCTGTAGACCTGGGCTGTGAGACTTGCTCCTGCTGGGTCTGGGGCTTGTTTGTTTTTTGCCGTGTAGATGTACCATGAGTGGCTTAAGTCTCATTGAAAGTCAATGGGATTTAAGCACTTTTTAAGGTTCCCCCCCCCACCCCCCATTACAGTTCTAATTGCTGTGATTGACTAGACAGAGCCAAAGGAATAGATTCAGTTAAATTGTTCCTTGTATCCCTCCTCCCCGGCCCCGTGAACAAACTTTGCAATTTTCTCAAGTCTGTTAGTCAACTTTATTTGCAGAATTAATTTTTGCAAATAAGTTTTGTCTGTAGCTTGTTCATAACCAATTTATAACAAGCATCTAACAACCCAGATGCTTCAATTAGTCTCAAAGATCCTGTGATTTTTATCCCTGGATCAGATGAAATAGGCAACTAGTGCAAATCATCATAATCCCAAACCTGAAATTAACTTTCTGCAATATGGGCATTAACAGCTGGAGCAAGTTTAACAATCCAAACAAACATTAGCAAACCTTTTCCTTTGGAAGTATTTACAAAAAAAAAAAATCTAGCTACATATCAGCAAGGGAACTTACCAAATTCCATTGTAGATAAACAAGGACTTGTATTTTTCTGGTGATAGAAGTTTCAGGTCAGACCGAGCCTCTGAAATCTCTTCCTTGATCTGACTTTCAGCTGGCCTCTGCCAGCGCATGGAGGCCAAAAACACAACGATTGTACACGAGAGCAGGATAAGGAAGTATTTCATACTGCATTAAATGGACAAAAAGAAGACTTCTGTAAGCAATGAGGCAGCATTTAGAAGCTTTTAGCTCTGTGACTGCATTTCTAAACTCTGCATTTCAGCTTGGGTTTTTCCTCCCTTCCACCCACATCCTGCAGATCTGAATCTCTTCTTCATGTTCAGAAGAGTTTTTCTACCAAACAAAATAAAAATGCCTCATGCCTTGATTATACTTAGGGCTTGGCTACACTTACAAATTTGCAGCGCTGCAGCAGGGTGTGAAAACACACCCTCTGCAGCGCTGCAAATTGCGGCGCTACAAAGCGCCAGTGTAGTCAAAGCCCCAGCGCTGGGAGCCTCCCAGCGCTGTCCGTTATTCCCCTGAGGAGGTGGAGTACGGACAGCGCTGGGAGAGTTTTCTCCCAGCGCTGGCGCTTTGACTACACTTAGCGCTTCAAAGCGCTGCCAAGGCAGCGCGTTTAAGTGTAGCCATAGCCTTAGGAAAGACTGACTACCCATGTTGGGAGGCTGCTTATACCAATTATAGGACAGTGGTTCAGACGCGCACACTTTAGAATGCCACAAAGCAACCAGAATGCACATCCCTCCCCCGTGCCCTGTTTTGTGGGTAGATCTGGTGCAACAGGTAGCTTTTGGAAAAAAGTAATAACTATACACACACCTCCCCTTCATGATTTTCAGCATTTTTTCCCCTCCTTACTGAAGTTTCTGTCAGCAGAGGCTGCTCAGTGCATAAGATCGTCTTCAGGGAAACTCATGAAAAACTGCCGGGCTACACTGCCTCATGGAAAATAGTGGCTGCAACTCCCTACTACCACCAGCCTTTCACTCACTCAAGCATTCTCCTCCGGGCTATGCCAGCCCTGTCCTCACCTTGCAGGTTAACAAGGTGTGTACTCTGATCTTCGAGTCCCTTTGAAGCATTTCCCTGTGATATCCAGCCCCTAACACAAGCTACTCACAGAAATCCTGGATCCTCTGCCTCCATGGAAGCAGTGTGCCCCAGTTAACTAGTTTTCCCTTAAACCACAGCTACTGAAAACTACACAGCACTTGTGAGCACTTCTAACAAAACCAGGTGGATGGTTTTATTTAAGAAAGAAGAATTAAGTAGAAACAAGAAAGGGTGGTGGAAACAAATGGTTATAATACAAAACAAAAAGCATAAGAAGTGAACCTGGGTCTACACTTATCAAGTTACCTTTCCTATTTAATGAAGTAGGGTCCCCCACCAAGTTCAGTTGCAGAACTGGATGGCTTCACAAGAACCAGGATCCAGTTTTTCCATGAGAACATCCCTGCTTTCCTCAGTGAACGGATGCAGAGGCTCTGTCCCTCCTCTCTGTTATACTGAAATAGTCTTGTTCCTATTTATAGATATAACCAAATGGGGGTTTGCCCTAATATTCATTTTTTACCTTCAAGAGGTTTTGATTGTTTGCAGTTGTCTCTGGTGGTTTTCCATTGAAAGTCTTGGTATTAAACAAGCCTAAACAACTGAGCCTTGCGTTGCATCACCAGATAAGGATGGCAGGGTGACAACTGCCTCCAGCCTTAATAGGCCATCACCAAGACGTATTATCCATAGTGATTAATTGTTACACATTATTCCTGAAATATTACCCGTTACATACAGGTCACAGTGGCTCCAAGCCTTAACAAGTTATGAGCTGTCTGTAGATATCTTTATGGATAAATATCCTCTAAGGTAAAATATAAGACATGTGTTTGGTATAATGAGTTAGTCACAGTTTGCACTGCAACCCCTAAGTGTGTGTTTGCCTATGGCCCAGTGGTGGGTTAATCTGGCCCTTCACACTTTTGTCTTACTAGGGAGGCATTCAGAAACCACGTGCAATAGTATTTTCCTTGTGCACTCAAGGAACCAGTTAAAATGCATTCAATGTTCTCAAATCTTTCCTGGCAGGTAGCAATGCAAACATCATCTGCACAAATGAATCTTCACACATCAGGGAGTTCTGGTTGGTCATTTGGGTATACAATAAGCAGCAAAGGTGAGAGCACTGAATGTGGGGACAGGCCATTCTATTGAGCACACCATCAACTTTTCTGACCATCCACCTCGACAAAGAAACATTGATTCTCAAGCAGAGAGGGGACCTGGACCATCTTGCTATTTCTCAAAATTTTTGCAAGTTTCAGCAGACATACGATAGTGTCAAAAAATAAATAAAAAATTTACAGCTTAGGAACAGCATGAACATCCTGGGGAGAAACACCCTTCAACTATTAGCACTGTCCTACCCATTATCCTCTGCTCACATAACTTGCAAGTTGAACAAAGGATATTGGGCAAGAACGCCTTGAAGTTAGGGTCTTCATATGGTTTGAGTCGTGCAACCTGGGTTATTTGCATAGTCTCTAGAAGGAACTGGAAAAGTCAAGCAGTCACATCTGTTCTCTCATCCTAAAACAGAGGATGAGTGTGTTAGACATACCAGCTGCCGTTCCACATTTCAGGGTTTTCATGGCTATTGGCAGCTCCTCAGCACTGAGCTGTTCTTTGTGGACTTTTCAGAGACAGCAAATGGGTTTTGTTCTGCACTTTGCTTTGTGGGTTGGTTTACCATTTAGGATGAGTTGGGGTGTGAATTGGCTGGGAGAGTCTATGGCCCTGCATTTTTGTTGCTGTTCATCAGGGTTCAGCTTACAAAAGGTGCTTTTGTACTATTACGACAGTTCTGTTATCTGAAATCAGTTCTGTTCAAATAATAGCTAGTAGAGAAATATGTAGTTTGTTTTAACTACAAACATGGATACAGACTAACCCCTCTGATATGTGTTGAGGTGAGTTCCTGTCTGCATCCTGTAGAACTTGCCATACCAGTATTGCCCTGGCCTCTTTTGTCATTCAGTGTTGAACGCATTCTAAACCAATATGCATTTCCTCACCTTTTGGGGGCGAAGCCAGACTTTTAGGCACCTGCTCCCCTACTTGGTGTAAACTTTGCTTGTGCCAATCAGAAACAAACACAAACAGGTTTTGGGCCCCGTCCCCTATGACACTTCTATGATGTCATAGTGGGTACTTTATGGCCTGCCATGTGCAGGCAGGGAGAGGAGAAAGAAAAACGAATCCTGTGTATACCCGTGTATCCTGTGTATGCCCGTAACCGAGCCTGATCACCTCGAAGCCTCTCTCTCAGCTCACGTGTTTCAAACAGAGCTTCTACGTTTGCCGGTCGTTATGCGTTGGTTTGTATTTGTAAGTATCAGTTATTACTAAATGCTGCATCTTTGTTTATAAATATTGTTAGTAGATATTTTAGTCATTGTGTGTTTTAAGTTTCATTAACTCTATTAGCTAATCATACACTGCTCCTTTACCCCTTGTAATTATCCCCAATAAAACTTTTAAATTAAGTTTAGTGTGTGTGTGTGTGTGTGTGTGCAGTTTGCATCGTGACCCACACTCTCCTTGCATCCCTTACCAATATAGTCTGTTGCCACGTGCAGCCTGGTAAATAACAGGCCTGCATTTTCTTTCGCCCCTGCGAGTCCGTGGCAATCCACAATATGTTTTAACTGCACTGGACATTGGTCCCGCAACTCCCCCCACCAGTGCAGACTTCCTTAAAAGGAGTGTACTAAGTCATGTCCATACAGAGCTGTGGTATTCATTGCACATATGTGTATTTAATAACTTGCTATCTGCCTATCATGAAAATACTGAAGCCCCAAAGTGCAGTTGTTCAGAATTTGGGGGGGGGGGGGTGAAGAGTCAACTTCTCTTTGGGTGCCTAAATTTAGGCACCTGGGTTTGAACATTTGGGCCCACCATTTAAACAAGCCACGCTATGAACACTGGTGGACTAAAAAAAACACACCTAAATCGTCTATAACAATCTCTTCTAAATAAGCCCATTTAAGATGGAAGCACCCTCTGCTCCACTTCTTGTGCTTTAAGCTCATCAGCTTATCGGCGGGAGGGAATGAGATGGGAATCCTGAATTTAAGGAGAAATGGATTTCTCACATCATAAAAAAACAAGTTTTATAATTAAGTCTATGTATTTTGATAGAGACAATTAAGATCATGTGAGGGGAAACTGATCCTGAAACTGGGCACCAACAGGACTCAAAAGGAGGAAATCCAGTCCCACAAAACCTATTCCAGGACCTAGCCCGACATTAGCAATACCACTGTGGCTTATTTACATTGACCAAGAAAGGAAATGGCACTTATACAAACAGCACAGTGTGAGGGGAAAGTCCAGCTAGACTTGGAATGCTGTCCATCATGAAGGGCCCCATCCTGCAAGAACATGTACACAGGGAAGAGTCATTTCACTCACACAAGCTACTCCCCATTACTTCCGTAGTATTTTTTGAGCAAGTAAGTTACTCACTTGCCTACGTGTTTGCAGAATCACGTCTTAACAGAGAAGTGAGTTCATTATAGAGTTTGTCTTCACTGAAGAATTAACTCAAGTTCTGTTCACACACAAACCCCCTGAACTCCAAGTAGGGATGCTTTTAGCTCAAGTTAGCTGGCCCATCAGGTGTATGGACTACAGCTGGTCAGCCATTAACACAATTGCTCTGTGCTAGGGTGGCCACGCACACATCCCCAGAATAATGGACACTCTGGTACTTCTGGGAATGGTGTGGGCCCGCCCCCACCAGCATGACCTCGCATGCCTGGTGCATACAATCTCATGCTGCACAGAGGATGCCATTTTGAAGACCATGCCGCTCCACTCACATAGGCGGAAGTAGAATGGCGCATTCTTCAAAATGGCGTCCCTCGCCTGATACTGGATAAAATCAAGTCTGGTTTTGTCTCAGTACCAGCCGGGGGACAAGTCACCCAAAAGAGGACTGTCTGGTTTAAAACTGGAGGAATAGCCTTCCTACACGGTGCTGCTCACCCGAGCCATTTTGCAGTGTGGCACTTTCCCTTGAGCCAGACTAACTGGAGAGGAGTAATTTGAGATCACCCAGCAATGGCGACGTTTTAACCATAAATTTTCTTTGGTTTGTTTAAGTTTTTCACATACAGAACAATTGGGGGGGGGGAGGGGAAGTACAAACGTTTAAGTTACCATTAAACAAAACAAAAAAACACATCATGGAAATATTTGTTACTTTTATGCATTGTAAAACGCATTGTCCCTTTTGTTTTATATATCATTTTACTTAAGATCACTCAAATTGTATTGTGAAGGAAAAAATTCAAGAGAAAACAATAACTCTGGAAAAAAAAAAAGCTACTATTTGTCAGGCTTACATCCTCAAGTCATTTTCAATCCTATTCACACAAAAGAAACTACCAGATAGTCATAAAAAAAAAGTCATTACAAAAAAAAAAGCCAGAGCACACAAGTACAGGGAGATTATAAAAACTGTGGATATTTTAAACAAACCAAAAAAATTAATTTTGCCCCCCTCTCCCTTTTAAAATTATTACCTTGAAGAATAAAATTCCAGAAACTAAACAAAGAAGATAATAAAAACAAACATAAAAGACATTCCGAACTAAAAATAAAACTGAGGCCCAGTCCTGTAAACATTTAATAATTGTGAGCTTTATTCCTGGTATCAGTATTGCCTCATTTGCCGGATCATAATAAGATCGGTTACTTTTTGGCTGGTGGTAGGAGAAAGATTGTAAAGAAAGCATTACATGTCTGTCTTAAATGCTAAGTGCAATAATTCCACAATCTCCTCCCCAAAAGTAAAGATTTTGTTAGCCTTTTATCTATAGGCTTAATCTTGAAATCCTTATTCATTAAAGTAATTTCTTATTATTTTATTGAAGTCAATATGGCTACTCTCCTGATTAGAGGTCATTTGTAAAGCACCAAAAGTCTTACAACCGTATGCAAAGTTTTGAGATGAGCGAATACAACCAGCTGCAAGTACAATGATTCAACACAAAAGCATTGACTTGAAGTCGGGGGAAGGGTCTCATTACTATTAGGGCATGGGCGGTCATAAAGTGAGGTGTATTTTTGAGAACACCTTACATTCAAGTCTTTTTGTTGGCAGAAATACAGGCAATCAGGGAATACAAGATTACTTCTGCATTTACTCTTATCGATCAATGTGGAAGACAGATGTTTAAACATATCTATGATTGCGGCCTTCCTGGGATTTACTGGGTTCCTTCGCACTAAGTCCCTCTTCTCTATTTTTAGTACCCTTTATTCTGAGGCATTATGATCAGTTTTCTTTTTGGGACAAGAAGTGGCTGAGTTTAAACATCAAAGCAGCAGTAGTTTCTTCTCCCCTCTACCCCCCGCATCATTCAATATAGCTATGAGATGTGTGCAACTTTTTAGATGTTTTAAAAATACTTAATTATGATTATAGCATATTCAAAAAACATCAAGTTGGTTTGATTTACACACCTTTTCTTAAAGCTCATAAGGCATCATTAAGACCCTGTATGAAGGCTCCCATCATTCTTTGGGGTCAGGGTCAAAAGTTAGACAGTCGTTTCATTATCCCATTTAATCATTACATACACAGCAGTTTCCTCCTATAAATTCCCCCTTTAGCACCAACTTTGTTGTTGTTACAGGTTTTAAAACAACCCCTTCCCGATCTGTCTACGTGGAAATGCCTAACAATTATTTAAAATGTCTCCTAACAGATGAGGCTCTCTCATCCCTGTTTAGCTTTTTACACTAAGATTCTAGTATATTTGTTTTAAAAGCATCAGCAGTAGACAACAAATTGGTTTAATTTAGAAAGAGTTTTATTAAAATTAGCCATCAACCCACCTATAAGGAGAGGAGAGAGACATGCACTGACTGGGGATCTCTACAACTTTGCTGACAGTCAAGCAGAAAGCCCCATTTCAGCCCAGAACATTATAGCCTTTGCAAGTCAAAGAAAGGCCCATACCCACACCAGCCCTCAGGCATAAGAAGCACCTTTACTATGGGAGGGAGTGACGTGTGTTTTGCCTGTTTGAGCAGATCAGGTTAGCTTTTAAGAAGCTAAAGCAAATGCTACTGCCGTTTGTTTACAAGGAGAGCTGTTCTGCAGCCAAGGGGTTTCCTCCCCTAGCTAGTATCAAACACTAGAATCCCTGAGCTTCAATTCCAGGAAGGCTCTTCCCTTTAACCCCAGACAGTGCGTAGTCACTGCTACTATAGTCAAAGTAAATATCTGCCAAACTCAATAGCCCAGCTCAATGGAACTGCGCTGGGTTTCCATTTGCAGAGCTTCCCCCAGAAAATCTGAAGCCTGAACACAATGGGCAGAAATTAGAGACAAATCCTTTTTGCTCAGTTATTCCACTTAAAAAAAATAAAACCACCACATACACAACAACAAGAAGCCACAATCAAACCTGCAGTAAGATTTCGGCATCCTCTGGCAGCTGGAAGCCCAGGAATAAGGAAAGATCCATTCCCAGAACATGCTGATTCTAACCAAACACCCCCAATGACCATGAGCTCCCCACAAGTAACCAATTGCACTAATCTGAGCTATATGGCAAAGAGAGCTGTCAAACCTTCCCAGAAACTCACACCCCTAGTACACAGGCACCCAATACCATCTTAGCTCCAGGTATTTAGTATCTAAAGCCCCACCCACACAGGTATATCCAATGCCAGCCCTGCACCTGATACTCAGTATCTACAGCCCCACCCAGTAGCTGCAGACCTACCTGAGAATCAAAGCATCAAACACATCTGTACCCTGAAGAGGTTTATAAACAAAACCACCTAAAATGAGCTAGGAGAAAATATTTACCTGCTCTGTGGGCTTTTTTAAAAAGCAATTGCTTTAGCGTGGCACAAAACTAGAAACCGGGAACTGCTGCAAAGTCAAATTGTTGGTGAAAAAACATAAAATCTAATTCAATTATGTGTCAGTCTATTAAAATCAGGTTAATGACAAACTTCACAACACCTAAGCCAAAAGGAGAAGCCTTGTCCATTTCAATATAGCCAGTGACAACCCAGCAATGCTACTGGAAATGTTCTCAATGCTGAGATTTTCAGCCAAACTACTCAAAAGGTAAAAAGCTTCCTCTCAGCTGTACCATCACCCTATGCAAAATTCTCTCCATGAGAACAAAAGCCTACTAGAAATATACAGCAAACAAACTACTGGTCAACTTAGAAAGGACATAAATATTGATCTTTAAGCTGCAAACTAAGCAAAATAAATTTTATTTTGGAAATGTAGAAAGAGAACACATACTGACCTGTGTAGATACAGGCCTCATAAGAAAGGCAACCCAGAACGCCAGTGCCAGAAAGAAACCACTGGATAAATACAATTCACCAGTAAAACAACTTGTTAAATTATTTTTAACCTTATAATCCAGCTCATTCCACTATGCAGGAGCAAAGTCTGTGGGCCAGTTTTAGCTAATAATTGCTCTGGTTTGGATCAAATCATAGTTGTCAGCACAGACAGTAGGAACCCTGCCTATAGCAGTTTGGTTTGGTTTTATTCTTTCAGCTAACAGTTAGCTGCCACTGCCATATGACTCAGGGCCACATATAACCCCTCTAACCAAGCTCACCTGCACCACGGAGAGGCTTTCATCAGCTGAAAGGCAGCATCGTCTAGCAGGGAGGATATTGGAGAGAGAGTCAGGAGAGGTGGGTTCTGTTCCCAGCTCCCTCACTGGGCAGCTGTGTGACCTTAAGCAAGTCCCTTCACCCCTCTGTGCCTCTAATGATTTACCCACCATCCTTTGGTCTAGTTGGTCTTCTTAGACCAGTGGTTCTCAAACTGTGGGTAGGGACCCTGAAGTGGGTCAAGACCCCATTTTAATGGGGTTGCCAGGACTGGCTTAGACTTGCTGGGGCCCAGGGCTGAAGCCAAAGTCTGAGTCCCACCACCCTGGGCCAATGCCAAAGCCCAAGGGCGGGGCTCAGGTTACAGGCCCCCTGCCAGGGACAGTGGGGCTCAGGCTTTGGTCTCCACACCCAGTGCAGCAGGGCTCGGGCGGGCTAAGGCTTCGGTCCTTGCTCCTGGGGGTCATGTTGTCAGAAGGGGAGCCAGTTACATCCCAGTTAGGAGGTGTGATTTGCATGCCAAGGAGGCAGAAGGACAAGAACGGGGACAATGAGAAGGTCAGGGTTAATAAACCACTAGGCCTAATAGTCTTGAGCCTCAAGCCCCTGCTTAGAGCTCAGCAGGAGCTGAGGCCTGCAGCACCCAGGATTGCTGGGTGCCCCGACCCCCCCAGGAATCCTACTTGCCCCAGCTGGGCTTACCTTGGGCAGCAGAGGTGGGTGGCTTTTCTGGCTCCCCAGGCAGCCCTCCTCTGGCAGCTGAGGAAGGGGACTGCCAGCTCCATTCCTGGGAACAGAAGTCACAGCCTCAGATCTACTTCCTGGATCAGAAAGCCAGGGGAGGGAGGCACCATCCCAGGCCCTGACACCAGAGGGGAGCCCCCTTCAGTCCTGCCAACCACCAGACATAAAAAATCATAGTTGGATTCCACACTCCTCCCCCCCCCCCAAAAAAAAAATAAAATCATGAGATTTTAAAGCCAGCATCAAACCAGGTCTTTTCAGTTGGTCTGTTTACTTTTAACAGCCCTCTACTCTTCTGGCTGGGTGTGGTCATTTCAGATTGAAAAGTCAACTTTTGATGCACACAAAAAAAGGGCTCCTCTCCCTGGCTGCTTCACTTACCCTCTCCCCTTCCCGGGACCCACCAACACCACCTCACCAACTCCCTCAAAACGCTCCTTCCCTCCCCGCCTTCTCCTCTACCCAGATCCCAAGCAGAGGAGACGTTCCAAAGCCAGGGCCGGGTTTACAATGGCGCCATGGAGCTGGGCCCATGCTCGGAAGGGGGACCCGGCCTGCTCTGCTTGTCCTGTGCCCTGAGACCCCCCCAGCCCACTGCCCCCCCCCCCCGCACACCACCTGCTCCTCTTGGCCTGCCCAAGTGCCGGCCGAGGGCTCCTCTCCACCCCTTGGCCCCACCTGCCGGGTCCTCTCTGCCCCCTGGCCAGACCCCACTGCACCTCCGGTTCTGGGCCATTTCTGCTTCCCACCACCCGCGGGGCCCCACCTGTCTCCCAGGAGCTGAGCCGCCTGGGACTGGGGCAGAAACCTGGCCAGTCTCAGCCAATGGGGGGGTGGGGGGAGGAAGGCTTGGCTGGGCCCCTCCAGGCAAGTGGGTCCTCAGGGAGCCTGGCTGATGGCACCACTCCCGAGTGGCTGGAGCGATTCCCCACCCCAGGACCAGCCCTGACTGCACTGGCTGCTCAGCCCGTCAGACACAGTCGCCTCCCAGAGGGCCAGTGAGTGCGACCAGGAGGCAGGGTGTGGGGGAGTGGGTCTCTGGAGGGTCTGGGGGGGGGTGCTGGGCTGTAAGGGGGCGGGGAAGATCTCTGTGTTGGGGCACTAGGGAGTGGGGGTGTGTGGGGTGCTGGGCAGTTGTGGTGGGGCTGTGGGCAGGGAGCGCTGGGCAGGGGTGGTGGTGTGCAGGGTGCTGTGCATTTGTGGCAGGGTCTGGGGGTGGGCGCTGGGCATAGGAAATCAGGGGGTATTCCAGTGTTGGGCAGGTGGTGGTGGTGTGACATGGGCCCACCCCTGAGCAGAAGGGGCATGCTGGCAGCACAGGGCCAGGCGGGCCATTGTGGGTCCGGCAACTGCAGATTTGTAAATATTGCCCCTGCCATGCCATGCCCCACAAAAGATTAATCCCGCCCTGTCCAAAGCAGTGGGAGGCTTTTCCGTCACCCCACTCTCCCTCCTTCTGCCCCTGGACTCTCTCTGCTATAGGAGCGTACATGAAGCTAGGTCAGTGGCAGGGCAGGGCTGTGTCCTTCCCTCCAAAACAGCATCACAGAGGTCTGCCACGTGCCCAGCCCTGGAAATCACAGGGCTGGGAGAAGCTTCTTGCATCGTCATGACAGCTCCTCCTGCACGCCCACAAACTTCTGTGATATGCAATAGCTGGCAATAATGCAACACTGGTTTTCCCTGGCTACTTGGAGGGTATTTCCTCTACCCACCACTACCCCAGTCTGGGGACTTGACATCTAATCTCCTCCATCTCTCACCCCATTACTATCCTCTGTCCCCACCCGCTTCCTGGCCCCACATCCACTACACCCCATTTCCCTGCAACCCCTAAATCTGCCTCCTGCTCTCCTTTACTCTCCACACTGACTTTTCACAGAAGTACTTTTCTGAGAAGTAAGCGTGACATGGTATTGTGGCCGGACAGCAGTGGCTGCTGGCTGGGAGCCCAGCGGTGCCAGGACTCAGCATCAGCAAGCCCCAACACTAATGCTTAATTTGTGCTGGGGCTTGCCAGCAGCCACCTCCCTCCAGCTCTAAAGGCAGCATCGCTGCCAGCAGCAGTGCAGAAGTCAGAGTAGCAATACCAGACCATGCCACCCTGACTTCGGCACTGCTGCTGGCAGCGGTGCTGCCTTCAGAACTGGATGACTGGCGAGCAGATGCCGCTCTCCAGCCACCCAGGCTGGGCTGCACAGGAGGGAGTTTCTGAGCTTGTGGGCTCCCCCGGCCGTACAACCCCTGATCACTGGGCCCACAGGAAGGGGGAACTCAGGGGTTCACCCACTAGCTCCACTAAGGGGCAAGCCTTGCTGCCTGCCACCAGGCTGACAGCTCCAGGCAACATTGCCCACCACCTGGCTGGCTGGCCAGGGGCTCCAAGCACAGGCTTGCCTGCACTCACTCCCGCTCTGGCAGCCTACACCCATGAGCTTGAGGCATGGATGGCACCTCCTGGACCACTGTGCCTTGGATGGTCGCCCACATGACCTATGAGGAAAGGTTAAAACAATGGGGCATGTTTAGTCTTGCCAGCAAGTTAAAGAAGTATGGGCTGGATGAATGGACTATAAGGTGTTTAGAAAGCTGGCTAGATCATCAGGCTCAATGGGTAGTGATCAATGGCTCCATGTCTAGGTGGCAGCTGGTATCAAGCGGAGTGTCCCAAGGGTCAGTCCTGGGGCTGGTTTTGTTCAATATCTTTATTAATGATCTAGAGAATGGCATGGATTACACCCTCAGCAAGTTTGCAGATGACACTAAACTGGGAGGAGTGGTAGGTACGCTAGAGGGTAGGGATAGGATACAGAGGGACCTAGGGGTTACAGTGGACAAGAAGCTGGATATGAGTCAGTGTGCCCTTGTTGCCAAGAAGGCCAATGGCATTTTGGGCTGTATAAGTAGGGGCATTGCCAGCAGATCGAGGGACATGATCATTCCCCTCTATTTGACATTGGTGAGGCCTCATCTGGAGTACTGTGTCCAGTTTTGGGCCCCACACTACAAAAAGGATGTGGAAAAATTGGAAAGAGTCCAGCGGAGGGCAATAAAAATGGTTAGGGGGCTGGAGCACATGACTTATGAGGAGAGGCTGAGGGAACTGGGATTGTTTAGGCTGCAGAAGAGAAGAATGAGGGGGGATTTGATAGCTGCTTTCAATTACCTGAAAGGGGGTTCCAAAGAGGATGAATCTAGACTGTTCTCAGTGGTACCAGATGACAGAACAAGAAGTAATGGTCTCAAGTTGCAGTGTGGGAGATTTAGGTTGGCTATTAGGAAAAACTTTTTCACTAGGAGGGTGGTGACACTCTGGAATGGGTTACCTAGGAAGGTGGTGGAATCTCCTTCCTTAGAGGTTTTTAAGGTCAGGCCTGAAAAAGCCCTGGCTGGGATGATTTAGTTGGGGATTGGTCCCGATTTAAGCAGGGGGTTGGACTAGATACCTCCTGAGGTCCCTTCCAACCCTGATGTTCTATGATTCTGTGAAAAGAACTCCCATCATTACAAAGAGGATCCGGAAGAGAGAAACCAAAATGATCAAAGGTTTAACAAACCTGACCTAGGAGGAAAGGTTAAAACAATGGGGCATGTTTAGTCCTGAGAAAAGTGGGGGGAGGGGGCTGATAATCTTCAAATAGGTTAAGGGCTTGTTACAAAGAGGACTGTGATAATTTGTTCTCCATGTCCACTGAAGGTAAGACAAGAAGTAATGGGCTAAATCTAAGGCTCAGGCTCTTCTCTGAAGGAATACTGGGAAGGAGAAGGTGCCACCCCTCCACTCCCTGGAAGAGACCTGGTAGGAGAAGGTGGAGTAGCCTGCTGAGTCAAAACGACACAGCAGATTTGTGGGAGCCAGGACCTGGGAAGGGTAGGACATACCAGCTGTGGTGTCATTCGGGCCCCTGAGGTTCAGATAGACATCCGGGTGAAAGGGTGATAATCAGAACCCTTTAAAAGTCGGCTCATCCCTAATTTAAATATGCATTTGAACCCTGCTGCTTTATTGTTTTACAGAATTTTTAAAATTTTGTTCAAGATTAATACCTCTCGGACATGCGGTCTGTTTGTGACACGGCAGGAGCGGCGGCGGGCAAAGCTGGGCCACTTTCAAAACTGGCCTGTGGGAGGGGAGAAAAAGCCTGTCGCCGTCTCACCACAGAGGTGATTGTCCCCATTCCCAAAGGCAGCGGGTAGGGTGTAAACTGTGCAGTGTACCAGTTAAAGGAGCGGTGATCTTCAACGGTGAATGATTAAAGGGATGGTGTCAGGTGAACACAGGCCCACACTGTTGGTTTTATGACCCAAAAAGCAATATTTGGCCAAACTAGAACTGTTTCCATGGATACTTTTTTAAATGAAAGATTCCAGTAGAAATCTGTATTTCACCACCTGAAAACAGCAGCAAGTGTGCCAGTGGGGAAGGAACTGAAAAATTAAATTGATTCTAAACAGCAGCCAAACAGATCACAGTGCAAAAAGTAAGTCATTAATGGAACACAAATTAGATTCTTAGCTAAAATTGCTTTAGATTTAACATCCTGGGAAATTAATAGGACTACACAGCCTATAAATCAGGGCAGAGCTGGTCTTTACAAAATTATTTAGTGTGTGTTAAAAGAGTTAAGGAAATTATGTTTTTTAAAGATGCACCCAATTCATCCCAAGATAAACTCCACTGACTTTAAGGATAATTTTTTTCCCTCCTTAAACAAAACAAAAACAAACAAACAAAACCTGACACTGTCCCTTTAATTAGATCTGTTCTAGTGAACTAAAAAACCTACAAATCTGTAGTTTCACTCTACATAGGAGAGGAGGGGGGTTTAATCAATGTGAAGCCCCCAGCTATTCCTTAAACAGCCAGTGCCTATGGAGTACATTAGCTTCCTGCATGTCAAACTAGGGGACATGACCTTATATATAAACAATTCATATTTGTTTATCTACCTCTTCGTGACAATAGAATAAAACAGGTAGTGGCAATTCCACATGCTGTAGTGTAGAGGAAAAATTACTTTCTTTTTCTGAAGAAAAAATGTTTGTTTTTTTTAAAAAAAATTATCAGCTCTCTTTTCACTTTAATGTGTTCATTAGTTGTAAAACCTCAGCAGTGCTAAATTGTTCAGTTATAACCAATTTTTTAAAAATGCTCAATATTCCATTACTTTTTTTTTCTTTTTAACTTTGATATTTACTTCTGTCAGCTGTACAACTTCTCTCAGCTCCTCTGTCTCAGCGGACGCTTTGGTTGTGTGATGACTGGTCACTTTTGCATAGACTGGCATTCAGTTGCCATTTGGACCACATTGCTTTTAGCGGCACCTTTGCACCCCAGATGGTGTCCCTTTAAAGCAGGGAAGTATTTTTAGGTGGTGTGAAATCTGGATGGTTCGCTTTTACCAGTGCTCAGCGTGGGTTAACGATAAAGCAATCAGGGCTGGATTATAAAAGTAACAACCAAACAGGAATGGCTTGTGTGACTAAAGTGACTTCTTACATGATCATCTGAAGCTTAGGACAGTTCAATACACAGCTGTACAGATAGAGAGGTAGAACTAATCCATATTGCAGTTATCCTGCTTTTGAAATCCCCAGTCAACTGTCATGTTGTTCTGTACTCCCTCATGCCTGATATTGGGGGAGTGGGGAACAGCTAGGCCACCTGATAGATTTCTTTAAACAAGTGTGTGGAACAAAGTGCTGCTCTCCCCCACCCCCCAGTCACCGATCCAATGCAATTTCAGACTATCCATCGAAAAATTGTACTTAACTCTAATATTTTTCCTCCCTTCGGTTGATTGTTTATTTTCTCTCCCTTCCCCTACTGCTCCGTGTTCTTTACCTTGTACTTTTGTGAGGCAGGTTAGTTGGCTCAGATCTGGAGTTGTGATTGTGGATGGACATCCAGACAGAGGGGCATTGCTGGCACATGATGGTATATCTCACGTTGGTAGATGTGCAGGTGAACGAGCCCCTGATGGCATGGCTGATGTGATTAGATCCTATGATGGTGTCACTTGAATAGATGTGGACAGAGCTGGCATCGGGCTTTGTTGCAAGGATAGGTTCCTGGGTTACTGTTTATGTTGTATGGTGTGCAATTGCTGGTGAGGATTTGCTTCAGGCTGGGAGGCTGTCTATAAGCGAGGACTGGCCTATCTCCCAAGATCTGTGAGAGTGAGGGATCATTATGCCATGTACATTGGCCAAACTGGACAGTCTCTACGCAAAAGAATAAATGGACACAAATCTGACATCAGGAATTATAACATTCAAAAACCAGTGGGAGAACACTTCAACCTCTCTAACCACTCAGTGACAGACTTGAAGGTGGCAATTTTGCAACAAAAAAACTTCAAAAACAGACTCCAAAGAGAGACTGCTGAACTTGAATTAATATGCAAATTAGACACAATTAACTCAGGCCTAAACAGAGACTGGGAATGGTTGGGTCAGTACACTAACTGAATCTATTTCCCTATGTTAAGTTCTCCTCACACCTTCTATGGGTCATCTTAATTATCACTTCAAAAGTTTTTTTTCTCCTGCTGATGATAGCTCATCTCAATTGATTAGACTCTTCCTGTTGGTATGCACACTTCCACCTTTTCATGTTCTCTGTATGTATAAATATCTCCTGTCTGTGTGTTCCATTCTATGCATCCGAAGAAGTGGGCTGTAGCTCCCGAAAGCTCATGCAGAAATAAATTTGTTAGTCTCTAAGGTGCCACTAGTACTCCTGTTCTTTTAGCAGTAAGGGCTTTCAAGCAGGGCCCTTTTCTTTTTGTGGTAGCTTTTAAAGCACACACCCTAAATACTTTTAAGAAGAACACTGCAGCATTGAGAATACACAATCTCTTACCTAATTATAAAAGAATAGTAAGTGTACTAGAAAATCCCTTTAATCATCATTATGTAGAAAGCGCTCAGTGTCACTACTGGGGGACATAGAGCACAAGAATGTCAGCTCTTGCATGAATGGATAGAAGGACTTTTCAGAACCACAAGGAAAGTTCACCTTTTAAGTCAATGTTTAACTCAAATAAGATATTTTAATTATCCACATCACAGTAGGTGCTGTCCAATCATAACAGAGATAGCCCCTGCCCAAACGAGCTCACAGGCTACAAGACACCCAGAGAGGAGCAAAAATCAAAGCTAGATCATTTGCCTAACCAATGTCAGAACATTTCATACAAGTTCTCTCACCTCGTCAGAAGTACAGGGTCACGATGCATAAGAACCGTGGCATTTACTTCTTGGTGGAGATTAGCATCCAGGTCCCACCACTGTGGTAATGGTGGGGTTTTTTGATGTTGTGGTTAGCTGCCCACTAGGAACTGAACTCCACCATTTCACATAGGCCACGAGCTAGCAGATGAAAAGAACTCAGGTCATGTGAACGTGGACTGCATTCAGGCAGGACAATTAGGAGAGTTTGCATTTTCCTTCTGTTAAATGAAAGCATCCTAACTAAGCCAGGTTTGCAACATCCCCACTCTGGTCCTTAAGTAAGGAGTAACCATAAGAAATTATCAACAAATATTGCATAGACAACATACTAACTCCATTTAGCATAAACCAAGTGTCACGGAGATCCTGGGCGATGCTTTGGAACCGTTCCCCACAAAGCCACTCAGGACTTTGGGGAGCCTTCTTTTTCTTGGAGCAGACTGTTTTTAGGGCAAGCAGCTCACACGGCTTCACCTTTTTGGGTTTGACCTTGGAGCATTTAGCATATGCTCCTTTGTGCGCTTTTTACAGCAAGTCCGTCCAGGCGGGGTCCTGGGGAAGCCAGAGGGTCCTGCACGCACCCCCACTTTGCAGTTAGATGTGACTTTTAGCCAGCCAGTAAAACAGAGGTTTATTAGATGACAGGAACACAGTTTAAAACAGAGCTTGTAGGTAGAGAGAACGGGACCCCTCAGATGGGTCCATTTTGGGGCCCAGCGAGCCAAATAACCCCATCTGCCCTCACTTTCCATCCCCAACCAGCTCCAAACTGAAACCCCCTCCAGCCCCTCCTTTCTGGCCTTTGTATTTTTCCCGGGCCAGGAGGTTACCTGATCTTTTTGTTTTTCCACATCTTTAGCATCACCTTGCAGGGGAGAAGGGCCCGGGCCATTCATTGCCAGGAGACAGAGTATCGAACAGAAACTGAGGCACCCACACAGAATTCAGAGGCAACATTAAGAACAGTCCTACTTCGCCACACCAAGCACTTCAGTCTAAACATGAAAGTGATTTTGCTTCTGGCACTCGACTTGTGATCACTCATTCCAGTTACAGTAATTCCTCACTTAACGTTGTCCTGGTTAACGTTGTTATGTTGCCGATCAATTAGGAAACATGCTCGTTTAAAGTTGTGCAGTGCTCCCTTATTACATTGTTTGGCAGCCGCCTGCTTTGTCCACTGCTTGCAGGAAGAGCAGCCCATTGGAGCTAGCTGGTGGGGGCTTGGAACCAGGGCGGACCAACAGCCCCCCTATCAGCTCCCTGCTTCCCTAAGTTCCCTGTGCAGCAGCTGCCCAGCAGGCTACCAATTGCCAGCAGCTCAGCTGTCCCTCCCCCTACTTCCATGTGTTGCTCCTGCCCTCCGCCTTAGAGCTGCTCCTGGGAGCCTCCTGCTTGCTGTGCAGGGGAGGGGAGAGGAGAAGTGGGGGGGCTAATTTCAGGGTGTCCCTCTCCCCCTACTCCTGTCCCCCGCTTACCCCATCTCCATAGAGAGCAGGGTGAGGACAGGACAGGGCTCAGGAGGAAGAGAACTTGCTGGCCATACATGCTGTCTCAACTTCCTGATTTTGTTAAAGGCAATGTACTCAGAGTGGAGTCAGCATACATAAAGGGGCAATGTGCATCTCTCTCCCTCTCCCACACAAAGGGTGTGTGTCTCTGTCTGCCATGCTGTCTCCCCTCCCTCCATTCATGCTGCCTTGTACAGTGGGAGGCTACATTAACAATGTGTTAACCCTTGAGGGCTCAGCCGAATGCTAGTTCATCATTTAGCAGTAAGGCATTCTCTGGGAAATATCCCACCCTCTGACTTCACCACCTCAACCAAGCTTCACAATCATCATCGCTGTGTACCAGTATTAAATTGTTTGTTTAAAACTTATTGAGTGTGCGTGTGTATTGATTTTTTGTCTGGTGAAAAAAATTTCCCTGGAACCTAACCCCCACTATTTACATTAATTCTTATGGTGAAATTGGATTTGCTTAACATCGTTTCGCTTAAAGTCACATTTTTCAGAAACATAATTACAACGTTAAGCAAGGAATTACTGTACGCCTCCAAGAAGGAAGTCAGACACTCTGTGCATCCCTGATAATCCATTCAAATGCAGGGAGGATCTGGAGTGCTACCAGATCAAACCAGTAGGAATTCCACCCTGCCCCGCTTCACTCTGCACTGGCTGGAAAGGACACAGTGCAGAGCAATTATGAATCTGGCTCAGTATTAGCCAAAACTGCCTCACCCTATGATCAGAGAAACTTTGCAATGAAGAAAACACCATCACAAGGCCTGTAGCAGGACCAGAATGCAGATAATACATATGACTGCATTGTCCATTTCAAGTTTGGGCCAAGAGATTCCAGAATCCCAAATTCAGCCCATTAAAAAGTTTTTATAAAAAGGTAGGTGCAAAAAGGAAGGCATCCAGTGTGGCACAAATAAGGCAATTAGGCTGAAGTCCAGAGCGTACACCTGCCATGGGTATCAGGGAGGTTACCGTAGAAATTGCACAGAGCAGGGTAAAAGGGTTATCTTGTTGAGTAGCATTTCAGTCGGTTTTTGAAGTAGTGCAAAGCTAGCTTAAATTTGATCTGTGCATCAGTGTTGTCCCGGAATATTTTATATTGGTCTTCTACCTTAGCCAGGTTGGGATCAGATGCAGGATTGTGGTCTTGGTGACCGACAGAAACATCACTGCAGGAACCGACAAGCAAGATGCCCAGACCATCCACGAAAAATTCTGGGGAGGAGAAAAAAAATTGAAAAGCAAAGTTAAGTGACCCTGCATTTCCCTGAGAACAGCTGTGAAATTATTTTACAAGGCTCTGTATGGTCCATTCAGGCTTGAATCACTTCGCCATGTAAAGGAATTGAACCACAGGCCCTCTGAGTCTAAAACCAAGCTGCTATGGCTTGACCTAGAGAACCAGGTCCATTCACTTGTGGACACTAGCAGAATCAAATCTCTGTGGGATGTGTACACTGCAGTCAAGGTGTGACGGCAGCATGGAAAGCCAAACCTGTGCTAGGGTGGCTAGAAATAGCTGCATTAGACGCAGCAACCCAGGCTGTACTAGCATCCCTGGGTACATCCTCACGACGGTAGCTCGTGCTGAAGCCTGTGCTACCACCTATGCCTGTATGCAGCTATTTTGAGCCCTGCTAGTGTGGGTATATGTAAAATCACCTCAAAGTGCAGTGCAGATGCCCGCTATGGAGTCTAGCCACAGCGTTAACATGGATGACACTAATCTTTTGTGGCGTTTCCCTGTTTTAACTGCAAACGTTTCATAGTATTCTAAGAGATGAATCGTGGCATGATAGGGGAGGGTCACCGACTCCAGGTGCATTCCTTTGGAGGGTCACTGCTGCCCTTGCTAGGACCCCCTTGGTTTGCCCCGGTAAGAGTGGTTCTTTGAATCTGACCTTTGCTTGAGTCTGGAAGTGTGCCTGTCTGAGTGGTGTTCCGGGAGGCAGCCTGAAGCAGGGGAGTTGCCCCTCTGCTGTCCCAGGCCTTTCTGCCTCCTCCTCTGTTCTCCTTCCTTTATAGGAGACCTTGTTTCCTCCATTGGGCACAGCTGTGTGTGTGTGGCAGCTGTGTGGGGGGCTCGGCACTTGCCTGCTGACAGGAGAAGCTCCCCTCCCCGTCCTGCCTAAGCTCAGTATGGGGTTTATAGATCCCGGATTCCTCCCTATAATGGGAAGTGTTGAGTTTGACCCCAAATCCCATAATGCTACTCACTTCCAGCTAGCATCCCACAAGGTGCAGCAAGAAAAGTCCGAGAATGCATAGAGTCCAGAAGCAAAGCAAAGCACTGCACCCTACAACAGCTGTCCGGAATGATGTGCCCTTACTCCATACGACATCCCTGCCATATAAACATGCAGATCCATGCTGAAGCAGAAAACAGTTTACGGTGTATATGCAATTACTGGAGACTGTCTAATACGCACAGATTCATGTGCAACAAGCCAGTGTGAATTAATACACCCAAGTGCACAAACCCTAAAGCAAAGATGCAAAACCACAAGCTCTAAGCATTTGCAGTTATGGAAGAGCCCAGGGCATTTTTCTTAAGCAGAGGGTTTATTAGTGTGTTTGAACAAGTTCCAGCTCTGGTAATAATATTGTGTCCACCTAGTTGTCCCTGCAGATTCGACTGGACACTACAGAAGCCACAGTAGGTTTCTAACCACCATTTTTCCACTTGCTTTTCAGTAAGGTTAGTTAGTTGAAAGAGAAATAGCTGGTGCTGTCTACACTACACTCCTAACAAAACCAGTAGGGATTTGTTTCTACATTTCCTGGTCTAAATAAAAAACTAGAGCACTTCTCCTCTGGACAATCTGCATTTAACTCTGAATAAAGTAGCTGCTTCACCTTGCATCCAGGGAAAGTACTCAGAAATATAGGTGCAATTGACAAACTGGCATTATCTATAGCAGGGGTGGGCAAACTACGGCCCCTCAGGGCTTTGGATCCGGCTTGCGGGATTGCCACCCCTGTGGTGCTGCGAGCCCCGCGCCGCTCCAGGAAGCGGCCGGCACCACGTCCCTGCAGCCCCTAGGGGAGGGGGCGCAGAGGGCTCCGCACGCTGCTCTTGCCTGTGGATACCTCCCCAGAAGCTTCCATTGGCCAGGAATGGGGAACCGTGCCCAATGGGAGCTTCGGGGGAGGTACCCACATGCACAAGGAACCCTCTGCGCCCCCTCCTCCAGGGGCCACAGGGACGTGGTGCCGGCCACTTCCCGGAGCGACGCACGGACGGGGCCTGGGCCAGGGCAGGCAGCCCGCCCTGGCCCCAGTGCGCATCGCTGCCACCCCGGAGCCGCTCCAGGTAAGTCCGAACCCCTCCTGCACCCCGCCCCGCAACTCCCTGTCCTGAGCCCCCTGCCTGTACCCTACACCCCTCCTGCACCCCAACTGTCTGCCCTGAGCCCCTTCCTGCACTCCGCACACCTCCTGCACCCCAACCCCCCTTCCCTGAGTCCCCTCATATACCCCGCACTCCTCCTGCACCCTAACCCCTTGCCCCGAGCCCCTTCCTGCACACCACATGCCCTCCCACACCCTGCACTCCTTCCTGCCCTGCCCCTACATTCATGGCCTTGCAAGCAATTTCCCCACCCCGATGTGGCCCTCGGGCCAAAAAGTTTGCCCACTCCTGCTCTGTAGACACTACAGCCAGCTGTTCTATATGCAGTCAAGCCAGGACCCCACTGAAGAGGCTTCCTTGGCATTCCATGTAGCAGAGTCTACATACAGTGCAGGAATCAGGATATTCTAGTGGCCACAGCAGCAAGCTGGGAGTCAGGAGACCTGAGGTAAAATACTGGCCCCACTGAAGTCAGGGGTTTTGTTCATCCAGGATCTTACTCCTGGGTTCAGTTCCTGGCTCTGCTGCTCACCTGCTTGGTGACCATGGACAAGTTACTTCAACTCCCCTTCTGCCTCTCATCTACTTTAGACTGCAAGTTCTTCAAAGCAGGGACTTCTCTTACTACATACTTATATAGGTCTCCAGTCTTTGTTGGCACACTATAGTAATACAAATATAATCATGCATTGCACAATGTTCATTGTTAAAAACATGGGTTATTAATCATTTAGCCTATTTCAAGTTTAATGATTAAATGTTTTAAGAAAATCAGGAGCAGCTGCTAATGCTTTATTTCAAACATCCATTTGGGCAATTCCAGGCCCCAGGGCAGAACAGTCAATGGGACCCCATGCACGCACGAGCCTGCGCTGGCTGGTGCCCAGAGAGCTGCTGGCTGCGCTGCTGGACATGCTCTTCCAGCAAGCCAGGGCTTTGAAATGCCCGCCCGATAGGGTTGCCAACTGTCTAACTACTCAAACCCAAAGACCCTTGCCCAGCCCCTGGCCCTTCCCTGAGGCCACACCCCTGTCCTGCCCCTTCTCCAACGTCCCGTCCTCCGCTCACTCCATCCCCCCTCCCTCTGTCACTCGCTCTCCCCCACCCTCACTCACTTTCACCAGGCTGGGGCAGGCGGTTGGGGTGCGGGGCGCAGGCTCTAATCTACCAGGCCCCTGGGCAATTGCCCCTTTTGTCCCCCCCGTCGGTGGCCCTGCTGAGAGCTTGCTTGCCCACACTCTGAGAAAGAGAGCTTGTGGCTTACCTGAGTGAGCTACTCTTTGCAGAAGAGGGTCGTAGCCGACGTGTCTGCTTTTGTCTGTATGGGCCAGGTAGAAGTTGACCACGCCACTGGTGACCACGCAATTGGGAAACCCTTCCAACTTGTGGAAGGAGCCGTATCTCAAATGCAGACAGTCGCCGTCGTCACCCTGCTCATACAGCAGCTGAAAACTGTAGGTGTCCCCCTTCACGCTGCCTCCAACCTGGAGAGAAAGACCATCACCCATGTTTTTCAGTTACTGCTTTTCATCTCCTGGCAGACTCAAAGCCCGGGCTAACATCCGCTGACGTCAACAAGAGCCCTTCCATTGACTGGTCCAACCCCCTGAAGTCTCATTGTTACTGTTCTCAACATGAACAAGCCCCAGTTTACAATAGCTTTTAGGTTCTTGTGAACTGCTGCTTGGAGCTCATTCCCTACAACATCATGTTCTCATTGTTCCTCGTACCACTGAGTTCTACTCATTTCACACAGGGCACCAGCCAGCTCTCATTGGAAACTTGTTACCTTTCACTAAGGACTTGGGGTGGATTTGAGAACATGATCAGAAGTTATAGGCTATCTGTTCCATAAATCCTCTCAACCGTCCACTGTCTCAGGTCAACTGTCACAGCCTAAGGTATAGAAACATTTTCCAGAAGCTCTAAAAAAAACTCTGAATCAAGAAAACATTCCCTGGGATCAAAAACAGCTTCAACTGGCTTCAAAATGTTATTGCTGCCATAAAGTAAATATTTTTTCTTGAGTTACGATCTACGGTGAATGGGTGGTGAGGGAAGATTGTGATCCAGATTGGAGCTGTTTTTCCAAAATTGGCCAAGGAGAGTCTTGCTCTTGACACAAACTGATGCCACTTTTCAAGAGGAGGATTTCTAGTGTCTGAACAAAACCAGGAATCTCATTGCAGAAGAAGTAAACTTAGTGATCAGGAACCAATTGCATCAGGTTCACTGTTTGCCAATACTGTACCCTGTCTGTCCACTTTTCTGCCTCCTATGAAGTGGTATTGAAACAAAATGCAGAAAAGAGGCAGATACCCAGAACTAAGTAGTAAATATCCAGGATCAAATGGTTGTGCCCATCTTAAATTGGTGCATTTTTTTGATAAGGTGAAACCAGTCTAATGCATGAAGAAAGCCAAGTAACATAGATGAGAAACACACACCATCCTCAAAGACTATTTTGCCAGATAGCACTAACCTCTGGTGTGTTTACAGTCAGTCAATCTAAAAATCCATACAAGATTCTCCCCATCATTTGAAAGCAAGTATTTTATTACAATAATGAAGATTTCTGGCATAATCTGTTAAGCAGAAGACTAAAACAGGTCGGCAGAGGAATACGTTTTGAGAGCTGGAAGCAATATTCCTTTTCCCTACTGACTAACGGCCCGATTTTCAAAGGCTCAGCACCCATTGTGACACTTGAGCTCTTTCAAAAAGCCCGGACCATTTTACAAGGGAACAATTTATTTGCATTTCTTACCATATCCAAGTTTGTTCTCTCCAGCACGTCCAATAGCTTCTCAATTTTGGTGTTTTCGGTGAATAAGTAGTCATCGTCGACCCAGAGATAGTACTTGGTTGTGACCTGGGATATTGCAAGATTCCTTCCTGCAAACCAACCCTGGTAAACAGGAATCCCCAAGACACAGAAGGGTAGGGTCAGAACAGCTTTATATATATGCAAACATACACACAAAAAGCTGCTTAGCTCTGTGCAAATCCCTTTTATCCAGAAACTATTCTGAAAAGGAGGGTCATCTGAATTAGTGAATGAGAATAAAACAGGACATCTTTGCAACAAGGAGTGACCTTATAGTAACATGATCACTTGCCCATGTGATAGAAGAACCAGTATATAAGGATACTTAAGCATTGGAAGTATTTACCTAAGGAGGTTGTGGAATCCCCATCTTTGAAGGTTTTTAAGAACAGCTTAGACAAACCCCTGGAAGGTAGGGTCTAGGTACATTTAACCTTGCCTCAGTGCCTGGGGTGGACTAGATGACCTCTTGAGGTCCCTTCCAGCCCTACATTTTTACAATTATAGGATTTTAATTCACTAGATTAGGTGATTTTTCTACAGGAGACTTCAGTCTCCATCCTATAACATCTCTGTATTTGTATAATTCCCAGGGCTCTTCACGTTCCTTATGGAGCCCCAAGATTCCCCTCATTGTCTCCTCCTCCTCCTACCCCCACGTCACAGCAAGCCCACTGCTGGCCAAGGACTGGATGGGACTGCCTCTAAAGCTCGTTAATGAGCATGAAGGAAATCACTTTTGAGCAACATAGAAGCATGCCACCCACCATTCCCATTTATGTCCGTGAATGATCAAGATGTGGCCAAAATTTTTCTATAGTCAAAGTGTTGACTAAGTCTATGAAGATTAATGGGTCAGTAAACCAATAGGAACTGGATTAAGACCACAAACTCATCTCATACACCACTAGGGTAGCTTAAGCTAAATTACTATGGTACCAGTGGTAAAGCCCATACACTGACATGGAGAATTCAGTCCCCTTTGTCCTAGCTATCCTAGGTAAGCAGCCATGGTGTGAGGCCACGGAACAATAATTGGATACAAATTTGAACTGGTGGCCTACAGGTGAAAGATTCTGTACAACACAAACAATCCCATGAACCATTCCACTCCATTTCTTTGGGGGGATGGAACTGGGCACATAAGTCTTAAGAGTCCTTAGCAGACAGTGTGGTCTAGTGGATGGGGCACGGGGCTGAGACTGGGCCTCAGGAAACATGGGTTCTATTCCTGGCTCTGCTGGGTCACCTTCCCTTCTCTGTGCTTCCATTTCCCCTCCCACCTTTTGTCTGGCTCATCTACTTCGACAGTGAGCTGTTTGGGGCAAGGACTGTCTCTTACTATGTGACCGTAGAGCTCCCAGCACAACAGGGCCCTGGTCTCAGCTGGAGGCTGCATGTACTACCATAATCCAAACACTAACAAGAGATGGTATTTTCAAGAGTGCCCAAGTGTTTTAGGAACATAAATGCCACTGACTTTCATTAGGATTTGTGCTCCTAAAACACTTTAGGAGCTTTTAAAAAATCCCATCCAATAAGGTGTGTTATTTAGGATGTGGCCTCTCACCAATGAGCAAGCCTGCATGTCACAGAAAGATGGAGGGCCTGGGCTGAGACCTGGCTACATAACTAGTCCTGTGCAAGCGTCAGACCTTTCCAAAGGGCATGATGTAATGCTCAACGTTCTCTTCGATGATCTTCTCCGGGACTTCGCTGTCATCGGCGACGATGATTTTTATGTCAGGGTAGTACTGTCGGATGCTCTTGATGAGGAGCCGAAGTTTGTGATAGCGCAAGAAAGTCTTCGTCGTGATAGTCACCAGGGAGCTGATCTTCCTATCTGTAACCGTAAACGGGGAAGTGACAAAGGCTGGTAACATTTTATTGCAGTTCTTTGCTTTTACTCACCATTCCTGAAAGAAGGTGGGCATGTGGTTAGTAGAGCGAACTAGATCACAACTGCTGGGTTCTCTTCCTAGCACTTCCACAGACCATGGGGAAGAGCAACAGCGCCAGGTCAGCAACCATTGGACTCTGAACAAATCATCCTAAATTTCCCTATCTGTAAAAGGGAGGGAGGGATCTGAAGCATCCCACGGATTAGCTAATGTTTGTGAAGTGCATTGAGATCCTCAAATGGAAGGCAGTACACTAAGCGTAGTCTAAGCCAATCCAAGGTTTTTCTGGAATTAGAACGTTTAAAAAGGTCTGTTCATTCAGGGCTTTTCAGTGGACAAATCTTTGGAAGAACCTAAGTATGATGCTGATGTGTTTAGCCCTTGTCAATTACATACATTTTTGAATGGAGAGGCATCAGGAGACCAGAAAGAGACTTTAGAAGCCCAGCATCCGGCCTAAAAGAGTAACTAACTTCTACCACAGTAAAGTCTGGAGTAAGGATTTACCATCAGCCATTCTCAGCTTGCTGGAACCACTCCCTGACACCCCCCTTAAAAGGGCAAAAGGGGTTTCCTAGACGCACTCTGGAACACTTACCTGCTCCAGGATCAATCAGCTTTGGAAGGCTGGGCTGTCGGATGATCACAGGAAACTGAGCAACATGATCTCTGCTCTCAAAACTCACTTGGAAAACAAGAAAAGCAGAATAGGAAAGTTGCATCACTCATAAGTCTTCTAGTGTTCTGGAGATCTTTGATGATGCAGTGGAAACCTCCAAGTAAGAACCTTGATTGGAAATCCATTTGTTCCCTGGCAATGCTTTAGGCTGGAATAGATAAAAGTGCCCCCCGCCCACCGATTTGATAGTGTTAAATGACCTTCCAGCCTTGGTGATGGAAAATGGACATGTGGGAAGCCTAGAAAGAGTTCTCTGAAAGACCTCTTCTTCCACTGACTCAAAGAACTGGATAATTTTTTTTTGCCAAGTACCAGGAATTCTCCTGGCTTGGCAGTCTTGCTTCACCTCACGTGTAATTTGAAGCCAAAGACTGAAGCCCTGATTCATTAGGAAGCAGGGCACTGAAGGAGCCTTCAGCTTCCTGAGGATGGTGACTGACCTCACCAATCTCTGCCAAAACTTTGAAAGAGACAGCTACAGAAGATGGCAGCATCCTGCATCTATTTCTCTGCTCATGCGGTGTTAAATAATGGGTCTTTCAGAAAGATTCCTGCTGGGAGGTAAAGTTACTTTAGCAGATGCTTGAAAGTGGCCTAGTAACACCAGAGAAACTGATGGCAAACTGCCAAGGATGGGATGAAGAAATCGTCCAGTTGATACTCACTCATATCTACTGCAGAGAGCTGGTAGACCACACTGGTGTATGTGACATGCTTAAGGATGAAATTCAGCAGCTCCACATCTGAGGTCAAGATGATCAGCTCTTTCTTGCCCCGTCCTCTCACATCATCATCAGAGACATCAGCAAGCGTATTGAGGGTTCCCAGAGATGCTCGCAGGATCACCTGTGTTAAGTGCCGGGGGGCACGGAGGTGGAAATCTTAGGCGTCATGGTAAAAATCACAAGTCTTCCCCTCTCCTCTCTCCCTGATCTGGGTGGATCACATGGCCGCCTCTTTAAGAACAGTCTTATTTAAAGGGAAAGAAGAGAGATCTTACCCCACCACTATCCTCACCCCTGTGGAGGTCAATAAAACAGCCACCTCCCCGCCTCCAATGTATGAGGCGGTTCTCTGTGGCTTCAGAAAAAAAAGTTTTAAAATAAAATGTTGAACATGCTTTTAAAATTTAAAAACTGGGTGGGGAGAAAAAAAAAGTCTTGATTGTGTGAGGGACTAGCCCATAAAGTGGAATATTAGATCTGTGAGATTATAAACAGTTCTTTCCTTAGCTAGGCAGGGCAATTTGGTCCACTGAATAGGACACAGGAGACCTAAATTCAGTTCCTGGCTCTGGTAATCTCAGAGTCTCTCTCTCTCTGCTCCTCTATTTTCCTTCCTTGGTGTCTATGAAAGCTTGTTGAGGCAGGGACTGTTGTACGAAGGGCTGGTCTCCACTTCAGTTTTTACCACCATAGCTATATCAGTTAAGGGTGTGATTTTTGTTGTTGTTGCTGACATAGTTATGGTTTCAAGGTACCTTATATTGATGGAGCTGGAATACCCTATACTGCCAGAAGCACTTTTATAACAGTATAGCTGCATCTGCACTAGGGGGAGTTGCTGCTTTCACCATGCCAGCATAGAGCGCTAAAACTTGAAGTCCACATGACAGACTTCTTCCGGTGTTCCTGTGTCAGCCAGGGGCGTGAAAAGCTGTGATCCCTGACCAACAGAGCTATGCCAGCAAAAGCCTCTAGCATAGAAGCAGTTATACCATGGCATGCCCGACTTTGCCATACAGCTTGTTTTGCTCAGGCGTATGAGATCAATTATACCAGTAACATCAGAGACACGGCCTGAGCGTAGACCAGCCCTTTGTATTTGTATAGTGCCTGGCACAGTGGGGCCCTGATCTTCGTAAGATCTCTAAGGATTTGTCTACGTCTACACTGCAGCTGGGAAGATGCCTCCTAGCCCAGGTTGACGGACTCATGTTAGCTTCCCTCGAGCTAGCGCACTAAAGGAGGCGGTGTGGCACGTTGTGGCACAGGTGACAGCTCAGGTAGGCTTCCTGAGTCCAAGCCTGCCTGCCCCCCACCCACTCAGGTCGGCGCTCAGCTGGCTAGCCTGAGCCACCATCTATCCTGCAATGTCCACACTGCTACTTTTAGCACCCTAACTCCAGTAAAGCTAGTGTGAGTCTCTATATGGGATGGGAGTGTAGACATACCCTAATGCTACTATACTCCTACAAGGCTGGGAAATCAAGCCCACCTTGGTAATAGAAGGAAAACCTCATGAGAAATGTAAAACTAATGCCCCTTTCATCCAGAGAGATCTCAAAGCATGTTACATACTTGCCAAGGTAACCCTGGACTACAAACTTCCCTGCAACATCGTGAAAGATACCTGGTACTTTTCTTCAGTCACTCCATGCAAACCAAGCCCTTGAAGAACAAAGGGAAACATACGTAAGGAACAGTAAGTAACAAGTCTAAAGCCAATGTTTTGACTCAAGCGATTATTGTTCCCTAACAAGACTCCTGTCAGCCCACCTGAAATGGGATCACAGAGCTGGATACAAATAGAACATCAGCTCTTCTCTATACATTTTTCCACTTCAATTTTATCCTGGAAGAAATCTACAATGTCAGCAGTATTTTTGCATTGGGGCAACTCTAAAGATTTAGGGCTAGATCTTCAGCAAGCATATGCCAGGGAAGTCAATGGAACGACACTGATTTACACCAGCTAGAGAGCCAGGCTTTAGGTTTCCACCACTCCCTGCACCTTATAAAAGCCAAAGATCAATAATTTTGCAAGATTCCAACATCTGAAGCAAATGAAATCAGTGGGGAGATTAATTTAAAACCAACTACCAAAGAGCTCTTCAGGAAAGCATTTTGCATTCAGATGGAAGAGCCGATTTGCACTCTGATGACAAATTAGTCAAGAGAGATTTATTCTGAAATGCAGATGGGATCTTCACTGTTTCAGCCCTTTTCATAATTGTTTTTAAAAATGCTCTGTATACAAAGTGTCATGTGGTTATTATTCGAAGAACCCATCCCAGACATTTTGTGCATTTTACTGGAAGGAAATCAGATCTCTGGGTGTCAGGGAATGGACTTTGAATTCAGCAATTTTATATGAAGGGTTGGGTCTTCAGAGTAAGCCAAATCCAATACAGGTGCAAAGGAGAACAAAGCCCCTCTATTTCATATAGAGTGTATGTACAAGAGACAAGGTCTTAGATTCCACAGGAAGTTGAGCCCATGAGCAGGCTATGAAAAGGCACAGAACAAGTATACCTGGAATCATAATCGTGTGTAGCGGCATCACCTCTACTCCTTGAATAGGATAGCTTAATGGCACGTTTGGTTTGGCTATTACTATGTCTTGAGTCATCGAAGGGTATCTGAAACAAAAGCAAATAGAACAGGGTCAGTGTTGGGAGGATAAGGGATTGTGAAAATTGTGTTACTCACTCAAACTCTGTTTTAGTGTTCCTTCTTTCTTCCCACATCCCCTATTTGTCTCTTCTGTCTTATCTGTTGGATGCTTGCAGATGGAATTTCAAAAGACACTGTCTCCCACTGGGGCACCAAATGAAGCAACCAGATTTTCAGGAGCACGTCTGAAAAAATCTCTCTCATACTTCTTCTACCTCAATACAACCCAACCCCAAGGCTTCAGTTCATGAGACTTTTCCACATGAATTTAGTGCCAGGGAAAGATGCAGGCTTGACAGGTCGAGAGACAGGAGGGTCCCTAGACACAGACTGAGTACAGCACAGGCAATGACAATGCAAGGTTCCTCCCCGACTAACTTCTAGTGTTTCTCTGTCCTGACATGAGCCAATCACCTTTAGTGAGAGGGGAGTTCTGTCTCCAGGACCCATAGTGGGCCATGGGCAACCACATTTTGCTATGTAAATGGAACAGCCCACCACTTTACACACAGTGGCTGAGATTTTATGTAACCTGCTGGCAAGATATTTGGTTGCAACAACAGTGACTTCAGGCTTTTCCAGGAGATTAAATGGACATTTTAGTGGTTGAAGTTTTATACCCATTTGTGTGGCTTCACAAAGACAATGGGTATATAAGCTACTAATAATCCTCCCTAGAGTCCATGCCCTATTGCTCATCTGTTGTCTTTATTTTTCCTTTGACCTTTTTTTAATGGTTTGTAAGTTCAGTTTCTTGGCTCTCATCTGTTCTTTACAGCACAGACGCTCCTTTGACAGTGCCACCCTTTGCATAAGTTTGCTAGCTGGCTACCTCCAAGAGGAACCTTACTGTCAAAACTGATAAGCGCTCTGGTATTACAGAATCCCTCTCTCTAGAAGGTGAGTATTGCAGTCCTCGGTAAGGTCAGCCCTTCAAAAGCATACAGTGCTCCAAAGGGGACGGCTGCTGTGCACTCAATGTAAGGCTACCCAAAAGGCCACTTAGAAGCACCAACAGTCCCTGAACTCTGCCAGCCTATTCCCCCACTGTGTTAGTCTGACATAGCCAGAGTCAGTGAATTTCAGGGTATTTGTGGATGTCAGTAGACCTAGAACTAGACTCAACAAGATACTAGGGGATGCACTGTCGGGAACAATCTTCACTGACAGGGAGATGGGCTGATAGGTGCATCCTCAGCGTGACAGCAGTAGAGGTCAATGGGTGACCAGGAATGAACGATTCCGCAGAGAAGGAGCCAATTTACCTTTTCTGATAGTGCTCAAACTCCTTCTGTCGCCTCTCTTTAACTGAGGCAAGGTCTTTCTTATCGATATAATCTTCCATCTCGTAGACATGCACATGGTCGACTTTGGCACATTCGCACTGATTCTTTGGAGCTAGCCTGAATAGAAAGAAAAAACCAGAAGGCTCAGCTCCTGCAAGGACACTGGGAGAATCTGCTGTTTTGTGACCTTCTTAAAATAATATGCATATGGCCAAGCTTGGTGGGTTAATCCCGTATCTATATATTAGTGATATGGGCGTAACTCACCAACCATGGACATGAAACCCATGTTTCAAATGCACACTGGCAATGTTCTGATCTCAGCTGGACGCTACCTTCCCAGCACTGAGGGATGTTCAGCTCTGGCAGGGAACATCGTGACTTAGCCAGAGCTAAGATGCGAATAGGATCCCCTCCTGCCTTGGCAGGTGAATGTCGCTTCCTTTGTAAGAAAGTTGGGTTGGACTGTAGGACATTTGGGTCAGATTCTCAGCCGGTGCAACTGCGCAGAGCCACTGACGCCAGCTGAGAAACTGGTCCTTTATTACATATAGAGCCCAGGAAAGCTGTAGCTCAAGGTAAAGGCCCATAGCAGGATGCTGGTACAAAAGTACCTAATTTGCCCCTGCCCAGTCAGCTCCAATCAGGGGAAACAGATTGGGGCTGATGGAAAAGGCCTGATGCCGACCTGAGGATTGGCACCACCTGCTGGCCTGACAAGCCAAGAGCTATAAAGGCTGGGAGGGAGACAGAGGGTGGGGGGCAGCCAAGGAGAAGTCAGTCAGTCCATCGTGGGGGGGAGCTGGAGGCCTCCTAGCTGAAGGCTGACTCTGCCTGTAAGGGAGGTAACCAAACCTATAAAGCTGTATATAGATGGACACTGGTGGTGGAACAAACGATAAGTAAATAAAGACCCAGGTGCTGCACAACCCTGAAGCCTCTCCGAGCCTTATTGGGGAGGGCAAGAGGGCCCCAAGAAGGGGGGTGGGTCGTGAACCCTGTTATAGGGCCATAAAACAACAAACAAAACAACCCTCCCCCGCCCACTCCATCATTCTTAATACCAGAGCCAACTTTTGGGATAGAGAACAGTGGCCATGCCCTACCTCTCCTTCCCAGTTTGGAAAGGAGAACCCTATAAAATACTGAACTGGGAGTCAGGAGATCCAGATTCTATTCCTAGATCTGCCACAGACTCTCTGTGATCTGAGAAAAGTCACCTAATCTCTCTCACTGGATGCCTCCTCCCCATGCAGAAGGGAGCAATGTTGCAAGATTCCACTCCCTGGTGGAGAAGAGAGTTTCTGGTAATGACAGACTGGGGCCATCTTCCCAGATGCTAGGAAGGGTGACCACCACGCTCCTATCCAGCATGCTGAAGGAATAGGGACAGAACACAAGGCGGAGGGAAGCTACAAACCCACTTAAGATCCAGAACAGAGAGAGAGAGAGAAAGGGCCCCCGCTTTCATCCCAGAAGCGGGGTCAGGTCAAATGCAACCCCCACCAGCCCAAACAGCAAAACATGCAACCACATGGGCATGTGCCTCAGGGATTACTGGAAAAACTGGACATAATCCGTAATACGCTTGATGGAGATTGTGAGACACCCGGCTTCATTGTGTCCCTGCAAGAACAGGTGTCGAGGAACAATAAATCCCAGCAAGTCGCCCAGCTGCCTCTCTTCCACTGTCAGAGGTGAACAGAGACAACAGGGGAACTACACGTACTTGGGTTTGCGTGGAGGGGCTGATGTCTGAGCTTCCTCTTTCTGGGAACAGATCTATTATTTGCAGGTCCCTTGGCTGGCAGACTTGATAGCCCTTAGGGAGCTCTCGGAGTCCACTGAGAAGTCGCAAGCCCAGCTTTGTTGGTTAGAGGTGAGCAAGTTGACCCTCAGCAATAAATACCTGATCTACAGCTGACTCCACAGCCTACTTCTTCTTCCCCCATCCCCCTCCCCGATATTGTAACCTGTCTCCCATTCCACTCCCTTTGCCACCCAGAACCCTCCTGCTACACCACATCCCCATCCAAGCACTGTGCACTACACGACTCCAGGAGGGAGGACTGAAATCTCAGGTGGGCTCAAACTTCAGTCCCCCCTCCTGGAGTCGTGTAGTAATTTTTGTTGTCAGAAGGGGGTCGCAGCGCAATGAAGTTTGAGAATCCCTGTACTAGACCACACTGCCTCTGACTAATAGATTTCTGGGAGGAAGCTGTAGCTCTGTTTTCAAATTGCTTGTGAAATAAAAGGCCAGCACTTAGGGCTCATTTTCAGAAATAAAGTCAGAGTTTAAAGCCAGATCAGGATCACGAGATCATCTAGCCCACTCATGCCAAAGGCAGCACACAACTGATTTTCAGTGGCACTCTGCTGCCAGCCTGGGATTCCTTCCACAGGCCGCTAGCCAGCTGGGGTCCCGGCCGCCAGTCCTGCTCAGACCGCTGCCGGCCTGGATGGATGAGCGCGGCCAGCAGCAGGGACCCCGACTGGCAGGGGCTAGCAGCCAGAACCCCAGACTGGCAGCAGGCCGCCGGCCCCGCTCAGCCCGCTGCCAGTCTGGGGTTCCCTCCACTGGCCTCTGTAAATGTATTACTGGCACACAAAACCTTAAATTACAGTGAATAAATGAAGACTTGGCACACCACTTCTGAAAGGTTGCCGACCCCTGATCTAGCCTGACCTATGTATCACAAGGCACTAAACACCACTCAGCCACCCACACCTCAACAACCAGAATTAGACCAAAGTATCACAGCCCTCAGGAAGCTAAACTGATGTGCACCACAGGCAGAGAACAGGAAAGACCAAAGTGAATGGGAAGGATCAATTTGTCCCATTATGTTTTATTATTCATTTGTCTTGGGACCATTAGGTATTGCGTGAAAACAAAGATGCAGCTGACCCACGTGGTAGAGAGAGAGCAGCTGCTATTTTGCAAAACAACAACAGGGAGGAGGAAAAAAAGTTAATTTGAATCCCATTTCTACCTAGCTATTTTTGCATCAATCATGAAAGGTCTACTTAAAATTATGGAGAAATCCCACATTTTTTGCAGGTTGGTCACGGCATAAATTGCAAATTTCATGGATGTGTTACACATCTGCAAAATTTGCTATTTATGCCATGAACCACCCACAACAAATGTGGGATTTCTCTGCAGTGTTTCTCAAATTGGGCTTCTCAAACCCTAAAGGGGGTTGCAAGCTGTTGAGATGAGTTCCTGTCTGCATCCTGTAAAACTTGCCCATACCAGTATTGCCCTGGCCTCTTTTGTCATTCAGTGGGTTTCCCAGCTATCTTCGAGACACCACTGACTTCCTGAGGAAACTACAATCCGTCAGTGATCTTCCAGAAAACACCATTCTGGCCACTATGGATGTGGAAGCCCTCTACACTAACATTCCACACAAAGATGGACTACAAGCCATCAGGAACAGTATCCCCGATAATATCACGGCTAACCTGGTGGCTGAACTTTGTGATTTTGTCCTCACCCACAACTATTTCACATTTGGGGACAATATATATCTTCAAGTCAGTGGCACTGCTATGGGTACCCGCATGGCCCCTCAGTATGCCAACATCTTTATGGCTGACTTAAAACAACGCTTCCTTAACTCTCGTTCCCTAACGCCCCTACTCTACTTGCGCTACATTGATGACATCTTCGTCATCTGGACTCATGGAAAAGAAGCCCTCGAGGAATTCCACCGAGATTTTAACAATTTCCATCCCACCATCTACCTCAGCCTAGACCAATCCACACAAGTGGTCCATTTCCTAGACACTACTGTGCTAATAAACGATGGTCACATAAATACCACCCTATACCGGAAACCCACTGACCGCTATACTTACTTACATGCCTCCAGCTTCCATCCCGGACACACCACACGATCCATTGTCTACAGCCAAGCTCTAAGATACAACCGTATTTGCTCCAATCCCTCAGACAGAGATAAACACCTACAAGATCTCTATCAAGCATTCTTAAACCTACAATACCCACCTGCTGAAGTGAAAAAACAGATTGACAGAGCCAGAAGAGTACCCAGAAGCCACCTACTACAGGACAGGCCTAAAAAAGAAAATAACAGACCACCACTAGCCATCACCTACAGCCCCCAACTAAAACCTCTCCAGCGCATCATCAAAGATTTACAACCTATCCTTAGAGATGATCCCTCACTCTCACAGATCTTGGGAGACAAGCCAGTCCTCGCTTATAGACAGCCTCCCAACCTGAAGCAAATCCTCACCAGCAACCGCACACCATACAACATAAACACTAACCCAGGAACCTATCCTTGCAATAAAGCCCGATGCCAGCTCTGTCCACATATCCATTCAAGTGACACCATCATAGGACCTAATCACATCAGACACGCCATCAGGGGCTCGTACACCTGTACATCTACCAACGTGATATATGCCATCATGTGCCAGCAATGCCCCTCTGCCATATACATTGGCCAAACCGGACAGTCTCTACGCAAAAGAATAAATGGACACAAATCTGACATCAGGAATCATAACATTCAAAAACCAGTGGGAGAACACTTCAACCTCTCTAACCACTCAGTGACAGACTTGAAGGTGGCAATTTTGCAACAAAAAAACTTCAAAAACAGACTCCAAAGAGAAACTGCTGAACTTGAATTAATATGCAAACTAGATACTATTAACTGTGGCCTAAACAAAGACTGGGAATGGTTGGGTCATTACACCAATTGAATCTATTTCCCTATGTTAAGTTCTCCTCACACCTTCTATGGGCCATCTTAATTATCACTTCAAAAAGTTTTTTTCCTCCTGCTAAGGATAGCTCATCTCAATTGATTAGACTCTGTTGGTATGCATACTTCCACCTTTTCATGTTCTCTGTATGTATAAATATCCCCTGTCTGTGTGTTCCATTCTATGCATCCGAAGAAGTGAGCTGTAGCTCACGAAAGCTCATGCTTAAATAAATTTGTTAGTCTTTAAGGTGCCACAAGTACTCCTGTTTTGGTTTTTTTATCAGTTATTACTAAATGCTGCATCTTTGTTTATAAATATTGTTAGTAGATATTTTAGTCATTGTGTGTTTTAAGTTTCATTAACTCTATTAGCTAATCATACACTGCTCCTTTACCCCTTGTAATTATCCCCAATGAAACTTTTAAATTGATTAAGGGTGTGTGTGTGTGTGTGTGTAATTTGCATCGTGACCCACACTCTCCTTGCATCCCTTACCAATATAGTCTGTTGCCACGTGCAGCCTGGTAAATAACAGGCCTGCATTTTCTTTCGCCCCTGCGAGTCCGTGGCAATCTACACAAGCCTATCAGTGCGGGGGATCCAGTATTGCCACCTCTGCTGCTGCTGGCAATGGCGCTTGCCTCAGAGCTGGGTGCCCGACCTGTAACTGCTGCTCTCCACTCTGTTTTCAGAGCTGGGCGGCTGGAGACCAGATTTCACGGTCTGTGACGTGATTTTCACAGCTGTGAATTTGGTAGACCCCTAATTATCATGAACAATGACCATGAGGAAAGCAGCACTTAGGCACTGCTTCTTCAGTTACTGAGCCAGCAAAACTCTGATGCATCATTATTTTCTATCCTAACGGTTTATAGCATACTTCCTTTTTGTTCAAAAGAGACACTCTTCTGAACCACCATAGCATTTAGGCATCAAAGCTACAAAAGCTGCTAAAGTTACATCTGCACTGCAAAAGAAGACCTGTGGCTGCGAATCCCAGAGCCCAGGTTGACAGATTTGAGCTAACGCTACAGAGCTAAAAATAACAATGCAGACATGCCTGCTCAGGCTGGAGCTTGGGCTCTGAGACCCCCCCCTCACTGGATTTCAGAGCCCAGCGGAAATGTCTCTAGAGCTATTTTTAGCCCCATAGTGCCAGCCTGAATCTGTAGACCTGGGCTGTGAGACTTGCTCCTGCTGGGTTTGGGTTGTTGGGTTTTTTTTGTTTGTTTGTTTTTTGCTGTGTAGATGTACCCTGAGTGGCTTAAGTCCCATTGAAAGTCAATGGGATTTAAGCACTTTTGAAAGTTTTCCCCCCATTACAGTTCTAATTGCTGTGATTGACTAGATAGATCCAAAGGAATCCTCCTCCCCGTCCCTGTGAACAAAATTTGCAATTTTCTCAAGTTTGTTAGTCAACTTTATTTGCAGAATTATTGTTTGCAAATAATTTTGGTCTGTAGCTTGTCCGTAACCAATTTATAAGGAGCATCTAACAAGCCAGACGCTTCCATTAATCTCAAAGATCCTGTAAATTTTTATCCTTGGATCAGATGAAATAGGCAACTAGTGCAAATCATCATAATCCCAAACCTGAAATTAACTTTCTGCAATATGGGCATTAACAGCTGAAGCAAATTTAACAATTCAAACAAACATTAGCAACATTTGGCAGTATTTGCACAAATCTAGCACTAAGAGCAATTGAAGCAGTTAACATCAGCAAGGGAACTTACCAAATTCCATTGTAGATAAACAAGGACTTATATTTTTCTGGTGACAGAAGTTTCATGTCAGACTGAGCCTCTGAAATCTCTCCCTTGATCTGATTCACATCTGTCCACCACCAGTCTAAGACCACTAAAATCACACCGACTATACAGAAGAGCAGGACACAGAAGTAGTATTTCATACTGCATTGAACAGGTGAAAGGAAGATTTCAGTAAGCAATAAGGCAGCATTTAAAAGCTTTTAGCTGTGTGGCTGCATTTCTAAACTTTAACACATTTCAGCTTGGGTTTTTCTCCCTTCCACCCACACCCAGCAGATCTGAATCTCCTCTTCTTCATGTTCAGAAGAGTTTTCTACCAAACAAAATAAAAAAGCCTCATGCCTTGATTATATTTAGGAAAGACTGACTACCCATGTTGGGAGGCTGCTTATACCAATTATAGGACAGTGGTTCAGACGCGCACACTTTAGAATATACTTTTTGAGCTTTAAGCTCATCAGTTTATCGGGGCAATGAGATTCCTAAACTTAAAGAGGAATGGATTTTTCACATCATCAAGACTCAAAAGGAGGAAATCCAGTCCCACAAAACCTATTCCAGGACCTAGCCCGACATTAGCAATACTACCGTGGCTTGTTTACATTGACCAAGAAAGGATATGGCACTTATACAAACAGCACAGTGTGAGAGGAAAGTCCAGCTAGACTTGGAATGCTGTCCATCATGAAGGGCCCCATCCTGCAGGAACACGTACACAGGGAAGAGTCATTTTACTCACACAAGCTACTCCCCATTACTTTCGTAGTATTTTTTGAGTAAGTAAGTTACTCACTTGCCTACGTGTTTGCAGAATCAAGTCTTAACAGAGAAGTGAGTTCATTATAGGGTTTGTCTTCACTGAAGAATTAACAAGTTCTGTTTACATGCAAACCCCCTAAACTGGGGCCGGCTCCTGGCACCAGCTCAGCAAGCAGGTGCTTGGGGCGGCCAAAGGGAAGGCAATTTGGCGGCAGGTCCCTTGGTCCCCCCAATTATTGCACTTGGTATTTAAGACAATCTCCTCTCCAAAACTAAAAATTGTTAGCCTTTTATCTATACGATTAATTTTGAAACCCTTATTCATTAAAGTAGTTCCTTATGATTTTATTGAAGTCAATATGGCTACTCTCCTGATTAGCGGTCATTTTGAAGCACCACAAGTCTTACAACCGTATGCAAAGTTTTGAGATAAGCGAATACAACCAGCTGCAAGTACAATGATTCAGCACAAAAGCATTGACTTGAAGTGGGGGGAAGAGTCTTATTACTATTAGGGCATGGGCGGTCATAAAGTGAGGTGTATTTTTGAGAACACCTTACATTCAAGTCTTTTTGTTGGCAGAAATACAGGCAATCAGGGAATACAAGATTACTTCTGCATTTACTCTTCTCGATCAAGGAGGAAGACAGATGTTTAAATGTATCTATGATTGCAGCCTTACTGGGATTTATTGGGTTCCTTCACATTGAATTCCTCTTCTCTATTTTTAGTACCCTTTATTCTGAGGCCTTATGGTCATTTTTCTTTTGGGGACAAGGAAATGGCCGTGTTTAAACACTGAAGCAGCAGTTGTTTCTTCTTTCCTCTGACCCCTGCATCATTCAATATAGCTATGAGATGTGTGCGCTTTTTTAGATGTTTTAAAAATACTTAATTATGATTATAGCATATTCAAAAAACATCAAGTTGGTTTAATTTACACACCTTTTCTTAAAGCTCATAAGGCATCATTAAGACCCTCTAGAAAGACTCCCATCATTCTTTGGAGTCAGGGTCAAAATTTAAACAGCCGTTTCCTTATCCTATTTAATCATTAAATACACAGCAGTTTCCTCCTATAAATTCCCCATTTAGCACCAACTTTGTTGTTGTTACAGGTTTTAAAATAACCCCCCCACCCCATCTGTCTAGGAAATGAAATTATTTACATGCATCTTAATGGATGAGGCTCTCTCATCCTTGTTTTTTTTACACTAAGATTCTAGTATATTTATTTTAAAAGCATCAGCAGACAAATTGGTTTAATTTAGAAAGAGTTTTATTAAAATTAACCATCGACCCACCTATAATGAGAGGAGAGAGACATGCACTGATTGGTGACAGATTTCAGAGTGGTAGCCGTGTTAGTCTGTATCAACAAAAACATGAGGAGTACTTTTGGCACCTTACAGACTAACAAATTTATTTGGGCATAAGCTTTTGTGGGCTAAAACCCACTTCATAAGATGTATAGCCCACAAAAGCTTATGCCCAAATAAATGTGTTAGTCTGTAAGGTGCCACAAGGACGCCTCGTTGTTTATCCACTGACTGGGGATCTCTACAACTTTGCTGACAGTTAAGCAGAAAGCCCAATTTCAACCCACAACATTATAGCCTTTGCAAGTCAAAGGCCCATACCCACACCAGCCCTCAAGCACAGAAAGCACCTTTACCATGGGAGGGAGTGAAGTGTGTTTTGCCTGTTTGAGCAGACCAGGTTAGTTTTTAAGAAGCAAAAGAAAATGCTACTGCCATTTGTTTACAAGGAGAGCTGTTCTGCAGCCAAGGGGTTTCCTCTCCTAGCTAGTATCAAACACTAGAATCCCTGAGCTTCAATTCCAGGAAGGCTCTTCCCTTTACTCCCAGACAGGGCATAGTCATTTGCTTCTACTACAGCAGCAATATCTGCATCACTCAGTAGCCCAGCTCAGTGTTTCCCAAACTTGGGGTGCCTCTTGTTCAGGGAAAGCCCCTGGCAGGCCGGGCCAGTTTGTTTACCTGTCGTGTCCACAGGTTCGGCCGATCGCAGCTCCCACTGGTGTCCCAAGTTTGGGAAACACTGGCCCAGCTCAGTGGAACTGCACTGGGTTTGCATTTGCAGCGTTTCCCCCAGAAAATCTGAAACCTGAACACAATGGGCAGAAATTGGAGACAACTCCCTTTCACTCGGTTATTCCACTAAACCCCTCCCCTCCCCCACCCACAACAACAACAACAAGCCACAATCAAACCTGCAATAAGATCTCGGAATCCACTAGCAGCTGAATACCTTAGCTACATAGGAAGCCCAGGAATAAGGAGAGATCCATTCCCAGAACATGCTGATTCTAACCAACCAAATACCCCCGACGACTATGAGTTCCCCACAAGCAACCAATTGCACTAATCTGAGCTATATGGCATCCCTCCCAGAAACTCACACCCTTAGTACACAGGCACCCAATACCATCTTAGCTGCAGGTATTTAGTATCTAAAGCCCCACCCACACAGGTATATCCAATGCCAGCCCTGCACCTGATACTCAGTGTCTACAGCCCCACCCTATTAACAAGTGCAGTAGCTGCTGATCTACCTGAGAATCAAAGCATCAAACACATCGTTACCCTGAAGACGCTTATAAACAAAACCACCTAAAAGAGCTAGGGGAGAATATTTACCTGATCTGTGGACTTTTTAAAAAAAGCAATTGCTTTAACGTGGCACAAAACTAGAAACCCGGAACTGCTGCAAAGTCAAATTGTTGGTGAAAAAACGTAAAATGTAATTCAATTATGTGTCGGTCTATTAAAATCAGGAGAACAACAAACCTCACAACATCTAAGCCAAAAAGAGAAGCCTTGTCCATTTCAATATAGACAGTGACAACCCAGCAATAATACTGGAAATGTCCCCAATTCTGAGATTTTCAGCCAAACTACTCAAAACGTAAAAAGCTTCCTCTGGGAGGAATGGCTCAGCCGTACCATCACCCTATGCAAAATTCTCTCCATGAGAACAAACACCTACTAGAAATATACTGCAAACAAACTACTGGTCAGCTTAGAAAGGACATAAATATTGATCTTTTAAAAAAAAATAGCTGCAAACTAAGCAAAATAAATTTTATTTTGGAAAAATAGAAAGAACACATACTGAACTGTATAGCTACAGGCCTCATAAGAAATGCAACCCAGAACACCAGTGCCAGAAAGAAACCACTGGATAAATACAATTCACCAGTAAAACAACTTGTTATGTTACTTTTAACAGTATAATCCAGCTCATCCTACTATGCAGGAGCAAAATCTGTGGGCCAGTTCTAGCTAATAATTGTTCTGGTTTGGATCAAATCATAGTTGTCAGAACAGACAGTAGGAACCCTACCTATAGCAGTTTGGTTTGGTTTTACTCTTTCAGCTAACAGTTAGCTGCCACTGCCATATGACTCAGGGCAGCGTATACCCCCTCCAGCCACGCTCACCTGCACCACGGAGAGGCTTTCATCAGCTGAAAGGCAGCATCGTCTAGCAGGGAGGATACTGGAGAGAGAGAGTCAAGAGAGGTGGGTTCTGTTCCCAGCTCCGTCACTGGGCAGCTGCGTGACCTTAAGCAAGTCCCTTCACCCCTCTGTGCCTCTATTGATTTACCCACCCATCCTTTGGTCTGGTTGGTCTTCTTAGACCAGCGGTTCTCAAACTGTGGGTCAGGACCCCAATTTAATGGGGTTGCCAGGACTGGCTTAGACTTGCTGGGGCCCAGGGCCGAAGCCAAAGTCCGAGCCCCACCACCCTGGGCCGATGCCCAAGAGCAGGTCTCAGGTTACAGGCCCCCTGCCCAGACCTGAAGCCCTTGGGCTTGGGCCCCCCTGCCCGGGATGGTGGGGCTCGGGTTTTGGCTTTGGCAGGACTCGGGTGGGCTGAGGCTTTGGTCCTCGCTCCTGGGGTATAAAAAGTGGGATTTAAGTGCTTTCAAGTAATAATAGAACAAAGTAAGTTACCAAGCAAAATAAAACAAAACATACAAGTCTAAGCTTAATACATTTAAGCAACGGAATACAGGTAAATCTCACCCTCAGAGATGTTCCAATAAGCTTCTTTCATTCACAGACTAGACTCCTTCCTAACCTGAGCCCAATCCTTTCCCCGGTACAGGTCTTGTTAGTTCCAGCTCAGGCGGTAACTAGGAAATTTCTGATGACTGGCAACCCCCTTTGTTCTGTTCACCCCCTTTTATAGCTTTGGCACAAGGTGGGAATCATTTGTTTCTCTGGATTTCCATCCCTCCTTCTAAATGGAAAAGCACCAGGTTTAAGATGGATTCCAGGACCAGGTGACATGATCACATGTCCTGTGAGACCCCCAAGCCTCCATTCTTCCCAGCCTGACTCACAGGAACACAGGAAAGCTTACAAGTAAACAGAGCCATTTACAACCAATTGTCCTGGTCAATGGAAGCCATCAAGATTCTAAACCACCATTAATGGCCCACACTTTGCAAAATTACAATAGGACCTCAGAGTTAACTTCATATTTCTAAAAAAAGAACAGGAGTATTTGCGGCACCTTAGAGACCAACAAATTTATTTGAGCTTGAATAAATTTGTTATTCTCTAAGGTGCTGCAAGTATTCCTGTTCTTTTTGCGGATACAGACTAACACAGCTGCAACTCTGAAACCATTCATATTTCTAGTTTTAGATACAAGAATGATACATACATATAAATAGGATGAACACGCTCAGTAGATTATAAGCTTTGTAATACCTTTCAGGAGACCTTTTGCATAAAGCATATTCCAGTTACATTATATTCACACTCCAAACATATTTTCAGAGGCAGCCAACCTCTGGCAGATGGGAAAGGGGACTGCCAGCTCCATTCCTGGGAACAGAAGTCACAGCCTCAGATCTACTTCCTGGATCAGAGAGCCAGGGGAGGGAGGCACCAGCCCAGGCCCTGACACCAGAGGGGAGCCCCCTTCAATATTGCCAACCACCAGAGATAAAAAATCATGAGTTGGATCCCCCCTCCACTCAAAAAAAAATCATGAGATTGCCCCCCCAAAAAGCACAAAATTTTAAAAAACAGCATCAAACCAGGTCTTTTCAGTTGGTCTGTTTATTTTTAAACCCCTCTCTACTCTTCTGGCTGGGTGTGGTCATTTCAGAAAAAAAGTAATTACCTAACGCCCACCTTGTCTCTCTGGTGTGTATTGAGGAAGACCTGTGTATACCTGTGCCCAGCGGCTGTGCCCACAGTAACGGCTGCTTTTGTTTTTATTTCTAACTGGCCCTTTGGCACCTGCCAAATGCTGATTTATATTATTGCAGGGTATTGTGGGATGTATCTTAGCATGAGTGAACAAAACTCAGGGAAAAGCATAGGCCAGTTTGGCTCTTATAAACTGTCAGGCATTCTTACATTTTGGAAATGTAGAAAGAGAACACATACTGACCTGTATAGATACAGGCCCTGTAAGAAATGCAATCCAGAACACCAGTGCCAGAAAGAAACCACTGGATAAATACAATTCAGCAGTAAAACAACCTGTTAAATTATTTTTAACAGTATAATCCAGTTGCTCCTGCTATGCAGGAGCAGAGTCTGTGGGCCAGTTTTAGCTAATAATTGCTCTGGTTTGGATCAAATCACAGTTGTCAGCACAGACAGTAAGAACCCTGCCTATAGAGGTTTGGTTTGGTTTTATTCTTTCAGCTAACAGTTAGCTGCCACTGCCATATGACTCAGGGCCACATATAACCCCTCTAACCAAGCTCACCTGCACCATACAGAGGCCTTCATTACATGAAAGGCAGCATGGTCTAGCACAGGGGTAGGCACAGGTGCCAAAGGCAGCACGTGAGCTGGTTTTCAGTGGCACTCACACTGTCTGGGTCCTGGCCAGCAGTCTGGGGAGCTCTGCCATTTAATTTTAAATGAAGCTTCTAAAGCATTTTAAAAACCTTATTTACTTTACATACAACAATAGTTTAGTTATATATTATAGACATAGAAAGAGACCTTCCAAAAACATTAAAATGTATCACTGGCATGCGAAAACTTAAATCAGAGTGAATAAAAGACTCGACACACCACTTCTGAAAGGTTGCTGACCCCTGGTCTAGCAGGGAGGATACTGGAGAGGGAGTCAGGAGAGGTGGGTTCTGTTCCCAGCTCCGTCACTGGGCAGCTGTGTGACCTTAAGCAAGTCCCTTCACCTCTCTGTGCCTCTATTTACCCACCCATCCTTTGGTCTGGTTGGTCTTCTTAGACCAGCGGTCCTCAAACTGTGGGTCAGGACCCCAAAGTGGGTCATGACCCCATTTTAATGGGGTTGCCAGGACTGGCTTAGACTTGCTGGGGCCCAAGGTCAAAGCCAAAGTCCAAGGTTACAGCTCCCCTGCCCGGGGCTCAGGGCCGTCCTTAGGATTTATGGGGCCCTATGCAGTATTATTAAACTGGTGTCCCTATGCCCGACTTGCTCTTAGCAACACAAACATAAGCTTACAATATTGGAAAACTTGCCACATGCACTTTATTAAAAAGTTTAATTGTGCTGCCTTCCCCCCATCTCCTGCACTTCCATCCCACCTGCATTCCCACCCCATCCCTGCACTGCCAGTGTGCCCCACTACACTTCCCGCTTGTGCACTACCCCACGGCCCTTTATGCCCAGCAACCCCCATGCCCGGTGGCTCCTCACCCAGAGATCACCACCACAGATCTCTATGCCCAGCGATCTCCCACCCACAGACCTCCCTCACTGTTATGTAAACCCTCCGCTCAAATGCGATTGTAAGATCTGTAACTTGTAGCATTAAGTTCTGCAACCTTTTTCCAGACTTAGTAACTTCAGTTATTGTTAGCATAGCCTTTTAAGTTTTGTAACCTTTGCAAGCTCTGTAACCTTTTCAAGTTATCACTTGTATGAACTTCCAAACTGTGTAATATCCCATCACACAATCAGAGAGCGGGGAAGGGGGAACATTCACAGATTCATAGACTCTAGGACTGGAAGGGACCTCGAGAGGTCATCGAGTCCAATCCCCTGCCCTCATGGCAGGACCAAATACTGTCTAGACCATCCCTGATAGACATTTATCTAACCTACTCTTAAATATCTCCAGAGATGGAGATTCCACAATCTCCCTAGGCAGTTTATTCCAATGTTTAACCACCCTGACAGTTAGGAACTTTTTCCTAGTGTCCAACCTAAACCTCCCTTGCTGCAGTTTAAGCCCATTGCTTCTTATTCTATCCTTAGAGGCTAAGATGAACAAGTTTTCTCCCACCTCCTTATGACACCCTTTTAGATACCTGAAAACTGCTATCATGTCCCCTCTCAGTCTTCTCTTTTCCAAACTAAACAAAACCAATTCTTTCAGCCTTCCTTCATAGGTCATGTTCTCAAGACCTTTAATCATTCTTGTTGCTCTTCTCTGGACCCTCTCCAATTTCTCCACATCTTTCTTGAAATGCGGTGCCCAGAACTGGACACAATACTCCAGCTGAGGCATGACCAGCGCAGAGTAGAGAGGAAGAATGACTTCTCGTGTCTTGCTCACAAGGAATTATAGTCAGACCAGTCTTTTTTTCTGCCCTGATTTACACTCCTGGTTGCCACACACGGCTCAATGGGATTGTAGTGGCCTGGGCATAACTCAGGATGCAGTTTCAACATTGCTTCAACAGCGAGCCATAAACAGCCAAGTCTCATTTGAACAGTGGCTCTTGTTTTGGATTATCTAAGGCCATTTTTAAAGGTCTTTCCCATGGGTGAGGAAGAAGGTACTGCACTCTTAAAGGGACCTTTAAAATCCCACTCAACTCTGCACTGTTTAGAACTCGCACTTGTTCAAAATGCTACCAGCTTAAGAGACGGCCCTGGAGATATTTGGCTCCACAAGAAAAAAAAAAATCATGTCCCTTTTCCCTAAATAAAAGTTTTCAGCTACTCCAGCCTTGTCAAATGCCAGTCCAACTTCCTCCCCAGCTAAGAGGTTGCTCCCTCCCTTGCATTCTGCAGTCTTAATTGCTGCTTTTCTGCTCCAGGCACATCCCCCTCCTCCCATTGTTTTAGTGTCAGTTTCCTCTTGTTGACACTGGAATATTGTGACTGGGCAAGAAAAGCAAACGCCACCCTTTATTTCCCTTGAACTTTCCCTCCTCCCCAGTCTGGCTGCGTGTGCGCCTCTCCCTCCTCTAAAACAACAAGGAGAAAGGGGCAGGCAAGGAAACTCCGCCCCTCCCTCCTCTGCTGCTGCTGCTGATCCCTGCTGGGAAAGGGAGGAGAGGAAAGATAACGGTCCAGAGAGGATCCTTGGCATCCGGGCTTAAACTTCAGGGAAGAGGGAGGTAGCCTGAAAAGGAGACTAGGAGAGAGATTGCAGGGCGTTGCCCAGGGGAGGGACGCAGGTACAGTGTGGGGCTGCTCGGAACAGCTGCTCCCCCCCAGGCGGCCCTAGCCCGTTCCTTCGCTGCTCGCTCACTGGGCCAGACAAAGTCACCCCGACCCCCGCTCTTTTTCCTTCCCAGCCCGGCTCCCCCCCACCCACCACCCAGCGACTTCCTCCTCCGCCCCCCTGCTCCCTGAAGTCCCATGTCCAACTCTACCCCCCCCAGCTCAGACTCCCCCTTTCCCAGCCTCCAGGTATCCTCCCCGCTCTGTTCCTAGACTTGCCTGCCCCCCCCAGCTCGGATTTCCCCCCCTCTCTTCCCAGCCTCCAGGTATCCCCCCCCACTCCGCCAAGCTCCCCAGACCAGTTCCTCCTTCGCCCCCGCATGCTCCCCAAAGTCTCATGCCCGGCCCTACCTCCGAGCTCAGCTCCCCCTTCTCTTCCCAGACTCCGGGTATCCCCCGGCCCTGTTCCCGGCCTCACCTGCCCCAGCTCCCCCTGTTTGCTTACATGCAAACTTCCGTGCACCCCCGCTGAGAAGTGAGTGGGCGGAGGGGAGGGGCCAAGGCGTCTGGTCGGGGAGAAGTCGGCGCCCAGCACTGGGGAGGGGCTGGAGAGGAGCGGGGCCTACGCAGCAGCTAGCGAGGGTGGGGCCCCACACTTTTGGGTGCCGCGTATGCCTAAAGATGACCCTGCCGGGGCCGAAGCCCTCGGGCTTTGGCCTCCCCACGCAGTGCAGCAAGGCTCGGGCGAGCTGAGGCTTCGGTCCTCGCTCCTGGGGTCCTGTTGTCAGAAGGGGGTGTAATGACGTTTGAGAACCTGTCTTAGCCCAGTGGCTTTCAAACTTTTTTTCTGGCGACCCAGTTGAAGAAAATGTGTGATGCCCCTGACCCAGTGGGGTTGGGGATGAGGGGTGTGGGAGGGCTCAGGACTGGGGCAGAGGGTTGGGGTGCAGGAGTGAGGGCTGGGAATGAGGGGTTCAGAGCATGAGAGGGGATTCTGGATTAGGGCAGGGGGTTGGGGTGTGGGAAGAGGTCAGGGCTTGGGGTGCAGGCTCTGGGGTGGGACCAGGGGTGAGGGGCTTGGGGTGCAGGAGGGGCTCTGAGTTGGGGGTTCAGGGCTGGGGCATGGGGTTGGGGTGTGGGAAGGGGTCAGGGCTGGGGGTGCAGGCTCTGGGGTGGGACCAGGGGTGAGGGGCTTGGGGTGCAGGAGGGGGCTCTGGGTTGGGGGGGCTCAGGGCTGGGGCATGGGGTTGGGTGTGAGAAGGAGTCAGGGCTGGGGGGTGCAGGCTCTGGGGTGGGGCTGGAGATGAGGGGGTTGGGGTGCAGGAAGGGGCTCTGGGTTTAAGAGGGGCTCAGGGCAGGGGATTGAGGCACGGGGTTGGAGAGCAGGCTTACCTCGTGCGGCTGCGGGGGTGCTAAGGCAGGCTTCCTGCCTGTCCTGGCACCATGGACCACACTGTGCCCCAGAAGCAGCCAGCAACAAGCCCAGCTCCTAGGCGCCTGAAACTGGTGCTCGGGGCGGGGACAGCGTGGAGAGCCCCCTAGCACCCCCGCCTGGGAGCCAGATCCGCTGCTGGCCACTTCTAGGCTGCAGCACAGTGTCAGAACAGGGAGGAATTAGCCTGCCTTAGTGGGGCAGCACCACCAACAAGACTTTTAGAGCCACTGTGACCCAGTGCCTTACGTTCTGCTACCCAGTATCTCAGCTGTGCTGCAGCATGGAACCCCAAGAAAAGAGTTTATAACGCTGAGTGTGAGACTGCACCTTTCTCTTCCTTTATATACCGCAAACAGTCTTCCACAGTCATGGTCCCAACCACTTTTGCTTGCAAGAGTGTTATTGCAACATATTATTTCCTAACAAGTGTTTGCTCTGAAAGCAAAATCCTCTTTTTGGATCTACACGCTGCAGCTCAACTCTGCTAGCCTGCTCTCTAGCTCTAATAGGTGCATGTCCTGAGAGCAGATCAGAGCCAGGATGTGAGCAGATTTCAGAGTAGCAGCCGTGTTAGTTTGTATCCGCAAAAAAAACAGGAGTACTTGTGGCACCTTAAAGACTAACACATTTATTTTAATGAGAGCTGCTGTGAGAGCTCAGCTCACTTCTGCACAGAATGGAACAAACACACAGACAGGGGATATTTACACACAGAGAGAATGAAAAAGGAAGTGCATACCAAACAGGCAGAACAGGCATATTGAGAGATGTTGAAATTTCATCCTTGGAGAACACAGCTGTTTTCCTGTCCATCAAACCAAACCAAGACACACTTCAGTGCTCTATAGCCATGGTTGCAACACTGCCGCTTGCACCAGTGATGGTGCAGCAGCAGGGACGAGTGCTTTTTAAATAAGTGTTTCCACAGATCAAAATCCTCCTCTTGTTAAAGGTTCAACTGTATCCAAAACAGGGGTGGAGGGAGGACTAGGAGAGACTGCACGAGTCCTCACAAACGCTGGGGAGCGTCCCATCTGCCTTTTCTCACGTCTGCACCTTTGCCTTTTGGGGGGTTACAGTTGCAGCCTAATTCCCCAGCGACCACATTCTGCTGTCCAAGCGTGAGAGAGCCCTGCACGGTTCAAGCGCAGGAGATGCACCTTCCGCTGCACACCACGGGACGGGTCCCAGGTCCCGCTAACCCCCTAGTGTCTCCACAGCTTGCAAGCCTGAAAAGGCAGCATGTGGCTTGCAGAATCTTCCTGCGGTATTTAATCAGAGCTTTCTGAGGGGAGCAAACTGCCCTCTGTGGGCTGTATGGTACATCCACGCTGGGCTCTGCCTGGTTCCCACATGACTGAGGGCGGGGAAGAGCATGCTGTGTGGGGGAGGAGCAGGAAGGAAGAGTGTTTTCCGGCAAGGCAGCTAGTACTGTGGTAGGGAAGGTTTCCACGAACTGTAACAGCTTATGCTCAAATAAATTTGTTAGTCTCTAAGGTGCCGCAAGGACTCCTGGTTATTTTTGCTGTAACAACCTTGTCCCTTTCAATATAGACAGTGACAACCCAGCAATGATACTGGAAACGTCCCCAATTCTGAGATTTTCAGCCAAACTACTCAAAACGTAAAAAGCTTCCTCTGGGAGGAATGGCTCAGCTGTACCATCACTCTATGCAAAATTCTCTCCATGAGAACAAACGCCTATTAGAAATATACTGCAAACAAACTACTGGTCAGCTTAGAAAGGACATAAATATTGATCTTTTAAAAAAATAGCTGCAAACTAAGCAAAATGAATTTTATTTTGGAAAAATAGAAAGAGAACACATCCTGAACTGTATAGCTACAGGCCTCATAAGAAATGCAACCAGAACACCAGTGCCAGAAAGAAACCACTGGATAAATACAATTCACCAGTAAAACAACTTGTTAAATTATTTTTAACAGTATAATCCAGCTCATCCTGCTATGCAGGAGCAAAATCTGTGGGCCAGTTTTAGCTAATAATTGCTCTGGTTTGGATCAAATCATAGTTGTCAGAACAGACAGTAGGAACCCTGCCTATAGCGGTTTGGTTTTATTCTTTCAGCTAACAGTTAGCTGCCACTGCCATATGAATCAGGGCAGCGTATACCCGCTCCAGCCAAGCTCACCTGCACCACGGAGAGGCTTTCATCAGCTGAAAGGCAGCATCGTCTAGCAGGGAGGATACTGGAGAGAGAGTCAGGAGAGGTGGGTTCTGTTCCCAGCTCCGTCACTGGGCAGCTGTGTGACCTTAAGCAAGTCCCTTCACCCCTCTGTGTCTCTATTGATTTACCCACCCATCCTTTGGTCTGGTTGGTCTTCTTAGACCAGCGGTTCTCAAACTGTGGGTAGGGACCCCGAAGTGGGTCATGACTCCATTTTAATGGGGTTGCCGGGATTGGCTTAGACTTGCTGGGGCCCAGGGCTGAAGCCAAAGTCCGAGTCCCACCACCCTGGACTGATGCTAAAGCCCAAGGGCAGGGCTCTGGTTACAGGCCCCCTGCCCGGACCTGAAGCCCTTGGGCTTTGGCTTTGGCCCCCCTGCCCGGGATGGTGGGGCGCGGGTTTTGGCTTTGGCAGGACTCGGGCGGGCTGAGGCTTCGGTCCTCGCTCCTGGGGTATAAAAAGTGGGATTTAAGTGGTTTCAAAGTAATAACAGAACAAAGTAAGTTACCAAGCAAAATAAAACAAAACACGCAAGTCTAAGCCTAATACATTTAAGAAACTGAATACAGGTAAATCTCACCCTCACGGATGTTCCAATAAGCTTCTTTCATTCACAAACTAGACTCCTTCTTAGTCTGGGCCCAATCCTTTCCCCGGTACAGGTCTTGTTAGCTCCAGCTCAGGCGGTAACTAGGGGATTTCTGATGACTGGCAACCCCCTTTGTTCTGTTCACTCCCTTTTATAGCTTTGGCACAAGGTGGGAATCATTTGTTTCTCTGGATTTCCATCCCTCCTTCTAAATGGAAAAGCACCAGGTTTAAGATGGATTCCAGGACCAGGTGACATGATCACATGTCCTGTGAGACCCCCCAAGCCTCCATTCTTCCCAGCCTGACTCACAGGAACACAGGAAGGCTTACAAGTAAACAGAGCCATTTACAACCAATTGTCCTGGTCAATGGGAGCCATCAAGATTCTAAACCACCATTAATGGTACACACTTTGCATAATTACAATAGGACCTCAGAGTTAACTTCATATTTTTAGTTTTAGATACAAGAATGATACATACATACAAATAGGATGACGACACTCAGTAGATTATAAGCTTTGTAATACCTTACAAGAGACCTTTTGCATAAAGTATATTCCAATTACATTATATTCACACTCCAAGCATATTTTCATAAAGCGTATGGAGTGCAACGTCACAACTGGTACCCAGAAGGCACTTTCTACAGGACAGACCCAATGAGAAAAGCAACAGAACACCACTGGCCATCACGTATAGCCCACAGCTAAAACCTCTGCATTGCATCATCAAGGGTCTACAATCTATCCTGGAAAATGATTCCCCACTCTCACAGGCCTTGGGAGGCAGGCCAATCCTTGCTTACAGACAGCCCCCCAACCTGAAGCAAATACTCACCAGCAACTACACACCACACCACAGAAACACTAACCCAGGAACCAACCCCTGTAACAAATGTTGTTAGTCTTGTGCCTTGAGCCCCTGCTTAGAGCTTAGCAGGAGCTGAGGCCTGCAGCCAGGGGCTGCAGCCAGGAGCTGAACTTACGGCTAGGAAGAGGAAAAGTTGATTCATCTCTGAAGTGATACAGTTTATTGTTGAGCAATCTCTTTTGTTCTAAGTAATAATAATACATTTGGTATTAACTGCAGGGAATAAGGAAGAGAAGTGTGTACAAGACTGCAAAGGTTAAGGTGTTGGTAACCTGTAGTTTATTCTTATAAGTAGTAAGTACTTGGTAATGTTCTATATTATTTATGTTCCTGTTACAAAGTTATAAAATTTTTTATCCTTTTTGTCATTATTTCCTTCTGCCTCCCCCCACAGTGAGCATAACCTAGTTTAGCTGGGTCACCACATTACCATGCAGGACACCTTTGTATTGCGCTGAAATCCAGGACCGGAGTTGGTGCCTTACACAGACAGCATGCTGTGTTCCTTGGAAGCAGAAATTACCTTTCCTCGGTCTCCAAGAAGCGACTGCACAGAACTAAAGAGGTGTAGAGAGTAGGTTAAGGTGGAGGAGTGCAGTGCGGTATCTTAACTGCAGTTATTCAACTTGAAAATCTCTTGAACGATATGTTGTTGGGCAACAAGACAGAGGTTAGCTGTCTTAGTGGGCTAAGACGCCTGGTAATGCAGCATGACTCATTATGCCTCCCTATCTCCCTTAGATATCCAGCACATTTAAATGAACTATACAAGGGGTTTTTATGAGGATTAATAAGCAGAAGTTAGATTTTAGTCAAAACATTACAGAAAGTTAACAACATAAAAAGGAACTGAAAGGTCTCTGGGCGTCTACACTGAACTAAAATTAGAGAGATTCAGATTGGAACTTCAGATCCAACCTGTTCTTGCCCCCTGGGACATTAATAATATGTCCCTACAAATCTCAAATAGCAAAGGCATGGCTTGGATTCAAATGTCGCCCTGCTGAGGTTTTGGGTCTGGCATTAAAACTGGAAGGAGACTATTTGTCATTTGTCTTTCAAGGTGGTAGAAATCTCAGAAGATAGGGGGCAAAAAACAAGGATGTCAAGGTGTGACCCGACATGGCAAACTCTAAACAAAGATGAGTCAGTTACAAATCTAGAGTGCAACTTTCAGATGCGTGCTGCATTGGCTACATCTGCTGCTATTGAAGTCAACGGTAAAATTTGCATGACCGTTGGTGGGAGCAGTTAAACTGACACAGAGCCCATTTAAAATCCCGCTCCAGATTTTGAATTTCTCACGACTTGATCAGTGGAAAAAAAAAAAGGAAGTGTGAACAATTTTAGTTTCCCTTTCTACTTATTTTCATGTTCTGATTCTCGTGTCCTAGCACGAGGCTGCAGTGCTCAGGCTGCAAACTGTGGTTAGGGTTGCTTGTTTGATTTAATTCTTTTCACGGATGTTGTGTGTATTTTACTGAAGCAATTCCACTGGCCCTGGTTTTGAGCTAACATCCTTTAAGCAAAACAGGTGCTTAGGGAACCCAGACAGTCTTTGTGAACTTGAAGCTCACATTTATAATGACGGATTCTAAACTAGCTGTTACCACTCAAGAAAGAGCTCTTGGAGTCACCCTGGATAGTTCTCTGAAAACTTCAGTTCAATGCTCACCAGCAGTCAAATGTTAAGAACTACTAGGAAAGTAATGGAAAATAAGACTGAAAATATCATAATGCCACTATACAAAACTGTAGGGTGTTATTGGTGTATGGTTATACTTTTGTTATGTATTATAATTAATGTTGCTGCAATTCAGAATGGAGTCTAAGAATTCAAGATGGCGCATGTGGTAGAAAAGGTTTGAACTCCATCTTGGTATCCTTTCTTCATGGCATTTTCCTGCCTAAATTCTGTTTCCCACCCAAACTTGAGAGACTGAGAGCTGGCTGGAACTGGTTGGGGGCAGTGACTGCCAGTGTGTACCTCAGGAATTCACGCCAGAGAGAGCATATAAGGAACTGTCAGCGATGACACGGTGCTGTCCACCATCAAGGCAGCCACGTCCAATTTCTCTGGGTGGCATTGGATCAAGACCATCGGATCAAGACTTCGGCTACTACCACCTGCCAAGTACTTTGATACTTACCGGATATCCCGTGGAGACTTTGCCATCAGTCAATATCTGTTGATCTCCTGCTTTGGTGGTAGAGAGCCAGATCCTCCGATGTTCCTGAGACTCTGAGATGGTTCATCAGTTGCCGGTGACCTCCATCTGCAGAGAAACAGTAATTGTTTTTCAGGCACTTAATAGTTTAACCAAGGGATGGTTTGAGGGTCTGGGCTTTATGCCCCTTGCTGGAATCTATTTTTGGGTATTTGTAAGTGATCCTCCCCAGTTGTAACATTCCCTTAATAAATCTTCTTTCTGTTTAAGGTTATATTCTCTCTATCCTTTATTTCAATACAACACGGGCAGGAGGCACACAGACTTCTGACTCTCCCAGTTGCTAGATGCTGGTAGAAATCGAACCTGTTATTTATATGTCAGCTCCTTATTATTCTATAACAGAGATTTTGGGGTAACAAAACCATAGTGTGTCCACGCCTTGAATACTGTGTCCAGTACTGAGATGGTCACCTCATCTCAGAATTGATATACTGGAACTGGAAAAGATTCAAAGAAGGGTAACAAAGATGATCCAGGTGATGGAACAGCTTCCATATGAGGAGAAACTAAAAAGATTAGGGCTATTCATCTTAGCAAAAGAAACAGAGAAATGGGGGATTTGCTAGAGGTCTATAAAATCATGAATGGTGTGGCAAAAGTGAATAGCGAAATGTTAGTTACACTTTCCCACAATATCAAAACCAGAGGTCACCTGATGATATTAATAGGCAGCAGGTTTATAATAAACAAGAGGAAATACTTTTTTCACATAATGCACAATTAACCTATTGCCATGGGATGTGATGGCTCAAAGTATAACTGGGCTAAAGAGAGAACTAAAGTTCATGGAGGATAGGTCCATCAATGGCTATTAGCCAAGATGGTCATGAATGCAACTCCATGCTCGGGGAGACCCTAAACCTCTGACTGCCAGAAGCTGGGAGGGAAAGACAGGGGTGGGTTAATTTGACCTGTTCTGCACACTCACCCTAAGGCTCTGGTCCTGGCCCTGACAGGACACTGGGTTAGACTGACCATTGGTCTGGCCCGATATGGTAGTTCTCATGCTGCCACATTGTCACTGGAGGATGGGACTGGAAAATCAGAGCTCCCACAGCCCGGTAGACTCTGAGGGAAGCATCTAGGCAGCTGGACTGTGGAGAAATAAGGGAAGGAAGAATTCTTCCCTTGACCTAGCGCTCACTACACCAGGAGTTAGGCTGGTTTACCTAGGTCGCTCAGGGGGTGTGGATTTTCACACCCCTGAGTGACATAGCTGAATCGATTCAACTTTTGAATGTAGACCTGGCCTCAGTAACTCAAGCAATAAGGAAAGATGGAGAATGCTTTGTATTTGTTTTGCACATTTTGTCTTCAAAGCCCTGTGCAAACACTTTATCAGCTTGGGCTTCAATTCTTGGGAAAACAAGGGATCTCAAGGGCAAAGCTTTCTAATATAAAAATCACTCTTAGAAGTGAATAGAGACATATGGTACTTACAGGAACAAATAATTCTTCATTCAGGACAACAGATTTATTTAAAAACACCTAAAAGCAAGGGGTACATCTACACTGCAGAGCTGAGGCTGGCCCGCAGGGCTATGAAATTCCATTGTAGATGTTCAGATCCAGGCTTCAGCCTGGGCTCTGAAATTTCGCACGGTGTGGAGAGGGGGGTCTCAGAGCCTGAGCTCCGGCTCCAGTCTGAACGGCTACACTGAATTCTTCAGCCCCACCCCACCCCTGTGAGCCAGAGTCAGCTGACCTGGGCTCTGAGACTCAAAGTCCTGGAGGCTTTTTATTGCAGTGTAGACATACCCTATGAATCTTAGCTGTATCTTGAGGCTAAAGAAATAATTGCAGGTACAAATAATGATGCAAATGCAGAGAAATACCACTGGTTTCAAGGGGGGTGGGGTTCTGCCTTTTTAAAAATGTATTTTATACCAGTATAATTAAGATCAAGTTCTACCCCCTAAATGCTGAACCTTCTCTTCCTGGAGCTTTCTAAAGCTAATAAAACAGAAGCATCATCAGACAAGTGACTTACATTTGGGCGTAGTCTAGATCCGGTCACATCCGTGGACTATTATAGAAATCCAGAGTCAATGCTCAGCCTCTGGCTACTTCAACTGAAAGTGCTGCATCATAATGACAAGCAACTGATAACCTTCTGGCTTCTTCATGCTGATGCCTCAGCCAGCTGTGCATAATGATAATTGTTTATAATGTAACAAACCCATGACCATTCACTGTGTGACCTGGCGATAACTCTGATGCTTCTCCCAGGATGCAAATTCCCATGCACTTAAGATAAAAGGAAATTACTTAGCAGTCCATGACTCATTCGTTGAACAGTTCAGAAAGTTCTCATCACTGCCAGTAGAGAGCAGCAGTGCACATACCCAGGAGCCAGTCCACTACAATAACCATTATTTTCCAATAGAGCAGAGAGGTTCTCAACCTTTTTCTTTCAGAGCCTGCCCTCCCCCCATGCTATAAAAACACCATGGCCCAGCTGTGCCACAACAACTGTTTTTCTCCATATAAAAGCCAGGGCCAACATTAGGGGGTAGCAAGCAGGGCAATAGCTCCGGGTCCCCACGCCACAGGGCTTCCCTGCGAAGCTAAATTGCTCAGGCTTCGGTTTCAGCCTCGGGTGGTGGGGCTTGGGGACCCAGGCTGCAGTCCTGCACGGTGGGGCTTCGGCTTTCTGCCCTGGGCCCTAGCGAGTCTAACGTCAGCCATGCCTGGAGACTCCTCCAAAACCTGCTTGCAGCCCCCCAAGGGGACCCCAGAGATCCCTGGTTGAGAACTACTGCAATAGAGGATTCCTTCTAACTTCTTGCTTGACACACTTTCACTTTGAGAAGTCTGTTGTGTCACATCAAAGCAAAATTGTGTGCTTATTTTCACAGGCTTTTGAATCCCCTATATGTACAGATGTAATCACTTGTCCATTGGCAAGCCCTGTGAAAGCTAACAGTACAGTATGTCTGCTGGCAAGGTGTGTGTTAAACAATAGACTACTGTGATTTCAGGTTAAAAAAGTGAGTTTTTTGCATCAGCCTAGGATGAGCGATTAGCAGTTTCCTTGAAGGGAGTGGGGAGGTGTTGTATGCACAGGGGAGCTGAGGCAATGAGCCTCTCTGAACAAAATAGAAATGAACAATGAACAGCAGGAGCACCTGGGACAGCTTGAAAAATTAAAGGCGTATAAAGCATAGCAGGATTAGGGTGATTCAATTACCAGTTGTGATTGTGCAAGCAGTAGATAATTCCTGTCCTCTTTATCCCATGCTTTAGTGCAGGAAGAAATTCCACCAGCTTCGTTGCTGGTTGATGACTTGTGCTGGGTGCAGTTGGATGGTACTTCTAGGGTTCTGAGGCCTGGTCTAAACTACAAAGTTTTACTGACACAGCTCTGTCTGCTAGGAATGTGGGAAAAAAACACACCCAAATACACGCTTACAGCCAATTCTTATAAACTAAACTAAAATTTATTTAAAAAGTAAAGGGAGAGAGAATTGGTTAAAAGAACAGTATACATACACACATGGGAGTCAATCTTGAGATGCACATTCACAGCAGAGATGGAGCGCTTGTTGTAGATGCAACGAGTTCTTTCAGAAATAGTCCATAGGTTATAGTCCAATGTTTGTACTCAGAGCGGTCCAGTCAGAACTGGGATCTCAGTCCTTATGACGTAGGCCTCCCCTGTATGAAACCTCAAGCAGACCCGTGTTAGGTACAAGAACTAGGATGGATAAAGCAGCAGGGAGCCCCTTAACAATCAATGAGCTCTCAGTCCTTTACTGTGAGACCAGCATCTATCATCTGGTTGGCTATTACCCCCTACCATGTAATTTCCCTCCCCCTTCCTATGATGGATAATGATAGGAAAATGAAGACCGGCATATGTAAACCAAACAGAAAATGTGTATTTGGGGAGATGTATACAAAGCGGGGACAAGCAAGTAAACATTAACTGAAACGTAGTCGTCTACGGGTACAGTAACCTAGTGAACGCATGGTGTGAAGCCAGCACCCAAATCAATACCAGAGGGGGCACAAGGTCAGTGTGACATACATATATCACCCGTCCGTCGGTCGCTCAGGACCTCTATCTCCTAGCTCGCATCGAGCCTCGAGAGAGGAACACCGGGGCGATCCCTCGTCGGTCTGTTCTTCCTCGATGGCACCAAGACAGGTTTCCGCGACGACGGCGGGGCGCCTGAAGGCGGATGATAACGGCTGTGACAGCTAACTGGTCCGGAGTCTAGACGGCCTGTTGGAGCGAGACCCGCGCACCAGCCTCTGGGATGGGCAGCCATTCACTGAGGTAACTGCGGCCTTCTAAAGATTCTAAGGCAGGAAAGTTCTTCGGGGAAACCTCGTAGAATCCCTGCGCAAAACCGGTTTGAGCTGGTACTTGTTTACCACTGTACCGCTGCTGACCGTTGAAAAAGGCGGGAAGTATTCTAGCTAACCCTCAGGTCACGTGACCAATACTCCATTTTAGATTATAACATGGACACCACCCAAATACAATAAACAAGGATAATACAAACACAAACTTTAGGATTTTGCCCCTAACACCTGAGATGACAGGATCAGGACCCATGGGTCTTTTACACAATTCCAGGCCTTCTTTGACAGGTCGGAGGCCTGAGCAAACAATAGGCAATCAGGGCGACTTTGAAGTAGGTTTATTTCCTAAACCTCACCAGTAATTAGCTACATGAATTAACATAAGGCACTTGCCTGTTTTTCCACCATTCACAGATGATTTGCTTTACATTTCAAGGAGAGATGAATACAGCATCATCCTTTATTTGCAGTTCATTTAAATGTTAAGATGTTCTTTTGATCTCTGAATTAACAGAATGCAGCATAGACAGGGACTGTTTGATGACATTGTTGGCCTCTACCAATATATATGTAAATACACAAAACCACAAACATTATTTCCCCATATGTTTTTAAGGGTTGAATTTGAGTGATTTATCCTGCAGGATGCTTAATACTTTCTGGTCATGTGTCACAGGGAGGCTGTGAAGAAAGGAATTACAGGCCCCAAGAGGTGATCGGCTCCACAAGTTGGTTTGGGAGATCAGTAATACTCCATCAAGCCTTTCATCACCTTCACTACTGTTGCCTGTCAAATCCAGTCCAGGATGGAAAATAATTACCGCCTGATGGCTGTTAGCTGCCTGCCCCCACCTTTGAAAGATGAGCTTTGTCATCTCAGGCTATCTTCCTGTCATGTGCTAACTTGTCTCTCTGAGGTCTACTTTTTGGCCTCTCTTTTGACTAAACTCCCCTCTAACCCAGGGCTGTGACTCCTTGGCAGTCACCTGTGTAGCAAGGTTGCTCAGCTGCTGCTTATAGTGTATTTATTAGACCAACAGATCCTAGCATCTTTCCCTAGCATCACCTCCTCACAAGAAAGCTTTTGCAAATTTAAATCTCTCTGGTGGCTTCTTTATCACTTACTTACCCCATGATCCAGTCTCATTACGCTTTCTCCTGTGGCCTTCCTTGAACATATCTACACACACACAAAAATTGCCTGGGTGGTCTTGGGAGTAGCATTAAAGCCTAGAACCAAGAGTTCATTGGAATGCCAGCATCACTCTCTTCCCTGGTGATGCTTGCTGAGCCCAAGGTACAAGGATCTGTATGTATGGGGAAAAAAATCATCATGAGAAGAAGTTATCTGGATAGTCAGACCAGCATGAAACCAGAACCAGCGGAAGGAGCTGTGTGTGTGGTGGTGAAAAGCATGTGGAACAGTGATAGGCTGCTGGAATCCCATGCTGTTTCCATATTCAGGAGGAGTTGCAATTAAAATGGAGGAAACGTAAGACTTTTTTTTTTTGTTAATGAAATCTTGTGGCTCCTATTGAATGTGCCCTGCCATGAAGGGCCCATTATGGTGCTCTGATACCATGAAGAAGGGGTGGAAACCTAAGAGGACTCCTCTACTGGTGGAGAGCAGCCCAGATCCAGCCCTGTGCTCACCTGTGGTGTAAGAGGCCTATCAGGAGAAGGCCACATGGAACATGTTGTCCTCTGGCTATTCTTTGCTTGCCTGAGCCTACAGGGTGTCCTGGGAAGTGTAGGGTAAGTTAGAGCAGCCCCTAGGTTGCTCTAACTCAGCGGTTCTTAAACTGTGGGACATGACCCCAAAGTGGGTCACGACCTCCTTTGAACAGGGTTGCCAGAGCTGGCTTAGACTTGCTGGGGCCTGGAGCTGAATCTGGAGCCCCACTGCCCAGGGCTGAAGCCAAAGCCCCAGGGCTTCAGCCCTGGGCAGTGGGGCTCAGGTTACAGGCCCCTTACCTGGGGCTGAAGCCCTTGAGCTTCAGCTTTGGCCCCCCTGCCTGGAGTGGTGGGACTTGGGGTTTGGCGCCCCACATCCGGGGCAGTGGGGCTTGGGTGGGCTCAGGCTTTGATCTCCCCTCCTGGGGTCATGAAGTATTTTTTGTTGTCAGAAGGGGGTCGCAGTGCAATGAAGTTTGAGAATCCCTGCCTAACTGACTCCCAATCAGAATACAAGTAGTCTATTCCTGAACCCAGCTGACAATCTGGGCCATTAGCTTTCCTTTCAAGTTTGTAAAACTATTGTTTCCATATTATTATCACTCAACAGCAACATGCATATGGAATGGGGAATGGAAACAATACTTGGTGACTTGCCAGAGCAGAGAAATGATTTGCTGGGGCTTTACCAATGCTTTCAAGATCTGAAGGCACTAAGCCAGAATTCATGAACAATAGCACATTGCTAGGTTCAGGGCTTGTCCAGGCAACAAAGTCTTTACTGGAATCACTATATCAGCAAAGCCCTCTAGCAGAGATGCAGCATATCCCAGCAAAAAGACTTCTTTTGCCATCATAGTTAAACTTCCTCCCTGAACAACATAAACTATGCTGGCAAAAGGACACATTAGCCAATATAAACTGCGTCTACAGAGGGGCAATTGCCAGCATCGCAATTTTGAAGTAGGTGAAGGGTCTGATTTTTTTCCCCACATTCCTATCAGAAAAAGCTGTGTCAGTAAAACTTTGTAGTTCAGACCAGGACTCAGAACCCTAGAAATACTACCCAAGTGCACCCAGCACAACTCATCGGCCTGTCAACCAGCGACAAAGCTGGTGGAATTTCTTCCTGCACTAAAGCATGGGATAAAGAGGACAGGAATTATCTGCTGCTTGCACAATCACAACTGGTAACTGAACCACCCTAATCCTGCTATGCTTTATACGCCTTTAATTTTTCAAGCTGTCCCAGGTGCCCCTGCTGTTCATTGTTCATGTCTGTTTTGTTCAGAGAGGCTCATTGCTTCAGCTCCCCTGTGCATATAACACCTCCCCACTCCCTTCAAGGAAACTGCTAATCGCTCATCCTAGGCTGATGCAAAAAACTCACTTCTTTAACCTGAAATCATAGTAGTCTATTGTTTAACAGCACACCTTGCCGGCAGCCGTACTGTACTGTTAGCTTTCACAGGGCTTGCCAATGGACAAGTGATTAAGTCTGTACATATAGGGGATTCAACAGTCTGTGAAAATAAGCGCAGTTTTACTTTGATGTGACACAACAGACTTCTCAAAGTGAAAGTGTATCAAGCAAGAGGGTAGAGGGAGTCCTCTATTGCAGTAGTTCTCGACCAGGGATCTGGGGCCCCCTGGGGGGCTGTGAGCAGGTTTCCAGGGGGTCCTCCAAGTATTAGACTCGCTAGGGCCCAGGGCAGAAAACCAAAGCCCCACCATGCAAGGCTGCAGCCTGGGTCCCCGAGCCCCACCACCCGAGGCTGAAACCAAAGCCCCAGCTGCTTAGATACAAACAAGTTACACATCACTCCTGACATATAGAGGTACAACCCCTCTACATGTTAGGGTGCTGTCTCTCTCCTGGTACATGTTGGTTCAAACAAAACAACTCTATTCATCATATTATCCTTTTGACCGTGTCTTTAGGATGGGTGAGCCTGTTCCTTATTATCTCCGTGGAATGTGTTAGTATCATTGTGTTCTTGATACTATCCTGGAACATATTTATATCTCTAGTGTCCAGTACATTTTAGGTATGTGTGTTTTTGCAACATCAGCCCTTTCCTTGACAGCCTCTGAGCAGGGCCTGCCTGTGGCTCACAGTTTAACCTTGTTCTACGTTAACAAAGTCTTGCCTGTGTGGCAAGGCACCTTCTCAGTCTCCCCAGCCTCTGCTGCTTTTAGCCCTAGTGAGACAGGCTTGGGTAATGCAGTCCCCCTTGGGACACAGGGGGAGTCTGCTCCCCATCTCTCCACCAGTCCTGTTAAGAGTATTTTTACTCACTTGTGGGAGAGAGCACTGCCTCTCCTCCTGGTAAGGCTCACTGTCTTGCTGCTCCAACACTCCTGGCAACGGCAACGGCAGCGGCAGCAGCACTCCTACTCCTTTCTCTTTTTTTTTTTTTCTCCTCCCTCCCAGGGAGGGGTTTAAAAAGGTCTCAGGCAGCTTCAAGTTGGAATCAGCTGATCCTAATTAACCTCAGGTAGGCTCCCACTCAGCTGATTCTAATTTGCTACCGTGGTAACCCTTTCTCAGCTGAACCTGATTGACCTGTAGTTGCCTCCCAGCTGATAAGGAGGAGGGCCTTTTAACCCTCTGGGACTGATTCCTATCCCTCCCTTGCAGCTGTCTGTCCTGAGTTTATCACACCTGTTACAGGCCCTAGGTCTCATACTGGGCCTCTGATACAAGTGTTTATGTCTCAGGGCCTCATCTTATTACAGGGGGTAGAACTTGATCTCAGTTATACTGGTATAAAATATATTTTTTAAAAGGCAGAACCCCACTCCCCTTGAAACCAATGGTATTTCTCTGCATTTGCATCATTTGTACCTGCAATAATGTCTTTGGCCTCAAGAGGCAGCTAAGATTCATAGGGTATGTCTACACTGCTGCATGTTTGAGACCCATGATATAAATGCTTAGTATCCCAGTGCTGCGAAGTCAGTGCCCTCTGGTGGAGGATGGCTTTTTAAGACACTTCTTAGAGTCCTATCCCTCTGGTGAGGAAGGATTTTGCTGTCTGCCTGATGACCCATTCCCTGCTTTTTAACTACAGTACTAGAGTATGCTGCCTTAACAGTCTACAGAATGCAAAATCTTCCTCCCAAATCCCTGCAATGGAGCCTGCCCCACTGGTCTCAACTTTGGGACCGTTTGAAAATCCTTTCTCAGAAGGAAATGCCCCATCTGGGTTACAGGGGTCTGCCACTGCAGTTTGCTGATGTTAGGGAAGTAGAGTATCTCAGCTGTGCTGCAGCATGGGACCCCGAAAGAAGAGTTTATAACGCTGAGTGTCAGACTGCACCTTTCTCTTCCTTTATATACTGCAAACAGTCTTCCACGGGCACGGTCCCAACCACTTTTGCTTGCAGGAGTGTTTTTGCAGCATTTAGGAACATCATTAATATATTATTTCCCAACAAGTGTTTGCCCGGAAAGCAAAATCCTCTACACGCTGCAGCTCAACTCTGCTAGCCTGCTCTCTAGCTCTGATAGGTGCATGTCCTGAGAGCAGATCAGAGCCGGGATGTGAGCAGAGAATTTCATCCTTGGAGAACACAGCTGTTTTCCTGTCCATCAAACCAAACCAAGACACACTTCAGTGCTCTATAGCCATGGTTGAATCATTGCAGCTTGCAGCAGTGTTGGTGCAGCAGCGAGGACCATTGGTTTTTAAATAAGTGTTTCCACAGATCAAAATCCTCTTCTTGGTAAAGGTTCAACTGTATCCAAAACAGGGGTGGAGGGAGGACTAGGAGAGACTGCACGAGTCCTCACAAACGCTGAGGAGGGTCCCATCTGCCTTTTCTCCTATCTGCAGCTTTGCCGTCTGTGGGGTTACAATTGCAGCCTAATTCTCCAGCACCCACAGTCTGCTGTCCAAGCCTGAAAGAGCCCAGCTCGGTTCAAGCACAGGCGATGCAAGTGCAGAAGTAGCCCCTCCCGCTGCCCGCCACGGGAAGCAGGTCCCGCTAGCTCCCTAGCGTCTCCACAGCTTGCAAGCCTGCAAAGACAACACGTGGCTGGCAGACTCTTTCTGCAGCATTTACTCAGGGCTTTCTGCGGGGAGCAAACTGCCCTCTGTAGGCTGCAAGTGTGAAAAATCGGGTGGCTTTATTTCCACAGGAGTGAGTGGGGGAGAGGCTGCTGCAAGGAAAGGGGCAGGGAGGGTGTGTTCCTGCAAGGCAGCTGGTAGTGGCTGAGGAAGGGTTCCACGCACTAGCCTAGGCAGCTGGTCCCATGGTGTAATGGTTAGCACTCTGGACTTTGAATCCAGCGATCCGAGTTCAAATCTCGGTGGGACCTCTAGGGACTTTTTGCCACCCAGGCCTTAGTCAATTCACAGGCAGAGTGGAGTCCGTGCGAGTCGGGAGGGGGCGAGCCCCAAACTGCCCCCCCGGCTAATGTCAAAGGGGAGGGGAGCTAAGCTTGGACTCCATTTTGTGTATCGGGAGCAAAGGGTAGCGCCGCCGTGTTCTTGCGCATGCGCGGGGAGATCGGGGGGGTACCGAAGAAATCCGAGCGACGCCGAAGGGTCCGGCCCCGCCCTCCCTAGCGCAGGTTGGCTGAGTGAGGGCGTGCGCCCGCCTTCCCCGCCCTGCTATTGGCTGGCCAGCGATGCCTTTGCTCGCATTGGCTACTTTCCTGTGTGCGCCGGGTTCGGAGTGGGGAGGTCGCGCGCCGGTCCTAGCCGCTTCCCGCCCTCGCCCCTCAGCGCCCCCTCCCGTCACGGGGGGGTCTGTGTCTAGCTCCTTGGCGTCCCTCAGCGCCCCCCCCGTTAGCTCTGACCCCTCCAGGTTCATGCAGAGTCACAAGGGGGCTTTGAACCCTGCCTGGTCTGGCTCCCCCACTGCTTCTCTCGGGATCCCCAGCCTGAGCCAAGCTGCAGCTCTGCTCCCTGCTGAGGCAGTGTGGCCCAGTGGGTAGTGTGCTGGGCTGGCATTTAGGAGACCTGAGTTCTGTTCCCAGCTTGGCTATTGACCTCCTTGAGCAAGTCACTATCCTCTGTGCCTCAGTTTCCCCTCCCCATTGATCAGCTGTGAGTCTAACTCGGGGAGGGGGGCACCCTATTTGGCCCTCTCACCTTCCTGCTTGTACTCCTAAGGCCTGGTTTTTAGAGGTGTTGACCACCATTGACTTGGACTGGAATGATGGATGCACAGCGCTCCTAATAAGCAGGCCTTAATTAACTTGCCCCTTTTAACCAGGTGTTTGTCACAGCTGGCTGATGCAGTGGCTTTGAAATACTGCAACTTCTTGAAGCACAGGTTCTTCAAATCCCAGAGTCAGCTCAGCCCTTCATCCTTTGATTCACTACTGTCCACTCAGGAGTAGGTCCTTCAGGATGTGATCTGCACAAACACTGAAGACCCCAGTGTTATTTCTTATGACTGGTTTGCTCCCCCAGTTTCCTCTTCCCCCAATGCTAGGTTTGCTGTGTGCCATGGGCAGCTGCATTTCTGGAGTGGTGTGTGCCATTAGAATGAGAGATGCTAGCAAATTTTAAAATGCATCATGTAGATTTCAGGATGATTTTTAAGGGTGGTTGATATGTGGGATGGGGAAAAGTTGTGTAGCAAGAGAAAGGAAACTATTTGTAAAGAGACTGTAGCACTTCATCCTGACATTGCATACAAATGAAATGTTGGAGTGCTTCAGTAGCTCTCCTGGTATTTCAGACCAAGATTGCTCTGACTAATTACAATGAAGGCTTCCTAGTCTGCAGTGAGAGAACTGGTTCTCTCTTTCCTGCCACCTGGATAGATACTACCACCAGATGGCAGACTGGCCACAGGTGGAGATCTGGCTGATTTTGTGACTCTTGTTGTCTGTCAGCTGCTGAAATAAGGATTGAGTGAGGCCACTGCTTGTCTTTTGTCTATGACCACCTACCTTTCCTCTCTCCACTTGTTTGCAGCTGGTTCTGGGGAGCGTCTCTGAATTGCAATATCTGTGTCAATGTTCAAACAGCTGTTGCTTCATCCTGTGAGTCTGAAAATGGGGGCAAAATGCAGACCGACAAATGAAGATTTGCCCCCAAATGGGGCTGAGACCAGGGAATTAGCTGATTTGGGAATATGGCAGGCAAAAAAACCTGAAAACACTAAATTACCTGATGGAGACACTTATCCTTTGCTCTTACTAGGATGTTAATTTCCAAGTACAAATCTGCAACAGTTTGCCACTTTCAGTGTGGTTCTATTGCAGAAGGTGGCTAAGTAAAAATGCCCCCCTTAGTCAGCAGATCTATGCTGCACACCCTCCAACTGTATACATTCAGAGTCAGAAGTGTTGGTTTTTAGTGGCAAAAATAAGATTCTACTTCTCTTAGCTCAGCTGAAACAACACAGAAAAGAGATGGAGCTGGGTTGTCGTCATTAACAGAATTTTTAACAAAATTCTAATTGTGGGGCCAAACTCTGCCATGTTATACCAGTGCTGCACCCCCACTGGCCCTGCGATAATGGAGTTACGTGAGTGTAAATGAGTGCAGGATGTAAAGACAACAGCATTACACAGGTGAGGGCAGAATCTGACTTGCTGTTACTGGTGATGATGTATGTCAGAAATAACCCAGCTTGATACTCAGATCCCAAGGCAGGTTTGGAGACTGGCCACTGTTGGTAAGCAGAACAAACGTAATTTGGAGTCGCTGAGAGAAGATAAACATGAAGCTGTGTGGTAACACATCTGCAGAATTGCTTTTCAGATTAGAGCTCCACTCTTCATTTGTGCATCTTTTAAAGGGAGACTTGCAGGTTGTAGAGGGGGAGCTATGTTGCACCATGGGCTTTTAAGCAGAAGTCTCCATGGAAAAGAGAGAGCAGTTCTGCCTAAAACCAGATGGTATAATTTACCTGCTTGGGTCATTAGTGGGATTTAAATCTGGGACCTTTAGATCTAAAAGCATGACTCTTCTCTTTGAACTAAAGGTCTAAATCACCTAGGTGGAAATAATAATCTTGTAAACATTTTGTATGGACAAGGCACTTAATTAGAGCAAATGCCCATGTTCTTTTAGACTGGGCTACACAGGCATTATAGGATACCGGACTCTTTTTAAAGGAACCTTCATATTGGCACAAACAAGGTTATTTTCCCTCAATTTTCTGCAAAAATATAGCTATGTAGCAGCCTGAATCATAATGGCCATGGCTATAAGCAGGGAGTCAGCATGCTGTGCACATTTTAATTTCCTGAGGGCAGCACTTCTTGTGTCACCCTGGAAGGGTGACTTTGGTTTCCCCCCCAATCACTATTAATGCATTGTTAGTTCTCGCCACCTACTGAGTCTGCTGCCTCTTTCTCCGCAACTGTGTTGTATGTATGATCCTGGACCTTGGAAACCCCACCTGCCCCATAGAAGACTTCTGACCTGCAGAGGGTATTCCATTGACTAACATTGGCTTCCTGTACCAAGCTGATAGAATCTTAAAAGTTCCAGGATTAGAGTTGCTTGGTTGCTTCAGGAGATTCTAAGGACGCTGCAGGCAGGGTTTGCTTAAACAAATTTCAAAGGCTGGTTACAACCCCTGGTTTCAGGGCTGTTGGTAAATCCTTTGTAAAGACCAGAAGCTAGTCAAACAGGAAAGGCCCAGAAACCCAAATCCCTTTAATACAGATTATTTCACTCTGACGCAGGTTACAAGGAGCTTAGCTTTGATTAAATAGGTCAATCTGCTTTGAGAACAGTAATACCTGGGTATGTTTGATCTATCTCCGTCTCAGATTGGAAACGGAGACAAAGAGCAAAGCTCTTATCTGTCAGTGGGCAAGTTTTAATATTTCATAAGTGCCTGATGGTGACATGATGGGTGACATGTTCCAGCAGAGGCTGTTGGGAGAGGAAGATTTGGGGGATGAGAAACTGGGTCTTGTTTTTAACCTGAAGATGTTTGTCTTGATTAGAAAACAGCATATTGTGTGTGCTGATTGGAAAGACCCTTTGAAAAGATGTCAGATACTTCGCCCTTTCAGTGTCAACAATGTGCCAAACCTCGCTAATCCTGACTCAGGCTAAATTCCCATGAACTTCAGTTGGAATTTCACTCAAGGAAACATTTCTTGGTGATTTTGCCTTCTGACAGGTTAACTGAGCAGAGGGTTCTATGTTCCAAGCTGTAAAATCAGGAACAGGTACTTCTCGAAACTACTACTAACACCTCCCCCACAAAAAAAGGGGGGGGGGTGAGCAATGTTTAAAATATTCAGCAAATTTATTTATAGTCCACAACAGAATGAAAACATCTTCTGCTAATTGCATGCAAGACATTGAGCAGGATGATGTCAGCTACAGAGGAAATGCATAATTCTCGATTTGGCTTAAAAAATTAGTTATATGTTATTCCCCCTCCCCACACTCATCTCGTGTATGGGAGCTGGGCTCCTTTATGATGCGTGTAGGGCCTGATCCTGAGAATGCTGGGCCCCCTTCCACTCCCATGAGGTTCAGTGATCAGGACTGAGCCTCAGGTTAGTGCGAGCGGTGGCTTGGCAGATGGAAATTATGCAAGTCAAATAACCAACTAGAGAGATTTGTTCGTACGTGGTGCCAACTAAGCCAGTCCTGATGTGACTTCTACATTGCCACTAAAGTATCAGAAGCTGGTACTTTGGCATGTTCCAGCACAAATGCTTGACATGCAGAATTGCTACAACAGGCACCAAAAGATAACCCAGCCACCTCTTCCCACATGTCAGTTGTTTTTTATACGGGAGGGAAGAGAATGGACAATTCCTTTGCTGAAAAAGCCTTTATTGTCTTTAACGCTGCTAAACCTTACACTCATACATGCCTACTTAAAATGTATCTTTTGTACCTCCGAAGTAAAGTGTTTCATATCCTTTAATATCAAATACACTATTACAGAGAAATTACAGGATGCAGCAGGGTTCTGAGTCGTGGTCTTGGCCACATGTCTTACTCAAAGGGGAAGTGGTAGTGGTGTAGACGGCTCTGCCTCAGACAGGAAGCTTGGATTCCTCACTGTCTTTTTTTTTCTGTTGATTTAGGTTATTGCGCAAGTGATTTTTTTGGGGGGGGGCTCCCCAAAAAATGAAGACACCCATAATCACATCAGCTCTTGGAACATTTCAGCCTTGGTGATTGCAAACGGATACACTTCAGGTAACAGCATGGGAAGTGGCAAGGTGAGCGCCTCACGCTGCCCTGCTAATGCCTCAAATCTGTCATAGGAGGCTCAGTCACATTCTGTAGCTCATTTAGTGCTTGGCCTCTCTGCTGAGCCTGTCAGCAATGTGGGGCAGCTTAGGGGTACTTGACAGCTGGGGACTGGACTGAGATCACCCAAGCCATGGAACTGCAATCTGAGGAATAACTCTCACTACCACCCCAGGCTAGGTTTGAGCAGATGAAGCCTTTCACCCCTAGGTTATTTCCCATTTCCACAGCTCTGAGCCTTCCTGTCATTATCTTGCTTCCCCTCAGTTCTGTTAATCCACAGGCCTTCAAACTCCCAAGAGGTGAGCAGAGGACTCTGGCTGTTACCGACATGAACGCAGGTGAATTCCAAAGTTAAAATGATGGTCAAAACAACTGTAGTTCCAGCGCAGCTCCCAACATCCATCTCCTCAGTGCTCTTTCCTGCTGTAAAGGAATCTGCCCAGCGTCAGATACGATGGTGGGGGGAAGTAGAGGCAGGGAGAAGAGGGCTCTGAACAAGTTGCTTGCAAGCTTTGCTCCCTTCTGTGCCCTTCTTTGGACTTGTGTGCCATATAGGAAAATGCTGCACATTTCAGGCTGGCAGATGGCCAAGCCATCACAATTGCGGCTCGTAAGGTCTGGAATTGAGACTTAGCTCATTCCCCACTTCTAAAAAATCTCCCTGAAGACATTTCTCCATGGTGCCTTTCCCCGTCAATGATTGCTATTGGCTCCTTATTATCTTCCTCTCCTGCATACCCATCACTAGACTTTTACGTCTGTATTAAATATTTGTTCTTGCATTGTAATCTGAGTGCGTTGCTGGGGCAGACGGGGTGGGGGGGTCTCTCCCCAAATAATGTAATGAATAAATGAGCAACATCCAAGTAACTGGTAGCCTGGTATGTGGACAGAGTAAATATGTCAATTTATCAGGCTCTCTAAAATCATTGGGCATGATAGTTATAATAATACTTAGCACCTTTGAAACTTAGATCTCTACATGCTTTGTCAAAGGCGAGCAAGCATTATTATCCCGGTTTTACAGATGGGGAACCTCTGTCACAGAGGTTAAGTGACTTACTCACAGTCGCCCAAGTCAAGTGGAATTGCCTTCCACCTTGTGCTATAGGGAGGTCAAGTCTGAAGTTAAGCTTTATAGGCTCAAGGTTTTCTTAATGCCTGATTTAAGTGTTGATTGATAGAAGTGCAGCAAGTTCAACAAATGTGTGTATATTACAGCGGATTTCCATTTAGTTTGAGAGCCTAGAGAAGAAGGCTGCCTTCTTGCTGCTAAATTTAGGTACGTCTCCAATATCCTTTTTTTCCCTCCCATAGATGTGCTGCACTTCAAAAGGGTTTCGTTTTGGGGGGCTGCCCCACCCAATGGAAAGATCATGCTACAGGGTAAGCAAAATTCGTACAGTCATGGTTTTGTAGGAGGAAAGGGTCCGAAGTTTGTCTGTGAGTGGCAGGGGTCAACTAATTATACAGCCTCCCTTCTCCTTAAAAGGGTTCTTATCCTCAGGAACACCTTTCAAAAGAGGGTCCTCTGCTGCCATGGATTCTATATACTCCTTGAGCTCTTTGCCCGTCTTGGAGACCTGGAGAGAAAGAAGAATCTCTTTTTAGATTATGATAATGAGATCTCATTACATAGGATTGGCCAGACTGTATCAGACTCATGGTCCCTCTACTCCACTGTCGGACAGTGGCGAGTGACAGATGATTCAGAAGAAGGTGCAGGAAGCCTCTCCCCACGTAGAAGTCATCCTAGCCCCTAATTGTTAGAGATTGTCTGAAGATTTTGGAGCATGCAGTTTTAGATCCCTACCAGACCCGTTTCTTAGCATTAACTGTTCTAACTCTGAATAGCCTTGTTATCCATATAAATGTCCAATCCCACTCTGAATCTTGCACCTTGATGGGAATTATTTTTCTGAAGCAGGCCACTTCCCTGGATCAGCAGCAGGAATTTCCCAGAACCCCGGGGCATGGTGCTGAGAACCCTCAGCAAGCCAGTAAGAGCTCCTTGGAGCTGAGGGTACTCAACACCAGGAGGAGTCAACAACTTTGCTCCTCTGGCACTGTGGGACTCGCAACAATAAGGGTAAAAGCTCATCTGTACGGGAGACAGAACCTTCTTCGGGGCTGGTCCGAGACTGTGTAGTGAACTCCCCCAGGCACTCAGGGCTATAACAGACCTTATCGCTTTTCACTCCAAGTGCAAGGCACATTTTTTTGACCTTGCCTTCTCTAATGTAAACGTGTAGCAACAGATATATATTTAATAAACCAAAAACCCTAGCAAAACAAGACATTCCTTTGCACACACTTCTCCCTCTGGAGAGAGGATAAGAGAACAAACACATGACAGATACATAGTCACATTGCTTAATGCACTACAGGAAGGTGCTCAGATACTCTGGTGATGAGTGCGGTATAAAACCTGTATAGAATAGAATATCAACGCTGGGCCGATGAACCAGCCAATGAATTCCATGCAGAGAGACTGCACTGCTATCCCGGCTCCTGTTCTAAGAACTCTGGCCATGTTAATTCAGCTGGGTTATACTGTAGTAATTTAATGGTACAAGATGGAAATTGGCTAAGACTTTTCAATCCTCTAGTCAATCTCATCCCTCAACAAGTCCAGGATTTTTGTCTTCTCTAGCACGTGACTTTGTCTTCCCTGCACAATACAACTGGATTATTTTAAGGGGTCTCCTATACAAAGTAGTTCTCCTGCCCCTTAACCTTTAAAAAACAAAAACAAAAACAAAAAAAATGAAACATTGCATATAAGTGTCTTAAATCTAATGTCATTCTCTGTCAGTTTGGGCCTGATCCTGCTATCATTGAAGTCAGTGGCAAGATCTTGCTGTTATCCAAGCTCCCATGGACTTCAGTGGAACTGGGCCAGGCTTTTTGTGCAGCAACAGACACTGTGGGCCAGATTTCTGAAAAGATTGTGGTGTGTTGAGTGCTGAATGTTAGGATGAGGTTAAACTCCTATAAATCTAGCCCCGTGAGACCAATCCTTCTTTGTGCTGAGTGCCCTCTTCTCCCATAGACTATAACAGGAGTTGAGGGCACTTGGCACCTTACATGATTGGGCTGCGTTGGCAAACTATTTGCCATGGGCCTTTAAATACTCAAATGGCAGCTAGAGAAAACTGTGTTCCATATACTCAGGGACCAAGATCCTCATGCCTCCTTGATTTCAGTGGGAGTCAGGCACCTAAGTACCTTTGAGATCTGGTCCCAAATCATTTTCTCTTTGTGCTCTCACTAATCGTCCTTTCCTTTAGCCTTTTGATATGCACTAGAAGCCTGAAATTTGCTATCCGGACAAGTAAAACACAAGGCTAAATCCTATCTTTAAGGTGGAAATGTGAAAACTCAGTCACTGGTTTTGTATTTGAGATTTAATTGAAGGCCCTTAAATTGGGGCGAACGTTGGTCTAGATGGTTACCCCAGGGATTAATTTATCCCATTGTGCTTAGACCCTAATAGAAATACTTGCCATTTGCCTTTCATTCTTCACTTCCTTTTTCAGCTGGTCAAGTTCCATCTTCAGCAGTTCTTTTTCTGTGAGATCTTGAGCCATGTTGCCCTGCAACCAGAGTGGAAGCCCGTTACTGATTTACATGCATCTTCTGTAAATAGCAGGTATGATCAACAGTCTAGCTTCTCTTAGTACCCAGTGAAGTCAGTGAGGCCAGGAGACACACTAAGGCTATCTAGCTGCTTCCCCATTCAGAGCTGGTATGGAAAATCCTTGAATTTCTCCTGCATTCCCAATAGAAGATAAAATCAGTTAAACCTTGATGGGCCAGATCCTCAGCTGGTTTAAAGTGGCTGAGTTCTATTAGAGCCAGTGGTGCTATGCTGGTTTAGGTAACATAGGAATTTCCACATTAGATCAGACCAATTGTCCATCTAGTCCAATATTCTGTCGTCACCAGCTGTGACCAGTATTAGGGGAAGGTGTAAGAAACCCTGCAGTGGGCAGATATGGGATTAGCTGCTACCAGAGAGAGTCTTCATGACCCCCCAGTAGCTAGGCTGATGCCCTGAAGGATGAGGGTTAATAGCTCTTCCAAGGCTTTTTTTTTTTTTAACCTATAACTGTATATTTTTGATATCCAGGAAAGCATCTAATGCAGGGGTAGGCAACCTATGGCACACATGCCACAGGTGGCACGCGAGCTGATTTTCAGTGGCACTCACACTGCCTGGGTCCTGGCCATCGGTCTGGGGGGGCTCTGCATTTTAATTTACTTTACATACAATAGTTTAGTTATATATTATAGACTTATAGAAAGAGATCTTCTAAAAATGTTAAAATGTATTACCAGCACGCGAAACCTTAAATCAGAGTGAATAAATGAAGACTTGGCACACCACGTCTGAAAGGTTGCCCTGATCTAATGGCTTGATGCTGATTTACACTAGCAGAGTATCTAGACTGATATTAAAAAAAACCCCACCCAATTCAATATATATATTAGGTGGGAGATTTTTGCACAGGCACAAACCCTATTCCTTTGGGTAGGTTTGTTACTGCGTTCCTATTTCCAGCTAAATTCTAATACTTGCCCTTCTCTAGCACCTTCCATCCAAGAGTCCCAAAGTGCTTTATGAACATTAATTAAGTGACATAATGCCCCTGTGAAACAGGTAAGTATTATCCCCATTTTACAGACCTGGTGACCTGAAGATCAGACCGCTCTAGTTACTTGCTCACTGTCACAAAGCAAGTCGGTGGCAGCGCTGGCCATGGAACCCAGGAGTCCTGGCTCTCTGTCCTAGCCCAAACCATCATCTGTGCTCTCATTGTATAAAAAGCAACATGAAAACAACTTCCTAGTTCTAACTTAAACCAACAGTGGACAGCTGTTAGGTCGGAAACACTGTCCTTAGTTCACCTGCTATGTTTAAATTATTGAATATCTGTCAGAATGCTGTGGGCTGGATTTTCAACCAGAGTAAAGCCGCATAACTTCCATCAGCTGAGGTTCAGGCCCTTGGAGTCTGAAATTAGTTTCATAGTTGATGTGGAAGGGGAAAACAAATGAAGTATTATTCTGATTTTTCCCCCCTGGCCTTTGTCAAGTTAAGCCAAAACTTAAATATCTCTAATGCTTGTAGGGTTTGTATTTTATTGGCAATTCTGCTTTAATTTGCAATAATTTAACAATTAACTTGCAAGAGTATTAAAAGGAAACACCACTATAAGGAGATTTTAAACTGTCCAGAGAAACTGAACTTGTTCTGAGTATCTAAATATGTATGTAGACTATACTTCTGATCTTTATTATTTATAAGCTGGGAGATAGCAGGTGCAATTAGTTAAGCAACTCCACATAAAACAGAATCCAATTTACGAAAATAGAACAGAGGATATGGAATCTATGGATAAATTAGGGTTTGGAAAAGAATGGGGAATCCTTTAGAATAAGTGATGTGTGTGAACTAATCATTATTACCTAGCAGTATTCAGTAAGCAGCGGCGGCTCCAGGCACCAGCACTCCAAGCGCGTGCCTGGGGCGGCAAGCCTTGGGGGGCGCCCTGCCGGTCCCTGCAAGGGTGGCAGTCAGGCTGCCTTCGGTGGCGTTCCTGTGGGAGGTCCGCCGGTCCCACGGATTCGGGGGCAATTCAGCGGTGGGTACGCCGAAGCCGCGGGACTGGCGGACCTCCCGCAGGCAAGCCACCGAAGGCAGCCTGCCTGCTGTTTTTGGGGCAGCCAAAAAGCTAGAGCCGCCCCTGTAAGTAAGGCTACTGGCTTCAGTAAGTGTGGCTGCAACTGGTCTGATGTTTGGGTCTAGTTCAGAGAGACTTCTTAAGCAAGAGTGATCTGTTTTACATAGAGTGTCTTTTTAAAAAAATGTTATTCAGAATACCAAAATTAAGTGGCCCACATGATAGATTAATCAGTTTCATATTTAGAATCAAAACACGTTTGGAGGTCTGAGTGCAAAATATATCTAAGTATAACGCTGAATGGATTCATTTTAACACACACACACTGTGATTCTTCCTGGTTAAGACAGGTAGCCCGTCTATTGCTAGCACTGTTATTTGCCATTTTTCTTTGCTCCATCACTTCGTAAAAGTGCACTCTCTATAATGCACTGCAATAGAAATATTCAATCTTTCTCGCCCTAGCTTCCTCTACCTACAGTGGTATATAAATACTGTCAAATCCCATAGCTGAGACTGGTACACTTTTGTGCCAACCTGCAACCCATTGACACCTGAGTGATAAACCAAGGAAAAGCGAGGCTTCGAAGAGAAGCCAGGACACAGCCTGGAGCACAGTGACACACATGAACACTGCAGCAAAGCAGCCTATGCTCTGAGGAAATGAAGGGAACTTACCTACTTGGGTGAGGGCTTTTTCCTTTCCGAAATGCTGAGAGCTTTTAGAGATACATCTGTACAGGCTGTTGAGAGGATGGCCTCTGCTCTCTCCTTCTGCTTCCCACTTGAAGACTCCTTCAGACTTACCAGATGGCCAGTGGAGCAGATGTCTTCAGTTCCTAATCTGATAATAGACTCAGTTTATTAAGCTGGTCAGGTGTCAGGCATTAACCTCAAAAACCCAGGGTAACCGGACAGGGGGCTGCAGAGACAGATTTTAAAGCTGATCAATAATTTCATAGCTGGCAACTAACATGCTGCTTAAGTGTTGGTCCCAGGATGTTAGAGAGAGGTGGATGAGGTAATCCCTTTTACTGGACCAACTTCTCTATTGGAACTAGATGTTGCTGTTACGTAATGCTTCCTTTTTCTTCGTGTGCCATTTCTATTTCAGACAGCAAAATTTGAGATTGTTGGCAGAGTTCTTATAGCTGTGTGGATCCAATGAAAGCGGTTACCTCGTTCACCTTGTGCTACATAAGGGCAGCCTAGAAAGCACCTCCAAATGCTTGGGAGTCAGATTTCCAGTCCAGGCTGGTCGTGAGTGAAAAGAATTGCTAGAGATGGGTACAATAGGCCAAGTTATCTGGGATTTTGTCCTAGGGCCATCTTGAGCCATTGCTGCCTGAAGGCCGCTCAGTTGCTTTGTGAACTGAGCTTGGTGGGTCTGAATCAAGTTCCTAGTGAGCAGGGGTCAATAATCTAAAACACCCTCCCTTCTCCTCCTCCCACACGCAGACATCATTGGCAGTCTCTGCAGAGAGAGGTAAGGATCGAGTGGGCCTCTTTGCCCCCTCTGAGCCAGGACTGAGGAATGCTGGTGGGGCAACATGGGAAAAAGTTTGCATTGCTTCTTCTATAGATAGGAGACTGACTCTCCATGTAGACACGGTTAGGTTGACACAAGGATTCTTCCATTGATCTTGTTGCCTCGGAGAGGTGAATTAACTACCTGGACAAAAAACCATCTTCTACTGATGTCAGAGGAGTCTACGCTGTGGCATAGCTATTGCACTGTAGTTCTGCTGTAGCACCCATAGTGTAGACATACCCTGGGGGCTTGTCTACACAGGGAGCTATTCCAGAATAGCTGCTCCTGATTATCTCCATGTGTGGATGGTCTTAATCTGCTTTAAATTCACACCCTATTAATTTTCATGTGTGGACAAGTCTTCATGTGACTGCCTTCCCCAACTGCCCCCAGGGAGAAGCAGTGATCTCCCCCTTGTCTGCAGCCCTTCCCCTTCAGCAGAAGAGCTGCCAAAGGCTGAGACTGACTGAGAATGAAGTTGCATCTACTTACTGATCTGGCTTGGTGGAAGCAAGTAAGAGAGCTTTTCAGAAGCATTTAGGGTGGAATTCATGATGGTATTTAGGTGCCTAAATCCCATTGATTTGAATGGGATTTAGGATTTAGTATTTTTCTGAATCCTACCCTTAGTGTTTGGCCTACCTCTGCTGCCTTTGGAAATCAAGGTAAAAGTGAAATTTCCCTGGATTTCGTCAGGAGCAGTCAGGCCAATGCTGAGTGCTTTGGGAACCCCACCCCCCTTAAGTTGCAGATGGCCACATGGCAGCAAGTTGTGCTCCTCTGGGAGGATAAACTGACAGGCAGGCAGGTACACATGCTATTTTTATGAGGATTCTAGAATTCCACAGATCTTGGAGGGAAGAGAGGATTGCCTTATGGCAAAGGCATTGGCCTGGGACTTGAGTGGCAGCTTGCCATGGTCTCCCTACAAAATGGGACGATTCCTTTGTCTGGGATTTGGACCTTCCCATTAACCCAAATGGCTACTATGTGTCCAAATCTGCTGGGCAGTTTTGAAAAATCTCAGCCTTAGATTGCAATCAATTCAGGACAGGAGTGGTCTTACTCTGAGCTTGTGCAGTGCCTAGCACAAAGGTTCCCTGATCTCAGGCAGGGCAGCTAGGTGCTACCATAATATAATTATTATTTAATCCTCCCAGGAAAGATCTCTTGAGGAGGGTCTCTCCTGTAGGCCTCCTCTTGCAATATTTCCATTCTCTACAGGGAAGATGAGAACTACAGAATTTAGCATTGGAGGTCTGCTCCTTCCCTAGAGGCAGGATGCTTTCCCTCTCCCACTACTTCTTCTCCCATTGGAAACCCTTTAGGTCTTGAGTGACCACACTATTACCTACATCACTGAGCTAGATTCCCTTGCAATCCATGTTTCTTTCCTGGATTCAGCAGAGGGTGTGGGGGAGGAAGAGTCTGTGAGGTCCCAGAGTGCTGGAGAAGGACAAACATCATATCTGTCTTTAAACTGGGGAACAAATAGGACCCAGGGAGTTATAGATCAGTCTAACTCTGATACCTGGAAAGATACTAGAACCAGTTATTAAACAATCAGTTTGTAAGCATCTAGAGGATAATAGAGTTATACGGAATAGCCAATATGGATTTGTCAAAAACAAATCATGCCAAAATAACCTAATTGGGAGGGCTTATGTAGTGGGATCCTGGGCCACAGGAGTCAGTCCTGCGTTTGGTACTGTTCAATATGTTCATTAATTACTTGGATCATGAAGTGGAGAGTATGTGTATAAAATGTGTGGATCACACGAAGCTGGGAGGGGTCGCAAGCGCTTTGGAGGACAGGATTAGAATTCAAAATGACCTTGACAAACTGGACAATTGGCCTGACTTCAACAAGATGAAATTCAATGAAGACAAAGGCCAAGTATTTCACTTAGGAAAGAAAAAAATCAAATAACTATAAAATGGGGAATAACTGGCTAGGTGGTCGTCCTGCTGAAAAGAATCTGGGAGTTACAAACTGAATCGCAAACTGAATATGAGTGAACAATGTGCTGCAGTTGTAAAAAAAAAAAAAAGGTATGTAAAATGTGGCAGGTAATTGCCTTGCTCTACTCAGCACTGGTGGGGCCTCAGCTGAAGTTCTGTGTCCAGTGCTGGACACCGCACTCTAGGAAGGAAGTGGACAAATTGAAGAGAGTTCAGAGGAGAGCAACATGAATGATAAAAGATTTGGAAAACCTGACCTGTGAGGAAAGATTAAACAAACTGGCCATGAGAAAAGAAGACTGACGGGGGAACTTGATAAAACCCTCCAGATATGTTAAGGGCTGTTATAAAGAGAACAGCGATCAATTGTTCTCCATGTCCACTGAAGGAAGGACAAGGAAGTAATGGGCTTAATCTGCAGCAAGTGAGATTGAGGTTAGATATAAGGAAAACTTTCTAACTCTAAGCGTCGTTAAGCTCTGGAATAGGCTTCCAAGGAGGTTGTAGAATCCCCATCATTGGAGGTTTTGAAGAACAGGTTGGACAAACACCTGTCAGGGTTGGTCTAGGTTTACTTGGTCCTGCCTCCATGCAGGGAGCTGGACTTGATGACTTTTCAAAGTCCCTTCCAGCCCAACATTTCGATGATTCTATGATTAGAGCCGCCTAGGAGCTGCTGTCAAGTGCACCAACTGGCTACGGCCCCCAAGGGGCCATCTGCCGATTGGAGAATAGCTCGAGCTCAGCAGCACTGTGGTCGCATCCCCTGTGCTCTGGGGTAGAGTAGGAACAGATTAAACTGTCTCTATGTCAATGGGGACTTGCTCACATTGGGAGAATCCCCAGCTAGGGAGATAAAGTGGCAGCGCAGCACAGAGGGGCTGGAATGGAAGAGCCCCATTGTTGCACATTATAGTGTAGACTGGCCCATAACCAGGTTAAAGCTTTGTTTATGACTGAGTGAAGGGGCAACTGCTATGTAGCATGTGGAGTGATGCCAGGCCCTGCATGTTCTTTGGAAAGCAGAGCTGAGCCCATAGCACAAATATCTGAGCCAGATGTTGGGTTTTGAACTGCCCAAGTTCAGGGCCGTTTTGATCTGAGGGGTTGGTTCAGGCCCGTCTCTGCTGGAAACCTTGGTCCCACTGAATACGAGGATCCCCACTGCTGTATTGCATTCGTCTCGAACTCCCCACTCATTGGTTTCAGTAAGGCCAGGATTTGACTCCCTAGATGCACTACGGAGTAGCTGCAGCTGTAGAGAGAACCAAGCATGGCACCCAGGTTCAGCTATGAACATAGGAACAAATGCCTCAAGCAGATGGCAGGAGTGGGACACGAGTTGATGCCTAAGGAGCCTGCTGTTGCCTGATAGTTTAGCTTCCCTAGTTGCTGGGTTCTTCTTGGAAATGCTTCTTTTTCCATCGCCCACTTACTTTTCTGCCAGTGGGAACATGATTCACATCCTTTATCACTGCTGCTTTTCTCTCGCCTGGTCCCCAGAGCTTCCCATGGTGGCTCTGTATCCCTGTCTCCATTGCTCCTCTTCCATCCACCCATTCCCCAAGAGGATCAGAGCAATGGTTTGACACCAGTTTCCCCCTTGCTGCAGCCCAGTTCGTGTTGCAATTCCTCTGTCCTGCAGAACGTGGGAACCCATTTGGAGCAATCAGTAAACAGACCCCCAGGGCTAAAATAATTGGTTCTTCTACTGGCAATTCTGAAGTTTCCTGTTATTCCGATCGCCTTGGTTTCTCTTTGTATCAGTCAGCCTCCAGATCAGGGGCTGGGATGCAAGGAACCAAGGGTGGTTAGTAGGGGATTAGGAGCTGGAAGTCAGGTCTCTTTGAATTAACCCCCAGGGTGGCTGGGCAAGTGACCAGTGCATAGTGAATCTGAGGCAGATGACAGGTCCTGAGTTCTCTGTGAGAGATGCAAAGGAAAAGGTTCACTGCTGCTGAAGGCAGTTGAAGCGTGACTGAGCTCCTCCCCAGCCAGTGACTGCACCCGCGCGTCTGAGAGCTGCAAGGTTCAAAACACCAGGCTAGGACAGCAGCTCTCACAGAGAAGGAAGTGGGAACAGAGCAAAGCAGCAGCATGTCTGAATTGCAGAAACTTCAGCAGGATGAAATCCCCTCTGCCAGGCAAGTCCTGAGGGAGAATTACAGCAAACTTCACAAAGTGGCCGACTACTGTGAGGACAACTACATGCAGGTAGGTGTGTGCTCTCTGGCCCCAGCACACCATGCTGAACTCCATTCAGGGACTGGGGAGAGTGTGTGCTGGGCGTGTGGTGGGCTTCCCCGAGATTGATTGGACATGTGCCCAGGAGGGGCAGAAGCATGATGCTGCAGGTGCAGGGATCTCGGGCATGCTGTTAGGGGTATGAAAACTTCGGAGGCTCTTATGCAAAGGATCAGATGGTGCTGTCTGTGCAGAGTAAAAAGAGAAGGAAGGAAAATCATCTTACCTTTGGAAAGACAGTATGGTCTAGTGACTAGCGCACTGGGCTGGAACTTGGAAGACCTGGATTCTGGTCTTGGTCATCTTAGAGAAACCACTCCATCTACTGTGCCCTGGTGTCTTGTGTCCTTAGATTGTAAGCTCCGAGGTGCAGAGAGACCATGGCTTCACTGTGGTGGGGTACAGGGGGGAAAGGTGTGTTCTTAACTCAAATTCAACCCCCGGGGAGCCTGGTCTTTAACTTGACCTGCAAATGTCTGTGAACCTAGCATCTGCCTGCTCTTCACTAGGCTTCTATCTTGCACTAGCTAACTCGAGTGAAGGACAAACCTTTTTCCATAGCGAAGACAAGCCCTGTGTGTTTGCACAGTGATAATATGTAGCTCTTATAAAGCACATTTCCTCTTTAGGGCTCAATGAGCTTAGCTAAGTAGAAAGTGTTAACCCCATTTACTGATGGGGAACTAAGGTACAGGCAGGTGAAGTGACATGCCCAAGGTCACGGGGTCTGTGGGTGGCAGAGCTGGGGATTGAACCTGGATCTTCTGTCTCTACATCCAGTCTTAACGACAAGCCCGCCCCGAGGGTCTGTAAGTATAAGCACTGTACTATATAGCGATAAAGACTAGATCAACTCTAATAAGGTTTTTCCCTTGTTAATTTCTAGATTGGTCATTCTTCCCCTTTAAAAACCTATTATTCACAAACAGGGGGAGGGAATTGTTCCACATGGTGACATCAAGAATCACATGTCAGGAAACGCAGAGGTAAAAGCTGAAAGTCTGTGCTCAGCTCACGCACCTTTGAAATAGCAGAACCCCCGAGAGCCGCAAGCTGCAGCCTCAGCTTTGCAGTTCCTGGCTTAGTCACTGCCACAATGTTTCAGTGATAGTTCTTGGGTGAGCAGCTGTCTTCTTCTGTGACTGCTTCATTGAAGAAATTGCGGCTTTTTTCCCTTCCATGTGCAACCTGGGAATTAAAACCCACCTCCTTCCCTTCTCCAGGTGGGAGTGGAGAATGAACTTGGTATCTATTCTTATTTCTTTTGCATTGTGGTGGCACCTAGAGGCCTCAGCTGAGATCAGGGCTCTCTGTTGAGGAGTGCTCTACCAAAGCAGTTACAATCCAAATAAACAAGGGGAGCATTATCCTGATTTTATAGGTGGGGAACTGAGGTACAGGGAGTCTGAGGCAGAAGCAAGATTTGAATCCTAGTGTGCGGCATCAAAGTCCAGTGTGTCTTAACCACATTTGGTCCACATGGATTCTAAAGGGCTATACAAACTCTTGGTGTGAGGGATTAAACTAGTCACTCTTAAATGCAGCCACTTCTGGGGTGGTACACAGATGGCACCACGCAACCATTCAGGGCACAAAGAGAAGAATCACAACGTGTCCAGTTGAAAATACAGGTGGAATTTCAATACATAGAATGTAATTGTTCAAGCTGGAATTTGGGCAGGACACTTGTGCTGTTGTGAAAACAGCAATGACTGAAGTGAATCTTGAATGACCACAGCTGGCTGGCCGCTTGGTTTTGTATCTCCTGTGAAAATCAGCCCCCCAGCCCCGGAGGTGTGCTAACACCGTGACCACAGACTGACTCAGAAAACATTATCCACCAAATGGCTAGCACTGCTGAGGGTTTCCCGAGAGGATTGCATCTAAGAACTAAGCTTACCTGACCCTGCTTAGCTTGAGAAGAGGACAGCTTGCAATCACACAGCAACAGGCAAACAGTGCAGTAGCCTACCTAAGACTCTTGGTTTGTTCCCTTCAGTTCCCACAGAAGATGCGGGTTTTACAGCCTGATCCAAAGCCCATTAAAGTCAATGGGAGACTCACCATTGACCACAGAGCCCTTTGCATCAAGTCTTCATTCATTTCCACTCAGGTCCGCTGGAACAGAAGATCCATTTCCAGCATGTCCCGGGCTGGGGGTGCAGGATTCTAGGGCCATGTCTGTACGTACAGAGCGGTGTGCCTGGTGAAGACACTCTATGCCGACAGGAGAGAGCTCTCCTGTCGGCATAAAAAACCCACCTCCACGAGCAGCGGTAGCTATGTTGGCAGGAGAAGCTCTCCCGCTGACGTAGCGCTGTGCACACGAACGTTTATGTCGGTGGAATATTCACACCCCTGTGCGACATAAGTTTTGCCGATGTAGGCCGTAGTGCAGACGTAGCCTAGGTGTTTTGTTTCCGCTTCCCAAGTGAGAACACCGTGGCGTCCCTGTCTGGAGTAACAGCAAGACAAGGCGAGCAAGAGAATATCATTTATGGCACCAACTTCTGGCGGTGAAAGAGACAAGCTGTCGGGCTACACAGAGCTCTTCTTCAGGTCTGGGAAGGTGCCATAGAAGATATTCCCTCACCTGCCTTGTCTCTCTAATATCCTGGGACCAGCACGGCTACAATACCGACGAACAGGGATTGACACCTGTCTTTATCCTCCTGTCAAGGCCAGGGTGGGGCTGGAGGGAAATGGTGGTGTAGTTTCAGGCAGAGACAAGTGTCCCTGAGTAATGAGTGTCAGTGACCTGCTCTTGTTCTGTTGACACAGCTGAAGGAAGTTTGATGCATTTGGAAAGCAGAAGGAAACATCTTAAAATTAAGCCTGACGCCAATTAAAAGACGCCGTCTCCAAAGGATCCTTTGCACAATCAGTTGGCTCTGCTTCCTGAGAGCCCCACCCCTTGCCAGCAATAAACTATCCTCCTCGGGGTCTAATTGACCAGGGACACCACCCGGTTTGCTCTTTGGAGAAGGAATCACGCTAGTGAGCTGGGGCTGGGCTACGGGACCTTTCAGCTCTGCCTCTGGCACTGGTTGAAAATCATTGTAACAAATCCAAGGCTGCTTAAGAGTTCATTGTTGTCTCAAACTCTGGCCTCGCAGAACTTCAAAGTGATGGTGGGGATAGAACATGGGATTTTCCTGCTCCAAAACAAGCAGGCATTTAACCTTTGAACTAAAGGGGAATTTCCATGTGCAAAGTAATGCACATTGGAAAACACAATCCCAACTACACATATAAAATGATGAGGTCTAAATTAGCAGTTACCACTCAAGAAAGAAATCTTGGAGTCACTGTGGATTGTTCTCTGAAAACATCCACTCAAAGTGCAGCGGTAGTCAAAGAAGCAAACAGAATGTTGGGAGTCATTAAGAAAGGGATTGATAAGAAGACAGAAAATATCATATTGCCTCTATATAAATTAATGGTACCCCCTCACCTTGAATTCTACTTGCAGATGTGGTCATCTCCTCTCAAAAAAGATATATTGGAATAGGAAAAGGTTCAGAAAAGGGCAACAAAAATTATTAGGGGTATGAAATGTCTTCCATATGAGGAGAGAGTAATAAGATTGGAACTTTTCAGCTTGGAAAAGAGATGACTAAGGGAGGATATGATAGAGGTCTATAAAATCATGACTGGTGTGGAGAAAGTAAATAAGGAAGTGTTAGAAGTAGCAAAGAATCCTGTGGCACCTTATAGACTAACAGATGTTTTGCAGCATAGTCTATAAGGTGCCACAGGATACTTTGCTACTTCTACAGAACCAGACTAACACGGCTACCCCTCTGATACTTGACACCAAGGAAGTGTTATTTACTCAACACAAGAACTAGGAGTATTTTTTCACACAATGCCCAGCCAAACAGTGGAACTCTTTGCCAGAGGATGTTGTGAAGGCCAAGACTATAACAGGGTTCAAAAAAGAACTAGATAAATTCATGGAGAATAGGGCCATCAATGGCTATTAGCCAGGATAGGCAGGGATGGTGTTCCTAGCCTCTGTTTGCCAGAAGCTGGGAATGGATGACAGGGAATGGATCACTTGATGGTTACCTGTTCTGTTCATTCCCTCTGGAGCACCTGGCATTGGCTACCGTCGGAAGACAGGATACTAGGCTAGATGGACCTTTGGTCTGACCCAGTATGGCCAGTCTTATGTTCTTATATTCCATGACAGTAGAGGGCTTATGACACATACAACCGAGCAGTTCTGATCCATCCAGCAAAGGGCAGTGGTTCACATAGACACTAGCCAGTCTGTTACACCACTGACAGCTGAAGGCTGATTGGCGGGCTGTGTGAATGCAGTTGATGGTCGTAGATTAGTTCCTAAGTCCAAGTGTCTATGTCACATTTGGCCTCCTTGTTGGCTGTCTTAGTTGAGAAGCCAGGAACAAATGGCCCATGGAGATAGGGGGCAGTTTCTTCAGAGCATCATCTAGGCATGTCAGCTGGGGATAGTACAGGGAGGAGAAGGAGTCTGCACTGACACTACCCAATCTGTGTTTATCCCCAGGGCAAGTAGTCTTCAGAGCGGTCACTCCTGCACCTTACACCAGCTCTTCATTCCCATGTAAATGAAAACTGGCCTCCTCGATCTCCTCTTGAGACACCAGAACTGTTGGCCTAGATACCAAAGGGCCGGTATCCAAGTCCCAAACCTCTTAAAGATTATAGTGGTAGAATGGCAGAGAAGCCTGTGGACACTGAAACCACGCCGGTCTCCTGGCTCTCCCGTTCGGTTGGGTTCTTATATTGAGCCATCACGATGGTGTCAGAGTCTGGCCAGGGTGACTCCCAAACTTTTTTTTTTTTCCTGTTCCAGGCAACAGACAAGAGGAAAGCCCTGGAGGAGACCATGGCTTACAGTGCCCAGTCCTTGGCTAGCGTCGCATACCAGATCAGCAATCTAGCCAGCAACGTCCTCCAACTGTTGGACCTGCATGCAAGTGAACTCCACCAGGTGGAAGCCAGCGTCTGCTGCATTGCGCAGGTGGGTGAGAAATGCAGAGACACAATGGGGGTGGTTCACCCTGGGTATGTCTACACTGCAGTCAGCGGTGGGACTACAGCATGTGTAGACATCCCCGAGCTAGCTTTGATCTAGATGGTGAATAACAGCAAAGAAGCCGCAGCCGCATGGGCTAACCGCTCGAGTACATGCCCATGCTGCCGCAGCTTCGCTTGTTACATGAGCCAGCTAGATAATTGCACCTCTGATTGCAGCGGAGACATGCTCTACGACTCCTCACCCGCTGCCTGGGACTTCTGCGCTGCACACAGGTGGGCCACGCTAAACACGTGGCTCTTTGACGCCAGGCTAGGGGTTGGTCCACGTAAGAGGTTTATATTGGCAGCTGATGAAAGCGCTCCTTTAGCTCATGTGGTAGAGGCTTGTGTTTTCAGTGCTGAAAGTCGGGGGTTCAAATCCTGTGGTTGGCTCAAGTGTGGTTTGATACCGGCATGTGGGGGATTTCTACTGTACGTGCCCTGCTCCATAATTATAGCCTGCAGTCACTCCTATATGTGGGCCGAGCATAATGAGGCTGTCATTCCTGATCAAGCCGCTTAGGTGCTGTCATAGCATGAAGAATAATTGGCGATCCTTCAAAATGCCTCAGATCCCTTTGGGGAGACAGTGGGGCCTGATTCGCAAGGGCTGACCACTTGCAGCTCCCACTAAGTTTAAATGGAGTCGTGGGTTCGCTGCACCTCCTGAGAATCCTGTGCTGGGACTTAAGCGAGGACAGTTTTCGAGCCCATGTGCACACCCTGCAACGCAGGCAAGTGGCATGAAGACTCCTTTGCCCCACAAGCGGGAAAGCCCTGCAGGAATTGCTCCCAGGAGCCCTGTTCAGTTTGACACACACAATAGCAAGCTGCTAACTTCATGTGGGCCCTGTCCCTTACCGCAAAGGAAAGACGGCCCCATAGCTGACTGAAGGGTTTGACTCTCTGCCCAGCAAGACCGTGTGTATCTGACTGCTCCCCGCCCCCATCCTTATCCTCCTGGATTCTACGGATGCGTGTGGAACGTTCAGTCACAGCCAGCCCTTTTCCTGTGCGTGAAAGTTGCCTGGTAACTTTCCTGTTAGCTGGAAAATAATAATTAGGGGTGGGGGAAAACCTGCTCAGGAAACTGCAGAGGAATGGATTAAATGCTGTGAAGAGCTAAGGCCTTTGCTTGTCTTGAGCGAGGTTCTCCAAGGACTTTCTGAACATGAAGGGCCAGATCATCAGCAGGTGTAAATTGGTGTAGCTCCATTGAGGTCAATGGAACTATGTCCATTTACCTCAGCTGAGCATCTGCCCCCACATGCCTGATCCTGCAGCATTAAAGTGTGGGAACTGCACCACGGAGTTCAGGAACAGGCCCTCATTAAGTTTCACCACCCCTCCCTGGGAGGCAGCAACTCTTCCCTGCCCCCTCCACCCCCAACTTTATAGATGGAGAAACTGAGGCACTGAGAGGGGTTGGAACTTTAGGACCATTGCAGAGCTGGGAAGAGAACCCAGGAGTCCTGGCTCCCAGGCCTGTGGTCTCCACACAAGAGCCTCTCGTTTAGGGGGAAGAGTGCTTCTGGAGCCCCACGAATTTCAGATGGAGAAACTCATGCCTCTTAGTGGGATAATGACAGGGGTTTGAGGTTCCTCCAAGAGGAAAGGCCCTGGCGGGGAAGGTGACGGGTCTCTCTTTGCAGATGGTGGATGTGCACAAGGAGAAAGTGGCTCGTCGGGAGATTGGAACGCTGACAGTCCGCAAGAGGCCCCTCCACTACCAGAAAATCATCTATCCAACATACCAGGAACCCTTGGAAGCTTACTACAGGAAACCCCTCAACTTCAGCGTCCTGGATGACGTCGGTCATGGGATAAAGGTCAGAATAAACCCCAGGTGAAATCCATCCTGCTGTGTCCCAGGTCACGGGGAGATTGAAGTGACCACACTCAGGCTCCATAATGAGAGAGGCGCTAGTTCAGTTGGCAGTTATTGGGATTGATGGTGTTGCTTACATAGCAGGGAAGACTAATTGCCCTGGAGGAATCTCTGGGTGAGATTCTGTGGCCTGTGTTACGCAGGTCAGGCTGCTAGATGATCACAATAATTCCACCCGGCCGTAGAAAAGAATGGTCGTCGGTTTGAAAGTATTAATTTTGTTTGAGGTCCTCCAATTTTACTTTGGGTGCTCAACTTGACACACCTGAAAAGGCCGCGTTTCAAAAAGTGCTGACCACCTGCCCTGTGAAAATCAGCCGCCATCAATGTCTGTTAAGTCAGGCATTCCGAATCACGCGTTGCCTCTGAAAGTCTTGGCCTATCAGTCTAAAGTAAAGAGCTCTCAGCTTCACTGAATTCTTCTTTATTTACTCTTCATAGATTCATCTAGTCTGACGTCCTGTAGAGCACAGGCCAGAGAACTGCCCCAAAATCATTCCTGGAGGATATTCTTGTAGAAAAACATCTAATCTTGATTTAAAAATTGCCAGTGATGGAGAATCCACCATGACCCTTGGTAAATTCTTCCAATGGTTAATAACTCTCACAGTTAAAAATTTATGCCTCATTTCCAGTCTTGTCTAGCTTCAGCTTCCAGCCCTTGGGTCATGCTCGACCTTCTTCTGCTAGTTGTAGTGTTATGGTGCACTCAGAGTAGGTAACTTTCCCCTTTGATCCAAGAGGCTCCACCATGTTTTACAGACATTAATTAACCCTTCAAACACTCCTGCAAGGTAGGAAATTATTATCCACCACAACATGTGGAAGACCTGAGGCATAGCGAGGTGAAGTGAGTTGCCCGGGGCCGCAAAGTGAGTCAGTGGCAGAAGTGGGAAAAGACTCCAGAATTCTCCCAGAGCCCTGCTCTAGTCACTAGCCCACACACCTCCCTGAATGCAGCCAACATTGCTGCTGATCCAGATGATGCAACAATCCCAATCCCAAAGCATCCAATCCCAATGTGCAGTAGGGTCTTGTATAAAACCTAGGATGGATCTTGCGATGTCTGCCTCTAAGTCAGCCATTCCAGAGTTCCAATAAAATGGGTAAAATCCCTTCCATCCTGACATTATAATCCAGAGTCACAAGAAAAATTGCTGTAGAAAACACTAGAGTCCAAATCTGCCCTCACCACTTGGACAACCTTCGTGAGTTCGGTGGGGCTGCATGCGTGTATGTGAGACACACCAGGAGTTCTGATGACTCATGCAGAGGCAGGCAGACAGACACAGCGTCTCTAAGCGCTTCCTTTGTGGACAGCTAGAGTCCTCTGGTGAGCCAGAGCCCAGCCCGCCTCTTCCTCTTTGAAAGGAACAAGAGCAGAGCTTGTTGAGAGATGGAAGCCCGGGCAGGAGCCAGAGTGGAAGGGGAAAAGGTTATTTGCCCTAACCACTGGGCAACCCATCCTTGACATCTCTCTGGGTGCTGCATTGCTGTCTCCCAGGCGCGTATTGCTCAGATTCTGCTGGTAAAGATGATTTGCCAAAGAAAAAGAAAATGGATTTGTGCCGTTTCCCCCCTTTTTATACGACGTAGTAAAATGATCTGCAAGGGTGTCTTTCTGCTGCTGCTGATTTTTTTTTTTTTTTGCCTTCCCTGTTTTTGATGGAGAACTTCTTGTATGCCTCAGAGATGGGTGCATGGCTTTCTTATCCCTGAACGGAGTCGGAGGGGAGAGGGATGCTGAGTCCTTACCAAGGAGCTTTGCTCCCCCAGGTTTTCGATTCAATAGCCATTATGCACTTTGTTGTTTTGAGATACCGACTAAAAATCCTTTCTTCTCTTGGTGACTCTGGTGTTGCTCCCTTGGTATTTGTAGTGTTATAATCCTCCCAGTTCTCCAGTTGTCCAGCGAGTTCTCCAGGGGAGAGGATGCCTGAATCCCTTCTGGTATTTCTTCTGAAAGCAGCAAAAGTGCCACAAGCCCTGTTTTTTTTTTCTCTTTTGTGAATCACCTTTAAGAAACCAAAAGGATAAAAAAAAAATCCCCATGCGTGAGGGTTTCATCAGCTAGGTGCCTGGCAATCTGAGACGGCCGTAACCACCCGAGATCGAAACTGCCACGGTTGGCTTAATGCAGACACGGGAAGTTGTCTGCTCGGGCTCTCTTTTCCCACGACCGCCTCCGCTTTCTCAGCAGCGCGCTCACCACAGCTCCGAGGGCTGCTTCCTCCACCCAGCCCTTGCATGCTTTCTGCTGCTCCCTGTGGCAACGTGATCAGCCCTGTTGCTCTGAAGGACTTTCTCGGTGCTATTTTGTGCATGGCCGATGTGAGACTTTTTCCCAATGAGCTTCGCTTCCGTCGAGGGAGCTAAATAAAAGCCAGATCTTCCGACATGCTCAGCTCCCTGTGCGACGCCAATGGCCATTTTGTCAAAGCATCAGCACCTACTGGCAGTACGTGAATTCATGTGACAGTCTGTTGCTTAAGGCCTGATCCAAAAGCCATTGAAGTCAATGGAAGGACCCTCCTCCACCCATTGACTTTAGATCAGCTGCTTAATGGTTCTGATCCATTCCTTTCCTGCTAATTCTGGTGGGCTGTGGGGGTAATGTTCTCTTGGCCCCTGGCCCCTAGTAAAATGCTGCGTTTACCGGAGTAGGAGGATTTTTTTAGGGTTTGGGCTTGTCCAGTTTGTATTAGTTTTCCCTTTAAAATTGTTAAAGGGCAAGTGAATGTGGTGACAGATACTGGCTGCACGGCTTTACAGCCTGGCTAGCCACAGAAAGATGTGTAGCCATGTACCCAATCTTGTCAATATGGTGGCCCAACCTTCCTCCACCCTGTCCTCAGCTCATGCCTCTCGATCCTGTTAGTTTGGCTCTCTGCTGATTGCATGGATGCTTGCCCACCGTGGGCTGGGCTAAGACCCAGCAGACTGGGCCCTGAACAGCTCTTGGATGCTAACAGCTTTTGGTTGCTCACTACGAACACGGGCTTTATTCCAACCCGGAGGCCACTGGGTCTGTATCCCAACTGCTTGAGCCATCCAGTCCCAGCTTCAGGACAAGCTGTTTGGCCTGCTTGTTTTATTCTAGTCCCTCAGGCCAAGTGACAGGAAAATCTTTCCACTCTTACATCTTCCTCCTGAACCTCTCAGATAAACTCATCCTGCTGCACTCCGGCAGGCACGACACTTTATAAGAGGAGCCATGCACTAATACGGGGTGGCAGGGTCAGAAATACCCTAGTGCCTTGCTCAGTAGGAATGTCCCAAGAAAGTGAACAAGAGTCTGAACAGATCAAGAGGCCAGATTTGCCCCTGTGGTTGCTCCACCGGCTTAGTGGAGTTACCCCAGGGGAAACCTGTCCTTTTGCGTTCGTGTGTGACAAGATGTAGGACACTCCCAGCCCAGTGTTACCAAGTTTGGGCTCTGTTCCTCTGGAGAAGTGCCTGGCAAAGGAAGTGATGCACCACGTGCCAATGCTCACCATCTGAAGGGGCGTCTTTCCCAAGAGTCTTCTCATCAGTGGTGCATTGGCTTGCTGGCCTTGTCTCTCTCACCATGTGTCTCCTAACAGCTGCAGCTGTGTAACTTCCTCAGCATGTCCTGTTTCATTTTGATCTAGCACACTGTGCTGGCAGGGTACAAAAGAAACATGCAGCGATGCATAGTGAGGAGAGTGGCAATTCTGAAATGCGTATTAATATTTAGGCTGTTTTGCCTGTTGGTAACAGGGGGAAAAAGACTTTATGCTATTACTGGTGCTACCAGGGCTGCTGCTCGGAAGCAACAAGACTGTGGGTTGTGACAGTTAAAGGGGGGCAGCATTCGCACTTGAAAGATGCTGTAGCTGTCCATGTAACTTACTTTACCTCTGTTTAGCCATGGGAGGACTCTCTGGATTCCCTCAGCAGTGTGGGGTAGCAGGAGCCCTGTGAGACAGGACTCCTATGTCAAACTCTGGGAGGAGTAGGGTCTGTTGGTTAGATCAGGGAGCTGGAAGTCTGGGGTCCTGGGCAAGGGAGTACAGTCCGCTAGCTAGAGCAGGATTGCAGGAGTCATGGATTGGTTTCATTCCCAGCTCTGGCTGAGAGCAGAGCATGCTGGCTATGAGAGAGAGCTGGAAATCACGACTCCTGGAACCCATTTCCAGTGCCACCCCTTCTGACCCAAGCAGCTAGCCACAAATTGGGGTCTTACAGGCTGTTCCAGCTGGAGGCAGGTGCCCTTTGATGCAATCTTGTGTAGTTACAAAGTCCTGATTCCATGAACATCAGAGGAACTAAACAACTGGAGATAGGCTTGGAGCTGTAATCAAAGAAACTCTTTTAGCCAGCACTCCACTGTACTTGTCCAGGCTGCATGCGTAGCTCTGTCTCTTTCTGTGTGCTTTCTCTCCTTGTCTCATCTCTCTCTATCTCAGGGTTTCTCAAACAGGGGTCGCCGCTTGTGTAGGGAAAGCCCCTGGCGGGCCGGGCCAGCGTGTTTACCTGCACCATCCACAGGTCCGGCCGATCATGGCTCCCACTGGCCGCGGATCGGCAATGAGGCCGCGATCGGCCGGACCTGCAGACAGGGCAGGTAAACATACCGGCCCGCCCCGCCAGGGGCTTTCCCTACACAAACGGCGACCCCTGTTTGAGAAATCCTGCTCTGTCTCTCACATATACACCCACCCTTACCCCAGAAGATCACCAGCAAAGCCCCCTGCCCACATAGTTCTAAAGGGCAGTAGTTACACCCACTAGCTCCATAGAGGTTTAACCCAGCCTATACCACCGGCTTTGCCAGGGATTATTGTGTGGCCTTACACCTGCCCCTCAGAAGGTGGCATGGGATGGTTGGAGAATTCATGAATGTTTGTAAAATGCTTTGTAGTCCTTGTATCAGAGGCCTGGTATGAAGCCTAAGCAGGGGTGGCTCTAGGCATTTTGCCGCCCCAAGCATGGCAGGCAGGCTGCCTTCGGCGGCTTGCCTGAGGAGGGTCTGCTGGTCCCGCTGCTTCGGCGGACCTCCTGCAGGCGCGGGAGGTCCGCTGAAGCCGTGGGACCAGCGGACCCTCCGCAGGCAAGCCGCCGAAGGCAGCCTGCCTGACGCCCTCGCGGCACCGGCAGAGCGCCTCCCATGGCTTGCCACCCCAAGCACGCACTTGGCGTGCTGGGGCCTGGAGCCGCCCCTGGGCCTAAGGCCTGAGCTAAAGTAATGGTCAAGACTTTGCTGATATAAAACAAAGTTAAGCTGTGAGAAAGAGGCAGGCCCTGCTCACAGAATCAGGTGCAGCTCCAGGCACCAGCACACCAAGTGCGTGCCTGGGGCGGCAAGCCACGGGGGGTGCCTTGCTGGTCGCCGTGAGGGCGGCAGTCAGGCTGCTTTCAGCGGCATGCCTGCGGGAAGTCCGCCAGTCCCGCAGTTTCGGCGGCAATTCAGCAGCGGGTACGCCGAAGGCGCGAGACCGGCGGATCTCCCGCAGGCGCGCCGCCGAAAGCAGCCTGTCTGCCGTGCTTGGGGTGGCAAAATACATAGAGCCACCCCTGCACAGAATCTGGCATGAAGAGGGCTGATGCTGCAAAAACACACATACCTAAAAGGTACAGGGCACAAGTGATGTAAACACGTGTCAGGATGGTACCAGAACACTCCAGCACAAGCACATTCCCCCTCAGATAACAGGAACAGGCTGACCCATCCTAAAGACAGGGTTAAAAGGATAATACGATGGATAGAGCTGTTTTGTTTGAACCAACATGTACAAGGTAATAGGCGGCACCCTGACACGTAGAGGGGTTGTACCTCAATATGTGATGTGTAACTCGTTTGTACCTGTATAAAAAAAATGGACCTCTGAGGGGTTGTCTTGGTCTGGCCTAGAGGGCAGTGCTAAGTCCCGCCACTAACTGAGCCGGTCCATTATCAGGGAGCACATATGTACTAGCAGAACTGTAGACATCTGATCCGGGGAGCTAGAGACTGTTTCGTCTGGCAACAAACCTGGCCGGGTGCCTTCGTACCTTATCGGAGTCTGTGGTCATTGAGGTTTTCCTCGGGGTCTGCTGTGCCAGCTATCTGCGCAGAGCCGGGGCAGTGCACAGAGGAAACACACCCACGCAGCTGACTTATCAACATTGGACAGAGCAGAGCACCACACCGGTGACGTCTGATGACATTCCTCAGATGAAAGATGCAGGAAATACAAAGCATTATTATTATTAGTGTAACTCTTCTGCCAGGCGGAGCCAGCAGCAACCATGGCCTCTGATACAACAATACGACACAAAATGGGCTCGAGCCCCCACCCACTGACCTGGGAAAATTACACACCACTCCTGGGTGCCTCTGGGAGGCAATACTTCCCCACTTGCAAGCACAGAAAAGAAACGTTTAATGAAAGGAGGGAAGTCACCCAACATTAATTAGGGAGAATGCCACAAGCAGGATTCATAATCATAAACCTGTGAGCAGGACCCCCACCCCCGAGTGCATGGGACAGTGCCTTCCGCCTCATGTTCTTGAGTTCTAGAACCAAAAGTTCCTTTTCTGTGCCCCTCTCTGCTCCCCCACCATACCCCACTCACAGTGGTTGTCCTTGGTCAGCGAGGGCCCAGGGTTCAGAGGTGCGTCTATGTGAATTCACCTCCCACCTGGGGAAGAAGGCACCTTGCTTGCACTTGCTCTGGCTGGCTGCCCTGCCAGCCAATGTTCCTTGCCACCTGGCTGCCCTGCCAGCTGCGTCTCCTTGCTGCCTAGCTGCCCCGCCAATTGCGGTTCCTCTCTGCTGGCTGCCCCACCAGCCGCAGTTCCTCACCAGCTGCTTATTGCCTCGTCAGCTGCTCGTTCTGCTCACTGCCTCACCAGCCCGCTCGTTCGCCAGTTGACTGTCAGCCACCTTCTGCTGCCACCTGCCTCTTCTGCTGTGACCTCTGCAGCTCAGTCTCTTAGTAATTTTCAGCTCTTTGCAGGCTGGGCAGAAACACTGCCCCATGTCAGGCAATTTCAGCTCTCCTTTGAGCACTTTAACATATCAAAGAGGTTCCTAATGAAGCCTGTTTAGCTCTAGCATTGAACAGTGGGGAGGAACAGGTTAAACCACACAGAGGACCCTTAGAGAGCATCTACACCACCTGTCCCCACCTCTCTTACTTTCCCAGGGCTCTGGCATTTGAGCCCCTGGCTTAACAAGGTCCTTTCAGCTGAGGGTGGACCCCCTCATTTGGGACAGGTTAAGCACAGTTCTGCTCCCCTTTATTCATACAATAATGACAACAACATTGGTAACAGCATTTCACTCCCCCTGCATTCTGTACTAAAGTGATTTGTCCCCCAACACCCAGCCAAAGTTGATCACTTTATCCGCCGGATATCTAAGCAGAGTGGGTATGTTCATGTAAATACAGTTTGCGCCTGAAGTTTCTCCCCCTCCCAGCTAGCTGTCAGGGGAGAATTCATTCAGACCTGGCTTACATCAGCAAGGCCTTGTTGTCTGTGTAATCTAGAAGTGGAGACTCTTGTGAGCACCCTTGGCTCATCATTAACAGGGGGCACAAATTAATTCGCTTCTCTCTCAGGGCCCTGGCAGCACTGGAGGGTTTTTTTGCACTGCCACAGCTATACCACTGCAACTGGTAAATTACCTGGGCCAGTCGCACTGGAAAAATCTCCATGTTTTGCACCAATGCAGTGTGTCTGCATTATGGGTTTGCACTGGTATCCAGTGCAAATATCCCTAGTTTCGACAAGGCTTAAGAATCAGAATGATCTTGGCCACACACAGCCATGCCTCTCTATGGGTAACCCCCTGGGTTGGTGAGTCTTTGTAAACAAGCTTCTCAGGGTTTGTTCTCTCTTGGCAGCCACTGATTCTTTCTCTCTTATTCCCTGGCTGTAGGACCAGAGCACGCAATTGTCACGAACGGGAACCTTGACTCGGAAAGGATCCAAGACGTCATCTGGACAGTCAATGGGCACCCTGGGGTGAGATGGCACCACTCTCTTGCACTTGATACCTGGCAGTCCCTCTGCCCTACTTTCTGCCCACCATCCTTTCCTAAATGAGACACAAGCCTGATAAAGAGGTGGCAAGATTTCCCCCCCTCCCCACTGGAAAATAAACCTTTCAGTTCAGCTCCCTAAGGTCCAACATCTGCCTGAGTCTGCCCCTTATGCAAATAATGGTCACGCTTTTCACAGTAAGGTTCCATTTATAAAGGGTCTAGAAAGGGTTAATTAAGAATTGATAGCTGTTTTACTAAATGGTTGATCATTTGTTGTAGAGTCCAGGAGGTTGCTTTTAGCCATGGCGTATCGCCCTCTGAAACACCTCCTGATCTGCATGTGCCCATCTAGAACAGAGTCTACTCATGTCAGTAACATGCTTATAGCGTTAACCCTTTGTAAGCGGTTTATAAGTGTGCCCTGACTAGAATGTGACCAAACTAATACTAGTCCAGACATAGCCACAAGCCTAGCAGCAGAGCTGGTCAAAAATGAAAGTACTGTTATTTGTATTGGTGTAGCACCTAGGAGCCCCCATCACAGACCACGTTCCTGTCCCAGGGGAAATGCTGAGATTTCAAAATTTAGTTTCATTCTGAATCGGGATGATAAAGTAGAAACCTTGGAATCTTTTGCGAGATGATATTCCAGAATATTTCATTTTGGGAAAAATTCCATTTAGACCTTATCAAAAATTCCATTTAGACCTTTATCAAAACGTTTTGCATAGGCGATTACAGAGTAATACAAGATGAAACGTTTCAACTGCATCGAAACAAAAAGGTTTAGATAATTTTCTGTGGGAAATTCTGACAACAGCAGAACATCTCCAGAGCAACATTTTGATTTTTGCCAAATCAGCATTTCCAAATGTTGGAAAATCTTCCTCCAGCTGTGCCCAGTAGTGTCATTAGTGCAGCTGTAGCGTTTGGGGGAAGAACTGTGTATAAAGGACACGCTGGGCTACATTCACAAAAGGTCTGAGGCACTTACCTGCCACTTTAGGCCCCTAAATCCCAGAATCAGGGATTCACAAACCCCTGCCCAACTGCCCCTGCACTCGGTAAGTGACCAGCATTGCTCGGCACCTACGTTTCTGCAGTGAAAGTTCTCTTGGCACCTAGGATTCTTCATGAATGTAGCCCATTGCCGTTAAGCCACCCAGCATATTGAATGGGCCTGGAGACTGACCTCCCTTCTCAGGCCCTCCAGAGCCCTATCAATGCCGTAAAGTTGGTGCTTGCTGCAGAAAACTGTCATCAGCCAGTTTCCTCGTGTCTGCAGGGTGTGGGTGGCAGGGTGAGGCACCCAGGTGGAGTCCAGGGGAAGGGAGAGGTTGTATTGCCCCTGCCTGTGCTGGACCTGGGTGGAGGCGAACAAAGGGCCTCAGTTTGTCAGGCTGAAAGCGCATGGAGTAGTTTTAATCTAAGGTGAAGATTTCCATCTCTGGGAAGCCAGTTTATTTTTTTTCATTGGCTGTCTGGTTGTAGGGACCCTGCTCTAGGCAAAAGGCCATTTACAGTTACTGTTTCTGTTATGGGCAGACTGGGACCCCTTTGTGCTTGGTGCTGTACAAGCACATAGCGAGACCCAGTCCCTGCCCCAGTAGACTAGACAGGCAAAAAGTGCAAGGGGAAAATGGGGGAAGTGACTTGCCCAAGGTCACCCAGCAGGTCAGTGCCAGAGCTTTGAATAGGACCTAGGTCTCCTGGATCCCAGTCTAGTGATCTGCTCACTGCCTCACCCTGATTCTCTTTATGCCATCATGACAATCTAACACTGAATCACCGCAGCTCTGGCATTGATACTTTCAGGGCAAACTCAGAATAAAAACGCCTTGCATTCAGCGGAGAAAGGGCAATGAGTTTCTTCCCCAAAATGAACTGGAGATCTGATTGTTATTTGTGTCTGTCCTGACTGCAGGAAAAACCCTCGAATCCCAGAACCCATTCAACTGCCTGTGGTTCCAGAAGGCAAACTCTCAGCAGCGTCCTCCACATCATCTTTAACATCCCTCAGGTAGCTTGCCCAAGCTCCCAGAGCTCATCAGCCATCCTGGCCGGGGGTTGGGAGACTTGCGAGGAACGTTGGGGAAACATTCGCTCCTGTCTCTAGTTTAAAACCGTGTCTGTTTCATGCCTCGTAGACTCCGAGGCCAGAAGGGACCATTGGGATCTGACCTGTGTAGCACAGGTGATAGTGTGACACTGACAGACCCCAGACGTCTGCGAGCAGGATCGAACCTGGGACCTCTGAAGCTAAATACATCAGCCTCTACTGCATGAGCTAAAAACCACATGCCCTTTAGCTAAGGCTGTAGCAGACTCATTAATCTCTTAAGTGATCTTGGTGCCACTAGAGGGGACGGAGCACCACACCCAGGAGGTGTGTGAGTTACAATAGCACTTCCCCAAAATCATTCCTAGAGCAGATCTGTTAGAAAAACATCCCATCTTGATTTTAAAAAAGGTCAGGGATGGAGAATCCACCACACTCCTTGGTAAATTGCTCCAGTGGTTAATTACGCTCACCGTTAAAGATGTATGCCTTATTTCTGGTCTGAATTCGTCTCATTTCAATTTCCATCCATTGCATCGTGTAAGGCCTCGTTCTGCTAGATTGAGGAGCCCATTATTAAATATTTGTTCACCTTGTAGGAATTTATAGAATGTAACCAAGTCGCTCCTTAACCACTGCTCAAGGAAGTTTCACTTAGAAAATGTGGGTTTCCAACTATAGGTCAAACACTGTGAATTGGGGATAGGAGAACTTGCCCATACACAAACGCTCGATTAACCAGTTGGGAACTATGTGTATGGAGCGAGTGACTTTTTAAAAAAAAAAAAAATCCTGCAAAAAAGTCCAAAACATTTTCACTTGAAATTTTTTGACAACATATTTCAGGGTTTGGGTTTTTTTTTTTTTTTTCCCAGCAAGAAACATTTTGAAACTAAAACTTTCATTTTTTTTTCTATTCACAATTTCAGTTTTTGAAAACCAAAACATTTCAGGGCTTTCAGTTTTGGTGGTGGTGGTGGTGGCGGGGGGAGGGGGGGTTCCTCTCATTTCTCTCCTTTTTTTTTTTTTCCTTTTTCTGCTGGAAAAAAGTAAAATGGAAAAAGGAGAATGAGAAGAAAACACAAACCAAATATTCCACAGTCCAGAAATCGAAAACCTAATTTTTGTTTTGTTTTCAAAAATGAAAATGAAAAGAGTCATTCAAAATTAAACATTTTTTTGTTTTGAATTTTTTAAATTAAAAATGTTGTTTAAAACCAAACTCTTTGTGTGAAACATTTAGATGTTGTCACTAAAACTATTTTTCAGTGGAAAAACATTTTGATCAAAATATCTCAACCAGCTTTAATCCATCTAGTGAGGCAGAATAGTCACCGATTCTACTTAGTCCCTAGTATGGGTGTGTTTCCCGTTTGAGTGTTTCTCTGTCTCTTCTGCTCCTGTTTCATTCAGTTTCTCACCTGATATTTTTTTCCCATTGGCCTGGGACAAAATGAGTGGAGCTGGTTGGAAATTGGGCTTTTTTGCCATTGCTGAAAAACGTATTTTGCTTGAGAAGTGCTCCCGCAGTGCCGCATGGGAGCTGTAGTTCAGGTGCTTTGTGCGCCCATTCTCCCCTGGGGGCCAGGCGCCCTGCTTGGACTGTCTCCCACCCTAGGAGAAAAGTGGTGCTATTTACTGGGAATTTAGTCCAACTGTACTTTGGAACTGGAATGCATTGAATCACGTCAGCAGGTAATTTGATCATTGGAGGATCCCAAAGTGCTTTAATAAAGATCGGCATAGAGTCACTTGCCTAAAGTCACACAGTGCCTGGCAATCGTGAAAACTATGCCCAGGGGTCTCCTGCCAGCCTCTCTACGCCCCTTGCCCCAGCAATGCTGCCTTTCTGAATCCCGCCTTACCTGCAGATGCAGCTAATCCAGTTGGCAGACAGAATCACACAAGTACAGGCAGGTGTGCCTCTTTTGGACGCAATGGGAGGAGGTTTCAGACCTATTGCAGCTACTTTTGGTCACTTTGGCAGGCTCTTAACTGGGTGCAGGCACCTTTACACAGAGAGGCTGGTAGGAAATGAGCCAGATTTTCAGTATAACCCAGTAGCACGGAGAGGCTAGACTACTCTTTAGCTCAGGGGTGGGTAAACTTTTTGGCCCAAGGGCCACATCCGTGTATGGAAATTGTATGTGGGGCCAAGAATGCTCATGAAAGTGGGGGTTGCAGTGTGGGAGGGGGCTCCAGGCTGGAGCAGGGAGGTGGGTGAGGGCTCCGGCTGGGGGTGCGGGCTCTGGAGTGGGGCCAGAAATGAGGAGTTCAGAGTGTGGGAGGGGGCTCCAGGCTGGAGCAGGGGGTTGAGGTGGGGGGAAGGTGAGGGCTCTGGCTGGGGGTGCGGGTTCTGGGGTGGGGCTGGGGAGGAAGGGTTTGGGGTGCAGGAGGGTGCTCCGGGCTGGGACTGAGGGGTTTGAAGGGCAGGAGGACAATCAACCCCTGGGGTGCAGGAGGAGGCTCAGGGGTGCAGGCTCCAGGTGGCGCTTACCTCAAGCAGCTCCCGGAAGCTGCGGCACGTCCCCCCTCCAGCTCCTGCACGGAGGCACGACAAGGCGGCTCTGCGGCTGTCCCACCTGCAGGTGCTGCCCCCGCAGCTCCCGGAAGCAGTGGCACATCCCTCCTCTGGCTCCTACGCAGAGGCACAGCGCCGGCCAGGCAGCTCTGCACACTGCCCCATTGGCAGGCGCTGCCCCTGCAGCTCCCATTGGCCACGGTTCCCAGCCAACGGGAGCTGCGGGGGTGGCGCTTGGGGCAGGGGCAGCGTGTGGAGCTCCCTGGCTGCCCCTTTGCGTAGGAGCTGGGGAGGGGGCATGCTGCTGCTTCCTGGAGCTGCATGGAGCCACGGCACACGCAGAGCAGGGCAAGCCCCCGACCTCCTCCCGGCTGGAGGTCGAGGGCCGGATTAAAACATCTGATGGACCGGATGTGGCCCGCAGGCCATAGTTTGCTCGCCCCCTGCTTTAGCTCGACTGCTGGCATTCACTCCTTGAGTATGGTTACATATGACTCCACGTCACTCTCTTATTTATACCCACAACAGTTTCAGTGGAGCAGCTGGAAACGTCAATGCCAAGGTGCCTGTCGCACAACCTATGCCGCCCTCAGTGCCTATCCCGGTGCCTCCTCCATTGGACATAGACACAATGCTTCCCCCTCCCCCTCCACCTCCTGTAGACATGCCCGAACTGCCACCCATCGGTTTTGAGATGCCACTCCCAGATGTCCCGCCACCATTCTCCATGCCAGGTAGGGCTTGTATTTGACACAGCTTATCCTCAGGTCCAATGCTCCCTGTCAGCTAGCTACTAGCATGGCATCCCTACGCTGAGCCGTGCTGGGACCTTTGCACCATCCGTGGCCAAGTGTAGCACTGGGGTGTTACAGGCAGAACTGGTTGAAAGAGGATAGAAAACAATTTTGGGGGGGAAAATGAAATATGGAAGTTGTTTCCATTTTGCATCAAAGCCGGTTTTTCAATTAATTTTTTTCCACAAGTGTCTGAAAAATTGTGAATTGTCGGAATGTAATGGTTTCCCCATGCCCCCCTCTTTTTGTCACTGCGTGCAATGAAATGAGTGACCTCTAGGTTTTATTATCATTGGGACTCTGTAACCTTTTCCAAAGTTGGGGCTGTTTTTGAAAGTGACAGCCTGGCACAAGGGGCAAATGAACCCCTGAAACTATGCGCCGTAACTTTTCAAAATGGCCCAGCTTTTCCACGTAAAAGTGGCAGAGTTTGAGTTACATTTTTCTTTTGGCCATGCAGTAACCTTCCCCCAGCTGAGGAAGTTCTGTAAAAGTTGAGTGGCAAAATACAGAAGGAAAAAAAAAAAGAAGTGGGAGAAAATAGAATAAAATCAAAATAGACACCACTTCTTGTATTCAGTAACGAAAAGGGTGGGAAGACTGAAAATTCTTTTTTTGTTTTGTTTTATTTTAAAAAGTTTTTTTGGTTTGGGAAAAAAACCACCATTATTTGTTGAACAGAAATTTTGCCCAAATCTCAGGGCTCAGCTGTTGCCCCCAGGACCTCAGCAAATCTCCACTTACAGGGTGAAATTGTCGGCTGTGTAAGGTGCATGCACCACTTAACATAGGAGGCTTAAGTGGAACCTACGTAGCACCTAGGCCATCTGCTGGCTCTCTGTATAGGGTCAATCTAAGATGCCACAAGGACTCCTCGTTCTCTTTGCTGATACAGACTAACATGGCTCCACTCTGAAGTTATTCTATGGAGGAAAAACACATATTCACTGGAAGAGGCTTCCCTAACTGACCTGTCTGCTCCAGTCGCAGGGTGGCCAGCCCTAAGAGTTGTACTTTTTTCTAAATCGTGAATCAGGCCCCCACAAGTTGTTAAGCTTAAAAGTCATCAGACTGGAAAATGAATCCTGTTTGGGTTCATTCTGATTTCTGGCATTGGAGGCTGAAGCGGCCCTGCTGTCACGCTGTCCTCCACCACCCACAAATCACCCTGGTTTTTTTAAATGAGAGCCGAGTTTCCCGGTGAAGACGATGCCGGGAGGGGGTGGGCTTCCAGACAGCCACCGAGTACCAGGACAGATGAGATAAAAACCACCACAGCTGGCAACGCTTGGCCTGTTTTGCAATTAGGACTTCATCCCCCTAGTGATTCTTTGGGGATTTTTCCCCAGGTGCCGACTTCCTGGAGCCCCCCCCTCCGCCTCCTCCAAGCTTGACGGAGTTTGAAGATTTTGCCCCTCCTCCTCCTCCCCCACTGGATACAGAGGAACCTGTGTGGGCGCCAGACAGCTACTTGGAGAAAGGTATCTTGTCCCCCCCATCCCCCTCCCTGCTTTGTTTGGTTGCAGCAGTGGGGTGGGCAAAGCTTTCTGAATGGGAGGGGGGCTACAGCTCGCCAGCTGACCACCGGGTCTCATTTACTGATTAGATTCCTTGGGCGCTGACAGCCTGGTGGCATGTTACATTGTAGCCTGCAACCTAGCTCATCGCTTGTAAAGGGATCAAAGGATTAATACCCCTCTGCCCTCCCTCCCCCTGTGCTTCTGAGCGTAAGCTGAAGAGCTGGGGTCAGTCAGGGAGCCATCACCTGATGGATAGAGGGGGCAGCATGGTTCTGTAGGTAGGGCTGGGACTTAGGTGACCTTCCCAGCTCTGCTACTATCCTGCTGTGTGTGGACTTGGGGAAATCACCCCCCACAACTTCAGTTTCCCCATCTGTAAGGGGGATCTGTGCACGCAAAATGCTGTATTGGGGCTCATGATTTGTAGTTTTGGAGCCTGTCTCTGCCACGGCAGAGTGGAGCATCGCTCTCCTGTCACAGCTTCCCCCCAGTCAGCTTTGGGTTAGGAAACCCTAGTGTAGAGAAAGTCCTGGTTTAAGTCGACCTGCTCCCACCCTTCCGACTGAGATGCAGCTTGGCCAGTCCCTTCTGACTGGGTGCAGGTTTCGAGCCCCCACCCATGTATTTTCACAATGAGCCTGGCTCCATTTCCTTCCCATTCTGAGCTCCTCCTTCCCCTTTCAGTGGTGACCCTCTACCCCTACACTCAGCAAAAGGAGAACGAGCTCTCATTCCCAGAAGGGGCCGTCATTTACATGACCCGGAAGTACTCGGATGGTTGGTGCGAGGGCGTGACCAGCGAGGCAGAGGGGTTCTTCCCAGGCAACTACGTGGAACCTTTCTGCTGCTGACCTCGCATGGATGCAGGAGATGACACCACTGAGGACTAGCAGAAGTTTTTCTCCTTCACCCTCCCCCAGCCTTGGGGTTAATGGAGCCCATTCTCTCTGCCAAACCAGTGAGGCCACCTCCATCCCCCAAGCTCTGGCCACGGAATTTATCACTATCCATTTACAATCCAGATTGATCAGATTCTAGATTTCCCCCATTCCCCCTCCTGGGCTAGGGCACAGACAGGCCCAAGGCCCTGGCAGAAAGCACCAGGGAAAGGGAGCTCTCCGCACCCAAGACTTATCAGGAGCAGCTTTGGAGGCCCAGGAAAGTGCCCTGCTTTGGCACTGCTACTTTCAGGTCAAATCTTAAGCCCCCAGAGCTCAGTGGGAGTTTTGCCATTGTTTATCCCCTGGGGACCAGGATTGAAGCCTTTAGCATGGGATCCCTTTGCTATTCTCAGCTCTTATTTCTACCCCCTAAACGTGCACCATGATCAGAGGATCCTCTTCCAGGTTCCCCAGGGAGCCTGCAGCCAGTCCCTCCCTCCCACCCACCCGGCTGAATGCAGCTGAGCAGCAGAATGCTGTTGACTAGCTGGGAAGGGAGGCAGAGGTAGGTGTGTGGAGGGCTCCGAGATTCCCAATGCTCAGGGCTGTGCTCCAAGCCTTCCACACTCCTGACTCCTGCAGTAGCTTAGAAGGTGCTTAGCAGACTCCAGTGGGACTGGCAGAGCCTTTTCCCCACCGCCTGGGACAGTGCTGCCCAAGCCCAGAAGTAGCAATGGGCAAGAGATCGAATCCCAGCTCCGACAGTCATATCTGGTGACCTGGAGGAAGTCCAGTTTCTCTATTTGGAAACCAGGCACAGTGCTTCCCTGCCTCGCAGGGCTGCAGTGGAGATTAATGTAGGTGCATGGAGAGCCATCAGCACAAAGCGTGATGTCAGAGCGGCCGTGCCTCACCTGGCAGAAGCCTAGACAGGCAGAGACATGAGAAATGGAGAATTAACTGGGGAAGGTGGTTGGAAGATAGGATGTTTTGCAAGGAGCTTTGGCAATGAGACTAAGTTGTACAAACCAGAGCCAGTGGATCCAGGCTCAGATGCACGGGAATAGCCCACTTGTTTCCTGCTGTGTAATGATACAGAGCCATGTAGCACCCTATCAGGTTGCTGCTTGGGGTATTATGAGCCTTGTCCGCAAAATGCAAATGTCAGCAGAGCCGCAGCTTCTGCTTTGCCTCCTGCGATTCTTTACTAAAAATGGCAGCTGATTGCCTTGAGGTGTGGAGTGAGTGAAAGGCAGCTCTGCCTCTGGGCCCCACCCAGGGCCTTGCCCCATGGAATTTTTGTGAGCAACCTGGGCGCGCTGAATCTGCCATGGGGACCCGCCTCGCTGATGTCTCGTGGCACATTGGAAGTAGAAAGGGAGGTTCATTGGACCTGGATCCCTCTAATGCCAGGTGCTGCTGAGACCATTAGTGAGCAGGTCCTCCGCTGCGTGCCCTTGCACATGCCTCGCTGCATCCCAGCTCTCTCACTGCTTAGATAAAGGTGCCCACTTTTAATAAAGAGTTTTAAAAGCTTGTGCCTCCCCTGGCTGTAGTGGATGGGTGGGAACGTCAGTTGCAGGCTCGCCTCTGCTGAAACGTCCCAGCAACGTGCCTGGAAATGAGGGAGTTAACGTACCTGCAATACCCTTTGTAATTTTGAAGGCGAGGTTTCCAAAGTGGAGATAGCGGATCAGTGGTGGTTTATGGTGCTGGCTCTCCATCTTGTTGCCAGCTGCTAAATTGCAGACAAAAATAATGATCTTTGGGCCCTTTAAAACCTCAGAGAGCAGCTGGGTGTTGAGGGAGGGGAATTAATCATACACCTCCCAGCTGGGTGTGGGAATGGCAAAGGAGGGAGAAGGAATCTTCCAAACAGCTGGCTGTATTATTTGCTGCCATAGGCACGCTCTGTAGACCTATTCAGTCACTTCGCCCTTGTCCTGTTCTATTTACGCCCCCTGCTTCACGAGCGACAATGAGAAATTGACATTTGTCCGGGAGTTTGGGTAGGTAAGTGGTGAAGGGAAACATGGGGGAAAGGATAAGCTCTGGAGTCTACTTTGCCTAAGAGCAGTCGCCAGGAAAACTCCCCCAGAATCAACAGGTGACCAACAGTTACATCATCAGGGTAATGTGCAATGTTTGCTTTTGTCCTAGCTGTAGCAGCTTGGGGCCCCACTCAGAGACACTCCCGCCCCCTCTGAAGTCAAGTGGTTACAGGACTCAGGCCCTTGCTAACACCTGGGTGGGTGTGGGGTAGCGTTTGAATGAACAGCATCATTGCGAGGAGTCAGACTCCACAGGAAAAGCCAGTGGCTGAGGGAAGTGGATTAAACCTTCAAACTGCCATGTTTATATCTAATGGTCCCAGTGCTAATACACACCTACCCTTCCCTTCATGAGCGTATTTGCCTCTGCACCTGCTAATTAAACCCATTTTACAGAGGGATCTAATGAATAAGCCAAAGTCCCAGTGAGCCAGGAACAGATCTCATCAGAGGCCCTGCTGCCTTTTCCTGGACCACAGCAGCTCAGTCAACATACTCCTGGTGAAGCCTGGTAGTTAAGACACAGGACAAATGCTTAGCCTGAACTGGTGTATATGGGGCAGCATCCAGTGCCCAAGGGGGGGATACTAGATACCACAAGAGCTCTTCCTAAGCTAGTACTCTGGTTTCTGGCACCAGGAAACCTTGTTTGCTCCCCATTCCTCCCTACAGAACAAACCACACACACACACACACCAGCCTACCTTCCTTCTACTGCCTCTTGGGCAGTAGCCCATCAAAGACGAGTGGCAGGGGCCGGAGACTGCACATATGTCTTCTCCAAGTACCACTCCCGCTGCTTTCCACAGCCCCAGGGAAAAGCTGAGAAAGTGAAGTCACAGACCTGTAGTCGCCCAGGCGGGTGCATATAGAGATATATATTAATATATTTATGATCGTTAGGGGCAGGTGGGGGTGTTCATTTAAATGTCCACATCAAAATACATGTGCAGCAAATTCCAGACAAATGTTTCGTACCTGCTGTTGATATTTACTAGATAACGTTCGATTTAAAAAAAAAAAATTCCATGGCTTTAAGTTCCACACGATTGGAGGGAGGAAGAACAAACAAACCAACTGCGAAGAGGAGAGCAAGCTGCTGCGGCTTTGGTTAGTTCTGTACTGGGCAGAGTTTGGGTCAGGGCTATAAGCTTTGGAGTAGACAGGCTGCAGTTCATCCCAGTCGAAGCCACCCTCGTGGGTAGTTAATACGGTGGTTGCCCAGGGAGAGAATACTGACGAGGAGAGTGGAGAGAGGCTTTGATCCTCTAGCAGTCTGGCCCCCAGGGGGTGCTAAGCACCACAGCTCCCCTTGCAATCAGTGGGAGTTTCAGCACCTCCCAGGATCAGGCCAAGGAAGTGGCTCCACCCTAATATAACCACCATGCTGTGATCTGACTGGTGATTTGTCTATGGCACAAGGAAAGCTCGGCTTATTCTGCTACGTGCTACTCCAAGTGCACTAGAAGCAGCCCGTAGCTTGGGGGAATAGCTCTCCTGGCCGCTGCCCACCAGGCCTCTCAAACTTGCCTGGGGGGGGGCTGCTTCAAAGCACAGCTGCAGCAGCGCAGTTCAGACAGGGCAGTTGTTGTTAGGCTGGGTTTTAAACTAGTTCAGTAAACAGGCTTTGGGATCCCGTCTGGACACGGGCTAGTGAGCACAGCTGATGAGTAACTCATCACTCAGCTGAGGAGTAGGAGCTTCTGCTTTGGAAATCAGCTGTGTCCAAAAGCATTTGAGGGGAGGTGCTCACTTTCATGCTTAAAATAACAAGAGAGAAAGATGTTTGTTTAAGGTACTGTGGAGAAATTTCTGCCCTGGTCAATGATCAAAAATGATCATTGAAATTAAAGCAATGTGTAAGGACTTGGCTGTGACATCAGGACCCCAGGAATGGTGATCCAAATTAGCTAACGGTGCAAGTTAAAAGTAGATTCGTTAAACTGCATACAGGGCTGGCTCCAGGCACCAGTGCAGCAAGCAGGTGCTTGGGGCAGCCAGTGGAAAGGGGCAGTGGGTCCCTCTTGGAGGGAAGGACCCGCCGCTGAAGAATAAGAATGAAGCGGCAGCGGTAGAGCTGCCGCCAAAGTGCCGCGATCAGCACTTCCCCCCCCCCCCCTCACCGCTTGGGGCGGCAAAAACACTGGAGCTGGCCCTGACTGCATAAAACCCCTGTGTGGACACTCTGATTCAGAATTAATGGGGCCTTACTTCACTTCAGTTTAATTCACTTTTGAATTAAAATACACCAAATTAAGGCCACTTCAGTTCAGAATGAGTGTCCACACAGGGGTTTAATGCAGTTTAACTGTTCCACTTTTGCAAACAAGCCTCAGAAATTCAGATTCAGTGGAGTGTTTTAAATGCAAACTAGTTATATTTTGGTAGCTACATGTCACACACTGCCTCCTACATCTCATTATTCCACGGCCCCTTCCCACTGTGATCTGCTCAGAGGGGACAGGGCTGGGGAACTGGAGCCTTGCGGGAGGGGAGATTTTCAAAGGACAGTGATGTACCTAACTCCCATTGGTACCTGTGGAAAATCTCACTCTTGCTTGCTTCGAAATGTGCTTCAGTGAACCACTTGTAACGGAAACCTAAATCAACAGTGTCCTCCTAACCCCACACCTGAATGTGGTACCACACCCATGTCTTCTTGCTGTAGCAGCCTTCCTGGAACAAGGGTTTATGGGAAGAGTGGCTCTATGAATAGAAGCTGCCCCGATTAGGCTTCCACCCACCTCCTGGACAGAGGCAAGCCCTGTCAGGAGGTCAATTTCAAGTCACCTGATGGGGTGTGGAGGAAGAGGAGTCATGCAGGGGGTGATGATGTAGGTGGACCCTAGCTGCTGTGATCAAGTCACAGATTCGGAGACCTGCCTTGGGGCTAACGGGAGTACGGACACTCCATAGCCTCATGAGAACTAGTTTGTTTTTGTTTCTTTAAAAAAATAAAAGAATCACTTGAAAAAAGAATTCAAGGTGAAGATAAAAATAAACATATGTGACTAACACCCACTCTCCTGAACGGGTGTGCAAACTGCATAGAGAAGACCTTGTCTCAAGATCGGGAGGAGGGGGGAGAAAAGGGGACCCAGAGAATGTGCTTTTTAAAAGAAAAAAAGTAGGGGGCGGGGGAAGAAATCCAGAAGTTCAGAGTCCAACTCTGCAAAGCTAGAAATGGAGTCAGATCAGCCACTGGGTATGGAGACGCGCCTGAACTTCCTACTTTCCTGCAGTGCCCCCAAGCTGCCTCAAGGGCAGCAGGAGTCTCTTCCTACCCATCAGTCCTCAGCATTTCTTCTTGAGGAGCTCCTGCAGATAGCAGCAAACTTCTACAGCTGAGTCCCAGGGCACTACGGTGGCCTGGAAGGCTCTGGGTTGCTTTTTCTCCATCTCCTGGGTCATCTGGTGCATGGGGTAGCCCTTCCGCGGGAAGGCAATATCTGTGGAAGTCAAAGCCACGGAAGGGCAGAAGTCATTGGCCCCGTCCCCGATGTAGAAAACGTTCTCAAATTCTGCCCCCTCCTGGGCCCGCTCCGTCAGGTACTCAGTGAGGATTTTGCGCTTACACATGTTTGCGGGGCACTGGGGGCACTTGTGAGTGTGATAGGGCCCCAAGGTGAGGTAGCCCCTCTTATCAAACCCAGAGGGGTTGCTAAAGATTTTGCGGAAGAGGGAGTAGACGCCGGCGGCTCTCAAAGTGCACTCGATGCCAAACATGTTGGCGTCCGAGAGGAGGATGATCTCAAACTGGTCTTGGTTCTTGGAGAGGAACTGGAAGAGCTCCGGCATTCCAGGAGACAGTGGGATGTTCTCATAGATGGTTTTGTAGTTCAGCATCTTGACCCCTTGGTCTCCCAGGTACTCGAAGACGCGCTGCATGTACTCGTTATAGAAGCCTTCCCGGAAGGTCTGGCGGATGTGCTCTGGAAGTGCCTGGCCCGGAGCGGCCCTGATGACCGAGTCATCACTGTTCTCGTTGATGATCGTCTCATCAAAGTCAAAGGCTAGGAGGTATTTTGGAAGCTTGGGGGCAGCCATGCTGACGCCCTGTGAGTTGAACCAATGAGACATGTCAGTTACTCAAGACGGGGGCGGGCTTTTTACCCCAGACACCCTAGTGGTGGTAATGGAATCAATCTGACCTGGGTAGCAGAGCTATCAAAGTAACGCTATTTAGGTAAATCAGGGCTCTCTCTCCCTCTCTCCATATATTTTTCTATCCTAGCTGGGGACCTAATCTGTTCCTTGTGTATCTTAACCCTGACCTGAAGAGGCTTATGCACCCTGTAAAGAGATCATTTTGTCACTCTTAATCCTGGACTTTCCTACCCTCGAGACGGTCATTGTGCCAAGCTGCGCACTGGACTCATGCTCACAAGAAGATCTAGTTAACCTTAGGGCAACACTTTGACTCTGCAAAACTGCAACTGGGGCATCTGCGTTTATCTGGCTCTCAATAAGTCCCACTCAATGTGCTGTGTTTACATGCAAAAAGTATGCGGGAAGGTTGCCCCTTAGAGCTGCCAGATTTGCAGACTCACCCTGGCCTCTGGAAAGCCAGGCTAGACTCTCAGACATCGCCCTGCCACCGAGAGATTCTGCAGGTTGAATTCTGCTACTCACATGCGACTTCCATCGCCTTCAAATTCTGGGTCTGATTCGCCACCGAGTCATTCCAATGACACCAGACATGGGCAGTGGTGAATCAGTGGGGAACCCAGGTGCAGCCCCCAGTGCCTCAAAAAAGGGGGGCCCAAGCATAATGGAGAACGGCGTCCAGCCCTGCCATTTGAATGTAGCAAATTTTGCTGTGGCACACGAGACAGGACAGGACAGAAGGCAGCTCAATGTCCCAGAGCCACATTGTCTCTGCAGGGCTACGCTTAGGCACTGATTCCGCAGGTGGCAGAACTGCGCTTGCTTGGGACCCCCTGACTTAAAACAGGACTCTGCAGGGGTGTGAGACTCTGACCACGCAGAGAGAGATGTGCAGGCTCGGGGCCTTATTTCTGTCACCAGAAGCCAGCAGCTGTGACTCTGAAAATGCACAGGGCGCAGATCAGCTGAGCCAGCTCTGCAGCCAGGATTGCGCACCTATGACAAGGGGGCCCCTTTATTACAGCAGCTGCTTCACAAGCCGCAGAGGGAGGAGGAGACAGCCCTGTGCCAAGAGATCAGAATGGAGAATTGCACCAACCTTAAAAAGGCATCGCAGCCCAACACCTTCGAAGCACCCGTTCATTTTAAGGACATCACTCGCCAAACCCTGCTGCTGCTACAGTCTAAGGCTCCCTTGGTGCTGGTCACATCACTGCAAACCACAAGGGTAATTTCGTTAACAACCACTTTGTTGGCCCCCTTGCACTTTAGGGTACTGTGTCAAAAGTCACAACAGAGGAAATAATCTCCCCTCCCCGTCCCGGAGGGAGCATGCTGGCCTTTCAAGCCCTGCCACGAACCCAGGAATGCATGACCTCTAGCACCAAGAACTAGAACAGGTACTGTGCAGGCGAAGGGCTGAGTGGGCAGGGAGAGATTGTTTAATGCAGCCAATCCCTCTTAACCCCTTCAGATGCTAAGGGCTTGTCTACACTGCCCGGCATAGCTACTCCAGAATAGCTTTCCCAGGTGGGGACACTTCCAGAATAAAAGTGACTTGATTCTGGAATAATTACTGTGCTCACAAGATAAAGTCACCTGTATTCTGGAAGAGTGGATCCACATCAGCTATTCCAGAATAGCTGTTGTAGTACAGTTATTCTGGAAGAACAGTATTGCTGGTCAGTTTCCCCACATAGACAAGCCCCTTAAGCTAAGTGAAAAACTAGGGGAGCATAAAATGCACTAGGATGGGCACTTACTCTTCCTGGGTTCTGCTGACCCCTTGTGGCCAGTAACTGTAAAAACCCAGCTCTATAAACAGTCAAACCTGCTGGTGATTTTCCGCTGTGCTGAGCACCTGCAGCTCCTATTGGAGTCAAACGTATAAATGGGTGCTCAGTGCTTCTGGGAAATCCGACAGCTGTTTAGCCAAGGGACTCTTCCGGGGGAAGCAGGAATTCTGATTTAATGGGGAGTGTGACTTCAATCAAATTTTGTCGGCATCCTGGTACAATTTTTTTTGTTTGCCTCAAGATCATTTCTTTTAAGTTTGTTTTGTTCTAAATCCAGTTTCAGAGACTATTTTGGCCAGAAATGGTACTAGAACGAGTTTTTGCCCTGAATCCTCGTGTTGAACTAATTGCTGCTACTACAATAAACAACACAAGTTATTTGAACATGTCAAGCGATGGTATTTTTTTTTTTAAGTTTAAAGGGACATGGACAACTACATTGAAATTTTGTTAAAATGAGCTTTCATAGAATCTAGAAACCAAAGTCGTCTTTTCACTTTTAAAAAGAACACGGCAAACATTCCTGCACCGTTTGAAACCCAAATATTGCTGCATTAAGAATTTGAAAATGAAACGGACTATAAACAAAAGTGAAACTGACCTCATTGATTTTCATAGTTCAAGTAGAGAGAAATGCAAAAAGTAAACAGCACAAACATGAAAAAAGTCATTTGGATTTTGAAAAATTCTTTAGTTCTTAATAATGATTTAATACTACTAGTGGGTAGCAGAGGTGAGGAAATGTTTGTTTACATCTGATTACGTTGACAGTGTCCCTTTAAAATAGCATCTATGCATGTCCAGCAGTTATAGGCAATACTTTTTTAGAGCAGCTTTCCACTCACAAAATTCTAATCAGGGTGAGACTCTGGAGATCCAGGACCAAGAATTTAATGGTGGGGAAATAATTTCAGTCCTATGCGGGTGTTAAAATATCAGCGTGAAAGCAACAATGAAAGGAGGGATGTTAATATCTCTCCATAGAAAAGCGTTACTAGTTAAGCTACACCTAAGGGAAAATGGGTCAATCCACACAGATGTGGGAAGCAAACTTGCGTTTTGAAAAGCTTCGCTGGGGCCCAATATTTCTGTGTTTACTCACATGGGTAAGATCAGACCCTCATTCTTTAAGCTAAGCATGTCAGATCACACAAGGACATTTAAAGTCAAGAAAAAAATTAAAGAAGCAGGGGGTTTTTTAAGTCACACTTTGGTGCCTTTCACCAGAGGATCTCAAAGCACCATGCACACAGTTGCCTTCTTTGAGTTAAGTGTTGTTACACAGCAGAAAAATCCTGGCTCGGCAATAAGTGAAAACAATTGAGTCAGTTAACTTCTATTCTTCATCCCATCCGAGGTCAATAGTTCTGAGGTCTGGAAGGGTGTGATCCAAGGAGATCACACATCGTGATTGTCCGCTGGCCCACAGAGGAGTTCTTGGAAAGGTGGTTGCTACTCAGGAGATCAAATTTTCCTCTTGGACTTCCAACTTTATCTTTCCCTTAAATGTGTTATTTTCAGTGGAACAACTTTTGGAATTTGTGGCCATAACGGGGAGAATTCTAGCTACTTCTGATGAAGGCTGCACCATCGAAACACATGTAACAATACACATATCAACCTCATGTCCATCAAGGTAAAACCGTGCTCTGGGTTATTAAACCTTGAGACTCACTGCAGTGTCACCCCTCCCGCCACCATTTTTACAAGAGGCAAGTGAGTCATTGACGTTTCCAAAGTGCCTAGAGGAGTCAAGTGTCCAAATTCCACTGAGTTTCAGGGAGATTGGATGCCTAAGAGAGGCAAGCATCTTTCAAAATCCCAGCCTAAGTGACTTGACCAGGGCCCTATAGGCAGTTAGTGACAGACCCAAGAACAAATCTCCTGGAGAAGTCCTGGCTCTCAGTTCTCCTCTGTAACCAATAGCCCACACTCCCTCACCCCACAGCTTCATCAGACTAATAGTACATATTCCTAGCAGGATGTGTCAAGGTGCAGGGTTAGCATCACGTGGGAACAGAACAGACACAATATGGGGCAGGGGAAAGGGATGGCAGCACCTGAAAATGCTGTAGAAAATGGTGAAGGCAGGTTGTACCTGTGCAGTTAACTCGGACATTTGGTGCCATACAGTCCTTTTTGTAAACAGTAACACATTCAATTTCCCCTCCAAGCATTAGCAAGGAGATGTCTATCCATCCCCTGCCCCTGTCCAGCCCCCTTTCAGAAATCCCCTGTAGCGTGATTAACAGAACCCAGTGTGGGTCTTTTTGGGCAGGGAGAGGGAAGGCAAAGGAACACAATCTAATCCCTTAACTTTAGAGGCAGTATGGCCTAATGGATAGAGTACTGGACTGAAACCTGGGTTCTATTCTTGGCTTAGCCACTGGCCTCTGGGATGACATTGAGCCTCAGTTTCCCCATCTGTATGATACTTCTCCTCCTCCTCCGTGAAATCTTCCAATGAAAAGTGCGAATTTTTATTATTAACCCAGACGTTGTGAACATCTTGCCATTCTCATATTGCCAGATGGGCGAGGTCCTGGCTAGCTAGGGAGGGAGGAGAATGGTATGGAACAGGGTGTTCATGTTATGGAAGGTTGGAGAACCACTGACTCAGCCAGTTTAGCAATGAATTAAGATCACGTCTGGTAAAATCCATGTCAAAAGCTGGCTCAGTCTGGGAGCAGGAGGGGAGACCAGAGGAGAGAAAAACAGTGTTTAACAGGACTCTCTCTTCTCTGTCCTCAGTTACCCCATCTAGTAATGCAATGAGCATGTGTAATGTCCGGTGGGTGACTCAGCAATGCCACATGTACAAAGCCTGCAAACGAGTCATTGGTTTTGGATTTGCTAGGGGTTAACCACAGAGAGAGAGAGACACACACACACCGCGCTGTCCACAACCATCATCTTTCTTCACAGCGGACTCAGGGCTTGAACCAAAGGTTAGTCTTCCTCCTTGCGCTCCAGCCCTGCCTTTTTGAAGCCAGATGTTGGTTTGGCTGGAATCAAACAGGCATATGAAGCACCAGCTGTTCACACTTATTGGTCACACACAATAATGCTGTGGTCAGTGTTAAAACAGAAGGGAAAGGAGGGCCTATGAACTCACAGTCAGCACACTACTTAGTTTTTTTAGGCTGGCATTTCATAAGGACCCTGCTATGCACTGGCACTGCAAATTTTATCAAAAGGCTCCCAAGTGGGTATTACCCCTGTAAGGAAATTGAGGCACAGAGAGATGAAGTGACTTGCCTAAGGACACACAAAAGTCAGTGGCAGAGCTGGGGATAGAAGCCAGGTCTCCAGACCCCGATGCTGTACACTAGCCATTATACCACATTGTCCCCCATTTTGCTGGACCACACCCCAATAACAACCTTGGGCTCCTCCCGAAGGCAGGCTGGGATTGATGATAAAGAACTTGTGGGTTTTCAAAACTTTTAGCAACTATTGTCAACTTTCCCTCAAGAACTTTCTGCTTCGCGGCTGTGCCAAACGTGGAGCCTTGGGTAACACTCTCGCCAGAACTATTTATACATTGCAGTGACTCACCTAAGGGCTGCTTCCTGGGTGGGTGTTCTTCCACCTTCTGTAAAAAAAGTAGTCCCTCCAAAATAAAATAAAAGTGGCCGTACTTCCTAACATTATTCAAAGCCTGAATGTTGAAACAGAAAATAGAACAGAAGTGTGCTTATTAATTGCATGAAATACTGTTTTTTGGAAAAGGTTTAAAACAAATTAAATTTGGGGCAAAGCTCATGGTGCAAAGTGGGGCAGATGTGGAAGGGTCAGAAGAAATCTGTCTCATGGAGAGGAACTGGTCATTGGGGCAGGGGGCAGATGGAGCTTCTCCCCATGATCTCTCACCTCCCCCCCTGGGAGTGAAGAAAGGAACATACCTCCAAGGCTTCCTATAGGATCCTCCTGTATTGATTTTGGGGAGGGGAAGGGGAAAGGGGCGGGGGGTGGTGGTGGAGAGAAAGGACCAGCAATACTCCTCACCTTGACTATATCAATTGTAGTGCATTCTGGGGAAACTCTGTACCCTCCTGTCATTCTTGTTAAGCGAGGGCCTAATCCTGTAAAGGGGTAGACATGTGAACCATGGGAGTCGTAGGAGCAGTCCCTCACCCGCATAAACCTTTACAGGATTGGGCCCTAAACTAATAAAAATCACATGAAGTCGAGCCTGCATAGGACTTCCGCACGTGCCTACGTCTTTGTGGGATCAGCCTTTTTTTTTTTTCCAGAGTCTAGAATCACTGAACTTTGGAATCATCTCAGGCCATATACATTTCCCAAGAAGGAAAAATAAATAAATAAATATACAGAGCATTAAACATAAGTGCAATTGTTTTCCAGGACTCAGTCACACTGTCCCTGTACTATCTAGTCTCAACTAGCTTTGATCGACTCATGTAATTAAAGAAAGATTCTAAGACTAAACAAAACTCTGTGTCTCCTGAATGTTTGAAACAATGAGGGAGCTTTTGGGTCCCAAGGGACCACAGGATCCAGGAGCGGATCCTGGGGAGCTTTCAGGTCCCAAGGGACCACAGGATCCAGGGGCGGATCCTGTGGTCCCTTGGGACCCGAAAGCTCCCCCCATTGGCGCCAATAGGATTTTTTTGGCTGCCCCAGGCATTCAGGGATGAGGCTCTTGACGATTAAGCTTGCTCTCAAGTCTTGCTCTTTCTCTGCCCAGCCTGGGTGTGGCCCAGCTCCAGACAGGGATGAAATTAGAGAGACAAGCCTCACATTTGGTAAGGCAACTCCCATCTTTTCATGTATTTATATCTGCTCCTGTATTTTCCACTCCATGCAGCTGATGAAGTGGGTTCTAGCCCACGAAAGCTTATGCCCAAATAAATGTGTTAGTCTCTAAGGTGCCACAAGGGCTCCTCGTTCTTTTTTGCTGATACAGACTAACATGGCTACCACTCTGACAGGTGGGGGAGGTAATATCTTGTATTGGACCAACTTCTGTTGGTGAGAGATAAGGTTTGGAGCTTACACAGAGCTCTTCTTCAGCTCTGGGAAGAAATGTTATTTGAGTGTCTTCAGAATTTAGGAAGAGGTGAGATGGGGGTGAGGGAAGTTAAAAATTCCCTTCTGCTTTCCCCCATGTGTCTCAGGAGCTCTCTCAAGAAGATGGTTCAACACATTTTCTCTTCCTAGTTTTGACAGTATTACCCTTAAAGTACTGTTCTGTGCTTCTAGGGTCAGCTTTTAAAAAGGTATTTAGATGCCCAACTCCCACTGAAATCAATCATCTGATTCATTCCAAGCTAGTCATCAATCTGTCCTCAAACCTACTTCCTCAGTTATCCCCCACAAAATCAAAATTGAGACAGAGAGAAGCAGAATTCTACCTATTGTTGCCCCGAATGCAGGCAACTGAAAACCCATAGTCCTCCTCAGCCCATTGTCAATGACACTAATATTTCCACAGCCTAGAGGACTCCAGAGGTGATCCTAGAGCCTGTTTGCCTGACTGGATACTGTTGCTTTTCAATGTATGGGTCACAAGCACAGAGGCTTAGGAACAAGATTTTCAAAAATAGGAGCCTAGAAGTAGGTACCTAACAATGGAATTAGGGTTGGATTTTCAAAGGTGCCTATGTGACTTCGGAGCACAAGTCGCACTGAAAGGCAACACACGTGCCTTGTGCTCTTAAGATGCCTCAGTGCTTTTGCAAACCCCACCCATAGAAGGCTGAGTAACTAGTCTGATTTTGAAAATTGCCAACACTCACCAGCTTAACTTCATCAGGGGCTGTTGGGTGTTCAGCACTTTTGGACATCGGGGTAACATTTTCAAAAGAATCTAAGTAACCCAACGTCACTGGGTCTTAGGTGCTTTTGAAAATTTTACCCTAGATTCCTTATTTAGGAGCCTACATAAAGAATTAGGAGCCTAAGGTTATTAGGCTTCTCTTTTTGAAAATCTTGGACCAAATGATTATAGTTCATTTTACTTTGGCTCTTTAAGAAACTAAACACCATGACCCAAGCTATCTGGGAACTGAATTCCCACCTGCCCAGGTGAACAACAAAACACACACACACACACACCAAAACTCAACACCCCAGAGCTGGATAGTTTATGACACTGCCAGGGGGTTAAACAGATTTGTGGAAAGCTCTGGGTCAATGCAGGTTATTAGGACTACATTTTAAAGATGCCCCACAGAAAATTAACCACAAAAATATTACATTAAGCTCAGTGGCTTTTGCAACAAATATCCAGGCTGTGTGCTTGATTTAGTAATAGAGCTAAAAGTGCCCATTTCTCCGGTTGCAACACTTTGGTGGCTTGTGCTAGATGCCTCACAGGGAAATGGAGGCATATGTCCATGGCTCAATTTTGAGTGGCATGTTGCTTGCCTTTCAGAGGCGGCAGTATCTGTAAGGCTACTTTCAAACATGAATTTTCCAATTTGTAATAGGTAGCAAAGTTATCGCCTTACTTTTTAATTGTGACACTGTGAGTTTTCTTTTGGTGCTTCATTTTTAGGGGGTGGATTTTAATTTACAGCGGATTCAGTTTAGTAGGGAGCTTCTAAATGTGGCGTTCGCTGTTGATCTCTCTTTTAAATATTCAGTACAGTTTGAACTATCTATTCCACACACACACACACAAAATCAGGCCAGATGGCAGCTGCGTTGTGGGAGTCCCACAGAAATGCCTGACCCAGAAAAACCTGGAGAAGAACAAACAAGAGGGAGGGGGAAGGGAAGCAGGGAGTTAAATAAATAAAACTTTGTATAGCAAAGTCTGTATTTGTATTATACACTCCATAATCCAGTGGGACAATCTGCTAGGGAAAGGGGATCGCCTCGGAGCTATATTTAAGGTGTCTGGCCGGAACAGAGTATTTTTTGGACACATCTCAGTCCAATGTTGTTCCTGTCCTCTCCCTCCCCTGGGCTGAGGGATCAATAGGCGTAGTTTGGCAGCACAGTGTTACTCACCTGAGACAGGGCAATGGGAAGAGGCAAAGAAAGCAAAGGAGACTAGGATCAGGAGTCAGAAAGGGTATTTTGGAGTGCATGTGTGTGCAGGGGTGAGGTAGTGGGGTAGAATGGGATTTTGGAGAGGTGGGTGAAAAGATAAAAGGTACCAGGAGAGGTGGGCAGTAGTATTAGGGAATGGAGCAGGAATGGGATACTAGGGACATCAGAGAAGTCCAGACCAGGGGCTGAGCCAGAGAGGATGTCAGAACCCTGTACATTGCGTACAATGAATTCAGGATTTGCAGCCCCTCCCCACAGAGTACTAGGGTCCTTCCTGGACTGGGACCTGGTTCATCGGCGTATGACACCTGCTAAACGCTTTCCTCCAATACCAACTATTGTTCCTGGATCCCCACCCTCCATCCTGGTATCGGTCCAACTCACAACCCGTTGCTCCTAGACACCCACACCCCTTCTGGTACCAGTGCCAACTCCTGGTCCACTCTTCCAGGTTCCCTTCCCCCATCTCCACACTCCAAAAAACAAACACACCTTCTGGTACTAGTGCTACCTCCAGGCCCCCTGCTTCTGGATACCCTTCACCCCACCAACAACATCAGTGGTACCAGTACCACCTCTTGGTCCATTCCCCACCCTTGCCCATGGAGCACCCACTGTTTCCATTAATCTCTCTTGGCCAAGTGTCCTTCTAGTACCAATACCACCTCTTTGGCACATTTTCCATGGTCCCTGTGATACCAGCACCATCCTCACCCGGCTCCTTGCCCTGGGCCCTTCCTGACCTCTCTGGCACCGGTACCAGCTGCCAGGATGCAGACTCACCGTGTGATCCTCTGAAGGGACGTCTCCAGGATCCCCGTCGCTGGGGCTGGCCCGGTTCGACCCAGTTCTGGGGTGTTACCGGGAGGCTTCAGCTGTTAACTGCAATTTTTCTCTTCTGCCCTCCCGGCTTGGGAGCCTTGGTCCGGTTCGGTACCAGCCGGCCCGGTTCGGGTGGATCAACGGGAAACCCAGTGCCTGACCTCCCGCTAGGATAGGGCGGCTCGGCCCGGCCCGGTCCGGTCTCCCACCTCGCCCCGGATCTCCGGGCTCCAGCGGCCCCGGTCCCTTTAAAGAGACGGAAACTGAGCCCAGCGCAGCTACAGGGGACAGCTGCAGTCCCCGCACGTCACAGGCGGGCCAGCCAATGGCAGCTGCGCCGGCGCAGATCAAAGGGGACGGGGAGCCCGCAGCGGAGCAAGAGCATCCAAGCGACCCCCCCCCCCGTCTCTGCAGCTCGGGCCCCCCCTGCACCAGCCGCCCCTCCGCGCGCGCATGCAAACAGCGCAGCCACGACTGCGGGCGAGCGGGCAGGGCCGCAAACAGGATCCACTCGCGCCCGCGAGCACGGGTGGGGCGCTGCGCCGCAGGAGGCACAGGGCCGCCCCCCAGGACCTGCCCGCACGCGACGGGGCTGGGAGCCCTACCAAAAAGCTGCTCAACTATCTGGCCCTTTTGCCCGGATTCTGCAGCCCCCCCCCCCCCGTCCTCGCCCCCGGCTTTATTCTGTCTGAATGGGAGCCCGGTACTTTTGGGAGCAGTGGGGGAACCGCAGGGTGGAGGTTGTCCTTGAACCTGTCCCTGCTGCACCGCTGAAAAGGTCTCGAAACATCGGGCTTGTCGGCAGGCACGGCTCCCGGCTGTTCCTAGAGAGGACACAGCAGGCAAGGGCAAGGCTGCCCACGTAGCCCGGGAGGAGCGGTCTAGAAAACGCTAACAACGAAAAAAATAAATAAGCCTAAACCCAGAGCCTGCCGGAAGTGAAGAAAACGACCTTAGCCTTTGTAACTAGCGTGGGAGGTGATATGAACTGGGAAAAGGGAAGAGGACAAATTGGGTAAGAAATTCATTTACTTGGAACTCTTTTGCCATCAGAAACACAGCTGTGAATCCTGGTAGGGTAGCGCACTAGTGAGACAGTTGTACTGGGAGGCCTCCAGCATCCCATCTATTTCTGTAAGCTTCAGATCTTTGAACTCTTTTATATTTCAGTCAAAACCCTACAACGTAGCTCCCTACAGAATAGCCAGAGACGAATGACAGAAGTCACTGGAGGTATTTCTTCCCCACAATTCCTCTCTCTGTTTTTTGGTTCAATTTTAACTTAAAACACCCAGTGAAAAAATTGGAGACCACAGGGACACAAATACGCTCTCTTTGGCTAAACAAGATGCCCACAGCTGGGCAATGGTCTGGTATTACTGGCTAATTTTAGATCTCAACTTGCCCCAGAACAGGGGATTACAGAGTCCTCTTCCAAATCAGTCTCATACAACTGAAGACACATTAAACAAGTTTGTCCACACCCTAAAATATTGTCAACAATGGTTTAGGCGGTGCCCTAAGAATCATCTTTGGTTTTGCAGGACTTTCTAATTTGTACCATGGGCTTCAAAGATAAAAGAGAAGCTTGTTCTAGAATGTAAAGGCCTGGGGAGAGAGGGAGGGAGCGGGCAGAGCAACATGACATTAAAAACCAAATAGGAGAAGGTTACAGGAGTAGTTTTCTTTTAAAACCAAGCTTCCAAAGCTGGAAGGACCAGACCAAAATCCAAAAGGATCCCGACCCAGCACAAGGCCCTAGACCCTACTTTTGATGGGGTCACTGGATGGAGAAGCATTACACATACATGACACAAAGTGGTTGTGAGTTAAGCGAGATCCCCCCACCCTCTCAAACCTTGCCTTGGACTTCAACACTGAGCAAGTTTCCCACTTTTGATAACAGGGATTCAAGGTCCACAGGTGGGAGCTGCATCAGGATGCAAGTTAGATAGCAAAGTACTTAAAATGCTGGTGGCAGTCGCTCCACACTAAAATTTCCAGTGTTGCTACCACTAGCGGTAGTTACCATCATTGGCTGCTGTTGCCGCTGATGGGAACTAGTGAAGACAAGTCCACTGACTCCCTTATACACTCAATCTCTCTTAGACTTAAGTGTAAAGGAGTTGAATTAGCATGGCAAGGAGGCAGAAGGATGGTGAACTAAAGCACTGCACTCCCTACTGACAAACCCAGCAGTTGGTCTCTTTTCTTGCTATACTTCTATATTCTAGCCCCCCAGGTTGAGTTACACCACCCTGAACTCTTGCACATAGATACACACAGCACCTGAATTTTGTCTATGTGGGTGGCAGTCTAAGGGCCAGATTTGCTACTGCCCTACATTCCCCTGCTAGTGGATAGCGCCAGTGCATCATCTCCACAGAAATTCCTAGTGCAGGGGGCATTCCAGGAGCAGGTCTTTTACTATCATGTGATTTGGCATCTGGATAAAATGTATATGCTCTTATGCCCCAGTGGCTAGGGCACTGGACTGGCTGGCAGATCTAGTCTATAGCCAGTTTTTTCATTGACTTGCTGTGTGACCTGGGACATCTCTTCCCTGTGCTTCAGTTTCCCCATCTGTAACATAGGGAAAATACCTACGCCCCTCGGTAAAGCACTTTGAAATCTACGGATGAAAAGTGCTATATAAAAGCTAAGTATTAGTCAACTGATGTAATGCTACAGTTAGATTTTCAAAGGTTTCCGAGGCTGGGAAGTAGCCTCATGGTGTGCAGGGTTATTGAAAAGGACTACCTGCTGCTGACTTGCGTTGCACTCCAAATGCAATTAGTATTTAATACTGTGCTAAGCATTTCATTAAGGCGGCGAGAGAAAGAAAAGGGCAAAAATGAGTAAAGAACTCGAAGTCAGTGTGTTGCTAACTGAGCAGTGGTGGAAAGGCAGTTTGAAGACTACGGCCTACTCATTTAAAGTGTAGATTCCCAAGAGCAACTACAGAATCTGCTGGTTAAGAGTCTCAAGGCAAAAGCCACACAGTGTGTAAGAATAGTAGTCAGGAAAGCATGTAACACAAGGCTATAATTCCATGAAGCGTTTATACAATAAAAGGTCACGGAGCGAAGCTGTAATGGATTGTTAAGGGAATGCCAAGTTATGATTATGCAGCCCTACATAAAACAGGCAACAGGAAAGGGGCCACTTACAGCTGGCAGAGGTTTTAGCTGTGGTAGTACAGACGTATATGCAGCAGTACAGGTCAGCCCTGGTTAGCCAGTTTAGCCACCCTCACAGCAGTATGATGGTGAAAAAAGACTAAAAGCTCCTTCACAGCAATGGCAGTTCACACTGTAAAATAAGACCATGCACTTCTACACATTTAATCAGATAGCTGACCTCTCGTGCATGCAAGTAAATTCAATCTTGTTCTGTACTATCCTATCAATTCCAAACTAGGAATCACCCCTCCCTCCCTCTCTCTTTCCCACAGGGAAGCACACAGATACTATCGTGATGGATGCTATAAAAAGCCTAAGCTAGACAGCCAGGTAAACTACATACAGTAGTGCTGGAGCCTGATGTTTGTAGATTCTGCTAGAAAACCCAAGAACAGCATGTGCAGGAATCAGATTCAGTCTGTGCAATTCACAAGTGGTCAGACAACCCTGCTATCAGAACCGCTGCCATGAAAACGGATGTAGTGTCACAGAAATTGAATTGTGGTGCTTTTAAAGAAAATTAGGTTACAAGTGACATTAGCATCCCCAAAGGCAGAACTGTAAGCAATAATTTAGGAAGCAGTGAAAGTTTAGTGGGATTAGTATGTGATAGCTATTTTGAGAGAACCAAGTCCAAATAGTAGACCTCTACTAAACCAGTATGTCCTTCACCCAGGGGTCTACATCAGCACCAAAGCAACGTGTATCCTCATTTTGTCTCCTTAGTTTGCTTGTCTTAAGGTCAGCAGCAGGTGTGGACCAACTCCACCCACTATCATCTTCTAGCTATCGCTCCAGAACTTCTTCCTGCTGCTTGCTCTCTCTCCTCCAGTTCAAAAGCGGATCCCAAATCCCAATCCCCTGTTGGATGCTTTCCCCAATCACTAGGGCTTGGGAGAAACCATGAAGTACAATGGTCATGGCAAATGAGGAGTTAATCCAACTCACGGTAGGACAATCAGTCTCTACAGTTAAACCAGCCTAAACCACACTCTCCATGGCGATCCAATGTTCATTTCACTAGAGATGGGATTAACCAAGGATGTCTGTACTCTGATTACACAGGCTAAACCAGGTATTTGTACATGCTTTCCAAACAGCATCTACAGAGATTTAGAATCCAAACTTTGTAGTGCAATCCCACTAAGAAGTTTCACTTGGAGTTACATAGGGAGGAATTCTGATTGCACCTGTATTTGGAAAATGAGGGGGTTTTAATTTTAAACTTTAAAATAATTTAAAATGCTAACAAGCATTGGAATACATACTAGATACCTGCAGTGGAACTGGACCTAAGGTTTCTATCTAGCAGGGATTCTATCTAGCTGGAATTACTTACATTCCACATAACTGCTTTTAAAAAATAATAATGAATGATTGGACGGTGTCTATGCAAAATAGATTACATTCCATGTCATACAAATCACTTGTATATAAAATGTGGAAGGTCACAATTAGTACATATGACCGCATGCTACATCATTTGCGACTGTTTTGTCTGCCGAGTCTAGGAAAATATCCAGAAAGTCAAACATTTATTTGAATGTGTACTTATTGCTATAAAGCCATTATGTTTACTTCACTGATTACACAAATTATATATCACAAGATATAACTATTATTTGAACATTTATTTCAACCAGTACACATTCAAATACAGGCTATATACACAATATATTTTTATTAAGTACGTGATTATGGGTCTGTAATGAAGTACTTGGTATCAATGGCTACCTGCTCACGTGTATACCTCAGCGCTGCACATTGAAGAATGTACTTTGCATGCAGAGTACAGTATTTTTTAAACACTTCATTTACTTCTGTATCAAATTTCTCTGAACATGTCAAAAGGCACAGAGGACTAACTATGATAAGTTATACAAATTATGCTTAAAATCAAGGTAAATATATGCAAAGCTGTATGAGTGTGCAAGACCTAGAGAGTTATATGCTGGTGGTAACAACATTAAAAGGTCCCACAAATATATCCGACTTTCTATACAACTTCACAATTATGAGCAGTTTCAGCTCCAGTATTTTCCTTCAGATGTTGTAATCAGCCCAAAACAAGAAGATTTATACATGCTTATTTCTAAAACAAAAGTCTCAGCTCTAATTATAGGGTTACTAGCATATTATAATATACAGTCCCTTTCTTTCTTGGTGACTGTACCATTTTCGGTTACAAATTTGCAACTAAACTGGATAGTCAGATAAATATGCTTCCTCAGTTGCCACACTGAAGATGCCCTCTTATATTGCCATGGCATCCAGCAATACAAACAGTCCAGACAGAACAGGAAGTGTAGGATAACATAGCTAATTTAAATCACAAGGCCCACGTACGGAGATAGAGGAGTTATAAAAACTGGAATTTGACCAGGACATGGTAACTCATATCCTATGAAAACTGACATAGGATCTTTATGACTACAAATGGTATTTGGTATTTAGGCTTATCGGATAGAGGGCATCGTCAGCAGCTCTGAACTTAGTAGATCTGAAACAAAGTTTGAAGTGCATATGGTTCCAGGTCATAAACAAATTAAAATGTGTTATCATCCCTTATTTTGTATATGGCTGTTGCCTTCACATACCAATTTAAGTGCAGCCTCACACTGAGGTACACTGATAGTATCTACCACCTTACTATACTGTATACAGTCCATTGCTAGAGAAACCTTACAAAGAGAGGGTCATACAAGAAACTGAAGAGAAAATTTGTGTTCTTGTGATTAGAACACAGGATTGGGATTCAAGATATCTGGGGTCTGGTTCCCAGTTTTACCTCTCACTTCTTGTTTAAACCTCAGGCAAGCCACTCTGTTTTCCCATCTATAAAAAAAAATGCAGATGTCTTCCATCCAAGAGTGCTGTGAGGATGAATTAATACACAAACTGCTCAAATACTATAGTATTGAGCATCATAGAAAACCCTGTAATGCAGGCAGAGATTTTCTGCCATAGCAGTGCTTTCTAATGAACTTGTTTTTCTCACGTTTATGGAGAAGGGTGTCTAGCTGGCAAAGTCTGACACCAGATATTTCTCTTTCTCTGGAGGGTGAAAGGGAGAACTTTTAAACAAACAAGTATACGGAAGCATACAAATAAAGGTGTGTCACTGGACAGGGATGCACACACCGCTTCAATTCATTATCCTGTCTTGAGTTACTAAGGCAGGAAAGGATGGATTCCTGTTGGAAAGTCGAACAGCAGAGTCTATACTGTAACCTGCTGCCTCATGAGCTTATAATTTTGCAAGTTTTCTAGTGTGCCTATCCTGTGTGTGATTTCTGGATTGTTCTGTGAAGTGCGTTCAAGTCCACACATACACAGACATCGGTACAGCATTTTCCTAGCTTTAACATATGTAAGAACCTGAAGTGCTGTTTCTGTACCAGCACTGGTGGAAAAAACAGAACTACAATATTTTATAAGCGGTTCCAAACTCCACTCATTATCTCCTGCCCCAACCACATCTCTCTCAGCTGTGGTCAACCTGAAAACCAAGCTGCGAAATTAGGACATCAACAGTCACAGCAGCTCACAGTTAAGAACCTAAATTGATTTTCCATTAAAGCGAAGACCGAAATAAGGAAAAGTAATTATGTTTGATGGATTCTTACTGTTTTAATTTTTTAGTTCAATATTAGCAGCAGCAGGGCTCTTTTATCAGTATTCTGATTAGTCAGTGTCTATACTGCAGCTTCTCCACTGGTTACTTCTGACCTCTTTTTTTACTGCTTGCTGGCACCAGCTCCCAAGTGCAATGGTAAATGGTTATCTGCAATGGGGGTGAGGAGAAAAAGTGGGAAAAATCTCAACTCCCCTAAATTCTTAAAGAATCCTAGCTCTAGATGTTGAGTAACTTCTCAGACATGGAAATGTAGTTACTTTGCTTCTCTTTCTGTAGTCTACATGATGTTATTTATATTATGACATTTTATTGGACCTGCAATTTTGGAACCTTCCTATGGTAATTCAAAATATTACACAAATTACAACAGAGCCCAATAAACCTTCCCTCAACTGATTTTGTAAGAAGGGTTAGTGCAACATACACAGTGAAGGCAGACATATGCGTTATATGGCTATTTCTTTTTACTTTCGCAAAATGTTGGTTATTGTACACATCCAAAGGCTCAGCATGTCAAACATTGTGAAATGGCACATCTGGTACCAGAGACACTCAAGAATAAAATATACAAAGCAACAATGATGGACTAATAGAACAGTAGTTTTTACAATGTTTAACTGTTATAAACTTTACTTTTCAGAGCCATGCTTGAGTTGGGGGAAGTGCACTCTATTGCTAAGGAAACAAACTTAGCAACTGAGTAAATATAAAGAGAGAAAACTCCAGTCCAACTGGATTCGTCCAGATGCAGAAACGGGGCATTCTGAAGAAAAAAATTGAGCATTGTGGGCTAGTTTGAGGCTACAGAAGAGGAAATGTGTGAACTTGTATATAATGAATTGGTGACCAACAGTGCCACTGGTGCACTATAAACCAGAGTGGACACCTCTCCACCCCATCATAGCATCAATCCAAAAAGAGGAGTATTTAGTCTCATCCATTTGTAAGCATCTCAACACCAAAACCCCCTTGTATTTCCCACAGGGCGGGGGTTATTGCCTAACACCTCACCTTGGTCTATGCGCCAAGTGGCCATCTTTGTTTTTTCGCTAGTATGATCCAGTGACTAATTCGTTTGACAAAGGGTTCAATCCTGGACTTCCAATGGAATCAGTGGGGGATATGTGCCCAACAACTAGTTTACCTTTAGCTAGCTACTCTTTAGATGCTACCTGTTTAGTGATGTTATCACTGAACGGTCTAGCCTATTGCATAGATCTAGCTTTAAATGATTCACTGGATGATTTTCTTTAAAATGTCAGAAAAGTGCAAGGAATTTCTGTACTATATCAGAAAATCAATCCTACTATATACAAACGGATCACAGTTTTAGGATTCTTGTTAACTGTAGATTTTATTTTCATGTAGAGGTGGGATTAGAGAAATAATGCAAGACAGAATCCTCTAGTCATCCTTGACTAGAGAAAGGGTAAACACTGCTCAGTTTCCTCTGAGTCATATTAACATCAGTATAGCGTTGCAAAAGGGGCTGGATCAGAGTGCTTCTTTTGAAGAGCCTGCAAGTTCTCCAAGCTTTGCTGAAAGGGAAAGAAGTTGAAGAGCAATGTTTCTTTTTGGACTGGAAATTTTACAGCATTTCCAATAGTTCAGAATAATCCAAACTGGGCATTTAAAACCTTTATAGGAAAAGTACATGGTGAAGTACCCAAATTATGTAGTCAGCAGCATGAGAACACTTTAGACAGGACAACACAGATACTGGTTCTTATGCTAAATTAGTAGAGTCAGGGGCATGGAGACAATGAACGAGCTGTTTGAAAAAAATCTTAAGGGTATAAAGTAAAAGGACAGGTTCCAAACTTCTAAGTGATTAATTTTCTAACCCAGCCTCGTGCAGCTTCTTGACACAGTAACACCAATGTATGACAAACACCTATTTACTGTCATATACAGCCAAATGTTGTCTATTCACCATGCATATAGGGGCACAGCTCTTGTGAAAAGGCTGTCACTCTCAATACCCGACACAGTGAGGGAAGAATGAAGAAACATTTCTAAAGACTGTCACAATCAGAGGCAATTTCCTACTTCCTTGGCATTTTCAGTCAGTGAAAAGGGCAGCAGAATAAGTGGTTATAATGATCGGGAGGCAGTGTCAAAGAAATAAAATGGGCAGGCCATTTTTCTTAAATCCCTCAAATCTCTATACTCCTTGAAAAGGCTCAGCTAACAAACAGAATAATCCAACACTGTATACAGAGCTTTGTGATTATTACTTTTCCAAAAGCAAAGGGTGCCCCCTGCTGCCCACAAACAACGTCCTCATTAAGCACCAGAATAAATGACTAGTTGGGCTCAATCAGAAATTCCTGGGGAGAGCCACGAAATTAACGTAATTCTCACCACTTCTTACTCAGAGTAATCATATTAAAGATTAACAATCACAAAATGATCTGACTGCTACCAGAAGCAAAGTCATGAGTGTGTTTCTGAACCTTGAACTGAAAGGAAATTTTATAGAGTTCTGTGTCCAAAAGGCAACTGAGTGGAAAATGGAGAAAAAAAACTGTTTTGTCCTTTATTTTTAGCTCGTCTTTCCTTCAGAGAAATTAAGCCTTCTACCAGTTCCATCATTTTATACGGTATCTGCCTTACATTTTTCAAGTCTTTCCTTGTCATACCAGTAACAATCCACCAGAGACCCAAACGAAAGGATTAGCAGATGTATAGATTTTAAGGCCAGACGGGACCATCAGGATCTCGTCTGACCTGCAATTAATAATTTAAAAATTACTCCTCTCTCCAACCTTTACCTGCCAAACTCTTGGGAGTTTGGTTTGCCTTGCAAAAACTAAATTAGGTGTTTACGTCAAGGAAGCCAAATGGCAGCAGAATGAATTCAGATGAAATCGATAAACCTTAAGGCTAGACTATCTTCAGTAGTCTAATTTACCCATCCGACTAACCCAATTTTCAGTCTTTATTCCTCTTTTCAAAAGCAACTAAAATGAGTCCTTTTGTTCGGTTTCAGAGAACACGGGGTGAAGGGAAGGGAAGAGAGCTGTTCATTGCACAAACCCCAGCTGCAGCAGCAAAAAAATAAAAAATAAAAATGGCGGTTTTGTAATTATGTAGGAAGCTGAACCTGATGTGTGAACAACGTATTATACCACTTATATAAAGTCAGTTTCTATTGTACAGGTTCAGAAGACTTTTCACAGAAAAAAATCAGTGTAGGAAAAAAAAAGGTGGTTTATGGAGAAAATTAAAGAGTGACTCAAGATATTGGGGAAAGTTCAGAACAACAGCTGCATAAAGTGAACATCAAACTTTCAGCTTTTTGCAGCCATGTGGAGAGGCTGTAGTCAAGTGAATGGACAGAGGAGTAAATGGTTGTGAGCAAATACTTTTGAAAATAAAGGAAAATTAGGACTACATCTGAAGGTACTTTGAAGCTAGTGAAGTAGGGCAGGAGATGATGTGCGCTTACTTCCTGGAACAACAAAAAATTGCCTAGTAGCAGCATTCTGGTCTCCTTGAACATTAGTGAGAAGGAAGGGATCTAGGATGAACTGAAATAGGCAAACTAGGAAAGGATTAAGATTTCTGCAGAAGTGTTGTTAAATTACACAGAAGGTTACTGAAAGTGTTTGGAGGTCAAGGAAAACTAGATTTCTGACCTTGAGAGCAAAGGCAGGAAGAGTGATGTAGGAGTTGGAGTCATGGGAAAAAGACACTAAACCAGATCTATAGTTTTAAACATTCTGTACTAGAAAGTTACAGTATAATCCAGGGGTCGGCAACCTTTCAGAAGTGGTGTGCCGAGTCTTCATTTATTCACTCTAATTTAAGGTTTTGCGTGCCGGTAGTACATTTTAACGTTTTTAGAAGGTCTCTCTCTACAAGTCTATAATATAGAACTAAACTATTGTATGTAAAGTAAACAAGGCTTTTTAAAATGCTTAAGAAGCTTCATTTAAAATTAAATAAAAATGCAGATCTTATCAATTTAGTGCAGTGGTTCTTAATCTGGGGCGCACGTACCCTCTAGGGGTGCGAGATGCCCTTTCTGGGGGTGCAAGACGTGCAAGTTTTTTTAGAAGGTAAATCATCGAAAACACAAATTAAGCACAGGCACAGAAGTGCAACTACTTTGTTTCATCAAACCTATGTATTTATTAATATTATACATGTTTTAATGATTACTGTAATATACAAACATTCAAGTTTTTAAGCTAATTGTAGTGTAATTTTTGATAAGGGCTGCAGAGCACTGGGACCAGGCCAGAAGCAGAGCTCTGGGCTGGCTGCTGGTACCCCAGGCCGGCGGCAGGAGGGCTGAGCAGGGCCGGAGGCCCAGACCCTGGCCCCGGCTGGCAGGGGGCCGGGCAGCTGGAACCCCAGACCAGCAGTGGGATGAGTGGGGCCAGTGGACAGAACCCCAGACCGGCGGCAGGCTGAGCCGCTCAGCCCGCTGCCAATCTGGGGTTCTGTCCGCTGGCTCCTGCCAGCCAGCCCCGCTCAGCCTGCTGCTGGCCGGGGGTTCTGTTCACCCAAGCTGGCAGTGGGCTGAGCGGGGCCAGCAGCCGGGACCTCGGCTGGCAGCAGCATTCCTGTAAAAATTGGCTCACGTGCCACCTTTGGCACGCATGCCACAGGTTGCCGACCCCTGGTATAATCACTATTCAAGAGTCAAAAGGGAAGAGAGATAAGATAGCGGGATCAAACGGTTGAGATGTGGAGCAGGGTGACGTTCACATGTAAATGATATTCAAGGATGAAACTATGAAAGAGAGAAGAAGGCAGAAGAAAGCTAAAAATAGCCCTGAGATACTCAGTGGAAAAGGACAAAGAGGAAGCCACCCCATCAGAAATTAAAGAAAGGTTTTGAACTGGGATGTGTTTTGGAGACACTGACTTCCTCAAGGCACTCAAGGACAGAGGAGTAGTGCTGACACTATAGGGAGATAGGATAGGATAGGATTGATGGTAAGACACACAGAGGTTAGCATCAAATAAGTGATTCTATTACTTGAAACTCATAGCTGGTCTTTTGTCTGAAAAGTGCATCAAAACCACATTACATTTTCCTAGGCTGAGTTTTATTTAGATTTTGTGTGTCCTGAGATCTTTGCAGAAAAATCAGGTTTATCTACGTACACATGAAGGTGCTTGATATAAAGCAGCTAAACATGTCCCTTTTCTTAAGGGGGAACAAAGCAAGTGTCAACTACTAGTAAAGACACCTATACACAAGAAATCAACAAATAGTTCTACAAAACTGTGGAATCAAATAGTGAGTAAAATGAGTAAATTAGAGTGTAGTAAGGCGAACATTTTAGATGCAGGTTAGCGATTGGTGTTGCATAAAAGGATATTTAAATCTTAATGAGTATTTCAGAAATGGCAAGATTTTGTGACGAGAGCTTCCATATTTAATCCTTAGAAGAGTTAAACTATTACATATTCATAAATGTGGAATTTTGCTTTCTTCAACTGTTGCAATTTTGGATGATAAGTGGAAAAAAAATCAGAGTTGAGACTTGAATGTTAAAGTGTTTATCAATTATGAAAACTGTCAAGTTTTTGGCTAATGGCCTTTAAGTTCTAAAATGTCGAGAGCACCACTGATTTGTTGAGGTAGTGTCCCGTGCAAGGTGGTTATCAATAATCATGTGTTACAGAGGCTGCATAATAAAGGTAACACTTGCATCCTTAATAATGTGCAACTATTCTCCATTATAAACACACATTTTTGTATTCGGAATGTAATGTCACCCCAGTCTCAAGTTTTCAGCTCAACAGCAATTTTGAAAACCAAAATCCATTTGCCCGCTTTCAAATTGTAAGATTGGTAGGGTGGAGGGAGAGAGAGAGAGAGAGAGAGAGAGAGGGGGGTGCATGAGATTAAGAGGACATGAATAATGATGACTGGAAAATGGTAGAGCTCAAAATTCAGAAATGGGTTCATTTGCATGGGTAGTACAATTTTTCCATTCTTTTCCCCATTTAAAAAAAATTATATTTTATTACACAATAGACTGGAAAAGCTCCAAGAATGCTATTACTTGTCTATCAAGTACCCAATATTTGTTATGGAAACTGCCTCATGTATTTACTTAAATGATCTCAGGTAAATGTGTGTCTTGGGTATTTTTTCCCTCAAAGCAGCTTTTTAAAGACACAGCTTAATTACACCTCTATTTACAGAGGAGATGTTCTATCTCAATGGGTAAAACTGCACAGTTCAACAAGTCTATAATTATGAGTTTTTTCCTTTTTTTATTATTAGTCGATGGAAATTAAACCATAAACCATTTAAATATTTTATGAGTTTGGGCTAAATTCCCATGAGCTAGAAAGTTTGGCATTACTGACTTAGTATACTCAAGGGCCTCACTACAAGTCACATGGTGTTCTATCATGAGGTCCCTCAACCACTTTCAAATCAAGGGCATGTACATATACAATCCATATGCACAGTCATAAAATCAAAAGTTTCAGTGCACAAACATCTGTATCAAAGTCCAAACAGCACTGGATAATATGATATACCACTCTGAAAAACACTTCTAAAATGCCTCTCCTACAAATACTGTTCACCGTTGGACCATTAATCATTCTATTTGTACTGCAAAGGGATAGGCAGTAATTAAAGTGTATTACAAATATTAGTTTTATCCAATAATTCTTAGGTGGGAGAGTTACATTTTGTTGCTCACCTACTTGGTTAAAAAAAAGAAGTGAAAATGACACATGGATGCGCTTGTGTTTCAGATGGCATAACTTCAGATTTACCTCCTTCCTTCCTCCATCAAAGAGCAACCACCACCAATAATCATTACAAGTTCAGCAGATTACAAGACCAAAGAAATTCACAGTTCAAGGTAAGGTGCAACAATGAGATACATAGGAAGCTCGAGGAAAACAGAAGAATCCCACCTATTGTGGATTTGACTGATGAGAGCCTTTCCCCCTTTAGGGCTTAGGCTTGAAATCTGGCTCAAGATACTAAATCTAAAATCATTATACCCCAACAGATGTTTAATGATTCATAAGCAGTGTTAGTATTAGTTGTAATGGTGGTTTTTTAAGTAGACATCTATCCATTAAGAATTAGACTGATGCTAAACGTTACTATTGTTAGCAGTATCAGCAAAGACGACAATTGTGTAGTCAGGCAGACACAGAACTGCTCGCTCATCTTGAAAGGCTGTTTCCTTTCAGGTCAATCTGAGATACACACAGTATAGGGAAGCTTGCACTGCCACTGCCTTTTCTGAAACTAAATGACTTTTGTCTCCAAGATTAGCAGTTTTGTATTTACCATAAGCACTAAATTCACTGAAAGAAAAAAGGCCAGCTGTCCCACTGCTGCTGTGTCTGACTCCTAACTGTAAGTTAACTTTGTGCGTGACAACTACTGTTTGTCAATTTTGCTGAAATTTTGCCTTTAAAAAACATTTTTAAAAAGTGTTTATTTTTTAAACTGATTTAGGTTCTAGAAAATTTTGAACCGTCCAGAATTCAGTGTGTCAGACTTCAACAGCTGAGTCCAGATGACAGAAGCGTGCAAAACTTGGAGGCAAATCCTCAGCTAGTGTAAACTGCCTTTGCTGCATTTACTTCAGAACTATGGGACATACGCCAACTGAGGATCTGCTCCTTGGAGAGACTAAGCACTGCCACACCTATTTTAAAGGCAAAGTAGGTAAAAGTAAGCTTTAAACAGGCAAATCAACTAGCTTACACTGGCTAAAAGCTTCCAAATTTGGAAATGAGTCAGAGCTCTACAAATAAAGAGAAAGCATCTTGTAAATCCACATTTCCATGTTTGTTATATAGTTTTTTAACTCAAAAAGTATCAAATAATTTCCCCTCCTGGACTAGTATCTGGGCTGGAACTTTCTCTAGGCTGGAACTTTGATGTATTTTAATACTTTGCTGTCACTAGAAAATTGAGTAACAAACATACTAGTGTCAGGAACAAAACATTTGATATATCCTAAAAAAACCTCTTTAGACAAATAAAATACACACACAATAAAGTGATTACAAAACTCATGCATATTTTTCCCCCTTCACAGACAATGGTAAAGTGTTAGACAAGTGCTTGTCACATTTTCCAGTATTGTGTGAACCCTGTAAATGAGGTCTATGTTAATATAATTTAGGGCATATGCCATGTTAAACATATGCTAGTAGCCATGGCAAATCTTTCCTCTGAATTTTCACCTACCCTCTTTTACTGCAGTTTGTAGTTTTATGGTACAATAATATTGCAGCACTTTTAGACAAACATGTCAGATTCCATTTTAAGTTTTCCCCAAATGATTAAAGAGAATTTGTCTCCAATCATTTTGTACTATGACATTCTATTAAACATAACTATTAAGTTAATTTTTCCTAGCCCAATTTTACTTTCTTCCGCAAAATGGTAGAAGTTTCTGTATCTCAGAGGCAAAAATCAGCTGAAATCCAAGATGTACAAGTACTGTGTACCATAGAAGAGAAAAACTGTCTCAGATTCTAGAATTTTGAATAGCAGCCTAATACTGTAAATTTATTGAGAAGAAAATCATTTTGCAAAACTGGATTACAATTCATTTACCAAGATTTTGTTTTAGCATTTAAAAATCATTTTAATAACAGGCCTGACCATAAAATCGTGGCACAACAGAAACGTAGGTTGTAAATATGACATGGAATGCATAGAAACTTTCCTGGGCGAACCAGCCACAGTAAATACAACAGTCATAATCATGAGTGTAAATTCACCTTCATAACTGGCTTTATCACCTATGAGATAAAGGATGTATATAAATATTATAGAGAAACATTTAAAAAACCCACATTCTTTTATTCTTCAGAAATGGGGTGGGGGAGGGGTGTGTGTGTATTTTCAGTTCAGTCAAAAATGAATAAGTTGGGCCAAAAGGGCCTAATTCCTGTTCCTAAAATTTCCTATGAAAAAAAGAAAGCACTGATGATTAGATGGCAGAAACTTTGTAAAATATCTACTAAGGAGCTAATTCCCAAAAGACAGAATGTGGTGTTTCAAAAAAATAGTGATTAACAGCATTAAACTTGAAGAAATAATGCTAGGGAGAATTCCCACCATTTCTGCTACTTTGAAGATATCTATCAGCCACAAAAGCCCAGTTCATTAACTAAAATGGCAATCTGTCTACTGGGGTCTTTGGAGATGGAGTTTCGGTGGGATTCAATTGACAAAGCAGCACAAAATAGTAGGAAACATTTTTGAAACTTACAGTACAATGGCTCTGAGCCTATGTCTCTTCATTGAGGGTGGCAATAATTACCTAGATTGCATAATGCTGCTATATTCAATGTCATTTAAACAAAAATACAAACCTGAAAAAATAACCACTCACTGATTAAAACAGATACATTTGGCCTTCCAGCCCACCACCTCTGCACCAAACTTGTCATTTGCCACTCACTCAGTGCCTCACAAGATTATGAAACAGTGACTTGTCTAAATTCAAAGGTTTCTAACCTATAACTGTCAAACCTAGATTTGCCCCAAAAATGGGACTATGAACCACTCAATATCATCCCATATCGTCTGAATATGTCATGGCTATGGGACAGAGCTCCATACTGTGGATACATACTGCATTTTCTCAGCAATGTGTCTACTTAAACACCATTTCCCCATTCATATTTCTTCTCTTCTCATTCTTACAATCAACCAAACACCACATTTGTGAATCTAACTTAATTCTCCTCTCCTAAGTCCAGGAATTTTAAAAAAGCAATCTGAATGAGCAGCATTTGATATGATCCCCAGATTAAAATCATACCATAAACAAACATTAAAACCAGGCCTTCCTATATAAAAGAAGATATGTTTGGCTGACTTGAGATAGTTTATTTCCCTCTCCTAAGTCAGATCTCTCACTCACCTGTGACTTCATAGCTCAGGAGCTGTTGAGTCTTTTCACCCCACAGATGTAATCCTTTCTAACCCATTCCACACTTCCATCCAACTGAACTAAGTGAAACCTGCAGAGCAGGAGTGTTGTATCTCAATGTCTTTGTTCAATAAGCCTAAGAGACACTGTGGAAGGGGAAAGGTAAGGTTTAAAAACTACTAAATAAATTACATAAAAGTTCTGAAATCAACACCACTTCTGAGGCAGCCTTGCCAGAGACCTCTTGGGTCCCTCTCTTCTCTGAAGCACCTTTTGAGTTGTATGGATGTAAGAATAACTTTAACTATAGAAGCTATTTGCATCTTTTTAGAATCACATTTTGATGATTATAAAATTTTATCTATTATACAACATAGGTCCAGCTACACTGAAAAAATTACACCGCTTATTGAAATACATTTCATTTTAGAAACAGACTACTAAATAGGTCTATACAAAAAACTCTAAAATAATTTCTGTAGTAAAATAAAGAGTGCATTAGGAGAGCTACACAAACAAATTTTTTTGTCTTTCTCTATAATGCTTGATATACTGTGATACGTGGCTGGCTCACTCCGTAGCCAGCACCAAAAGCTGAAAAGAATTCATTACGATACACAGTGATACAATTAATGCTCTGTATTAATCTCACAGCCTTTCCGATTAGTACAAAGGAAACCAGGCCTATCCCCTCTTTGAGGAGAAGTCCAGGATATAAAAGCAAGCATACCTCATCAGCTGATATGAAATTATAAAATTCCACAAGTCTCAGTATTTGAAATTTATAAAAGTCACCAGTAGAACGCAAGCAAATTGGGTTTCAGTCCCTTTGGTTCCCCTGGTTCAAATGATCACTGCTGATCCAATGGAATTTTCTTGTTCGTTAACTGATTCATGAGTGTACCAGGACCTTCCAAGTGGGGACAAAGAGATTGAAAGATCTTCACTAGCTCTCCCTCTGCAATTTCCAGGAGGGCACGTTTCCATGTGCATAAATGAGGAAAAACAGCTGGCAGGAGGAAAAGGTGTTAGTGGTGTTGTGCTGAAATGTTTTTTTCTGTCAGGTGTCGCAGAAAGTTGTCCTCACTCTGGCCTCTATGATTTAAAGGCTCACTCTTAAAAAGGGCTGGAGGTGGGGGTAAATGAGGGACTGGGGGGACTGGGAGATGGTGTGGATGGTGTGGGTGAGGGTGGAGATGAAGGTGTGAATATGGATGGGGGATGGGACGTGGAGGGAGCGTGTTCACTGGGTTCAGGTTGATGGGTGGAGTTGGGGTGGTGGGTGTGTTTGCTACAGAAAGGACTGCAGTAGCAGGAGAAGTTGTGGTAAGTGGGATCTGAACAGCAGGTGGCACATTAACGGGGCTTGTGACCCGGAAGCACTTCTCCTTGTGCGCCTTGAGCATGTTGGAAAAGCGAAATCGCTGGCCACACACATCACATGGGTAAGGCTTCTCCCCTGTGTGAGTTCTGCGGTGTCTCTTCATGTTTGGGCGGCTGGTGAAGCTTTTGCCACAGATTTCACAGATAAAAGGCTTCTCTCCTATAAGATAAACACAGCAGCCAGTTAGGCTGAAAGCTTCTGCTAACATAATTTACTTCAGCTATAAGTGGTCAATGAGTTGTATATTCCACAGACTGCACTCTTCCCTACTTATGGCCAAAATAAAAACACAACCGACACTGCTTTCCCAAAAAAGCCCTCAATCTTCATGAGCTCCTCTCCCAGCTTCATAGTCTGGTGCCTGAGGAGAATTCTAAAAATGCTGGGTAATGGGCTTCTTCAAACCACAGTAACATGAAGAGAAACATGCACAACCACTCATTTTTGCAGTTGAAATACAGTATACAGGGCAGTGGGAGAGGAGGTTAGGTGTCACTAAGTTACTGGATGGACCTGGGTTGAATCTGACTTTAGGCATAAGTTTGGTGGGACTGATGCACATGGAAGAGTTGGCATGTTTTTATGCCCTGGAGGTGTGTGCATTTTTCTTAGATATGTTCTTACCAGTGTGTGTTTTCATGTGCTCATCGAAGTACTGTTTCATGTTGAAGTCTTTGCCACACCACTGGCACATGAACTGTTTGTGCCCAATGTGGATGCTCATGTGGGAACGCAGCTGGTACTTGTACTGAAACCTTTCATCACAGTTCTGCAACAGACACAGACCTTGACTTTCAGTCATCTCCGGTAAGGAAGCAACGAAGTTGCAGAAGGGTGTTCTACTGCTGCATATATAGAAATCCAGAAAACCACCCCAAAGCAGTACACAGGTAGACCCCTCATGCACAAAGAAAACATACAATCTAGAGATGATTTTACAACAGTAGGCCATCCAGTTAAAAATGCGTATATGAAACACACACTATTGATACCCACAGTTTGTGTGTGTGTGTGTGAGAAGAGGAAGGATCCATTATTAGGAGCATTATCTTGTCTACCCAGGAGGTACAGCATTAAAGAGATTTATGAAAACTCAGGGCTTTGAAACTGCTCATCGGATACCTAATGGTCACAAGTAATATGAAAAATGGCTCTCCATTTCACTCACTAACAGGGTGTCTCATTAGAAAGCCCAATGTATTCCTTGCACTGCTGAAGAGAGAAAACAATGAGCTCTTCCAACAGCACTGTCTCTGGATTCTGTTGAGTCCTATTGTAGTTTGGCATGTAGGTGCCTGGTAAATTTAGAACTACACCCTCCTCCCCCCAAGCTAGGGCAGAAAGGGATGCTTTGTTTCTTCATCCTCCCCAACACTGATGAAAGCAATGGCAAGCTTTGTTTTCCTCCATTTTTCCTGAAGATGCTAAGAAGAGAGATCTGGATAATTGGTCTAAAGGTTTCTTCCTACCCTTCTTCATTCCTGGTTTTGGAAAAAAAGGGAGAGCTTCTTACCTTCTTTACCCTCTCATCCTCAAAACCAATACCACTTTTCTGCCCTCGTAGTATTCCCAGCAAATGAAAATGACACACAGTAATTGGCTACTTCCACTGCAGCACTGAACCAAACCAGATTCTTGACAGTTTTGCATTACTCCTACCTGCACTTATGCTCTGCTCTCCCCAGAGAGTACATTTTTTTCCCATGCCTTAATACAACTACACCTCATTGCATAGATAAGACATTTTCACATTTGTAGATTCACATTGGTGGGTACTAGATGCATATGCCTCATACCATGTCAGCACTTAATTAAAGTGGCTGCCTCACCTCACATCTGAAAGGTTTCTCTCCAGAATGCTGAAGGGAATGCACTTTGAGCGACATACTGCGTTTGAACGATTTTCCACAGGTTTCACATGTAAATGGCATATCCTTTGTATGTGCTGCAACATATATATTACATTATGAAAAAAAGGTTACTAAAAATGCAAAAACAAATATTACTTCACTCAAAATCTCCTGAGGAGAAAGACTGGTACTATAGAGGTGAATACTATCTGGTGTTCCCAGTACTATGCATGTACATTTTTAGTTTCCCTCTACTAACAGATTAAGCTAAGGAAGTCAGGCTACTTGCATTATAGATTAGATATTAAAGCAGTTAAGGACCAGGAAGACAACAAGGTATCAGGCTCAGCAAACATAAGCAGCAAGAACTCACCAACCATGTGCTTCCGCACATGGGCCATTGTGTAGAACTTTTTTTCGCAGATCTCACAGGAGAACTTTTTTTCTGCATATCCATGAACAATCTTGATGTGTTCGTGGAGAGACCAGAGCTTCTTGAACGATTTCTTACAGGAAACACACTGAATGAATGGGACAAACAAGGAAGCTTAATTCACAAAGAGTTTCAAAGACACAAATCAGCGGAGATAAGGCACATATCAACTTGCTCAAGGAAGAATGTCCCCAAAACAAGGAAGGTAGTCAGAATCCCAACATGTACTTCACTGTTTTTAAGAATCTGGTAAATGTAGATACACTTACAAGGAGTGCAGACCAAAGAATAGTGGAATGAGGGAACAGAAGTTAACACACTTGCAGTTTGGTGCCATCTGCTGACATCTCAAGAGCAGTGCAGCGACTACATTACAGTATCCTGTTTCCAAAACCCAGTGGTATCTATAGGGTCAGCTCAAGTTAGGTTGGACTGTCCAGTCGGATTCTAGTATTGGGAGGAGAGGTTTAGAATGTCCATATCAGTGTCCTTGTTCAGTGCCAAAAAGCAAGAAAACTTGCAGGCTTTGCATAACTCTTGGAATGTCTACTTTTCTTGGCAGCAGAACTACATAGGAAGAAACATCTTAATGCCAGAGCTCAAACTCCAGCAACAAGCCCAAAGGAGACAGCAATACATGGCCAGAATTTAAACCCAGTTCTACAGAGGTGAAAGCCTAATATACTAACTCATGGAGACAAACTACTACTTACCCAAGAACCTTGTTTGCCTTGCCTTCAAGACCATTTTATATAGGGAAATATGCAGTACATGACCTCTGAATTCAAACCCCAACCCCAGCATTACCATGTAATCTCCAGACAGGATCAAGGACAAGCATCTCACATACACCCCCCCATTTTCAAAAGAATATTAATGATAAACATAATTTTTAAAAATCTTTGTATAATTTTATACATTTCAGAATAACTGTTGTGAAACTTAATGGAGCAATATATGAAGACACCAAACATTTTTTATCTTTGAAGGGAAAGGGAAGGAGTTCTCTAGAAATTTTAATCTTTTCTGGCTGTCAATCATCCTGCTCCTGTCAAAGTGAGCTGGAAGCAGTTTTCTAAGGAGACAGTCAGTGCCACTCCTGTCAACCTGAGGTGTTCCTCCTCCATCATGGGCAAGTCATACTGTCTTCACAGTGCTCCCAACCTTTGCTGGCCTGGGAGTTTGCATACCACACTGCCACCAGGAAGATCACTCTCCTTTCAAAGGACCTACTTGGAGATATCAGGAACAAACTGCAGTCGATGGTGGAAAAACCCTGGAGAGTAAAACAGTGCTAAAAAGTGATCATTTGATTTAACGCAAAGTCAGCCATTGGGAATTGGAAATCTAGCATTTCCATGAGCAATCAACAGCAAGTAATCTGGATACACCGATTTAATGTCTGGATACAGCTTAACAGAACAATAAAAGCCTTTGTAAACGCACTAATTTTGAAAAGGTACTTATCCAGCAGAACACAAAGGCTCTTTTGGAATGGCTACAATCCATCATATAGAGCTATATTTAGGTCTATACATGACAGAAGAGCCATTATCATCAGTCCAACTGGCACTTACGTAATCAAGCCACATGGGATTTGTGCTAGACAAGGCTCCATATCTTACTTGGCATATTAGAACTATATTATGCAACTCGGCCCCCACCTCTTCGCTGTCTTCCCAATCAAATTCATTTTTCAAAAAGCTGCTCCCAAATTTTCATTTTTAACATGCTGCAAGTTTTAGTACTGACAAGGTATAATTGCATAATAGCTGTTTACAGGGAGAATCTGAAGAAGACAGTCAGGCACCTGTGAAGTTTTAGGAGATAGTTTTTGGATTCTGAAGCATTTGATACTGGAGAGGGAATACATCCTCCTCTTTCCCTCTCCCCTTTAGGCAGAGGCAGAAGAGCCTAAGGGATTGCCTACATGAGTGACTTTTGCATTAGTATAGCTACACCAATATAGCGAAACCATTGCAAACTCCCAACACAGATATTCTGCACTGGAATAAAGCAGGTCTTATAAGTGGGCTGTTAGCCAACTGACTGTAACCACACGGACCCAGGTTCAGACACGCAGTTTGGCTATTTTACATCAGGGATCTGAAATAACAGTATCCGCACAAGCAGAACAAATCATGACGCACCACTGGTACGATATTTTAAAGGGATGGTCCCCCTCTTGGTCTTCAACTTTAAAAATTATGTTACATCCAATTGTTGTTTTCTTTATTCTCATAAATTTAATGTTAATTGTAATGTGTGGCATGTGCTGCTGGATGAAAAGGCTGTATTTTAAGCTAAAACCACAAGCTCACATTGTTTCCCAATATATATAGCCTTAAAACAATTACATAAAGCATGACCCATTCAATACCCCTGGACTGACAATGTAGAACTGATGAATGAAATTATTTTTAATTGTTCACTTTATCATTGTAACATCTGTTCACCATTTCATTACACTTGCCTACATTGTAACGTCTGTTCACTATTGTAATTCAAACCCCATTTTAAAACGCTTACTCCATTTTGTGGGAGGCTTGTTGCTGCAGCCTTCATTTTTGCAAGCCCTGCTGTAATCTTATTAGTTTAGATGTGTGAATGAGGTATGTGTGGGTGATAGAATCAACCTCCAGCGCCAGCCTGTCCTGATGAAATAAAGTTCAAATACCAACGGCTGAAGATGCAGACAACAGCCCTAAACAAAGTAAGAAAAGTCCACTCTAAAAAGAAAAGGACAAAAGAACAACAGAAGAAAGATCAAAGCCAGGTTCAAGGCTGAAAGTCACATCCGCAATTGACAGGTGATCAATCACCAAACCCAGAGGCAGCGTGACACAGCAAGACCCATAGACTTTGAATTCAAACTAAAAGCCTATTAAAAAGATGGGTGAGATGAGACTTTGGGTAACTTTCTGCTATCAACATCGAGGGGCATCGGTGCACACCCGACAGAGACCCCGCTCCTTCTTGTGCCCAGCTTTCGTGGTCAGTTAGCTGCCACGAGCTACGATCCCAAGCTGCGAACTCAAGCTATATTCAGGACTGGTAACTATCGAGCAGCTGCAGAACATTGTGTGTGTGTCTGTATTCGCTAGTAGTTATAGATCAAATTGTTATCATAATAAATGTGTCATCTTTGTCTTGCCCTCTAAAACGATCCTGTGTAGTTTTGTCTGTATAACAAAAGCAGGTCTTATAAGTGGGCTGACTTATCCTGGACTAGAGTACAGTAGCGCAAATGCCTTGCACTAACATAAGTCATGTCTACGTTAGGAATTTGGCACTGCTATAGCTATACCAATGGCTAAAAACCAGCACAGACAAGGCCTTATGTTTGGCTCACATTTAAAAAGTTATCTGTGTAACCAATAAGGGTGAGACTTTTAAATGAATGCTTAAATGGCTGCATCTTGTGCTCCAGAATCTATGTGGCTACATAATAGCACCTACTAGCCCCTGGTCCTATACTTTACATATTATATTATGATGAATATATTATTATATATAGGGAAAGATAAAATGTTGCTGAATTTGAAATAGGTATAGGATAACATTTTCATAAGCACTTAAAAATATAGGAGCTTAATTCTCATTTCATAAGTGACAGACACTTAGGAGTTAACTTTCAATGAGATTTAGGCTCCTAATTGCCTCAGTCACTTGAATATGTGACTTAAGCTTCTAGTCCATTTTTACTCATTATACTGCATACTAACAATGGTCAAAAGACCAACATTGTACCAGTGATGCCTTTCAAGCGTGGTAAGTGTCCTTCTGTTCAATGTCCCCAGAAGTCCCTTACATACCATACGTTAACGACTTATAAAATCCCATTGACAGTTCTAAAAGATTATTTGTTGGGAGCTGAGTCACCTAAATGACAATACCATCCTTTAAATGTATACTTAAGTGGTCTCTGCTGCACTACAAGCTTTAGAAATGTTTCATTTAAAAAGTGCAATGACTTTTTTTTCAATTCATTGATAGGCATGAGGATGCAACAGAATGTTTATAATTTTTACACACACACACACACACACACACACACACACACTTACTTTACATTTCTACTTAGATGACATAAGGGGCATTTATAGTGCATCCATAGTCTAATAAGCACTAATTGATGCTATAGATGCCTCAAATTAATTTTATGCAGATATTTATGGGCTTTTTTCTTTCTGATCTATTACAGGTAAACCGATAGGTCTAACTTCTCCTAGACTATTGTCCACTTTGAGGAATTTTAGAAAAAACCCACTGGTGCTGTTACTGGTTCAACTGCACCTGGTGTTAGCATCAGTAAAAGTCTTAGTGTAAACAAAGCTCCAGTGGGTTACAAAGCTTTTATTACCATGTCAGTTAAACTTGTTGAGAATCAGGTTTATTTGACAGTGGTAAAAATACCAGAAGCTGCTGTTGACTTGCCTACACTAGGTCTTCAAGGGATGTTAACACCAAATGTAACTGAATTAGTGGTAGCACTGCTGGATTTTTAAAAAACATTTTTAACACCAAAATGCCCAGGTACAAAATGGCTTTATACTAGGCCACTTCATTACATGGCTGTCCCCTAGATATTTTGTTATGTATGTCGACTTGTCATTAATAGGTCATGCCCAACTGTTTTACTGCAATTCTAGCTCCAGGACCTACTTTGTATCCATTCTCAAGCTTTGTCTGCTCTTGGAAATAGTTCCGACTCAGCCAGGAATGGCCACCAATCAGTGTAACTGCATCAGTTCTGACCCTTACTTGTAGACAAGGACATACAGGTGGGTTTGCACCGACTGAGGTTTGTACTGGGGCAAATCCAAATTTAGGAGTCAGCACCAGTGTAGCTACACCACATGCCAGCCACCAGTGGCTGAGTCAGGCTACTCTTAAGTGCAGATACGGTCTGAACTTGGGAGTGAAAACCATTCTGGAATTTGTGTGGTCCAAAGCCTAATCCACTGTTACCTCAATTTTTAAAGCCCAGTGTGGCCTAATAGATAGAACACTGGATTGGGTACCAGGAAACCTGGGTTTTATAAAATGGAGATAATGATGCTGATCTTTTTTGTAAAGTGCTTCGAGATCTACTGAAGTGCTCAATAAGCGCTAGGTAATAATAATAATAATTAATAATTTCTCCTTCCTTTCATCTCCCTCCTATGAGCTGGAACATAAGGTAAAAAACTTCAGTCAGAAATGTCACTTGAAATGTGTATCTACAAAATTGGAAAGTCTGCATTTATTTATAAAAATTTACTTTTTTCCTATATATCTATTCAGTGTTTTCTATTGTTGTTTACTAACAGTGTAAACCGCATATCAGTACAGTTCGAGAAATGCAATTAAAAATAAAAGGGAAAGCTGTTCAGAGACTTCATAAGCAAATTCTAAGTAAGGTCAAAAATTATTGGTTGCTGTACCAAAAAGTTAAGATCCATTTTAGGTAGGAATCCAAGCTTCATGCTTAGGATTATTTTCAAAATACTAGAGCAGTCCAGTAACTTGTTCAGAAAAGGGCAACCAACATGATTAGGGGTATGGAATGGTTTCCATATGAGGAGAATTTAATAAGACTGGGACTTTTTAGCTTGGAAAAGAGATGACTAAGGGGGGATATGATTGAGGTCTATAAAATCATGAGTGGTGTGGAGAAAGTAAATAAGGAAGTGTTATTTACTCCTTCTCATAATACAAGAACTAGGGGTCACCAAATGAAATTAATAGGCAGCAGGTTTAAAACAAACAAAAGAAAGTATTTTGTCACACAACGCACAGTCAACCTGTGGAACTCTTTGCCAGAGGATGTTGTGAAGGCCAAGACTATAACAGGGTTAAAAAAAGAACTAGATAAATTCATGGAGGATAGGTCCATCAACGGCTATTAGCCAGGATAGGAGGGGATGGTGTCCCTAGCCTCTGTTTGCCAGAAGCTGGGAATGAGCAACAGGGGATGGATCACTTGATAATTACCTATTCATTCCCTATGGAGCACCTGGCATTGAAGACAGGATATTGGGCTAGATGGACCCTTGGTCTGACCCAGTATGGCTGCTCTTATGTCACGTTTCAGACAAATGTAAGTAAGTATTCTTTAAAAAAAAAAAAGTGCCTTCTTTTGATGATACTCATTGGATGGGAATAATTTACCCTCCTTCTGCCTTCAAAGTTACAACTACATTAAAATTGAATTCAAGCAGCTTTACCCTGGGGCAGTGGGCCTATTTCACCACTAGGATGCAGCACTGTGTTAAGTTTTCTTTAACAAAGCAAGACTAAATCACCAGATAAAACAATAATGCCCATGGTTATGAGATAACATATGTGCCTATGAGCAGAGAGGAAGTCACAGATAAGTCAAAAGCTCAAAAATTGTATTCCATAATTTAAATTATTTAAAATGATTCTTTCATGGCAAAGCTTTCCACTGTTGTGTGTATAACTGAAAGTGGCAAACCTCCTGGTGAGATGCAGACCAACAGAAATATCCCTACTAACAGCAAATTCAAAAGGCTAATCTATTATTTATTCAGATTTTGCAGCACTGCAGAAATGGGCAGGTTTATGAACAGGTTCATCTTTTGCATTATTAGAAGGATTTCCACACACCTATGTACGTGTATATAAACACCATTGTAAATCAAATTCTCTTGACATATTAATTTTCTTAATGTGACCCAGAAAGCAAAGATGACATATTAACACTTTTCACATCGTGAAGGTGTTACAATTTTTCTAGGTCACTTGTGTCTCAGCCAACATTCTACACATCGCTGATTCCCTGACACTTGTCACCATTTTGTTCTCCCCTGAAATTCTTACCTTTATACATTATGTGCCTAATTTTCAAGGGTGCCGAACATTCAAAACTCTGACTGAAGCTACTGGAAGCTGCAGGTGGGTCAGCACCTCTGAAAAATCAGGTCCTATTTTGTACAAAGTGGTGCACTGCAGACACATTTTCAACCCATTATTCTTGTATCTGGCATTTGTTAAAAAGAAGTCTGGCATCTTCCCACAGTGTAGATTAATCCTAGCAAGAACTCTGCTAAAATAGCACATGGGGCACCCTCTGGTCCCTACAAGTTATTTCCTTTGGCAGACACCAAGAAGTGCTGACAGGTAGAGGTAGATCTTGGTCAGGATCTTGTCTCCACAAAAACAAAACAAAAAAAAAAAAACCCTCTCTGAGATGTCCACTAGCTGTATCCAGGGCACAACAGAAAGGTGTGGAAATCTGGCAAGCAGGTGAACTAACCTACCTGAATGTTTTTTTCACAGTCTGTTTGCTGGTGAAGAGACAGCTCACTTTCTAGAACAAATTTCTTCCCACACTTGTCGCAGATCTGCATACGCCTGTGAGTGACGTTCATGTGCTTCTCCAGGTACCAGCGTGTGTTAAACACCCTGGGGCACTTCTCACAGGTCAAAGTCTCCTTTTCTTCACACTTTGATTTCTGCACAGGTGCCTTGGGCTCCTTTGCAGCTTTCTTCTTACGCTTGGGGGGCTCCACACTCTTTCTACGGCCCCTTGTGGTTCTAGGTGAAGGGGAAGTTGTGGCTGCTGCAGCAGATGCAGCTCTCCTTGTTCTCCTTTGGGTAACACTAACTTTTTCCACTCTTTTCTCTTTTTTCTTCTGCCTCTCATTTTCCTCATCATCATTACTGTCTTCAGTGGCCTCTTCCCCACTGTCACCCTCCTCTTCCTCACTGCTGGTCTTAAGAACAGCAGTCTCTTTGGACTGGGAGGGGACACCCTTCTCCCCTTTTGATACATTTAATGTTTGGTTGTTAAGGTTTACCTCCACTATAATCTGCTCCCTTTTGTAAGTCACTTCATCTTCCTCCTCCTCTTCCTCCGAGTTGTCAGAGTTCTCTCTATCTTCTTTCACAGCCCGGACCTCCCCCACCGATCTGTTCTCCCTGAAATATGGCTCCTCCTCTCTTTCATGGAGATGTGGTTTACTCATTTTGCTGTCCACCAACACAGAGTAAGGGCTTCCTGACTCTCTTTTGTACACTTTGGTGGACAGATCAAGTTCCTGACCGGCAGCATGATAAAATGTGGGTGGCACTTGACCACGACGGCTTTCCTCTTGCGCCATCCCTGCTACATGCACGGCACTGTTTTCAACCAGCTGTTGGCAAGAATTGGCTGTTTGACTCATTGGGGGGGCCCTGATTCATTGAGGGCCTTTGATCCCAGAAAAATCAAATAAGCAGCTGTGAAATACAATGGGCTTTCAAGATGATGCCTGTTCCATCTAGACAGTATGACTAAAATACAACTCTCTCCTGGTGTTTAGCACTGAAGCTTAGATCACAGAATTCTGGTATTATGGCAAAAGCAGAGCTGTAGTAAATATTCTTCTGAAGAAAGCAGTCAGCCAACCTCCAAACATTTTATCTACAAAGGAGAACAGAGAAAATTAAGTCAGTTTCTTAAAAATAATTGAAGAAATTTATCCCCCAAGCTCCTTGTTTTCTTTCCATGTGTACAATTTAGGCAGAGCACAACAGGATCTACATACCAATTGTTAATTATTCATTATGCTTAGTGGTCTATTCTTCACCCTGCCAATCAAAAAAGTCTTAATTCCACTGATTACTGGCAACTGCGCAAATCTCAACAGACCCTCGGAGAAGGGGAGACTATCAAACTGTAAAATATGAAACTGGACCATAGTACTAGATCCATAGCTTATAGTGGATAAATCTGGGATAAAGGCCATGTGCAAACAAAAAAAGGGTGCCCACTATCTTTTTTTTTTTTAAACGTAAACTTATGTCTAAAAGCATCCTAAATGATAGTCCTCCTAAAACATCCTCCCCCCCATTTTTTTTTTTAATATATATCTTTTACATTACAAATTGAAGTCTGCTCTACCCTGTTTTCCTGATGGTCTATGGAAAGGAGGAGAACTGATAGGATGGCAGATGCCATGTTATTAAATCTAATTACTTAAGGAAGTGATTTTCATTCCAATATAGCTTTGTTAAAGATTCAGCACACAATTAAAGGCTGAGAAGTCTTGCAATACTCATCTGAGACTACTCCCAAACAAAGTTTCCTATAAAACCTGAGAATAGCAGACTTAATATTCCAGATATATCAAAGATAAATACAAAGTATTTTTGATAGGAAGGACGGCAGATAATCTTTTCAAATCTTCTCTATATATCATAAAGAAGCAAAAAAGAGGCACAGACCCTCTCTCTCCTTTTTGCAGGTCACCTTTAAGTAAGTCAACAAACTCACTGTGGTTCCCAGTAGCACCAAGGAGACAATTTCACTGTGCTACAAAGAAAGTTACAGCAGAACAAGAGAAACTCAGATCAAAAAGGCCATGAAAAATTCTGTACATGTGCCAGCCTGGATGAGATGGGTAACCAGACAGGAAAGTTCTGCAGAACACCTGAGAAAGCATCTCTAAGCTGCCTCCTCCCTCTTCTACCCTCCAGATTGTGGTAGCATGCAAACTGGAACAGACTATGTGCCAAAGGACATTCTACTAATGTACATATGCATGAAGAGTCTCAGCGTAAACATTTTCATCTTGCAGCAGTAAATTAGACTGGAAGACATCGTGTGTCCAGTTGTTTCTGTTTCCATCGCACAGATTCTTCATACAATCTCCATTTGACTTAAGGGACCTATTCTCTTCTATCTCAGCTTGTGCCCTGTCCCACGGTTACTCACTCCCCAATCTAGTAGCCAAACAATAACACTTCCTACCCATCTAAATTTCACCTGCAGTTATCGAAGTTGGAGTTTGACCAGTGCACCAGGGTTAATGCTCCTACTTCCTCCTGCAAAAAATACCACGTGATATCTACCATTAGTAATCAGAACCTCATTTTTTCTCTCTCACTCAGGAAATGACATTTCAAGCAGCGCAAAATTAGAAAGACAAACCAAGAATTTGGATTGAATGGAGGAGATAGAGAGGTATATCTGAGCCATAAGCATAAATGTGGCAGTCAAAAAGTCATACCTGCAGACAACTGTACCTAGAGAGGATGCAGAAGGAGGGAACAGAGGGTGCAGAAGGAGGGAACCAAGGATAGAGGCCTGGGGGACGCCCATAGGAAGGAGAAGGGAGGATGACAGACCACTAAACAAGACTCTGAAGCAGCAATCAGAGAGCTAGGAGAACCAGAAAAACCAACCACTAAACTGTTGGGGTTAAGAAGAAACTTCTTCTATGGGAATATTATTACATAACTGTCCACCTCTAAAGCTTGTTCCATGAGTTCAGAGTTGAGGCACCTTTGATTTAACAACATTGTGTAGTGAAGACTTATGCTGCTATTCCTATGCAATACTCATCCCATCAACAGAGTAAAGCACCTTTCGGTACAATTCAGCATCATTCACAAGCACTAAATTGACTTCAATAAGAAAAAACTAAACATGACTTAGGGAGGAAAAATACTATATTACAGCTGTACGTTACACACTTTTTTCCACTTAGCACTGTGAGTTACTAATAAAAACATTCTCCAAACCACAAATATGATAACTTCATTCCAGACACAGCTGAATACAATTTATATAAAGAAGGAAGTATATGTTGCATTTCTCTATTCAACAACCTTAAACAGTTCAATTAAGGTGTTTGAAAAAGGACAACTTCAGGAAAAGTTTTTATGGTAAACAAATTCATTAAACCAGTGGTGGTTCTCCTAGGGTGTACCGACTATCAGTGATCTGCAGAATAAAAAACAAGCATTCTATAGATAGTGCAGGGAGATGAAAGACTGCAAGGCAATATGGGCCCAAAGAGGTACTTACAAAGTGGTCTGCACAACACAGTGTGAAATCCACCATTATGTTCCTCCCCTCAACAGAATTTTAAAGATTAGTCATAAAACCTAGCAAACAGCGTTTATGACGTATAGAAAACCATACCTAGTTATTTCATAAGCTCATTGAACAGATCTAAGTTACATGGCTAAAACTAGATGTGTGTATAATCATTGATAATATAACACCTGAAATAGCTTAACAGGCTGCTATGAACAAGAAAAAAAAATAAAATCACCTTTTCATTGAACATGGAGGAATTTTTGTCTTCATATTTATTAGAATTGTTTCACCTCTGCTCATTTTAGGAACATTCTATATAATAAAACCACTCTACATGAACGTATTACCACTTCAAAAGCAAAAGGACACATTCTGAATCGTATCAAAAGCTGTTTGGTCTTAAACCACTGCACTTTGCAGAAACAGTAACCTAGTTTCACTTTGAATAGAATATTTGCAACCCTCAAGGGACCCACAACTTTCGAACAAAATTTCATTAACTGCCACACAGATGGTAAAGAGAGAGACACTTAATAGATTCTCAATACAAACAATGCATTGCATCAGAAGATTAAATAGTTTGAAATAAAATAGTACTAATATATATCCTTTACTAGCAATTTCTGACAAAATATACAAATCTTAACTCTGAAAATACAGACACGACAAGACAGACCAAAAAAGATCTATTTTTCTTAAAGAGTGAGAGTCTGTCTCATATCTTGATGACTTGTTCAGACTCAAAGAAAGCTTTTCCTATCAGATGGCAAATGGGAGAAACACAGGCTCTCTTTAAAGGAAGTATATCTGAATTTAAACTCAGGAGGAGTAGTTTTATGATGAATATAAAATGAATAGTTATGAGACACCTGCAGGAAATTTGTATTCAGAGACTACACTGGAAAAACCTAAAAAGTGAGGTTACAAGAACTAAAGGCGTAAAGCCCAGAAGCAAAAGTGCACCAAATCTTGACTTGCAGACAAATGTGTAGGTGGAGGAAGCATCTACGTGGGAACAGCATTTCACACAATGCCTTTGCTACTTCTAACGAAAAACCACATTTCTTCATGTTATCTGCCATCTAAAAATAGAAAAATCTACCCAGCAATGAACTCGAACAATTATTTGTTCTAACTTTGATTCAATATCAGCTGTTTTAAATCAAGGCCAGTCTGAGTCCGATGTACAGAGTGCTACTGACTATAGATTTTAAATTACATCTCCTCAGAGTAGTATGGTTAATAGAGACCAGACAGAGTGAGAAAACCTGGCTTTTATTCTTAACTCTGCCACTAACTCACCATGGGACCCTGGGCAAGTCTACCTCTGTGCCAAATTTCCCCATCTGTAAAATGGAGATAATGCTTATCCCATTTATAAATCATTTTGTGATCTATAGATGAAAAATATTATATAATTATTCCTGCTTAGCATGGTTCTCCATGAACCGCACAGTTGTGTAGCTACTGACATACACTGTGCAAAACTAGGTGCCTACTACACACCTAGCTGGATGACTTCTGGTGGCTCCCATGGAAGACAGGAAGATGAAGCATTCTACAAGCTCTCCGGGGCAGAAGTGACATTGACCTAATTCTTACCAGTTCTCCTGCTATCCATAGGGTTCCCAATATCAGCAGTGATTAACTGCCAAAGATACTGGTCTGTTTTCACTTTGCTGTAGCTTTGCAAACCTACGAGCATTTATATAGAGTCACTGCAGTGGTCTCTGCAGACAGAGAAAGACATCACTGCACTAGGTTTATACTTAGTTATCACTTGAAAGATTATTTTTGCAACCATGAAGGCTAGAAACTTACTTTTTTAAAATGAAAGTTTAGACTGCACACAATTGGTGGCATTTGCTTGGGAAAGCTCTGAGCTCACCATAAGGAAGAGTGAATGAGTGAAGTTTTCAAGTCCTACTCTCTACTATCTACACTCCTTGCAGGAGCTATCCAACTTCCATCACAAAGATTTGAAAACTGAGGGCTGATTCTCACCAAGAAGAATGAAAGGGACTCCAGCATCCGACTCTCAGGCTATGTCTATACCGCAGAGCCCATGCCAACATAGCCCCCCTAGTGTAAACACAGCATACACCAACAGAAAGAGGAGTTCTGTGGTATAGGACCAGCACCTCTGCAAATGACATTAGCTATGCCGACAGAAACTCTTTTGTTGGCATAGTTGTGTCTCAATGAGAGTTTTGTCAGCACAGATATCACAAGCAGATGTGTTTTTTCACACCCCTTACTGACGCAGCTATAATGGTATAAGTTTTATGTGTAGACTAGGCCTTAGTCTTTAAGATCAGTACTTACTTTGATTCAGAAACTAGTCATTAAAATGTCTTATGCTGGCAAACAGTATTCCAGAGTTGGAAGTAGAATAAACTAATTTTCTACTTTAAACCTCATCTGTGTTGGACTTCACTTCCACCAACGTGGCATAAGAAGTGCCCCCAACTTTAATAATAAAAGGTCACAGAAACCCAGGCCAAAACTGATTTAACAATACTATTAACCATACACAAGCATTAGGAATTAGTTTTATGTACAGGCCCAGGGAACGGCTAAAACTTACAAAACTGCTTCCTTGTTATGAAATTTATAAAGTAAACAATCTAAATTTTACTTACAATGCAGAATAAAAAGCCATGGTTGATGCAAGCAGCCTACTTTAAAGGGATACATGCAGATTACAGATATGACTCCATTAAATAAGAGACCTACTGAAAATTTCACCGCTAGCATGATAATGTAAAAATCGATTTTTTTTTAAACCTTTCCCCACTCTCCCCAAATAAGAATTTTTTGGTTCAGACAAAGACTGACAGATAGGCTTTTCCTTACTGCTTCAATTTCAAAAAAACAAAAGAGCAACAAGTTTTGAAATAGATACGGTCAAGTTATATCTTGTCAGGTTTCACTCTGACTTTTAAAGCAAGTAGCCTCTCCTAACAGCATTATGCCACTTGAGAACCTCTTATCCACACAATGAGATAATTCACAATCCACACCAGTAGAAAGTATAATTAAGAAGACTTATTACCTTTTCCTCATTCCACTATTAAGCAATCCCACTTTACCTGTACATTAGAAATCTGAAGCAGTTAAGAATTGTGAATGTCTTTTAGTTATACTATGCAGTGTTGTAACCTAACCATGTGGCTCTCAGGATATTAGAAAGACAAGGTGGGTGAGGTAATATATTTTATTTGACCAACTTCTGTTGGTTAGAGAGACACGCTTTCGAGCTTCCAGAGAGCTCTTCTTCAGGTCTGGGAAACTTAGGCCATGTCTACACTTCCACTTATGTTGGCAAATTTATGTTGCTCAGGCATGTGAAAGAACACACCCCTGAGCAACATAGTTTTGCCAGCATAAGCACTCGTGTGCACAGCACTACGTCAGTGCTCGCTTAGGTGGTTTATCATCTCGACAGGAGAGCTCTCTCCCATCGACACAGGGCAGCTAAATGAGCGGTCTTACAGAGGAACAGCTGTATCAGTACAGCTGTGCTGCTGTAAGCTTGCTAGTGTAGACATGGCCTTACTCAGAATGTCAGCTTAATACAAGACAGAACAGATTGTTTAGCATTAGTACTTAACTCATATTTCAAGAGGCTACTTAAGGTAAAATGGCCCGTTAACTCTTTTTAGTTATATTGGCAATCAGCAGGTGCACCAAGTCCCAGGGCAACAGGATTTGCAGAGTTTACAGGTGGTAAAACTTCACGTGCAGCTATAAACCATGTACATTGTTTAAGATACAGTGCCTCAGCAGCAGAATAGCCAGTATTCATTTGGAACAGAAGTAGGACACTATTGTTTTTATTGATGTATTATAGGTCCACTATGCACAATATATAGGCACAAATACAAGAATTAAAATGATACCAATGGCAGAACACTATGGCCACAAAACCGGACCAAACTCTGCCCTTTGACCAACCCTCCAACAAATTCCTAACCAGTTAGTGGGTCAACTTCTCCCCTTTCAACAACCAGCAACAAATTCACCTTGACAGCCAAATCACCAACTCACTTGTATTGCATCACAAAGGTATTCAAAATCAGACTATTACCTCTAAGTGTTTTTCAACCTTTTCAAGTAGGCAATCCTTAACCCAAGTCGAACATTTTCACAATCGCCTTAACATTTACTATAGGAGTAAAAAATGTACCAGTGATAAGCCCATGTAATGTATGTTGCATGTTTTTCAAGAGATTGATAGAGAACACTTGACCTTGAAGGATAAGGGTGTACAAGGGGGAAATAAGATTTTCTTTGCTTTAAACTGTAACAAGATTTTCAGTGCCTTGCAACCCCCAATTGCCTTTCATGACTCCCCCAGATTCCCAAGAGGTTGTGACCGACTGGATGAGAAACAGTGCTCCAAGTTATTTTCAGTACATACAACAGAACCTTGCTAATTAATACTAATCACTGGGTTACCCATTGAATTACTGAATTTTCAGAATGAGCAAGTTAGCAAACTACCATGATAAAAATACAAGGAGAATGCGGCACAAGATATACTTTTGTTTCACAAATGTAATTTAGTTTTAATTACACTACCCAGCAAACTTATGTGTTCCACATTATATTTTGTTAAAAGTAATGAAGTCTGAATGAATTCTCACTACTGTTTTGCACTAAAAACATCTTTAAGAAGTGATGAGACCACTTTTCTCTAAATTGGGAAGTGTATTCTTTATCAAGGATTTACTATGAACTTGAAAATGCAAACACTTGATTAAAAAAATAATAAACTCCCAAGCCAGTTTCTGCTTCTGGAACCCATATTTCAGTACATGCCATGGTACTTCAAGGCACACCCAAAAGATACCAAAGCCTATACTTAGAAACTTTGAAGGATAGTGGCCTGAAATAAAAGAAAGGTGCACCGGAGACCTCATATGTAATTAGTGAAACAATATTTGATACAAGTTGTGTCATGTCAATGTTTAGTAATGAAGTCATGAAGTGTCACTGCATGTAGTTAATCACTGTTTTCCTTAGTGTAAATATCTCAGCTACTTTACATATAAAAACCCCAAAGTACAAGTGCAAGTGCAAAATGAGAATTAAACTTAAGTTCTGCCATCTGGAAGATCCATAGGTAGGGTCTCCTGATTTGTCTGCGGATTTTCATTCTCAAGCCAAGTATTGAAAAATTAAACCAACTACTGCTGTGTCTGTAATGTGGATGTCTCTGCAGATCTAACTGTGGTATGTGCTAGATGGTCTGTACAACCGATAGCCTATCCTATTACCTGCTAGATTTCAAGAGACATGTTAACACAATCATTTCTATAATTTTACCTTCCATTGGTAAAAGTAACACCTAAGATAATGAAAATTGAAAGGAGAGAGAAAAATACTCTACTTTTTCAGTAAGTTTACTTTGTGCTTTTGACACAACTTTGGGAACATAGCATAAACATGTCAAGATGTTTATTGCTGGAAGACCATCATCACAACAGAATTCAAGAGACTGTTCCATGATGATTACCTGCAATAATTTTTTTCCAGAACTGTAGTGTATCACCAAAAGTTTGTATAGCACATACAAAAGACCTTCTCATCAAGTCATTCAAGAGGTTAGATACTAAATGATACAGCATAAGGGGTGGTAGTTTGCATGTTAGTGAAATAAAAGGCCACACGTTAGGGCATCTCCATTTCAAATGGTCAGTCTCAATCAATTCCCAGTGGACAAATGTGCATGTTTATTAAAACTACCGAGAAAACTGGCACTAATTGGCTATCTTCTTTGGAATCTTGGCAGAGAGACAAAGGACTGACCGAGAAGAAAGTCTGAACTATCCTCTTAAACACACCTCAACTCTGATCTCTAGTTTGCCAGGGCGTTCCTGAAAAGATGGCCGTCCTACAGATTCCTCTTTCATCTGATAAGCATGTTATAACATACTGTTACTTCTATTCACCTTTCAGTCAAAGCTCCTTTCTGTTATATTTTTTAATAATTTATTTTGCACATCCTGAAGTCAAATGTCAAAAGAGTCCAAATTGCTGCGATTTTTCTACTGTGTGTGTATAAATATATATACACACATATATAGCAAGACAGAGAATACACCTCAGTTTGATAAAGTAAGGGTATATTGCCCGTTAAAAGCATCAGTAACAGGAAAACAGCGATAGATTCTAGAAAGCCTGGGTATACATGTCCAAAGAAATTCTCTTACATTTCTACATCGCCTTTCCTCCCAGAGCACTGTACAAACTATATCAGAGGTGGGCAAACTACGGCCCGCGGGACAGTCCTGCCCGGCCCCTGAGCTCCTGGCCTGGGAGACTCGCCCCCAGCCTCTCCACCACTGTTCCCCCCATCCCCGCAGCCTCAGCTCACTCGCTCCACCACCGGCGCAATAGTCTGGGTGGCAGGGGCTGTGAGCTCCTGGGGCAGTGCAGCTGCAGAGTCCGGCCTGACCCGGTGCTCTGTGCTGCATGGTGGCGGCAGGGTGGCCTGGCTCCAGCCGGGCAGCACTGCTGTAGAAGCGCCAGCCACTGGTGCTCCAGGCAGCGTGATAAGGGGGCAGGAAGCAGGGAGGGTTGGATAGAGGGCAGGGGGTTGGGCAGTCAGGAAGGAAGGGGGATTGGATAGGGCTGCAGGGGACAGTCAGGGGCAGGAGTTCCGGGGGCAGTCAGGGGACAGGGAGTGGGTGGGTGTGGATGGGGCAGGGGTCCCAGAGGGGCCGTCAGGGAATGGAGGAGTTGGATGGGGCAGGAGTCCCAGGGGGTGGGGGGCGAGGGGCAGATAGGAGGTGGGGGCCAGGCCACAACCCCCTCCCCTAACCGGCCCTCCATACAATTTACGAAACCCAATGCGGCCCTTAGCCCAAAAAGTTTGCCCGCCCCTGAACTATATACTTAGACCACTACCAAGAATTAGACACCTTGGGGTGGTGGGCAGCAGGTTACAAATATACAGCATACACCATGATTGAGGCAGAAGAGTGTGTTTTGGCTAAAGAAACCAAATGAAACCTCTTAAGAAAAGTGGAATGTTACATATTTAATGTCTTTTTTTTTTTTTTAAATATGCCTCATCCAAAAGACCTCAACATGTTAAACGTTTACCCTTCTCAAAAGGATAAAGGACTAAGTCAATCTGCTGGTATTTGAAATTGTAGAAACAAGGAGTCTGAATATTCCAAATTTGATCTTTAAAACACTGAACTATCACACTCTGCAGTTGTCCTTAAATAAACTAAAACACCTCCAGAGACTTAGCACACAAGACTGTTAGGTGAATTTAACATTTGCATTAGGACCGTTACAATAGCAAATGTGAAGATTCAGATCTCCAGCCATCTCTCTAATGGTTCCACATTATTTCTTTTTTGACAACTCTCAAACACCTATTTAACCTATTTGGCAGGCAACATATTCACTACGTGGAGCTGGCGATTTGCCTGCAAATATTTAATATTCCCATGGAAAAGTGGAGCAGACTGGACATCTCCAATTTCAGAAAAAGATACCTTGCATCAGTGTCCTCCAACTGGAGTCTACAAACAAGACTGACAAACCTGGAGGCCTTCTCCATTAATTAGGTCAGGATCTTATACTGTACCTACAGGTAAGAACTGGGGGACAATGTCGTACAGATCTGTGACTAAAAGGAATCTCTAAATCTATGGATCTGGAATCTTTTGCAAGTACTGAATTCATATGAAAGCAAGTTGACGAGGATGTTCTGTCAGGGTTCTTAAAAATATTATAAACCCATAGTCTTTGCTATATGATAAAGACAATTTTCTTTGCTATTGAGGTTATTTTTAGATAACATAATAATACACTAGATAGTTTTTCTATGTCTGTAGCCAAATTATCTTGAAATATGTTCTAGCCCAGTGATTCTCAGACTGAGGCTCGCAAACCACAAGTGGCTCTTTAATAGGTCTCCTTTAGCTCTTTGCAGCACAGGATATTAAAACAGATTTAATTATTAACCAATCAGGATGCTTTTACTACCATTGTAGAATACTTGGTAAGTCATTTTGCTGTAAGAATTTTACATTATATTTACATAAATAGTAAATGAAACAATGAATTCACTCTTGTCATAACTATAAAGGGAAGGGAACAGCCCTCCTGTGTACAATACCATAAAATCCCTCCTGGCCAGAGACACCAAAATCCTTTTACCTGTAAAGGGTTAAGAAGCTCAGGTAACCTGGCTGACACCTGACCCAAAGGACCAATAAGGGGACAAGATACTTTCAAATCTTGGTGGGGGGAAGGCTTTTGTTTGTGTGCTCTTTGTTTTGGGGTGGTTCACTCTTGGGACTTAGAGGGACAGGATATCAATCCATGCTCTCTAAATCTTTCTGAGCAAGTCTCATATTTCAAACTTGTAAGTAACAACCAGGCAAGGCGTGTTAGGTTTAACTTTGTTTTCTCAACTTGTAAATGTTCCTTTTTGCTCAGAGGATTTACCTCGGTTTGCTGTAACTTTGAACCTAAGGCTAGAGGGGGTTCTTCTGGGCTCTATGAATCTGATTACCCCGTAAAGTTATTTTCCATCCTGATTTTACAGAGATGATTTTTACCTTTCTTTCTTTAATTAAAAGCCTTCTTTTTAAGAATCTGATTGATTTTTCCTTGTTTTAAGATCCAAGGGGATTGGATCTGGACTCACCAGGAACTGACGGGTGAAAGGAGGGGGGGTTGGTTAAGTTCTCCTTGTGTTAAGATCCAAGGGGATTGGATCTGGACTCACCAGGAATTGATGGGTGAAAGGAGGGGGGGTTGGTTAAGTTCTCCTTGTGTTAAGATCCAAGGGGTTGGATCGGTGTTCAAGAAGTTAAGAAGTCTATCAAGACTATCCAGGGAAGGGAGTTAGTATTTGGGAGTGGTGGCAGCAAAACCAGATCTAAGCTGGTAGTTAAGCTTAGAGGTGTTCATGCAGGTCCCCACATCTGTACCCTAAAGTTCAGAGTGGGGAAGGAACCTTGACAACTCTACATGGCTCTTTTGGGTAATGTTGCTCGCTAATTTGGCTCCTGAACCACCGAGGTCTGAATGTCACCATGGTTCACTCTAAACCATAAAGTCTAGGTGCACATGTAGAATCAGACTACTATTTAAACAACTAGTATACGTCTCTACTAATCCAAATTCCTGGAAAACAGACTGTATGGCAGGTCGTCTAACCAAGTCAGCAATGAAACTGCCACTTCCCAATGGCATTTTGATTATAATTTCTGCACTGGCCAAGAAGTCTCAAACATAAAAAAAAAAGTCCACTAGACTGCAAGTTCAATTAGCTTCTTGAGTTGCCTTCAGGAAGCAAAGAATGGAAAATTCTTGAGAAAAAAAAAATTAACTGTCCTTCACCACTATAAATCTGTGCTTAGAGATTTATGCTTTTAAAGCAGCACCAAAGCTGAGTCCATTTAATACCAATTGCAGAGTCAACTGATTTTAACCAATCATAACAAACAATTGTGCTGCTTATAGTGGGAGAGGCTGTTACAGCGAAGTTGCATAACTCTCTATTCTGCCTGCTTTTTCAGGCACTCAGAATTTTCTGAAACTCACTTTTTGGGATAGTGTCCCAGGTTCGTTCCCTACCCCAGGGTGATTAATTATATCATTTATTTATTATTATTACTATTTTAGCAAAGATGCATTAGCTGGTTTTGAGAATGAGCGAAAAAATATTTTCTACATCCTTTTGCAATATTTTTTTCCCAAACAACTCTACAGCTGAGAGAGTTAGAGTCAGGACAGAAAAAGATGAACCAGTGCAAACTGTGTTACACCAGTGTATATTCTAGGGGTCCGTACTGGTGTAGCTACACCACTGGCTGAAATCCCAGTACAGACGAGGTCTTTGTCTTGTCTATTTAGATTGTAAGGTCTTTGGGGAAGGGACTGTCTCTTACCTTTATTTTTTTTTGGGGGGGGGGGGGGAGTGTAGTGCCTAGCACAATGGGGTCATGATTTCAGGTTGGGGCATATAGGTGCTAACATAATACAAATAATGTATTCCACAGAAAGCACTGATAACAAAAGGTGCATGTTTCCAGCACAGACCTCTAAACATCCTATGAAATGTGCAGGGATTGAGGAATGACCGTTTCCTTATGAATCTTGTAGGATAAAAGCTGCACACCTAAAATTTGCAGATAAGGAATTCTCCTCTGCAAACTCTAATGTTCAGAGCAGAGAGCTAACTCCTAGTAGGACCTTGCAAGGTGGATAGGACAGGATGTTCTAGTGGTGTCATACTTCCACATTATAAAATTTATTTTCTCTATCTCTTCCCTTCTAAAAATCATGGAGTTCCATCAATTACAATATTGATAATCTTAAGTTTGCCCTGATGTGCGTGCACATCAGGAAATGACAATTATGGCTGCACATGCAACCTTTAATCTGACCTGAATCCACCTTTGGGGAAGGGACTGTCTTTTTGTTCAGTGTTTGTACAGCTCCTAGCTCAACAGGTCCTAGTCCCTGACTAGGGCTCCTAGGTGCTACAATAATATACATTAATGATATTAATTACATGAACATGTACTTTTCTAGTACTGTGCATAACTATATTGAACAGGAGAACTGAGTACACTGATTTCTATGACATGCACACAGTAAACTTTCTTACACAACCTATTACAGATTAACAACAACAAAGCACTAGTGAAATACACTAGTATATACAAGCCAGTTTTTCAACTAAACTATCGCTCTAATTGCCTCATCTCCAAAATGGCACCTAAAGACTGAGGGCTGGAAAGAAAAGGTATAGTAAATGGCTGCTGATTAAATTATTAAAAACACATACATTAAAGATAGAAAACATTTTAGAAGTCTAAAAATACTATATCGTTTTGGCAAATAAAATAGTGTAAAGATACCAAAATAAAAAAAATACAAGATACACAAGGCAGTATCTAAAGTTTCACAATTTTATTTGATATAGTGTATTTGGGAAATAGCAGAGGATCATAACTAAAGACTATCATAATGCATCCACACAAGTAGGTGGAATTACAGTTACACATGTAACCTCCACTTTGGCATTTGATGTCTTGAGTGATTAATCATGCAACTTTAATATTTTCTTAGCAATAGTTTCTATGACATTTTAAAAGTGCAAGAACTAAAATTATTCAATAAAAATCTCTACTTCCGATAGGCTTCTCAGATTTTGACACCGCCCCTCCCCCCCAAATTATAAAACCACATCTGTAGTGGGCATGAAGATTAATTACAGCTGAACAACTTTTTACATTAGAAAGTGCAAAATCATACGTTAATAGCCCATCAAAACAACCTCCATGAAACTCTCAAAATAATGGAAATCAGTAGTGAAATAGATAAAACCTACAAAGGTTTTATGAAAGGAGATAACACACATACTATATCTTGCATTTCATATGTATATTTATTCCTCAAACATAAGACACATACGTTGTCCAAAATTAAAAGTTTGCAATTCTGTAAGTAATTTATTTGAACATAATCATCAAATTCCCAGTCTATTAGTTATACCTAATGTCATGATGGAGGGACAGCTAGGCCAAACTTGAGTAGCACTGCGATCCTGTGCTTCAGGTCACACCATCTGGAGAGGGGAACCGGCCCCAGCCCCATGGGACAGAAACCAAGTACTGTGTGGGGTGAATGCAAGGCATGCTTGCACTCCGACAACACCCTCTCCGAGGAACTGCCCTCTGCCCTGGGTTGCAGTGCCAGGGTAGAAGGTGCATATATGGAATAGTGGGTCACTAAAAAGAAAATGCAGTTAGTGGGTCACTTCAGTAAAAAATTTCTGAACCACTGACCTAGTCTATAATGAAGTTTCACCCAAACCAAACCAAGTGTGTTAAAATACACTCAACAGATGCTGAGCTTATTGGACAGGAGTGAAAGTCTTCCAAACACTGAAAAAATTCTGAATTCAACTGTCCTGTCTTGTGATTTTACTTCTAAAATTTCCCACTATTAGATGGAACAATCTCCTTCAAAAGCAGACTGGCAGTAGAAATGTGGATTTTCAACTTTAAATGCAAAGAAAAAAAAAAAAGAGTAGAGAATTTAAGATTTCGTTCTAATCACATTTCTGACTCTTCTTGTTCTGGGCCCCAACTATGACCTTCATCTTTGGGATCAATCATGTTAGCTAAATAATAAAGAAGGTCCATACCTTCTTTTCTTCTTGTAGGGTTCCAGTTCTTTGCCATTAATTAGATCAAGCCAGATTTCCACAGAGACTGAGAAAGAAGTGTTATCAGGCTATAATTTGTCAAGTCCCACTGAAACCTCCTCCAATACAAGTTTAGTGCCTTCTCTGTAGTCCCTTGTTGTATAAAATAGATGCTATATTTTGATCAAAGTCCTCCTCAACACTCTTATGGCAGCTGGATACAAACACACAGTATTCCTTAGATTTCACCAAAAGATGGGCCATCAAAAAAAAAAAAGAAGCAATTAAATGACTTTTAGGCGCATGAGTGGTTGAGAAAAAAATTTTTGAGTTTCCACAACGTGCTTCAGGTCTGTATTAGTATTACGTCATTCCCAGGGCTTAAAGAGCCTACTGAACACTGAAACATCAGAGGGCTGAGATAAGTGCTCCTGAGAAGACCCTCATCTTCATTTCAATGCTTTTATATAAGAAAATGTCACATACCTCCTTTTTCATACTTTTCTCTGAAATTTTGGATGCTATTGTGAGCAACTTGGACACAATATTGTTTTATTTTCAGATACAGAATCAATAGCATTGCATATGGGGGAGGGATAATTCAGTGGTTTGAGCACTGGCCTGCTAAACCCAGGGTTGTGAGTTCAATCACTGAGGGGGACATTTGGGGATCTGGGGTAAAATAATCTGTCTGGGGATTGGTCCTGCTTTGAGCAGGGGGTTGGACTAGATGACCTCCTGAGGTCCCTTCCAACCCTGATATTCTATGATCTGATTCTATGTACACGTCTCTCTTCTACGGCTGCTTGTACTCATTTACTGTGTCATTTCTCAAGTCCCAACAACCTTCTTGCATCAATGACAATGCTAATACCTTTAGTTTATCCTTTATTTTTTTCACTGAAGCATTAAATAGCGGACTTCAAACTGAAATCTGTCTGGAAGAGTATATCCTGAGCAAAATGCATCACTTGTTTCTTTAAAATGCTCATTTTGTGCTACACTGAAAGCAACACTGCTAGCATAGAAGAAGGTTGCAACTTTATCAAGTTTAAGTCTCTGCCTTTCAGTTGTTTTTACAGCAAAACCATTGATCTTTACCATTTGTGAAGTGTCACAAACACGGACTGCTCCTGAATGAAGCTGATGTTGAAGAGCTTTAACGTTGCTTGTGTAGTCACGGCACACTCTTAAAAATACCACCTCCACGAGGGGCGTAGCTCCCAGCACTGGCGCACTGTCTATACTGGTTCTTTACAGAGCTGAAACTTGCTGCACTCGGGGTGTGTGTGTTTTCACACCCCTGAGCAAGAAAGTTGCAGCACTGTAAACTGCCAGTGTAGACAAGCCCTTAGTTTCCCCACGTAGACAGCCCTAAGATGGGTAGGCTTTAACACCACATGGTGGGCCAGAATGGGGGTGGTTTCATTTGGAAGGACTTACTTCCTATAAATGCTCTCCTAGGAGTCACCTTAATTAAAATGTTAACAACAGTTTTGTTGTTTGACTATAAAATTTTGTCAATTATCCTAAATTATTCATCCTACCAGGTAATGTGGTCCAATACCACCCACCTTTTAGCAGATCCACCATCACAACTTCAATAAAAATCTTTACTGTGAGTCCACTATGTTGAGGATTCATTCCACCTGAACACTGGTCTTAACTCATCCCTCCTAGGTTGACAAAACCATCAGACTTTATTTTGTGTTTGTTTTTTTAAGACATTTTGACTCACTGCTAGCCTATTAGCAGGTGTTTTATAAATTACAATGTTTTAATAAATTAAACATTTCTGATTATTTGATGAGGGCAATAAAAGGTAAAAGTTTGCACCGAAATATTAAGCTCTTTCTGAGCTTTGTGGAAACATGCATTTAAAACCAACTTTATTTTTTAAACTTATTGCTTTAGAATATTGAAATATGCCCACAGATCATGGTGTTAAATGTTCTCCCCTGTCCAACAGAGCCTTGTACAATAAACTCGTCACACACCTCATATCCACATGCAGAATTGCTCGCAATGGGTGCACAACTGTTTTATGCACAGTTGGAACCACATGTGCTTGGAATGCAACTCACTATCATTAATCTGATACTGAGTCCACTCTGCACCGCTATACTAACAGTGTAGAAAAAGGCTATGCCTGCAATTAATTCTTTTAAAAATCCCCTTCCATTGCCACCAGCAATATTGGAGGACACCAGTTTGGAGTGTTAGTTTAGATCTGTTGCTAGCATTTTAAACCATTCGGTCCCTGAACCCTGCTCAGAGCAGGTCTAGCCAACATAGGGGTTAAGATATAGGTGGCTATGTCTCTGTGCTAGCACTACCACCTGTGGAACTGTAGCCACAATAGCAATAGTGGAAAGTTTTTAAGAAAAGATGTTTAGAGTCGACAAGTTATAAACGTGCTGATGCAGCCGTCTCAACTGGGTCTGCTTGCACAGTCTCTCAATGCTCCTGCAAACTTTCAATGATCTATATTCCTAATTACTGTACTTTGTTTTGACCTACTGGAGCTTCTGTAAATTATGCATACCAAGTTTGCTTTACAAAGTGAAATGCATGTAAACTTTAGGCTTTTCTTGTTTCAACAAATAAAGAACATGTTTATGCAATACTTCTAACATTTATTTTGACAAAACACATTTTATATAGTGAAAAATGTTATATAGTTCACATCTCAATTTTTTTTTTTTGGTACAACACCTCTCCAGCCATGTATTGCCATTCCTACAAAATCCTGCTTTTCAAATCTCTGCTGGTAATTAGGTACTCAGAATGCATTAGTACTGCAGCAGTTGGAGGGAGTGTTATGTATGGACATGCTGAACAGGTCTACATCAGCCAGGATGGCTAGTGCAGACACACTGTACCATTTAAATAGTTCATGTCAATCTTTTGTTGGACTGATGCAAGAGACATAGATATAGTACTATCTGTTCAGCGGTAGAGATTTAGAGCAGGGTTCTTGGAAGAACTGGGAATAGCATCCACTAACTCATGCCGTGATGCTGGGCAACTCGCCTCCCCTCTGTGCAAGATCAGGATAGCACACACCTAAGGTTTTTCATCACTGTAGTACTGCAAACCTAACTCACAGGGGCGGGGAAGCTTACATTCATGTTTGCAAAGTGCGTTCATATAATTGGACTAAAGTGCCTATATAAGAAACAGTACTCCTGCTACTGGTTCCGAAAGCACACATAATGAAGAGATGTGATCCCCTAGAATGACCAATTTGCTTAGCTGGGTGTAACCAGACCCTACAATTTGCAACGAGATAGCAAGGAGAGAGAAGTAGTGCCATAACAAATCCTAGGATGCTTCATGAGAGCTGAAGTGGAAAAAACACACTTTTTCCAGAGCTTGAAAAATTCATCTGTCTGTGGCAAACAGAACTCTCTCTCAGACAAATGTCACCAGCTTATGCATAATCTATGCTTTCATTTTAAAGTAATATATTTCAAGCTCTTATACTTGCAAAAACAACCTTCCAAATATGAACCAAATGTATACTTGATGCATGGTCTCCTCTGGAAACACACACACACCCCTGCAGTATCTCAGCTACTATTCACAGCTTTGGCAAACCTAGAGTGAAAACTGCAGGTAGCAATGGAAGTCTCGAGATTCAGGTCAAATTCACATCTTGGGAAAGCTATGAATAGCTGAAGAGCTGGGCCGAAGAGATATTTACTGGGGACAAGGACCCAAATCAGAGGGTTGACAATGGCTACATTGGAAACACCAGCCTTGCAAAAGCCCAGGATTTCTAGTGTGGAAACAGTGTAACAGAAAAAGGGTTAGAGAACATTAAACTGATAAACTGCCAGTAAGAACCAAAAAACATTGAGCCATTGAGCAAGAGCCAGGAACTGCACTCTAATAGCAATCCTAGCATTCTCCCCTTTTCCAATAGCCAGAGGTTTGTGGATGAGGAGGGATGGCCGAGAGACAGTAGGGAACTTTAACTTCATAGAGTTCTTTGGATTTTACATGTTTGGATGGCAGGATGAATCGAAGTGGGATGTGAGAGCCTGGATGCACAAACCGATGTCTGTGGGAGAGATTATTTTTAATTATTTTATATCACCCATAAATTGGCTAAGTTTACAGAAGATACATAAGATCAGGAACCTGTCTTCAAAGAAAGGTACAAGTTAGAAAAGTAGTAAGGAAGAGAAAAAGATTGATTTAGGGGAGAAGTAGGAGAAATAAAAAAATAGAGAAGGAAGTAGAGAACAAAAAGTAGAGAAAGAAAACAGAGAAGAGCATGCAAAATAAAGATTTCAGACATGACAGGTACATTTTAAGAAAACAAAAAGATAAGAAGTTACAATTAATAGCACCCAATTTGTTCTGTATCTGTAAAATGCAGGAGCCATGGCTTACAGGCAGATAGGCATAGCATGATAGCAGTGGTGGTTTTTTTACCCTGACTAGTAGTAGGTTTAATCCTTGCACTAGATAGAAGACCTGCACATTTCAAAAACCAGACAAACTAGAGCAGTGATTCTCAACCAAGGGTACATCAACGCATCCAGATATTTGCCTACTTTTACAACAGGCTACATAAAAAGCACTAGCGAAGTCAATACAAACTAAAATTTTATACAGAGAATGACTTGTTTATACTGCTCTATACACCAAACGGCAAGTACAATATTTATATTCCAGTCAATTTATTTTATAATTATATGGTAAAAATGAGAAAGTAAGCAATTTTCGGTACTGATGTGCTGTGACATTTTTGTATTTTTATGCCTGATTTTGTAAGCAAGTAGTTTTTAAGGGAGGTGAAACTTGGGGTATGTAAGACAAATCAGACTCAAAGGGGTACAGTAGTCTGGAAAAGTTGAGAGTCCTGAACTAGAGGGCCATAGCAGCCATTTTTGCCACTACATGACGTGGGCAAGGAAGAGTTATTGCTATGTAATTTGGTCCCTGTCTCAAACTCCAAAAATCACTTCTCTGAACAAGAGCTTGTCTTTTCACGGCATAAGTTTACTGAAAATCATGTACATTGAAGGCCAATCCCATTCTAGTGCATGTCTCCAGAAAGAAGAAGTGTTATTAACAGTGACCCGGATCCAAGTGCAATGCTATATTACAGGAAATCTAGGTGCATTACTGGTAGCAGATGCCATCCTATTGTGAATTAAGGTTTCAACCAACCATATTATCCATGTGCCAATCCTTTCCCAGTGTAAAACTTTAGGAAACCCAGATATGTTCATAGATTTGATCACAATGAAAGAATAGGGAACCCAGAGAGATGATGATAGTAAACTGATCCCATCAAGAAATCTATAAGAAATTCTAATCAAATAAGGTTCCTTCACTGAGTTAACTGTAACTGAACCCCTCAATCCACTAAGATTGAAAAACAAGAGGAATTAGTTGGAGTCAGGGATACAAATTCCATTTTGTATTTTATGAAGTGATCTAACTTGCAAGGAATAAACAAAAAAAACAGAAAAACAAAGCGTGTAGGAAGGAGAGTTATTAAAGTTACTGCTTAAAAAAAACCCAGCGTGCTTGATTTTTTTTAATGTAAGTTGCAAAGAACATTCACCTTTAGCTGAAATCCTAAATACAAGTGTATCTGTAGATGTCGAACACAACTATAGTGATGCTATCAGGACTGTCAGCCTTTAGCAATCAGATTAACATACAGTAAATGTCCAATCTCTCTTCTGATTTAATCTGCTGCCTACACTAACCACTAAAATTCACACTAGGCCTGCCATGTGATTTGACTTCAGACACGGCATTCATTGAGACATTAATGTCTTACAACACCCCTTTCACCACAAACTCTAAATAGGTTTAAATAAGCAATGCCTCTGAGTAAGTTAAGCATTTGGAGCAGATTTTTACTGTCATCAAAACCAGCCAGCCACAGTGCAACCAAAGCCAATAAGCCCTCTGCATCTGCAAGATTCAGCTACATTCCAAGTCAAATATTTCCACCTTATTGTGCACAACATTCAAACAAATGAAGGTATGTGGATCATAGAATGCTAGTCCATACATTTTCAACCATAAAATCTACAGCTGAAAAAAGTTAAGCCGATCTGTACTCTTATACTACTTTATTACCTGTCTCCATGATGTCTCTCTAGCTTGGTTACCACCTCAGATATTCCTTTAGAAATAACAGACTAAAAAGAAGTTTTCAGTGTTTGGAAAAGAATGAAACTGCTTGACAGGTTTCATCTCAGCTGACAGCGAGGTCCTAATACTGTTGACACAAGAACTCAAATCCCCTTGTCAAGGAAAGTATAGTAGTCATCCTCAATTCTAAAGGCTTATAGCATATTTTTTAAGGTACACTTTTTGGCATCCTCCCAAACATTCAGCACAGATAAGAGCAAAGGTGCATTTAGATGTTTTTGCAACTATAGAGAAAACTTTTTTGAAGCTTCATAACTGCATGTTAATTTAATACTAAATCATTTTTGCATTGTAGCAACAAGAAGCAAGCCCATTACTAAACTCTTTCCTATATTCCTTTTAAACACACTTTCCCACAAAAATAATCAAATTTCCAAATTTAGGAGTAAAACTGCAAGCAGGAGCTCCAGAAACTCTGAATGTAGCTCTGGTTACAACAGTTTGCAAAGCTTAGGATGGCTAAAAGCTGAGTGCTTCTCCTGGGAGAAAACTATTGGTCCGAAACCTCCTTAGGGAAGAGTGTCTGAAAGTGTCAAGGAAACTAATGCAAGCTGTTTGTACTAATGAGTTTGAGTTGCTGGCACCACAGCTACCTCAAGAGTTTCACTCCCTCTGCAATTGTCCTCCAACAGGGTGGAGTGATATAAATCACTCAGTTTTATAAAGCCTCATAAAAAAATTGTACTACTGCTCATTTAGAAGATTAAAATTTAAAATGAACTAAATTACAAAGGTTTTCTTTTTTAGAACAGGTAATTTATTTGAATTTTACAAAATTGCAGAACTTGATCCTGCAAATGCTTAAGGAGATACATAACTTTACTGACATGAATTCACTTAAAGTTAAGCACGTACACAAGTATTTGCAGCATCCAAGACAAAAACTGTATTTCTATTAAATATTTAGAGGTATAAAATTTGTTACTTCAAAACAAACACTAGCATCAGTGTTATTAACGAAAAGTTATTTAGACTTACAATACAATAAAGTTAATATGAATTAATATACATATATATACACACACACATACATACACAAACAAATAATATCTAAAGTTAGGATCCTAAGCCCATATTTAAGGGTAGGATATTCTAAAACATCTATGTAATTCAGAAATATTAACCCCAGTGACTTCAAACCCTGATGGAGAAGTATTAGCTTGGTTGAAATATTTTAGCATTCCTGACTTATAAAAGTTCAATATAACCGAAGATGATATAGGCTGCAATTACAGTATGGGGTATTTGCTTATCAATTCTGTGATTGAATTTGTGTTCTTACAGTAAAAATATTAACAATGCCCTGGACTTATCTTTTTCAGTATAGATGAACCTTTTAAATATGAAGCTTCTTAATAGACAAAATTTCCATGTAAAATCTGAAATTCTACTAACAATTGGGAAGTTAAGTAAACATACAATAATCTACTTTAGTAATTTAAAATTATAAAATGGGAAGAATGTAAAGAACTAGCAACACAAATAAATACTTTTAAAAAATTGTAGGATTTTTTTTTTTTTAATTACAATTTTATCCAGTTTGTCTTCCAGTACAAGCCAAGCGCTGGATCTCACAGGAAGACAACAGTTCTCATAGCAGAACACATTACATGACTAGCTGCTCTGTGTTGTAGGAATTTAAGTAAGTAAATGGTTAGAAAAAGTTCTGTAATATTAACGCAAAGAAGAGATTATCTTCTCAACAGGTTGCCACTTCTTTGCCCCTACAAAAGAAATTTAACATAACAGGAACAATAGGCTTGCTTTTTGTACAGGCATATTATGGCACTAGTATATACAGAGTGCTAAATAAACGTAGGTAATTTCTGGCATGCAGTTTTGGAATCACCTAAAACATTTCTATCCCTGTCTCAGGAATATGTTGTCTGCACGCTACTCTTCAATTAAACATTCATATATAAAACATGATAATAAGGATGAAAGATGTTCTCTTGCTTACTGAGGTCTATCCAAGTTTAGCTGCATGAATTTAAAGGATTTTTTCGCCAGCTCTTCCTGAGGCTAACACTATATAAGCTCCTCTAGCTCTAAATGGGGAAGAAGCTTCCTATATGTGTACACACACTTTTCCCCTTTATGTGCAATTACTCAACTCTAATTATAGTATGATATTCTCACATTCCCTAACCCTAACACTCAGATAACAAAAGCAGATTCTCCCAGCATCCTACATGTCCAAATTGATACGCACCTCTACCCCGATATAACGCTGTCCTCGGAAGCCAAAAAAATCTTACCGCATTATAGGTGAAACCACGTTATATTGAACTTGCTTTGATCACCCAAGGTGTGCAGCCCCGCCCCCCCGGAGCACTGTTTTATCACATTATATCCGAATTCGTGTTATATCGGGTTGCGTTATATCAGAGTAGAGGTGTACTGCCCTTAAAATATAGCTAACTTGTTACTAAACTAGAGATCACCTCATGAAAGATGTATTTGGAAAAACTAAACCTCTGTATTTTCACATTAGTGTCAAACAAACAAAAAAGCAATACCACTTAACCCAGCAGATCATTTAAAATAGGTACTAGCTTAAATGTGCAAGCTGAATAGCTTCTGCTAGTGTAAATGACATAAGTCCACGTTATAAAGCTAAACAATTATACAAGCTACTTCATACGACAGCGTTATTTTCATTCTGAAATGACCTTCACAAATACACCAGATCTAGTTTCTTGCAGGTCAGTTCTGAAGTTGTTAGCTGGAGAAACCCAAGTCACTAGATACAATTCTGAAAAAATCTGAATGCAGCTCACTAAAAATTTTACAATAATAAATGTATAAAACCCCTCTCCCAGGCACTACACAACTGCATAATTACAAAGTCAATATAAACTACTAAATGATTTCACGTTTTATGAACTCTCAGTTGTACACTTCTGAGAAGCCTCCTACCCAACATCTGCACCACCCCAACTTATGGTGTCAATATCAAGATTTGAGCATAAATTGTCTATGGCAGGGACTGGGTTCGCCTTTTTTCATACAGCACAAAGACACTGTAGGTGCTTGATTAATCACCATAAAACAGACAAAGTATCTTAAGCAGGTGAAAACGGGAGGGAAAAGACTCTAAAAATAAGGTACCGCTGGTTATACTAAAACCATGTTAAGTGGTTATTTTAAAACCAAAAATAGTGTATTAAAAGTCATTAAAGATACTATACTTTTTAAATGAGATTCTCAAACCCCCCCCCATCCTTTTTCCATAACATAGTCTATGAACCCAGAACCCACACCAATGCAATTCAGTACAGGCATATCAGAACTCAACCCAGTGGATGCACAAGGCTAACCTCCACATTAAGACCACGTGAACAAACAAGGCAGGCAGGCAATGCCATGACAAATCAAGGTGCATCAGACCATCTTTCACAAATCAATGCTTGCACATTAGAGCATCTCCTCTATTCAGTGCACACACACCAGCATCATTCTCCTGATTCATCGCGCATACACCACTGTCAACAAAGCATGTGCCAGTTGCCATTCCCAGAACAATAAGGCGCAGGTCATCCTCTGAAAAAATGCACATCCCTCATAACCTCAGTGCACACACTACCTCCCCCACTCTTTCTTAGATCACTTCTACACCCAGACCCAAAACCTCAGGCATATTTTAAAAAAAAGTGCACATATAATACTGTTATGCTTAACCATTTCATTCTTGCAATGCAGGTACAGTACCAAGATATTCACAGATCCATGAGCTGCACACAAGATAGCTCCATACAAACTGAAGCATGCATACTGCATGATTTGTCCTGGGATCATCAAGGCAATGTGCCTTATGGAGTGACTGAAGAAACTAGAAAACATTGCCCACACCCCTTGACAGCCCTACAGTAGAAATCATCGGGGGGGGGGGGGAAAGGAGGTAAATACATTTCCCCTCCCCACATAACAACTCCAGAACCAGCAGCAGAGGAGGGAAGGGGATGCATTTAACAGCCCCCACGCATCCCTGCCAATCTGGGGCATGCACACACAGAGGCTGGCGGGTGCACTGCTCGCAGGTGACAGGGTGAAGAGGTTGTACCTGATCTCTCCGTTGCCCCATACTTATCCCGCCGCTCCAGGGAAGCAGGAAGGCGAGACCCAGGCATATCATCGAGCGAAGGGAGGGTGTGTGTGCAAATGCACCCTCACCCCCCCCAGCTCAATGCAAGATGCAGCAAGAGAAGGGTTACCTGCTTCATGCAACTCAGTCCCCACCTGCCCGGGCTACAAGCAGCTGGTGCAACCCCCTCTTTCCCCCCCCCGGGTATGACCCCTCTGCCCCAAGGTGCAGTAACCAGGGTGCGCCTCCCCCGGGTGCTTCAGCTGCTGCAGCCTCCTCAGGGCGCAGCAGCCGGCGCACCCCGCTCCCCCCAGGCCGGGAAGCGACTCTGCCCAAGTTCCTTCCCCCCCAAGGCGGGGCCTAGCGCTACCAGCCGGCTGCCCCCAGGCCCGACGGGGGTCCCCAGCCGGGCGGGCGGCCCACACTCACCCAGGCCGAGCCCCTCTTGGCCACCTCCGCCGCCGTCCATGCCGGGCGGTGGGGGAGAGGGAGGGAGGGGGGCGGGCGCCAGGGGCCCTCCCTCCCGCTCAGCCCCCGAAGCCGCCGCCGCCGCCGCGCTCGCGTAGCTGCCGCCTCAGGCCCAGGCCCCGCCGCCGCCGGACGCGGCTCCCGCTCCCCTCAGCCGCCGCCGCCGCAGCGCTACGTGGCCGCCGCAGCCAGTCTCGCGACTCAGGCTCGAGCGCGAGCGATGAGGGGGGGAGGGAAGGGAGGGGGGAAAAAAAGGGAGTGAAAGGGAGCGCGCGCGAGGCGCCTCGCGCCGCCTTTTCAGCCTGTCGCGCGCGCAGCCCCATAGGCGGCGGCGGCGGCGCGGGGAGGGAAGAGAACGAGGATGGGAGTTGGCGCATGCGCCATAGGGCGGCCCTGTGCTCACCTCTGCCAGCAAGTGAAGTCCAGCTGGAGGGGAGGAAGCGAGCGCAGGGGGGTTCGGCGCACACGTGAGCGGCTCGCCCTGGGGCAAGCTGGGTGCTGGAGAGGGGTAGAAGTCAGTGCTCGTGGGGGGTGGAAACTGAGCTCAGCAGGGTGAAGGGGGGGAGGCAGTGCTGAGAGTGGGGCTCAGGGGGTTGGAGTGGGGGGTCATGCTGAGGGGGGGTGGAATAGGCCCTAGGCTTGGCAGGGGGATGGGTGTGGGGCTCAGGGGGTTGGAGTGGGTGCCAGCCTTGGCAGGGGGATGGGTGTGGGGCTCAGGGGGTTGGAGTGGGTGCCAGCATTGGAAGGAGCAGGGATCAGGGGGTTGGAATGAGTACCAGACTTGGCAGGGGGTTGGTGTGGGTTCAGGAGGGTAGGTGCTGAGCCCAGTAGGCTGGGGTAATTGCATGGCTGTGGAGGAGGGCAGGTGGGTGTTGATCACTGGGTTAATTATTATTACTAATGACTAATTCTCTTTGCACTTTTAAGAAACCTAAAACTACTGTACTATACAACTACTGCAAAGATGCAAAAACCTGCAAGTCTTGCCATCATAAATAAGATCTGGGCCACTGACGCCACAGAATCCTGTAGCATGGTTGATAAGGGCAAGTGCTAAAGACTGAAGCCACAGAATTGCAAAGTGTCGCATGCAGTTGTTGCACATGCAGTACCGTTTGTATGGATATGTGATTTCATTTTTCTGGGGTCCCTCTGTTGCAGCACCTAATCCTGCAACCAGTGCGGCTATGGCAAAACTCCAATGAGAACAACATCAGACATGCTGTTGGCACTTGCGTGAGCAGTCTCTCCTGCAGCAAGATTAAAAAATAAGTTCAATTGCTTTCTCTCTATGCATGCAATTCTGTGCCCCCATCCCCCAGTTACTTCTTAGTATTGTCATCCTTACCCATCCTCCAACCTCTTATGCTGGAGAAAGAGGCTAATGCTGACTGATTGCAGCACAGATAAAGCAGTAGTGTAAATGATCCCAGGCTGCCTAAACTAACCGTTACTCTATTGTCCTCATCTAGGTAATTACAGTGAGATTTCACTTAATTAAAGTCTGCTGAGCTGGGCGAGCTGCGGCAATGCTCTGAGAGCTTTGAGGCACTGTGGCTAACACCAACCCACGCATGGATCCTCGTTTGGCTCTGAGTAAAAGTGACTGGGTTCTGGGCTCAGTTGCTCTTCTGCAGCATGTGGGTTTATATTACAAATAGCAGTGAAACCCCTGTCTGTCAGCTTCGCTGAAGGGTTCATGGAAGCATGAACCTGTAGTATAATGCAAATGATGCCCTATTCGCTTCTAATCGAGGGCTTGTTGCACTTAAGTGTCCTAACATTGATATGGAATATATGAAGCACAAAGGTACATGTAGAGAGAAATGTGGTCTGGTTACAGGACTTGAAACAATCTCCTGGGAGTTCTCCTAGCTCTGCTACTGACTCACTGTATGGCACTGGCCAAGTCATTTGATCTTTCTGTATCTGTTTTCCCATCTGTACAATGGAGATAGTACATATATGACCTACATTCCAAAGGGCTTATGAAGAACGCTTTTAATGTGCTTTGAAGGCAAGTGCCAAATATTAGTAAGTGTTCTTATTGTTTCTAGTGGTGTTGTAGCTGTGTTGGTCCCAGGATATTAGAGGGACGAGGTGGGTGAGGTAATATCTTTTACTGGACTAACTTCTGTTTGGTGAGAGAGACAGACTTGCAAGCTTACACAGAGCTGTTCTTCAGGTCCTCAAAGAAAGCTTGTCTCTCTCAACAACAAAAGTTGGTCCAATGAAATATGTTACCTCATCCACTTTGTCCCTCTCTATGTCCATGTAGCACTCTGTCTTTGCAAGGTTTGATCCAGATCTCATTGACTGAGAAGGCTTTGGCCCCTCCATCAAAAACATTAACACCTGGCTGGACCTCTGGAGTATCATTATCCTCCATTTTACAGATTGGGAAACTGAGGCAAAGATGTGGTCACTCAGTAAGGCTGATGGTCCTGAGTTTTGTTTCCCTGGTGTAAATCAGGAGTAGCTGCACTGACCTCAGTAAAACGGTTATGATAGGAAAGTCAGGGCCTATTGTGTTGATGGAGTTAGGATCAGACTTCAGTGGAGTTAATCCAGATTGACGCTGGTGTGACTACGCAGAATTGGGTCCCAAAAATATAGACTCTTCAAATCTAGCCACCTCCAGGTTAGATTTGGTTACGGCTCGGCTGGAAAAGCACCTAGTGGTTAGAACAGCAGATTGGGAGCCAGGACACTCTGTTCTAGTCACACCTCTGCCACCAGTTTGCTGTGTAACCTTGGCCAAATCACTTAACCTTGCTCTGCCTCAGTCCCTGTTGATAAAATGGTAATAACGTTTAATGTACTGGGATGTTGTGAGACTAAGTTAATATTGTAAAATGCATTGACGTTCTCAGATGAAAAGTGCTATAAAAAGGCCACGTTATTGTATTATGAAGGCCGCTATGAAAGTACAAGTATTTATCTCTCTCACAGGGGCATTGTAAAATGTTTCTCATTTGTAACTGAGACAGAGGGAGATTCCATGATTTACCCACATCATTGGCAGTCAGCAAGAAAAACCAGTAGTCTTGATTTGCAGTCTGCTGCTCTAAACCCTACCTCCAAGTTTCTTAGTCTTTTTCCACCTAGAACCCATCCCACCAAAATTCTGCCTCTAGTGGATAGCACACTGGACTGCGACCCCAGGGACCTGAGTTCTATTCCTGGCTCTACCACTGGCCTTCTTGGTGACCTTAGATAAGTCACTTGACTTTGCTGTGCCTCAGTTGCCCCACAGGTAAAATGAGGATAATGATACTGATCTCCTTTGTAAAGTGCTTTGAGATCTACCAGTGAGCAGCACTACATAAGAGCTATGTATTCTTTATAGCACTCTTCAGTGGCTTCTTACTGTGACCTGAATTTCCCAATGCTTTGCAGGAACTGGGTCACTGAAGAAACCAAGGGATAGCGGTTGGTGCTGGCAGGGCTATTGCTTGGTGGGTGGGTGCTGGCGAAGGGTGGTTGGTGGGGGATATAGGACTGGAAGAGGATGCTGGATTGCTGTGGAGCTATTTTCTTCCTGCTCCTGCATCTCACGGTGCCCAGGGGAGGCCGTGAAGCCTGTCCCATGGCCTTGAGACGCATGACTTCCCTTGCTCCAGAGATGAACACCGTGTAGGAGGGGTAAGAATTCTACTTTGACCAGATTAGGGGGTAAAAGAAGATAGGGCAAGAGTGGCACCAGCTGGGAAGGGGAAGGTTCAAAATGATTAACTTGAGCTGGTTCCTGGTAGCATTTTTTCTGTAGCTCGGCAGTTGGGCTGTGACCCACAGTGAGTGTCACCTCTCTCCGCACTGACTGACCACATTGCCTCTGGTCCTTGGGGTTGTTTCTTGTATTGCCTTGTCTGTTGTGCGCAGCAGGTAAAGTTTGGTGGGAGCTTTTCCTAAGCAATTCTTTTTTGTATTTAAATTACCTACAAACAGATTTGACCTGGTCACAATTAGTACAACAAGAAAATGACTCAGTCCGATAATACAGGGTTACAACAGAGCTCTCCTGAAATCTTTCATTTACAACAGCGATACTCAGAGCTCAGTGGCTCAGGAGCCAAATTAGCCATCAGCATTATCCAGCAGAGCCACAGAATGTGAATTAATTGTTTCATTTACTGTAGTACTATATATTCATATTTAAACGGTGTGACGGGGAAATATTAATATATATACAAATTTCTCACAGCAAAATGACTGACCAAGTATTATTTTAATCAACTACAGTTCGTTAATAGCATAGTAAAAGCATCCCAATTGGTTGTTAATTAAACCACACAGTGCTTTAATATCATGTGCTGCAAAGAGCTGTGGAGATGCATTAAAGAGCCCCTTGCGGCTCAGATACTCAGTCTGAGTATCACTGAATTAAAACCTCAAATAAAAGAGACAATGTACGTTGGGGAGCATAGGGCCAGCATAGCTGACTTTTGTGGCTCACCACCTACTGCATTCACTATAGGGACGTGGGGCTGCAGTACCTTTGCTCCCATCGGTTCCTTGGAATTCATAACCTACCAGCTGGCTCAGTTCAGAGCTGTCCCCAGGCTGTTCTCCGTCAGCCTCAGTAGAGATTAGATTGAGAGGCAGGGAGCCCTTGCTGTGGCCAGGGGAGAATCTCGGCCTAACAGAATCAGGGCTGCCTCTTTTGACTGCAGAGAGAAGGCGGCTCAGGTGGAGAGAGAGGGTGGTCTCCCCTTGCAAGAGCAGTACCTGCCTGTGAGAATGAATTCAATTACAAATAAACTCAATGTGTGCTCCAAAATTACAACTTAAATGCAAAAACTAAGGCACCTGCAGCTTAGAGAGCAGGGTGATGGAGATGGCTATGAGCAAAGAGATCTGCCTCCTGGATTTGGTATCTCAGGGAAGGAAGAGTTTCTGATCTGGTCTTCCAGTTCAGGCCTGTTTCTCGAGAGAATGAAATCGTTTCCCAAACATCATCTCTGTGCCACAAAGGCCGAATGGTGCCCTATAGAAGATGCTATTCTAGAGCAGTTTGACTTTTCTCCTAGCCTTGGGCCCTTGTCCTGTACATCTCCTGCAGGCCCCGAGTGCCTTGTGGGACACTCTTTGTTAGTGATTTACCAATCCCAATGCCTGTTCTCAGTTTCCCCAGTAAGAATCTCTCAGAGATGTTGGCTGCCAAACTCAGTTCCTATTCCCACAAAGGAGTCTGTTTTGTTTACTTTTGTTTTTTCTCTTTGATCCAAGTTTTGACATGAAAAGACATGTCAGCCAGGTAGGAAAGAAAACAACCAAACCCACACCTCTGCCTCCACATGAGTTTCTTCAACACATGGAGCTGCACACTTGCCAATCAGCCACAGATCCTTATCAGCTCTCTGATGTCCTCATTGTTGTCTTCCCTCTCCAGTCTCCTTTCAAATCATTGTACAACCTCTAGAGGTATGTAACCCATCCTGCAAACACCTCCTCCCCCTGAAAAGGATATAAAACATAAGCACCGACCACGTGCTCCCTGAAGATCCTGTGGCACTGGTCAAGATATCCTGGGGAAATTCCAATGTGGGTAATTATCTTCTACATTCTGCATCTTCCCCCCTACGGTTTCAGATCGATGTGGCATAGTTCTGCCCATGACTGTTGTGTAGGGTTCCCCAAACAGCTGCTCTCTCTCACCCCAGAGGTAGCTGCATTTCCGTGGTAGGTGAAGTGCCTCCTGTGCATAGCTTGTAGATCAGCTCATTAAATCTGCAAAGCACCTTGGGATCTTGTTGGATAAAAGGTGCTATAAAAATGTAAGTAATTATTAGGCTAGCTTCATTAAACACGCCCTGTGATTTTTAATATTATCATACATTTATGATATATGAAGCATTTTTTAAGTTAAAGAATCCCAAAGAGCTTTACAGACTTAACAAATTAGAGCAGCAGCACTGAGGTGCAGCTGGCTCTGGGGTGGAGAGCAGTGACCAAACGCCACGCAGCGCACTACAGAACAGCGTGGGAAGGGAAAGCCAAGGACACTGAGGTAAGCTCCTACTTTTACAAGAAGTGCAATGGAATCATAAACATCCCTGTGGCATAGGCAGAGTCTCAGTTTTGATACCTACTGTCACCCAGTAAACTAAATGGTCTATATTTTATATCTACCTAGGAAGGAAACAAGGTTGAAGTCAGCACTGCTGGGATCAGAACTGATGGTATCAAGGTGTCTCAAACCTAATGTTTAGGCTGCTAAGCCATCCTTGCTGGCTGTCACTTTGGGAGAGAAAGAAGCTACAGACCCCGTATAACAATGAAAGCCCTAATGGATCAGTGCATGGTAATTAAACTGTAAATTCACTGGGGCAAAGAGTGTCTCATATATATGTTTGCACCGTAGTGATGCTCAGAAAAAGAACAGTTATTTCCCCAGGGGGGTCCCTGGGTGGATCTTTGGTCTAATATCACTTTTAAACACTAGAAAGTAAGCTAATGAGTCTGGCACTATAGCAGCTGGACAGGGCTGGGAATGGGAGAGCTATTGTGTGAAAGGGAATCTGGCAGGGGTTGTGGGGAGTTGCAACTTTCAAAGTCTGTCCTGTTGACTCTTTGCTAATATGTTTTTTCTTTGTATCTCTCTGTCTTGTCTTTCCTGTAAGCGCTTCAGGGCAGGGATGAACTCTTCTAAAGTCTTGTCTACACGGGAAAGTTTTGACCAGTTATACCAGTATAATTATACCATTGTAGTTAACCTGATATACTGGTATGACTCCAGATGAGGACACCATTTTTTTCTGATTTGAGTGGCTTCGGGGAAGGGGCGTAAGCTTAAACTCCTTCCCAAGTAACAAGCTAAACCAAAACCAAGCCTGCTAATGCTGGAATAAGTGTCCACACAGGGGTTATACCTCTGTAACTACAGTGCTTTAAAATCACATCCTACCTTATACCAGTATAACTTCCCTGTGTAGACAAGCCCTAAGGCCAGATTCTCCAAGGTATTTAGTAGGGTGACCAGACGCAAGTGTGAAAAATCGGGACGGGTGGGGGGTAATAGGAGCCTATATAAGAAAAAGACCCAAAAATCGGGACATGTAGTCACCCTAGTATTTAGGTGCCTAACTCCCATTGGTTTTAATGGGAGTTTGGCCCAGTTTCTGCAAGGTGTTTAGCCACTTATGTGTTTGTAAAGCACCTAACCCAATGGCTCCAATCCAGGGTGGAGTTTTTGGTGCTAGAGGAATACAAAGAATACATAAGTTCTTACTCCCCACCTTATAGAATTAGCCTCAGGAGTCCTGTCCCCTCTAAAGGACTTGTTTGAATTAATCTCTCTTGGACAAGCTCATTTTGCTTAGACTTAACCCCTGCTTCCTTCCTGTTCTTGCCTCTCTTGAACACAACGAGTATTTTTAACCTAATGCTTTGGTGGCATGATGAGCGCGTTCCTGTCCAGCCTTGTTCCACCCTTCCTGTCACTGCCACCACTCCTTGCCCTCCGGCTTAGCTGTAATTGAGAGGACAAATTTTGCATCTAGCCAATGGTACATGGACCCTGAACCTTCTGCATAACTCTCCTCAACATCCATAGTTCCCCGCTTCCCCGATGGACTCTGGGGCAGTTCCTAGGAGACTGGAGGGAGTTTGTTCCTTATTACGGCTGCTACCCATGGGCCGGGTATGGAGCTGAGAGTCAGGTCTCCTTGGGTAATGAGACCATCTCTACTGATGTCTTGCTGTGTGACCTTAGGTATATCTTGTTGCACCACCATGGTTGTCCTTTCGACTTCACCATCTCTGTGACCTTGAGCAAGTGTTTCCCAGCTGTGTGATAATGAGGCTTGCCTTGCAAAGTACCTTCACATCTAGAGATGAAAAGCTGCCTCGTCAGTGGAAAGTTTATTCATTTCCTCTATCAAGCGGGTGCCACTGTCTCCCAAGTTGGGGTGAAGTGTCTTCTATTGTTGTGCGGTGCCCGTCCTTTACAGCTCTGTTTTTGATTTCCTGGGATGCCGTTTATCACACCATATCAGTGGCATTTTTACTTTGTTCTTCATCAGGCCACTTATTCTATATCTTCGGGTTTTATGCTGTCACCCATCACTGCAGTGTCTGGGCTTCTTCCATGTAAAGAGCTAGAATTAACTCGAGTGTTGCCCCTAACTTGAGTCCAGTCCACACACAAAATCCTTTCACTGGAGTGTAGGGGTGCTTTTCACTCGAGATGGCTGGCTTGCCAGGGGTGTAGTAGGTACAGTCAGCACAACTTGTCAGCTGCTTCCCGACCGCTCTGCAGCGTGGATGCAGCTTAACTTTGCTGGAGTGCTGCTAGTTCTCCTGTGCCTTCCCACAATTCCTGCTGTGAGCCCAGAAAGGACAGACAAGTTATCCCCCAGTTCACTGGGAAAGAATTCATAGAGTGGTTCAAGTTATTGCAGTACAAAGAACCCAGAGATGTGCCCTCGCATGAGGGGCCCAACATGAGTGAATGCAGCGTCAGTGTGGATACAGCCGCTCTAGGGTTCTCTCTCAGTGGGGCTGTTCTCGCTTGAGCTTGGCTAAGGAGAGATTTGCACTGGGGTTGCTCCTTGCTAGAGTCCCCTCTGCAGCGAAGGTTGTTTTAGGCTGAGCAGATGTAGGTGTCAGTGGTGTGAGAGTCATTCGTGCTACGGTTAAAAGGCTTTCTTGAAGAGGAAAATTTTGCAGTATTTTCTAAAGATGATCAAATTACTATTTACTGTTTGTATCCCTGTAGTGCAGGGGTTCTCAAACTGGGGGTCAGGACCCCTCAGGGGGTTGTGATGTTATTACCTGGGGGGTCACGAGCTGTCAGTCTCCACCCCTAAACCCCACTTTGTCTCCAGCATTTATAATGGTGTTAAATATTTTTAAGAAGTGTTTTTAATGTATATGGGGGGGGGCGCGGTTGCACTCAGAGGCTTGCTGTGTGAAAGGGGTCACCAGTACAAACGTTTGAGAACCACTGCTGTAATGCCTAGGGCAGAGGTCCCCAAACTGTGGGGCACACCCCCAAACATTCAGGGGTGTGTGGCAGGGCCTGGCCTAGCCCCCACGGGGGTGGGGAGGGAGCCTGGCTGAGGCTCCATTCTTGGCTATGCTCTTGGCCCCAGACTCAACCCTTACTCCTGTCTGCGGTTTCCCCCACCTCTCTCCCGGGAGCCATGGGGCCACTCCTGGCTCCAGGGAGAGCAGATAGGGGAAGGGAGGGGGGCATGACCCTGAAAAGTTTGGGGACCACTGACCTAGGGGCCTCAGTCAGAGACCAGGACACCGTTGTGCTAGGTGCTGTACAAACAGAACACAAAAACCATCTCTGCTCCAAGGGGCTTTTTGATCCAGATCTCATTGACTGAGAAGGCTTTGGCCCCTCCCTCAATAACATTAACACCCAGCTGGACCTCTCTGGAGTAAAGTTATCCTCCATTTTAAAAATTGGGAAACTGAGGCAAAGATGTGGTCACTCAGTAAGGCTGATGGTCCTGAGTTTTGTTTTCCCTGGCGTAAACCCTGAGTAGCTCCATTGACCTCAGTGGAGTTGCGCTGTTGTAAAACAGTTGTGGTAGGAAAGTCAGGGCCTGTTGTGATGATGGCGTTAGGATCAGGCTTCAGTGGAGTTAATCCAGAGTGACTACGCAGAATCGGACCCCAAGAATTTAAGATCTTCAGATCTAGCCACCTCCCAGTTAGATTTGGTTACAGCTTGGCTCAGAATTTTGCTAACTCTCTTCTCCACCACTTTTCCAGTTCAGTATATTTCTCTCTCTGCACCTCAGCGTGGTGGTGTTTTTAAACTGCCGCTGTGAACTACTCCACCAGCTGCAAAGCAACAATGAACCAGACCCTAGTTCTTTGCCTTACCGTCCCCAGCCCTAATGGCTACAAAACGTCCCCTCCAGCTGTGCTCTACGATACACGGTACAGCAAACCCAGGGAGCATCCTTACCTGGATAGAGTTCGGCTCCGGCAGCTGCTGCAACAGAGAGGAAGCGTGTTTTCTGTTTGACGGCTAAGCTCCAAGTTACAACCGCTCTGACGATGCCTGGCTGTGTGGTTACTCATGGTCTTCTCTTCACAAATCAGGTGAACTGGTTATCTATTTTAAAAAAACGGGGGGAGGGGATGGGGGGGAGGCAAGGCGGAGAGGAAATCAGGCAGTTTCCTGTTTGTTTGTGCTGAACAAAAACGTGTTGGTTGTTCTGAGTGATAAGTGAGCCTGCAAGCAGCCTTAGAGAGTCCAGAGCTCAGCTATGCAAATTAACATTAGAGAAATTATAAAGATGCAGGTTGAACTCTTCCTCCATATTAAAAACCTCAACCATCAAATCATCTTGGGACACTTAAAACGAGGGAGCGGAGGGATGGAGGCCCTCACCCTAGCTTGCACCCATCGTTGGTCAGCAGTGACTGGAGCCGCTGACCAGATGATTGCCCACGGGCAGCATCCGTGAAATGAGTTTGGCAGTTCTCAGTCTAGTCCCTACTTGGAAAAGCACCAATGCACTTGGCCCCCGTTGTCTCTTGTTGGAAGTCTCCGCTGGCCCAAGACATGGGGCATCCAGCTCAGGCCTGAGAGATGTTGGGGGCGAAATGCTGGAGTTAAGCATGCACTGCTGTCCCTGTTCGGTGGCTAAATAAATACAGGACCTTGGTCTTAAAGGCTGCCAGGCTAGCACTGTCTACCAGCTCTAAATTCACTTAAATTGTGCAGAACAGATCAAATAAATGAGAGTACTGGGTCCTGGTGGATCCCTCTGCCGCTGATAAATTACAGCATTAATTGTAGGCAGCAGGACTCCGGCACAACAGGATGGATGTAATCCTTGCACAGCTTAATATTCCTCCTCTCCAGCTCTTGGTTTCATCATTTCTATCCCCCTGTGGAGCAGCTGTGAGAAGATCCCAAATGGATTCCAAGCAGCAATCTACTGTGGAATGAGAGGTGCTGCGTTAGACTTGCAAGAACGACGTGATTTCAACACCACCTTTTTCTTCCTGCTTGTGGATTCACCATCAGGCAAAAACTTTGCCGCTGGATTTGCCCCTGGGCACTGGGTGCAAGAAACTTCCTGGATCTGGATTCACCACTAGGGATAAGGTGTGCGGCAGCTGTTGTGAGAAATATTGTATCTCCAGAATCGGGTGCACAGGGGATGCTGCCATGTTGGGCATGGAAATTGGCAGGGGAAAGGATTAAACAAGGAAGCCGCCTACTGACTGTTTTGGAGAGCTGAGAACAGTTCCACACAGGCAGGACAGACAAGTTCTCCCACAATCCCAAATCCTTGAATGGAACCTGCTAGTGAGGCACTAAGAACCCTGCCATATGTACCGTCCGCAAGAGCCCAAGCATCAGACAGGAGTCGGTGCCCTTCCAGAGTAGATGCAGCTACACTGGTAGGGGTGAACGTACCAATGCAACATGCTTGGTAAGCACAGGTTTCATGTGCAGGTGCCCGGGCATGGGTACTCTGTGCTGTGTAGATGTGACCAAAAGACACAACTGTTGTAGCTACCAGAAGCTTGGCACAAGACACATTGAACAGGGAAACAGGCAGCACAGCTTGAATGAGATGCCTTAGTACTGCAGCAGTAAACCGGTGAAATGAGCAAGGGAGATTGGTTTGAAAAAGCCTGCCCTGGCAAGGAGTCTGGTATCACGGGTTTAGTGGGATAACCTGGCATAGAAGGGGTGAAAAATGCAGCTGAGCACCCAAACTTTGTTTGCACATGAACGTGTGACAGATTTCACACCAATGGTTTGCATGTTTAGTGCTGGCCCAGTACTTTCTCAGTATTGTCTTTGCCCTCAAGGTCCGGGAAGAGCCTTTCTCCTCTGAGGGTACCCTGACCTCTTAACTCACCTGCCCTGATTACAAGGGAAACACCCTCTTTTCTTTTCCTTTTCTGGCCGCAAGTTCTGCTCTCCTCAGGAGATTTACTGCTGCCATCTAGTGGTGCTACAAGGACAAAGCCTGCTCCTCCTGCCCCCTAAACACAGTGCGGGGCTGTGAAAAATGTATTCCCTCTGTAGATCTCTGCTTCTCGGTGAACGAAATGGCCTGTTGTGGCTGGAGGCTGCAGCCCTCATTTCCCACCTGGTGAATTAGCCCCCCTGACTTTGTGTCTAAATTATCTTCACAGATACCCGTAAGAAACTGGAGAAGCCATGGATTTTGTCCGAACACGATGCTGCTATCTGTGTCAGTCAGTGGGGTAAGTAGCTACAGGGAGATTTTGGAAACACAGAGGGGCATTTTTTTGTTGTCGGTATGGAACAATAAACAGGAAAGATTCTGCACTGGGCATTGCTTGGAGTGACTTCCTTTTTTGTTTCTAATATATATTTAGTGATGGTGACGTGCCCTGGAGTCCCCTCCAACATTCACTGAAGAGGTGCACTGATGTGAGGTGGACACATACCTGGTGGAAAGACCAAATATGGCAAGGAGAGGGGAATTCAGTCTTCACGGTCCGGTCAATCCCCTTTTCTGAGAAGGATGCCCATTAGTGGGGATAGTGGTGTTTGACTGCAGACACCTTATCTACTGAGAACTAACTCAAGGTCTTTCAACTTCATTTCAGCTAGCACACCCCACCACCATCCATCTTTGGTCATCGCTTCCCCATGTTGGAGTCTAGCACAAAATTACCTCTGCGCTTGGCACCTTTGGATGACAGGCGAGTACCATTGCTTCCTCGCTGCCTAAGACTGATCTCTCAGGAACAGGCTTCAAGCGTGTTGGTAGGGCAAGATGGAGGAAGTGCTGCAACTTTCCATGATGCCCCAGTTGTGCTGGTTAGTAGAGATTGGACTGACTCCTTCAGGGATGCCTGTCCAGCACCTCTCACTACCACTGAGTAAGTTCCTCTTCCGTAAGTCCCCAATGATTGCATGCACCCTGCCACGATGGTCTCTCCACTAACACAGAATCCCTTTCTTAGATAGGAAAGGGCAGAGACAGGTGGGTCTAGCAACTCCAGCCAAATTAAGCCCAGGGGGCTCACCTAGGACTCCTCAGTAGTGGGAGGAAGATGTTAACGGAAAAGAGAGAGGGGAATAAGAAACAGTGTGCTTTAACCATGAGATCAACGGTAACAAAACAACCTACCTTGCACTGAGAAACACAAGATGTACAGGCCTCTAACCTGTCCCCATTTTTTTGACCTTTGGTGCATCCTAGTCCTTGCCGCTGTTTCACATTTATTGTTTGTTATTATTGACATCATAAATGCGGAACCTGAAGCCACATTCTTCAAGAGGGCATGGGGGTGCTGATTTTTCAAATAATTCTGCTGGGAGTTGCAGACTTGAGCCTGAAGTCCTCTCTAAACCCATCAGGACAAGTACAGAACGGGTCGTGGCACTGCAAGTGTCCTCCAGACTGCCCTGCCAGCATCTTAACCTTGGTTATGGAAGCTCCCAGCCTCAGGGGGGGAAGAGGGAGAGAGGAGGGAAGATCAGCCTTTGGCTCAGTTCAGTCCCGGAGTTCTCTGCTGAGACTGTCAAGGAGTCTGCTAATTAGTACGAAGTGGGGTGGTGTTTTCGGGTGACATGTTCCAGCTGTACACAGAGAACTGGGCTGGCAGCTCCAAGCTCGGTCAGCGTAGCCCGTGAGAGGCTGATGCCTTTGTTACGGCTGGACTCAGTCAAAGCTGCATCCGTCAGGGTAGAGGCTCTATATCCTACCCTGATCCCCCAAGCCACCCACTTACCCAGCCCTCATTTCAAGCGTCCTGTGCTGCTATTTTTCTCATGTCCCTGATTTTGGGGTCATTGCCCACTGCTGGAGCTTGGCCGGGAGACATGATGCCACATGTTCTACCAACCTGGGAAACTACTGTAGGCACGGGATAGCCAAGAGATTCTCCCTGCAAGTGGTGGGACAAATGCAGCTTTCAAGAGGAGCTTTGAAATTTTCAGTCTCATGGCAGCTCTGGCTTAAAACCAGAGGCAGCTGGAGGAAGAGTAACAGGGCAGTTAACAACTAGAACATTTGTGAAAAGAATTACATCCAAAAGTGGAGGAAATAGTAAGTAATAAGGCCCAGAGGCCGCCATTCAGGTCTTCAATCATCTCCTCCAGCGAGGCTAACAGCAAAAGCAGCAGGAAGCGTTCCACTCTGCTGAAAACATGAAACTGGAGGAAGAAGTAACACAGAACAACAGAAGCTGCGAAAGGGATTTTAGATCCACTGTTCTGAGCCCAGCACCTGGCGCATGAAACTTAATCTAGAGAAATGCAGGAAGCACTAAGGGGCTTTAAAGAGGGTCATGGGAGAAGAGTGGAAGCTTCCTTAAAAGACTGTCTAAAGCAATAAAACCCAGAAATAAAGAATGGGAACAGTGGAGGGGAAAGCAGGTCTGGAAGTTATTTGGGAATTATTTACCTTTCTGCTCAGACGTTTAAAATACTTTGAAAGCTCAGGCACCTCATCACTGAAAGATCGTACCTTGGCAGAAGAAAGAGGACTGGATGGGACAGGCAGCCTTTTACCTTCATGCGGATTCCAGCACAAGGATCAAAAGTGGCCATCAGATGAAAATCAGGGCAGCATTCTCAGATCTGGTCCTACTAGCCAGGTGTTTACACCACCACAGAAACGTAGTGGAGTGAGAGGGGCTAGTGCTAAAGCATTTCATTGAGACTGCACTTCACTCATGCCTAATGGGTGCTTCCTTTAGAAAAAGGGAGACACTGCCAGTGGGGGAGACATTTATTTAGGCGTCCAAGCATGGTCATTCCCCAGACTTGAAGATGCCCTAAATGTTGATGTGATTAAGATGGACAAATACAGTAGTTGGTGGCATGTGTGACCAAGACAGTTTTGAGTATATTCCATCTTTACAGTGCCAGAACAGCAAAAGAACTGAATAGCTTTCTCAATGGTCATCACTTGAAACACATCCCACCCACTCTGTTGGAGTAACCCTAGCCAGATCTCTCATATCTTAATCGCCTCAAGAAAATTGCCTTCAGGTGAGGTCATGTAACTACCTGATAAATAAAATTGAGCAGCAGTCTGTGGGGAGAAAACGCTCAAACTCTCCAGTCATCTGCTTTAGCCCTGTTACAGCATACGGTGCTCCAGTCTGGCTCCATTCATCCCACGTCAAGTTGGTGACACACAACTATATTCAATCGTGTGCATCATAACTGGCGCACTTTGGCCCACACCGGTATCATGGTTCCTCACATTAAGCAACATCGCTCCTCCCCACATCTGGCATGAGGATGCTACAGCCAGAATGGTTGAGAAGATCAGAGGAAACCCAAGTTGCTTTGACCACCCAAGAGCGCACTTGTCAGCGAGGTACCCTTCTGAACAGGCTGGGGTCTATATACAGCTAGCCTTCACACTAGAGGTTCATGAAAGGATGCCACATGTGGCCGTGGCCAAAGAGGGATAATGTCACACATCACTGACAACTGCCCTGACAAGATTTGAGGGTGCTCTGAGGGCTCAGCACTTTACTGACGAGGTGGTGGCAAATAAGGCAGGTTCCACATCCGATAAGAAGTGGGGGAGAGGGAAAGAAAGGGTCTCTTGGGCTACTACTGCAGTATCTTGTGGCAAAGTAATTTTAAACTTAACCCCTTTGTGACTGGCTCTGCCTTGTAGAACATAGCAGTTCTTTCAAGTGCCACCATGCCAGCAGGATTTCTCAGCGATCTGGAGCAGTAACTGTAAGTGGTATCACCCTGCAGAGCTTGTTGCCTGCAAGGTAACCAGTAGCCCAAACAATACCAGGCAATGAATGAGTTTTTAAAAAAGCCTTTCACCTTGAAGGCTGATACCAATACGGAATTGATCTTATCCTCAGAGGAAAGAGTTGGGAGTGGAGGCTGAGGCAATGCATGGGAGGAAATGAGCTCATGCTCTCATTGGGGTAGTTTTCACCTGGGAGAAAGCCATTCAGCCAAAGAAATACCCTTTTTTGCCCTGTAGAAATTCTCAGGTTAGAACTGAGCTGGACTGTACACAAAGAGAAAGGGCTCCCTTTTCTGAGCTCCAGCAACCAGCCAGGAATTGTTTTTACCATTAGCAGTGAGGTGTAGTCAGTGTATTGTATATAAGCTCTTTGGGGCTGTCTTTTCTTTCTGGGTTTGTACATGACCTAGCACCGTGGTGGCATGGTCCAGGCCTGGAAGTTGTAGGTGCTGCCTTAGTATAAATAAAACCAGGATAACTAATAGATCTTAGAGTTCTGCCCTGCATAGCGCTCCATGCACTGTATGAAGGAAGGTGGTAAGGGTCACTTAACAGATAGGCAAACTGATGTGCAGGGAGGTGAAGTTACTTGCCCAAGGCTACACAGTAGATCGATGGCAAAGCAGGTACCAGACCCCGAAGTCCAATTCTCAGTCTAGTCCTCTACCCCTAGAATTATTCTGCCTCTTGATATACATGAGCCCTCTAACCGGTGGAAGTCCAGTTGGTGAATCTTTGCAGCAGCAGCCTTGCAAGATGTCTTCTATTCACCGGTTTCAGCGAAAAGTCTCTCAACAGCTTATCAGAGCATTTTGATTCTCACACTAAGTGCAAACAGGAAGCCCAGCAACAGACATGTGAAGGTTAGTATTTTCTAGTGCAGGGGTCTGCAGCCTTTCAGAAGCGCTGTGCCGAGTCTTCATTTATTCACTCTAATTTAAGGTTTCGGGTGCCAGTAATACATTTTAATGTTTTTAGACGGTCTCTTTCTACAGGTCTAAAATATATAACTAAATTATTGTATGTAAAGTAAATAAGGTTTTAAAATGTTTAAGAAGCTTCATTTAAAATTAAATTAAAATGCAGAGCCCCCTGACTGGTGGCCAGAACCCGGGCAGTGTGAGTATCCCTGAAAATCAGCTTGTGTGCTGCCTTTGGCACCCAGCCGTTGGTTGCCTTCCCCTGTTCTAGTGGAAGATGGCTCAAGTTTTAATTCAAGAGCTCCACTGCTCAAGCCAAGTTTTATTTAACCAAAAGCAATTTGGTTTTGCTCCAGTTCCACTGCTTGGGAATTGTGCTCAAGACACACCCTTCTTTTGAGCCAGAGAGAATCTTGCTGCTGGGGACTTTTGCTTTGTGACCTGAAATAGCAACAACAAGAAGCACCTTTTTTCAGAACTTCGTTCTTTTAAGAAATGAAACATGACAAAGCTGGGCAGGGTGGTGGTTTCATTTACTGAAGGCTGGGTTATACAATTTCATCTTTCACATCCTCATAGTAATTCAGGTTCCCTAAATAAAAACGCAGCAGTGGTGCTGCAGCAAATCATACTGCCAAAAATCAGACTGTCTGAACCGTGGAACATTAAGTCAGCCCACCTTTGTCCGAAGTAGACACAAATGCCACCACATTTACCAACCTTGGTGGAGACCGAACCCCGTGTACAACAGGGAGTCACAGCACTCGGGACACCAAGGAGGGGGAGGAGGCGGAGAGAGGGAACTATTTCATTATGCACAGAAGGAATGTTTCCTGTATAGTAGAAAAAGCTTCACTTCTACATCAGGAAAGTTCCACCTTTTGGAAAGGGTGGAACGCAGCTGCTGACACCCCCAGACACATGCCATAAGGTCACACCTCCTGCCTACAATGCCACGGTTCAGAAAGCCAATCAGAGCAGAGCTGCTAACCTGACAACAGATGTCCTCTTAGCCTCAGCTGACACCTGCAAAACACTGGGTTGACCAAGGAAGAAGGCCCTCGGCACTCTCATTCCCTTTCTGTAGGCAGCAGGACAAACAGCAGTAGTCCAGGGCACGCGTGCCATTGCTTATATTGACCGTGCTTTGTGAAGCATGACAAAATCTCACTGGTACAAAATTTCTATGGTTAACAGAGAATGGCCTGGGCTACTACAGATTCATCCAAGAAGCGAACACAAGACATCATTTCCCCCCGCCCCACTCTACCCCAGATTCTCAAGCTGCCGGAAAAGAGGCAATTTCTTCCATCTAGTTTACTGACCATTGCAGCTTCTGCACTGAGCGTACAAGGCCACCGGAGGAACTCAGTATTCTTGTCAAAGAGAGCTGAGTGTTATGAGATTGAGGATGCATTTAATTTTGTTTCCTTTGCTTTACCCAATCAGGAAATCTCAATGATTTTTTTTGTTTAAGGGATTATTTAGAGGCAATTAGGTGGCTGCAATACTACGTTCACTGGGGCAGCTGGAGCAGCACCGACTGGCCTGACGGCAGGTAGGTGATGTTGCGGGACCGTGAGAGCTGGTAAGCGATGTCTTCAGCTGCCTCCAGCTTGCGCAGTTCAATCAGGCCGTCGCCGGCTGCGGTCAGCGCGGTGGCAACCAGCTCGGCTGCTATTGAGTCCCCCTCAGCAGTAATGACAGCTGCTTTTTTCTGCTGCTCAGCCTGCAAGGGGAGCGAAAAAGAACAGACATGTAGGGTAGGAATAGGTGGAATGAAGAAGCTGAAAAGCAGGAGGAAAATGCAGCTGCTGTCCTTGGCGATTTAAGACCTGTACTTCCCCTCTCCCTCACCAACAGCCTTAACAAGGGAGCTCAGCCAGGCCATTAATTGACAAGAAATGAGGGGCACTGGCAAAGTAAGAGATCCCAGCTAAAGGTGCACAGACTTGCTTCCTTACCATCTTACAACTGGAATGGTTAGTTTCACTTTGTTTCCAATCAGTTTCATTTTCAGCATGTGTCAATATGAAACTTGTGTTTCCAACAATGCCCAGGAGTTTTGTAAACAAGACTATTTTTTATTGAAACTTTCAATGCTTTGCACTCAGATCAGCCAAGGATCTCCCAGTACAATGCAAAGAATTAAGCCACACAGCACCCACCTGAAGTAGGTACTATACCCATTCTCCAGACTGGAACATGGAGAGCTTAATTGACTGTTTCAAAGATTCAGCAAGTCAGAAACTCCCTCCTTTAAAAACCTCCCAGAGAACATTACTATTCAATAATGATTTCAGAACTCAGCAGAACAGCACAGCTTTGGGGTGTGACTATTAAGAACAGATTGAGCCTGTTTGTTTTGTGGCATGCTTTCCTGGTCAGAGCATTCTTAAGTGCTTCAGAACACTGGACAGATGAATAAAAAAATAAATAAAATAAAATAATTGGAGATATACCTATCTCCTAGAACTGGAAGGGACCTCGAAAGGTCATAGAGTCCAGCCCTCTGCCTTCACTAGCAAGACCAAGTACTCATTTTTGCCCCAGATCCCTAAATGGCCCCTTTGAGGATTGAACTCACAACCCTGGGTTTAGCAGGTCAATGCTCAAACCACTGAGCTATCCCTCCCCCCAATGAATGTTACTAGTCGGGGTAGGAACTGGATGACACTTGAGTCAGTTCCCAGCCTGAAGTCGTCCACGGGCACCTACCTTTTCCACTATGAATCTGGCTCTCTCTGCTTCCTGCTGGGCCACCTGCTTCAATTCTACTGCCTCCGTGAACTCCTTCCCAAAGGTCAGATGTGTCTGAGGGGGGAGAAATAAGCAAGATGAGAGTACCCATTAGGACAGTTCTGCTGCTAGGAACCACTCACCATCTGAGAGGCAGGAAAACTGCCTGTATCACTGAAGCTGGAGGAGAGAAGAGGAAGGAGATCCCTCTTCCTCAGAGATCTTATTTGGTATACTGGACCAAGAAGGAGAGCCACACCATGTTCTACAGTGAACTCAGATCTGATGTAAACAGGCTTAGCTCCATTGACGTGAATGGAGCAGCAGCCTCTTCGATCAGGTTTGACTCCGTTTCTACCTTCAACTGGTTTCTGTTTGAATGTAATGGGCGGTGAGGGGTGGGGGAGAACAGAGCTGAAAAGCATTTACTAAGTAAACCCCCCCAAAATTGGGTAACGGAATCATCCCACAGTAGGCTTTAGACTCAGGCAACATGTACACTACTCTGAGATCGATCCACTGGTGGTTGATTTAGCGGGTCTAGTAAAGACCTGCCAAATTGACAGCGGATCGCTCTCCAGTCGACCCCTGTACTCTACCCCTGACGAGAAGAGTAAAGTAAGTCGTTGGGAGAGTTTCTCACGTTGACCCCCCCGCGGTAACTCAACCTAAGGTATATCGACTCCAGTTGTGTAGCGTAGGTCGACTTACTGCAGTACTGCAGACATAGCGTCACAGAAACATTACACTATCCTTCCATAAAGTCCTGTTGTAACTTCCCAATGCAGCCAGTAGGGGGAGCTCGCTGTAGGTCAAGCTGTCCTGAAACCGACCCACTTTTCCCGCTCAGTTCTGTACTTGTATTCTCAGCACACAGTTTGAACAGCTGCGCTCTACTGAGATGCAACAGGGGAAAGGTGAGCCTCCCTCAGCAGCATGTTCAGAAGGCAGCCGCATCAGGTAGAAAGAGCCAATACTCACTTCCAGAAGGGAAATACTGGGACAGGGAACACACCTCACCAAGAGTGTTTTTCTAAGGAATACATCCTGCACCTCAAAGCCAAGTCCAGAGTCTGCTCTGATAGGCTACTATAGGGAAATCCCAGCAGTGCAGTGCAGGTAATAAAATGATTTCAGTTACAACAAGCACTAGAGCAGAGCTCACCTCAAGGATGGTCTCAGAACAGGGGGTAGCCAGGAGGAGGAATTAATTGTTGGCAGAAAACTGAAGGGAAAGATGCCAAACAAGGTTTGGATTTTTTTTTTTTTTACTGGGCGCTCAGGGTATTGTAGCTTGTCCTGCAGGGTTTCAGAAGCCTTGGTGAGAGATCCCCTTATGCACATATAGGGCCTTCCACAAGAGTCTCTAAGCAGTTTGTAAACCGAGGCACAGTTGTCAGCCAGCAAGTCAATACAGCCCAGGTCCTCAAGGATTTGCTCAAGTCACAGTAACTCAGTAACAGCCGCCAGGAACAAAACCCAATAACTAACTACCAGCGCCCTGTCCTAGCCACTGAGGGTATGTCTACACTGGGAGAAAAAAAAACCTGTGACACTGAGCGTCAGAGCCCAGATCAGCTGACATGGGGTTGGGCTAAAAATAGCAGTGTAGATGTTTGGCCTCCAGCATGAGGCCCCAGACTTTCCCCACATGCAGAATCTCAGAGCCCAGGCTCTAACCTGAGCCCAAACAGCGACAATGCAATTTTTATAGCCCCAGCCGCGGGTATTTTATTGCAGTGTCGACTTACCCAATGTATCACGTTCCTCCCCTGACCTAGGATAAAAACCACAAGGCCCAGCCTTCAATCCCACTATACACTTGCTGGCTCTTATCTGAGCAAACTCCTAAAAAGGGAGAGCTCTTACCAAGGAAACGTCATCTAGGATGAGGCCAAAGGTATCTGCTCGCTCCGTGAGGTCTTCGCTCACTTGCCTGGAAACCAGCTCTCTCTGTGTGATCAGCTCTCCTGCGTCAAAACGAGCCTGAAGCCAGGACAGGCAGCAGAAGTGAGAGGGGAAAGAGACACGCACAGACAACATGCAGATTCTAACAAAGGAAAGCTCACGACATCTTGAGCGTCTCCACCCAGCTTTCCCCCACCACAGACAGGGAGGTTTTGGGGGCTGCAGCCTAAAGGAGAATTCCAGCCCTTTTCATTTGGAGCCTACTTGCAACTGATCGTCAAGGACACTCCCTGTGCCCCTTATAGCATCCTCTATTACAGCAGTACAGTTCCTGCTGCTGCTCCTCCTTTCCTTCCAATTCCTATCATCCTTTGTTCTTCCTTCTCTTGCCCCGTCCCAGCCCCCACCCACACACCCCTTTCTTTTTTCTCCCTATAGTGTGTTTGTACTGTGTAGCGCCTCTCCCTCCACTTTCCAGAAGGCCACATGTTTTTGCAGCTTACTCCTACAAGACTGGAGAAGAGAAGCCTAGCTTGGGGATGGGGCTGCCTGAGGCTTCTTCACAGGAAGCTGAGAGGGAAGGTGGGCAGTTTTCAAGGAGCTGCCTGCGCCTCATGCTGCAGGTGAAGCAGACAGGTGTGCAGTGTGCATGTAAATCCGGGTTCGTTCAGCTCTCCACAGATCCTGCACACCCCCCACCCCCAGATGAGTCTGGTGTCCCCACACCCAAAGAGCAGGAAATGCTGAGCTACCTGTTCCTTTGAATTAAACAGGCTCCCATCCAGTCCTTAAGCACAAGCTACAGCAGTGACTGCCCAGCAGGGCCTACATGATAGTGTGTGCGCTGTACCTACTCAGTGGGTGAGTTTAAGTACATACAGAGGTGAGGAGAGGGACTCCTTTTGCTGGGAAGCCCCACAGCGATTCAAGGCTGGAGAAGGGGCTGAAGATAGCCCCACTCAAGAGTGAACAGTTTTGAGGAGCGTTAAAATGAACTCAGCTCCCCGTGCTCAACAAGACAGTATCTGATGCAACTATCAACTCTTCCCAACAGGGGGATGGCAGAGAAGCTAACAGCAGTATGACCATCTCCATTCTCTGGAGGACAACTTGCAGGAGGGGGTCTCTAGTCTGGAGCATTGAACGATCCATGCTAAATTAGGCCTCTCGCTGCTAGAGGAAGATCACCGCAGCACAACTGGCACAAGCCGTTGCATGGTCCTTACCACAACAGACTTTAGGATCTCAGTGGTGATGGATGGCAGTACACGCTCGTCATAATCTTCTCCGAGGCTAGTGAAAATTCGAGGTAACTGGGCGGCAACTGGTCTAAACAAGATACGCAGTGTGATGTTCACATTCTGTAGATCTGCAGAGATAGGTGCATGAGTCAGACAACAAATCACAGGGACAAGGGATAGCATGCGATTGCGCTTTCCACAGTCATCAAATAGGGAAAGGCAAATGTGTTCAGATCTCTTCCTTCCCCCAAAATTTGCAGCAGCAGGTCTCTCTCCTGCCCAATTTGTCCTTCTATTGTCTCCTTCACTGGGGATCTCAACACCTCTTACAAACATGATTTAAGCTTTGTCTTGCTTCTGAGGCTGGGAATTATTTATCTGACTCTACATATGGGGAAACTGTCTTTAAGGGACAATCTCAAGGCCTGAGGAAAGGGTTCCTTATCACTGCCCATCACAGAACAGACTACTGGCAGAGGCCACGTGCCAGACTGACGCTAGCACCCATGGGATTGCCACACCAGAAAATCAGGATAGGGCTCTTGTCCTATCATTTTCTGTAAGGACACAGACCATGAAAATCGAGACTTCCCATCCCTCTGGCCCTGCCTACTTAGCCCTATTTTGTCCCCGGGATCCCATCCCCATTAGCTTATTTTGCTAAGTCACCCAAAAGCAACACGAGAATAAGGGACAGGACATAGGATCAAAGAGGTGCTTTGAGGAGCTACAATCTTGCAAGGCCTTAATGTTGAGGCAGCTATATCCTGCGAGGTGCTGAAAACCTTTTTCTGCCATCACCTTCATGAGGAGTGCAAGGCAGCCAACATTTTGCAGGACTGAGCTCTAGTTGACATGGGCACTAAGGGTATGTCTGCACCGGCTAGCCTCGGATGTCTAACTGTGGTGTAAACACACCCTAAGGGACTCTGGGTGAATGACACCAATGTTGCTCTCACAGCTGCCACTTGTCCAGACCGCTCACCTTTGCTGCCGGTGATGACAGGGACATTACGTGGGCGAGAACGACAGTCAAAGATGATTGGTTTCTGTACCCAGGGGATGAGAAAGTGGGTTCCTTCTCCTACCACCACATCTTGAACACCACGGAATCGATCAAAGATAACGGCCCTGTGTCCTCCGTCAACTAGAGGGAAAAAAAAAGAGCAGATCACATACTTTAACCTTCATCATTAATCGTACTTTGCACATTACCAAAACGCTTCACAGAGGGTATCACAGGCCTATCCACATTAGTTAAGCCTCTCCAACTCCCAGGGGGCTAATCAAGTATTCTTATTTAACATGGGGAAACTGAGGTACAAGTAAGTTAAGTGACTTTCCCAAAGTCAAGTCAGTCAGTAGGAAAGCAAACGATAAAACAATTTCTGGCTCCTAGTCCCCTACTTTCAATCACTAGACCACTCACCTTTCTAGGACACCACAGAAGACAGTTTTCTAGGCAGGAGATTTGATTCTCTGTTTTGTGCACCTTGTGTTGTCAGTTACATTGTTTTCAAATACTAGCAGTTAAGAATGATAATTCTATACACCCATTTTGCACTGGTGTGAGTGACAACACAAGGAGCAGAGCACCCAAGAATGAAGGCCAGGAAGGCCAATTAGGTTAGTTCTCCCAATCCTCAGATCTGATCTTAAGGACTATCTCAAGGCAAATTTATACTCTCTTATAAATATCTCAGCTTCACTAATTTTTAGTAGAGAAAGATTATTTCTGCTCCTCACCATTATAGAGAGCGGAGTTGACAACTCCCCCTGCGATGGCTAATCCCAAACCAAATTTGCCAATGTTCTCCAACAGTCTGGAAGCCATTTGTCAGTCCAACTGAAGCCTCTTTGCAGAGTCACACCTGCAAAAATCCAGTAAACATATTAGAAAGGTACTACATAAGGAGCCTATGTTTTCCTCTCTCTCTGCAGGACGGAGCAATAAATAACTCCCATTCCCACTGACAGCATTCATCACAGCAGGAACAGCTGCAGCTCCAGGCCCCCTTCCCAGTCAGATCACACCTCAAGCCCAGTTGGGGGTTGTTCCCTTGCTAAGGGAGCCCAACAGGACTAGCCTCTCTGTGGAGCTCCCCTTCCCTTCTCCTCAGGTTCCAGGCTCTCAGAGGTCAGATGCTGCAAAGGCCACAGACTTCACTCCACTCCACGCCTCCGCACTAGGGCAAGGCTTCCTTCCAGAGACATCCCATCACTAGGGCTCCACTGCTTTGTCCTCCCTCCCAGGACCTCCAAATCCCTCTCCCCAGCCACTCCCCCCCATCATCCTCCCCCTGGCACCAGCCCCTCAAGACAGCCATCCTCCATCCTTCCCAATTCCCCCAGGACGCTCCAACCCCTCCTCCAGCCCTGCTCCCGCTCCTTCCCAACTCCCCCAGGGTCCCCAAACTGACCCTCCCCCATCTTTCTCCAGCCCAACTCCCCCAGAACCCTCCGACCCCTCCTCCCCAGCCCCCTATCCTCCTCCAGCCCTGCTCCTCCGCCTCCCCAGGATCCCTCCCCAGCCCCCATACTCCACCCTGCTCCCCTCCATCCCAATTCCCCAGGACCCTCCGACCCCTCCTCCAGGCCTGCTCCCCGCCTCCCCAAACCCCACCAACCCCTCTCTCCCCAGCCCCATCCTCCACCCTGCTCCCCATCCATCCCAACTCCCCAGGGTCCCCAACTGACCCTCCCCATCTTTCTCCAGCCCAACTCCCCAGGACCCTCCGACCCTCCTCCCCAGCCCCTATCCTCCTCCAGCCCCCTCCGTCCCAATTCCCCCAGGACCCTCCGACCCCTCTTCCAGCCCTGCTCCCCTCCTCCAAAACCCACCAACCCCCTCCCCCCCCCCATCCTCCACCCCCCCCCTCCGTCCCAATTCCGCCAGGGTCCCCCAACTGCCCCTCCCCCATCTTTCTCCAGCCCCGCTCCCCTCCTCCCCCAGGACCCTCCAACCCCCCAGCCCGGCTCCCCCAGGACCCCCCGGCCCCGCTCTCCCGCCAAAGGAGGCCCCGCTCCCAGCTCCCGGCCCCACGGTGGGCGGGGCGCCTCACGCGCTCCGGTTCTGACCCCGGCCTTCCACCTCCCTCTCCGGGTCCGCAGCCAGCGCTCCTCCCCCACTCCCGGCGGGGACCGGACCGGACTGGACCCCCAACTCCCCCCTCCTCCACTCACCTCCTGCCACAGCCCTGACCTCCACATGAGGAGCCAGCCAAACAGCGCCTGCGCAGTCCTCCGCATGCGCGTCTCTCATTGGCTCCCGCAGGCGCAAAGCGCTCTGGGATTCGTAGTTCTCCGGCCGCCTCCTGCTCGCCCCTCTCCGGCGAAGCCGAAGGTGGTTAGACTACAACGTCCGGCAGGCATCGCCCGCGGAGCAAAGTCTCTCTCTATTGGTCTCGGCTCTGCCTGGCTAGGCGCACGGCTTCTTGGGAAGTGTAGTCCCGGCGCGGGGGGCGGGACGCGGGATGCACGTGTTGGAGGAGCTGGTGCCTGAGGGGGCTCAGGTTTGGCTTGGCTCGCGGCTGTTCGCTCCCCGCCCGGTGCCAGGCAGCCAGTGCGATGGGCAAAGAGCCATGCGCCGACCCACGCCACACTTCTCTGCCGGGCAGGGGATCCTGCACAAGACCCTTCCCACCCCACCCTCCCATTTCTCTGGGGGGCAGGGTTTCCCCAACGGACGTGCCCTGATCCCTCCCTAAACTCCTCTGGGGGGCAGGGGTTCCCCCAACGGACGTGCCCTGATCCCTCTCTAAACTCCTCTGGGGGGCAGGGGTTCCCCCAACGGACCGTGCCCTGACCCCTCTGTAAACTCCTCTGGGGGGCAGGGGTTCCCCCAACGGACCGTGCCCTGATCCCTCTCTAAACTCCTCTGGGGGGCAGGGGTTCCCCCAACGGACCATGCCCTGATCCCTCTCTAAACTCCTCTGGGGGGCAGGGGTTCCCCCAACGGACCGTGCCCTGACCCCTCTCTAAGCGTCTCTGGGGGGCAGGGGTTCCCCCAACGGGCCATGCCCTGACCCCTCTCTAAACTCCTCTGGGGGGCAGGGGTTCCCCGAACGGACCATGCCCTGACCCCTCTCTAAACGTCTCTGGGGGGCAGGGGTTCCCCGAACGGACTGTGCCCTGATCCCCCTCTAAGCGTCTCTGGGGGGCAGGGCCCCTACCATAGGGGTTCCCCGAAAGGACCATGCCCCAACCCCTCTGACCTGTCTCCAGCACAGGAGGGCCCCTACAAAGAGCCATTATATCACTGCCCTAGAGCACTTTTTTGTAAAGGGATCCCCAGAAAGGGATGCTCTCTGCTCCCACCAGAAAACTGTGCGGAGTCAGGCTGTCACCAGAAAGGACTATGCGTCAACTCTCAACCACCTACCTGTTCAATGTAAGGAGACTTCTTCAAGTGCAGTGCTCCAATGTCCCTCCACTCGCATGCCTTCTGCAAGGTAAGTGTGTCCCTGGGAAAGGTCATATTCCCCATTCCCACCAAAACCTTTTGGGCAAGTCAGGGAATTCCTGTGCCCAAACCTGACTTTATTCTGTCATTTCTTATGTTGCCATGTCAGAAACGCTGAATCGTGGAAATGAAGGAGTAGAAAACTCTGTGCGTGTTAAACAAATGAGATCACGGGTCGTTTCAAGATTCCGCCCTACTGCTTCATAGTGGGGACCTTGTCATGTGTATTAGTCAGGTGTGTGCCCTCCATTTGAGCCTTGGATGCCTTTGGAATTAAATAAAAAAAAAATCAGGGCTTTGCTCAGTTCTGGTATTACTGGAAGTTTCAGAAGAAACATCTCTAAATATTTTTGGTGGCGGAAATAACCAAGCGTGGCTAAAGGACAGCTGCTTGAAGAGACAAAAGGTAACATGGCTGAATCTTAACCCTAACCTTTATGGCTCTTTTGAAAATCTGGCTGTATGTGTCACATTGGGGGCTGAGCACTTTGAGAATCGGGCCCTTATTTAGGAGCCTAAATGGGACCTGAGCTCTCTGGAAAATCTGGCCTCAATTAAGGATGCTGAGCACCTGAAAATGAGAGAACCCTCCCCTACCTGATAGTTGCATCATTAACCCTAATGCAGTAGGAGAGTCAGGTGTCACCACCGTGCAGGGCGATGGTGATCTCGGAAAGGTGTCTTTTCCTAGTGGGGAGGAGGGGTGTTCACATAAGGGAGAGGAAGAAGAGTAGGGTGCTCTGTAGGAGCAAGGGTATTTTCATAGCAGGGAGAGTCTTGAAACCAAGAAGGTTTGCAGGCGAGGTGGGTCTGTGAGGTGCCTGGCATGTGTGCCTTTAAGGACCATTTTGGTATGGGATGATTGACATGGCTGATGACAGTGATGCCCATATTGATTGACGGCAAGAGCCGCAGGCCAGTGAGCCTGGTGGCGAACGTTCCATTGTGCTTCAGGGAAGGGGCCATGTGGCAGGTGTCTTGGGAAAGTTGGCAGGAGCACTGGGGGAAGGGGCTGGGGGTGTGCAGAGCAGTTGGTAGGGCATGTGATAGTGTGCTGGGCTCTGAGCAGCACGGTAGTGGAAGATGCCAAGGCCAGCTGGTAAAGTGGGTGACATAGATGGGTACTCCGGAGAGTGCAAAGGATTAGACGTGGGAGGGTGAGTTTGCAGTTCTGGAGCAGTAGGCGCAGCAAGGGTGTCCATATGGCAAGGTGACTGGCATTTGGCGAACTGGTTGCTGGCAACGTGTGCTCTGGGGAATACCAGTAGCAGGGGCCAGAGGATTTGAAGTCCATGTGAGCCATGTGGCCCGAAGGTGCACACAGTGGAGAAGATGTAGCAGTTGGCAGAGCTGGGATGTTCTCAGATTACCGCAGCTAGCAGAGTGGCTCCGGGTGAATATTTGGAGCCATCTATCAATCTCGAGTCTTTTACCATGCTCCTCGCTCTGGATTCTAGTGGGATGACTCGGGATGGTGGATTGAGTGGGTGGTACCGAGCTGTGGGTGTGATATTGTGCAGAGCATGTGAACATGGAGAAAACAATAATCTCTAAGAGGCCTAGTCTAGTACCAGGATTTTGGTCACAGAGGAGAAACTTGGTAGGTCTAAGCAAGCAAGGTCTCTGTTCCTGCGTCGCCTCTGTTCCTGCCCACCTGGGGCCGCACATGGTCACTCGGATCCCTTTCTCATGCTCCGGCATATCCCCCAGTTAACTGAAGCATCAAGTCCCAGAAGCCCTGGCTAACCACAATCACAGTAATCAGCCATTACATATTCCTCTCCTTTCGTTAAAGGAAGGAAAAAGTCCTGAAATTGGCTTTTTTCCCTGCTGAATAAGCAGCATTCCTAGGAACGTGGGAAGCTGGATGCTGGGAAGAGACAGATGGGGCTTGGTGTTTGCTGACAGTGCACCGGGGAGGTCCCAAAGCTAAACCCACCTGGCTACCCTTTGAAGAAGAAATGTGGGTAGTTCAGGGGGAAGATTACAGGATTGGTCTGAACCTGCTGTGTCTGTAAACATTGTCTGCAGGTGAGAATTGATGGAGCCTCACAACAGCCCTCTGAAATAGAAATTAGTTCACCAGTTTTAATGATGGGGAACCAGGCTCAGAGAAAGGTTAAGGGACTTGCTCAGGGTCACAGAGAGAGTCAGTGGCAGAGCCAGGAGTAGACCCTGGAGTCCTGATTCTTAGTCTCGTACGCAAATTGGTACAGCACATTTCCTTCCACACAGTTAGAAACAGCGCCCGAGAGTCCCGACTTCTAGCCCCCTGTCTTTAACCATTACATAGCCCTGCCTCTTTTTACAGGGGTTGTGCCTATGCGTATGCCTGTGCCACAGTGGCACAAATACGGAGCTGCAGCTATGCTACCCCAGTGCTATAACGTAGACGCTTCCTACATCAGCGTAGGGGTTTTCCAGTTAATCCACCTCTCCGAGAAGCAGTAGTTAGATTGACGGAAGAATTCTCCCATCAACCTAGCTGTATCTACACTGGGGGTTGGGTTGACCTAACTACATCTCACAGGGTGCAAAATTTTTCATAGCCCCAAGTGGCGTAGCAAAGTCGACCTCATATTTAAGTGTAGACCAGGCCTATGGTACGTTCCGTCATGTTTGGGATTACCGAGATCAGGTGGCAATTTCAAGCAGTCTCAGAAAATGGCAGAAAGGCTGTTGATCATCAAGGATTTCCAGGACCCCCCGTCCAGTCAGTAAAGGCAAAGGGTGTGAGTGTGTACGTGAGACAGAGAGACGGACACACAAAAAACATTGTCAAACTTCCGAAGTTTACAAACCCCCTGTTTGCTCCAGGCTGCTTTCCTGGTGACTGCGATCCCTACTCCTAAATAGCCACTAGGAGGAGACAGCACCCTCCCGTTAAAGCCTCAGCACAGGACACTCTCAGGAGACCTACCTTTCCCTCTGACCCTGTATCCAGGAAGGAAAGAAAAGACAGATTACATCCAGCTAAGCCTGTGGCCACTTGTCCCTGGCAAAGCCCCACCCTTTGCATCCTGGCCATGGCAGTAGTGTGTTCCAGGCACCTTCCCCTGCATGTTCTGCCTTTAACTTAATGCCACGAAGCATGGGGTCTTCATTAAGCTGCAGCCTGGTGATTTGTGAGCATCTAGCTTGGATCCCGACATCCATCAGGTATCAGATACGTGTAGGTGGGGGGGAGCAGGGGACGGAGCACTTAATGGCTGGGTGTCCCCGCTTCGGGGGCCCGGCCTGATTTATGAGTTCCTAAATAAATCATGTTTATTGTAGCTGATCCAATGGGCTCTTTGTCTCTGTCTTACGTTTAACCTGAAACACCAGTCAGCCACCGCGGCGGGTCTGTGAGCATCCACCATTCAAGTTTGCATCCCTCCTGATGGCACCTGGAGAGAGGATCATTCTAAATAATAACCTTCCTCCCCACATCCTTCCATAGCACTTCGCTGTGGAAGGTCCCAGGGTGGTTTGCAAATGTGGAGGAGTGAAGCCTCATGATCCCCCCCCCCCCACCTCGCGAGATGGGTTTGTATGGGTACCTATGTATATAGATGGGGAAACTGAGGCACAGCGTGGGGAAGGGGTTTTCTCACGCTCAGCCAGCGAGGCGGGGAAGAGAAGAACGAGACCGGGAAAGGGCAGTTTGGAAGGCTGCAGCGTTTTAGTTAAGATCAGAATTTGCTAGCTGGGAAGAAGTTTCCAACAGAGGAAGGGTTGGTCAGCTGCAGTGGGAAGAATTTGCGAGAGCTGCTGCCACCCAGGGTGACTGAAGCCGAGCAACCCTCCTCCTCCACCCAGTCCTGACCACAGGAGATGCTCCGAGCTGCCAGGCCTCCACCAAACCCAGCTCACTGCCACTGTCCACCCCCAGCCTCAGCGCTCTGTGCGGCCTGGTGTTCTCTTCCCACTCCGCTAAGAAAATCAAACAAGTCTCTGCAGAGAGATGGGAGACTGGAGGCTGCTGTCGCCTGCAAACGGCGCCTTTGTGCTTCTCGGCTGGTCCTAACTGGCGGGGAAGGCCTGGGCTCCTGGCAGACGGTGGCACCACTGCCCTGCAACAATCTGCTGCAGAAAACCAGACACCTCCCTCGCCAGCCTCCTGTCTCGAACCTCTCGCTCCCAAGCAAGGTGGACGTGAACCAGCTCAAGCAACGCCTGGCCTCTGGGGATAGCCTAGAGCAAGCACTCATGACCTGGGGCCTAGGACCCTGCTAAGGGTATGTGTCCGAGCCCAGGTCCTGCTGAGACTGAGGTCCGAGCCCTGTCACTTTGCAGTGTGGACGCAGCTCAAGCTGCAGACCCCGAGTCAGAAGGTCTGCGTGGTGCCGTGTGGACGCATCAGCGCAGCGGCGAGACCCGGCTCCAGGAATTGCAAACCAGGGTTTACAATACAAAGCGGATGCTCAAGCGCAGGTTTGGAAACACCGAGTCCACAAGCCCGGATCCCGCAGACCTGGGCGTGGTGTGCTGCTGCCCTTGCTGCCTGCACTGGGGATAATAGCACTGCCCCGCCCCCGAAGGGCGGTGAGGAGAAATCCAGTGACGATTGCAAGGCGCTTTGAGCCTATAGGAATCGGAATCCTTCCAGAGCCATCAAACATTGTCCAGGGCACAAACAAGGCTCCCCCATCCCTGTCGATCAGGGGTTGCTCTGTGCATGCCCTCGCTGCTGCTGAGTCCCGTACGTTTTCCTTCCCTTCCACGGAGGGATTCTTTCAGTTGGCCTCTTGGGAGCGTCCCTCTGACTGCCCAATGGCACAGCTGCCATGGCAGCTGTTCTGGCTTCGTTCTCAGCATGTGTTCCAGGTCTTCCCGGTTTCTTTTCTGGATAACGTTGGAAATAAGAAGCTGTTGGACTCTCCTTCAAAGAGCTTCCAACCTAAATAGACCAGGCAGACAAAGAGCAGGAAGGGAAACAGGCACTGTGAGGATACGTGATCTGCTCAAGGTCATGCAGCAGGGCAAAGATTAGAACTCGGGTCTCCTGGCTCCCAGTCCACTTAGATCACACTTATACACAGAGGCCTTGCTACTACTGCATGCATTGCGCATTGGTTGCCAAAGGCGCTCCAAAGTGCTTTAGTATCTTTCACAAGTTCATAGAGGCGTCGCCGCTGCGATCTCTGAAATGCAGCCACTTCTAGGGCGGAACGTGGCAACCGTTTCCCAGCTGCGTAGCAGCGCGCAGACGGAGGCAACCATGTAGGCACTAGGTTAGCACAAAATTAGTCGGGTCACAGCCCCGCCTCTGCTAAGCGCAGGAAGCAGATCATCTTAGGTGAAGGGAGATTAAACCTTCAGTGACACGTGCCCTGGAGCTGAAAGGAGAATTGAAGCCGGTATCATTTAAAGTGGATTAGAAGATAGTAATTACATCGGAGAAAGGGTCAGGGAGGATTTGAATTGGCATATGCATCTCAGTCAACACGTGCGTAGCCCGGGGAAACAGGCTGCAGATAGACACAGAAATATGCTACGTGTCTGATGGGAAGTTTCACGCTCCATAAAGTAGAGGAAGCCGGGGAAACTTAAGGCGACACTTATGGAGCAATTCCATATCCTCGGAGACAAGGCAGTCGGGAGACTTCTCCCTTGTATTTCAATTGGCCAAGGTTGTCTTGTCACTGCCCTTTGGGCTGGGGAAGAACCTAGGATGTGGTTCTTTCCTAAATTAATGGGCATTTTTAGGGGGATTAAAAGGCGGTTGGTTTGGTTCTGATTTGCCTGCAGCCAACGCTGGGTCAGGAGATTCTTGGTTGGCAGGATACCCTATGCATTGAAATCTTTAACACAAAAATACCCCTCTGTGCGTGCACTGAGGATTCCCTCTGTGGGGGGTCGTCACTCCTTGGGTGATGTCGGTCAGCTTCTTTGTCACCTCCCTTCCTAGCTGCAGCTGCAGGGGGTGTGGCTGGGCTGATGGGTTCATGGCCAGGATGTTCCTGTGCTCCGGTGATCCCAGGCTGTTGGAGTGGACCCATGGGGTCACCGCAGCTGGTGAAATAAAGCAGCCCTGAGCCTGCTGGAATTGACTCTGGGGACTGAACTGGGGGGGCTGTGGTGTGCAGTGATCACTCAGGGCTTTTGGGACTTGAAGGGATCTGCTTTCTGCTGTGTCCGGTTCCACCCGGCTCTACGCAACAGGGGTGTCACCATGCCCCACCCACACTCTCTGTTTGGGAAGCTCAGCCCTTACAGGCACAGTCCCCAGTACCACAAAGAGCAACATTGTGCCCACTCCTTCATCAGCTGCATGAGCATTAGCCCTCTGTGACCCGCTGCATGCTGGGAGCGGTGCTAGGCCCGCTGGAGCTTGGTGAGCCTGCCACAGCCTTGGCTAAGAGACGTGCCTTTTAGCTCATGCAGGAGCAGCTCGTGCATTTAGCTCCAGAGGTCCCAGGTTTGATCCCTGCTGCCGACGCCCCTGCGGGAGTCGGCGTTACACCCCACCCGTCTGCGCGGACCCCTTCTGCAGTGCCAGCGGGGCATTCAGCCTTCACGCGCATCCTTGGTCTCTTTGCTGAGACTGCCAGCCAGGATCCGGTTAGTGCCAAAGGCAGAGGTGATGTCTGTGAGGTGGTTTCCTCCCGCCCCCGGGAACTGGACTGAGACCAGTCTTAGACTCCTAGTGCCACAAGTGAAAATGCAAGGTGCTAAGAATGCAATTTGCTGTTCATAAAGTGAGTCCCTCACCTGGAATCTAGATTCTTCCCTAGTTTTTGCCTGGAGTTTTGCAGAGCCGAGCTACCTGCCATCATTTCACATAGTGATTCCCAGCGGCGATCGCCTCTGAGCTCCTAGTTAAGCCTGCTCATCCTTCCAAGCTGTCTGCGGGAAGGAGAGGGGAAGAGGAAGCCTTTAGTCACGTCAGCACATCGCGGGTCACGCAGCCAGTGTGAGGCTCAGGTATGTTTGAGACTTGGGCAGAGTCTGACGCTTGCAGCTGTTCTGTGCTGCGGCTCTGCCAGCTCCAACTGTGAGCTTGTTGGATTTCGTATCCTACGTAGGGGTGGGAGAGGTCAGTATTTGGATAGGAATTGGGTGTTGGGCTGATGCTGATGACTCAATAGCAGGTGATCTTCCTTCTGAGTCACACGTAACCAATGCCCCAGCCCTGGGTCGGGGGCCCTGCGCCACTGCAGAGATGGGGTAAATCTGAGGTTCTGATTCTTGAACGCAGTGACGCTATTTGTGAGGGACGTGGTGTTAATGCCCGGGCCCTCCCCAAATTCCACATTCTGCCTGAGTTTCCCCTCCAGTTTCAGATCCGGCTGGTATTCTCCTCCGCTTCCTGTCCTAAAGTAGTTGTGCGGGGGTTGCTGAGCCCCACCCCTGAAGTGGCTGCATTGCAGTGCCGGGTGAAATGATTAGACATAGACATTATCATAGCCAGATGGTCCATCCTGCCTCCAGTGAAGTCACCTGGTGTTTTGCCTGTGACTTCCACGGGAGCGGGGTGGGTCTCTGACATTCTCAGCATGGCACTGGCTGGGTTCAGGATTTGGGATTCCCCAGGTGTGACCTGGTGCCATTGTTCTGTGTTTGTACAGCCCCTAGCACGATGAGGTCCTGGGACATATAATAAATACTAAGGATTTTGTTGCCCCTGGAGCTTTAGAGCAGGAAGTAGGCTGGAGAGAGCCAGGAAGACAGACAGGTCTAATTCACTCAAAGGTCCTTTTACGCCATCCTGGCACTGGGAAGGGGCCTTCCAGCGGGTGTCGATGAGAATCAGACCCACAATAGCTTGGGCTTCTTAGAGTGAGATCCCGGCTCCCTGGAGTTGATGAATAAAAACATTTCACTGTAGCATGCCTCCTGGAGAGCACTGTGTCAGGGTCCCATCAATACTTCCCACCCCCAAGAATCTAGCGTCCCCACTGCATGGCCACCCTCCCATGGGTGTCTCCCCCACCCCCCACTGGCTTGCATTGCAAACCTCCCAGCATGCTCCAGCAGGAGCACAGGCGTTTCCTGAGCTTCCTGATAGAGCCCCTGGTGCTGGCTTCTCCCTGCCCCGGCAGGCGCTGGAGTGCGGGCTCAGGGGGGACCCGCGGCTGTGGGTGAAAGCCGGCCTTGTGGGCTCTTTTGTGTGCTGTGACCTTCTCCTGCTTTGTGTCCCTGAACAAAAGCGCTTTAGTAGCCGCCGCGGTGACTGGAGCCCGGGCAGAGGGGGAGTTAAACAGAGCTGAGCGGAGAATGGGGTGAATGAACGTGGCCGGAGGGCTGGAAAAAATAGACTCCTGCCTTCAGGGCACAGTAATTACTCATCAAAGGCGAGCGGGGAGCTCCTTTGTGCGCTGGGAACGCTCCCTGCCTCCCGCCCTGTGCAACGAGGAGCGGCCACTGCCGTCCACAAAAATAGCGACGCACAGAACGGGGCCCGTGGCGTGAGGTTTGGATATGCCCATGTCCCCATCGTGCACAAAGCGCCAAGGCCGCTGAGCTGAACGGGCTGAGTTTGTGGGGGGTGTTACCGCTCTGGCTCTGTGCATATTCACGTCCGTGTAGGCCAGGGGTTGGCAACCTTTCCGAAGCGGTGTGCCGAGTCTTCATTTATTCACTCTAATTTAAGGTTTCGCGTGCCGGTCATACATTTTAATGTTTTTTAAAAGGTCTCTCTCTATAAGTCTATATATTATATAACTAAACTAGTGTTGTATTGTAAAATAAACAAGGTTTTCAAAATGTTTAAGAAGCTTCATTTAAAATGAAATAAAAATGTTGAGCTTATGCCGCCGGCTCGCTGAGCTTATGCCGCCGGCTCGCTCAGCCTGCTGCTGGTCCAGGTTCTGTTCACCTAGGCCGGCAGTGGGCTGAGCGGGACCTGCGGCCGGGACCCCGGCTGGCAAAGGTCCGGCAGCCAGAACCCCAGACCGGCAGCAGGCTGTGCAGGGCCAGCGGCCGGGACCCCAGACCAGCAGTGGGCTGAGCAGCTCAGCCCGCTGACCCTCAGGGGTTCCATCCGCCGGCTCCTGCCACACAGGATCGCAGCTGCCGGATCCGCTCAGCCCACTGCTGGTCTGGGGTCCCGCCCCTGCCCACATACAGTGGGTACCTACCTTCTCCCTGGTTCTGGCCCATTCTCTTCCTCTCTCTGCACTGAGCTGAGGGTGGGAGTGCACTGAGCACAGGGCTTGGGGTGAAGGAGCAGGCTGGAGGTTGGGGTGTAGGGTCTGGCCAGGAGCTAGAATGAGGGAGGGGGCTCAGGGTTGGGGCAGGAGGTTTGGGTGTGGAGCACTTACCTGGGCAGCTCCCATTTGGTGCGAGGGGTGAGGGTGGGAATGGGAGGGGGGGGTGCAGGAGCTCCCATTTGGTGCGAGGGGTGGGGGTGGGGATATGGGAGGTGCAAGAGTCAGGATGTGGGGTTGCATGAGATGTGAGGGGGCTGGGTATGTGGGGGGAATGCAAGAGTCAGAGCAGAGGGCTGGGGGAATGTGAGGGGGGTGCAGATGTCAGGGCCTGGGGGGCCTGGGTATGTGTGGGGGTGCCAGAGTCAGGGCTGGGGTCATGGGGGGGTGAAGGAGTCAAGCAGAGGGCTGGGAGTGTGTGAGGGAGGGTCAGGGCAGAGGGCAGGGGCCTTGGGGGTGTGCAGGGCTGCAGGACCGAGGGCTGAGGTGTGTGTGACGGGGGTCAGGGCAGGGGGCTGGAGGGGATATGCCCCTATTCCACCACCACCCCTTCCCCAAGACCCTGCCCCCGCTTCTTCTCTGCTTCCGCCAGGAGCAGTGAGCACGCTGACTCTGCTCCTTTCCGACCCCCTCCCTCGCAAGGGCCATCAGCTGATCCGCCGGCAGGGAGGCGGGGATGGAGAGGAGGAGGAGAGGCAGGAGCCCAGTGCACTGCGGGAAGAGGCAGGGGAGCCGGCAGGACCAAGCTTCTGCCCCCTGCTCCCACGAGAGGGTGCGGGGCGGGGGGTGGAGAAGAGTGGGCCGGACTGGGCTGGATTTTTAATGGCACGCTGCTGCCTGTCGGGACACTGGCAGGCAGCAGCATGCCATTAAAAATCATCTCGCGTGCCATCTTTGGTTGCCAACCCCTGGCATAGGCGGAGCGTGCCGTGGTTGCGTGACTGTCGAGCATGTGTGTGTCTGCCCGCAGTGGGCCGAATCCCAGGCAGTTGTCAGTCAGCGTGGCTCCATTGGCTTCATCTGGATGGCTCTGGCCCCATGTGAGTTGCACGTGTGTGCACGCTCTGTAGGTGTGTGTGGCGGCATCTGGTTCCGGGGCGCCCATCAAATGGACCGAATCCTGTTTCCACTGATGTCAACGGCGAAATCCCCAGTTGACTTCGGTGGAATCAGGCTCGCGCTCAGTGTACGCCTGCCCCCACGCAGGCTGTGTGCACGCGCCCATGCATTCCTGTGTGTGCACAATGGATCTGCCTGTACACGCTGAGTTACGCAACAAGCACAGCCATGCAGCCAGCGTAAAGCCGCTGCTGTACAGCTGCTGGCTCTGACGCATGGGCCAGCACCAGCCGGTCACGGGGACATGTGGCATTTCCATGGACGCCTGAGCCGCCTCTCACTCACTCCATTTTTACGCCCGCGTAACTCCATTGGCGGGAGCAGTGTTCCTCCAGATTTACACCCCTGTGCGTGACAGCTGAATCAGGCTCTGCGGGAGTGGAAGAGAGAGGGGTGAGCACTTCACTCCTGGCCTTTGCTCGCCTTTACTCACTTTTCGTTGCAGGGTTGGCCCCTGTTTTGTCCGGTGCACTCGCACGGGTGTCGCTGCGGCTGGGCAGCCCTGCGCACAACGGAGGGTTGTTGGTCGGGCGTTATTTACAAACAGCGAGAGCGTCCGTGTGTGGCCCCAAACCGGCGAAGAACAGCTGGGCCCGACGTACTGGCGGCCAGCTCCTCCTCAATAACCTGCGGCATCCAGGGAGAGCAGAGCAGATGTGGAGGCTCTGAACTGCAGGGGGTCCTGCGCGTCTGAAAGCGCAACGTAATGAGGATCCCCTCGGCATCCATCCCCAGAGCTCCAAGAGCAGGTTCACAGATCCCGCTTCCGGCCACACATCTATTTCTGTTTGTTTTTTTTTTATGAAAACGCACACGCCCGCCCTAGAAACCCCCACAAAGTCCCTTGCGGAGCCCAGCTGCACGGAGCAGATGTTTGGGAAACGTGTCTTTGTGTCTGGCAGCCCTTCTCCCGAGCTCACAAAAGGATCTTTTCTGCCTCGGCAGCGCTGGGAAGCGGAAACGGCGGCGGAATGAGAAGAGGATGCAAAGGTGTTTATAGGCGCACTGGATCGTTGGGGACTCTCATCCACCAGGCTGGAGAGAGCAAGGCCCTTGCACAAGGGATTGAAATGCCTTCTCGGTTTCCAACAACCCATCCATTGGGGAAACTGAGTCATGGGGCCAGCCAGAGGCCCAGGGAGCGGGGGCTGCAGCACGGTGCGCGTCTGTTCTCATGAACATGAAAAGATTGGCCGCAGGGAGCTCGTGATCAGCTTGCTGAAGGCAATGGGGGTGGGTGGGGGCCTGAAATGACTTTACAGCCACTTAAGGCTGGTCTTATCCAGATCAAATGATGTAAGGGGGAAAGGGCTGAGCGGCTAAACCAAGATCACCCAGCTCGGAACACTGCAGGCCTGGTTCTGATCTCATGCTGGTGTCAATCACGGATGACAGTGGAGGGTCGCCAGCAGACCCGAGCGAAATCAGAGCATTGCTACCTGCTCAGAAACCCCCAGGGAATGAATAATTGTGGGCTCTCCCATGGTACCAACTATGGTCCCAGGACAGCTGGGATACCCAGGCTCCTTAAACAATGGGATAGAATACAGGGAATTTCTACCTAGCTATTTCCCCAACAATAGCCACTCTCATCTGGGAGATTTCTGTTCACTCATCTATCCTAAGCAGGAACAGAACTAACAGACGTCCAATTCATTCTTGGTGTAAGTTCATACAGCTCAGTGCCATTACCCCAGGGGTGCATTTGGCCCCAGGTGGTTTCTGTCCAATTGTGTCTAATCCAATATCAACCCTTATTGGCGAGAAAGCGAAGGCAATAAGCAGCAGGAGAGATGCACCCTTTCAGAGGTCTGCAAGATTTCACACAGGGTGGAATTCAACCAGTAAGTCGACCTCTTCGCCGGGGCGAATTTCAGCCTTTTGCAGTGCAGACCCAAGCATGGATGTGCTTGTTGGTTCATTTTGCGCAATTTCACCCCCTTTCTCCAACTCCCTACAAACCAACGTTTCTTGTTCATGTAGAAATGGCTGTTGTTGGAAACCTGGAGTTTTCATGCCTGGGAACGGACCTGGGACATGTGCAAAACTCACGGAGCCAGGCAAAAATGTTTGCCAGATTGTCCCATTTTAGAGCCACATACGAGGGATGGAATGTGACCTCTTCTGTCATTTGTGTTTATACCCACACATGTCCATCCCCATTAAACTCGATCCCTAGGAAATTTGAACGGGCTCAACAGAGAGAAAGAAGTCAACAGTGTGTGCGAACATGCATAAGCCCCCACCCCCTTTCCGACCCCTAAGAATGGGGAGAGAAGAGACCTTCCAGTTCCTCAAGAAAAGAGCATTAGGGACAGTGATAGACTATATGGGGCTAAGGGGCCAGAACTCAGCTAGCGTAAAGCACCATAGCTGATTTGGATGGAGCTATGGCAGTTGACACCAGCTAAAGGATCTGGCCTATGCGAGACACTCAGACAGCATGGTAATGTGTTTAGGATGGAGGGGATGGATAGATTAGCCAGCAGACACATGGAATAAACCCATTGTGCAATTTACAGTGTAAGCACTTTGGGCTTGAACAATATTTGTACAGCCCCTAGCACATTGGGGCCCCATTCTTGGTTGGCCCATTGGCACTGCCGTAATTAACAGGTTAAATAATAATAATAATACTTCACTATTTCTCCCATAATATCCCAGTCCGAAACAGTGACACAACATACACAGGAACAAATCCCTGTTGATTTCTGTTCTGCTCTTTGTTCCTCTTTCTACCCAATACCCCTGCGCCAACCAGGGTAAAACCAGAGAAATAACTCCCAGGAGGAGATTTCTTCCCGGCCGTTCCTCACCCAACATCCTTATCCTAGCAGGAGGAAGCATCTCACAGGCTAGGTGCTGTCGGATTTGGACCCATCTCTAATCAAACCAACCCTTATCCCGCATGAAATTGCCCGATGTCCCGGCCAGAGGAGGAGGGGTGGCATTTTACTGGCTGATGTGGTCAGAGCCTGATGCAGTGGTGAGGAAGTGACAGATGGGTTGCCACCGATCCGTCATGTTGCAGTCAGCTCCCGCGTGACGTGAACGCCTTGACATTTCTGGCAGACTCCTCCGACTGCCGTTCCCTTTCACTGGTTGGTGCGGTGATTATTGGGAGCCGTCACTCTCTCTTTCTGTCTCGCTCTTTCTCTCTCCTGGGTCACGATCCGGTGACACACTCCAGAGAGAGCATGGAGGCTGTTGTGTTTTCTGCGCCGGCTGAGACGCAGGAAAATGGGCCTATTGTCCGGGGAATATCTCAAGGGTGATTCAGCCAGGACTGACGCCTGCTTGACAAGCTGACCCATTGCTTTGTGACCGGGAGGCGGGGTGCTGCGGGGAGAAGCCCAAACATCTCCCATCGCTCAGCGCTTCCCCTCTAACTGGGGGTCACCATCTCGGGTTGCAGGTGAATGTCAGGTCAGCGCTCCAGCTTTCCATGGGAGGGGGCCGTATGGCTCTGTGGGTTTGCTAGGGAGAGTTGAAATCTGCCCTCTGGAAGTCGGGGGCTGGAATCAGAACACTTGGAGCGAAATGCACCCTGGTGCAGAGTTCAAATGCAATGCCTTGGCTCTACTTAAGCCCTGTTTTGAGGCTGCATTGGTTTAAAGACTCATATAAAAAGGACCCTGCATCATTGCAGAGAGGAAGGTTGGCCTAGTGGTTAGAGTGCCAGCCTGGGACTGGGGAGTCCTAGGTTTAATTCTCTGTTCCACCGCGGGTTTCCTGTGAGACCTCCGGCAAGTCACTTAGCCCCAGGTCTGCAAAGGTATCTAGCTGCTTAACTGCTACTGAAATCGTGTGTTTTGTGGTGAGGAAGATGACTCCCTCCTCACCCAACCCCCACACCAGCCAAGCAAGGGTTAAAGAACGTTTGTGGTCCCCATCAACGCCAACCAGTTGCCCCTGAAAGGCTGGTCAGGCCTGGGCGTGGGAGGAAGTCAGTGCCGTTCGGGGGGGCCCTCGGAAGCAAGCAGAGCCACGGCTCCCAGACTGAGGCCCTGTGGTACGAACTGGTGGGTGGCTCGAGACTGCCGCCCGCCTGAACCCGCTGAGGAAGAGGACGGGCCTGTCTGTTTTGCTGATGAAGCCCTGGCCTTCAGCCACACGGAAGAGCGGGAGCCGAGAATGCCTGCCGGGTCCGAAAGACTGCTGCCCTCTCCCTGGTACGGACGAGGGCCCAGCTTCCTGAGGTCCGTGGAAGTATTTTCCTTTTCTTTGGACTGGTTCATGTCCCCTGGAAAGGGGTGGACTTGCTAAGAGCGACAGCTATAGCCCAAGACCGGACCAAATTTCTGCACCACAAAAATGATGTATGAGATAAGCGAGCTGCCTGCCCTCACCCCAAGGGGGCGACATTGAGACAACCTTTCTCTTTCGCGCGCCCAGGGGAAGGAATACTCCTGCATTTGCAAGGAGAGGGAGCGAATGAGCCAACAGGACTTTTCCATCTTTAAATTCTACGGGCCCGATTCTCCTCTCACTTACCCTCTGTTTACAACACTGCAAGCCCATTGTTGGCAGTGGAATTACTACTGATTTACATTGGTGTGACAGTGAAAGAGGCTCAGGTCCCCCCCCCCCCACTGCCCCCCAAAAGTAAGCACCCGGCTTTGGGTGCCCGTGAACCTGGATCGATGTCAATTTAGCTTATAGGATGACTGCCAGCTCCCGGCTTTGCAGATGTTCCCTTGGGACCTGCTTTGGGGTTTCAGCGCACACCGTATAAAGTTACAGAACGGGCCCTACGTTTGTTTGTGCTTGCTGAGTGTCTGTGTTGCTAAAGCAAATTCCCTGGCCAATTGGTAATTAGCCATTACCACGCGCTTGATGAGCTGCTAATTGATGTTTGTCTCCCAGTGATATTTGGAAGGTTATGACAACACACGCTAAACCCCGCATTAAACATTAAACTTCTGTGCACCCTCCTGCCATATTTGCAAATCTTCTTTCTCCCTCTCTTTGCCGCTTCTCCTGCTCCTTCCTTTCCCGTTCTCAAGAGCTCTTGTAAACACAGCACCGGATTTCTCAGTGGATCGGGAGTGGCAGCGGGGAAGCTTTCGGCTCTAGGCAGGGCTTAGTTTGTGCCAGGGCTAAGCGCCGGCACCTCTAGGCTTGGCAGTTCATAGCCCCGGCACCTGTGGCCACATCAGTTATTAAAGTAAAAAAAATTGCTTGAGCACCAGCGCCTGATTTATTGCAAATTAAGCACTGGCTTTAGGTCATCAGCTCTGCCAGCCCAGGGACCTACTCCAGATTTCAGCGGGAGCCCAAGTCAATAGCGACCCCATTGTTTGACCCCCTGACAGCCGTTTGGTAGCCAATGTGAAATGAATACCTGGTTCCTAGTGAACAGGTGTCCATGTAAACCCCACCCACCCATTTTACACCCATAAGGGACCAGGGTAACATTGAGCTAAACCCTGAGTAAATAGTGAGTAAGGACTTCAAGATTTAGTCCGGCAGCCGCCACACAGGGCTGGGGTCTCCCTAGCAGCAGCCAAAGATGCCCGGGATTGTAGCATCCACAGATCTTGAACGACCCATTTTATCAGCGCTGGGACTTGTGGGTTGGGTGTCTTTGTTTAACGAGGTTGTGGGGCAGCATCTTAGCAGCTTCGGGAGCGAGCAGGACCTTCCACGCCTTCATTTCCCTTTCCAGTCGGGGGAGCTGAAATAGTTGCTCACTTCAGCAAGAGAGCAATTAGCCCCGCTGAGCTGCGGAATCATTTGCTACAAACCCGTCAGCCAGCTGTGTGGGGTTTTTAAATTTTTTTTCCCATTTAGTTCATCCGTCCCAAACCAAACACGCTTTCTGATCATCTGTTCATTGGCAACAAGCACAGCCCTGCGCTTTTCCAAGGAGGAACCTGTTGTCAGAAGGAGCCGGCCAAGGGCTAGACAAATCTTAGAGCGATTTTAATCCCCGTCATGGAAAGAAGAGGATATTTTGGTTTTTGAAGACAGCAAGCCCTCCTTTTTTCATCCCCCTCTCCAGTAGAACATTAAGCCTTTGAGAAAACCCCAAACCAAAAGAATATCTGTGCGCCCTTGCCCAAGTGCTGACAATGGGATTTCAGACAGATGAAGGCTTGTAGAGCGAGCGGACACATGCTGAGCCGCCGCTTTGAATCGGGACTCTGTGTGGCAATCTGGTTTATTTCAGAAGACACATTCCTAGATGGGGCAAAACCTCAACTGGACTAAGCCCTGGCCTCGCACTCAAGAAGTGACCCATTGTGTTTGAGCTGGGAGGCCAGGGCTGCCCAGACTTCTCTATCTATGGATGGAGCAGCAAGCCCCGAGAACAAAAGGCCCCCTTTTTCCCACCATCCAAAATTCATCTATTTGGGACAATGCTGCCCAGAGTCCACCCCAGGAAAAATTTATGGCATGAAATTTGCAAACTCTGGAGAATTTGAACACTTGCTGCCAAGTGACCCTGGAGATGTATTTCCCTGTCAGTCGGCTATAAAGACAGTCATTGATCTCTGACCATCTTGCCGAGTGCATCCCGCTCTTCACCAGAACTCCGGCCTCAGCTGGGCGATAATGCTCGAAAATGCTGCTTCAGAACCGGAGCATTCAAGCAGTGGGAAGACCCTTGTGTCTCAATACGAGGAGCAACGATGCTCCAGAAGTGCCAGTTTTTTCAGGTTAATACAGCGCCTGAATTGCTCTGGTTATAGGCCTGTTGCATGATGCACCTTGACTGTGGACTGCCCTGCCCACATAGGAATCTGGTTCCCATCCCCTGTCATTTAGAGGTGGGCTTATCCTTGTGCTGGGATGCAGCAGCGTAGAGGAGCGTCCCCTGGGTGGCGGATGGGGGTAGCCGGAAGGGTCGCCCTGAATATTACGCAGTAAATTGCCAGGAACCAACTGTATGGGGGAGAAGGGAAACTCTGCTTTCAAATGAAGACAGACGGGGCTCACTTCGCCTCTTTAGGCAAGAAGGAATCCAAGCACTCCAGCCTTGTTAGCCTTGGAGGGTAAGTGGACTAGGGTGGAACCGCTGATACCTCTTCCCAGCAGGCTCTGACTTGGCATTCCCGAGCTGCACAGGGTGGATTGGCCTAACAAGCCATTACACCCGAAACTTACTTGCTATAGAAACAGTGCAACAAGCCAGAGTCAGGGTGACACTGTACTGCTCCCTGTGTCTATAAGCACGCTGTGAGATGAGAAGATTATGCCCTGAAATAGGGGATTTCTATCCCTACTTCTTTTCTCCTCTCGATTGTATCTGTGGATGGTCTTGTCAGCTACATTAATTCTTCTGCAACAATCTGACTAAGCTCTTGACCTCATCTATTGGCAAGGAGTTCCGCAGGTGAATCACACGTTTGTGTATAACGAGCACGGCTTTTCAATAGTATTAATTTTGACGGCTGTCAATGTCACGGAATGTCCCTCAGCCAAGGCTCCGCCCACTCCCTGCCCCTGGCTGCTTATTCCCCATTTTTTGGGACCAGAAGAGGAGCCGTGGCCCGGTGGTGAGTGCGCTGTCCTAGTGCATTGCCACTCAAGAGTCGCCGTCTGGCCCTAAATACGTAGCGGTGCTCATGTGCGTGTTGTGGCTACTTGAATGGCACTTTGAGCATTACAATGCAGGCTTTGGAAAATCCTACAGGAGGGGCTGACCTTTCCGTGCTCATGCAAACTCATCTCCACTGTTAACTAATGCTACTGCTGAGCCCACCTCCCTTACTAAGGTCATAAAGCTTTTAGAACCTGTCCCCACATGGAGCCAATCCTATGCATCATTCAGTGGTCTGTTACGGCTCAGCTGACCCATCCTGAAATCCTTCCTCAGGCAAAAACTCCCCTTGAAACCAATAGAAGTGTTGTCTGAATATGCATTTTAGGTTTGGGGCTTGGAGCCTTAATGCGCCACCGAATCCTGCAGGAACATCGCTCCTGGGTTCTGGGGCATCAGTACAGGGTTAGGTTCTAGATACGGCAGTGAGGGTGTAGAATGTGCCTATGGGGCCAGGGGTTAGGGTCTAGCGTAGCCGCTGACTCCGTGGGCGCTCTGGGGCTGGAGCGGAGCAGCTGTTCAGTGATGTACGGGCGGGGCGGGGGGCACTCGGGGGTGGGAGTGAAGCAAGGGTGGGAAGAGGTGGGTTGGAGGTGGGACCTTTTGGGAAGGGGTGGAGTGGGGGCAGGGCCAGGGGTCGAGCACCCCCAGAAAATTAGCAAGTCGGCACCTATGGTTTCTAGAATATTACGATTGGGTTAGGTTCTCAAGTATTACTATGGGTTAGGCTTGATCGCATTATTACAGGACATGTTCTAGAGCAGGACTAACAGGGTTATATTCTAGAACATTATAATGGAAATAGGTTCCAGAGCATTAGTATCTTCCACTGTGGATCTGACCCCAAATCCTGCTACAGGAGCGACCAGGTCAGAAAGTGGCAGTATTACAACATCTAGCATCTCTTGCTGTCAGATGAGCCGCAGAGAAGGCAGGGTGCTAACAGGGACCGAAAGGAGGACTCCTTCCTCAAACGGCAAAGAGAAGCAGGGTTCAACCTGCTGCTGCCCCAGAATCCCCCGTTCCCCAGACCGGAGCTGGCAGCAGCTTTTTTTCAGTGTCTGTGGCTGGAGGATAAATATAGTTCAGTTGCAGGAGGTTTGAACGGCTGCTATTCAGGCTCCTCTGACTCAAGCTGTCAGCCTGTAATTAAAGCGAATGTTCAAACTGCCTCTTACAACACAGAACAGAACAGTGTCCGCAAGGGAAGCAACACAGACACATGTAGGCAGGAGAGCCGGCGTAGGCATTAACACTGCCGTGCGTGAACGAGCACACGGCGCAGTGCCACCAGGTCTGTTTCTGGTGCACGTGGAATGGACTTGCACGCATGCAATGACAACAACATTTATGTGGTACCTTCTGTCTCTCAAAGGGCTTTATGACTATCAATGAATATAGCTTGGGAGATTGGTCTGATTATCCCCATTTTAGAGATGAACAAACAGAGGTGAAGTGGCCTCCCTAAGGTCACACAAGAAGCTTGTGGTAGAGGAGGGATTAGAACCTAGGTCTCCCACACCCCAGTGATGAATTTTGTTTTCCTAATTCAATGCTCCACTGATGCGTTAATGTAAGTACTAAGGGAGAATTACTCCGAGCAGGCAGAACAGGGCCTGGTTCAGCTTCTGCCCTTCCTTTTTAGTCCATACATGGGGCAGCGTCCCGGGGCAGATTAGTGTCACAGGGGTCTGGGCCGTGCCACAGCCGACACAGGAGAGGCTATTGTACATTAGAGCAATGCCATGTGCCCTGTGTGTGTGTAGATGTTAGTGCTGTTTGGTATTTTCAGTGAGGTTTTGAACCGTCCTTTTGCCGTTGCCTTTTGGACAATTTTATGCTCCGCAGCCTGTGCTTTTCCGGGGACGCCAGCAGAATGGCGATTTTCCCCATCGGAAAGGTGTCGACATTCCAACCTCAGCTGCATCAGTGGAGTTTTGACTTTTGCCGTTTGCTCACCAATGGGCTCATGTCTTCTGGGAGACAGAAGAACCCAGATCGTTCTGAAAATGTGGGCTGCTGCCTTGGCATAACAAGATCGTAATGCAATGCCTAAAACTTGAGATTTCAAAGGAACATAACGGGAATGAAGCACGGGGTGCCCATTGACTTTCAATGAGATCTGAGCGTCCCCATTGTGTCTTTGAAAATCTCCCCCTAAATGTTGAGTGCTTTGCTTTTCGTTGCAAATAGTTTGTGTAGCACTAAGGGCTTGTCTACCCACCTCCTTAAAAACCGATTTAAGATAAACCGGTGCAACTTGGCCTGTGGACACTCATATTTACAGACACAAGCTTACCTGCTGTAAGCCAGGTTTAAACTGATATGAGTGTCTGTGCGCAATGTTGCACCAGTGTTCGAATCACACTTGGTGCTGCTACTGTGCTTACAGACCAGGCCTGCTAGGATAACTAGCTTTTTAGTAGGGGGCCTAAGAGAGAAATTCTCACAGAGAGAGGCCCCATTGTCTGCATGACTCATACACCAGCACGTTTTGAAAACGAAATTCCAATTAGCCATAAATCCTCCATCTGATTGATTGATTGATAAGGGCAAGAGTGCAAAGTCCTGCTCCTGCATCCTCGATCCTGATTGGCTACAATAGATACGAATGCCACACAACGTCTGTCCAAGCCCACCCTCCTTCCTGATTGGCTCAGACCCCAAGTGGCTACAGGAGAATGAAGTAGGTTTCATTTCATTTCATGCATCATCTATGCTCTGACTGCAGCATTGTTATTACTGGCAAGCGGTCTGGGGCAGAAAGAACCCAGACAGACTTTCAAATTGCAGGAGACCTGATGTGTATCATTTTTTTGGCTTGTAAGTGGACCACATTTTTATTGAGCTCATCCAGTGGCAAGAATGATGAACCTAATGCATTGTCTTAGCTAGCCCTTCCCCCCCACCCAAGCATCTCAAAGTGCTATACAGACATAAACTAATTCATTCTCACAGTCCCCTCATTAGGTTGGTCAATATCATTAAAAATCGGAAGATGGACACCAATGTGTAAGGTCAGTGGAATGGCTCTGGATCTCTTGAGGTCCACCTTGTTCTTTAACCCCTAGACTGTGTTCCCGCTCTAAAGCCCTGATCAAAAGCTTATTATTGAAAGACTCCTCATTACGAGTATTTGTATTGCAGGAGCACCTAAAGGCCTGGCTTGAGCTCAGGAGCCCCATTGTGATGGGTTGGGTACATACACTGGTCTGTCTAAGTGGCCATCGGAGGTACCAGAGCTGCCTAAAAATAGCTGTGAAGCCACCTGAGTACAAACCCAGCTGGGATACGTACTCGGGTAGCCAGCCTGTGCCATTGCAGCTTCACTGCCATTTTTAGCCACCTAGGTTACCCAAAGCCAGCTGGGCCATGTCTACATGGGCTGCAATTACACCTTCCAAGTGCCGTGTAGACACAACCCGCAGTGTAGGAGACAGATCCTGTCCTGAACAGACAGTGGGTAAGAGGGGCGGGCGACTTGCCCAGCGTCACAGACAGAACCAGAAATGGAACTCAGGCGTCCGGACTGTTAGGCTAGCGCCCTGGCCACTTACGCCACGCCACCTCTCAGGATCGAGCCCTCCCATAGGGATGCTCAGACTTTTTACTGTCTCTTTCCTGGCTCCCCCGAATGCTGCATCCCCTTTCTAGCTGTGCTCCATAGGAGACCAGGCATGAAGCTGCAGGCTGCCCTCTATACCAGCTGTCTCTGGCTCTCATCCTCCCCATGTTATCATTGCAGTCTTACTCCATCCCCTCTCCGACTAATTGCTTTTTTACCAGGAGTTAACGAGGGCTTGGTTCTTTAACAGCCAGAGGTAGGGCAATTAACGAGTGAACCCACTGGTTGTTAACTGCAGCAATGACTAATTTCCAGGGCCTGCAGACACAGCAAAGCCCTGGTTTATAACAGCAATAACATGTTGTGTGTTTTAGAAAATTAATAGCCGCACAGGCTCTGGAGGAGGTGTTTTCCCCGCACCAGCAAGCAAATGTTTAAATGACTGTCCGACATACATAGTAAAGAGCTGCTTTCCTCCTCCACTGGAGGGGCAGAGCTCTGGGCTGGGACTTATTCATTACGTTACAGCCCTCGCTTTGGCTTTGAGACTGGAGTGTCCCAAGCACAGCCACGCTGGCGGTCGGCCAAGAGCTTAACAGCTGCGACTACTCTGTGTAGTAGGCGTGATGTAGTTCAGTGGTCAGAACAACTGTGGCAGTCCGTACCCCTATGTTCACTCCTTTTGCAAGGCTATGATCAGTTTTGTACAGAAATATGCCTTGTGAGGTGTCATTTGAAAACTCATAATTTGCTGATCGTTATTGTCCTGGTAAAATACGTGTGGTAGCATTTCGTGTAAAGTTATAAGAGTCGTCTGTATGATATTACTAAAGCCATGTCTACACTTACGAGCTTATAGGGGTACCAACACATGGCTACACAAGCGCTCTTACATACAGCTGTGCGCTTGTGTAACCATGTTATGCTGACGGGAGGGAGCTCTCCAGTCGACAAAATAAAACCAGCTCGACAAGTGACGGTAGAGCCTCTCCTGCCGACATAGCACTGTGCACATGAGCACTTACGCCAGCAAAACTTATGTCGCTCAAGGGTGTGTTTTTTCACACCCTTAAGCGATAAAAGTTTTGCCGATATAAGTGCTAGTGTAGACATGTTCTAAGTCTGGGGGGAGCAGCCACAAACCAGTTCCCCAGAGACAAAAGGCTAGCCAGCACCTCAGCCAGGTGTCACCAAAATCAAATGGACCATCACCTGGTTAAGTGGCCATTCTTTGGCAGGAAAAAGGATGTGGGTGAAAATCTACATCTTGACAAAGGAACAGCTGAGGGTTCCCGTCCACACAGACTTTCTGTCTCCTGAACCTTAGCTGGGGATGATTCTCAAAGAAAAGAAAGAACTGTAAGAGGAGAGAGGAGATGCCCCAAATTATTCCTCCCTTTGGGTACGTCCACACCAGATCGGCGGGTAGCGATTGGTCTATCGCGTCTCGTCTAGACACGATAAATCGATCCCCAAACGCGTTCCCGTCGACTCCAGAACTCCACCAGGGCGAGAGGTGGAAGCGGAGTCGACAGAGGAGCCGCGGCTGTCGATCCCGCGCCATGAGGACGGGAGGTAAGTCGAAATAAGATACGTCGACTTCAGCTACACTATTCTCATAGCTGAAGTTGCGTATCTTACATCAATCCCACCCCCCGTGTAGACCAGGCCTATCTCTCTAAGCACAGCATCCACAACACCTGACGAACAAAGGAAAGAGTTTTGATGCATATGATGCATTAGTTATGATTTACTTTTATTTTCTTGTAACTAATTCTGACTTTTATGCCTCATTACTTGCAGTCTCTTCAAATCTATCTTCCCGTAGTTAGTTAATGTGTTTTGTTGTTTTATCTAAACCAACATGGTGGGGTTGAAGTGTTTGGGAAACTCCATTTGCGATAACAATATTTGTGCATATCGTTTTCTAAATGACTGACTTTGTATGAGCCTGTGTTGTGCAGGCGAGTGCTGGGCAGTACAAGATGCACATTTCTGGGGGAAAGTCTGGGCCTGGGAGTTTTCTGGCGTTGGTCTGCAGTGTAATTCATGGGTGGCTGACTACAGCACTCGGACAGTATAGCGGGGAGTGATTTACATGCTGGAGGCTGTGTGTGAGCAGACCAGGAGTAGTTGCTCTCACAGCAAAGCAGTGTAAAAGGCACCCCAGGTTGGAAAATTAAGGGGACACAACTGTTCATCAGTCCAGACTGTACCCTGGGTAATGTCACAGGAAGGGTGTGTTACCCTGGGACTTGGAAGCAAGTGTTCCCTTCCTTGCTCTGCTATAGACGTCCTGTGAGATGTTGGGCTAGTCATTCAGGGCCAGAATTTTATAGGTGTCTAGGTGCCCAATGGGATTTTCTAAAGGTCCTATTTGAAAATAGCCCTTTCGACATTCCCACGAGGTGCCCATAAATACCTTTAAAAATGGGGCCCTTTGTCTCTTTGTGCCTCGGTTCCCCATCAGTAAAAGAGCACTGCCATATCTCATAGGGATGTTGTGACACTAAATACAATACAGGTGGTGCGGTGTTCATATTCTGCAGTAACCTAAGTATCTAGGTAGGGAGAAAAGGGACATGGGAAGCAGGATAGCTGGGGTTTATCTTAGACTACTCCGCCCTCAGTCTAAGATAATTTGGAGAAGTCACATTTTGTGTCTCAATTTTCCTAGCTGTAAATGGGGTAAATTCTTTGTAGTAGGAGGCATCTTTTCAATTCTGTCTGTGTACAGTGCCAAGCACAATGGCTCCTGGTTGGTGGTCTTCTCTTGGTCCTACCGGAAGACAGATAATAAATATTATTACGAGGAGTGGTGGCTCATCGGGCCAGATTTTCATAAGAGCTCAGCATTTGAAAATCTGCTTTAAATTGTAGGTGCAGAACTGTCTTCTAGTGTCTCCAAAGCACTTTAAGATCTTTGGATCTATAGACATTATTACATGTACATCGCACGTAGTCGTGGTATTTCTTTATATCCGTTGTTATTTGTTAAACACCAGTGTGCTTGGAACTGTGTGAGGACCAAATGAGGATGCAGACTCCGCCCGGAGGCATTTTCAGCCTGACGTTTTCTACTTGCATCTTCCTTGAGAGAGGAACAGAAATTGCTTTTCTGGCAGAGTTCACTAGCAATAAAACCCTGCAGCTGCTCTGCTTTTGTCATCATCCAACAGTTAGCAAGTAAATAAATAATAACAGGAATTGCTAATATGGCCCCCTGTGACAGGAGGAGGAGGATTTTCAAAAGTGCCGAGGAGTTTAAGTCCAATTTTCAAAAGCGACTTAGGACCAGATTTTCAAAGATCTTTAGCTGCCTAACAATGCGAGTGGGTGGCTAGTAGGATTTTCAAATGCTCCTAAGTAGTTTAGGTGCCTAACTTTCTTGAAATCAATGAAGGTGACTGAATAATGTACACAGTAAAGAGGTGAAGACTTAAGTCAAGTTTGCATCCGTCCCTTCTCTCTTTTTGCTGATCTCGCATTCACACACACTCTTCCCCTCTTTCTCCTGTGGCTGTGTTACCCCCTTTCTCCCTCTCCTCTCTGCATTTATCCCTTCCCCCTCTCAAGTATGTCGGTAGAGCACCTAGCATCATGATTCTTGACTTATGGTGTCTAGCTGCTCTCAGAATACAAATAATGAATAATAATTATTAAAGCAAATTATTAATGATATTATAATTAAGTTATTAATTGTTATAGCAATAAAGGCTTCTGTCACTCGAACTGAAGTCAGTGAGACGTAGGCTCCTCAGTCACTTAAGACTTTTTGAAAATGTTACCTGAGATTTTTATAAAGTAAAGAATTATGCCTCTCAACACCCCAGTGAAGGAGGTAAGGGATACATAGAGAACACTGCGCCCACCTCTGGGGTGGAACGTGGCAGCAAACAGTTCAGGACAAGAAGTGAAGAAGAATTCCCAGGCTGCGTCCTGCTCTCCGTTGCACCAGTATAAATCTGGCGCAACTCCATTGAAGTCACTCTGGATTTAGCTCAGTTTACGAGAGCAGAATGTAGCATTACTCCCCCGGAGTTCATCATGGGTACTGGAGTAGTGAAAGCAGTGCAGGTTAGCTGCCCGAGTAATTACGCAGGGTTCTGGGCAGGCACGTACAGCCTGCGTTACCGCTGCTTCGGTGCTTTGGGATCCAAGCTCACTAGCTTATAGCTGGCTCGGGTATGTCTATTTTGCAGTCACTTGGTGCGACAGAAGCTCGTGTTGACTGAATGGGAAGAAAGTTGGCCTAGGGCTAGTCTACACACTTACATTGATTTAACTAATTGAGTGAAACCGGTGCAACCCCCTCGTGTGTGGACACACTAATACCGATTTAAAACTGTGTATATCGGTGTAGCTTGCGCCCACATGAGCTAAACTGCTGTAAACAGTTTGAAACTGGTGTAAACGTTTCTATGCTAGGGATTGGCACCAATGTAACTAAATCACTGATTTAATGAACTTGGGCCAAAAATTGTGTGGCCCAACCTCTAGGGGATGAAGCACTAGACTAAGAGTCAAGCGACCTGGGTTTGATTCCTGCTTCAGCCGCATGCTTCCACTGTGAGCCTAGGAAAGTTATTTCACGTACTTGCTGCCCTCAGAGAGAGAGAGAGATCACTTCCCTGCCTTCCAGGAGCATCATGAGGTGCTCCCATGTGGAGGGCTAGCTAAGAAGATAGCATGGGAAGATTTATGCTGGGGATGAATTTGGTCAGGGCACCTGGGCTAACTCCCTGACTCTTACATGCTTCTTGAAAGGGTCCAGGCCTTCATTTTATGTCTTCTCTGAAAGATGGTTCGGCACAGCAGTGCTCCAGTACCCTGCCTGGCTATAGCCTCAATGCTGATGTGGAAGGAAGAGCGCCCCCTGCTGACCCACCCTGCTCCACCCACTTGTAGCAAGGAGGCAGTGTCCTTTTAGGATCCTGCAGTTCTCAGGCTGTGCTCTGGGCGCCCTGCCTCCGTAGCGGGATAAGAGCCTCCTCGCCACCCACACCCACTCTGATGCGCCTGCGTGCACACACGCTACCCTCATACCTGCATCCCACGTGGTTCTGGGGCTGTCGGGTGGAAAAGCAGAGCCCTGTAGGGAGGAGGAGGAGCTGGGCCTTGTGTTGCGATAAAGGCCTGGGAAGGAGCCCGCGGCATCTGGCTAACGTTATTCCGGTCTCCCCGCTTTAATGCCACTTCCAGATTCCTATCGCCGGTTAACAAAGTTTCATTCCCCGCGGAAGGGGCCAGCGAGCTGAAATTGGCTGCATTAAAACCCTGTTCCGCATCAAGGAAGGTCCTAATGGCTAGTAATTGTCTGCTGACAGCAGCAAGAAGGCCCAGGCTGGTGCTGGCAAAGATTGCAGGTGTCCCTTCCGAAAGCTCCCACTCTTCTTTCCAGCTTTCTCCCCCAACCCCCCACTTCATTATCTCTCCCACTCCCTTCAACCGCTAATCGCTCCCCCATCCCTCCAGCTGTTTCTCGTTGAGGATCGATTACGGCGCACATCTGGGCCCTTTCGCATTCCCCCACCTCGTCGTGCTGCTGTGGGAACGGGGCGTACTACAGGTGCTGCCTGGCCCACGGGGTGCGTGTAAGAGGATCCGGAAGAGCCTATCTAGCGCTAGAGAGAAACAAAGTGCAAGGGAGGTGAGAGAGGGGGAGGAGAGAAAGAAGGGGACCTAGGTGGGAGAAAGAGGGGAAGATTATTTGTGTGAGAGAGAGGGAGAGAAAGAAAGACACCGACCACACAGTAAGTATGGGCCATTTTAGGTCCCTTCAGTGTCTCCCTTATAGAAACCTAGTTCTGCACGTTGACTTTGTTGGGATCACATGGTATTAACCTCAGTCTGGCAACCCATCCCCACAAGCCTACAGTCCTTCCACAATTAACTGCATCAGCAGTGCAAACAATCCATGATCCCAGCCTAAGCCATAAAACGCCTGTAAACAGCACTGTGTTTACCACAGGAGCATCTGCTAGCGTAACCGGCAATGAGCCACAGGCTTCGATAGCTGGATTTTGTGTCCACTGCCTTCTTGCTCAATGGCTGAATTTGCCCATGAAAGGTCTCTGACTAGCTCCAGCATGGGGACATGGGTTCCGGTTTCCGCCTCCCAGCCAGACCCTGGTTCGTCCTTTGCAGGGAACCTCGAAGATGTGCCTCCAGGTAGGTCTGCGCTGCAATCAAACACCCGCGGCCGGCCCGAGTCACCTGACCGGGGCAGCCACGGGTATCTGAATTCAGTGTAGACCTACCCTTGCAGGGAATCCCTCGCTCTGAGCAAGTGCAAACTTGGGAGAAGTTTGGATCTGGATCAGAACTGGAGCCCGGCGTTAGTAAGAACAGATGGTCCCAAACCAGGGAGGAAGAGGATGAATGGGCAAGTCGTTGAGGGAGTCACCGTTCCTCCCTGGCACATCTCAGGTCTGCAACCATTTGGTTTGGTTATTCTGGAAAATGTGAGGCCACTCACATAGATGAAGGGCGTGGTTCCCCTCTCACTTCCACAGGTGTAACCCAGGAGTAACCGCACTGATGTCAGGTGGAGCGTCCCTGGGGCCGAGCGGGCGTGAGTGAAGAGTCAGACCCCGGCATTTATGGACACATCTGTTTATTTTTAGGACAAAGCACAAGTGGAGGCCAAGGGCCCAATTCCCACTGATTTTCTCTGCCCTTTGTGTCTTTGGAGCATCACCCCCTTTGAGGTCAGCATACCTCAGAAATGAGTATTTTACCCAGTTTTAGCAGATGATCCATCACCAATACAAGCTCGTTGCGTTCACATTTCACTGAGGGGCAGCATGGTTCAGGGGCAAGGACATTGGGCTCGGCTTCAGGAGACCTGGGTTCTATTCCTGGCACCGCATTGCTGGCTGACCTTTGGCAAATCACCTTCCCAGCTTTGTGCCTCAGTTTCCCCCACTGTAAAATGGGGATAATGCTACTGACCTCCTTTGTGCAGTGCTTTGCAATCTGCTGATATAAGAGCCAGGTATTATTGTGTGTATACAGCACTTAGCAGAATGGGGTCCCAGCCATGGTTGGGGTCTCTAGCTCCTGCTGTAATGAGAATCAAACTGAGCTCCCGGAAAGGGGGTGAGTTTGGACTTTGTGCTAGGTGGGGCCTGTGCTTGGAAAGCATGTTGAGAGAGGCACCTGCTCACAATCTTACATTACTTAAGATATTTTCCTTTTTCTCTGAAAAGGAAAAAAAAATCCCTTATGGAAATTCAGGATTTTTAAAAAACAAGTAAATTAACCATAATCATTAGCAATGAACCTCTGACCCTCTGTCATTGGAGGGTACTTTGGATGCATTTTCTTTTCTTTAGTAAATGTAATGCTGGTGAGATGCACTGGGTAGGGTAAGGGAGCCCTCTAGCTAACCACAGACCAGATGGTTTAGCCTAACCAAAAGAAGGCTGAGGGGAGATATGTTTGCTCTCTATAAATATATCAGGGGAATAAATACCAGGGCGGGAGAGGAATTATTTAACTCAGTACCAATGTGGACACAAGAACAAATGGATATAAACTGACCATCAGGAAGTTTAGACATGAAATTAGACGAAGGTTTCTAAACGTCAGAGGAGTGAAGTTCTGGACCAGCCTTCCAAGGGGAGCAGTGGGGGCAAAAGACATATCTGGCTTCAAGACTAAGCTTGATAAGTTTATGGAGGGGATGGTATGATGGGATAGCCTAATTCTGGCAATTAATTCGTCTTTGACTACTAGCGGTAAATATGCCCAATGGCCTGTGATGGGATGTTAGATGGGGAGAGATCTGAGTTACTACAGAGAATTCTTTCCTGGGTGTCTGGCTGGTGAGTCTTAATCATAGAATCATAGAATCATAGAATCTCAGGGTTGGAAGGGACCTCAGGAGATCATCTAGTCCAACCCCCACATGCTCAGGGTTTAGCTGATCGCCATATTTGGAGTTGGGAAGGAATTTTCCTCCAGGGCAGATTGGCAGAGGCCCTGGGGTTTTTTTGCCTTCCTCTGCATCGTGGGGCACGGGTCACTTGCTGGAGGATTCTCTGCACCTTGAAGTCTTTAAACCAGGATTTGAGGACTTCAGTGGCTCAGACACAGGTTTGATACAGGAGTGGGTGGGTGAGATTCTGTGGCCTGCATTGTGCAGGAGGTCAGACTAGATGATCATCATGGTCCCTTCTGTCCTTAAAGTCTATGATTCTATGAACCTGGTTGTGCAGGGCTCATCTACTGTTCCCCACTAATAGGTCTCACCCACATCCCCTTATTTTGAGGGACATCACTCATCTGAACCTCAAAGTTCCCTGTGCTGCACACAGATGTGTCTTCCCCCTCACTTTTGCTGTGGCCAGTTACTGACACCAGAATCACAAAACTGAGGTTGTCATTAGAGTTATCTACATTCCAGGAAGGAATCCTGGAGCATCGCAAGTTTCATAGACTCATAGTTTGCAAGGCCAGAAAAGGACTGTGATGATCAGCTGGCCTGATCTCCTGCATACGCAGGTGAGAGACTCTCACCCCGTGAGGCCCATGGTTGAGCCAGAGCATCTCGTTTAGAAAGACACGAGTACAACGTTTGCATGCAGTGTTGTTGTAGCCGTGTCGGTCCCAGGATAGTAGAGAGACAGGGTGGGTGAGGGAATATCTTTTATTGGACCAACTTCTGTTGGTGAGAGAGACGCTCTCTCTCTCTCAAATGCTTGTGCATCATTTTGGACGCCGGTCAGTCATTGTAGGCCAAGTTTGGGCCTTGGCAGGTTGATGATGATGATCGCACCCCACCCTTGTGTCTGGCTAGGCGTTGTCCAAACAGAATCAAAAGAGCTTGCAGTCTATGTACTGTATAAGACAGGAGATCATGGGGTGCTACAGACGGACAGATGGGGGAGCACAGTGAGCCAGGGCAGGTCAGCATGACGGTCTCCGCTCACCCCGCTGTCTCGCCGTTCTCTGTTTTTTTCTAGGCCTCCCAGCAAAGGCAGATTTGGAGGAGGACAGTGAGGTGGAGAGAGACGGTTTCATACTCTGCTCTGGACGGGATACTTCTAAAGGGAGTTCAATCTCCACAGCCCACTCTGCTCTTGGCCTCTTTAATGCTTGTGCTGCTTGTAGGTGGGCGGTTTCAGGATGGGTACCGGCGTTTTCAGGTGGCTTCCGGGTAGAATGTAGCTTTCCCTTGGTACAGCCCTTTCTGGGAATATTCAGAGCATCTCTCTCTCTCCTAGTGTGCATGGGGTGGGGGGAGGTATTGTGGGGTCTGGATGATTAAAAAAAAAAAAAAGCATCTTTCCCTTGCCTGACTCAGATTCTTTTGTCAAGTAAATGAGGGTTTGTTGCTCCATCTGCAATTCCAGCCTGGTTTGAAAACCCCAAGCTAATTATTAAAACGGCCTCCGTGAGAGCATCAGGCAGCTGGGACCGCAGGAAGAAAACAACCCATTAAAGAGCGCAAATGAACTCGGCGTGCAGGGATGGGTTGGAATCAATGGCGGTGCGCTGGCATTCATGTTACATTTATTCCTCGCTGCACTCACGGCTCAGCCCCCTTCGGAGGGGGGGACTCTAATAGCATTTCCATTTGTAGCCAGCAAGCGTTGGAAGGAACGCAGCCTCTCCCAGGCCGGCCCGCCGGTGGCCAGGCAGGAAGCCGAGGCCTTTCCTTGCCAAAAAGTCATATCCCCAGCTTGTGTCTGTCTGATTTGGTTGGGGAGCCCTGATGGGTTTCTTTGGCCTTCAGTGGCGCCTGCCTGGCGGCCCCTGTGCACTGATTGGTCACGGTTTGCTGTGTGCGGTGTCCATGCCGCGAGAGACACCTCCACCGTGGGCAATGACTAGGCTCGTGGCCAGGCTCTGCAGAGAGGCTGTGGAGACCGACCCTTTAACGAGAGCCCTGTGCCCTCTGTCCCTGTTCAGTCTCTCAGGTTGTGGGTCTCACACCTTTCACCAGGGACTCTTTAAGCCCTTCCCCACAAACCCCCCTAAGAGCTCCATCCTGCAAGGGCTTGGCCCCCGATCCTCAAAGAGATTTAGGTGCCCAGCTCATTGAAAGCAGTGGGAGTTAGGTGCCTGAATTCCATGGAGGAGCTGGGCTTGGGGGCCTGCAGCTCGCATGGAAGCCCGTGGGGCTTCAGGGCTCTCAGCAGTTGCAGGATCGGGCTGCATTTGCTCACAGCCCAATTCTAGGACTCTTACGTCCATTGTGATTTCAGTGGGACGACTCAGGGTCTGTGGTGCTATCCAGTGTCAGCAGGGGTATGAGAGTCTGGCTCCTGGTCTGCTAGGCAGAGCAGTTCAACATGGACCTGTGCTCAGTCCTCCCTTTAAGTGTCAGTGACCATCGATGCCAACTCTGCCCACATATCTACACCAGCAACACCATCACAGGACCTAACCATCACACCACCCACCACCACGTTCATCACCACCTCCACCAACACCAATAATATATATCATGCCAGCAATGCCCAATGCTGCTATGTACATTGGCATGGCTGGACTGGTCTCTAGGAAAAGAGGAAAAAATCAAACAAAATATATTATTATGGCAATGAATATACAAAACCTGTAGGAGAACACACTTCCTTCCTGGCCACCACAATAGATCTCAGATCTTATCATCAAAAAAAAAAAAAAAAAAAACTTCAGAGACAGAGAAACTGCTGAGCTCAGTTCATCTGACACCATCAGCTCAGGATTAAAGAACAGGATTAAACAGCTTGCCAATTTTGAATGGCTTACAACCAGTTTCTCCTTCCTTTCTTCACTTTCACACACAAACTGCAGAAACTCTCCCTCTCTCTCTGATTGAACTCTCTTTACTTCTTGCTTTGCTTGCATAACTTGCCCTATAAATGCCCTGCAACTGCATCTGAAGAACTTCAGTATTCAGGGTATTCTCAGCAAGCAAATGTCTACTAAGTGCCAAGGTGCGCTTTGCCACAGGATTCTTTGTTTTTACACAGATTACAGTGACCAGTGTGCTTTGGGACAGGTGTCTCTATTGATCGGTGTATATCCAGTCACGGGGACAGGCGTCTGCCTAGGGATCGGTGCGTATCCAGGCACAGGGACAGGCGTCTGCCTAGGGATCGGTGCGTATCCAGGCACAGGGACAAACGTCTGCCTAGGGATCGGTGCGTATCCAGGCACGGGGACAAACGTCTGCCTAGGGATCGGTGCGTATCCAGGCACGGGGACAGGCGTCTGCACAGTGCTGGGTTTGTATCCAGGGACAGGTGTCTGTATAGCATGCCTGTGACTTCATGAGACAGAGTCCTGCTCTTTCCCCGGTTTGCTCAGTTACTTCACACGAGCTATGGGAGAACTTTGCACTCTCCGTCTGTGGCTGCGATCCTTTTGGAACAATGGCACTTAAGTCTCCACTTCCCTCACAACTCGCAGCTGGTCTGAATACCCCACTATGCCCTGTGACCCATCCAGCACTGAGGACTCGCTCTCACTGCCAGGCTTCCATCAAAGATGCTGGCCTTAGGTTTCCTCTCTTTCAGTCCAACAGCCCCATGAAATCCCCCTTGGCTCTTTATGACTAGGAACCCTTCACTTCACTGACAGATGCATAGACAAACCTGACGGCAGCGCTGCTGCCTGGATGGGTGGCTGTTTCCATGGTAAAAGCAAGAGGGTCAGAGAGAGGTCTGGGATGTTTTAGCCTTCCTGTAATATCCTTAATTGCCCATTTATTTAGTGCAATTAGTCCCAGGTGCTTGTTCTTGTCTGTGTGACCCCTAGCGAATGCATCTTCAGCCCTGCTGGGCTATTCTGAGCTGCCCTATCGATCAGTTTCCTGCCAAGGTGGCTGAATCTATCAGAGTTCTAATTTAGGCATCATGTGATGTGTTCGGTGCATGTGCTTGAGTGTGCATGGGCATATACATCTCAAATGCAAAACCACCCTAAGCAGTGAGGCATTGTTACATTGACCGCCTGCAATGTCAGCCAGGCCCTGTCCCACATCCTGTATAGTTTACAGTATGTACATTGACACCGGACATTAATGCAACTTTTGCAGATTGTCACGAAATTTTACCAGCCCAGGTTCGTCATCCAGCCGTCACTGGCAGGTCTGGGGATAGTGTAGCAATGGCTGACGATATTGTATCTGCTGTACCTCGGAAGGACATTGCTCACTTTAGTCCCAAAATTACCTACATGCCACAATAAATCTCCTTACTTTTGTTGCTGCAAATTATTTGCATCTGAAATGAAGAATCATAAAACTGTGGAATTTACGCTGCGCCCGGCAGGACCAACCCAGTTTGTCCCGGGATCCTGTTTCCGTCAGTGGCCAGAAGCAGATGCTTCAGGGGAAGGTGTAATTGCAGATTGGCACCTTTTACCACATCCCTTCTACTGAGCAAGAGCAGCCTCTGATGCAGCCCGGGAAAGGTCTGAATTGTGCCTTCGCTCAGCAGAACTGGAAGCTCAGTAGGGCAAGCCTGACATGGCTCTTTTGTTGTTGTTGTTGTTGTTGATGCACAGGGGCGGATGCACCAGCAGTTCTCACAGGCTCCTGGGAGGAACAATCTGGGCCTTTGTGGAGGCTGAGAATGTCATGTGAAAAGAAATCTCCCCAAAATGACCAGTGATGTCACTAATCATCTGGGCTGTTTTTGTCCTTAAGGGCGTAGTGCAATCTACTCCGCCCAGCTGGCACAGTTTAGGACAAGGCTCTTCCCACACTGTTCTTTCAGGGGGCAGGGTGTGTCTGTGAGTATGGAGGGGGGGAATGGAGCCTCAGAAGCCCCCACTTGGTCATGTTTTATTGGGAGAGGCGGCCAGAGGGGCTGAAATGGACGGAGCGGAATGAGTCAGCGCCCGAGTGGCTGGGCAGTTATCTGAAAGGGCAGAAATAAGACTGGGAACAATGCAAGGGGAAGCGACGCTGACGAGGGGGCCGATCCCGAGGAGTCCCCTTTTAGGGGCCTGAGCCAAAGGCCGTTGAAGTCAGTGTGGCGTGGGCTGCTCAGCGTAAGGGGATGCCTTGCAGTAGAGAAGCCATCCAAGGGACCTGGGTGTCGTCCAGCGCACAGCGGAGCAGAGTTCTGCAGTGGTTCTCTCCCTGGGCTGGCCTGTGAGGGAGGAATGAGCATGGCGATGAGGCAGCTGTGGATCCGCCTCTTGCATGGGGCCAGGAACCTACAGGGGGATTCCATTTTTCCTCCAGAGAGCTCAAAGTGCTTTACAAAGGAGATCAGAAGCATTATCCCCATTTTACAGATAGGGAGACTGAGGCACAGCAAGGGGAAGTGACTTGCTAAGGTCACTGAGCAGGTCACAGCCAGGAATAGAACCCACATCTGCTGAGTGCCAAGCCAGTGCACTAGCCACTACACCACACTGCCTCCTGATTGAAGCTAGCTTGTGATGCTGTGTGGGGAGCAGGGCATATCAGTGGGCCTGGGGACCCAGAAATACTGTGGACCAGTAAGCCCTTCTTTGCTGGCTGCTCTCTGATTTTGCCATGTGTCGCCAAGTCTTGTGCTATTTGGTGTTTTGTTTTCTTAAAGCTCCAGCTCCCAGAGTCATGTGATTACAGCCGAATCTCAGCTTTCATTTAAGAAAAAACAAGGCAAGTTCTAGCCCTGGTGGCTGCAGAGAGAAGCTTGAAAACCATGACCCATAAAGGCTCCTAAATCGGAAGGCGAATTAAAAGAACCTAACAAGCATTACTTCTTTAGCGCTCGTGATGTTTTGGGAGGGGCCTGGTCCTTGGACCCAGAGGGGCAAGCGATGCTGCAGTCAGTCTCTGCATTTGAAAGGCCAGACTCCCTAAACAGAGACATCTTTGTTCTGCTACTGTCTGTCCCTGCTAAGAACAAAACCCAGGTTTTCCAGGAAGATTCTCAATCGCCTAGTCCACCTTGCCAAGGCCCAGGAATAACGTGGGTAGAGGACTAGAAATTTAGCAGGCACAACTACACTGCGGCTGGGAGCGAGCGAGGGCAGAGGTTGTGGTGTGGACCAGCTGCTCATCCCCTAGGGACGGGTCCAAGCTCGGGTGGCTAGCTCAAGACGGCTGCCCGTGCCACAGCATCCAAACTGCCCGTTCTAGCACGCTTGCTCGAGTTGAACCAGTGCGATTCTGTCTATCCGGGCTGGGAGGCACAGTCCCAGCTGCAATGTGGACATACCCAGTGGGTCTCGTTCAGCGTTGCCCTGCAGCCTCTTTGCATCAGCTAGGCTGGCACGCCAGGGCAAAAGGGGCCAGGGCATCGGCACTGACTTTTATTTTCCCCCCGGGGGGTGCTAAGCCCCCGCTCTGCCCTGAGGCCCTGCCCCACTCGCCCCCTCCTCCAAGGCCCCGCCGTCACTCTGCCTCTTCCACGAGTGCTCCAGCCTCCAGCCCTGGAGCACCCATGAACTTGGCACCTATTGACTGGGGAATCCTGCCCCCCCAGGGAACCCCATTCCCACACCTAGAGCTGTTGCCTCCACACCCTCCCCCAGCCGGGCCGAGGAGAGATGAGGCAGATCAGGGAAGGAGGCAGGGCGTGGCCAAGTCTGGCTTGCTGCCTGGTGATTCTGCACCCCTGCAAAGCCCCATGGGGCTCATTGAACCAGGGGTGAGATGCCTCAGCCCGCACTGGCCCCTGAATGTGGAAGGCTCCACCTGCCTCCCCTTGAATCCACCTCAGTGAGTCGTCCTGACTCCTCCAGCGTAGCGGGCTGGATTTGCCTCCCGGACAGACCCGGTAAAGGGTGCAGGGCCCCCACAAATCCCCACCAAGATCCACCCAGATTCGGTGTCGGCAACAGAAGGACAGAGCCCCGCCATCCCTCCCAACCGGCTTTGCGTCTGTTCTCAGTAAGTCTCTTCCCAATGATCTGAGCGGCTGCTCTCCCCCGCTCGGCGAAGCGCGACGGGATACGTGGCAGAAAAGGTGCGATCCAGGGCCGGGAGGATTGTTATTGTTCTTAGTGACTACACAGGGACTCGGGGGAGTCGTCCTGCTTAAAGGGTCTGAGGGCAGCTGGCATTGATCAGCTCTGTCCAGAAGCCACACATGCTAGTCCTCCCGCCTCCGTCCCCTTTTCAGGCTGCTAAAGTGATTCCAGACCTTTTGTTCTCAGCATCCAGAGAGATTCTCCGAGCAGCTTTTTTCAGTTGCTGTTGCAGGTCTCCACGGCCCTCTCTAGGTCATAACAGCAGCTCAGATGTTCGCTTTAAGAGAGCGAGAGGGTGAAAATATGATGCTGGCCACGTCGATGAGGGAGAGGTCCTGAGTCGTGAGTGTTTTTCCCTTCCCCCTGCGTTCGACACATGATGGTGAGAAAGAACAACCAGGCCTTGCAAAAGCCTCTCCTGGATTCAGATAGACGGGCGCTCAGCGATGCAGAGAGAAAATGTAAATAAATCAAAATAAAAGAGCGGAGATGTTCTAACAGTGCATGGAGCTCAGAGCAGAGTAAGAGGAGCGATTTGGAACATCTGGTTTTCTGGCGCGCTGGGCTCCGGGATGCTGCTCACCCTCGCCTCCTGGCGTCTGCGACAATGTCGTCACATTCGCCAGTCTCTTCCCCCGTTTTAATCCTATAGGCCATACACCAAGGCCAAGCTTTTCAGATGAGATTTGGAGGGGTCTCCATTTCCAAGTGGTCAGGTGCTCAAAAATGTCTAGGGTAGAATTTCACCCCCCTACTGCCACAGGCTGATGTGGGGCCAGGAAGAAGCAGAAGGTCTGTGTGGCCGCAACGTGAGCCAAAGATTCAGGTTCTATTCCCTACTTTGCCAGAGCCTTCCTGGGGCAAGTCATGTGATCGTTTGGTGCCTCAGTTTCCCCAGCTGTAAAAGGGGGATAATAGCACTGCCCTACCTCACAGCAAAGATTCTGCAGTACCCCAATACTACCCTGATGGGGGCCAGATAGGTGCTTAAGATGGACGGCTGCTAAAAAGGGGCTTGGGGAGAATTCTGTGCAGGCTGTTATGGTCATCATAGCAGGCCCCAAGCTTTGAGCAGCCCTGGGGAGGCTGTTGTAGCATAGAGCAGCCTCCTGGGCTGCTCTAAGTTATGCTGGTTGTCATTTTGGGGTTCCACCGTAGCCTAGCATTATGAGGGCAGAAAAGTGGTGAAAAGCCACCTTTGCCCTCCCTCCCCCAGGGCTGTCCCAGGAAGGTGCCACATGGAATCTCACCCCAGGGTTCGCAAACCACAAAGATGGCTTTTGGAATTTGTCCTCTCTCATCACAGCCTGGGTCCCACAAGGCAGCATAGTTAAGTGCCAGGGAGGGAGCTGTTTACAGCCACGTTCTTTAACTCTTAGAGCTTCTAAGAGGAAACCATGACTCTCTGCCAAATGCACTTCCACTGGTCCCCAGATATTTCCTCACCAATATCTCCCCCCCCCCGCATCTCGTCCATCTGCATATTTCCAAACTCTGGCACTGACACACCGACAGATCTTTGAGCTTAAGCCTTTTTGCTGCTTATTCCTCCGTAAACCGAAATTTCAGCGCGCCTTAATTGATTCCCTAAATTCCCCGCTGACACACATAATGTTTAATTTGTAGATATTGGGGACGAGGCGACACAGGGGCTGCATAAGCCCATCTTTAACTCATCACGTCTCACAGTTCCAGCCTGAAAGTGCACTTAGCGAGTCAGAAAAAGGCTGCTGAGAATAGACACAATGTCATTGTTCTTTTTTTTTTTTTTTTTTTTTGCACCGATTCCTAATTATATCTGCTCCCTGGACAAGTCTAAGGGTATGTCTACACTACCCGCTGGATTGGCGGGTAGCGATAGATTTATTGGGGATCGATATATCACATCTTGTCTAGACGTGATCTATCGATCCCTGAACGTGCTCCCGTCTTCTCCGGAACTCCACCAGGGCGAGCGGCGGTAGCGGAGTCGACGGGGGAGCCGCGGCCGTCGATCCTGTGCCGTGAGGACGGGAGGTAAGTCGAAATAAGATACGTCGACTTCGGCTATGCTAGTCCCGTTGCTGAAGTTGCGTATCTTACATCAACCCCCCCCGCCCCTAGTGTAGACCAGGCCTAAAATGCTTTTTGCCTACCTGTCCCAGCACTGCAAACTCTACCCAGGACAAAAGGAGAGATTTAAGGCACAAATAGCAGTTAGATGCCTTGTCTTTCAGGGGGAGGTCGGTGCTTAACTGCTGCTGGTGCCTTGCAAAGATCCTGCCACTGGGACTTTGCAGACAGTTTGGCTGGTGGTGCACAAGACTTTGCAGAATCCAGTTCATTCTCCCACTGCTGCATCTCTTGGATAGTTAACTTGCTTTGCAGCAGTAAAGGAAGATGCACAACATGGTTGACTGTGGTGACGAGTCTTGCACACAAGGGCTAGATTTTCTCAGAAGTCAAGCGCACCTAAATGAGGACCCGATGTTGAGTATCCAGCAGTTCCTAGTGTGACCCAAGGGCTCCGGACACAGGTGTTTGGAAAACCCACCGCCTTAGTCTGGTGCCTAAATGGGAGCCCTTTCGAAATCTGGCCCGTAACCACTTCCCTGCCCGTAACTCTGCTTTCAAAATCTGTCCAGCTGTGTTTTCCAGTACCCTATTACCCCTGCCGGCAACGTTACGTTTGCAAGGCTTCATTTCTACCCAAGGGCTGTTGTATCAAATTTACGCCAGTGTAAATAAGAAAAGGATTTGGCCCATTCCTTGGGACTCCAAGCTCGGCTTCGGGCAGCAGTGGGGACAAAAAAACCTAACTTGTTTCATGGCTGAGCTTGATAAGTATCTGGATGGGCGAGTGTGATGAAGTTGCCTACAATGGCATATGGCCCATCCACGTCTGCTTTGAGGAAATATCTCCAGCGGCCGGAGGTGGGACACTAGATGGGGGGGGGCTATGTGTAACAGCACCACCGGGTGATTCCTGCCATAACGACAGGAAATGCTGGCTCTGAACAGCAGCAGCAAGACCTTTGCTCACTCACTGAACATCAACCAAACCCCCAAATTCCTATAAAGTCGGTATATGTTTTAAATAGGTCACATATTATTTTAGGTCCAGTAGTATTTCTCCAACTCTATCTAGCTGCTCATTACAATCATTAATGAATTTATCCTCACAACAACCCTGTAAGGTAGGGAAATAAGATCCTCGTTTTGATAAATGCAAAGTAATACACATTGGAAAACATCATCCCAACTATACATATAAAATGATGGGGTCTAAATTAGCTCTCTCAAGAAAGAGATCTTGGCATCATTGTGGAACGTTCTCTGAAAACATCCACTCCATGTGCAATGGCAGTCAAAGAAATGAACAGAATGTTGAGGATCATTAAGAAAGGGATTGATAATAAGACAGAAAATATCATATTGCCTCTCTATAAATCCATGATACGCCCACATCTTGAATACTGCATGCGGATGTGGTCTCCCCCTCTAAAAAAAATATATTAGAATTGGAAAATATTCAGAAAAGGGCAAGAAAAATTATTAGGGTTATGGAACGGCTGCCATATGAGGAGAGATTAATAAAACTGGGACTTTTCAGCTTGGAAAAGAGACAACTAAGGGAGGATATGATAGAGGTCAATAAAATCATGACTTGAGGTGGAGAAAGTAAATAAGCAAGTGTTATTTATTCCTTCTCATAACTCAAGAACTAGGGGGTCACCAAATGAAATTAATAGACAGTAGGTTTAAAACAAACAAACCCACAGTCAACCTGTGGAACTGTTTGCCAGAGGATGTTGTGAAGGCCAAGATTATAACAGGGTTCAAAAAAGAACTAGATAAATTCATGGAGGATAGGTCCATCAATGGCTGTTAGCCAAGGTGGTCAGTGATGCAGCCCCATGCTCCGGGTGCCCCAAAATCTCTAACTACCAGAAGCTGGGGTTGGACGACAGGGGATGGATCAATAGAAAATGCCCTGTTCTGTTCATTCATAGACTTAAGGTCAGGAGGGACCATTATGATCGTTTAGTCTGACCTCCTGCACCCACCCACTCCTGTAACAACCCCCTAACCTATGTCTGAGTTATTGAAGGCCTTAAATCGTGGTTTAAAGACCTCAAGGTGCAGAGAATCCTCCAGCGAGTGACCCGTGCCCCACGCTGCAGAGGAAGGCGAAAAACCTCCAGAGCCTCTGCCAATCTTCCCTGGAGGAAAATTCCTTCCCGACCCCAAATATGGCAATCAGCTAAACCCTGAGCATGCGGGCAAGACTCACCAGCCAGACACTCAGGAAAGAATTCTCTGTAGTAACTCAGATCCCACCCTATCCTCTGGGGCACCTGGCACTGGCCACTGTCGGAAGACAGGACACTGAGCTAGATGGACCATTGGTCTGACCCAGTGTGGCCGTTCTTATGATGGGGGAATTGATGCACAAGGGATATTAAATGACTGGCCTGTGGTCACGCAAGAAGCCCACAGCTCAGGTAAGAATTGATCACAAGTCCCCTAGTTTCATAGCCCAGTTCCTGCACCACTAGACTGTCCTTGCTACCCTTTTGCTCTGGACTGTCCTCTTTCTGTCTCTTTTCCATCCCAAATTCCGCGGGACATGTCATCAGAACGTTGTACGTGCACGAGAAGACTAACTGCTAAGATCCATCCTTTGCAGTCCTGCAAAGAGAATGCCAGGGCAGGCTGCTGTCCCAGGACAAGGGCTCCTGTTCTCCTGCCCTGCAGAGATGCCCTGGAGTTCCTCCTTGCGTTTCACAGGCAGGGGGTGTGTGCGCTGATGTCAGGGCATCAAAACAATTTCTCCTGGTGTGGGGAGCGACTGTGCCTGAGCAAATCACCACCGCTCCCCAACACAGTCTTAACTCCCGTTCCTGCTTTTCTCTGGGGGACCTTGACTTCAGGGTGAGGAACACCGGGGACTTGAATTCTAGCTCCACTCAGCAGAGACCACGGTGACTGGGGTGGGGCTCCTGCTCTCCTTTGGAAATTGAGCCAACCCTTCAAGACCCCTGCACAAGCCCCTGGAGATGCCACCATCATTCTCACATGGGCCGTCAGCACCACTGAGATGCGCGTGACTTCAAGAATGGGATGGAGGAGCGCGTGGCACAATGGAGGCGTGACTTCAAGAATGGGATGGAGGAGCGCGTGGCACAATGGAGGTGAAATATTCTGGGAGGGATTCAGCCTGCACGTCTGCAAAGAGAGGCCATAAACAGGGCAGACACCGTTGGGTTGGGGGGAGACACTGCATTGCTCCACACAAAGGGGGCATATGAAGGGTGGAACCAGGAGTGGACGGGGTTGTAATGTGGTGTAACGACGCTGGGTTATGGATGGCTCCAGACTGTGGAGCAGTCCTCGGGTGGCAGGTGTCCATCTGAGCAGGTCCTGGCTGCAGGCTGTACCAGCCCACTGGAGCAACCCCAAATCCCCAGGACACAAAGACTGTGGAGGAGCCCAGAATCCCAAGGCCCTGCTCCCCATCACGCTTGGCCTACACCTCGGCCTACAGCTTGGCAGCCGCTGTGTCTGTGTGTAATTGGCTGGGTCAGGCAGAAGGTCCTTGTCCGTGTTACTGTCTGATTTAGGTGGATTATGCTTCAGGCCAAGGCTCTCTTAGGAATTCTCCGGGAGACACAAAGTTCGTGCCCGGAGTCTTTTCATGAACAGCAAGGAGGTGAGAGGGGGCATCTCCCCCAGACGGGACCTTTCAGCAGCCTATTAGGGAAAGCAGCAACAGTAACAATCAGAAATAATGAGCCGCCGATGAAACAAAGATGAAAAAACAGCTCGGTTAATGGCTGAGCACAAAGGGGACTTTGAAGTTTATTGGAGCCAGACCCAGAGTCCCTCTGACAGATAAAGCGACCCCAGGATGGAGGTTTCCTGATCCCTCCAACGTGAGTTTTGAGGACTGACCAGAGATGTAACAATCTTGGATTCATAAAAGGGAATTAGAGAGGGCAGCTCCGTGGGGGAACAGCTCAGGAGACCCCAGCCTGAAGAATCATCTCTCCGCAGAGATCAGCTAGTCTGAGAATTATGATGCATGAGGGTTCGGTGCAGGGCTGGATAAACTCTGCTGTGGGCCCAGGGCTATTAGATTTTGTGGGCCCCTGGGGGTTTGGAGTAGGGCTCAGGGCTGGGGCAGGGGATTGGGGTGTGGGAAGGAGTGCAGCTCCAGCTGCGGGGGTGGGCTCTGGGGTGGGGCCAGGGATGGGACAGGGGGTTGGGGTTCAGCAAGAGGTTTGGGGTGGGAGTTTGGGTGCAGGAGGGGGCTCAGGGCTGGGACGGGGTTAGGGTGCAGGTAGGGGTGCAGGATTTGGGAGGGAGTTTGGGTGCAGGAGGGGGCTCCGGGCTGGAGTAGGGGGTTGGGGTGCAGGGTGTAGGCTCTGGCCAGGAGGCGCTTACCTTGGGGGGAGGGGCCAGGCTGCTCTGTGCAGTGCACACTGCCTGTGCCCACCCCTGCAGCTCCCATTGGCCACAGTACCCGGCCAATGGGAGCTGCGGAGCCGGCGCTGGGGTCGGGGGCAGCACACAGAAATTCTCTGAATGCCCCTCGCCTACGGGGCCACAGGGGCACATCAGTGAGCCGGCGCTCATGGCTCCAGCCCCGGGGGGGTGCCGAGGCTTGGGGACCGGTGTCCGGCCCATGGCGCAGAGACTTGCCCCGGGCCGGATGAAAAGAAGTAGTGGGCCACATCCAGCCTGCAGGGCCCCCCCTTAGCCCGAGGCCCTGGGCTGCAGCCCCGAAAGCCCCTGCATTAATCCGGCCCTGGTTCGGTGGCAAGGATGGACCCAGACTCTGCTGTCAGTTACGTTGATGTAAATCTGGAGGAAAACCATTGAGTTCAGCAGAATTACACCAGTAGAATTTAGGCCACTAATTCGGAAAAGTGTCCCAAGCAGGGGACTGGAGTGGGCGTCCAGATGCCTGGATTATATTCCCAGTTATGCCGCTCATCAAGTCACTTTCCCTCCCTGTGCCTCCCTGCTTCTGTCTTGTCCAGTTAAACTGTAAGCTCTTCAGGGCAAGGACTGTCCTAACTCCGGACAGCACCTACCACCACGGCCTGAATGATGCCTAGGCGCTACTGTGATATTTCTTCCACCACTAGTAAGATATGAGCAGATATAAATTCCCAGGGCGGAAGAGGGCTGCCACTAGACACTACATCTGGGCACAAGAGAAAAAGAGTAGGCCAGGAATCCTGTGATTTCCAAGAGACTATTTCATGATGGGGCAGCGTGCAAGTCACTGAGAAATTAGCTAATAAAGACCGTGCTTGTGTTAGATAGTGAGCGCCATGAAATCTATCTCATGTAACGGGGAGGAGGTATCTGATCTGGATTTGTGTGCCCAGCTGAAACAGGACTTGGGTACAGCTGATGGGAAGAAAAGATCCCCCCCCCTCGATGAGTGCAGACCCTGGAGAAGATGGACTTGGGTACGGGCTCTGGATATAAGGAACCCCTTGAAGAACAAGATGCTTCCGAGCTGAATTTCTCAGCCTATCCTGGGATGGACTCGGGGTGCAACATCCACTGGGAGAAAAAACATCTGGATGGGGTTCCTCTGCAGTGGAAGCCAGGCTTGACCGCTCCCAGGAAAGGGAGAAGAGCCTGGAAGGGGTTCGGCCCTGCCCGAGAATTGCATCTGTGTACAGCACCTCCGGTGGGGAGGAAGATTTCTGTGCCCGCCACCAGCACAGTAAGAGAAGGTGGCTCCACAGCTGTGAGGTGGAGATTACACAGAGGAGCTCTTGGATATATGCTGAAAGGGGAAGACTGTGTGTGTGTGTGTGTGTGTGTGTGTGTGTGTGTGTGTGTGTGTGTGTGTGTGTGTGTGTGTGTGTGTGTGTGTGTGTGTGTGTGTGTGTGTGTGTGTGTGTGTGTGTGTGTGTGTGTGTGTGTGTGTGTGTGTGTGTGAGAGAGAGAGAGAGAGAGAGAGAGACTCATCCACCTCCCCGCGCCCCCAGAAACCCTTCTCTCTACCTCCCATATTATGGCTTCTGCTATCTGCACTGGAGAAGGTACATGTGGTGGAGCTATCACCATCCGTGAACTGGCAGCTGGCCCTGCGCAGGATTTATTACAGTGTGATTAGAACAGTTCATGGCAGCCTCCTTCCTCAGTGGGCTCCGCATTAGGGAGGGAGCTCAGTTTTCAAACTGCTGCTAATTGAACAATCTGCCAGGCTAATGGGAGAACTAATGAGGAGGGCAGGAAGGGTGGAGAAAGCTGAGGGCTCCTTCCGTTGCAGGCGAAAGGCAGCCATGACATTTCCATGTGCTCATCTGACTGTTCCGGAGGCAGAAGCAGACCCATTGGTTTTCAAACCTTAATCTTTACACACTCCAGACTCAAGGACTAGGCGCAGCCTTTGCAAGGAGTGTGAGATCAATTTGCAAGGGAAGCAGCCAGAGAGAGAGCATATTTATTGATCAGGCACATTATTAATTTTACCTAGATCTGATCAAAAAACCAGGACACCAATTTCAAAATATCCAAGTTGTTTCCATTTTGCAGGGGACCTGTTGTCACCCAAATTGTTTTTGCAATTTTTTTTTCATTTGCCGGCATCTCTGTTTTCAGGAAGAAAATGTGGATTTGCTGGGTATAAAAAAAGTCAGTCATTTTAAAGCCAATTTTGACAAAAGTGTCAGTGAAAAAGGTCGTGGGAAATGTTGATAAGGTTGAATTTTTTTAACAGAAAGTTAAACGGGGGCGAAGGGGAGGGGGACACACCCTGTTTTGATTAAACAACTTTTTATGACAAAAATGTTAACCAGCTTGGATTCTGATCAATTCCTGGGCTTTTCAGAGAGAAACACACTTTCTTCCTTTGCGTGATATTTCTCCCAGATTCACTGGCCAAGTCTTCATTGATCACGTTATGGGGCAGGCAGTGCCAGGAGAATGGGTGTGAGTAATAATTTTCTATCTAGATGGTCCCCACTTAAAAGGGCTTGCTTTGGTGGCCTAGTGGATAGCGTGCAGGGGTGGGACTCAGGAGATCTGCTTCTTTTCCTGGTTCTGCCACTGGCTTGTTGGGTGACCTTGGGCAAGTCATTTCAATGCTCTGTGCCTCTGTGTCCCCATCTGTAAAGTGGGGCTAATGACACTACTCTTCTTTGTAAAGCACTTCCCCCCCACCCCAGGATGGGAATGGGGCCTGAGGGCTTATAGCATTGCACTGTAAGTCTGGGTTCCGGCCCTCCCTCCGCAAGGGGAAATATTCTCTACCGTGAGGACTTCCAGATTCTTTCCCGCTCTGTCCCTCCAACCTCGGTCAAATCTCTGACTCAGTTTCCCCACGTGCAGTGATTTACCTTCCCTTGCTTGCAGCAGTGTTGTAACACTGAATTAATTAATCCTTGTGCAGAGATCTGAGGAATTCTGGAAGGAGAAAATATTAGATTGCTGCCAGTGCTTCAGGCGACCTCTCCTGCATTACACTGTAGAGACAGCAAAGAAATCTGGGATGAGGAAAACACTTCTTTCTTTTCCAAGCCCAATTCTAAAACAACAGAGGTTTGGAAACACCAACCTCTTCTCAGTTGCTCCTTGTTTTAATTGTTCTTTTGCGCCAAGGTAAAGCTCCTCTTTTAGCTATCAGGACCATGCTCCCCTGGCCATACAACAGACAAGACCTGAATCTCACCTTCACTCACTCGGACCCAAAGTGCAAATCTGGGAGAGAAGATGCTCTGATTCTCTGGCTCCCTCTGGGATTCTAAAGGTCAGTGTGGCTGGCAGCTCTCATTACATGGGCTAGAGTCAGTTAAGTAACTATTTTTCCTTTGAGTTTCTTGGATAAATTCTAAGAGAGACCCTCAACTTTCTTCCCACAGTTCCTGACAAAACATGATTCACATACCCAGGGGGTGTGAAGGTCAGAGTGTGGAGAGAGGCTTGGAGGGTGGATCCAGAGTTCAGGCACAAGTCATTCAAGCTACAGCTGGACAGAAGGGGCTGAGGTGCAATCCCAGTTAAATTGAGATTCTGGATTTGATATTGCACCAGGTCTAAGGCTTGACTAGTGGAGACAAGGACCAGCGCTAGGATTTGGGTGCAAAGGGTGCCAAGATACTTGCAAGCTGCCCTCACGCACTCTCACCCCCTCTTGGAGGCATCTCATGATATCGCCTGATCCCATGGGATTTCCTCCAGGTCAGATGGCAGAGAGCTGACATGATCAGCTGTTCTGATGAGTTTTCTGCCAGCGTAGGCCAAACACATTGAAGGGATATGGCTGCATCCAGGTCAGAATTTGAAAGTTAACCCTCTCTCCACTAGACTACACTACCCCTCTTGGGAAAGGAGAGGACTTCGGTCTCCTGATTTTAGCAATGCAGCAGACTTAAATACAAAAAAAATCCCAGGTCATCTTTCTTATCCCAACTCCTTTGTTTGAGGAAATCTGCTGCTTTGAACATAATCTCAGAGTCCTGGATGCTGAGGGAGTTGCCAGTCGCAACCTAGAAAAGCACGAGGAACAGAGTAGGAACCCAGGACTCATGGTTAAAATCAGTTCCCTCCCTCTCCTCCCCCGCCATCTCTGACTGACCCCTCCTGGTATGGTTTACGCATCTGGAGACTTGGTTTTCTCCAATAAAGTTCAGTCGATCTGGTGCAAGTTTCCTAACGCTGACAATGAACTGGGCCACTTGAAACAGTCTTGGATACAGAGAGCAGAATGTGGGGCACACAGAGAGAGATTGAGACTTAACAGAGAAAATGTAAATGGCTCATTTCCTGTACTATTCCATCTCCAAAAAACAAGAGCATGTGGCTGGAGAAATAACAGGGGTGGCCGAGTGGCGAGGGCTGCAAACAGAAAATGAACATCCAGTCACATGCTCAGTGGGCCCGTAGCTTTATTTTGTGGGGCAGACATTTAAGGGTGGAATTTTAAGGCTCTGACGGGGGAGGTCAAGCTTAACCTCAGTCTGATTTGCTGAACCCCTTCAGAAGGGCTTGGGGTGAAATCAGCTCCCTGCTTTCTGTTGATGTGCAGCACTTCTGGGGTGCTCCATCCACCGTTCTCCTACACTGGGGGGTGAAGGGGTGGAATAAGAAAGGGTCACGTTGTACCCTTGGGCTCTAGGGAAGTTATCTAAGCTCTGCTGTGATGGAGATGGGGCCAGACCAAAAACCCTGAACCAAGCACTTCAGGCTTTGGGGAACCTCGGCTTTCTTCTCCTCCCTTCCACCTTCTCTATTTATTCATCCAGCATTGTGTCCCTCTGACCTTTTGAAGTTCTTAGCCGTTCTTTCCTCCCCGCCCCCCGCCCCCATAAGTATGGAACCTCTGTGTGCACTAATACCCAGGCCGTTCCATTTCTCCACATCCACCAAACCTCCAGTTCAGGAGAACATCTTGAGAACTAAGGTGGTTTGTCTTCATGTTCAAGGCCCACCATCGTCTCTCTTGCTATCAAGATGTCTAGTCCCGCCTCCGACCAGCCCATGATCCCAGCCTCCATCGCTCACTTGTTCCTTCTTCAAACAAGCCCCTTTGCTATGCTGCCCCCTCGGGCTTGGGAGGCGCTCCCCGTAACCGTAAACGTGTGCAAAACAACCTCGTTATCTTCCTTCAGAGCCTTCCTTAAAACTCTCCTGTGACGTGAGGCCTACAAAAAAATTGACAACAGCTAGGCCACTGGTGAGCTGAGACCGCTGCCCGTCCTGCTGACCAATCTTGTCTCATTGTTTCCTTATACTCTGGCCGTCTGCATCCATCTGTGGTCTCTTGTCTTGGATTGTAAGATATTTGGGGCAGGGACTTTGTGTTGTGTTTGTTAAGGTGCCCAGCACACTGATTAGGGCTCCTAAGCGCTATAGCAATACAAATAATTATAACGGGAGAAACTAAGTGGGGTGTCGCATCCCATCACTTTAAGGCCACCAAACAGCTGATGTCTGCACTGGGCTTGGATATGCATCCCAAGAGACCTTTTGATAGCCCCAACATATCACCAAAATTGCCCCGGGTTCTTTGACTGCCTCACACAGCCGCCTCCTACAATATCTAACTTGGGGCTTTGTGTTCCTAAGGCTCTGCCCTCTCTTCCTCTCCCTGAGCTATGGGACAAGCCCTTAAATAATTTAATTCAATTGGGCCTTGTGGTCCCTGCCAGCGAAGTTGACTGATTGCAAGACCTCTGCTCTCCCCTTTCCCCAAAGGCTGATCGTTCATTTAAAGTGCTTTTCCAGGTCTGTTACGGAGGGAGGACGTGGAACATACCAGCCCTGATTAGCAAGAGAGCAGCTGAGGATGAAAAATTCAGAGCTGAATTTTAAACAACCCCAAAGGTTGGGTGCAGAGGGCCCAGATTCTGTGCAGGGGCCCAGAATACACAGCGTGCTCCAGCCATTCCTCATCCCACCTCCCTCTTGTCGTCTGTGGCCGGGCTGCATGGGAGGAAGGTTGGCATAGAGAAGCCTTTGCCAGCCACATGCCACCCCTGCACTGGGTCAATTCCCTGGGACACTATTCAACCTAGTTTACACTGGAGAAAATTCATCCTTAAGAATTCCCTTTTCATTAACATGGTCCAATCAAGTGCTGGCTGGACTGTTCACGGAAAGCAACGCACAGGTGTTTCTTCTTATCTACTGCACCACTGGGAGAGCAGTAGAGAAAGAGGGATAAACTCTAATTCACAGGAATCTTGATCCAGAAGCAAGTTTGGATATCCCTTTATGTAGAACTAGAGCTGGGGAAATAATGGATTATAAAAAATTGTTTCAGGTCAACCCAACAATTTTTTTTTGGTATGTTCAGCATATCAGAAAGTTGAAGACAAATTAGTTTGGGCTCAAAGTAAATGTTTCATTTGACCCCAAATGAAACATTTCAATGGTGAACATTTTTAACGTTTAAGTATTTTTAAGAATACATTTAAGAATGAAAAGCTGTTTTGCATTAGACATGGAAGTGTTTCGTTTAGCAAATGTCAAAATGGAACATTTTTTTCTGATTTTTCCCCGCCTGACCAAAGCAATTTGATGAAATCAGCCCAAATTTGCACAGTGTTTTGAGGTCATGGTGGTTAATTAAATCAACTGAGCATGAGCTCCCAGTGCAATGCTGTGGCCAAAAGAGCTAATGTGATCCTTGGATGAATGAACAGGGGAATTTTGAGTAGAAGCAGAGAGGTAATTTTACCTCTGCTTGGCACTGCTGCTGGAATCCTGTGTCCCCAGTTCTGGTGTCATCAATTCAGGAAGGATGTTGGAAAACTGGAAAGGGAAGAGCGACAAGAATGATTAAAGGATCAGAAAACCTTCCTGACAGTGATAGACTCAAGGAGCCCAATCTATTTAGCTAAACATGGAGATGGTTAAGGGGTGACTTGACTAGTCATGAAGTATTTACATGTGAAACAAATATTTATAATGGGCTCATCAGTCTAGCAGAGAAAGGTAGAACATGATCCAATGGCTAGAAGTTAAACTTAAGACAGATTCAGACTGGAAATAAGGTGTATATTTTTAACAGGCAGGGTAATTAACCACTGGAACAATTTACCAAGCTTCGTGATGGATTCTCCATCACTAGCAATTCTTAAATCAAGGTTGGATATCTTTCTAAGAGATCTGCTTTAAGAATTATTCTGGGGAAGTTCTCTGGCCTGAGTAACACAGGAGGCCAGATGAGATGTTCACAGTGGTCCCCTCAGGCCTCAGAATCTATCGTCCAGTATACGAGAAACACCACAGCAGCATCTGGAAAGCCTATGCCATGGTTTGACCCATACGCATGGTTCCATCTCTTGCAGTGCAGGGGGGTTGACGACCTGCCGCATGGAGCTATTTATCGCCAGGGCAGTGTTAGCGGGAGGTGGAATGAATCTCTTTCCTTTTCCATGCTACGAACATAGTGTCCGTCCCATCAGGACTTCGCCACGTTTTTCTGTTTTCATGCTCATTTCTCTTTATGTGCCTCCGGTGACCCAACGCAAGCTGTAACCTTTCGTCTCCACTAGCACGAGCCGAGATGCGGGGCCTGATGTTCATTAACACACTTTTGCCCTTTTGGGTTACACCAGGTTGGAGCATGCCTGTGGAATGCGTCACCACATCTCTCTTAGTCAAGTGAGGAAGGGATCCTACTGGATTATTAATAAAAATAGCAGCGGGGGGGCTGGCAGGCAGGGCCGGCTTTAGGCCAATTCCCCCGAATTGGGCCCCACGCCAGAGCCTAAGAGGGCCTCATGCCCTAAGGAAGAGTGCCTAACTTAGGTGCCGTTTTAATTTTTACTCACCTGGCGGCACTCTGGGTCTTCGGTGGCGGGTCCTTCACTTGCTCCAGGTCTTTGGTGGCATTTCGGTGGCGGGTCCTTCAGTGCTGCAGAAGACCCGGAGCGCCACCGGGTGAGTCATCCCTGCCGGGGCCCTGTCGAAACGATTCGAATCGGTCCCCGCACTTCCTAAAGCCAGCTCTGCTGGCAGGCAGGGGTGTATGACTGAAGCGAAAGCTCTTCTGCATCACTACAGAGATTTCCCGTTCTATAGGCTCTGTATATAAAGGATGGTTTAGGCTCTGGACTGAGCTGGGAACCCTGGGTTCAAATCCTGACTCTACCGCCATCTCCCTGTGTGACCAGGGCTTGGTCACTTGGAGCCTGATTTTCCAAAGGGTGGAACGCCGGCTGTTCCCAGGGCCTTGGCTGGACTGGGGCGGCTAAGCGCCTCTGTGAAGAGCCCAGCAGTAGGGGCAGGGTTTTTAGGTATTCGGTACCCATCGTTTTCAAAAGAATTCAGCTCCCTGGTAGGGTGCCTCTACACAGCAGTTAAACACCTGTGGCTGGCCCAGCTCTGCTGACTCGGGCTGTCAAATTGCTGTGTCGACATCTGGGCTTGGGCTGAGCTTCGGGACCCCCTGAGGCGGGAGGGCCCCAGGACTACACAGCAATTTCTAGGCCAGCCGCAGCTGTGCCGTGGGTCTTTTATTCCAGTGTAGACACACCCTTAGGCACCTCGTTACAGCTCAGGTTTTCACAGTGCTCAGCACCCACTGTGCATTTTATGGCCAGATTCTCAACACTGCTCCACTCCGAACGTGCTACACTCCTATGAAATTCTGAGCCTTAGCAGCTGGGCCTCAGTTTCCCCAGCTGTAAAATGGGGATAATTGTACTTCCCCCCCCCCCTCAGACTTTGCCTGTCTAGTCTATTGAGCTCCTGGGGGCACGGATTGTTTTGCTGTGTCTCTGTACAGCACCTAGCACAATCGGGCCTCAATCCAGATCAGGGCCCCAGGCACCACTGAATTAGTAATGATGGATTTACTTAGGAAAAAGCAAACTTATGGATAATGCTCCCCACCAAAGGAACCTGCACCCCAAACTCAAAACAAACTCTTGGAAGGATAAGAAAAATGTGGTTCAGCTTTTTCAAGCACATTGTTTTTCCTTTGGCCTTTTCACTTCCAGTTTCCAGTTTGAATTCCACAGCCAAGACTGTTCTTGTGATGTTGCATAGAGGTTGGAGCATGAAACTGGGAGCCGGAGGGGCTGCGAGCCCTAATTTATTAATGTTTATAAAAACACTTTGAGAGGGAAAAGTGTTTCTGGCTGGACAGAAAGCAGGAAGTGCAGTAAATCAATGGAGAAATCCTGTTCTCAGATTTCTAGTCTGCCTAGGGTTCGGAGCAGGGCCTCACCTTTGTTTGATTATTGTTCCCGTGTTTGGAGATACAGTTCCTTTCGCCCATCGTTAGCATGGTGGCCCATTGCAGGCAGAGCGTCCCCCCTCTCTACCGGTGACTTGAAATCAGCAGAAGTGCTTTGGCTGATGGTCCCTAACTGGGCAAACTTGAAGAGTCATGAGTGGGCATTTCGCTAGCTGTTGCTCTCTCTCACCCAGGTGGGTCCGTAGTGCCCCGGCAGTGGAGGGCACGTGGATCGTGAGCGGGTTATTATGCTTGGCTGACGCTACAGGGCAGAGCCCTAGTGGACAGTGCAGTGTGACTAATTGACAACATGCTCTCGGGGGCTGTGGCAGAGAGAGGATGGGAAGAAAGATACTCTTTCCTTTGCTTTTTAAATGGCTCAGGCTATGAGCAGCGGCTTCCCACTCGCCCTGCTGTGTCAGTCCTGCGGGACCCCCTGCAGCGTTGACCTTCTCACTTCCAGCAGGATGCTGGTGGGGGCCTGGAAGTGACCCCCTCCAGCAGTTGGTTTGAATGTCCGGGATGTTTCCTGCATGGATGGGCTTTTAAGCAGGACAAGACAGAGCTTGAGCTCTGCCACACTTGAGCTGTCTTGATGCCTTGGTGAGCAGCTGGTCTTCGGCACATAAAGGCTCCCAGATACCGCTGGGCCTCTGTCAGCTTCACACACAATGGCTGGGTTGTGCTGCAGCATGAAAGGCTGTAAAAGGGGGGTGGGTGGGAGGGGAGAGATTTTGGGGAGGGGGATGACTCTCTAGTGTCTGCGCTGGCATCTTTATATAGACAGCAAAATGGTTTAAATGAAAGCAGTGAAGTAAATAATAAAAGCTGAAGATTGGAGGGAATTTTTGCCCTGGTAGGATCTGCACACACACCTCCCCCCCCCACTGCAAAAAAAAACAGTTTGCATGACAAAACGTCCCCCATGCGGGTTTTATTCCACCCCCACCCCAACGTCTCGGAAGTCTGGGCTGCAGCATGTTTGCTCCCTTGGGTCCTTGAATGGAGATTTTATTGCTGCTAATAAATGTTATGATTGCAGCCTTGCAAAATGCCACTTGCCCATGCGCCAGGGCCGGGTCTCTGTTTTGATGAACGGGGGAAATAGCACTAACCTTTGGATTGCCCTCGGGGGGGCAGAGCAGGCGAGTCGGTGGGGTGCCAAGGCTGGTGAGTTTTCAGGCCGTTACTGGGGCAGATTTGCGGGCTGGTTCAGGGAGGGAGAGGAGGCTGTTTGACCCCGATGAGGACACAGTGCAGCTCCTGGAGCTGCCCCTAAATAGTGCCCCATTACAATTACCCTGGCCTTGCCCCGCCTCCAGCCTGACCCGCCGCTGCCAACCTGCTCTTGCAAGCTTTGGCGTTGCTATGGCGGCAGGACAGAGCCCCTATAGTCCTGGGAAATCAGGGGACCTGGGTTCTGTTCTTGGGTCTGCCAAGCAACCTGGCTAGGTCACTTTGCCTTTGCGTCCTCTGCCAGCCTTTGTCTATTTAGACGGGAAAGTCTTCAGGGCAGGGACTATCTCGCACCATGTGAATGTTGCCCAGGGAGGTTGTGGAATCTCCATCGTTGGAGATTTTTAAGAGCAGGTTAGACAAACCCCTGGCAGGGATGGTCTAGAAGAGAGGTGGGCAAAATCCGGCTGCCCGCAGGACCGTCCTGCCCGGCCTCTGAACTCCTGGCCCAGGAGGCTCGCCCCCAGCCCCTCCTCTGCTGCCCCCTTCCCCTGCAGCCTCAGCTCACTCTCTCTGCCGCCGGCACAATGCTCTGGGTGGCGGGGGTGTGAGCTCCTGGGGCAGCGCAGCTGCAGAGCCCGGCCTGACCTGGTCTCTGTGCTGCGCGGTGGCGGTGGCGGCGTGGCCTGGCTCCAGACGGGTGGCACAGTTGTAGTGCCGCCAGCCACCGGGGCTCCAGGCAGCGCAGTCAGGGAGCAGGGAGGGTTGGACAGAAGGCAGGGGAGTTCGGGGCAGGGGTGTGGCTAGGGGTCGGGGTGATTGGGGGGGAAGGGGTTCCGGGGGGGCAGTCAGGAAGGAGGGAGGGTTGGATGGGGCGATAGGGGGCAGTCAGGGGGCAGTCAGGGGCAGGGGTTCCAGGGGCAGTCAGGGGACAGGGAGCAGGGGTGTGTGGATGGGGCAGGGGTCCCGGAGGGGGCCGTCAGGGAACAGGGGGGGTTGGATGAGGCAGGAGTCCCGGAGGGGGGGGCAGATAGGAGGTGGGGGCCAGGCCATGACACCTTCCCCTAACCGACCCTCCATACAATTTATGAAACCCGATGGGGCCCTCAGGCCAAACAGTTTGCCTGCCCCTGGTCTAGAATAATACTTAGTCCTGCCTTGAGTGCTGGGGATTAGATTAGAACAGGGGTTCTCAACCTTTTTCTTTCTAGCCTGCCCCCCCACACACACGCTATAAAAACTCCACGGCCCAGCTGTGCCACAACTGGTTTTCTGCGTGTAAAAGCCAGGGCTGGTGTTAGCAAGCAGGGCAATTGCCTGGGGCCCCCTGCCACAGGGTCCCCCCTCAAAGCTACATTGCTCAGGCTTCGGCTTCAGCCCTGAGTGGCAGGCTCAGGGCCCCGGGCTTCAGCCCCATGCAGCAGGACTTTGGTTCTCTGCCGAGGGCCCCAGTGAGTCTAATGCTGGCCCTAATTGGCGGACCCCCGAAACCTGCTCACTGAGAATGACTGGATTAGAAGCTCTCTCGAGGTCCCTTCCGTGCCTACGTGCAGCCCCGAACACAAGAGCGCCCTGATCTTGGTTGCTGCTACTCTGACTCCCCAGCCTGGCTTCATGGGACACGCCACGCCGGAGCCTGCTTTCCTCTGCAGACCCGAGCGTCAATGTTCTTCATTCCTTTATACAGCCCTGTGGAGGCACGCGGGGCTTTATGGAGACAGCTAGAGACGGACTCTCTTTTACTGCCTTTGTTTCTGTTTTCACTCAGATCCAGATTTGAACCCAGCCCTTGCCCCCCTCAGCCCCCCCCATCCCTGTGTCAATTCTAGTTTCTCTCAGCCTTTGAAGGGGGCCCCTAGGCATAGCAAAACTCCGGAGCTCAGCACAGACTCGGTCAAGGGAAGGGCTTGAACAGAGGGTCACATCCTCAGCTGGGCTCCACAGGTTTCAAAGGGGAGCTGGTGTTCACCCGCTGGGGCTCTGGCTCATTGATGGGAATGAAGTGCTGCTGATTTACACCCTCTTGGGCCCAGATTCAGTCCCTGAGGGGGTCTGGGTTAGCAGGGGAGAGGGAGCTTGTGTCAGCCCTTAGGCTGCTGTCGGGCCAGGGAAGGGGAGGCGCCCGTCTCTTCCTAGAGGTTTTACAGAATCTTCCTACCCTCGAACAGTAACTGGGCAGGCGAGACACATTCCAGAGAGGCGGGAACGAAAGCTGCTGCTTTTTCCACCAGATTCCTCCCAGCCCTTAATATCTTTGGGAAACTCGCTCTTGGAAGCAGATTTTCCTGAAACACACACAACTCTGAAACTCTATCTGGGGAGCAAATTCTAATTGGCCATGACAGAGAGGCCCGTCCCCGGTGCTCTGGGTGTGCGAATCGGCCGTCTCTTGTTTCGGCACATGTTTGTATTTGGGCTCTTTTGAATGTGTCTTTTTTTCCCAAGGTTTTCTGTTTTATTGACTCTCCTCGGACTGTTCCCCTGGGTCCAGGCATGCTCGGGTTTATGGGCTTTGCTTGCGACCTCAAAAGCAGCAAGGGCCAGCTGGGCAGCTGTTTAGTCGTAAGAGGCTGGTTTGGTAGAGCAGTTGTCCACAGAAAAATGGGCCATGGACTTTCAAGACTTTATTCCTACTGTAGATTCTAATGGGGGCTGGTGGGGAACTCTCCGTCCCGGTCCTCAAAGGAAATCTGCACAAATCCTTCACAAGAAAAGCCTGGACCCTTAAATTTATAGCTCTGGCCAGATCTACATTTAAAATGCTGCAGTGGCACAGCTGCTGTAGCTATGTGGATGAGAGAAGCCCTCCCATCAGGGCTGGCGCTTCCACTAGGTGACCTCAGGCAGTTGCCTAGGGCAGCAGGATTTGCGGGGTGGCATTTTGCCACCCTCGGCAGAAATTCGGCAGTGGGGGATCCTTCCGCTCTGGGTCTTCGGCGGAAATTCGGTGGTGGTGGGTCCTTCCGCTCTGGGTCTTCGGCTGAACTTCGGCGGTGGGGGGTCCTTCCGCTCTGGGTCTTCGGTGGAAATTCGGTGGTGGGGGGTCCTTCCGCTCTGGGTCTTCGGCGGAAATTCGGCGGTGGGTCGCAGAACAAGTGAAGGACCCGCCGCTGAAGTGCCTCAAAGATGCGGAGTGGAAGGACCCCCTGCGGCCAAATGCTCAGAGGATGAGCGCTGCTGCCTAGGGCGGCAAAAACTCTGGCGCCGCTTCTGCCTCCCATTGACATAACACTGTCTACACTGGGGGGTTAAGTCGGTCTAACTGCATTGCTCAGGGGAGTGGATTGTAAGTTTGTAGTGTAGACCTGGCCACTGCTAGACACCAGAAATCACGGGCTCAATAGAGAGACTGGTTTTGTGTCATTACAACACTCTGTAACCCACTCGCTCTCCTTTGCCCCGTGACCGCTGAGGAGTTAATTTCCCACTTGGTTTGCAATGGTTTCCTGCAACATGTATTAACTCTTTCTGCTTGCTAATCTGTTCCACCTGCTGTGACACCCTGAGGCCTGAGAAATGTAACAATGTTGCTCAGAAGGTGTGAAAAAGCCACACCCTGATCAATGCACTTAAACCAGCCTAACCCCCTGTGTAGACAGTGCTAGGTCGACGGGAAAATTCTCTCGTTGCTTTCAACAAAAGACGTTGCTCTGAAAAATTATATTACCTCATGCACCTTGTCTCTTGTATCTGAGACCAACACAGCTACACCAGCACTGCACACATCTTTGTGTGTGGCCAGTCGGAAACCGGATTAAACCTGCAAGTAGTTCTATTATCTGGGCTTAGCATTCAACTGTTTTACGTTACCCACGCAAACTAAACTGACCTCAACTACGTTTCTTTTGGGTTAGGGTGACCAGACAGCAAATGTGAAAAATCGGGATGGGGTGGGGGGTAATAGGAGCCTATATAAGAAAAAGATCCAAAAATCGTGACTGTCCCTATAAAATCGGGACATCTGGTCACCCTACTTTTGGGTTGAGACCAGCCACACACGACGCTGAATCCTGGGCTGAGGAGCAGCATCAGCCACTCCACTCCGCAGGCCTAAGGCAACTTTCTACTGTTAGGGTAAAGCTGGTCTGAGCAGGAGATGAAGCCTTCTCGGGACTCGTCCAAGACTGGAGTGAACTCTAGGAGCTACGCACCCTCATAAACCTCTCCACCTTCCACTCCATGTGCCTGGTGCATTTCTCCAACTGGCCTTCTCCAATGGAAACACAGAGCAGCCTGGACGATCCCCTGCCTCCAAACCCCCTCCTGTCACAGGGCGTATCCCTCGCTCTGGTGCTGGAAAGGAGAAGGGAAGCTGGAGAGCTCTGTGGTTTGAGCATTGGCCTACTAAACCCAGGGTTGTGAATTCAGTCCCTGAGGGGGCCACTTAGGGATCTGGGGCAAAAAATCATACTTGGTCTTGCTAGTGAAGGCAGGGGGCTGGACTCAATGACCCCAAGGTCCTTTCCAGTTCTAGGAGATAAGATATCTCTATTTATTTATTATATAATTTATCTTGAGGGTGGGCCAGGCCCAAGTAAAGAGGAGTCCTAGCTGAGGAAGGGGCTGGGTGAGAGGAACCCTAGAGTAGGCAGGGGGCTGCAGGGAGAGAAGAAAAACCACAGTCCGTTTCATGACAGTAGAGAGACCAGCAAGGTGAACGGGGACGCTCAGGGAACCCTCTCTGGAGCAGGGAACTCTGGCAAGAGGCCAGGAGAGAGATGGGGAAGTACAAGCTTCAGGCGGTGAGCCCTGACTCCAGGGCATGACTCTGGAGCGCCAGGGAGGCAGCCCAGTGGGGCATTTGAATGAGGAGCAGAGCAAAGGGGAAACGTGAGAGGGAGGCAGACTCACGCCTGAGGAGGGCAGGGGAGGTTTGAGTTTGTTGTCCCAGCCCTGAAAGAAGAATGAACTTGGCGGAGCCTGAGGAGGACGCAGAGGGCCCGGGAAGAGGCTTTGTGTGTGTGTGGCATTGGGGTGAGGGAGGAAGAAGCCCAGGGAGGCAGCTGGGAGTGGGTCTGAATCGACAGGACTTGCCTGCTTCCTACTGGCTAGAACTCAAAGAAGAGGGTGGACCTGGGTTCCCTTCCCAGCCCCTGGGACGGGCGGCATGGGGTCTCTGCTATAAGGGGATAATAAGGACTTTTGAAAGGTGTAAGGACCACAGGACCCAAAGCTGGAGGCCAAAGACCTGTGGCAAGGCTTTTGTTCATTGGACTCTCCGTTACCCCGGAAAGGGGGACTCTAAGAGACCTGCCCGGAAGGGGGTGAGTCGCGAGAAGTGGCAGACCACTGCAGGGCTAGAGCTGGTGTCTGCAGGCGATACCAGCTGAGGAGAGACCCAAGGGGGCATGCCGGCAGGGAGTCAGCTCCTGCCCCAACAAAACCCTCTACCGCCCACACAATTCTCCTCCAAGGGAGAGGGTGACAGAGCGACTGACCCATATGTGATCAATGCTAGTCACGTCCCTTAACGCACAGCTGCAAGGTGCTCAAGCATGACTAGGGCTCCGGGGCAGCACAAATAATATCAATACAACTCAGAATACACTGATGAGAGCAGTATAAGAATCTAAATAGAACTGAAGCTAATGTGACCAGTTCTAAACTGATATAGGAGCGGCCACACAGGGATTTGCACTAGTTAGCTAAACAGGTTTATAAACTGATTTTTTTTTTAAGTTAAACTGGTGCCATTTATGTATGGCCGCAAGCCCTGGGAATCAGGCCCACGATAATACAGACGTGGGAACATCAGAGGAATAGCTGGCTCCCATGCCTCAGGGAAGAGGACAGACATTGAGAGGTTTTGTAATCAGCACTGGAGATACATTTTCCAAACGCAGGGAGGCCTCTTCAGCAGTTTGGGGAAGATTAAGCAACACAAAGGTATGTTTTGATTGTATGGATTAGGTGATACCATTGGCAACATTTCATAGGAACATAAAGAGGAATCTTAACATTTCAGAAGATCCAGAAAACCTTGGGCTGAACGCAAAGGAGCATTGAGAGAAGGGACACACTTCCCCCCCCTCCTCCCCCGGTCTTATATAATATTTACCTGGAGGCAGATGACTCACCCATTGTGCCATCTGGCCAGATTCTTTCTACACAGCCAATCCCATGGAGAAGAGAAGCGCTCCATCCCAACATGCAGGCCAGGGAGTTGGGTTGGGAGAGAGAATGGGATTTACAAAAGCCTCATATGGATGGAAATGTGTTATAGATTTCTTTAAAAATGTCAGTGAAAAGGCAAGCTGGGGGCAGGGGTCTTTCAATATTCCCGTGTGACAATGGAAACTTGACTTCAGTAGGCGTTATCCCTCAAGGCACAACTGGGCCCGCTGATAATCCATGTGGCTACAACTATGGCTCCCATCACCACTGTATCTGGGCACCTCCCAGCCATAAATGAATTTATCCTCGCAGCAGGCCTGTGAGGGAGGCCATTTTACAGATGGGGAACTGAGGCAGTACAAGGTAAAGCGATTTGCCAAAAGAGTTTGTTAGAAGGAGCAGAGTCCAACTGGACTAAACGCTAGTTCACAGCTTTAACCACAATGAACCAGCCAGCGGACCAAATTTGGAGATGAATCCTGATCGTGTCACCTGAGGCATGCTGCGCATACGCTAAGAAGACCACAAAACCATCCTTCATGCATCGCTAACCCCTTGCAAGCTTTAATGGAGAGAGAGAGGAAGAGAAATCATGTTGCCCTCTAGTGGCTGGTGCACAAACAAAGGATAAGGCACCTACTATAATACCTGCGGAGGGAGTTTTCCTCTAGCTCAGGTGTCAGAGACTTGTGTCTTTGAAGCGATTCCCAGCTCGGCAGGGGCACCTGTGCGGCGGCTTTTCGCAGTGGACAGCTACCATTCAGCGTTGTGTGGCAAGAGCAACTTGGGAGCGTTCCTCATCTTTCTGTGGAATTTGAATGGCTCAGGGGCCTGTTTAGTGGTTACAGTTCATGGGGCGGGGGGCAACGGGGAGAGACTCTCCCCCTGCAGCAATCTCAGTGGACCCAGCCCTTCGTGCCGGAGCAGCTAGAGAATGCGCGGAGAAGGAAAGCGGGTGCCCGGGATGAGTCCCAAACAATCCCAACCCCCTCGCATCTATAAACAGCTGGAGTTGGAGGTGAGGAAAGATGAGCTCAGCTCCCCCTTGGAGCACCCACTCAGTGCTCGCTTGGCAGGAGAGGCGCTAGCCGAGGAAGAAAACCCACCCAGAAGGCGCTGCGGCCAAGAGGCATCCACCTCTCGAAGGGTGCACCTGGCCATCGGCTGCTGGCCTGGCAGGGGAACATGCTTCACGCCTGAGCTGTTGGCGAGCTGAGCAGAGGTCACTCCCGGAGCGCTAACGCATCCTGGCATCTCCTGGCTGCAGCTGCCGGTGGGCTGGGGTAGGGGGGGAGTGATGAGGCCTTTGCAGGGGGAACTATCCCAGTAGGGCTCCTCAAATGTTAGCATAGCCTCCCCCCGCCCAAGGCCTCAGGACAGCAGCACATCCATACTGCCCTCAAATATTTGGTGCACGACTTGGGGCTGGGGGGAGCACCAGAATCAGAAGTTGTAGTCCCTTCTCAGCTCTGCAGCTGACCTGCTGCGTGACCTCAGGGGAGTTACTTTGCCTCTGTTTCTCTTTCCCAACCCTTTATCTGTCTGGGCTGGTGAGACTGCAAACTCTGTGGCAGGAACTGTCTCTGACTGGGTGTGGGAACACCGAGGCTGCGAGGCGATATTAATAATACATAGCAGTGCTGTGGCCGACTCCCGAGTCAAAATAATCCAGGGTAGAAAACGGGGGTTCTCAGCCTTTTCCATTCCATTATGACCTCCTGACATCTATTTGCACCACCTCTGGAGCCATGGCCCCAAGGCTTAGAACCCCTAAGATAGAATATATATATATATAGAGAGAGATCTTTCCTGACTCCCTCCCTTGCCATTTTCTCTGAGCTTCCTAGCGCCCCCCAGAAGAAGACACATCTCACTATCAATTCCAAGAGAAACAGCTGTACCTCTCTCTTCACGTCAAAATTGGTGTCCCTACCACCGGTCTCTCCTGATACATTCAACTCTTGCTTGCTCTGTGTTTGCACACTCACTTCCCCTGGGCAGGAGGATCTAGTGCTCAGAGCAGGGGACGGGGAATCAGGATTCCCGAGGGCTAGTCCCAACTCTGCCACTGAGCTCTCTTTGTGGCCTTGGGTATGTCACTTCATCTAGCTGTGCCTCACTTTCTCTGTGTGTGGGAAAATAATATGTAGCGTCCTTTGCAAAGTGCTTTAAGTTCTTTGCCTCTGTAAATCACCCAGACAGCGAGAGATCAGTGCACTTGCCGTTATGGCTGAGGGCTGTATGAATGCAGGTTCCTCGCTTCCCCTGGGCATCAGCACCGAGGGGCTGATTCTCAGTTGCCCTGCACCTTGCATAGTCATTTGAGCCATTGCAAAGTGGGAGTAAATTGATCCCATTCTGCTTGAGTAGCATTTTGCACTCCACCTGCACTGGTGTGAATAATCCCCCTGGTTCAGGGCCAGGGAGAATCGGGCCCATGGAGGTGACGTGGCAGCAGAATCCGAGAGATTAACGGTTGTACCTTCTCCTCCTGCTGTCTGAAACATTTACTCTCTGTCAGCCTGGCTTCCTACAATTAACTTAATCCCTGAGCAGCACAGTCGGTTACAGCCCTAATTATTATCACCTGTTTTATATTGTAGCTCCAGGTGTTGCTCCTTACAGACTCACCCAACATGGCAATGGCTTATGGGCAGCGACCCACATCTCCTGTAGCCATTATTCTAACTCCTATGCCAGCTGCTCCTAGCCCAGGCCTCTTCAATCAATCATCTGAAGGAGGTGCTTGTAGAAGGGCCTCTGGGTATGTGTCTAGGTTCTTGCATGGTGCTCATCTCTGTAGCATGTGGGCACCTTGCTTGGAGACATTAACAAACTGAGCTTTGGTATCCTGGTGAGATCACTCTTTGGTATCCTGCTGAGGTGCAGGCACAGGTAAGTGCTTGCCAGGATCAGCGAAGGAGGCTAGAGGGGACGCATGGTCCAATGGTTTGCACACTAGCATGCAGCTCTGGGGGGCTGGGTTTACTTCCCTGCTCTGCCACAGACCTCCCATGTGACCTTAGGCAAGTCCCTTAGCCTCTCTGTGCCTCAGTTGTGCTGCGGGGTGATAGCATGGCTCTGCCTCACAAGGGTGTTGTGAGAGGAAATATGTTAATGATGGTGAGGTGCTCAAAGGCTGTGGTGATGGGGGCCAGATAGGTACCATAGAGAGACGATGAACGGGCCGTGGAGACGGAATTGTTCTCAAGTGAGGATGGGACACTCACGCTTGCCAGGAAGAGTTCAAGCACTACTACACCTATCACTTAGCACCCTAGGGCTGGGGATAGGGCACGGGGTGAATACTCCTTCTGTTAGCCTCCCCCCACCCCCAAGATGCAACTCAAACTCCACCTGGGGAGAGTTTTAAAGTCAGAGACACATTTAAAGATCTGAGGGGTAAGAGAGGCGATTGGGGTAGAAAGGGATGGGAGAGGAGGTGGCAGTGGGGGGAGAGGATAGAGAGTAGGAGGGAAAGAGGGGATGCTGGGGGGGGACAGGAAACATCTCTTCATTCTGTGTTTGTACAGCACCTTGCACTGCAGGGTCCTGGTCCGTGACTGGGGCTCTTCGTGTGATCGCAATACTAAATGATGATGATGGGGCTGTCAGCAGAGGAGGAGGTATATATAACCCCCTCCTCCTTCCCCTCTTTGTTCCTTCTATGAATAAATGCTCCTCTGTCCTGGAGCGTTTACTTCCTCTCTCTCTCCCTCCCTCCAACGCATTATTACTACCCCGTCTCTCCCTATAAAGTCTTCTCCGAGTGCTCTGACAACCAGGAAATATGGCACAGTGAGCTGAGACCCCAGCAGCTGCCGCTGACACCTTCCCCGCCATGTGCCTAATGTTAAATATTGACCGGTGGGGCCCCCGAAGGGATGATCATTAAAATCTTTCCAAGGCCTGGATGGCTCAGTGAAATCAGCCAAAGGAAAGGAAAGCCCAGGAGGTTTATGAAAATTGGAACGTGCAGCAGTCATTTAGCTAAGGTTAACTTTTCTGTACAGAAGAATTAACCTGGGTGTTTGTGACAAGAGTCAAGGGACCACATGCCATGCATGGGAACCAGTGAGTCAGTGTGCCCCTTCTCACCCCCCCCCCCAGCACAGATCTTCTTCCAAATCTGATCTGAACCTTTGAGGTTCAAAGAAAGTTCAATTTTTGTGCATCATTTTTCACCTGCCGGTTGTGACTGGATAAAGAAATGAAATAACAATGGGAAAGGCTGTTTCCCTGCTGGATCAGAAGCAGGAAATCTTCCATTTCCCAGTCCATGCAGCTAACAGATACTTTTCAGCCCGATAAACTTAATTTAGTCAAGGAGAGCAAAGAAACAAGAAAGAACAAAAGTAAAGTCTCCAAAAAGAGAGCACAGTGTTTGTTCCTCCTCTCTAACTGTCTGCACTGAACCAGACACAAAATGGCTGCTGATCTCTGCAGCCAGCATAGTCCACAGAGCTGGAAGAGCACAGTACAAAGAAATAGAGCTGTCTCAGTCACATAGTTATATATACCACAGGGAACTGCTGAAGTTCTGGCAATAGAGGCTGCTCTTGGGAGAATTCCAGCCCAGAAACTTTCTTGGCAGCCTCAGCATGAAGAACATTTCCTTCCTTGTCTCATATTGGAGAAATCATTCCCCAGCTATGCCTGCAGTCAGTTTCCGGAGGAGACTCAAACCCATAACATGAGGCTATTCCTGAGTCAATACCAGGGAAGGGGCAAAATGTCTCTGTAATTAGATTTTTCTGGAGACTAATGTTTAAAAAAGTATTTTTTTATTATACAAACTGCAAACAAAATACCCTTTTTACCTGAATAGCTTACTTCTATTAGATGTCTTTTCCGAAGAAGGTCCTAGGGTGAAATCCACCCCTGTGCAGAGGAACAGAGGAACAGCCACCAGTTTGGCCGAATACCGGTGACTGAACTGGGGAACCTCCAGAGCTGAAGAGGGTGAGCTAAAGAAAGAAGCCTGTTTAGCTGGTTCTATAACAGACACATATCTCTGTAGATTGGGCACAGAGTGGGAGCCTATTAACACACACTCAGTAGTGGGGTTTCACCAGCAGAAGCCAATGCATTTAAGATTTATAGGGCTCCATGCACCACAATTGTCATGCTAAAAGCTTGCATAGAGCCGGCTGCTATTTTTTTTGATGAAAAATTGTGGTTTCCTCTAAATTAACTGTGGGGAAATGTCAGTGCCAATGGTATTTCTCACTTTTCCAAAGCTGCATTTTGAACCGAAGCACTGCCTTTCAAACGAATGTCAACTTCCAGTGTCATTTTCAGCTGACGTGTCCATTGAAAATGAGACATTTTGGTGGCAGTCGGCATTTAGTTTCCATTAAAAACAGATCAAACTGTTTCAATCGAAAATGTTCAAATGGTTTGTTTCGACATTCTTGAATTGAAACATTTTGGAACGTTCCGGTTTGCAAAACTTTTTTTGATGTTTCGACTCTTCATCCCAATTCAAGACAAAAACGAATGTCGACGTTATTTTCCGGCGCTAGTCAAATTTTCGAAAGAGCCGAGGTAGAAATTTTTAAGGGCTCCGCACTCTGAACTGGCCCTTCATTTTCAAAAGACTTCAGCTCCCACTTAGACACCCAAACAAGGGCCAGATTTTCAAAAACACTCAGCACCTAAAGATTCACCCAACGTTCTGAGCTCTTTAGAAAATTCTGGCCCCAGGAGTTAAGTGGTACCTAAGTGTTTTGCTGGCCTTCTTCATAGAGGTGAGTTTGCACGCCCAGAACTTTAACGGAATGGGAGTTCTGGGGTACACAAGGATTGCAACGTTACAAATATCATGAGTCTCATGATAATTATTGTTTTCTTTAAAGCCCCAGCTCCTGGAGTCAAGTGGATATGTGATTATTTCAGCCTTCATTCTTAAAGAAAAATTAAGTTTTTAGCCCTCGTGGCTGTGGCAAAAGCTTCAAAATGTGACCCGAGGGCACCCTAAAGGCTCAAAAAGCAGAAGGCAAATACAGAGAACACCAAATCTATTGTTTGTACATAGTCTCATGCTTTTAAAGCTAATCTCATGATATTTGGTGAGTCTGACATGATTTTTGGAACATTTGGGGTTGGCAATACTTGGATTGCAAGATCAGTCCCTTATTGTGGAAGTATTTCTTCTTTAGGAAGTATTTCTTCACACAACGCACAGTCAACCTGTGGAACTCCTTGCCCGAGGATGTTGTGAAGGCCAAGACCATGACAGGGTTCAAAAAAGAACTAGATAAATTCATGGAGGATAGGTCCATCAATGGCTATTAGCCCGGATGAGCAGGAATGGTGTCCCTAGCCTCTGTTTGCCAGAAGCTGGGAATGGGTGACAGGGGATGGATCACTTGATGGAACCTGTTCTGTTCATTCCCTTTGAAGCACCTGGCATTGGCCACTGTCAGATGACAGGACACTGGGCTAGATGGACCTTTGGTCTGACCCAGTAGTGCCGTTCTTATGTTCTTATTGTGATCTGAAGCAGATCTTCCTTACTGAGTTCTCATCAGACTGGGGGCTAGTGAGGAGCCCATAGGGATGTGTGTGAAAGGTGGCGGTCGGTTCCTCTCTGCTACCAGCAGGAGTTGCTTTCAACAGAACGAGGTGCATTGAAAGCCCTGTTAAAGCGGAGCGTCTATGACAGTGTGCGTGTGGAAAGCAGAAGCGTCTGGTCCCTGTAGGAGGTGCTCTTGTGGGGTTGCCTGAGACATTTCAAGGCTGAGAGAGCAGAGTGGGTTGCTGGGAGGGATCTGTCTTGTTTAAAGGAAGGGGAGATCTGGGTTTCTTGGAATGCTCGCAATTTTTTCCTTGCTAATCTTCAAATATAAAAACACTCCAGTCTCCCCTGTATTTTTCCATCCCTGTTACCCCCGTTATCTGTCTGTGCAAAATGCTGGCAGCTCCAGTTCACTTGTTAAAAGTCAAGGCTGGCGACCGAGCTGACGGCCCGGTGATGTGTCTCTCCGAAAAGGGAGTGATAAAGGAGACACAGCTCCTGATTCCTGCTCCGTCTCTGAAGTGAATTTCACGTGGGGGAGAGAAGGGAGACAGCCAACGCCATCAATTAGCCTCAGTGTTTCCTAATGGGACCCTGATTTATCTTCTGCCTACTGTCTGAACTAATTGAGTTCATTCCACTGGGTGATTCATGCCATGGAAATGGGTTCCAGAGAACACGAGACCTCAAGCCACTTCAGCAAATCCCCAGGTTTATTAGCCAGGGAGCCTTAATGCTTTTAAAACCAGAAGACTTTCAAAAGGGCACATTCGACCCGGAATCAATCAGTCACTGACAGTGGCCACGGCTCAGGTTTCAGCCGAGCTGTTGGGCCTCGGAGAAAGTTTTCCCAGCTGCGGCCTTGAAGGGAACAGGAAAGGGTGAACGAGGGTGTTAGAAATGGGTGCCTTTGAGATGGTGACCCGCAAATAACGAGAACACCTGGGAGACATGGAGTGAGATTTTCTAAGAGTTTAGGGGCAGACTTCCAAGGGCTCGGCACCCACAATTCGAGCTGGATTTTGAGAACGCCCCTTCCTGATAGCAGCTCCCCGTGGGATACCGGTAGCTCGATTTTCCTAAATTGCTCCGCTCCCACCGTGCACCCAAGCGCTGTCGGGAATCAGGCCTTCTGTGAGTAGGCTGGAACCGAATCCTGAAATGAAGGTGGTTGGATTCTCCATGGTCCTGCACCATTCTGCCAAGATGGTGTAAAATGCTGCCATTGTGATTTTGAAGAATAATGAACAACGTACGGCTGGCTGCAATTTTTTTCATGAATGCTTTTTTTTGGATGAAAAATGGTTTTTTGACCAAAACAGTTTTTTTTTTAACAGACAGTTGTTGTTTGGGTCAAAATGTTTCAGGGTTTTGATTTCCCCACCCCACTTCCTTGCCTTTCCCCCACTAACACCCCCTCGTTCCTCCGCCCCTTTTCCTGTAGTGTCCTGGCCTGGCCGAAGGGAGTTTCTTTGGGTCCTTTTTAACTTCAGCATGTGCCCAGTTGGTTTGCAGAATCAGGGCCTGTGGTAAGAAATCCTGATTCTTAAAAGCAGAACTGTTTGCATATAAAACTTAGCAGGCCCCTAGGGTCTGTTCCTGTGAGGTGCTGAGCTCCATAAACCCCCATTGGTAGCAGTGAAGTTGAAGATGCTGAGCCTCTAACAGACCCTTTTACCAGGATAAATGTGTCAGATCAGACCTTTAGGACACACCCCAGCAGGTGATTGCATCCCCATCCTTGACTCATAAGCTTGTGGGCTGACTGCTCCCATCCTCCAAGATATTCAGGTGCCTAACTCCTATTGATTTCATGATGCCAATAGGCACCTAAATATCTTGGCGAATCGAGGCCACGGTGTCTGTGCAGATTTGTTTGTACACACTTGTGCACATCTGCTTCAATCCCGTGCTGGTTTGTGTGCCTACACGGTGGGCACCAGCATCCCTTTTTGTTCACACATGCCACATTTGTGTTTGTTTGGACCAGGGATCGGCAACCTTTGGCCTGTGGCCTGCCAGGGTTAAGTTTCCCGGTGGGCCGGGCCAGTTTGTTTACTTGCCGCGTCCGCAGGTTCGGCCGATCACGGCTCCCACTGGCCGCAGTTCGCCGTCCCAGGCCAATGAGGGCTGTGGGAAGTGGCGCGGGCTGAGGGATGTTTGGACACTGGGCCGAATCCGGACGTGCCTATGCAGTCCTTATGAAATCACGGGGCATTTGGCATTCGAGTATAAACTTCAGGGTTTCGCCCATTTGAGTCTTGCAAACCCCATGACACTCAATCCAGGGTATTTTTCAGCAAATCTCATGGGCAGCTCCGTTTTGCACAGCTTTACATATCTCCTCTTACGTCCAACTTAGCCAGGAGTGAGTCATGTGGACCCAAACTTGTCATGAGACTAGGACCAAACTGGGAAATCGGGAACAAAGCAATGCATGAATTGGTCCATCTAACCCAAGATCCTGTCTGGGTCATTGGCCAGCACCAAATGATTTACAGGAAGGTGCAAGAACCCTGCAGTAGGCAGATATGCGATGATATGTGGGAAACCCCCCAAAAGGTCTCATCCTAACCCCTACTCTCTAGGGACTGGCTTAAGCCTTGAAACATGGTCTCCCTGTCAGTACTCTTGCAGTTAGCATTAATCATGGATATTCTTCTAATCCATACAAACATCCAATCCTGCTTTGAATCTCACTAACTTTATCCAGACCCTTCACAAAAACTGGAGTGCTTCACTAGTTTCGTAATGAAACCCTCATGATCAAACTTGCTGGTCTTGGGGGAACCTCTCTCTGAGCCCCTCTTTTTTGTTAGCCCCAGACCTCAGTCGATGTCAGCTGCGGGTGCCCCCAAACCCTAAACTGAGCAAATTTCCTTGGCCTTTGTTACGGATGCTTGACACAACGCCACGCCTTACGGGCTTGTCTATGTATGCATCCCGTGTGCACATATAAATATTCATTCATGAATACGTACTGCATGTGCATAGGAGGACAACTTTGCCAGAAGCTGGGAATGAGCGACAGGGGATTCATCACTTGATGAGTCCCTGTTCTGTTCATTCCCTCTGGGGCACCTGGCACTGGCCGCTGTCGGCACACAGGACACTGGGCCAGATGGACCTTTGGTCTGACCCAGTAGGGCTGTTCTTATGTTCTTAACTACATGCGTAAAAGCCGTGGGCCAAATTTGGCCAGTGACCTAAATGGTGCTGCAGCAGGGGATTGCTCGAGGGTGGAATTGGGCTGCTTGTTTGTGAGATTATTCATTTGTGAGTGCATGCATTGTGTATGTGTGTGTGGGGGGGAAAGGTGGCTCGTGAGTGCATACGGGAGGTGTGGACGTGCTCGTTTATGTTGTGATGTTTGTTTTTGGCCGGAATGAGCACGGGGCAGGGTTTGGGTAGCAGAGACTCATAGGCTGTAAGGTCAGAAGGGACCATCATGATCATCTAGTCTGGCCTCCTGCACATTGCAGGTCACAGAACCTCGCCTCACCCATTACCTCTGGCTGAGTTGCTAAAGTCGTCAAATCATGATTTAAAGACTTCACATTACAGAGAATCCACCATTTGCACTAGTTTAAGCCTGCAAGTGACCCGTCCCCATGCTGCAGGGGAAGGGGGAAAAAAACCCAGGGTCTCTGCCAATTTGACCCAGGGGGAAATTCCTTCCCTACCCCAAATACGGCGATCAGTTGAACTCTGGGCATGTGGGCAAGACCCACCAGCCAGACACCAGGGAAAGAATTCTCTGTAGTAACGCAGAGCCCTCCCCGTCTAGTGCCCCGTCACCGCCTGTTGGAGATATTTGCAGCTAGCCGTCGCAGATTGGTTCCATACTATTGTAGGCAGTAATGTATAATGGTTTGTTTGCTTTCCTCATGTCTCAGGGGTCCCAGCGGAGTCTGAAGACATGGCCTCATAGCCCATGTATCCTGCCCCTGCTGCTTTAACCAGGCTCTGAAGGAGGGTGTGACAGTGAAACTCCTCACTGAGATCCTGCAGGACAGTGGGCCGTAGCATTCACACCATAAAGACTTTAAAGCCTTCAGCACCAACATCAAGGGAGGAGGAAGAGCCCCCCATAAAGGCATCACAGCACTCAGCACGCTGCCCACTGAGAAGCCCTAAGGAATCTCTAAAGTCACTGCACGGCTAATGAAGCATTTTTACTGAAATCTCAAAATCTCAGAACATTGCTAATTGCAAAACAAATAAACTTGCTCTCTAATCAGGCCTCCTGCCAAACCACTGACTAAGTTAGTTGCCTCTCTCTGAACTTTTTTTAGTTTAGCAATGTTCTCATTAAGGGTGACGTGAATAGGACGAAATGGCTGTTTCAGGGTGACCCGAATGGGCTGCAATGGCTGTTTCAGTGTCTCCAGAACTGGATGCAGTAGCTACTTTAAGATAAACAGAATGAGATGTAGGTTTCTGGACATGAATCTACCTAGGACACTATAATATTTTCTATTTTATATCCCATTGTAATGCAACCTGTTCCTATTTGCCTTTCGCAGCCATTGCACATTGAGCAAACTCTGAACTTGTAAGCATCTTCCGTAGATCTTCTCCCAAGGATGTACTGGCTCTTGTAGAACTCCACAGCATACAAGGGAAACCCAAATGAGTTCTCCTCATTGTGACATATTTGGCACTTATATTTTGCCTTGCTTGGTTAGCCAGTCACTCACTTTGCCTGAATTCTTTCGAAGCCTTTGGTGACTCCATCACACTTAACAGCTGCTTGATGTCATCTGAAAACATCTCTCTTTAGAGAGGATAGAGGAGAACTCCCAACACTGATGCCCGAGGCAGCCCAACTGCAGAATCTCTCTCATTCCACATAATAGTAAGTAAGGTCTCATCAAGCACCATGAATGAATTTGAGATTGAGCAGCTGGCTGCAATACAGGAACACGAGATAGGTGCATATGGGATCAGACCGTATCCTTGAACTTGTCACTCCAGAAGTCCAACGCTGAAACAGAATCCAGGAGCACTGTTAGAACATGGTTTATTCCTATCTATACTGCTAGCACTGGAGATAGACCTATTCTAGGGTGACCAGACGTCCCGATTTTGAGGCGTTTGTCCCGCATCCCGACCAGAGTACGGTTGGGACACCATTTGTCCTGAAATTTTGTTTCCTGGTCTTCGGCGGCAGTTCGGCGGAGAGTCCTCCAGTCGCGGACGGTCTTCGGCGGTATTTCGGTGGCGGGTGCTTCTGTCTTTGGCAGCAAGGTTTATTACCCCCCACTGAAATACCGCCGAAGACCATCCGCGACTGAAGAGCTCTCTGCTGAATTGCCACCGAACTCTCAGACTGGTGAGTATTAAATAAATAAAAACGCCCCGACATTTTCCCCTTAACATCTGGTCACCCTAGACCTATTCTATTCTGTTCAGGTTCTTAGAATGCCCTCATCAGCATAGTAGCCAAGCACTTTACCTGATCATCATGTTATTGCAGCATTAATGGGACCTTATTCCCGCTTCGATTGCTCACTTCTATCTCTCCTTTACTCCATGCTTCCCCCAGGACTTGACCTACCACTCACCCTGTGGTTGTTACATTTCTGTAACAGTGTCACGTGAGGGATCTTGCTAAAAACTCTCTGGCATCCTGAGTAATTTACATTCGCCCATTCCCCCGCCTTCTCTTTATTTGTTTACTTTATTTGTTTGAGAATTCCAGCAGGGTTAAAAGGCAGGATTCACCCGGCAGAACCATTGCTGGCTCATCCCCATCAGTTTATTTTTATCCAATTTATCTTCATTAAACTGATCTTTATGAAGCTCTCAACCAATTTCCCAGAGCTGAAAAGTAGTTTATTGGCCTATCGTTGCCTAGGTGCCCGCCCCCGCCACTCCCTGCCATTGCTGTTATCTTTCATTGGTACATAAATCCCAAACTAAATACAAAGCTAATAGGGAATTACTGTAAAACTCCCAAGTTTACACGATACACTTATGGAAAGTTTATTAAAGAGATCTTGCAACTTCATATGGCGATGGGGTGGGGGAAGGATTCTCAACTGCAGAGGTGGATCAGAAGCCAAACCCCATATCTGGCCACCGGGGTGGATTGTTAGGGTTAAACAGAAGTGCATTGGCAGACATGGAAGGGAAGTCTGCAGCCCATCTTGAACCTTATGGTCCCAAGAAAACCGGATATTTCAACCCTGGGGAACGGATGGCTTCTGTATCAGATACTAGTGGACAGGTTCTGCACCCACCATCACCCGCCACTGCTGCTAGCTGGTCCCCTTGATGGCAGAGGAGCCACTAAGCGAATAGGCCTCAGAGACACATCTCTACTCTCGTGCCAGTTCAGGGTTGAGGTACAGCGGAGGGGCAGCGTGGAGTAAAGAAAGACATCCTGCCGCTGCCTATCCCATACTTGTCCTGTGGGAACACAGAGGATTCAGTCTTCAGTCACCTTTTCCCAGCACTAAATGCACTTTAAACAATGAAAGGGGGAATAAGATCTATTGCGATTCACAGCTTCCCATGGGCATCGCTCACTTTCCAGACCACCTTCTGGCCTGTCTTTAGTTGCCTAATAGCAAGACAGCAGGATGCAGGGAATAGAACCCAGGAGTGGGGCATCAGCAGACCTTGGTTCTATTCCTGACTCTGACACTGACGAGTCATTGCCTGGATCTGTGCCTCAGTTTCCTCATTTGTAAAATGGGGGGTAATGATCGCTACCTTCCTTTGTTATTACTTATACTGTGGTAGTACCCAGGAGCTCCAGGCATGGACCGGGCCCTGACTGTGCCAGGCACTGCACTATCACACAACAAAAAGCTGGCCCCTGCTCCAAAGAGCTTGCACTCTAACTAAGGGTTTCAGAGTAGCAGCCGTGTTAGTCTGTATCCGCAAAAAGAACAGGAGGACTTGTGGCACCTTAGAGACTAACAGATTTATTTGACCATAAGCTTTCATGGGCTACAGCCCACTTCACCAGATGCATAGAATGGAACATATAGTAAGGAGATATATATACATACAGAGAACACGAAAAGCTGGGAGTTGCCCTCCCAACTCTAAGAGGCCAATTAATTAAGATGAGCTATTATTAGCAGGAGAAAAAAACCTTTTGTAGTGATAATGACAAGAAGCTGTGAGGATACTTAACATGGGGAAATAGATTCAATGTGTTTAATGGCTCAGCCATTCCCAGTCTCTGTTCAAGCCAAAGTTGATGGTATCTAGTTTGTATATTCATTCAAGTTCAGCGGTTTCTCGTTGGAGTCTGTTTCTGAAGCTTTTCTGTTGCAAGATTGCCACCTTTAAGTCCGTTACTGAGTGACCAGAGAGGTTGAAGTGTTCTACTCGTTTTTGAATGTTATGATTCCTGATGTCAGATTTGTGTCCATTTATTCTTTTGCATAGAGACTGTCCGGTTTGGCCAATGTACATGGCAGAGGGGCATTGCTGGCACATGATGGCATATATCACATTGGTAGATGTGCAGGTGAACGAGCCCCTTCTGGTGTGGCTGATGTGATTAGATCCTATGATGGTGTCACTTGAATAGATATGTGGACAGAGTTGGCATCAGGCTTTGTTGCAAGGACAGGTTCCTGGGTTAGTGTTTTTGTGGTGTGGTGTGTGGTTGCTCGTGAGTGTTTGCTTCAGGTTGGGGGGCTGTTTGTAAGCGAGGACAGGTCTGTCTCCCAAGCTACAGAGAGTGGGACTTATAAGGTAGCTAAGAATTATTATCGGCCAGCAGCAAGCCCAGCATGTTTCACTTTAAATTGGACGGTGGCACGTGTTTATCCACTCCACTGCTGGTGCTCAGATGTGCTTGCCACGCTCTGCCATTAGCTTGTTCCATAAAGGTGCTTTTCCCTTTGTTCTGGGGGCCAGCGTATGCCTGATTTGCATGAGGAATGAAGGCAGCTATTAGTGTACATTGTCTCAGCAGACTGGGAAATTAGCCCCATTAGGAGTTAGTCACAATTGCTGGGAAAATGCTCAGGAGGTGCCAGAAGCCGGCTAGTAGGAGGCATCAGCAGCTCATCGGCTAAGCAGGGCAGCAGCTTGCAAAGCAAGGCTGGGAGTTGTCTCAGGGATCCATGTCCTTCTCCAAGTGCCATCACGCTGAGGCTCATTCACTTTCAGACTCTGGGGATTGACTAGTGTCCAAAGGTCAAAGCTTGGAAGGGGGTTCTTAGAGAGTCGGGAGAGTGAAGGAGGTTGTGTATAATTAACAGGCCTGATTTTCCTTTCATACCTACTAGGGTGACCAGGTGTCCGGTTTTTGACCAGAAAGCCCAATTGAAAAGCCCACTGCTGACTGGGCCGTTAAAAGTCCGGTTGGTGGTGCAGGCAGGCTCCCTACCCGGCTCCGCACGACTGCCGGGAAGCTGCCAGCATCTCCCTCTGGCTCCTAGGTGGAGGGATGACCACAGGGGCTCTGCAAACTGCCCCTGCCCCAGCGACAGCTCAGCTGCTCCCATTGGCCAGGAGCCGCGGCCAATGGGAGCTGAGGGGAGTGCGCAGAGCCACGTGGTCGCGCCTCTGCTTAGGAGCCAGAGGGAGATGCCAGCAGCTTCCTGGGAGCCACCTGAGGTAATCGCTGCCTGGAGCCCACACCCCGTATCCCCTCCTGCACCCTATCCCCCTGTCCCAGCCTGGATTCCTCTTCTGCACCCCAAACCCCAGTCCCACCACAGAGCCTGTACCCCCAGCCAGAGCCTTCATCCCCCCCGTATGCCAAGCCCCTGCCCCAGCCCAAAGCCCTCTCCTGCACCCCAAACCCCTCATCCCCAGACACACCCCAGAGCCCGCACCCCCAGCCAGAGCCCTCACCCCTCCCACACCCCAACCCCCTTCCCCAGCCCGATCCCCCTCCCACACCCTGAACCCCTCATTTCTGGCCCCTCCCCAGAGCCCGCACTTCCCACCCCAAAGCCCGTACCCCAGCCAGAGCCCTCACCCCACCCCCCAACCCCCTGCCCCAGCCCAGAGCCCTCTCCTGCACCCCAAACCCCTCATCCCCAGATCCACCCTCAGCTGGAGCCCTCACCCCCTCCCACACCCCACACTCCTGCCCCAGCCCAGAGCCCTCTCCTGCACCCCAAACCCCTCCTCTGCGGCCCTACCCAAGAGCCCGTACCCCCAGGAGGAGCCCTCACCACCACCCCCCACCCTGCACCCCAACCCCCTGCCCCAGCCCAGTGAAAATGAGCAAGTGAGTGAGGGTGGGGGAGAGCCAGTGACGGAGGGAGGGGGATGGAGTGAGCGGGGGGGTGGCCTCAGAAAAGGAGCAGGGCAAGAGTGTTCGGTTTTCTGCAAATAGAAAGTTGGCAACCCTACCTACATCACAATACATTTCAATACTGTTACTCCTGATTTTACACAGCTGGTACTTCATAGACCTCACGTGCTTAAAATTAAGAACATGCTCCAGTACCTTCCTGAATCAAGCGGCCTGTGCAAGGACTCACAGCCAAGTCCGCTTTCAATCTTGCAAGGCATCATGACACAGGCATGCTGCATTCACATACATGGGTTCTCTGTCATGCCTGGGAAGAGAAATGAGCACTGGAGAACAGATGCTTTTGTTTGTAAGTGCTTAACCTCCCCATGCAACCAGCTGCAGTTTCTTTGCCTTCTCTACAGGAACCGCTAATTCTTCCTGAAAATTTATTTCCCTGCACGGGAATATTAATGAATCTAAAAGGAACCCAGGAGCCCCCTTCCCCATTAGAGCTCTTGTTCTCTTGACCTTGATAAACACTTCATTCCTGAGTGTTAATCAGAGTGTCTTCTCCACTTCAGGGAGATGGATGGAAATGCATTTACCAGAACCACATGGCTGCGAGATAATGCATCTAACCAGGCTCTGAGAAGGACCTGCCACATCTCTGAGGCTCCAACCTCCAGCTCTTTTACTGGGTGGAATGAGGATCTTGTGGGTTTTCTGGAAATCTAAAGCAGGAATAGTATCCTGATAATGCTGAGAAAGCTCTGGTGGGATCAGGAGAGAGTTTTAGGCTGCCAGTGCTCTGAATTAATCCACAGGGATTTCTCATCATGAATGTAACACAAGCAAAGAAATGTAGTTTTTACCAGCATCCAGGCATCTTCTTTATGTGTTTGTACCATTCACATGAAGACTAGTCTGAAGCTACCCTTCTCAAAATTGCTCTGTTTATATCTCAGGCAAATCAGTTCCCAGTGCAAAGAGAAAATGACAATAGAATTGTCACACCATGGCCAATACGCTAGGAATTGTCTTGAGCAGTGGTTCTCCAGCTACAATTCACGGCCCACCAGTAGAGCCCATCAGGGTAGACTACAGAATAAGAACCCAGCTTTGGAGGATTTTGGGGGGGTTGGAAAAATGAGGTGGGTCCACTGAAGCATTTTGTCCCTACAAAGTGGTCCAGAGAATGAAGATGCTGTAGAAACAAAGTTGTAAAAGCGTCTAGTGTTTGTGGAATAACATCACACAAAGGAGGGAAAAGCCAAACACGCCAGCGTGTGAACTTCATTAAAAATCACCCCACTGTGCTGGATCTTCACATGATATAAACTGGCATAATGCCATTGCAATCCATGGAACTTCACTGATTTATCCCAGTGATGGTCTGATCCTATAGGGTGGGTAGCATCCTAGTGGAATTGCCAAGGTCTGGGTCTTTCAGACCCAGGAGAATCCAGGCTCTGATGCCTCTGAATGGTGAGTAGAGCTGGTCAGAAAATTATTTTTTTCCACCCAGCAAAAAATGTCCATATATTGGATTTTTTTCTTTTGTCCTGACTTGGGATGAAAAACCAAAATTTTGATTTTTATTTCTATGCTACAACATTTTTTTTAAAGTTTTTTTTTTCATTTATGGTCAATCAAAACATTTTACCCTTTTCAATTTTAAAAAATTTAAAACTATAAAATAAAGTAAATTTTGAAATGAAAAGTCGCTTTGGAATGAAAAATTGAAACTTTTCATTCTGAAAATGTTGAAACTTTCTCCCCCGCCAAGTTTTTTTAAACAAAATGTTGTCCAAATTGATACAATTTGACCCCCCAAATTTTTTTTTTTGTCCAAACAGCACCTTCCGACAGAAACTGTTTCGGCAAAAGTTTTCCTACCAGCTCTTTGGTAGACTCAAGGAATTCAGTCTATTTAGTTTAACAAAGAGAAGGTTAAGGGGCAATTTGATTACAGTCTGTAAGAACCCACCTGAGGACCAAATATTTAATAATGGGCTCTTCAATCTATCAGAGAAAGGTATTACATGATCTAACATCTGGAAGATGAAGATAAGATATAGATTTTTAATTGTGTGGGTAATTAATCACCAGAACAATTTACTGAGGGTGGTGGTAGATTCTCCATCGCTGACAATTTTTAAATCAAGCTCGGGTGCTTTTCTAACAGGAAAGTTCTATGGCTTGAGTTATTCAGGAGGGCAGAGTAGATGATCACATTGGGCCTTTCTGGTCTTGGAATCTATGACTCTGTGTTCCCCAAAGGCAGGACAAGTCAGGGCCGGAGAAGACCATGCTTGGATGGCTCAGGAAGTGAGGGTCAGCTTTGCCCTTTTTTTCAGGTAGAACAAGGAGAATCCCAGTGCCTGGTGGTCCCTGCTACACACTCGCTAGTTGCAGTGACTTTTCGTTACATCTCCCACTAAAAGGAGGGCTTAGCACGCCTGAAATGCTGTTGCCACAAAAAGAGAATGTGGAGAACAAAGGAACAAATTGCCCTCCCAGTCACGCCAGGGTAAATCCAGAGTACTCCACTGAAATCAATAGTTACACCAGACTTAAACCATCGTACGTGAAAGCCAAACCCTGAAGTCTTTGTTAACACAAAACTCAGTGGGAAGAACACTGGGTCCAAAACCTCCCTCAGAAGTTCATTGGATCTTTAGACGAAAATGCTACTGAGTTCTGGGTGGAGAAATAACCCTTCAGGGTACTTCCCTCCCCAATGCCCCATCTCCGACCCAGGCCAGCATAACTTCTGTAAGGTTCTCTAGAGATAAAGAGATCGTGGGCTCTTCTCTTAGTCCCAGCGATTGCTGGTGTGAAATGGCATCTCCCCCACCCACCCTCCCAGGCTTCTCTCTTTACCCTCATGAGGCCTCCTCTTTGGCCTGAACCTGTTGGGTGGAAGACCCAGCCTTCTGCGCCACTGATGCATGGAAAAGGAGACAAAGGGAAGAGGATGCTGCAGAAAGCAATCGCCATGGAGACGGTACCTCTGAGTGGCAAGTAGGCCTTGTTTGCGATCTTGCTTTGCTTGCCTTCCTATGTATCCCTCTTCATATCTTTTTGGGAGCTGAATTCATTGGTGCTGCCAGATCTCCCGGGGCTCCGGTAACCAAATCTTCCCGGTCTGGCATCGCGGGGCTCTGCTGGCTGGTGTTCAATAGCTGTAGCAGGGCAAGGGCAGAGGGTCTCCATGTCTTGATAGGAAACCCGTTGCCTTGATTAAACTTAGAGCCAGCCACAGCGAGCCCGTCAGAGGGGAGTGGATTTGACAAATGGGGCGAGTGGGAAGGAGAGAACGGAGTGGGAGGAGGCAAGGAAGGGAAATGCAGGCAGACAGCTCTGCAAAGAACGGTACCCTCTGATGAAAGGAAGGGAAGGGGGCTGGAGCACCAGAGCAGGGAAAAGGAAATAAAGGCAGACAGCCTGCGAATGGGCTGATTAAAGGGGAGAGTTTGGAGCTGACCCTAGTGCCCCCGCAAGGATAGATACCTGGGGCAAGATAACCATCAGTGGGTTTGAGGGTTGGAAGACCCAATGTGAACACACTCGCTGTGTCCCGTACACAGAGGGGCTCCCGTGCCCAGCTGCACAATCACACACAATGCATGTTTGCACTAGCACTCACATGGCCCCATATACAGCCATAAGCAGTTGCAAGAAGGTGGATGAGCACACGCACACGCAAACACCCAGCCACATACACAGGCATCCTCAGGCCTACGAGGACAGTCACACACGGTGGCTGGGATTTTCAAAGAAACCTAAAAGAATTCAGGGGAAGTTGGGTGCCTAATTCCCTTGGGCTCGTTTGAAAATTCCAGCTAGAGCTGGTCGGAAAATTTTCGTTTAACCAGTTTTTCAATGAAAAAGGCTGTTCGGAAAAAAATGTGTTGCTTGAGAGTGGAATTTTGTTTTGGAAACACCTCCCTCTCCCCGCGCACAGGGGGTTTCAATAATGTTGGCATGGCCCATTTTCGGAATGGCATGTTTCGATTTTTCATGATGAAATGACGGTGTGACAGGAATGTCGTTGTTTATAGGTCTAGCGTGTGCATACATACAACCAGAGGCGGATTATGGATTTCTGGGCAAAGCAAGTGGGGGGCCCCTCCCCACCCCTTCCACCTGCACTCCTCCCATTCCCCCACGCTCCTGTTGAGGAAATGGGGTCAGGGTGCAGGGGCTTGCTCCGCCCAGCACTCTTGGCGGAGTCGGGGTGTGGGCGCTTCCCCCACTCCCTGGCAGGAGCGCCAGACAAGTGGAGTGGAGCAAGCCCCCACCACAGTCCCTGGCAGGAATGCCAGGCGGAGCAGGGAAAGGGGACAGTCCCCGCACCCCGACTGGAGCACTGGGTGGGTGGAGTGGGGTGGATGTCCCTGTGCCTAGGAGCCAGACATGTTGGCCGCTTTAAGGAGCTGCAGAGAGCCAGGGCAGGCAGGGAGCCTGCCTTAGCCCCACGATGCTGCTGACCAGACTTTTAGTCAGCGGTGCTCACCGGTGTCAAGTATCAGAGGGGTAGCCGTGTTAGTCTGGCTGCCAGGGTCCCTTTTTGACCGGGTTGTTCTGGTCGAAAACCCGAGGCACATAACAGTCTCGCCTCCTGTGAGCTGTCACACTTTGGTCTCATTTCGGTGGTTGGAGCTGGGTGGGGTTGATGGAGCAGAGGGTGGCGCAGGGCAGCCTGGAGAAGAGGAATGGCTGGGACGTGCAGGGAAATTGGGGAACACCAGGGAACATAGGGGAGCGTGGGGGATTGGTGGGGAGCACAAGGGAACAGGAGTGGCGGAAGCACCCTAAAAGTGGGGGTACCACAGGCACCCAAACTGTGGCCTCGCCCCCCCCACTGCCCCTTCCCCCCGAGATCCCGCCCCCTGAGTCCCTGCGCCCATATAGCCTCTTCCCCAAGACCCCGCTCTCTCTTGCTTCTCTCTGTCCCCTCCCGCATCACTCGCCCTTGTGGCCAATAAAAAGGGGGGGCTGTGGCCCCCTGGCCCCCCCCGTTCTGGTGCCCCTGCAAGGGAACACAGAAGCGTGCTGGAAGCTGGGTGTCACAGGGCGCCTGGTCCCTTAAAGAGGGAGCGGGGTCCAGTGCTCCCGTGACTCGTCAGCTACCTCCCAGTTGGACTTCAGAGATGGCACCTGGGCCCTATAAACGAGAACAACTGGGATAGTGGCAAGTCAGTTAGGACAGGGGTGGGTGAGAGGTGCCCGAGGAGCAAAAGGAGAGACCCCGGGAGAAACAGGAGCTGCGGGAGGGAGCTGGTACAGAGAGCGCCGGGGAAGGAGAATAGGTGACGACCATTGTTGGGGAGGACTGGCCCAACCTCCCGCCAAGTTACAGAAGCGCTTGTGCAGAGGCCCTTGGGGACAAGGGGAAGAACCAGCCTGGTTAAGGGAAACTGAGCCAGTGTTGGAGGGCGGCTCCCGGGAGCAGGGGTAGGACCCCCAGGCAGGGACACCTGGGTTGGTTGGACCCTGCAGGGAGTTCTCTCATGGGAGATTTAACTTAGGGCTGCTGGCGACTTGTCAGGGGAAAGAAATGAATCTGGGAGCTCCCAGGCAGGAGTTCTGGGACATGGGCAGAAAGCCTGCGAAGAGACTGGCTCTCAGGACGGGCAGCTGGCCAGGAAGTCGCAGGCCGGGGGTGCAGAGCATGGGGAAGGCAGGGTCGCACAGGCAGTGCCGGGGAGCCTGGGGAAAGCAGGGAGATAAGTAAGCAAAGGCTGGGAGGGAGAGGAGCCTGGGGGGATCACAGACAGGGCACAGGGAGATAGGGAAGCCATGTCATTTATTGAGCTGTTGTCTCGTCTCTCCAGGAGAATAAAGGAAGATCCCTTTTCCAACCCACACCTCTGTTCTCCGCGGGCTGGTAGTAGCTGAATGGGCTTTGCAAGGGGGAGACCTACAGAGGAACCACCCCCGTTAAAGTGGCCTTTTCACCCAGAAGCAGAGAGCAGGCCATGAGCACTGCTCCTGGGGACCCCTTTACCTGAGCTGGGTTGGCCACTGGATGCCCATAATCCAAGGGTTGTTAACCTGCCAGGGCGGAAGAGGTGCAACCATCTTCTCTCTCTTTGTAACAGGAAATGGTTGAGAACCGTCTGCGTCCCAATGTGGCCATATCCTGCCTCCATAGGAAGCTGCCAGATACATGCTGACGAGCTAGCCACGGAGCAGGGGCCTTTCTAAGCAGCTCCCCCATTGTCAAGGGAACCTCTCTCCGTGTTAGTCTCATTCCACGGTCGCCTGGGGCCGGGTAGCAATAAGCCGAGTCCAATGATACAGCAAGAGGAAGACAGAGAGCGCGTCTCCAAACGGCCGTCTCCTCTCTGATTGTTGTCTCCCAGGGCTGGAAATGATGGCTTTAAACTCCAAGGCACCATCTTTTTTTGGTTCAAACCTAGTGAGATAATTAAATATTTAGAGGATGAGCTAATTTGAAAATGGTTGCCTTCTGCTGAAAAGCACTCAGCCATCAGATGGGATATTAAATCCCTCGGCTCTGGCTCTGTTCTGTCATCAGAAATGTTTTAAGCTTCTAATAAGGCAGTAATATGATCAACTTTATTACAAAACTTAATTGCGAGGAGAAAATTGCAACGTCACATGTGCTCCGGTGCAGGACACTTTTCAAACTTCCTGACACAAGACATTAACAAGGCAGCAGCGGGGAGGGAGGGGAACAGACATACATAGAGGAAAGTGGGGAGGGAGCCAGCCAATGATTTCTCTAACGGCCAGGACATTGCTTTCCCATCTCATCGGAAAAATCTTTCTTGATTTTTTGAGTTGGGCCCAAATGAAAATCCTGGATCCAGACACCTCTGTTCTTCAAGGGGGGGTTGAAATCCAAAGCTGCATCCAAATTGGCCTCCCAGTTCCGCCGACACTAGTGGCAAAAGCCATGTGGATCTCAGTGGGACTGGAATTCAGATCTGAAGACCCCAAATTTAGATTCCTATGAAATCTGCATCTAAACGGCTTGATTCTTTGCTGCCTTGTTACTATTGTGAATTAGTTTTTTATAGTAGGACCTAGAAATGCTGGCTGAGATCAGGGCCTCGTTGTGGTAGGTGCGGTATGTACCCATAATGAGAGACAGTCCTTTCCCCAAAGAAAAACAGCCACGCTCACAGAGCAGAGCTGGGACCAGAACTCTGGTCTTCTGGAGCCCAGTGCACTCACCTTATAGGCCCCATGGCCTCCTCTAGTGCTACCTTGCCCATTGCATTGTCACTTACACCAGTGCAAAGGCTGAGTGGTAGCTATTTGCAAAGGCATGAGCACGGCCACAGGGTCTGAGGCGAGGGAGGATCAGACCCGAAGCACCTGTGCTGACTCCATCTCAACGTAATCTGTAAAGCAACTTTCCCACATGTTGTATGAAGGGACTGAGTGATACATAGACCAAACCGGGGGTGGAAAACCTACAGCAATAACATTGGTGATGTGTATATAGGTGGGGGTGCTGGGGCATGCAGGCCCCACCCTGGCCAGGAGGGGGTTAATGAAGGCCTGTGGCCCCACCTGGCCCAGCTCTGCTACACCTGCATCAGGTGTGGAGAGGGGAGGCAAAAGGAGAAGGCCCAGCTCAGTTTGGGATTGACCAAGCAGACCTCTGCTTCGCCTTTGGCGAGGGAAGCCAGGGTTCAGCTAAGAGTCAGAGACCACGTACTGCCTGGATGAGCCTCCAGGGCATGGGATGACCAGTCCCGGGGAAACTACCCACAGGATTGGCTGCTTGAAGACCAGCCCTGAGTAGGAAGGCAGGGTCTTGCCAAAGACTCCTCAGCTAACCCTGCTTTTGAGTTCAGAGCCTTCCTTTCCTTTTGAACCGTAATAGCCTGGCTAATTCAAGCCTTCCATAGCCAGGAGGCTAAAGCACCACTGCACTGGACCCTGGGAGAAGCAGCATCTGCCCATCGAAGACCCTGTGACAGGGTGAGTAAGCGTTAGGCGCTGTACATTTGTATTGCTTTTAGGTGTATTATGGTCGCTCCTCCACCCCACTCACGGACCAAGGCCCAATTGTGCCAGGTGCTGTGCAAACACAGAGCGCAACGACGCTTCCTGCCGTGAAGCGTTTATAATCTAAGCCCCACCTTAGCTCTGCTTGGGCCAAATTCTGTCAATCAAAAGCATGCAGCACTGGCCTAAGTTCTGCGCCGATCAATGTCAGCGGTACAACTCCCATTGACTCGGGGGGGCGGGAGGGCAGACGTCAGCTGGGGCTGAGCACTTGTGAGAATCCCCTCCCCCAAACCCAGAAAGTAGGTCTCTCTTGCAAGGGCGTTTTGCTAGCTGAGGGCCGTTGAAGTCAGTGGAGGTTTAGTCACTGGCTTCGGTTGGAGCCGAACCGGGGAGGGCATAAGAGTGAATGAAAGCAGCTCAGGATTGAGCCGGGGGGCTGAGCCACACAACGATGGCAGGTTAAAAACATGAGTCTGCAGCCCCCTTTTTTCCGTGCACTAGAGGAAGCCGCTGCTCTCTGAGATGGGCCTGAAAGAGCAATACCCCCCATGGGCGGTGGGTATCATAGGGCAGGGCAGGCTATGCCTCCCCTAATCCAGGCCGTGGCCCCGCCTATGCTCTGTGCCGAGGCCCCACCCTTGCTGCCCCTCTCCCCTGAAGCTGATGGGGGTTGTGCTCTAGCTGGGGGGCAGACGTGGCCAGTAGCAGCTCGGGCTGGCTAGCGATCCAGGGGTCAGGCTGGTGCTCGGGCCGGCTGGGGTTCCTCTGGCCGTGGGGGGGCTCAGGGCTCTGGCTGCCAGGGGAGGGCCTTGGGTGGAAAGGGCAGGGCTGGGGGCTAGCCTCCGCAAAGGGAAGGTTCACCTGCCACCCTTGACACCCCCCTCCCCACACACACAAGTTGGGATGCGGATCAGAACTCGGTGTCACTCAAATGCCTCTTTTCTCCCTCTCGCACATATGGTGCCCTGACCCGGCTGCTTCTCTGAAACGGACAATCCCGCTTTGCTTGCCCCGGATGTCCCGGTGCCCACGTCAGAAATGCTTTGAGGAGGCAATGAAAGGGGGAGCGGAGAGGGGAAATAAACCTGATTTAAAGAGCGGGAACCGTGAGGCCAGTGACCCAGCAGAGAGAATGAGTAATGGACGCGGAGTCAGTCATATTAATGAATCTTGCTGTCTGGAGGCTGCTGGGTTGCAGCATTTCTGGCTATGTCCAAGCAGCAGGAGGCAAGCGCTCTGCAATATACAGCTGTCCATGGGAAGACGGTGGCCTGTGATTTAATGAATCTTGTAGGAAACGATTTCAGAGCGGGAGGATGGGAATCTCATTCCAAACTGGAATCTAAGCCATTTCCTGACCGCCGCTGAAGAGAATGCAGGAGAGGGTCCGCCCGCTACTCGCGACTCCTACTCCCCCCCCATCCTCTTGGTAGCAGATGGAGAATCAGTCCTGACAGAGTGAAATGTCTGTCTAGAGAGCGGTAAGGATGTGGGATGGTGCAAGGAGGAACAGTTTTCAGAGCAGATGGAGGGAAATACCAGTCAAGTGAAACCAGCTGCCGGGGAAAGTCCAAGGAGGACCAAGCTGGACCCCCTGCTCCCTGCCAAAGGGCTGTTAAGATGTAACAAAGCTCAAGGATCGTTTGTAAGGTTATTTCCCCAGGTGTCAGTTGAGATCTGGTCTTTAACGAGGAAAAGACTCAGTGCAGGGAGTCTGCCGGGGCTGATTGGGGTCGTTAAAGCAAAACACGCCACCTGATAAAAGGGTGCAAAGCCCAGAAAAGGGATTAGAAGGTGAAGCCCAGGGCTTTAAAGGCAGCTTGTTTGCAGAGGGCTGCTGGCCGGAATGAGAGCTGCTGGATGGTACTTGGCAGGGTTTGGCCCAAGCAGAGCTAAGGTTGGGGTCGGGAGCGCGTGAGTTGGGAAGGGAAAGGTGTCGCCTGCCTGCTGAGAAACGCTAGGGTCAACAGATCCATGGGGGCTGGACACCGCCCAGCAGATGGAGTCAGAATCCAGCTTCCTGCTTCGTAGAGCCACCACTGGGCCTTTGGCTTAGCACAGAGGACCAGAGAGAGAGAGAATGCACAGAGCAGACCCAAGGCCAAGCCATGCGGGGGCAGCCCAGCGGGGAGGGGAAGAAGAGATGGCCAGGAAGCGTCTGTCTTCGGTGAAGCGTTCACCGGAGTTATCAGCACTTGGGTTGCTCCCCCTCGAGTTAGCCTAGCTCGAGCCAGAGCGGCCCCACCGCGAGAGAACGCTTGAGCTGCTGCGTCCACACTGCTGCTGCGCTCACTCGTGTGCGGTGCTGAGACTTCCGGGAGCGCATCCCATGGTCCCTTGTGCTGCAGCAAGCTGACCCGCTCTAGGACTTCTTTCCCAGTGAATTGTGGGAGAACGTGTCTGTCCTTTCTGGGTGCACAGGGGGGAATTGTGGGAAGGGATTGGAGGACTAGAAGCGCTCGAGTAAAGCTAACCAGCATCCATGCTGTCAGATGATCATGTTCACAGCTGACGGGTTGTGCTCATTTGAGTTTTAGCCTATGGAGTTAAAAGCACCCTCACTCTCAGGTGAAAAGTTTCTGTTTGTGGACAGGACTCCGGTTAGGAGAGGCAACACTCGACTCACCTTGGCAGTGAAAACAAGCCTGGTAAAGGGTACAGTCTGGAAATGGGAGGCTGAAAGCACGAGTGTGCACACTTCTTTCCACTTGGAGCAAAATCCCAGAGAGCTGGTGAGGAGGCTGTATTGTCTAGTGGTTAGAGCAAAGGACTGGGAAGCAGGAGGACTCTGAGTCATTCTTGGGTGCTTTGCTACCAAGGCGATCGGTGCCTTAGAAATATTACAGATGACCTGGAGGAAGCCTCTGTGGTTCTGGCCACTAGACAGAGTAAAAGACAATTTGAAGCTGAGGTCGTTTGAAACCGGTTAGGTCACAATGGTGCACACCCCTTTTGACACATGAGGAGGGTTACATTGATGTAGCTTTACTGGTGCACCTATCCCCTGTGAAGACAGGCCTTTCCCTTTCCCATTAAATGTAACCCAAGAACTAGGGGTCTCCAATGACATTAAGAGGCAGCAGGCTTAAAACAAACAAAAGGAAGTACTTCTCCACATAAGGCACAGTCAACCTGTGGAACTCCTTGCCAGGGGATGTTGTGAAGGCCAAAACTATAATGGGCTTTGAATAAAAATTAGATAAGTTCATGGAGGATAGGTCCATCAATGGCTGTTAGCCTAGATGGCCAGAGATGCAATCCATGCTCTGGGTGTCCCTAGTCTCTGATTGCCAGAAGATGGATGACAGGGGATGGATCACTTGATGATTGCCTCTGTTCACTGCCTCTGGGGCACCTGGCATTGCCCATTGTTGGAAGACAGGATACTGGGTTAGATGGACCATTGGTCTGACCCAGTATGGCCACTCTTGTGCTCTTATGTGCTTATTAGATGGTAGAGACCCGCACTGGTCCCTGTGCTGGGTGGAAACCCCCTCTCCATCCTACCCGAAGATACTTCAGAGACAAAAGAGAACAGCATAGTAGAGAACAGAGCAAGCCGCACCTTGATCCCCAAACTGAAGGGACAATCATGATTTCGAGCAAGTAACTCCAGAATAATGAATTCTACCCTGCCTTTCATCACAGACTCTCTAAGTGCTTTGCAAACCTGCATTCAGACTCCCAAGAGACCTGCAAGCAAGGCTAATATTATCCCCACTTTACAGACGGGGAAACCGTGACATGGAGAAGTTAGTAGGCAAAATGTCAAAAGTGGCCACTGATTTGTGGTCACAGCTTGAAACCCTTTCGGTCTGGCTTGCAGAGGCGCTGCCTCCCTCGACCTCCAGTTTGAGATGCGCTTGGCACACCTGAAAATCAGACCTCAAGGCACCTCCCATCAGGCGGGAAACTGAGGCCACCAAACTCAGAGGCCGCTATTGAAAAACATAGCTGTGACTTGCCCAAAGTCACGAGCAGAACCCAGGAGTCCTGACTCCATGTCCAGCACCTGCCTTTTTTTCCCTTCGTGTCTAGGCAACAAAGGACCTGAAGTTCATTTCCTTCCACCAGCAGGATTCCTGGTCTATCAACAACATAACTGAATCAATCAGTTCCCAAAAGCGGGGCCGGCGAGAAGACAGCCTGCCATGCCCTTGGCATGTGGAATCAATCAATACCTTAAATAGAAAAATATTGATAATGCAGTCTCCAAGCTGCTGCAGCAGACATATTTATGCCCCTAATTATACACACCATGAGGAACATCCCCTGAATTTAGTATGTTTTTGATTTTTTTTTTAAACTCTTGTTGCTCGGGGCGGGGGGAGGGAGGGACTCATGTTCTCTTTTTATGTCTCTCTATTTTACCATTGTTCTATCCCGTCCGTGGATCATCTTTCTTGGACACTGTGGTCCTAGCAGACCCCATCCTTGCTCCTTATAAGGAACTGAAGATTCATTTCATGCACTAAATGACTGCCCCCCCCCCCCGCCCCGGCTGTGCTTTAGCGATGGATCTTCGTGAAAGAATGATTTACATGAAACAAAGGGAAAGACAGGAAGCCCTGAACTGAAGAGATTAACAAGTGAAAAGGGGGAAACATTAGGAGAAATGATAAGGCTGTCTAATGAGAACCTAAACTGGACACTCTCACATTGATGAAAGTCAGAGTTAAGGGAATGTTAGACCTGTTTACCTCCCCAAAGTCATGGCCATGGGGTACAAATTGATCTCGCTCTTGTTTTTCATCGCATGATAGGTACCAGTGTGATATTTATCCCCAGAGAAGCAGCGAGACATCCCAAGATCCAGCACGTGGTCCCACCTCTGCATCTCAGTCTTGATCTGCAGAGACCACCTCTAGAGGTGGGAGAGGATTCGGGTCTGCCTCTGCCTTATTCGTGCAAATCCAGCAGTGTATAGGTGCTGGAATCCGGGCTGCTCCCTGATGCAGGGTGAGGTTTCCCCAGGCAGCGTAACCTCTCCACACAACCCTCCCCTTTGCACATGCAGCTGGAACCAGGGGCAGGAAAAGGCATGTCAGAGGTGGGAAGGGGTGTGTCTGGAGTGCTCTAAACTCTGGCTTTTCTGTGTTGCTGGACAGCTCCATTGGGAACCATTGGAGGCAGCGTAAATTAGACCAGCTCTTTATAACAGACAGACAGTCCCCAGCCAAGCCCAGAATCTGCTTAACTTTAAGCAATGCTTAAGTCCCACTGATTTCAACATGTGTAACTTATCAGGGCCTATATGTCATTATAAATTCCTTGAGCAATTCAGACTGTTCTGTACCTACAGTATGCAGTGTAGTTGTAGCTATGTCAGTCATATAAGTCAGTAAGATATTAGAGACAGTGCAGGTGAGGTAATATCTTTTATTGGACCGACTTCTGTCGGCGAGCGAGACAAGAACAAAATAGATTCATCTAAAACATCAGGCAAAAAACCCTCGCAGGTTGTGACTTCAGAATGCAAATACTTGTGCTGCATAAATTGGAACACTGCAGATTTTAGGATTTGTTTTATAAAAAGAGAAAACAAATAGGAGTTTTATTTTATTTTTATTTATTTTTTGCAAATTGTCACATCATAAAACACATTTCCTTGAATAGTTTTTGTTGGTAGTTTATAGAAAACCAATATTTCTAAAACCTGCAATTTTTTGGACATCTGCGTGGTCTTTATTAGAGCTAGATGAAACACTTCATGTGGAATGTTTTCCTTCTGGAAAATACGGATTTGTTAAAACCAAAGTTTTTGTGGGGGGAAAATGATTCTCCACCTCCCTCCCCCGACCCGCCAATATTGTATCCATGTTCCCAGGATAGGAGAGACATGGTGGGTGAGGTAATATCTTTGTATTGGACCAGCTTCTGTTGGTGAAAAAGACAAGTTTAAACTGGTCCAATAAAGGATATTACCTCACCCCCTTGTCTCTCTATATTTCCAACATGAAAATCAAAACTGAAAGTTTTCACTTGTAATTTACTTCACGTGTTGTTTCTTTTTGGTTTAAACAGACCAAAGCAAACCAACGGTTTTAAACTAAGTCAATTTGGATCAAAATTGTTTCTTGAGTCAGGTTGAAACTTCCTCTGGGAAACCAAATTTTGAACAACAACTTTTCATGGGGATAAAAACTGGATTTCCCAACTAGCTGTTGTCTCCATTACTGATACATTTAAAGAAATGACTGGCTGTAGACAGATACCAAAACAAAGTAGCAGGCCATCGTCATTGAGTATGCGTTTCTGAAAATGCATCCAAAAGCATCAAAAATTAAATTTATTTCAACTCCTGTACATCGCAATAAAACTGGGTTTCTGCCTTTTTTGTTCTTTTTTTAAAATTGGAACAGTTTAAAATTTGTTTTTTTCAAATATATATTGTTTAAATAAACAAATCAGAAATCCTGGTTTTTACAAAATAATTTGAAAATCAAGCATTTTAATGGAGTCAAGTATCCAAGGGGTAGCCGTGTTAGTCTGGATCTGTAAAAGCAGCAGAGTCCTGTGGCACCTTATAGACTAACAGACGTATTGGAGCATGAGCTTTTGTGGGTGAATAAACACTTCGTCGGATGGATGACGTGCATCCGACGAAGTGGGTATTCACCCATGAAAGCTGATGCTCCAATACGTCTGTTAGTCTATAAGGTGCCACAGGACATTTTAATGGAGTTATCTGATTCCCTTGTACTGTCTCTGGGAGCAGAATTTCATAGATTTGTACGTATTCTTTGCATTTAGTCAGTACCAGGGGACACCAGTCTTGCACCAGAACCTCAGTGTGCCAGACACTGTACAAATTCACACTCCCTCCTTGACAGGTTCATAATTTCAAAGTCAGAAAGAACTAGTGCCTAATTCAGGCCAGAGGCAAATGCTTTAATTTCTTTTCTCTCGTTAGCCCAACAAGGCAGAGGCTTGACCCCAGGACCTTTAACACCAAAGATCAGCTTGCTACCACATGGGCTAAACCAACGAGTCTAAAGATGATGACTAATTTGGGATACCTTAATGACTGGGGGCCCATTTGAGACACCTTGGGCCTGATTTCCCCCTGCCCCCCCAAAGTTTTCCATGACTTAGAAGCACAAATCCCATTGACCTGTCTTCTGAAGTTATATAGGCCCAGATCCTCAAAGGCTTTTAGGTACCTAACTCCCATTGGTTTCAACAGGGGAGGAGAGCTAGACACCTGTCTCTTTATAGGATCTGGGCCCTAGGTGCTTTTGGAGATCCAGAGCTGAATTCTTCTGTCCATAAAGGGTCTCACTCTCCATTTTACATGTACAATCTCAATGAAGATGGACGTGAACCTGATGCCAAGCAACCTGATTTCATTTCATTCCCAGCTGTGCATACTAGCGTTATCTTTTTCCATGTGTGTATGTATTATTTATTCATCATTATTTATAACTTACTGTAATGTGTTACCGTCTTTGTCGGGCCTGTAATTACCTATTGCTTTTGAGTAAAATCAATAAAAAGTTTGAAGGCAGGATTTCGCGCAGTGTTTAACGCTAGCTATTTCGGGGGTGGGGGGAGGGCTCTGCGTTCACGTGGCACTCGTGCATGGCGGGAGGAAAGCAGGCCAGTGTTTTACCCCTTGTTGGTGTCTGGAGATGGTTTGAATAAAAACTAAATTCAGAGAGAGAGAGACCGCTCTGATGAAAACTTGCTGCAAGCAGGCCGTGCACTTCGGCTCCATCCTTGAGAAATGCTGAATAGAGCACATCGTACATACAAAGCCCTGCCTAGGCACTGACTAATTCACCCTTAGAAAACTCCTCTGAGGTAGGTGTCTGTGGGCTTTTCTACACAGGGAGTATTCCTGAATAGCTATTCCAGAATAAGGGGCTGTCCATAAATGATGTAACGCTTTAGCGGGGTGGATGGGTCCTTAATTCTGGGTGTCTGTTTCAGTGTTGCGAGGGGGTGGATCGGTCTTGAAAATCACCAAAAAAAAGGTAATGTAATTTATGGACAGACCCTAACTCCCTATGAGGCTGCTTTTTTCCAGAAGAAGAGACCCTTATTCCAAGTTAGTTTACCCTAATATTCTATACAACGCCATCAAAGAGTTGTTGTTGGGGGTCCAAATTTTGCTCTGAATTACACTGAAAGCAATGGGATCACCCCAGATTTGAGCGGAACTGTCAGCAGGATAAAACCCAGCATCTGGCTGTCTTGCGTGCACACAAATGTAGCCACGATCTCCTGATGTGCATCTCTCTAACCATCCATTCTTCTGCCGTCTTTCTCCTCCCCTTTCTCACTGCTGTTTCATTCTCTCTCTGAACCCTGCCCTCTTATCCCCTCCCTGATGGATAAGTGCTGACTCAGTAGCTGATGAATTCAAAATGTGATGAGCCCCATACACACATCTTCCTGCTGCAGCACAGGGGGGCCTTGCAGCTGGATTGCCACCGCATGGCTGAGCTCAGCCCCTGACGCTCCTTCCTTGAAGCAGGCAGAATCTCTTTCTCTCTGCTGGCTTCTCCCCCAGGAAAGCTGGCTAGAAGTGACACATGGCTCATGTAAGATGAAGGAAGGGCTTCCCCTCCTGTTAGATCAACACATGCAGAGACACAGACAGCCTAGCTGGCTCGCTAGCCGCACAGCTGAGCTGCTCAGATTAGCGGAGTCGGTCACTAGCAAGCGTTTTATTCTTGCCTGGTAAAGGAATGTCCCAGCCCTGCTGTGAATTAGCCCAACTCAGCTCCCCTGAGCCAAACTCCCTCCTAAGGTTCAGGGTGTTACAAATCTGGGCCTGAATTTTGCCACTTGAACCCCTGTCTAATTTATATGGGACCAGCAACTTCCACCTCCCATAAAACTGTGGATCGGCGTTCAGCCCCTCCTGCCTGGGTTTTAGTTCTAGAGCTAATTATTTAGATGTAAATGCCCATATATAAAGTTCTGGTGGGTTAACAATCACTTAGACCTGCAGTCCCATAAGGATGACTACCCAGTAGTATGAGAAAATCACAGGCAGGGACTAATGAGCTCAGCCAATCAATAAATCGAAGCAACAGCAAAGCCCCTTTTGCCCTCAACTCCTTAGCAATGTCCTGCTAAAACCCTAGCAGATGGCTTTTTGCAGGATGCCCGGAAGGCCATCAGCTTGGCAGCTATTTCAGACCAAGGGCATGGAGCATGTTCGAGTCCCTCCCTCTCCAGCCCCCCTCTCTCCAGTGCTTCTGATGAGCTATCATGGGGCTGGAGGGATCCGGAACGAGGGGCCACCTCTGAACCCCTGAGAGATGGGGCTTGAGCAGATGGGGCTGGAGCATTTTAGCTGTGGCCTTTGAAGATGCACCACAGACCTGGGGAGAGCTGCATCTCTCTTGTCTATCAGCTTCCCTGCCCCCCCGGCAGTCTCCATATGGGTTCCTTCCTGACCCATTCTTGATGGCCCCAGCCCAAGGGAGAGTCAGGAGCAGGCAGTGAAGCTGGGGGTTCCGGGCACAGGAGGAGGGTAGTTGTGGGGGCAGGGAGGTGGGGGCAGGGCAGGGCTCACGCCAATGACTAGAAACTCTCCCTCTTTTTTAGAGGCCTCATCTCCTTGGAGACCAGATATGCTGGATCCTAAACTTTCCCCCTTGGACAGAGTCCCCTGGGCTCCTGCAGGACCCCAGGAAGTCAGCCAGGACCTGGGTGTTAACCCTTGGATGTCAGTCTCTTAAAGATCAAAGCCCTGAGGTTCCTTGGGGTCCAGACCCTCATCTCCCCCCTACCCCAGCCATTAACTTCTGACCCCCTCCGGCCATTAGCTTCCATTGAGTGGTGCCCCTTGGCCTGTACGGGGAGCTTTGTCGTGACACAGAGCCAGGAAGGGCTGCCACCCCCTGTGCGACAGCAAAGCACGTTATTCAGCAGCCCTAGCTAACACAGTCATCAAAGGCGCCGAAGAAGGTTACCGTGGGAGCAGAAGTTTTGACTTACTTTAGCTGTCTCCCAACCCAACTGCAGCTACAACTCATCTGACCGGGTGTCTCTGTCTGCCTGACTCTGCTTTATACCACTATTATATATTCTTCCCCGCCCCCACCAGGCCAATTGCTCCATCCGTGTCAGGCTGGTCGCCGAGGGCTGAGCTGTACATGGGCCTAGGAAGAGGCATCGGGCTTTCGAGTATTGATTACCCCTGGAGGGCAGAGCCTATGGGGGTTGGCGGGAGGGGAGATCACAAATCTAACGGAAACGGGCTCCTGCTTTCTGTCGAGTTCTGAGGCTCAAGCCCACAGCCTATGAGCCGGGGCAGCCAGTGCCTGAGCGGGTGGGTTATTCGAGCTCAGAAGCCCGGAGAGAAAGGTGTTAGCCCAAGGTTAATGGAGACAAGAGGCCCGGTCCTCCACGCGCTCACCCCAATGTAAGTCCCTTGACTCCTGATTTGCATGGGCGTGAGGTCCGAATCAGGCCCATGGGGTTTAGTTCCAGAACCCCTGACGTCGAGGGGTGATTTCCATTGTAATGCGGTCCGGATCCAGAGCTCCTTGCAGTGGCTTCTACGGCTGGGTCCCTCAGATTTGAAGGTCAGATTCAGAGGGGATGCGTCGATTACAGCTGGGGAAGTGGAAGTTCCATGTAACTTACACACTGTGGGGCTGGGAGGAGGTGGGAGTTAAGGGGAGGAAAGATAATTTAACTTACACCTTCCTGTCAGCTTCTTTCCCTAATGTGCTGCTCATCTCCAGCCCTGGAGCGTGGAAGTTACACCAGCTTAGGTGCCTCCAGCCCCACCTTGCACATCACCTCTGCATGGGGGCCTCTGAGGATGCGGGGTTGTTTCAGGATTCATGACACCTGGAGTCGATTTGTAAACTCCCAGGAGTTTGGAATGCATTCCCAGGGAGCGGCAAGGGCCTTATGTATTACTGGAGGCATGTGGATTTGCTTGGAGTGGGAAGCACAAGATTAGTCGTCTCCTTGTTCTGGATCTCCTGCATTGAATCCACACCCCTCTGCCCTACAACCAGACACACCTCCCCATTGCAATCTTCTCTGCATTAGCAAAAGAAAAATTTGGTTTACCACCCACTGCTTCCAGCTCCGATGGTTTGATCCTTGAGTGGGCACTGGGCTCATGTCTCAAAGACCAGCTCTGCCAAGCGGATACTCAACTGAGGACCCTGCTCCCAACCTTCACCCCGGGTAGATAATTGAGCCGAGCCGGCAAACCAAACTGCAGACCCTGCCCTGTGGTGGGATGCACTTGTGATGCTACGTCTGGCTGATGAAGAACAAACCGTATCCTTTGTTTAATTGTATTTGACTTGAGCGAAAGGCTGCGAAAGAGGGACTTTCCTGAAGATCCTTTGTAGCTGCTCATCAGAGCAGACTGAGCTGCCCAGAAGAATACAGCTGCCCCAGTCATGCTGTTTGACCCCATCTGCTTCGGCGGGTCGATAGCTCGCGTTTTGTGAGAGGAAACGCAGCCTGAGCCAATCAATATGACAAAGTCCTTACTCCAGCAGCAGCATGAAGGCTGGCAATGGCAGGGAGGCAGCCCAGAGCCGTCTGCAGGGACGGACCACCTCTTCATTACAGTTAAGGAGAGGTATTTAATGTCTGGGCGAATGCCCAGTCGCTCTTAGCAAGGTGAAGCCAGTCACGCTGCATATTGCAGCCAGTTATAAACCAGTGCTACGGTCATCATCTGAAAAACACACCCGCAGTCGTGCTACTGCCTTCAGTGGTGGGCCAGGAAGATAGATTCAACTGGAGGCAGTTCAAAGGAGAGCGTCAAAAAACAATCGGGGAGCTGCAGGGCTTGATTTGCGAGGAAAGATCAAAAGAATTTAAATATCTTGGTTCAGCAACTGCTCTGCAGGAACCTGGTATCCGCCTGCAAATATCGGAAGGGGGCGGAATGCATTAGGGGTGGGTTTAACAAGGAGCGATGGGATGTGCAATTGGTAGGAAACCAGCGAAGGACGATAACTCGCACGTGATGGGATGCCTTTTAGGAATGGGATATCTGCATGCTGATGCCATGGGGCAGTGAAACAGCCTCCTGGAGAGATTGAAAACTAAACCGGGCAATGGACTGGAGACTAGATGGAGGATGGGGAAACTTGTGCACCAGCTGGGGGTGGACCTGGGATGCCCAGCAGGTCTTTGCCGTCTTTAATTTCTATGGGCCGCCTCCTCTGGGTCTCACTCAGGCAAAAATCCCACAGAACTCACCTACGTGTGGGAGGATTTGGCCTTCTTGGATGCCGCCAGGCTGTGCGTCGTGGCTGGAGAGCAGGACGGTATCTTAATTAAGGTCATTCTCCTCCTTTGGCTTGGCTTTTCATTCAGCCATTTACAGCGAACTCCAGAGCGGGGCCAGATCCTTAACTCTGCTTTCCTAGGCCAAAATCCTATTGCCTCCCAGTAAGGACTGGCGAGGATCGGGCACATAGGTTGGGGGTGCAGAAAGGAAGTCACAACGTTCCCCTCCCCCCCTTCCCCGCAACACCCCCCCTTGAGTTTCATCCTGATTCTCCACTTTACATTAGGGATCAGTCTCACATTCTCCCTTGCCTTGCCCTGCCAGCTGGAGCCAGCTGAACTTAGAGAGCTCCTAGTCCCCGGGGGTGAGAGGACATTTCGGGAGGGGACAGGAACACCCAGTGTGTGCTGGCTAATTCTCAAACTGACATCCGTTACCAAAGCCACAGTGAAGGCCGGTAATGGTGTGATGAGCACCACAGAGAGCATCGGCCCAAGTCATGCTCCGCTGAGTTGTGCTAGATGTCAGCTCCCCGCTCTGAGGCGTAAGATTGCTGCTGAGATGGAGGAGAAGCAGCAATTTCAACTGCCTCCTCTCACAAGTGCACAATTCGCTAGTCAGCGGCCACAGGGTCAAGGCAGGGGAGGAAGCAAGACAGGGTTTTCTTTTGATAAACCCAAACTCTGAGGCAGAAGAGAAGAGCGCCCGGCCAGCAGGAGGCTGCAGAAACCAGGTCTGTGCAAAGATGGGGGAACTTGCCGCGAATCAAGGAATCCACTCACCTTTTTCTTTCTTATTATGTGTATTATAATAGCACCTCCTGACCCCAACTGAATTCAAGACACCTGTGTGCTAGGGGCTGTACAGACCCATAGGAGCAGACTGCCTCTGCTCCAAAGAGCTGGCAATCCAAATAGACAAAGGGAGTGTTATATTGCTCCTGCTTTACGAATGGGGAAACTGAGGCAGCAGACCCTTGGAAATGAGCCCAGATCTCCTGCGCCCCACAGCAGTGTGGTAGCCCCAAGACCATCCTTCCTCGCTTGCAGTGAGGGACAAGGGGGATTTTACCCTAATAATAATGGTACTGCAGTGTTCTCCAGTGTAGTTACAATGTTTAATTAATACAGTACACTACCATCATCTCTCCAGACACTATGGTAGCGCTCTGGCAAGACAGGATTCTTCGGATTCTCCCCTGCAGCATGGGCACTCTGACAAAGACTTTGGGCCCAGCGACCCTAATGCCAGCATCCCTAGCCAGTATAGGGGAATTGCTTGCCCCAGTAGAGGGCAATTCTCTGGAAGTTAGGAGCTGGGTAGTTCCTCCTCCGCTGCCGATGTATGGCCAGGGACTGGAGGGAAAAGGAATGTGACTGACTGGCAGTCCCTGGTTGATGTATCAGCCCCTGGGGCTGCTGCCAGCTGCAATCGTTTAGAGCAGCCTTCAAGCTGCTCTGAATTATGCCGCACACCCCAGCTGCACACAGCTGGCCTAGATTCAGGAGGGGGGAAAAGACACTTCCTTGCTCCCCTCCCCCCCCCACAAACTGTACTGGACCCGTCTCAGCTGTAACGGAGGGTCTGGGCCAAACATTTTGGACCATTCTTGTAGAATAGCTTTTAAAGGAGGGACCCTGACGCCTTTGGCAGCCTCCAGCATTCATTCCCGTCTGGGCAGCCCTCTCCCTACCAGCAATCTCTGACTTAAAAGAGGACCAGTGGGATGGGCAGGTGAAAGGGGGAATTTAGTCTGCGTGTCATCTTCCTCTTCGGGCTTTCTCAGGCTGCCTCATCCAGGGGCATCACCCCGATGGAGGCTTCTCGGTGCTACTGCACTACAAATAAAGAATAAAATAGACAGGAGCAGAGATGGACAGATAGATGGGCGGAGGGGATGGATGTTGGATTGTGGATGAGATGGATGGGTAGATAGATTTGGGGGGTGGGGGTATATACCGTAGGTGGATAATACAGAAGGACCCCAGTGAAACCAGTCCAGCCAGTTTATGGGCGCTGTGTGTACCACTTCTCCCAGAAACCCAGTCCAGTAAAGTGTGTCTCATTCAGCTTTTCCAGGGCGATGAATGGCAGCTGGCGAAAGGGAAGGGAGCTGGAAGTTGCATTCTGGTTCTATTGCAGTTTTGTGTAATTCCAGGCTAAGTGTCTCCCAGGCTCCTTTCCAAAGGAGCCTCTGGCTGAGCCGGCAGATGCCAGCTGTGTGTGTGTGTGTGTGTGTGTGTGTGTGTGTGTGTGTGTGTGTGTGTGTGTGTGTGTGTGTGTGTGTGTGATATACTATTCCTGGGGGTGGAGGGAAAGGGGGGGGGCACAGAGAGGAGGGGCAGCTGCAGTGACTTGGGTTTTTGAAAAGCCACTGGGAGGGCAGCATCGATCGTTTTAATAAAACAGGGCTGAGCTTCGGGCGCAGAGGCAGGTGCTGTCCCGCAGCCAGCCGGGCTGCGTCCTTCTTCCAACCTGAGCCCGCCGGGGAGCTGAGAGGCTGAGGGGCTGCGAGAAGCGCCTTCCCCCACCCCCGGCCGCTCGCTCTTGCCTTGTCGCACACACGGGAAAGACCATGGAGAAGAAGCCACCGATGCTGCTGCTGCTGCTGCTGCTGGTCCCGGGGGTGAGTGAACCTGCGGGCTCTGCCTGCGCCCCGATCCCGGGGAAGGGGGGACCGTGCGCGCGGAGAGCCCCAGAGCAGGAGGCACCCCGGGGTGGAGGACGGGGAGGCAGAGGGGGGAGGGCTGGGCAGGGGTGGTGGGGAAGCGGGGGCAGCCGGGCGCAGGGAGAGAGGCGGCCAGTGTAGCGGGACAGGGGACGGGTGTCCGGGCACAGGCGGGACGGCGGGAGGAGGCAGCCGGATCTAGGGATGGAGACAAGGGGTGTAGCGGGTCAGAGGGGGCGGCTGGGCAGGAGGGGTGCGGGGGTGCCCGGGCACAGGGGGGGCAGAGGAGCGGTTAGCGCGGGAGGGGTGCAGAGGTATCCGGGGGCAGGGCGGTTAGCCGAGAGGGGGGTGCAGGTACCCGGGTACAAGGGACGGGGAGTGGTTAGCCAGGGGAGGGTGCGGAGGTATCCGGGTACAGGGGGCAGGAGCCGTTAGCGGGGAGGGTGCCGGGGTGCCCGGGCACAGGGGGCAGAGGAGCGGTTAGCGCGGGAGGGGTACAGGGTGTACCCGGGAACAGTGCGGAAGGGGAGTGGTTAGCGGGGGAGGGGTGCCGGGGGTACCCAGGTATGGGGGGAAGGGGAGTGGTTAGCGGGGAGGGTGCAGAGGTATCCGGGGGCAGGGGAGTGGTTAGCCGAGAGGGGGCAGGTACCCGGGTACAAGGGACGGGGAGAGTGCTTAGCCGGGAAGGGGTTTGGGGAGGTACCGGGCCCGGGGGCGGTTAGCGGAGGGGAGGGGTGCAGGGATGGAGGATGGCCAGGCGGGAGGGGTGCAAAGCAGTGGGCAGCTGGGCAAAGGGGCGGGGAGGTGTCACCCATCCCCCACCCCTTCCCTTCTCTTCCCTCCAGCCTATCCACCCACCCACACACCCACCCACCTCCTGACCCTCCCCCCCACGTCCCTTTCCAGACACTCCCCTTCCTCCCCCCCCACCCCATTCCCAGGGATAGGGGTGGGGGCAAAATCTCTCCCCCACCCCAGGAGTCTGCCTGAGCGTCATGGCAGGATCCAGTGTCCCTGCTCGGGGTGCTCTGGAGGCCCCCCCCCACGCCGGAGAGAGGGGAAGCCGCAGCCCAGGGAAGGTCTCAGCCTGCAGGCACCTTCCCACCGCTGGCTCAGCTCAGCTAACCTCACCCTTAGCCTGGGTGGCAGCCCAAGCGCCCCGACCCCTGTGACCTTCACACATAGCGGAAGGGCCTAGCAGAGGGCCAGGGGTTTCTCCTCTAGTCTGGGGCCCCCTGGGGGCAGAAGGGGGCATCTACCCCCCTGAGATCAGGGCTCCCACCTGAGCAGGAGCTACAGGATCAGAGAGAAATTGTGCTTTTTTTTTGCTAAAGCACCCCCTCCTCCACCCTCCCTGGGTTCTTGGGGGACACCAGCCATTACAATACGATAGGGGGCAACCGTTAAAAGCGTTGCACAGGGGAGAGTGCGAAAGGCCAATGAAATATTCACAAGCCAAAGGCAGTGACCGAGCAGAAGAAAAGGCTCCTAGACAGAGGTAAATGATAGATCCCAGGGACAGAGGAATTGCTAGCCCTACTCAGATCCACAGCCTGGGCAGGAGGGGATGTTTGTGAGGATAGCAGGAATATCCAGAGTTATGAGAGTTACTGCTGGGCACATTTTGGAGGGGATTTTAACCCTCATGCTTCAGGGCTTGAGCCAACCTCATTTATTTAAAGCCATTTTGCGCCAGTGAGAAGTGCCTTCTCAGCTCACAACTTGATCTACAGAGCAGATACAGGCCAGGCACCCCCCAACACTCTCCCTGCTCAGCCGTGATCCGGAGGGATCGCCTCTAGGGCTCAGAGAGGAGTTCATTTGCACCCTTGATTCTCTGCTGAGACAGCCAGCCAAGCGGGGTGAGGGGCAGGCAGTAGTGGACTGCAATGAGAACATCAGCCCCTAGAAGTTAGAGAGACACCCATCAGCTCACTTCACACAGGCCACCGAACAGAGGGCAATAACTTCCAGTCATCCCCGAGCTGCGCTGGATCAGAACCTCTTACTTAGTGCCAAAAATCTCAGTGTCCCATTACCAACCCCAAGCAGCAGATCAACTCCTTGGGAGGACTAGGAAGGGCAGGGCAGCTCATCTGCTCTTTGGTTTGGTTCTCAAGTGGTGCTGTGACTTGCGAATGACCCAGGCTGTAGAATTTAGATGCAGATTTCAGATGTCCCCAAAATGGGGTGGGGGGTGGGGGTTGTTCTGAGCTGGCATTTTGGTTCTGCTGGTTGTGGACAGTGAGGCGAGTAGCCATGGAATGTGCCAAGGCTGCGGGGCAGTACGGCTCCAGGATTTGGGGCCCATCTCCAGATCAAAGTCTACTCCAGGTCTGTTCAGGATGAAATCTTTTTCATGCCAGAGATTTACTGGTAATGTGCCCTGCTACCATGTTCTATGTATATTCGGGAGTTAATGATCAATCATCCTCTTCCTTAAAAAAACAAAACACACACACACCCCACCCATACACCAGCACAACTTAAAAAGCAATTAAAAGCTCACGGAGGTGTCACTCTCCCCTTCTTGTTCCAGCTGTCAAAATGCTTTATGGGGTTAATACCTGTGGCTTTGTCAACAGGAGTTGTGTTAATAACATGCACATTTTGCTGGACTAATGTAGACCATGTGCCCTCCCATAAATGTGTTAATCTTTATGGGAGTTTTCAGGGCTCAGGACCCGGAGCGGAAAGGGAAACGCAGGCTGGCGGGGAGGGTGGATTCTGGAACCTGGGAATGGAAGTTATATTTTCCACACCATTTAGTAGCACTGAGGGGAGGGATTGCCAAGGAGCAGGGGGCATTGCTCATTTCTTCTTACCTTCCCTGGCAAGAATTACAACAGAGGATGCGGAGTGCGGGCTGCCAGTCAGTGGCCCTCCCCGGCAATCAGATTGCGAGGGCCTGGCCATATCTCACAGCTGCTCCTCTCCAAGCAGGGGGCACTGCAGGGAGTACTGGTGGCAGGAAAGCCTGTATGTATATTTCCCTTCCAGCTTCTAGGAAACCCTGGCAGAGGCTGGGGTGAGAGCCTGGCTCTTGGTAACCCACTTCCTCCAGTCCCAGCCGGCCTGAGCAGACTGGGGCCGAGAGCACAGCTGCTGTGGTCCCATTCGTTCCCGGAGCTATTCATAGTAAGAAATGCGAGCAGCTGGTTTGTCACCCCAGCTCCAGCCTCTGGCAAGAGGCGTCACTGCCGGAAAGGATGCAGGACAAGTAACTGAATGGTGACCCAAGTGCTGCAGTTCTTGCTCCTCTCAGCAGGGGTCACTGTGGGGTGATGCAGGAGGTGAATGGGGTGAGCAGATGTCTCCATTTTATAGGGACAGTCCCAATATTTGGGGCCTTTTCTTATATAAGGACCGATTACCCCTCCCCCATCCCAATTTTTCACACTTTCTATCTGGTCACCCTAGAGGTGAGCTGGGTATAATGGCACTTAAAGCAATTTTGTTTGGAGTCATTTGGGAATTTTTTGATGACACTCCCCCCACCCCTCACCCCCAACCCCTGTTGTAGGCCAAAAGCCTAATGGGGAGAAATGGGAAAATTGGTTAAAACTCTTTGGCGGAAATTTACCAGCTTTAATGAAACGTTCACCAGGCAGATTCCTTGGGTCAGGATGGAATTTCTGAGCAAAACAAAAGCAAGCCCCTTGCCATGTGATAGTTCAGTGGTTAGGCCACCCAGCTGGGCTGCAGGGGGTGACCCAGGTTCAAATCAGGTCAAGGGAGACTGCCTCTGAAGCTGGTGGAACCAGGCAGAAGAAAACCTTGAGTCAGGGTGTCTCACCTCCCTAGTCACAGGGCCCTGGGCTTTTCTCTCTCTCATGTTTTGTGGACAGTTTCGAAAGGTTTCGGTTTCATTCCGAGGCGGAATGTAAACACGTTTTGAAACCTCAACATTTTTCGCCAAATGGAGTTATTGTCTCCCGGCCCGCCCTCATTGAACTCTTATCTTCTTCCAGCAGGGGGCGCTGTCGGACGATGTGAGGGTGCTGGCAGTGGAGGGGGACCCCACCGCTTTTCCACTCCCAACCTCACCCAGCAGAGATGCCCTAGAGCAGGGTTTCTCAGCCCGTGGGGCGGCACCCGACACTGGGTCGCCAGACCGTTTCAAAGGGCAGCTCCTGTGCCTCCCCGCAGCCTCCGGAGTCCCAGTGTCGCTCAGGTTTGGCCGAGCTGTCATGCTGGCGGGAGTCTGGGCAGGCCCCCATGAGCCAGGGCACAACTCCACTCACACCAATTTGGTCCAGTTGGGGGTGGGGGGGGGGCAAACCTGAGCAGCGCTGCAGCCCTGCAGGTTGCAATGCCCGGAGCGGAGAGCTAAGCCCAGCCAGCCCCACAGCACAGGAGCCACTCGGGGGGGGGGGGGACAAGTGGGGCAATTTGCCCCAGGCCCCGCAGGGGGCCCGCGAGCCCTGGCCCAGTGGTGGTCCGGGTCTTCAGTGGCATTTTGGCGGTGGGGGGGGGCCTTCAGTTGCTCCGGGCCTTCGGCGGCATTGCGGCGGCGGAGGGCCCTTCAGTCGCTCCGGGCCTTCGGCGTCATTGCGGCGGCGGGGGGCCCTTCAGTCGCTCCGGGCCTTCGGCGGCATTTCGGCGGCAGGGGCCCTTCAGTGCTGCCGAAGACGCGGAGCGACTGAAGGGCCCCCCGCCACCAAAATGCCTCCAAAGACCCGGACGGCCGCCGGGTGAGTACAAGGGCCACAGATTCCTGGCTTTGCCTCAGGGCCTCCGAATCCTCTGGGCGGCCCTGCCTGAGCCCAAAACCATTGAGACCCACGGCCCTAAAATAATGATACAGGAGCCTGTGAGGAGCTTGCAGTTACTACTTTGCTTGCCAGGGACCCTTCTTAGCCTGGAGGTGCCGGCTGGAGCATGAAGCCCCATCTCTTGGGGTCACTGGTGCGATGCAACGTTTACAATGTGTGCCCTGCAAAGAAAAACCTGCCGCACCGAGCATCAGAGTCTGGCTCAACTGACTCGAGTTCGTGGGGCTTGGGCTGCGGGACTAGAAATAGCCGTGTGGGCGTTCAGGATCGGGCTGGTGAGCAGACTCTGAGCCGCCCCCTTCGCCGAGTTTCAAAGCCCAGGGTCCAGCCCACGCTGCTGCTGTGAGCCCCATGAGCCGGAGTCACTTGATCCAGCCTCCGAGGCTTGGTGCCGTCGGTCTTTTAGTGCAGTCGTGCCCAGAGAGAGTCACCCCAGGGCCCTCGCTAGTTAACTGTGCTGCCAGACGCAGCGCCAGTGCCCACATGCGCTCAAGCGCTGGGTAATTGGAGCCCTTTGTCATTCAGACGCCTGTCACTGGCGCTCCCTTGTCTAACGCCAGCATCTGTAATAGACAGAGCACAGAGTTTATCAAGTGGACGCTGAGGGAAGTGCCTACTGTGCAGGGAGCTGAGCTGGCTTGCCAAGGCACTGGGCTCCTTAGCCCCCCAGCTTGTGTGGCAAGGGGCGTGCGGGCAAGAGAAATTGTCTGGAAAGCGTCTTCCCTGCCTCGGTTTTTCTTTTCCTGGCAGGGTTTGTTTTGAGGGATGTTTTTTTCAATGCTGTATTTTCATTTCTGGTATGAATTGTATTGCTCATGAAAGGCGCAGTAGAGAGATGCTGCTTTACAGTCCTGATGGGCTCGATAACTGTCCCAGACACTTCCCCGGCACAAGAGTAAACCTACGTGTTAGAGGCTGATACTATGGAAGTCAAGAGGGAGTGTGATGGTGAAAATCCAGGAGCTCCTCTCCCGGTTGCTGGGAACGTGGGTGGGACTGGGATTCCTTCCGGTGATGCTCTCCCTAGACTCTGCTCCTCTTGTGTAGCTGCTTCTGGCTATTGGTGGCAGATAAATGTGAATTTCCTAGGTTTGCTGGCAGGAAGGAAGAACTTTTTCTCTCTTCCAACTCCACTTAGCTATTCCTCCCACACTCTACCTGCTGCTGCTGGAGAGGTCAGATTTTTGCTGCTCTCCCCCTCTCCAAGTGCCATACTTTGACTCTTGCTTCATGAATAACTACAGTGCTTTCTTGTGCTGCTGCCCAGAGCAGCAGACTAAAACTGACATGATTCTTGCTCCCAGAGGCCGTGAAACTGACCAGCTTGTAGGTTTCATTCTGCTGCTGTTTGAAGAAGTGGTGAGCAGCAGGCGAGCTATCTGTCTGCAGACTCAGGAAGAGTGCTGCATCCATTCCCATTTGGGAGGTTTTCTTCAGAAACCTAAAAGCTAGAAACAGAATTATTTTTTTTTAAAAAGAGAATCTTAAATTGCGTAGAGATTGATGATTTATTCCTCTCGTCATCATCACTCCCATAACCGCATTGGTTGTTGGGGCACCATCATTGATAAGCAATCAACCAATTGTCTTCTCCCCTGATGATTGTGTGTCAGTGCTTGAGTCTCCGCAAAGTCCATTCCTGTCCACTCTTTTATCTTGTCAATCCATCTCTTCTTCTGTCTACTTCTTCTCTTCCTCTGTACTGTCCCTTGGAGGATGATCTTGGATAGGCCAGATGATCTTGTTATATGGCCATACCACTTCAGCTTGTGCTTCTTCACGGTCGCCAGGAGGTCTTCATATGACCCAGCGTATTGGGTAATAATGTTACGGACCTCTTCATTAGTGACGTGGTGGAAGTAGGAGATGGTTATCAAGGGATTAATTCAGAGTATTATGAGTTGGAGCCATGCTCCACCTCGCCCTTACTTCCTATTTTAGTCAATGGAAGCTTCCCTGCTCCACTCTGTTGTGATGCAGTTGAATAATGTAGCAAGTTCCCAGCCTGCAGTGCTGTGAGCAGATGTATTTTTGTTGCACTGAGTGGCCGCTTTTTGAAAATACCCCACCCCCAGGAAATGTTTCCCATTCAGCACTAGCCAAGAGGATTGTTCAAGTATAGCTGTGTTTATGGACGGCCCTGCGGGACCACTGCTCAGGACAAGGTATTTCAGTCTCTCTCTCCCATGTATTCCTGGGCCTTTCTGTTGAGACCATAGACAAGGTCGGCAGTTAGCGCCAGTGGTGTTTGGTTTGTGACATGCAGAATGGAAAGTGGCGTGATGCTGCCAAGCTCATTTCATACAGAATGCCAAACAACCGCCAGATAGTAGCACCTTTTGGTCCCTGCCTGGGTTAGATTTGCACTGGGGCCCAGAGCCTCAAAAGTATTTAGGCGCCCAACTCCCATTGGTGGATGGTTCTGAATCTCGTTACCATGCCCTGAGCCATCCAATCCTCCTCCTCTTCTTTTTGTTACCACAGCTCATGCAAACCTGCGGGATCCTTCTACCAACGAGCATTGCAGCGGGGAAAAAACAATAGCCTCTGCACAACGTAACCTTTGCCGACACTCAGCCGCTAGCTGTCTCTTCTAGGGAAGCAGATGCCGCGTTGCTAGGGAAGGTGCTTTGCAGCAAGAAGCACTTTGTGAAGTTGAAGCACCCAGCCCTCCCACTTCTCAGGAAGATTGGCCTCGCTCATCTGCCATTTACCAAACCCCCATGATGCATGTGCAGCTCTGTCCTAACCGCACAACTTGTGGCGTGTTATTGCTTCCATACGCCGGGGCAGGGTTTATTTAGAAAGCAAATACAGTATTGTTGCATCCATTAGACGGTGATGCAGCTGAATCCCTCGGCACCATAATTACCAAGCACTTCAAAGCGTGCGCTTCCATTATCAGTCCTCGCAATTCAAGTCCTGGAGCTCAAGTAAACCACGGTGCACTAGGCGTAGGGTGACCAGATGTTCCGATTTTATAGGGCCAGTCCCGATAGTTGGGTTTTTGTCTTATACAGGTGCCTATTACCCCCCATCCCCTGTGTCAATTTTTCACACAGTTTGGTCACCCTAACTAGGGTTTGGGATAGTAGTGCTTTGAGATCCTTTGGTGAAAGGCTCTAGATGAGTGCGACTAAGGAGTGCAATAGGCACCCAGAAGAACCCAGCCCACCCCTCCTCGTCCCCTCCGATGTGCTGTGCTGGTGGAAGCCTGAATCCAGGCATTTGGTTGCTCTCCTAGCTGATGTCACTCTAATGCTTTTGGGGAATGGGAATCTGGGGGAGGTGGAGGGGAGGAACGACACTGTTTAATCCCTTTCTTCTCCCAAGTCTTTGATGTTAAATAATAGTTGGTAGGTGAGCTCATCTTAAGCCCAGATGTTTCCAATCACGTGCATTTTAGGCTGGGGCGTTTGATCACGCTGGACACCCCTCCTGCTGGTGGGACTGAATGTAGTTAGTTTCTTAGTTTCTCACCCACCCCACCGGCCCAGCAAAGAGACCAACCCGCTCACTCTGTTTCCCTCCCGTGGCAGGGGCCGGCATGGGCCGCGAAGGAGAAGTGTCTCACCAAGAAGTACACCATCAGCGGGGAGTGCTGCAAAGCCTGCAACCTGGGAGAAGGGGTAGCGCAGCCCTGTGGGGTGAATCAGACAGTCTGTGAGCCATGCCTGGACAGTAAGTAGCTTGTCCTCGATGTCACCCCCGCAGCGAGCTTTGGGGGTGGGTGGAAACCGCCTGCTGCCTACTGCACTGGGGATAAAGCTGGGGGGGAGGGAGATTCCAGTAGAGCGGTGAGATGGCTGGGTTGAAAAGCCCTTTGGATCACTGGGTGTGTATTGTCTTCTCATGACTACAATACAGGGTGCACCTACAAAAAAATGGGTCTCCCCTTTGCTCTGTCCTCCCTTTTAGTACAGTCCTCACTCGGGTATCGGCTTGCGCCCGATCTAGCCAATTGCTCTCACCTGCAATTTCTAATGAGCCCGTTACTACGGTATCTGGTCTCCCTTTATATCAATTAAACCCATTAGATCCCGCAGCAGGTGGGATATAACAAACAGAACACACACTCCACAAACACGCCAGCTACTGTCACTGAAGCCTGTCAACTGAAGTTGGCCAGTGTGGCCTCGGCGTCTGATCAGCCAGCTCCCAGTCTGCATGTACCAACTAACTTGCACATCCAAACGCAGTGGGGTTGATGGGATTTCTCCCCCCAAGCCCTCCTCTGAGATCCTGGCCCTGTGCGTTTCCTTCTACTGTCATTCCCTGCTTCCTTGGGGTCTCTATTCCTCTCCACACCCACTCGGCCCCGACCCCTGGGCTTGCACCGGCTGATGGCAGTTCCTTGGTCCTCTCAGACGTTTGGGAAATTCTCTCTCTCTTGCTTAGCTGTACGGGCTGCCCAGTGGGATGTTTTCCAATGAGCCCCCCTGTGTCTTTTACAGTATAATAAAAAAGTGGTATTAGACTGACCGTTTAGCAGGGGATGAGCACAAGGTAGCCCCAGTAGGACAAGGAAACTGGCTGTTATATCACGGATGGATGAAGGCATTTTGTCACCGTCGGATGCTTCGTAGGCCCCCGGTAGAGAACATGTGCTAGTGATCTGGGTGCACACAAAATGATTGAGCGATTAGTTCTGTAGTGCCATGGCTGTGCTGTGCATGGTGAAAATAAAAGCACCATCCCCCTCCCCAATCCTCCACCACCAGGGCAGCTTGCCTTCCAAATATTTACCATGGCAGGAAAGTGACGAAATGCTGCTGGTTCCAACTGTTTGCAGTGAAATCCGCCCAAGCCAAAACACGGTGGTGAAGGGCTGCGTGATGCTTTGTTTCACAATTATTATTATTTTGACCCAGAGCAAACCTGAAAATGCTGTGGTGGGGGAGAAGACATCTCTGAGGGCAAGGCTGGGGCGGGATAGCTCAGTGGTTTGAGTATTGGCCTGCTAAATGCAGGGTTGTGAGCTCAATCTTTGAGGGGGCCATCTGGGGCAAAAACCAGTACTTGGTCCTGCTAGTGAAGGCAGGGGGCTGGACTCAATGACCTTTCAAGGTCCCTTCCAGTTCTAGGAGCTAGGTATATCTCCAATTATTATAAGGCTTCTCCTGTGGAGGCGAGATCCTTGGGGAGTGTGTCTCCTGAAACCAGTTTTTGGAAGAGAGAGGACTGGTGGAGGAAAGGGTGCTGACCGGGAGGGGGCTCTGGGCAGGTGATCTGGCTCCATGGCCAGTCACAGCTCTGCAGCACACCAGCTAAAAATATCAACCTTCCTTCAAAATCAATGAATGCCACTTAACCTCGGAGTGAACGGCAGTAAGGACTCTGGATATTGAATACCAGCCCCGCTGTCTGACCTTGGAGGAGACGCGTGTTAACGCTGTGCAAAGCAGCTTCTACCAGGGCGCAAACCCTGCCCTGAGAATAGGCTGGTAACTCTCTGCAGCATTCTCTTTAGGTCTCTCACCGGGTAACTCCCTGAGCAGGGATTCCATACTGATGCGCCTTTACAATCACACAGAGCACATGCTGGGTGAATCAGGTCCCAGGGAGACATGCCAGCTCTTCATTCCAGAAGGAAATGTGGCTTGGGAAGAAGATAAAATAATTCCCACCCGGGTAATGGAGGGAGTGCGTATGCTGTAAATGTTGAGTGGACGTGAATGGGCGTGCATGTGTCCTTGGATCACACTTGTTTGTGCAGGCAGATGGATGTATCATGACTGTGGCTCTGTGCTTGCACAAGAGTGTGTTGTGCCCCCACCTTTTGTGGCTGGTTCCCTGAGGATAACAGCCTACTACTGCTTCTGGTTAGTGATGTTGCTCCGTTAGCTCAAGTCTGTGCTATGGAGCTACAGGTTAACCACTCCTCGGGGTGGCTCCGTGTGCAAGTGTTGGTATGCTGTCTCTGTGGACCGTAGCTGTGTTTGTGGCGTGCATGCTGTTAGCTTTTCCATGCAGCGGCAGCTTTGTGCGTGCGGCGTGCTGAATGCCAGGCTCCCAGACTCTTTCACAGATGTCGGTATTAATCCTCATGGACACATGTTCGCTCTCCACTCTCGGCTTTCGAGTCGTTTCCAGCCTCACAATCCCAGAGTGGAGGCATGACATTTTTCTGCAACCGCCCCATCCTTCCGGCTGGGACGCATTCTCCCTGTGGGATGGAGCCATTCCAGTTCCAGGGAATGTGTGCGGCGGGGGGTGGAGGGGTGGGGGAATTAAGAGAGCAGGATCAGAACTCGGATGCAGCACTAGAGCGACTGGGAGGTGGCTGCATCTGTCCATTAATCTGCACGTGGGTGGCTGTGTTTATAAATACATGTGTTTCTGTTTTATGTGCCCAGCTGACCTTGACGTGTCTTTGTATTGCATTAGTCCCAGGCTGGAGTGTGTATTTCCATCCGGCTGCTAGGACTCAGGATTAAAGGTTGGGTTTGGTCTCTGCTTTGTCGCCCTGGGGAGCTGAGCTACGCAACCAATCATGCATCAACAGGGTCTTGAGATGTCTCCTTCCCCCTATCCCTGTGCCACAAAGTAATCCAGAGGCAGGAGTGGCTCAGGGTAGAGGGACTGTATGGTCTAGATCAGAGGGTCTCAACCTTTTTCTTTCTGAAGCTCCCCCAATATGCTATAAAAATTCCATGGCCCACCAGTGCTGCCACAACTGGTTTTCTGCACATAAAAGTCAGGGCCGGCGTTAGGGGGTAGCAAGCAGGGCAATTGCCTGGGGCCGCGTGCCACAGGGGCCACCATGAAGTTAAGTTGCTCAGGCTTCAGCTTCAGACCCAGGTGGTGGGGCTCGGGGCAGCGGGGCTTCGGCTTTCTGCCCTGGGCTCCAGTGAGTCTAACACTGGCCCTGCGTGGCGGACCCCCTGAAACCTGCTCGCAGCCCCCAGGCGGCCCCGGACCTCTGGTTGAGAACAGCTGATCTAAATAGGGCAGCAGGCTGGAAAATAGGAGCTCTGGGTTCTCGTCTGACTCTGCCACTGACCTGCTGGGTGCCCTTAGGCAAGTCATGTCGCCTCTCCGTGCCTCAGTTTCCCCACCCTTTGTTTGACTTGTCTGTTTAGACTGTAAAATCTTCAGGGCACGGATTGTCTCTTACTATGTGTTTGTCCAGCCCCTAACACAATGGGGCTACTTCAATGGAAATAATATGGAAAAAACTAAGATGAGAAAAGCTGTATAGAATAATCGTGCTGTTGCTGGTCATTACATGATGGAGCCCTCTGATAATCCAGCCCCGCCATTTGGCCCGGGTGACCGCCCACGCTCGCGGATTCCTCCTGTGCCGCCTGAAAAGCCTTTCCTTTGATTTGCTCTTGACTCGCCGGCCTCGTTTAATTGCACCCGATTCGACACCAGCAAGGCGCAAAAGCCCATCCGTGCAAAACTCAGTCTGTGCAGGAGGAGAAGAAAGCATCCCTGGCTGCTGGGGGGGAAAACCAGGTCTCCTTTCATGTTGAAGTTCAACCTGAGTCCTGCATTAGCCCAACCGGCTTCATTCCCCCTCCCACCGACAGCTTCTCCCAACCGCTGTCTCATGATTTATTTATTCATCTCCTCAACATCCATCGTTACATGGGGGCCTGTTGGATTCTCAGCTGTAATTGTTCAGCTCGCATACCCTGCTGCCACTGAAAATGTGCCCACTCAGCCGATATGCTTTTCCGGTCCAGCTCCCCGTTCTAATGGCAGCCATCAATAATTCAGAATAATGTAAGGAATTAACCCAGGTTAATGGGAGCTGTGCACTTCAGCGTCTGACTGGGAACTGCTCAGAAAGGCACAGGAGGTGGGCGGGGGGCGGGGGGGAGGAGCAGGATGGGTGAGAGGGAGAGAGAGAGCACAGATCTTTGTGCCCAGCTGGTGATGGGGTGGGGGTGGGGGGTCATGGGGGTCAAGGCCTGAATAAAATAGATTGGGGAGGTCTGATCTCCGTTCTGTGTTCAGTTACGACCGTGAAATTGGCGGCCGCGGGAGGAGCCAAGAAAGCAGAGGTGGGCAGAGAAGAGAGAGCTGCTGCTGGGATGGAAAGCTGAAATCAACAGATTTAGGAGGAGGAGAAGAATGCTCCCCCTATCCCCCGCCCCAGCACACCCACATCCACTCCTTGAGGGGCTAAAGGGTCGGAGGAGCGCCTCCTGGGCAGGCTGGGACTGAACTGAGTCAGAGAGGATGGGAGTGTGGCGAATGGGAACCCCATGGGGTGCCAGGGTGTGTGTTTGGGGGGTGCTCTCGGCCACAAAGCAGAGGATGGAAGCATCTTTCAAGGGCCAGCAGGGGGCGGTAGTCGTCCCCCCCCCCCAGGCAGCACACGGTACAGCAGGAGAGGACGGTGCGGAGAATGGCAATACTTGGCCGCTGCCAGCAGGGTGGTGCATGGACAGCCTGGCAGACGAGGCTGTGCCAAGGAGGTGGAAAGATTGGCAACATCCCCCTGGCGCGCTCACCTTTCTGGATGCTCTTACCGCCGCCAGAAGCACCCTCGTCACCGGCACCAATGTTTCCCCTTAATAGCGATCCACTGCTTTGGGCCACATGGGGACCCCTCTGCCTTTCATCACTAGCAGCCGCATCCTCCCGGTGATCCTTCAACCCCGAGAACTGATGCTGCTGAATTATTGCGGACGCTGCCTAAAATAGCGAACCACGGCTGCTTTCCGCCCCTCTGAACCGGCGCACTGTCCTGCCGAAAGAAAAGCCCTCCGGCTGCACGGAGATGGAGCCGCGGGGCTTGACCGGCTGCCATCCATTCCCAGACCTCTTGGTGGATGGCCGGGACAGCGCCAAGCTAGTCACTATGGCCGAGGACCCTCAAAGGTGCCTAACGCCCATTGGACCTGGGCCCAAACACCAAAGCCTGGTAGACACCACGGAAGGTCACCGTGTTCTGTTTATTGACATGATGCAGACCCTGGGGAAGAGGAGGGGGCTACACGGCCTGTTAAATTCAGTCCAGTGGCACGTCTGTGCAAGGAAAGATCAGCTTGTGATAAAGTCACCTGTCTGGGACTCATGTCACCTACGAATCACAAACCTACACGGGTCAACGTGGAGTCTGTGGCTACCATTGTCTTCTCCTGCAAGGCAATACACAGCCTACCACGGAAGACATGTCTACCACTCCCTGCCAATACAGCATCATGCCACAAGCCCGTGATCTAGCCACCTCTCCTTCAGGGCCGCACAGTCCTGCCAGGCAGCCTCGGCTAGCCAGAACTCATTGCTTGGCACTGACTATCTTGCCAGCTCTTGCCCTGTATCGAGTCTTCCACATTTGGTTGAGCTTATGGGACAAGGTTGGGGTGAGCCCACGCTCCGATCTCCTGGCCAGTCTGGTTACTGAGTGAGACAACTCTGGTGGATGATCTCCTAGCGATGGATGAACAGGCAGGACTGAGGCCATTAGATTTGTCAGCCGCCTTTAACCCCATTGACCATGAGGTGTCACTAAGCGAGGTTGGTTCACAAGATGCTCTCTATGAAGGCTCCGGACCTTTGGAGTTCACTTCCCGCCAGCCTTCAGGGGCCTGCCTTTTCTCCTGGCTGGTGAGGAGATGTAGGGATGGTAGCCATGGGTAGGACGCTGGGGAACATGTGTGATATGGTGCTTATGTTGTTGTGGAGTGGTTTGATTTGCTCGGTGGGAACTGACGGGTCTGTTTCTTTATTTTTTTAAAAGATTGTCAAGGGCACTGGATGGGCAGCTGCCTTCTCGAGAGGAAGGGTGGCCGAGTGGTTAGGACACAGGACTAGGGAGACTGGGATTCAAGTCCAGAACTTTGGGCCTGTCACTTGGCCTCAGTTCTCCTCTGTACCATGCACAGCCTCACCAGTGGCGTGAGGCTCGGTACATTAGAGATGGTGAGGTTATAAGGTAACACGGCAATGGGGCCACCTTAGCTAGATGATAGTGCGTACAAATCCCAACAGATGCAGCCCCACTCCTGGGCCTTTATTCATAGAGGTTCGGCCAGAAAAGGCCAGTCTGGCCTCCTGCCCAACACAAGCCAGCGAACCTCATGCAGGAATTCCTGCATCCAGCGAATAATTTCTGTTCTAGTTTCATAGGGGAGAGGGCAGGATGTGTCATCCCACAGCGATCTGGCTTGTTCCTCTTCTCCCTTAGTTCTCAGCCCATGATCTAGCCGCCTCCTGTCTCCTCTTGTGACCCCACCATGAACCCCAAGTCTCCTTACTTCAATGCCCCATGCTCTGCACTGGTAAGAAAGGCTCAAAGACCACAGCCCTCCTCAACTGCTCATTTCGAATGAAGCTGGAGTCAGATCCTGGCTCTGCCACAGACTCCCTGTCTGGCCTTGGGCAAGTCACTTAGGCTCAGATCCTCAAAGGTATTTAGATGCCCAACTCCCATGGCACTGGGTGTTAGGTGCCTTAGTCTCTCTGTGCCTCAGTTCCCCATCTGTACAGTGGAGATAACGCCACTGCCCTGCCTCCCAGTTCGTAGGAGCTCAGGCTACAGCGCCGGGGACCCTAAGTACCAGCGCTAGACAGGCAGCTAGCAAAGGGCAGGTTTAACCAAGACTCCGGGAGCAGGGCGGCCGTGATGGCAGCGCTCAATCTGAGCGGAGCACTTTGCGCCCTGTCATTCAGCAGGATAATTGCCATCTCCCGCGAACGTCCTCGGGAGATCGCCCAGGTAATTAAAGATTCATACAGGGATGGATCGCTTTCAAAATGCGGGGGAGGCTGAGCCGAGGATTAGGGTTAATTTCTCTGACACCTTTCTCCCCCGATGAGGGGGGAGATTCCAAGGCCCAGAGGGAGGAAGGAGGTCGGAGGCCCTGGCAGGTCAGAGCAGAGGAAATGAATTCAAAGGACGTAGATGAAGAGACAGTGATGGCAGCCCTACAGGAACTCCTCTTCCCCGGGTTAAAAATAACTTCAGACGCTGGGGTTCCTCCCAGTAGCCGGGGGGGCCCTCAAAGGCTCTTCTCCCCCCAACCCACAGGGCCCCCCTCTGTCTCCTGTGAGGCCAGGTTAGGCAGGGCCAGCGCTTCCATTAGGTGACCCTAGGTGGTTGCCTAGGGTGGCAGGATTTGCCGGGCATTTTGCCGCCCTCGGTGGAAATTCAGCGGCGGGGGGTCCTTCCACTCCGGGTCTTCAGCAGGGGGGAGATTGATTTACACGGAGGAATCAGTTCTGCAGGGTGCTGCTGAAACCGGAGACCGAGGAACCAAGGCTGGGGCGAGAGTCAGCAATTAGCATCGTATGCTCGTGTTTATATTGAACTCTTGCATCTTGATTCTGTCCTGGTCTCCATCAGTCATGGATGGGAAACAGATGCAGCTAAACGAAATGGGGCGTGTGGCCTCTGTTTGGGGAAAATGGCTGTTTGGTGGGAGAATGGAGGGGAGGCAGCACCCCTCAGGAACAGCCCTGCCAGGGCAAGGAGGAGAAAGCTTCCAGGGTGTTAGGAGAGGAAGGTTGGCTTTGTTGATGAGGCGCTGGACTCGGATTCAGGAGATCTTACTTGGATTAGAGATTTAAATTGTAAACGCTTTGGTGCAGGGACTGTCTTTCTGTCCCACGTTTGCACAGCACCAACCGCAGTGGGCTCTGGCACTACAATAATACAACTATAGAAAATAATAATAATTCCGGGTTCAATTCCCATCACTGCTAGATGTAGACGCCTCGTATAACCTTGGCCAAATCACTCAGGCTGAGATCCTCATAGTTATTGAGGGGCCTAACTCCAATTGATTGATAATGGGAGTTTGGCACCTAAATAGCTTTGAGGGGCTGGGCCTGTTTTTCTCACTCAGTGTCAGTTTGGGGCCTAGCGCAACGGAGCCCCAATCTCAGTTTGGGCCCTCAGGCACCTACAGTAATATAAATAATGAGGAGAATGCCTATAGCAGGGGTCCCCAACACGGTGCCCGCGGGCGCCATGGCGCCTGCGGGGGCATCTAAATGCGCCCGTGTCCTGGCCGGCGGTGGAGCATCTGCCGAAATGCCGCCGAATTTCTGCGTCATTTCAGCGGCGCCGCCTCTCGATGATGCCGCTTGCTGCTGATAAGCAGCGTCATCAAGAGGCGTCACCCCCGAATTTCTGTGGCATTTTGGCGGCGACGCGTCTCGATGACGCTGCTTGCTGCCGACAAGTGATGTCATCGAGAGGCGTTGCCGCCGAAATGCCGCTGAAATTCGGTGGCATTTCGGCGGCTGCTCCACTGCCGCCACAGTCCTTCGTCTGTAATTTAGGTCTGTAATTGAGTGTCCAGGGAGGTTGAAGTGCTCTCCGATAGGTTTTTGAATGTTATAATTCTTGACGTCTGATTTGTGTCCATTTATGCTTTTGCGTAGAGACTGTCCAGTTTGGCCAATGTACATGGCAGAGAGGCACTGCTGGCACATGATGGCATATATCACATTGGTAGATGTGCAGGTGAATGAGCCCCTGATGGCATGGCTGATGTGATTAGGTCCTATGATGGTGTCCCCTGAATAGATATGTGGACAGAGCTGGCCTCGGGCTTTGTTGCAGTGATAGGTTCCTGGGTTAGTGTTTTTGTTGTGTGGTTTCTGGTGAGTATTTGCTTCCGGTTGGGGGGGCTGTCTGTAAGCGAGGACAGGTCTGTCTCCCAAGGTCTGTGAGAGTGAGGGATTGTCCTTTAGGATAAGTTGTAGATCCTTGATGATGCGCTGGAGAGGTTTTAGTTGGGGGCTGAAGGTGACAGTGAGTGGCCTTCTGTTACTTTCTTTGTTGGGCCTGTCCTGGAGTAGGTGACTTCTGGGTACTCTTCTGGCTCTGTCAATCTGTTTCTTCACTTCAGCAGGAGGGGATTGCTGTTTTAAGAACACTTGATAGAGATCTTGTAGGTGTTTGCCTCTGTCTGAGGGATTGGAGCAAATGCGGCTGTATCTTAGAGCTTGGCTGTAGACAATGGATCATGTGATGTGGGCTGGATGAAAGCTGGAGGCATATAGGGAAGTATAGTGGTCAGCAGGTTTCCGGTATAGGGTGGTGTTTATGTGACCATCGCTTATTAGCACTGTAGTGTCGAGGAAGTGGATCTCTTGTGTGGACTGGTCCAGGCTGAGTTGATGGTGGGATGGAAATTGTTGAAATCATGGTGGAATTCCTCAAGGGCTTCTTTTCCATGAGTCCAGATGATGAAGACGTTATCAATGTAGCACAAGTAGAGGAGGGGCGTTAGGGGAGGAAAGCTGAGGAAGCGTTGTTCTAAGTCAGCCATAAAAATGTTGGCGTACTGGGGCCATGCGGGTTAGGGTTTCTTTAGTCTGGAGAAGAGAAGACTGAGAGGGGACATGATAACAGTTTTCAGATACGCAAAAGGTTGTTATAAGGAGGAGGGAGAAAAATTGTTCTTAACCCCTGAGGATAGGACAAGAAGCAATGGCCTTAAATTGCAGCAAGGGAGGTTTAGGTTGGACATTAGGAAAAACTTCCTGTCAGGGTGGTTTAGCACTGGAATAAATTGCCTGGGGAGGTTGTGGAATCTCCATCATTGGCGGTTTTTAAGAGCAGGTTGGACAAACCCCTGTCAGAGATGGTCTAGATAATACTTAGTCCTGCCATGGAGTGCAGGGGATGGGACTAGCTGACCTCTCGAGGTCCCTGCCAGTCCTATGACTGTATGAGTCTATGTCGTGGGGCAGTAGCAGGAGTGAGTGGGCAGCTGGGGGGTGCTGGCAGCGGGGTCGTTGGGGAGGGCTAGGCAGCTGCGAAGGGGGTGAGTGGACCCTCTTGAGGTAGCAAGCCATGGACTGGCCGCAGGAACACAGGCAGTGCCAGACTGAATCAGAGCAGGGATCCCTCTAGCCCAGGGCCCTGTCTCTGACCGTGGCCAGAGGGAGGTGCAAGAAACCCCTGCAGCAGGGTGTTGTGAGACAACCTGCCCCTAGGAAAAATCCCACCCCCCCCCCGGCCCCCCAACAGCCTCCCCGGCTCACACCCAGGCATGACACCGCTTCCTTTCTCCGCATGACCCTCAGGAGGCAGCACTGAATGAGTGTGTGCAGAAAACACCCCCCCATTAATGACACATGCTAATTACTGGGCAGTTATGCCAGAGATGAGCTTGTGGCTAACAGTCCTGGGGGCTCCCAACAGGGCAGGAGTTCAGGGGGCCTGGAGTAGCGAAAAGCTCCCACTGCAGCTTGGGGCTGCCCCCCTGTTTGTGCGGCAAATTGTTCTGCTCTGATTACGGGGTTAACGGCAGCTCCCTCCTTCCCCCCCATTGTTAAGGTAGTTGGTGCCTTTCCCTCTCCTGAGCTTCCCCTTCCTTATGGGGCTGGGTGGGTTAGGGGTTTGCTATCGGAATCCCGAGCTTTCCCCCACTAGGCTGCTGATTCAAATCCAGCCAGAGGGACGGGCTTGTGAAACGAGCCACTGGCCTCAGTCCAGCGCCCGCTGGCCAAGGAGCTCTATCATCCCCTTAGCACCGATGAGCAGGCTGGGGAGTGGATGGGCCGTGGTGAGGTAGGAGCCTCAATACCTTTGAGGATCTGGGCCTGAGCTCTTGGGGAGAGGCAGGACAGTGTGGGGCCGTGATCTGGGGAGAGGGGAACGTGCGTCTCCGGGGTTGTCAATCTGGCACCTTTCACCAGCACTAAACATGCTTCCTAATAATAAAACCCTTAATTTCCTGGGTTTTTATAAGCTCGTGCTGCAGCTGCAGAGAGCTCTTGAATCTCCTCTTGTTCCAGTTGGGGTAACAGCCACGTACAGCTAAAGAAGTTGCCTGTGCTAGGGCATGACAGAGCCCAGAGTGTTTGTCCTGCCCCAGCTCCTGCCTTGGGCCAGTTTGCATTGCCATCAGTGGCTCCATTTAGGGGGGGACTCAATAGAGTTCTATAGGTCTGTGTAGGAGCAACGGTATTGTCTGGCTCTCCTGCAGGGCGGCACAGCTGTGGCAGCCACTCTCTTGCCCAATGCAAGAACCAGGAGCTTCCAGAGCTGCTACAGCTTGAGCTAAAAAGCCAAGGCTGCCTAATCAGGGCAGTAACAGACTCATATCTTCTGCGGATCAGCATAGGCCTGTACCACTCGCTCATCGGGGGGGTCACCCACACACTGATCTCTTGCTCGCGCTCTCTCTCTCTGCTCCATTGCAGGCGTGACCTACTCGGACACCGTCAGCGCCACGGAGGCGTGCAAGCCGTGCACAGAGTGCGTGGGCCTGCAGAGCATGTCGGCTCCCTGCGTGGAGTCGGACGACGCCGTCTGCAAATGCGTCTACGGCTACTACCAGGACGAGAGGAGCGGCCAGTGCAAGGAATGCGACATCTGCGAGGTGGGCTTTGGGCTGATGTTCCCGTGCAGGGACACTCAGAACACGGTCTGCGAGGAGTGCCCCGACGGGACCTTCTCCGACGAAGCCAACCACATGGACCCCTGCTTGCCCTGCACCATCTGCGAGGAGAACGAGGTCATGATCAAGGAGTGCACCCCGCTATCCGATGCCGAGTGCAGAGGTAATGGGCCCCTGTGTCCCTGTGCTGTGCAGCATGGATCAGGGTGGTTCAGATGAACACTTCAGGGCCAAATCCAGCCCCATTATAGGCAATGGGCTTTTGGCCCTTAGCTTCCTTGGGCTCACGATTTGTCCCGTAGTGACTTTCAGGTCAAAAGGAATAAGTCACCCAGCACGTCTTCCATTCCTGCCTCTCAAAGCCTTTGACCAAGGGTAGTTCTGGAGCATTAGCCTCACCTTACTGAAGGGGGAACTGAAGCACAAGGAGGGTGAAGAGATATGTCGATGGTCACACTATGAGCCAGTGTCAAAATTAGAAAGAGGACCCAGGAGTCCTGGTGTTCAGTCCCCTGCTTTGATTATGACACTGATCAAACAGCTTAGCAAAGAACCCAGGGGTCCTGGCGTTCAGTCCCCTGCTTTGATCCCAATACCACTCAAACTGCTTAGAAAAGAACCCAGGAGTCCTGACTCCCTGTCCCAGCCCCCTAGACAATGTGGCCTCCCAGCAAACTGGGAATTTTAGGAAAACCCTCCTCCCCCCCTCTGCTCCCCACCTTTCCGGGACGTAATGGTAAAGCAGGACGTGCAGGGTTTGATTGTTCCATATGGTTCCACCTGTCCCTTCAGACAGATCTGGCTTCCCCAGCAATGTCGCCGTGCCAATATAGAAACAGGTCCCAGATGAGCAATGGAACCAGCCACCATGTTCTCTGACTCTGCCCCCACGGCATGGCCTTGGCAGCTATCCCCCCAAGTCAGAGAGATCTCCGCCTGGCTAGCCCCCCCACCCATGCTCCCGCACCAAGCCCACCCCACCTGCTTCTGCATCAGAGACAGGGGAATGGGTGTACAGAAGTTTTTTCATATGGAAATTCTTTGACTGCCAATCTGTGTTCACCTGGGAGGCCTAGGGATTAGATCAGGGGAGTGTGAGCTTGGCCAACCCCCTTAGCGGCTTTGTGCCTCAGTTTCCCCATGTGGATAAAGGGGATAATGGTGCTGCACCCAGCGGATGACGGTGTTTTGGGATCCTCCATTGAAAGACACTATAAATGCAAAGCACTATCTGTCTCCGCTGTATCCCCAGGGCTGATACTAATCATCCATCAGCTTAATTCAGTGATGAACATTACGATTAAAACTGCTACACATAGTAGAGAAAGCAGCGTGGATCGTAAGCTGGGGCCACTGGAACGCCTAGGGTCAGAGTGCTGGTCCCGGCAGTGGCTCTGCACACCTCGGGGTAATAAAGCAGCAGCCCCAAGGCTAGCAGGGAAATCGAGGCTGAAATACTGTCTCAGATGCAGCCCTGGGGATTTCAGGGGTTTGACGCTCAGTGAGCAGATTCCAGAAAAGCCAGCACATGTTCTGACCACGTGGTTTTGTGTCTGCTGCTTCCAGCTCTTACATGGCTTGCAAACATCTGCCCTGCATTGGCGGCTGGGCTGGTGTGTTTCCAAGGGGTCTATGACTTCCCGGCAATGGCAGCATCTTGGCTCCAAGGTGAAGCCCAGCTCATGTGGGGAGGGATGTGCCCAGAGGCCTCTGCTGGCTGCATTTAAAAATAATCGGCCTGCCTGGTAGTTACAGGAACCTGGAGCAAAGAGGAGACGTTTAATAGCTTCAGACGCTTTGTTTGTGGCAGTTGGAGCCTGGCAGTCCTGGCCTTCTGCAAAATGGCATTTGGCAGCTGGCGGGCCCCTAATGGGAATTAATGGAGGCGTTTAGTCGCTGCCAGGCCTAGGGGCTGCACTGCCCCAGGAGGAGCTAGTGCGCTTCATTTGGGCGAGTGGGGATGTGGAGCGGACACAGCTTCAAGGCCCAGGGACAACATCTCCCTAAAATCCTACAGCAACCCCATGTAGTTCAGGACCTGCTGGCTCCAATGAGGCTCAGTGCCTGGCAGAACCGGGCAGGGCTGCCCAGAGGATTCAGGGGGCCGGGGCAAAGCAGGGGATCTGCGGCGCTTGTACTCACCCTGTGGCTGTCTGGGTCTCTGGCGGCATTTCGGCAGCAGGGGGTGCTTCAGTCGCTCCGTGTCTTCGGCAGCACTGAAGGGCCCCCCGCCGCCGAAATGTTGCCAAAGACCCGCACCGCCGCCGGGCCAGGGCTCGAGGGGCCCCTGCGGGGCCTGGGGCAAATTGCCCCACTTGCCCCCGCCCGGGCAGCCCTGGAACCGGGCCAGTTGGCATGTGGGATCAGTGACAGCTTTCTGAGGCTCCGCTGTGCCACCCCGCAGGAGGGATGCAGGGCCGGGCTGCATTTTGCTGGGGAATTGTGTTAAGAAGAGGGAAGTAAGGAAATCGGGAGCATGGGACAATGCTTCAATTCTCCCCTTGGATTATTGCGGAATCAAATCTCAGGTCGGGGAAACAGGCCAGGGGTTGGGGGTGGGGAGGGGTGAGACAGAGCAAATCCACACAGCCCTGCAGGGAATGGCAAGCTCTGGCCTGTTGGCTTCGGTCCCTCAGCTCCTTCACTGCTTCTTCTAATGCCCATGTTGAGTTCAGGTCCTGGCGTGTCATGTCAGTGGGATCCGGGATCGGGATAGGGCCTGAGCTCTGGGGTAAGGAATGAGCGCTCGGGGCCAGCTGGGGATTGGCTGTAATGTCAGCCTGGGACTTTGCCTCAGCCCCGCAAAGATATTTAAGCTCCTCACTTCCACCTAGGCACTCTGGGCAGAGAAGAGGTAGGCCTGGGCCTGGGAAGTTTATGTTCCAATGTAACCCACTGGTGGGTGTGAACTACCAGTCCCGGGTCCCAGAAGAGGTGAGTCTGTTACGGCCCTAGCTAAGGCGCTTGGACTTACACTATAGCAGCTTATGGGTTTTTTTTGGTTTGTTTTTTTTAGCTCTGAAGGTTCCCGGTTCAATCCCCCAGGGTGCCGGCCAACCAAAATTACATGCAGATTAGCACTGTAATGGTTTACACACAATGTCACCCGTGTAGGGAAGGGATGCCATTTATCGGAGGAGCAACAACGCACATGATCTGATTCTCTTTGTTAGAGGATCAGATTCTGTCATCTGGCAATAACCTCCTGTTCCCCCAGGCCGAGTCCTCTGCTGCCCCAGCCATGCTGATGACACTTCACGGAGAGGCCCCCGTTCCCCAGGGGATTTCCCAAAAGGGGCAGCCCTTTATTTAGAAAGCTCATTAGCAGGATGAATGGCCCAATGGGCTGGTGGCAGGGGTGGGGGAGGGCACCGGTTTCCTCCTTTGGTTGGAGACGTAATTATGCTCCCTGGCCGGAGCACAGAAGTAGAGAAGAGACCATTGTGCCATGGGCGTCTCTGATTCAAGGCAGGGGGAGTTCTGGGCAGCCCTTTCTGGCTGATCCCTTTACAGGGTTGAATAAATGGAGCCAGAAGTCAAGGCACAAAGGGCAGGCTTTGTTAGCAGGATTTTATGCTCGGGGGCACGAGGGGTGGGATCAGATCCCAGCAGGAAATAGCCAGGAAGGCCTCCCAAGGGCTTGCTCTGAAAAGGCAGCAGTGGGATGCCACAGGAGGAGTCTGTCCCAGCCCAGCCGAGGGCGGTGTGCAGAGCAGGGAGGGCTGCCAGTTGCTACAAGCACTTCTTCTGAGCCAAGAGCAATTGCCAGCCTGAGAAACTACCTCTGGAGCTGGGTTTGCTCTTTTGCCGGGCCCCGTGTGGGACTCTAGTTGGACAGTTCCTATGGCAAGGGTCGGTGCCTTGGCAGGCTCCATGGCCCTGCTTGCATCGCGGTTCACCCTTAGCTGGAGGGGATGGCAGAGGGGCCTGTGTGCGCATTCAGATGGGCAGGGGTTTTTGTAAAGGTTCTGGACAGGCATCGCTCCTGGAGCAAGGGCTCATCTGCAGTGTGTTTCTGACACGGCTCTCAGAGGGCAGTCTGGCGCGGGCGCGCTCTGAGCTGGGCATGGCAGAGCAGGAACTCGGGCAGCGACCAGAAGGGGACTGCTGAGGGCTGTCCTGATTTACAGCGCACGAGCAGCCTAGAGCAAAAGATACCAAAGGTCTAGAACCCCAGGCTGCAGAATGGACCATTCCAACTGCTGGCGCTAGAACCCCAGGCAGCAGCGTGGACCATTCCAACAGCTGGTGCTAGAACCTGAGGTTGCAGCATGGACCATTCCAACTGCTGGTGCTAGAACCCCAGGCTGCAGCATGGATCATTCCAACAGCTGGTGCTAGAACCCAAGGTTGCAGAATGGACCATTCCAACTGCTGGCGCTAGAACCCCAGGGTGCAGTGTGGACCAGTCCAATTGCTGGCACTAGAACCCAAGGCTACAGTGGAATATTCCAACTTTTGGCCCTGGAACCCATAGCCTGCAGCATGGACTATTCCAAATGTCGGCGCTAGAGCTAGAAGGTGGATCGCTCCATACTCGCGTAGCAGACAGCAAGGGCAGCGTGAAAAGCCCAGGCCATCAGGCAGTGGAGAAAGCAGCAGATTTGGGAGGATTGGTGGCACCAGGGAGAGTTAAAACAGAAGCCAAAGTGTCAGCTCAGCTGTCACGCTCCCCTGGCAGTGGGACGCTGTAAGCAGCGGCGGCTCCAGGCAGCAACGCTCCAAGCATGTGCCTGGGGTGCCAAGCCGCGGGGGGCGCCCTGCCGGTCCCTGCGAGGGCGGCAGTCAGGCAGCCTTTGGCGGCTTGCCTGCAGGAGGTCCCCGGTCCCGCGGCTTCGGCTGCAATTCGGCGGCGCGTACGCCAAAGCCGCGGGACCGGGGACCTCCCGCAGGCAAGTTGCCGAATCCGCGGGACCGGGGACCTCCCGCAGGCAAGTCGCCGAATCCGCGGGACCGGGGACCTCCCGCAGGCAAGTCGCCGAATCCGCGGGACCGGGGACCTCCCGCAGGCATGTCACCGAATCCGCGGGACCGGGGACCTCCCGCAGGCATGCTGCCGAAGGCTGCCTGACTACCGTGCTTGGGGCAGCAAAAAAGCTAGAGCCACCCCTGGCTGTAAGCCTCAGAGACTGTTTCTTGCAAGAGATTATAAAATCACAAGCCCGCAGGCCTTGCCTTTGCCCGCCCTGCTCGCCTCCCTGCCACCTTTCATAACCTCCCCAGGACTGTTTTCTGCCTTTTCCCTGGCAACAAAGGGTTAGGGCCCTCCCTGCTTCACAGGTACAAGATGAGACACATTTTCTTCACCAGGCATGCCTAGGTGCGGTTCTTGGCTGAACATGGGGAACCAGCCAATAGGAAAATGTTTTCCTCCCCTCCAGAGCCGAAAGGACAGGGTGTGCCCCAGCAGGCTGACAGAGCAACGGGGCATGCATGGAGGATAGGAGCGTCTGGGCACCGATGGGAAGAGAACAAACTGGGAACCCTGCTGCTCACTGACTCTGAGTGAGCGTGCAGGCAGGGCCGGCTCCAGGCCCCAGCACGCCAAGTGCGTGCTTGGGGCGGCATGCCACGGGGGGCGCTCCGTCGGTCTGCGGGATTGCGGCAGGCGGCTCCGGTGGACCTCCCGCAGGCGTGCCTGCAGATGCTCCACCGGAGCCGCGGAACCAGCGGACCCTCCGCAGGCACATCTGCGGGAGGTCCACCGGAGCCGCGGGACCGGCGACCGCCAGAGCGCCCCCCGTGGAGCACCACCATGCTTGGGGCGGCGAAATTGCTAGAGCCGCCCCTGCGTGCAGGCTACTCGCAGTGTGACTCATGCCAATGAGCTCGAGGGAGGGGATCCAGGTGAAACAGGAACACCTCGATGTTAGCAAGGGATGACCCTAGCTCCGTTCCTGACGCCATGCATGTTGTGGAGACAGGCGGCGTTCCTGTACACAGGTCTCACGGCAGATGTGTGTTTGCTGCGCGATAGCTGTGTCTGCAGGCTGGATAGCACAATATTTCCGTGTATTAAAATCAGTGTGATGGTGAGCCCTAATTGAGGTTGGGCCTCATTATGCTAGGCCCTGTACAGACCCAGAGGAAGAGAGTCCTTGCCCTGATGAGCTAAGGGTCTGATCCACAAAGGTATTTAGGCACCTAACTCCCATGGATTTCAGTGGGAGTTAAGCACATAACAGCTTTGGGCCTACAGCCTAAATAGCCAGGGAAGACAGTAGAAATGGTATTATCCCCATTGTACAGATGGGGAACCGAGGCACAGAGAGAGTGGCTCAAGTTCACACAGGACAGTCTGAGACGGGTAGGAGCTGAACCCCTCTCTTGAGTCTTGGACCCCTGCCCACAAGCCCATCCTTCCTGTGCAGGAGAAGATGTATATGCACAGTGCAGCACCCCAGCAACATTGCCTGGGTGGAGCTGATCCACCGAACAGCCCCTGAGGGTCGGTTACTGATGCTGCGACGCAACCGGGCTCCGGGCGGAAAGTAGGGCTGAGAAGAGGAACAGCAGAAAGAACATCTCTCACCTCAGGCTCCAATCTAGTCAGATTTCATCAGCAAAGCGGGGTTGGGCCAGGCCAGCACTATGGTGAGAGATCTTGCAGGAAAAAAACCTGGCCGTTTGTGATAATCACACGTGCTGTGGGCACATCTCCCAGGAGTAGGAGATGGGATGTCAACCGGTGTTCCGGCAAAACTCAAGCAGCGCAGCAATTTAATCTCCTGCCATGCAGAACTGATCCTGACAATGTCTTCTAGTGAGTCATCCTGCCTAGATGTCAATATCTCCAGGGGTGGAGCTTCCATTGGAAGACTATCACACAGTCACGTAGATTCCCACTGTTGAGGCTGTTTCTCTTGATATTTATCCTGCATCATATTACCTTTTTTTTAAAAACTATCCTGTTACGTCTAGTTACAACTTCTTGGACCAGTCTCTTTGATACTGAAATAATTGTGGCTTTAGGTGGCCTGTCCCACCTTGGTTATTACTGATTCAAGAGAACTGTGACACCCTAAATTCCTTCTCCGTGTTCCCCTGGCAATGGGTATTCTTGGCGCCTCTCCTCCATAAATTGTAGGCCAGTGCTGCTGTACAGAGCCAGCTCTGAGGAAGGGACTGAAGGGCGGGAACAAAATCCATTTGCGCCGTAGACGATTTGTAAAAAGAATCCATTCTGCGAGGTAATGTGAGGAAAATCAGTGGGTCTGATTTTTATTCCCCGCTCTCCCACTTACCTGCTGGGTGACTTTTGGCACATCACTTCCTCTTTGTCCTTTGGCACGTCTCTTTAGATTGTAAGCTCCTGGGGCAGGGACTGTCTCTTACTAAGTGTCTGTGCACGGCCCTGCAATGGGGGGGCTCTCACCTCAGGGTAACAAATACAAATAAGAAGAAGAACATAAGAGCATAAGAACGGCCATACTGGGTCAGACCAAAGGCCCATCTAACCCAGTATCCTGTCTTCTGACAGTGGCCAATGCCAGGTGCCCCAGAGGGAATGAACAGAACAGGGAATCATCAAGTGATCCATCCCCTGTCACCCATTCTCAGCTCCTGACAAACAGAGGCTGGGGACACCATCCTGGCCCCTCCTGGCTAATAGCCACTGATGGACCTATCCTCTATGAAATTATCTAGTTCTTTTTTGAACCCTGTTATAGTCTTGGCCTTCACAACATCCTCTGACAAGGAGTTCCACAGGTTGACGGTGCGTTGTGTGAAGAAATACTTCCTTTTGTTTGTTTTAAGCCTTCTGCCTATTCATTTCATTGGATGACCCCCCCTAGTTCTAAGCCTGAACCAAGGTTAATTTTAGGTGTGTCTGAGGTTGGAGCTGAACACTTTGCAGACCACTAAAAAGCTGCCTCATCTCCACCCCAGAGGAGGCTGCATTTCAGTGATGCGTGAACAGCTTCCTGGGTACATGCTATCCTGCAATGGCCATTGGACGAACAGTGCTACGTAGACTGTCCCACATTCTTGCTAAGCATCTGCATTGCTCTGTGTTCCGTTAGACATTCTAACGGCTTGCGTCTTCTTTGCATTCAGCCTTCCCCAGTGGTGATCCTTACGTATGAGGGAGGCCATCAGGTTACTGCAAACTGCGCTCAAATGATCATCGCAGTTGCCTGCCCTGCCTTTCATCTCTTCCCTGACCTGCTTCCCCCCTTGCATAACCTCATCTACACATCTGCAGTCCCAGAAGCTCTGCTTGGTGCTGTCTTTTCATAGTGGGATGCATTTGCTCTGGTGCTGAGTGTACCAGGCACCGGGTAACCTCATAGCCATACCTCCGATTTCCATGCGATGTTCCTAGACAACGGTGCTACAAAGGCTTGTGTGGCTTATTAATCTTCCCAGTCCAGAATCACTCCCTGCACTGCAGACTGGCCTCCCACTATCAGCCGCTCCCAGTTTCCATGCCGCCCGTGGTATTTGGCAGTAGCACTGCGTTTCTGAAGCCCTTTGCCCTTTTCGATCTGCTTGGCGCTCCAGATTTCACGCCCTTTTGAGAGCGACAGGTCAACCCCCCGCGGTCCTTGAGCGTCAGGAAAAAAGCCTCCAATAAACAAAAACTGGCAAAGGGCAAAGATGGTTCTGAGCTGGCTGGAGGCAGGATCAGCCATCCCAGGGTGGAGAAAGGGTATGGAAACGATTCGGCTCTCTCCGGCATTACATGCTTGCATACAAAGGCTGCCACCTGCAGGGATATGTGACACTGACCTGCCGGAGCTAATGAGAGGGACTAATACGAGAGAGGGATGGGAGGCTTGGTAGATTAGTTACACAATGCGCAGCACATGATAACCAAAGCACCACCAAGGGTGTGCTCTGTTTAAGGCTGGCAGACAGTGGTTAGAGATGGGTTCAGGCTGCAGAATTCAGGGGTGTTAGGCTGTGGGCTTCCCACCTCTGCCAGGAAGTCCCGACAGTCTTTGGGCAGGTTTAGTTACACCTGAGATAAAAGGCTCCTCTCACCCCGAGCCCCACCGGAGAGAGTCAATGGTGGCGACTGTGCAGTACCTGTTTTCATAGCTCGCCCATCCATGTGGCATGGTGGGGAGAGATGGCTAACACTATTAAGGGCTCCAGAGGGGGTGTGTCTGAGTGAGGAGGGGGCGGGGCCTCATCTTGGCTCCTCCCCCTGGGAGCCAGCAGAGCTTCATTGGGAGAGTGCTGGCTACCGCCTCCCAAAGGGTGGCAAGTGTCACTGCCCTGCGCCTCTGGAGGCATTACGCCTCGCCTCCCCCGTCCCTACGGTGCCATTACTGAGTGCTACAGAGGAGAAAGGGAGGTGGGGCGAATTGCTGACTCCATTTTTATTCCCCTTGGCAGATCTTCACCCGCGCTGGACGCCTCGGACCCCAACCCTGATGGGGTCTGACAGCCCCATGCCTTTCACCAAAGACCCATACGATACCGACGGCATCGCCAGCACCCTCGCAGATACAGTCACCACCGTCCTGGGTAGCTCCCAGCCAGTCGTGAGCCGCGGCACTGCGGATAACCTCATCCCTGTCTACTGCTCCATCCTGGCAGCCGTGGTGGTGGGGCTAGTGGCCTACATTGCTTTCAAAAGGTAGACAGGGGTCAATGCCCTGGGGGATTCTAGGATGGAGGGAGGGATCCAGGGATCCGGAGGCTGCCGGCCTCAGACTGAGACCCAGGGCCGTTACTGCCTCATCGGGCAGCTTTCTCTAGCAGCACCTGATCGTCTTGGGACCTGTGGTGATAATGGGTCGGATCTGGAGTTTTACACAGATTTACACTTCGCACTGGTGTAAATGACAGCACCGGAGGGGCACCTATGGGAGTTGGGCACTCGTCTCTTATGGAAGGCCGAGGGGAGTTGGGCACTCACCTGTCCTGCGGTGCAGAGCAATGGAGAATGGGGCCCTATATGGTCTCGCTCGCCTATCTTGCTCTTTCTTTAGCTTGCTCATTTCCCTTGGGGGGTGCTTGTAATTCTGAGACCTTCTGCAACGCCGTCACTTTCAGTGTCGTGCGCCCTCTCACCCCCTTTGTGCTGGGGTTTGCACCTGGTGCCTATGCAGGTCGCAGCTGGTTCAGTGTTTGCACAGAGGGCTACGGCTTCTCCACATACCCACGTGCTGGAAATAATCCCTAATCACTGTTATTCCTAGGGAGGAGGCTGAATTCTCTGCCATTGACTAATCAGTGATGCCAGCAGAGGTGCATCTATACCCCTCTCCAAAGACATTTCCGTGTGCGCACCCACAAGCATGTTCACACATGCACACCACACAGTTTACATTTGCATATTCTCACCCAACTGCCTGTGTGCACTGAGTCACTAAATTCACATTCAGTTGCATGTGCGCACACAATCCCATGTACCTTTGCATTTCGCTCGGTGCAGTGCTTCACATGCACACCCCCACATGCTGTTTCACAGGCATTTCCACGTGCACACAGCAAAGCATATCAACACATGCATTTACATGCGTGCACGCACGGTTTAACATGCATTTATATCAGCACGCACAGTCATGGCTGTATTATTTGATCAAAATGCAGCCATTTGATTAGCCCTACACTCGCTGTCCATTATTAAAAACATTCAAGAGATCAAATCATAGATGCATAGGACTGGAAGGGACCGCAAGACGTCTGCACTCAAGGCCGGACAACCTTATGACCAACCTCAGCGAAGTTTATTGTCTTAAGCCAAAATAGTACAATACAAAAAGGATGTTTATGTACCGCTCCCTATTTTTATCGTAGACCCATTTACGAGTTAAAAGCTTTCAATAGAACACCCAAGACTAACATTCACCCATCAGCTTTATTACCTTTGTTGTCCTGGTGCCAGGGTGTGCCCCTTAGCTCCTTTTGAACAACGCACGCCACGCCATGAAGACGGTCTCTGCGTTGTACCAGAGCAGGACACGCATCTCTGGACAGGATTGATATTTGCTAATGCTAAATGCCGTCTCTAGCTTTGCAAAGTATTGTGGGAGGTAGCACTCAATGTAAGTGGGCAAGCGTGACCCTAATACAACTTAGTGCTAACATTCATATATAATGTAATGTATGTAATATTAATATGGTGGGTACTACATACACCTCTACCCCGATATAACGCTAAGTGCCACCCCTGAGAGAGGTGTATTAACTGCATCGTCGGACGAACCCGCATGGGAAGTGTCTACACTATGGCGCTACAGCTGCAGCACTGTCACTGTGCCTCTGGAGGGTAGCCATCCCCTCGCTCCTCATTTATACCTAGCTGAGACTTAGACAGCCAGCCCTTTGAGGCAAGGAGATGCTCTTTGTTCTGGGATTGTACAGCACCTAGCACCCTGTGGGGGGTCTTGATCCATTACTGAGGCTCCCAGGTGTTACTGCAATACATCATAGTAATCAGTATCAGGATGCTGGAGCCTGGATCTCTAAGGCCAGCGGGTCTGGCTCTCTGCTGCTTTGCCCTCGTATCAACATTTCTACCAGCACTGCAAAGGCAGACTGGCAGGACAGGGAGAATGAGGCTCTGTGACTCTGGCTGACTTACAATAAGCTCCAGGTAAGCGGCTGGTGGGTGTGGCTGGATCGGCTGTTTCATTCCTCTTCGCTGGTCCCGTCTGCAGGTGGAACAGCTGCAAACAGAACAAACAGGGCGCCAACAACCGCCCTGTCAACCAGACCCCCTCTCCGGAAGGAGAGAAGCTTCACAGCGACAGCGGGATCTCCGTGGACAGCCAGAGCCTTCACGACCAACAGCCACCGACACAGACCGCACAGGTGCAGGGTAAGGTTCATCCACCAAGCTGTGCCAGGGTGGGCCCAGGGCTGGGAGAGCAGGGAGGAGTCTGCAGTTCATGGCTAGGGAGCCCTGGTGGAGCTGGGAGGGTCAGACATGGTAGGCAGGGACAGAGAGCTGCGGGTCAGGATCGGGGTAGGAGTGGCCGGACAAGGGTTGCAGATTGGGACGGGGGGGCAGTAGGGATCCCAGGACTGAAACCGTGGGGTGATGCTGCAAGTCCAGACTGGGGAAATGATACACAGGAGGGTACAGGTCACAGGCATCCCCCGGTTTGCCAGTGTGTACGAAGCACTAAGCTGCCCGCCCCCGATCCTGGTGCTCTCCTGGGCTTTCTGACCCCTCCTGGTTCAGTTTCACCTCCCAAAGGCCGTAGTGACCCTGCTCTGTCCTTCCTCTTCCCTGCACAGCTCTGAAAGGAGACGGGAATCTCTACACCAGCCTGCCGCCGAACAAGCAAGAGGAGGTGGAGAAGCTGCTGAACAGCTCCCCGGAGGACACCTGGCGTCACCTGGCGGGGGAGCTGGGCTACAAGGAGGATCACATAGACTCCTTCACGCAGCAGGAGTGCCCTGTCCGGGCCCTGCTCTCCGACTGGTCCAGCAAGGACAGCGCCACCATGGACGCCCTTTATTCCGCCCTGCGCCGAATCCAGCGGGGAGACATTGTGGAGAGCTTGTACAGCGAGTCGACCGCCACGTCGCCGGTGTGAAGGGAGGGGCGGGAGAGGCGCTCCCCAGCCAGCCCCTCTGCGACCCCACGGAGATACCAGCCGGCGAGAAGATGTGAAGGAAATGGGGTTCCCGCCCGGGCCCCCCGCTATTTACGAACAACCCCGTATGCACTGACCTCTTATTTTCAGTATTGTCTCCTTTTTTCCATCCCCCTTTCCCCCGGCGGACTGGCCGATGCTAAAGCAGGAGGGATAGAGCCCAGGCCACCGGGGGCTGTGGCCTCCTTCAGTCTTGCTGGGACCTAGGAGTGCTTGACGGCTTCGGAGTGTCCTGTGTGAGCAGAACAATCTCTTGTGCACCCCCATCCAACCCCAACAACACGTCTCCAGTAGCTGCAACAATGACCGCGTTTGCTCTCACTCAGGTCTCTCCTCTTTCTTTCTCTGTCTGCTTCGTTCCCCCTCTTCCACTCCCCCTCTTCGGATCTTCCTCTGCCCCCCACAATATCCACCCCCTTCTGTTTGCCCCCGGTCACCAGTTGCTCTCCCTTTGAATTGCATCTGCCAAGCCAGGAAGGACGGACCTGGCTGAATTCAGAGAGAACTGGCTGGATTTCAGGGCTAACGTTTGAGTGAGGATGTTATTAGCAGGGCATTGGGCTGGAGGGTGGGGAGCAGAGGGATGTAATTACAAAGAGCTACCCAAGGATGCAGCATGGGGGGAAAAGGGCTTCTGACACATTTGTGCCTCTGCACTGTCCTTGGGAGTGGGTGAGGGGTGAGAGGACTTTGTTTCTAGCAGGCACAATCTATACTGTGAATCATGAAACATACAGCGTGCGCGTTGGCAAGAGATCCACATGCCTCCGTGACACGCACATGCCTCAGGCTTGGAAGAGTTTGCCTTGGTCATTAGCAGCCAAGCTGCCTGACACGTTAAGAAACAATCTAGTTACCTATAGAATAATGTCATTTGCCTGCCTTGGGTGCTCAGCGGTCAATCGCCAGCACCTTCCCAGGCACTGAGCTCTCCTGGGCAGACGTCACCCTTGTTAGAGCCACCAAATTCCAGTGGAGAATAGCAAACCGCTAACGGTGCCTGGGAAAGCAGAAAACAATTGCCAGCCGCCACGCTGCAAGTCAGCCATCAATCCTGGTGCTGCCATGGAGAGCTGGAGCAGCTGCTGTCATCCCAGACCTCTCCCGTATTGCACCGGTGAGACACTAGGAGACAGGCTCTGTGCCCTTCCTCGGACCAGTGAGCCACCCACTATGGGCTACAATGTAATCACGCTGCTGCATTAGCGGCCGACGAGCAAGGGGAAAGTGAGGCTGGGCGACCTTAGTGATGGAGTCGATTCTATCCTATATGGGTTCTTAGAGCATGAACAGTACCGTAGGATCTGAGCTGGTACGGATGAGGCTTGAAAGGGTCGGAGGGTGATTTGGAAAAGTGCCCAGAAGCTCAGCTGGCTTCACTGTATTATCTGAACCTCTCGGTCTTGGCAAAGCTGGAAACATCCCAAGAACAGGCTCCTTTGGGTAGGTTGAGGCTTCCAGGGAAGACCCAGGAGGTGGAGAGGCAGCTGCAGCAACCTTTCTAAAGGAACAGGGGGGCAGGGAGGGTGTTCAATGGAGTTTTTCCCAGGCTCGGAAATGGGTTTGGGTGAACGCTGGTGTTGGGGAGTGAGGGGGGTGGATCTTGCTCCTTCCAAACCAGCTGGGCCCAGTCCTCAGTTAGAAATTCCTTCTTTGAAGAAGACACTAGAAAGCAGCAAATCATAGGACTCAGCTGTTTCCCGCCCGTGCCTGAGATGTATTCCTAGGAGAGGGGAGTTCTAATGGAGCCCAGGCAGCCAAGTGGTATGAGTGGCTTAGCCCTGTCCATAGGGTTCCCTTTCATATAACACTCCTGATGGGAAGGGTGACTTGAAAAATGCCTTTCCTTCTCCTGAAGGGCTCCCACACCTGTCGACAGCCATCAGGAAGTCAAGGGTACTATGCAAAGTGCTCTAGCCCTTAAGAGGTTTGGCAGACCTCTCCCAGAGCTGCGGCACTTCCCTGCTTTGCAAGCTTCCTCCTCCTTGCCCGAGTGGAAGGTCTACCTCCTGGACGCATCGGACTCCTAGTATGGCTGGTAGGTGACGGGAAATGACAGCACGGGAGCGATAATAATATACAGGACAGTACTGGTAATCATACCTCACTCCAGATTTGGGTGGATGACTCCTGGACTGCAGCATTCCAACATCTGCAGACCAACAGTAAAGTTTCTCGAGGGGTGTCCAGCAGCTACAAATGAGGTGTCCCTGCAAGAGGCCCTCAGGTGGAAGAACTCTTAAGTTACCAACCATCTGTGGAGCAAGGAGGCAGGAAAATACAGAATGTGAATGAGATTGTAGAACTTGCATCTGTTGTAATCAGCCCAACCAGAGAGGAACGGTTACTTACACTTCAGATCACACCTGGGAGCGTTAGAAGCTGGAGACAGGAGGTCATTCTTGGGTTGGCTCCTTTTGAGGGACCAATAACTGGTAGCAAAAGTTTTGATGACGTAGAAAATTGTTTCACAGCACTTTGATCTTCGGAGAGGGCCAGATTCTATTTGCTCCCACTGAATAGCTTCTTGCGTCCCCAGGAACTCCCCGACGATGAAGACTCATTGAATAAGGGGCTATTCAAACCCAGCTGGCCAGGGAATGATTTTTCCCATCCCATGAAAGTGTTCAAGTTATTGAAACATGTTCTCATTCCAAATTGAGAGGAAAAGTCTAAATGGCAATGTTTTTCGCACATCAAAAAATCTGGCAAAAGAAATTCAGATCAGGTCAAAATATTTTGTTTCAATAATTTTGAAGCATGTTTTAATTTTGACCATTTTAAGGGTTTTTTTGGGGGGGGAGGATACTAGAATTAGCTTAAAAATTTAAGTGAAAAGCCACTTTGAACTGGAAAACTATGATTTTTCATGTAGAAAATGTCAAAATAAAAGATTGACAATTTTGAACCACCACCACCACCCTCCCACTGCCCCAAAAAAATGGTGGGTAGAAAACTTTAGTTCCTTTTCTGCAAAAAAAAAAAGTTTCAATTTCAAAGAATCAGCATTTTCCAATGGACAAAAATGTTTCTTTGGCAAATTCCTGACCAGCTCTACTGTTCAGTGCAAGTACGATTCCGGCCTCAAATGTCTCCAGTTCTAGAATATTACCCTGCTTCTGCCCTCACAACACAGGATCAAATCTCATTTGACTGGTAGCTAGTGAAGAATTGTAGCAGAAATGGCAGGGAGTCCCTCGCCCTGCCTCTTTTTATGCCTCTGGTCTGGCATCTTCCTCCAGCCCTCAAGCCAGTAAGTCCATGTCATATATCCGACGTGAGCTGCTAATTCATTAACAGCCGGATTCTAGCCTTCTTGCGCAGACAGCTTTGCCTTGGAAAGCAATGGGCGCGCTGTCGGAGGAAGGCGTTCATGTTCAGGGCCTGCAGGAGCTGAGTGTTGGTGATGTTCATGATTTCACAGACAAAATGAAGTCTATGGGCCACGATCAGCTCTGCTCCAAAGGGGCCGAACTTGTCCCTGAAGAGGGAAATCTGAGAGACTGAGCTACATAAGTGAAGGACCTGCTCTTTGCCTCCCAGCTCCGCCAGAAATCTTGTTATTGAATGAAGAAGGGGGGGGACGGACCTAAATGAGACGACTAAGAATTGTAAATAATATTGTCTTGTTTTACTCACTGCTAAATGTTTCTCAGTGTGAAGTGGATTACAGTGCTGACGAGCAGGAGACCTTGGCTTTCTCCACAAGGCTTCTGCTCACCGCTGCCTTAGCATGGGGTCTAGCTGTTACCCGTTCTTCCACAAAGCTATAACTGACTGGCCTCTCAGCGTCTTCCTGACGGACGGCATGGTGGCAAAGATCCGTTTGCTCGCGGCTCTGCGCTGCAGGTTGAATTTTACGTTACCAGCCTTGTATTTGTTATAATAACCTTGATTCTGGCCTTAAAGAGACGACAGAGGGAAATTGACATACGCACACTTTCTTTTTTTCACCATGCTGCTGCTGATGGCAGTGTTGAAAGGCTATGCGAAACTGACGAAAGCGGAGAGATTAGATCCAGGATGGAACCTCAGGTCATTTTAAAGGGATGAAATGTTCAAATGTACCCATGGTTATTAGATGGCACCCAAATCCCATTGCAAGTCAACGGAAGTTGAGCACTTAACTTCTGTAAGTGCTTTGGAAAATTTCACCCATTGTGCTTTAAAAGATTGGGGCGGGGGTGTTGCTAAGAATTGAGCTTCTAGAATGGGATTTACAAAAATGCCCAGCTACCTTCATACCTTTGATTGATTTAGGAGTACAAGTCCTATCAGCTTTCAGTGGGGCTTGAGCTTCATGGTCACTGAAGATGCTTTGGAAAACCCCACACCCATGATGACCATATGTAGGCATGTAATTAAATGGCCTGATTTAGGGTTGAGCACTCAGCAACTGAGGTCAGTGGGGAAATGCGCACCTCTGAAAATCAGGCCACTTAACCAGGTGCCAAACTATGGACTTAGGAGCAGATCATTTAGGCCCCCGTTTCTGAAAAATGTTGCCCGTTTAGATGTACATTTTTTTAAGTTTTAGAAAACTTAATATGAGTAGAAATGTCCCAGATATTTTAAGAAAAAAAAAGACAATGGAAAAAGGAAGGTTTTGATCCAATCCCTCCTGCTTCGGGGCTGAAAATGTAAATACAATGGCCAAAGTTTTCAAAAGTGACTAGTGACTTCAGGTACCCAAGTGAGGACACCTTAAAAGGGGCTGATTTTCAGAGGGTGGGTGGGATTTCAGAGGGAAAATCAGGCCCCTTTAAGGTGTCCCCAGATAACAAGCCATTTGCAGAACTCCTGGCCAGCAGCATTAGGCTAATGCATGAGAAGCAAAAACTGAAACTTACCAGTCTAGGTCAAACTATAAACAAGTGATGAAAGACTAAAAATAGTAAAAAAGCACATTTGAATCAGACAGATTTTATCTTTAGCAATCTCTGTGGTACTATTAGTAATGCAGGCAAGGGATTTTTTTTAAAAACTGTTAATAGTGACCTTATTACTCATGTTTTTTGTATGCAGGCACTGAAGCATCATATAAGAGATCAGGTATTCTTCACAGAACCCAGTGGTGCTTAGATATTGTACATGAAGTAACAGCTTTAATTTTTGAGTTGCCTTATATATGTGGAAGGTGATCATAGTCGTAACATACCTGTGGTGTGTTTCAGACAAAAATGCCTTGCAGAGAACTCTGAAAAGCAAATGCAGACTCATGTCTACGTTGTAGAGCTGGTTTAAATTTTTCAAACTATTGGTCCCACCAGAAAATTAGGTTTTTCCTCAAAAATGAAAGTTATCACAGGATAATTTAGTTTTTCATGAAATTTTATTTTCATTTTCAAGGGAAATTTCAGAACAAAAATATTCATTTAGCTTCATTTGAGATGGCAATTTTTGTTTCGATTGTTGAAAACCGAAATGAATTGAAAATTTCTATCATCATCAAAGGGAACATTTATATTTGAATCAGAATGAAATGAAAATTCTCAGGTTTTGTTTTAAAATGTCCTGCAAAACATTGAAACAAAACTTTAGCTGAAGATTTTCAACCAGCTCCAATATTTTGGGTTATCTCAATTTTTTAATCACACGGGAAACTTGCATGAAAACAGGATTATCTTGGGGTTTTGGCTGGGATTTGCAAAGTACACACTGTAAGTCAGTGGAAGACGTCTGCAGTACTTATATGGTTCCCATTATCTGTGCAGGGATGGTGTCCCAAGCCTCTGTTTGCCAGAAGCTGGGAATGAGTGACAGGGGATGGATCACTTGATGATTACCTGTTCTGTTCATTCCCTGTGGTGCACCTGGCATTGGCCACTGTTGGAAGACAGGACACTGGGCTAGATGCACCTTTGGTCTGACCCTGTAGGGCCATTCTTATGTTCTTATTTGATCACCTCCCATTCTTTAAGGCAGGGAAGTGCTATTATTCCCACTTTACAGACGGAGAAACTGAGATCCAGGGAGACTAAATGACTTGTGTCAAATCAGAGAGGAAGTTTATGGAACAACAGGGGAAATAAACCCATCTCTCCTGTGCCGCAGGCTAGCATTTCACCATCCTGCAACCACACAGACCCTGTGCTCTCTCTCTCTGAGGAGTGATTTATATGTTCTGATGTCTAAGCAGGACTCTATGAGTTAATGTTCTTCCACCTTCTTAAAAAAGAAGTCACTCAGCACCACAAAGCAGTATTTGATTATATTATTTGCACTGTGAATCCTAAAAGCAGAGAACAGAACAAAAACATCCTCGTTAGTCACAGATCTCCAAATAATTCACCCACCCACCCCCGTAAATCCTTAGGAGTCACGTAGGAGAAACATTGTGTTCCTTCCATTCCGGGTGAAAGGGTTAATTTAAAGCAAGGCTCTCATTTACACTCCTGCCTGCAAAAGCCTGTCCCTTGCAGCAAGAGACTAAAACAAAATAAAAAAAATGGCCCAGATGTCTGCCAGAATCCAAAGCAAGTCCGCGAGGCTCATGTACAAGGATCACATGAGGTTTAAAGCACCTGCCTCCGGTGGGAACAAGGGAGGACTCAGGGGTTATTTAGGGCACGGTGTGGGAACAAGGAAAGATCGGGCTGGCTCCGCAAAGACAGCAGGAAAATATGGGCAGCTAAGGAGCCTGGCAGAAGAGGTGGGGGCGGGGAATCTCTAATGGAGGAGGGGAAGAGAGACTGTTAGGTGTAAGGGATGCCTCTGTGGGATCCAGAAAGGATCAGGGAGCACTGTGGCATCAGGAAGTGGGGGAGATGGCGTCTGTGTGAGGGGGAAAGCTCAGTGCAGCGTGATGGCTCCAATGGGCATGGAAGGACGGGCACTTTGGCAGGGAGGGGTTCAGCAGTGGTGGCCACGGCGGCTCCTGCTTGAGTAGCAGCCTCCATCTCACCCAGCATATAGTCCTCTGCTGGCCCCATCCCAGTGGGACACGGGGAAAGTGACAGAGGTCAGAAGCAGGGTGTGGAGCTGTCAGGAGGAGGAGGAGGCTCAGCAGAGGATGAATTAAGCCCTGAAGCGTCTGCGTTCATGCAAATCTCTCTGTAGACAAGGCAGAAAGACCCATTCCAAGGACCAACCATTTCCATGCCGCATCAAATGCTGCTGGCCTTAACTGTCCACTGCGCATGCAAAACTAGTTTGGAGAATTTGTCCCAGACTCTGAGCCCAGCCGCCCTGATGCAAATCCCAATGGAGTCCAACGGGGTTTGTCTGAATGTGCAAACCCACTGGCATTGGGGCGCCTCTGGATTTATGGCCTGTCCACACACAGAAGTGCCACTGGGTTAATTAAAATCCATTTCAAAGCTATGCTGTTTTCACGGCTATGGTGTAAACGTACCCTCAGCTCAGCTTAAAACTGGCTTCCAGTTTTACTTGCGTTGTTAAATTTACTGGTAAAAATTCAACCGTTAGAATTTAGATTTAAATGGCTTGACGAGCAGCCACATTTGGGTTTTGCACAACTTAAACTAAATTGGTTTAAAGTCGCACTTTCATTTAACCGGGTGCAATTCAGTGTGCAGAGCTGGCACTACTGAGCTCAGAAATCTCTTTCTTCTCGCCGGCGCAATATAGTTAAGCTCTCAGGTCCTAAGGGCCAGGTAGGAGAAGCCCCTCGGCGCATCACCAAATTCCATGCTGAAGCGTTCAGTATGCAAAGAAGGACTTTGGGACGCCTCACCTTCCTATTCTGAGACAAACGTAACGAGGAAAAAATAAGCCAAAGTTAATGATCTTGGAGATTTTTGTTGCTTTTTATAATGTTTTGTTGTACAAAGCCAGCACGTTCCTCTTGTTAATACCTGTTATTAGCCCGGCCCCTCGGGTTTCTCTGTAATAGGAGAAATGCCAATTTATTAGAAATTCTTACAGTGAATAAATAGTCCTGTAATGGAACCACACAATTAGTCCTTTTGCTGTGATTGGTGTCAGCGACTCGCCGTGGGGGTTTGGGTGGCTGGCTGACCTGGCCCAGCATCAACAGGTTGTGGCTGTGTGTCCGTGAATGAACCTGTGCTTGTGTGGGCAATTATCCGGGTGTATTCTTCAGCCGTGAACAAACAGCATACAGCGCTGGTGTGTCTTGGATGTATTTTGTGTGCGATTGCTTTTGCCTTCATTGACGTGTGAGCGTGTAGTTGTGATTGGTAGCATGCACCTGTGAGTACATTGGTGTTTCACACTCTGTGTGTGTAGGCTTGTGTCCTCACTTGTGTGTCGCACTGGCATTTGGGACTGTGGGATGTGCTTGCCCGACTTTGTGTTTTTATTGCTTGGACAGTCTCTCAAGATGAGGCTTTTGGGTCTAGCTGAATTGGGAACACCTGGATTTTAATTGTGGTTCTAGCACTGAGTTTACTCTGAGATGCCAGTCAAGCTGCCTTAGCTGTCTGTGCCTCAGTTTCCCCAGTGAGGATGATGATATTGCTGTTGGGATTAATTAGTGGAAGGTGACCTTCAAATGATTTTTAAATAGCGAGACTTGTGTTCCTTTCCCCCCATGTTTATGAAAGATAAAAACCCTCTCAAGTCCCTTTTAAGGTGCAGGTTTGTTTGTTGTAGTTTTTTTCCCACTGCTTGATTTTTAACCTTAGAAATATCAGCAGAATAAAGTCTGGTCTTCATTGAGTTGGAGAGAGGATGGCCTGGGAGTGTCAGATGTGTACTGTGGGAACTCGCACCTCAATTAAAGCAGCAGGGTTGAGGACTCTTTAACAAAGACTTCTTTTCTCCCAATGGTTCACTGGACATGAGTGCTAAAGAGATGGTGCCAGAATCAGCATCTGACCGAAGATACTGCCCCGCACGTTTCAGTCTTGTGAGTGCTCATAGTTTCACTAGTTAGCTGGTCCCCAAAGCATCTTCTAATGCAGATAAGACCTGTATTTCTAATGCTTTAAGAAAGAAAGAAAGAAAGAAAGAAAGAAAAACATGTTTCCTGCCCCCAAAACACCTTCCAGCTGGTCTTTAGCTATGAAAAAGAAGCCTACATAGACACAACCCACATTATTTTGGGGCATCTTTTAGATTTGCACGGTGCTTTGACCAGCAAGGGCCCTGCTGAGGTCAATGAGCATAGAACTAACCTGACAAAAACATAAGGGCAAAGTTTATTATTTGTTATGATCCAGTTTTCCAAAAAACTCAGGGCCAGATTTTCAAAAGGGCTCAGCACCCACCACAGAGGCCAGATTTTCAGTGGCCTTCTGCTCCCATTTAGCCACCGAAATAAGGGCCAGATTCCCAACGCTCAGCAACTACCATGCCTAAAGCGAAGCTAAGGTCTTTGGTAAAAGCCACGGGCTCCACAGCAGAAAATATGCCCTTCAAATAAAGGCAGTGCTTGGTGCAGAGTGTTTATAGCCGTGTGGTGGTAGGACTGCATGTGTGTTTGCAGGGCTCTGGTGTGGATTTGTGCACACAGGTTTTGGGGGGGTGGGGTTCCACTCACACAAGCATGTATGCAGCCCTGCTCCCAGGGATGTAAGAGGAGTCTTGAATGCAGTTGATTTTATTGTCAGCTGCCTCAGTTCCCTCTCTTTGGTGGGCGTTGCGGTGAAGCCCAGGATTATAGATCTGTCGCTCCCCTCCGCTTGCACCTTCCTCCTGACACGGCAAATAACGAAATGGTGAATAACTGTGGTCGATTCATTATTTTAACCTGCTTCCTCTTAATCCCATAGGAAGGGGGTGGGAGTCTTTGAGAGGTCCGGGTGGATGGGTTGGGTTGGGCCGTGATCTGGATTTCCTTTGTCCCAAGTTTCAGGGTGACAATGCCACCTGCAAGGCTCCAAGTGGGGGTCACGGCATCCTTTCCTCCTGCTTCTCTTCCCCGGATGCAGAGCCCTGATTGGGAGAGATGGGGGGCTAGGAGGAGACTCAGCAAGGTGGTCTTGATGCGTGGGAATGGCTGTGTAATATGCACCCCCCCAGGAAACGAAACTGATTTATGGTTATTGCAAGAGGAAAAATATTAACAATAAGGTCTGGAAAGGAGCCTGAGGTTCCCATTGCTGTGGTGAGAGGGGCTGGGGAAAGGGACTCGGACAACTTCCTTTCTGCTGTTTACTGCTCCCCGAGGAGCGAGAAATTGGCCCCTGGCTCAATCGCACATGTGCGGTAATGAGCTCCAGCGAGCCTCGTGGCAGGCGACTGATGGAATTTATTCAGGCGGGTGGGGAGGGCAAAGAGGGAGGCTGGGGGAGTGGTTTATTGACGCTCTGATATTCGCTGCATCCTGTCAGCTCCTAAACCCATCAGCCCCCCACTCTGTGCCTCAAACAAAATCCCCCCCAGCTGTGCCCTATCGTCCCTCTGCTCTCTTGAGACCACCAGGTTCCATTCCCTGGCCCAGACTTCCAGGCTACAGCTGAGATCTGATTTCTCAGATCCCCTTAATGTTGTCCCATTCCCTGCTGCCACCCTACATCAGATCATCTGCAACCGTGGCCTCTTCCCAAGCTCTGTGTCCCCAGTCTCATGCCCAATCAACAGAAGATTCCTCCTATCACCTGCCTCCTTGCGCACCTTTTCCGTCCATGCTCTCCCCTACTCACCCCTATCAGGGCATTCTCTGTTCACCCCTAGCCCCAGATCCTACTCTACCAATCTGCCTTAGCCAGTAACCCTTAGTCCATTCTTCCTACCACCAGCACAAAGGTGAAATCCCAGCCCCAGTGACATCACTGTTAGAACTCCCATTTGACTTCACGGGGCCGGGAGGTCACCTCTTCTGTTGCTGTGTCCTCTGTCATGTCCCCTGTCATGTCCCTTAACTCAGCTCATGGCACTGTTCTCTCTAGACACCTGCCACCCTGCATTCCCCAGTTCCCATCTGCACCCGCCCAATTTGCCCAGTCCCCTCACCCATCCCAGAAGCAAAGATCCCAGAACCTTCTCCCCCTGTGCACAGCCCAGGCGGTGGCAGTGACAGAGATGGGCCCAAGCCAGGACCATAGCTGACCCCTCTCTGAGGATAGATGCTCTAGTGGATGCTGCACTGGGCAGGGCATCAAGATATCTGGGTCTAATTCCTAACTCAGCCACCAACTCCCTGTGTGACCTTGGACAAATCACTTAATCTTCTCTGGGCATAATGCTTCTCTATTTAATTCTCCCAGCATCCTTACGAGGTAAACTCCATTATTAATTAGGGGGTGCTCAGATAGTATGCACTTACCTAAGCACTTACATAGCCAGCTCGAAATGAGGGCAGAGGATGGATAAAGTGGGACCCTATTCTGGGCAAGTCCCTCTGACTTTGGTTCTGTGAAATCATTGAGCCCCAAATGTTCAAAAATCGTGAGTCAGGCCCAAAAATATCATGAGATCCACTTAAAACCCATGAGATTTTTTTTAAAAATGACATTATAGGTTCTTTTTGTCTTCTGGTTCCTGTGCCTTTAAGGTGCACTTGGGTTCCATTTCCAAGAATTCCTCCTCCAGGAGGGCTAGAAACGTCCTTTTTCTTTTTAAACGAAAGCAGAGATTCTCTCAAAAATAGCAGGACTCCAGGTGCTGGGGCTTTACGAAGAGAACTACCTATGGCAAGGCTTGCGTGCAAATCGCACGAGCTGGCAACACGGCTTTGGGCCAGAGTTTTGCAAAGCACAACACCCTCGTGCTTTCGTTCCTGCTGCCGGCTCCCTCTGGTCCTGGATCTCGCCGAAGCGTCTGCGTCGGTCCCTCTCGGCACATTAGCGCTGACTCACGTGCACACTCAGATGGAATATACAGCAACTCCAAGCTGCCCCAGAAAGCAGTGGCATCAGCCATGAGTCACCCCTGGTCTCCAGAACGCGCCTGGCGTAGCTCAGCTCCTGACGCCCAGGTGACGGTAGGAAGCAATTTGTAATCAAAGGCGAAAGGGCCCCAGCTTTGCCTCTCCCCACTGAGGCTATTACCTGGTTTTGCCGGAGGAAAATGGGGCACGGGGGTCAGAGGCTGGAGCAGAGCGGCCTGGCCTCCCCATCATGCCCCCGGGCACAATCTGTCTGCCATATGTGGAGGAGAACGCACATTCCCAAATAATGCAAAGCAGGTCGCTCGCAAAGCCAGCCGTGGCGGCAGCGTGCCAAATTCGCGTCAAACTCCATCCCCAAAGGCCGGATCAGTGTCTTATAAACACAGGGGCCGTGCAGAGGACGGCAGGATTGATGTGGTGAAATAGCAGCGTAGAGAGAGACATATTTCCTCCTCCACTCACCCGTTAACTCTTTTACATCCATCTTTGCTTCCATTCTGAAGGGGCCGTTCGTTCTAATCTAAAGAACGGGACTGAAGCGGGTAGGCAAGAAAGGGCAGAGATTCCCCCAACAATCCCCAAGGGAATCACAGAGCAGAACCGTCAAAATAGGCACATGCCAAGAATTGAGTTATTACTACATGGGTTACGGTAGCAACCAGAAGCGTCTGTGGAAATCAGGGCCCCGTTGTTCCAGGTGTTGAATAAACACATAGGTCTGGCTACCCTGCAGACTGCAGCTCATGTACCCAGAGCTGAGCGGGCTTTAATCTAGGTCCGGGAGCTGGGAAACCGTACACCTAGTAAGAGAGAGTCCCTGCCCCACTGGGCTTACAGTCCTAATATCCTAGGACACAGGGGAACATACCTGAGCTCTGCCCAAGGGTGAAATCTCATCTCTATGAATGTCGAGGGCAGTTTTACCACTGATTGCAGTGGAACTAGGATTTCACCCTAGCTGTCTAGTATCTACGGGCAGCACTGACTGGGAATCAGAGAGCCAGGCTGTCATTCTGCCTCTGGCACGTCGTGAGACCCTGGCCAAGTCACTTTGCCTCCCACTTTCCTAATAGGGCCCCACCTTTGCAAAGTGCTTCGAGCACTGAAGTGCGATGGAAGCAGGAAGTGCTGTCATGCCTTTAGGAAAACACCGGGAGATGCCACAGCGTGGCACCTACGTTACTGCTCCCAGCAGCTGGGAACGCTCTGGCCTGGCACTTTATGCAGTCACCCAGGTTGATCTTAGAGGTCTCTCATCCCGGTACAGACCCCGGCCACCTCTGCTTAGCTCGAGAGCCAAGAGGGTTACCCGGCACAGCCCGAGCTTGAACGGGACTGCTCGGCAAAGGGCTCCGCATCTCTTCCGCAGTTGCCATTATCTCTGCTCTGAGCCGACTGTGTCCAAGAACGCGCCACGTCGCTCTAGCCTACCACTCGCCCCTCCCTGCTGGTCCACTCTTGCCCCTCGCCAAAGAGCATCTGGGAACATTAAATCTCTCCCCCTGCCCCTATCTGAGCCTCCAGCGTGGCTGTATCCAGTATCCCCACCTCATGCCGGTCCCATCTGACTAGCTCAAGGGAAGCACCGGTGTCAGCTCCCCTGTTACCCCAAGGTGGCTGCTTTCAGGACTGTTCTGAGTGCTCGGGTGAATGCTCAGCATGGCCCCGACTGCCCTCTCTGAGCCCTAGTGTGACGGTATCTGGGTACATCTCCCCGATGCTCTGCCCCGACACCCAGCCTGAAACCATGAAATGAACCATGGGGAGGTTAAATTAAAAGGATCTAAACAATCTCTCCTCCCCTCTATCGTCCCTGCCCCCGGGGAGGTTGCGATTCCGAGAGCCGCTCAGCCCTTCGTCAGAGCAGATGGCTGCCTGGCAGCCCCATAAATGCCAAGGCCTCAGAGCCGTGCGTGCCAAATGCCCAGCGGGGGAGATAAAAGGTGGAGCATGACTCAGCCGCTGTGAACGAAAACAAGAGCAAAGCAGTTGTGAGCAGCTTCCCGGCTTCAGCTCGGTTTCGCCTTGATGAGAAAGACGGGTTAAAAACCCAAACACCGCCGCACAATAGCCCACTGCTGGCATGTCAGCTACATGGGCTTATCTGTGCAGCGCTAACCCACTTTGTCCCGCCGCGGAGCTCAAAATTCATCGGCACCACATCTGAACTGAGCGTCGCCAGATTGCTGGGAAGCGGGTCTTGTTATCCCCATGTCACTGAGGCACAGAGCAGGGAAAGGACTCACTCAAAGTCCTGGAGGGAGCCAAGACTTGAACCCCAAACTCCCAAATCCTCACCCAGTGCCTCAAACCCAAGACCCTAACTCAGCCAACCTTGTGGTGTCCTGAGGCCAAGCTAACATAGCCGCCAGCTCCAATTTCTCTACCCGAGAGTGTTTGAAAACGAGGACCCAGTGCTGGCCCACCTGCATTTGCTGCTGGCTCTCAAACATACTGAGCTGGAGGGGGGTTAGTGGCATCTCAGCCCAGGTGGAAGTAATGGATGCTGCCCTCGTTGGAAACCGAATCACCCAGACGGTCTTTAAGTGGGGTTTTAATTAAGGACAACACGCTAGGGAACCAGGGCCGGCTCCAGGCACCAGCGAAGGAAGCAGGTGCTTGGGGCGGCCAATGGAAAGGGGCGGCACATCCGGCTCTTTGCCGGCGGGTCCCTCAGTCCCTCTCGGAACGAAGGACCAGCCGCTGAATTGCCGCCGAAGAATGAAGCGGCGCGGTAGAGCTGCCGCCAAAGTGCCACCGATCACAGCTTTATCTCGCCCTCCCCCCCACCCCGCTTCGCCGTTTGGGGCGGCAAAAAAGCTGGAGCCGGCCCAGTGAAAATGGTTGTCTCAGGCCAATAGAGGGGGCAGGAGGCAGAACAGCCCCCATCGCTCCATGAAATACCTCCGGGCTGAGCAATGCTGGGACAGACTTGGCAGCAGCTCCCCGCCTCGGAACTTTAATGATTTCCTTCCTTTTGGTTTGGGAAAAGGAAAGGGTTATTTATGGCAGCCAGGAGAAAGTGCTTTCCTTCCCGCCAGAGCCGAGGACAGAATCCCTGACAGCAGGCCGGAGATGGAAAACTCCAGTTCATTTCTACCCCTTCCAAGCCAGGCAGCCGAGGGAGTTTTCGTCCCAGCGAAATTAAAGTATTGTTCAGAAAGGCGAAAACGCAGCCGATCGGCAGCCCCGCCAGGAACCTCTGCTAAAGCAGGATATTGCTCCTTTGCAGAGGGACACTTCCAGGTCCCCACTATCCTTTTTGAAAGAGCACAGGGCCAGGTTTTCAAAAGATCTTGAATTCCATAGATTCTAAGGCCAGAAATGGTGAGCCTCTGGTCTGACCTCCTGCATAACATGTAGGCTCTTCGACTCAGCTCCTCAAAGGTATTCAGGCCCCTAACTTCTATTTAAATCAACGGGAGCCGAAATATCTTTGATCCTCTGGCCTGGCCCTTATAGACTGTGCTCAAGTCACCGCTTAATCGTCTCTTTATTTAGATAAACAGACCGAGCTCCTTGAGTCTCTCACTGTAAGGCAGGTTTTGTCAATTCTCGCGGCTGCTCCAAGGATTGGCCAGCATGCCGTGTAACGCTAGACTCAGGGAGAGGCCGGCTCCTCAGAAGAGTTCAGTGCTCTTGTGCAAATCTGACCGTCAGTGTCATAGCCGGAGCTGTTGGGCATTTTGAGAGCCGATGGGGACCGGAACAACTAAGTCCCTCAGAACTTTTGGAAATGTCACCCCTGGAGCACAGAGCTAAATGAGAGTCACTGGGTAACCTTGGGCATTGCTTTGTGACTCGGTTTCCCCACCTGACAAATAGAGCTGTTCTTCCTACATACTGGTCTGTATCCTGTTCTGCCACTGCCACACAGGGGTATCTTCAGGTTTAATTTATTAATGGCTGTGAAGCCTTAGGCCTAATTAATTAATGTTGTCAGGGTGCTTCCAGATCCCCAGGTCTACCTTGCTTGTTCAAGTGCCTAATATTGCTATGGCGTGATGCAGGCATGGGTTGTGGTAGCCCCACCATGGAATGGGAAAACATGGGACGACTGAGGTATTTAACACCCAAGAAAAGGCAACTACCACAGGTGAACAGCAGCATAACTCTGAGACCGGGGCTGTCAGGGGAAAAATCTACCACTAATGGAGAGCCTTGGAAGAGAGCTGCTGAGCTTCACCTTCAGGGAATACAGCCTTCGAGCTGGTTCTATGCAGGTGAATCTCAGCGGATGTCAACGGGAGTTTTGCTTGCATGAAGATTGCAAGATTTGGCCATTGGGAATGTAACAATTTTCTGGAGGTGACTTTTTTTTTTTTTAAGCAAAAGACATTGTGCTAACACTGGAGAGTCAGCAAAACAAAGATAAATTCATCCCCTGGAAGCCAATGGACACACACCAATGAGGACCTTGGTCTCATGTCTTTGGGTGGTGTGTTTCACAGGTGGCGTATCACCTGATCTGGGGAGACTGTGCAAAGCTCAGATTTTACACCCAATAAGTAAATCAAACAGCTTTAAAAATACTTAGCTGCATACACCCAACCATACAGCTGCAAACACCCAGCCACCCCCCACACTAACACAACTGGGGGCTGAATCCAAAAAAGAATCCTAGTAGTCAGCTAGGATTTAGTTCCCACTCCCCAACAGGAACGGAACAGCTCACTTTCCCCAGAGGTGCAAGCCGCCTTGACGCTCATGGAAGCACAAGCGTGCATCCCACCCACTCATTTGTTCTTCTCGAGCAGCTGGAAGGCCTCTGTTCCAATTCTAATCGCTTTAAACCTGCCTTTCTGTCTGGCAGAATCAGCGCAGGCTCTGCAGAGACTCTTCCGTGCTGTCCTGGAAAAGCCCCAAAGCAAAAATACCTGGTCAAAAAACAGAGAGTCTAAAACAGTTGTCAGCTCGCACACTGACAAACACACAAACCTGCGCACACACACTAACCTAACACATATACCCAAGCTGGGCTTTTCAAGCGCCTAGGAAGCCAGCTGCTGACTGGCCCTTGGAAAATCCCTGCCCCCCTTCTGCAGTTCTGCAGAAAAGGACCTGGGGATTACAGTGGATGAGAAGCTGGATATGAGTCAGCGGTGTGCCCTTGTTGCCAAGAAGGCCAACGGCATATTGGGCTGTATTAGTAGGAGCATTGCCAGCAGATTGAGGGAAGTGATTATTCCCCTCTATTCGGCACTGGTGAGGCCACACCTGGAGTATTGCGTCCTGTTTTGGTCCCCCCACTACAGAAGGGATGTGGACAAATTGGAGAGAGTCCAGCGGAGGGCAACGAAAATGATTAGGGGGCTGGAGCACATGACTTATGAGGAGAGGCTGAGGGAACTGGGATTGTTTAGTCTACAGAAGAGAAGAGTGAGGGGGGATTTGATAGCAGCCGTCCCCTACCTGAAGTGGGGTTCCAAAGAGGATGGAGCTCAGCTGTTCTCAGTGGTGGCAGATGACAGAACAAGGAGTAATGGTCTCAAGTTGCAATGCGGGAGGTCTAGGTTGGATATTAGGAAACATTATATCACTAGGAGGGCGGTGATGCACTGGAATGGGTTCCCTAGGGAAGTGGTGGAATCTCCTTCCTTAGAGGTTTTTAAGGCCCGGCTTGACAAAGCCCTGGCTGGGATGATTTAATTGGGGTTGGTCCTGCTTTGAGCAGGGGGTTGGATGAGATGACCTCCTGAGGTCTCTTCCAACCCTAATCTTCTATGATTCTAATTTTACACAGGGAGACACCTATGTACCTCTCCAGGTGTCTAAATGGTTCCCATCATCAGAGTACCTCCCTCCCAAGGATGGATCCTGGGAGATTGCAAAGCCAGAAGGGACAATTACATGAGCATCTAGTCTGAATGCCTGCGTCACACAGGGATAGACTCTCCCCAGACCCTCAAAAAGGAGGGAAATATGAAGTCCACTCTGCAGATGGGGAACTAAGCCTGAGAGAAAGGAAGTAATTTGCCCAAAGACATGGCCAAGGCCTGTAACAAAGCTGGCATTGAACCCAACCCTCTACAGTCTCACTCTAATGCTTAAACCACAAGCCCATCCTGCCTTCCCCCACGGGGACCATGGAGCCTTGGATCAGCCCTTCAGTCTGCTGGGAGCTCCCAGGACAGGCGGAATTCTTCCATTTGATCATCCCAATGAGTTGTCTTTCCTTTCGCAACCCCATGCTCTGGGTGGCCCTAAGCCTCTGAGTGCCAGAAGCTGGGAGTGGACGACAGAACAAGGAGCAACGGTCTCAAGTTGCAGTGCGGGAGGTCTAGGTTGGATATTAGGAAACACTGTTTCACGAGGAGGGTGGTGACGCACTGGAATGGGTTCCCTAGGGAGGTGGTGGAATCTCCTTCCTTAGAGGTTTTTAAGGCCTGGCTTGACACAGCTCAGGCTGGGATGATTTAGTTGGGGTTGGTCCTGCTTTGAGCAGGGGGTTGGACGAGATGACCTCCTGAGGTCTCTTCCAACCCTGAGATTCTGTGATTCTATGACAGGGACGGATCACGGACAAATTGCTCTGTTCTGTTCATTTCCTCTGAACCACCAGTCTCTGGCCACTATTGGAAGACAGGATACCGGGCAAGGACCACCATTGGTCTGACCCAGTCCGGCCGTTCTTATGCTCGCGTGAGCTGGCAAAGGACACGTGGCAGACAGTGAACGTGTATGTATTTTGGGGTCATTCTCTCAGCAGGGCGGTGGGCTTATGGGGGAAAATACAGAGAAGAGAAACAAATGAGAGAGAGAGAGAGAGATGGAAACACCCATAAAAAGAATCTCTTGGGATACATCTATACTGCAGTCACAGGAGATGATAGCAGCTTGAGTAGACATACCTGAGCTAGCTTGGGACCCAAAGCAGGGATGGTGCAGCTGAACCGGATTCAGGGTGGGCTTTCTAAGAGAGTAATTACCCCAGGTTCTGGACAGCCATCTACAGCCTGTGGTGCTGCAGCTTCACTGATCCAAACTAGCTAGATGGAAGCCAGCTTAGGGAAGTCAATTTGAGCCACAATCACCCTCTGTGATTACAGTACAGATACACCCGTCAGCTGCAAATCCAGCTGCATTCTCACCAGGCCGGTTTGAGTGCCGCTGGTGAGATGTGTTTTCCAAACCCCGGCACATTCCAGACAGACACCCCCTTCCCAGCCGGGCGGTTGACACCTCTGACGGCAGCGTGTCCTGCCCGGCCCTGCACCGACATGATTCTGATGGGGCAAGGGAACCACCTCTCATCACCTGATGCGGCATCTTAACCAAGCTCGTTAATTGCCGTTGGAGGAGGAAGTTGGGAAAGACTTGAAAAGAGCAGTCAAGCATTTGGGGCTTGTTTGGTGTCATTGAGCCTGGGGCACGAGAGCGAAACGTGCCCGGTGAGAAACATACAAGTCCTGGCCGGTGTCTGCAAGCGGAAGGCGGGCGCCTTATAAATCAAACAGTTTTATACTCCGGACAGATTTCAGGGTTGCCAACCCTCCAGGATTGTCCTGGCGTCTGCAGAGATTAATGATTAATCTTGAATTAAAGCTGACGTCATGCGATGAAACCTCCAGGAAGACGTCCAGTCAAAATTGGCAACCCTAACACATTTAGCGAGGGCTGATAAAAGAGGAACGGAAGCCTAAGCATGTGACAGACAACACTGCGCTTTGAGCGCAGAGCATCATCCATACAAATTACTCTTAATATCTTGAGGTGACACCTATGGCACCCAGCCAGGGCTCAGGGCCTCTGGGTGCCAGGCACGGAACATGCACATCTAATGAAAAGCCCCAAAGAGCTTACAAATTTAGTCTGTCACAAGACACATCAGGGCAGGTAGCTACAACCACTTCTCAGAGGGGAGGCAGACGGCAAGGTGAGTAAAACAAACAAGCAATTACAGAGATGGATCACAAGCCAAAAGCAGAGGGAGATGACAAATAGGAGCTGTAGGCGAAAAGGGAGGTTTCCAACGGGATCTGGGAAGGGAGGGCAGAGAGATACGGAAAAGCTGCTCCCAGGAGTAGCATAGGTGGAAGTTCTTGTGCCACCATATGGGGGAAAGAGGAAGACACGGTCAATGCGGTGGGACAGAGAATGGTGAGGGACACGTTTAGAAACCCAGGGAGGGCAGCTTCCAACGGGATCCTGAAGCAAAAGGGAAGAAGCAGAGATGCTTCGGGTACACAAGAGGTCCATGGTGGACCCAGGCACTGAACCTTGACTGTGCCAGCACCTTCGCCACAAGCCCATCTTTCTCTTCTGCTGCAGGTATTTGGATGTGTGCTCCTAAAAGCCTCTGCAGTGGCGTTACCGCAGGGCATGGGCCCATTTCTGTAGGCTGTGGTAGCGTGCACACACACTGATGTGGGACATTGCGTGTATCTCCTGGGGTTCAATCCCTCCCATATGGTAAGGAGAGGCCAAAGCTCTGAGGTTGCATCAGCCCACCTCTCCCACCCCCACTCCAACCCCCATTGTGGGGAATTTGGCTAATGAGTCCCTCCAGATGCCGGCTTACCTCCCTGACACAGCTGCAGGACACGGGCACAAGGGGTCCCCAGGCCGCAGCTGGGGCTGAAAGAGAAATGAAAAGAAAGGTAAGGTGAACTGGATGGATGATATGGCATGAGACTGAGCAGGGGAGGGAGGCAGCCTGTGGGTGAAATGACCCCCCCTGTGCAGAAGGGCAAATTACAGTCTGTACACGCCCTGGCTAGATGAGCTGTCCCTTCACAGGACTGCTCCCGTGTTAACACTTGGGCATCCCAGTCAAGGATCAGGGCTGTCCCATGTTAGGCGCAACACAGACACCTCACAAAGACAACAATTCCCTGCCCCAGAGATGCAAACCTCTCCAGGCTGCACTGCAGATATCCGCAGCAACAAAAAATCCCACCGGTGCCCCCACCCCGGGAGAGAGAGAGAGCAGCGTATGTAACATTAGAAGCAGAGAGCCCCGTGGCCTGGAGCAGAGAGAGTAAAACTTATGCACCTCTGCCCATCGGTCAGTTTCAGGTTACTTGTAACTAGAGAGGTGGAAATAACTGATTTTTGGGGGGTCACTGGGGGCAATTAAAAAAAAAAGAATAAAAAATTAGTTTCAGGTTGACCCCAAACCAATTTTTTTTAAACATTTTCAGAAAGTTGAAAAAGTTGGGGGGAAAAATCGTATCAGGTTGAACAAAACCATTTCCTTGCCATTTCAAACGTTCAAATGGAAGGACATTTCAAAACAAAAAGTCAAACCGTCTCAATGTTCTTTGGTTTCGTTTTGAACAACTTAGCAAAGCTGACAACGTTTCAGTGTCCCTGGCCCAGCATTTTCCTCTGCAAAAGTGTTGTGGACGAAATATTTCCCCCAGCTCCGCTGAGGAGGCAGCTAGAGTATAGGATAGACAGCCGGCTCAGGGGAAAGCACTCGGTACCCCCTCCCTCCGCAGCTATCACCCAGAGCATGTTGCAGAAAAGTGGAGTTGGATCATCAGCGCCGAGTTGATAAAGGGCAGGGTCATAGAGCACTTGCCATTAGCAAGCGGCGTTAAGCGACACTTACCCTGCATGAGGAGCTGTTCTTAGAAATGGATTTAGCTGTGCCACCGCTGATGAGACTTGTCGGCAACTCCTGCCCACCTGGCCACGGCTGCTTAGACAGATCCTGATTTTTCAAGCGTGCTGAGCATCTACAACTCAGGTGCTTAGCACCTCTGGACATCCCTTTTCTTTGCCACATCATGAGCAACGGCCTGCCAGGCCCTGGAGGAGTATTGAAGGCAGGGAATTGGGAAGCAGGACTCCTGCACACAGCCAGCAGCAGCCTGGGGTAGCAAGTCTCAGAGGCCACGTCTATAGACTTGGGCTCGAGGGGTGGCATCTGTGCAGATGCTTGGGTCGGGGCTGGAACTCGGGCTCTGACGCCGAGGCGGGGGGTGCTTCTGAATGTCTACGCAGCTAATTTTTGTCGCCGTCGTTTGAGCCCCAGGCTCTGAGGCTCGCTGTCACGGGCTGCTACTTGCTGCGTGGTTGTGCCCTGTGTGGCCGTGGGGAAGTCACCATCTCGCAGAGGGTGTGGAAGGAGCTAGGAATCGGTCATGGGTGAAGGCCGGCTCGTAAGCAGAGCGCTCTGGCCCTTGGAGGCGACAAGCCCTGTCCCACAGAGACAGGGGAGGCTGGGAGATTTAATATAATCAGAATGCAGGAACTCGCGCTGCGGAACCAAGTCCCCCACTCCCTTTGATCCGCCAAGCACCTGGCCTCCATGGGGCAGAGAGAGTGACAGAGCTCAGTGTCACACCCTGGCTCTGCAGACCCATCAGAACATTCCTATTAGTAACCGGGGATCAGGGGGAGCCACCTTTGCCCATGAATCGCCTGCACTGAAACCCCTTCCTAGGCACTCACACAGCCTGGAAGCATCTGAGCAATTCACCACTGAGTGTTGATCCTCGTGGCACCAGCCAGGTAAGGCTGGCCGGTGGTTCGGGTGTTTGCCTGGCTTTAGGAGACATGGGTTTGAGTCCTTGCTTTGCGACAAGGCCTGTGTGACCTTGGACAGGTCACTTAGCTGCTCTGTGCATCAGTTCCCCATCCGCAAACTCCCCTGGTGGGTTGTGACACTAAATCCATTAAAGAGGGTGAAGCACTCAGCTACTATGGGAATGTGGGGGAGAGGTGTATGAGCACCTCAGACAGGTATTAGCCTGGTATATACAGATCGTGAGGAGTAAGTGATTTGCCAGAGGTTACCCAAGACGCCTGTGGCAGATTAGGGAGTTGAACCCAGCTTAATTCTTTAACCAATAGCTTCCCTGTTCAGTCTGCGGCCTCATCCAGAGATCCTTCCTGCAATGATTGGCTACGCCCGCCGCACTGAATGGGCACCAGGCAGGGCGGAGGAAGAGCACAGCACCGTGCTCACGGGTGGTAGATATTAGCAGGGGTGAGCATGCATCTTGGCAAGGCCAAACAAACAATTTCCCTTCAAACATCCTCATTTTACACTCCGAGTGAAAAGGTTGGGACATTAATGACTGAGCCAAGGCCAAAGTTCCTGGGAAATGCAGTTCCAAGCAGATGGATTTGCTTCGCGTCTTTTTTTAAAAACAAAACAAAAACCCAACCCTCTAATTGGGTCAGAAAAAGCTGCTCCCGGTCTGTGACTAGCTGTCAGGATTCTGGTTTCAATTATCGCTGTGATTAACTTTCTCCATTTACAGGCCATTCCTGCCACTCCAAGCCCATCCGCCCCCCACCAACACACTTATACTGAAAGAGAGAGAAGAGATGTAGCTACCTAAGCGCAGCAGATAGCTGGGGCTTGAATTAGGCTATAAGGGAAGCGGGGGGAAGGGTGAGTGATGCTCTCTATGCAGAAGATGCCTCTATTCTTCCAGCCCATCCTCAAGGCTGGCTGTGATGGGAAGGAGCCCAGGTGCCGTGCTGGGGAGAGGAGGAGCCAGTGAGTGGTGGATGATGGAAGGAAAAGGAGAACAGAGAGGGGGGAGATAAATGGAAAGAGAAAGAATCAGCAATAGCAGGAGCTAGAAAGCAAGAAAAGGAAAGAGAGGAGGTAGAGGAAAAGCAAAACAAAGAGAAAGGGGGAACTCAAGCTTCGGTTCTCCGTCTATTTGTATTTGGTAACGCCTAGAGGGTCCAGCTGAGATCCCGGCTCCATTGCGCTAGGCGCTGCACAGACAGTCACCACCCCAAAGCGCTTGCGGTCTATGTAGACAAGAGGGGACGCGACTTGCCCAAGGTCGTTGGCAGAGTCAGGCAGAGGACCCGGGTCTGCCGAGTCCCATTCCACCTCCCATCGAAGTCAGTGGGAGAAGGATCAGGCCCCCAGAGAGGAGCTGAGAAACGGGAAGAGGCGAGCGAGAGAGCGAAGAAGAAACGGGGATGCAGAGCAGGGCAGTCACAGGTGGTTTGTTTATATTGAATTGCCCTCGTTTAGCCGCGACTTGCTGCCTCCCCTCCGGAGCATCCCCCACCCCGCAGCATCTGGGGTCTGGGTTTCATTAGCAGCTTCCCCGCAGGCCACAGCTCTTCCTACCCCCCTCACACCCTGTGCCTGCAAAACCACAGCCCCACCCCTTCAAAAGCCTCTGAGCCCCTCCTCTTCCCCACGCGGCAGAGCGTGGTTACCCCGTGGCCAGCTCTCCCTTCCCGCTGGCTCTGCGGCTTGCGGGGAAGATGTAGGGCAGGGTGGCTTAGGCTGAAACAACCTCCGAGGGTGCTAATGTGCTTCTGCGGGGCCGGCTCTGAGCTCCCCCCCGCCCCTGTCGCTTTCATATCTCCTGACCTACTCCCTCTTGCTCTCCGTCCCGTACCAGCCACTCTCTTCTCCTCCCAGAAAAATCTTCAATCCTTCACCAAATTTCCCCTAATCCCACTAAACCAGACAAATCCCAGGGATTCCCTGTCACATCAGGCTCCCCCCAACCCAGCTCGGCCTTCGGCAAAGCGCTCCTCTCACCACAACCCAACGAACCAGCCATACGCTCCTCAGGACCCTCCTAGCTCCCAGCCCCAAGACCTGGGGGTAGATTCTGGGCTGTACCTCCGGGAAGTTCTGTGGGTCCCTCTCAGTAAGATTCTGGGCTGCTGCAGCCTCCCCAGTGCTGTGGCCCAAGCCAAGATGGCGGGAGCAGCCTGCGCGGTGGCCCCTACCCCGTCCACCGCAGCATATCCCCTATACAGGGGCTTGCATAATGGGAGGCAGCATAAAACCACCTATGCCTGCCCAGCACATCATCTGCGCTGGAGAAGCTGTTCTCTCTGCTGATTTTCAGTGGCACTCTCACTGCCCGGGCCCTGGCCACGGGTCCGGGGGGCTCTGCATTTTAATTTAATTTTAAATGAAGCTTCTTAAACATTTTAAAAACCTTATTTACTTTACATAAACAATAGTTTAGTTATATATTATAGACTTCTCGAAAGAGACCTTCTAAAAATGTTTAAATGTATGACTGGCACGTGAAACCTTAAATCAGAGTGAATAAATGAAGACTCAGCACAGCACTTCTGAAAGGTTGCCGATCCCTGCCTTATACGCTGCTGAATGGCATATAGTGGCCAGAGTGGGGCACCGAATGCCTCCCTGGCATTCCAGGGTGCACGAGCCTCATAACCTCCCCTGTCCCCAAGGCTGAGGGGTCGCATAACACATTCCATAAGGAACCTCAATGTGGATGAGGAGCAGGAGCTCAGGACTCCTGGGTTCCACCCTCGGCCTTGCCACTGACTCACTGTGTGGCCTCGGGTAAGTCGCTTAACTGTTCTGCCCCTTAGCGGTAAATGGGATACATAATGCTTACCTACTTCAAACAGCACGGGGTGTGAGACTGAAGTGTCAAGTGAGGGCCTGGTATATACAAGCTTAGCACCGTGCAAGCCGATGAGTTATATTGATTGGATCAGACCCAGGGTGTCTGCAAAAATGCTTTGACTGACAGTTACTATCAAAATGCGAAGCCTTGTCCTGGCAGGCGTTGGCCAGTGGTGCTGTTACACTGAGGGTACATCAACGCTGCAAATACACAACCATGGCAGCAAATCTCAGAGCCAGGCTCAAATGACTCGGGCTCGCACAACTGGGCTAAAAATAGCAGGGTAGATGCTGCCACGCGAGCTCTGAGAACCTCCCACCGCACCAGGGTTCAGAGCCTGGTTCCAGCCCGTACAAGAACGTCGACATGGCTATTTTTAGCCTGGCATCCTGGGCTCCTCAAGCCCAAGTTAGTGGATCTGGGCTCTGAGCGTCACTGCCAGAAGGGGTTTGTTGTGTAGACATACTCTAGGTCTGTCGAGTTCTTTTTCTTAGTGGTCAAGCCAGATTTTAGCCTTAGAAGAAAGGTTAGTTCTGGGTGATAAGCGGCTGTGTGGAGAGGGGGCTGGGTGAGCAGCAGGAGAGTTTGCACTCTGGTTCGGTCTCTGCTAAAAGTCAGTTCTTGAGACAGAGGGGTTCTCTGGGGAGTGGGCATTGGTGTTGAGCTGAGATTCCTGGAAGAAGGGATTGGCCCTGCATGCTGTTTGACCACCTCTGTTCCAGGCCTGGGTGTGGGTAAGTACAGAAAACGCTTCCACTTAGAATATACCTGATTTCTCCTTCGCTGGGAAGCCGCTGTAGAAGGCTCCGGGCCCCTGCTACCGCTCAACTGGTGCTGGTGTCAGAGCAGGATAATCGGTGTCGGAAGAAGGCGCTAGAGTATTATTATTACAGAGAGGACCTTCACCCTCTTCTGCCCAGAGCAGACGGGATGACCCAGCTCTGCAGGGGATCTGCCTTCCCGCAGCCCGAGGGATGCGCAGAGAACAAGGAAGCCAGAGACAGCCCTCCTCCTGGCTGGCGGGTGTTTACCGCCTGCCCATGTGCTTCCACTTCCATCGGCACTGAGAACACGCGGCGACGGCGAGGGGTAAGAAAAGACCAGCTCCGGCCCGATCGTCTTTCTTCTTGAAACAATAAACACAGGGAGCCGCTTCCCGCCCTGCTCAGGACGGGTGGGGAGGGAGAGCACGTGCCCTTCAGCTTCAGGAAGGAGGAGAAAGCCATGGGGCAGTGAGAGAAGGGCCCTCTAGGAACCTGTGGGGTCCACTGCTACCAGGCGGAAGGTCGAGTGAGTGAGACGGGGACAAGCTTTGATTCCCCATCTCCTGCCGGCCGCATCCCCCGCTCGGCCCTCTGTGCCCTCAGCTGCCCCCACAAGCCATCAATGTGCCTGTCGGTTCCCAGCAGACGCTGGAAGCTGATTTGATTCTCATTTCCTTCTCTCAGCCCAAACTTGATCCCTTAATCTCACCCGCCCAATAGTCCCCACACATATTGCTTGATGCTCGCTCAGTACCCTCCCTCCCAGCTCCCTCAACAAACCTCCCCCCTTTTCACCCAGAGCTACATCGCTAGCCAGGCCAGCTGGGACCCATCTCCAGCACCGAGTGCTCCAGCAGACGCCAGGGCCTTCCGATTACTGGGTACTCAGGGCTGAAACAGCGGCGCGACTTTCTGTCAAGAGAAACACAGCTCAGGCGGGTCCCCAAAGTGCCACAGGCTGAACTGGTTTAGTCCCTGACAGTTGGTCCAGTGGGGCACATGCCATGGGTGGAGGGTGGGAAGGGGAAACCATGTCTCTGTTCTAGCTCAGACACAACTATTTGTCCTGCTGCGTCAACATCACATCCAACTATACAAAGGCCATATTCTTAAATCACACACTGCCACATTCTCGAGCAGCATTTCTCTTACTTTGCCTATGTGGACATTTTGATTATTATTGATGGGAGAGAGAGTGAGTGAGTGAGTGAGTGTGTGTGAGAGAGAGAGAGAGAGAGAGAGAAAGTAAGTAAGTAAAAGACAATTGACATTTACTGGTAAAAATCAAATCCTTCCAAGCATCCAATATAGAAGTTTTGTACAAAACAAATAAGCAAAACACAGTCTCCCTGGGACAGCGTCATCTTGGATGCAAGGAATGTTCCACCCACCTAACACGCACACACACTCACGCTCTCATCTTCTCTCTAGTCTGATTTGATCTGGGTTTGACTGACAGGTAAGGAGTCAAGCAGGGGCGGCTCTAGCGTTTTTGCTGCCCCAAGCACAGCAGTCAGGCAGCCTTTGGCGGCACGCCTGCGAGAGGTCCCCGGTCCCGCAGATTCGGCGGCTTGACTGCAGGAGGTCCGCCAGTCCCGCGGCTTTGGCGTACCCGCCGCCAAATTGCCACTGAAGCCATGGGACCAGGGACCTCCCGCAGGAACGCCACCGAAGGCAGCCTGACTCCCACCCTCGCAGGGACCGGCAGGGCGCCCCCCGCTGCTTGCCGCCCCAGGCATGTGCTTGGAGCGCTGCTGCCTGGAGCCGCCGCTGGAGTCAAGTCACTTGACTGAGGCTGGATGCAGTAACTTAGTGGCTCCGAAAGGCATTAGAAGCCGGAATCCCTGATAACAGGAGCTAGGCTTTTGCCAAGACCGCTCAGCCGGTGCCTGGCCACCCAGGAATTCCTCATTCCCCTGCCCTCGATGGATTATCATGGCTTGGCATTTCAATCTGTCCCTCACGGAAGAGGCACACACGATTAGGTGCTGCAATGAACAGTTCGGCTGACTATAAAAAGGTAGCTGCAGCAGGAGATGGAGGGCATTGCCGGGCATGGGACTGGAACGGTGGAGAACTACAAGGCACTGGGTCATGGAGTCGTGGGAAAAGAGACAGAATTCTGAGACGGGACAGCAGCAGCTGACTTTAGGGTCAGTTCCTAGCAATCTGGGATTCCATTGTCAGAAGGGGCCTGGATGGATCTGCAAATTTTCTAGCGCTCGTCTCTGCAGGATCCAAGCACAGATACTGCAGTATCTAAAGATGGTTTGTGCCAGTCCCCTGCCTGCTGGAGTGGACGGGCAGAAGCAGCCAGGTGACAGTACAGGCGATGGTGCTAGGATGATATGGCATTCTGAGGTGGCTTACAGCTGCAGGGAAAAAAAACACAAAAACATCTATTAGCCAGGCTGGGCACGAATGGTGTCCCTAGCCTCTGTTTGCCAGAAGCTGGGAACGGGCGACAGGGGATAGATCACTTGATGATTCCCTGTTCTGTTCATTCCCTCTGAGGCACCTGGCACTGGCCACTGTCGGAAGACAGGACACTGGGCTAGATGGACCTTTGGTCTGACCCAGTATGGACATTCTTCTGTTCTTATCTGCTTTAAACCACGGTGGACAATACCTATAGTAGCGGGGGAGGCGTGGGGTTGCCCCAGTCAGGGCTGCTTCACTGGCGAGGAAGATCAAGGACCCTGGAGTTGAAGAAAAGAGATTGCTTGGCATGGGGAGGAGAGTCTGTCCCGACAAAGAGGGTGGAAGAGCCCTGATCAACTGTTCATTCGCTCCTCCACCCACCCCACCCCCCGGCTGCATTATCACTGTGACAGCTGGGTATTGATCCCGCTGACTCCAACAGACAAACCAGGCGGGAGCGGAGGCATTTCAGACCCATGGAGGACAGAGGACGTCGTGTTGTTACAATGTATCCAAAAAGGGATGGAATCGGGTCACCGGCCCTAGCACACAAGCTGGCTGTCTGCACCTGGACAATGAAGCGGCAGTAATCACCGGAGCTCTCTCCCGCTTTGTCCAGAGTGAAAGGAAAGGAGGTCGGGTTACAAAATTACACCCATCTTGCCATCCCCTTCCCGGGTCTCTTTTCTCTCCGGCCGTCTCCTCCGCTGGCTAAGGTTACTCCTCCGACAATGGGCCCCAGCTCACGGCAGGGGGCTCGAGTTCTCTGTAACCAGGACATGTCAGCACCGGCTACTCTTTGATCCAAGCTGGAGATGGCGACTGCGGAGCCCAGAGCAGACTGCGGTGGTGAGATAAGATCAGAAGGGAGCAGGTAGACAAGAGCCTGGCCCTTTCATTAACCAGCTCGCCTCCAGCTGGACAGGACAGCTGCAGCCAGAGGGTCTCCTGTTCCATAGGGGAAGCCTGAGAGATCCGTCTCCTAGATCCTGGGATGGGGCCCTGACGATGCCGGCAGCTGAACGTCAGGTCATAGTATGAAAAAGGCCGAGGACCCCTGGCACAGAGTGACTCCTCTGTCCGGCATGTAGGGCTTGTGACAACAGAACGTAATGATTCTGTGACGCTCCTGCTGGGAATGGGGCAGGCGGCCCTCAAATGGCCCAGTAATCACATGGTGAACGCTTGGACAATTCAGCCTTTTCCTTCTCCCCTTGCTCACGCCTCCACAGGCATCACCACCACCCCTCAGAGCCGTGGAGTGCCCACGGCAGAGGTGTCAAACACCAGCGCCTCCCAGGCTGCCAGGCAAGCGAATGCGCAGGAGGGTGCGTGCGCGTTCGTAACTTTTCTGGCTCCCGGCCCCTTGCAGGGCGATTGCGGTGAGAGGGTTAAACGAGAACAATCTGGAACGTGTCTCCAGCCCACGTGGTCTGTGGGGAGACATGTGGCTTTCCCTGTATGCGAAGAATCCTCCAAGGGGGGCGACTGTGTAGCCGCGCCAATCCCATTCCACCCAGTCTGGAAGATACAAACCAGCTGCCGACTTGGGTGGGGCGGGGGGTTTCCTCCCCCGAGTCAGGACGCTGGCCTGCCCTCCAGCCTACACCACCTCTCAATAACAGCACAACCTAGACCGTCAACTTTGGGGAAGGGTCTCGTGAACAGCGCTGCCCACAACGGAGCTCTGTTCCCTTAGGAGACAAGCCCAAGGGCCTTCGGCAGCTCAGTGCCAGAGTCGTGGCTAGAACGCAGGTCTGCTGAGGGCTCTGTGCAACACAGAGGATTTGACATCCTCTAACCCCCACCAGGATGCTGAGAGGCAAGGTGTACCCAAGCTTCCCACGCACATGTGCTTCCCCCACTCCGTCCAGCAGCATTTCTCTGCTGCCACAGAGCTTCAGGTTTGTGTCACGCTCTGATGCGGAGCTTCAGCTCGGCCAAGTACGTCAGCAATAACATGTGGGTCTGAGGCCCTCAGGACTCCGCCGGTTCCCTCGGTGAAGGACAAGTACCATCCACCACCCTTCAAGTATGGTCTGCTACCATCGCAACGGCTTGCAGTGAGCTCTTGCTGGCAATCAAATCATCCCTGGTCTAACGTTGCATAAATAGGCTCAGGATCAGGGCCAGGTTTACAATGCTGAGCTCCCACTCAGGCAGGGGGAGAAAAAGAAGAGCGGCCCCTTGAGTCTTTCTTTCCTGCTCCGCTCCCATCCCTCCTCTGCCTGGAGCAATGAGCCGCACTGCTCCGTGATTAGTCCCAGGTACATTTCAGCCTGTCCTCTGGAAGGGTGGGAGATCCTTTTAAAAACAAAGGGGCCCCCTACTCAGCTAGAGGATTTCACGGCTCCCCGTGTCCGGCTTTTCTGGAGTGTTATTCATTGCAATTGCCCGTAGAAACCATTGTGCCCGGCACACAGTCCCTGCCCTGGAGAGTTTACAGTCTAATTAGACAAGACAGACGAAGGGTGGGGAGGGAAACCTGGATACCTTCACAGTCTCAACCGTTGTCATAGAGTCTCAATAGCCGTGGAAAAGACCGGCTGGTCCACCTGCTCCATCTCCCTCACCCTGCTAATGCAAGATTATTCCCTGCTGAAGGTTGCCTAGTGCAGTGGTTTTCAACCAGGGGCCCAGGGCCGGCTGGGGGGCCCAGGGCCCACTGGGGGGCCACGAGCAGGTGTCAGGGGGTCCACCACGCAGGGCCAATGTTAGAATCACTGAGGCCCGGGTCACAAAGCCATAGCCCCCCCGTGCAGGGCCTGGGGTCCTGAGCCCTGCCACCGGGGGATGAAGCTGACGCCTGAGCAACTTAGTTCTGCAGGGCCCCCTGTGGTGTGGGGCCCCAGGCAATTGCCCTGTTTGCTACCCCCTAACGCCGGGCCTGGCTTTTATATGCAGAAAACCCGTTGTTGGGGCACTGGAGGGCCGTGGAGTTTTTATAGCATGTTAGAGGGACCTCAGAAAGAAAAAGATTGAGAACCCCTGGTCTAGTGTTTTGTCCAATGTAGGTTGGAAGGCGCCCAAGAGATGGGGCTTAGCCTCCCGCAGGAAGGGGGCAATGATTATTTCCTGATGCTCAGTCTAAAGGTGGCTCCCAGTCGGGGGCATTAAGGCAAAGAAGTGGGGAGCAAGAGACCTCAGTTCGTGGCTCCGTGAACTCTCTGGACTGTGTTTTACAGCACGTCCAGCATCAAGCCCCAGGGAACCTTGAGTTCAGCTGTATCCACTATGGAAACGACTGTATTAGACACAACAATCCCCTCCTACACCACTCGGAGCCGTTCCTCTTGCTTTTTCTCCGCTCAGGACTCTTCCTCTCCTTGTGCCCACTTGATCAGACGTTCTCCGGTACCCTCTCTGAGGAACCCTGTATATTTTACAGTACGAGTGAGCAAGTTCCCATGGGTTGAATCCAGGACATTACTGCTGATCTATGGAAAATAAACTCCCAAATGACCCCTGGCATCATCTTCAACTCCTAATAACCCGGGAAGAACTCGCCTGACCCCTCAAACATGGCAAACGCCCAGGTTCTATAGGAGCTCTGGGTCCAGCGGATGCTCATGGAAATCCCTCCATAGCATGTTTTTCCTCCACGCTTAGTGAAGCCGAACCCTTGATTTACCATAACTATGAAAAACGCTCCCCGGGCAGGCTACTTAACTGCTTTTTAAATGGTTATGTCTCAGCTGCAATAACATGGATTGAAGCTCAAAGCAGGGGCCAGGAAAAGGCACCGAGCCATTGTCCAGCCAAGCATTATTAACTATGATTATTATTATTATCGTCGTCGTCACAGACCAAGCGCCTGCCGGGCGTTGCTTTGGGAACACACGTTTTTTCCTCACAAGGAGAGAGAATTTTGTGTGAAATCAGCACAGTCGTTCTTCGCTCGCTCCCTAAGCGTCTGTTCTAAGGCACCGGCCTAGGAGTCCGGTTCGGTTCCTGGCTCTCCCCAATCGCATTGTCCTCGGCACAACAGGGCCTCCATTATGGTTGTGCTGGGGGGAGCGGGGGGGGTGTCTATCACAATACACATAATACACCAGGGGTGGCCACACAGGCGCCAACTTTCCTTGGCGCCGGTGGGTGCTCGCGCCCCTGCCCCAACTCTGCCCCCTCCCTGCCCCTATTGGACCCCTCCTCAAATCCCGGCCCCGCCTCTTCCCCGAGTGCACCGCGTTCCTCCTCCTCCCCCCTCCCTCCCAGTGCTTGCCGTGTGAAACGGCTGTTTCGCGGCGCAAGCGCTGGGAGGGAGGTGGGAGAAGCAGGATGCGGCGGCGCGCTCAGGGGAGGAGGCGGAGCGGAGGTGGAGGTGAGCTGGGGCGGGGAGGCGCAGGTCGGGGAGCTGCCAGTGGGGGCAGACCACCCACCAATTTTACCCCATGGAGTCGGCGCCTATGGGTGGCCAACCTGTGGCTCCGGAGCCACATGCGGCTCTTCGGAAGTTAATATGCGGCTCCTTGTACAGGCACCGACTCCGGGGCTGGAGCTACAGGCGCCAACTTTCCAATGTGCCGGGGGGTGCTCACTGCTCAGCCCCTGGCTCTGCCACAGGCCCAGCCCCTACTCCACCCCTTCCCACCCACTCCCCTGGGCCTGCCGTGCCTTCATTCCTCCCCCATAGAGCCTCTTGCACGCCCCAAAACAGCTGATCAGGAGGTGCGGGGAGGGAGGGGGAGGCGCTGATCGGCAGAGCTGCCAGTGGGTGGGAGGTGCTGGGAGTGGGTGGGGAAGCTGAGGGAGGGCTGCTGAGGTATTACTGTGGCTCTTGGCAATGTACATTGGTAAATTCCGGCTCCTTCTCAGGCTCAGGCTGGCCGCCCCTGTAATACACTATCACCAGCATACTCCCAATTACCTGCATAGCATGTGGGACACAGATTTTATTCTGAGCCATTCAGCAGCAGGGTGGCCTCCCCCACATCCGGGGGCTGGTCTTCCTCTCCCTCCTTCACGCAGTTTTGCCCGGGGGGGGGCGGGATCTGCTCCATCCTCTGCAGCTCCGTTGTCACAGCCCCACTCGCTCACTTCAATCACGGGAGTAAGGGGCTGCTGTGACCTCCCCCGCAGCCTTGGGCTCGTTGTGGTCCCCCTTCTCCGCGCAGTCCTGGCCGGTGGTCTCTGCTCTATTATCCGAACCTCCGCATTATCCCTTGCATGTCCCCTAGCATGAGATACGTGCTGCAGAGGGCATCTATCGCCCTATAGCTCAGGCTGGGGGACGGGGAAGGGATTCGGATAAGGTGGAGGTTTGCACAACAGGGTTTTGGCGAAATGGGAGTATATTGTAATAATGGCTCAAAAAAGCCACTGATTGTAGTGAAAAAGTCGTGAAAAATTGTGCTCGCTGCACAAGTTCTCTGGAGCAGGCCCCATCTTTTTGTTTTGTGTTTGTACAGCCCCTAGCACAATGGCATTCTGGGCCATGGCTGGGACTCCTAGGCACTACTGCAATACAAGTAATAAAGAATAATCATGGTGGGGTGGAAGGATACTGAGGTGGAGACAATGTGGCCTAGTGGATGGTGCACTCAACTAGGACTAGAGACTGAGTTCTGACCCATCTCAGGCACGAGGGCTTGAAAGATGAGACTTCAAGTCCTTCTTCTATCACAGGCTTCCTGCATCACCTTGGGCAAGTTACCTAGTCTCCCCGTGCCTCAGTTTCCCCTCTTTACACTGGGATAACTGCCCTACCTCACAGAGGGATTGTGAGGATAAACCCATTAAAGATTGTGAAGGATACCAGGGTCATATAATGGACCCAAACAGTTTAAGGCTTTATACTACTTTTATGACAAGCGGTTAAATTGTTTTTTGTTGTTGTGACTGTTGGGATGTTGGTTTTGGTGGTTGTTTTTTTGCTCCCTGATGGGTCAACAAACTTACAATATTTTTTAAACAGGAGAATGACAAATAATCAACTTCTTACATGAATCCTCTGTCAAACAAACATCTGTGCCACACTCACTATTAACAAAAAGCCAGGGGCTGGCTGGACAGACACACGGAAGGTGGCCCACGCACACACGTCTCCAAGGCAAAATCAACTCCTGTCTTGGGAACGTTTTCAGGGACCAGGTTTGTCATTTTGCCCGTTGACCAACTCTTGCCCACACTACATAAAATAAGCGGATTTGCAGCGGCATCTGTGGACTCAGCCCCAGTTTTGAGTCTGCTCCAAAAGCCGGTGAACTTTTCTGAACCCTCTGTGCAAATCTGCTCTGAGTTTAGCGCTCACCATAATCTCCAAACCTCGGCAAGTTTCACAGGGTTTTGAGTTTCTCAGCAAGCCTTTTACACAGCCACACACAGAGAGAAATCAAAAATGGGACTTGAAAAGCGACATCAAAATCGATCCAACCTGAGGAATCCCTCCCCGGCCCTCTGCCTGGACCTGTTTGCCTGTGAATCAGTAGGGGCCAGAAAGCATTTAAAAGCTTGAACTCTGTTTACACATTATATATCTATACTTTTAAGTGCATGAAATTTCCTGCTTTCAGAGGTAAATCTTTTCCATCCATGGATCAAATGAGGGTAACTTTATCTCCGACTTCCTAATTCTGATTGTTATGTGCCTCTCTCACTGATCAAATGGGACGCGATACAGTTTCTCGGAATGACGTTACTCTGTCTTCTGCTCCCACCATCAGTGGCCACGTTATGAAATTAGGCCCACGGAGGCTGGAGGAGGAGTGCGCTGAGCGGGCGGCATCTAGAAACCCAATTATGAAAGATCAGCTCCAGGAAGAGCGATGCAGCCCTGGCTCCCAGGGGACCTCCTCACTTCATCTCACGCCTCCCATTTGCCCATCCTGCCTTTCACCGAGAGGTTTCTGGAGGAACAGACAAAGTGCCCAGCTTGAGTTTATTATCATGGCTTGAGATAGTAATGGATCAGAGTCGTTCCTAAATCACAGCCTCCTCTGAAACCCCATCCTCCCCATAATTATTCTGTGCTGACCTCCTCGGGAAGCCTGGGCCTCTTTCAAAGAGGAGAGAGCATATGTGCTGAGTGGCAGATTAAAGGTGGACCCCACAGATGCAGCAGCCCATGCATCAGAGCCCATGCATCAGCAGCCCATGCATTCACGCCATGCATCAGAGAGGACAGCAAGAGCGACAGACACATGGATGCTGATGGCGACAGTCGGCGAGGGATGATAAAGGAAAGAGACGCCACGAGTCCCGATTCGCTACACCCCAGCTCGTGTAGTCTTTGCGCCAGCGCAAAACGCCACCAAGTTGGACTGGGAGCATGTTACAGCCATTTTGCACGGGTGTAAATGATTGCACACCACAGTGGGCAAATGGTACGGGTGGGAATTAAACATGTGATAGAGCGATACAGCCTTTGCACTATATTTTTTATTCAGCAGCTGAAGAGTTAATTATACAATTCTGTGGCACATGGGTTAACTAGAACACCCGGTGCCTGGAAACAGACACAAGTGCACTGTTGCAATTCATGTTCTAGCCTGCACCTGCGTTTCATTAACTCCTGTAGAGACAAAGCAATGCTGAGAAAGGGAGTGGCAGAGCAGCATCCAGGCTGGCTAGCTCTCTCTGCCTGCCTGGGAATCACTCCTTCATTTAAGGCGAACCAAGACGATGGTGCAGGTGGTGGCAGGCCGGATGGGGTGGTGAAGGAGAGGAGAGATCAGTGCCAGACGGGTTAGTGAGACGATGACCGCGGTAGAGAGGTGATTGTGGCAAAGGCCCTAAAGAAGAGAGACCCGTGGTGAGGACGGAACAGATGGTGATCTCTGCTCTTGGGTTTGGAACCAGCAGGGACAGTCATGTGACACTTCATGTCAATGACAGCGAGGGGGGGGAACACTGCAGAGGGTGATGAGTCAGGGGAACTCTGCGAATAGGAGCTGGGCACTGGCTCCTAGAACTGGAAGGGACCTTGAAAGGTCATTGAGTCCAGCCCCCTGTTGCCCCAGATCCCTAAGTGGCCTCCTCAAGGATTGAACTCACACCCCTGGGAGCAGGCCAATGCTCAAACCACTGAGCTATCCCTCCCCCCTCCAATCCAGGGCCCCTGTTGTCCGCCCCCGGGCTCTGTTGAACCTGGATCTGTATGATACTAGGGACTGGCAGGCTCCTTTTATTTCTACTGTCCATTGGCTAAAGCAGATGGGAATTTCTGAACCCCAGCCCTGAGGTTGCAGTCCAGTATCAAAGCAGCTGTGTGGCTGGATCCCAGAGACTCCCTTGTTTACGGCCCAGGGGATGAAGCAGCTGGCAAGCCTCAGTGCTCCACCAATCAGGCCAGTGGCCCTCTCCGCTCGGCCCTCAGCTCACACCTCTCCCTCAGTTCCTGACAAGCTGGTCTGTGCTTGTCAAACAAGAAATCATCTCCCCCCGGGACACCCTGGCAGCTGAGAAATCCCTTTTCCCCATCTCATTCTCACTCCTTCTCCGGAGCCCAGAAAGGCCTATTTCTCCCCTGCAATGCTTCTATTCCCACCCCCCGGCTCCTTTGAAATAAAGCAGCGCTTGTTTCACACGTGAGCACGAGGGGATCCCTGCACTGAGACTCTGCTGGAGCAACATGGATGTTTCTCGCCTCCCTGCACAGCCCTGGCTGCGGGGGGCGGACGGGGCGGGGGACTGTGGCTGCCCTGCAGAGACCAGTACCAACAATTCCCCGCTGCCTGATCTGCTACCACCGCAAGGGCAGAGTGTCCCAAAGACAAACAGCTCCCTGGTTCTTCTCAGACCATGGCCTGGTGGACCACCACACAGTCTTGTCCTAGAAGAAACTGACGCACTAGAGAACTAGTCGGGAGGGAGACCTTTCCAAAAATCACAGGCCTATTTCGACTCCGAGTTGCTTACACCAACTTCCTTGCAACAGAGACTAAGTCAATGCCCTGCTTTGTTGATACCATTCCCTTCCCTTTATCTGCAGCTGTGTTTGGCCTGCCAGCCCTCTGATGTTTGGAGCCCACGGACGGCTCTCTCTAGTGCCTGCATACAGGCAAGGTCTGGCGTCATCCTTCTTCCCGACCTTACTTGTCTCCTGTTGTCAGTCCCATCTCGCGCCTCACTCACATAGCGAGTGTGGGAAATTCAACAAGTGTCACCACCCCTTGGCACCTGGGTTGTAACTAATTGGCTAGCGTGTGTCACTGCTGTCTTCTACTGATCAGAATCAGAACTGCTCTGTGGTGTGTCATAGGCCCTATACAGCTCTTTGCTAATGAGACTCACTTTTATGTTCAGGTGTAGAGGGGGCTTGTGCTTCGTCGAGCAGGAGGATATGGATCCGATCTACCTTGCTGTCAGGATGCTTACACCGTACAGTATAGAGACAGCTGTGATGTTCTAGATGGTCATGGATCTGTTACAAAATAATCCTTAGCATTTGTAGGACGTGCTATATTTCCTAAGCAGTGCACAAACATTAACAGATAAGGTAGGGAAGTAGCATGATCCCCCTTTTCCAGATAGGGAAACTGAGGCACCGAGCAGCAACATGACTCGGAGAACACAAGAAGTTGTGGCAGAGCCAGGATCCAAACCCAAGAACCAGTCACGTCTAACCCTGGATTCAGTCCACCCAGGATTGGAGTGACCTCTCCCAGCTGATGCTTTCTGCCTATGATGGTGCCTTATTAGTGAAAGACTCAAGGAACTCACTCTATTTAGCTTGGGGGGGTGGGGGAGAGAAAGAAAATTGAGGAGTGACTTGATTCCACTTCATAACCACCTACAAATAGTTCAGTCGAGCAGGCAAAGATCTAACAGGATCCAAAAGCTAGACAAACTCAGACTAGAAATAAAGTGTCAGTTTTTTAACAGCAGGGGCGAGTAATTAACCACTAGAACAACTTACCAAGGGCTGCGACAGATTCTCCATCACTAGCCGTTTTTAAATCGAGATTGGACAGTTTTTGGAAAGATCTGCACTGATTCAAATGGGAATTATGCTGAGGAAGTTCTCTGGCTTGCGTTACGCAGGAGATTAGACTGGAGGATCACGGGGTCCCTGCTGGCCTTGGAACTGATGAGTGGTGCTTCTTTTCACCCCAGGAAGAGCTCTCCCTGGAAGAAAGGTCGCAGATGTATGATCAGGGACTGGACACTTGCATTGCAGAAAATCCAACTCAGGCTACTTTGGTGGGCAAGCTTCACCGTAAAGCCGGCCCCGTGGTTAAACGTAAGCGCAGGCCTTCTAATCTGAAACTTTCCGCTCCTCTGTGCCGGCTTGAGAAAGCAAAACCGTGCCTCAGAGGGGCTGGCGATGAGGCTGGGAGATGGATTAACTGATCAAGCAGTGGGTTAAACCGATTGCCCATGTAAATTCCCTACCTTGTTGGGGATTAGGAGGCAGGAAAACATGGCTTTATTACCCCTAATTGAATAGAACTTGGGTCTCCCTCCCTGGGAAGCCACCAGAGCTTTCACAAAGAAATTGCGAAGGATATTTCCCAGTTGGCAAGGCTCCAGGAAAAGCCCCTTTCACCTTTCAGCCTCCTCCGGCTCCTTCCTCTGCAAATTAATTTAAAACAAATTAAGCCGGGGCGACACCTGGCTTTCTCCAGTGCTGGAAGCCGAGGGATGCAGCCGGTCCCCGAGGAGTGTGGATCTTTCAGCTCCCCACAGTGACTGCAGGTGATAGCGGAGAATGGGGAGCAAACGCGAACGCCGCATCACCACTCTGATTGTTATGTATTTGGATCGTAGCCACACCTACGGGCCCCAGACATGAACCAGGCCCCCACTGTGCTTGCACTATACAAACACAGACCATAAAGAGCCTCTGCCCCGGGTCAGATCTGGATAGGCAGAGGGATAAGAATTGAGACTCTGGGAGACTAAGTGACTTGCCCAAGGAAGCTTGTGAGAGAGAAGTTGATTGACCCAAGGTCTGTCAAGTCTCAGGCCGCTTGGCCGCCCTTTCTCTCGTGGTTTGAAGAACCAGGCAAGGCAGCGATCGCACATCCTCCATGCTCTAGACCCCCTGCCTCTGCCCTGGGGCTGTTGGGGTTCACTGAATGTTTGTAACTATCTGCTTTTCCCCCCGCAAGATCCAGCTTCAAGCGTCCCCCTGGCGGTTGTGTCATCTGGTCATCTCCTCCCAGTGTCTCCTCGGAGGTTAGCTGGGGCTTCAGGCTGAAGGCAGAAGAGCAGTGCTAGGTCTTTCAGCCCAAGTTCGGGGTAAACGCAAAGCCAGCTGCGGCTTGGGTCTTTCAAGTCTGACGCCTACCCCAGGCTGATCTACCCTTGTGAAGGAAGCGTCCCCCAGATACGACGCATTGAACTTGGATAGCGAGAGCGTGACGGGCTCCGCCGAGTCTGCAGTTGCCCTTTGTCATCAATGTCAAAATCCCTGCGCAGCAACGGGCAATTCTCAGGCTCTGTTCAAGCAAGGTCCAGGTTTGACCTAAACAGAGCAGGTTGGAAAAGTAGGGGTGGGGGAGGAGTGGGGTGAGGGGAGGGTGTTTGCGGGCGGGCGGGCACACACACACACGAAAAATGTTGTTGAAAACTAATATTTTTCTCTCTCCATTTTTGGCCATGAAAAACAGTGTCATTTTGGTGCCCTTCAGTTTCCCAACAAAAAGCATTTAGATTTCTCTCAATAAAAGCAGGCACTTTCCGCAACCATTTTCCGTTCAGTCGAAAATCCAATTTTCCGTTAAAAGAAATGAAAAGGGTTGATGGAAATTGCATCCACCAGCCTTGACCAGGGTCACCGCAGGTCAGAAAAGAGGCTGGCTGGAAGGGGCTAGGGGAGAGAGAGGGACAGCAGGGGTGCATAGGGTGACCAGATGTCCCGTTTTTATGGGGACAGTCCTGTTTTGGGGGATTTTTCCTTATATAGGTTCCAATTACCCCCCTCCCCCATCCCGTTTTTTCACAGTTGCTATCTGGTCACCCTAGGGGTGCAGGCTCAGGAAGGCTGGAGAAGGGTCCCTAGCTGAATAGTGTGGAAAGTGACACTGAATCTATTTCGTTTAGCTCTGGCTCCCAGCGCATTATCTAGAGAGCCCACCTGCCACTTTCTCTCCGGCCTGGCATGCCAGACAGGCTGCCACCCGCTCGTCAAACCTGAAAACTCTTCTCCTCCTCCCGAGCTGCCCCTCTCTGTCACCACTGACAACTCCACTGTCCACTTCCAGCTCTCTCCTTCTCCCCGCATCGTCTGTCCCTCGTGAAGTCCTGTCCCTTCTTTCGTGGCACTAAAATCCTCCTCGGTCCCGCCCCCGCAACTAAAAATTTCTTGTCCGGGTCTTTGATCGTCTCTTGGCTTTATCACTCACGGCCTCTCCCTTCCCTCCACTCTTGCTGCTTCTCGCAACCCACTTCTAGTCCAAGCAGGAATGCCACTGCTCAACCCCCCTTCCCTGCCGCTTTGAGGGCATCGCTGCTTTCTTCTGCTCAGCCCGAGACAGAACGCGGTTGCTGCAGGTCAGGATGGAGGGGCACTAGCCAGGTTGCCTAAGGATTGAAACAACAGCCCGGGATGCTGCCAGGCAGCAGTGAGGGGTATCAGCCGAGCTGCACGGCAGGGGAGGAACAGAAGAAGCCTGTGACATGGCCCCTTTCGAATCTCCGCCTGGCGTGATTCCCACCAGCAGGCTCATACTCATCAGCATTAAACTTCACCCAGAAAGGCTCCCTACCCCCCGAAAAAAATAGAAATGTTTGATTTTTAAGTGGTTGTGGGGATAAATCCCTGGCCAGCTGCCCTTTAAGGGCTCACACTGATCTCCAGGGAGCGGTTAGCAGCCCTGCATATTTTTTCACATGCGTTGATGCTTTTCATGGAAGGTTAAGTTCGCCTGTGAACCCCTCTGTCTCCAGAGGCACCAGGTCACGACGACAGCATCTGCGGGGCAGGGGAGAGCGGAGATGGCCCATCACAAGCTCTTCTGCAGCTGGGCTCAACCACCAAGTCACTCAAAACATCAGCCGAGGGAGCCAAATTCTTAGACCAGAGAGAGAGAGATTTCTCCAATCTCCTTCCTCTGCTGAAGCATCACTGTATTCTCCATACACCATTCCTTGTAAGCCCCAGGTTGCTCAGAGGTCCTATCTGGCCTCCCTTTAACATCCACCCTTTGTTCCATTCGCTACTGCTAAAGAGGGGAGACCGGAGCAGGGCTGAGGGTCATAGGGTTTAAATGTGTCAAGTGTCTGATGCAGCTCAGCGAAAGCGCCAAGAGATTAAAGCCCCTCAGATTTGTTCTGGAAAGGGGTTTTATGTGCTCCAATCTCCCAGGGCTGCAGCCCAGCTGTGTGGCAGGCGGTTGAGTGAGGCTTTGCATGGGAGGGCAGGGAAGGGAGAAGGAATTAGGATATGAGAGCCTCCGGGAAGAATCCCCCCCTACTTGCCCTGCAGACAGTAAGGAGCCTAGACATGACATCATTCTTAGCACCCCAAGAGAGGGCCCTTTCCCAGTGCCATGAGGAGGACACCTGGGGAGAAGCAGCTGGTACATCTCGGCTCTTACCTCTTCCATCTCTCACCTCCCATGGCTCACAATTTCAAGTCCGAGATTATCGCATTCCGCTTCCCGGGGCTGCGTTTTATGGTTGCACATGTTGATGTTTGGCAGCCAATGCAGCATATTCCAGGAGCCTTCTTTCTCCGGTGGGTTACCTCTCCATTGCCTCTGGGGGAGATGCTGGGGAGAGAAGGGGAGGAGATGTTAAATAAAAGCAATTGACAGCTACTCTATCCAAAGATTCCAACTCGGCCACATACAATCGGCGGCAGGGGTGGGGAGGGCGCACTGTCCGTGGAGGGCCCATGGCTGTAGAATTCACTTCCACTATAGCACAAGTTGTGCTGGAGAAAGTTGCCCCCTTTCTTATCCCTTCGGCTGGGGCCTCACCGTACCCACACCCTGCTCCCAAGAGCGGAGCCAGCCTTCTTGTCTCTCCCATCCCCTACACGAGCCAGCCGTGCACACCCGTTCAGATGCTGATCTACAGGGCCCAACCCGAACCTGTGCACCTGAATGGCTGTTTAAGGAGCACAAAGTAATTCCAGATCTGGCAGGCTGGCTCAGCAGCGTATCCACCTAGGTGATCTTCCGGGCTGCTTTGGAAAGGTCAGAGGTGTGTGTGTGTGTGTGTGTGTGTGTGGGGTCAGGGGTTTGCAGTCTGCCACGCGTGCGTCGCCGGTGAATGTGTGGGAGCAGTAGGGACTGTGTATAAGGCAGCAAGGGGGCACTTGCTTGCATGAGGCACACTAGCAATACTAGGTTTTCCCAGGACCCTGAGAATAACCAATGATCCCGCTGATAAACCTCCCCTGCACACGCGCACTCCAGCTTGGAGCAGCGACCCAGCCTCCAGGCAGCAAGAGGCACTGCAGCATCCTGAGCGCAGTCCCTCTGTCCAGTAGTTCCACTTGGCCCCCGACCCCTGCTGTGTTTTCCGGAGGCTCCTTCCACTGGACCAATGGAAGCTCTCCAGTCTAAAAACATGTAAGGTGTCTCCCATCGAAAACCGATCCCCGCTTCCTCGCCAACTGCAGCTCCGGCAGGAAACAGCTGTCAAAGCAGAGTGTTTTATGGTGCTGAAATAGCCCTCCCACCCAAGCAGAGCTGGACACCGGAGGGTGCAAGTAACATGCAGTATACGTCAGGAACTGGCAGGCCCTGCCTTCCAACAGCCCCTGAGTGGCTTCTTCAGTGACCTGGCTGAGGAGTTACTCCACCCACACTCTTTTCCTGTAGTCCACTTTCACATTCTGCAGCTCCCTTCTGCAGCGTACTTGCTCTCTCTCTCTCTATATACTTATGCCGCACCCATCACTGCATCATCTGAGCCCTTCACAATCACTGCTGAATGTTTCCTTTGGTACCATCGCCCTTTGGTGTGATCAGCCTTGTACTACAGATGAGGGGGAAACTGAGGCACAAGGGAATTAAGTGACTTGCCCAGAGTGACGCAGGGAGGCTGTGGCAGAGCTGGGAACTGAACCCAGATCTCCAGAGTCACAGGCTCTGAGAATAAGACCATCTTTCCTTGGTTACTCGGATGATTAAGACATTATATTAATCTGTCTGAGCATGTCTCGTATTGACCCAGGCAGTATGGCCATCCTCTGTACTCTCGGCCTCGGGGCTGCTCTCCCATGGTGATCAAGCCGGCAAAAAGAAGGCATTGCCATCCCTCATACTTCAGCCTTTGTGATTCCTTTCCGACTGAGCAGCTAGTCATGGTACACTGAAAGCTGTCGTAAAATTACAAGACATCACATTTCCCGGTCCCGCTCAAATGCTAAGGGTTGTGTGATCTGAGTCCTGTGCAGCCAGTCTGCAGAGAGCCAGCCTAGAGTAAGGTGGGCTGAGTTGGCCCTTAGGGAGCAGCCTGCTTTGTCTCTCTCTGTTTTGGGGTTCTTGAGTGTCATTCTGAATTCCAAGAATAACAGTCATGTTGCGTTGCCGGCTTCCAGCAAGAGTATTTTAGATTTTTACCCAGCTTCTCTGGGTGTATGCTATGAACAAAACACTAAAAGTTGGCAAGAGTGCCCTCTGCTGCTAGCTGCCATCCCAGAAGTCTCCATTCCCAGATCCCGTCCTCTCCAGTGAAGCTGTTGACGGTGCTGATAAAGCCGGGGAGCATTTGTTTTCATAACAGCCTTTCGCTGGGATCTATACTGGATCAATAGGCGTCTAGTCGGGAGGTGAAAGGTGACTACATTAGAATACATTTAGTAAACACAATCGTTGGAGCCAGTGAGCAAATGAAAGCAAGAAATCATTGCAAAATAGCCCAGGACGACATCCAGAAGGAGAAAGCTGTGTACGAGAACCTATAAAGTCTCCATCCCAGAGTCTGAATGTGGGGGAAGGGGGCTCTGATGCAGCCTGGGTGAAATGGAAGTGGGCCACGTGCATCAGCGTGGGAGGGAGAGGCTGGAGGAAGGCGGACGGCATGCGTGTGGGCTGAGCTGCACGGGTGTCGGGTGTACATGGATACCAAGGCCCTGTACAGTCAGGGCTGCGTGATGGTTGTTGCGAGCCCAGGAGCAACACTCTCTGCGGGGGTTAATCTGGCTGTTGCTGTCCTTACTCAGCAACAATAGGCAAAGTCACCGGGAGCAAATCAAACCAACAGCCCCGCATCACGCCTGTCTTTCCTCTGGGAGGCTCTGGCAGGCCACAGGCTGGAGTCAGTGCCTGCTCCCAGCGCCTCTCAGGGAGCTGGCGGTCTGACCCCCTCCCAGCCAGCCAGCTCCCAGCTGAGCGGGGCTCTTCACCACCCCGCTCCCAATTTAACCCCTCCATCCCAAACTGACACTTACTGCAGCTGTAGCTGATCATTACCCTGTTCCTGGCCAGTGTGGGCTGTGCATGCCCCATCACATGCCACGTACATCTATTTCCACCTACAGGCACAGACACACAGTCCCTGCCTCCTAAGAGCTTACAGTGTAACGAGACACAGCCCATATATCCCCAGCTTACAGATGGCAACCCCAAATTGTGAGAGATTAAATGACGTGCCCAAGGTTACAAAGGAAGTCTGTGGCAGAGCCAGGAATTGAAGCTGGATCCCATCCCAGTCTTCAATACCTGAAGCCTGTCTCCTCTCCTGTAAAGAGTGTGTCCCTACACATGGCTGGGCATAGTGTATGTACCCTAGCGGAGAGGTGGGGGCGGGTTGTAAGTGGAATCGTAGCTAGAGCCTAACAGAATAGTGCTGTATAAAGGAGGCACTGCAGAGAGTATTTAGTATTATTTGTATTATAATAGCACCTTTAAATCTCGGCAGAGGGCCATTGTGCCAGGTGCCGCACAAAGACACTGAGAGACCAGCCCTGTCCCGAAGGGCTTATAAAACCTGGAGAGTCACAACAAAGGTTGGGAGGGGAAACAGAGGCACAGAGAGTAGAAGTGACTTGCCCAGGGTCACACAGCAGGTCAGTGGCAGAGCTGGTGATAGCACCCAGCTTTCCTGGTTCCCAGTTCGGTGCCCTTGCAATAGCCCACACGGCCTCCTTCAGTATAGGGTGGTACGGGAAAGAGGCAGCCATATGTTATTATATGGATCCCGGCCGAACAGCACTGGGCAGCATTAAAGTTTTTGCATTTTCCTTCCAGAACTGACACCTGCCTGAATTTTTCCATTTCCTGTTGGAAATGTCTCCGATTTCCCAGGTTGATTGCCTGGCAGATTGTCACATGAGCCCGGCCTCCCCTCACACAGATCCTCCCCGGTTCCCATCAGAAAGGATTTTTAAAGGGTTCAGGACAGATCTGTGGTTTGTAGGAAGCCTGCTGGGAGCTCTAACAAGACCAGCTCGGACAAGCAGACTCTGTTTGATAGCCAGCAACAATCCCGGCGAGAGCACCCGTGTTTTGAAAGGCCTGCCACTGTCATCACGCCAGCAGCAGGGCTCAGGCTAGCTGACAGCCTCGAGCCAGTAACATGGTGTGGGAGGCTGCAGACCGAGGGGAATGCGCCAGGCTGATAAAGACAAGACATCAAAGCTGGGGATGGGGATAGAATTTTGGCATCTTGCAAGACAGCCAGCGACAGCTGACGCCCAGCGACCATGAGCTCACACTGCTTCATAAGCAGGAAAAGAAGCGTAAGATGGGATTCAGGTCTCCCCAGGGGCCACTGAGATCAGACCAGGTGTAGGGAAAATGCAGCTCACCATATCCTCACTGCTCAGTGCTGCATTCCCATGCATTACCCTGTCTGAGACAGGGAGTCGTAATCCACGGTCAAAATTGACTCATGATGTTGGGAGCCAGCTGAGGTCCTCTTAAAGAGGCCTGTTTTTCAGAAGGTTCTGAGCACCCACTCCTTTAAAGGTGGTGGAAGTTGGGCCCTCAAAATTGGAGCACTCTCCGTCACTAATCTTTTTTGGAAAACTCAGTCATTCGCTGAGATGGCTGGAATCCTGCGTCCGTTCTGGGGCTCGCAACTCAAGGAGGATGTTGATAAATTCGAGAGGGTTCAAGGATGAGCCACGAGAAGGATTAAAGGATTCAAAAACCTGCCTTATAGTGATAGACACAAGGAGCTCAATCTCTTTAGCCTAGCGAAGAGAAGGTTCAGGGGTGATATGTTCACGGTCTAAGTACCTATACAAGGAACAACTATTTAATAATGGGCTCTTCAGTCTAGCAGAGAAAGGTGGAACAGGCTCCATGGGCCGGAAGTTGAAGCTAGAAAAATTCAGACTGAAAATAAGATGTACGTTTTTAACAGTGAGGGGAATTAAGCACTGGAACAATTGACAAGGGTTATGGTGGATTCTCCATCACCGACTATTTTAAAATCAAGATGGGATGGGTTGTTTTGGGGTTTTTTTTTAAAGCTCTGCTCTAGGTATTCTGTTGTGGGGAGTGGGATGTCCTCTGGCCTGTGTTGCACAGGTGGTCAGACGAGGCGATCACAGTGGTCCCTGCTGGGCCTTGGAATCTACAAAAATGAGTATCCCAGAGGGCTGAACTCCAAATCCTGTCAGTAAGAAGTGAAAGAAAAAGCAAAGGAGGGCGATTCTTGAAGGAAAAAGGCAGTGGGGTTGTGTGTCGGTGGAGAGGAAGGGTGCAGTGTGGAAATGGTACCAGAGGAAGAGTACAGGAGAGGAGGAAAAGAGACAATATTTTTATTATGCTAAAAGGTACTAAGGGCTGCCATCCGATGAGTCCTGGATCCAAAGACAGCCACAGACCTCGTTAAAGCCAGCCACACGGTGACCAAGCCCTTTCTTTCAGGCCCCTTTATGTGGTAAAAACAGCTGCAGACAATGGTAGATTAACAGGGTTTTTCCCTGGCCCTGCCAGTAGTGTCTGTTGCAGGCAGAAACCCAGGAGAGGTTATAAGAGTGAAGCAGAGAGGTGGCACTTCTTGGGCACAGAGCTCACAGGAATGGCAGACTTGGGAGCAAGGAAACTGCCTGCCTGATATGTTAGGGGAAACAGGACTTTATGTACATTTTTTGTAAATACGATTACACCAAGAATACATCAGATTCATGTCACCAGCTGTAACAACCTTGCAAGGCCCCAAATATTAGCTAACCGCTCGGGCCAAAGGGACAACATTACACTGAGGCAGGGGGGCTTTCACTGCATATGAGCTGAACGGTTTTTGGGCCCCCAACTCCCCTTGATGTTCAGCGGCGATGGAGGCCTAGTTCCCTTAAGACCCTTTGAACATCCCAGCCCCTAGACATTAATAATTATCCACAACCACTTTCACGCAAGGATCTCACACAGCTTCTCAGAGATCAAGGCTTGCAATCACATTGTCAGGTAACAAGTATCCTCGCTTACTTCTGGAGACGTGGAGGGGCCTTGTGGACTAAGCAAAAAGGTTCTGGAGCCAGGAACTCCTGCCAGAGCTGGGCAGGAACTGGGTTTCCTGGGAAATTTCACAATTTCCTGTGAAATGAAATCTCCCCACCCACCAGGAATGGTCCCAGATTGAGGAGTCATAGAGGAGGTTTTGGAACAAACTGATAAACTAAACAATAAGTCACGAGGACTATATGGTATTCACCGAAGAGTTCTGAAGGAACTGAAATGTGAAATTTCAGGACTACTAACTGTCATCTGTAACCTATCATTTAAATCAGCTTCTGTACCAAATAACTGGAGGATAGCTAACGTGATGCCAATTTTTAAAAAGGGCTCCTCAGGTGATCCCGGCAATTACAGGCCGGTAAGCCTGACTTCTGAACTGGTTGAAACTAAATTGAACAAAATTGTCAGACACGTAGATGAACATAATTGTTGGGGAATAGTCAACGTGTTTTTTGTAAAGGGAAATCATGCCTCACCAATCTACTAATATTCTTTGAGGGGGTCAACAAATATGTGGAGAGGGGGATCCAGTGGATATAGCATATTTAGATTTTCAGAAAGCCTTTGACAAGGTCCCTCACCAAAGGCTCTTAAACAAAGTAAGCTGTCATGGGATAAGAGGGAAGGTTCTCTTATGGATTGGTAACTGGTTAAAAGATAGGAAACCAAGGGTAGGAATAAATGATCAGTTTTCAGAATGGAGAGAGGTAAATAGTGGTGTCCCCCAGTCCTATTCAACATATTCATAAATGATCTGGAAAGAGGGGTAAACAGTGAGGTGGCTAAATTTGCAGATGATACAAAACTACTCAAGATAGTTAAGACCCAGGCAGACTACAAAGAGCTACAAAAGGATCTCTCAAAACTGGGTGACTGGGCAACAAAATGGCAGATGAAATTCAATGTTGATAAATGCAAAGTAATGCACATTGGAAAACATAATCCCAACTATACATATAAAATGATGGGGTCTTAATTAGCTGTTACCACTCAAGAAAGATCTTGGAGTCATTGTGGATAGTTCTCTGAAAACATCCACTGCAGTGGCAGTCAAAAAACCAAACAGAATGTTGGGAATCATTAAGAAAGGGATAGATAAGACAGAAAATATCATATTGCCTCTATATAAATGCATGGTACGTCCACATCTTGAATACTGCATACAGATGTGGTCGCCCCATCTCAAAAAAGATCTCTAGGAATTGGAAAGGGTTCAGAAAAGGGCAACAAAAATGATTAGGGATATGGAACGGTTGCCATAGGAGGAGAGATTAATAAGACTGGGACTTCTCGGCATGGAAAAGAGATGACTGGGTGGCGGGCGGAATATGACAGAGGTCTATAAAATCATGACTGGTGTGGAGAAAGTAAATAAGGAAGTGTTATTTACTACGTCTCATAACACAAGAACTAGGGGTCACCAAATGAAATTAACAGGCAGCAGGTTTAAAACAAACAAAAAGGAACTATTTTTTCACACAATGCACAGTCAACCTGTGGAACTCTTTGCCAGAGGATGTTGTGAAGGCCAAGACTATAACAGGGTTCAAAAAAGAACTAGATAAATTCATAGAGGACAGGTCCATCAATGGCTATTAGCCAGGGTGGGCAGGGATGGTGTCCCTAGCCTCTGTTTGCCAGAAGCTGGGAATGGGTGACAGGGGATGGCTCAGTTGATGATTCCCTGTTCTGTTCATTCCCTCTGGGGCACCTGACATTGGCCACTGTCGGAAGACAGGACGCTGGGCTGAATGGACCTTTGGTCTGACCCAGTGTGGCCGTTCTTAGGTTCATTTTTTGACTAAATTGTTCTAAACAAAAACTTTTTTTTTTGCTTTGTTTTGGTAGGGGAAATCCTACCCTTCATTTATTTTTGTTTAGTTCCCCCCGCTTTTTTTTTGCAGTGGGAAAGGCTTTTAAAAGCTAGCAAGAGAAAGGGAGCTTTTGCCCCACAATTTCAAAATGAAAAAGTTCAGGTTTTTGATGTCATGTTTTATTTTGAATGGTCATTGAGAAAACAAAAATAATTGTCAATGAAAACCAATTTTTTCTGTGAAAATTTTTGCTGTAATCCAAACATCACTTTGACACCCCCACCCCCCTGCAAACTGAGCAGTTCTAATCATTATTATTAAAACTGGAGAACATGCCCAACATCACAGAGCAATTGAGAATAGAATGCAGGATTCCAGATTTCCAAACTCCTGCTAGAACCACTAGACAACACTGCCTTGAAGAAAGCCGCAAGTGGCAAGAGCATGGGAGGGGAGGGACCGTGCAACAGAGCAAGGAGACTATTCTTGGTGAACCAATAACGTTACATGGAGAAAACTTTGAACTGAATCAATTCTTCTTCCATATCATGTTTTCTGTTGTCCTCTCCCCCTCCTATTTGGGACAGCTGGACCTTTGATCCTTGTGTGGAGTTCATTAGCTCCCCTACTGCTGATTTCACACACACACACACACACACACACACACACACACACACACACACACACACACACACACACAACTGTGTGACATCACAATTAGTTGCGGTGGAAATGGCTATGATGTCAGAACACGAGGATTATTACTTCAAGCGAGAAATAAGCAGCAGGAACAGATGACACCCCGAAGCAAGGGGGACTGCCATTGCCATGCAAATAACTTCATTAATTAAAACAATGGGAAATGTAGAACTTCAGTGGCCGGGGTCTTCGGCTGGGGCTGGGAGCTGCTCCCCATGCAAGACATTTCCCAGATCCGAAGAAGAGATCTGTGTAAGCTCCAGAGCTTGTCTCAGAAGTTGGTTCTGCCGTACTATCACAAGACCAGCTAGTCTGGCGTGCCACCTCCAGATACCCAGTACCACCTCAAACCAGGTGTTCACACCTGCTGTGGTATCTCATCTCCAGACCTACCTGCAAGGTCCATCTAATCCCGCTTCCCGATAGGTTACTGCCAGGGCCCCGTGCACTCCATGACATGCTGGTACCTACATTCAGCACCAGGGTCCCTAGACCCTGGCAAACGAGGCAGTTCTGGCAAGAGAGGCAATGTCTGACATCTTGTTTAAAATGGAGGTTGTTAGTGAATTCGAGATGTACAGAGGAGTTGCCAGGTTGGGATGAGATCCAGGCCCTGCCTCTGACAGTGGCCACCAGCAGATGCCAGCTCAGAGGCAGGTGTAAGAATCCTGTAGTAGACAAATGTGGGATAATCTGCCCCCCATGAAGGCCTCACCCTAATTTTAGATTAGGATTGAGAGACTGGTTTAGAGATGGCTTTAAAACCCAAAGCCTGAGATTTCTCTCTTTTCCAACATTTTTTTGTAAGTATTAACAGTTCTAAATCCAACTCTCCTTGTTATCCATGTAAATATCCAATCCCTCTTTCATCAGCAGCGATTGATACAATCTGTACAATGTACTTTGACATCACATTCAATTTCCTTTTCACTACCCCACAGCTTCCCTTTTCAGTGTGGCACAAACACTCATCTTTGGCCATTTGTGTTAGGCCCACAGGCACAATCCCTTAGCGGGTTAAAGAGGGGAAGGATGGTCCAGTGATTAGGAGCACTAGCCTAGAACTAGGGAAACCCAGATTCAATTCCCTGCTCTGCCACACACTTCCTGGATGCCCTTGGGCAAGTCACTTAGTCTCTCCGTGACTGGGTTTCCACATCTGTAATATGGGGATAACTGGGCGGCCTCGCAGAGATTGTGTAAGGATAAATGCATTAACAACTGCGAGGCGCTCAGATGAGGGCCATATCAGTACCTAAGATGGATATCTCAAACTCTCACTGCCTGTGGATCCCACGAGACAGACAGTCTTGCCTCTTTCCCACATCTGCTGCTCCCTCCAGCCTCCCTGCTTCTTTCATATTCCCATCCAAGATTGAACAGTATTTCTAAATCTCCTTCCTCCCACAGTCCTTTATCCGTCATGAGACTTGGGGGTCTTCAGATGAGACCCAGGCCTTTAGCACGGACATGTATTATTCTTGGCACTGCCGGCGCATGCTGGAGTGGACGTGCCAGTGAGTTTCCTGCCAGTGGGAAGCGAGCCCTGAAGCCCTCACTGACCTCAGGACCAAATGCTGGAAACCAAGTGTCCTGGAATCAGAACATCTGGCGGACAGCAGAGACGGCCAAACATTTCCAAAGCTCCCTGGCAGACTGGCTGGCAGCGCTAGGTCAGCAGAAGACTGGTTGGTGTTAGGGAGCTTTTCCAGCTGGCTCGACACAGCGGATGCCACTCCAGTGCCCACTTATTTAATGTTGGGGGGTGGCAGGGACGGAAGGGCTATGCTGAACCCTGATTCTTGCTCCGCAGTTCCCCACTTGCTCTTTTCTCCACTCTCCTATCCTTCCTGCTCTCTCCTCCTCCGCAAAGCCCATCCCTGTCACCCCATCCCCACCTCTGTTCTGCTACGCCCCAAGGCCACCCTCTTCCCAGCACTGCAGCAGGCTGCTGAACTCCAGGCAAAGGCTGCAACCACAGCAGGGAGAGCAGCAGTGACCCTTAGATGTATTCTCCTCCCCGCATCTCCCAGCTGGCCATGAAACCAAGGTGGTTACTCCTGAGCTGTTGGGAAGGGGGCGGGTCGGAGAAGAAGCTGGATTCTTATTAATGATGCTCATTGTTATTTCTGCAGCATAATAGACGGCCCCCGTTCATCATTTCCTTGGCAAGAACCCAGTTCCCTCACCCCGCCTGAAGCTAGAGCCCGGCCCTGTGAGAGCTTCATTACAGCCTTGTAAAACTACAGCAACGGAGCCGCCTCTCTAATTATCCCGTCATTAGAGGACGCTCGGCCTTAAGTGTTTCACTTGGAACTTAACAACAACATTAGTGATAATGAGCTGGCATTTAACAGTGCGCCTTTCATCCAGAGGGGCCCCCAAATGCCTTTACAAGGCTGTAAACTTCAGAAGCGCACCAGTGACGTGCAGCCACCTCTGGGGAGAGGCTCCGCAGCTGTTTACCAGTTGTGTGCACAGAAAGCTGGCCAAGGGAGCAACATGCTTTTGATGGCAGTTGGCCCTTTAAAGGATTTCTCAGGGGTGTCTCTTTCCCCTGCTTCCTCTTAATCTCCCTCCTCATTCTCCTTAGCTTCTATTATCATAGGTGGGTTTTGCACACCTGGGGTCCAAGGTGATTAGATCAGAGTAGATCTTGATCGTCTCTGGTACCACGTCACTTAAGGTATGTCTACATGGGAGCTGGATGTGCAATTTTCAGCTTGGGAGGCCATACCCGTGCTCGTTTTCTGTGCTAGGGTGTATCTTAAAACTTGATGGAGGCCAGGCCTAAGGGTACGTCTGTACTGGAGCTGGAAGATACAAGTTCCAGCTCAGGTAGACATACCCATGCTAGCTGTGATTGAGCTAATGTGCTATAAATAGCTGCATAGCTGCAATGGCAGGAGGGGTGAGTCACCCTCAGTACAATCCTGTCCAAGATCCTAGGTATGTACGTGGGACAGCTAGCCACGGCTAGGCTGCTATTTTTAGCACATTAGCTCAATCACAGCTAGCAGGGGTAGGTCTACCTGAGCTGCAATTGACACCTTCCAACTCCACTACAGATGTACCCTTAGGCCTCGGCTACAGCGAGATTTAAGACACACCAATGTGAAGCCCTAGTGCAGACAGTTTACAGTGGTGCAGCAGAATTTTCAATAGAGCAAACGGAGCCTACACTAGGGGTTTGCTCCACTGCAGCAGCTACAGCCTGGGCTAAAATGCCAGCGTACGCAAGGCTTCAGAAATAAGCACTGAAAATGCCTCACCTCCGACTCCTGTCAATTTCTCCCTGGGCGCAGATCTCCGAGCTGCAGGAGGTCCGGCAGCGAATTATGCAAATTCTGGATTCTAATCTCCAGACCTGTTCAGGCCCCATATCCGCAAAGGTTTTGGGAAAAGCCCCTTTTCTCCGCCTCGTTCCCAGGGTGCCTCTCTTGGACAGGGAGAGACCAGCTGTAACGGGAGCCAAACCCCAACAATTTTGGCTCATAAAGGAGGTGACAGATGGTGACCCGTTTTCTTCATTTCAGCCAACACAGACGGAGAGGAAGGGGGTCAGCCAGAGATGCACACCCCAGGGGCAGGCAGGGGGTGTAGAGAGAAAAGGGATGGGGAGGCCAAACACACAACCAAGCACTTCACAGTGCACACGCGCACACACAACCTGCACGTCGAGGGGGGTGGAAGACAAACAGATGCAGGGGAACGACAGGGAGCCGCCACGGGTTGGGGTGGGGACGGGCTCTTGGGCAGTGGTCAAGTTTGGCGACAGAGAAAACACTGTGATCCTACAGGATAAATGGATGAAATTGCCTGGCAGCTGGATTCACTTTTGGCTAAGGAGCTCCAGATTGTGAAGAGAAAAAGAATAAAGCTGCTAGCTCAGAAGAAAGATAACTCGGTCACCCTTCTCCATCCGTCAAAGGGGAAAGACCGGGACATTAATTGGCAAGCCAAAGGAGCTTCAAAGGGTCCGTTGTTTCCAATGTATCATCATCACCATCCATTTGTTTCTTTCATCCATCAAATTCCAAACGGGGGTTATCCCAACTCAGACCAATTCCTTGAGTGAATGACCCTGGGCCTCGGGCTACTCAGAGACCTGGAAAGAGAGGTGTAAATCCCTGAGTGGTTAGTGCCTGGACATAGCAGGGCTGGGGGCATTGGGAAGGGGGAACAATGGAGTCAGTCCAGGCTACTGATCCTGAGTGTCTTGGGGCCTTAGCATACCGGATGCAGGGAGGAGCCTCACGGCCCCCCATTTTGGGTAGACATGAATTCCTAAAGGCGGCATATTGGGAAACTGGTTAACAGTGAAACACGATCAATACGTGTGAGGAATTTCCTGGTCCTGCTTGCAGGGCTCTGACAAAAGCCATGAGAACTGGGTCATCTGATTCAGTTTGGAAAAAATGGGTTTAAAGCAAGGTGGGGTGAGTTGTGCCCTCACCGTCTTAAGGAGCAGCCTGTTTTCTCTCTCTCTGTTTTTGGTTTCTTGGGTGCTATCATTCTGAATTCTAAGAAAGAAAGTTGTGCTACATGGCAATCTTCCAGCAAGAGGGTGTATGTTTTCATCTACTATCTAATCATGCTGTGAACATAACGTTAGACAAATATAACAGAATTATGGCAAATGAGAAGAACCAAGCAAAGGGCATCAGCTCTGATTGGTATTTCCCAGCAAATGCACACGGCGCTTGGCAAGCCTAGAATGCCAGGAAAATGGGACCAAGCCAAAATGCCAATTCAATGAGCTGGCCAACCTGAAGCATCAGGGAAGATGGGGCTCTGCTGGACCTACATTGCCAAGTTCTTCTTGGTCCAGACATCACTGTGCCACAGGACACCCAGAAAAGGCAGATGTCCAATCAAGAAGCCAGTTCTGGAGTGACAGGGAGGGGGTGCTGGTGCAGACTGCTGGTGACAATCCTAGATCAGGGGGCCAGGTAAGGTAGAGCTGGGGGCCCAGTATATGCCAACTGCTCTGGGTGTCTGTGGAAATAGCAGAAAAAAAAAGAGTGTTTCTGGATTTCATGCTCTGCTCTACCTTCCTCTGGCTCCAGCAGCTAGACGGGCCAGGCTGCAGTGTCTCAGGAGACAATCCCCACGGATCGCAATGGACACAGGTACATGAGCAGCTGCTTCTCCTGAAACGCCCCCACAGCTTAGTACCTCGATAGCGCTCATTCATCCCTGGCCAGCCACTTGCTGTACAAGGGGCGACTACCATCCCCAGTACACAGCTGGGGGAATGAAGGCACGGGGAGATTAAGGGATTTGCCCACGGTCACACAGCGAGTCTGTGGCAGAGCTAGGACCCTGGTCTCCCGACTCCCAGCCCAGTCCACTAACACCACAGTTGCAGCCGGAGAGCAAAGAGTGGGGAATTATTCCCCACACAGAGAGGAGATGCTACTCACGGCCCCGTCCTCTCTTTCCTTGGAAGGGGTTTTGCCTGCACAAGGATGCTGCCTCCAGCTATACTTAGATTGTAAGCCCTTGGGACAAGCACTATTTGTGTATGTACAGCACCTAGCACAGCAGGGGCCTGGCCCATGACTGGGACTACTAGGCGTTCCATTAACACAGCTAAATAATGAGTGAATACCCGAGAGAACCACAACTATCCCACACCTGGGGTTAACCTAAATACCCCTTTCAGTAGGAGCCGGGGACTACTGCCCTTGGATGTCCATAGGGAACACATACTCACCCGGCATTAACTGAACATCCCGTCTCTCCCCTTCTGCAGCAATGGGCTTTCTAAGGCATCAGGGCCTGGATTCTCCAGCGCAACTGTGATGCCCCAAGAATCATGGCAACATTGGCCTTCTGGACCGGCCTTCCCCAGGGCTGGGAATTTATTGTTTGAAGGAGCCCAACAATCCTGGCCTGTTCTTTATTTTATTGATCCTTGGACGGAGTCCTAAATATTTCCAGCCTCCCCGGGAGGGTTGAATTTTGGCACCGGCGGTTCTTTTTCTGCCGGGAAGTGGAAGCCAAGGGAGTCAGATTGCAGCCTTCACATGTTTCCAGGCCTTTGGAATAGTCTTTCCCACCGAGGAGGAGGGCTGGAACTGTCAGGCCAACTTCCCCTAAACAGAAACACATGGCTGAACTTCAGCTTGCCAGGGAGCAAAAAATAAAAAATAAAAATCAACCTGTGTGAGGAAAAGGCCTGGATCAGGGATCGATTAGATAGGGCCAGAGCAAACCTGGAATATGAGAGATTCGGTGGCTCTTGGAGCAGGGGGGAGAAAAATGACTTTCAGAGCATAAAAAGGAGAGGAAATTAAAAACCTTAGTAAAACCATATACTGTTGTGAACTAGGCCAAACGAAGAGTGGGACAGATTTACAGATCTCCAGAGCCAATTTAGGGGGAGTGGTCTGCATTCAAAATTCAGACACCCCTCCCGGACTTCTTGCACCCTAATATTCATTGAGACCTATTCCGGACCCCCACTTCTACCCTTATGCACCGATCCAGCAGTGGATCAGAGCCACAAAGAACGTGATGTGATCGGGTAGAACTCAGCAGAGCAGTGCACAGCGGATGTAATTGACTTTTCACCAGGGCCGGCTCCAGGCACCAGCTCAGCAAGCAGGTGCTTGGGGCGGCCAAGGGGAAGGGGTGCCAGGTCGGGCTCTTCGATGGCAGGTCCCTCAGTCCCTCTCGGAGGGAAGGACCTGCCGTCAAATTACCGCCGAAGAAGAAAGCGGCGCGGTGGAGATGCCGCCGATCACGGCTTCCACCCCCCCACACTTGGGGCAGCAAAAACCCTGGAGCCGGCCCTGCTTTTCACTGCCCTCCTCACAAGTCCAGGAGTAGAGGCTGCACTGGGGCAGGAGGGGCAGTAACCGTAGTCTTCAATGCTAAGGAGATTCTGAGCTGCATTGCCTCCCAGAAAAGGTTACCATAAGTTGGAGCAGTTGGGGGCTGCTCTAAGTTATGCCAGGGACCATTTTGGCCCCTGCAGCGGCCTGATATCTGGGCAGCGCCAAGGTGGCATAAAGCCACCTTGGCCCTGCCCGGATTGTGCCTTCTGTGCGTTCCATCTCTCTGGAGACACAGCACCGAATCCGGCCCAGTGATTGTCCAACAGGAGAAAACGCAGAGCGGACTCCCACGAAACAGTAGCTGCCGTACACGGGCCTTTTAGCTAAATGCCAAGTTCTAGGAGAAAATCCCACCGAAGCACTTAGAATATTTATATTAAACACCCAACGAGTCCATCAGGATTAAAGGCATTGCAGTAAATTCCAGCCAAATTAATAACCATTAGGCCATCATGTTAAAACACTCCTGAGCTGGCGTGCATAAGCCTCGTTGTAAATCATCAGTAGCCAATCCTCTTTTCACAAACAGATCTGTCCATTTGTCAGCCGTGCTTCATGATACAAATTAAAATGTTCGTGTAACATCGTACAACAGCAAGGCAGAAACTCAGCAGGCAGTTAGAGCTCCCGCATGGAAATGCGGGCAGCATCCTGCTATTCGTCATCCTTTAACACGCCACCTACTGGATAGCAGCCTGGGGAGGGACTGCTGACGTGCCACCGCTTTGTTCTGACGCTTTCAAAGTTCCTGGTGGAAATGGTGAAGCAGGCAACTGGTTTTATGCGCAGATAAAGGAGCCTACAAAAGTCTACTGCCCCCTTAGGAAGCTGGCTTGCTGTTTTCGATTGGCGAGAAAACTGCTGTAGCCAAGATTGTCCATACATGACTAGTGATTGTGAAGTGCTCAACGTGACAGGCCTTCAAATAATTAAATAAATATCTAGCTCTTATCTAGTGCTTGTCATCAGTAGATCTTGGAGCATATTACAAAAGTGGTCAAGGTTCATTATCCCCATTTTACAGATGGGAAAGCCGAGGCACAGAGAGGGACCCGATTGTCAGCAAGCGCTCAGGACCCGCAGGCTGAAAATTAGGTCCCCTTTAAGGTGTCTCAAGTTAGGCATCCAAAACCCAAGGCCACAAAACTGATCACTTTTGAAAATCTTAGCCTGTGCCATTAGTGGTTTCACAAGCATAAGACAGCGCTAAAACGGGCAGGTGGGCCCATCGCTACACATTTGCTTGTGTTACCCTCCTTGTCTTTAACCTTGACTATAAGGTCTCTGATGGCAGGGGCTACCTGATGTTTGCACAGCACCCAGCACATCCTGAAAAAACACCAGAGGATACTTTTGAGCTGCCAGGAGAATGAGGAAGGACGATTTTGTGGAAAAAGCATAGTCAGGAGACCTGTGTTCAAGCCACAGATTTGCGGCATGACCCTAGGGCAAGTTACTTCACCTCCCTGGGCTCAGCTTTCCCCCACTTGCAACTCTGCAAGATGCTTAATTCATTGTTTGCAAAGGGCTGGAAGATCCTCAGTGGGAGGAAACAGCAGATGCTCAGTCTATGCATGTTATCGTCATCACAGGTACAAAACACTTGAGTGCTGGTTTTGCAGAAGTGAAAGATGGAAAAGACAGTCGGAGACTTTCAAAGTCAGCTAGGAGAGTTCATATTTTCAAGGGGAACTATGTGGCTCTGCCTAGCTTTGAAAATCTCAGAGCCTACTGTACTTAATCAAGTCGAGATTATTTATATATGCTAATTGTATGTAACTATTTATTATTATTAGCCCATCCCCCGTCCATTGCTGGATCGTTCCTTCCCCCTGCAGTCTATTCTCCAGCGCTTTCTCCCATCTAAATTAAATGACTCAAGCAACAGGAGCTTCTACACCATTTCTTTGGAGACTCATTTTCAGATACAGTTAGCTGATGGGCACCCGCTTTCTTCAGCTGTTTGACGATGGCTTATCACTCCCCGGCTTCTTGGCAATCTAGTTAGCTACAGTGAAAGCATCAATAGACAGCTTCCATTCCTTAACCACATGAAACCCATCAGGGTGAATTTCGGCTTCCATTGAAGTCATTGGGAGCTTTGTTATTAACTTCAGTGGGGTCAGGATTTCATCCCAGGTATTTAGCGCCCAGAAGAAATTCAAGCTGCTGGCTCCATCATAGGCCAATTGTTCCCAGCAGTTACCCGCTTAGCTCCCAGACTCGCTGCCTCGGCACCAGTCCCCCACTGATGTTTCAGTCCCTCACTTGGTCTAATCCTGTACCTGGTGGGGATTAATCCACCTTTGCAGCATAGAAAATGGAAGACAAACCTGGATCTGCTGGGAGCTCCCAATAATCTAGGAGCAGAATTTCTTAAGAGGGTCTCTTAAGCAAAGGCAGGTTCCCACTTGGACAGATGTTTCCTATAAAAAAACACAAAATAAGAAACATAAAAGCTGTAGAAATATGGAGAGCAAATCCAATTAAGTTCAAAAAAACATTTGCTGGGTTGGAAAAGGTCTTTAGTTAAGCAACCAGCATAGTATTTCTCTCTATTAAAACAACTAGAGGGGAGAGTTTGGTTTCGAGTACAATGCCCTGTCCTTGAGAGCTGCACTTAGTGGAGTGGGAAAAAAGACAGCTGTTTGTCTGCAGTTCTTTGTCACTTGGAAAAGGAAATGTTAAAATCTGAGCCAAAAAGGGATTTGTGGAAGGAGAAGTATCGAGGTTCGTATTTTTTAAAAAATGATTGATTTTTCTCCCGCAGCTCTTTCGGATTTTGGCTTGGGAGCTCGGATTCCTCTGGGAGCTCTGGCAAAGTGTCAGTTTCACAGAAATGGACAATTTGTTGTTTTAATTCTCTAAAACCTCAAAAGCCGCAATGTGGCTCAGTTCTACAAACTGTTTCTTTCCTGTCTCGGGTCAAAGGTGATAACTGACAGGAGCCAGCCTTGAGCCCATCCCAGGAGCTTAAGAGTGATAAACAAAGAGATGGAGGTCTACTTATAAATTATGGCCCACTTTTTCAAACACAACTAGTGATCTTTTGTCGGGGGTGGGGACATGGTGTTGGTGGGGCAGTCTGAGCCACATTAATTTTCTCCCAATGGATGTTCTTTAGTCTAGCAGAAAAAGGCATAATGAGTTCCCCTGGCTGGGAACCTGAAGCTTGAGAAATTCAAGTTAGAAATAAGGCACACATTGTTAACAGCGAGGGCAAGTAGCCACTGGAACAAGGTGGCTTCTCCATCACTTGATGTCTTTAATATATGGAGATAGTTCTATCTCATAGAGCTGGAAGGGACCTTGAAAGGTCATCAGGTCTAGCCCCCTCCCTTCACTAGCAGGGCCAAGTACTGATTTTGCCCCAGATCCCTAAGTGGCCCCCTCAAGGATTGAACTCACAACCCTGGGTTTAACAGGCCAATGCTCAAACCACTGAGCTATCCCTCCCCCCAGGACTGGGTCTCTTTCTAAAAGCTGTGCTCCCGCTCAACTGGAAGTTCCGGGCTTGACGCAAAGATCATTGGCTGAGGTCCTCTGGCCTGTGTCATGCAGGAGATCTGACTAGATGTGAAGCCCAGACAGGGACCATTATAACATCTAGGCATCTGTGGCAGTCTCTTTCTGAAAATCAGCTCCCTTTAAGGAATCTCAGGTGGCGCACCCAAAATGTGATGGCTCCCCAATGTGCCAGTAGGTCTGCTTTTCAGAAGTGACTAGGAGAGGGTGAACAGTTGTGAATCACTGATCCCTTAGATTAAGTAGGTAAATTAGCTAGTGGAGCTTTCGGCCTTGAAGGCCTCTGTTGCTCACCAACTTGTCCATCTGTCTCCTAAGCATCCCCACCTGTTGAGCTAATGAGCTAACTCCTCCTCCTTGGCATAGGCTACATCTACACTGTCCTTAAAACCCCACAGCTGGCCCGTGCCAACTGACTTGGGCTTGCTAGGCTGGGGCTGTTTCATTGCAACGTAGCATTCGGGCTCGGGCTGCAGCCCAAGCTCTAGGACCCTGAAAGGTGGGAAGATCCCAGAGCTCCAGCTGCAGCTTGAACCTGAATGTCTACAGAGCAATTAAAACAGCCCCTTAGCCCGAGTCCAGTAAGCCCAAGTCAGCCAGCATGGGCCAGCCGCAGGTGTCCAATTGCAGTGTAAGCATACCCATAGACGTTAGAATCCTAGAAGCTCCTTGAATTATAGATACCAGAGATAGGCATCTTCTATCTGAACTTCTCCTCCATTACCAGGCCAATGAAGGATTGCTTCCAACCACCACAGTATGTTCTGCGGCAATTTGTCTCAAGAAATGCAGCTTCTGTTGCTTCCCTTGGGAGACTATTCCTCAGTCGGTGATCTCATTACTAGATAGTTGTTCCCCATCTCCAGTTTATCCTTGCCTTTCATTTCAATCAATCAGTTACCAACCGCAGGGAACAATCCTGCATTCACAAGGAAATGGATTGGATGGTCCAATGTTTACAGTGTTGTTGGATGGTTCCCATTTTTATCTTCTGCGATTCATCTCTCTACTACTAAGACATAGAGCGGGGTGAAGATGTTTGGGCCAAAATTTCTTTTTTTTTTGACAAAACGATGGAGATTCACATTGCCCAAAACGGTTCATGAGCATGTTTCAATTTCATCAAACGGTTTCAGTCAAAACAGAAAAAAACAATTGTCTTTTGTCAAGACTGAGAGGGGACATGAGAACAGTTTTCACGTACATAAAAGGTTGTTACAAGGAGGAGGGAGAAAAATTGTTCTTCTTAGCCTCTGAGGATGGGACAAGAAGCAATGGGCTTAAACTGCAGCAAGGGAGGTTTAGGTTGGATATTAGGAAAAACTTCCTGTCAGGGTGGTGAAGCACTGGAATAAGTTGCCTAAGGAGGTCGTAGAATCTCCATCATCGGACATTTTTAAGAACAGGTTAGACAAACACCTGTCGGTGATGGTCTAGATAATGCTTAATCCTGCCATGAGTGCAAGAGACTGGACTAGCTGAACCCCCGAGGTCCCTTCCAGTTCTATGATTCCATGAAGTGTCAAAGTAAATCGTTTTCCTAGATTCATGAGCAGGTTTTGGTGCCATTCACAAAAACTGAGGTGTCAGTAGTGGCAAGACACCCTTAGGCAACCTTCCTCAAGTCACCTGCCCTACCGTTGTACCCACCAAAGGTCCACGTTCTCAGCTGCTGTAGATTAGCATTACTCCAGTGGCTGCTACCAGGCCCGGACCACTGGGGCAAAGTTCGGCAGCCCCAGGCTGGTCCGGTTTCCAAGCAGAGTGAGTAATTCCACCTTTAGAACAACACAAACAAATATAAATGCCTGTATGACATATAGGCAAGAGGCAGCTAATTGCAGCTAAACATGGGCAATCTGAGTGGCTTATAACTCTGAAATGTCTTTGCCTATTAAGCCGAGGCTCGTTTCCCCAGTGTCTCACACCCCACCCGGCCTCCTTCATTTGCAGCAGGAAGGTTTAAAAGTCAAGTCAGCCAAAAAGGGAGACAAAGGAAGGGATTCCCAGGAAGCCCTTGAACAAACAGTTCTGAAATCGAGTGTCTCTACTGCCCAGGCAACACCTACCAGACAGGGCAAAGGCTGGGTGAGCGTCACTCATCCATCATCGCTGTCTTAAAGCCATATCCACCCACAGGCAGCAGAACTGGGAGGAGGATGAGGGGTGGGAAATGTGCTTTCAACCCACTCATCGCAGCTGTTCCACTTCCCGGACCTCACACCGGACTTCTCAGCGAAAGACAAAACCAAGCAGTAAGCGTGAAGGTGGAAGTGAAGGTGTCGGGGGAATGATTTATGCAGTCAGAGGGGATAAACTAGCCCCGACCGTGGGTGGTGAGTGGAGTTTTGGGGAGGGAAGGTGCAGGGGGCTCCTTGCTTAATGGCAAGAGTAACATTTGTCTAGCTAACCTTTGCGTGACCTGCATGGAATTGAAATGTTTCCTTTTGGAGGAGCTGTCCAGAATTGCACATTTTTGCCTGTGTGCTCTCTCGGCACGTGGTTCTCATGCAAGGGGGCTGGAACAATTTGTATAGTGGGGGTGCACTGCTGAGAGCCATTGACCCAAACTGTAAACCCTGCATCTGAGGGAGCCCACTTCAAACCAGGGGATGCGGCAGCCCCCTGCTTCCAGCACCTGTGTTCTCATGTTTATTCACACTCTAGCTTCTGGGAACACAAACAAGCAGCAATTCTGATTCTTTGCCTCTCCTCCCGGGGGCTGCGATGCATCCACCCCACTTGCATTCCAGGGCCTGGATGTGCAAAGGGCCATTTGTATCTGCTTGTGCAAGGGTGACCAGATGTCCCTATTTTATAGGGACGGTCCCGATATTTGGGGCTTTTTCTTCTATCGGCCCCTATTCCCCACCCCTACCCCCGTCCCGGTTTTTCACCCTTGCTGTCTGGTCACCCGAGCTTGTGCCAGAACCCGAGTGTCCCTGCGCCGCGCTGGATACACCTATGAGCGTGTCAGGATCCCATATCAAAAAGGGAGCATGTCTAAAGAAAGGTCTGGGAGCCAGGCTCTGTTCCCAGCATTGCCACTTGGCCCGGGACATTGGACGAGTCGCTTACCTTGCTGTGCCTGATTTTCACGATCTGCACAGGCCTAGATGACAATAGCTACTGAGTAAAAGGGATGTTTTAAGGCTTCATTAGCATTTGTAAAGCACATTGGAGACCACTAGCTAGAAGGGGCTATAGTACAGGTGTGAAATACTGCACTGTTGTACAGCTGCCTCCCAGCAACTCCTGGCCTGTGTGAAGGAGAGTTGTGTGTGTATCTACGCTCTTGACAGGTACTCGGCGTTTTAATGCATATTTCTTCCAGCTATGCCTGAGGATACATGTCACCTGAGGCACATTTCTATGCGTTTTTCATGCCCTTGAAAGCCAGCATTTCCCACGCTGCAGTTTTTTTTCCCACTGACTCGTGAGCTGCTTACGCTTCAGACAATGCCTTAGATCAGTAAAGAAACTAAAGTGCCACCGTACATGGTGCTTGGCTCAGCATACGTGTGTCTGTCAAAACGTGCATATCTAAACTTGTCTAGCTGTGCTCTGCCTGTGTGTGGGGGACAGGAGGGCTGCCCGGGTCTCAGATATAGAGTTCTTGGCTGACTCATGCTCTGCACCTGTCACTAAGGGAAGTGACACATGGAGCCATGACTTAGGGACTTGCTGTTATGGAAAAATACCATGCAAATCTCGTAAGTTGCTGCTAACATTCTGGCAAGTGGCACCCTCCTTATATGGGAGCATAGGCGCCGACTCCGGGGCTGGAGCACCCACAGAAAAAAAAATAGCGGGTGCTCAGCACCTACCAGCAGCCCCTCCGCCCTGCAATTAGCTCCTTGCCTCTGGTCCAAGTGCCTCCTACCTGCCGGTGATCAGCAGTTCAGCAGTGTGCAGGAGGTGCTGGGGCAAGCCCAGGAGATGGGGTGCGAAGAGGTGGAGCAGGGACTTGGGAAAAGGAGTGGAGGCTGGGCCGACCAGGGGTTGAGCACCCCCCCCCGGCAACTCATAATGACGGCGCCTATGTATGGGAGCTAGGTAGCCCCCTTTCATGGTGAGGTCGGGAGGAACAGAGATAGCTTCCTGCTAAGATTGATAGTTATCACAGAATATCAAGGTTGGAAGGGACCTCAGGAGGTCATCTAGTCCAACCCCCTGCTCAAAGCAGGGCTAATCCCCAGACAGATTTTTACCCCCGTTTCCTAAATGGCCCCTCAAGGATTGAACTCACAACCGTGGGTTTAGCAGGCCAATGCTCAAACCACTGAGCTATCCCTCCCCCAGGCAGGGGTAAAGTTATTAGAAGTGCCTTAGTGACTTAGGCACAGAACAAAGTTATTTAGGTGCCTAATTCCCAATTATCAGGGCCGTTGGAGCCAAAGTCCTATTTGCAGAAGTGATTTAGCCACTTGGGAGTCTAAGGACATTGACTTTCAATAAGATGTAGGCTCCTAAGTGGCTAGGTCGCTTCAGAAAGTGGGACTTAGCCACTTCTGAAAATTTCATCCATACGCTAGTGCACACGGCGTGGAGCGGGACTGGGAGTGAGGAGCCCTGGGTACTGTTCCCAGCTCTGCACCAACCTGCTGGGTGACCTCAGGCAAGTCACTTCCCCTCTCTGGGCCGCTGTTCCCCCTCCCTCTGGCTCTCACCTTCCTGCGGGAGCGCCTCTTGCTTCCTGTTTTGTACAGCACCCATGCCGTGGCCACCCCACCCATCTTGATTAAGGCTTATAGGTGTTACTGTTACCTAAATAATAGGGCAGGACGGCGAGTGCGGACAACGCCAGCCAGCAAGATCGCTGAATGACGCACATGCCAAGCAATTAATCCCCGTTAAACAAGCATGCGCCCAGTTCTTTGCTAGGCACCGAGCACCTGCCCTCCTCTCCCCTGGTCACAACAACAAAGCCCTCGGCAAACATGCCAGTAACGCCAATGGAAAAATCCATCCTGCTCCCTCCAAGGTGCGAGTTCAAGACACCTGGCCAACACAGCCCTTTCTATGGGCAACATGATCCCCGGAACGGAAAACGGCTCTGTCCCAAAGTCCGCAGAGATCCACACCCAGTGCTCAGCCAGGGCCAAGCTGCCCCCGTGTTGGGGACAGACCAGCCTGCTGATGGGGTGTGAGTGCTGGAAAGGCCATGCTAGCCTGGACCCGCTTCTTCCATGGGCCTGTGCTCTACCAGCCTTCTGCCGGCATTCACTGGCCCTTCGCCATGCTCCTTGGGAAAGCCACGCCTGCAGCTCACAGTCCTCTGATCTCTCTTGTTCTGAAGCTTTTCTTTCCTCTTCTCTCTTTTTCTTTCTTTTCTTTTTATTTTTTGGGTACCACATGAAACAAAACATCCCCCCGCATCATCGGCTTCATGGGGAGGAGGTGAACTGCACCTCTTCGGGGCGGCTAGCCTGCCGGCCCCACCCCTGCCCACCAGAGCCTCCCCCCACAGCTGGAGGAGCCCCAGCCAGCCCACCCAGCGCTGGGCCAGCCCCTCCAGCACTGCTGCAGGCTGCCAGCTGGAGCTGAACCCCAACCGGCTTCAGGGTAGAGGGGAAGGGAGGGACAGGCCTCTGGATGGAATATGGGTGGAGTCATGGCCTAGGTCAGGGGAGGCTTAGCCTACCCTGGCCTTTGATCCCCCCACCCACAATCATCTTATAGGATCCAGCCAGATGTCACGGAGCTGAAACTGAGCAGGGGGAAATCGAGGGTGAATATCAGAACAAAGATCCCAAACAGTGAGGTCTGCTAGACCGCAGAACAGGCGGTTGGCCAAGGGAAGGGTGTGGAAGCTCCATCATTATTTATTACTTGTATTATCATAGCAACTAAGAACCCTCGGTCTGGACCAGGTCCCTGCACTGTGTTAGGTGCTGCCCGAACAGAGAACCAAAAGATGGCTCCTGCCCCAGACCTCTTACAATCCACGTATAAGACACGAGGCAACAGAGGGATCCAGAGATCACTTCGTTCCTTTGCAGTTACACACCCTAAGATGAGGATAATCAAGTCTTAGGCTTCAGGATATACACCGATGACCGGAGGGGTCGGACAGAAATCTGCACAGCTGGACTGTTACATCATGGGTTGGTTGGGGGGTTTCAGCTCCTCTGAAGCATTGTGTCTTGACTACAGTCAGGGGGACAGATCAGTGATGTGGGGGCCAGTACAGCCATTTGGGGGAAGAGATGATCTCTTTTGGTGTTTGCACAGCACCCATCACAACGGGCCCCTCGTCCCATTTGGGGCCTTGGGATGCTAATAAAACAAAGATTTAATAATAAATAAATAATAGCAGCAAGAGGAGTGGTGCCAGACTAGATAGACCAATAGGGCAAACCTTCGGGTCTGATATTAAATATCGTACTGGGTAAAGCACTTGATGAGGGATTTAATACTTCTCTCTGAGCATGTGATACTGTCTGCTCTAGGAGACAGACAAATGCATCAGATGGGCCATTGTCTGATCTGGTATCTCCTATGATCCCAAACCCTTGAAAACACAGTAGTAGGAACAGTCTTGCCTTGGTCCCTGGTAGGATTCCCCCCTCCCCCACAACTGCGATCACAGGGTTTAGCTACCCAGCACTTTGCTTGACAGTGCACTAGCTTGCTGCCGTGCAGATCCTGCCACCGCACGCTAAAAGTTCAGTAGCGTGCTTTGAGAATAACCAGTACCTAAAGGGCTTTTCTGGACGTGCCACACCCCCCAGTCCTTTAGCACCCCGTGAGGTTCCCAGCGCAGCGTGCCGTGGAGATGGCAGCTCCGGCATGTGGCGTGCGCAGCGTCCATCCATTTCACCCCGGCTCCCTTCAAAGACAAGTAGCTTCCCAGGTTTGAAACAAAATGCAGATCCCCGCAGCCACTTTTACAAGCAAGGCAGAGGCAGCTGGCTGCCAATACAGTGAGTTTACAGCCACATGATTCACTCCCCCGCCCTACCAGATCAAGGGAAAACGAGGCCATTAAACCTATTAATGGCCCTACTTCAATTCGGGTCCCGTCCCCTCCATCACCTGAGCTAAAGCAGACAGGAGAAAAGGAGCCAGTCTCCGTTTTCACTCTGGCCTCCGTAAATGGATTGGGTGCCTTCAGAGTCCTGGCGTTTATTAGGATATAAAAGCCTTTAGAATGGAATGGTTTTCCTGCCTCTGAAGGAGTGGCGGGGAGGAGAGCAGAAAGGAACGTGTCCTGGATAACATCCCGGCGCTGAATGGAACAGCTGCTAACGTTCCAGCCTGCGAATGAACACCTAACGGCTGCTCCAGGAAAGTAATTCTCCACTCGAGGTCTGGAGCTTGGTGTCAAGTGGAGGTGAAGCAAGCACTTCATAGGGAAAAGTGCAGGGATTCGACAGGTTTCCCTGGAAATAGTTTGTGAGTCTGCTAGCTGGTCACTCTGGGTACGTATGTCTATACTGCCTAGTAAGCCCATGTGTGCACATGGCTTGCGTTGGGTAAAGAGCAAGACACAACCAAACTGTGATTTTGGCCCTGAATATTACAGGCAGCCTCGCCTCAAAATGTGTCTCAGAACAGAGAATATCAGAGTTGGAGGGGACCTCAGGAGGTCATCTAGTCCCACCCCCTGCTCAAAGCAGAACCAACCCCAAGTAAATCATCCCAGCCAGGGCTTTGTCAAGCCTGACCTTAAAAGGAGATTCCACCACCTCCCTAGTGCTTCACCACCCTCCTAGTGAAAAACTTTTTCCTAATATCCAACCTAAACCTTCCGCACTGCAACTTGAGACCATTGCTCCTTGTTCTGTCATCTGCTAACACTGAGAACAGTCTAGATCCATCCTCTTTGGAACCCCTCTTCAGGTAGTTGAAAGCAGCTATCAAATCCCCCCCTCATTCTTCTCTTCTGCAGACTAAACAATCCCAGTTCCCTCAGCCTCTCCTCATAAGTCATGTGCTCCAGCCCCTTAATCATTTTTGTTGCCCTCCGCTGGACTCTTTCCAATTTTTCCACATCTTTCTTGTAGTGTGGGGCCCAAAACTGGACACAGTACTCCAGATGAGGCCTCATCAACATCGAATAGAGGGGAATGATCACGTCCCTCAATCGGCTGGCAATGCTCCTACTTATACAGCCCAAAATGCCGTTAGCCTTCTTGGCAACAAGGGTACACTGTCAACTCATATCCAGCTTCTTGTCCACTGTAACCCTAGGTCCTTTTCTACAGAACTGCTGCCTAGCCACTTGGTCCCTAGTCCGTAGCAGTGTCGCCTCAACAGGGAGTAAAGGATAATCTGCTTTCCAGGAAGCTCTCAGCCCTCTAGATTCAACGTTTCCCAGCAGTGAGAAGAGACTAGGCCATGAGGAAATTGGAACTGCAAGAGGCATGATGGGGCTTGCCCCATGAACAGCTCTGTTGCTAGAAAGAGAATAGAAAGCACTTGAAAGTTAAGTCAGGGTCCGGGATATCCATACTGCTGGAGCCCTGGATGTTATCAACAGAAGAATGGCCACACTGGGTCAGACCAATTGTCCATCGAGCCCAGTATCCTATATTCCAACAGTAGCCGATGCCAGGTGCTCCAGAGGGAATGAACAGAACAGGGAATCATCAAGTGATCCATCCCCTGTCACTCACTCCCAGCTTCTGGCAAACAGAGCATGGTTTTGCATATCAAACCCTGGAGCCTCAATGACAGAAAAATTCAGTCGGGAATTCTGCAAACTAGGCATGCCAAAGGATCCCATGAGCACAGTGTTCTAGCATCCCTGGGTGCAAAAACAAGGGATGGAACAATACAGGCAGCACTATTATCGCGACCCTGTCTGCAAAATCCCCCTAAACAGCTCAAGCCACAGGAGGAATTGCTTACTGGGGTCAGAAGTTATTGTTCTTCCCTGGCCTGAACCTTGTCTCATGGGTACATCAAAAATAATCACCAAGATCTAATCCAATGCAGTGCAGTGTGCTTTGGGGGCTGGGAGTTCAGAAGGTAATCTGTAAAACCAAGTTCTAATGTGTGGGTCTCGCCACCTTCACTGTCTGTTCATTTTCTTCCCAGCACTTCTGACCACCCAGCCACGCAACCTCACCAACTCCAGCTCCCTTAACAAACACCCATCTTCCCCTCTCCCACCATCACTAGCACCAGATCTGAGCAAGAAGCCTACCTGCATTTATTTATTTGTATTGCCGTAGCGTGTAGGAGCTCCAGTCACAGACCAGGACCCCAGTGTGCTAGGTGCTGTACAACCACAGAACAAAAACCACGTCTGCCCCAAAGAGCTTAAACTCTAAGGAGAGAGAGAGTCAGAGAAGCACAAGGAAATAGTAATAATACCTAGCTCTTAGATAGAACATTAGAATGGCCATACTGTGTCAGACCAAAGGTCCATATAGTCTTCCAACAGTGGCCAATGCCAGATGCTTTAGAGGGTGTGAACAGAACAGGAAATCACCACGTGATCCATCCCCTGTTGCCCATTCCCAGCTTACAGAGGCTAGGGACACCAACCTCTACCCATCCTGGCTTATAGCCATTGATGGACCTATCCTCCAGGACCTTTATCTAGTTCTTTTTTTAACCTTGGCCTTCACAACATCCTCTGACAAGGAGTTCCACAGGTTGACTGTGCGTTGTGTGAAGAAATACTTCCTTTTGTTTGTTTTAAACCTGCTGCTTATTAATTTCATTGGGTGACCCCTAGTTCTTGCGTTATGAGAAGGAGTAAATAACACTTCCTTATTTCCTTTCGCCACACCAGTAGATCTCAAAGCACTTTACAAAGGAGATCAGAATCATTACCTGATTTTAAAGATGAGGAAACTGAGGCACAGAGAGGGGCAGTGACTTTCCTAAAGTCAGAGCTAGGATTAGAATGCAGGTCTCCTGAGTCTCAGTTCAGCTTTATCCACGAGGCCGCACCATGTAGTCAATCCTGTGGCTTATTCACTTTTATGCTTCTGCTGACTTGCAGGCTCAAATGAAGACGACATTAACAGAGAGCAGAAAAAGCAAGCGGAGGAGGGATTACCTATACGCAACACCTAGCACGTGAGGCTGGGGCCTCTAGCTCCTACTGGAATGCAAATATAATCACAAATTAACAGATTTGCTCATAGATTGAACAGCATAGGAATGCAGACACATAGGATGCACTGGACTGGGCAAAACTAATTCTCAGAGGCAGCCCTCTGAGATCCAGGGATAAAAGGTGATTTGTAAGAGCTGTGCAGGGGTGGGTGAAAGTTTTCAGCTGCAACGTCTTTGGATGGGAAATTGGATTTTTGACTAAATGGACGTCTCTACAGAAAAAACTGTGGATTTATTTATTTGGTTGGTTGGAAAAATGAACACAAAACCCCATTTCTCCCCCTCATTTTTTTTAGCAGTTTTCAGCCACATTCTCTTTTGCAGTTTTTGATTTTTTCAACAAAAAGTCTAAATTTTCCTGGGGGGGGGGAGGGACACCCCTTTCTGACCCAGGCTAGCACTATGTATTATTATTATATGGCTCCCAGTCCAGAGCTTATCTTCATTTTGCAGCCAGCGCAGGGAGGGATGGGAACACCAAGGACTGACATTGGCAGCTGAGACTGAAAAGAGACAGAGAAAGGCTGGGGTTGATGGGGAGACAAAGGAAGGAGATGAATGAAAGGGGGGGCAGCAAAAACCCACCTTTTCTCCGCTTATCTAATGCCTGAGAGTGTGAAGCTGACTTTCTGGAGGCCACCTTCTGGCTAAGAGACACAAAAAACACACTAATGTGTTTGTTCAGAAAACAATCCCCCGCCTGGACCAGCTCAACCAGGATGCTGGAGATGCAGAATCTGTCCTCCATGGATCAGCACGTCCGTGCTGTTTAATTCAGACAGATGGACAGTTTCCGCTGCGCTTCACTGACAACAGTGGCACTCCCTGGGCTGACAGGACCTGCTCGAGATGGGGAAGAAAAAGCTGTAAACAAATATTGACAGCTTAGCTTCAGCTGTCAGCCCCAGGGGAAAGGGAAGGAGCAGAGAGGGGAGGAGTGGAATTTCTCATTGCAGCCTCCGGCTAGCGCACGGCTATACCATCTCAGCTGCTGTTTGACCTGCCTTGGCATGGTGCTGAGTACCACCACAGAGCCAGCGTTTGCAGGGGAGAGGACTGCTACACTCAGCATACGTCTACACTGCAATCGGAAGTGCAAACTGCAGCTCTTACAGACGTACCTGCACTAACTTTGACCTAGCCAGCATGGCTAAAAATGGCAGTGAAAACACAGCCGCACGGACCCCAGTATGGGCTACCAAAGCAAGTACGTACCCAGGCTTGTACAATCCATAGGGAAACCTTCACTGCTGCATCTTTACTGCTATAATTAAGGCAGGCTAGCTAGAGCGGGTGCCTACCTGGAGCTGCGGTCATACCTCTGATTTTAGGATCACTTCTTCCTGCCCCACTCTGACAGCCCCAGTATTACCAACCCCAACATTCAACTACTTTGAGTCAGGACCCCCCAAAAAGTCAGGAGATTGGCTTAAAAATCACGAGACTTACCAAAATAATTGTACATTTGGGGTCTTTTGTTTGGACTTCGGGTTTCCAAACCTCTCGGGTGCACTTGGCCGCACGTTCAGGCCTCTCTCTGCAACCAGGAGAATTCAATACTTTTTTTTTAAATGAAAGCTGAGATTCTAACACAGTCACTTGATTCCAGCAGCTGGAGCTTTAAAGAGAACATTACTTGGCATGAGATCTGCAATAAAGCCCAAGCCTAGCCCTATTTTATGCAATTCAACTAGTTTTGGCTGGTGCTGCTTGACCTTATTTAGCACCTAATATGTCACTAGGATGAAATTAAGAAGGGGGAATAAAGAATGAATATATGGGAAAGTATTCACCCTAATAATGAGTGTGAGGAGGGTGCGGAACCGTCTCCTAAGGGAAGTGGTAGAAGCTCAGCATGCGAGAGACATAAAACCACACCAGATTACTGACTTGAAAAAAAAAAAACGTACCAGAGGGAACAATCCTGCACTGGCCCTCTGGGAACTGGGCTGAATGGAATTTTATTGGTCTTCTCCATCTCTAGCTACTAAGATTCTGCAATTCCAGTACAATGAAAGACAGACAGATACATGAGCTGGTTGCATCAGAGAAATCGTATTGGACCTTTACTCCCCACACTAGAACTGGTTTGATGTTCAGGTTCAGAAGCGTTTGGTGAGCTTGCTCACACGCCTACTTACATTTCAAGATGCCCTGAGAAAGGTCGTCCTCCTGAAGCCTCCATCCTGATGCCGCAGTATGCAGAGATTCATCCAAACTTCTGGGGCCCAAAGCAGCCTTCAACTCTTTGAGGTTCACTGCTAGGCGTTTTTCCATTCATAAGAACATAGGACTGGCAAGGACCTTCTGAGTCATAAAGTCCATTCCCCTGCTATTGAAAGCATCCACATTCATATAAACCCATTCATAAATTTAGCCAGCTCCATCTTAAAACCAGGTAGGTTTCTTGCCCCTTCTATTCCTGTTGGGAGGCTGTTCCAAAACCTCCCTTCTCTCATGGTTAGAGATCTTCTTATTTCCAGCCTTTCACTCCAGATCAAATTTCCAAGCTGCTAACTGTAAAGATTTCAGCCTCTTACCCTTCCAGACCAAACTGGCACTGATCACTCTTTGCCCTCCAAGAAACTGACCTTTCTTGTCCAGCTCCAGGAGAACGCAGTCAACCCTTTAACCCTCCCCAACAAAAGTGTCATCCTGTTTGACTGGCAAAGTCCAATTTAATTTTTTGCATTAACATCGTTATCACCACAGGAGGTGTATAAGAAATGCTGATATCTGCAAACTTTGTGTCTTGGGGCCATTAGATTGCATCAGTGCATGCTTACCTGGCATCTTTATTAGAGCTGGCTGAAATGTGGGATTTCCGGTTCACAGGAAATGTTGTTATTTCAAAATGTGGTTTTGTTCTGAATTAGCAGTAATGAAAGCTTGTCTCTCTCACCATCAGAAGTTGGTCCAGCAAAAGATATTACTTCATCCACCTTGTCTCAGTAATAAACGTCAATTTCACTCAGCAGCTGCTGGGCTCCTCGCTGGCTCCCGAGTCCCACACCCATGGACTGTGGGAGCTCATGCCAGGACTTCCACACTTCCTACTCCATGGCAGAGAACCTGGAAACTGGAAGAGGAAGTTCCCCGGCAGCCCACCCGGTGAGTTGGCAGGAAACCAAGCAAATTTCCCATGGAACCCAGCCTTTGATTTGCTGAAAGTCCATTGAATCCAAGATGGTTCCAAGAAATAGTGTGGGTTCTACGAATTGGCATTTTCAAACTAAACTGTTTCATCCGAAAATTTCTGATCAGCGCTAATCGTTACGGAGGCGCGGCAGTGCTGACTTGGTAGATGGCTCATAAAATGTGAACCCTTTCCTCTCTAGTTTGTTGGTTCAAATCTGGCCTCGTAACCAAAAGTTATTACCCTTCATTTGTTGACTCTGGCATGAAGTCAGCTGGTGAGTCGCTGTCCAATTCCTAATGAATGCACATCCACATCACATGAACTCCCATCCCGAATGGCACTATCCCCACAGAGAGACCAAGGATTGACCCATCAAGGAGATCAAAGTTCCCTCTCCTATAGGTTTATTGTTAGCGCCATCAGTGTACACACGCTGCTTTACAAGAGAGACAGACAGACATGAGGCCCTGCACGGAGGAATTAACAAATAAATGATCAAACAAACCTGCCCTGCAAATTCTGCAGTCTACAGATGAAATTAAGAGTGGGATAAAGAGGCTAGCAGAGGCAGATGGCTCAAGTGATGAAGTTTGGGAGCACATTAAAAAAAAAACAGGGCTGAGAGAGAAAACCCTTGAGAAAATAAAGCACAATAATGTGTGTCCCCCCCCCCACTGAACACAAAGAGGGAAAAGAAACCCATAGCATTTCCATGGGAAGCCAGAGGTTTGAAAGGAAATTAACGTGCTGGAGAGATTGTACTGCAGCCCTAGCCTGCTCAGCAAACAGGCAGAAGGGCGCAGGTCCCAAACTCAGCAGCCTTCTCTCCAAACCTGATATTTTCACGAAAGCCCCTTTGGCACTGATTTGTTTTTCCCATAATTATTTTTTCCCAGAGTGTAGTTGCTTTCTGTGTTATTTTTATGAAATGATACTCAGCCTCGGCGGAGGAAGGGAGGTGAAATTAGAGACATCATTCCCTCAGTATGGGGGGGTGGTGAAATGTAAGTCCCTTCATATCAGGGCTGGGAAGCCGCCAGGCATGGAGATGGGGGGGGGGGGAAGGGGATTTTCCTAGAGTCCTTGCTCCTGATGAAAGAGAAGTCAGATCCACAACCACCTTGGAGCAGAAGCAAGAAGTCTCTTCTCTCTACAGTTTTCTTGGACCAAGATTATCAAATGAGTCAATTTGTGGAGGAACCCACAGGGAGAAATAATTGAAACATTCTCCAGCATAGTAAATCATTCTCTTTACTACATTAATACCTTAAATTTACCTCCATTCCAAAGCACTTTGTCAACTACGTATCTACCAGAACAAACAATGCAGCTGTCTCTGGAGTGGAACATGGGAACTGTTATAACAGTGCATAACCACTCTACACAACAAATCAGTCCTACATGCAGCTGACGCTGCATGGGGAATTTTGGGGTAGATAGAATGTAGCTACCCATATGGGAATTCGGCCAGGATACCAACATAAACATTCCTTTCCTATTTAAAAAAAAAATGCTATGGGACCTTTAAGTTGCTACAGGCTATATATAATACCATGCTTCTGAAATAGTTTTTGGCCACCAAACCAAAATCCACCCCCACCCCCAAAAGGGGGGGGCATCCCTGGTGGCATAGCACATTTTCAGTAATTCACCATGAAGAAATCCGGCTACAGTTCACTGATCTTCATCTCCACCAGCAGCTAGGTCCGTTGAGGAAGCAGACAGTCCTCCCAGATGTAGCCATACAGCAGCTCCCTGCTGCCCTCTAGAGTCACAAGTCGGGAAGGCCCATCGCTGGCTGAAATCCACAGGCTTGATTCTGATGTCACTGGACCTCTGTAAGCCAGGAGTTACTCCACTGAAGTCCATGGAGAGTCACACTAGCGTTAAGACAGCACTGGCACCAACGAGAGTAACACTGAGTTTACAGGTGGCAAATGGGGCAGTGCCCCATCTTGTCGCATGGTATGGGGGGCAGCATCTGTGGCACGTGACATTTTGCCTCCAGAATTACAAGAAGCCCTTGTGACAGGTCACCTGTATTTTAACAAGGCACTCCCCAGCTGTGTCTCCCCTCCTCTCCCTTTACCTTTATGATAACCCCTGGGGTCTGTGTGTGCGCGCCCTGCAAAGACGAGGGAGGATGCAGGAAGGAATCTATTAACTGGTTTTGCCACTTAAAATCCAAACACGCTCTCTTAACCTTAGCAAGAAGGGAGGCCTAACCACTTGGCAAAGACATTTCATTTAAGTGCCATGTGCGGGAAATGCTTAAACTTCATTCACACATGTTACACACCCACATATACACCCACAATGTATATCGAGGGCAGAGCAGCCCGCTGAAGCTGTGCAATATGAAACAGAGGGTAAAGACCTTGCAGAGGAATCCTGGGATAACCTTCCCAAGGGCATTGTTTTTTCGAAAATCCCTGACACCTGTGCAGGCCAAAGGCAACAAAATTGCTTTTCAGAGATTATTTTTTTAATGAGCCCTGTGGATACAAATCTCACCTAGCTGGGATGATTTAGCTGTACCCAGAGAAGGGCTGAATGCTGTCAGAGACAGGGTAATCAGCCCCAAACCTCCCTTTAATCTGGTGGTGGAATTTAGACAAGGGATTTATGATAACTCCCTCTATTACATCACTGGAACCTCTGGTTAGAATGGGAAATCCACGGCCCACTGCCAGCTGCAAACCACGAACTTGATTCTGACCCCATTTAGGAAATCCTCAATGGTGTGTAAGAGACAGATTATACGTGTAAATCAATTTGGGGAATAAAGAATGTCGGCCATACTTACAGGACGGAGGACTCTATCCTGGGAAGCAGCGACTCTGAAAAAGATTTGGGAGGAACATGAGCTCCCAGTGCAACACTGTAGCCAAAAGCAATCCTTGGATGCATAAACAGGGGAATCTCAAGGAGGGGTAATTTGACTTCTGTATTTGGCACTGGTGCGACCGCTGATGGAATCCTGTGTCCAGTTCTGGTACCCTCAATTCAGAAAGGATGTTGGCAAATTGGAGAGGGTTCAGAGAAGAGCCATGAGAAGGATTAAAGAATTAGAAAACCTGCCTTATAGTGACAGCCTCAAGGAACTCAATCTATTTAGCTTAACAAACAGGAAGTTCGTGGGGTGACTTGATTACAATCAATAAGTACCTACATGAGGAACACATATTTGAAAATGCGTTCTTCAGTCTAGCAGAGAAAAGTGTAACATGAACCAGTGGCTGAAAGCTGAAGCTAGATAAAAACAGATTGGAAATAAGGGGTAATTTTGTCCACCGTGAGAGTAATTAACCATAGGAACAATTTATCAAAGGTCCTGGTGGATTCTCTATCACTGGAAATTTTTTTATTGAGATTGGATGTTTTTTCTAAAGGATCTGCTCTAGGAATGATTTTGGGGCAGTTCTGTGGCCTGTGTTATACAGGAGGTCAGACTAGATGATCACAATGGTCCCTTCTGGCCTTGGAATGTACAAACCTATATATACATACATGCATACATACATGTGCACACGGTAGACAATGCAGCTAAGGAACACACTCAGGTTTTATATCCAATATAGTGTGGTGAGTGGACTGGGTCTCTGAAACCCTTTTATTCCTGATTTTGCCAGTGACCTGCTGGATAACCTGGAGCAGGTCAGCTCACCTCTGTGTCCCTGTTGCTGGGGATAATGATGCTTACCTGCTTTGTAAAGAGCTTTGATCTTTACTGATGGAAAGCACAAAAAGAGCTAGGTGTTATTAACCAGGCTGCATTCCATCAGCCTTCATGTATTTCTTATACTGACTGTTTTTATCTTAATCATGCATTAATTATTCCATCCATCACCTTTAGAAGAGTGGTAATAATTATCCCCATTGTACTCAGGCTAGGGCTGGCTCCAGGTTTTTTGCCACCCCAAGCAGCAAAGAGAATAAATAAATAAATAAATAAAAGCCACGATCGGCCGCACTTCAGCGGCTGCTTTACCGTGCCGCTTCATTTTTCAGCGGCTGGTCTTTCCCTCCGAGAGGGATGCTGAATAGCCGCCGAAGACCCGGATGTGCCGCCTCCTTTCATGGGCCACCCCAAGCACCAGCTTGCTGTGCTGGTGCCTGGAGCCGGCCCTGGTTAAGTGACTTGCCCAAGGCCAAACAGGAGGCTGGTGTTACTTCTGGGAAGTTCTAGCTCTCAACCCTCTGTTGTGATAGACTGGGCTTCCTGCTCTGAGGAGGATTACAAAGCACATTCACAAAGTCATAGAAATGAGAGATGGAGAAATCAGTCAGCCCATCTCCCCCACCCCAACAGCTAGTGCAGGATTCTTCTCTACAATATGTAGTGCATAGTCTTGTTTAGTCTTAAATTTTCAAAACCTTCGGGCTGCCACGACTGGCCGGGTGACTAGTCTAAAGTCTAAGAGCTCTCGCTGGCAGGAATTTCTTCCCTCCCTACAACATTCAGCACAATATTCTCCTCTTTTCATTCCAATAGGCATTATGCCGCATTAGCCTCATTCAGGGGCAGTGCGGCACAGTGAGCAGAGCACAGGACCAGCACTCAGGAGAACCGGGTTCTAGTCTCATCTCTGTTACTGGCCTGCTGGACGACCTTGGGCAATTCTTCTCGCCCTCATGCCTTGGCTTCCCCATGTGTAAAATGGGAACAACCACACTGACCTGCTCGGGAAAGCAATTTGAAATCAACGGAGGGAAAAAGTGCTATGTAGGAGCTAGGTGATGTTACTGTACCCCTTTGAACCACCCCCTCAATAATTCCTCGCCCTCCTCGGCATGTAGATGCTCAGATGTTTGAAGTTTAGATTCCCACCCCAGGAATCCCTTGGCCAAGCTAGACATATTTCACTCTTTTAACCTTCGCATAAAGGAGCCCTCCCAACCTCATGACTATTCTGTTGCCTCTCGCTGAACTCCCTCGATCTTATCTTTATGCCTCTGGTAGTGAGGTTCCCTGGACTGAAGACAATACTTCAGATGGAGTTGCACTAGCAGTGCATATGTAGAAGGGGACTACTTGTAATGACACGCCTCTGCATCAGCAGCCCAAAGCCACATGGGTCTTTTCCACTGCACACTGTATAGGAATTGGGCAGTTTACCTTTAAATGTCCCTCTACTTGGCCTCCCTGACTTCTGCTGCAGAAGCCACCAGAACCTAGCAGAGCAGTAGTGTGTATACGTAGGTAGGTCTTGCATGTTTGGATATAGTTAATAAACAGTTATTTGGATCCCAACTGTGTCCACATGGTTTCCTCATATTAATGTTGTGCCGAGAGAAAAGACAATACACTACCCCGGTTGATTGCTAAGTCACGTCTAATTTGCCCTCCGCTATTTCCCCAAGGTCATTTTCAGCATCACAGCTTTCCAAGGTCCTTCCACCCATTGCAAGCCCCCACTCCAGTTGCCCATAGCGCTTACATACACTTTGGTTTGGTTAAGTTTTTCCCAAGTAAAAGAGATCCACTAGAGGGCAGCATAAACCCAGAAAGGGAACCCATAGCTGGACAATTCTGCAATGATTAATGCGTTAAAAAATAATCCATTGCAACTGACATCCCTCCGTCATCCAGCTACCACTGTTACCTTTGTCAAACACTTCATTAGCCATTATCTCTTCGTTACCCAGAACTTGCACTGTTGCCCTCATCCCTCGCCCAAGACCCATTCTTATTACACCCCACAGGAAAGGACCTCCAACCACAAGCCAGGCTTTGCAAGAGCAGAGACATTATTTCGAGCAGAGAATAGGAATCATTGGAGTTTTTCAACAAGCCAACCACTTTCCTATGGGCCAGGCTTCAGCGAATGCTGGCCTAAACAACAACATCAGAATGTCCCCTAGAAAGATCCAATCACTTGGTAAAACCAGACTGCACAAAATGCTAGAAACACGGCATGGGGAGCAATCCTGCACTGGCCCCAGCGACATGGACTGGATGATTACGATTTGCATGACAGTAGCACCTACAGTCCCTTTGTGCTAGGGGCTGTACAAACACCTAGTAAGAGATGGTCCCTGCCCCACAATGCTGACTGTTGAAATAGACAAGACAGAGAGGGGAAAACAGAAGCACAGAGTGGGGAAGTGACTTCCCCACAGTCACACAGGTCACTGGTAAAGCTGAGAATGAAACCTAAGTCTCAAAAATCCCAGGCCAGCACCCCGCCCACTGGCCAGGCTACCTCTCCTAAGAGTGCTTTTCCATCTCCAACTTCTACATGTCTGTCCATTTTTAAAATGTCCCCTGTGAGGAGGGTCAAGGCCCCATGGTGTTAAATGGATTCAGCAGGAAAAAGGAAGGAGTATCTTTTTCTAGACAAGGAAGGAGTGTTTGCCATCAGAGCTGTCCATGTTACAGGAATCCAGCAGGACTCATTCCAGAAAGCCTCTGGGCCACCCACCAGGTGGCTCTGCAGATCTGGATTAGACAAACTGGTCCTGAGCCTTGCTCAACCAGCGCTTTCTGAAAAACTAAAGGCCTCCATGCTGCAACTCTGCAAACAACAGGTGAAATGATTCGTGATGTAACATTGCACCAGCTCTTCCTGCTTACCAGAGGACACACTCAAAGTCCTCCACCTCCCCTCTCCACGGAACCCCACCAAGGAAAGAGCAGCAATTCGCCATGTAAATGGTAGTGGTTAGAAGTATCAGGAGGGGTAACTGTGTTAGTCTGGAGCCATAAAAAGCAACAAAGAGTCCTGTGGCACCTTATAGACCAGGGGTGGGCAACCTTTCAGACGTGGTGTGCCGAGTCTTCATTTATTCACTCTGATTTAAGGTTTCGTGTGCCAGTAATTCATGTTAATGTTTTTAGAACGTCTCTTTCTATAAGTCTATAATATATAACTAAACTATTGTTGTATATAAAGCAAATAAGGTTTTTAAAATGTTTAACAAGCTTCATTTAAAATTAAATTAAAATGCAGAGCCCCCCCCAGCCTGGTGGCCAGAACCCTGGCAGTGTGAGTGCCACTGAAAATCAGCTCGTGTGCCGCCTTCGGCGCGTGTGCCATAGGTTGCCTACCCCTGTTATAGACTAACAGAAGTGGTTAGAGACATGCAAGCCATGAGGACAGGGACGAGGACAGGATCATTCACCAATGCTCTGTCCGATTAAGTTTTAAATGTCACACTTCCACCATTTCTCTTGGAGAAGTATTCAGCAGTTTAATTTTTGCCAGGAAGTTTTCCCCCAGGATTCATTCTTGGTTGGATCCCATTGCTCCTGGTTATATCTGCTGGGATCATCCAACACAGTTCCTCTCTCCCCTTTCAGTTTAGAGGGTGCTCTCGCCCATCTCCTTCCTCCAAAAGAAAATCTCCGTGCTGCCTGTAAACTCAGCACCAAAACCATAACCCGGGGTATTAAGCTTCCATGACAAATTGTCACCCTATCTAAACATTGACGACAGGATGACTCAATCCCCAGGCATCAAGGTGAGATTTAAAATATCCCTTATTTATTCACCTTCATTGAAGGTTTAAAAAGCCACAAGGTTATATACCCTCACATAAGCAGCAGAAAGAGCACCCTGAATGCATGACTAACTTCGCATCTGCTAAAAATTATGCCAGGTCTTTGTCCTTTTTGAGCTCCCTTCAGGATGTGCTGCAAGGCTCATCTTTTCTACCTGATTCATGAGGAGGAGAGAGATTAGTGAGGATGCGAAGGGAGAGAGAGAGGCAACTCTGGTGGGATTTTTGTGGGAGACACTGTGGCTTAGTAGCTAGAGCACTAGACTGGGACTCAGGAGATCTGAGTTTTATTCTTGGCTCTGCCACTGCTCTGCTGCAGTAACCTTGGGCAAGTCATTTCCCCCCTCTCTGTGCCTCAGTTTCCTCATCTGAAATAAGCATAATGATGCCACCTAGATCAACTGATTTAAACCACTGTTCCTTTTTCTCTCCTAGTTGTGGTTGGAAGCAACAGGTGGGGGCTGTTTATTTTACTGGGGAAGTTCTATATTTTTTAAGCGTGTCAGAGCCTGGGATGGCTGCTTTAATTTTGGGATAATATAAATACAAATAAGGTGGCTTGGGGGGAATTAAGTTACGTTTCTTCAGTTCCTTGCCTCTTGTGAATTTCAGACACAGGAGGGAGAGGCGATCAGGCCAGAGCTAAAATTATCAAGCAATGGCCATTTAAATGTTCTAGAGAAGGGGGTAGAGAAAATTACTACAAAAATGGGAAGAGGAGGGGGTCAAAGTTATGACTGTGCATTGGGGTAGGTTATTCCCTACGCTGATTTCATGTGGTGTTTTCCAAGCCAGTCAGTGATCAGCAGGGCTTACAGCTGAAATCCAAAAGAAATAAAGTCTTGTGAACGTCAAAGGTTTCTCCGGTGCCCAGGTCAACTAAACAAAAACACCACAAAGTTAACTACTGTTCTTTCAAGGTCTCTGGACATTGTAAGATATGATAAACTAAGGTCTGCTAGCTAGATCTTATAGCTCTATATATTTTATGAACAACCGACAAACTAAATGCCGAGCTGAACTGATGCCTACTTTGGACTTGAACCTATGCACATTGAAGACAATGGCAAAGCTCTCATTGTTTTCAGTAGTACAGGACCAGGGCTTTCATAGGCAATATATTCACTAGTGGTAGTATTAGGGTAGTGCCTGAAATCAAGGCCTCATTGCACTAGGGGTGCTGCACACACACATAAAAGAGAGACACCCCACCCTGAGGAGTTTATAAATAGACAAGACACGCAAAGGGTGGCAGGGAAAACAGAGGGGGAAGTGACTCCCTCAAGGTCACACAATAAGTCAGACACACAGCTGGGAACAGATCTCCAGACTCCCAGCCCAATGGCCAAGGCACTGGACCGCACTGCTTCTCAAGTCTCTTAGAAGTATAGAGGTTCCATTCCTGGACTATTCACCAGGAGATCATCTCTCTGAATTTACTCCATGCTTATTTTTTCAAATCTCTTCTCTCCCCAGGGCTGCCCCGGGGGGGGGGCAAGTGGGGCAATTTGTTCACTCACTCCGGGGGCCCCGGAAAACTCTCGCGGGGCCCGGGCCCCCAGAGCTGCTTCTGCTCCGGAAATTCGGCAGCAGGGGGTCCTTCTGCTCCAGGACCTGCTTCCGAAGTGCCCCGAAGATCCGCAGTGGGGGGTCCTTCCGGCCCGGGACCTGCCGCCGAAGTGCAGGCCCACCCCAGGCCCCCTGAATCCTCTGGGCGGCCCTGCCTCTCCCCCCACACACACACTTTATCCACTCTTGTGCAAGAAATAGTTAGTGACAAGGAACAATTCTATTGGGCCCAGTTCTGCATTTCCACACACCTAAGTCACTTACACTCGTATGCAAGGGGAGTGTAAAACACCTCAGAAATCAGAATGACAGTGTTTTAGATCCACAACAACGAGTCGTCCGGTGGCACCTTAAAGACTAACAGATTTATTTGGGCATAAGCTTTCATGGGTAAAAAACCTCACTTCTTCAGATGCAGAAGTAGTGAGGTTTTTTTTACCCACAAAAGCTTATGCCCAAATAAATCTGTTAGTCTTTAAGGTGCCACCGGACTCCTTGTTGTTTTTGTGGATACAGACTAACACGGCTACCCACTGATACATATCCACAGTGTGAGTGACTGCACAAAGCAGTCACAATTCCAGAACCAGTGATTTTAGAGGAAGGTTGTTTTCTTATTATTTAAGCACGGTTTATATTCCCCTTCTGTCCATTCCTATAGAATCACCCCTGAATGAGCCAAATAGCTTCTAAACACCACAGCTACCCCTCCCAAAGAGAACTGTTTTCCTGTCCTGCAAAAATGTGAGATTTCAAATGTTTTTTTTCCCCCATCCTGAATGGGACAGAAAAATAGAGCTAAAAAAATTTTCATGAAGCAAAAACCTGAACAAATAACCTGCTTTTTACTGCAATTAGCTTAAACTTCTGAACAAAAAGTCATTATGAAAATGTCAAAACATCTGGACAACTCTGAGACTTTTTTCCAAGCCTAACAGTGTCAATTTCTGTGAATTTGCAGATGAAACACATTTGGGTTGAAAAATTCCCAGCCAGTTCTAACGGTGATCATTGAATACAGAGGTTCATGAATAGGTCCCAGCCAGGTCGTGACTACCCTTCCCTGGCCTTGACGGTTACAGGAGCGCCCCAAACTTTGTTTCCTGTTTTATGGCCCTAGGACTCAAAGATTGGAAGTCACTGCAGCAGGGCAATGGGAAACCTCCAGGTACTGAGTAAAGATATAATCCTGGCTGTTGGTATTATCCTGGCTTGGAGGATAATCCGTTATCCTGGCTTTGCTTTCCCCAAACTTCACACACTTCCTTACCTTTCATAGTTCACCCTCCTTTGTTCAGCATTTGCATGTTGATCCCCTGGTGAGCTCAGGCGGACAAAGCCTTTTGCAGCTCACGATTCTCGGGTCCCCCAGAAGTTTCAGGCACTGATGGGGATGCTGGTCTCAAGTCATATTTGGGAGCATCCACACTGAGTGCCCGAAGCCTGCCCGGAATCCTGCCCTCTGGAGGGTCCTGCTGCGGTGCAGGCAGGGAAGGGTTAAGCCTGGAGCTGCTGCAGGTACCTGCCGGTGGGAGGGTGCGAACAGTGCCCGTGTGTGTGTGTGTGGGGGGGGGGGGGGGGGGTTGGAGAGTTTAACAGAGTCGGCCACGAAGCAGAGGGGAGAGATCGTCACATGGAGGGAACCAGCGGCGGCGGCGGCAGCAGGTGTAAGGGGCGGCTGCTGGCTCCTGCCTCTGCCCAGCAGCAGATCTGGAAGGGAGTTGCCAGACAGATCGTGGGATGGGGGGGCCGTAGGAGCCAGGAGCCCCGCTTATAAGAGGACCAACCCCTCCCCGCCCCCCTTCAGTTGCAGGCACCGCGAGGCAGGAGGAGAGGCACCGGCTGAAAATGCAGCTGTCTCGCTGCTGCCTGCTGCTCCTGGTCCAGGGGAGCATCTCCCTGTTGGTGAGTGATTTGGGGGGGGGGGCAGAGGGAAGCTCCCGGAGGCCGGCTGGGGAAAGGGGATGGGGGGGCGGGGAGAGGCTCTTTAAAAGTATAAGGAGGCATTTGCAAGAAGTCTTACCCCCCCCCAAAAAAAACTTGTGAGATTGTGCAGCTGGTATGGGGCGGGGGGAGCGTCTGGCTGATGGGGAGGGGGGCTGCGGGGAAAGGAAAGGAGGCAGCTCCCCCAAAGTGTGGGGAGTTCAAAGACTCGTGGGACCAATTCCCCCGCGCCCCCCCCCCGGGCCGAGGGTGGGATGAAGGGGGCGGGGGCACCTTTCACCCCGCGGGAGCGTGCCCCGCTGTCCCCCCTGCCCGCCGGGGGTGGGGTGGCACAGGGCGCTGAGCCTAGGTGGCTTCCCCCCTCCCCCTCCTTCTCCGCCAGGTGAGCGCTGAAAGCCCGCAGGGTCCCACCTCCCCCGGCGGACACACACGGAGCTGTGTGGCTGAAATCACCACGGCAACCTGACTTCCCCGGGGGGGGGGGGGTGTAGGTGAGCCACATCTGCATTTCTCACCTGCCTCCCGGCCAGATGTTGCCCCCCCCTTCTGCAACCTCAGCCCCCCTCCCACCAGCGAGACAGCTCCGCGAGCGGGGGTGGGGGGCAGAGAGCCAGCCTAGGGCTGAGATATCGCCAGACCTTGCAGTGGGGAGGGAGGGGGAAAAAAGAGGCGCCGCCCCCCCCCCTTCAGAACTGGACCTTGCCAAGGACTGGCTGTGCCTCTGCTTGTCCACAGCTGGCCCTGATTTTGTCTCTGTCGCCCACTGCCTGACAGCCACAGCAGCTGGGAGACTGAAGGACCAGAGGATGGGATTATAGTCAGCTGAACTACAGGGTGTGTGTGTTTGGGGGGGGGGGGGAGAGCTCAGTGACTGAGGAAAGGCTATAAGACCTGCATTCTTAGGACAGTAGTTGGTGATTAGTCCATTACATCCAGCAAGCACTAACCCCATCCCCTGCCCATCTCTTCTATGCCCCTCTCCACCAGCTTTAAGCAGAGATCCTGGGGAATTGACCTCAGGTGACATTTTTGGAAAGCTGGAGGGATTAGGTGGCACCCTGAACAAAAGGGCACAGAAAATCCCAGAGGCTCACATGGAAGAAAGCCCGTTACTCAGGGCACAAAGGAAGGATGAGTGTAGAGAGACAATAGGGTAGATGGAGCAAGGAGGTTATTCAAAGGAGGATCAGAGAGAAGCATATAAGAGAAAGGGGAGCAGGAAAACAAGAATGAGGAAGGAGAAAGAGGGGAGAAGACTTGTGATGACATGTCTAGAGGTAAGTGGAAAGAGGAGAGAGTACAAGAACAGCGGGAGGGAGAAGATACATCTCTCTTATTCTCTCCTATTGTCCTGTTCAGGTGATCTCTGGACAAAAACAAGGGGAGGATGTGGAGCAAGGTGAAAATGAAGTTCAAGACAGATCCCAACTGCAAAAGAAGAGGGAGCACCTCTCCCCGAAGTCCCTACTAACTCATACCCCACTGCAGAATTTGACTCACCTAGAGTTGGTCTCTAGTTCACAAGAGTTCTGGGAAGTCCTGGACAATCTCTCTGAGCTGGACCAGGGCGCACACTCTAGAGGACGCAGGGACCCTGTGGCAAACACAGGCAAGTTTAAGAAAATTTTTGGCTGGGGTGATTTTTATTCCAACATCAAGACAGTAAAGCTGAACCTTTTGATCACTGGGAAGGTCGTTGATCATGGTAACGGTACCGTTAATGTCTTCTTCCGGCACAACTCCACTGGGCAGGGCACTATCTCCGTCAGCCTCGTCCCTCCCACCAAGACAGTGGAGTTTGACCTGGAGCAGCAGATCTTCATTGAGGCCAAAGAATCCAAGATCTTCAACTGCCGGGTAGATTATGAGAAAGTGGATCGTGCCAAGAAAACCACACTCTGTACTTACGACCCCTCCAAAACCTGCTACTATGAGCACACCCAGAGTCATGTCTCCTGGGTCTGTTCCAAACCCTTCAAAATCATTTGCATCTACATCACCTTCTACAGCATAGACTACAGGCTAGTGCAGAAGGTGTGTCCAGACTATAACTACCACAGTGATGTACCTTATTACCCCTCTGGATGATAGACCTCTTCCATCTCAGGGATAGCCCAGAGACGGGTGTCCTGGGGAAATAGTTTTGTAAGCTGAAGCAGAGTGCAGGGGTCTCTAGAAACCAGAGTTCTGATGCAGGACAGAAAAGGAAGGAGTACTGATTTTCTCTAAAAGCCTAAGCGTTGAAGAAAGGAATTCTAGACTCAGGGTACTGGCGTTTCTAAACCTGACCCAGAGCTGTGGTCTTTAGAGACTGGGCTATGTAGAAGATGCCTGGACACGAAGTACAGAAATCATCATCAGGATTTGAGTTTCTCAACAAGAATATTTGCCTGGGCCTAGCTCACGTGGCCAAGAAACCAAGGCCTGGACATTGGGTCAAGGGGTCTACAGAGACATGCTTAAAAGCCAAACCAACTGTGGCCTGGCTCTAGAGTCAGAGGTCTCGTTGGAGATCAGGATATTAAAGGGGACTCATGCTAGTGTATTAAAGATGGCTGTTTGATAGCAGTGGATAACCATGTATTTGGAGCTCTACCAAAGTATGAGCTAGAGTTGACTATCAGGGTCTTATGTGTACAATCTGTATTTGGGAGTGCAGGTGTCTCCAGAGACTAAGCGCTAAAAGCTCAGAAGTAGAAATATTTGGAGGATCCTCTGCCACAACTAGGCAGTAATGAAGAAGGGAAATTAGATTGTCTGGGGATGACAAGTTTCCAGACGAAGTGTCATCTCTCCTTGCTATGGGGTTTTCAGACTCTGTTAGCCACTCCCGCCGGCTGGAGTTTTTACAGAATCTCAGCCCTATGGATTGACAGATAAAGAAACTCTGGTCAACCCAGTCGAAAATGCTGGCACAGTATATAGGATTCATGAATTTCCCTTCATCAAATCCATGACCCACATCACGCCTCCTCTCCCCTTTGCATCTGCATTCTCAGTCCTGTCAGCACCCCACATGCTTCCTGTTCTCCATTATTTGTCTACCTCCAGCAGATCTCTTCCACCCATCCCTGAGCCCCAAAGCATCTCAGCCCTATATACTATGTAGCTTCTGTATTTTTTTTTTATTTTTTTGGTGAAAAGATGTGAGAGAGAAAGAGAGAGAGAGAAGTCAAGTGCTGGCTGTATCATTTAATTTATTTAAAAAAATAAAATAAAATCTTGTCCTTGAAATGGAGAATAAAGTTTCCCCAGTGCTAAGAGGGCAGGGTAAGTGTTTTCATTGAGAACCATCTGGTCTTTAAAAGTCTCTCTTCCGTGGCTAAAAAAACAAAAATCTTCACAGTTATCAATGAGAAATGCAAAATGCATGATCCAGTCTCCTAACATGGCCTCTCCCAACCCCACTGCCCATATATACTTTTCTGTTCAGGTTCTTCCCCTGCATTCATTTTTCTACGATCTGAGCATTGGATACATTTTTATTAGCCTGCAGGACTTGAACTTGTGACCTTCAGCATTTTAAATCAGGCACCGTATGGGGTTTATACGCCGCAGTGGATGTGTGAATTCTGAGTTACTAAATGGGACTTTGTAGCCTCAAATCTCTCTGCCTTTCCCTATACATTAGAACAGGGATGGGCAAACTTTTTGGCCCGAGGGCCACATCGGGGGATGGAAATTATATGGTGGACCATGAATACTCACGAAATTGGGAGTTGGGGTGTGAGTTCTGGGGTGGGGCCAGAAATGAGGAGTTCAGGGTGTGGGAGGGGGCTTCGGACTGGGGCAGGAGGTTAATGTGCAGGGGGAGGGCTATGGCTGGGGGTGAGGGCTCTCAGGTGGGGCTAGAAATGAGGGGTTGGGGCGGGCAGGAGGGTGCTCCAGGCTGGGACTGAGGGGTTCAGAGGGTGAGAGGGGGATCAGGGCTGGGAAGGGGGTCGGGGCACAGGGGTGCAGGCTCCGGGCAGCGCTTACCTCAAGCAGCTCACGGAAGTAGTGGCATGTCCCCCCTCTGCCTCCTACATGGAGGCACAGCCAGGTGGCTCTGCACACTGCACCATCCACAGGCACTGCCCCTGCAGCTCCCATTGGCCGTGGTTCCTGGCTACAGCACGCACAGAGCGGAGCAAGCCCCAGGCCCCGCTCCCCAGCTGGAGCTCAAGGGCCGGATTAAAATGTCTGAAGGGCCGGATGTGGCCGCCATGCTGCAGTTTGCCCACCCCTGCATTAGAGCCTCACAAACTTCACTTTGATGCACAGAGTGCGCAGACTGGCATTCTCACAGAAGACCCAGCAAGCTCTTCATTCTGTCCCTTCCCACCCCCACACTATGCCAAGGTCTCACATTACTAAGACTTTATCACGTCAGTAAAATCCTATCCAAGTACATTTACTAGTGTATCTGCATTGAAACTGAATGACAGTTAAAGTAGGTTTTGTGACCCAGTGTGGTGCTGTTTTGCTTTTGTTTTTAAATCATGTTTCTTTACCTGGTTGCTAATTCAGAGTGGATCATCTGGTTATTACAGCAAGTCAGCGAGGCTCTATTACACGTATCTGTGCATTTACATACAGAGTAACACCGAGAAGCCAGCCAACTACATCAATCAAAAAAGCTTTAGTTGAATAACCAGGAATTTTTACTCTTCACAAACCAGAGCACAAAATATCTTGAAAGCTCAGTTGTAAAAACCAAAACAACAAAAATAAACAACAGTCATAGCATCTGATATTTTGAAAGGATTGCTTTCATCTCACAGGGAGCAAGCTACGGTACATCCCCAGAAGGTTTCATGCTTCCTCTGAAAAGAAATAAAGAAAAATCTGTTAACCCCTTCCCTCCCACCGTAAGAGGAAAAAAATACATGGAAGTTGCTCACTTGGAGATATTTCTGAAAATTTTAATTTTCAGAGCATCAAAAACAAACAGCCAGGCTATACAGGATGCAGCATTTTAGAAAGCGATAGGGCAGTTGATGGTTACTAGGAGACCAGCACCATCTATTATTCTAGATTAGAATCATCTCCTCCCAACTAACCAAGCAACACAAGATGATCAAAAGAGAATTTCACTAAGCGGCAAACAAAAGAAGGTAAAAACACATAAGCTAGATACATATTCTATCAACTATGTGGCTCACCCGTCTTTGTTCCAACTAGACCCGAATGAGACCCTGTGTAACAATTTATTCAACCAATTGCACCTTATGTTCAATGAAATGTCTGAGAATACGTGGCGATTTCCTTGAATTTATTGAGCTCTATTTTGTAATTAGTTTGGTTTGCTCTGCAGCTTACTCTTCAAGCTGTGCTGTAGAGTGGAGACTGGCCACACAATATTGTTCTTGTTCCCGGACTAGATGAGTCTAACACTCATGAAGGAACCTCTGCTGCAAATACATACAGAAAGTTTAAGTTATTTTCTCCATGACTATGTACACTTGAAAAACACTATTATTACTGCAAATGCTAACAATAAAAAGTCAGTTCCAGGAACAACTGTGGAAAGCAAAACCAAAAGTCATGCATCCATGACAAGGGGAGTTCATTAAAAAAAACAAAACCATAGCAATATTTATGGAATATTTTTGCAGTTAATCATCCATCTCTGTTTATAAGCACAGGCTCCCACCATGCAGAGTAACTCAATGGGAGTGGAAGCTGATATCTATGTCTCAGGAGAAAGAACAGCTTTCGATTGCATCTGCTATTGGCTGAGATGTAGAACCATACAGTACATGGCAGTGATTTCCTCCATCTCCAGTATGAAATTCCCCAGTTGGCTAATAGAGTCTCTTCCTTCCCCACCAAATCCTTCTAATTGTTTTAATGAGTCTCAAAGATGCATCTAACTTTTGCTTTGGCTTGTTCAGAAACCCAGCCTCCCAGAATCAATTGGCCCATCCCCATGCCAAAGTCAACCACCCTCGCTCTGCTATTAACATAACTCACTTTTTCAACAGCTGACACTGTCAGAACTCCAGGGGAGAAAGAAGCCAGCTGGCCGCTGCACCAAGGACAAGAAGAATCAGAAAAATCAGAAGCTACTGAGAAACAAATCAAATGTAGTTATTACAGAATAGCAACATGACACTTTTCACTGAGGAAAAAGTACTACACAGAATCACAGGAATTTGAGATGGAGACCACCTACAGCGTTGCCATTTTCTCTCCCCACTACCCGCCACTGATGGCTTTTTCTGTACACTGTAAATTCTCTGCTTCTATCCTGTCCATTTTAAGTGGGTCAAATGACGGGGCTTCCACCATTTCCCTTACGAGACTGTTTTAAAATGAATAGCTAGTACGTCTTCCCCATCCCTGCATTCAGCCTAAACATTCCTTTGTTTAGTTTCACATCTCACTACTCCTAATTACATCCCATGGTACCTGCCTAAACCAAACCCTAAATCCATCTCCGTTATGGGGGGGCATTTAGACCCTTTACGTACTTGTAGATGTTGCTTTCCCTTGTCATTTAATTTTTTTGGTCTTTCAAGTCACCACACTCAGCTCTGCCACTGCTAGCTTTGGATATGTTAAACGGGATATTTATTTGAGACTAAGGGACCGATTATGCAACCCTAAATCATATTTAGTTCCTTATTCTGAGTGGTCTAATTCAGTGTTTCTCAACGACCGGTCGGTGGACCAACACTGGTCCCCGAGATGTCCCTGACATAGTTTAGGAAGGCAGCAAGCTGGTCCCCCTAGTATCAAAAAGGTTGAGAAACACTGGTCTAATTGATTACAATAGGACTAGTCGCAAAGAAAGGCCCATCTCAACGCAAGGATGGCATATTCTGAAGCTTAATTAAAATATGGAACCCATTGAAACGCCAAGTCATCGAGACTCTTCAATAAATGTTCTACAAATATTCCAGCCAGATGCCAAGATTTTGAATAAGAAGGAATTATTAGTATTAATTTGTAAGTAAAGGTTTTTTGCCACAAGCGTCATAGTTAATGTGATATGTCTTTTTATAATCCTACAGTTGATGTGTTGCCAGTTCTTATAATTTTATCATGAGTCTTGCAGTATTTGGTGGTTTTTTGCACAACCCTGGCTACAGCAGTCATTTTATTGCCTAAGAATCTCAACTTTCAATTAAAAAAAACCCAAAAAGTTTCTAGCCCTGATGGTTGCAGGGCAAAAAGAAAAGAAAAGGAAAAAAAAAAAAGCTTGAAAATATAACTTCTAACGGCTCAAACACCAACAAGCAAATTAAAAAAGGAAGCCCAAAATTATTTTAAAATGATCCTGATTTTAAAAGTCAATATTTTTTGTGGAGCCTGACTCATGATTTTTGAACACTTGCGATTGGCAATACTGAAATTGGGTCAATAACTTTCTGGGGGAAAAAATGGCTCCCCATGAGCTGCAACTTTCCATAGACTGTGTCAGCATAAAGAGGCTGTGTTTGCTTTTCGGAAAGTTTGACAAAATATCCTTCAGGTACAACTGAATGATCATAAAATGTGAGGAAAAACAAACTACCATATATACTTGTTCATAAGCTGAATATTTTTGGTAAAAGAGTGACGCATCAAAGAGCGGGGGTCGGCTTATAAATGGGTCTACACCAAAATTTGATGATTTTAAAAACTGTATGGAATCATTGAATTGAATATCTAATACATTGTCGTTTTGTTTACCTGGAGCATCTGCGGGCATGGAGCCCTCGGCTCCCTGTGGCCGCGGTTCGCCAGTGGTGCCACTTCCCGCAGCTCCCATTGGCTGGGAACGGCGAACCGTGGCCACTGGGAGTTGAGGGGCTCCGTGCCTGTGAACGCTCCCGGTAAACAAAACGTCCCAACCCGCCAGCGGCTTATCCTGATGGGCCAGGAGCCAAAGTTTTCCAACCCCTGAAATATACGGTCAGCTTATGAAAGGGTCATACAGTTTTTGCTATTTTTACCTATCCATTTTGGGGAGTCAGCTTATAAACGAATGGGCTAATAAACGAGTATATACAGTGTACTTTTTCCACTTTAAAAACATATTTCAAGGGTCTTTTTCCATGCACTGAAACTGAGAAGTAGCACAACTTCAAACTACCCAGACTGCTGAACCTCAGCAAGGAGTGGTTATGCTAGTTTCATTTTAAATATTGAAAGATTTCTAAGCAGTTAAAAAGTTCACAGAATTTATTACTTAGATTTCTTTGGGGAAAATGTCCAAGTCTCAGCGGTGGCTGCCCCTTCCATTTTGACCAGGCAGGGGCTGGAGAGCCACCGTTACATTGTATGCTCTTTGGAACAGGAACTGCCTTTTTGTTTTGTGTTTGTACGGTGTGTCATACGTCGCAGTCCTGGTTCAGAATGCGGTTCCTAAGTGCTACCGCAATACAAATCAGGGTACGTGACTGTTTTATATTCTTGAAATATCAAATGGTTAAGAAAGGCTTTGAAGATCTATAGTCCATGAGAACTGTAGGAAATATATAACCCAATATTTTCATTGAGACTGTTAGCTTGAATTATGAGATCTAATGAATCATCCATATATTTATGAATTGTGTGGTTGTTTTTTTTTTTTTTTTAAAAAACCTGTAGGTGTCTCCATGAATTTATATTCCTTGCTTCAGTTGTTGCTCTGGTAACTTATTCTACCCATTTATTACTCTGCATAAAGCAGCTCTGGCCAACTTTGTTTATTAACATTACCGTAGTGCTTTAAGACCCCAACCAGGATCACGGCCCTGTTGTGTTAGGCACTGTACATACGCACAATGAGAAAGTCCCTGCCTTGAGGAGCTTACAGACAAAATAGACAAAGGGTACGAGGGGAAACAGAAGTCACTTGCCCAAAGTCACACAGCAGGTCAGTGGCAGGACTGAGAATAAATCCCATATTGCCTGATTCCAAGGTCAGGGCCCCAGCCACTAAACCAGACTCAATTTTTCTAATTGTAAGGCTAAATTCCCTACTTTTGGTGAAGTGACAAAATGGTGACATTTTCTTTCATGTCATTCTGGAGTCTTCCCTGTTACTTGACGTCATCCTTACCCTCCTCCTCGGCATTGTCTCTAATAAGGCAATATACTTCCTTTTCATATACCACATCTGCTGCAACACCTAGGCATAACTAGGACAGGATTTTATTAAGTCAGTGCTGTCTAGTAGCTCAAGAAGCACAGTTCCCGGGCCCTATTCCTGACTATGCTACTGGCTTGCTAAGCGACCTTGGACCAAGTCATTCTGTTTCTGTGTTTCTGGCTTGCCCCCATCTATACGGGGATAATACTCATTTGCTTTCCAGGGATGTGGCGAGGTTTAGAGTTTGTGAAGCACTGTGCAGATCCTCAGTGGAAAGTGGGGAATGCAAGGACAATTATTAGTAAAACTCCAAACACTGTGGCTTGTTATTACACACGTCAGACCCGAAACATGTTTGTGTGTTGGAAGTATGGCGTTTGAGCTAAAAGAATGACTATGGCTTCGTTTGCCAATTATACTGAGCTACAGTCCCCACGTATGACTGCTTCCACCGCACAGCTTAACACCAGCTGCTCTCTCAGACACACACGCTTTCCCTCGCCTTCCCATGCTTTAAACAAACACCAGCAGCAGCAGGTCTCTGATTGTTTCCTCTCCAATTAACGGCCGAGCCGCACTGCTCACTGAGAAAGAAAACGTGATGGCGCATTACGAAAACCATCATCTCATCACTGGAACTTCTTCCTGTGCAAAAAACATACCCATGGTTGGCTAGGATCAGGGTGAAAGAACAATCCTCCTCCCCCCCCCCCATGCCACCCAAACCCACCACACTCTGACCTGGAAGGTGGGATGTTGCCAACCAAGCCAATTTCTGCGACAGAAAGGACAGAAGTTGACAGTTAAGAAAACAGCCTGTTTGCTGTTTAATGCACTGGTGGCATGATGGCACCCAGCCAAGTGCTACAGGGATGGGGCATTCTAATCCCATCGGGGAGCTCAGCTTGTACATATTGTTCTGCAAAACGAGGCTTGGAACCTTCTGGTGGGAGGAAAGAATTCACTTTGTGTGATGGATTCCCAGACCTCACAGAGCACCCGTCTGGTACCAGAGTCTCCTCTGCCTGGTGACTTGTGCCCAAAGAGGTTAAGGGAGGAGAGGCTCAGAAATGCGTCCCCTGGTTCTTCCGTTAGGTCCCCAGCTGCACTGTGGCTTAAACAATGCTAGAAATAGCGGCTTGAGCAGGTGTTATTAGCAGGATTGTAGCATGGGGTTCCCTTGTTCCCTTACATTGTAAACTGACAGGTGAAGAGTGAGTGAGTGTGTAAAAATCACCTCTACAGTGATTTTCAATACAGACATATCCCTATTTAAGCACTTTCAGAGGTAGCAGCCAGCTCTTCAATTGTAACGTAACGGTCTTGAACAAAGCGATATGAAAGCTTTGGAACTGATGTGGGTTGGGCAGATCAAGTGAGAAAAAACTGTCACACAAGAGCTAAAACCTGCCCATGGGACTGGACAAGCCAACTCCGATAGATCTTCAAGGCTCCCGGACAATTAGAATGGGTCCACAGTGGAGCTGCACTCAGCATCCCTGTTTAACTGACATCTGCATCCCTCAGATCTTAGGGCTCCTCTCTGTACTCCAGTACAAATAGGCACGACAAGGGGTGAAAAGTGTGTTGCCTTCAATATTCCAGTTACTGCTTAAAGCCCGTTAGGTGTCTGATGGGATCCCCCCGCGGTGCAGCCTGGGACTGTGGGACCACTGTGCCCCCTTAACTCTCCAGCCTGGGCTGTCCCTCACAATGCCTTGCTCGTGACAAGCAGCAAACCCCGCCAGGTGCTGTGATCACTCAGCACAACTGCATGTGGAGCCCACACCCAGCTAGATTGCATGAATGCGCCCATAGCCACTCAGGAATCACACAGAGAAAGGCATCAGCTAAATCCCCACCCAGCTCCCAGTACTGTACCTCAGGAATATGCTGTCTAATTTAGTAATTGGCTCACCACTTCAACAATGGAAAGTGGACATACACCAGCCTTTGTCAAACCTGAGCAGATTTGTCCCCACACTTCATACCAACTCACTGGTAAAGATAAATAGTTAAACACATTTATTGACTATAAAAGATAGATTTTAGGCAAAGATAGATTTGATAGGCAAAAAGTCAGAGTTACCAAAATAAAATATTAGCATGCAGTCTAAACTCTCAACCCTATTAGACTGGGCAGCAACTAGATGAAGCAGTTTTTCTCACCCCACTGGATATTGCAGTCTTTAAAATACAGGTTTGTTCCTTAAACCTGGGCCAGTCTCCTCTGTTGGAGTCTTGTCTTCTTCTCAGTGTCCTGGTTGCTTGCAGCATAGGTGGGGGCAGGAGAAGGGCCCAGTATGCGTCCACTCCGTCTGTTTTATACCCTCAGTCCACGTGCTTGTAGAACACAAGTCCAGGCATGCCTGGGGGCATTGCTGAATCTCTCCAAGCAAGGTCCAGCAATTCCCCTGGTGTGGCCTCATGCAGGTGAGCCATTGCATTGTAGCTCCCTTGCAGGACAATGGTTGTTGATGGGTTGATTCATATCCCACCCGGGCATTGGTTAGTTTCCTTGCTGTTGCCTTTGTGGAGCTAAGGTCTGGCTGATTCCCCAACTTACAGCATGTTTTAGTGACCACCATCCAACACAATTCTCATAACTTCATATGCATTAATGATACACATATATGGATAGAGAAATGACTTTCAGCAGGTCATAACCTTTCCCCTGATATATATAAAGCATGCCTTGTAAGGTAAGATCATGATTATATTAAAATGAGGAATATGGGGGTTCCAAGATGCAACCCCAAGGTGTTCACATACACCCTGACTCCTCCCCCACCAGCACTCAGTTAATAAAAGACACTTCATTGTTGGAAGTGCCTCCTCCCTTCACAAAACTAGATGACCTCCCTCTTTTTTCTAACCCTTCCTTAAGGGAGGAGAGGGAAGACCACCACTACTTCTGCCAAACCTTTTGACATCTGCTCAATTTCCAGTTGAACTAGCATCGAGTGTACAGTATTGTGTCTGAAGTGCACTGTCTGTGTCTGAATTAGATTGCAAAGCCCTCGGAACAAGGACCATGTCTTCTAGTTTGTACAAAGCATCACAACTGCTGTCAGTGCTCAACGGATCGTTACAACAGCTTCAGAAGTGTTGCTTCAGCAGGCGAAGTATCAGAAGAAAACACAAAGAGTGCGAGGCTGTGGGTGGGTGGAGGAGGGAAGATAGGGAAGGAGAATTCAAAAGAAAAAGCTGCCAAGGAGGAGTCAAGAAGGGAGGGATGAAAAACCCATCCTGTTCTTTCGAATTCCACAAGGCACTAACCTCTCCATAGAGGATTCCAGACCCAAAATTGTTTCATAGCATGCACCTGCTTGCACTAAAAAAAAACCCAACATGCTAAATAATTCAGTTTTACTTGTATGCTCTTGAGCTCTGGAATTCTCCCAGCTCCTGAAGCATTTGGACGCTTGTAGTGTTTTGGTGAGAGACTGGCTAAATGATTAACATTTTTCACTGGGGTGACGGGGGAGGGAGAGTCAATGCATCTGGTCAATAAAATGATCTATGACAGGAGACTGGTTTGTTGTCACTGCTGTTCTCTGCCAAGCTATGTGACGGTCACATCACTGTGGTGACTGGCACATGTAGGGAATGGAGATGTATCATGCATATGATAAAAGCAGATAGGGAGAGCTCATGTGTTTTCCATTTGCCAGGCTTATCTGATCTGAGGCAGATGTGTCTGCTTTCAAATGCATCAAGAAACACCCACTTTTATCTATTTTCTTCACCAGGAAATATTCTCATCAATTAAAAAAAAAATTCTCTTCTTTAGACCGCATCTACTCTCTGGGGACACCAACATAGCTACTCCAACATAATCCCGTGGTCTAGACTCATCCTACAGCAACAGAAGGTTTTTTTTCCATCATCCTACAAACACCACATCCCCAAGCAATGATCACTACATTGACAAAAGCATTCTTCTATCAGCCTGCTTGTGCCTACACAGTGGGGATTAGGTCTGCACAGCTACAGCACGAACAGTTGAGGATTTTTCACATTCCTGAGTGCCCTAAGTATGGCAACCGAAAAATTTAAGTGTGGACCAAGACCGTCTACTCAAAGCATCTTTTCCTCCAAGGTCGTGTGCCTGGAACTTCTGCGCATTCCTTTATTACATTGTTTTAGCCCAGCGGTTCTCCATTTTTCCTTCCTTTTTGCTAATTGTTCTGAAAAAGAAAGACCCTCTTCTTGGATCCCACCCTTACCCTCTCTTTTTGCTTCCTGAAAACACATCATTCTGCAGGCCACTTGGAAATCCAGAAGCGGATACTCTAAATTTGTTCCTCATGAAGACAATACACTGATTCAATGGTGCCAAAGGGACGCAGATTACCTCCTACCCCAATGTAGTGACCACCCTCTCTACCAAGGCGGATTCCCCTCCAAAACCGACAACAGGATAGAGAGATTTTTGCTCCAGAACAGGGACAAACTGGAGAGCAGAGGGATAAAGCACTAGTACCGTAGCACACTGAGAATTGCACTGGGTTAAATCCCTATGAAACACGTAGGCCGTCTCTATACTAGAAGCTCTTGACCAGTGTAGGAATACCAGTATACTATACTGGCAAAACGCTCCTATTGTAGACACAGCTATGCTGACAAAGCTGTGGTTGGTAACAATAGAGCAAAACCATCCCCTCCCTTTTCCCCATATGAGCTGAACAAGTTATACTAGTAAAAGCAGTTTTGCCATTACAACTGTCTACACTAGGGACTTCTGCTTGCACAGCTATGTTGCTCAGGGATCATGCCTCTGGCCAACACAGCTATAACAGGAGAACGCCAGACAGTAGATATGCTCATACTTAGCTACCAAATCGGAATCCCTCAAGTCAGAAATGCAGCTTCACCCAAACCATAAAACAACCTGGGGGCTCCCCTATAGTCACAAGCAGTCTCTTAGGTTGACCTGTCTATAATATCTCTTGTTTACATGGACCCTCTCATAAAAAAAAAAAAAAAAAAAGAAAACTCTGCACAAACTGCACACATTAAGAAATAAACTTTCCTACACCACTGAAATGCAGCCACCTCTGAAGCGTAATACAGAAGCTGTTTTAACAGATCACAGAAACATTACACAACATTTTAGGATCTGAAACAAAGAATACTGCATCCAACTGAAACTATAAGAAGGAAATTAGATGATTAATCACATTTTGCCTATATTGGAATTTAGCCAGGACAGCTAGGTTAATACGATCTCCTGGGGAGAGTTTTGCTCACATATCACAGTGATGGGCACTGCATAAATCGAGATAGAGATCTTAATCAGCAGGCAGACAGGGTCTCAGTTTTCTCTCTCATCTGATAGACAGTGAGCACAAGGTATCCAGAGGAGTCTATTCAATAAATTCCATAAAGCAATGTTGGACTGAGGGCTAACTATAGGAGTGAAGACAGCACACGGAAAACCAGCCTGGGAGCCTGTCACGCCTGATACCAGCCCGAGAGTTTGCTAGTGGTTTATGAGTTTTTCAGAAAGGCTACCTGAAGAGAGAGGAAAGAAAAAACAGCAGTTGATATTTTCCACCTCATATCTGACTCCAGCCCACTAAGACAATGATCTAATGCAGAGATACACTCATTGCTGTCTGACAGATTTACTGGAGGTGAAATCTCCATTAGTCTCTACGACAGGAGCCTCTCTCTGAGCACTTCTGAGCAAGCCTGCACTCAGCTGGAATAAACACAGGACCCAAGCAGGTCTAGCTGTTACCACAAGAAAATGTTGCTTACCTTGCATGTTCCTTTTTTTGGATCTCTGTAGCCCTCGGGACGCTCCGGCAGTTTCTATTTAGAGGAAAGCTATTTGCTCCTACGTTTGGTAGCCAGCCTTCTGCTTCCAGCCTCTGTTACAAGAAGTTTTGAGCTGGGAGCGATGTCTCTGCTACACTCACTTACTGCTGGGGACACTGGGCTGTCCCCCTATGCCTCTATTTTAAAATTTCTATTTCATACCAGAAATAAGGCATAGAAAGAGCAGGAGGGAGGTCGCCACATCATTGGTTGAAAGCCTTTGGCCCTCAGATTTGGCTAGCACAGAACTCTGTGTCACTCAACCCTACAGAAATAGTGCACTGGCCAAATGAACATCGCTAACTTTTGTTTTGCAGTATTATCTACCCAACCATCCATTTTCAGGGACAGGTGCACTTTGAGCAGTGGCAGTACAAGCTTTCCCCACATTATCTATTGCAAGGAGTGGGTAATGGTCACCATGATCCATGCAAAACTTGGCTTCTCTGCTGCGATTTCAAGGGGACCATTAAACACCAGCAGGGGTGGCAGTTGTGTGTAACCTATCAAGGACAGAGACCACCAAATTATTTCAGGTAAGCCACTGAGCAGCCAACAGGCACCATATACCAAGAACATACAAATATATAATAGTACTCCTTCTACTTACCAATTCTCTGAGCTATCCTGCTCCCCTATTGCTTTCTGATCTAGCATCTGTTTCTCTTCCTCTCTTACTTACACACACACACGTACGTACATTGCCCCTAGATCACGTGGCACGAATATCTGATACTTGTTCACTCACAGGACAAGTTTTCTTAGATCTAAAATTTGGGAGCCATCTTTTTCTGTTTGCAATGAGCTGAGAGTGCTACACTGAGTAGCAGTTGCCATGGCCAACACTAGAGAAAAAACAGAGAAATGTGCCAGCCAAAACAGCTGCAGTTTTTTTAAACTCACAGAACGCTTTCATCTCCTCAATGTTACCCACTGCCAACTCCCGCTCTGTTCACATTCCAGAATACATAATTCTGCATCATCAGAACTTCCATTCTAGCCCCCGTGGAGAACAGAGCTGGGTCTCAGGTAAGTGGCATTTATTATAGAGCATGGTTTTGCAAAATTAATTCTAACCACAAAGGGTATATGGCATTTTTTTCAAAAACCACATCAATATAATAAAAATGCCACTTACCTTAGCGCCAAATAGCCTGGCTCCATGCCATAGCATGGTCACAGGGATAATTATGACATCACCAAATGATGCATTCTAGGGCGTTAAAACAGCCCTGGAGTTGAATGGAAGGATTTCTGAGGGTGCTGAAATTAATAAAAAGGTTGGTTTAGAAACTCACTGCATGCTAAATGCCCCCTTTTATCTTTATCGTTTGAGGCTTCAGTACCTAGGAATACATTTAGCTCATTAAAGAAAAATTTGCAGTTCAGCTTTGTTTATAGGCCTCAGATAAGAGACTGCTGCTGCCTAATTCAGATTTTACCATCTGCCACACCACATTTGAGATCAGATCTGCAAGTTTGTTTGTTTTTACTTTTGTTTTAAATTGAGCAGGATAAGTGATGGCATTACCTAAGCCAGAACAATGCAGAAGATGGGGGAAAGCCATGAAGAAAAATAAACTTCAGGACCACTAGGAATGGAAAGGATTATAATCAGCAACACTTACAGCACTTTTCATCCGCAGACCTCTAAGGGCTTTAGAGAGTATCATTAGTCCCATTTTTCTTATGGAGATATGAAGCAAAATAGTTTGTTCAAGGTCACACAATAAGACCATAGCAGAAGTGGTAATACAAACTCACAACTTTCAGTTCCCTGGCCTCTCTGCCAGCCAAGTCGCCAATTCTAGAAGTCATGCTATATCACTGTGTCATTACTACCAATATGCTAGCTAATGCAGAGGAGCACACCTCTTTTCTGGGGTCATTTGGAATCTGTCTATTGCCCATACTCTAGTCTTACACCATTTCCAAATACTAATGCAGAAGGTCTCACTTTAAAGTGTCATGCTTCGTCTAGACTCACCTTGCATATCAGATGAGAACTTCTGTCATGTTCCATAGTCCTAATATATTTCATAGATGTTAGAGGCAGAAAATACCTACTTGGCTGATAATTTTCAAACCCTGGTCCATGAAGTACTGCCAAGTGCCTGCAACGTTACATCTGTTGCAGTGGTGAAGTATCTGTTAACTTCAATGAGGGATTCACCCTGCTAGTTGTAACCCAGTGCAGGACTCTTTCAGAGAACTTAATGAACTCAACATCCTGCGTAGCTGGTTTGCGTCTGTCATGTGTTTCTTTGGCATAAGTTGAACAATGAGCAAATTTGTCAATGACACCAAGACTAGAAGGGGGTGGGGGCGGGAGGGAGGAGGACCAAAGTAATGTGGACAGGATAGATTAGTTCAGGAGGAGCCCCAGGCAACGAAAGGAGATTCAGTACTAATAAAAGCACAGTCCTGTTCTGGAAGGACAAAATAATACAAGTAAAAAATGGGGGGGGGGGGGGGGCGGCACAGCGAAGGGAACAAAATACCCTAAATTAAGCAGCTGCAACCATCTTAATAGAGTTCATGTTCACGTCATCTCCCTACGACTGTCCTATTGGTATTTTTCCAGATAACCAAACACTGTTGCCATCACAGGAAAGATGAGATAAAGGGAGGAGACTGATTCATAAAAGTATGAAACTCACTGGAGAACCACTATATTAGGTAGGTCACCACGTCCATCCCCACGCCAGCTTCATCCGTTCCCCATTGCATTCTGAAGTGCTTTGTCTAGTCTAGTTTTGAATCACTTAAAAGTGATGAGATACCCACCACTTCTGAGAGACTATTCTAGAACCTCGGTAACAGGTAAGGTTTCCTGATAGTCAGCCGAGGTTTTAATTTGTTCAGTTTCATTCCATTAGTCCTAGTTATACACCCCTGCCTGTCTGAACACTGGATTCATCTCCTCCTTGCTCTTTGCACAAATAGTTGAACAGTTACATTCCCAACATTCCCTTGCCAAATGGCAGTAATTTTAGCTAATCTTTGAGTTTTCTTCTCTGAATTCCTTCCAAATTAATGCCTGGCAGTTGAGGTAAATAACTCTTAGCTTTGGTCTCATCAGTGCTGGTGCAGAGGGAACACCACGGGAATAGCCCATGAAGCAATACTTCTGCCCATGCAACCCAAAACTGTCTGTATTTTGGCTTCCTTACCTCATTGTAACCTGCTATCCAATTTACTGTTTGCCAGCTCTCCTAGCTTTCTTTTGGCATCACTACTTTCCAATTATCTTCTTTCCAAAGAATCTCTGCATTTCGGATTATTATTGCCCAGGTGCATTCTCTTGTATTACTCTTGACTGAATGACAATTCCCTCTGTCCCCTCCAATACTTTTATTACAGTTTTTCTTCCAGTGAATTTAGCGATTGAGTCCTGGAGACTGAAATCTGAGGTACCAAATAAGTACAGCAAAAATCAGTAGTGCAAACTTCTTCAAACCACTCTCTGCCAAACAAACCTCAACTCTGACCTGAAGGGACAACTGCTATGGGAAAGAGAGTCTAATTCACAGTTCTCATTGGGTTATTTCATGTCTATATTTTAAACCTCTCTAGGTTTCTCCAACTCCATGATATTTTCCACTATCTCCCAATTTTTTTGGTCCAGTTTACTGTACAGTCAAACTTGGCACTAATCTGCTTAAACCACTGATTCCTGTGCACACTAAAGCAGCACCACTGGTGCTTTTAAGGTTAATTTTGTGATAACTAATAGAAACAAGAATTGCCCAGTCAGAATTTGCTGCGGCATGTGTCTGGAATCAAAGGCAAAGCTCCAAGTGGCAGGAGGTTGGGGAGGAGAGGGGGAAGCAGAGAGAAACACCTTGTATAATTAAATATTTTCATATTAAATTAACTGAAAAGTCATTAGAAATAAACAAGTTAAGTAATTCTGAATCACAAGTTCAAAAGGAGTCACGAGAGAGAAAGGAGATCTGCATGGCCCAAACTGATTAAACAACATAATTATTTTAGCATAGCCTTCGCAGAAAACATTGCACTGAACTTGAGAGAAGTCTTCAGAAACAAAGGAAAGTGGAAGGAGCCATAACAGATATTTTACAAAGATAGTATGTTGTCCTTAACAGCAGTTTTAGAGCCAGAACAAAGCAAGAGACAGTTTCAAAGCACAGCAGTTCTCCCCGCTCAGTTGTTTGTTCGCAGACAAGCTGTTTCCTTTCATCTGGAAAAACTTACACAATAAGGAGAAAAATACCTCAGTAGACTCTGACTCTATAATAAACAGAAAGCCCAAGAGGCAGTCCATTTTGGGCAGAAACGGATCATTTGGTGCTTGGATGCTCAGAAGCCTTCTGGGCTTAGGCTGATGTATACCCTACTGCTGACTGAAGAAGCTAATAAGTTTGTGCAGGTATTTCTCATTCCCCCTGAGAAAGTAGCAGCCCCTCTAGCTCAGTGTGGAAGCAACTGGAGGAAGTGTGAGCAGGGAGATAACATGCAGATGGAGACAGATGTGTGACTATACACAAAGCTTGGGTATATCCCTGTAACAGTGTATTGGGGGGCGGGGGGAGGAGGAAGAAGAAATTGGGGCCACAGGGTGAAGACCAAATACTTAATTCAGATCTCAGCATAGCCGCACTGTGGCTTGAGAAGATTCTGTAAAAACATCGCTCTGAAATATTGTTTTGATAAAAATGCCTCTCCTTGTGGAATTCAAATCTCCAACTGTTCCACTGGCACCAACATCTCTGCAGTAACAACACATGCCACAGATTGTGAGTTAACTCAAATTACATTTCAGATCTGGGGAGGGGAGGATGTCAGTGGGAGGTTTATGAACAGTATGCTCCAGCTCTGATGTTGTTATAACCAGATGGCTTCAGCTGTATCATTTACAATTTAAAAAAAAAAAAAAGTGTGTGTGAAGTTGACAAAGTGTTAATGCAACTGGAACAATCTGAACAAGTAGCCTCCTTCATGCATCCGAATTCAGAGAACTTTCATGACACTGAGTGTACCTTGGAGACATATCTGGCCCTACAGGAAAGGCTGGGACAGACAAGTCCCAGAACTGATTACCTTCCTAAAGGTATATCTCCATCCCTCTGGGAAAGAGACTGCCAAATCTGTATTTGCTTTCCAGTAAGTACCTCCCCAAAGAAGGGGTGGGACAAGTGATGCTAAGACCCATTTACCTTCTTGTAGGCATGTCTGAATCCCCAGGAAAGGCAGAGCCAGGGAGACTCCCAGAACAGTTGGTCATGCTATCCCAACGGGTTGAAAGCTTTGTGGTTTTAACTTTTCAGTAAACAAAGCTTCCGTAGAATAATTAGTCAGCTTTACGCCTCTCAATTAGCTGGCAGCAAACTTTTAAAGTTGGAATGTAGTTATAACTTGGGGATGCCAGTTCACAGCTCTTACAAGGCTGGAGCAGTGGGGAGAATGTGAACAGTTGACTACACTCTACCTAAAAGAAAGTGCATACTAAATCCCCCCCACAGGTTTAGTCAGAGTTTAAGCAACAGATATATTATGGGGATTTATGAGACAAGTGAAATGTGGAAAAGGCAGTGTGTATGCCGAGGACATAGCAAACAGGGGAGGGTGGGGGGGGGGAACACTTTCCTGCAAGTCACCATTTGATAAAAAAAATAGCGTCAGGATTTTAAAAAAAGCAGGGGGAAAAAAAAGGAAAAGAACACCACGAGCACTGAGTGGAGGTTCTCTCTTTCACACAAGGGACAGAGGCTGTGAAAGGGAATAATAGAATCAGAAATTAGAAACAAAGTCATCTAATCCATTTCCCAGACAAAGCTAAATTGTTCTCTATAGTACATTTCATGCCCTGTCTGAACATCTTGAAGCCAGAACAGTTTCCCACCATCCTGAAGCAGTGTGCTTCAATTTAATCTCCCTGGATATCTGGGCCTAATGATGGCCCAAACAGATGGCCTCTCTCCCCCGCATTCAGCCATCCAGCCTTTCATACTGCTGTTATTAATCAGTTGAACAACTGCGCACCCTTCCCATATTTATATATAAATACGGACACAGGTAAGGCTAGGGATCAACTTCATGCACCTAGTATTAAAACAAAATGTTCTCAGGTATTTTGGCAATATCTGCTAAGAGGAATAAAACGTAATTTGGCATTGCAGCTCTGTGCGCAACCTCCCTTAATAAATCCCATTTGGATTCTGGGAATGGCGTGTCAGTATATACCCTATAGCAGACTGAAATTGAACCCTTTGGGAATTGGTTTTCAACTGGGAGGAGTCTAAAAATAGAGGGAACAAGAAAGACCAAAAAAAAAGATACCACACAGTACAAAATAGTAATTATTTATATTTTCAAAAAGAAAAAAAATTACCAGCTATTTTGGAACTTCTTCCCTGTAAGAAGAGTGACTAATAGAAAGGAACAGGACTGGCTCCTAGACAGTCAGCAAGTCAGGTACAAACAATTGATAAGAACCATTTAGCAACTCAGGATAGGAACCTTTGACGCAGCATTCATCAACAATAAAACTTCTCCTCTTTTTTTTTTAAAAAAGGGGGAAAAAATAAAGCAGGGAAAAATGCCAAAAACATTTCCCACAATATCTAAAAACAGGTAACCATTGTCCTCGTCAAACAGCACACTTCAGATCAAGGATTTGCCGGTCCTGGAAAGCCAATGTAGATTTGCACAGGCTGCCTTTAGTCTATTCACATCCTCCTCAGCACACAGCCTTTTGCTCTCTCTTTTCACTTCAACTTGTCATTTAGTAAAAAGTTTTTTTTTTTTTTTTTGCAATCAACATACAAGTGCTACTAACAGAGAAACTGATCTTCTTGTTGCTGAATGGCATTAAGGAGTTACACAAATGTCCTGTTTTTAGCACAGCTGGAAGGACTTAAATTCTTTTATATAAATACTACTGGAGCTCCCACCACGTACTTCCTCTTCGGAACCTCATTGGAAATTCTCTTCTTTTCCTACTCTCTCCAAAACTAAAATGTCTTCTTTGCTCCAGGTGTCTGACGATTTGTTCTGTGCTGTCAGACACAGAGACATTATTTCCCGCCAGTACCACTACTGGGATAGTCTGAGTGGGCCGGTGCTTAAACAGAACCCCGTAGTTATTGACTTAGCCAAGTCGAAGGGAACACACAGACGATGCAGCGACAGGGATTCGTTAGGTTGAACAGCCCCTGAGCCCCAGGCCCACCCTCCCCCCTCTCCCCAAGGTACTTGGTGCTGTTTTAAAAAGTCTGGGTGTCACGAAGCAGTCTTTCCCCCCGCAACAGAGTAAAAGCTCCTCAGATTGCGCTGTCTACTTGGTGGTCAAGGTCAGAGCAGCAATGGCTGCTGCTGCTTCCAGAAAAACATGGGGTCGTGTAACAGGCACGGCCTTAGGATTGCTTCAGTCGCTTACGTGGTGGTCCCAGGAAGGGACACTGTGCAGAGGCCAAAGAGCGATATGCCTCAGCCACCAAATGGGGATGCGATACCACCATGGACTTCCATCCTGAGGTCTCCATGACATCAGAAGCATGACTAGGAAGAAAACAGAACATTAAAAATCTGGAGTTATTGATTTTGCTGGGTAAACAATATTAAAACAGATTCTTTTCACATGCCCTGAGGAAGTTCTCTCTCTTGTTTTGGAATCTCTCTTGTTTAGTGCACATGTTATATCACTTACAGTATGTTCACAAGTTTTGGTCCTGCTGGTCTAGTTTTTGCTTTGCACTGTCCTTCAGCATGGTAAGATTTAATGATCCAAACATGAATGTTCCAAGGCCAGAAAGACACAATGTATCCCTCTTTTAGCCCCCATTCATGACAAGAGATACGATTTCTCCACATAGGTGGGAGGCAAGACAATTATAAGCTAGCACCAGAAAAGATTTCAAACATTGATATAGTCAATTGTACTTAGGAAAATATCTGTTATATTAACATTTATAAATATTAATGACTTCTCTCTCCCTCTAGTGGTATTTTACATTTTAAAAGTTCTCACCAACACAGAAATGGCGAGACAGTTCAATAGTCTACAGAACTCCCCTCCTGAACTGACCCAGAGATAACTCATTAATTCATCCTTAGAACTAATGGCATTTTCTATGATGCCAGACAAATGTATGTTTGTATTTGAGTACTACAGACCTATAAGGTTAAAGAAGATCACTACTCCCACCCTCTGGGTTTATTAGTCACAAGAGGACTGGAGTAAATTCAGTGGTTTGTTTTCCCCTCCAAATTTGTTTCATTCTTGCTCCAAGGCTGAGACTGGAGCAAACTTACTAGTTAATGAAGTCCACAGCTTGAGTTTTTAGCTGATCAGCACTGTGTAGATCAGCCAGGATGAGAATCTCAGCAGCGTTTTCCACTGACAGGTTACTGCACAGTGCATCCTCGCACATTACCTTCAAGCGTTCCAGAGCATACTGCAAAAAAGAAGCCAATTTATGGTTACAATGGAGAAAGCCTTAATTTGATCTGCACTGAAGCTCTATTTGTGTTGCTTCTCTCTTCAGTTACAAAGACTATGCTATCATGTTGCACAGACCTCTCCACTTTGTTACACACACACACAAAATCTGTATTCATAAGAGGCTTCTGACCAGCAAAAAAGAGTACAGTAATTATGTGTCCACCCTGAGCAGAGGAATGGACAGGCATCATACCCATCATAACTCTTACCCCAGCCTTCTTGTGTTACAGCATTACAGGTGTCGTTGTCATGCTTAAGGATGACCTGGAACTCTCATTTTAAACTCCAATTATCTCAGATATTGCACACCACATACTGTTGAAATCTAGTGCCTCTCTTACTCTATTGTTACACATATGGTTCTTGTTCAGTGGACAAACCTATGCTACGGTAAATGCTCCATAGGTGTTCTTATGTTCCAGTTTTCACTCCGTTTCTTTGCCATTAATGCTCTGCAAGTCAAGACGAAGCTTGCTCAAACACAGAGTACAACTTTTATATTATTAAGATGTTAAACAGAGGCCCTTTCTATCTGTTTCCTTTGACAATCCAAGTATCATAGCAAGTCTGAAAAGCCTGGGCAAAAGCCCTACTCTAACTTGTGTTTCTCAAGCAGTTTCTAGTCATCCTGTGTTGCAACAGTCTCAGTAGGGCCAGGTCAGAAGTCTGATAAGAAACTGAAAGGGAACACTAAGGAGAAGAAGAGCAGCTGTCAATCTCACACACCACTTCCTGCAGCACCTGAATCTGTACTGAAACAATCTGTAGGCACTATGATTCAGGTTTTGAAAAGCAACCAGTGATCTGGAGTGCTGAACTTGACAGCTTAAAAGGATCTGATTTTTAGAAAGTGCTCAACATCCAGCCTCTTAAAATAAGACTTTAAAAAAGTCTTTCAGTTGGGCACCAAAAAGTTGAGGCACCTAGAATCACAAGTCACTTTTGAAAATCTTGGCCTGTGTGATCTGACTCTGGAGTTGATGTCCTTTGGATGAAACAAAACTGAGGTCCTGACTCATTATGAATCTCACGATGCCCTTCACAAGTATAAGGCCAGCAATCCCAGGATTCTGACCAAATTCTAACTTGCGTAGTTACATTCAGACTACATAAATTCTCCTAATACTTAAACATGGTAAGGCTTCCTCACTTCTTATCTTAAAATGACGAGTATCATTATTGAGTGTTGTTAAAGAGCTGCTGCTTTTCATCTGAGAGGTAACTACACTTCAGTGGTGGATACAATGATCCTTGTGTATAGTTTATAGTGTTTTTTGGAATCCCTTTGGGATGAGAAGCTGTATTAATGGCAGATCCTCATTAATATGTGAGGGCTGGTCCACACTAAGAAGCGGGGTCGAACTAGGGTACGCAAATTCAGCTATGTGAATAGCGTAGCTGAATTCGAAGTACCCTAGTTCGAACCACTCACCCGTCCAGACGCCGCGGAATCGAAGTCCGTGGCTCCAAGGTCGACTCCGTCACCGCCGTTTGCAGTGGTGGAGTACCGGAGTCAACCGCGGCGCTTCCGGAGTTCGAACTATCGCGTCCACATTAGACGCGATAGTTCGAACTCCGAGAAGTTGAACTCACCGTGTCGACCCGGCTGGTAAGTGTAGACTAGCCCTGAGAGACTGTGTATGAACTACTTCTGGACTCATAAGGACTGCTTAGTTTACCTACAGTCACTATAGTGCTGGTGTCTACCTCATTTTCGATGCTCACAGTATGAAAGGCATTGTGTAAAACTAATTTTTAGACATTCTGGTGCACTTTATTCCATTATAGTTAAGGTTAAAATCAATGGCTTCATATAAGACAAGACATTTTCCATTTATAAAAAACTTGGTGATAATGGTCCTTTCAGCTTGAACCATGGCACTCACAGCAAGGACAGTTTTCCCCTGCCAAAGAATCTAAGGGAGAATGGCAAGTCTGTTTAATAGTTTGACTTCTATGTGAGAAAGGGAAATTATACAAATTAAGCTAGTAAATTCTAACTGAAAGAGTTTCAACTAGGGAGCAAGGAGGACGTTTTGCAAGCAGTTATTCCATATTATTGTCTGTGTTAATAGAAGCTTAAAATTATTTTCTGTGGATACTGAATACATTTCTTTCCCCACATACAATTTTCATATGGATTTTCACTATGAATAACAGCTCCCAATGATGTAACTGAAAAGTAGACATTCTGGTCTCTCAGGTACAAAGTTTTTTTCTTTCTTTCTTAATTACACTTTTGAAAAAACTGCCTAATAGCGTCCTTCCCCAAGAGACTGAAATAGTGTCTCCTGGGTTTAGAAGACGTGTTTTGTTTTGTTTTGGGTCTAATTACATATTTTCTCCCAAGAGACTGGAAGAGTTCAGAAGAAGCTGTTTCAGGTCTCTTGGGCAAATATTAGATGTTTTATATGCTTTCATGAAAGATTCCATTTCTGCTTTTAAAAAGACACACGAGGAGTTTAAAGGGAAAAGCTATATTAAAAGGCAAGAAATTCAAACTTAAAGCTGACTCTCTGCTCTTAATATACTTCTGCTGTTTATTTACTCTTGCCTCAGTTAAAGATGGTATCCAAGCTTTCAATCAATACTATTTAAAATACAGAATAAAACACATGGCAATGGTTGTACTGTGCCCGAGGATCTGCTTGTATTACTCCCCATTTTAATTCTAGTTATGCCGTTATGAAGCCCCCATATGGAGCATTTCACTTCCACATCACCAGTTTCAATTAGGCCCTGGTCAGTAGTGACGGGAAGTGGTTACTATTTGATGGCTGCATGGTGGTTTGTGTGGAACAAAGTTACATGCATCCACATCTTAAAATCCACCATGCTAATTGGCACCCACAAGAGAATCCAAGGACTGAAGAAGCATGGAGACTGAACTACGCTCTCACCCCTAGAGGTGGTCCCTCCAGGTCAGAGTTGAGGCACAATGGCAGGGCAGTGTGGAGAATCTTGCACTGCTGCTACCCGTGCTGAACCTGTTTGGTGGATAAATAGAGGACTTTAGTCTCCAGTGCTGTCAAACTGGCATCTTTCACCAGCACTAAGTTCACTTTTAAAAGCAAAAGAAAGGAAATAAAAATTCTGGTTATAGATTAAGAATTTCCACCAGTAAATATGACTCATAGGCCAGCAACGCATCTTCTGTCCTTGGTGCTCCAAAGGGAGGTGGACAGAGGCTGGCAGGCTAGGCCACTGCAGTGCTCTTGCCAGACAAGGACTACCACCAGCCCTCTAGCCAGAATATCCCCGATACCTCCCTGCATTAGCCCTGCAAAGTCACAGCAGGGTTAAGGCAAGAAGCTTCCTCCAGTGGATCCATTTCTCCTCAAACTGCAAACATCATTCTCCATCTCCCTTATGTTCAGAGCATCCCTGCTAGAAGCTGCTACTACCAACCAGGCCAGAGGGAAAAGCAAAGACTAAGACTATGATCTCTGTCTGGCAAAACTGAATCTCAAAAGTAGCATTCTATGCCCGGGCCACTTAGTTCTGGTTCCACTCTGAACTTTCCTCCTACCTCATCCCCAGCTCATATGCTAGACTATGAAGAACAGAGATAAACCCTGAGTTCTAGGGCAGTTTTTCAAATGAGCACTTGCGACAAATATTTATGACCATCATGAATTTAATAGAACAGAGGTGCTCTATCTCCTCTCACTACTTGAACTGAGGACAGAACGGTTTGCATTAATTCCTCTTACGAGTTACATTTTGTATTTCTATCATTTTTCCTATGTTATATAAGACTAGGTCCAGTTAATAGGAGCAGTTCAACGAACTGGCCAGGTGTATGTTTCAGCAAGAAACACATGCGCATGAGTGCACGTGTGCACACATGCTCATTTAGCCTCACCCAACACTCCCTTAGTACAGTTCAAGGATCTCTGTGAAAACATCAATGCCGTAATCTCCAAGGCTCGCCATGTAAAACAAGGCATATGTCATTGCCAATCCCCCCAACCACCACAAATCCCAACTGTACCTTGTCAGCAGCTGCCAGCAAATCGTCAGCCATTTTATCGAGGTTTGGTGCCTTCCCCGTGTAAATAAAGCACATCATTTCCTTAAAAACTTCAGGTTCCACATCATTGATTTCAACCCGATTCTGTTGCAGGAGAATGAAGATTATTAAGATCCTGGCACAATGCTAGAAACAGATCTCTTTACACTAGAGTTTTCTGAATTTGGAAGTATTTATACAGAGAACTCTTAAGCAACATGTACTACTCACAAAAGTGCGTAGAGGGAGTAAAAAAGATTCTGTTTTATTTAATAGCCTCTAATTGTCCCTATCCTACCGCACACTCTCTCTCAAGCGTAACAAAGATTACAACTATCTCATTGATCTTTCTTCCTCCCGCCAGGGCAGCGAAAACAGACTCCTGCATCCAATATGAAAAAAACCCCAAAATGTTCAAAAATTTGCACTTGTGAGTTACATCAGCTACTACCTGGCATTATCAAGTCATCAAGGATATTAAGAATTGACCTGAGATCTATTCGTCCAGCTTGGAAAGCTCCTTCTCTCTTTAGACACTGACCTTTTTACTTTCTTCCATCTCATGTTCAAACATGGCACTGAAAACCGGCGAACGTGCTGGAGGGGGAAATAAAACAAATATAATTAAAATACTAGACAGATATAACCTTCAGCGCCTCTGGGGGAGAAGGGGTAATACCGAATAGCTTTCCCTACCCAATTTCCTTGGTATTAAGACAGGAAATAGTACAAGATAGCAGCAGTCACAAACTCAAAATACTATTACACCTATAAACTCTTTTGGTGACCCAGTGTCAATGTAACTTTAAAATGTGTAACTCAGGATTTCCTGTGGCCCTCAAAACAAGGCTGAAGAGCAAATGCAGAGATCTACTGCAGTCAAATATAGTTCATGGACCTAAGCAAAGATGCTTCAGAAAAAGCTGGTAACCTCCCTCCACAGCTGCTTTGGGGGACACAATACAGTGTCAATCACAGACATCCCTCCTCACTATTCTCATCTAGTGAGGAAGCAGACAATTCCATTAAAGGGGAGGAGAACCCCTCCCCCACCCCCCAGCAACATTATGGCAGTAAATTAGCTGCCATTGTCAAAGCAGGATCTTTCACTATAGAAATATAGTTGGCAGGGATCGGAGGCACCTTTTGCTGCTATTTCCTGGAGCATTTTCCTAAAAGCAGAAGTAACTCAAAGACTTATTATGAGAGCACTCCATCTGCCATGCTGCTGCTGTCTCCCATGCTGCTAAGACCTGCACAAGTCAATACCGACCTGCCAGTATGGCTTTGTGAGCCTGGAACTCCTGGCCTGCAACACACAGACAGCAGTCTGTGAAGCGAGAATTCTCCCAGAGTCCTCCTAACTCATCCGCCAAACGGCACTCAGGTACCTTCACCATGTTCATGGTGTTCTGGCCAGAGATATTGACTGAGTCCTGTACCACACTCACCTGAAAAGAAGCAGAGTGTTAAATTTGTCTACAACGGGCTTCATGTTCCAGGACACGTGAAGGGAGAGTGAGAGATCAAACCCTCATCTCCCAAATGAAACACAGTGGAACTAGATATATGCCCACATTGAAAAGCCATCTATATCCGAGACAGCCTCCATCCAAGTCCTTCTCTGTTAGATCCCAAACTAAAGCCACCTCCATCCAATTTGGCAACACCTTCAATAGGACTGGAAAACAGTCCCCATCTTCTGGACACCACTCCTGACCTAGTTCTTTCCCTAGATCAACTTTTTGGAGTCTACCCCATAGATAAGCTTCTTCACAGACAATGCTATAAGCAGCCGTTGGAGACAGCGACACACGGGAAAAGTCTCAGATGTACAAACATCTATAATCTAGCACTTGATCCACAGAGCTCATAACAAGAGCAAAGAGTCTGACCAACGTAAGACATATTCTGTGCACCTAAATGAGTTGTCTACCCTACTGATTTTTCCACCATTGCTGCCTCTGGTTCAGCTCCAATCAAAAGTAGCTACCATGTAGGGGCTGTGGATGCCTATGTGAAATGAGTTGGCGATGTCTAAGGATAAGATTTTGTCAGGGAGGTCACGGATTCTGTGACTTTCAGAGACCTCAGTGACATTTTCTACTTCAGCTCCATGCCCTTGGGCAACGGGTGCTCTGGAGTTCCCAGCAGCAGCTGCGGGGGTTATGGCGCTGTTAGCCCCCACACCGTTTTTAGTAAAAGGCACAGACAGGTCACTGGCTTCTGTGAATTTCTGTTTATTGTCCGTGATCTGTCTGTGACTTTTACTAAAAATAATCATGACAAAATCTTAACCTTAGAGAGGTCTTTCCAATTCCTAGTGGACAGGAATCCACACTGCAAGATGTTGAACAAATGACACCTTTTTTGGCAGACTCAGATTGGGCAAAGACTGAATGGACCAAATTACTTTCACCCCACAACCCTATAAAATTGAGGAACACTGATAGGGGCAGCACAAGTGAAACTTGGATGGCTGCTGCTGTACTTGTTCTGTCCTGTCCAAGTTAAATTTCAGAATCCTAACAGTATCTGACAAGTGAAGATGGACCTCAAAGAAGGGAAGCTTCTTGATTAAAGAAGAAAGGAAGATTAAGTTTTTGGAGTGAATGTGGGAGATGCCTTAATAAACCTTTTCCAGTCTTTCCTTGACAAGGTTCTGTAAAAAAAAAAAAAAAAAGAGAAGGCCCTCAATTCTTGTATCCTCCTAACAAGCATTATAGACTCACGAAACCAGCTTTAAGGAAATAGAGGGAGACCTTTCCGGATAACTCAAAAGGGAGGTTTCATCAATGCTTTAGGTCCAAATTAAGGGCCAACTGGCTACAGGATCTGATGGCTGGACTCAGTTTCTTGACAGCTTTCAGGAAGCAGCAGACACCTGAGTACATAAACTATACCGTCTTCTTGACTTGTTAAAAAGAGGACTTCCAGAACAGTGACTTGAACTCAAAGAGCTATGACCGAGGCCCTTTTCAGACTCATCTAAGAGGAATTCCAAATCTGAGCTCAGTCATGAATACTCAGGGTCCAGAATTCTGACTTTGAATCAGCCAAATAAGTTTTTCCAGATATCTGCATACTGAATTCCTTCCTGAAATGAATAAAATAAGTTATCTGGCAAGAATAATCAAAGGACTAATCAAGGAAAGGCTAAACCATCCACTCTCTCCAGGCTGCAAGTATCGATCCTCTGTAGCCAGTTATTTTCCTGGAATTAGAGAGCGATTTAATAGCAAAAGGTAATGCAGTCAGTCAGGAGATGGAGAATGAAACACCACTTGCACAGACAGTCCAGAGACTCTCCAAACTGATGAGCAAGCGGGGTGTGAATTGAAAATGCTAGACAAGGACCATTATTCTCCTCCCCAACTGCATTCTCAACAACTTGATATCAGGGGTCAGAGTTAGAGATGAACAAAGGAGTGGGGACTTTTTAGAAAAGCTAACAAAACAGAGAAGGTGCTGCTGAAAGAGAGACAATTAAGCTATCTTCTGGTCTATAGAGAACTGGCCCGTAACCTCCTCCTTCAGCCCCCCCTTCCCCCCCCCCCCCAAAAAACAAAACAAAACAAAAAAAAACCCTACATATCACTGACAACTCCCAGCCAGTAGTCTCTCAACACCAAGTGTTCCTAATTCCTTAGAGAGCTTCTGGATGGGAAACATTCTTGCTGAACGAAAGCACAGCTGCAAGCAGTAGCGCTCAGCACCTGTGGCCAGCAGAGAAGTGTTAGAAGAGCATATGGCACACCTGTTTATGTGGTAAGAAACTTACAGCATCAGCAAAAGTCAGCAAAAGTTCCCTCTCAACAACTTTAAGCTTAATTACAAATTACATTCCCTTCCCCTCCAACATCAGCAACCTATAAACTTAAGCTTCTCCTCCTGCACAATGAATATAGACGGACAGGCAGAACAAATCATGGAACAGACAACAGGAAGAAAGGTTGCCATGTGAGACCAGGAACAAATTATTTTTTTCTCTTGGGTAATGCAGACACTTGGCTTAAGGATATGCAATGACAGCTGGGCAAAATGATATTTTGGTTCGCTGGCCAGTCAAAAAAAATTGGAAAAAAAAGTTTCAGTTCTGTCAAACTGAAAACAAGTTTTGGTCACTAAGTATAGAAAGGGTACAGAGAAACTGGTAAGGATCCAGAGGCAAGCAACAAAGATGATCAAAGGGACTGAATGCAAGCCATGTGAGCAAACGCTGAAGGAACTGGGTAGGTTCGGTTTGGAAAAGAGGAGATTAAGGGGGGATATGATAGCGGTCTTCAGATATTTGAAAGGCTGCCATAAAAAAAGATGGAGAAAAGTTGTTCTCTTTTGCCACAGAAGGTAGGACAAGAGACAATGGGTTCAAATTATAGCACAGCAGATTTAGATTAAATCTCGGGAAAAACTTTGTAACTGTAAAACAGTACGACAATGGAACAGACTACCTAGGGAGGTTGTAGAAGCTTCTTCCCTGGAAGTTTTCAAAAGGTCTTGGATGGTTTAGACATAACAAATCCTGCATCTTGGCAGGGTGTTAGACTAAATGACTCTTGTGGTCCATTCTAACCCTATGATTCAAAGAACAGGAAGAGGAGGAGGAGCTGCTGGTAGTACCCTCCTTACCATTTTTAGCCCAGTGGTTAGGGCACTCTCCTGGGACATGGGAAACCTGGGTTCAATTCCTCACTCTGCCTAATGGAGAAGGGATTTGAAATTGGGTTTCCCACACTGCAGGACAATGCCCCAGCCACCAGCTATGGGATGTTCTGGTGTGGGTCTTTCTTCATCTCTCCTCTTGAAGCTGTTCCACTTTTTAGAATTAATTACATAGTAACTGAAGCAGGAACTTGAAGTTGGATCTCCCACATCCTTGGTGAGTGCCTTAACTACCAGGCTATAAAGTCACACTCATTCCCGTTCCCTGGCCCACTGACTATTCATTGTCATTCATGGCAATTCAGAGTCATTAATAATAATTAAAGGAAAGAGAAACAAAAATTGCTAAAGCTACACAGGCCCCATCCAAAACATTTTCCCAAACATAAAAACATTATCACAAAAATTAAAGCATGGATCCCAACCATGACATGAATGGCTCAATAGTTAGCACATAACTGATTGAGTAAGTCTCTTAAACGAGGTGTCTGCTGAGGCAAACAGATACAGCGTATAATGTTCGAAGAAAATATGCAGAGGAAAATAGCCACCCTGTACAACAGTAATTGAAGCCTTTCCTTTTTTGGTTCAGGAGGCTGCTGCAGCAAAAGCGAAGACTTTACCCTCAGGAAAAATCATGTCCATGATACACAGAAAAGGGGGGGCCAGCTGTCCCTGCCTTCTGGCAAAGGTCCATAGGTACTAGGAACACTGATTTCCAGTAAAGGATGAAGAGGAACAGAATGCAGGGGCTCAAAGAGAGACACTTTAAGAACTAGATTAAAGACCAACATTTTCAGACCTGGATGCTAAATAAAACTATATAACTGCATTTAGGCTCCTAACTTTAGGTATCCTGGTCTGAAATTTTTGGTTTACGGCTCTGCAGTGCTTTGGAGGCCTCCAAATAGCTGTAGATAAGATACTGCTCACAGGAAACTAGAGGATAGAGAACCCACTTGAAAATTCTTCTCCTCAGGGAGGCTAGAACACACTCAGAAAACTTAGAAAACTAAAAGAGAAACCCTTTTTAAAATCTCACTAGTGAATAATTGGAATGCCCATTTCTTATCAGAGATACTCCTGGATGCACAACACTGAGGCTGGGATTTTCAGAAGTACCTTGGTGACTTAAAAGCAGAAGTTCCATTGAAAGTCCATGGAAGTTGTGTTCCTAAATTAGTGAGGCACTTTTGAAAATCTCACTGAGCAAACACAATACAGATCGTGTAATATATGAGAAGTAGGATTTTCTAATGCTCTCAGTATTAGCTTAAAGTTTGCTCCCATTCAAGTTAATGCTCCAACTGAAGTTAATGGTAAAATGTTTGGAACTAGGACAACACTGAGCACTTTTAAAGAGACCCTCCCTAAATGTTTTCTTTTGAGAGGGGTCTTCATAACACTTTTGGAAATCCTTCATTTCTCAAAAAAATATTTCTCACAAGCCAGGTCAATAGCAAAAGATTACTTGTTTGGTGTTGCAAGCAAAGGCTGTGGAAGAGTATGTCTTTTTGCACATAAAGCAAAATTTCAAGCCATTCATGATCAGTCTAGGAGCTGTTCAATGCGTTCCTGACAGTTTACATAAATTACCACTGCTGTGCTTGCCTCAGAGGTACATACTATCCATGTGGCTTGTTCTTGAACTCCAAACGGGATATCTACATCTTTCAATTTCAAGATATTTGTGTGCAGTTCTTGCTCCGCTACAGTCCCAAACAATTGCAGTTTTTAATGCAAATGTACTCTAACTCACAAGGGGTGTCTCTGGTCAGTTTGAACACTGGATTCGTTTCATAGCGACAGCCCTTCAGAATATTATTCCTACGTAGTTAGCCGGTTGAAACATTTTCCCACCAAACTGGGCAATAATCTGTCATTAGCTGAAGTTCTCCCTTCGACTCAGACAGGTATCCGAGGTTTTACTCTATGACACCCTTAGTCTCCTCTACAAAGTTCTCAGGTACCCAAGCAAGGTATACATTTAACAATCAAAAGCCAAAACCTGCACACTGCTATAAAGAAACTTTTCCTATTGTAAGAGTGATGTATGTTGGGTAAGTTTAGGAATCTTCAGATTACATTTGCTCCATTACCAAATTTCTTCATGGACCCTCTTACATTATCAAGTATTTGGGACCAAAAAAACCAAACCCAAGTTGATACTAGTCCAGTGAGTGTCAAATGATGTGTTGTTGATATAGAACCAGAACTGGAATGACAAGGAGCATCTGAATGTGTTTGGTTGTTGTCCTTTACCTCTGCAGGTGACCTCAGAAACACAGCAACCGAAAATAAATGAAGTCTCAATATTGTAGTCAGTCACAATTTAAAAAAAAAAAAAAAATCCATACAGCACTGCAAACATAGCCAACACTCCTCCCCCCCAGGGGCTCCATTCTGTGACTCCTTAAAAACCAATCCTGAAAGAGAGTTATGAGTATCTGAAGCCAACAGAATTGCTAGCATTTCAGCCCAACAGAGAGACTTGCCTCACAGAAGAGAGTGAGTTTGTCATCTGGAAGAAGTCCATTGGCCTCATCCAAGAGAAAGTCTCTTCTAATGAACTTCTTGAATCCCCAGTCCTTGCCCTGTACAAATCGATATGCTCGCTGGCTCTCTGAAAGACAGATATGTTGATTCAAACAAATGCTAGAGCTGTTAGCATGAACAAACATAGAACACAAGTAAGTGACCCGAACAGATAAGAGCTACACATACCCATTGCTTTTGTTTCTTCTCCTTTAGCATTGAGGATGGAGAATTTGAATTTTGCACGAACTTCACTCTTTGGACAGCTAACCAATAATAGGTAAAGGGACAGGTAATCTTTACTTTCTTCATCCAAGCCCTTAGGGTTCACACGCAAACACCTGTAGAAATAGACATCTGCATGAGATGTTAGGAACAGTTTTCTAGGAAAGGCATTCACAGCTTTCAATGGAGGGGTATTATAAAGTTTACACAATAAAGTGTACAGCAAACAAGTTCTGCTACACTGATCATTGACTAAGGTAAACAAAACAAGTACACTGCGATATTTCTTCTAGATTACATATCCTATATGGGCACTTAGGTAGGTCCAGAAATATGAATCTGTCTACGAGACAATCAATTCAAAATCATGAAAGGGCTACATACTTATTAACAGTCTCCACCCTAAACTACAGAGACAGATCCTGCTGTCTATGTTGTATGCACCCAAACACTGTACCAAGGCAACACTTTATTTTCCCTGAGTGTATGTTGTGTGTGCCCATGGGAACCGGGACCTCTCTGCAGTTTAGATACGTTTGCTGTATCTCAGTGTGCTAAGGGCATTAACTTATCTCTCCAGTTTGGATATGTTGGGTGAGTATCTTCTGCTATCTTTCTTACCATTTCAGTTTATCATTGGCTCCTGATGAAAAGGTTGAACTTTTGATGACCTCACCCATTTCCTCCCGGCAGAAGCTGAAATTGTTTATGGTCCACATGTATGAAAACTTTACCACCTTAATCTGAAGATTCAAAACAAGAAAGCAGTTCAGGGTCATGACTGTGCACAATGAGCAAGTAGAGGGGAAGAACTGAAATAACCTCATCACTATGTTACTAATCAAAGGACAGCATTAAAATCTGCCCACGCCCATGACTGCACTGCACAGCAACCTATGGAGGGTTCTGCCAAGGCACCTGACTTCCTCTCGTGCGTGTGAAAAGTAACCCAAGGGAAGCACAAACAAATCTAGTTCTATAATAGTTGCATGTCCAAAATGGACCATCACTACTTTTTCAGTCTATCTCAGGAAGTTCCATAAAAGTGAGACAGGAAGGAAGGAAGGAAGGAAGGAGATAGAGTGACATTAGCCTCCCTCTGCACCCTCTGACCTGACTCAGCCCATGCTGCTTCCATTCATAGGCAGATCCACAAGAAAAAAGTGAGTTTAGAGATGGAGCAGTCTAAATATATTTGTAACTAAAATCTGATGTAGTCCTAGTTGCATTGGTTTAGTTAGTTGGTAATTAGACTTTTACCTCTGAAAACCTGGGCTCTAAATTTGTTTAGATCACCAAGCTTCTTTTTGTATGGTGTAATCTTAGTAAACTCCGACCATCTGAACACACTGTGAATTTACCTGAGTGTAGCACCAGCTTTCTGCTACAGGTCCACTCGACATTTCTGCCGGAGGAGGAGGACTTGGCACCCTTGACATCGCCAGTTTGAAGATTAAACAGGGTTTCACAATTCAGTGAAAGAAAGAGTTATGCTGTCTTCACCCTACCTGGCTGGAGAAAAGAGCAATTCCATTAGAACTTGCAGGACATTTTACTCAGAGTAAAAACAAAACAAGAAGTCACACTCACCCCCTCCTTTCAACAACTTTAGACAGAAGCATGTTAGGGTGTCTACGCAGCATCCAAGGTGCAAATGCAGCCTGAGTAGATGTATCAGCACTATTAAAAATAGCTGCACAGATGCAGTGGCATGAGCTTCAGCATGGACTAGCAATGGAAGTACATACCCAGGGTCCAACGTGAGCTATACAAGCACGCCAAGAAGCCTGTGCCAGCATATCTACACTGCTGTTTTTAGCAGTATAGATATGGAAAAGGCTGGCACAGGTATGTCTGTCTACCCAAGCTACAATTACACCTCTGACTGCAGTGTAGACATACACTTAGAAAGAGGGAAATCTGAGACAAAGACAATATTCACTCATGCTTTCGATATATGAACTCTTGATAGGAACAAAATCAGAATATGGACCATATTCCTAGACTACAGTAGGGCACTCCCTGCTTGACCTGCATTTACTGTTGTTCATCTGGACTAGATGACCTCCTGAGGTCTCTTCCAATCCTAATATTCTATGATTCTATTATTCTCCTAGACTATCAATTAAGGTCCATGACATTTACTCCTCATTTTTCTTCTGGCACAGTACCAAACTGATATATGGCAGTGTGAAAAATGGAGTACATAGTCCAAACTTATTCCAATAGTGGGGTTCGGCTTTATTGGTGGTTGAAGCACCAACACCACAAAAAATTTCAGCCTAAGCTTTCTCTCAAAGCTTAGCTGGTCCCTTTGCTTAGAGGGACGGACAGCCCCACCCCCCCTCCCTTTTTTTATATGCTGGTGAAGTCCACAACCCACAACTATCATAATGAGTCAGCAGAATTTACTCAGCTGCTGTACAGGGTTGTGGAAAAAAACAGAATTGTTCTGTAAATGAACAGCCCACTTGTTTTGCACCCCCTAGGTTTTAATTAGGATTTTCTCTTATTTTGTGTGGAGGGAGTACCCTAGGGAGTTGGGAGGATTCATTAAAAAAAGTGCCCCAAAACTTTACCTCAAACATTTGCATTAACACATGTATTTCAAGGTTTTATTTTTAATACTAGAAACAATAGGATCTAGCTTTCATTCAGAGATTGAAATTATTCTGAAAAGTTAAGAGAGAAGTGGTAATGACATATGGGTTGTTCTTATGCTTATTAAAAACAATGAGAAAGTTATACAACTAACAAGAAATTTAGAGAAAAGGGATGGAGATACTAGTGATCGGAGAAGGGGGGTGGCCTGTTTGTTGACTCAATTGTTATTGAATGTTCACAAGAAGGGAGTAGGAAATGCAAGGATCCTATATAAGCTTCCGGAAGATGGTCAGGGCACTTGAAACCATAGTTCTATTTCAAGCTGGCTTTATTTGTCAGTTTTCATATGGCTGAATTCACTATGCGGTTGTTTCTCATTCTAATTGCAGTAAATATGGAAGCTGCTGGTCAACAGAGTGAACCGAAAATTAGTGTTTAGTGATTACTAAACAGTGTATGAATGTATCTGACTTAACATCTCTGAAGCTGAAGGAAGTGGTAAAACAAAAGCAACTGATTACACAGTGGACGCTGCTTAATAATAATCCTATTATTAACTGGCTAATAGCAACATTGTGCTGGGAACCAATCCCTTCCAACTGACTCTAATGTTAATCGGACTTAAGTCACATGCCTGTTGCCAGTATCCAACTCACAATTTTTTGATGTGCTTTCCCTGGCTGCAGCCCTACAAACCTGCCTGAGGCTGCAGGCAGGGCAACGGAGGCTGAAGCCCAGATGTTGGGGCCTTCCGTGGGGAGCAGATGCTGGGGATCCAGAGGGCTACACAGTACCTCTCTGTGCTCTCTGGGCTGCATCCTGCTCTTGTACTTGGGCCCTGGGTTTGGGAAATCCCAGCACTTCCTTCCTGGGCTGCAGACAGGGATGGAAAAGCTGGGATGTGCCCTCCTTGGCTGCAGCCCCACAAACCGTGCTGCTGCCCTGCTCACAGCCTTCCCTTCCAGCTGCAGCCAAGTCTGCAGGGCTACAGCCAGGGAAGGAAGTGCTGCGACATCCCAACCACTAGTAGCAGGCAGGACTGCAGGGCTGCATTCAGGGAAAGCACACCCTAGCGCTTCCTTCACCAGCTCAGCCATGAAAATCTATTTTCCTCTTACTGGCAACGTGTAGATATATATTAGCTTTTTTGCTGGGAATCAACAGGTTGCAAATAAGTGAATTCTACTGTATTCAATAAAAAAATTCTTGCAATGTAAAATGTAAAAATTGTCGAGTTGTTAAGTAACAAGCTTAAAAAGGGACTCTTGCTCATTTTAAGAAGTGCAGAAAGTGAGCTTATTCAAGATCAAATGTGCCATAACAAAACTGTTTAGTAAAGCAGAAGAACAAAATATGGATATGTTTGATGAGCCTCAAGTGAGATACGTTGACTATCACTGCTGTAATCAAAGGCAACCAATATAATAATTTAAGTCCCTGTTCCAGGCTTCCAGCAGCTCCTCAAGATTAGTTTCATTCCATAGCAATGTCTGTCATATTTGACACTCAAAATATGACCAAAAAAAATCAGTCTGATCATATCATTAAAAAACCCAACCACAACTGAAAAGCAAGTGACTTGGACTTCATAAGGAAGTTGCAGCTTTTTTCTTTTTCTTTTTTAATGCTAACAGCATCATCTTCAATGTGGCACAAAATGAGCAATTTAAATAAATAACTAAAGCACTTTGTCCAAGATTCACTCCTTCGGAAAGATTGAAATTTGCAGGTCCACTACCTGATTTTTCAAGTGAAGTAGTAAAAGAAACAGCATTCACATTAATTCAAGATGATTGATCAAAAAACAGCTACAAGCATTCTTATAGGAGAATTTGCATTCCTTCATAATGGTATTGATTGTGTGTGAAAAGAACAGTACAGTATACAATATTGTGCCTAACTTCATGAAGATGCCACTGAAGAACACAAAGAAAGGTACAGTAAAAATCTTACTAAATTGATTGCATAATGAAAATAACCGTGTGCTTCTGATTGTACAGTGTCTAGCACAACAGGGACCCAATGAACCTAATCATCAGACATATGAGTGTTCAGAATTATTTAGGCTTTATTTTCTCAACACCACCACCTAACAGTCCTACAGCATGCTGCAGATGCTCAAATTATTCTGTAACTACCATCAGCTTTATGGTTGATTGAAAAAGAAGGACTGATGTCCCTGCTTTCCTGTGACATTCAGAGGAATTCTCAGGAAGATTATGTCCCTACATTTGTATTTAACAACTGTATATTGAAATTTGTATTGAGCATGTGGACTACTTTGATCAAAACATAGCATACCTCACACAACAAGCAATTCCCTGGCGAGGTTCTAAATTTACAAGAGCAATTTAAACTAGTTTTGGAGGGACTGGACAGATCACAGGCTGATGACACTACTCTCTCAGGCCTCGTCTACACTACAAATATAGGTTGATATAAGCTGCATTAAGTCTAATAATGTATGTATCTACACTACCAAGTCCCTTCCACTGACCTAAGTGGCCTGTAAAGTAGATTTCTGTATTCCACCTTCACGAGAGGCATAGCGCTTGATTTGACATCCATGGGTCAACATGGGGATAGTGTAGACATGGCGTTGTGTAATCTGAATGAACTGGCCTCCAGGTGTCATCCCACAGTGCTCCGCTGTGAGCTCTCTGGAGAGCACTTTCAACTCCACTGCATGTCAGCAAGGTACACAGGAAACAGCTGCTCCCGTTAAAGCCCCGGGAACTTTTGAATTTTCATTTCCTGTTTGATCAGTGTGGAGAGCTCACCAGCACATCTGATCATGGAGACCTAAGGCTGCAAAAGTGCTCCAGCATGGAGTACACAGGAAGTGGTAGATGTTATTGCTGTGTTGGGAGAAAAGTCTGTAGAGGCAGAACTCCTATCCAACAGAAGAAACGCTGACATCTATGCTAAGAATGCACAGGGGACACCAGCACTGCTGCGTGAAAATAAAAGGAGCTTCGGCAAGCGTACCAGAAGACAAGGGAGGTGAACAGTCATTCTGGTTCTGCCCCACAGACATGCCGCTTTTATGAGGATCTGCATGTGATTCTCAGTGGTGACCCCACCACTACCCCAAAAGTCTCTGTCGATACCTCTCAGGAGCCCTGGGTACCTTGCACAACAATGGAGAGGACATTGTTGACGAGGAAGATGAGGAGGAGGAGGAGAATGTGAGGCAGCCAAGTGGAGGATCCATTCTCCCCGACAGCCAAGAACCGTTTTTAACCCTGGAGTCCATCCCTTCACAGGACCAGTTGGCAGCAGAGTGTGATACTGTGGAAGGCACCTCTAGTGAGTAAACATTTCCAATCAAAGTGCAGACATTACATGCTATTATTTTTTATGTTTAATCTGAACAAAAAAGTAAGTGTAGTGGGTATCAGCGGCCATTCCAGCTACACAGAGGGTGCTCTCCAAAAAAGACAGCTTATGTGCATGACGATAGCCCGGGAATCCTCCATTATTCCTTCTAATATAAAGCTCAGAAACGTGAAAATATCTTAACAACCAGAGACTTTTCTGGAAAACTGAAATACAGTAATGTGCAAAATTCTATGAAGTAAACATGCCAATTATGGAGAAATAAGGGGGATGTGCAGGTGCAGAAATTTAACTCATTCCATGTCAGCGAGGGTTCTCCTTTTCTAAGGTAGAGTGAGGGATCCATTTATGCGAAACAGGAGCTGGATAGTTCAGTTTATTTATTTAGTTATTTGCACTTCAGCTTCCTTTTCATTCTGTAACAAACACTGAAGACCTTACAGACCTCTTCCTCTTAACTAAGTACCAAGGAAGAATTATTGGGAATCAAAATGGCAAACAGATAAAGAGTTTGCATCCAATGTGTTCCAGTACTGGCAACTCTTGTGATTTTTTCCACCAGTGTTGGGATTCTGACTGGAGCTAGAGTCCATTTCATCACTATGTGAGCAACTCTGGCCCTAACATGATTCTGAGCCCAGCCTGGGAAGGGTAAAAATATCCTCTGATTGGCTGACTTCTCCAGCTTCTCACCTACTGGAACAGAGCCACCAATCAGGACTGATGTAGGAAGAACTCTCCTTTTCTCCCTCTCCCCATCCCTACAGGAACCTAAAGCCATTCTCTCACAGGAGAGGAGTCAGCAGGAGAAAAGGCAGTTCAAGGTGCACCTACTCCCTCCCCGATCCTCCTGTAAGCAATGAACATAGCTCCTCTGCTGCTCCTCGCTCTTTCCCTGCAACACCAAGCATGCGAAGAGGCAGAAGGGAGTGAAGAGCCCCTGGAACTGCTGCCCCGCAACCTGGAAGGGGAGAGAGGACCCTGCTGCAGCACCCTTCAGGCCTGGGGGATGAGATGTGTGTGAAAAACCTCAGGAGGAGTTGCAGTGAGGCTGGGAAGCTGAACTGATGGGGGTGGGGTGGCAGGACTGATTTGGAGGCTGGTGGGGGGCAAACTTAATTCTTGGCAAAGGAGAGGCGGATGAGGGGGTGAAAGCTCCTGCAGTGAGAGTCAAAAATCACCTACCTAATAAATTTGGAAGAGAAGGCAACACTAATTGTTACACACACGCCAGGCAGAGGGAGTTAAAAAAAAAAATCAAAAGACAACACACATGATTTTGTGGTCAAATCTCACAATTTTTAATCTTTGGAGGCTGGCAATAGTGATGTTCACAGGCAGGAGAAGAGATGAGAAAAGTGATAGTAAGGAGAGAAGTGTCCTGTGGAAAATTCATTCCACCTTGATGCATTGCACTACTCCCTATTTGGGATGTAGAATAAATTCAGTTGACTATTTGCATTAAAAAAAAACAAACAAAAAAACAAACCATGAATGCTCTCTCAGAGACCAAAAACCTCTGCATGTCACTCTACGTTACGGTGAACTGGTTGCCGGTCTCAGTCCAATAGTCTCTCTGAATGTATAAGTGAATCAGAACCATTTGCTAATGATATTCCTCTTTACACACTTGATGAAAAATACTGATGTTTGTAGGGTCATTAAGGGAGAAACTGAGTATACAGGAGGAAGAGTGAACAAACTACACAATTTGTTTGTTTTTGTGCTAGTTTCTTTCAGTTACAGTTATCCAGGTCCAAAATATTCAGACAGAGATGTGATTAAGTTGAAGGTGCGCCCTTAAATCACGACTGCCCAGACATGCTATTCTGTATTGTTAATGGAGCATGAGCTTTCGTGGGTGAATACCCACTTCATCTGTTAGTCTATAAAGTGCCACAGGACTCTTTGCTGCTTTTACAGATCCAGACTAACACGGCTACCCCTCTGATACTTTTATTGTTAATGGTGTTTTAAGAGCATTGGATAGACACCATGTTGTTATTTTAATCTATTTAAAATAACTTCATGCTAACTCATTTCTGTAATAGTCCCTGGCATAGTGTATGATAGAAGCTTCCCTCCTCTATTAACTAGCCAGCTGAGTTACTGAGGTAATAGGAGAGTCTGGAAGCTGCGTGACTTTAAGATGCATAAAATAAAATCTGCAACAAGCACATGTAATTTGGTTAAATACATTGCATTAAATTATTGCCACCACCTAGTCTGGACACACAGATTTTTTTTTTAAATTGAGAGAGCATAGGAAGGGAAAGAGGATCAATTTACCAGAATATCATCAAGACAGAACCCAAACATGTGGGTTTCCTTGGAAAGCCCTAAAGACTGGCAGCCCATTATGCTTTCATTTGCTAACTTTCTACCTTTAAAAACTTAGTTTAAGAATGTCAAAATAACTTTTTTAAAAAGTTTAAGCTTTTCTATTAATTAGTCCTCTTCCTTCAAAGCACCCATCTGTAGAGTCCCAAAAGGCTCAATTGTCAAAATTCACATGAATTCATTAGAACTGGTGAGGCACCATAGGCTGGAGTGCCAGCAGTATGCAGACAAGACCAAAATTCCATATCTCCTTTACATCAAACAAAACAGCATCACAGCTTCACTTTTTCTGTGTTTAACTAAAAATCACAACTGGGCGAACAGCAGACGACTAAAGCTAAACTAAGGCAAAACTGAGGAGATCGATGGTAGGAAAAAGGAACCTGCCTCCTTATAACAATCCTGCCAGGAAGGGCTTTTGTTCTCAAGTTGTTAAATTGAGTCACAGCCTTGGGCTTTTTCTGGTTTCCTTTATGCAACTGGTTGCAGAGGGCTAGACAAGTGCATCATTTTAAATCACACACAGACCTGCTGATGCGGCATGCATTCAAGATCTTCGGAATACAGTACTAAAAGCGATATCTAGGAATGAAGCAAAGCACCATGGTCCAAAATGAGAACACAACTCACTTAACATATCACCCCACAGCTCTGACCTCTGCATGAGCTTCCAGTCCAGTTCAAGGTCTCTGTCCCAACATTCAAAGCCCTCCCTGGGATTGGCTTCTGTTACCCAAGAAATCACCTCTCCCAACAGCTACATTTCACAACAGTGGAGTGGAGGCTTGTGAATGAGTGTTGGAGACAGAATTTACAGGGGCTGAGCTACATGAACTTACTCCAGCAGAAGAATGACCATGAACCTGACCATTTGTAGAACTCAACTTAAAACTAATTTCTTTGATGTGGCTTTCCTTTGAATTTTTCCCCACACACAAAATAGAAAGTCATATAAATTAACTGAACTATTTTCCCCATGGAATAGGAAGATAGATTATTTCTCTTTTTAAATGCTTGAGAGGTGCTCAGATACAATTGAGACAAACTAAAGCTGCATATTAAGAGAATTTGATGTTTACCTTCTGATACTGCACTGTTCTACTACTCCCCTAAAATTCTGTGTTAAGTCTTATATGTAGTACAGACAATGTTTCCAATGGCAACCTCTTTTAGAAGTTAATAATTCAGTTATAAACTTTTTTCTCTGGACAATAATTTTGCAAAGAGACAGGGGTAATTTTAAAGCCACTTGTTTCACCCCCAAATCATAACTTCGGGATCTACTGAACTCTACTAACAAAGGAATTTTCAGAAGCCTACTGATGTTAGGCAGAATAAGTCTTTATAATATTTAGAAAGACTAACTAGTAAACTGATTGCTGCTGTTTTCCTTCTATTGGTTTCCAATACATCTTCTATTTAAGCAAGCTTCAGGCAGAGTTGATCAATATCTGACAAAACCAATATTATTAGAGTACAAATTAGAGAAATATCCTTGCAAGTGTCTGCAAAACAATCTGCAGGAGCTCAAATCTTCTCTCAAACAAGCGCCAAACAAGATAACTGCATGAAGTGGTAGAAAAATAGAACAGTCCACAAAACCAATTTTATCACAGCTTTTAAGTCTGGAACTAGGAAGTGTGATCAGTCATGGAACAAAAAAATAATTGTGGTTTCTTCAACACATTTGTTCAAAATAAAATGAATATCCATTTTAAAGAAGCGATGTGGGGATCTGGATTATATTGTTTGAGTGCTTTTCAATAACTAGACTGAGGATTGGGTAAATCCTAGCTAACTAAGAGTTTGAAAAACCCAGGTGAGTGAGAAGACTCGGGAAGCCACCAGCCCAGGACTCGGGAAGCCATCAATGCCCTTGATAGATGGGAGGAAGAAAAGAGCAGAATGACACTTGAGCCACTTGCTGTTTTTCAGTAGGGATGCAGAAATCAGGGTTGCAGGAACTGCTCCTCTTTTGCAGAAGGGACAGAAAGGAGCAGGGAAACAGAACAGAAGGCACCACTTTTCCTTTAAGAGGAGGAACCAGAGCTGCTGTGTGTTCTTGTTGTGTGGTGTTTATTTGCTTCAGGTTGTGGGGGGCTGTCTGTAAGCGAGGACTGACCTGTCTCCCAAGGTCAGTGAGAGTGAGGGATAGTCCTTCAGGATAGGTTGTAGATCCACACAACAAAAACACTAATCCAGGAACCAATCCCTGCAACAAACCCTGTTGCTAACTCTGTCCACATATCTATTTCAAGGGACACCATCATAGGACCTAACCACATCAGCCACACCATCAGGGGCTCGTTCACCTGCATATCTACCAATGTGATATATGCCATCATGTGCCAGCAATGCCCCTCTGCCATGTACACTGCCCAAATCGGACAATCTCCATGCAAAAGAATGGATGGACAATCAGACATCAAGGATTGTAACATTAAAAAACCAGTAGGAGAGCACTTCAATCTCCCTGGACACTGAACAACAGACTTAAAAGTTGCAATTCTTCAACAAAAAAACTTCAAAACCAGACTTCAACGAGAAACTGCAGAACTGGAATTAATTTGCAAACTGGACACCATCAAATTAGGTCTGAATAAAGACTGGGAGTGGATGGGTCACGACAAAAAGTAATTTTCCCTCTGTTGATACTCACACCTTCTTGTCAACTGCTGGGAATGGGCCATTTCCACCTTAACTGAATTGGCCTCGTTAGCACTGATCCCCCACTTGGTAAGGCAACGCCCATCTTTTCATGTGCTGTAATATATATATATATATATATATACACACACACACACACACAGAGAGAGCTTACTGTATTTTTCACTCCATGCCCCTCATAAAGTGGGTTTTAGCCCATGAAAGCTATGCCCAAAAAAATGTTAGTCTCTAAGGTGCCACAAGGACTCCTCGTTGTTTTTTCTGATACAGACCAACACGGCTATCACTCTGAAACCTAGCACAGGAATGACTCATACAGGCCCAAAACATTACAGCATTTGATTATGTATTAGTCCAATAAAGAATGTGTACATGTTTTTAAGTAACCCATGTCCAATACATCTCTTGAAAGCATTTTGTGCTACAACACAGGACAACCAAGACCAGGAAAATCATATAGTCAATGGTTCCTTCAGCTAGAAGTGGAGAAGCAACAGTCTCGTTTTATGTAGTAAGGAGACGGAAGTTAATATTATCAAAATAGTAGCGCTATTATAAAGTGAAAAACCATATGAAAAAGAATGAGATTAAAAAACTGGAGAAACATTCTACTAAAATTAATAGTGAATGAGACGACAGGTTCCCAGAAGAATTCCAGTAAATCTGAATTAAAATACTGAGGCCTTGTCTTGGGGAAGTGACATATACCCTTAATTGACGTCAATCAGAAAGAAGTAGAAATCATAATTGGGATCCAAGCCACAAGAACCGCCCCCCTCCTCGACCCAATAAAACACAAAAGCCTTTAATGACTAATAAGAGTGAACATATAGCAAAACTGCAATTCCCAAAGCCAGTGAAAACATACAAAGAACATTATTAATGTAAAATTCAGGCATTCTAGGTATAAACCAGAATGGAGGAAGTGCTGACCAGAACATAATGTTTTTAATAATTCAGGCTCTTAATGGTGAAAAGATAAATTTCACTCTGGTAGGTATCATCACTAATCTTGTGAGCTTCTCTTCTATACCTAAGAACAAGAAGGCAAAGTGAAGGATGAAATCTCAACTTAGAATATATTTGATTTGCTGGGCTAAACTGTAGCAGGAAGTAAAAACCATAATCATTACTCTCACAAATAAATAAATAAAAAGAAATCAAAACCTAAAGAATGGTGCAAAATTAAAAAAAAGTTTCAACACTAACATTAAAGAATTTCAGTGGCTAACTCACTATTTTGTTTTTACCAGATATTTGCCTTTTCTTCTACTCTCATCCACTTGAATCTTTTTAACAGAGTACACACATTCATTACTTGATGTTGCCACTGAGATGTTACATATAAGCTTATAACAAAAAACTTGTTAATAAAGGTATAAGTCCATAAATTGCCCAGGATACTCATTTCCCACAGAGCATATTTCTACCACAATATTCCCCAAGGTGGTAGGGAGGCTTCTTAACCTGGAAACATATTGGTAGCAGCAGCCTCTTCCGCTGGTTCCAGTATATTGTTCCAAAACCTTATACTCTTGCAAGATCACCACCTTCAGCCACCCATCAGCCTTCAAGATGCCCAACAAACTCCTGCCACTGAAACCCCCCCAATGTCATGTTAATCAAAAGCGTTCAGAGCTTTTCAGGGATTGAAAATTATGCTTGTCAGAGTTCTGCAATTTGCTATCAGCTAGCACTTTGTTGGCCCTTCTGCTTTACAGGACATAAGAGTTCCTCTCTAACGGCAGGGGTGAGGGGGTGGCGCACCCTCCCAGGTTGCATGTACTTTTTTTTTTTTTTTTAAATATGTGACCTTATCAGACACAAAGATAGGGGGGGAAAAAATCAAATTGGCCAGTGCTTTCCACTTCAAAACCTCCTGAATTTACTTCAAATCAGTAGCCTTGCTTTCTTACACAACGAATCTTAAGTATGCCCATGTTTGCTTAAAAAAAAAAAAAACTGAATTTTTCTAGCCAGACCTTAGGGTATAATGCCCAGTCCACACGTTTATATGTATAATCACATTTCAGAACTGAATTAAGAACCCTGCAACTGACACAAAATTGTGGCATTCACATAGATCTAAGTCTGCAGATACTAATCATGCAACTTTGTGGCCAACTGGCATGACAAAGGTAAGATCTGACTTCAGGAAGTACAGACTCTCTCTGTATTACTTTAATGCGTTTTTAGATATTTTCACAAAAGACTGCACAAGGGAAACTACTGTATTTCTCCTGCAACTGTTTATATCATTAACACTTAAAGCAGAGTTTGGTGCTGCATTCTGTATACTGCATTTGGCATTAATGATATTATCACTCGTAGAAGGGAAAGAAAAGCATAATGGACTTTACTTACCTGCCAAGATTTAAATTTTGGGGAATTGATTTTCCAGCTATTTTTGTTTTAAAATATATTTGAATGTTTGCCTGCACAAAGAATTCAGTTCATTTTTCTAAACCAAAAAGGACAGCCTGGAGATCATTGTGATATTCTTTTAGTCAGATTCTTTTTGGCTGGGGAAGGGGGAAAAGGATGACACTTAAGCTTTCCTCCTTTTTTCTTATGTCTAGCCTCAAAAGACTGTCCCCATATCAATCCAGCTTGCTCTTTTTTTAAAAAAAGTCTTCAAAGTCCATTTCTCCATCATTCTCAAACAGAAACCAGAATGAATTTTCCCTTTTACTTTTCTATGTCATCTAGGGTGACCAGATGTCCCAATTTTAGAGAGACAGTCCCGATAATTTGGGGCTTTTTCTTATATAGGCTGCTATTACCCCCCACCCCATCCTGATTCTTCATACTTGCTATCTGGTCAGCCTAATGTCATCTTCCTACTTCTCTTTCACACCTCACTGAGTCCCAATGTTATATAGACATGTTGCACGTTATATAGAACTAGAGACACCAGATGTCTGCTAACCACATACATGCAACACGGAGACTAGATAGTACAACTGTGAACATCAGGTTAAACATAGGTCAAAAGACAAGTCTCAATTGCAGTAGGACTTGTAACCCTTTTTCTGCTCTCTTGACAATAGTGAGCAAGTCCATCATAAATGGTCTCAAAATACTTTGAACATTCCATTTGCCTTTTAAAGGAGCAGTCACTAAAATTAAGGTTACTTTAAAATGCTTATTTTATTTTATTCAGAACTTACTTTAATGTAATTTTTATTTTTCTTGCTTAATTCTAAAGGTACATAAATTGAATGGATGTGATTTCATTCTAAGCTGGAAATTTAATGTGCATACAAATGCACTGCAATCTTGCCTGAAGGAGAGCAAATATCTATAAGGCAGTTATGTAACTGTACCAGCAAGCCTCCAACCAAACCTTTGGACTTCCGAACACTTGCACAGACTAACCATGCTCCTCATACCTAGAAAAGGTAGACAAGATTCTCTGCCCAGTGGAAGATATTTCAGAATGAAAGGACAGACACTTAATCGCCAGTGTGAAAAATGGCAGGCAAATACAAACTAAAAACTGCAATACAGTTTTCAGATTTCTGTAAACACTCCACAATGGATTCTAAAAATCCCTTTACCTGACTGATTGATACGGATTCAATTATTATGCACTACTGCTTGAGGCCTGACACTTTATACACAGTGAAGGCTCAGGTGGTGAAAACATGAAGACTATTGTGTCATGTAATGCAGTCCTGAAACTGAAGAGAAGGATCCGAGAGTAGCAACATTTAACCCACAAGTGGTTCTCTTCTTCGGTTTGACTTAGACAGAGGTTTCCAAACTGTGGGGCGTGTCCGCTGGGGGGCTTGGGAAGGGAGAACCAACTCCGTCCCCAACTCACCTCAGTGAGCCACCCAGCCTTACATGTTCCTATTGTTGGCTGGGTTGGAGGGGGTGCAACTTAAACTTGTAACTCAAAGGAGGGGAGGGCCTCAGCTCAAAATCCACTGGTTTACAGTTAACTTGTTGTTATATCTTTGTTTCTAAGATAGTCTAACTCTTCCATATCTCTCTGACTCTGCTGGAAGATAAAATGGTTTTTCAGTGTTTAAATGACACGTGCCTGTCTAAAGACCATTACATCACAGTCCACCTGTCTCACTTACCACCTCACTTATCTGTAAGTGCCTGTTTATTTGTGTAGATCAGTGGTTCTCAGCCTAATGACCACTATGGGCAGCATATCCAGCTGTCTATGGGTTATGAGGGTCGCATCCATACAATATATATACTACCTCAGGGATTGGCAGTATTTTGCATACGGCCCATCAGAGAAATCCGCTGGCGAGCCAGGACGGTTTGTTTACCTGCAGCATCCGCAGGTTCGGCCAATCGCAGCTCCCACTGGCTGCGGTTCGCCGTTCCAGGCCAATGGGGGCTGTGGGAAGTGCTGTGGGCCGAGGGATGTGCTGGGAAATTAATGGGAAGCAGGTTTAAAACAAATAAAAGGAAGTTCTTCTTCACACAGCCAACCTGTGGAACTCCTTGCCTGAAAAGATTGTGAAGGCTAGGACTATAACGGCATTTAAAAGAGAACTGGATAAATTCATGGAGGTTAAGTCCATTAATGGTTATTAGCCAGGATGGGTAAGGAATGGTGTCCCTAGCCTCTGTTTGTCAGAGGGTGGAGATGGATGGCAGGAGAGCGATCACTTGATCATTACCTGTTAGGTTCACTCCCTCTGGGTCACCTGGCATTGGCCACTGTCCGTAGACAGGATACTGGGCTAGATGAACCTTTGGTCTGACCCAGTACGGCCGTTCTTATGTTCTAACGGTGAACCGTGGCCAGCGGGAGCTGCGATCAGCAGAACCTGTGGATGCTGCAAGTAAACAAACCGTCTCGGCCAGCCAGCGGATTTCCCTGACAGGCCACGTGCCAAAGGTTGCCGATCCCTGTACTACCTGTATGGCACTGAGGATGTCACATGGGCCGCAGCTGTGTGCTGATTGGGCCACATGCGGCCCGCAGGTTGAGAACCACTGGTGTAGATGTTGCCAGTGTAACTAGTGAGCATGTTCACCTGCTATTTTTAAGTGTAAATATTCTGCTTTTATTCTGTAGTCCATTCTCCCAATGTCTGCATACAAGGATTTTTTGTTAATACAGAAAGCTAGAGCTTTGTAAAAAGAGCACTGGAAATTGCTTTAGATAGACCATGTCAAATACAGTAGGATAAATTAATTCAACCTTTTCTGTACCAAAAAAAAAAGATAGTCAACATCAGCAATGTACACACTGGGTTTATTACTAATGCAATTTGAAGTGACTATAACCGTACTGTGTAATGGACAGAATATGATATACATTACAGGCTAAGAAGTAATAATACTAATGTCTACAGAAGAGTATAGCAATTCTAGTACTTGTTCCTACAGTGGTAGGCACCACTGCAGCTAGCAATATTTTGTTAGTCTCTTCCAAAGTAGTAGCTAGAACAATATGTCCAGTTAAGGGTTATTGTTTGAATGTTTAATTCTCTCTCTGCTGCTAGCTCCATTATTAATCCAACACTCCCAAAGCTGCAAGACCAGCTCTGCCACACAGAATGCAGCTATGCAACTCCTGTAATCAGCAACAGAATTTACTCACAGTGTAAAAATGAACTCCCAAGTCTTTCCTGGGCATTTGCTACACAGTCAGTCGTTCTGCATCTTTTTTGTCCTAGAAATTTGTAAAAATAAATAAAGTAAATGGCACATTCAGTGTCTGCTATGTATTTTCTTGAATATTAGTCATATCACCAGCACAGAACGATAGGTTTACAGAACACCCCCTTTCTTCCGCCTCCAATCCCAACAGAGTTCAGCACAGGGCCAGCAGTAAGAATGTGAAACCAAGAAGAGGAGACAACCTCTGCTAAATCTCTGGAGATAGTCTTCTATTTCAGAAACTAAAATTGCCTCATAAACAAAGACATTTTAAACCCAGACTTGAGTATTTTTAATCTTATGTTATCCTTCTGCATTGTCATGTGTCTTTAGAATTTGGGGTGCATGATGCATTAATAAGTCTCTTGTAGCATCCTGCAAGATTCTGAATTAGTAGTGAGGAAGCAAGCAATGCATCAGAAACTGAGTATATAAATAATTTCTATTATAAATAAAAAAATTCTGTTTGATTCCCTTTTCATGCTGAATAGCAAGCAGCTGTAATCAGAGGCTGGAGCATTACAGCAGGATCTTACGTAACCCTTCAATTGTGCAGAGAACTAAGCCGAAAGGCAAGGGGGGGAGGGAGAGGAGAGAAACCTATGCAGATGTTCATCAGCACACATTTCCAAACACACCAATTTGACCCTAGCCATTTTGAGCCTTCTATCACTCTTCCAAGCAAAGATTAACACTGCTTCTTATTAGTTCAATAAATATACCTTTTGCCATCTCTGGGTAAAACTTTTACAGAAATAAAACACCCAAGAAGAACTGAACCAGATACTTTGAAGTGTACAGGTTGAGAACATGTATGAGGCAGTGGAATGGCAAGTCACATGAGCCAAACAGAAGGATGAATACCAAAAATAAAGCTGCTAAGTCCCTCCAATTGTATACTGTATTTGGATCTAGAAAATTCATAGAGGACAGACACACATCCCACAACAAATCTAACATTGTACATTTAAAGCCCAGGCTATGCCTCAGAAATGTACATTCCCATCCCCACCACCCAAAAAATTTTGCTAGTGCTAACACTGGTTCAGTTGACCTGATGGAACACTAATCTAGGGATGGTTCTGGTAGCTGGAACTGTTTTTACTTTTCAGCAGGTGTAACTGACAGAGCAGTTAAAAAAAAAAAAGGCTCTGGCCACCAGAGCCTTATATACATTAGATCATGGACCAGTTCTAACACCTGTTCAACTGAACTAGTGGGCCTTTTTTGTAAGTGTTCCCATTGATGACACTGCCCAACCATAACATGTAGGATCAGCAATGGTACCACTCGTGGAAACTTTCAAAACAAAAAAGTGTCCCAACTACAGTTCCCACCACAATTTGAAGATTAAGTTCCATTATATAAGTACAGTGACATCCTATATAAAGCTCCAGCTATAGAAGCAGGCTACTGCTGACTATACTGACCACATATAAAATGATCGAGCATGTTCCTAAGAAATTTACTATAACTGTAATATTAAAAAAAAAAAAAGTGCCAAAGTCATCTTGTAACTTTCTATTATGGCTTTAAAAAGTAAGCCACCACCTTGATAATAGAAATACCAATCAAAGAGTAAAATATGTGGTTTATAAAAGTTGATTTTTTTTTAAAATCAGAATAAGGAGTAAGTGTCCCTGAAGTCCATACATCAGATTTTACAGTAGTTACTGAGGCTTATACTGTGTGCCTGTATTTTATTACTATCCATTTCTGATTTAGTAACAGGCTGTCAGTGATGCATTGATACTGCCAAAGTTTGAGGCCTCTAGATATACCAGTGATTAAAAAAAACCCCAAACATAGCCACATCTCTTCATTCCATAAACCACAATGATGCAAGTGACATCATCAAACCAAGCCACTTCAGGCCTAGCACTCTGGTAAAAAATAAATAAATTATATATTATATAAAAACACACACCCCTCTACCTCGATATAACGAGAATTCAGATATAACGCAGTAAAGCAGCGCTGGGGAGGGGAGGGGGGCTGCACACTCCGGCGGATCAGAGCAAGTTCGATATAATGCGGTTTCACCTATAACGCTGTAAGATTTTTTGGCTCCCGAGGACAGTGTTATATCAGGGCAGAGGTATATCTACCAACAAAGAATCAAGTCTCCCATACATTGTACTTGACTTTTCCAGAGGAAACTATTTATTTTCATAAAGCATCTGACCATGAATATTGATAATTAGGGCTGCAGGTCTGTCAGAGATGCTTTGATTTTTCTGTTTGTCAGTGACTTTTCTCTGTGTCTTTGATTAACCCTGGACCACAGCCTGACCACATTTACTACCATACCTTGGGGCAAGTGATCCAGCAGCACCATGGCCAGGAAGGGTGGGAGCAACATGTTACAGGAGGAGCAACCCGCCTGCACAATATGGCAAGAGCCAAAGGGCTGGAGCAGAGAGCTGGGTCAGTCCTGCAGGACAAAAGCCATTGCTGAGGGCTGAGTGCAGGTTCAGTTCGCTCTGAAAACCACCTGTCTCCCCCACTCTGTCATCCCAAGGACCTCCCAAACCAGGGACAGGACCTGATCTCACACTGTGACTTTATACACCATTTCCTCCTAAACCCATAACATACACTAGATTTACCGTGACTGCAGTGTGATTTTTTATTTTAAAAAATGCTGTGACAAATCTGCAGCACTAATGATAATTAGTCACACTTCTTACGGCAAGCCATTTCAGACCGACAACACACAGAAACCAGCAAACGTTAGTTTACAAAAAAGTCATTTCTTTTCATAAACCATGATGATGTTCTGACATCACAAAATCACATCACATCTAACACACTCTGGTAACAGAAATGTGAAGACACGATCAAATGACTTACATTTCCCTTTTACAAAAATACACTTTCCTTCTCACAGACCACAGCCATGTAGATAATTATTTTACACTTGCAATAGTGTACATTACTAATCAAAGTATTCCAGTAACAAATAACAACACATCTAGAAATAAGCTCATATTATAAACATATTTAACATGAGCAAAAGGAACTCTGTTGCCTCTTCATCAAATGTGATGAAGCACTAATACAGTCCCAGGCCTGGGACATTCTGCTAAGAGAGATATCAATACCTGTATGATGCAGTACTAAGATGATATAAAAAACTAATCTTCCCCACTGGTTTAGCTGTTTTCCTCACAATTCTCATTAGTTTAGCAAATATTGGTCATTTCCACCCCCACCCCCCATCTCCGACAACACACTCTCTTTGTTTCTTTAGTTGATGGTCATCTCACTTTCCTTATGCCAATCCTTGTTCCCCTTCTCCTAACTCGAATTCGTTGACTGAACTATTTCCCTCCTAACTGTTGGTCTTGCCACCCAACCCTTATTTTTATTTTTAAGTGGGTGGTTACCTCTCTCCCTCACTTCTCTCCTTGCTGATTCAACAGCTTGTTCCCCCTTCGCCATTATCCTTACTGGCTTAACTACTGGCCCCCTTCCCCAGGACTCTTACCTCCTGGCTTCAGTGAGTTACCCCTATTGCTGAAGGCAGCTTTGTTCGACAGCAGGGTAGCGAGTCAAAGGGGCCCCGGCCCAGACAGGTGCACTGGGTGAGGATAAGGCCCCTCCCTCAGGACTCCTACCCCACTTTCTGCAGCCAGCCCCCTGTGAGAATACAAGCAGCGGCAGCTCACTATTTGGCAGCATGTCTCCCTTCGCCAAGTCTCCCTGCGCAGGTGCAGAGGATCATTATTCCGCAGGTCCCTGCAGCGACGTTCTGCGCAGGCGCTGAGCACACGAAGCAGCAGGATGTTGCTGCTCCTGGCTCTTCCCTTCAAGGTGCGCCTGCGTGATATACTGACTGTTCCTCCTCCGGCACCCTAACGGAGGCTGCGCGCGCACACTGCCTCATCTCGGACTCCGGCGGATGCCTCCTGCGGCTGCGCACGCGCCTTCCCAACACCCACTGGAGTTGCGCGCGCTCCTCCCAACAAATGCGTCCGCCCCTCCCCGATGTTTGGACTCTCGGTAGCTCACAATTTGGCAGCGCTGCGGCACATGCGCTGTTCTCCTTCGGTTCCCCTAAACTATGATGGCTCACTATTTAGCAACGGGCTGCCGTTGTCGCAGTGCTATTTGAACAGCCAGTATGGAAAGAGGGGCCGTTCGGAGCGGATCTCTTACTCCCAGCCAGCTGGTGAGTCCCGGCCTGGGGCTGCCCTACATGCGCCTCTCGGAGGGGGTGTGGCGCCACCAACACCTCCCCGTGGAGATCCTCGGGTCTCGCCCCACTCCGCCATCCGGTCTCCCCTCCCCTCACCTGAGGTTACACCGCTGGTTGTTGCTGTCCCCTTGTGGTCTCCTCATACTGCCCCAAACCGACACATCCGGGCCTCGCCGCGACGCCGTCCCTCAGCGCCACGACGCCACGCTCGGGGAGCGGGCGGGGGGGTGGTGTGTGTGTGTGGAGAGGGACGCACTGAGCATGCGCAGCGCGCAGGGAGGCGGGAAGGGCGTCGAGCAAAGCGGGAGCGTGGCGGCAGAGGCCGAGGCTCACGCGCCGAGGTGAGGGTGAGCGAGGAGAACGCGGCGCGCGTGCATGGGAGTAGCCAGCCCCTCCCCTCCGGGCCCCGAGGCGGGAAAGATGGGCCTGTGGGAGGGTTGAGAGCGGGGGTCTGGGTGTGTGAGGAGCAGGGAGCCGTTGGGGGGGGCGTGGGAGGAGCAGGGTGGCTGGGGTGAGGGGCTGTTTGGGGGTATCAGAGCTTGGGGTGTGGCTCTTGGGGAGAAGGGAGGCTGCATGGTTACAGGGCTAGTGGCACCTGCGCCCCCTCTCGGGTGTCCAGCTAAGCTAGGGGGAGTGTCCCAGTTTTCGCAGCCTTTGACCTGTGGTACCCTGCCTGTCGACCTGGCTTACCAAGCAGGGCCGAGTGACCCCGGGCGCCTGTGGTTCTTCCCTTCAGGAGTCTGCCCGGTGGGCTACGGTGACCAGACGGCCAAGTGGTGTTCACTGGAGCAGCAGGAACAAGACCTCTAGAGAGAAGGATTTTAAAAAGACACTCTTATCTCCCTATCGCTCTTCCCTAAAGACGTCCCTGTCTCCTGCCAGTAACGCGGGCGGGCCTGACTTCTTCAGCCACCCCCAGCAGGTCCGTGTGTCTCCCTCCGAATGATTACCATCCTCCTCTTCAGGTGATGTTCCTTTATAAGCCAGCCCCAGTACTTTACATCTTTTGCCTTTTCCTGAGTTGGTCCACACCAGTTTTGTAGTTTAGATAAAGAGGCGTCAGAACCATCAAAGCTAATAGTCCTGTCATCCTCCCTTAGCAACTCAAGCATTTGCAGAGAGGTAGCTTATCTTGAGCCATTCTTTTTCTTCCTGTCTGTGTGGTTATTTTTTTTAAGACAATCTCCTGTTATTGTAAACTAATATAGTCATAATGAAAACAACCCCAGTGTAGAGTATTCATAAGTTGTTACAGCGCAGCTTGAAATCTGTTGTAGTGTCAGATGAGGGAAGGAAGCAGGGAAGCTTTTGATGGGACACATTGTGCAAGGAGAAGGAAGGCTTCCAGTTACCAACCCAGGCTTGATTTGAACTGGAATCCTACAGTCCAGTTCTCTGAATCATATAGTTCTGTATCTGACTTTGTTTTAAAAATTCCACTTCTCAGTGAATGGAGAGAACAGCTAGATGAAAGCTGAAGGCCAGCTAAGACAGAGTCTACAATATTGTAAGTTATCATTTTTGATTATTCTAAATAGGGATTGTTCATTGTATCACTGAAATGCAGGTACTTTTGCACTGGAACACAGCAGGTGCTTATCAGAGACTAAATGGATTGTAAGTAACAATAAGTAAGGCATCCAGTTTCCAATTAAAATTGTAAGCATAATTAGGTAATTCCATAAAATATGTTGCATGGCTAACATGCCTGTCATCGTTAAAAGTACTTCAGCACTGTATTAAACAGAAATGATCAGAGCACTGGCATTTTATCTTAGCTGAAAGATGATATCACCAACACATGCACCATGCTAGGACGTCCAGTACTAACTCAGAAGAGTGTCACTTACACTATTATTTCCTGCTGGGCTTTCCTTTCCTTGCAGAGGTCTCATCCAAGTAATCATCAGTCCTTGGACCCTGTTTGTTTTTCATATTTCACAAGCTGCTGCCCAAGGTGACAAAGCAGCAGGTCATGCTGCTTGCTATGAAGAAATGGCCATAAAACTGCATTCTGGATGGCATGGGATTGCAGTTAGCATTCAAAACTTGTGGAAATGACACATTTACTTTTCTCCCATGAACTGTTTTCTTATAAGTATAATCCTTCCCTTTGCCCCAACTTCTACATGCTCAGTAAAGACTGCTGGGTTTCTTAGAGCTTAAGGCCAGAAGGAACCATTAGATTATCTAATCTAACTTTCTTCATATCATAGGTCATTAAATATCATCCAAATACCCCTGTATTGAGCCCGATGACTTTAATTAGACCAAAGCATTTCAGGTCTCAAGAGACTAAACTGTTCTGTGCCCCATGCAGAGAACAGGAGAGACGAAACTACCACCAATGCCCGAGGACTCTGCAGAGGTAGGGAATAAAGTGAGATGTGTTCAAATGATCCTAGCAGGTAAACAATAGCCCAGGCTTCCGAGGAAGTCAAAACCCTTCCCCCAAGGTCCCTGTCCATTTTCTCTGGGGGAAGATTCCTTACAAACCCTAAATCTGGCAATCAGTATAACCCTGAGTATGTGACCAAGACACATCTGTCAGGCATCTAAGAGAGAGGATTCTGTGTATCACCAAAGAGCACTGGTCCACCTCATCTGGTGTCTTGTCCCCAGCCGTAGTCAATATCAAATGCTTCAGAAGAAGGAGGGGTGGGGGGGACCGGGACCCAGAATACATTTGGCCAAGTGAGTAGTTTGTGTAGGGGCGGGGGGAATTCCTTTTTGATTCCTGCAGATGACTGACTGATGCATGAGATTTAATTATAGGGTATGTCTACACTTCCATCGAAAGTGTGACTGCAGCATGTGTAGAACAGAGCTAACTTTCAGCTAGGTAGCTTGAATAACAATAGCAGTGAATACAGTTTTATCATCTGCATCTTGCAATGGACTGATACCTGACTTTTGTTCCAAATATGCCCAGAAATGCTGAGTCTCTAGTGATGATCTTAATTTCTTGTAGTGGGAGCACTGAAAGACTAAAATACTACTACTAGTGAATTGCTTGCAGTGTTGGTATAGCCATGTTGGTCTCAAGATATTAGAGAAACAAGATGGTCTAATAAAAGATATTACCTCATCCAACTTCTGATGGTGAAAGAGACAAGCTTTTAAGCTTACAGAGCTAAAGAAGAGCTCTGTGGAAGCTCAAAAGCTTGCCTCTTTCACATCTCCTGGAAGCTAATGGAGATGTTCCTTTCAATCAGCTGATCGAGCAACTGCATTTGGATCCAGCAGAGATGGATTTCTCACACTTTCAATGTTATCCATGTCATTTAAATAGATATTCCTTTTTATATAGCTCAGGAAATGTTGAGAAACATGGATTCTTCGTGGTCAAACAAGTTTGAAATATCAATTTTTTATAATTGGATATTTAAATCCAGTTGAATCATGAAAAAGATGAAATTCCCTCTATCCTTCATATGAAATGTTAACTTAGGTCAGTCCTGCCCTCTGCTGTAGCTGTGCATGTGAAAGTAAACATGCACATATAGAAAAGAGGACACTAGTGAGAGTGCTGGAGAATTCCCAGCTGGAGCTAACTGCTCAGAGCTTGAGAATTTGAAAAGTGATGCACTGATGTGAGTTTTGACACTAGTGTGCATGTGGGAATACTGAACCCTCCAGTGCACAAGTGTGGGGTATAAATTCCCAGTGATCATCTGAATGATATGAAACAGATTGTTTGTTTGTTTGTTTTGTTTTTTTCTGCATGAAAAGATGCAGCAAATGCTAATGTAGAAATGACTTTGGAGGTGCTCTTTCTATAGCCTTTGTGTACATAGATGTTTGGTTTGATGTGATGCTGATTAAACTGATGTCCTTGAAACAGTTGTGTATAAGAATCTTAAACAGCTGCTGCTTTTTAATATTCACTTCCTCTTTTGTTTTAATTATTGAGTTCCTATATTTTTCCCTTTCAGTTCACTAAAATGTAGAAATGTAATTAGAGGGAGGCTGGGCTCAGAGAAAGCTGCCAGTGTTTCTACATCATGATTAAATATATCCGCCATCCCTTTTGTGAGAGACTGAAAAACTGGATTCTTATAATTATCTCGATGTTATCCTGGAAAGAATCGGTAACACGTACAGATACAAACTTATTGAAAATGCAGCACTAATTAAAAACTCATATAGGCTCCTGATGATCAGGAGGGTATGAAAACAGTTATTTAATTTTTTCCTCTATTTGCTATCTTTGTTACAAAACCAAACAAAACCTATCTCCAATCACTGGAGAGACTTAATGAGGCTTTTATCTATGCAGCAGTCAAACACACAATGGAAGTTATTTCATTCACTTCTTCTTAGGCCGGGGGAAATCTGCACAACTTATTTTCCAAATGTAATCCCAAAGGAATGCTTCAGTGTATTCATGAGCAATAATGGGCTCATTCCTTGCTCTGAGCATACAGTTGTTGTTTTTTAAAGCAAAGGTTTTAAAAATGAATCTTGATATTACTGGTGTTGTGTGGTTTAACCATGAAATTTTGGTAATAGTAACACAGACTTTAAAAAAAAATTGTTTTTATAGAACTGGAAGGTTATTGAGTCCAGTCCCCTGCCTTCACAGCAGGATCAAGTACTGTCCCTAACAGGTTTTTGCCTCAGATTTCTAAGTGGCTCCCTCAAGGATTGAGCTCACAACCCTGGGTTTAGAGGGCCAGTGCTCAAACCTCTGAGCTATCCCTCCCCACATAACATCCATTAGGCTGCCCACTCCATCCTCCTGGAAATGCAGGATCCTTCCTTACCCCTAGATAAAGCTTACATCATACAGTTTTGGGCAAGATAAGTAATTAGCTTTAGTGCACTTGTTGAATGCACCAAGATGTGGCAAGTGTCTGCACAATCTGTGATATAACAAAGAGCTGCTGAGATTCTGGTTGTATCAAGCAAGCCTGTAGCTTTTATAGACTAGATTTTCAAAGGAAAGGAAACTGCTGGAATCTTTCTTCCATAGACCTCCTTCCACTAAATTAAATTCATAAGAGAATAGTTGATAGTGAAATAGAAGGGCTCCTATATTCCAACATTTTCTTCATGGGAAGCTGAATAGTAATTAGCACCTGTATTTTCAGAATGCTGTATAAATATTAACTAATCCTCAGTGGCCCATGAGGCAGGAAGTTAAATATTATTATCCTTCTTTTAAAGTTGAACAACTGAGAGATTCAGAAACTTACTCAAGGCCTCTCAGCAAGTCATTAGCAGACTCAGGATTACTTTAGAAGTTAGGAGTTTCTTGCACTTAGTCCCGTGCACAGACCACTAGATTACATTTCATGGGTGATATTCATCTGGGACTCTAGATGTAAGAAGAAGAGGTTGTGAGGGTTTGTATGTGTGAAGAGATGGTCAGCATTATTTTAATGTTCGAGCATGAGACCGGGAGCCACAATTCCTAGGTTTTATTCTCAGGTCTTCTACCAACTTGCTCTGTGACTTTGAGCAAGTCATGTAACTTCTCTTGTTTTAGTTTACCTATCTCTAATATGGGATTACTAGCTATCTCACAAGATCGTTGTGATTTATTAACTGATTCTAAAGTGCTTTGAAATTATCTGATTAAAAGCATGATATAATGACAGAATATTACAGTATGGGGTGGACTGCAGCAGCTTACTTTGCAATAAACAGAACTGCTTATGCCTCAGGTGCAAAAGATGCATTTAAAATACAAACCAAAAGGATTCCTAGTCTGTCTGATATGAGAGACAAACACTACTGCCGAGAGTCATTCTCTTAGGTCAGTGTGTAATATTGGCGTGTGATTTTTGTACAGGGATGCTCAGATCTGAGTGCACCACTGCTTGTCAGGATTCACCTTCCTAGCTGCAGAACACCAGAGGATACCCAAACCAGTGCATTAGTGCTCAGTTTTGAACCTGCAGCCTTATTTGTGAGAGGGCTAATCTTGTTAGACAGCGCTGGTCTCCTTTAGAGAAAAATCTGATTTTGAGATTTTAATTGCAGGCAGTTGGTGTATGGTTCTATTTTTACACCTATTGGAAAAGTATTGAAGTTAATTTCTTAGTGGAGGAAATCATACTTTTAAATGTGCCATTATGAGGAAATGACTCCCTGATGTCTTTGAGTCAGTGCTTTGTTTCTTGTTAGAAGCGTCTCCTGTCTTCCCTGATGAGCCTGGCTCTTGTTTTCAGCGGCTGGTTTTCTTTAAGATGCTTTTGATCCTGTATTCATTAAAACCTGATCCTGCTGCTTCCCACCAGCCCTAATGGTCTGTAAAACTATTTCTCTTTCTCTAAGATGCTGTTAACTCTGCCAGCACCTACAGAACAGAGGAGCTCAAAATATTGTCAAAAGTCCTCCAATTTATTCAAACCTGCTTCTCTCCATAAACAAAAATTAATTTTCAATGTTATCACAGCAATTGATTTCAGTAGAGAAGTGGAACTGGGTGGAGAAGAATCTAAAAGGTTTTTATCACTGCTGTTTCCCCCTCTGCAGGTAGAGAAGGATAATTGGACAATGGACTTGGAAATAGAGAACAGGCGGTAGGAAGACCTGAAGGAACAAAAAGAGAAAGGGGGCTTAAACAGAAAGCCGTTAATCAGGATTAAAAAAGGACAAGCTACAGAAGAGGGTAAGAGAAGAAACAATGAAGAATGAGATGAGAACGGAGTAGGGGACAATGAAGAGAGAGGATCTAGGAAAGGAGTAATGATTATTTAAAATTTCATCTAGGTTGAGGAGGAGGAGAGAGTGGAGAGAACTAAGGGAAAAGAAAGATGAAATCTGACTAGTCACCTTGCAGGGAAAGAACAGGATCAAAAAAGGGATAAAGGACAAGAGGATGAAAAGAAGGCATGGTTTCCAAAACCTACTCAGTTTGGTTTTAGACTCCTAAAGTGATGGTGTCAAGGTACATAGCTATGCAAGGAGCACAACTTAGTTAGGTTCCACTTTCTTTTTCACTAATGGAAAAAACTTCATGTTTGTAAATGTACACCCTTTAACTGAGGAGAAAACAATGAAAGTTCATATTATTAATTTACACTTATTTGTTCTTGTACAGATTATAATGAGTATTATAAATTGCAGCATCCATCTTAAAGCATTTTAAGAGGACTCTATGTGATTTTTTCACCCATGTTCAGCTTATCAGTTGCTTTTGCTTGTTTCGGCTTCCTCAAGAACAATGTTTTACAATAGGTCTGGAATGGCATTGGGTTGTTGTAATCAAAAGGTGGCAATATAACATTCAGATGTTTAGTTACGGTTTATCGCCTTTATCAAATGTATCTTAAGGAAAGAATACCTCTGTGCAGGACAGAATGCTATTCATTAATAGAGAACTTGAGAGGTTAAATGACATGCTATGATATCCAAAATAATTATGTTAAAAGAATGCTAAGGTTGCAAAGTCAAACACTCCAAAGATAGGAAATGCCAGAATTAAATTTTGCCAGGCAACTTCAATTTGGCCCCTATGCACATATACACTTTAATCTTTAATTACATGATCACATACTATTCCCCCCGCCCCCAACAGGTACCATGTCTCTTTCAGTGAATGGGCAGCTATTTAATATTTCTTTTTATCCTCCACATTGAATGTGTTGCCCCTAGGCTTTATTTAACACACACATGCATGCTTTTCACTGGATAAAAAAATAATAATTTCTTCATGGGCATTTGCTTGGTGCTCAGGCCATAGTAGCTGAGTGCTTCACAAACATTAATGAGTTTATCTACCCGTTTGAGATTAGGTAATAGTACTATTCCCAATTGACAGCTGGGAAACTGAAGCGCAGAGAGAGATTAAGGTCAAAAACTGTTAAATGTGTACACTAATATTGGGTAGCCAGCCTGAAACACCTAGGGCCTTATTTTGCAGAGGACTTAATATTTCCATAGTACTTTTTGTTCAAAACATGGCTCCAATTGATTCCAGTTGCAGTTGTGAGCATTCAGAATTTTTTGCAACTCTAGACCAGGTGTATCACATTGGGTACCCATAAAATGAGGAACAAACAGTTAGTGGTCACCTGTGACAATTTTGGTTTAAGTGATTTGCCCAGCATCTCATAGGAACCCTGTGGCACAGGCTGGGATAGAATATAGTTCTCTAGGGTGACATTTGAGTTCCTTAACTATGAGCCTGTCCTCTCTCTTCCCTGCCTTATTCATACAACAGCGTCACTGACCACACAATCCTGATTCATTCCGAGATGAACCTCCATCCTGTGCACCAAATGAGGAAGGGGTCTTATGGGAAAAAATAGTATGGGGTCATGTAATGAAAGACTATCATAATGTGCATATATATATTGTATATAAGGAGGCTGAATTAAGTTTTCACAGGGAACCTTATTTCTGAAATTTCCTAACATTTGAGCGCTTGACTTCACAACCTTAATGTTCTTTTAATGTCATGTTTCTAATGTAGTTTCCTAATTTAAAAAAAGTAACAAACTGAAAACAAAACAAAACAGGAATTCCGTCATGTGAAACTATATTCACCAGTTTGGGTCATCAGTAGGGTTTAGACCTTTAGATTCACAGCTCAGACTTCTGCTATTTGTGCTAATGGACTAAATGGTAGCTGTATTAGGCTGTTATCTCCCAGGTCAGGTGGACCAGTCATTAGAAGATGACAGATATTTTGCTGGTGGGCTTCACAGGTATTTGCTGACAGCAGAGGAATGTAGAGACTAAGGACCCCCAGACTCAATTCCAGGTTCTGTAGGGGAAGCATGCTTTAGTGATTAAAGAACAGGAGTACTTGTGGCACCTGTTGTTCCCCTATCCTGTGTTCGTCCCTCTCTGCTGCTAGCCAAACTCCGGCCCCCACTGGCTCCTCCTCCTGTCCTACCCATACTGTGGCATTCCACCTCTTCCCTCCTTCCTTGCTTCTCTGCATTCCAGTGTAGTTGTCACCTCCTTCTCCACACTTCCTGGTTGCCAGCACAGGAGAACACAGAGAACAGGAACACTGATGTCAATTTCAGTGCTTGGCACTACAGTGGGCCCTCAGCTGCTGGAAGATACAATTTCAGGGAAAGTCTTGCTCAGACCCTGCAGGCTCAGGATGAAGCATGTTCAGTTGCTCTGTAGGTTGGCATGTAAGATTTACCTAGTAATAGTCTGAGAATAAAACCCTCTAAGCAGGTACAGCTGAGAAAGCAATAGTCCAAGGATCCTACTGCCCTACCTATATGTTTCATTGCTGCCCTAAGGAAATAGCCTCTAGGGATGTTTATTCTTCTGAGATGGATAGGAAGGGTTAATTAGTGCCAATTATTTTACATTTATATTGTGGTAGAGCCTAGAAGCCTCAACCAGGGTTGAGGCCTATGGTAGCAGGCACTGTAGAAACATACAGTAAATGACAGCTTATAGCTTATTAGGGTGCTTGTATATATGACTATTTGTTCACTAGGAACTGAAGAGAAACTTGCCAGCTCGATTCACATAAGCCACCAAAGAGCAATTAAACAGCAGCTGCCAGTAAACCTGAGCAGGAACCATCAAATTCTTTTTAAAATGACATGTTGCAGAACTCCTCACAGCTAATAAGGAGCAAGGAAGAGAGGGCATTACCTGGGAAACAATACATTGTGTTCAGTGGAAATTTAAGAAAAGCTTTAAAAATTCTTAGATTAGTGTTAGGTGATAAGGCTGTAAAATCATACAAATTCAAATCCCAATCTGTCTCTTCCCATCTCTGGAATAGTAGGTGGAGGTAATGAACTCAGCTATTGGGAGTGCAGGTGAGAGGAGAAAGCAGAAGTGCATTGCTGTCAAATGGCTAACTTTTGATGGAAGTTAGTCCTTCATAGGATTGCTTTCTGCTGTCAACTGATGCTGCCACAGTCTGACCCCTACTCCAGGGCTGAGGCAAGCCCCCATCAGAAAGTCCTGCTCCTCTATGGGGATGGTTTAAAGGAGAAAACACAAAATGAAGTTTGCAGTTGGGGTTTCTAGGAAGATTTCACACCTTGTCTCCATACAAAAGCCTTTTTTTGTAGTCCCCAAAACTTTTTACTGTGACTGTTTATATAAACTCATCAGTACACTTATGGAAATCTTCTCTCAGCTTATCTTCACAGACCTTGCCCCCTTAGCTAGCCAACACATTTCTCTAGGCACCACTCTCCAGTGATGGAATGCCTCCTACTAAAATGTGGTTGGACAGAGCTCATTATCAGTAGTACTGGCAGAACTGTCCCTATGATGTATCTAATGTGAGACACTGTGTTTTGTACAGTGCTTAGCACAATTGGGTTCTGATCTATGACTAAGACTCCTTGGCACTAAGGGAGAACAAGTAAGAAATAATAATAGATATGTTTTCCCCTGCAGAGGTGAGTTGATATTAAATTATGTATATTTATTTACATTGCATGTGGAAAACATACTCTGAGTTTTATTTTTAAATGACCACTCTGAACCAAGTACAATGCCTGGCAAATCTCTATGGAAACACATTATTAATGTATAAATACCTAAAATAGAATAAGAATAAAAAGACTAAAGGGTTTCATACATGCAGCTATACTCTTAAAGTGAAGAGACAAACACCACAGACAAAATGGAGAAAACAGGAAAAGGATGTTTGTTTTCTTAATTATGAGAGGTTTAATACAGATTGATTTCACTTTTCTTTAGAATATTTATAACCTTTAATATCTCATCTCTGTGACAATCTGTGTGATGTACTTATCTCTGTCATGCCTATTTTAAATGCATCCCTTGCCTTATTTCTTGTTTGAATCATATATTTATTAGTTTGCATACTATAAATCCAGGCACAAAACTGTTCCATTTGAGTGTACCTGTTTCAAGCATATATCCCCATCCCAGTTGCTGCTGTGAGATGCTCAGTACTCCCTATCGCCAGGAATACTGATTCCAGTTTGAAGTTGGACTCTCAAACTCTCAATCTTGCCTTCCCTGGGAACTGTTGGGTCTTTTGCTTTATACCTTTCCTTTGCATGCTGTTTTGAAGATCTCATCTGTATCCTTTATTTTGTGGAAATAAATAGGAATTCTTCAAAAATACTCTACTGTTCTGAAGAGCCATATGGGATAACTACATTTGGTAGCAGTTCCCAGTCTCATATTTCTTGGATCAGCAATTCATTTACACCTTCTGAGGAGGAAGTACTTTGCAACACATCACTCTTAAGTGTCAACACAGAGAGAGTCCAAAGGGAGTTCCATCTAGTATCCCAGTAGCAGGGTGGTGAGGAAGCTGTTTGATAGAACAATGGGAACCAACACATAAACAAATTAAGTTAACTCTCAAGCCACTGGGTAGCTGAAAAGCTAACCTGATCTTCAGCTAGGAAAAACTTTCATTAAAAAAATCAAACCGGATTTTTTTTTTTTTTGGCATCTCACAACCACTTACTGCATAGCAAAGCGGCTGAATTATATGCAAAAGAAATTTGGTAAATTAGAGACCATTCCATTCTCTGCACTCTGTCTTGTGTGCCAATTTTTTTTCTTTCTTTCACTGCTGCTCCTCTTAAAGGTATAAATTTTTGCCAGCTCTGGAGGTGGGAAGGGCTCTGAAATAAGCATCAGTGAAATTCAGAAGATAAAAAGAAAAATGGAATGAGTATGATATATTGGAACTGTCAGGAATGGAAGCAGTGAGTGCACAGCTGAGTGCACACTCCACTGTTACTAGAGGGTTAGGTAACTGATGACAACAGCAGTCCGTCATCCTAAATACCTAACATAGACCTTGTTTACAGATGGCACAGCTGCAAGATTGTAAGCTTTTGGGGGCAAGGACTTCCTTTTTGTTGTGTTCGTATATGGCCTAGCACAATGGGGTTCTAGTCCACAAGAAGACACATTGTTTTGAGAGAGTTTACAGCAGTAATTATTTAAACAAAAGGCTGATGGAGTTGCAGGGGGCCTGAGTAGAGAAGGGAAGGATGAAAAGAAAAGCTGCCAAGCTGTTCCCCTTGTGGATGCTGTGTTTTAGTCAGCTGTAAAATAAAACTTCACCATTCTTAGTTGTATCAACCAGTACCTCCTAGACCTTGCACACAAACATTGCAGCACTGTAACCTGCTGTTTATTCTGTATATGTGCATGACTCTTCTCTCCCAAGAAATGCCAAGGTTCATAGAACATAAGAATGGCTGTACTGGGTCAGACCAAAGGTCCATCTAGCCCAGTATCCTGCCTACTGACAGTGGCCAATGCCAGGTGCCCCAGAGGGAGTGAACCTAACAGGTAATGATCAAGTGATCTTTCTCCTGCCATCCATCACCCTTTGACAAACAGACAGAGTCTAGGGACACTATTCCTTACCCATCCTGGCTAATAGCCATTAATGGACTTAACCTCCATGAATTTATCCAGTTCTCTTTTAAACGCTGTTATAGTCCTATCCTTTACAACCTCCTCAGGCAAGGTGTTCCACAAGCTGACTGTGCGCTGTGTGAAGAACTTCCTTTTATTTGTTTTAAACTTGCCCATTAATTTCATTTGGTGACCCCTAGTTCTTGTAGTATGGGAATAAGTAAATAACTTTTCCTTATCTACTTTCTCCACATCACTCATGATTTTATATACCAGTCATATCCCCCCTTAATCTCCTCTTTTCCCAGCTGAAAAGTCCTAGCCTCTTTAATCTCTCCTCATATGGGACCCGTTCCAAACCCCTAATCATTTTAGTTGCCTTTCTCTGAATCTTTTCTAGTGCTAGAATATCTTTTTTGAGATGAGATGACCACATCTGTACGCAGTATTCAAGATGTGGGCGTACCATCGATTAATATAAGGGCAATAATATATTCTCCATCTTATTCTCTATCCCCTTTTTAATGATTCCTAACATCCCATTTGCTTTTTTGACCGCCTCTGCACACTGCGTGGACATCTTCAGAGAACTATCCACGATCACTCCAAGATCTTTTTCCTGATTCGTTGTAGCTAAATTAGCCCCCATCATATTGTATGTATAGTTGGGGTTATTTTTTCCAATGTGCATTACTTTACATTTATCCACATTAAATTTCATTTGCCATTTTGTTGCCACTTAGTTTTGTGAGATCTTTTTGAAGTTCTTCACAGTCTGCTTTGGTCTTAACTATCTTGAGCAGTTTAGTATCATCTGCCAACTTTGCCACCTCACTTTTTACCCCTTTCTCCAGATCACTTATGAATAAGTTGAATAGGATTGGTCCTAGGACTGACCCTTGGGGAACACCACTAGTTACCCCTCTCCATTCTGAGAATTTACCATTAATTCCTGCCCTTTGTTCCCTGTCCTTTAACCAGTTCTCAATCCATGAAAGGACCTTTCCTTTTAGCCCATGACAACTTAATTTACGTAACAGCCTTTGGTGAGGGACCTTGTCAAAGGCTTTCTGGAAAACTAAATATACTATGTCCACTGGATCCCCCTTGTCCACATGTTTGTTGACCCCTTCAAAGAACTCTAAAAGATTAGTAAGACATGATTTCCCTTTACAGAAACCATGTTGACTTTTGCCCAAAAATTTATGTTCTTCTATGTGTCTGACAATTTTATTCTTTACTATTGTTTCAACTAATTTGCTCGGTACCATAGTTAATAGTTCCACAACTTCACATTTGAGTTCTTTCAGAACTCTTGGGTGAATGCCATCTGGTCCCGGTGACTTGTTAATGTTAAGTTTATCAATTAATTCCAAAACTTCCTCTAGTGACACTTCAATCTGTGACTGTTCCTCAGATTTGTCACCTGCAAAAGCCAGCTCAGGTTTGGGAATCTCCCTAACATCCTCAGCCGTGAAGACTGAAGCAAAGATTCCATTTAGTTTCTCCGCAATGACTTTGTCTTTAAGCACTCCTTTTCTATCTCGATCATCCAGGGGCCCCACTGGTTGTTTAGCAGGCTTCTTCTGATGTACTTAAACATTTTATTACCTTTGGAGTTTTTGGCTAGCCGTTCTTCAAACTCCTCTTTGGCTTTTCTTATTACATTTTTACACTTAATTTGGCAGTGTTTGTGCTCCTTTCTATTTACCTCACTAGGATTTGACTTCCACTTTTTAAAAGATGCCTTTTTATCTCACTGCTTCTTTTACATGGTTTTTAAGCCATGGTGGCTCTTTTTTAGTTTTTACTGTGTTTCTTAATTTGGGGTATACATTTAAGTTGGGCCTCTAATTATGGTGTCTTTCAAAAGCATCCATGCAGCTTGCAGGGATTTCACTTTAGTCACTGTACCTTTTTAATTTCTGTTTAACTAATCCCCTCATTTTTGCATAGTTCCCCTTTTTGAAATTAAATGCCACAGTATTGGGCTGTTGAGATGTTCTTCCCACCACAGGGATGTTAAATGTTGTTATATTATGGTCACTATTTCCAAGCGGTCCTGTTATAGTTACCTCATGGACCAGCTCTTGCGCTTCACTCAGGACTAAATCGAGAGTTGCCTCTCCCCTTGTGGGTTCCCATACCAGCTGCTCCAAGAAGCAGTCATTTAAAGTGTCGAGAAATTTTCTCTCTGCATTTTGTCCTGAGGACATGTTTCCAGTCAATATGGGGATAATTGAAATCCCCCACTATTATTGAGTTCTTAATTTTGATAGCCTCTCTGATTTCCCTTAGCATTGCATCGTCACTATCACTGTCCTGGTCAGGTGGTCTATAATAGATCCCTAATGTGTTATTCTTATTAGAGCATTAAATTACTATCCATAGAGATTCTATGGAAGATGTGGATTCACTTAAGATTTTTACGTCATTTGATTCTACATTTTTCTTTCACATATAGTGCCACTCCCTCCTCCCCCCTGCACGACCGGTTCTGTCCTTCCGATATATTTTGTACCCCGGAATGATTGTGTCCCATTGATTGTCCTCAGTCCACCAGGTTTCTGTGAGGCCTATTATCAATATCCTCCTTTATCACAAGGCACTCTAGTTCACCCATCTTATTATTTAGACTTCTAACATTTGTGTACAAGCACTTTAAAAACTTGTCACTGTTTATTTGTCTGCCCTTTTCTGATGTGTCCGATTCTTTATGTGAATGTTTCTTGTCTGATCTGGCCCTTACCTTATCTTCTTCCATCCTCTGCTCCTGACTATAACCTAGAGAATCTCTATCAATAGACTCTCCTCTAAGAGAAGTCTCTGACTGATCCACATGCTCCTCTTTAGTAGTTGGCTTTCCCCCATCTCCTAGTTTAAAAACTGCTCTGCAACCTTTTTAATGTTCCTAACAGGATTCTGCAAGATGTGCTTTTAAAAATAATGACTGCAAGGCCTGTGGCTGCTGTTGTGAATGAAGGCACCTGTTTCTTACACAATGACAAGAGAACATGAAAGTGTGCATATATATATACACACACACCGCAACAGCTCTCATACTGGAAATGTAGTGAAGAATCAGTATTTAGTCTTAATGATGCATCTTCACTATTGCATCTTGGGGCTCAGAGACTCTACAAATAGAATAATAATGGAGGAAGACCTTAATTCCCAAATTTTATTTCTGCTGTGAGCCCACAGACTTTAGAAATAAAAGTATATTAACTAAAGGGCTGTTTTATTCATATATAATATTGACATGCTTGAAATGAGAGTGCCCCCTAGTGGTGACTTGCTAGTTCTCCACCAAAAGAAAAAGTCCTCTAGTACAGATGTGGGCAAACTACTGGTGGTAAGGAACAGGGTATCCTGGGGGAAGTTGGATGGGGTGGGGGGCAGTTAGGGGATGGGAAACGGGGAGGGTTGAAAGTGGGAGTCCCAGGGGGCAGGGATGTGGATAGGGGTCAGGAAGCAGGGGTTGGATAAGGGGGTGGGATCCCAGGGGGAAGTTAGGGGCAGGGGGTCCCCAGAGGCAGCAGTCAGGGACAAACAGCAGGGGAGGTTGGGGGTTCTGAGGAGGGCAGTCAGGGGGTGGGAAGTGGAACGGGGCAGGGGCCAGGCTGTTTGGGGAGGCACAGCCATCCCTACCTGGTCCTCCATACAGCTGCACAACCCCGCTGTGGCCCTTGGGGCAAAGTTTGCCCACCCCTGCTCTTGTACATGAATCTCGGAACAGGCAGAGAAGAGAGAGGAGGAAGGATGTGGCCTTTGCTAACTTGTCATCTTGATACTGGATGCTCTAACTGTGTTCTGCTCTTGCTGTTTTGTTTCCAGTCTAAATCATGCATTTGTCAGCACCTCTGCCAAATCACCCTTTTATTAAAAACAATTTCCATTTCCAGCCTCTTCCAGCTGTATAGCAGGACAAATACATTGAAGAAGGCTGAGTTTAGGCACAGGTCTTCCTTCTGTGACTCTCCTTCAGCAAATGCTGACAAGTCAGCCAACAGCTAAATAGATTTCTTAACACCAGCAATCAAACTATCTGCAGGGGAGAGTAACGCTTAAAGCCTTGCAGAAGAGGCTTGTTTTTAAAGATGATGTTCCATTGTCCTGACAACAACTTTGTGTCTAGCTAAGATATAGTAAAAACTGATTAATTTCCCTTTGAATTGCAGTGTTCACCAAGCATAGACTCACAGTCACTAATCAGAGATTGATTCTTGTATATCCTAAAAATGTGCTGTGTTTGTCTGTACTGAGCTCAGAGGTAGGTAAGTAAGCAGTCCTACAGTAAACCCTGTTTATATTAGTAGTACAAACCCCTACAGCTACACTGGAGCCTGAGTGATGTGGGAATAAGGCATTGTTTACACAAGGAGTTCAGGCACCAATCTCAACAGTAATTTTAAAGGGGCCAAGTGCAAGAAACAGTTTTATCAGAACATGGAGCCAACCTAGAACAATTTTGCTACTGCTCCAGTTTCCTCCAGCATAAATGTATCGAGTCTTAGCTATAGGTTTCTTCGAGGTGCATAGGCCATATCCATCTCCCGCCACTCGTGCTAGTCTTCCTCTTTAAAAGGAGGAAGGATAGCCTTGTAATTAAGGCACTAGACTGAAAATCAGGAGAGCCAGGTCCAATTTCTAGCTCTGCCATAGACTCCCTATATGAACTGAGTCACAGTTTATGGCTCACTTTTTGAACTGTAGAAATGGGATGTTAAGAGGCTAAAGCTGTACCTACATGGGAGATGTCAGAGTCTACATAGGGACTAAGAATAGCTAGATTCGTAGGACCAGATACCAGCATATATCAAGCTACATTTCATAGTGAACACAGGACTCATGGAGTTAAATAGCAGGAGAGTTGAATCAGGGATTCTCCACTACAGAAAACATGTTTGCTATTAATCAGTCTATCTTTAAGGAAATAGGAAGCTAGTGGGGAGGAGTTGGTGATGGAGGAAAAAATTTCCAGATGAACTTTAATATCTTTTCCTAAAAAGTTCAATTTTGAAAGAAACCTGTCCTTTGGGAAGAGCCATGGGACATTAAAAAGATTAATGAAAGCCAAGCTGTGGCCAGAAAGGTTCCAGGGGGTGTGGGGAAGAACAGACTTGCAGCAGTCACTCAGGAAGGCGATCAAGATCCCATCTGGAGGGGCAAGAGGCCAAGTCACAGAACAGATGGAAACGAAGCAACAGCTGGTGGAAACACGCTTTCATGTGTAAAGTTTGCTCTTTGGAGAATTTTGCTCTCCAACTTTGAAGGCATCATTATGCTAATGGCTCCTCCCCCTACAACACTTGGGAGACAGCCTGTGCACTCAGGAGCAGGCGTTCCACAGCTCTCAGTGATGCCGGTTAATTAACAAGATCGCTTTCAACATTTAGAAGCTGCTGTCACAAAACCTTGGCATGGTTTTAGCAGCAGAGGGTCTTGTTTCTTCAACAGCAGAGGGGGTGGGATGAAAGAGAATTAATTTGGCCCCAAGTGGTTAAGCAGATGGGATGAAAACTGCAGAGCCCAGGACTTTGTTACATATACCCAAAATTGCTCTTTCTATTTTAAATAGTGCTGATGGAGAGAAGATTACAAGTTGGGTATATTAGTGAAAACTAGAACCGTTCTCACTGCTTCACCAACCATGTTCTGGAGACCCATTCTCCTAGGGAGAGATGGGATTTCTCTTTTCAATATTGTCACTCAATCCTGGGCTTTTGCTACACTGCACCAAACTCAGATGGAAGAAACAAAGACTGACACTTTCCTTTGGAGTATGGTGGAGGAGAAATGCTAGTTATAATACTTCTACATGCTGAGAAGGCTGCAAGGTTGCAGAGAACAAGGCTTTCCAAGAACAACTGGAAGACTGCTTTGAAATAAAGGTCAGAAAAGTGACTCCTCTCTCCTTTTCTTTAATAAAGGTATGAAGTGTTTCTCCCATTAAGACTTGAATTTCTCCCCGCTACTGGGATCCATCAATGCAATTTTGATTACAGAGGAAAAAAAGGCTAAACTCTTGATTAAAATTAACACATTTTAAAACACTTCATAATTAAAAACCAATACCCATTCCCTTCCCCGGGCACCCATCCTGAGTCCAGTTTCATAACAGATGCTGAGGTACAAGACAATAAGTTAAAGAGTTCATTCCAATTTTGTAGAGTTCAGAAGTCCTCCTAATGTGTTGTCTTCTTTGAAACCTTCCCAAATTTGGCATCAAGTCCAAGACCTGCAGAGAAATGAGAAAAAAAATTCTAAGGGAAAGCCTTTCTATAGCTCCACATGCTAACTGATGCCAAATTACTTGAGAGACGGGGTACCTGTGAGACTTTTTAAAGAGTCCAAAAAAAGTCTCCCAAATCAGTTGGATATGTGACCATAGCAACAGCTTCAAAGATATCCCCATCCCTCCCACTTCCCCTCCTCAAAACACTGAGATAGTGGTTTTGCCAGCAAGCTTGTCCGAGAAAATCCATTGTCCAAAATCCTAGGTCAACCCATCCCCCCCCGTCTATACTCCACCACTCTAATATAAGGAAAAAAAGACTTAAAGCCAGGCTTCCAGGACTTACCCATGAATACCAGGATAGTTCCCACCCACTGCATCATGCTGATCGGGTTGGCAAATAGAATGACAGATGCTAAAATGGTGAAGAATTTGCGGGTTGTGGTGATGATTGAACAAGTTAAGGGTCCAAAGTATACCACAGTCATGAAGATGAAACTCTGAGAGAGAGAGAGAGAGAAAGAAAGAAAGATTCAGTCTGTCTGAGAAGGCAAGATCTCCAACATGAAGTTCCATCTTAAACCTTTTCAGAGAATCTTTTGGCAAAGAACACATCCCAACCACAACCTGAAGATGACATAAGAATTAGTACACAACCTTGACAGTCTTGATCTGAAAATACTGGCTGAACAGTGAGCTAGGAACAATCAGATATGGCAGGAAGACCAGACACATTTCCTTCACATTTCCGTCCCACAAGTAAATGAACATTCAATGTTCTTTGGTCATCGAGTGCCTGGGGTAAGGGAACCAGAAAGTTACTTACCTGACCCAGTGCACTTGTCAGGCCAAACAGCAGGATGTTGTAGAGGATGTGGGGGTAGCGTTCAGCAAAACTCAGGAATTCCCAGAGCTCTCCAGTGAACAAGATACCTGCAGAAAGTTTAAAGAGAGCAGGATGAACTCAAGGCAGAGACATCCTGGGCAGACAGGGCTGGAGCATTTATACTCCTAGCTCATGTTCACTACAGTCCGATAACAGATAGCAAAGACTAAGCTCCACCCAGAGAATACCAGTGGCAAAGAACTTTCAGTCACTGCACCATGCCAGATTGGTTGTTTTGGAAGAGAAAACAGCAAGTTGGCTACCCACCCCAGGATTTAAACAAAGTAACATAACATCCAGGAGTTAAGTTCACTTTGCTGCCTCAGTTTTGCAGCTCTATGTACTATTGCTGTCCTCCTGTACCCACTTAGCCTGAACTCATTGTGTTTACAGCCAGCATAAGGGGTGCCTGGAGGTCAGCGAGAGGAATCAGATGCTACAGCAGAACGTAAGAACGTCATCTTAGCAAGGAACATGTCCATCACATTCCAGATGTCATGTACGCTTTTAAACTTGGCCTCAGCTATGAATGGAACAGATGAAACAAACATCACAGTCAGTGTCTCATGACAACAGATTGTACCTTGCACTATGTATCCCGATTCTCAAAAGACAGCCGCCAACACACACACTCACTCTCTCTCTCTCACACACACACACACCCCTTAAATAGAATAGGAGGCTTCTGTTTAGAAGCCTGATGTGACCCCAGTCTTTGCCAAAACAAGAGAGCCACCAAATTGTAGCCCAGGAAGCTACAATCTATGCTACCGAGCCAGCCTGAAAGCAGGAACTTTTCAGACATGTGAATGCAGTTTTGGGAATGTCGCTTTAGGAGAAGCAGTGTCCCCTGGTGTCAATTTAAGAAACTACACTAAAATCTCCGCAGATTAGGTTTAAAAAAACAACAAAAAAATAAGCTCTGCAAAACATACTAGGCCCTTTTTAGAACAAGAGACGAGGGTCCTGCCTAGAGGATCTTACAAATCAGTCTTCAGGCCAGGTCGCTATGGCTTCCTCAGATGTTCCTTACCAGCCCCCAGGAACAAGGTGGACCATAGATTAACATTTAGCATCATGTGATTGGAACCAGTTTGGTAATGAGCTCTCATATGGTCCTGAGACACTCCCGTCAGTCCATCCAATGTTAGTGACAACAGCTAAGGGAAAGGGGAAAAAAAAAAAAGATGTTGCAGAAGACTAGAAGAGAACTCTCTGCCAGCTACTCCCTTCCTGGAACATGCATTGAATTACTCCTGAGGGCATTCTGCGCCAAAAATTAAAAATGTTGTGCACAGTATTTTAAAATTTTGCAAAATTCTGCATATTTTATTTGTCAAATAAATGAGGAGGCTCCAACATGGCACTGGGGAGCACAGGCCACTGGCTACACAGGGGGTCCAGGTGAAGGTGGTTGGGACTCAGCGGGGGGGTGTCTGGATGTGGGGAGCTCGGGGGGGAGGGGAGGGAAAGGTGTCCAGATGCTGGGGAAGGGAGGTCAGTGGCAGCCGGGTAAGGTGCAACTGGTTGGGGCTCAATAGGGTGGGGATCTGGCTGGCTCATTGGGGTGTTCCAGGTGCAGGGAGAATGGGGCTTGTCAGGGGGTGGGGGTGAGGCTTGGGAGGAAGGTCTGGGCAGATGGGGGAGCAGCTCCCTGTACAGTGATCCCTCCCCTACAACTGAGGAGCGATGGGTGCAGGAAGCGGGGGCGGGGGGGGGGGGAAGAGAGGCAGGCAGTTTGCAGAGCTTCCTCCAGCTGGGGGAGAAATCAGGGGATGGATCTGACCTGGCCCTGGATACTGTGAAGAGGAAGAGAAAGTCCCATCCTCCCCAGCCCAGCTGTGACTAGCAGCTAAGCCTGCTGCAGGGTAGGAGCCACCAGCCAGGTCTTTCCCAGTCCTGCCTCCTGACCCACAGTGATTGATCTCTCTGCCGGCTGCCTTGGGCACCTGAAACATACTGCTGGGGAGGGTTGTATAACTGCTCTTGTGGCTTCCCTGCCAGAAAGTCATTTTTCTGCAGGGCAGCAAAGAAATCTACAGGGGACATAAATTCTGCGCATGTGCAGAATTCCCCCAGTAGCAGCATTTAAATTCTATAGGTTTCTTGCTTCCACCTGCTTATATAAGAACTGTTCAGAGGGCATTCTGAGGAGGTGCCAGTGCTTCACCCCACATCACCATGTGGCAGTGTGCAAGCATGTCCCTCTGAAAAGATCATCACTACCAAAGCATTCTAATGCTGGCTTTTTGCCAATCCCTCATGGTGGGTAGATCTAGGCAGAAGCCGCACCTGTAATTGTTTTCTCCTCTAGTACCTTTCACCAACACAAAACCTTGGAACGACTCATGCTTCAACAGCCCAGTACTTACCAGGAGGAGTTCTCCATAGCCAAAGATGTGGTCGTCCTCACCATCGCCTCCCTTTTTAGGCTTGTACATGAACAGAGCCACGCCTGTGACAATCAGCAGGACACACAGATATTTGGCTAGTGGGTATTTCTTCCTCAGCACCGTCACCCCTAAGAGCATAACTGAAAAGAAAAGATGATTTGGTAAAGTGCTCCCCAAAACTCTCGGCTAGCAATCGAATGACTGTGTCCAGTTCTGGACCGAATTGGGAAGTGCACAGACAGTTTGTTATCCACACTAGTTGGCATGGAGCTATCGGGTGAGCAGCTGGACTGTTTCTGGGAATGCAACCCATGGCCTGCTCATGGCATGAGACACACACAAAGCTATAATTTAGTAGCTGCTCACCTGGAATCGGCTTACAGGACTTCCCAAGGACCTGTAAGAGAAAGAGTATCTTAACTAGCTGCATACTACAGCCTCCCCCACACCAGGCAAGAGGATCACAAGAACTGCCATATTGGATCAGACCCATGGTCCATCTAGTTCAGTGTCCTGTCTCTGATGGTGGTCAGCACCAGATCCTTCAAAAGAAGATGCAAGAAACCCTGCAGTAGGCAGATGGAGGATCATCTACCCCCGCCCCAATGCAGGTTTCTGACGCCGGCTTAACCCCTGAAACATGAGGATTTTTCCTTCTCCCGGATTTTTTTTTAAAGCAATTCCTATTAGAACTCTGGATGTTTGTTATCCATCTGGATGGCTAGTCCCTCTTGGAATCACTAACTATCACCACTGTGCCTTGCAGGGATAGAGTAAAAAGAAAAGCAGTAGAACACCATCCTCATTGCCACTCTTGCAGGTCAACGAGGGTCAGAACTGCAGCATCCTCCACGGTCAATCTTTTTTAGTGACTTACTCTTTAACTAGAATTGCTTCCTGTCACAGTGCATTGATGGATCATGTGAGCATCCCACATACCAAGAGTGCAGAATTAGAATTTGTAAAAATCCTCAAAATAGGGAAAGGGCAAATCTGTAAAGGGGAATTTTTACAGCACAACCTTCTTCCTAACACACTCATCTGCCTGCCTTTCTTCACCTGAGTTGGATAGTTGACAAACTGCAGAGCCGAATTGCTGGAAACCATAGCACCCAGATAGGAAAGCGAGCAAGCTGCATACAGCCAGTTCTGGGTCCGATCCACCCTGATGGAGTCAAAAAACTGGATCACTGTGGAGAAGACAAAACATACAAGAAACACACATGGGCTGATGAGACTGGAAGTTGGCATCATAAGGCTATTTTATAATGCCATTGAGATACAAAAGCCACAAAGTATCTACAGCAGAGGGGAGATGAACTCTCCAGAGCATCAAAACCACTCAATCTTTTCAGCTCACATGCTCTCTGAGGCAAAGGAGTTATACTGAATTCCTGAAACCTGGTGGGGCAGAAGGAAGATGAAAAAACCCACAAGGGAATAGGTATAGAACCTCTTACAGGAGACAAAAGCTTGGCCATCCCAGTGGTCTACTCTGACCCTTCCCAACAATAAAACCACATTGAACGAAAAGAATTTAGAATCTGGTTTTATGCAGTGTCTTTCATTTATAAAATTCTTTATTAAATCAGGTTAGCCAGTAGTTGTGCAATGTCTGTGCAGACAAATGGAAAAATCACTGTGTGCTCAGCAAAAGCTCACAGTCCTTTGGAAGTTGCGACTTAGGTAATCATTGGTATCGGGAGTGTGACCTGCACTACAGGTAACCACTGGGGGAGCCCTACGACTCTCTTCCAGAGTCACTTCCCAGCCCAGAGGAGAAGGAAGTGGGATGGGAGTCAGGCTCAAAGAGGTCCTGATGTAGAAAAGCAAGGGGTGACATATTGGTTGTTCTGGAACACTTACCTAACCTGGCAAAGATGGCATTGATCACACACTGAATGAAGACCAAGGACAAAGCATATTTGAACTTTTCCTGCTTGGCACCTTCTCCATATTTACCTCTAGTTCTGTAAGAACAAATGAATTAAAGAGGAGATGGAGAGGTACACCGAGTGAGACTGCAGCATAAGGCATGGCACACATTTACTCATGCTTTCTTCCCAGGTGATTTAGCCCAACAGCTACCAACCTGTTTAAACAAACATGTAGCAAACGGTGCCCTCAGCTATATCTACCAGTACCCCTCCCCCCTTCCATTCAGCTGTGTTTGCTCTAAGCCTGCAGTGGAATGAGGCTTCTCAAACCCGTGTCACACAGCTGGGAAAGAAACTCCAGCACAACATAGGCTCCTGAAGATTCCCCCATGGAGACGTCTTGCTTTCTGGTAGGATGCCCAGGAGAGACAGCATGTCCAGCTTCTGCCGCTGTGCAGAAAGTGGGGGAGGTCCCCAGACTAGGAGAGGGGGGCTTCACTGTGGAAGGGTGCAACTTACATCTTAGTGTAAGACCCAGATACAGAGGAATAGGAGTCACTTACATGCTCGGCTATAAATAGTCCTGGTCTCCAAGCTGAGGGGGTGTCACTTACATGCTCTCCTGCAGGAGCCAGGCGGGGGTCACTCACATGCTCTCCTGCAGGAGCCGGGCGGGGTGGGGGTCCTGCAGGAGCCGGGCGGGGGTCTCTCGGGGTCACTCACATGCTCTCCTGCAGGAGCCGGGCGGGGGTGGGTCACTCATGCCTGCAGGAGCCGGCGGGGTTGGGGGTCTCCTGCAGGAGCAGGCGGGGTCTCAGGGGTCACTCACATGCTCTCCTGCAGGAGCCGGGCGGGGGTCTCCTGCAGGAGCCGGGCGGGGTGGGGTCTCCTGCAGGAGCCGGGCGGGGTCTCGGGGGGTCACTCACATGCTCTCTGCAGGAGCCGGGCGGGGGTCTCGGGGTCACTCACATGCTCTCCTGCAGGAGCCGGGCGGGGGTTGGGGTCTCCTGCAGGAGTCGGGCGGAGGGGTTGGGGGTCCCTGCAGGAGCCGGGCGGGGGTGTCTCGGGGGTCACTCACATGCTCTCTGCAGGAGCCGGGCGGGGGTTTGGGGGTCTCCTGCAGGAGCCGGGAGGGGGTCACTCACATGCTCCCCTGCAGGAGCCGGGCGGGGGTGTCTCGGGGTCACTCACATGCCTCCTGCAGGATCCGGGCGGGGGTCCTGCAGGAGTCGGGCAGGGGAGGGTTGGGGTCTCCTGCAGGAGCCGGGCGGGGGTGTCTCGGGGGTCACTCACATGCTCTCCTGCAGGAGCCGGGCGGGGTTGGGGGTCTCTGCAGGAGCCGGGCGGGGGTCTCGGGGGTCACTCACATGCTCCCCTGCAGGAGCCGGGCGGGGTTGGGGGTCTCTCCGCAGGAGCCGGGCGGGGGTGCCGGGGGTGTCTCGGGGTCACTCACATGCTCTCCTGCAGGATGCCGTAGTAGAAGTAGCAGACGAAGACGCCCAGGAAGCAGACGGGCAGGCGGAGCCGCTCGGGCAGCAGGGGGCCGCCCCCGCTCGCTCCCATGGCAGCAGCGCTGGACCCGCTCAGGGAAGGCGGCACGTCCAGGCGCACATCGCGGAGCGGAGCCGGCAGCAGCGGCGACGCAGGGGGCCTCATAAAAGCGACTCGAGACCGCCGCACTCCCGAGCCCCGCCGGCTCCGGGTGGGGGCTGCCCGCGGCGCTGCCGGACCCGCCGAGGCAGGAAGAGCGGGAGTGGAAGGGGCAGTGGCCCCGCATGCCGGGCCGAGAGGGCCCTGCTGCCCCACACGGGGCTAATCCGCCCGTCGCCGCCGCCTGTTCCCCGCAGCCGAGCCCCAACACAGCAGCTTTTTGATCAGGCAGCGCGTACGTTCCCCGAAGCCCGGGGGGGTCCTTCCATAGCGCGGGTGCCCCGCAGTGACGTGTTCCAATGTGGACAGCACGGATTGGCCCCGTGGCCAGAAGGCGGAACCAGGAGCGCGGTTTCTGGCGCGGTCTTAGTGCCAGTCGAATACAAGAGCTGCCGGAGCATTGCTGACCCCGCCCCAGGCGCATGCGCCGCAGCAGCTGCTATTGGAGATGCTGCGGGGAAGCCTCAGCGTTGGGAGCCTGTAAGGGGGCGGGGGGAGAGGGAGGAAGAGACGGGGTGTCTGTAGAAGGGAAGAGGCGGTGGGGCTGGTAGAAGGGGGAAGAGGCAGGCGGGGGTCGGTAGAAGGGGGACGAGGCGGTGGGGGGGAGGGAAAGAGGCAGGCGGGGGGGTCGGTAGCAGGGGCGGCTCTAGACAGTAGGCTGCCCCAAGCAGCGCGGAGCGCTGCGCCGCGCGGCGGGTGGCTCCGGTTGAGCTCCTGCTGGCATGCCAGCGGCAGGTCCACCGGAGCCTGGGACGAGCGGACCTGCCGCAGGCATGACTGCGGGAGCTCAACCGGAGCCAAATGCCGCCCCCCCCGGGAAACGGCCGCCCCAAGCGCCTGCTTGGCGCGCTGGGGTCTAGAGCCGCCCCTGGTCGGTAGAAGGGGAAAGAGGCAGGCGGGGAGGTCGGTAGAAGGGGGACGAGGCGGTGGGGGGAGGGAAAGAGGCAGGCAGGGGGTCGGTAGAATCGGGGAGAAGCAGGCCAGGGAGGCGGTAGAAGGGGGAGGGGAAGAGGCAGGCAGGGGGTTGTAGAAGGGGGAGGGGGAAGAGGCGGGGTTGGTAGAAGGGGAGGGAAGAGGCAGGCGGGGTCGGTAGAATCGGGGAGAAGCAGGCCAGGGAGGCGGTAGAAGGGGGAGGAAGAGGCAGGCGGGGGGGGGGTTGTAGAAGGGAGAGGGGGAAGAGGCGGGGGGGTTGGTAGAAGGGGGGAGGGGAAGAGGCCGGCAGGGGGTTGTAGAAGGGGGAGGGAAGAGGCAGGCAGGGGTTGGTAGAAGGAGAGGGGAAGAGGCGGGGGGGTTGGTAGAAGAGGGGGCAGGCGGGGGGGGTCGGTAGAAGGGGGGAGGGGAAGAGGCAGGCAGGGGAGCGTGTATTGGCACAATCCAGTTATTGCATTGGCCAGTCACTTCTCTGTACTACGTGTCCGGGGGGGAGTGGTATAACCACGTGCCCTGAGCCCCACCCCGCGTGTGCAGGGCTCACCTCTCTTCCTTTTCCAGGAGCACCAGCCCACACAGCCACCGAACTGCACTTCGGACCACGACTTCAGCTGCCCCGGTGAGGGCGTGAAGCTCTAGCCCCTGGTTTACAGCTGAGGAGCTAGTACAGGACCCTGCAGCCCGTGTCCTCAACAACTTGGGCTCTGGCCCCTGCAGTAGTTTCCCCACAGAACATCCCGTCATGTTCGAGCAGCGCCGGGGCCTAAGCCCACCTCAGCTACAGCTGCAGGCTGAGGCCTGGGGGCAGCAGGTCCAGGGAACTTTTTCTGCCAGAAGGGGAAGCTCATGGATGTAGAAAACAGGAGCTTTCACAGTAGCTGCTCTGAGCCTGTGGAGTGAACTGCCTGAGGAAGGAGGGACTTTCCCACCCTCCCCATCTTCCAGGCCAACAGCCAGGTGCACTTCTCCAGGCTCCCTCGCTACTGCAGCCAGAGCTCAGAGACCATTTAGAAAAAACCCCAAAGCCCTTGGTTGCTCACAGCCCTCCCCGGTGATAAAAACCAGTGCAGAAGAAAGTAACCTGCCTAACTCCCACAGTAAGTCTCACTGAGATAGGATTTGAACCCAGGTCACTTGCAGTTCAGGCCACTACCCAGTTCTTGTCTTTCGAGGGTCAGACCCCACTTTCTCCTGTTCCAAAAGCAGAGGCTGCTGGCACTGAAGGCAAAGCATCATTAGCTATATAAGGAGGAAGCGGTCTGGTCTAGTACATCTAGAATTGGTACATATTAGCCTATTCATGTATAGTGTCAAGTCAAGTCTTGTCCAGAAAGCGAACAAACAGGCAAATCCTGACAAACACTAGGCTTTAAACCCCTACACAGCTGAAGACAGATATGAAGTAGAAGGGATTTCCTGCTTCCATGATGTCCATTTTGGGGGTCACAAAACAGGCATAAGGCAGCCCTAGGCCACTGCCCTTGTAAGGGAAGAGCCTGGGCAGGCATAGGGCCTGTTCTACACCCCCTGAGAGAGACACTGCTGTTGGAGGAGGCCTGGTCACAGGAGAGGGTTCTCATGACAGCCATTCCCCCACAGTGCAGAGGGGCTATTGCAGGCAGGGTGCAAGTGGGATCAGCTCTGACAGTTCCTTTGACCTTCAGCGAGGTGTACATTTTCCCCTGGCAGCTCTAGGCTAGGGAAAGCACAGCCACCTTCCCCACCCGCACATAGGGCTCAGCACATGCTGACAGATGAATCACCCTTTCTCCCCCCCAGGTAATCTACAAATACTACAATTACACTGCACTGCAGGTTCTCATTCCTCTTGTTTTTAAAAAGGAGTGTCTGCTGTGTTTCAATTAACACACACCAGCCCAAGGAATGTTCTCTCCCCTCCTCTTTTTAAAAGAAAAACCTCAACTCCAACAGGCACTTTTCCACAGCTCTGCCCTCTGTGGGGATTGGTGTAGGGACCACATCCTGCACTTAGCAGCATGAGATGTTCCATTTGCTTTTCTTCAAACTAAATCCAGAGGTTTGGGAAATACCAATGTAGAATCCCTGTGCACCTGTAGAAAGCAGGATGGGGTTGGGGTTGTTCTGCAGAGATTCGCCTTGAAGAGAGACTTTTAGAAATCATTTCCGTGTTGAGATTGACTGTGCAAGCTGGCAAAATGCTAAACTACTTGGTTTACTGCAATTACCCTTTAGAAACTCTGATGCTGTTCTTACTGTCTAGCAAGAATGGTTACCTCCTGCTGGGCTGACCCCCCACATCTGCAAAACTCTTTATTTTTAAACACAGAGCCTGCCCCTGAGAACAGGTTTGACTTCCCCACTAGGTCCACCTTAGTGGGAGTGCGGAAGTAACATTGGCTGTAGCTGACATGTACAGGGTTTGTACGCTGATTTGTCAGTGTGGTCGTGTTGTTTAAAGAGGCACAAGACTTCCCCAAATTTAGAAGCATCAGAAGTGGCTCCATGAAGTTGAATCCCAATAAAAAAAAGCTGATATTTACACCTTCCTGTCTGCAACCCAAACAGTGCAGCACTGTGCTACCACCCAAGAACCAGCGAGACCAACTGACCTGGATATTGGAAAGATTTAAGATGATTGGAGCAAGAACAGGGGAGGTATATTTATTAGCACTTAACTTTAACAGTGATACAGAAACTACTGTGTGATTCTAGAACCCAACTCCATCCCTCAAATTTAAGACAGGGCTTTTAGCTACCAGACCCACCTCCCTAATATTAAAGAAGATCATGGAGGAATCAACTATACTGATGGGGTTCTGGAGAAGAAAAAAAAAATATATGGAGGCAGTGAATGCTTTTTAAATGCTGGTAGTGCCTGCCTACAATATACAAGCCCCTCCCTAAATGATCTCTGCTAAATTTACTGATGTGATACTGCCAATTGTAAAAATGATCTTGTCCACTCAGTTCCAAAAGTCCAGCTTCTGGGACTAATTAGATTGTGAATAAAGAGCTTAAGTAATGTAGTGTCTCCACATTGTCCATAGACTGGCAACAAAAACAGAAGTTCTTTAAGAACAACTCCAGGTTAGACAAGAGATGAAATATTGCTGATGGAAGTGGGGGGTTGTATTTTTCCTCTGGTTATCCAAACTTGCTGTTATTTATCCAGGCAGAATGTGATAGCACTGGTCTACATACAGCTCGCTGTCATTCAGGATCTTAACCTAACTGAATTGGGTTTTCTGCTGCTTTCTATGTGCACAAATCCAAACATTTCACCATCATCAACAAGACAACCCAGAGCCCTCAAAGCTTTAGGGGATTTTTGTACAGAACTTGCACACCATGTATCCAGTCCTAACTCTGGGTACAGGAGGAGGGATGATCAGTCTAGGTGGCTGTGGAGTTTATGGCTGAGAAGCATATTGCACGAACCAGGCCCACTCTAGCTAGAACTAAATACAAGACTCCTTGGTTTTCAGTGCTGGCTTCCCCTGTTTGTAGTCATTTATTCCTCACTGCTTCTGTCTCCTTTCAGGAGGGATTCTGTATTCAAATAATCCCAGCCTTGACTGGAATGCAGACTGATGAAAGGAGTACTCCAGCAGGGCACTACTATCAAGATTTAATTGCACACCGGAGGAGAGGGGTGAAGTATGTCATTCAGTCTGCAGGCAGGGGGTGCAGAGAAATGAATGCACTAGCAATTTATGAGAAGCCTAATGTTTCATCAGGCAGCCAGTTTTCCATCTTGCTTCCCTGAATCATACAGCAAGCTTGTAATCCATGCTTAGCACATACTAGAAGCCATGACATGTCTCAAACCACAGCACTCAGTGATGGAGGTTGCCATGCTCTAACAGGCCCCACCAACTATTACCCACTCCATTTGGAATTAAAGGATGGATTTACAGATTAGCAGCAAAGAAAGCTATTCCTAGGGCAGCACCTGTACAGTTTGGGCTGGTTGACAACCTTTCCCCCAGAATCTGCAGTATGGCAGGTGTGGGTCAGAGACTGTGGTGTTGGCAGAGCTGCAGATGGAGTGACTTGCAATGTCAGGAAGAGGTCATTTAAATTCACGTTTATAAGCAATCAAAAATAAGTGTTTTTAAGGCTACTTGGCATGTTAGTTTAAAGACTCTTCCCCATCTCTCCCTGCCAAAAACACTCAAACTCATGACTGAGGTTTCATCAGAAGGTGGCAATAGCTGAAGAGTTGGGAGCAGTTTGGAATTCTCCTTGGTAGCAGAGCATTCCCCCACTGCAATATCAAATTCTGATTCAAGAAGAGCTGGACAGAGGGACTCAAGATTTCAAAAAACAAAAAAACACAGTACCTTGTTCACTGCACTTTCCTCTAATAAATCTGACTTATGTTCTCCAAGCTGAGGTCTGCAGCTTTCTCCAGCTCTGCATTCCCAACTCACTGGGTAAATGGTTACCTGGCCTAGTGAGGTTCCTCTCACATTTTCAATAAGCCTTTGCTACCAACAGCTGCTGAGCTCTCCCAGGGTAGCACTAAAATGCCATGACCAACTTGAGGGAGTTAAAGTGAAGCACATTGTTTTGCAGCTCGTGCAGAAGGATGAAGCAAACTATGTATGTAGGCGTTTTCCTCCAAGCCGGCTGCATTTCCTCTCCACCACCTAATTTAGAAGCATTACAGAGAAGCAATTTTAACACTAGCTGTTATTTAGCATTACTGGCAAGAGTTTGGAAAGTTAGTCCTAAGCCTAAAAACAGTACAAGGACCACTTGAGGTGCAGCACACCAGCGAGTCTCTTGCCTAGCATATGCTCTGGAGTGGAGCTACAGCACGTCTAGCAGATAGTGGTAAATAGTATTGAACCACTCCCTTTGCTGGGCACCAGCAATGGGCTGGCAAGCCCACCTTCTAAGCTGAAGGTAACGTATCAACAGATAGAGGCCATCGCAGCAGAAAATGCAGTCGATCTGGCCTGTCATTTCAGTGTCCGTCGTTTAAACTATGCAGAAATTCCAGTTTAGACTAAATACACTCAAACCCCAAAGAAAGAGAAAAGGAGCTTTGGATACCTGGAAGAATAATTACTTTTTTTTTTTTTTTTACTGGCAACACCAATATCTGCAAAAAACTCTGAACACAAGACAAACTCCAAGGCTAACATTCCTCCTTTAAGCTTTGCAATACATACATAAAATACAAACTTCAAACAGCTGCAAAAATAGTGTCTTTGGAAGAAAATAGAGTTTCTACATCAGATACAAGAAAATAGGCTTCTTCAATACAACCCAAAGCCTTAGCAACAGAACACAAATCAAATACTTTCATTTTCAAGAGGCATTACAATCAGAATTCCCCATGTTATAGTTTCACCTTATAAGGCTTTGTGCTGGGGGGTCTAACAGGATCTCAGACTCCAGCCCAGGTAGGATGATCTTATGTCTGTGCATAAAGTTTTTTTGCAGTGAGACAAAATGGTTCTGATCCCCAACTCCACCCCTGCACAGGCAAACAATACCAGAGCCAGTCAGGCTGTCCACGGCATTCGATTGGAAAGCAGCATGTAACATCTCTACTAGCAGCAACCTTCATAAATTCCATGGAAACCTTTTGTATGCTGCTCGGACTTAGATTTCCATCTCCTTCCCCTGAAAAAAGGCTGTTGTGGGGGGTCTGAGAGGCCCTCCGCTACCTACCAAGCCATGCAGACAGCTCCACAGCAGCACCTCTCTCCTTATCCTCCATCATGTAAGAAGCATCCCAGAGTGTAGGTCTTATGCAAACAGAGGTCCCTGAAGGTGCACTGGCAGGTATCTGATCTGCATTCTCTATCCTTGTACAGCAAGACATTCCAAGAGGCTCCTGAAAGCTCTAGGTGGCTATTTCAAAGGGTTCGGATATCCAGTAGTGGAACTGTCTACAGTTCACTTCCAAACCCCTCATGTCTCTCTCTTCTGTATTTTGGGTGCTTTAAGTGACTCAAGCTGCCTTTGATAGAGTGCAGATGCATTGTCAAATTCTGCCCAATACATTCAGATAGCTGAAGTCAGCTAAGCCAGGTTCTACCAGCTTCTCCAAGAGGCAGCCAAGCTACTGGCCTCCCCCCGCCCCCCGGGTGCAGGAAATCCATGTGACAACTGTGGGGATGAGAAGTGCTAGGGAACTCCCATGTCCCCTGAATACCTGCAGCAAGGAATTTCATTTACAGAGCCAGAGAGCTTGAATTTCCATGCTGTTGACCAGCAGCAGAGTCCCAGCTGCTCTTTGACAGCAAAACAATCATACAGGAAAAAATGACATTTCAACGCAGGAGAGGAAAGTGCTTTAAGTACTGGGGGCTCGAAGAAAGGAACCACTCCAGCAGCAAGAGTCCTGTGGCACATTGTACTTAACAGTTTTCACCATCATTCTGGAAGAAACTTGCTGTGGTTTTCAATCCCAGGGCTGCCCATCTAACCCTCAAGTCCCAACTTCAAGGCACCACAGGCTGTTTAAGATGCACTGAAGAACCACAGATGCTTTGCTGTGCCAGGTCTCCCAAAGGCCTCAGACCACAAGAGAGCTATGGAAGAGGACACTCTCTTCTGTCTGGGTGCGCTTCCAGTGTTCAAAGTTCAGGGGAGGTGATTTGGAGACCTCACTAAAGCCATCGGCTGCGGAGTCTTTCCGCGACCCAAGGAATGGGCCTGGGGCAGTGGACTGGCAGGAGCTGAATGTGCCTGGTGGCACAGGGCTGGGGGTAGTAGGGAAGCTTCTGAACAGGAAGCCCATGTTTGGAAAGAGAGGCTTTACCAGACTGACTGGACAAAAGGCAGAGCCAGTTGGGTTGAAGTGGACTTTGTTCTTATCAGGACAGGAGGGCAGAAAATTCTGATCAGGGCTGGGGGATCTGAAGGAGGGAGAGAAACAAAAGGAAATCGGTTAGGAATGGAGCCCTCAGAGCGCATACAGCTGTGCAAGCAATTGCAGCTTTAATGGTACATGCTTGTTGTGGGGAGGGCATAGACTGCCTACTGTCTTAACCCTTCGCAAGCTGGCCACTTCCCAGGCAGGCAACAGTCAGAAGCACTCGGCCAGCAATGAGTGAGGGCTAAGAGCAGCTGGGCAGACCAAGACTCTAGGGACAGATCTACACTATAAATGTACATCCACACCCCTGACCAATGCAGTTATGCTGACCTAGCCCCTGGTGTACACAGCGCTATGGCAAAGGTGTCTCCCACTGACATCATTAATCCACCTCCATGAGAGGAGGTAGCTATGATGAGAGACCGGAGACGCTCTCGGTGCAGTAGCATCTTCACTGAAGCACTACAGTGGTGCACCATTTTAAGCGTAGACCTGCCTGAGATGGAATGAGACCCAAGTCACCCTTGACAATGGTAGGAACCCCCATTGGCCTCTTCTTGCTTGCCCTCCCTACAGTCCTCAGCTCAGCCACTGGGCTGGAGACCGGGAGCAAACATCCAGGCAGCTGTGGGTGGTTACGGGAGCAAACAAGCAGGCTGAGCAGGAAGGACGGCCAATAGCACAGGTGAGGTCAACAGCTCCATCCTGCCGGGGGTTGGGGAAAGCAGAGTTGGTTTATTTGAGGGCCAACCCTTGTGGCCAAGCGGGCGTGTTGGCTGGGTAAGCAAAGTGCTTGTGTGTGTGGTGGGAAGGCAGATGCCACTAGGCATCTTCACAGAAGAGTCCTCCAGTGTGCCAGAAGCACTCTGGTTCGTTGCTTCTGCACCCAACAAGAGGGCAGCACATCTAATGTCTGTGTACGTCCCAAGAGAAGCTGCTCCCCAATTCCAGGCTGTTTTAGAGGTTTATTTCCTTGGAGCTGGGGCAAGGAGAGGGGAGTGACAGTTACGCAGTACAATGTAGGCAAGGGAAACTGCGTAAGCGTTGGCACTCTCTCATTTAAACTCTCCCTCAAGACCTCGTCCCTTCTCATACTTACAAAGCCTCTTCAAAGGCCCGGACTTTTTCACATCCCTCGGGAGGCTCCCGTTTAAACATGTAGCTGTGGTTAGGTCGAGGAGAGGAGGCAAAGGCCAGGACTGGAGAGGGGCTACCATCCTCTAGCAGGGAAGGAAGACTTTTTTGAGAAGATTCTAGAAGAATTCAACAGATCCCTTTTAAATCAACACAGGATAAGCTCCCTGAGATCACAGTAGTGTCCTAAAAAGTCCTGGCGCCAGAACTGCATTCAGTTACCAACTTGTAACCTCAGTCAGCCTGGTGCTGAGAATTCCCAAGTGACTGAGGGAAAAAAAACCTACACAGAAGAGTCCTTGCAACTCCAATTTGTTCCAGCACCTACTCAAAGACACCCCCACCCCCACTCTCCCCATCTCCTATTTAACTTCTGGGCTCCCACAATCCCAATTCAAAACACACTGGAGGTGGAGAGAGCTGGGCTGCTACACTAAAGGATTAATGCGTTCACATCACCCTTCACATTCCCATCTCCCTATGCTGGGAGAAGGCCATTGCTGAGCCTAGCTACTGCCATTTACCTTTCTCTTTGGGGTCAGGCAGTGGCTCCTCCAGGGCAGAAGAAAGCTCCTCTGTAGCTGCTCTTGCAGGGGTGTGTGGAGAAGATCGGAGAGGCACAGAAGGGGATGGGGAAAGAGAAAGGCTGCTGCAGCTGCTACTGCTGGGTTCCAGAGTCAGCAGCAAAAGATCCTCAGAGCCTCTCTGGGGAGGGGCTGGTGCCCTGTGGCCGTCTGGAACATCCAGGATCTAGAGGGAGGAAAGCTTATTGAACAGAAACCCCCAACCTCAGCCCCCTTTCACACAGGCAGGCAGAACTTACAAGTAGCATTTAGATCTCAGTGGACTGAAGCAATCCTACTGCTCTCGACCATGCACTCTGGGATTTATACAGGCAGGGCCAGATCATATACCCACCCAGAACACACGGAGGTGCTGAATTAGAGAGTCATTTCTCTACTAGCCTTCAGACGAATTCCCTCTCCCTGCCAGTTTAATGCCACACCCCTTAGGCAACAATTCAATATTTATGCTGCAGCAATGTCCAGATACTTTTGTCAGGCTGAGGGCCTTGCTGGACACAGACAGAGCCTGGCCCAATACAAAGAGACAACCCTTGCTCTGAAGAGTTTATGTAATCTTAGACAAGCAACATACAAATGGGAAGGGACAGGCAACTATGCAGAACTGGTATAGGCACAATCCTTTAGATTAAAAGCTCTCTTCTACATATGCACAAGGAGGCCCTGATTCTCACTGAGACCCTGGGACACCACCATCATTTAATATGCTTTTTAAAATGAGGGTGCATGTAGTTAAGTGGCTGATTTCTTAAGTGTCACAGCAGCAGTGGGTTTGAAGAGGGATGTGGAGCAGAGGGGCAGCCCTATGGCTCAGCTCTGGGATGGAGTTCCATACCCAAAGGGCCCAAGAAAGAAGGTGGAGAGCTGACAAATGAGCAGATAAATCATAACATCCACTGGCAAAGCACTTGTAAGAGTTTCAGAACTTCCTTGGTTGCTTCCTATAGTTTTAATGACAAACAAACCCACGAAGTGGTCAGGGCAGTGGTTTGGGATTCAACAGACCTTGGTTCAGTTCCCTGCTCTGCCACAGACTCCGTGTGACCATGTGAAAGTCAGAATTGAATTTTAAGGTATTTAGGCACCTAACTCCTACTGAAACCAATGGGAGTTAGGTGCCTAAATCTTTAAAATATCTACAATTACAAAATGATAGATTTCATGAGTCCCAGGAAAGGATAGGAGCAAGAGCAGCAGAATAAAAACAACGGACTCGTTAAAAAAAGGCAGGCAAACTGAGGAAATTGGTAGGTAAAGTCCCATGGGAAGAAAACGAAGGGAGAAAGGAGTTCAGTAGAGTTAGCATTTTCACAAGGAGACAGTATTAGAGGCACAACTGCAAACTATCCTGATGCAAAGGAAAGACAGGGAGAATAGCAAGAGGCCAATGTGGCTCTGTCAAGAGCTGTTTACCTCAAAATCAAGCAGGAATCCTACATAAAGTGGAAACATGGAGAAATTGCTGAGGAGTACAAAAGAATCGCACAAGTATGTATGGGCAAAGTCAGAAAAAAGCTAAGCAAAAATGAGTTACACCTACCAAAGGACATGAAAGGCAACAAAAAGAGGTTCTTTAAATACATTAGGAGCAAGAGAAAGATGAAGGGAAGCACATGTTCTCTACTTAGCAGGGAAAGAGCTATTAACTGATGGTATCAAGAAGGCCGAGATGTTTAAGGCCAGTTTTGCTTCAGTCTTCACTAAAAAGGTGGTGAGATACTCAACAATTAACAAGGGGGAAAGAACAAGTCAAGATAGAGAATGAAGAAACATGTTAAAGAATGTTTAGATAAGTTAGATGTAGTTACATCAACAAATCCTGATGAAATTCATCCTAGGGTACATAAGGAGCTAGCTGAAGCAATCTCAGAACAATTAGCAATTCTTTGAGAACTCATGGAAGAAACAGGTGAGGTCCCAGATGACAGGAGAAGGGCAAATACAGTACCTATCTTTAAAAAGGGGAACAAAGAGGACTCAGAGAATTAGAGCCGTGTGCTTAACTTCAATACCTGAAAAGACACTGAAACAAATTATTAAACAATCAGTTTGTGCGCACCTAGAGGATAATAAGCTTATAAAGAATAGCCAGCATGGCTTTGTCAAGCACAAATCATGCCAAACCAACGTAATTCCCTTCTCTGACAGGGTCACTGGCCCAGTGGATAGGGGAGAAGCTGTAGACTTGATGTATCTTAATTTTAGTTGATACAGTCCCAAGTGACACTCTCATAAGCGAACTAGGGAAATGTGCTCTAGATGAGCTTACTTAAAGATGGTGCACAACTGATTGAAAAACCATACTCAAAAAGAGTAGTTATCAATGGTTTGCTGTCAAACTGGAAGGGCTTATCTAGTGAGGTCCCACAGGGGTCAGTCATGCATCTGGTACTAAATATTTTCATTAATGACTTGGATAATAAAGTGAAGAGTATGCTTACAATATCTGCAGGTGACAAACTTGGAAGAGTTGCAAACACTTTGGAGGACAGGCTTAGAATTCAAAATCACCTTGACAAATTGGAGAACTGGTCTGAATTTAACAAGATGAAATTCAACAAAGATAAGTGCAAAATAACTTACTTAGGAAGGAAAAATCAAATGCACAACTACAAAATAGGGACTTAGGGGCTAGGCGGTAGTAATGCTGAAAAACCTGTGGGGGCATGTGTGGTTACAGTGAATCAAACCGAATACAAGTCAATGTGACAGCTGCAAAAAAGGCTAATATTCTGGGGTGTATTAACAGGAGTGCTATGTATAAGAGGTAATTGTCCTGCTCAGCACTGGTGAGGCCTCAGCTGGAATACTGTGTCCAATTCCAGGCACCATACTTTAGGAAAGATGTGGACAAATTGGAGCGAGTCCAGAGGAGAACAACAAAAATGATAAAAGGTTTAGAAAACCTGATCACTTAGGAAAAGTTAAAAACCTGGGCTTGTTTAGTATTGAGAAAAGATGGGGGACCTGATAAATCTTCAAAAATGTTAATGGCTGTTATAAAGACTGATCCATTGTTCTCTATGTCCACTGAATACAGAACAAGTAGTAAATGGGCTTAATCTCCAGCAAGGGAGATTTAGGTTAGATATTAGGAAAAACTTTTCTAACTATATGGGTAATTAAGCTCTGGAATAGGCTTCCAAGGAGGCTGTGGAATCTCCATTGTTGGAGGCTCAGACAAACCCGTCAGGGAGGGTCTAGGTTTACTCGGTGCTGCCTTAGTGCAGGGGACTGCACTTTATGACTTCGAGGTCCTTTCCAGCCCGAGACTTATGATTCTACCCTGAAGGGACAACTCACCCTGAGAAGCTCCTCATCTCCTTGTTCCTTCACAAACACCTCCTCCAGCTCCTGGTTTAGTCCTTCCAGGCTCCTATGTAAGCAGGGGCTGAGCCTCAAAACAGGAGAAGCAGGAGGGAGTCCAGGAGGGGAGTCCTGTGACAACACAGAGTCAAACTGAGGAGTACAGTCCACTGCAGCCACACAAACTCATACAGATCTCCCAGCACAGCTGTGTCTATCCCACAGCTCTGGATGTTCAGCCAGGATGTTCTAGGAAGCCAGTTGGTTGGGGAAAACCTTAACAGGAGAGTGTGTATATTAAACCCATTGACTGCAGTCCAAAGCCTTAAGGAGTACGTGGGGAAGGTTGTTTTTTTTTAAAAACCACCACGCCGGATATTAGAATTTAAACAAAACTGAGAACCATTTGGAAACTGGATTTGTAATCCGGCAGCAGAACTGGACTGCGCTCCCCAGGCTAAGTAGGGTACACTGCAAAACAGATGGGGAAGGAGGGGAAACATGAAACGTACCCTGACTGATCCAAGGACAGCGTGATCCCCCTGAAGTGGGGAGCTCCGGTCCTTCTCTTTGCCACTTAGCTTAGTTCGCTGGAGCTGCTGCTTCAGTTTAGCAATCTAGCAAACAAATTCAGCGTATATTAAACTGGACAAGAAAACAGGTCTCACAACCAAAATTCACCATCTCCTCCCCAATGTTCCCCCCACAGGAAGTTACAAGACTGAGGGACACATTCAGTCAAGCTAGAACAAACCTTGGACATCTCTCAGAGGGCGGGGAGGACGTTATTCCAAAGGTTTAATGGTGAACTCCCCCATTTTAGAAGGGTGCAGACAGCTTTCCCTTTCCAGGGGTCCAGGAATATTAGTCTTCCATTTACAGCATCAGCTTTGAACCAGGACTCAATGGAGCTCACCCCAAGGGTTGGTGTTATGGGCATGGCCTCTCTGACTATAGCTCAGTGCATCACTTGCAAACCTCCTTACAATGGAAGCTGGCTAGAGGAGGGACTTGCAGTTGATCAAACAAAGGGTGGGTGCAGTGGGAAGAGCATGCTGACCTGCTGTGTAATATTTGCTTAGGCCATGCAGCCCTCAAACTAAGGGCTAATGAGTGCACATGGGAGTTTAATATCTCAGCTTCAGTAATACCCTCTTTCCCCACTTTATGGACAAGGTATCCTCCATAATGAGTAAGATTTTTATTGGTTGTAAGCTGTAGAAGGGGGGTCTGTTTACCTCTCTGCGGTGATCTGTGCTACCCCAAGATGCAGAACGCTTATGAGTACTGGCACTGGCCTTCCCGACTTCCACTTCGTGCCAGGATGTTGGAGTCTGAAGGGAAGAGAGATTATTTAGGACTGCCCCCACCAAATTTACTGTCTTCAAGGCAGGGGATAAGGCCTCCTAGGAAAAAAAAGTGAAGTACTGTGCATCCACACTTATATTCCAGTCTTTCCTTCAGCTCTGGATTAACAGTTTTGGGTCTCAGTACTATGCATAGTAAAACAGATCAGAAAATAGCTGAATGTTAATACTCTGAGATCAAGCAATGTTTGTTTGAACTTGTGGTTCTTTGAATCTACCTCTTCCTGTACTGGGATAGGCAAGGAGAGAACCACTCAAGCCACTGGCTTTATCTTTTTGACAGGTGCTCAGATATCAGTGATGCATAGCCAGAGAAAAAAGCAGGCATGTATAAATGACATCTCCTGCCTCCCACATGTACCCAGTCAGATCTGGTGATGGGAGTGATGTACGTATTTCCCTTTTCACTCATGTTAGCCTAGCAGAGTCAGCACATCTCAGAGCAAATTGTTATGTTCTGACCGCTAGGCCAGATTTTTCTTCCCCATTACACCTGTCCAGCCTTGAGTGGAAGTTCATACGTGTAACCAAAAGCAGAAGTTGGCTACCAGAGTCTTGTATTGGTTCTGATGCATGAGTGATACCAGAATCTGGCTTGACTCAGATCCCGTTTGAGTCTGCCAGACTGACAGTAAACTGAGCAAATTTTAACTTGTTGGGGAAACAACCTCAGCACTATTTTACAGAACTGGTTTTCAAGAGACAACTATACTTCAATTATCAAAAGAAACAGTTTGCCAATCTCCAGCTAGGTGAACCATGTGAATTTCCTTGCACTGGGCAGTCAACTTCAGTTCCTAATATCTCATCCATGAGATCAGAAAGGAGTCCCAAGGTACCTCACTTTCAAAACGTCAGCAGTCGTTTTCCCCACCACCGCATTTAAACTCATCACAAACCACTCATCCCAAGTCATTCCCCTCCCTGCCATTTCTGTGGGAGGGATTGATCTTAATTTCCTCCTCAGCCCTCACTGGACAAGCTGCCAGAAGGTGCAAAGGCCTGAAAACAGTTTCTCTCCAAGCAACTCAACTGACCTCCCTGGAGAGGTCATTGCAAAAACAGCAGCTGTTTAAAACAGCCCTGTTGAGTCACTAAGGCTGCAGAATCCTCTCTGCAGAATGTTGCTTAAAAGGTTACAGTCCAAGCCAGAGGGACAAGACAAGCTATCCAGACAGGTACAAGGTTTCCTCTGACAGATTAAGCTTTATAACCAAATACAGTAGTGCTCCAACTTTCACTGAATAGCAGAGGCTGAGCTGGACTCCTTAGGACCCATCCCACTGGCAGTTTAGCATGCTGCTTTTCCACCACCAAGCTTGTGCTTTTACTCTGGGGTTCCTCTTCGGGATTGCAGCAGCAGCACTGTTGCCTGATGGGGCATGCAGATAGGAAGGGTCGTCACCAGACCAAAAACTTAAGTGAAGTCCTCTTATGCTGGCAGATTGGATCTAGTTGCCCACTTCAAATAAGTGAAGAATTGTGTTCTCTGCAACACCTGAAATTTGTTGCTAGTGGTTTCCATGAAACAAACTAGTGTCTGCCAGATCCAAGACTGAACGGGCAGGGGGCTGACCCAACCCCACATTCGGCAACCTGGTCAGAGCAGCAGGGACATCGATGGGGATGCTTGAATTGCAGCTTCCAGGGCTGCTACTGCTCTGCAGTTAAAGTAATTCAACCTCTTAAAATGCTGGACACCTCATGTACTTATGAACCAACGCTAAGAAAGATCTTCAAGACAATTTATTGGTGTGGGGGTGTTATACTCCAAAGCTGCATTTGGTCCCTCACCACCTTAGTGGGCTCCAGATCTCTACACTGGGCTCTGCACTCCAAGGGCTACAGAACCTTAACACCACAGCACTTAGCACCGCTTGAAGGCTCACATCAGAAGAACAGAGCCTAAAACGGAAGGACGAACCCTGCAGGAGTGGGAACGCCTGAAGACTGAGCATGCATGTGCCTCCTACCTCTCTAGGGCCGAGTCTGTCAGCAGAGAAGGAAATTACAGAACCTGTTGTACTAACTGTGGCAAAAACCACTTCCCCTCAGAGTGAGAAGGGACAAAATGCTTTGTGCAGCAAGAAAGATGAAACCACAAGCTCCAATCATGTATATTGCTGCCATCCTCGCCCCCGCACTCAGCACCTGCAGCTGCATCTCACTTAACCACCTTAAGCTAGCAGATCTAGAGTTTTGCAAAACAGCTGATCAGTAGCTATTTAAAGAAAGGTGTAAACATGCACAGGCCACCAGAAGTTCCAGGGAGTCCGCTTCACTGTGCCTGAAGACACTGACAAAGTCAGTCTGGTAAATTGCAGAACAGCACCACAGATTATTCTGCTGCTCAGTAGAAGTTAGAATGGGGTGACAGGCGGAAGAAAGTGATATGGATAAGGCACAGGACTGGCAGCTATGAAGCTTGGGCTCTATTCTAAGCTCTGCCACAAGTTTAGTGAGACACCTAGGCAAGTCACAGCCTACGTGTCTCGGTTGCCAGGGACGGCATGGTATTTACCAGAGGTGTTTTTTTGGCAGGTAAAATCGTGTTTTTTACCACCCTAGGAAAAACTAGTTAGTCCCTGTTTAAGGCATTTTCTATTTTAAAAACGGATTTGTTACTGCGCACCACATTACACTTAGTTTTAGTTCTATATTCAAATTGTGGCTACGTAGGGCAGTAGATTACTTTAGAGCTGTACAAAAGAAAAGTAACTTGCAGTGGGCATATTACTAATGTATGTAATAATACCGAACACTGGAACGTCTACACATTTTGGTTCAGTATTTTCTCAAGGAAGTTCTACAGGTCGTGACTCATTTCAGTTTTCAATATTGTATAAACAAAAGTTGAAAACATTCAATATGAAAACAATAACGCAGAGTGGTAGGCTTGAAGTATTAAGCAATCAGGTGCACAGAATTTCAGCCTAGCAGTCCAGGTCCATTCGGCCATGCCACATTCTGTAGAAGACAACCAACTCTGATGCACTGGACACACTGAGCCTATTCCTTTTGCAGTTCTGAATGGATGTATCCCAAATTTGAAAAGATTCATTCTATGCTTGCTGATCTTGCTGGATACTGATGCAATTATTTTTCCCAGTTTAAATCAGGCATAAGCCAGGATTTTACCAGCACCCTGGCCTAATCTAGTTTTTCCCAGGAAATTGCTAACCCTGTCAGTTTCCCCATCGACAAAAATAGTGGTGATAATTACTTGTTTCACAGGTGTGCTAGGAGGTGTCATTTGCAAAGAGCTTTCAGACAGTCAGATGGAAGGCATTGTTACCTCATTGGCATAACTTGCTTAAGGGACACCAGTTAAATCCACATGGAAAGTAGGGGTCAAATGAACATATCAGCATTTAATATACTGCTGAGAAGAGGGCCCGGAAAGAGGGTCAAATGCCTAAAAAAAGTTAACGTTTTAGTTGCAGATCCTAAATACTATGGTTAAATTTCCTTTCTGGTGCCGATATGCTTTAAGAGACCGTCTCCCTCATCTCCTACCCCAGAGGTACAAGGCGAAAGAATTCCTTCCCTTTCTGTTCAGAATGCACTCCAACCCCTGAACTTGGAAACCAATTGAGAATTTCCTGCAAACAGCCCAGTAAGTAATAAATTGCTGGAGAATGAACACTCCATTAACAGACAGCTTTAATGTGCTAAATAAATGGCTAGTTAAGTGAACGGATGCTCTTATCCTTCGAAATTCTTCCACCTCTCCACATGCAGAGCCAGTATCTGTTGCCATACAGTAATATTTACAGGTTGCTAAGAGTTCCTCAAAGTCTGGAGCCTTTCCACTCTACAGCAGAGTGCTGTGTGGCTCGCATTGAGCAAGTCCTCTGTGGGAGCACCCTTGACTTCTTGCTGTGGCACAGAGCCCATGAGTGTTATATAAGGATTTGGCCCAGAGCTGCAAGCCACTAAAAAAAACCACAAAACAAAAACCCCCAACACCGAGCCAGTATTGAAGCGAAGCACCAGAGGCCATCTGCCTCCAAACAAGGACAAGGGAATTCTAATTCCACACCAAACTGGAGTGAAGTGAGGCTAAGTAGTAAGAGGGGAAGGTCTTCCTAGAAAGTTGCAGCAGAACAGACAAAAGCTTGATGTCTTCTTTAACAATCAGTTTATGCAGCCCCAGTTCAGCATTCTGTAACCCGGCCACTACCTCAGACCTTGCAAAGGTACCTTCCATACCTGGGTAGCTTTGTCATTCATGCACGAAGCAAAAGCTCCATCAGCATCCCGTGGCCATTGTCCTAGGAGGTACGATCCAAGGATGGTATCTAGCGAAGAGGTGCGCCTCACTCTGGGTGCTCTGGTCCGGCATGTCTTTTCAACAGCAGTAGCACATGGAACACTAGCTAGAAGGAAAAAGCAGAAAAAAAATTAAGTCTCTGCCCATAATTAACACTTAGTGTTTAAATGTCTTCCATTTGATACACTGCAACCAAGTGAAAAGCCATTTCAGGGATGATTATAAGAGTAACCAGAATGCACAGATAGGGATAGAGAAATTAGTTCAGTTACTGGGAACATCATGAGAAGTCCTATTATTTCTAATTAATCCACTGCACTCATGCCATTATAGTAGCAAAAGCTTGTAGGCTCTCACTTGCCATCTCCCAGCCTGAATCTAGACCACAATGAAAGTCCTGTTACTCATCATCAACTGTCAGAAGTCACCATGGTCACTGGCTAGCTGGGTCAGGGAAGGGAAATCTGCCTAAATGCCGCCCCCCCCCCGAGATCTATGCTAATGTTTATCAAAGTAAGATTCTTTCCCTAGTGCAGGAACTTTTAAGTCAGTGCTGAAGTACCTGCTTGAAACTGTTGATTAGAAATTCCAATCCAACTTAAGAATTCAATGTAGTCACAGCTCAATGGCATACTGAAATACTTGACACATATACAATATTTTTGCATTAATGCTGTACTGTGCAAACATCTATTAAGCCTGCATAGCAATGTTGCCTAGTGGCCAAAGTACACTACTGAGTTGGAAAACCTGGGTTCTCTAATCTAAGATAATGACACTGCGTGCAAGCTGGAGCCTGTGTGCCTCAGTTTCCCTATCTGTAAAAAAGGAGGTATTTACTTGAGGCACTTTGGGATCCTCCAATGAAAGGGGCTATGTAAGCATTAAGGGAGGTTAGTAAATACATATCCCCATTTTACAGAGCAAATATGAAGCAAAGGGGGTAAGTGACTTGGTCAGTGTCACAACCAGAACAAAAATTCAGAAGAGTCCTGGCTCTCGGTTTCATGCTCAGTCCACTGGACAACTATATTGCCTATTCAGAGAGCAATATTTTCACAACTGCAGCTTTATGACGAACAGAAAAGCTTCTGTAAACACCACCAATGTAAGTTCCCATGTCAGTAACTGTGTGCACAGACGTGCTTCTATTTGATGCCAACAGCTAAGAGTACAGAATGCCAAACTTCTCTCTTGGCAGGCACACTGAAAGAGGGGACATGTTACATATAACCTCACCCCCCAGCATATTACATTCCTAGTCAGCTCTAAAGTAGGTGTGCACTCCATGTGTGGCCTGACAATACACAGTGTAGTCCCCTTCTCCCTGGAACTGCAGTGCAGTGACAGAACAGCAGCGTTTTATTACCGATGAAGTCAAATGAGCATTTTCTATTCTATAAAGGAACATGCAACCTCAAGTCAACACTAGGGGTAGTTTGCATTTAGTTTGATTAGACATGTAAATTAATATGCAAATTAGAATCAGCGCACTGGCCTCTTGGCAAAGAGTCAATGAGTCATTGGACAGCCCTGGTTCAGGTGTTTTATATATGAACCCCCCAAATTCAGAGCACTTTAGTTTTACAGTGTAAATTAAGCCTGTACTCTAGTATTAATATTTCTATTAATTTCTAATAATTCTAGTACTAATACTCTAGTAACCGAATGATTCAATATACCAAGGCTTTCAGTTCTTGCCACATGGCATCCTAAGTGCTCAGAAATGGCTGCCATCTGTTTACTAACCTCTGTTTCCGGTGAGATTCCCCATCACCTTAATCTGTCATCTAAAAATGACTTAAGTAATGGAAATTGAGTTCCAGGTGAGAAGGAATGGAAACAAAAAGCAACTTGCCATAGAGACCTGTGTTAGGGCTGGAAAAGATTAATATTTGTACAGCAATAGGACCTAGAAGCTCTCAAATTGGATTGTGGACAGACATGTAGAAATATGAAGAGATGGTCTCTGCCTCAAATAACTCTCAGCCTGAGAAAAACCACCACCCTAATTTTAGTTTAAAAACCTGCTCAAGTGTTAGCAGTTCCTTTCAGTGAGTCACTGCCCCACAGGCTGCATCACTTGCTTCGCAATTATATATGGCATCAGCTGTCCCCTCCACTCATGCAGGTCCTCAAGAATAGGTTTCTGGCAGAAGAGGAGTTAAACTTGCTACCATAATTGGACAACCTCCTGCCCCCATCTCCACCACCCCAGAGTCCACTATATCCCAGAGATCCCAGCACAAGTGCTGACTTTCTAATGTGCCGGGCGAGTGCTCGACCTCTCCAGCCCCACTCTGCCCCAATGCACTCCTCCCCCCCCCAACACCCCCTACCTCTTTCCACCCCCTCCCCTGAGCACACCACATCCTCATTCCTTCCCCCTAGAGCCTCCTGCACACTGCGAAAGAGCTGATCATGGTGGGTGGGAGATGTGGGGAGGGACGAGGAGAGCTAATATAGGAGGCTTTTCCCCCACATGGGTGCTCCAGTCCCAGAGCACCCACAGAGTCAGCGCCTACTGGATCCCAGAAACTCCCTTTACACCACCACTGAAGGTTCTCTGTGTTGCTATAGCCATCACCTGCTGATACACAAGGACTGATGTCTTTCCATTTGCAAACACAATTGGATTGTGAGGATGGTCTGGCAAATATCAGCTCCTCTCCATTCTGAAATGACTTCTATAGCATACATGAGAAATGAGTGTGGGCATGAACACAGTCTCTTAAGATAGCTATGCCTGTTGCACAGAGGAATCACAAATGCACAGATTAAAGTCCTGAGGAGGGAATGCCTACTTGCAATATGTGAGTGGCCGTACCGCGATTCCTTCTTTCAGATGGCGCATCCTGCCACTGCAGTAGGTCAATTCTGCAAGTGGACAGCGTCGTTCCCTTAAAGGCAGTAGCAATCTAAGATGGGGGAAGGGTGTGGAGGAAGTCAGATGGCAGGGTTTGTGTTGGATGAGGGCTACCCCCCTCCAGTCAAAGTGAATAGGCCTAAAAAAAGCATTGGAGACAGTAAAACGTTTCCAGCGTGACAAAGAGGGTGCATGAGAGAAGTCGAGACAGGGTGGAGTGTCCTGTTTACAGCAGTTCTATTATCATCCTATTGCACTAAGTCCAAACAGCCCTGCCACCTGGCTGTAGGCTCTGGATTTGGTCCAAAGCTAACTACACAGCTGACAAGAGTCAAGTTTGAGGGCTTTCGATTTTCATGCGACAGCAAAGCCACTCAAGATAACAGAACCATTGCTATATCTCAGAAACCCACTTGGTTGTCTCTCACGGCTGCACGGACAACTTTTGCATAGTCCTTTTTACTCACTCAGGTCAAACGTGACCTGATCATTAAGGTGGGTGCCTTTTCAGTTCATTTTTTATTCTAGAACTCTGGACTCTATCCCCATCATATTAGCATTGAGCTCTCAGCAAATATAGTTTCTAGGGAGTTGTAGGAAGAAAAAGTAAGTGCCCATCTCATCTCTCTCATCTGCAGAAGGACATATCAGATCCCTGGCCAAACTTATTAAAAATCATTAAAGGGACATCAACACATTTCTAGCTGGAAATTTTGTACCCAATACAGTTACAGGCAACACCCAAGATACAAACAGAAGTTAGCAAAAATATTTCCCGTAGTTTTGCATTTGTATATAGTTTATTTCACAATCCCCCTTATAGTTTCTCCCTTGCTGAGCTAATCCTTATCAAAAGGGAAGCAGAAAAATGTTTTTAAAAGTTCAAGGACATGCAGTTTAATCAGACACTGAAGTCTTTTGAAACATGTCAACTCTTAAGATTAACTGTGTCCCTCTAAGGGTCTAACAAACTGACAGAGCTTAGATAAAAGTAAAAGTTAAGGCTGAACTGATGCTAAACTTAGCTCATTGTGCCTGGCTGTTACAGGTATCATACAGTGGAGAAATTTTACTTGTGTGCTGTGATATGTGGGCACATCAAGGAATTTGTAACAATTCTGAGCTCATTAGCTCAAACAAAGAATCTAAACATTTAATGCAAGATGTCTACTTTTTTAGAGGCTCTTGTGAAAATGAGAATCCAGTAGAGATACAGCCAAAGCCACTCCCATGTATGAACAAAAGTTGAAAACATTTGATTATATGAAAACAGTAACGCAGAGTGGTAGGCTTGAAGTATTAAGCAATCAGGTGCACAGAATTTCAGCCTAGCAGTCCAGGTCCATTCGGCCATGCCACATTCTGTAGCAGACAACCAACTCTGATGCACTAGGGTCAATAACTGATTTATACAGTGCCTTCCAGCCAAGTATCCCAAAGCATGCAACAAGCTACATATGAACAGTTCACTTCACTTGGGCAGAAATTTTTCAAAGCATATCGTAAATACTTTATATCCAGCTGAACCTACAGGAGGAATTTTAGGCAGATAAAATTCCAGGGGGGTGCTTGCATTCTATCATAGTTCTCGCAAACAACAACAGGTACTTTGATTTCAAGGCATCTGAAAGACCTCCTACAGCACAATGAAACCTAACATCAAGGTAGGCCATTGGCTGAGTGTCTAAAAAGCGTGCCCCCCTCCTGAATTAGCAATAACAGTTTCTCCATCATCTAGATCAGGTGGCTCGCAAACTGGGGATTGCGACCCCTCAGGGGCTTGTGAGATTACTACATGGGGCAGTCATGAGCTATCAGCTTCCTCCCCGAACCCTGCTTTGCCTCCTGCAGTTATAATGATGTTAAATATATTTAACAAGTGTTTTTAATTTACAAGGAGGGGGGTCGCACTCAGAGGCTTGCTATGTGAAAGGGGTCACCAGTACAAAAGTTTGAGGACCACTGATCTAGATGTTCTTTGGTGATCTCCTATCTAAGGGGTCATAACACTGGAAAGCTGTACTGCTTTAACTAGACTGGCATACACCTTTTCAACTAGATGGGAAGAGGAATAAGTAACACTGATATAAGCCACATTTTTATCAGTGTAACTGTGTTCACTCCAGGGGTTGTACCAATATATTGGTTAAAAAAATCAGACCCCTAATCTACATAGTTACATCACTACAAAAACTAGGCCTTATTAACAGCTCAGCTATTAATCTGACAGGATCCAAATTCAAGACGTTATGGGTACAGTCGATAAATCTGCAGGGATCTCTCTCAAGGAAAAATCTACATGAGTTTTGTTTTCTGTTGTACCTACTTACATTTTAGCAAAAGACACATGGAGGGCTCTAGTCTAATGAACCACATTTTAGAAAAAACTCAGGAGTCCACAAACCACATTCAGAGAGACATTTCATCTGACATCACTTTAATTGAAGGCATCAGACCTCCAAATAGCAACAGATATTTGCTACCTTAGTCGCATAGAATGTCAAGATGTGCCATAAAAGCACTATCTAGAGATTTCCAGTGCAACGATCAGCAGTGAAAGCATTAATACTGACAAAGGTGATCAAAGCTGAAGCTTCAGTGTTGCATCATGGAGTTATTTCAGTATCTTGGCAGACTCAGGACAATAGTACATCATAGTTTAAATTGATAGAGGTCTTTGTCACTAACAAGGCTAGAACATTTAATAGCAGTGATCGGAGTCTATAGATTTATTCTTGATTTTCATTTTAAACTTGGCATTTATATTTTGCAGACTGGGCAGGTGCAAGAAAGATTTGTTACTACATTTCAAGGTACACTGCAGCACTGGCAAACTGCAGCATCCATCAATCCTACTAGCATCATCTCTCATCTGAACAAAGACTAAACCAAACGTTTATTATTTCCCAGATGTGGCTCTTGTCTTTCATATTCTGGAAGTGATAGCCAAATCTATAAGAAGCTACTCTCCCTTAATGACTCTCAATAAGAATATTCCATACACTGCTAAAGCACAATATATCATTAGGTGCTCCCTGCTCTTCAAACTGCTGCCAGAGCACACCTTGATGACATCAAAAGGTTTGAGAGCAATTAAGGTCTTTATCTAGGAGTTCTGCAAAGCAGTGCATCGGTAACTTCACTTGTCACAGTTATGATGAAGTTTAAAATCCTTGATCAATACTCCTGTGCTTAGCACACAGCGAACTCTACAGAGAGGTCTAAGATTTTAGTCTGAAGGAATTAACAAGAATTTAGGGCATAGTCAGGAGCTGATAGTCAAGACTGGGATCAAGGTGAGATGTGGAAGTTGGTAGGGTTCAGGATTAAAGCTCACATGGATGTCACAGAAAAGACAGAGGTGTCTCTATGGAAGACGACAATAGACAGGCCCTTCTGAAGTGGAAGGGACAAAGGGCAGATCTAAAGTCTGTACCAGAAACAAAAGGAGCATTTGTAAGTGCCCCCAGAAGAGACCATGCTGAAGATGCTGGCTTCTTGTTCAAGCCACTGAAGGGCAGAGCTATTTAGGTACTAATAAGCCCCTAATCACAATAGTATTGGAGGAACTCCCAAGTACTGCAAATAGAAATAAACACTGAACTGGATATGAAGAAAGGGATCCATGATGCAAGATAAGGAGCAGATTAGCTACTGAGGCATCTCCTTATTCCGAGAGCTGAAAACAGTAAGGTAGTGCTGATTCTAGCAGTGAAAAAGCCCGCTTTAATCCAGAACATAGGTGTAGAAAAGGAAGACTAGATTCACAAATATGCAGGAGGGGTAAAGTCAAGTGAGACATCCATTGATAACTTATGTCAACCATACAACATACATGAGTAGGTTGACAAGAGAATAATCTGAACTGAAAGTAAGTTCAGCCAGGGGGTTTGTTCATGGTAGTGAAAGTTTAAAAACTCAAGGTTACAGGGGGATTTAGGGAGAGGACAAAAATGCCCATCCCCACCGCCAACAATTAGCATTAACATTTCTCTGTAGCACAAATAGCTGAAAACTTCCACAACTCTTGGCATACATTCTATTTTAAGATGACATCTCCGTGCAAAGTAGATGTTCTACATCTCTGCCTCTGTTCTATTCCTCCGCCTTTAGGATTATAATCCTTTTACTTGTAAAAGATTTACAACCAACGTGGTAAATTAACATATGCACCAGTTACACATTTCATAGCCCTTGGTTCCATTTCAATAAACATATATAAACTGCACAGCCTTGGGAGCACTGAAATCCACTGCATCTTCCGGTGATTAGGCAGAAGCTGAGGTTAAACCACAGTACCCCTCCAATTCTTGCATAAGATCTGTGCACATAGTTCCAAGACATCCAGACTCCAAACTCCAACACAGTTTCAATTCAGTCAACTCCAAAATGCAACCCACTGGAAAAACATGCAAGAGCCTTTCTAGTCATCTAGCTTATAGGCTGAATCAGGTGGTTAGGCTACCATTTTGCACTGAAAGAGGCAGTCCCTTGGTGACCTTATGGAAAAGAATTTTCATTCACTCATAGCCAAGGATAAGGAGCAGTGTATGACAAGAGGAGTTACCAGATTAGAAAGCTAGACTGACAGTTATGAACCAAATCAACTTCTCCTATGGGCACTGCTAAACTGGGCTGGAGTTTTAAGATCTGGCTTGCAAGCAAAACTAAAGAAACTGCAGTCTTTGTAACCATTTCCCTAGTTACAGGCTGTATTTGAATGCAGCTGGAGAAAGCTGTCCAAGGAAAAAAGCCATCTGCAGATGTAATTTAAGGATATTATTCAATAAGGAATACTAGAAGTTCAGGCTTTTCTGTGGCGCTCAATCAAATCCAAAGACAATGCATGCCTTAAGGAGCAGCTCCACTGAACACAAACACAAGTTACGTAGGGTCCAAGGCTGCAGCTAAACACCCAGTTACTGGAGGAAATGAGCTGAACTTTTCACCTTTTATCTTAATTCTCTAAAGCTTATTTTATAATTAGAAAAAACAATCTGGAGTATTTCAACATCCTCCAACTTGAAATCTTTGGCTGCAATGGACATTCTCAGGCCTGGTCTGGTGTGAAGGCCCTTTTCAACAGGGGCTTGAAGCAAGTGGATCACTTATCCCAGTGCATATATGCAGCACTTCTGAACTGGCTTTTATGCTCTGCAAGGTTAAGAGTGAGCTGGCAAAGAAGAACAGGTGGGTTACTGACCCTATATGGACCATATAAGGGTTGCTTCAGAAACAGGTTTTTACATTTGAAATTTACATTGTTTACTCTTTTACCTAGTGGATTACAGATGACTGGAGAACTAGTAGGATTATGTCAAATACAGAAATGAAACCCTGAGCAATTGAGAGGAACCAATTTCTAGTCCTCGTTACAGACTTATTTTAAATAGGTTTAACAAAAACAAACCAAACATCTGACAAATAGTTAGGAGTAGAGATCACGAAGATTCAACTTTGTCCTCGACTAAAGGATGAGGAAATACCCATTCAATCCTCTGGGTCCTTGGAAATATACCAGTAAAAAACAGACCAGATTTGACATTGCTGATATTTCTAAGGTTAAAAACAAGCAAGAAACCTTCCAGGCCTCGCCACTTGCTTCTGGTGTCCAACAACGAAGCCAGTAAGTAAATGCTGCAGAGTAGGAAGCATAGCAGAAGTTTACAAGTTATAGCATGACTCCAATGCTAAAGTAAAAAAGCAAAGAATTACAACACACAATATGTTACCAAAATTTCTCTTATGGCTTTGCTAATCTGGGGAAAAGGGAAGTGCGGCCAATGAGGTCTGCTTGCTTTTAAAGCAGGGGTGGGCAAACTAGAGCTAACGGGCCGCAATCCAGCCCTTCAGACATTTTAATCTGACCCTCGAGATTAATTTAATCCAGCCAGGCCTTGCCCTGCTCTGCACGGCTCCCGGAAGCAGCAGCATGTCCTCCCTTCGTCTCCTATATCCAGGGGCAGCCAGGGGCCTCCACATGCTGCCCCCGCCCCAAATGCTGCCCCCACAGCTCCTATTGGCCAGGAACCATGGCCAATAGGAGCTGCAGGGGAGGTGCCTGCGGACAGGGCAGCGCACTGAGCTGTCTGGCTGTACCTCCGCTTAGAAGCCGGAGCGGGGACTTGCCGCTGCTTCCAGGAGCTGCTTGAGGTAAGTGCCATCTGGAGCCTACACCCCACCCCTGCCCCACCCCTGCCCCCCTGTCCCAGCCCTCATCCCCCTCTTGCACCCCCAACCCCTCATACCCTGCCTCACCCTAGAGCCTGTACCCCCAGCCCTTCCCCACACTCCAACCCCCTGGCCCCAGCCCAGAGCCCCCTCCCGCACCCTGAACTCCTCATTTCTGGCCCCACCCCAGAGCCTGCACCCCAAGCCAGAGCCCTCACCCCCCCAACTCCCAGTTTCGTGAGCATTCATGGCCCGCCATACAATTCCCATAACCAGATGTGGCCCTTGGGCTAAAAAGTTTGCCCATCCCTGTTTTAAACATAACTAGTTTAAACTGGGATTATTTGTTTTTGTACCCAACTACTTCCCATAGGAAAAGTTATTTTATTATGTATTATAATGTGTTACAGTAGAGTCTAGAAGCCCCAACTGAGATCAGAACACCAATATACTAGACACTGTACAAATGCAAAGTAAAACAGTGCCTGGAAGTAAGAGTTTTCAGTCCACCTGGTCCCTAACAGACTGTCTCCAGTGCTTCCAGCTCTGTATCATACTCAAAGCAATGTTATTGAAACGTGTTGGTAGACCATCGGAAACTCTATTGTTTACATGCGGATAGAAAAAAGGATGCAGAGACACAAACCCAGATCTCGAGAGCAATTCAGATATCCCATAAAAGCCATCTCGTTCCTCGGGGCACAAGCTAACCTCAAATTTACCCAATAGAAGCAAAACTTTAAAGCAGGGAGCAGCTTGTCTGATACAGAACTGTCAATACAAGTCAAAATTAGTGACACATGTGATCACATCCTTTACTTCCCCGTTCCCAGACTTGTAAAGACGCAAGCAAGCTGAGAGCAGCAAGTTTACAGTGAAGTTATGATCCATATCAACCGAAGTCACCAACACCCTGAAGTGGCTCTAATTACACGGCTCATGACAAACTTGTTCTACACTTAACTTTCCACCACCTGTGCTTTGCATCTGGCCTCAAGTCAGAGCCTTATACTGTATATAGCCACACTTTATAGAAGATAAAGAGAACTGACTTGATTGCATAGGGCAAAGATGAACTGCTTTTGTCTAGAGCGGCAGCAAGAATATTAACTGCAAGATCTTCCCATCTTCAATCCAGTCCCTAAGGATGTTCACTTTCTGGACAACTTCCTCCCGGTCCCTAATCCCTCAAATCTTGTCAATCCACACACCCTTGAAAAAGCCCTTAAGAAAGAGGGAAAAGCAGCAGGATGTCCTATGACTTTTGCAAGGAATAGTTCAGCTTTATTCCTTCAATTTAGCTGCGCAGAGTTTGTGTGCAAGTGTCTGTTGTGTGACATAGCACAATATAATCCAAGTTAGGCTCTATTATTACTGAAGTTCATCCCATGAGTTCATAGTATCCTGAGTTACACCTCCTACAATTACTATCTTCTCACTTGGAGTGAAAGTGGATTAATTCTCCTATTTTTGTATGGTTGACACAACCTGACCTGTTAATCCTGCCTGAGACATCCCTCATCCAAAACACAGGGTTACAGGTAGACTGCCAGTTAGACAACCATAGACTCACTCAAGAATCCAAGATCTGCGGAATGAAACCAGTCAACTTATTCCCATCACAGGGAACGATTCATTCCATACATATCAAACACATGCATGTGAAACTTTACTATATAATCAGCCAACATGCGGCTGTTTCACCTGAGGAAAAAAAATCAGACCAACAATGCAAGAAATTGAATACTGAAGGCAGCTAAAGTTACTCCCATCACTACTGGCAACAAGATCCTCAGCCCTGCTCAACATGGTATCAACATCACATTCACACGTTTTCCAGAAGTCCAGAAATCCCTGGCAGGGAATGCCAGAGTTAGCAGGAGATCCATTATTTCAAGGACATATAACTTTTAGCCAACCTACATTAAACTGATCAGATAATTGGCCACAACTCCTTATTTAAAGTAAAGGATGGCTGCAGCATATGGAGACTACAGATTCCACCATGCAATGCTTTACTGGATCTAAGCAATCACTCCCACAAAGCAATTCCTTACCAGAGGACAGGTACATATTAAAGATGTGGGCTCCACTCTGACCATCCCTGCATAAATGCACCTGGGGAAGTTACTCAACAGCACAAAAGAAAACCCAAGAACAGCAAAACCACAAACACCTGGGCCACTATTTTGGTAGTGAAAGCCTTCAAGTTCATTTCAAAACTGCTATGACAGAGGTGAGGAGGAGAAATATTAATTTATCAGGCTCTGCTCTAGCTATACCATATAGACAAAGTACATTCACAATGCTTTCAAGTGGTAAACAGACATTTTCCTCCTAAACATTTTTATTCTGCCAAGCATACACAGACTTAACCGCTTATGAAACTGTGTCTCAACCAGTTTAAATCTAGAATATTCACCAGACATGGTTTCACACTGATGCCATGATAAATCTTGATTTGGTAATTCACTCAGTTCTTCACTGGTCTAGCAAGATCTACGCAGCAAGAAAAAGATTTGGCATCTCAGAAACAGGCAAATTCAAAGAGCAAGCTACAAAATGCTAGTTAGATGAGTCACCTCAGTTAATAGCAACTTCCCAAAAAGTTAAAGAACACTATATAATTCTATAAGCTACATGACAGAGGAAACTTTTTTTGTCCTGGTGAAAAGGGAATAGTTACCCATAAGCGATCATGTCCATAATTATTTACCAATACAGTCTCTATTAAGATGACAGGAGGTATGGAAATTGGCAAAAAAAGTAATCCCTAACCAATGCCATCCCCCAACCACAGCTACATGCATGCACAGGTGAAGACCCTCTGCCTTCATCTCTACTCATCTCACACTATTCCCCCTCTCATGTACTACACTCTGCCACCAATAATTGACTCTTATGCCCTCCACCAACTATGCACTTTTTTCATGCCACTCCCTATATTATAGAGTGTCTCCTCCAGTGGATCAAGAAATGTCCTCCCTTTCCTCCAAGACTGCCCTTAAAATGCAGTTTTAAGTGCACCACTAACCAGTCAGCCCCGAATCACCACATGACCCTTCAACACAGCTTACATTACAGTATAAACAAAAGTTTTGTTATTTTTAACATCACTACTGGAACTACTGGAACTACTAAGAAAACAACTGTGGAGTTGCTTTGCTTTTATGGTGCACTGATCCATCCCCTACTTTTTTCTATGTGTTGTCTAATTTAGACGGCAAGCTCAGCAGGGCATGTAGTTGGTCCACTTGTATTCATAAAGCACCATGTACACCAATGCTGCCACATACATTAAGTTCCAAGTTTTCTTAAGCAGCTGCCATTTCCAATGGTCAGTCTGGCAAGGCGAAAGCTCAGAGGACCTCAACAATTTACTTTAGACAATTAGAAAGCCAAATTTAAGCCATCTGGTGCAAGATCTTCAGAAAGCCAAGACTGCTTGGTTCTCATCCCAGTAGATTCAAGGGCACGAAGCATGTAGAAATGTATTATTAGGTCCCTGTGGAGATTAGAGTCTGGATACTCAGAAGAGAAATTTTCCAGTTAATGTGAAGCTCGGAATATACATTGGGGGAAACTGGAGCTTCACACAGCACAGCTTTGTCTATAGTGAACTAAAATAAACCTAAACATTTCCAAAGCTGATTCCACCTTTGTGAGAACATAGCTCTTGACTGTTACTGAACCTATGGAATTTTGATAGCACCAGCAGTCTCCAAGCCATCTAACTGGTGTAAAAGGAGACAGGGGAGGAGGTCTGGCCCATATCTGAATAGGATCTTCAAGACAGGGTAGTAATTTACCTACCTTACTAGCATAAACTACACCATTGAAGAGATAAGGGATGACCGAAACCCTCATGGCTACCTCCATTGCCACACACTATAAACTTCAAAGCTTGAAGACTTCTAAACACCAAGACAACAAACCCTAGTCTCCACAGAACTGTTTTCCTGGCTTCTCCACTGCAGAATAGCTATGCAGTTTAGCAAAAGCTCTTTAAGGGGCAGATTCAACAGCTGCTCCCTATTTTATTTCAGCAGGATTTTCTGTGAACAGAGCAGCTGCAGAATCAGACTGGCTCAAAGACTGTCTTTCCATGCGTCAGTCGAAGCCGTGGAAAGACACACAGCTAGTACTGGAGAAACTGCTGGGCTTCAGCTTTTTAAGAGTAACCCACCTCAGCAGGCCAGCAGTCAAGCCACTCATGAGCAATCCAATAAACAGGGCACAGGAATGAAGAAAAAAAATGATAGCAACAGATTTCAGGGCTGAGATCCCAAGACTGCAATGAAAATTTTCAAGTTAGGAAACACTGATATAGTTTTTAGTTAAACCACAGCCAATTTACTGCAGTAGCTCCCACACATACAAATGGTAAGTGAAGCTTATTGTAGGAACAGTGACTGGGGCACAGCAATGGAAATTTAAATACATTTCAAACTGTACATGAACAAAATCAAGAGGAAAAATTCAAGCTGCCAGAGCCTGAGCAGTGAGGGCACAAAGCCAGGAAGAAATGAAGACCAGCAATTCCTGTTTCTGAATACTGTCAGTGGATTTTCAGCCTTCTAACCCTCAGAAAACCTACAAGCATCTAATGCCATGTCACAGGGCAGTACAGAGCCACAATGAGACTCCATAATGCAGCCAGCAGAAAAAGCTAACCTACATATGTCCTAATTTCTTGATAATGTTTTGCTTTAATTTTATAAGTTTTCAGACTGGCAAATGATAAATTGCCATATTCACAGCAGTTTCATTTCAGTTTCAGAGTAGAGGTGGCATAGAGGGGAGATTAGTACTCAAAGAAATGGGCTATTTATTTCATGAACTCATTTCAAGTGTAAATCGGGCAAAATACTCTAATGGCTTCTCTGATCAATACTAATCCTCACTGTGGCAGGAAAAACTAGTACTATAAGCCTCAAATAATGAAATGTACAACACTTGAGGAACAGCCATTAATTCCCACTTTATAAAAGTGATTGCTCTAACCCACCCTAAAGTAGATTTAAGAACTGATGCATAAAAAACCAGATAAAAGCATTTCAAACGGATGCTGTCACAAGGTTGGTAGAATTTTTTACCAACATTCTTTACTATTTGAAAAGCCCATGCAATCCTGTGTTTTGTCCAAAATAAGTATTGCATTGCTCTTTCATATAGTAAGAAAGATTTCAGCAGCAGCCCAGCATTCATGCGCAACCCTACAAATAAATCAGCAATCGCACATGAAGGAAAAACATTTCCACAAGCTCATATAAACCCTCCAAAAAGGCTATACTTAGTGATTAAAAAAAAAGACTTTAGCGATACCTCAGCAATGCAGTTTTGGGATCCATTATGGTTTATAGTACAAATAAATTTAAATGACTGCTTCTGTATCAAGTCAAGTGACCTCAGTAATAGGATGTGCTGTTCAACTCCAGATATAGCTTTCAGTTTAGCTTCTTTTAATTGTGACCTAAAGCCATCTTAAAATAAGGCAACTTGTTATAACGCAAAGGTAAAGAACAAATTTTCCCTGCCTCAAACAGGCAAATGTACAGAAGGGACTGCAAGAGCCCAAAGATGAAAGCCCCTTATTTGTGCATGTAATTAGAATGCCCACACGGAATTTTAAACTTATCGCATCTACCCAAATGGTTTTAATGCAGTCAAAAATATCTTCCAATTAGTTTAGCTCTTGTTCACCTTCCACTATATCTTTGCTTCTCATCCCAAATCCCCCCCGTATCTCACCCATTCCAGTCTCTCATTACTCTCATTTCCACCCATTCAATTTGTATTTAAAAAGCACTCACAAGTACATACTCATTTTATGTACTTTTCTTACATTAATACTCTGAAAAGAGACTTCCCTCATTGAATCTAAAAGTGCTTTACAAAGGTGAGTAAACATCCCTATTTTACAGACATAGGAACCAGCAGTGTGATTTTTCTCAAAGTCAGCTGCAGAGGTGGGAACAGAAAACAAGTCTCAGAACCGTCCGTAGGTCTAGCTCTAGGCAATACTATTTCCCTTGACACAGTACTTGATAAATTACCTCCCCTTTAAAAAAAAAACAACTTGCACCACTATATAATTTCAGTTTAAGCCTGAGTCACAGCATCAGCCATTTGAACACTATATACTCATGGCTTGGGCCAAAGTCACTCTGCTCAGACTGATGATATGGTTAGAATAAAGAGAGTGTAAGCTGTAAATCTAATCAACTGGAGAGCATGTTTAGACTAAGATGCAGGGGCTTTCCACCCACACCATTCAGGAAAGTTCAGATTTAAACTCGAAACTAACTTTGAAGCCAAGAAGGGAGGTTCTAGGAAGCCAAGATCACCAGAGTTACTGTCATAATATGAATTTGAAAAATCCTACCTTTTTGCTCTCTGCTATATGTCGCTGTTCCCTCCTCCCTTTCTCAGCATACAGATCCTTCCATGGAAGAGTGTGTAGCTAACAAGTTTTGATCCCTATGCTTGGTGGGATCATTGCTCAGTTTGTCCTCCATCTTGCCAAGTTGATAAGGGCACACTTAATAAAGCTTTTCATCTTCTTGTTACAAACATTAAGTAATCCTCCTAACCATCCCTGTGAGGGGAAGTACCTTATTTTCTTTTTAAAGATGGGAAATGGAAGGCAAAGAGGTGGAGGCACTTGTAGAGTTATGTCACCATAACCAAGCCAGTAACAGCTGATAAATACAGGGAAGTGATGTTACCAACCTGATCCAGCTCTAGAAGTGGACATTAAGCATTTTATCACACGCACACTGCCATGTTAACAAGTACTAAGCTATTTTCCCACCATTAAAAACCAGCTCACTACAAAGATTCTGGGCTCACCTATAACTCAAACATTATGCAAAACTCAACCTTAGCTAAGCGACCCAAGTATAAGCCTCTCCATCACAACCCTCAGGCAAGAGCCAGCCAAGGTGCTTTGCCATATGCCCTAAAGGACAGATTAGGCTTTGCAGGAGTACAGCTGAGGATGCTTTACTGGGTGGGAAAAGGGCCTTGCTTTGTTCACTTGCAGCTTTTGGTCTTCTTCCTTGTGTAAATCCCATCAAATGGAGTCTGCTCTATAAGTTTGTCTCCCTCCAAACTGCTCTATTTAGTGCCATATCCTGTAAAGCAGCGCAGGCCAAAATAAAGATCTTCTTTTCTGACATCCCACCACTTCTTGCATAGGCCCCTCCTTTTCCTTCAATCTTGATCGGTTTGACTTTTACCCACCCTAGTCTGCTTGTGGTGCTACATAATTACCCCTGCAAGGTCTTACTGTATGCATCCCACACACCTGTTCACTGCACGTGCAAGAGAAGAACTTGGGTTGGCAACAAGTCTGGCTACACAGACAGAAACGGGCCCCTAAAGGGGAATAGGTGGGCAAGACCTACTGGCCAGCTGTCAGCTGGGAACCGTCCCCCGGGAGAGGCGGGGTGAGCCGCTCAGCCCAGCAAGAAGCCGAACGGCCGCAGATGAAAGGGGAGGGGGCTACGGCCACTGCAGGGGGGAGCACCTCAGGGCCCGACCAGCCCCGGCGGTGCTGCTGCGGGAGGTGGCGCTGTGTCCGAGGGCCGGTCACGCACAGCTGGGTCCTGAAGCACGTGGCGGGCGGGTGCGCTAACGGGACCCCAGCTGACACGGGGGAGGGGCGCGGGGAGAACTCCTAGGCGGGGGCGCGAGCTGGGGCCGGGGGGGGCGGCTCTAACCGCTGCTGGAGTGGAGGCTCCAGGGTACGGTCTCTGTCAAGCACCACGGCCCCAACCCCCCCCCCACCCGCTCAGCTCTCCCCCTCTCCCCCATGGCCCCCTCACTCGCTCAGCTCTCCTCCCTTCCCCCATGACCCCCACCCGCTCAGCTCTCCCCACCCCCTCCCATGACCCCCACACCCGCTCAGCTCTCCCCCACCCCCTCCCATGGCCCCCACCCGCTCAGCCCTCCCCATGCCCGCCCCAGCCGCTCAGCTCTCCCCATCCCCTCCCATGCCCCCACCCGCTCAGCCCCTCCCCATGCCCGCCCCACCCGCTCAGCTCTCTCCTCCCCAACGGCCCCTCAACCCCTCGTTACGCGCCCGACAGCCCAGCCCCCTCCCTCAGGCCCCCGTTACCTGCCCGGCCGCCGTCTCCGCCTGCCCCGCGCCGCTGCTGCAGCTGGAAAGGGATGGTGGCCCTAAGCGGCTGCAGCCCCCCCACTCCGCCCCGGCAGCAGGAGGCCCCGGCGGCCCCCGCCATCCCCAGCTCCGACCCGTCTTCTCCCGCGAGCCCCAACAGTAACCAGCGAACCCCCACCCCGCGCTGCCGCTTATCAGAGCTTCGGGGGCCGAGCTGACCAACGTACCCCGCTGCCCATTGGGCCCCGGCGGCGGCCAGCTCCGCCCACCGGCCAATGGAGAGCCGCCGCCACGCCCCGAGCATTGCCTAGCAGGGAGGAGACTGGGAAGGTCCCGCCCCTTACGCAGGGTCCAATCAGAAGAGCAAGAAATAATAATACCGCACTCCCCTCCTATCCGCACCAGAGCAGCACCAGATGGGCAACCCACCAGAGACCAATCAGAAAAGGAGAAGCGTACGGAAGGCCTGCCCCTCTTCGGCATCCAATGGGAATTCCAATTAGTGTCCCACCCCCTCACTCCAAGCACCAATCAGAACCGCAGGACATGTTTGTGTCTCAATCCCCGCCCCAGTGCCCAATCAGGAAGGCAGGCGGTACTGGAGTCCCGTCCCCGCCCCACGCTAGATCAGGTGAGCGCTGTGGTTTAGCGCCTGCCGGCTGGTTCGCAGCCTCACTGACGACACCGAGTTTCTTTTTCACTTTTAGAGCCAGCTACTGGGGGCAAGAGGGTGAGGCCTACACCAGGACCACGTGGGGGAAGCTCGCTGTGGCAGGGCCTGCCTGCGCTGAGCACACACATGGAGTCGCTAACACAAAACACGGGGCAGGCGATGACATATATACACTATATGCTCTCAACCCTGCATGAAAAGGTTGTTAGTAGGGGTGGGGAGTCAGAACTCCTAGCTAGCACCTGTTGCTAGAGTGTGAATATTGTCTAACAGGAGTTACTAAACCCCATCACCTGAAGTATTACCACCTTAAAAATCAGGGGTAGCTGTGTTAGTCTAGATCTGTAAAAGCAGCACCTTAAAAATGGTGAAGTGAACATCAAGCTCGCTATTGTGGGAGCTTCTTAGACCAGGGGAGCGGAGGTTTAATTCACTACTACTTTGCTAGCAGGACAAAGCAACAGTTCTGCTAAACTGCACACTTAACAGGAAACTTGGTCTCTTTGCTCTGTCTCCAAAGTGATGCATTGATAAAGGGTTTGAGCACAATTGATGATATATGAGTGTACAGGACTATCTTCTCCAAATATTGAACAGGAACACCATCTTATTCAGAACTTGGGTGTACTGAACCTCTATTTCTAGTGAAGCAAAACCTTTACTTACAATGCACCTCTTTTGTGAGGAACACATTTCACTATAAGTCCCACTGGTTTGCAGTTAAATAATTATTTAATACAGATTATGGTATGACCTGGAATAAAAGGAGCATAGAAAAAAATAGTTAAGACTCCTCTGGATTCAGGAATTAACCTCTAATAGGTGCCTGATCATTTAAATGATGAGTATACAGACTATTTCCTAATACCAGATGAAATAACCATGATGATAAAGCATCTTGTGGCACCTTATAGACTAACAGACGTTTTGGAGCATGAGCTTTCATGGGTGAATACCCACTTCGTCGGATGCATCCGATGAAGTGGGTATTCACCCATGAAAGCTCATGCTCCAAAACGTCTGTTAGTCTATAAGGTGCCACAAGACGCTTTGCTGCTTTTACAGATCCAGACTAACACGGCTACCCCTCTGATATATGATGATAAACAATTTTAGCTGAAATGCACCATTAGCTATCAGAACTAAAAAGCTTGAATTTAATTTTTTTGTTACATGGAATAATAGTTCTGTTGCACTATTCCAGTTGATGTCAATGAGAAGTCTGAGGATGACAAGGTAAATGACAGCAATGAGACCATAAGAAATAAGTGTTCACACAAGTGTACTTAATTTCATCTTTATCAATTTGAGTGTTCCCATGAGATGTCAGATCAGGAAACTGAAGTCCTTTATTCACACTAAAGTTACAGCAAGCATCCTCCATTCACTTCCCGGCCTGTAAGCCTTACTGACTAGCTGTCAGAAAGTACCAACTTTCAGTCATTGCTGGGTCAGATTTGAACACTGTGACTTAGTTTTTCACCTATTCCAGGAATCCTCCAAATCATTTAGACCTCCAGCTACTGATTTATCTACATGCAAAAAGGAGGAAAAGAAGAAAATGAGGTAGCTTAACAGGTTCAGGTTTTAGCACTCTCATTCTTAGAGACCTTTCAAAAAAAATGAAATTATAATTTTACAGGACAATTTGAAGTAACTAAATCCATTGTTCTTGACACAATGCGCCATATGATGCATTTGCAGCATCATCCATATTATACTTCACAGAGAGTATGCTTCTTCAAGGAGAGCATGTTTTCTTACTGCCAGTACTGTGAAATAGCTAGAAGAGCATCATCATATGTGTCAGAGTGAAAGAGGTGGTCCTGATAATTATCAGACATAAAAAATAAAATAAGTTGTCCCAACCTCTAACATTTTAGAATAAAAGCTATCATGGTTGGGGGAGGGGGGGGAAGAATCATATTTGCTCAGATAGCCTAAAAATTTAAAATATTTTCCTTAGCAGACAATTAAGCTGTCACCTCCCAGTAGGGGATGGGTTGCTCAATTTAAAAGATATTACCTATGGAAAATATATTTTGCAAGAACAGAAATCAAAGGACACCCTTTCAGTGTCCTCAGAAGTAATTCTGACTGCCCTAATAATTGGTAGCACAGAAAAAAGAAGACAAATATTGCTACAACATTTCATAATTGCATGAACCCATCTTTTTAGAAGATGGTATCTTTGTATCCACTTAGGGTACTATTACAGTTTTTGACTAAACAGTCCATTAATTACACACTTATGCCATCATCCACCTCAAATAACTTAGCCATTTCTAACAACAATTGCTTGAAGTGCTTACAGTACTTTCTTTGAGGTGATGTAATTTGCGTGAAGAATGCAGGATCCTCAGTGACTGCAAAGCGTGTTTATGAACAAGTCCCTAATGAAAATACTTAGTAATTATTAGTTTCAATGCCATGTACAAATATTTATCCTTCCAATATCCCTGTGAGAGAGGCTTTTAAGTATTAGCCCTCTTTTGCAGTTGGGGAAACTTGAGGTAGGAAGAGGTTTAAACCTGCTTATAGCCATGCACCAAGTTAGCAAGGATTAGAACTCAGGATTCCCAATGTCTGACCTCATGTTTGGTCCATGGTCCCTTAGTGGCTGAGATTTGCAAAAGCACTCAGTTTTAGCCTAACTCTGCCCATACTGAAGTCAGTGAAATGTTCATAGTTTGTCTTTAAACTAGAAAACTCTCCTTAAGTTTTTCTCCTAACAGCAGTTTCACTAGTACTATTTACTACTAGATGGATCATAGCTTCTTCCTTCTTTCAGGTGAAATCTAAGAGTTCTATCTCAGCATACCTCCCCCCTCAAATAATATTTTAAAAAATGTGGTGGGTGAATGAGAAGGGACAGAAAAAAAATAAAAAGCTAAGAAACTACTTTAGATTTATAAAGATACCACCGAGATAAATTAGAAACAGGTATAGGTAAAGAAGGGAAAGCCACTTGGGCTTAAGTGATAGGTTAGAGTTTGTCTACATTAGTAATTTTTGCAACAGTAGAGCTGCACTGATGCAAAGTCTCAAGGTAGATGTGCTACACCAGCATACGGCAGAGCTTGCACTAGTGCAATTTATGCTGCTTTCAAACCAGAGTAACTCATGCTAGTGCCAAGTACACAAGCCAAAGTGATGATGTTCTGTACCTCCAGGATTTGGCTCCCAGTCCAGGTTTTAGGATCTAATCCAGCTCCTGTTGCCAAAGGGATCTGACCCTTTCTCTTTAGATGCCAATCCTCCAGTCTGCAGAGTGCCCTCCACTCAAATGGACTTTAATGGGTTGACTGCATTCGGTATCTCCAGGAGATACTGTGCTACTTGCAGGATCAGGCCCCTAGGAGTGCAGATTCTGGAAGTGGCTCTAATTAAATGAAGAAGCAGCACTTGTAGCTTCCAAAAATTGTCCCATCCAGTGCCCCACCCCCTGCCTGAAAGGAGATCACTGTAGTGTAGGGCTTTAATAATAATGGAAGGGTTAAAGGTTGGGGCGGAAACAGGATCATTGGGCCACCTGTAGAGAATAAGAAAATTCAAGATGATCCAGTTTGTTAGTCCATCATGTGAATACATGATAATACACATAGGTCAAATCCTATGGAATGAATAAAAAACAGACCTCAAAGTTAGGCCCCATATTATTAAAATATTTTATTTTGATATCACCTACCTGCCATAGCATTCCAGGCACCTCAAAATCTACAAGTTTAAAATCATGCAGTTTTAAAATATTTTATATGATTTGGATCTTGTATCACAGGAACATGGTGAACGTGGTTAAATGCACTGGGCCAAATTCAGACCCTAGTGTAACCATCAACTGCAGTGGATGTATTTGGTTCCATTCAGCTTACTCTCTTTGGATCCTCTAAGGAAAAGAGGGAAACAAATACACACCGGAAATTAAGCTACATTTAAAATATGTTCAAACAGCATTAATGAACTGGATGAACCTCAAAAAAAAGCCAGAAAATGCAGATGCCCCCACCCTTAAACTATCTTGTACGGGGGGTACTGCTAGAGCCTCTAGGCAGTGGACAAACCAACACACCATGGGTACCACAACAGAGGGACAACAAAGCAGGGTAGCTACTCCAGAATGTCACAGACAGGTATGCAAGACTCACATGAACTCTTGATCTTGTGCTTGGTGCATCTTCTCTGACATGATGGTGGCTCGCAGTACACAGAGTTTAAGTGCTGGCATGGCAGCTGCAGCGTGGTTTCACCTGGATTTGGAGAGTTTAAGTAGGACCCTGAATGTTCTAAAATAAGGAATTATTTGAGAGACATAGCACATCAGTATAAACTTCTTATTAATCATATTGGATAGCTTCTTCCTCTGCTACTGGCCTCACTTACTGTTTTAAACGTATTCACTATACAACGCCTTTGCACCAGCTTTCTGCAATTTACACCATTTACTGTCTGATAGCTAATTCCAGCTAACTCATTTTCTTTGAAAATACTCTAAGACCCAATCCTGCAAATCAGATCCAGGAAGGCAGGTAGACCTCCTAAGCTCACATGTAGCATACGTCTGACTGCAGAACTGATATTTAGAATTGTATTGTATTTCCTCACAGGATTCATTCACTTCTATTCCCCTCCCTACCCCTTCCACTCAGGTAGGCCAGGGTTTTAAAGAGAGCTCAGTACCCACAGTCAGAGCCAAATTTTCACCATTGCTCTGGATTTTGGGTGCAGAGTTCTCTTGCAAATCTGTTCACAAAAAAGTGTCACAATGTGAGCTGTTGGGTGCTGAAAACCTGGTCCTGAGATATTTTGAAAATGTGACTCCTAGAACTAAATCTACTTCTCCATTCCTTCAGGTGCAAGGACCTTCTCCCCTGCATCTCCCACTGCCTGGAAGAGCCTTTCACTACCTCTTTGTCTCTTACTCCATCACCCCCCCCCCCCAATTCTCAAATATCGTTTGGGATCATCTTTCCTGCTCTTGCTTTCATTGGAGCTTTGTAGTTCTATTTCACACATTTTGTATGCAAGCTATTACACAACACATAGTTTTATGTCCTAGTCCGAACTGAAAGGGAGGTGATCAAACTTCAGGCCAAGAGACATTGTTATAAAAACTTACAGTGGCTCTTGTAATCCTATCCTGGCTCACCCTGGGATCAGATTCTGTCTAATGGTTTCAGACATCACTTTTCTGCTTCCCCATGGGTGTCTTCAGGAGGGGATGGCTGGTGTGCAGCGAGACGGGTGTGGTATGCATATCTCATGCAGACGCAGCAGAGCCTGGGAAGCTGTGGTTTAACTAGATAAGAGAGAGGGGAAAAGGAGTGAGGTGGCAAAGCAGCCTCAGCTCCACTCCAACCTTTCTGGAGACAAGAAAACGTTATGTGACAGGAGTGAGCAGCTGACCTCCTTTAGTGGAGATCACAGCAGAGCAGTGCTCTTCATTGTCTTCCTCTATCCCCCTTCTCACAAGGCTTGCTGCTTCAATTTGCATGGGGAACACTCAGGACATAACTCTTGCATTGAGCGCAATCATCTTCTTATTTCAAGAAGAACTCTCTTACACAGGGTATGCATGTGTACGCTGCAATACTTCAGTTAATGAAGGAATGACAGATGCATAGAATTAATCTTGTAATTGAAGCACAGATGAAATATAAGCTACAATTTTGTTACTAACATTTTTAAAAGAAAAAAATACCCACCTGCTGTCATCCCCATAAAATCTCCTAGTCCAATCACTCCTAACTACGGGTACTGTACAATCAGTCCCTGTTTGGGAGCTCACAGATACTACTGGCCTACCCTCTCCTAGCTCATGGTACTGTAAAAAATTGTGCAGGAGCACCAATTGTGTGGGAGCTCACATCTACTCCAATCCTATCCCATCATGGGCAGGAAAGATTTAGGATCTCCATGTGCAGAAGTTCAAACCTGCCATCTTTTTGTTGTGTTTGTAAAACACCTACAGCACTACCATGGGGTTCTGGTCCATGACTGGGGTTCCTAGGTGCTACAGGAATTCATAGATAATGAAAATAATAAATAAATAAATACTCTAGTCCCAGCCTCTCCCAGAAGGACACACTATTGACATTCACAGCACCACTCTCTTGAAGGCAGGGGAAAAATTATACTTCATATTCCCAGATGGCTTTTCTGCTGGATGCCGTTTCTGCAGGTTCTCCTCAATTCACCTAAGACCTCAAACTAGTACCTTAACTTCCTGTTAGAGAGTCCCTGAGCCTGTTCTCCTGGCTGACCACATAGAATCTCCCCTACTCCTTCAAAATGTGTGTATGAAATTAAGAGTAAAATTTATCTGTTAGAGACAGTCTCTTCTAGGCTGTTTCTGCCTTTTTGTACACAAAGCCTTTTCAATAGCAAACCACTGGCCCTGGAAATAACTACACTTAACTATCAAGGTCCACATGGAATAGTGTCAAAGGAACAGGAGATGCACGTAAGTCAGCTGGGAGAGTCAAGATACAAGAAAGAAGAATGGAGCAGGAACTGACGAGGGCACATGGGTAAGAGAACAGCTCCATCATAAGAAGACTGAAGAATGGAATTAGCAATGCTGAATAGAGGCAACTGTGACTACATTCTTTCGTCACAGCTTTTGACTGGTAGCTTCACCCTTCTATTAATCTCTGATCATTTAATTGGTCCACACCTTGTGAAAGTTCAAACTCACCTTTCAAACAATTTCTACAACTGGACACAGATAGAAAATTATCACGCCTCATGCCACCTCAGCAATGGTGTTTCCATGCTGTTGTTTCACTCTGGCATAAGAGAGGTAAAACAAATGTGTTCCAGTGCCTGAGTTAACCAGATCATGTGTTATAAATACAGCTGGGGTGTTTGCAGGCTGCAAAGGGATGCAGCTTAGCTTTGCTACTTTGAGGAGAAGCACTACTCCAGATCATCTTCCGAATCTGATCCAGTCTTCCCCACCAAGTTGTTTCTTCCTCCCCCAGATTCTTAGGCCTGGTCTTTACTTAAAAGTTAGGTTGACACTGCTACAGCACTCAGGGATGTGAAAAATCCACACCCTTGAGTACTGTACTATGATGAGCTAATCCCTGCTGTAGATGCAACTAGGTGGACCAAAGACGGTTTCTTTTGACCTAGCTACTGTTGCTCAGGGAGATGGAGTTCCTGCAGTGATGGAAAAAACCTTCCGTCACTGTAAAAAGCATCAACACTATGATATTACAGTGATATAGCTACAGTACGTTACCTATAGGGTCTCCTGGGGCAATGATTTATTTCATTCTGCCAATGCCTCTAAGCTTACTACCTCTAAGACTTTTAGGCAGAGCTTCCCAAGAAGAGGAGAAAAGAACTGTAAGGAAGGAAGATGGTTAGGAGTGGGATGAGTTGATAATTAGCAAGGCTGACAGCTGCAGTATTTGGCATCCTGCTAAAAACAGTTAGTTTTAAATTATTCCACAATGGGAAAACAACTAATTTTTAATCCATCCAGAGGGCTGCAGCTATTTTAAAATCTCACCTCAATCTCATCAAATCAGCCCAGGATGGAAGGTTTGTGTCTACTGTGACAGAAGAAAATGTCTACATGCAGTGCATTCTGGACCTCTTCTTCAAGAGCTGCTGCACTTCCAGAAGTCACTGCCACATCTCTGAGAATGGCGGAGGTAAACCAATTACTTTTTTGATGTGCTGGATCCTGGATGCTGCGCTCAAATATAGCTGAACAATGTAGTCATCTCCTCAGAACAGAGGTTCCTCAATGCTGTGCTGTAAAACAGCAGAAAAAGTGATGTAGTCTTACTGGTGCTAAAGGGCCCAAGGTTAAGAACCCACGTTTTGTTTATTGTATTCTATCTGCTGGTTTCTATGAATCCTGCTGTTGTAATTTCTGTAGCCTTCCAATCTTGAACAGTCAAGAAGAACTAATCTACTGCAGAGATCTACTGCAGCCAGCCAATACCATTCTCACTCATCTCTCTCTTTGCAGAACCCCAGAATGCCAGCTACCTCATCAGGAAGAGCAAATGCTGCATCAGAGCTTCCGAATCTATCAAATCTGTCCCATAGTATCTGAAGCAAAGTGCTGATCTAGTCAATACTCTCCCAAAGAGTAGCCTTTTTAAAAAGCACAGTCTGTACAGCAGTATGCTCAGTATTTATAGTCTGTATGTGTAGGAGCATCTATTTGTGTGTAACAGGTTTTCCTCCTCTCATTGCCCTGAGTCACACCTAAAAAAAAAAAAAACCAAACCACACAACTTCATCTCCCCCTCCTTGGCGCTGAGTCTATCAGCTTCACTGGAGGGACTGACAAGCAAAATGGAACTCTCTCAAAATGAACAGATCCAGCTACAGTATCACCATTCTGGTCTATCAGACAAGTCCTGAATGAGATTAAGTAAATTCCTTGGTGTTTACTACGGGTGGGAAGGAGACAAAGCTTACTTTTAAGGTCTTGATCTTTGAGTGAAACTTCAAAGGGTATGTTTTTGATGAACCAGGCTTTCCCTCAGTGTCCTTGAACAAAATTCTTCTCACTCACTCTAAACTGTTACATAAAATGGCTACCTGCCTTCTATCCCCATCCCCCAAAGATGGCTGCTTTTCACTAGTGGGCAGTTTGTACATTCACATGGTTTGATGTAAAACAGCATAACTGATTTTTTTTTTTTTTAATTATAGGCTTTGACAAATTATTCACTATACATCTAAGCTACTTCAGAGTCTGATCTGGCTCACACTGAATTCAGTGGGACCTTTGCCATTAACTCCTAATAAAAGTAAGACGAGATATTATGAAACAGACAATTTGCACTAAGTTATGTATATTATACAGCAGAAAGTAACACATTCACGTAAGAGGAATCACTGATGTCAAAACATTGCCAGTTCGGTAAGGGAGCATGTAAATGAATAAAGAATAGCACCAGTGAGAGGAAACCAGTCAATCACTGCAGAATCAATGCCAGATAATGCATGGATTCAGAAGATAAAGGGTCTGGTTAGGGAACAGTGTGGGAATGCTGTCCCGTGGATAGAATGAGACACTAAAAATCCCCATTCATATGTTCTGTTCCCAACTCTGCCACTGACTCACACTGAGAAAAAAAAAAAAGTCACTGTACCACAAAAAATGGGTATAAAAGGTTACCCTACCTCAGAGAGACTTAACTAATGTTTGTTAAAATGCTTTGAGATCCCCTTGAGAAGAGGGGCTACATTAAATGCAAAGTGTTAATAGTCACAGAATAATGGCTTGCTTAAAAGAATGAATTATAAAACAGCAGAAGCATTAGATTCCTGGGGTGGGAGGGGGGGGAAACATGGCTTCTGAACTAGTGTATGAGACCCTCTGTAATTAGAACTCTTATCTATGGACCAGTTGTGATCCACAGAGCATTAGCTGGTGGCCTGCAGGCAGCTGGCTGGTCACTTGGTGTTGGATTGCTTTGTTTCCAGCTACTAAATTGCATTAGAATAAGTTAAACATGCATTAAATATTTTCCTGATGTTACTTTTCCATGTAAACTGCTATATTTGGCACAGGAATGTTATTCTATCACAGAGGCAAGGTGAATCCAATGACAACTTTTCTACTAAGATGGTTTTCTCGTTTTGAAAAAGCTTAAGACCCCATGAATTAGGAAATAGGTTACACAGAGAGCTGTTTAGTAACTGGCAGAATATAGGAAGAAAAAGCAGATACTGAAGGAAAACAACCCATTTGGCTCAACATAACAGTCTAGAAGTTCCAAAGGAAAGAAGATTGGGGTGGGTTTTGTTTTACCATGAATAAACTGAAAACAGGAGTTTTCAAATAAACTTTCAATTCCAGCTGGCATTTCTGAACCTTCTCCTGGGCAGCCATCTTGTTGAAGAGTGATTCTGGCAGAGTGCAAGCCTACTGGAAAGAGCAGTCATCTTGTTTCCCCATATGCTTTGATAATAGTTTGACACTCATTAGAAAAAAGGACACATTACTGACCCAACTCACCACTGCACTCATGTAATCCAGGGTAAAGTGGGTATAAAATACTAGCAGTCTGATCTGATAACATTTTATACATATTGGTGTGACTACAAAAGGCACAAGACAATGGGGAATTGTGGCCACTGTTTAAACACTGAAACACTGCAAACCAGATTCTATCCCCAGTACACCCACTGACTCCAGGGAAATTGACCATCTGTATCCAAGGGCATAGTCTGTGCTTAAAGCTTTCCCCCCCCCCCTTCTTTCTTTATTACAGTCAAATCACTATTCAGGAAATTACATAGTCTCTGCTACTCATTATCCACATTGCTTGGGTCAATTTTAGGGGAAAATGACTGCCCACGGGATAGGGTCAGAAATGCCAAGTGGGATAAACATTTTAATTTCCCTTCCCACGTGTGTCAAAGTTTTAGTCCTAGTGATAAATGTTTCTTACCCCTGGGAATGTTTGCACCAGTGGGCTGAATAAAATGAGCAGAGTTTTCCTTTAAGGAAGTGTGCAAAGGACTTGATTGATCAGGAAGCAAGACATTAACATCAGTGCCAGGCAGTTGGAGAGCACTGCTTAGACTGGAAGGAATGTATTAAAGGAGCAGGTCATGAATTCAAAAGCAGCCAAGAGGATACAAAACACCCAAGCTGGGTGGGGCAGGGAAGGCATAAAACATTTGGCCCATCATGAGGTGTTTTGACCCAGCTTAGCAAAAATTACTATTATTATGGACCTATTCAATAAATTCAATTATAACATGGGGCCAGGGGAAAGAACCAGGAAATCTGCAGCTATAGCTGAGTGAAAACTTTTTCGCTTTCAGTAAAGCTCAAACTGGACTGCTTTCTGTTACACTAAGAGTCAGCTGGGCCAAACTGGCCTAGACCTTGTTCTTGGATGCCAGAAAATGCTGGCTCCAGAGAACTGCCTGCGATGCCAGCAGAAAAAGTAATTGCAAGGGTTCTGTTGGAGTTCCCTGTAGTACCTTTGTCTACCTAAAGCTAACTGTGCCCAGCAAAACTTTCAACTCAATAAATGGTAGGTGGCCAAGACTGTCTCTTGATAGTGAAGATTTCTGTAGTTATTGTTTACAGTACAATCCATATCCTGGCTACATTCAAACTGGCTTGGAAAAGGAACTTGGGGTTACCAGACAAAAGGATTCTGAGCTGCCCTCTGCTTCATGGGAAATCAGAGCAGAAAGGGAATGAAGAAGAGGCATCGGTCCATCTCAGCCAGCTGTTTGCTGAAAGGACTGTGGGCACATACGCTCAAAACTAGAGTCCCCTTTGCATGCAACAGCTGATGAATATTTTAATTGCTAAATCCATGAACAAGTACACTGTGCCAACATGAAAATGAATCCAGTATCCTAGACTATCTTCATGACTGCTACAGTCTGGGCTATACACAAGTTCACTCAGACTGGGCCTAACGAAGGGCCTCTTGAGAAGCGCTGGGCACCCTCAACTCCAACAGAAGTGGAAGCTCAACAGCTGCAGAGCCAGGCTTACTGCTGTGAAATTGCATCTGCTCTTTAATCCAGACTAGATTCACTACAGCTTTGCACCTTGTATCATCTATGTACACATGCGAAAAAAGTGTAAGAACTACCAAATCAGAATGTCGGCATTTTACACCCTATTTGCACAGGTATAAATAATTACACAAGGTTCAAGACAGTAAAGAATCAGGCCCAAGATTCCTAGCCAGTGACGTGCAGTTGGCAGCACAAAGACACCATCAGCCCTGAAAGAGAGATGTTTTTGTGAAAGACAGTGACAATTTGTCATGTACACCTTGAAGATCTCTCCAGGGACAGTATATGTGAGCATGGGAATTGTCCTAGCATTATATGCTTGGGAATGAGACGCTTTTCTGATGCGGCTCTACTGACACCTGAACAACCCCTGATGAGAAGAGACTGGTATGTGAAAGCATCTCTTCCCAGAGGATGCTCTACCCTGTCCTCTTGATTCTTTACTGGTGGATGGTAGCAGGGACCTCAATCCTCTAGTGCAGGGGTTCTCAAGCTTCATTGCACCGCGACCCCCTTCTGACAAAAAAAAAAAAAAAAAAAGTTACTACCCAACCCAGAAGGGAGACCGAAGCCTGAGCCTGCCTGATCCCTGCCACCCCAGATGGGGGCTGAGCAAAGCCAAAGCCTCACTCAGCCCCATTCACTCCCAAGGCTGAAGCCCTCAGGCTTCAGCCCCAGACAGTGGGACTCAGGCTTTGGCTTTGGCCCCTGGCCACTGCAAGTCTAAGCCAGCCCTGGCAACCCCATTAAAACAGGATCACAATCCACTTTGGGATTCCAATCCACAGTTTAAGAACCACTACTCTAGTGAAGCCACACCTCTGCTTCTTTAACGAATCTGATCTTCTGTGCTTCTTTCTTGGCGCCAGGGTAGGGGATCAGTGCCAACATTCAGAAGTGATGTCCAGAGAGCAATCTGCATTGATGCAGACTACTCAGTGTGTGCCCAAAGCGGGAAGGTTCAGAAGGGATACGCAGGGCTGCCTCCAAGAGGACGTGATACAGCCTCACCTCTCTATTCTTTTTTGTCCAGGGTTTAAAGTCCTGCAAATCTGGCAGCAGTCTTGAATGCGACCCTCTTGAGGCACTTCAGGCAGGTGTAATGAGGGTCGGTCACTGGCATAGATTTCTTGTAGCCTGCACAAGGCTTAAAATCCAGAGACTAAGGCATATTCCAGTACCAGGGATTGGTACCCAGTGGGGAAAAAAAGGAACCCAGGCTCCAAGAAAAACAACAAAGAAAACCTATACTAATCTAACACTAACAAATACACTTACTATTCACAGAATGAAAAACAATTTTCCTGTCAAGGGAGAAACTTGCAGTAGCAAGTTGATGCGCTCCAACTACCAGTCACAATGGTAGGAAGGAACTGAGAAGGGTCTGGGGCGACCATGATCTTTATGCCAAACGTGCAGCAGCACAAGGTAATGAAGGGTCCATGTACTGCCCCAACAGCCACTGCTAAGGGAAAAATCTGTGATTCTGGTACCCTGGGCACGCACACACACCTGAAATGGAATGGATATGTGCAATCATGCAAAGAAAAGCCAATGTTTCAGATATCTCCCGTGTCATGTTTTACTCATATGTCATTTGTCCCCACTTCACCTAACTGTGCTGCTGCAGGTAAAGTGATCTCTTAATGTCTCACAAAAAATAACCCCCCAACCCTAGCAATTAATAATGTATAATAGAGCACTTCTTGTACAGCACTTTTCAACTGAGGATCGTGAAGTGCTTCACAAACATGTACTAAGCCTCATGACATCCCTGTTAAGGTAGATTTGTATTATCCCCATTTTATGGGTGTTAACTGATTTGGCAAGCCTGTAACAGGGCCAGGTACAGAACTCGTCTCTCTCAACTCTCAGTCTTCTGTCCTAACCATTACATACCATTGCCTCACTAGATATTAGGAAAACTGCTTTTACTTATCAGAAGAGCCACACCCTTCTTCAGGAAAGCTTTTCCTTTCACCTCCTATAGTTGCTGGTACTGCTAAGAATTGGACAATGCATCTCAATTACTTGCAATGAGACTTTGGTTCCTCAGTCACTTTTGAAAATGGAAGTTAGGCTCTTAAACTATTTAGGTGCTTTTGAAAATTTAACCCAAAGTGACTCCAGAAAATTCTTCATTCTGGGTCTTCCTTGGAAGATTTTCAGTCCTGGTTAAGGGACCACAGGGAGCCAGAAATGTTTTTTTTCCTTCATAGATAAAAGTTAATTTGATTATTGCATGTAGTGGAGACAGATCCAGCCCTTTAACTTAAGAACTTGTGAAGTTTTAGATCTAGAAGGGTGAATAAGTCGCTTACTACAGTGACATCTAGTGGTAATGCTAAGTCAGTGTAGAAATTACACTTCTTTAAATGCGATGAAGGGAATGCTTGAAAACCCAGACAGAAAGAAGGATCCTCATTCCTGACACAGCCCACTGCTCTGCGTGCAAGGGAATTTATTTTAACACAATAGACAAAAAAGAAATAGACAAATGTCCTCCCCATACCCTCTCCCTAATATATCTTTAAAAGGTCAATCAATCTGTGCTAGTGAAAGAGAATGATTGTACTAGGGTTTGAACCAAGCATATCCTGGGCAGGCACAACAAACTTTTACACATAGTTTTCCCCAGTACATACAACTGTACTAATCAGAACTAGTGATAGTGGAATTTTCGAGAGGAGCTGGACAGGGACCTTGAACATACTCCACACGCAAGTCACTGAATAGCCATCAGATTTTACCATTTCCCAGACATTCCCAACTTGAACTGGATTTTGAACTAGCAGACACAAAGCAAAAGCTTCTATATCCCATTACCAATCCCCTGAGCCACCCAGTCCCTAAAATTAGCTCCATCATAGATTTATCTGTGTGAGAAAAGTTCTGGCAAGCTGCAGCATAATAGTCATTACCTGGTCCTTTCCTCCTTCCAACAGAGGATGGGAAGGAAGATGGAAAAACTCAGCATTGAAGGCATCTATCTTCCTTTCTCATCAGGCATCTGAACAGAACCTATTTACAGGAGGAAAATGTGTTTTTTCCATTCACGCATACTTTGTAAAAATAGGGGTATTGTCAATCATCCTCATACTATTTACTGCTGGGGGCGGGCAGGAGGTGCATGAATACATGGGGATGGGGGAGGAGGGGTGGTGGGACACACAGGAATAGGGACAGATGTGCCTGAATCAATGGGAGAGGCTAGGGGTCAGACAGGGTCTGCAAGGGGGAGGCTCCCCAACCCCCTAACAATCCCCCTCCCAAAAAAACTTCTCCCACCCAAACCCAACAACCTTTCAAATTCATTCCCAGGCTCCTTCCCAGCAATTACTTCCCTCTCCCTCATTACCCCTGATTCCCCCACGCCTTTGCACGGCTTCTGATGGGTGCAGGAAATACTTTTCTGTATTGTATTTTAAATAAATTATTACTCAAAGTTCTGTATTAATATGCCTAGTAAGGAATCTATTTGTCAAAAAACATTTCCTGAATCTTTTTGTTGTCTATTTTGTTACAGACATATTTGTTGACAGGTATTTTGAAATAAGTTACCAAAACAATTGAACATGGCATGATTATATTGTGTTATTTTGATGAATAAAATATGCAGAATTTGAAAATATCGTGTACAGAATGTTTTGGCACAGAATTCCCCTAGGAGAAACTATTTTAAGAACTATGAAAGTGAGCCAGTGTTACTATTAGAAGCATAGGAGATTGGAGGCCTAGATTCCAAGTGCCGTAATATTTGAGCCGATCGCTGAACTTCAGTGTCTCAGTTTCATCATCTGTATAAACGTAGTCTAATACTTACCCACTTTTATGCAATGCTTTGAGATTACCAAATGAAACGTTATGGCTAAGTGCAGAATATTACACATTGGAGCACTGGAAATAAAGACTCCCAGAAACAGACTTTCCATTCACTGAGAGCACAGGCAGTCACGGGATCCTGACTCTTACTTCTAAGTGAATATTGACTCTGGAGATACAGAGCAGGAACAGCCTAATAAACCAGCTCTAAACATGGTTATATACTGTATGTTGCTTAGAGAGCTCTGCTGCCATAACAAGATGCAGCTATAACTACAATAAAGCCCTGGCCATGTTAAATATAGAAATTAATGTCTCATAGGCCACAAAATGCCCTTTGTTCTCAATTCTACAGTTCTTGTCCCTTGGGAGCAGCAGACAATTATTGTATCAGGATCATGCAGCAATTTTCTAAGCAATTTGCAAAATGCTGTTTAGCTTCACTGCTTATTAACTTCTGCAAAGAAATTTGAATCAAGTCTTGTCACAGCAGGATTGTCTGTCCCATTTAGCCAATAGTTTTTCTTGTCAGCACTGACACTTCCAGAGAAGTCTGTAACTTGACAGGATGCGCACATTTGCAAGAAGTTAATTTAAGCAACGTTCCACAAAAATCATAAGTCACAGGTGTATGATGCACACTTAATAGAACTTCAGTTCTACAGAACTTTTCAGCCAGACTCATCTCAAAACACTTTACAAATTATAACTGATGTACAAGCTGCACAGACAAATCCTTCACCCAACACTGAAATACAGCAACTGCCACATCCCACCCCAGCACTGTTTAATAATGTGCAGGAACACTAGCAAAGGCTTCTTTATCCAATTGAATCTGAAAGAGGATTTAAGTGAGGCAGAATATAACTGCTCACATTAGAACTGGGCCAAAACCCCAGAGTTCACACTTTGGCAAAAATGAAAAGGTGCCATTCTTAAATGACCACAGATGATCAAGACCTTTCTTTTAGATTCCATAGCCTGTCTTCAAATACATCAAATATCAAGATTATAGAAGAACATCTAGCTAAAGAACCTTAGAATTTTTAAGCCCTTCAAACATCATGATTTGTTTGGGGTGGAAGGAAACAACCTGAGTTTTTGTAAGGTTTAGGATTTGGAGGAGATAGGTCACTCATCATCAATAGAAATAGGGATAATATTTAGGCCTTGTCTATGCTAGAAAGGATTTTCTGGTATAACTATACCAGCAAGGCCCCCTCTTCCTGCAGTAGAAGTGCAATGTAAAGCTCATACCCAGCTTCCCCAACAAAATGAGTTATACAAGCAATATGACATTTTTGCCAACATAACTGTGTCTACACTAAGGCTTTTTGCTGGTGTAAAATGCCATAATGGCAAAAAAGTTTCTAGGGCGGGTCTGGCCTTATCTACAATACCCCATAAGACTGTTGTGAGATTATTATTATTTTTAAAGTACTCTGAGATCTTCGTACTGCCATATGGTGCTAATGAAATATAAAACACATTATCAAGTATTATTATAGCAATAAACAAACCTTGCAATGAATGTTTAGCTCATTAACTGCTTACTGGGGGAGGAGGGATAGCTCAGTGGTTTGAGCATTGGCCTGCTAAACCCAGGGCTGTAAGCTCAATCCTTGAGGGAGCCACTTAGGGATCTGGGCCAAAATCAGTACTTGGTCCTGCTAGTAAAGGCAGGAGGCTGGACTCAATGACCCTTCAGGGTCCCTTCCTATTGTAGGAGATAGGTATATCTCCATTTTTTTTAACCCATACCAATAAGAAGTCTGCTTAACTTAGTGGGAATTGCCATTTAAAAAAATCTAATAACATTTCCCCCATTTCTTTTAATCTTTTTCATTATTTGTGACTGGCACAAACTTTCCATTTGATAGAGTTCTCTCCTTCTCAGGTTTGTAACAGCAGACTATAACAAAATAAATAAATAAAGTTATTAATATAGATTTTACTTACTCATTCCATTAGGCATATTGCAAAAGTTACTCAGTTATGCCTACAATCCACATAGGAAGTATTATCCTTATTTGAAAGATGGGGAAACTGAGACATTGAAAGGTAAAGTGACTTAATCACACAGCATCTCAATGCCAGATTAAGGAACAGCAGCATGTGAAAATAATAAGGGGGGGGGGGGGAACTGGGGTTCTTAGTTTCTTTTTGCAAATTTTCATCCCAATCATCACTATGGGCAAAATTTTCAGAAGTGCCTAAGTGATTTTATATAGTAGCCTGTATAATTGTGGGCCACTTTTTAAGTCCCTGAAACTTGACTTTTTTTGTGTTAGCTCACTGAAATATGAAAGAGCTATAATTTGTGAGTTCTGATGTGAAAGGTACCCTAAGACCTCAATCCTACAATGAGCACTGGTCTCCCAAGGAGCTGATCCACCCACCAACTCACGCTGCCACCCCAAGCTGGGTAAAAAAAGAACTCGGTTTCCCAGTCCCCTGATACCCCCTGTCGTACCCCGCCTCAGCGGCGGATATCCGACTGAATCTGGAGGAGACAGAGCCCAGGGATGAAGTCCCATAAGCCCCCGGTGGTCAGGAAGAGAGGAGGGCAACGTGCAGCACCGAGACCACAATACGTGACTCTCCCATCTCGCAAAGGAAAATCATCGATACTCACCGACCTACTCACACTGAATCGATCAATGAAACCAGCAAGGGGCTCTGGTGACAGCATCCAAGATGGCCGATCATGGCCTCAGAGGCAGTTGGGGCCTGCCCTAATCGGTCGCAGACATCAGGCTCCTTGGAAAACATCGTGTCCGAATCCCAAACGGCCCTTCAAACTTTGAGCATCAATAGGGTCGAATTCTTCTTAATGCCCTAAACCAAGATGGCGGGCAGCCCCCCCCGCCTGGAAATATCAGTGCCCACATCCAAAATGGCTGCCACCAGCTTCATTGTCAACAGAGCCTGACTCTACCTGTCCGAATCCAAGATGGCGGCGGCCGCTGGCGTGAGGCTAGATCTGAGTCACGTGACGGGGGTGTGGACCGTGTCCCGGCGGAAGCGTGAGGGACCTAGCTGGAAACAGGGGCTGTTGGCGGCGGAGGAGCGGCCTGGCGCGGAGTGACCGTCAGCGAGATAGAACGAGAGACACGGCTGTCACCACGGAGCCCACCGGTGCTAACGCGGCGGCTACCGCCGCTTCCCGGGCCGGGGGCACCGGAGACCAACCGCCTTCGCTGCCCCCGCCCCCACCAAGGATGCCGCGCAGGAAGGTGAGTACAGGGCCGAGCAGGCTGGAAAGGCCCTGGGGAGGGAAAAGGCGGTTAGACCCTGTTTGCCCCCGTTTACCCCCCACCGAACAGCCCCCTACAGCCATGAAAACTGAGCGAAAATAGCGGCCTTCAGCCCCCTGCACCCGCCCATCTTGCAACCTGAATGGCTCTCCAGTAGGGCCTGCTGAGTACTGATTGGTCACCGCTGCTATCACTCATCGCCCCAACGGTCATCTTTTCCCCTTCCCCCTCTTGGAGCACGTTCCGCCTTCTTGCTTTTCTGATTGGACACTTACTTGGAGACCTGGTCGTTGATTGGCTCCTCCTTACGGCTCAGCTCGACGCTGAGTGGACGTCATTGCTGCCCGTCTCCACCCCGTACCATCACCTCCCCACGCGTGCCTTGTTTCTCCCGTTCGCTCTCCCTTCCCTCCCATTCAATCTGTCCTCCCTGAGTGGCTGGTTCTGTGGCAGCGAAATGCACGCGGATAGGCCGGAATTTCCCGTCAGTCACGCCCTGGGGCCGCGCCTTTTCTCATGGCCGTTTCTATTGGAGAGGATTCCTATCTGCCCCGCCCCTCTTCCCCCGTGATTGGTTGGACCAGGCCGGGGGAGCGCGCGAGTGAGCGGTAACGCCGCGGGGGCAAAACAAAGCGGCTGCGGCAGGGCTGTGCAGGGGCGCCCCACTCCCAAGCCAGGGACAGGGGTGTAGCGCTTGGCTTAGTCTCCGTTACCCCCCCAGACTGCCTTGCCCGTTCCCATCCCCCCTCTAGGGCACCCCCCGGCCAGGATTGTTACTCCCCGCCAGAGCATCCCCACCCTAGGGTCGCCTCACGCTCTGGAGCGGGGGCTCTGCACCTGTCCACACGACTGGACCCCTTTCAGGAGTCTGATTGGGCTTGCGGCCCCCCCAGGTTCCACCTCACTTACAAACTACTTGCTTCCAAAATCAGACCTAAACCCACCAGAGTGTCACAGCCCCACTAGGACTGGAAAGTTGCTGCCTCCTGCCTTGCTCATTTTTACCATATAATTCTCATATAAATCAGTTGGGACACAAAGAGTGTACTTACATTGCAGTGTGTTAGTACATAGAGCCGTATAAACAAAGCATTGTGTGACATTTTAGTTGGTACTGACTTCGCTAGTGCTTTTTATGTAGCCTGTTGTAAAACTAGGCAAATATCTGGCTGAGTTAATGGACCTCAGGGAAGACTTTTGCATTGGGCTGCATTAATTCCCCCCATGCACTCTCCTGTACTACCGCCCAGACTGTCTTAGCTCTCCCCATGCTTCTCTCTGTGCCACCCTCCTGCACTTGGCCTTATTTCTTCCCCCATATTTCCCTCTATGCCATAAACGCACCCCCACCATGGGCTGCTTTAGCTATTCCCACTCCCACAGGACTGCTTTTATCTCACCCCTCCCTCATACCCTCTCTACACCACACCATTGTGCACTGCTAAAGCTCACCCTCGATGGACTTCATCAGCTACCCCTTATACTCCCCTCTTTACCCCCTCAGATTCCCCTGGGCTCCTTCACCTTCCTCCTTCCCAAATCCCAGGGTTGTGTAGCTGGGACTCCCTGTATATAGGAGCATCCAGAAGACTCAGGATGATGCCCCTGCATTCATCAACTTGCCATGGCATGAAATCCTGCATGTTCACTCAGTCCTGGGCTTTCTTTCACATCACTCCCACTCTGGACCCCAAACCCTGCCCCAGTGGGGCAAGTGGAATGGTAATTTGGTCAGAACATGGAGTCTTGGTTCCCGCCTTTCCCACTGCTAACTCTCCCGGTGCTTGCACATCACTAGGATGCTCTGGGCCTTGGCTCTGCCGTCTCACTTTCTTGGAAGAGCATGCTTTCAGAGGATAAAGGGGAAGCACTGCTGCTTATGCGAGGTGGCGTAGTGAGAGCCCTGGAAAGAGAGCAGTCAGTCTGGAACCTTTTGTGTTAAATTAGGGAGCTAATGTCTGAATTGCTTGAAACTTCAAGTATGTTCTTCTAAAATGAAATTAGTGTCATCTGCAGTGTTATGGACCTGATCTATTTGCAAAAATCCTGTATTATGGATGGTACTGTCAGATATCTCATCTTTATTGTACTAAAGCGAGTTTTTCCTCCAGAGCAAACTACCCGGATGCCATTAGTTTGTTTTTGTTGTGTATTGAAATGGCATCAAATATTCTCTTATTTCTAGTATTAATACAAGTATACAAGTAGAAGTGCTCCTGTGCTAATGTCTGGGTCTGTGGTGTTACAGAGGAATGCAGGCAGTAGTTCAGATGGAACCGAAGACTCCGATTTCTCTACAGATCCTGAGCACACGGACAGCTCTGAAAGCGATGGCACGTCGCGAAGATCTGCCCGCGTGACCCGTTCCTCAGCCAGGCTCAGTCAGAGCTCTCAAGGTAAATGCCTCTTCCTAGCCCCACCAGATTCAGCTGGCTGGGCAGTCACAGTATTCTTGGCTTGGTAATACTTAAAGGAATTTCAGTGAATCATTAGTTAATCCCATTCATTATTTTTTCTCATTGAATACAGGTGTGCCAGGGAAAGGAACAAAGGCATTGCAAGGATGCATTGCATAAATGAGGCTGTTCAATCTAATGATTAAACAGGGGGTCGGATGTCTGACCTCCTATCTATTCCCTGATCTGAAAGGTAGTGTTTTCTCGTAGTTAAAGGCAGTTATATAGAAGTGTTAAGTATCATTCACATGAATGAATGTTCCAAAAATTTCTAAGCTGCTTGAGTTATTTTAAGGAACAGCTGTTTGTATTGTAATCAAAAGAAATGTTCAAAACATGCCTTTGCATAAAGGCCTGGCACACCTGGAATTCGCTGTTCTGTTATGGCTTCATTGTAACCACGTCCCTGAAACTGGACCTCGGGGGGTTTTCTCCTGAATTTTAACTTAGTAATATCATGGTGATGAGAACAGCATATAAATAACTAGACAGAAAGAGGGAAGTTGGTATTTGGAGACTTCAGGCTGCTTGGAGGTGCTCAGAAATGGAAGTTGAGGCTCTGTGCTGTGAGGAGGAGTGTATTTTCAGATTTAGTTGAAAGCCTGTTGTATAATGGAGTGTAATCAATATATTGTGTCAGTGGGGTATATTTTGCAAGTTTCTACATTTTGGCATCTAGACTGTGAGGGTATGTTTTACTTTTCCACTTTCTCATAGTTGATTTGAGGACTGCTGATCTTGTCTGACAGTAATTAAAAGGAAAAAACATTTTTTGCTGGAGAATTTGCTGCATGAGAATCTTTATTAAGGGTGGTAACGCTGGAAGGTTACATGCAGGGTCCCAACTTAGCTGCTTTTGGTGCAAGGCAGTAGTGGTATACAGAGGGCTGATCTAACTAGTAATGATTCTCATCTTCACAGGCAGCTTTTTCTCTTTCTCAGTGGGAGATGGTTTGTAACCATTGGATAAATGATGGAGTACACAGCAAGTTGACTTTGTGCCTCATTCCTCGGATTGTTGGTGGCTCATAGTGTCTGTAAAATTGTGAAAGAGGGCAGCTTAGATGAACAGATCTTGATGCTAGTAGATGTATCAATGGTGTTGAAAGCGATACCTTGCTGTTGGGGTCAAGCAGTCAGATGATGATGAACTTGTAGTTTGGATTGTTGATAGGTGCAGAACCAGAGGTAATTTGACCCTGGCTTTGGGATCAGGTGGGGAGGTAGGTTAGTGATTAGTAGTGGTTGCCCTCAATTAAATTGGTGTTGTTTTTTGTTGTTGTTTGTTTTTTTTATTAAATTAGACTCCAGCCCAGTTCGTAATCCGCCATCCTTTGGCACAGAGGAGCCTGCCTATTCTACTAGGAGGGTGACTCGCAGTCAACAACAACCCACCCCTGTGACTCCAAAAAAATACCCACTCCGACAGACCCGCTCATCTGGATCGGAAACAGAGCAAGTGGTTGACTTTTCCGATAGAGGTACGGGAGTGAGGTGTGGCTTTGAGTGCTTGCAGGACGATGTCAGCTAAGTGGTGTGCTTTCTCTCAGAGACTAGCCCTATGAGATTGAGGGTTTAATGCAGGGCCCTAAGGATGAGGGTTTGCAGCAGGTGGCTGTGTGTTGTGTGAAGTCACGAAATTAATTTTTTGTAAGCTTCCCTTCATGCAAATCTATAACGTCTCAACTCTCATTCAGATACCAAAAATGCAGTGGATCATGACGAGTCTCCACCGCGCACCCCAACTGGGAATGCCCCCTCTTCAGAGTCTGACATAGATATTTCCAGTCCAAATGTGTCCCATGATGAGAGCATTGCCAAGGACATGTCCATGAAGGATTCTGGAAGTGACCTGTCTCACCGCCCCAAGCGCCGCCGCTTCCACGAAAGCTACAACTTCAACATGAAGTGTCCCACGCCTGGTTGCAACTCCCTAGGTAAAGCCAGCTCCAAGATTAGTTCCTCTCCCTTCCATTTCTGACATTGAGCTCAGTAGCCCACGTTTCACAGGGTTGAGAACCCCCACTGGGTGGAGTTGCATGTCTCAGCAGCATGCATTTTATTGGGATCAGATTATTTGTTGGGTGGTTGAAATAGAAAACCACTGGAACATGCCAGCAATACATACATTTCAGGGGTGTCTTTTGGCCAGAAATAGTTGAGGGTGGTGAGGAGAAGAAAAGCCTGAGAATGGATGGTTACAGTGCTGATTTTTTCCAAGTTTCTCTATCTGCACCAAGATCAGTGGAGTTCTCAAGATGCCTTATCACTTATACAAAAAGCTCTGAGTTTACTGCAAAATTCTCTGCAGCATTGGGCCTGGAAGGTCAATGGAATATTCTTCTAGGTCAGTAGTTGAGATCCTGTCTGTTATTAGTGACTAGATGCTGTGCCACCTGTTGGCTCTTTGGCATATGTGGAAATAGTTTTGATCTTGCTTCAGTTTCTGCCTACACAAACTTCAGTTGCCCCTTTTTTTAATAGTTTCTCAGCAAAGAGAGCAACCGAATGGGCCACGGAGTTTGAAATACCCTTTCTCACTTGAGGTGGTCAATGTGTGTCAGTGCTGTGACTGGATAGTGTCGGGGAAGCTTGCCCTGCTGCTGTCTGAACTTTACCGGTTCTGTGGACAAATGCAATCCGCACTAAATTCACTTTGAAACAAAATGAAAAAACCCTCTTTACATTGATATCTTGCGGTATTCTGGATGGAACATCGGTGAAATTTGTTGGTTCCAAGCCTAGTAAATCCTTTTGGAATTCTTGCACCCTGCAGTGGAGGGGTGAGGAGTACAAGGGGAATGGATGTGATGTGACAGGAAAGTGATTTCTCAGAAAGGCTTGGGGAAAATGTAGGGTCCTTGAGGTAAGACCCTTTTATTGCCAGAAGCAGGATACTTGGAAGGAAGATGATCTAACCTGATAATGTGGTGAGGTGTGTATATTTGGGTTTTCTTTTTGGCCCCTACAGCTTATCTCATGAATCATGAAGTTTGTTCGTCCTGTTTTACGGGTAATAAACTTATTAAGCCCTTCTTTGAAACCCAGTCACAGTGTCTAACCACCTGATCTAAAGATGCTTTAATTATTGGCTTTTTTACTTACTGGCTGTAAGGTTTTTTCCTCTGGTTCTCCACAGGACACCTAACAGGGAAGCATGAGAGACACTTTTCCATATCAGGATGCCCACTATATCATAATCTCTCAGCAGATGAGTGCAAGGTAACTTTCTCTCCTCTTCTGTTTTCATTCTGCTTTTACAGTACGAGATGTCAAGGCCTGTCATTAATAGCCCTGGGTTAAACGGATGGTTATTATGCTCGAAGTGTAGTCTCACTTCAGACATGAAACAGCAGTGCATATTTCTGTCACGGTGTGCATTCTGTATACTGGAATTCAAAGGGGAACTGGAAAAAGAGTCCTCACGTGCTTTGAGGGCTTTGTTCTGATTTCCAGGTGAGAGCGCAGAGCCGAGATAAACAGATTGAGGAGAGGATGCTGTCCCACAGACAGGATGACAACAACAGGCATGCCACCAGACATCAGGTATGCATTCAATGCATAAGCAGTGTCCCAATTCCAGGTGCGAAACCTCAGTTTGGGCCTTCAAGCTTTTGTGACTGGAACTCTTGCGTTCCTCTTCCTGATTTATCTTTGAGATGGGCTTTTGTGCTGGACCCTCGTGCACCATTATCCTCTCCATTGTAATCATGAGATGAGGGTTTGGAGCAGCCCAAACCCTGGTTGCTGGTGAGAACACGGGATGTGGCTGTCCCTGATTGCTGGATTTTGATGTTTCCTACAGCAATCTATTATAGTTACACAAAATAGGCTGTGGCTGTTCTGAGAGATTATTCTCTGTTCATGTCTTTTGAAATGCAGAGCATATGCGTTTCTACAGAAACGCATTGGTCAGTATACCTTCTGCTAAACCAAAGAGAAGGCCTTCAGTGGTTAATGCTTCTCAAATTTTGGACACTTGGGTTCAAATCTAGATGAGTTTATCTTTATAACAAGTTTGACCTGAGTCTGTTTCCAAGGAATATTTGTCCACATGATAAAATCCCAAATAGACAGAGCATGGTTCTGTGCACTGGGATTGATGCATACTAGCAGGCCTGGGGAAAAAAGAGGACTCTGTCTTTTCCATGTCTGCGCTCTGCTTGACTCTAATCTGTGCTCTCTCATGAGCTTTGAAATTCATAAAACTCATTTAAACACTTTTTTTAATGGAATATTGTATATTCCTTTATGTTGCCTTGTGATTTCATGTTGCCCTTCCTAGCTATTGGTGACGAGTAGTCAACTGAACATATCCTTCAGGGGAGAAAGACTTGCTGAAAGGGGGAACGCATGGAATGTTGAGTCCTTTAGAACTGAAAGGATATGGGCAATGTCTGAAATAAGCTAAGTTCATTGACTATTCCTAGCTTCTCTCTTTCAGGCACCAACAGAGAGACAGCTGCGGTACAAAGAGAAAGTAGCAGAGCTGAGGAAGAAAAGGAATGCGGGACTAACCAAGGAGCAGAAAGAAAAGTACATGGTATGACAGCAAAATTTACTTTAGTTCCTTTCTATAGTATGCAACAAGCATATGGAGATTTTGCTTTCCACTCATCCTGCAGAATGCTGGGCTAACAAAGCTGTGGCATTCAGTAGCCCAGGGTTGGCATAGATCATTCAGAGGTTTAAAGCTCTTAATATTTAATTGTTTCAGGAACACAGACAAACCTATGGCAACACCAGAGAACCCCTCTTGGAAAACCTGACGAGCGAGTATGACCTAGAGCTTTTCCGAAGAGCACAAGCACGGGCCTCTGAAGACCTGGTGAGACTCTTAATCCTTAACACGTCTGCTAGCAGCGGCCTTTGCTTTTCCAAGAGCTGAACGGCCCCATAGTCTGCAATGTTTGTGCTGATAAGTGAGTGTGTGTGAGAAGAACCACCTCTGAACTATGCAAAGTATAAATGGCAATAGAATGCAGAGTGAAACATGTTCAAAATAAGAGCCAAGTCAGTGGAGTTACACCAGGGCTGACTGTCTTCCTGTATTTAGGTCTTAAAAATATAAGGAGTCTAGAGGTGTCTGACAACAATGAATTTGCCCACGGTACAGCTGGAGCTGTGCATTTCCAGACTTGGATACTGCCAGAGCTCTGAGCCAAGAGAGTGATTTGGTCCCATTTCTCAAGTGCTCATTTGCAGCTTTCCTCCTGTGAGAGAAGATCAATGTGTTCCTGGGCAGAATGGGCAACAGCTTCACACATTGAAACAATAGCTGAGTATTGATTGAGTTGAGAGGTTAAAATGCTCTGCAGGAGGCCAGCCTATCAGTGCGCTGCCATCCTGGAGTTCGGAACTGTGTCTTAAGCTAGACTGGTAAGGGCTTCTTGAGATGCCATTTCCCACCCCCAAAGCTGATCCAGAAGCAGTTTTGATGGTCTCTGGTGGTAGCTTGGGGCCACCTCGACCAGAATGGTCAGTGGCCCTTTTCCCCTTGTGGGAGGGAGAAAATACAAAGTGGCATGGAGGGTAAATTTGCTTTTAAGTTAACAATCTAAGGTAAGGTTGAGTGATGTGAGGTCCTGGAGATCACAGGCCATACCGGCATGACAAGAAACTTGTTAACGTGTCAGGCTAGCATGGAGGGCTCCTTGGGGATTTGCATTTTGTAAGATGGCTCTGGAAGAGGCTCACAGAAGGGAAATAAATGTTTGTTTTTTCCTTTCCTTTTTTATTACATTTCCTCTATTCCTTCCGCTGATAGGAGAAGTTGCGGCTTCAGGGTCAGATCACAGAAGGCAGCAACATGATTAAAACAATTGCCTTTGGCCGCTATGAGCTGGACACCTGGTATCATTCTCCCTATCCAGAAGAGTATGCTCGGTTGGGACGCCTCTACATGTGCGAGTTCTGTCTCAAATACATGAAGAGTCAGACAATACTACGCAGACACATGGTAAATCCTTGGTGATCGTTGCCCAGCTCCTTAGGTTTAGAGATTGGAAGTATAATGAAAACACATTAAAACAAAGAAGCTGTTTTGGGCTCTAATAGTCCCTTTGGGAGCTTGCCTGCCTGCCTGAATGCTAAGTGCTCTGCACAGCTTTGAAAGGAAGACAGGTTTTCTCAGATTGTCTTAATCCCTGGGCCAACTGGATGGACCGCAGTGGAGTAGGAGTGGGGGCTGGGAATCCAGTTTCTCATTGTAGCTGAACAGGAATGAATGTTTCCCTGTTGGGAACACTTATTCTGTATCCAAGAGGCTCTTTCTGCTTTCAAAGCAGCTGCTAGAGCAGTATTGTTACCCTAACTTTGATTGTCATTTTCTTGTAGGCAAAATGTGTCTGGAAACATCCACCAGGGGATGAAATTTACCGCAAAGGCTCCATTTCGGTGTTTGAAGTGGATGGGAAAAAGAACAAGGTAACTGGAATTGCAATGGTGGCACAGTCTTGCTTCTGGTGTTCACCTTTCTAATGCACTTTGTGTCGCCTGCCTTACACTACAGAGAAGCAGGAGATCATGGCCTCTTTCCCTCTGATTCCAGAAGGAGTGTTAGTGCCTATACTGCCCCTTCTCGCAATGCTAGTAGTTATCTTAATGCACTGGTTGGTTCTTGCAACAGTGCACCTGAACAATGTCTATCTGCATCGTCCTTGTGGCTGTTGTTCAGCCCTCCTGCAGGTCCATGGTTCCATTGGCTTGTTCACATACAAGTACTTGTGCAAGAGCTGCTGTCAATTGTATGTTCAGTTCCCCTTCTGAACCTTAATGAGGACCCTCAGTTCCTGGACTCATGCCACCACTGCCTGTCTCCCATTTGTTACGAGTGCTATAAACTGCAGCGGAGCAACCCAGCTCCATTGCTGGTTAGAGCATTCACAGTTGACTAGCATGTAGTGTGTACTGGCAGGTTCAACTGAGGGCTTAGTCTAGTGAAGTGGTACAGCTGCCTCCAAATGGCTAGAGCCATTGCTATAGTGGAAGACCCGTCTAAGCCCTGCTAGAAACTGGACGTTGAGGGGGTTTGTTGCCATGGCTAGGAATGAAGCTGTTTTGAGAAGACACGCATTTGGTGGAAGAACAGATCTACTCTAATCTGTATTTTGTTACAGTTCCCATCCTTTCAAAAGTGGAAGGGGTTCTCTTTCAGAGATGCTGCACCATGACAAACAGGTGTGTCAGATTCTCCTTCTGCTTCCAGATCTACTGCCAAAACCTGTGCCTGCTGGCGAAGCTTTTCTTGGATCATAAGACTCTGTATTATGACGTTGAACCCTTCCTCTTCTATGTCATGACAGAAGCTGACAACACTGGCTGCCACCTGATAGGGTATTTCTCCAAGGTCAGTAGAAATCAACCACCGATATATGTAAACCTGTATTAATGCTGTAGCTTAAGACAGAGTCGTCTGTGCAAACCCTCACTCCTGTTTTCTACAAGTCCCAACATCCAAGTGTCCAGGCAGAGCTAAAATTTCAAAGCTAAACTACAAAAGCTTTTCAGAAGCTTTGCTATTTAGCTTTCCTAATTGCTACTAAAATCAAACTTTGCAAAGAGACATTGTTATATTAAACAGTAATTCATAATCACTTGTATACAAGTTAGCTAGGATCTCGCTGTCTCAAATGGAGATGAATTCCTTTGTGATAAAATTAGATTCATTTTCTAATAATACACCTCTACCTCGATGTAACATGGCCCAATATAACATGAATTCGGATATAACGCGGTAAAGTGGTGCTCCGGCGGGGCAGGGCTGAACACTCCGGTGGATCAAAGCAAGTTCAATATAACTCAGTTTCACCTATAACGCAGTAAGATTTTTTTAAAACAGCAAAGAGTCCTGTGGCACCTTACAGACTAACAGACATTTTGGAGCATGAGCTTTCGTGGGTGAATACCCACTTCGTTGGATGCATGACGAAGATTTTTTGGCTCCCGAGGACAGCATTATATTGAGGTAGAGGTGTAGTTAGTACTTCTAATGCTTTTTATCCCTAGAGCTTTATAAAGCACTTTGAGATGGGAAAATATATCCATTTTATAGGTAGGGGAACTGAGGAACAAAGGTGAAGTGAATTGCCCAAGGCCACACCACATGTTAGTAGCAGAAGTTAGGGTAAAAGCCAGGTCTCATGGCTCATATTTCTGTGCCTTGTCTACTCACCCATTGTTCCTCCTTAATAGACAGAAGTGTCTCTGGACTTTTTCCTTAACGCCTAGTACATCTTTGTGAAGTACACTTCCTAGCTGTCTTTACTTAAATGCAGTTTCTGTGGTGCAGTTGTCCTGAGAGAGTAAAAAATGCAGCAAATGAAAGCCATTAGACACTAGAATAGTCTCCCAAGGAGAGTGTTGGAAGCTCTGTCTCTTAAGCCACCTAAATTATGACTGGATAAAGCACTAAACAAACATAAAGAAATATCCTGCCTTGGCCTGCAGATAACATTGTCCTAATGGGTCTCTTCCCTCATTAAACTTTTTGCTAGTGCAGTATGTATATCATTCTAATGCAGTGTTGACTGTATGTTGCATATGCAATTAAGAAGGTTGTTGGATTCAGAACAGAGATTGCTGTGCCAGCACTACCCTAATGTCCTGGTTAAATCAACAATCTCTCATGACAGGGCTCTATTTGCCTTCCACCCTACTCTTAGCAATCATGAGAGTGGATGCCCAGTTTAATGGTTAATACAGTAATAAACTCTAAGTCAGCTTGGTGGGTGGAGGAAGCTCACATTGAAAGTTAGTTGTCAGGCTGGCTATTACATTGCTGTTTCACTCAACTCGTATTGCATCAGTTGTGCTGCCTTGTTTGGCCTGCTGCAATAGTGATGTACTTGCTGTTTGTGTAGATTGAGACCTGCTGATCTAGTTCCTCGCTCTTCTTGCTTTCAGGAGAAGAATTCTTTCCTCAACTACAATGTGTCTTGTATTCTGACGATGCCCCAGTACATGAGGCAGGGTTATGGCAAAATGCTCATTGACTTCAGTAAGTATATGGAAAAGTTGTGACAAAATCTTTCAGCAGTGTCTGTGAAATGAGGCAAACCCTCTATCTTCAAGAGTTCAGCTTTTGTCTCTATACTGTATTCGTGCACTGACCTTTGAGAAGCAGAGAAATGCACAGCTGAGTCAGATAAGGTTGCTTCAAACCAAGCTTGCACATAATGTATCCGTGCCCTTGACTCCCAGAAGAGCTGTTGAGCACATGCTTTTGCATGTGTGTGCCAGTGGGGCCATTCAGGGCGGGGTTGTAACAGATATGTGGGCGCAGAAGTGGCCAGTCAAAAGAAGAGCCTTTAGCATGGTTCATGTCCAGGTACTGTTACTCCCTTGCAGGGAAACTTATGCTAACAAAATCTGCACAGTTGCCTCTTGTGGTTCTTTCCAAATGTGTCTCAGATCATCCTGATAATGATGCAAGTCAGCAGTATTTCCTGGACTGAATTATAATCATTCATCACTTAGCAGGCTATAGTTGGTCTGTCTGTATGGAAAAAGACTTCTGAGCTGCTTTTCCAGTGCTACACATAAAGTGGTATTCAGGAGGCATTGGCTGCCTCAGATTAACTATTTCTTGGTGAACTTGTGCAACACACACGTTGCTTTTGGGGCATCCGTGATGACAAATCCCTGCAGTTAACTGTAGCTAGTTGACGGTCAGGAGAGAGCCTGGTATACTGTGAGTAAATGTTTTCTCTTGCTCACAGGTTATTTACTTTCCAAAGTGGAAGAAAAGGTTGGCTCTCCAGAACGCCCGCTGTCTGACTTGGGCCTTATCAGCTACCGTAGTTACTGGAAGGAAGTTCTTCTCCGTTATCTGCATAATTTCCAAGGCAAAGAGATCTCTATCAAAGGTGGGTTCTAGTGCTAAATGAGCTCGTAGAGAATTTGTTCAGGAACGTTTCTGTGCTCTTTGTTCTTCACCCCTTTCCCCAAACCTGCGGTGACTGACGTTTGGTCCATTTTACCCTCATGGGTGAGTTGCTTTCTCTTACTGGGGTTCTTAAAGTGGCGTGGCTCCTCTAGACTGTAATTAGATGGGTTTTTGTCTGGCTGTCTTACCCCACTATTTTTAAAATTAAGCTAGGTTGCTGGGTTTTGAAGACTCTCAGAGCACCCCTGTTTATGCCCTTAATTAATTGTTTATTTATAAAAAGAAAAACAGTGAGCGATGGGGATCTAAACAGCAGCTTGAAAGTCAGCATCATTCTGAGCAGCTCCCCTGCACAGCTCACTCTCCAGAAAAGCAAGACTGAATAACTAGATACAAATGAGTAATGGTTTACACCTCTGATGCTATGCAGATCTAGTTAATAGGAACACAGCAGGCACATGGACTGCTGCTTAGCTCATGTCTATGCTTTCAAAAATCAACTCTTTTCATTGCTGCATTACCTATTGTAGGTGGTGAGTATTCTCTCGCTCGTTCCCAATAGATCCAAATTGTTTTCTTCTGAGGTTTGGTGTTGGTGGCCAGCTGGCTGAAATATTTGACCTGCAGCGTTACTTTCCTTTCATATGAGGAGAATATGGGGCCATTTTGCCTCTCTTCTTCTTGTCTTTGTATGAATTGACAGTTGTGTGACAATCCAGTAAATCTTTATAGTTTTTTCTCCACAGAGGTCACTAGTGAGGTCTGAATAAATGGCATTCAGTCCCTGCATATCCCGACTGGCTAGAGAGAGTACCAGGAGGTGGAGGATGATTTGTGTTGTGGCTTTCTTTAGAATATTAATTTCAAAAAGGAAAACCTCTTTGGCTAAAGAGAGATTTCTGAAAATTTCTAAAACTACTTTGAATCTATGCAGTGATAGATACGTAGACTTAATTACTAGCAATTTGTATAGAATCTAAGGTTCTCCAAAGTTCTTTACAAACAATTAAGCCTCACAGTCACCCCTTGGGCAATAACAATTATTCCCATTTCGCAGGTGAGGAAAGTGAAGCACAGAGGTGATGACTTGCTTATGATCACATAGCAAGTCAGTGAAACATCTGGGAATGGACTGTGGGCTCTGACCACTAGATAACACTGCTTCCCTAATCATTGACCAAGCTGAAGCAGAGGAATGAGTATTGGCATTAAACTTAAAAGATCTCAGTATTCGCAAGGCATCTTGTAGATGTAATTATGAAGGGTGGGTACAGCAGAACATGAAGCTGTATTTGAGAACTAAACAAGTATGACAGCTGCAGTCTTGAGGGAATTCTTTGGTGGTCTGGCTTGCTGCCTCCTATCGTCTTGTGGACTGTGACCTTGTTTTTCAGAAATCAGCCAGGAGACTGCAGTGAACCCTGTTGACATCGTTAGTACTCTGCAGGCACTTCAGATGCTCAAGTACTGGAAGGGAAAACACCTGGTGTTAAAGAGACAGGTGAGACTTCTGGTGGCTGTGCCTGCACTTTTCGTTGCTTACAGTTCAGCTTTGTGTGTTAGGGCCATAGGATAATATCCTATCTTAATCTACATTCCCTATGCATTGTGTTGGGTTTTCTTGCGCTTTGATTCTGGTGAGGGAACTTTTTAATCTTAACGCGAAACAAAATATCTGATAAAGTTTCAGGTGGGTCCCCAGTCTGATTTTTCCCTCCTCCCCAACTAGTTTAGAAATCCTCTACTTTTTAACCACTTTCTGTGCTGTTTTTTGACATAGGGAAATTCCACTGCTAGTCTTAAGCAAGTAAATCCTCAAACCCAGCTCCCCTCTTCACTGTTTTTTTTAAATTTCCCCATCCTGGGGCTCTTACCTGTAGGTGAAGGCAGCCTGACCTATGTTATTAGTGGAGTTCCTAAAAAGTAATACGGGCTGCTCCATTCACAATGTGTCATCTCTGTGGTACCAAGCAGATGGAGCGCAGGTCATCTCCAAAGTGTTGGACTCACATGTGGGTTGTCCAATGGACAATTCACATCGACTATTCTCTTTGGTTTAACCTGCCCTTTCATGCTCTCTTTCTCAGGATCTGATTGACGAATGGATAGCCAAAGAGGCAAAAAGATCAAACACCAATAAGACAATGGATCCCAGTTGTTTGAAATGGACCCCTCCCAAGGGAACTTAACTGGCCATCACTCCAGAAGCCAGTGAAGAACCCCAGCAGTAGGAAGTACCCTAGGGATCTCTGTTGTATCTGTTGCTGTTGTGATTGGCTGGTACAGTATCCTCCAGGAAGATCAGTTCCCCTTGGTACTGTTCTGGCCCAGATCTTTTGTGCACACCACAGACGCTGGTTCTGAGGAACTTTATGTTTCGGCCTCAATGAGGTTGCAAGGATTGGATCTGTATAGGACCCAAGCACTGGCCCAAGGAGTTCTGATATCTGGTACTGTACCTGTCCAGTCACTGGTCCTACCCTCATGTTCTTATTCCAATGAGGTTGTGTCGTGTCCTATAATCTGTTTGTGTTCCTACCTGCAGGCACTCTGCTTTCTAAGTAATGGACAGGACAGCTTCTGTGGCCTTTGAACAAGGTCTACAAATCTGTTCTCCAAATTATTCTATCAACGTTTTGTTTGGGAAAAGGGGTTGTAAATCTGCATCCAAGCAGGTTCCCAACATGTTGCCAGTTTACTGACTTTAGCATTGTTACAACTAACCCTGTCTGATGAACTTCCTTACCCCATGTATCAATTAGTTTCAGTAAGACAGCATGACACCTCTTTAAAGAGAGCTTCCCCACATAATATACCAGGTCTTCGTGTAACAAAAACTGACTGCTAATATTGTACACTCTGAAGCTTGCACAACTTGCACCTATCAGTGAGTGGTATGATCATTGGTGTTACCCTGGAAGAGTCCAGTTTAATAGTGTGAAAGCACTGTGATGTGCCATACTGTTACAGAGTAGCCCTTTTGGGTGTGGCAGGCTCTCCTGAGGTTAGTACAGTATCATGGCAGTACAGTATCGTGGCAGTACAGGCCTCTTAGGTCAGATATCACTGATTTCCTGTTGCTGGAGTTGGTGGTTTCCTTTACACGTATAGAAACAAGTTTAGTGTATTTCCACTTAATCGTTCTCCTAAAACAGTCTTTGAATTGTAGCTTTTTGAAAAGACTCTATATTAAAGGAATACAATATTAATTTCAGGTGAATTTTTGATAACCTTGTCCAAACAGCCACAGAAAGTCTACAAAGCAATATCCTCAGTTGTTGGATTGTCTAAAGCATACATTCTGTGCATCAACAGCGGCTCCGGCTAGCTGTGTGGATGGTTGCTTTTCTGTTGACAGTGCATCCTGTCTGTTCTTATAGAACAACAGTGACACCCCCCCACACACACACACACCCCTCCGCACCACCAAAAGAAACCTCCGTAAAATGGCTTTCAAGTATAACCACTGTCCTTGTGCCATGTGTTTCCTATCTGTCTCCTGCGAGAGACAGGTGTGAGGTGAGTGATAGCTGCATTTAGACCCTTCCGATGATCTCTTCTTGTGTGGTGTCTGAAATGAAGCTCTTACCCTGTGCTGGTAAGTAAGGGCCATTTCTTGTTAATCACTGACCATTCCCAGTGTGGAGAAGTTCTCTACGGGCCCTTTCGTGGTGGGCTGTGCCTTTTTCTTTGCCTCCCTAAATAAATAGATCTCAGCACAGGATTTATATCCTTGTGGGCATTACTGAGGATTGCTGTCAAGTGCCCTTGGATCGTACGTTGTAGCCGAAGACATCTGGCAGGGTGGAACTCTGGGGAGTGGGGAAGAAGGCCAGTCATGTACACAAGCTAAACCCTGTTCCCCTGATGTGGTAGAATGTGCTATTCCTGTATCTACTTCTCAATAAAGCATGTTCTCTGCTCAAGTTGTCAATTCCTTCCTTTTAGTTTTCCTGAGCAGTGGGGATTTAAGGTGACTCTTCCATCAAGTGAGACTGCTTTTCCGTTCCTAACGTGTAAGATACTTTAATTTTGAACCTGCCTTTATGCTGTCATTGTAATGGGGATAGTGATTGAAGCAGCCTTCAGGTTGGCTGCCTTAAAAATGTCCTAGATCCTGTATTAGCTTTGTTTAGAAATGACTCTCTGCGGTGGATGGTGCTGTTGGGAATGTGTAACTCTCGCAGGTACAATAGCCCTAAGACCATACCTCCAACGTCCATACTTCATACCAAGCTGACTGTAGTGGCCACCCAAAGTTGTTGTAAGAAGGGAGGAGCTTCCTAGGACTGATGGACCTAGTTGTTTACCCTGGCTGTTCTTCCATGACCATGGCACCTTTTAGTCTCCTGTTGTCTGCCCGTGGCACACAGTTTAGTCTCCTGAGGACTGAAATGCTTTAGTCAAATGGAAGTCTTCAGGCTTAATATAGGGGTATAGGGATAATTAATGGGCTGTGCTATAGAGGTAAGATTGGGTGATCTAATAGTCCTTTCTGGCCTTAAACTCTTTGAAATGAGACCTATTTCCCCCCCCCCCACTCCCCCAGGAGAATTTTGAAGAGCTAAGTCTCTGTCTTTTGAAGATCAAAAGTTTGAAGTTCAAGGCAGACCTCAAAGATTTTGAGCTTTTGCTACAATGTCTGATTTAAATTGGAAGCTAATCAAACTGCTCTGGTTCCATCTCTCTCCAGAGATTCACTGTGGGAAGCAAATCATCCTGGGTTCCCCTTTTTTCTGCTCTCCTCTCTTACCCTCTGGTTGGGATGAGCATCCGGGCACCTACCCTGTGTTGCCATCTGCTTCTGTTCCTCCATGAAGAGGAAGAGCCTTTGATCAGCAAGGAGAATATATGAAACCTTGAAGATGAAAACATTGCCAAATAGCTCTGCTGGCATCATTCCCCCACCCTTCTCCTATAGTGGAAGGGTTGGACATTAGAAATAAGGGAATGTCTCACCCTGGTGAAGTCTGATACTCTTGCCGTAGAAAACAACTCGTGGAGAATTTGACAGAGAACCATTGATCTTGGTAGCTGTACCAGTAGATCACTGCCTCATTTATTAGACTACAGGGACAAGAGGAAATATTAATGTGATGCTCAAGGTTTCTGTGAGGATCACACAGTATTTGTGAGGATGTAGAGGAGAACATTGCTCTCAGCCAGCAGCTGTATGTATCTGTCGAGAGGAAGATGGGGCTGAGAGAGACTGTATTCTCTTTTAGCTGAGGCTGCCATTGATTACTAGGAAATTCTTCATACTCTTAATGGCTGAAAGTTTACTGAATGCAGTAGCCTCCTAATTACACTCTGCACCTTAGACTACAGAGCACTGTGGCCTAACCTACCAGAGCGATGCACCCCATTATAACACTGCTGAGCAATTGTTCTGGGTACAAATACAGAACAAAAAAAATCTCCATTCCCGCCCACAACAAGATGACTGAAAGCTTTTCAGGAGCTATTTTTTGTGCTTGCCCCACAATGGATGCTTATTGAATTGAAATGGGAGATGAAGGAGAGAAAATAAAGCTTTCTTGCCATAATTGTTGTGTACTTTAGTTACACAACTTTTATGTCCCCAGTAGCTCCCTGCAGTTAGGTTATTAACTTTAAAAAAACTGAAGAAAAGATACTAGATAAGCATTTCCTTCCTCTTTTGATTTTTAAGAACTTACATTTCAGGCTTTATCACCTCAGCAGAAATAATGCAATAAGGAAACCAAAGTGTGTATCTGTCTGTCTACAGGAGTAAGAATGGGATGTACTAACCCTGTGCCCTGCTCATCGAATGTGATGTAAAGAAAGCACCAACTCTTCCCTGCAACAGCAATAGATTTATACATCATAGCAGTTTGACAAAAGGAGACAGTAGTAAAAGAAAAGATCCTTAAAGTGCTTATCTGGTACGAGAAAGCACTATGTTACTCCGTTCATGGGGTGTGAATAGATGAGCAGATGACATAGCTATCGTAATCTAGTGCTTGTGAAGGAAAGGAGCAGATGTTGGTCACTGATGGAGTGTCGTGCTATGGCTCCCATGCAGGAAGTGGCTGGCTGTTGTCCCAGTCCTGTGTTGACTCTGTAGGAGGAGAGAAAAAGATCTGCATGAGGGAAGTCTATTTGGATTGGTTTCTATAGTAGCAAGGGCTCGTCTACACTTGAAACGCTATAGCAGCACAGTTGTAGCGCTGCAGCTGCACCGCTGAAGCACTTCAGTGTATGTAGATGCTACCAGTGCCAATGTGAGGGGGTTCTCCCATTGGAGTAAGTAATCCACCTCCCTCACAGCCAGTAGCTAGGTCAACAGAAAAATTCTGTCAGCCTAGTGCTGTCTACACCAGGTGTTAGGTTGGCTTAACTGTCGCCCAGGGGAGTGGATTTTTCACATAGCTGGGTCCACCTAACTTTTTAATATGGACCAGGTCTGAGATCCAATGAAGACCTTCCGTCCTGATAGGAGGGGTAGTCTTGTGGTTAAGGCACAAGGCTGGGACTCCTGAATCCAGATTTCTTGGCTCTGCCACAGACTTCCCGTGTGACCTTGGGCAAGTCACTCAATCTCTCTGGGGCTCAGGTTCCCATCTGCAAACTGGGATCATTTCTCCCACCCCTTGTTGATCTTGTCTGTTGAAAATGTAAAGGTCAAGGACTGTTTCTTACTATGTGTCTGCACAGAACCTAGCACACTGGGGCCCAGATCTTGATTGGGGCCTCTAGGTGCTACGTTAATACAAATAATAATTCTGGAGCAGAAAATATATGCAAGTGGAGGCGGGTGTAAGAAGACACCTGTGTTCCAGTAAGTTTTAGCTTCCTTCAAAATCATATAAACTGCAGCTACAAAATATTCTATGGAAGAGAAAAACGGTAACTTGGAAAAACTTTGCACAGAGGGGATGAAGTCATGCTATCGTGCAATAGTTATTCCTAGCTTTTAGGCTGTGCTCTGGTGTGGACGTAAAGGTGGGAAATGCCCTATCCTCACACCCCAATATTTGGGAATCAGTATCTTTTTAAATTGGGCTCAAACTAATTTGGGTAGGAAAGTTGGCGATTCCCAATTAGTTAATACCAGCTGCTTCTCAAGAGTTGGAGCTGGAATAGTAAATCAGCAGCATGTAGTATATATGATGGTAAATTGCCAAGAGGGCAGTTCCTTATTGAAAGGGATTGGGGGAGGTGGTGATAAAAACCCTGTGCTGCGTGACTAAGATGCAACTGTACACGCACAAATGCCACCAGAGAGACTTGAACCAATGAGGGTCTGTCTGCATCAAGCAAAGTTCTTGCAAACTCCAGCAGCTATAGAGGATTCCTATAAATATGTGGGCGGAGGAGGAGGACAGGTGAATAATGAGCTGAGAGCTCCCTGTCAGAATAGCTGACGGGAGAGAGACTGATCTAAGGAGCGTCAGGCATGGGAGCTCACCCACCTCCACTGGAGGATCTTCGTCCCATGAGTCCTATGAACGTCTCTCCTTGGTGCCCTAGCACGGAAAAGAGATGCAGAGGTTGGTAAGGAGACGTATAAAAGTGAAACACAGCCTATTACAGGCAGGAAAAGTAGAGGGGGACCCATACCTATAGTATGTCAACAGTGGACATGAGAATTGGTCATTTCGGCCTCCCTTAGGTCTGGTTTACACACAGTTTTTGTACCAATAAAACTATTTTTATACCAAAATAGTTACAAGCAGTAAAACCCCTAGTCTGGCTGCAGTTTACTGATACAAGACATCTTTATGCTGGCATTATTGCATCCACACTAGGGGAGGGTTGTACAGCTTTATATGGATTTCAAACAGATATTAGCTAAAGCATTACACAGACAGGGTGTAGACAAGCCCTTACTCTGGCTTTGTCACAGATTCCCCTGCAATATTACTGTGAGCCACTGTCCATTGCCGAACGGCCATACTCTAGAAGTGTGAAGAGCCTTATGTCTCTTCCTCTGCCGCAGGCCCAGAGCTACTCCGGAGCTGAGCGGGGAGGACAGTATTGTTCCTAAGAAGGGACTTTGGTTCAAAAAATGTTTGTGGTTTAAAGCTAGGAAGAAAAAAAAGCTCGGACAAAGTTAGTCTGTCTGGATCGACCTGACCCCAGGAAAGCCCGGAACTAGGTGTTAAGTGTTGACCTGTGCAAATAAGAATCCTCTGAGGGCAGGATGGAGGATTGACGCTTTCCCCTGCCCCTCATTGTTTGGAACGAGAGGTGTATTCTGAGGGTGTGAGTATGAGACTGAGACCCAGGGCCACCCAACTCCTAATCCCACTGACTCCTCCAGTGGCCATGGACAAGTTACTTCACCTCCTGCCTTAGTTTCTGTAGCTGTAAAATAGGAATGGTATTTATCTGCCTTTATGGAGGGCGGGGGGGGGGGGGTAAGCAGCATGAGTATGTTTCAAGATGGTTTTTGTGCTCATCTCTCCTTTCATACAGATTGGAGCACATCAGCATGTTACAGCAATCTCATTAGTAACATTTTTCCTCCCCTTAGCAACAGATCAAGGTACCACTTAGGCTCTCGTTAGGATTTGGTGGTGGAAAAAGCTCATCTGTCATTTTTAGGGACACAGAGGCAGGTGACTAAGCAAAATTATTGTGTCTGCCTCTCTGGGCTGTGGGTAGGGGTGAACGTGCATCACTGGCTTCACAAACAGAAAGACGAGGGTAAAAGAAACACTCACTCTTATGCTCCACTGGTGAAGTATGTGGCACCCCTTTTTAAAAAGAAAGAGAGAAATGAAGGTTGGGCGTGAACACCTCGTTCTTTTCCCCTGAATCTCTCCCAAGTGATCTGTGTAACGTCAGATATGCATTTTGCTTATTACACTGCCCACATTCTAGAGAGATGTACAAGGTCATGTGCTATAATTGCAATGGGATTCCCTCTTGGGTGGATATTTAATGTAGGCGAAGAAGAGGTGGCGGATTAATACTGTGTTGCCAGGTGCTCAGATCTAGTCTCATTCTTGTGCAGTGGAGACGAGCAAGGACCAGTTTTGCTGTGTAGGAAGCACTCTGAGCCAAGGGAGGGCTTGTTCCTCAGAGAGGCCATTTGAGCAAGGGAGTGGGAGAAGAGTGACTTAAGTTCTGCTCCTAGCTCTGCTACTAACTCACTCTGTGACCTTAGTCAAGTCACTTTGCCTCTCTGAGCCTCAGTTTCCCCATCTCTAAAATGGAGATAATGTTGGTAACCTTTGGCTCCTCTGATAAGTGGTATTGTTGTGAAAATATCGACCCTTTGATTATCAGGGTGCCACTGATAAATTCTGAATGAAATCTCTTCAGGCAGAACAATAGTGGTTGTCACAAAGGATCACAGAAGTGAGGGGAAAATAGAAGGCCGTTAGGGCTGCAGTGTGAAAGCAGCTGACCTCCCCTTCACCAAAAGAAAAGCCCAACAGTTCTCTCGTTGAACAAGGGAAAGTACTGGGTCCTTGCATTCAGTGGCAATTTGCATGCACTGGTCTGAGGGACTAAGCAAGGGTGGACGCTTGTTGCTTTCATTTCTGATAAGCACTGAACTTACCACTAGCCCGTTTTCCCATCAGGCTGTAGAACTGCTGGAATTTCCCCCTTTTCACCAGCTGTGCAAAGCGCTGGAGTGAGCCGCTCTGCAAGCCCTCATCCTAGAAAGCAAAAGGGAGAGCCAAGGACAGAAGCTGAAATCCCATCCCCGTTGTTAGTAACGAACAAGGAGCTGAGAGTCTGGGAGCGAAAACTTCCCTTCAAGCAGCAGCTTGGAGCCTTGAGGGTGAAATAGTTAAGAGATGCCAAATTGGTCATGCTACTGCGTTAGCTTCCTACACATGCAGATACTGATATCTACAGAGAGTTGATAGGACTTCAATAACACAGCTTGACATTAATTGCCATAGTGCTACTTAGCTTGGGCCATTGCCTCAGGTCATCCCTCCACTGAAACTCCAGGAGTTTCCAATCCCTGTAGCTAGATAGTCCAGGCTATGAAATTTCCACTCAGAGCTCAGATAATTTTAACCACTACACACTGGGCAAAGAGTGATTTTCATCATGGCTCTCGTAAAGCCTCAGGAGGCAAAGCAGGAGCCTTGCTGTATATACTTTGCAAATGAAGAGGTAAAACAAACCCCAGTGTGTGTGGGCCCAGCTCTCCATTGCAATAGAGAATCGGGCTCATTGTGTGCGCTGTGGGGGACGAGTGTGTTTCAGTGTTTGGTTTTAAACAAACTCACAATTCCACTTTTTCTTTTGTTCCTTATTACTGAGATATAGCCTATAAGTGATTTCTGCCACTTGTAATGTAGAGATTCTCAGATGCATTAATATATGTCACGAATGTGGATTTTTTTAACTCTAACCTCATGTCCTGGAAGGCTGGAACTCTTATAAAGGGTAGGAGTTAGTTCCTGTTTAATATATCCTGCTGTTAGTAAAAAGAATGTTTCAAACCAAAAAATCACAGAATTTTTGAAGATCCATGAGCCTTCCTGCTTCAGGGCATGAGCCAACCTCTAATGGATGGGAGTCAGAAGGAAAATTTTCTGATGGACAGGTTATCCCATAACTACCTGCTGTAGGGTTCTTGCATTTTCCTCTGAAGCAGCTGGTACTGGCCACTGTCAGGGACGGGACAGCAAACTTATCTGATCCAGTCTGGCACTTCCTATGTATCATTAAGACATTACAGGGTTCCACCTTTTGCTTTCAGCAATTTTCCAGGCAACTTTGCTTGTAGCTTACAAATCATAAGAGGAGTTTTCAGACTACCAGGCCTGCTAACTCACCATGAGATCTGAAACTCCAAGCCATACTGGGACAGTAGTGTGGTCCAGTGGCAAGGGCATTAGACTGAGAGTCAGGATTCCTGCATTCTGTTCTCAGCTCTGCCACTGACTCGCTATATGACCTGGGGCACATCATGGCCTCGCTCTGTGACTCAGTTTCCCCCCATGTAAAGTAGGGATGAATATCATTACCTTCTTCTATAAAGTGCTTTGAGAACTACAAATGAAAAGCACTGTGTACAAGCTAAGTATGGTTGTTATTTTTTCCCTTTATTGCCAGTAGAAAAGATTACAGTACTCAGTGGAAGCTTGCATGACAATTTAGCTGCTGATACATGGGGCAGAATATATTTTAGCTTCCTGTCCCTTAGCTGCATTGGCTAACACTTACTAGTGATAGAGATCTGAGCAGATAGGACTTGAAGAAGGTGCTATATTTAACGTAGCCCCTTTTCTGTATGCAACTGCACTTCAAAGCAGATAACGCTGTCTAGAAACGTACCATATGTAGTAACCCTTCAAAGTACCTTATTTCTAATGCACCCATTGCTGTGGTGTCTAGCACCAGTGGGATTACTGATGGATGTTTTTCACTTCTGAGAAATCATTCCTTTAAAAATATGTTACACACTTTTCCTTTTTAACCAGAGAAGCTTGAGGTGAAGTCACTTAACCTGTCTAGGTCTCAGTTTTCTGGTTTGTAAAGTGGAGATAATAAATACCTCCCTACCCACCACACCTTCCTGAGGTGTTGTGAGTATTGTTGTTTGGAAAGGACTTTGAAGAGAGCAAGTCCTACATCAGTGCAAAGCATCACTACCAGCTCTTAGTGGTCCTCCTTTGCAGTTAAATCAGACTGTGCTAAGATACTGAGAGAATAAATTCCCCAAGCCATAAATGGCTTCAAAACACCCTCCCAGCCTTCAAAAATCCACAAAGAAAGGAAGAATAAGCCATTTACCTTCAGAGATGGGGCCGTCCAAGGGTCTTCCTCCAAACTGGGCACATCTTCAAAACAGAAAATCTGTGAACAAAGAAAAATCAGCAGGAAAAAAACTCTAAAGCTCTCCATAGCTCTTGACAAAGATCCTCGTCTAAACCTCTACTGGCAAATGTTGAAATAGTTGGGTTTTAAAGACCTCAGTGAGAAGGTTGGGGCTCTTTCACGTTCTGCTGAAGGAGTTTAGAAGCGAGATCTTGGGTTTTTTTCCTCACTCGTTTTTGTTTATTTCTGTCTTACAGCTGCACTGTAAGTTGGTAAGAGCCAGAGCTATGTGCATCAGTTTAATAAGACATCAATTCACGAATTCAATGCCTGTTTCTTTCTATTCTTCCTCTGTCTTGTCAAAGTCCTAGAGTCGCCTTTTACCTGTCTGCAAATCTGAGCTCTGTTGCCTCTATTTATCCAGATTTCTCAAAGGAATTTACCTTCCCCAGTCCAATCAATGAGCAGCTACTCTTATGACCTAAAGAAGTACCCAATGATTCTAGGGTAATCTCTGAGGAGGTGGGCTCTGTACAGGAGAGGGAGGGATGCTCTGTGCTCCCCTGTCCTCCTGTCATTTATTCCCTCTCTCCATCACTCAAACCTCAAGGCAGGTTGACTGTGTATGCCTTTGTAAAGGCTTCTGATAACACACACACACTTATTCCGAGGGGTGCTCTCCTTTTCCCTGATGTTTGCAGCATTCCTTTTGCACACAAAAACACACACTCATTCCAATGAGTGCTCTGCTCAGGGGGGCTGCCAGATCCTCTGACCCTGAGGAAGTCAAAAGTTTTGGGCTTCATCTTCCACTGCCAAGTGTCATTTTATCCCTCTTTCTGCCATCCATTTCATGCTCATCAGAAGGGACAGCTCCCTCCTTTGAGCCAGGAAATGATAGGTTGGGTCTCACTGCTCTGAAATCACACACAACACAATCAGCCACTGTGTTGAGAGTCAATTTGACTCCACAGCTCAACTGCAAAGAAGCATCCAATTGAACCTGTCAAACATCGTTTCCAGCCAGTGATTTCCTCCCTCTTCCCTCACCCCCATAACACAGTATTGATCTTCCAGCTATACCACCTCTAAAAACATAACCCAACAAGCTTTTTCAAAGCTGCTCACAAATACAGGGGTAACCAAGCAGACATGAGCTGATTGCTAAAGGGCTCCAAAAGGAATACTCATCCACCCCATATACAGCATTACATATCTGGCCAGGCAAATGTGTGTATGCTGGGGGAAAGGATTCTCAGGCACTGGCCACTGCTGAAGGCAGGGAACTGGACGAAGTGGACCTCTTTTCTGATCCACTTCTTTTCATCCTGTATTTCCTTATCAGTTTATTTAACTGCATGTTCCCTCTACAACATCAACAGTACATTTTCACCCATTGAATAGCTTCTACATTTCATCTGAGTCTGACTCAGCCTGTACATTCTATTCACCCACTCTGAGAGCATCTTGTCATAGTTAAACCCTAGAACAGACAGTTACTAATGGAACAAGGACTTCATAAAAACGTCCCCATCTTACTCTAGTTTGCAGGAATCTCATCGCAATCCTTCTGCCTTGCTAGCTGTATACTCCCGCTGCTGCTTTGTTTATAGACACTGCTGCTAAATACCTTGCCAGCAGAAGCCAGACCTTTACCCAGCATTCTCCTTCACTGACTTCTTACACTGTGTAGGAGGGATTTTTTTAAACCCTCATTTCAAATAATGACACTTTGAAATGAAGTATCAGAGGGGTAGCCGTGTTAGTCTGGTTCTGTAGAAGCAGCAAAGAATCCTGTGGCACCTTATAGACTAACAGAAGTTTTGCAGCATGAGCTTTCGTGGGTGAATGCCCACTTCTTCGGATGCAAAAATTAGATTGATATTCAGTGAAAATGTCTTCTTCCTCACAACTTCGCTTGGTGACCTGTTGTGTAAAACACTCTAGCAGAGCTCCTCTACTGCAGAAAAGAGCCTGTCTAGTTGAGGATCTGAAAGCCAGGACTCCTGGGTTTGATTCACCGCTTTGCTGTGTAACCTTAGACAATTCATGGTGCCTCAGTTTGCCTATCTGAAAAACAGGCTTAATTAATGACTGCTTACAGAGATCTTTGAGATTCTCAGGACTTGTCTATATGAGCAAGTTTTACCAATATAAGCTAAGGGGCAAATTTAAAGCAGTGTACTTATACCAGTAGAGCTCCCTGCGTCTATATTCTGGTATAAGGGGGCCTTTTTTTCAGTTTAGCTTATGTTACTTGGAAAGCAGTTTAAGCTTAACCAAAAAAAGTCCCTGTAATAAGAATGTGCATATGGGGAGTTCTATTGGTGTAACTATACCAGTATTATTATACCAGTATTACTGGTAAAACTTTCCCATGTAGACAAGCCCTCAGATGAAAGATGCTAGAGAAGTTCAAAGTATTATTAATATTGAAATTGCAGCCTCTAGCATGTATTAGCGATTAAAGGCAACACAGATTCTGCCCGGCATTAGATATTTAATCTTCTCACAGGCAGAGGGACATGGAAAAACTCACATGAAGAGAGTGAAAAAATGGGCGTAATTTACCTTTTAGAAAGGAGATGAATAAGAGGGGACCTGATAGAATTATGTAAAATAATGAATGGTCTAGAGAAGGTAGAATGGAACGTCTGTTCTATCTGTCTCATAACATGAGCATAGAGGACATTTGATTAAATTTAAAGGTGGCAAATTCAAAACTGCTCAAAGGAAATGCTTTTTTATACTGTTTGGGGCAGCAATGGGGATGGACTTGGGGGCAAAGAGGGCTTTAGGCCATGTTTGGGCTCCCTGTATTCTGGAGCCATGCAGGGCCCTGTTCAGCCCCCCATGTATGTCAGAGCAGCCTTGTGGCTGCTCTAGCATATGCCCTGCTTCCCATGACCTCCATTGGCCCAGGGAAACAGAGGATAGTCACAGCACACAGTATTCCAGCCACACCCCCAATATGTTCCCAACCCCAGAGGCTGGGAGCAGGGTGGATTTAGAGACTTTACAGTAGACGGGGCATTCTCAAGGAGCAATTTCCACCCACTTTAAGGCCACTTTTTGCCAGAGTGTAACTAAGAATCATACCCAGGGTTTTAAAAGCAAATCTCAGACTGGCAAATGCCAATTATTTTGCCCCTTTGAACTTGGACATGATTGAATTAATTTTCCCCCCTGAATTTAGTAAAAAATGGAAGGAAATAAATGCTGTTCCTGGACAGAGAGAATTCTGGCTGCGCTTCGGCCCAGGGTAAGTTTTTACAGCTGAAAACCTTGAAAAAAGAGATTTCAAATAGACATGAGGACAGGCCGTTAACTCCAGCATTGCACAGAAAGCAGCTTCATATAATTACCTCCCTGTCTGTGCCTCTGAGATCCAGCCTCAGTCAATGATCAGACTAGCCAGAGCCTAGTTTATTCATGCCAGGTTCTGTCAGGTCTACAGGGGCTTGGAGCTGAGGAGAGAGCCCAGCTTTGAATCTGTTCCCTGACATAGGATGTCGTGCTTTTAGTTCTGACTTTATTCTTCATCCGCGGGATTGGTCCTGCTTTGAGCAGGGGGTTGGACGAGATGACCTCCTGAGGTTCCAACCCTGATATTTTATGATTCTATGATTCTCGTAGAGTGCTCCGTAATGAACCATCGTGCCTCAATGAGTCAGTGCTGCTGGGACCCGGTGCAGGTGGGGATTTGTGAAGTAGGGCCGCTAAACTCTGCATAGGTCACTGGAATCAAGATACCCTGCTGCCGCACACCGCAACCATCCTTTGTATTTCTCTAGTAGCTTGAATGAAACCTCACAGGTATGTAGGTTACATATTATTAACCCCCATTTTGCAGATGGGGAAACTGAGGCACAAAGAGGTGACGTGAACTGCCCAAGTTCACATAGCAACTCAGTGGCAGAGCAAAATTGACATCGGAAGTCTTGGCTTCGAGCCCTGTGCTGTAACCTCTAGAGAAAAAGATGATAATTATTGCAGTGGCATAAATTGCAAAGGATTCTGGTATATGAATGCAAAGATGTTTGTGGAAAATCAGAGTACTAGTAGTTTGGGAATCTCAAAGGAAAAAATGTCAGGGACCCCCACATTGGGCCTAATTCCCCAAAAGGAAAAAGAAATCTGGGCATCATACAGGCCGGGGTGGGAGTTAATCCCATCAGGAATGCTTAGGGGAGTCATCTACATTTTCCCCTAGCGTGGCTATATAGTGCTTAACAGATCAGCATGTAACGTACATTCCCCCTTTCCCTTAGCGGCAGGGGCAATCCCACTATTACAGGGCAGCGTGTGACTCTATTCCCAGTCATTCTGATGCAATGAATATTTTTGTGGCGGTATTACAGACTCTGATCTTAATGACCCTGGTGCAAATCCAAATCCTCCCAGAACAGAGGAGGAAAGATCTTAAAGAGGGCTTTTTTGGGAGAGATGAAGGGATCCCTTTTTAAAAGTTCTCCTTTGCCATGATGCCTACGAAAAAAATTAACAACCACAAGGCAGCTGGTGTGCGGTGGGATTTCATGATCACTGCTTCCAGCAGCACCTGCCATCTCATTACCATCCCATTGATCCATGCCCCACTTGCATCAGGACTGCACCCATTTCACTGTGCTCTGGGGATGGGGTAGGCTGTGTTTTGGAATGGCCGTGCTGCCCATCATGCTGACAAGTATGCACTCTTTCTTTCTTTCTTCTCCCACATCTGTCTGTCTGTCTCCACCAGTTGTCTTTTCTCTTATACTTACATTGTAACCTGTTTGGGACAGGGACCATCTTTTGTTCTGTGCTTGCACCTAGCCCCGTGGGTGTCCTGGTTCAGCACTGGAAGACCCAGGCACTACCAAAATACAAATAATAAAAAGAAGATATTTCTGGAATCTTTCCCAAGTCTGTATCCCTGGAATAGTTTCTTCCTGAGGGGGGCAATTCACAGCAAAGCCATGTCTAAACGACAAACTTCTGTAGACACAATTTATGTTGGCCTAAAGCCGCTGCAGTTCGTATATTGCATGTGTGCCTGCATACTCGGTTCCTTGCATTGGTGCTGTATGTACTCACCAGGAGTGCTTGTGTCAGTGCACAGTATGGTGCACCATAGATTGGTATCCCAGAGTGCAGCCCGCCACCATCCAGCACACTCTCTTTTGGGAAGTTTTGGCAATGACTCACACAGGATTAACTGAGAGCAAAGGGTCGGTTGCCCAGCGTGCAACTGTCTCCACCCCATAATGTCACCATCTGTATCCCACAAACCCTCATGGCCCTCCTCACTGTCTGCCATCTCTGACAGAAGCATTGAGCCAGCACAGCTCTGCACTATTGACATAAGCATTGCAAGGACAGGACACATGATCCTCCGGTATTTGCAAAGCCGTAAGAAGAACCGAAGCAGCGGGAACGTGATGATTTCTGGGAGTATGCAGTGTTGCTGAAGCCATGTTGGTCCCAGGATATTAGAGCGACAAGGGGGTCAGGTAATATCTTTTATTGGACCAACTTCTGTTGGAGAGAAGCTTTTGAGCTTATACAGAGCTCTTCTTCAGGTCAGATTGCTGTGGGACACAACAAGAACCAATTCAAGGTGTATGCGGAGCAGCTGCAGGTGGTGGAGCGCCACTTCTGGCCCAAGAAACGAGCACTGACAGGTAGGAGCGCACTGTAATGCAGGCTTTGGAGGACAAGCGGTGGCTGTAGATCTTTCAGATACGTGAGGCCACATTTCTAGATCTGTGTGCCAAGCTTGCCCCAGCCCTCCAGTGCAAGGACACCAAAATGAAACCTGCATCAACAGCAGAGAAGTGAGTGGTAACCACACTGTGGAAACTTGCAACGCCAGGTTGCGACTGGTCAGTGGGAAATCATTTTGGGGTTGGAAACCCCATTGCAGAGGCCAATGTCACACAAGTGTGCAGGGCCATTGATTGTCTCTTGCTGTGCAGAACTGTGACTCTGGGCAATGTGCAGGACATAGTGGATGGATTTGCAGCAATGGGGTTCCTGAACTGCAGTGGGATGGTAGATGGTGTGCATATTCCTGTTTTGGCACCAGACTACCTTGCTACAGAGCACATCAACAGAAAGGGCTACGTTTCTGTGGCTATGCAAGCATTGGTGGATCACTGGGGACACTTCACTGTCATCAGTGTTGGCTGCTCAGGGAAGGTGCATGACCCTCGTATCTATAAGAAAACAGGACTGTACACAGAAAGCAGGGAATTTCTTTCCCGCCCGGCAGATTACCAGCAGCGATATTAAAATGCCAATAGTGATCCTAGGGGATCCTTTGCTCCCCTGGCTCATGATGCTGTACATCAGACACCTTGGCAGCACCCAGGAAAGATTCAGCTACTGGCTCAGCAGGTGCAGAATGACAATTGAGTGCGAGGATATAGGAGTAGTTCAGTTATTTGGGAATGGACTGTCCATTTAAGTAGCCTAAGATTTAGAGGGGGATGGAATGGCCTGGCAAGCAGAGTTTCCTGAGCCCAGAAGATATGTCTACACTGCAATTGGAGGTGTGATTGCAGTTTAGGTAGGCAGTCTCGCGTTAGCTTTAATCTAGCTAGCGCAGCGAAAAATAGCAGAGAAGATGCAGCAGCGTGGACTGTACTTATTCATGTTGCTAGCCTGCACTAGGGTCTGGGCCGCCATGTCTCTACTGCTATTTTTAGCCATGCTAGCTAGATTAAAGCTAATGTGAGTATGTCTACCTGAGCTGCAGATCACACCTCCAACTGCAGCGAAGACATCCCCAGAGATCCTCCGCTCTGAGACATGGCCATTCCAAAACACAGCCTATCCCATCCCCAGAGCACAGTGAAACGGGTGCAGTCCTGATGCAAGTGGGGCATGGATCAATGGGGTGGTAATGAGATGGCAGGTGCTGCTGGAAGCAGTGATCATGAAATCCCACAGGACAGCTGGGTGCTTCAGCCTTGTCATGCAAATCCAGCCCCGCTTGCTCTCAGGGGGAGCAGGCCAGAAACAATGGAGACACTTGACTCTTGAGGGAAGGTTAATGAGGAGGCCAGGGGAGCATATGTGGGGAACGCAAGGGACAAAACACTGGGTAGCAACCGTGCTCCATGCCAGATGGCTGCTCAGCTCGATGTGGGCGAGTAAACAGGCGAGGAAGCACCATTCCCTTTGTAGCTTCCAACTGGCACTTTCATCATCATCAGAACCACAACAATATCTTTGTTTGTAATAAGGCCCCTGGGCTGTTTAGGGGATAACCGTGGGGTTTGCGAGGGCAGCAGACAGAGAGAGCAGCCCTTCCAGCTGACAACCATAGCACTGGGCACATGGGGGTTAAGGGTGGACCAGCAGCAAGCCAGGTAAGGGCCTGATTCTGCAATGTGCTGCACCCTCCTCTCCCACTGAAGCCAGTGGGGATGGAGGAGTGCTGAGCACATTGAAGGGCTGTGTCCTAAGGTCAGAAAGTGTTGGTGCCGTCATGAACTGGAGAGAATGGACCATGTCTAAGGTTGTTCTCTCGTCTTTCTTTCTTTCTTTCTTTCTTTCTTTCTTTCCCCAGTATCATTTTGAAATACCACTACTGCCCCAGGCCTCCTGGTTCTCATCTATTCTGGACCCCCTATAATAGTTGCACACTCAGAGTTTGCTTCTCACCAGAAGTGGAGCAGTTTGGTACACAGGTGTTGACTTTCCAATGTGCCGGGAGGTGCTTGATCCCTGGCTCTGCCCCAGGCCCCACTCCCTCCCCACTTCTTTCTGCCCCGCACTGCCTTTTCCCGCCCTTGCTCCACACCTACCCTGCCTCTTCTCGCCCTGCTCCATCCCCTCCCCTGAGCACACCGCTCCCTCGCTCCCAGGGGCGGCTCTACAAAGTAGGCTGCCCCAAGCAGCGCGGAGCGCGCCGCGCGCCTTCCCCCCCCCCCGCGCGGCGGGTCCTCTTCCCCCCGGCATCCTGGGGAGGAGGCGTAGCTGTGCTCTTTCCGCCGCCGCGCCGCATGCCTCACCTGCTCGCTCCTCCCCTTCCCCCCCCACACCAGCGCCTCCTGCACACTGTGAAACAGCTGATGGCAGGCGGGAGGCATGGGAAGGCACTGATCGGCCAGGCCTGCCACTGTGCTGAGCCCAGGCACTGAGGTGAGGAAGCTGATGGGGAGGCTTCTGGTGGGTGCTCAGCACCCACCATTTTTTCCCCGTTTGGCCCCAGAGCACCCACAGAGTTGGAGCATCTGGACTGGTATATTTTGCACAGCAAAATACAACTAAGGGGGGCGGGTCTTTGACAGAGGTCTATAAAATCATGACTGGTGTGGAGAAAGTAAAAAAGGAAATATTCTTTACTCCTCATAACACAAGAACTAGGGGGCACCCAATAAAATTAATAGGCAGCAGGTTTGAAACAAATATAGGGGAGTATTTCGTCACACAACACACAGTCAACTTGTGGAACTCCTTGCCAGAGGATGTTGGGAAGGCCAAGACTATAACAGGGTTAAAAAACGAACTAAATATATTCACGGAAGATAAGTCCATCAATAGCTATTAGCCAGGACAGGCAGGGATGCAAAACCAAACTCTGAAATGTCCCTAGCCTCTGTTTGCCAGGAACTGGGAAGGGGCGATGGGATGGATCACTTGATTTCCTGTTCTGTTCATTCCCTCTGAAGCACCTGGCATTGGCCACAGTCGGAAGACAGGATACTGAGCTAGATGGACCTTTGGTCTCGCCCAGTGTGGCCGCTCTTATGTTCCTTTTTTTTCAGCCACACACTCCTCAGCAGGCAGACCCAGGAATCCATCCAGCCCTTGGCTGCTGCTGCTGCTGTTTCTTTTCTCCCACTGAGCACTGAAATTCCTGCTGGCTTTTCTTTTTGGATGTAATCGTGGGGGGCAGGATGTGGTGATGATGCATCCGCACGTGAGGCTCTGCGAGGTGGCTAATATTCCTATCAAGCATGGGAGAGGAAAAAGGGAGGGAGGGAGCGAGACGCAGGAAGGAAGGAAAGCTAAATAAGTGACATTATTTTGGTCATTTCTATTGTGATTGCAGTTTAAGGCAGAGCTCAGTTTTAACCCACGTAGGACAGTCCATCTGCCAGTGACTCCATCCCTCCTCCGTGTTATTCCGATACCATGGAAAGAACGAGAACAGCCGCATCTCCCACCAGCTCAAACAGGGGAGGGCAAACTCAGTTCTATTTTTAAAAGCGTCCCCTATAATTAAATCTGCTTCCCCCTCCCACCCCCATCCTGTGCTCCTGCCCACGCACCACAAGAAAACACCCAGCCTGAATCTGGGATGAGAGCAGAGGAGCTGAAAAGAAAGAGAATTTAAGGAATGCTGTTAAGAATCATGAGCCGAATTCTGCCTGGCTCCATGGTTCACCATTAACACCTGTGCACACAGAATGTGAAGTGGGCCCTAATTCTGATTAGTGTCCGCTTCACACAGGTGTGAATGGCTATTCAAGGTGCTAAAGCAACAGTAATCTTCCCCCGTGTGTCATCTCATCAGTGGGATCTGAACTCAGGAGTAAAAGGACAGGCCTTTGCTTCTGGAGCCAGAGGAGTTATTCTGCTAGCTGCTAGCAGTAGGAGATTCATACATGCACTAGCTAGCCTTTTGAAGTAGGGTTGCCAGCCCGGCCAGGAGTCTCCAGGAACTAATCGTTAACTAATGATTATGTCATGTGATGAAACCTCCAGGAGTACGTCCAATCAAAATTGGCAACCCTACTTTGGAGAGGACAAAACACATGTTGCATCAGTGGGGAAACTGAGGCACAGAGAGATTAGTGAATGGCCAAGAAGCCTGTAGCGGAGTAGGGAACTGAACATGTATCTTCTCATGTCCAGGCTAATGCCCCTAATGAATGGGTCTCCTTGCCTCCCTAAGGAAGAGTCAGACAGTGGAGAATCAGCCCCTATATCTGAAATGTCCCTCAATGTGCTACTAAAGCCACCTGAGATGGTTACAATGGATTGGTTTGAACAGAACTGAGTTGTGGTGGCATTGCCTTTCTCTTTGCCTCTTGCTCTGCATGCTGCTTGGAGAGGGGACACTGCCCAGGGCTCTTCCCTTCCCTGGCTTGTGAACACACAAATACCAAGCTGCTGGGGGAGCACGTGGCAGTTCTGTTGGGGCAGGGGATTGTTTAACCAATGCAGAAGACACTCACCCCTCGCTCCAGGTTCTATTGAAAGGAAACATTGTGAGAACGTTTGTATTAACATTTTAAAGAAACGCTCAAAGGCTGCTTCTGCGCTGCATCTTCTGAGGGAGGCAGCACAGGGGAAGGGAGAGAAGCAAAGCTGCCTTTAAGCCTGGCTTTTTCCTGCTATATGGGGTTGCTGCAGAGTAGGGCAGGGGAGCTGCAGAGTCACGGGGCTGCTCTGCCTTAAGGTAGCTAGTCACCCCGGCACACGCGCTACCCTTGGGGCTGTGAGTAGGGCAGCAGACAGCCACTTACGTGGGGGGCAGGATTCTCCCATGGACTCTGTCAGCTTCTCAGCAGCCCCTATGGCTGCCAGAGAGGCCTATTGGGACAGGGGCCAGAGTCAGCTCCTCAGCCTCAAATTGGAGCCTACAAATCCTTGACAGTGTCTCTAAGGTTGCACTGGGGGTGACATTCCTCCCTGGGCAGAGGGCCAGCATGAGGCCTAGTCCTGAACCTCCACTGAAGCCCTCTCAAGGTTTCAGCGGTGCCTAGACTTTGTGCTGGCCCCTCTGCACAGGGGTGACTCGCACCAGGGGGCGAGGGGCGATCCTAGTCCCCGTATGCAGCCATAGTGACAGGCTGCACACAGGGTAGAACTGAAAGAGGGGCAGGGGTGTGCGTGAGGCACAGGGATTCCTCCCACACCACTGGAGCTGCTCCAGGGCTGTTGCCCCAGTGCTGTCCACTCTGTGGGAGCTGGAACGGCAGATCCATTGGCTCATCCCCGCCTGCCCCATGTATGTTAGAACCCGGGAGAACCCCTGTAGATCTGTGTTCCGTGGGTTCCTGGGAACCAGCTCAGGGCCCTCTAGACACACACAGGAGAGAGTGGGGGTTACGTTTGCCCCCTTGATTTAGATTTAACACAGCTATTGTATGTTCAGTAAACATCAACAGAGGAGCAAGATGGCAAATCCACTGAAGTCAATGGGAGCTCTCGCTTGTCTGGAGGCTACAGGCCAGGGAAGAGATTTGTCGCTGTAATGCTGAGTGCCAGTCCCTCCCTGGCTCCATGCTCCAGGATATGATTGATTGCAGCACCTGAATGGGAGGGAAACATCTCTTCAGATCAGTTTTTGCAGCTCTCCACACTAGATTAACTGACTGGCCCATCACTGCACCCCACAGCCGATTCAGGGATTAAGGGTGGGGGCAGATTCCAGCTCAGAGCAAAACCCAAGGGCCACTGACTTTCCATTGACTTCAGTGGGCCCTAATCCTGACAAGCTGTGGCCTCTCCTCCGGGACCATAAGCCCTTCAGCGAAACAAAAGCTCTGCATCCTCTGCTGGTATCACTAGCGTGGGTGATTGTTGTACTTACAGATCTCTCCTGGCTTATTAACGCTGCAGGCAGAGTCCTTGATTCCTTCACAGCTAATTAACCTCATCCCCCACATCTCTCCTGCTGCTGCTCTCCTCCTAGCAGCAGGTTAGAGATTCATACCACACTGGGAAGGCTTTCACTGACCAGCCTAATGGGCTGTATCAGGCCGTCCTTTAGAAACCCATGGCTTGTCCCTCTGTCTTGTAATGAACCAGAGGAAGAGAGAGAGAACAGGCTTTAAGCTAAAGCGAAGGAGGAAACAGTGCCATTGTCTGCGAGGTGCTCAGTGCATCCCGATGAGCCCTGGGATCTCTTTCAAAAGAAGTATTCAAGTTTGGGCAAGAATCATCCTGATCTCAGCTGGGTCCAGCGTGTCAGTCACCAGTGTATTGTGACCAGCACAGGGAGCTAGAGGGCTGCTGGGGGAATCTGCCACAGTAGCACATCACCCTAAAGCAGAGGTTCTGGGATGACCGTAGCTGAGGGCCAATGTGAATTCACAAGCTCAGGGGGGAAGAAAATGAGAATATCAGGCCATGGGGATGGAGAAGGCTCTCGCCTGATGCAGGTTTCTTCCTTCATCCATGAGGATTTTACGAAGTGGCATATGGAACAGAAAAAATGCTAAACTATTACAGCATCAGGCACGGTTGTTCGCTACAGCATAGTCCACAGTGCTGTCTCTAGTTCGTGGTGTCCCAAGCGATGTGAGACTGGTCCAGAGTTTAGCAGATTTCATGCCAGGTAGTTTTGTTTATTACTCAGCCTAAATTTGCCATTTCTTAATTTCATTCCCTTATTAAGAGTTCCTTGCAGTGTTGCCAATTCCAGGTATTCAAAAATCGCGTCAGGCCCCAAAAATCACGAGACTGGCTTAAAATCATGAGATTTAGAAAAAAATAATATATTTAGTGTTCTTTTTGTTTGACTTCTGATTCCGGAGCATCTAGAGTGCACTTGGGTCACATACTTTCAAGCTGTTTTCTGTGACCATGAGGGCTAGAAATGTCTTTAACGAAAGCTGAGATTTTCATGCCATCACCTGACTCCGGGAGCTGGGGCTTTAAGAAGAACATCTGATATCATGAGACTCGTGATAAAACTGTGAGACTTTGCAAGACTGTGCTTATTCAGGAAGGCCATTTGCAGGGCATGACAACAACAGCTTTATTGTACCCACTATCTTATGAACAATACGGCATAACATAGTCCTGTTCTGGTTGCTGCTTAGCCAACCTAGATACATTTAACTCTTTAATTCTCTAGTCATCAATCAACACTTCCAGTCTCAAATCATGTTCCTTGTGTGATGGCTGCCATCTTTGCCAATACAACAGGGCCTGAACTGGGGACTGCTAGAGTGAAAAGATTGATCTGTTCCAGGTGAAGAGCCCAGTTCCCTGGCAAAGGGCCATGACAACTCATAGTCTCTGTGGATCGGCACAGACGGGGGACCTGCAACACACACTCACCAGTGGGTTACACTTGCCCTTCTCTGAACCCACTCCACTTTGTCTATTTCTTTCCAGTGCCCAGACTCAAACAGAGTCTCTTAGATGTGAAGCAAAGTCACCTTGATGCTGCTCGGCTGAAAGCATTTTCATGTTGGAATTAGACACAGAAACGCAAAGCCCCAGCGCCAAATGGGATGATTTATTCAGCTGACACCAGCACTTGCCCATTGAAAGGATATTCTCTTCCCTTGCTGTAAAGCCCGCTCGGCTGAGGAGTAGAAGAAGGCTCCTGATCGACACCTACAGGGTTGGATGCCTTTTAATCATTTTTGATGGATTGCATGTTGCTTCCAGCCTCTTAAATGACATGGAGAATTGACCGCAACACTGCCCCAAGGGAGAGATGCATCAGATGCTAGGTCTTGCAGTAGAGAGGCTGTAATTTTCCTCTGAGTTTTATTATTTGTCCAGGAAACCTTTGATTGCTCATAACAACCATAGAACAAGAATCTTTACAGAGCCCAGGAGAGGCTGGGAACAAGGAATTGTTATGTAACCTACAGAAGCAGAGGGAGGCAGAATTCCAGATAAACGTATGATCATTAATATCATGCCAATAGGTTTTCATGTTTGGAGTGATTTGTAGACATGAGGTCACATTTCCAAAAGTGCCTAGGTGACTTAGGGCCCATTGAAATCAATGGGAGTTAGGCACTTAAATGCCTTTGAGAATCTGGCCCTTTGGAACCTAAGGGTGTAATTTTCAAAAGTACCTAGGTGACTCAGGAGTGTGGTCCCATGTTCCAAATGACTTGGCAGCCTAAGTCACATTGAAAATCAACAGGACTTAGACTTTTGTGTCACTTAAGCTAGTGCCCTAACCACTAGGACATCCTTCCTCTGTCTGGCAGGTCACTGGCACAGCAAGGATGAGACACACGCCCTCCGACTCCTAAGCTGGTGTCTTCGCCACTAACCCAGTGTCAGTCCTTCATGATTGCTGCTCCAGTATTTAAACCACACATCCCACAAAAACATCAAGCACTGAACATGGTAAGATAAGATTCAGGGTGTAGGACAATGGTCATCAAATGGTTAACTGGCTCAGAGGATTATGGGTTGGAGCCACATTCCACCCCTCTCCTACTTTCTGTTTAGTTAACGGGTGTTTCCCTCTTGGACCCGGTCTGTTTGATATGTAGTGATTGTGAATTAAGCAGCAAGTTCCCAGCCTGCAGTCCTGTAAATTGAGTATGTTTCTTGTGCACTGAGCAGCCCCTTTACAAAACTGGGGGATGAGGAAAATACAAGAATGGAAGGCCCTGTCTACACTGGCAAGTTTCTGTGCAGTAAAGCAGTTTTCTGTGCTGCAACTCCCAAGGTGTACACGCTGCCAAGCCACTTAGTGCGCAGAAACTGCGCAGTTGTAGCGCTTTAAAAAAGCCACCCCAACAAGAGGCGTAGAGCTTTCTGCACCGGGGCTACAGCACCGCGGTGCCAGTGTAGACACCGTGGTCGATTACAGTGCTGCGATTGGCCTCCGGGATGTGTCCCACAATGCCTGTTCTTGCCTTTCTGATCTTCGGTTTGAACTCTACTGCCCTGCCCTCAGGTGACCAACCATGTAAATTCCTTGGAATTTTGAAAGTCCCCTTCCTGTTTGCTTGGTGATGCGTGCAGTGGTCTCGGCGCATCTTTCCAGGTGGTCATGCCTGCTCCACGCACCAGGCGATCCCCCACTTGGAGCAATGCTGAGATGCTGGATCTCATCAGCATTTGGGGAGAGGAGGCTGTCCAGTCCCAGCTGCGCTCCAGCCGTAGGAATTATGATACAGACAGATTTAACGATGCATGACAGAAAAGGGCCATGACCGGGACACACTGCAGTGCAGTGTCAAAGAGAAGGAGCTGCAGAACGCCTACCACAAGGCATTGGAGGTAAACCACTGCTCTGGTGCTGCGCCCATGAGCTGCTGGTTCTACAAAGATCTGGACGCAATACTCGGCAGCAACCCCACCTCCACTGTGAAGAACACTGTGGATACTTCGGTGACTCGTGTGCCAGTTGAAAGTAGACCAAACCAGGAGGAAATCTTGGAGGGGAAGGGGGACCCAGAGGCAGAGGATGACTCAGAGGTCAGAGATGGATGCTGCCAGGAGCTCTTTTCTACCCCAGAGGAGGCTAACCAGTCACAGCTGTCAGATGCTGGCAAAGCGCAAACAGGAGAGGAGGCCCCTGGTAATGGATTTGATTTTGGGAATCGCTGAAGTGAGTTGTTGGGGGCAAGAAGGTTGCAGAAAGCAGCCTTGTCTCCCACCGCATGCCTCGTCAGAGCAGACGGAAGCACAGGGACTGCTGGGATGCGAAGCAATGTATCACGGGGCACTGGGACAGGACCCAGGGTGCCCCGCGACCCCCTGTGCCTTCTCACAGCTCTTAGTGGCAGAAGAGAAAGAGATGCTCTGTGGGATAGCTGCCCAGAGTGCACCATTCCGAATACCGCTGCAAGTGTGAACACGCTATTGTGCAGGCAACTGACCGTGTGAACACACAACAGCGGTTTCCCTTCAATGCTCTCTGAGCAACACTGTAACTGCCAGTGCTGTCACTCTGCCAGTGTAGACATACCCTTAGCTGTATGAGGAAGCAAGGAAGACCGGAGCTGTGTATGTGGCAAAGATAAATGCTCATTTGGAAATGTCCTAGAGGATTTGCTGCAGGACAGATAGGTGTGTAGGTGCTGATGAGAAGCGTGGTCGGGAAAGTAACTGAAATACTGATGGACTGTATTTTCTAAAGGACAACCTAACCTAAATTCTCCTTTACTGACAATCTTCATTCATTAATATATTTGTTTTCCACAAACCAACTCTCTATAACTTTTCATGAGTGATATACCCAAATACTTGGATGCTAATATCCAAACTGTATTGCTAAATTTATTCACCTTAATTTGGGTTATTGCACTATATGTATCTTATGACTTCTAAAACAAACTTTGAATTTGTGGCTAATCTAAGCACTATAACCAGATGTACAGAGACTCTTTTTGCAACCTATAATAAATAAAAATAATAATTGGAGATATACTAATCTCCTAGAACTGGAAGGGACCTTGAAAGGTCATTAAGTCCAGCCCCCTGCCTTCACTAGCAGGACCAATTTTTGCCCCAGATCCCTAAGTGGCCCCCCCAAGGATTGAACTCACAGCCCTGGGTTTAGCAGGCTAATGCGCAAACCACTGAGCTATTCCCCCCCCCCTAAAATGTGTGTTTTATATAGTTTTTTAACATTAGCTTTAATAAAAAATGTAAATTTGTTGTTAATGAGACATTTCAAAGATGATTGCTGGCAGACAGGACTTAACCTGGCCCAAAGTAGCAGAATTTAGCAACCTCAATGGAAGCAGCAGTGAAAAACTTGCAAAATTTGCACTTTTCAACTGCAGGGACAATTAAACTGATTCAGTAAACAAAATCCAAAGCCAGCTGCAAGGGACTCAGACTCCCAGGGGTTCATTTCCAGCATGGAGGAACTTATTTTGCATCAGTTTGTAAATTTAAAATGGCCCAGTGTCATAAATGCCTCGAGATTGGATATCTAGCCAGAAAATGCAAAGGTGACTCTCAAACAGTATGGGAAGCCCAGGAGGGTAGATGCTAAAAGACTAGAAGAGAAGACAAAGCAGATGACTTTTTACCTTGAGTGGGAGGAAGACATGAGGGGAGGTTTACACTGTGTATTGCTTAAAAAGGGAAGAAAGTGGAACCTTAGGAAGTAACAGCAATTAAACAATCAATCAATACTAATGGGGTTTCAGCTGCTGTGATCAAGGACTATACATGTCAGCAATGTAGGATTGGGCTCACTAGCAAATACAGAAGTTACCCTGCAAACCTACACCGGATAACTCACCTAGGCGGTAGGTTCTGCGCTTATCCTTCTAAGATATAAAAGCCAGAAGGAAAAGCTATGAGTCCTAGTGAGCTGGGGGCAACAGCAAAAAAACTGTTAAGGCAGAGATTGGTTGTAGGAACTAAAACTGAATTGGAAGGAAATTTTCATATTTGAGCCTAGCAAACACCAGCACTCAAGGAAGTCCTGGATGCTTATCCAACCATTTACAAAAAAGAGTTAGGGACCTTGGATGGAGGATTTATATCCAGGATGGAGTCAAGCCAAAATACTTTAGTGCAAGACCAGGTCCTTACGCCCTCAGAGAAAAGACAAACTGAGTTAGGCTGGAAAATGCAGGGAGTATTTCATCAGTGCAGTTTTCTGAATGGCCAACACCTAATGTGCTAGTGAAACCAGCCAAGAGTCTCCAAGTTAGACAACTACCTCATTGCATGGACGAGGACCTGCTGGTGGTGCTAGGTGGTGGTAAAAAACATAGCAAGCTGGACATATTGCAGTCATACCAGCATATAAGACTGGAGGTGGACTCTATAAACACAAGGGCTTATACTATACAGTAGACCGCCATGTGGAATATTGTCCACAGCCAATGGCTGGCTTTTCCGGAGAGCCCTGGAAAATGTGTTGAAAGGTATGAAAGGCTGACGATATCCTCGTCGCAGACAGAAGTGATGCTGAATGTCTATCCACACTGGAGAAGGTGCTATCCTAGAACAAACTGTCTTTTGAAGTCCAGTTAAGTGACGGTCGAGTCATAAGGTGACATCAGGATCTTGTCTGCTTGTGGAGTAACATGCAAGCACCAGAGCCTGTGCCCTTCGGTGATGACCACCTAAGGAGCCATGGCCAGGAGAGGACACCTGTTTGCCAGGAATGCCTGAGATTGGGTAAGTGTTTCTCTGCCCTCAGAGGCTCCCCTGGCTGCTCAGGGGAGATGCTACCCATGAAAGAGAGGGGAGACCCTGGTTATTTAAAATAATATATCTGGGTTGTAAATTAAGAGGGGAGAGATGTACTGAAATGGTCATCATTAGTGGGTGTCCCCCCAGTGAAGCAGCAGGTTCCCAGTCTGCAGTGCTGTAGCGAGCATGTGTTTCTCGTGCACTGAGCGGCCCCTTTACAAAATAAGGCATAACGCAAGGGTCACCAGGAAGGAATATTTCTGAAGTGGGCAGCATTGAGCAATTTCCTAGGTATATTGTGCCTTTATGTTTTGTTTTCCACTGAAACATCAGGTATTGCCCGTTACCAGCTGCAGGATTCAAAACTGGTGCACCAGTGGTTTGATATGATTTGTGTTATTCCCTCAGTATTGTATGTGTCTGCTCATAGTTTGAAAAGTTCCATTCGCTGTTGCTACTGGGCTGGAAGTGTGGATTTGAATTGTACGCGTTATCGCAGCTAGAAGGGTTGCAGTCTGTTACCGCACAGTTTGGGGCTGGCAGAGGAGTTTGTTACCTGTTTACTTACATAGCAATTGCCTTACTAGGTTGGACTGTTGCACCATCTACTGCTAGGATGGTTTTGCCAATCTAGCTATACCAGCAAAACTTTTAAGCATAGACTGAGCCTAAGTGACTTAGGAGCCCAAGTCCCATTTTTCAAACTTGACTTAGGCATGTAGGGGCCATTGAAAGTCACTGGGATTTAGGCTCCTAAATCAATAGGAGTTAGACTCCTAAGGCCCAAGTCCTCAAAGTTATGTAGGTGCCTAAGTGTCTCTTCTGAAATGGGGGTTAGACTCTTAAGCCACTTAGGCTCAGACCCTGAAAGGTATTTAAGTTCATTGAGTTGAGCGGGAATTAGGTGCCTCAATACCTTCCCGCAGCTGGGCCTTAGGCACTTTTGAAAATGTTAGATATTCTGCGCTTGCATGGAAACCTGTCCAGGTCTCTCTCTATTTTCATTGTCCTTGTCTGGATTGCTTCTATTTCCGGTATACCCCTTAGGAGGTGGGATGACCACTGAGTTCAAGCTGATGTGCTGCCATCTGTATATATCAGCGTGATGTGTTTAAGTGTTGTTCCTTACCCCTTTTGTAAGCCAGCCGTCTTGTTTGCTTTTTTTCTTACCATCAGGTCTCAGTGAACTGAGGTTTTTGTGGACCTGACTTCATAAGCACCTAGACCGCTTTGATGAGCGGTTGCAAGTTAATTTAGAACCCATCAGTGTCTATGAGCAGTTCAAATTGATCCTTCCAATGTCCATCACTTTGCACTTATCAAGTACGAAAGGTTTAATTGTCGCTGCTTGTTTTCAGTCTGTTCGTATTTTGCAAGGACTGAGAAAAGCCAGTGTCTATCAGTGCTGGGCCGTCCTCCGGAGCTCCTGGCCTAGTGATGCCTCACCTCACATTCCGTGACACAGCTCACACTTTAGGTAGCATAACTTTCTAAAGGAGCATGGCTGGTACATTCACTAACACTGCTGTATAAGAGTCAACGCAAGGTTAATCTGTGTCTGGGACACTGTCTGGCTATGGCAAAAGCGGTGAACTGTCAAGTCGGAGTGAAACCCTACCTTCATTGAAGCCATTGGGAAAACTCCCACTGACTTCAAGGGGTCAGGAATTCACCCCAGGACTCTTGGGTTCTACTCCCAGTTCTGCCACTGATGTACATTGTTACCTAGGGCAGGTCATTAAGGTCTCCGTGGGCCTTCTCGACACCTTATGGGACCTTCTGTAGGGAGATATGTGTATCTATGGGTCATGTGCAGTGAGACAGAGGGGTGTCTCTGGATCTTCTGCAGGGAGATATATGGGGTTGTAAGCTGGCTTGGGCAGCTGTGCTTCCTCAGGCCTTTCTGAGTCAAGCTCAGGTACGCCAGCGGGAACAGGAAGCTTCTATTCTCGTCTGCCATTTCTGCATCTGTTGCTTGCTCCCCTGCAGCAAAAAGAGAGAGGTACAGGGCACATCAGGTGGCAACTTCCATCTGCGTCTGATGAGCTGATGCTTCGGAGCAAGAGGCTCAGCTGCGCTCCCCGTCCCCCCCGCGAGGCTGCTGAGCAGATCTGTTGCTGCTCCTTCCGATGAAATAAATCACCCGCTGCTTTAACTGCCTCATTTTGTCACTTAATGCTGTCCCTTGAGACAGGTGATGGAAAGGCAGTGAGGATCCCAGCCTTTCTCAGCAGGCCAGGGCTAGCTATGACAAATTAGAGAAGAGTGGAGGGAGATCAAGAGAGAGGATGATGCTAACACAGGGGTAATGCCGGAGCATAGAGGGCTATGGGGTGGTGGGGAAGAAGGGACTGTAATTTCAACAACTGGGGGAGTCAATGGAGACTGACCTCTGCCACTTAACAATGGTGTTAACCTTCTGTACCCCTGACTCATGCCATGTGCCTGGACCCAGGACATTAGAGCAGTCTCACAGCCTCACTCCCGGGCGTTAGTTTTATGATAGGTGCCTCGGGACCAGATCAGCCCAGTGAATCCCCACAAACCCTGGAAGTCTGTGCCCCCAGCGATATTCTGAACTCCAGAGGGACGTTGGAAACTGCTTTGCAGAGTGAAATGCTTCAACTTTCCCACCCCTTCCTTTCATGGAGCTGCCTCTCCAGGATCCTCCTCCCAGCTGATGCCCCGCTCTTCTGCTAGGCACGGCTGGAAGGAGCAGGTGGACAGAGATGGGGCATTTGAGGGAGGAGGTATATGGGGGATGGCTCTCTGGACCTCCTTTCCTGCCACCCCCACCCTCCAAATGCTGCTGCATCGGAGAACCACAGAAATCACCTGGGACAGAGAAACAAAACCTAGCGACTAAGGTGGAAAATTTAATCCCGCCCCAGATTGTCCCTTTTCTGAATTCCCTCCACCCCTATTATAAATGATTGATCATGGTATGACCCAGTGATAGCCCAGACATAGCAGGAACACTGGAGTATAGGGTCACTCACTGGGAGCTTCTGCTATTGATGAGGGCTCTTTCACACTTTGCTTTGCTGCCACAGATACATTCAATATGTGCAGCTCAAAGCCAGATGGGTAACAGATTAGTGTCTGGCTCAGGTTTGCTTTCCTTTTAATTAGGTTCCCAGGGGCTCTTCCCAGACTAGGAAAAAGACCAGGGTTAGGTTGGACTTAGCCAACTCTACGCTAAAGTTGGGGACTTTTCAAAGACAAAGCCAGGCCAGGTTACTCATTGCCCTGCACCATGTGCAGTCATTGACACCAGTGCCAAGTGTGGGCAGAATGTTGGATGGCAGCACTTTGCTCTCACTTGCAGTGGTGATAATGACTCCACGAGGCGCAGGCCAGACCGGTGGAAAGTCAGAATGGATTTGTCTAGGTTAGTAAACAAGGCCCAGGTGAAGTTGGAGGGAGCTACCATGACCTCCTTTCCTAATCCAAACAAAGCCATTTTGGGGTAGACAGATCCGGGGCAACTCCACCAAAGTCAATAGAGTTGAGAGCAGCGTGAAACTGCCCTGAGATCAGGCACAGCTCCAGAGCATTCATGAATACAGGCTGCAGGAGTTTGTCTTTTGCAGTGGCAGTGCCTATATCTTTCCGCAAGAAAGCAGAACATGTCGTGGCAATCAGCCAAGGTGTATCAAGATGAGCCGCAGCTTGACTCCTACGTTTGGCATGATTTGGGCCATAAGAGTAGTTTCAAATGCAGCAACCAGCCATGGATTCCTTTCAGCGAAATGCCTTTATCAAAGGAAACACTGATGAGAGAGCACTGGCATCTTGAGCTGTAACCACTTTACCACCCAGGAGACAGTCTGTCCTCAGTGACACCAAGATAAATACAGAGTAACTCCACTGAAATTCCTCTGGACTTACGCCAGCCTTACCAAGATCTGAAATTGGCCCTTACTCCACACTTGCAGTGGCATAACTGAGATCAGAATCTGGCCCAGCAAATATAGTTCACACAGGTTTAACGTTTTCAGAATAAAACAGTGCTAACATACAAGCTGCAGTGTAGTATTTCAGTGGCATAGCTTTAATGCATCCTTCCCATGAGCAGTAGGATACCGGCTTGTCTTCATAGGTTTCTACAGCTCAGAAAGCTGCCAGGAGTCCCTTTGTTGTTGCAGGATGGAAAGTGTTTCCCTCTGACCCATCAGCTTTAGCATCTGTGCAGCAGCTTTTATTGATTTCTTAAGGCAAACAGCAGCATCAGCTTGGGTCTGGGTGGTCCCCACAGTTCCAGTTCCAGTGTCAGTGCTCAGGGGGATAGGGACTTCTAAATGGGCAGGACTGTGATGATACACTTGGGGCAGGATAGAATTTACATTACACCTGGAATGAGGGTCTGCTGCACCCCTGTGCTAGGCGCGGCTGACCTGAACATAAATCAGAGCATGCAGAACAGAGACAGGTATGTGTCTCCTGCATCCCTCATGTGCTGATTCCGTACAGGGCTTTGAAGATGAAAAGCACCATGTAAGTTATCTAAGCCTTAGCAACTACGTATAATGAATGATTGTTAACTTCTGACTTCCCTTCTTGGGCTCTGTACCACGCAAGCTGTGTTGCTGTCTCATGATGCGTCCAGGAAGCGTTTATCTATTTGTTAATCACGAGCATCTTGAGATACACTGGCTCCTTTTCTGTGCCACTTGGAAAATAAAGTGGCCAGGTTTTCTAAAGCGCTCGGCACTCTTTGGAAAATCTGTCTCTAAGTGTCACAATGGGAGCTGCTGGGTGCCCTTTGGAATATTTAGCTCCCCAAGTCTTCTGGCTTTACCTGAATGGAGGGTATAGGAACTGGATAATACCCCTTTAACTAGTTTGTGGACTTCCCTCTCTTTTACTGCAGAAATCACCAGAACCCAACAGAGCAGCATCCTTTGTTTATGTAGCTAGGCCTTGCATGCTGGAATATAGGAAGTATACACAGTTATGTGAAGCCCAGCTGTCTCCATGTGGTTTCATCATATTCTGAATGTTGTTTAGAGAGCAAAGATCCAACACTGAGCATTTACCTAATGGCAGGAGACCTTTAGCCTGCAGTAAGGTCCCCTTTGATCACACACCGCCCCGGCCTCTAGCCAGGTCTGGGGTCTTATACACTCATTGCTGTCTTTGTCAGTACAATCATATGGTTTGCTAGACTTGGCTAATTCAACGGGCAGCTCACATGTGTTTTGGTGTCTAACCTGCCCACAAGCAGGTGCTCAAAAGACCCTGGAAATCTTCTTTGAAATGTCAATCCAAGACGTTTTACGGCTGGATCTGCTTTGCTCTCAGCAGCCGGCAGAGGGCGATTCCTCTCTAGCTTCAGGGAAATCTGCGGAACAGTTGCTGATTGAGTGTCCTTTGGAAGTTAATCCACTGGCTGTTGTGGGTGTGGGCGAGCAAAGTCTGCCTTCCTTTCTCTTTCCCTCTCTCTGCAAACAAGTCTGCTTTTACTGTGTTCTTTTTTAAAGTGAAAACAGCTGTGTGTCCAAGTTCAGGGGAAGAGGATGTTTGCCAAGCATGACATTTTGAGGGCAGCTATCCCTGTGTTGGGGCGTGTGCCTCCTTTAGGGCAGACGTGTTTGCGTTTGACACGTGTGCTCTGGAGGATGTACATCACTGCCTGGTCGGTGCTTTGGAACGTTTATGTATATGGCTAGTGGATGGAGCATGGGTCTGAGACTCAGGATCCCTGGGTCCTATTCCTGGCTCAGCCACTGGCCTGCTGGGTGGCCTTGGGCAAGTCACTTTGCTCTGTGCCTCAGTTTCCCCATCTGTAAAGTGGGGATAATGACACTGACCTCCTTAGTCATGGAAAGAGCTCGGTAAGAATCAGGTGGTATTACATTTTAAACTCTTTGGGGGCAGGGACTGTCTTTTGTTCTGTGTTTGCACATCACCTGGCACCATGGGCGCCTGTTCCATGGCTGGGGCGCCTAGCTGCTATCACAATAATTGGAGTGTCCTTTTGAGCACATCCGTTCCCTTTCCCCACCAAGCCCTCGTCTGTGGCAGGATTAATAAAGAAATTGGGATTTTTGGTGGAGAGGGCGGAGCTGGGTTCTTGGCAAATGCCTGAGCCCTTTAACCATTCTGCTCTCAGAACCCAGCAGAGACCCAGCATTGCAGAGTGTCTGGAAGCTTGGTGGTGAAAGCATTATATATGTGTGTGTGCGGTGGCGGGAAGGTGCCTGACACCCCAGTGCTTCTCTGGGAAGGGACTGTTGATGTGCACCCAGCTGCAGGCTGTTCTAAGAGTTCTGCTCTGGCTTTCGCGCTGTCTCAGGCTTTTCAGCTGCAAACAAACCAGGTGCCACCCAGTCCCACTGGGCTCTGCTGCAGGGAGAGGCTGCTGGTGGCTCGCTCTCCCTGCCCCCTCCGGTGGCTGCGGGTGAAGGCAGAGCCTCCGCAGTTATCTGGGTCCTTCTGCCTGGCTTGGCTGCCTGCCCCAGCGAGTCATGGGCCTTTCCTGCGCTCACTCAGATGGCGTAAACTCAGCAACACTCCCTGGAGTCCAAAAGCCCGTCCCTGCCTGAGCACAGAGAGCAGCCAAGGCAGGGTGTGGCCTTTAGATGGCGCTAGGCCTCCACTGTTGGCTGTGCTCCCTCGAGGTGCTTTGCTGCATCACCCTGCCCAGCACATGACTAATGGAGCTTTAACCCCTTGGCTGCTGGCACCACCGATGACCCAGATCACGGGGGAAGTGCTGCTGCTGCTTTGTTATCTGTATTACCATAGCACCTAGGAGCCCCAGTCATGGACCACACCCCCATTGTGCTCGGCACCAAAAAATCCCTGCCCCAAAGAGCTTATGTCTGCCAAGCTGCATGCCCCGTGAGAGCAGCCTAAGCTGCTGCCGCCTGCGATATGTATAGGCGGCGGCAGGAGGCATCACAGAGGCTCCCCTGCCCTGCAGTGCCAAATGGGCAGCCTGTATGGGCCTGAGTAGTGGAAATCAGGCTTCTCCGGTGTTCCGATTTTCACCCAAATCTGGGTTCTGCCCACTGATGCTTAGGACATCCCTTGATGTTTTGGAATCGATGGGCTGTGGCGTTCAAAAGTCGTCACGCTGCAGCTCGAGAAACGCCACGGAGCTGAGTTGAGGGCCTGGTTTGGCTAATTATTATGTTGTGTGCTTTATGGTGGCACCCAGAAGCCCTGCCTAAGATTCTGGCTCCATTGTGCTGGGCAGACACAGACTCTGCCCCAAAGGCTTACAGTCTGAATGGATAAGATAGTCGCAGGGTGGGAGGGAACGTGACTTGCCCAAGGTGTCACAGCACATCGGTGGCAGAACCAGGAATCGCATTCAGGTTTCTTGAATCCCAACCTGGTGCCCTACGCTGGCTAATAGGTGGCAAAGCTTCCTGTAAAATATAGTCAGGACTAGCACCTTCTGCAGACACCGCCACACCTGGGAGAGACTGGGGAAGCAGAGCAGTAAGGCTGACTTAGAGGAGACTCCAACATCAGGCCTAAGAGTCTCCCTGCTTCAATAGAGGCGACTGCTCCCATCTGGACAGGGATGGTTCAGGTCCTGCTAGGTATTAGATGCTAACCTAGAGAATAAGCCCCTGGAGGCCTCACCAGAGGTGACCGTCTCCAAGCTCATCTTCTTCAAGGGAAACCCCAACCAGGGCAGAGGGCAGGGCCTGGAGTAAGAGGCAGGGCTGTGGTATGTGCCAGGGCTTGTGCTGAGGGGTAAATGCAGTGAATTCCAGCTCAGGGATAAACTGGAATCAGCCTGGACAGCAAGGGGGTAAGAGGAACAGAAGGGAGCAGAGGTCATTCATCATCAGTGGAACGGAAACACACAGAATCCGAAAAATGCAAGGAACCTTGAGAAGTCATCAGGTCCAGCCCCCAGCATTGAGAAAGGGCCAAGGAAACCTAGACCATCCCTGACAGGGGTTTGTCCAACCTGTTCTAAAAGCCTCCAATGAGCTTTTCCTAATGTCTAACCTAAATCTCCCTTGCTGCAGATTAAGCCCATTGCTTCTTGTCCTGGGCATGGAGAACAATTGATCACTGATCTCTTTATAACAAGTTTGCAGACTATCAGGTCCGTCCTCAGTCATCTTTTCTCAAGATTAAACATGCCCCGTTTTTTTACCCTTTCCTCACAGGTCAGGTTTTCTAACCCTTTGATCATTGTTGTTGCTCTCCTCTGGACTCTGTCCAGTCTGTCCACATCTTTCCTAAAGTGCGGGGCCCAGAATTGGACGCAGTACTGCAGCCGAGGCCTCACCGGTGCTGAACAGAGCAGGACAATGACCTCCCGTGTCTTACATACAACACTCCTGTTAATACACCCCAGAATATATTCGCCTTTTTCGCATCGCAGCTGCATCATGTTGTTGACTCAGACTCAATTAATGATCCACTCTAACCCCCAGATCAGAGAGGCCCAACACAACCACCTCATTCCCACTCTAGGCCTAGTGTTGGCCCTCTGCACAGTGTGAATGTCTCCCCTCATGCAGCCGCCTCTTCACTGGCGTGAGTGGCTAATTTGACCCAGATCAGGAGGGATTCTGAATTTTCAGCCTTCCTATTTGTGGTTCCAGCCTTCACCCAGGCTGCATCTCTGTTCACACCCAGCCTGTGGCCTCAGCATTCCTCTCTGCTCTCTCTTATCATTTCTTAGGAACTTGGTAACTCTCCCACTTAGAGGGGGAGATTTTCCCAGTGGCTGGAGCAAGAGACAAGAGAGGAAATGCTGGTTTCATGGAAGCCAGTGGCAAAACTCCCATTGACTTCAGTGGTCAGTCTTGCCAGGCTGCTTGTGGCAGTGGCGGCAGCAGCAAGCTGCTCTCCTAAGATGAGCGAAGGACAGAGACAGTTCTGTAGGCATTATAGGAGACAGAACTAGGGAGAGCTCTGAGCCTGCCAGACAGACCCAGACGGTGCATGTGAACAGGCAGAGCTTGTGTCCTGCCCAGGCTGACAGACGGAGACTAGATAGGCTGAGCAAGACAGCTCCAGGCCACCCCAGATGGAGAGGGAAAGGCGAGGCTTGGATAGTGCACGGGGAAACATCACCTTCTCAATCCTGCTCCTATTGCCAAACTACCCATTGATTTCAGTAGGAGCAGGATTGCGCCCCGAAGAGAGAAATGGGGGAGTGTTAAATCAGAGGCTGTGTTGTCTAGTGGGTAGAACGCTGGTGTGGGAGTCCGGAGATCTGGATTCTCTTCCCAGCTTTGTAATGTGACCTTGCGGAAGTTACTTGGGCTCTGTACTTAGGTTTCCCCACCCTCTGTCTGTCCTGTCTACTTAGTCCATATGCTCCTGGGGGGCAAGGGTGGCTCTCTCATCTCTCTCTGTTTGGATAGCACCCTGCACAATGAGGTCCTGATCTCAGTTAGGGCCTTTAGGTGCTGTCATAGTGCCAGTAATAACCAAGATCAGGACAGTACTGAAGTGGGGATGGCTGAACAGGGATCCTTTAATCAGGAGCAAAGAGACCCTGCACAAATCCTAACTCCTCAGCAGGTCGTGCCACGGGGCCCTACAGTAGTCTCCTGAACGCTGGGCCTGTGAGCTCAGCAGCGTTGGGCTTGGTTGATTTCTCCTTGGGAGTTCTCCATGCGACGCGTGCGTGTGCAGGAAGCTGTGCTGATGATTCAGCAGATGGTGCTGTTCCTTCTGAGTCACCACTGGACAGGGAGACTTTGTGCTGCTGGACGTGCCCTCTGTCAGTTGAGATCCAAAACTAAGGTCCTGATGGGTTATGGCCGTTAAAGATCCCATGACCCTTTATCCTGCCCTGATTTTATTCCCACCTGAGTGATTTCATTATTCTGTTTCTCTACCCTCCCACCCCCCTGTTCCAATAGGATACAGCTTCCTCCTTGTCCTAAACTGAGGTGAGGCACTGCTGCATCGCTCCACTCCAGAGGTGGTTGAATTTCAGTGGGGAAAAGAGGGTGTGTGGTCTAGCAGTCAGAGCAGGGGATTGGGCATCAGGAATCCTGAGTTCTATTCCTGGGTCTGCCATTGATTCACAGGGTGACCTGGGGCAAATCTCTGCCTCAGTTTGCCCACCTGTAAAATGGGGATAATTGTACTTGGTGGGTGAGCGATGAGAATTCATGCATTAATGTTTGGGAGCTGCTTTGATAACCTCAGAGGGAAGTTTATATGGCAGAAAGTATCATAATAATAATACAGTTGTTCGCAAACTAAACCAAAAATGCTGAAACCCTCTTCTACTGTCCAGGCACCTATCTCACTGGGATTGTGCTGCATGGTCACCTGTTGGTCTAGACTTCCGGCCAAGTGCAGCCCTGGTGCTGAAGTCAGTAGGCCAGATTCTCAGCCGGTGGCAAGCAGCATTACTCCTCTAGAGTCCGCGGTGCTATACTGATTTGTACCAGCTGAGGATCTGCCCATGGTGGGTCTCCGCCAGGGCTGAATTTCCCTCCAGGACTCTCTCCAGTGTATTTGGGTGAATGGGCACAGAGTCCTCGCTCTCTCTGCAGCAGCCCTGAGCAATCTGAACTTCTTGACCCCACGAGTTGATAGGGAGTGAGAGAGTTCAGCCACCCCCCTCCCAGTATGGAGTGGTCATTTGGGCGGGGCACTCCTCTGTTGTCAGCTGTGGTTGCCTCTGGGGAGGGACGGGACTTTCATCACTGTTGGTTCTTTGCCAGGCTCGGATGAGGGCAGACGCTCCAAAGGGGACCTCAGCTGTCCTATGTCCAGGCTCTGGATTGATCTCTTGCATGGTAGAAGCTACACACTTCCCCATCCCTCCCTTTAGGGAGACTGAGCACCCCCATTGCTAGCAGATACCCTGATCTAGGAGCAATGTGGATTCACTTTGGAAGAGCTACCGCCCCTCCCTCCTCAACTCAAAGGGCAGGCTGGCCTGGCACCTCCTGGAGTGCAACCGTGGGAGGGTGGAAATCTTGACACCCCAAGGGCAGTTCATTTTGCTGAGCAGCAGAGGCACTGGATGGGGGCTGGGGAATAGAAACTGGCATCCCTGCATGCCACAGGACTTCCCCTTGGGCATATTTGGACCCGGGGAGGCAGAAGGCACTTCTGAGATCTAGGGGGCTGCTCGGGAGGTCGGTTCTCCCCTTCTGTGGAGGAAGAGAGGGCAGTTTGTGCTTGGAGCCGTGGTGACTAGCTACCAGCAGAGCAGAGGGCTCTGAACTCCAGACACCCTGCCCCTCTGTAATTAGGTTTTATTTTTAGGTGTCCCTTCCTTTGTCTATTTCGAGCCCGCGTCCTCCGCAGGGCAAACTGGGGAAAGTGCACTGAGCCGAACCCGCTGTATTTGGGAAGCAGTAAAACGAGGCTTCTAAACTGGGCTCCAGGGCGTAGGAGCCATTGGTGAAGGCTGGCAGAGCGCCCTGGCACAGTGCAGACCACAGCCCTCCCTGACTGAGGCTGCCAGGGAGCAGGCTACCCAGGTGGGCTGAGGCGGGGATGGGTGTGAGTTGGCCTGGGATGGCATTGGAAGCGTATAGCGGTCCAGCCCCTTGATAGAATTTCAAGCAGGTGGATGTGCAGCCTACTGGTTAGGGTGCGTTATGCCTCCCCAGCTGGAGCAGACGGACTAAGGGGGGTGTGAGTGAGGGCACAGAGGGTGTATGTAGCGTGACTGGCTCTTTAGCTCACGCTATAGCAGCTTGTGGTTTATGTGCTGGAGGTCCTCTGTTCAATCTTTGGGGGGTTGCTTATGGGGGTGTTCGACCCAGATGTGCATCACTCAGCTGAAAACCGCCTCCTCTAAAACAATCGTTCAATCCCTTTCTTTTCCGGGTGCTTCACTGGCACCTGCCGGCCGAGTCGCTCCCCACTTCTCTGACTGCACTGCGTGGGGGCAGCGACAGAGAGTTCTCTAACCCCCTCCTCAAACCTTCTGGGGTTTGGATGAAACGGGACCCTGAGCCAGCTCTCCCAACCCCTGCTTTGGGGTTTGCAAATTCAAACTTGACTGATCAGGTTTTGCAGAACAAAAGCCCATTCTTAGCTTTTCCCTACTTTAAAAACATCCTCTAAAACTATTAACAGGAACCCCTTTCCTGTCCTGGATGGCCACTAAGGGACTTGGCTCTGGGCTCCCGTGTGCTACTCCAATGTTAGACCCATCTGCCCAAACCTCACTGAAAAGTCCACTCCAATGTCCAGTTATCAGCCAGCTGCGACCACCCCCATAATACATTGCCAGGCCTTGTGGCCATTAACTCTGGGTCTTCTCCTCTCCTCTTTGCCTCTATAAATGGGGCTCTCTCCTGGTGATATCTGGATCCATCAAAGTGTCCGTCTCCACCCATGCCCCCTCCCCACACCAAGTCCTTTGCCCTTTCTCTCTATGGACAGATTCCTTCTCCTGCCTGCTGCCTCGTGATGCTGTGATCTTCCTCTCAGGGGAAGGCAGCTCATTCCATCCCAGCAGGTGGCTGCCTGCCACTCTGCCCCTGAGTTGCTGCTGGAGCTAGGCTCCCAAGGCTGTGGGTTTAACCTGCCTGGAGCATCTTCATTGTATCACAGAGCCTGGATTAGTTTTTCAGCAGCGAGGAGAGATCGGTGTGAGACTGGCTCAGCACGTGCCACTCAGCTCCAGCAAAAGGCCTGACTCTAGAACCACTGCCCATGTCCAACTCCCTCCTGCTTCACTGCACTGAGGGGGGTTATACAGTGACTGTGGCACCACAAGCCAAGCCCTCTCTAGATGCTCCTGGCAACCCTCTCAGGAGCTAGTGCCCCTAGGATGAGGATGAGGAGCACCTATGTAGCACTTTTCATCCCTAGATCTCAAAGGACTTTACAAAGGAGGGCAGAATCATCATCCCCGTTTTACAGATGGGGAAACTGAGGCACGAAAGGTGAAGCGACTTTCCCAAGGTCACCCAGCAGCCCAGTGGCAGAGTGGGGAATAGAACTTGGGTTTAGCCCACCTTTTGTACAACCTTCGGTTGTAGACCACCTTTGTATTGCTCTAGAGGCTGAAGCAGCCCGCAGCATAAAAGAGAGCAGCCTCTGGGCTGCTCTGGTTTGCAGCATTCTCCCACCTCTTGCTGCCCTGTCTGGAGCAGCCCAGAATCTCTGTGGTGCCAGGAGCTGAGGCGGCTCCTATACTACTGGGGCTTGTAAGGGGAGCAGCACAGGGGTCCTTCTGGCAGCCTTGAGCAGCACCTGCTGTGGGGGAATGTTCCTGTGGCACCATTCCAGCTTCTGTTCACCTCTGGAGCACAGAGGAGCCAGGCGGGTGGGAAGGAGGACACAAAATCCATCTGACTAGCTATCTTCCGCTCCTGCTCGTCACCCCCCCCCCCCCATACGATGCATTAGCCACAACTTAGGAGCACACGCGGGCTGCAGCTGTGCTCTATGCCTGCCTTTTTGAGCTGGAGGCAGTGGCTGGGCCTGGAATAGCAGATTTACCATTGCAGCTGGTTTCAGTTAGCACTCAAGACACATAAAAGCCAGCGAGGGTTTATATTTAGCCAGGCTTCTTTAAGAGGAAAGCCTTTTATCCTCCTGGCTGGTCATCCATCAACCCCTCGGGCGGGCGGGGTCGTGTCTCCAAATAGATCCCACGGACAAGCAGCCACTGTGAAACCACATTTCCTCCTGGGAGGACCCTCCAGAGACAGGCGCTCGCTGTGGCGAGGCCTCTGGTCGCCAGCCTTGCAGCAGACTGGTTACGGGAGCTGGCCGGAAAGCAGAGCAGAGGCAGAGACGCCACAAACTTAGGCATTGCTTGGCATGGTGGTGATTAAGCAGCCCTAAGGCCCCCTGTCTTGCAGGCCTTACTCCCATTGCCCAGCGGGGAAATTCCAGTTGGGAATTTCCCATTGGCTCCAGATGCCCAACTTTTGCTTGGGAACAGTCACCAGTCAAATGAGCTATTTGTTCCTAGGAGTACCGGCCCTCTGATGGAGACCAGTAGAGAATTCAGCAGAGGATAGGAGTCGGATTCTGATGGAGTCTGCTGACATTTCTGCTATAGGAGTTGTGCCTGTGTAAGGACTGCAGGACTGAGACCATCCTGTCTGTGCGCTGGCATCATAATTTAGAGTGGCAGCTACAGGCAGGACACTGGTAAGAAGATGACCGTGGTGCTGGCTTTCAAGCTGGCAATGCTGTGAAGGCTTCAGGAGTGCCAGCTGGGTATTAGCCGTATGGTGTTCACTTTAGAACATGCCCACTGTGGAAGGACCAGCCGCCATCGCTCAGGCACTGCCCAGAGGCCTTTTGTGTCTCTGGAGCTCTAGATGCCATGTGGCTCTTCAAACAGAGTGTTGCAATGAGAATGCGCTGGGGTTCTGGTTGGCATTGCCAGGGCACTGCTATGGGGAAGTTCACGGTGCAAGCACTTTGGCTGGGCCTGAGAAAACTCCCTTGAAGGAGGAACCTACTGTCCAGGACAGGAAAAGATACTGAGCTTGAGTCTCCTCTCACTTACACCAGTGTAAATGCCCAAGGATTTACTCTTTGTTTACAGTAAGCAGTGTCTGTAAGAGGTGAATTGGGCCCTACGTGTGTTTCAGGGCATTTGGGAGGCAGAGAGCATTTGATCATTGCAACCCCTTCTGCTTTTGGTTGACTGTGTCTTGATGCCACTCTTTCCACTGCCGTGGCAGTAAAGGTTCAAGCTGGCTCTGTGGGTTCTCCTCTGCCATTGTGACACTCCACCCCAGCAACAGGGAAGGCCGTTTTTATTCTCTAGGGACATTGATGTTCCACACACGCAAAGTAAATTACAGCCCTGGGGCAGCAGGACCCGTGCATAATTATCCTTCTTGATCCCAGAGCGGTTCCCTCTTATAGAAAGGAGTTTGGGAGGAGAAATATGTGTGCTTAAGTGAAACCAGTGCAGAACTGGGACCAGTTTGAAATGGATCTGTTTCCTTTGCTCTCCTTCCAAGAGTGAGTGTTATTTTTTTCCAGCTGATCTGGAAGAGAGAGCCTTGGGTTTTTTTTCCTCTCCAAAGCTGGATGCTTTCCTACAAAAACACTGAAAATAAAACTTATTTTTTTTTATTTCCCAGTGAGAGAGTTTCTTCTTTTCTGGGAAGAAGCGCAGAGGTCGGCCCAGAGCTTTGTCAGGGAGCGACTGCCAATAGTAGCTGAGTATTGTAATGCAAGTTCAGCTGCGCACCCTGCTTTCCAATGGAGGAGGCTGTGTGCATATTAGGGAGGGGGAACTACACTTGGGGCTAGGGACAGAAGTCATTTGGTAAAGGATCTGCTCTTTTGGAATCCTTCAGGTGCCATGGCCTATGCTATGTGCTTCAGAGAGGAGGAGAAGGAAATGTCTCCCAGTGAAAGGAATGGAGATAGCCAAGGCTGTTTGCAGAAGGAAGAGGTCGACTGTCTCTCTCTTGGATTAATCAGCATCTTAGATCCCAGAGCCAGGCAAGAATCCAAGGCAGAGCCACCTGGCTGCTGCATGGAAAGTGATATCACTTGTGTAATGGTCTCATTACGGTGATCTCCGTGGAAGAGCAACTCTAGGGCCCATCTAGGAGGCTTCAGAAGAAGGCGTTTCCCTCTTTGATAATGTCCATCTAGGCTTTCCCGGTATGGAGACGACATGATCTAGTAGCTAGAGTACTTGTTTACCTTCCTGCCATTTGTTTCTCTTGTTTATTTAGACTGAGGATAAGCCCACATGAGAGTAGGTGTGCGGGGCATAAGTCGCTGTATGGTGCCCTGCCTCACTTGCGTCTTGTCATTCAAACTGCACAGCCATTTTCAACCCACTGACAGCCCTGGGATGTGGAGACCCAGGTTAATTAATGTGCATGTATGGCATTTACACAGGGCCTCCATCTGAGGGGGACCCCAACCACTGGAAACCCCTCCCCTAAATCCTGAGTGGTGGTGTGACCCTGTGTTCCAGGTTGCAATGCCACTCACTCAAATTTGGCCCAGCTGCTCCCCTGTTGTGATGGACCAGGTCACAATGCCACTCAGGCAGGTGCCACGTTGCGATGCCGGTCAGGTGGGGGGGCCCCAATTTTCATAGTGCACAGATCCCCAAAATTCTTTAATCCAGCCTTGGTTATTGACTTGTTCTTCATTGACATCACTTTTGATATGTGATTTCCCCTCCCCCCTTGTTCACCATCACCACCCCTCCACACAGTTCGGAAAAAATGGTTTGTATAACTGGTTGCTGGTAAGATCGATGTTCATAAAATTGAGGTTCTACTGGAACAGTGAAGTACCAAAATATCCAGTATTAACCCAGAAAGAGGAACCTCTCCCTGACCCCAGCTGATGGTATCACACACTGAGCTGCCCCATCTAATGAGCAGTTTAGCAAATCAGACAGCGAATGGCTGGTTAGTTCCCTCGGACAGTTTGGATGTGAGGGTTGTGCAGGATCCTACAGCTTCCCCCATGAGGGACCTGGGAATTATGTGTGCGTGCCTGGGTGGCGGTGCATATAAGCGGGTTGCTCCCTCCGCTCCCCTCTCTTATTCCCTGTGATGATCTATGCTGGCGGGAGGGAGCTGATCATTCTGCTTGGCCTCCCCTCTCCAGGTTCAGAGACCTCCCAGGGAGTAACCCAAGCCCCAAGATGTGGTGACAGATTCTGCCGGGGAGGAACCTCCAGTCCCCGAGGCTTTAACTGCCCAAGGAACCAGCCTCTCTGTCTCTACAAATTGCAGGCTCCTGCAAAGGATGACAGAAAACACAAAACAATCCCCTCGCCAGCCAGCCACCCACCCCCTCTCCTGGGAACCCCTGTTATCTCCGTGGCTAGGTGGAGCTTTCAGCAGCGCTGCTGTGGTCTTGTGTGTGTGTGTGTGTGTATTAGCCACTCCCGGAAAATAATGCACTGATGTGATCACCAAAGCCGGCGGGAGCCTGGGGTGAGCACCAGGCTCACCCCAGGCTCCTCTTCTTCCCCACCCCACTCTCAGAGGGCTCAGAAGCAGGCATGTTGTGACACCTCTGCAGAGAAGAGCTCCTGTCTGGCAGGGTTGGAGGAGATGCCTAAGTGGCTCATTGCTCCCACCCACTCCGCATGGGAGCCCCAGGCACCCCAAGTGATCCTTGCTTCTGCCAGCAAACTGCGGCCCTCGGCCACTGCCTAGGAACTGGTCATTAGCAGGCACTGACAGGCTCTAGAGGTGGGCACTTTGCAGATGCTTATAGACTCTTGTGCTTCAGGTACCAGGCTATGACTCAGGAAATCTGGGTTCAATTCCCAGCTCTGCTCCTGACTCCTTGTGTGACATCAGGCTGCTCACTGAATCTCCCTGGGCCTCAGCTCAGACCTTCCTTGTCTCCCCTGTATCTGTCTTGTCTAGTTAGATTGCAAACTGTGGGGCAGGGATGGTCTCTCTCTCTATGTACGTACTGTGCCTAGCACACTGGGGCCCTGATCTCAGTTTGAGCCCCTGGGTGCTCCGGTAACACTGATAAATAATTACAGCTACGTAGGCTAGAGAAATGCTGGGCACCAGCTCTGGCATTGGGCATGAAATTGATCCCTGTACAGAGGGCTTGGAGCCACAGAAAACTCCCACTTGAGGCCTGGTTTGAGGCTAAGTGAAGCCTGTCTTTTGTGCTGCATGGGGGCGAATTTCAGCCTGGGAGATTGAGTGCCAGGACTAGCTTTAGGAAAGTTCATCAGCTCTGCTGGGGATAATTCTGCTGAGCTGGGCCAGTGTGGGTGTCAAGCTAGGGGAGGTGGTGAGATCCCCAAGGGCTGGCAGGAAGAGGTGGGTGGGGAGTTTGGGAAGGCAGTGAAAGGAGCTGGGATGGTGGGGAAGGGGCCGATGGAATGTTGGGGCTAAGCCAGGTGTTTTGGATTCGGTGACAGGGCTCAAACTAGCTGCTTTGAAACTCGCATGCGCTTGGGGCCTGGGCTGTCTGTGCCTTGGTGTTTCATATCTCTAGAGTCACGTCCCTTTAACAGGCAGGATGTTCTCCCTAAACTCTGGCTGCAGCAGAGGCAGCTGTTTGCTGGAGTTCAGCTCAGGTGCCCGGGGAGACTTCAAGGAGCTGCCCCCATTCACTTGGAAAGCAGGGGTGGGGAGAATGGTTAATAAAGAAAACTTCCAAATTAGAAGGTGAGGGAGGGTAGCAGCTGCTCGTAAATACAGCCCTGCCGGTCAGAAATGCAGCTCTTCTGCTTTGATTGCTGCTTCCGATTTATGGCTCGGGCTGTGTGCCAAACGGTGGTGCTGCTACCACACAGGATAAGATGTGTGTGTGCATGGACATGTTCACTAGGGTGTGCAGACTTGTGCATTTGCACAAACAGGTGCATGCATGTTCAGACTCTGACTTGGAATCTCTTCTCTCCTGCCCGTTATTTCTCTCCTCTGCAAGGGTTAAAACCCAAAGGCCCTATTTGTCTCTCTCACTCTCTTCCCCATAAACACTCAACAGCTTTTGGTCCATCTATTCACCATCATTTTCCCATAGTGCCCATCACTTAGTAGCTAAACACTCTCATGGGATTTTGCCTAGGGAATGACTGCAGGACTGGAGCCCAAAGTACTGGGATGAGCTTCAATAAGCCCTCGATTTGGAGTCTACAGCCCCCCAAAATCTGGAGATGCTTTTGGGATTTCAGGGCCCCAGATAGTTTGATCTGGTTTTGAATCAGCCCTAGAGCCTGGTGTTGCCTAAACTTGGGAATGGCTCCGATTACAGGCACCATGTACTGCTCAGTGTCCATTGTACAAGAGCCGTGCTACAGGCAGTCATTAGAGCCAGGGTTTTCACACACGCTCTGCATTGGCCTGACTCCACTCCTAGTGAAGCCAATGGCAGCTTTACCATCTGCTTCTGTGGGATCCGAATCAGACCAGCGCTGGGTGCTTTAGAAAACCCCACTCCTGTGGAGATTACTTCTGCTTGAAAATGGGGTGAACTGTACTGGTGCCAGTTGTGGATTGTCCCTTCTGCCTTCAAGGGGGCTCAATCAGGTCAAATCCCCAGCAAAGACCAGGCCTGAATTTCCTTGTGGATGATGATGATGTGACAGGCAACACCCAAGGATTGAACCAGCGTCCTCCAGAGCTAAAAGCACAAGCTGCTCCAGTGCCAAGCTTCCCTAGCTCTTGTAATAGGCTCACAGCTGCTGTGATCTGGCACTATGAGGCACCCATAGTACACACTCACTGGTGGGTTCTATTTAAGAGTGGCAGAGGTTTTTCTTCAGAGATTTTACATTCAGTATCCTGCTAACTCTTCTCCAGCAATCCAGATAACACTACTATCTTATTATAGTTTTATAGATACATAGATTTTTTTAAGTCCAGAAGGACCCACTGTGATCATCTAGTCTGACCTCCCGCCTAAGACAGAATTTCACCCAGCGATTCCTGCACCCTGCTCGATGCCTCATAGTTGCATTGCAGTGTATATTTAAAAAAGGCTGAGATTTTCAAAGCTGCCTGAAGGGATTTGGATATTCAATTTCCATTCATTTTATATAGGGAATTGTCAATACACATTCTTTTGGTAGTTTTGAAAGATGTCATGCCCAACCTCAATTTAAAGCGTCGCCCCTCTGCTGAATGGTACCCGATTACCGGAAGCTTGCAGATCGGCTTCCTGCTGGAGGTGAAATCAATGACACAGAGTTTTGGTATATTCTTAGTGTCACTTGTTTTATTTACAACAAGATACACCAGTCCTTGAACAGAGGGGATCAGAAACAGCAATCAAGCAACCCCTCTTTCCGAAGTCTCAGGCCAACACCAATGCCTGGTTTCCAGGGAGCAACTCTGTCCCACGGACTAACTCTGGGAGTGAACAAGGCAGAGAGCAAACTCCTTTGCTGCTTGCAACAGGGCCTGCCAAGAGTACATACATCGCAAACTAACAACAAGGCAGCATTTCTTCAAATACTGAACCGTGCTGGCATGCTAAGAAAAAGCACTTGTAAGACTGTGTGGAACAGCGCCACCTGCTGACTCCAGCCATAACAAAAGACTCCCAAGAGGCTGAATTTGCCACATCCTTTAGCAATTTGTTTCAAGTCAACGACCTTCATTGTTAACAGTTTGCCATTGTTATTTATTTATGAAAACCACTTACTGGGCCCTACATTTACAGGGCCAACCTTCCCAAGGTTGAAGGGAAGAGATTTTTTCCCTTAACATCCTCCACATGGGTTGCCCTCAAACATGCTTCCTACATGGAGATTTGCCTACCAATGCCTCACAGACTGATGTGTTTAGTTTCACTGAGTCATCGCTACCAGCCACATTCCCATTCCCACTTGAGTTTGCCAATTCACGCTTTATTTAGCAACATGTGTGACTCACGCAGGAGGAAGATGACAGTGACGAGACCAGAGATGGAGCGATATTGGCATTTGATGTTCAGTGTCCTAGGGCTGGACGCTTTGTAAATTTCCTAGCATAAACCTCCTTCTGAAGTGCTAAACCTGACATTTGCTCTTGCCCTGGAGTAGGAGGTGTAGATGCGTAAGAGAGATGTGCCGAGAACCACCCAGGCTGCACCAGGGCAGGAGAGGGGGAGGGAGGCTTCCTACCCAGGGCACGCATGGCAGAGCCTGTCAGCCAGAGCCTTGCCAGCATTGGTTACAAAACATGAAACCACCTCAAACCTGATTTCAGGTCTTGCTTCATGCTTTGGAAGTTAGGGCTTGTCTGCGTGGCAAGTTACTGCGCAGCAGGTCAGGGTGTGAATCTACTGCTCACCAGGACGTTGGTGCAGTGCAGTGAACATCTCTGGGTGCAGCTTACCATACTACAGGGACTTTCTTGGGGAAGGAGGCCCATACGCCTCATCTCTTCTCTCAAGTTCAGGGGTAGGCAACCTATGGCACAGGTGCCAAAGGCAGCACGCAAGCTGATTTTCAGTGGCACTCTCATTGCCTGGGTCCTGGCCACTGGTCCGGGGGACTCTGCATTTTAATTCAATTTTAAATGAAGCTTCTTAAACATTTAAAAAACTTTATTTACTTTACATACAACAATAGTTTAGTTCTATATTATAGACTTATAGAAAAAGACCTTCTAAAAATGTTAAAATGTATTACTGGCACGTGAAACCTTAAATCAGAGTGAATAAATGAAGACTCAGCACAGCACTTCTGAAAGGTTGCCGACCCCTGCTCTAGTTGCTCCTACTCCACTACTGCTTCTTCAGGGGGCTGCCAGGTCAGTCAGCTGCTTCCCCTGCTCCAAAGGGCCTTTGTGGGGAAGGTAGCATTTGGGGCAGTGGTGCATTCTGCTTCCTGTTGCTAGAGCTGTCCCACAGACTACACTCTATCAGTGCATTATGTAGCATTTTACACGTGCAAAGTACAAACGTTAACCCTTACGACACCTGGGTAGGATAGTAAGCCATCATTATCCTCGTTTTGCAGATGGGAGGAAACTGAGGCACAGGGCGGGGACATGACTTGCCCAAGGTGACACAGCAGGTCAGGGGCAGAGCTGGGAATAAAAGGCAGGACTTGCCGACTCCTGGCTCTGTGCGTGAACTGGAACTCACGTTTTGAGTTTCTGAATGCAGTAGGATCCACACACTGATGCCAGGATTTTGGATTGCAAAGGGGTCCACCTACAAAGACACTAATATCAAAATTCCCTCTCACCGCTGGAGCTGGTGGGACAATTTTAAGCACAACAGTTTCCGTTCGGAGAAAGTTGTTTTGTCACAATCAAAACGTTTCATGGAAATGTCCATTTCAACAAAATAATTTCAAAACACCATGACATTGAAATGGAGTATTTCATTTTGACTGTCTCCTTTTGCTTTGTGTTGATGATCTTGTTTTATTCCATTCCAACGTTTATATTATTATATTATGTTATTTTAAAATATACATATAATGTATATTCATGTATATAATCCCATATATTCATATACCGTTCTTTAATATTTTATATTATATTGTTTTGACATTGAAACAAAACATTTTAATAAGGTGGCTTGGGTTGATCTTTTTCTGAAATTTCTGGTGGGATGGAAATTCTATTTTCTGACCAGCTCTACTCACAGCCCCAGAGTGCAGGGCAAGCCACACCCTCGTGCCCTAGCCCCAGCGTTCACTCTCCCAGTCCATGCGTGCACGAGGTTCTGTGCACTATTGCCAGGACTGAAAACTTCCTGTGTTGAAATATACCTGCCCCTGTTCCCTTTTTATCAACAGGGCTGCCTTAACACAGCTCCTGTGCTCAGAAGAGAGATGCCCCGATCTAAGTGAAGGTTCTTGATCACAGGTGTAAAGTGCCTTTAGGTTTGTTCCTCCTGATACAATGGGACGTGCTTGGGCTGTCTCTCTCTACCTCTTTCTCCCGCTCCGGAGCCATTCTCTCCTTTGATGCCTCTCTGCTCTGAGCTACTTCAAACAGTCTGGGAGGGTGGCTCAGCCAGGGTGGTAATTACACCCTTTTGCATCTCGCTGGTACTGCAGCCCCTTTGATGTGAATTTACCACCCAGCCTTGTCGCCAAGAGCCACAAGCACATGCACATACCATAGAGTTCAGGCGCCCTAGCAGCTCTGCCCTAGGGGGCTCATGGGAAGGTGGGAGTGGAGAAGGGAGGGAAAGAAATGAGATGAATGAGGCTTTAAAAAAAACATCCCATAAACCCTCCACTAAGTATTTGATTAACCCTTCGGATGCCTAAACACAGCCCCACACGGCCTCAGAACTGACCCGCCGCAAACTCCTCTGCCGAGTCCAGTCTGAGTCAATGGAAGGCTGTGCCAGGGTTCTCGAGCAGCTGGTGTGATTCAGGCTCACTCTGTTCTCTATCCGGCACTGGATGGTTCCCGACATCCCCATGTCACCTGCCATTCACTGGTCCCAGCACTAGGTTGGCAGGGCATCCCAGCCTTGGAAATACCCATCTCACGGGTGCCTCCCCTGGGGAGTCTGCATGTAGACCTGTCCCGACCCTAAGCCCAGTCTGCATCCAGACAAGATGCTCTGGTTGATACCGACTCATTGGAAGGTTATTTATCTTACTACCCTACTATTAACACACTGGGCTAAACACCGAGGGAGCAACAAAGTAGTGACCAGGTCTCTCAGGTACTAGGCTAGTGTCCAACCACTGGGCCATTCTTCTTGTGACTGTCTTAAATCCACGTAGATTTGTGATTGTGTCTACGTGCATTTAACGTTCCCTCTCGTCTTGGGTCTGTCTAGTGCCTGTCTCATCTATCTCTCCTTCCCATTGCCATATCATCTGTACACAGAGTACAAGTCTAGAGGCCCTGGTTCTGCAACGCACTCCAGCACATGCTGACAGGCCCACTGAAGTTGAGGGGTTTGAAGCAAGCATCTTGCTGAGTTAGAGCCTAAAAGAAGCACATTGTCCAGCGAAGGACCCTCTCATGAACCACTCCTGCTTGTGGTCAGATGTCTAAGAATTGTACTGGGGGGCGGGGGAATATCACAGAGCTGATTTTCAGCCTTCTTTACGGGAAGCCTGTGAAAAGAGATCTCTTGTATCTTAAGAGCCAGTTCCAAAGCTCACCACTGTCAATGGAATTTTTCCGTTGACTCAAACAGGCTTTGCATCAGGCAGAGAGGTGGGATATGAAGCCAATCTTGTCTTTGGAGTTAGGGAGTCCAGTTGCTGAGGGCTGAATAACAAGTGTCCCAGCCCTGGTCTTGCTGAGAGAGTCCCCTTTGAGCTCGGTCACTACAACACTCCTGTTGATCACAGCATTCCCAGTAAGGTGCAGAGGGAGAGAGGGGTGGCCCTGTGATGTGTCTGAAGAAGAGGAGCTTGGAGTGGATCTGGATTGGATGGGGATCTGCAGAGTGATTCCCCTATCAGAGGCTGGGGTGGAAGTAGGGACGCAGTTAGCCTGTGGAAGTCATTGCCGCAAGATGCATTGAGGCCAGTTGCTTAGCGGCATTCCAAAAAGGAGCCAGACATTGATGTGGAGAAAAGAATAGCCAGAGTTACAATAGTAAATACACCTCTACCCCGGTATAATGCGACCCAATATAACACGAATTCGGATATAACGCGGTAACGCAGTGCTCGGGGGGGGGGGGCTGCGCACTCTGGCAGATCAAAGCAAGTTTGATATAACGCGGTTTCACCTATAACGCGGTAAGATTTTTTGGCTCCCGAGGACAGCGTTATATCGGGGTAGAGGTGAACTAAAAAATAACAAGAGTTTTGAAAGAGCTATAAACTCTCCTGCTTCAGAGCATGAGCCCCAGCATCACTGATGGTGCCAGGAAGGACCTTTCCCTGTGCTGAGGTTATCCCATAACTTTCTCCTTCAGGCTTTTTTGCACCGGGTCATCTGATCTGGCATGGGAGAGAGAGATTCTTTGCTGGCCCCTGATGGGAGACAGGAATTCCCAGGGCTCCCTCCTCCCCTGTTTTATTTGGTGCGGATCTCAAACCTGGATGTTTATCGCCTATCTCGACTGCTGCTGGGTACCTCCCTGAGTACAGACCTAGATCAATTTCTCTTGGTTTGGGAGGAATTTGATTGTGCCCTGGCAACGCCTTCTGGAGCCACGTACTCTTAGATGGCCGCGCCTCCCTGCTCCCCATCCCCCTGTAATCACCAAGTCTGCCCTCCACAGTGCTCAAACATGCCATTGTCTGGCAGACATGCCGCTGTTTGGAGGGCGGGTGAGGGGCAGCAGGACGAAGCCGGGAAATGTGTGCGCGTGAGCTGCCGCCTCCAGGCTTTGGATCTCCAGCAATGCGGCAAGGAGCGCTGCTGCCGAGAGGAGAACGATGTTCTGCTTGAGCTGGCAGTCCCAGACCTTTGAGCAGCCTTGCCCAAGCTCCTTCTACTGTCCCTGGAATGATGGGGAACCTGCCTGGTGGTTTTGCTTTGGAAGGTCAGCCTCTTCCAGCCTCCCTCTGGCAGTCACAAGGAACTGGAGGGGAGGGTTTATCCCAAAGTCATGCCAGGGAGGTGGTGATAAGCCTGAGGAGCTAACTGGAGAGGATGTGATGATCAGGCTCAGCTGGGCACTAGCTGATCCGGCACTGGTGAGCTGGGCCCAACGCCCCTGTAGGATGTGTCAGCACTGCAATGAAACACCTGTGGTGATGAGTCTCAGAGCCTGGGTCTACAGACTCGGGCTTGGGCTACGGCACTGAAAATAGCTGTGTAGACATTTCTGCTCCGGCTGGAGCTTGGGCAGGTTTCAGAGCCCAGGCTCCAGCCCTAGCGGGAATGTCTTCACTGGGTTAGCGCCATAGTGCAAGCCCCAGGAGCCCCGTCTATAGACCTGGGCTCTGAGACTCGCTGCTGCTGGGATGTTTTTGCAGTGTAGACATTCCCTAAAGGGCCAGCCACCCTGTGACCATCACCTTGCAACCATCCATGACTTCCTCAGGAAGCCCTTATAATGGCATGGAAGAGGCTGACTGTATCTAGGCAAACCATCAACCCTACTCAAAGTGAAACATCCTGCCTCCCTTTAAAGTCTCCCACCTGCACAGCAATAGTTTGGAAGTTGTTCCACTGATCTGGCTCTTGCAGTGCTGCGGGGGTTGAGTTGTCATGTGCATTTGAGAAGGGACCCCCCAAGGCCCTTGAACTTTGGAAGTTTGGATGAATCTGAACCTGCCCTGATTTGGTTTTGCAAAATCAACCGCCACTGGTAGTTTTTTTTCACATTTTGCCTACTGTCTTGTATCTTGGCCTGAACGATGTCACCAATGACGCCTCCAGAGGGACTCAGTTATCTTCATATCCATTCATTCAGTCCCCAGATGGGCTCGAACCCAACTCCTGGTTCCCTTGAACTTGGAGGGGTCCTGATCTGTTTGGGTCCATCTCTAATTACTTGTAATTTATTATTTATGTATTATTATTTTATTATAGACTTGCACAATCCACTTGTGTTTTAAACCCCTGTGAAACCTCTAGACCTTAAAACCGAGTTACTGTTCAGCTCTCATTCCTTTCTTCTTTCTAAGGATACTGCTGCTTTGAATCTGTAGCAGGGAGACAAGCTGGTGTTGGCTCTGGGCAGATGGGGAAGGCTCTGGGCAGATGAAGGTGAAGCAGAGACAGACAGATGGACTAGGGTAGCTTTAATGAGAACATTGCTTTCCTTATTCTAATAAAATCCCTTGTCCAGGGTTAAAAGAAAACAGCTCTTCCTGGGAGTCCCTCCCACTGTCTCGTGACCCCAGGAATGTCATCTCAGTCCCATTGACGTCAAAGGCAAAGCACCCATTGACTTCAGCAGAGCCAGGATTTCATCTCACGGACGTGGTACTAAAGGGAATCTTGTTGGAGGCTTTCGGTGAATGACATAGATAAATACATAAGTTTAGACTTTCAGGTATTTTGGGCAGGGGCTGTGTTTTTGTTCTGTGTTTGTATAGCACCAAGGGGGCCTGGGCTGTGACACTACCACATACAAATAATAATCATAACAATAACGGCAGGAACTTTGATCTTGGAGTAGCTGGAACACGCCAGGGAACAGGTGGCAGCACTGTAACGGTTTTGGAAGGAGGAGCAGCCGGGAGCTCACAGTGCTGGCCGCAGGAAGTGGACTGAAGTCGGGAGTGAGCAGGAGAGAAGCCAGGATGGAGTGTAGATTGCAAAAGGGAGTGTGAAAGGAAACGAGGGGAGCGATGCAGGCCGGGCGGAGAGGATCAAAGCCTTCAAGGTGGGGACTGGCTGAGGTAGCAATGTCACTTCTGATTTTGTTTTCCTTATCTAGAGTCTGCTGTGGGCTGTAGCAGCTGCCATATTTGGGTGGCAGAGGAGATGCAGCTTGTTACAAGAGAGAGACACGTGGTGCTGTTTCCCATGGAGAATTCATCCTTCTGTGCTTCTTGTTTACCCATGATTATTAAGGGACCCCGTTCCCTTAAACTTCACACCTCTCTGGATTTTTGTCCCCTTTATTGTTACAAAGAACACCTGCATTCGCTGTACTTCAAATGTTATTTTTCTGCATTTTTTCAGGTCGATTACTCTGTGTAGTCGATAGGATGTTGTGTACAGTGAGACTCAGTTTCCTCCGTATGGGCCTGATCCGGTGCTCCACAAAGTCTCTTAGACTCGTACTTTAAGGTCAGAAAGGGCCATCATCTAAACTGACCTGCACATTGCAGGCTACAGAACCTTGTCCACCCACTTCTGTAATAGACCCATAACTTCTGGCTGAGTTACTCCAATCACAGTTTAAAGACTCCAAGTTACAGAGATTCCACCATTTGCACTAGTTTAAACCTGCAGGTGACCCATGCCCCATGCTGCAGGGGAAGGTGAACAACCTGCAGGGTCTCTGCCAATCTGACATGGGGAAAAATTCCTGCCCAACCCCAAATATGGTGATTAGTTAGACCCTGAGCATGTGGTTAAGACCCACCAGCCAGACACCTGGGAGAGAATTCTCTGTAGTAACTCAGAGCCCTCCCCAGCTAGTGTCCCATCACCAGCTGTTGGAGATATTTACAAATAGTCAGTGACGCCAGAACTGGGCAGGGGGCCACGCCCCTCCCACTTTTTAACATGGGTGTAGTTTGCGGGGGCGGCGGCGCTGGCAGTGGAGCTGATCATCAATATTAGCTCCCTCGCCATGAAATTTGTGGGATCAATCCCACCGCGAAGTGCAGCCCCTGGTGCCGCTCCGCTCCTGCCTGAGGCTTGCAGTTTTTTTTTGGTGGGGGGGCAACGCTGCCTCCTACCCCTCCCATGTTAAAAAGTGAGGGGACATGGTCTCCTGGCCCCCCCACAAAGTTTCCAGCGCCCTTGCAGCTAGCAGTCGCAGATCAGCTACATGCCACTGTAGGCAGTCTCCTCATACCACCCCCTCCAGAAACTGAGCAAGCTCAGTCTTGAAGCCAGCTAGGTTTTCTGTCCCCGCTGCTCCCCTTGGGAAGCTGTTCCAGAGCAGGGGCTTCCATTGACTTTAATGGGCTTTGGATCAGTCATTGTGCCTCCTTCTCCCATTGCTCGTGTGGCTTTTCCCACACTGTAACAGGGAGGAGAAAATTATTTGGGAAAATGTGGTCGTAAAACCAGCAAAGCTGGCAGGAGGGCGCAGGAGCTGATCACGTTTTGTGGACGAGGCTAGCTTTCAGGGTGGTGTTTCTCTGAAGAAGAGGCATCCCATGGTTGCTCTTTGTGGATGGATACAAAAGAAGAAGCTTGAGGCTGGTGTGGAAGGAGAGTGGAAGCCAGAGAAGGCCTGAGGAAGGTGGGAGATGTGCTCAGAGTAAAAGCATGGCATAGAGGGCCCGATTCTCCTGTTGCTTACATCAGTATATCTCCGTTGACTACAATGGAGTTACTCCTGATTTACACCAGCATAGCTCCACTGACTTAAATGGGGTCACTTCTGTTTTAAGCCAGTGTCGCTCTATTGACTGCAATGGTGTTACTCTAGTTTTACACCAGCATAACTCCATTAACTAGAAAGGGAGTCACTCCAGATTTACACCAATGGCAGAGGCGAATCAGGCCCCTCTTCCCTTCCTGCTGTCTCTTGGGTTGGATACAGCCAATTTCTCCGTCAGGCCCTGTGATTTATCCGAGACCACCTAACTCATTTTGCTTGTGGCCTGTTGGGCCGCCGGCCCCTCCTCCTGGCGCCTCGCTGCGGACGTGGCAATCGGCGAGGGGGCTGGGACGAGCTCTGGGCAGCCCATGGGAGGCTCCCGAGGAGCAGGGGCGCTCGCCTGTCTGATGCACAAGCCCGAGGGGAGATGGCTCGGCTCCTATTAGGGCAAAAAGGAGCTCTGCTGAGCAGCCTGCCTGCTGCTCTTCCCAGCCCTCCCCTCTGCCTCTGACTGTCAAAACGCACCGTACCCACCTCCCCTCCCAGGCCTGGCACTTGACGGCTCCTTGCTGATTTACCAGCTCAGTCAGAGGCTTGGCAGCCGCGGGTTGCTTAGTGCCCGCAGGGGGGTAGGTGGGGGTGGGGTGAGCCGGAGACGCCCCTGTTGTTTATTTGGTTACCGGTTTGTGGTTTTCGAAAGGTGCCTGCAGGTCTGCAGGAAAATCTGCTTCGAGATGGGCCTCGCCCCTGTTCCTGTCTCCTGCTAGGCCCCAGCCAGTGCCGCACGGCTGCATCTCGCCTCCCTGTACGTGTGTGAGTGTGGGGGAGCGAGCCCAGCTCCCGCAGAGGCAGTGGCGTGCAAAACCAGGAGGAAAACGCAGGAGGGGATTTATTTTCATTTCCGCGTGATACATGTTCTGCACCTCCTCTCTCTCTCTGCCATGCAACAGCTGGCAAGGAGTACCCCCCCCCGCCCCGTTTAACCCCATCCCTGCCAGGCTCCTTTGGAGGATTACAAAGAGGAGAATACCCTTGTCGCTTTGTCTAAATGTTCATAACCCTCCCACCCCCATTGGGTGGAGGAGTGGGGGTGTCAAGCATCTCAAATATAACAGTGCCACTATATTTCTATCTTAAGTTTAATGATAAGATTATTATTAATCAGCTGTTCTTATGTTCTTAATTAACAGTTAATACTTTGATGACCTCTGTGATAATTAATCCAGTTTGCATTTCCAGTATTATTATAGTAAAAAGCTCTCAGTATAAATTAAGTATTATCATGGAAAACTCAGGCACACAGCAAAGAAGACACTTGCCCGGCGTTAGACAGGGAGTCAGCAGCAGAGCTGGGAATTGAAGGCGGATTTCCTGAAGCAACCACAAGGCCATGCTTTCCCCCTCTGTAGCACTTGTGATCCCAAAGGACCCTAATGTGCTTTGCAAACAATCTACCTTCAGCACTATTGAAATGCAGCCACTTCTGGGATGAAACGTGGCAGCTGTTAACAGCGTACCCTGCATAGCGGTTTAGCAAAGCAAAGGTCGGTACTTAATGGGAGGCGCAGGGGGAATGCGATTGCCTGAGTTGGAATCTGGCCAACACACCAAGGTTAATACTCCTATAGAAAGGGCCGTGTGATTTATTAACGATCACAAGCTCATTTGAAAGATGGCACCTTCAGCAGCACAGCACCCTCTAGGGCCATGCTGGGCCACTTGTCTAGTACTAACCCAGGGGGAGAACCCCACCTACTGAATCATCTGCTGCGCTTCCTGCAGCAGCAGGGTGTTTCTTGGAAGTCTCCCAGCCAAGTATTGACCCAGCCTGAGCTTGCTTAGCTAGTTTGGTGACAAGCCCCATACAGGAGACCTGCAGGTAGAGCTCTGGAAGAAAAAAGCATGCACCTTTAGAATAGGGCCGTCACGTAGCTGCATTTGCCTGATGTCGTGACTTGTTCATCTCCTAGCATCATGGTGATGCGTCAAGCGCGTTGCAGGCCTGCAAAGTGACTTTGGGACCCACAAGAGACTGGCAAGCTAAGCTGGTAGGGAGCGGATGTTTGTCCAGTTCCTAGCACCATAGCCGTCAATGCTGACAATGCACATCATAATTTGGACGGGCACCTGCTTGGCCTCACATGTCCTTGTGTGGTGAGCAGCAAGTCTGGCTTATTGTAGCTAGACTGGGCGAAATTATTTAGTTGTTTAATTTATTTTGGCCAAAAAAATGCAGATGTGGTGACAATTAAACATGTCGTGACTTTGTGTTAGTTCTGCTTAATTATTTTGGTTCGGGGTGGGGGGGGGGACCCTAACACGTTTTCTGAGAAAACCGAAACCTTTTGATTTGTTGGTTTCAGAGCAAGTTTTTGGTTCAAACGTTCCTTTAATCAGGTTAAAAATTGTATCAAAAATGTTTAAAAATGGTCCAAATGGAAATAAAATGTTTTGAGTTTGTCCAAATGAAATATTTTGTTTGACCAGAAATGAATTTATTTTCACCTTTTTGATTCACCAAAAAGTTTGAAAAATTCATTTTCGATTTGACCTGAAACGATTAAAAACAAATTGGAATTACCAGCGATAGAAAAACCCATTTTTCTCACAGCTCAAATTGTAGCTTCAGTCTCCTCTTTGTCACTGGGCCTGAAGTGGGAAGATTGCAAACAGTAAATAACACCTGGGAAATGAGAAACCTGCCTTGGAGAGAGGAGGAATTTCGATGTTGGTGAATGTGGCTAGACTTGGAAAGCTCTCCCACCCTGCCCTTCTTGGGAGATTCCCCTTTTAATTCACACAGACTAATTTCGGGGCTGGCCTTGGAAACCCCTTGTGCAGCTGCTGCAGACCTGAGGCCAGGTCTACACGACAAAGTTTTGTGGCATAGGTATGTCGGTCAGGGGGGGTGCAAAATCCACACCCCCAGCCGACATAACTATGCCAGCAAAACTCCACTGTAGATGCAGCTGTGGCTAAAGGAGAATGCTTGCTGCAGTGGTGTTACTATGCCTGCAGAAAAATGCCTTCAGTCAGTGTAAGCTGCATCAACACTCTGCTGGACCGGTATTGTAACAGCAAAGCATTTGCAGTGTAGACAAGACTGTAGAGCTCTTTAATTGTGACCTTAAATTAGTGATTCTCAACCTATTTACTATTGCATATGCAGCTCTCTATGTGTTATGTGAGCTGCATCCACACAATATATATACTACCTGGATGGCCCTCAGGATGTCACATGAGCTGCAGCTGTGTGCTGATTGGGCTGCAAGTGGCTCGCGGGCTGCGGGTTAAGAACCACTGCCTTAGCATCAGTCCCAAAGAACATATAATCTATCTTTTTGTTCTGCGTTTGTACAGTGCCTGGCACGGTGGGGTCCTGGGTCCATGACTGTGGGCACTACGCTGATAGTAAATAATACTGAGTAAAGATCAAAGCAGCACCTGACTGCTCAAAGGGCTTCTGGCTGTGAGAAGTGTCGGTGCTCCGTGATTGGCTCTAATTGTGAGCACACAGGCAGCAAGTTTAAAACAAACAAAAAGTATTTCTTCACACAACGCACAGTCAGCCTGTGGAACTCCTTGCCAGAGGATGTTGTGAAGGCCAAGACTATAATACGGTTTAAAAAAGGAGTTGATAAGTTCCTGGAGGATAGGTCCATCAGTGGCTATTAGCCAGGATGGGAAGGGATGGTGTCCCTAGCCTCTGCTTGCCAGAAGCTGGGAACGAGTGACAGGGGATGGATCACTTGATGATTCCCTGTTCTGTTCATTCCCTCTGGGGCACCTGGCACTGGTCACTGTTGGAAGACAGGATACTGGGCCAGATGGACCTTGGGTCTGACCCTGTGTGGCTGTTATGTTCAATCCTGCAACCTTGCCTCACGTGAGTCACCCTGTGGAGATCAATGGAATTGCACCTGTTTCCAGCAGGTGAGAATTTGGCCCACGTCTAAAGATTATGAAATACCCTGCTGTCCCTCTGGTGCTTTGTTGAGAGTGAAAGGACTCGGAGCACCATGTCTTCCTGGCTGCATGCCCCTATTAGACTATTAAGAGCGAAGGTCCTGCCACGTGTTCCTGGAGGGGCAGTTTTCTCTCGTTGAACAACAAAGACATTGACCTAAACGAAGATTTCGGTGTTACAACAGTTCAGCTTTTTGGACTCCCTGAAAGCTGTGCTTCTCTGGTGCCTTTCGAGTGCGGCTCTCAAAGGGCTTTGCAAATATTGATTGTTTAAACTGGGCATCCGTTTCACAGATGAATAAAATGAGGCACGGAGATGTTAAGTTACTTGCTCAAGGTCATATACCAAGGCAATGGCAGAGCTAGGGACAGAACCTAGGAGTTCTAACTCCCTGTCCCCTGCTCTAACCACTGGATAATGCTCCCAATTGGAGCTGAGAGTGGAATCTAGGGGGCCCTGGCTCCCAGACCTCTTGTTCTAGCCACCCAGAGCCACAAATAGAACCCAGCATCCTGGCTCGCAATTCCCTCACTCGAACGCCCACTTCCACACACAGCTGAGAATAGAACCCAGGAGCCTGCCTCCCAGGCCCCTGCTCTAACCACCAGCCCACAGTCCCCTCCCTCTAGAGCAAGTTTGGTCCGTCACAGATGAGAACTTCTTGGCTCCCCTTAAGCCATTATTTTTACCAGTGCCTCTCAGCGCGTCCCTCCCCCAAAGTGGGCTTGTTCCCCTCCCTTTAATCCTCTAAATGCATCGTCCCAGCCGTATGTGGTGAGGCAGGAATTGTGCTGGATCAGGACATTGGCAGGAGCTGACGAGGGGGGGGGGCTGATCCAGTTCATGAAATCACGTCTGAGCAGAGCAGTGCTCTTCCCGGTGACTGAGGGAAACGAAATGATAGATTGCTGTCTCCTGAAGGCTGCAATTTCGTTCTCCCATTGCGATATTCCCTAGCAGTTAATAAGCACCCTGCCTTCTTGGAGGAGGCTGCTGTGGCTGAGGAATATGTAAACCCAGCGAGACTCAGGCTTTCTAGGATTCCAGGGAAGGAGCCCACGAAGACCCATGACTGGTCAGGAGCTGGGCCAACCCTGACCCAAAGAAATGGAACTTAATTCAGTGAGATTTCAGTGTTATCATGGCCAAGGCCATTTTCTCGCATGGGGCCCGATTCATCTGCAAACGCTGGGTGAGCTGGTCTTTGAAGCACTGCAGTGCAGTCGGGCACTTCCCTGTCCATGGCTGGTTTGGGTCCCTGTTCTAACCAGGCCTTTGGGTGTTCTGATCGATGCTCACAGACCCCTGGGTATTTGCCTTGTTTTGAGAGACCTGGAAACCCGGGGGGAAATCCTGACTCTGCCGAAGTCGATGACAAAACTCCATGGACTTCAGTGGGGCCGGGATTTCACCCTCACTGTGTTGTTTTTGTAGTGTTACCAACTCTTCACTCTCATGATATTTGGGGGCTTTCTTCAAGATCCAGCTCCTGGAGCCAGTAGAGCTGGGAGGGGTGTGATTTTCCCATCCCTGGAAAATTGTCCAGATTTAATTTTTTTCCTCATGGGAACAAAACCAAGCCCTTTTTGGTCTTAAACCTGAGCGTGAACAAGAGCTGCCTCTATAGCCCAGTGGTTGGGGCACTTAGCAGGCATGTGGGAGCCCCGATCCCAGGCTATGGAGTCAGTCTCTCCTGATGGAGCTGTTCCACTTTGTATTCATAATTAAATATTCACTGGGGTCAGAGAGAGAGTGACTCAGAGACAAGGTAGAACAGATCCAACAAGAGAGACTGAGAAATCTCCATAGCCAAGCTATCTAGTAGCTCAGTGGTGAGGACACTCAGGGTGAAAGTCCTGCTCTGAATTCCCAGGGGCAATCCCTAACCTCTAGGCGCATGTCTATTCTAGGGGCTGTCTGTCTGGTTTTGACCAGAATTCTCATCCTGGACCTGAGCAACTTTCCTAATGAAAGTTTCATCAGAACCAGCCCTTTCCAGAGAAGAGTCTTCGTTTTGACAAATCACCATTTTCTGATGGAAAAACCATTTCATGGACAAATTCCCGACCAGCTCTAGTGAGAACCTCGGCTTTTGCTTTACAAGAAAAAGGAAGGTCCTAGCTCTTGTGGCTGCAGAGAAAAGCTGGAAAGCGTGAGTCCTAAAGGCTCCAGAAATGGAAGGCGAATAAAAAGAATGGAAAAAAAGAAGAGATTTTGAAGCCAGCCTCAGGATGTTCTGGGGACATGCTGATTTGTGATTTTTGAACAGATAGGACTGGCAATCAGGGCCATCCTAGGGGGTTGCAGGGCCCGGGGCAGAAGTGATGAATTCGTCACTTCCGGGACCAACTGTGCTGGCCAATCGCGCCAGCCCATGGAGCCCCCAACAGCGCAGGGCCCGGAGCAGCTGCCTTGATTCACCATACCCTAGGGACGGCTCTGCTGGCAATACCACTTCTGAGGTATGACTGACTGCAGGCTGTAGGGCTCTGAGCACAGGAAGGAAGGAAGGAAGGAATTCAACTGCCAAAGAACTCTCCACTCCCACTGACTTCAAAGCACATTGCAGGGAGCACTCAGCTCCTCACAGATCCAGGTCCCATGTCTCCTAGCTAAGGCTGATTTCGTATCCCTTGACCTCTATCCAGATACCCTTCTATTCACACCCACAGAACATAGATCCAGAATGCAAAGGGTCCTGACTGATATAAAGAAGAATTACTTGTACTTATTGCATTGTACCCCGAACTGATGTATCCAGATCTGTCCCAGGCTTCCTGGCTGGGAACTAATGGGGAAGGAGACACAGGCTTTCAGCTGCAGGTGGCCAGTGCGAGTTCTGGGTTTGAGTAACTCTATCCACAAAAACAAACATTTTCTTCTATTGCCTGCTCCCACTCGAAGCCTCGAAGCCAACATGCTTAACTTGAAATGAACAAAATCACGTTAATCAAAAACTGAAAAGTGAAAATTTGATCTCGTTTGAAACCTGGCAGAATTACGCCATTTTTAACATTTTGCGTGTGTTTCATTGGGACTTTTTTGACCAGCTCTAGTGCTAATTGTGACATTGATTCCTGTCAACTCATCCGTGACCCTAGAGAACACGCAGCGCTCCCACTGAGGTCAATGGAATTGCGCCACCTAGCAAAGAATATTGCCCTTGGGGCAATGCATGGCTCCACGTCAAATTCTGCTCCCGATGATGATCTTATTGGGCTGGCAAAGCCCGTAAGATGGGGCAGACGTAAGCTTTTGGATGGAATTTCCAAACATCTTGGCTTAGTTCGGCTCCCGCTGAAATCAATGGGAGCCGAAAGTTAGGCCAAGGCTGGTTATTTTGGAAGCCTCATCTCCTTACCAGCATTTTTGGGAACATTGTTCGGTACAGCGCTGTTCGTTTGTTCCGCTCCCTTGGCTATGCCACTCTCAGATGGCTTCCTTTAGTGCAGTGGGCGACGACTTATTTCAGAACAGTTCAGAGAATTTGGTTTCCGAGCCAGGGCGTCCAATTATCGTACTCCCCAGCTCTGCACGATTGACTCGTCACGCAGCTGGCACTTGAACCCAGCACATCTCAGGATCACCCCACACTGGTTCCGTCTGATGACCTCACCGTATTCTGTCCCATAGTTGGAGTCTCCTGGGGACCAAATTCATCTCTAAAGAAGGCAAGGGACTTACACCATGGAGCACTTGGGTCCTTTTGCATTCGGCTGCTGATTAGCTGGCTTTACTGCAGCCGCTGTGTAATCCACCATTTGGCTGAGGCATGAAACCCAGGTCTTGACCACTTGAGGTCATTAAAGAGCCCATAGCACTTTTCACAGGAGTCAAGGCATCCTCACTGTCCTGGCCAAATTCCAACTCAGGTGATTGAGTCTGTCTCCTTAAATCCTCACTCTGATTTCACTGGGGGGGGGGAAGGGGGAGGGTTTCTATGATTCCTGAAGTAAAAAGGCCACAAAATGCCATGCTGTGAGCCACCTTCCACACAAGCTGCAGCTGCAGGTTAGAGCTGTGTCAGGTGAATGCGTCTTCTTTGTGGAGTATCGTCTGCACCGAGAATTGGGGTTCTGGCTGAAAGGCGCTAATGCAATAGTACCGAGTACTTGTCCTCTGCTTAGTGCTTGACAAACATTAATGACTTAATCCTTGCACTCTGGTTGGCTCTTTGAAGGGGAGTCAGGAGCCAGTCTACCCAGGACACCTTGTCTCTAGCAGATAAGCACCTCTCCCCTCTCCCCCAAATTCCTCATGAAGAAACTGAAGCAGAGAGGGTCTGGAGCTGATTCAGCAAGCTCTTAAGCACCTGCACACAGCACTTCAAGCATGCACTTAAAATTAAGTCTGTGCTTAAATCCCATTGAAGTCAATTCGATTAATCAGATGCTTAAAGATATGCACATGCTTAAGTGCTTTGCTGGATCAGACCCAGAGCACTCAGCACCTTGCAGGATTTAACCCTCCTTGACTTACCCAAGGCCGGAGAGGGAGTATTGGTGGCAGCGCTGGGTTATAATTCAGGCATTCCTGGCTCTCGGGGTTTGTGCTCCTACCACTAGTCAACACCTCTCCCAATGTAATAATAAGGTAATATTGGTGTTGTGAATTATTATTAATTGCTGAATATTATTTTTTTATTTGTTGACTCTAATCACCTTACTATGCTGCTAGGGAGGAAAACGCATCTAACAGCTGTAGTACCAGATGGAATTTCAGACATGACATGCCGTGAATAACACCCTGATGTGCCCCATTCATGTCATTAGTTTACAGATGTGTCCAATGAGCTCTCCGGAAACTTGCCCAGAGTTGTGAGAATAGAGTTTTGTGAGAGGCACGTTGGGAATACCCAGAAGGATAGTTAGGTTGCATAGAATCCTGGGGAGTGCTAGCTGAGGAACCTACCTTTGTGTCTGTTTAGCCAGCACGGATGCATAAGGCACCCTTACAAACCAGCTACCAACATTACAGGTTGCAATGCAGTGAGGAGAGCAACCTCCGCAGGGCTGCTACTTCCCCTCCTGCCCAGGTAGGAGGGCAAGGATGAGGAGTGGGCAGAGCCTTGGCTTTATTGCCATTGTGCTGGCCACCTCTGGATGAAATAAATTGCACCGGAGCAGCTTCGCGGAGCAAAGGGGAAGCACTGACTGAACTGTGACTCTTGGGGGCACAGTCTGGCTCCTGGAGTGGAATAACTCCACGTTGTCCTTTATTCAGCGTGCTAACCTGACCGTGTGAGATGAGCTGCCCAGTACTTATGAACCCTATTTTCAAACTAAAGTTAGGTACCAGATACACATTTAAGCATCTGAGTGCTAACTTAGGGGCCTAAATCAGCATTTATAATAGGGCTGGTGGAAAATTTTCCTTCGAAATTGCTTTTTGACGGGGAATTGCATTTTGGAGAAGGGAAACGTGAAAAGCTTGTCTGCGCTCTGTGGAAAAGTTTGTTTTCTTTATCAAAATGTTTCTGATGAAAACCAAAAGTTTTCATCCCAAAACTTTCAGTGTTCAGCCAAAATCTTTTGGTTTTCAGGTTTTCACTGAAAACTCGAAAATTTGCATGGAAAATTTTGACAAAAAGGGAAGTTTTTTTGTTGTAGTTGAATATTTCCATGGGGTGGGGAAAAGATTTGGGACCGACTCTAATTTATGGCCTGATTTTCTCCATGGTGCTGAGCAACCCCACTGCACAATGCAGTCAAGAGGAACTGCAGGTGCTCAGCACTTGGGGAAGAAACAGGCCATCAGTGCCTGACATAGATATTTTGTTCCCTAAACACACTCGATGGCTGCAATCCTCAGATTTGTTAGGTATCTAAATAAGTGACCTGATTTCTAAGGTGCTGAGCACCTGCAGCCCCTGCTGACGTCACGAGTAGCTGTGGCAGGCCCCTGGAGATTCTCCAGGTATTTGCTGATGAGATGCTGGAGCAAAGAAGGTGACATCCTTTTAGCGGAGCGGTGGGACATCTGTACATGAATGCACTGGGAAGGCTCTTCCGAGGGAGGGAATTCCTGTGGAGCAGCTGCGTATGCTGCAGTTTGACAGGTCTGAGGCTGTAAATCCTGCAGCTGAATTTGAACGGGAGTGAGCGCACTGGCACCTCTGGAAACTGCTCTGTCGCTGAAGGGGGTTATTTACATTGCTTGCCACCCACGATGTATGATGTCAAAGGCATTGTCCAGGTTCCTGTGGAAACATTAAAAGACACATGGGGAGTGGTTTTCTTTTTGTTGCCAGTTACAGATTAGCTGAGTTGCATTTGCAGGTAAGTGCAGGCTCCCCAGGGAGAGAGAGCCCAGTCTTGGACTGAATACAATGGAGCTTGGGGACTTTGGTGGTGTAACCCACTGCTGAGTGTCAGTTGTCCCTCCCCTGGATGTGCCTGATCCGCTGCAGAGATGAGTCTCTGACTGCTCTCAGCTGCAGCATCCCATCTTTTGCCTTGAGCGGGAGGGGCTCATGCTTTTAGCTCTGGAGGTTCTCCAGTTGAATCCCCAGTTGTCAGTCGTGAGAGTAGCTACCATTATTGAGTAAAGTAGGAGCTTTGTGGAAAACCTACCCATGCTATGGTGCCTGCAGAAGGGTGAGGCAGCTGGTGTGCTGGGCCCACTGCTTATTACAGTAACCATAACAGTCTCACAGCTCTGGTTGGGCTTCCCCCTCTGTATCTCGTCCGCCTGTCACCTCTCACCTTCTACTTAGACTGTAAACTCTGGGGCAGGGACCGTCTCTGTCCCTGATTGACGGGTTCCCAGGCACTTCCGTAATACAGATAATAAACAGGCAGGCTCAGAGTCTACATCAGGCAGGATGAATGTGGTAAGGTCGTACTTTCAGGTGCATCGCGGTACCATCAAACAGCCAGTTAGTTGGATCCCGGGAAGAGATTTAATACAGGTACCTGCAGTGCTGTATCCTTGGCCCAGCTAGAAGTGGGACAGTGACTGGGTAGCTCAGCCTCGGGAGTATGTCCAAGCCTTGTGCTTCAGTAGTGAAGATCTATTGCGTTCTAAGTCCGCCCCCTTGCAAGAGGGAGGGGGATATATTTCTCATAGGCTTTTTCATGCTGTGTAGTGCCCTTGCCGAATGGCATATCGTCCCCCGAGATGGAACATACCATTGTAGCAAATCCTTATTGTCCCCGCTGTAGTGCTTAGCATTTGTTCCTTGACTTAATATTTAACTCCATCCCCTACATGCTTTCTCACTATCAGGTGTGTTACCAGTATCATGGCAAGGCAGCAAATGAGACCAGGACCCCCTAGTGCTAGGTGCTGTACATACACAGTGAGAGACAGTCCCTGCCCCAAAGAGCTTACAATTTAAATAGGCAAGAAACAGAACATTATCATTTCCGTGGTACCAACGAGGAACTGAATCACAGCAAAATTAGGTGACTTGACCAAGGCCAGGCAGTGGCAGAGCCAGGAACCGCACTCAGATCTCCTCAGCCTCAGGACAGAATGGCGGGCTTCCTCTCACCTTATTGTGTACGCTGTTCATGTTCCCAGATCTAGGCTGTAGGATCGTGTTTCCCTTCTGTGTACTGATAACAGAATCAAATCTAGTCCTGCTGGTAACTGAGAACACATGAGTAGGTCCAGCGGCAGCCACGCAAGGTGCTCCCCGCACAGGGGATCTGTGCTTCTCCTGTGAGCTTGGAAAGGGCTGGAGGAGCTGGTGAGACAGCCCCGTCCCCGAGCGGGTGGGAGCACCTTTCTTTGTTCTCTAGCAAGCCCCTTGGACAGAATGATGGGACAGCAGTGCTGGGCTGCAGGGGGAGCCAAGTCCAGTGTTTCCCACTGGGGGAAGATTCCTGTGATTTCAAGGGAGGGAAAAGGAGGATTAAAGTTTGTATGTGGGAGGGGCCGAGGGGCAGGCCCTGGAAGCTTCCCAAGCAATAACCATAAATAGGAGATCCGCACTGAAGGTTGAGTAAGGCAGTGGGGCTTTGGTGAAGGAAGCAGGCCTTGTGGTTAAATCCGTGACCTAGGATTCGGAAAACCTGAGTTGTTTTCCTAGTTTTGCGACCAGCTTCTTAGACAAGTCACTTAAACCCAGATGGCACCTAACTCCCATTGAAATCAGTGGCAGCGAAGTGCCTGAATACCTTGGAGGATCTGGGCCTTAATCTCTCTTTGCCTCAGTTTCCCAACTTTTGCTTGTATGTCGTGTTCCTTTCTCCCGCCCTTTGTCTTGTTCTTTACTCCTCCGCATAACACAAGAACTGTGGCTCACCCAATGAAAGTAATAGGCAGCAGGTTTAAAACAAAAATAAGGAAGAACTTCTTCATACAATGCACAATCAACCTGTGGAACTCATTGCCTGGGGATGTTGTGAAGGCCAAAAGTATAACTAGGTTCGAAAAAGAAGTAGATAAATTCAGAGGATAGGTCCATCAATGGCTATTAGCCAAGATGGTCAGGGATGCAACCCCTTGTTCTGGGTGTCCCTAAACCGCCAATTGCCAGAAACTAGGACTGGCCGATGGAATAGATCACTCAATAATTCCCCAGTTCTGTTTATTTCCTCTGAAGCATCTGGCACGAGCCACTGTCAGAAGACAATATACTGGCCTAGATGGACCACTGATCTGACCCATTCTTATGTTCTTACGTCCTTTCATATTATAAACTGTCTGGGGAAGGACGCTTCTCACTCTGTGTTTCCAGTGCCTAGCTCATTGAGACCTTAAATTGGCTGGGCCCTCTGTGTATTACAGCAATATTAATTACAGTGGAGTATGCTGGAAAATATCTATTCTGATGGTGGGAGACGAGACAATAACCTAGTGAAATGGACAAGGAAATCTATGTACTAAAAATAATGAGATGGGTTAGTTGCTATTGCCTTGTAATATAGCAAGTATGGAGGGAGTCTGCTGAGATTGGCATCTCAATGATTTTACTAGGGTTGGTTGAAAACTTTTTATTTTTTTGTAATGAAAAAAGAGAGTTTTCGACAAAAGGACAATTTTTGCAGGAAGTGCCCGCTCTCCTGGAAGTTGCTTGATGTTACATCGGAAAACCGAAATTTTTCAGCCAAAAACTGATTTATTTTTAATTATTTTTGGCAGGAAATATTTGGGTTTTAGTTATGCAAAACGATGGGGAGGGAAGGAAATCAATGTTCTTGTTTTTGGTTTTTTCGATGAAAAGCTGAAATTTTTCATGGGAGGGAAGAAACCCAACACATTTTCTGACTGGTTCTACATTTTATAGATGATCAATTTTGTGACCCAGAAGGAGACAGGAAGATCAAGATCTAAGCTCGTCATGGAAAATCTGTGAGGAAGAAAAGCCCTGATAGTGATTAGTTTGCTATTCAGTCCCATCATGCAGTGAAACAAGGGGCCGATGCGCCCATGACCAGGCAGGATCTACTCTGTGGCAAGGTGGGGGTAGGAACTGGGCTCCCCCAGACAGATAGATTAAGGAGACAGGCAGAGGCAAGTGGATGGATGAAAGCGCTACATTGTAAGCGTAGCAAATCCCGAAAAGCTTTGATAATTCCCCTCCCCGCACACCCTGCAATATCTTTGAAATTTCACTGGACTCTGAATTAAAATTTCTCTACGGACAAGCGTTCCCACACAGAGCAGCTCACCTTGCTGTTGTGCTCTGGATTAGCAGCTTGTCAAGTAGCTCTCCCTTCATGCACCAGCCGGGCACAGCACGGGCATCGGTGGCTCGAGGGTCTGCCCCTCATTCGCCCCTGCACAAGTGCCATTCGTTCCTAGGCACGCCCCATGGGACTGCCAGAAAGGGGCTGGCTGCTGCTAATTGAGGTATGGACGCCAGTCTAGCTAGGCCTAGGCCTAATCCCATGATTGGCCTGGAGTCTCCAGGAATTAAAGATTAATCTTTAATTAAAAATTATATCGTGATTAAATCTCCAGGAAGACGTCTAACCAAAATTGGCCACCCTAAATTCTAACCTTAAAAGGAGTTCAGTCTCCCTAGCCCATCCAGTCCTTGGCCTAACCACAGACCCTGCCAGCAGCGGGGTTGGTATAGAAGACCCACTAGGGACTGGGCTGAGATCAGATAGTGACACTGCTGACTCCCTACCCATTCCGGTCTGGATTCCAGCCAGTAAAGAGATGAAAGCTCTTCAAATTCAGTCCCATTCCCCTGAGCCAAGTGGTCCCTCCTTGCTGGAGCTTTCCCTGTGTTTAGAAGGAGGTCTCAGCCAGCTATTTGTGGTGTCTTTCTCTCTGCTGGGCTCATCTCTGCTTTCATCACTGGTGGTTGGTGCCATACCAGTCCCCTCACCCTCTTTGATTCCGGGGCCTGAGCAGAAGGCTGGTTTAGGGAACGGCTTGTCAAGTCCATCCCCCACCCCTCTCCTCCTCAAGGGCCTTCTGCCTTGTGTCGCTGCGGCGCAGACAGAGTCCACAGATCAAAGCCCAACCGTCTTTTTTTAGCTCAGGGTGGAATGCACACGGCCTCCTGTACTGGGAGCTGTCGCCAGCTTTAGCAGCCTGTTCCTCTCCGTAACTTGAGCCTCCCCATCCCTGGAGGCGGCTCCAGGATTGATAGGTGACACAGAGCTGTTCTGAGCCGGCAGGCCCTTTGCAACAAGTCTGAGTCTGCACGGAGAGCTTTCCATCAAGGATTTGAAGATGTCTGCGGTTAAGATGGGATGTGCCTTGTAATATTCAGCTTTGGAAGAAGCTACCTGGATGGAATTAACCCTTTGAAGAACATCATCTTTCTTTCCTAGTTTATTATTTAAGTTTTAACAATGTGCTCTCTTGCTATTGTTTAATCACTGACAGCTTCTTTCTTTCTTTCTTTCTTTCTTTCTTTCTTTCTTTCTTTCTTTCTTTCTTTCTTTCTTTCATTCAGATTTGTCCATCTCACAGCCCCCTCCAATGCCTATTCTCAAGCCATATTGGCTCTCATAAAATATGGGATGGGGAAAGGGGGAAATCACATGCTAAAATGCCTGTTGATAAGTAGGAGAATTTAAATAGTGGAGTGAGGAGTTGAGAATCCAAACAACAAGAAGTATGAAATGCCATTGGCCAGACAGACCTCCTTGTCTACTGCATTGTCCATATTTGCAGCTGCCTTTTTTCCCCAGCCATCCTTACTGCATGAAATCTGTAGGATGCTGATGAAGGGAGAGAAGCTGAAGTGCTGCTTTTTTTCCCACCATAGACTTTAGTAGTGGATGTGTTTCAGTAGCACCTAGAGGCCACAGCTCAAATCAGGGGGCCCCACTTTGCTAGGTGCTGTATGAATACAAAGTGAGAGACAGTCCCTGCCCCGAGGAGCTCGCAGTCTAAGTAGGCGAGAGGGGGACCTGGGGCACAGAGAGGACAAGTGGAGCTGGGAGTAGAAGCCAGGTTTCCTGGCACCCAATGCAGTGCCTTAGCAGCTGGACCATGCTGCCTCGCTGTAAGTGATAGGATAACTGATGACACTGCTAATGGTGCCAGGGTCTAGCGTGGTGACTAATGGTGACTATGGTGGTAGAATGATAGTGACAATGGTGTGAGTGGGACTATGGAGGCATCGCCAGAGATGAACACTCTCCTCTTAGCAGGTGACACATACAGCCTTAATGAGCAGTCTCCTTGCTTGGATTATCAGCAGAGATTGAACCTCAGACTTTCCACACTAAAAGCGTGAGCTGCTGCCACTCGAGCTAAAGGAATAGCTCCAACCATTGCTATTCCAGCAGTAGTAGACTCTTATCCTCTCATGTAGGCCCGTTACTAGAGGGATTCATGACCTCTCTGTTCACGTGGGTTATATTAGCAGTTACCGGGTGGGTTAAAGGTAGTCTGAGATCGGGCCAGCCGTACCTGCCTAGGACAGCACTGCCCCCAGGAAGGAGTACATCTGAGCACAGGACTCTCTTGTTTTCCCCTTCCAGATTCATTACAAGTTCTAAGGAAAAATCAACAACTCTACGCGATTCTTTCCCAAGCCCAGCACCACTCTGGGCAGGGCCTATTGGCAACCATAGGATGCCGAGGGAGGATTTCTAAAGCCCTGGAACCCAAGGTAGCTTTTCCAGGCCTCTGAGCCCAGGCCTGTTGGGGAAGGGTGTGAGCACAATGGGAGACCCCTGATAAGGACAGCGCTCCAAGGGAGGGTTGCAATGAGTAACTGGAACCAGCAAGAGTGTAGCAGGAGAAGGTGAAATCTCTCTCTTTGTCACTTCCCAGTTAGCACAGCCACCAGCTGGAGTGTGCATAGTGAGGCATGTGGGCAGCAGAGAGGCACCCGGTCTATCTGCATATAATCTAGCGTGTGGTTAGCATATGAGACTGGGGCAGGTGGGCTCAGTTCATGATTCTGACACAGATTTCCTCTGTGACCTTGGGTAAGTGACTTCCCCTCCCTGGGCTTCTTGTCACCCTACTGCACCTTGTCTGTGTGGACGGTGAGCTCTTCAGGCAGGGATTGCCTCTTGCTCTGTGTACGTACTGCACCCAGCACCATGGGATTTTAGACACAACTGCAAGACGAGTAAAGACTGAGCCTTTCGGTTAGAATTCTCTGCACTCTCCAGCCAAGGATCTCTGAGCCCTTTCCAGACACACAGGCTCTACAGAGCCCCACACGGTGGATTTTATTATTATTATTTCACCAATGGGGAAACTGAGGCACAGAGCTACTCCACTACCAGGGATGGACAGTAAATCTGCTGCTGAGCTGGGAATGGAAGTGAGAGCTTCTGCCTGCCAGTCCTGCCTCAAAACTGCAAGCCCTCATCCTCCCTCCCTGGGGCCCATTTTTGTGTTCAAAGCGCTCGACAAACAGTTGAGTTCTTTGAACTCCTTACCCTGGTTGGCTTGAAGGGGAGGAAGCAGACACTTTCTGAGGCTCGGCTGGTGCTTTTCTGGGGCTGTGTTTGATTAGGCCCGAGGGACAGTTGTTTGCTTTCCTTTGAGGTTACCCAGCTCTTTTATTCTTTATTAATGGGGCTGCTGGTTGTGAAGTTGGAGATTGACCCCAGGAGCAGGTGGGAAAGGGGGAGAGAGGGACTGAGCGATGCCTTCCCCATGGCAGAGCTTGGACATGACTGGCTCAGAGTCATTGCAGGGACCCCATCCCAGCCCCTTCTGCACCTGTGACCAGGCCGCCGCCCCCAACTATCATGTACCCCAGCCGGTCTCCCAAGCACATACGTGGCAGATGACACCCTGGGCGCACAGCAGGGAGCGGACACCACATCTGTGGGGCCGGCTGTGGGTTGCAGACTGGTGAGACAGGCACTGAGAGGCCGGGCAGGGAGAAGGGGCCACTGGAGCTCTCCATTGCAGTCAGGAGTGAGGTGTGGGGGTCCCTGAATGAACACCAAGCTAGTTGGCTTTGGTAAGATTCAGTGTTCCCTGGAGGGAGTGATTTTCAAAGTTACGAACAGGCCAAAAAGGGGCAAAGCAAAACACCTTCTAGTCTGACTTAATACTCCTCTGAGCTTTTTTCCTTCAGCTTCTGAAAGGGGCTGAGACCAGGGCCAGCTCCAGGCACCAGCGAAGGAAGCAGGTGCCTGGGGCGGCCAATAGAAAGGGGTGGCAGCAGTCCGTACGTTACTGGGGCGGCACGTCCTGGTCTGCGGTGGCAATTCGACAGCGGGTCCTTTGGTCCCTCTCTTCTTCTTCGGCGGTACTTTGGCGGCAACTCAGCTGCTCCGCTTTCAGCAGCAGCTCAATCAGCTTTTTCCTTTTTCTCTTTTTTTTTTTCCGCTGCTTGGGGCGGCAAAAAAGCTGGAGCCGGCCCTGGCTGAGACTAGATGGGAAAGGCTGTTCTTGGGCCATGTCCACTGGGACTGGACATGTGAGCCTCCTTGGGTGAGATTCGCAGCCCAGGGAGACTCAAGAGATTCAGATTGTTTGGATTTACAGGCACGTCGTTAACTCCCTGTCTGCTGGACAATCTTTTGCCCCTGCAGGACCCTCACATGGGAAGGCTGAAGGGTCGACACAGGAGGGCACTGGATTGCCAGCAGGCCGTGGAGATGGACTTCGTGCCGGCACTGGTGACAAGGTTGGGGATTTTGAGGGACAAGCCACTGGAGCCAGGCTCATGCCTATCTACTGTCGCTCACCATAGTGTCTAGTGCTCATGGCCCCAACCCTTACACAGGGGACTCAAAGGGGCTGTCGTGGCTAGCCTAGCCTATAGGAATGGAATAGTAGCCACGGACGGGCATGCGCCCAGTGGGATGGGGCTCGATTCTGCACTTCTCTAAGCTCCTTTGTAGTTCTAGACACACAGTCTGGCACTTTGGGGTTTGTACGTGTGTGTCTGCGGGTGGGGAATTTCACCCCCAAAGAAATGATAGAAAAATGAAACAACTCAAACTTGAGCAGAAACTGACAGATGCTGAGCCTGGTTAGCTAAAAAAAAAATCCCAGACCAGGGCAATCCACTGTGTCAACAATGTGATGCAGTGGCAAAAAAAAGGCTAATATTCTGGGGTGTATTAACAGGAGGGTCATATGAAAGATACGGAGGTAATTGTCCTGCTTTACTCGGCACTGGGGAGGCCTCAGCTGCAGAACTGCGTCCTCTGGGCCCTGCACTTTAGGAAAGATGTGAACAGATTGGAGAGTCCAGAGGAGAGCAACAAAAATGATCAAAGGTTTAGAAAACCTGACCTGCAAGGAAAGGTTAAACAAACTGGACATGTTCAGTCTTGAGAAAAGAAGACTGAGATGGGACGTGATAAAAGTCTTCAACTATGTTGAGGGCTGTTATAAAGAGGACGGCGATCCATTGTTCACCATGTGGGACAAGAAGTAATGGGTGTATTCTGCAGCAAGGGAGAGTGAGGCTATAGATTAGGAAAATCTTTCCAACTCTTAGGGTAGTTAAGCTCTGGAACAGGTTTCCAAGCGAGATTGTGAAACCCCCTTGTTGGAGGTTTTTAACAACAGGCTGGGCAAACACCTGTCCGGGGATGGTCTGGGTTTACTTGGTCCTGCCTCAGTGCAGGGGGCTGGACTAGATGTCCTCTCATGGTCCCTTCCAGCCCAACATTTCTATGATTCTGATTCACTTCAGGGACTTTGGAGGATCTTAATATTTTAAGAGCCTTTCAAGGGAAGATAAGAAACTTGAGAGAAGTTTAACAGGAAATCAGTTAAATAGAAAATTTGTCTTTAGAAGCAATTTACAATTAGTTATAACACATCAAATGAATGTTTGTTAGAAATGCATTCCCCCCGCCCCCCCCCCCCACACACATGCAAACCTAGCTCTGATAACACTTTTCATCAGTAGTTGTCAAAACACTTTACAAGGAGGTCAGGATGATTAGCCTCATTTCACAGATGATGGGGAAACTGAGGCACAGAGCAGGGAAGTGACTTGCCCAAGGTCACCTAGCCAGGCCAGTGGCAGAAGCAGGAACAGACTCTAGGTCCCCAGAGTCCCATCCCAGTGCTTTGTCCACTGGGGTTTTAACCAAAATCTGTATGAATTATTTAATCATTAACATCCTTTCTTCCAATGTCACGTTTTGATCTCTGGAATAGAGTTTGAGCTCTTTGGTTTAGATTCTCGGCTGGGGAAATTTGGCAGAGCTGTGCTGGAGTTAATGGAGCTGTGTTGGTTTATACCAGCTAAGAATCAGTTCTTATTTTTGTAAACAATTACATAAGAACATAGAAATGGCCATATCTGGGTCAGATCAATGGTCCACCTAACCCAATATCCTCTCTCCCAACAGTGGCTGGTGCCAGAGGCTTCAGAGGCAATGAACAAAACAGGGCAATTATCAAATGATCCATCCCCTGTCGTCCAGTCCCAGCTTCTGGCAGTTTGAGATTTAGGGACACCCAGAGCATGGGTTGTGTCCCTGACCATCCTGCCTAATGGCCACTGATGGAACTATCCTCTATGAAATTATCTAATTCTTTTTGAAACCCAGTTATACTTTGGCCTTCACAGCATCCTGTGGCAGTGAGTTCCACAGGCTGTGTGTTGTGTGAAGAAGTACTTCCTTCGTTATGTTTGTTTTGAACCTGCTGCCTATTAATTTCATCAGGTGACTCTTAGTTCTTGTGTTATGTGAAGGTGTAAATAACACTTATTTATTCATGTTTTCCACTTATGATTGTCTTTCTGTCTCTGTTTGTACAGTGCTGGGCACAATGGGGCCAATATCCTGATTAGTTAGGGCCTTTGGATGCTACAATAATAATAATTAATCATTAATACTAATAAATAATTAATACTAACGTTTACATAACTAGGACTGCTTGGGGAAAGTGGGGGGGAATTAGGAAAAATATTTTGAAGTTTTTCCCTTTTTTATACATTTGACATTTCTCAAATTTCAAAATGAAGACATTTCAAAATGTGAACAATTTCAGCCAGCCCTAGAGAGTTGGACCTGTAATGGGGAAAGAAGGAGAAATTTAATGAAAGATTTGTCTGAATTTTTCTCCACTTTTTTTTTTAATTTTAAAAGTTGAGATTTTTGCTAGAATTTTGAAATTCCAAAAATTACAACCAGCTCTATCACGAACATTTGACTTGGCTCTATATTATATCTTCCAGCCAACGGCTTGGTCAGCCACTCTTGGTGCCACTGGACTGAGGGCAGCAATGGAAGGTGCATTTGTGTAGAGTGGGCGCCTCGAGAATGCTGGCATTTTTGCTTTGACTCTCAGGGCTGTTTCTATGTTGGACACAGTCAAAGTCTTACCTGGGCCACGATCCAACAGTTGAAGACCATATGATAATTCTGTACAGTGTCTACATGACAGAAGCCACAATTGGGTATGCCTGTAAAAGTCACTGAAGTCTGTGTTTTGTATTGGAATGAATTATTGGAGAGGACAGATGGCCTTGTGATGAAGGCATTGACAGGACTCCTGGATTCAATTTTAGGATCTGTCACAGGTTTCCTGTGTAGCTTTGGATGAATCACATCCCTCCTCAGTGCCTCAGTTTCCCTCTTTCTTTAAAATGAGGATAATAATCCTTCCCTGCCTCACAGGGGTCTTATGAGCACAAATTCATTAGTGTCTATAAGGTGCTCAGATGCTATAGGTACTGTAATTACCTATGCCGATAGATCATAGAAACAGATTCTCTTTGTAGTACTTATCCTATTAATATCAGATACATACAGCCATCGACTGAGGGGAACTAAATTCTGCCCTAGCAGGGAGAATGGATTCCCCTATCTGACAGGTCTGTTTCCCTCTCTTTAAACTTCTCTGGCCTTAATGATCATTTCCCTCTCCCTCTTCAGAAACCCAGGCTGGGTATTTATAATGCAGAATCTCCACAAGGTGTCTCTCTTCAGCTGTGCTGTGGCTCCAACCTCCAGGCCAAAACCTCTACAGAGGGAGAGCAGGGAGGGGGCATAGTCACTAGGAGGAGGGAGATGTTTGGCTTAGAAGGAATTGGGTTAGAAAATCTCTACAACTTCCCCAAGATATATTGCTTTATCTCCCTGGCGTCCCCTTTCATGTGCTGTGTTTGAGCTCCTTCGGGGGCCGCGCCCTGTCTCCAGAAGTGCACCCACCCCGCTCCTGAGGGGAGAGAGCCAAATCAGCAGGAGCATCCTGGAGCCTTGATGTTTTCTTGTACAAAGATTTCTAAGGAAGCTGCCCTCCTGTGGGATCTCAGTGCTCCCGGCCTCCCCTTCTTTCCCAGCGAGGGTTCAAGGAATCCCGCCTGCACCAAACCCATTCCCAGCTCTCTCTCCACAGGAGTCTTAAGAAAAAATAAGGTGTTCATCTTGGGGGAACTCAGAGCATCAATAGCACCAAATCTCTCTCAGCAGGGGTTGCTGTAGGGCGCAGGGCAAGTGCTCTGGCTGTGAGTCCCAGCCTCTCCCAGAAGGGGGCGCTGTAGGGTGCAGGGCAGGTGCTCTGGCTGTGAGGGGATATCTGACTGCTCCAGTCCCAGTCTCTCCCATTAGGGGGCGCTGTAGGGCGCAGGGCAGGTGCTCTGGCTGTGAGTCCCAGCCTCTCCCAGCAGGGGGCGCTGTAGAGAACAGGGCAGTAGCTCTGACTGTGAGGGGAGCTCTAGCTGCTCCAGTCCCAGTCTCTCCCATTAGGGGGCGCTGTAGGGCGCAGGGCAGGTGCCTGGCTGTGAGTCCCAGCCTCTCCCAGCAGGGGGCACTGTAGGATGTCAGAGGAGTGCTGGCAGGGACTCAGAGCAGGGAATGGTGCTGAGCACTGTTTTGTGGGTCCTCCTGGCCTGTCCCAGCGAAGGCTGCAGGTGGTGAAATTGGGCTGTGTCAGGTTTCCAGCTGCCCTGTCTCCTCTTTGCTTGCAGGTGCAGGGTACATCTAGACTCCTTCTCAGGTGACTGCTCTTTCCGGGGCCCTGCAAGTCACACAGGTTTTGGCGCCTGTTCTATTACCCTGTGCTAGCGCTGCCTGACGCCTCCCGAGCGCCTGAGCCACGCAGTGGAAGTGGGAGAGAAAAACTGGGTGGGTTTAAAGCGTGTGTGTGGTGAAGCAAACGGGGTAATTGCCCATGTGTCTGTGTAATGAAGTGTGGCACTGCCTAATTTGCACATGCAGATGAGTGGCAGAGGGGGAAGGGTGGAAGGTGCACGGGTGACAGGCCTGGGGGGTGGGGGAATTGGATGTGCTTGCAAATCCGGTAGGGCTCAGCTAATTAGGCCCTTTGAGAAAACAGGGACCATAATGTTCCATTGCAGGAGGCAGTTCTTTCCTCACACCAGACTCCTCCTCCCCCCAGTCTGAGTCAGGCAATTGCAGTCCAGTTATTCCAGGGGTTCTCAAACTGGGGTCGAGACCCCTCAGGGGGTCACGAGGATATTACATGGGGGGTTGCGAGCTGTCAGCCTCCACCCCAAACCCCGCTTTGCCTCCAGCATTTATAATGGTGTTAAATATATAAAAACGTGTTTTTAATTTATAAGGGGGGGGGTGACACTCAGAGGCTTGCTACGTGAAGGGGTCACCAGTACAAAAGTTTGAGAACCACTGAATTACTCAGATTCTTGATCCATCCCTCCCCCGCCCCAGCCTCTGGTTGGAAGCAGTGTCCCCCATTACATTCCTTGCACTGCGGGGGAGGAGGTTGCGGAGGTGCGAGGATCTTTAGTCTCTGGATCCCAGCTCCTGGGTCAGCATCCAGCCCTGGGGTTTTTAACCTTCCCTCCTGAATTCTTTCCATTCTGTGGCCCAGATCCTCAAAGGTATTTAGGCATCTTACGCCCTTTGAGATCAATAGGAATGAGGCACCTAAATACCTTTGAGGATCTGGGCCTGCATTCTGACCCTCTTTGGTCTCCAACCAGGTCAGTACTGTGGCCAAATAGGCAGCGTGGTTCCCCCACTCCTAAGCAACCGTGACGGTGTCTGACTTCCACCAGCTCTTCCCCGGCGGTGAGCCCTGATGAGTAACTGCTGCCCCCGCTATCTCCTCTTCCTCTCCTTCTGCAGGGCGGCAGGGTCTGTGGAGCATCCCTCCGCAGATTGCCAAGAGAACACAAGGAGGGAAAAGAAGGACGTTACATCTGGGCAGCTGTCCCTGGCGGGATGTGATGGGTTTCAGCTGCTGCTGGGTCAGGGCAGGGGGTAGCTCTGAAGCTTTTGAAAGCTGCACTGGGGCTGGGGGCTGATGCCATGTGGCCTGTCCTTAATTCTGTCCGTATGCCGCCTACAAACCCTGGATGGGGCTTTTTGCTCTCAGGCGGCATGAAACCTACATGACCCTCCCTTTGCATAGGACACCCAAGCATGGGGCTCTCCCTAGCACTGGAGACTGAAGACTGGTCCTGATGAGGCCTAAGGTCCTTCCAGACATTTGCCATGGTGGGGCTGCCTCTTGTCCTCATGCACTCCCATGGCCGGGGTGGTTTGCCTTTGGCTGATGCGTGTCCCCGCCCCAGCTCTTTGCTATTATTGCTCTGTGGTGGAGCCGGTCCTCAGTCCATCCCACTCCAGACCCCAGGCAGGTCAGAAATGCCCATGAGATTCACCATTCGGGGTGCTAGAGAGACCTAACGCTAGCTCGGGTCACTTTGGGAACGGCGTGCTTCGGGGTGTTGGTAGTTGGGCTCCTCAATGTGGAAATTCCAGAGGCACCTACCAAAATAAAGCGAATGTGGGAGCACATTGGTCTGCTGGGTTTGGGCTCCGCTAAAGGTTTGGATGTTTGGTTCAGATCTGTCCCCAACAGGTTGGCCCATGCCTGGTGGACATGGAGACTTGTGAAGAAGCTCTTTTAGCACATCAGCTGCAGCACAGTTAGGCAGCTGCATCCTTCCTTGCCCCCCAGATCAATTTCCCATATGAGTGCCCCCGGTCCCGTCTCCTGTCCTGCGCTTGCCAGTCACAGGGACTGGGATCTGGAATCCCATTTCTCCTTTGCTTTGGGAATTATTTCCTGCTTTCCTGCAGGGATCAACCCCAGCCAGCTCTCCTCACTCCTACAGGAAAGGTGTGGTCAGCTCACTCATCAGGGTCCCCCTCCTCCACTGGCTTAGCCAGTCACCTGCAGATTTGGAGCATGTTTCTTGGACCTGCCAGGAGGGCTAAGCATGCCAACGATTTCTGGAGATGATGCTCACACGACCTGAGGGCGTCCGGGGCTGTGCAAGCATGTTGGAGTGGAACTCCCTTCCCTAAATAGATTGGAGTTAAACAGACCAGAGCTTAACCCTTTGTAGGCTGGAGGGCACAGACAGAGCCACTGAGAGCAGCTGCCATTTCCCATACTGTTTCACCATGGAGTTCAGTATTCAGATCATCCCAGGCTGTACCCCAGCAGTTCAGGGGACTGGGAACAAACTCGGGGGTCTGAGAGTTGGTGGAAGGCCCTGGTTCTTCTCCAGTTGCTCTACCCACTGAAAACTGAACCCAGGAGTTCTACCAGCTGGGGAAGGAACACAGGCCCCTCGATTCCTGTCCAGGTGCCCCTCCAGCTGGTGTCTGGGGAGCTCTGTGATTTGACGGGAATGCTCATCCCTGTGAATACGGTAGAGTGTCAAATCATTCCTGTCAGTTTGCCGGCATGTGCTTAAGCGCGAGGCGGCTTATAGGAGCTGTCCCTGCTGCAGAGCTGAAGTGAGTGACGAGACATCCCTGTCCCATTGAAGCTGCCTTAGTTTTACTGTCACTCTCGCAAGAGGACTCTCTCTCTCTCCGGTATGAAATGGCTGCGCTCTGGCTCCATTAAGCCCCGGTTGCCATCCACCAGTGAGCATAAAATGTGCTGCTCCAAATGACGGCGCTTGCAGGAGTGCAGAGACTGCAGAACTGCCATGCATGTGCTGAGGGAGGTCATCTCTTTTATCGCACCAGGTTCTGTTAGTGAGAGAGACAAGCTTCCCAGCTACACAGAGCTCTTCTTCAGGACCGGGGAGGCTACTGCCAGCATCACAGCTACATGCAAGGTGGAGCAGATTATTTAGCCTAGTGTAAGGGAGAGTGGCCCGTTAACACCTCTGCTGTCATAGGACAAAAAGAGGGGGTTAGTGGGTTACAGGTGGTTGTAATAAGCCATACATCCAGTGTCTCTGTTCAGGCCATGATTTTTAGTGTCTAGCAGAGTAATGAATTAAGGTCCCAGGCTCGTCTTTTGAAAGGATTGTGCATGTGGCCTTTGAGGATGAGGACTGATAGGTCAGAGCCAATAAAAGATATGACCTCACCCACCTTGTCTCTCTAATATCCTGCGAGTGACACGGCTACAACTACACATTCACATGGTTCTCAACATTTTCCATACCACTACCCCCTCACATTTTGCATTACGGGAAGGGCCAAGGGGTTGCGACACCTGGACATCTACTTCCAGGCTATGATCTGCTCCTTAGCTCCTATCTAGCACTGCTCATCTGTAGGCCTCAAAGCACTTTGCAAAGGTATCGTAATCCCTGTTGTACAGATGGGTAAACTGAGGCACAGAGAGAGGACATGACTCCTAGCGGGCCAGAGGCTATGCCAGGAATAGAACAGAGGCCTTCCAAGGCCAAGCCAGTTCCCTGGACCATGCTGCCAGCCATTAGAATCTGCGTTTCATAACCCTCACCGTGGTATCTGGTCCCTTATGTCCCCTTCTCCAAACCTCTGATGCTCACTTTAGTCCTCTTTACAAAGGTTATATCTGAACCTCTTTACACAGGTAGGTACTTCAATGGCTGCATCACCATAGTATCTGAGAGGCTCACAATCTTCAGTGCATTTATCCTCACAACATCCCTGTGAGGCAGGCCAGGGCAGTTATCCCCATGGTGAAAATGGGGAAACTGAGGCCCAGAGAGGCTAAGTGACTTGGCCAGGGTTACACAGGAAGCCAGTAGCAGAGCAGAAATTTCAACACCCAAATCCCAAACTAGCGCCCTAACCACTGGGCTGTCCTTCCTCACTGGGCCTACCAAGCATGGTTACAGAATATAACTCTGTCACTTTAATAGCCTGGCAGGTCCACAATCCCACCGTGTCAGCTCTCCATGCCAATCCCCATCCGGGGAACTGGTTTGCTGTGAAACAAACACACGCTATTGCAAACTGCCAGCGGGTTTTTGAGGCAGCAGGCGCTAACCCCTACGTGAAGAGATGCTGCCAAGAGAAGGGGATTCCAGGTGCGGGGAAGAGCCTTTCCTTATCCGGAAACCTGGAAGATGTGTTCATTGCTTCTTAGGAGAATGCGGATTATACGGCATGCAGCGATCAGAGAGAATATTGCCAGAGCAATCACCAGGCAGCGAGAGTTCCCGGTGACAGATCGATGCAGCCTAAGCAAATAGCTCTTGGGGGTAGGGGTGGAGAGCGAGGAGCCAAGGAAAATTCTCTGATTGTGGATTGTTAAAGCCCTGTGGGCCCAACGCCCGTTTCAGCTCAGTTAATCCTAATTGTGTCATTTGCTTTGGCCGTTCTGTACTTGCCTTTCCAACGATGAACCAACAGGAGAAGTAACAGGGACGCCCACGGCAATTTAGACTTGGATCAGCCATGTGGATGTTGATGGCTGATAAAGCGGTGAAATGGTGATTTACACCTCTGCTCGCTTCTTGAGGATGCTGGGGAATTGGAGTTGGGAGACATCCCAGAGTCATCGTCCTCCTCCTCCTGGGACTGCCGCTCCGTTATTGGTGTTATAGTCCATTAATAACACTCTGCATGTATGCACCATGCAACCTGCTTATGGGGGAGGGGCTCTCAATATGCTCTGCAAAGGGAAGTGTTCTCCCCACTGGACAGGTGGGGAAACCGAGGCACGAAGAGGTCCAGCAGCTTGTCCACAGTTGCACAGTGTGGGGCCTGATCCAATGCCTGTTGAAGTCAATGGCAAGACTCTCCCAGTGACTTTGGATCAGGGGGTGGGAGAGGGAGGCCAGACTCCATGTTACTGCCTGGCTCTCAGAGCACTTCACTGGAACACAGCCCCGCCCTGCTTAGCTTATGGAGGCTGACGTAAAGCTCAGCCCCGTGTTGTGTGACAGAGGACTTCAGCTGGCCAGTCCCCACAATCCCTACCAGTTTTCTTCTTGGGGAGCATCTCCACGATGTCTTCTCCCCATCTGCCTCTTGTTCTCCGTGGGTCTCTCTGTCTCTTCCACTGATGAATGGGATGAGAAACCTCCTATTCAAGGTGGGCCTGACCAGAAGCCCTGTATCCCACAGCCCCAGAGCGGCAGATGTTCTGATCCTGGCTTAGAAAGGAACCCTGGAAGATACTACTCAGACACAGGAAGCTCTAGAAGGGCAACGAGTCTGGATTTCAGAGGAGAAAATCAGAGGCTAGAGGCTGGAAAATGCTGCTGGGCTCTGTCTCTGGAGTGGTGCTTCACCACTGCCGCATGTATGGTACCAGTGCTGAGACTATGGGACAGGAACTCCAAGCCCCACTCTTAATTCTGAGATGTTGTGCTCTGTAATCCATGTAACCCTGATACGTTAGGGTTTTGTACAGCACCCTGTACTGTGGGGTCTAGATTCTCCCCAGACAAATTCGATTTGGATTGTGAAGTCCTTAGAGGACTTAATGGAAGCTGCTGCTCTTCTCCAGTCTCTCTAGGTTCTTATCTGATCCCCATCATTTTAGTATCAGACCATCTCCGTTCTCTGGGTGGAGGAGGTGCATCCCAGGCTGAATCTATAGATTTAGGGTTGCTGTTGTTACTTCTCTGGCTTTATGTGTGTTCTTTGTAATAATAAATGGGATGGCACCAAAGAAATACCTGACTCACCTCATCCATCTCTCCTTCTAACCTGGCCCGGCCCTGAATATGGGCTAACCAATACACTACAACATCTGGTTTTGTGAGTGTGTGGTGTGAGTGTGTGCACATGAATTGCGTGGTGATGGGGTGTGGAAGGGTGCGTGGATGGTTGCAGTGAGGCTGAGGCTAGAATTGCCAGAGGGAAGGTAGCAGCAGGAAAAAAACCAAGCTCCAGAGGCTTGTAAAGGAAAAATAATTTTCTGGACTCTTGCTGTGTCTGTCGGATGGACCCAATCCTGGTGTAAATCCGGAGTCACTCCACTGATTCAATGGGCTCCCCCAGTCTAAAAGCTTGTGAGTGAGATCAGACTCAGGCTGAGGGTCTGTGCAGTCCCCACCATCTACAGATCAGTTTTAACCTCAGTTTTCCACTAAAATGGCTTCTCTCTCTGTTGTCCTGGTTTCCCCTCATTCCGAAGGGGAGGCGAAGGCTTTTGTGGTGGGGGATCCCAGGCCAGAATCCCCATCTCCCCCTCCCAGTGACGTCCGGCCACTACCTCCAACTCCTGCCGTCCCTTCTTTCTCAAACACTGGAATGTCCGGCTGGAACCCGCTGTTCCCTGCAATCACCACGCTGCCGCCTGTCTTGCTCCCGTCCAGGCGGCAGCTCCGACCTGTTCTTCCAGCTCACACTGCGCCACTCCAGCACCTCCTGGATTTAGGAGAGGGCTGGCCTGGGGCCTTCCCATTTTCAAAGAACACCATGCCCCTTGGAATGCAGCTGATCTGGCTCCGTCCTCCCAGCAAGTTCTGGGACAGGCTGCTGCTAGGCGCCAGCCGGAAGCCTCGGCCCCTCTCCCTCCCTCCCAGGGCCCTCCCAGGCAGAACTGGTCTTTGAAAAGGATTGTGGGAGGGGGGCAGAAGGCAGAGAGAGAGGAGTGAGTTGGGGAGAGGGTTGGGGGTTGAGCACTTGATGCCATTTCAGAGTGAAACCAAAGGTCTCAGGCTCAGCTGCATAAGGAGAGGCAATGTTCAAATGCCCTTGATTTTCAGTGGGGATTGGGCATCCCAGGTTCCCTTCACAAACCCCAAGCTCCCAAATTCCCTCCCATTTTACTTTGGTTCAGGCTGGCCAGTTCCTTGGCGAATGATGCAAACATCCCAGGGGGGATCAGCTGCAGAGAGCGGTCATTTCTCCTCCTCACCCACCGATATTCCTGGGGTGGGGATGATCTCTCCCTTTAGCCACAGGCAACACATGCCCCTCCTCCTCCCCTCCCCTCCAGCCAAAATGGGGACCACCCGGTTGGTTGGAACCCCGGGCCACCGCATGTCAGATTGCGTCTCGGGGAACTTCAGTCATGAGCCAGTTAAAGGACATCAGCTATGAGCTGGATTGAGAACCATGTGCTAGGCTGGTGGCCATGCGTCTACGACCTAGCCCCCCACAGTACTTGCTGTGCCGCCCTCGGGATTCCAATCCGTGCCGCGGTCAGGGATTCATATTCTGGTGCTATGCCTGCTCGGGGATTGCCCCCCCCACCGAGAACCGCTCTCCAAAGGGAAGGTGTGAAATGGGTCTCCCAAGTTTAGGCAGTACTTCCCCCCAGGACACTTCCTCGGTCAACCTGGAGTTTGATATGGTGGGAAAACCACCTCTCCTGGGCAAAGGAGTCAGTGATCTGGGGAGAGGGGCACTGCTTCATGATCAGCCTGGGAGTCCCAGGGCCCCAAGCGGCTGGGTGGGGGAAATCAGACCCGAAGTTGCATCTTCCCCTTGTTTCAAGCATGAGAGATAAGGCCACGGGGTGGAGATTGCTTAGGGCATGGGGCTCCTGAAAGAGCTTGGAGAGCCTCAAATTGTCGCAGGTGTTGAGCATTTCACATCTGCCTGTGACGCCACTGGAGGTGGTGGGTAGTCAGCAGCTTGGAAAACCAGTCCCTTCAGTTCCAGGCTGTGTACACAACAGCAGGGCAGCTTGCACCTGACATGGACTGAAGGGCTTGCAGGGCAGTGAGGGATTTGAGGTCAGACCCTTTACCTAGAAAAGGGGTACATGATATGTTGAGTTTTCAAGGGAAGACGCAGCTGCTTCAAGAGGGGTCCCCGAGACGAATTCTTTGTCAGTGATGCAAGGACAGACTGGGGAAGCTGGCAAGACTCTTCATCCCATTGGAATGATGCGTGGCATGTTGGAACCCCCAGGCCAAGGTGGATGCATGGTGTTTGTGCATCCATTGCTTAGCGCAAGGCGGTGCTGGGTCAGGGTGGGTGGAAACCTGCCAGGGTCCATGCATTCATATGGACAGCATCATGCTTGAGTCCCCAAGCAGAGCATGAAATGTCACACTGAGCACTGGCCCGAGAAAGAAGTGGAACCATGCAGGGTGGCTGGGAAATGATCGGCGTGACATTAAGGATTGGGCGGTAGATGGGCAAGGGTTTTCGAGTGGGGTGGGCAGTATCCCATTGGGGTGAATAATACTAACACTCAGCTCTTATGAGTGCTTTCCATTTGTAGATCACAAAGGAGAGCGGTGTCATCATCCCCATTTGACAGATGGGGAAACTGAGGCACAGCCAGGGGCAGTGACTTCCCCAAGGTCACCCAACAGGCTTAGTAGCAGAGATGGGACTCAAGAGAATCCCAGTCCACTAGGTGGACAACTAGCAGCCTAGCACATGGTTCTCTCACCACTAGGCCACACTACCTCTGACGAGGGCAGTACCATGGTGGGAGGGACCCCACTGGTTGAGGCTGGGGCTAGAGTGGGCCACCCCCTACTCGGTGGCGCCCAGTGAAGCAGATGATGTCCCATTAGGGACTGAGAGGAGTGGGCGTGCTGGACACGGGACAGGGGGGCACCAGGCATTGGGGTGAAGTGAGAAATGCCCTATAGGGAGCTGGGTAGTGAGGCACCGATATTTAGGGCAAAGCAGGAAGTGCCAGGCGAGAGGCTGGGCAGTGCTGTCTTGTGGGACTCTCATCCCTGGACATGTGTCCTGGATTCGCCGAGCGCCTTGTGGTGGGGCATGGGGGCCAGAGGGACCAGCTGCTGTGTTTTTACATCCACAGTCCGCAGAGCAGATGCCGGCAGGTGGGGGAACTGGACAGGGAGACAAAGAAGAAAGGGGTGAAATAAAATTAGATTAATATAATGCAGAAGGAAACAACGGACCTGTTCCGAAAGCCCCGTTTGCGCGTGTGGGTTCATGTGTCTCTTTCGATAGTGGTGCATGGGTGTTTGTATCTGTCTCTGCACTGCAGTCTCCCCGTATCCATGCGTGTCACCGCAGACACGTGGCCGTGTCTCTCTCATTGTATCAGTGTGTCTGGATCTCTGCCTGTCACATTGTACCCAGGTGTTGGGAGCTCTCTCTGTGAGCCTGTGCGCGAGTGATACATCCCGGTGCTATGCCGTTTCCCCAGTCCGGGGGAGGGAGAGACAGGAGCCATCGCAATCCCAAGGGGAAGTGAGGAGTCACTTACCTGATGCTGATGGGGTGGAGGGGGTGGGGTGAGCCTCGCCCAGTGGCTGGCTTCCCAGGACGTTGCAATCAATTTAGAGTCACCGCTGAGAAGGTGACAGGAACCTCCAGAGGCAGTGATATCGGAATCTTGTTCCCTCTTCTCCCCTCCCACCACAATATCAACAGCTGGAGCCACCAGACAGCGCCAGATCCCAGCTGATAAAGATCTTCTCTTCTAATTACCCCGCAGCCCTGAACCCAGACTCAGTTAGACTCCACAAAGTAAATACCCTTGGCTCCCCCTTCCACCCCATCATTGTGTCTTTTCTGTTCCGGCTGCGCTGGGCAGATTCGGAGCCCCCGTGAGTTGATTCGGGCAGAGGTCACTTGAAGGCTGTAAGAAAGGCCTTCCCCTCCTGCCTGGCTCCGTGGCCTGCTGCTTACGCTAGTTGTGGTGCTTGCGGGGCAATCCTGGGTCTGTCAGTGTTGGGGTCTGTGAGCCCGAGCGACTGAGCTGCTGTGGGTGAAAGTTCACAGAGAACAAAGGGTTCCCTTACTTTGTGTGTGCATGTCAACACTGAGCATGAAAGGGCTGTGTTTGTGGTTGGACTGTGGGGAAGGGAAGGGCTGTGTGTGTGAGTGAGAGGGGTGGACTGCCAGTGTGAAAGGACTGTGTGTGTGTGTGAGAGAGATAGAGAGAGAGAGATGGGGATGTGTATGATGGGGCTGCACAGAGGGCCAAGGCTGTGTGGGTGAGAGGCAGGTGTGTGGGTGTGGTGTGGGTGGGGCTGTCTGTTTTTGAAGGGGTTGTATGTGTACTTGTGTGAACCACTGGCAGAGCTGCACACCAAGTATCTTTGCCATGCCCACTGTTAGTGACCTGGGGAGCACTAACACCTATGGAGCACGTTTCGTTCCAGGACCTTAGCTCCATTTTACAGATGAGGAAACTGAGGCACGGAGCGGTGACGTGGACTGTTGTGGTGAACCAGTGGAGCTCAACTCTCCTGAATCCCAGAGCTCTATTCTAGGCACTAGGCAAACTGCCTTCCACATATCCAGCGCATTTATTGGGCCATCATCTGTTGGTAAAAGAGACAAGAGCTCCACAGAGCTCTTCTTCGGGTCTGAAGTTGGTCCAGTAAAAGATATAAGCTCACCCGCCTTGTTGCTTCCCTAAAGAGGGTCAGCCTGATCATGACTGGAGCACATTGGTAGGGCAGCCTCGGGGCAGCCTTTCCTGCTTTGACCCAGTAGGCAGAGGTGACCAACAGGGCTGTCGCTCTGGCATCTTCTAGCCAGCACTAGGGCAGGGATTTCCAGGAGAGCTCAGCACCTGTCTATAATGGGGTTCAAATTTCCCAAAGAGCTCCGCTCCCATTCAGGTTTCTGAATAAGAGGCCAGGTTCTCAGAAGGGCTCAGTGCATTGGATGAACATTGGGGGCTGAGCCCTTTTGAAAAATCTGGCCCAGGGTGTGGGTGCCGATCCCTTCAAAATCTGACCCCATGTGCTTTATTAATAGCTGTGCTGGTGTCAGTTGTCCCCTCTAGGTGGCATCACAGCATCCTCTTTGGCTCTGCAGTGAAAGGGCGTAACCCTAGAGATGGGGCCAAAACCAAATCGGAAGCCCAGTTCGGTCCCATGATGGGCTCATGTTGTGTAACGTACGGACAAGCCCTTTGTTCTCAGATTTCATTTTGTTTTAAACTTCCCGGGAATTCCTCGGTGTTTACTACAAAAAACAGGTGAAAATGGGTGCAAAAAATGAATGTTGCCATTTTCTATGTAGATATTGGGGTAAATATCACTCTCTTCTCCTGTTTTTGTTTTTATTTAAACATTCAAAAAAAACCCCAAAACCTTATGTTTTGAAACGGAGTCGGATATAGGGTTTTGCTTTAGACCCATTTTAGCATGAAAAGTAGCTCACTATTATTGGCTTTGAACAGCACTAACGATCCGCGCTACCTGTAAAGCTGGTAACGTCTATGTGCTGGGCGTGGAATTGGCAATGGAACATGTCCCAGCTCTCGAGTTGTTCTGGGACTTCTGACCCTGCCGGCCCCCTGTTCTGGCACATCCAAAATTTGGGTGAAAATTGGCAAAAACCAAGTGATGGCTTTTTGTAAAGTCTAGGAAACTGTCACTGAAAACATAAGGCCTTCCCTAGTAGTGAGCGTGTGTTACACGTCCTCCTCTGCACCAATCTACAAGGGACAGGAAGTTGTGATGGCCCCAGCCAGGATGTCATGGCTTTTTAGCTCAAACTATAGCAGCTCATGGGTTTGGTTCTGCAGGTCCTGATAATAGAAAGAAACCACATGGACACACTTGGGTTCCAAATAACGGACCCACTGCTTCTCACTGCACAGACCCACTGCTGCTCTGTTGGTATCGGGTGGCCTCTACAATAGAAGACCCACAGCCTATTTAAAGGGATGCTGCCCGGTTCCTAAATACCACTGCTCGTCCCCCTGACATGGCGAGGGAGTGGAAGGAAGAACGTACTGAGCTTAAGGGAAACTATCTGACTCGGTCTCCCACTTGTTACGAACCACAGTATTTTTCCCATCTCGAGGTGTCTGTGTCCCAGGTCTCCAGATGGTTTCCCCTTTGGAAGTGGGGAGTGATGAGAGTCACCCCTCATCCCAGGAAGTCTCCCCGGTATCCCTGCATTCTTCCCGGCTGATGCCAGGTTGGGTCAGCCACGGGTTCGGCTCTTGGATGAGCTCACAGTCAAAGCACCATGTCTGACAGGGTTGCTGCATGTGGCCTCCTGTCATGTGTAGAGAGGCCGGGAGACAGTAAATAGACAACCTCCCTGGAGTGTTACAACACGCTCTTCCCTCCAGCTCTGCTTCCTCAGCCATCCCCATTGTGAAATGGGAAAACTAGGCAGAGCTGCGCCCTATCCGAAACTCAGGGGGAGAAGGTCAGATCTGACTGTGAAATTTGGAGCCTGGCCCCATCTCCCCAGCCTGGGTGCGAGCTAGGGAAACAGAGCTCATGAGCCCTGGCTGTAGAGGGAGAGACGCTGCGAACTGAGAACAGCACGAGGAGCCAGGAACATCCTGGACTCGGACCCTGCCACTGATTTTTGCTGTGTGGCCTTGGCCGAGTTTCCCCAACAGTGAAATGGGGATAACACTTACAAGGCTGTTGTGAGGATTAATTAATGTTTGCACAGGGCTTTGCACAGTAATTACTAAGTATTGTTGTTATAACACAGCCTGCCTTAATGCTCCCACTCTCACTGGTTCCTTATCACATTGCATTGCATTTCTGAGAGCCCCAGGGGTGGAATTTACTGGATCGAAGACCTGGGAGTCAAATAAAATGTTCTGCTCAGATCTCCGTCTTGCCGGTGGCAAAGTCCAGTTTTCAATGGTTAAGAGCCATCAGGGCAGACCAAACATAGAGTGGGAAAAGATGTTCTGTGGGCGATCAATTATTAAGGGCCACGGTTGCACCAGGAGGGGGCATCCTTAAAAATTGCAACTGCAAATTGGGTAAGCACAGGTCTGACTGGTGCATAACAGAGGCACCCCTGAGTTCTGAGAGTAAAATTAAGGAGGCGGGTAGAAAATATGGCCTATACGAGAAACAAGAAAGGTAATCTGGATAGCGATGAAAGAGGGTAGTAGGCACATGGGTAGCTTCTGCTGGGGAAAGTGATACAATGGGTCAGATTTTCAAGAAACCTCATCCCGTTGGGTGCTGAGCCCTTCGGAAAATCTGGCTCTCACGGTGTGTGCTGAGCCCATGGAAATCTGATCCCCTGTTCCCCTCTGAGCTGGTGTGAGAGCCAGCTAAATCTGTTCGTATTTGCAACCATGCAATTTGGGTTGGTGATTTTGATTGTGGAGGTCACAAGCTGAGCAGGATCAGGTTGGGTTGGTACTTCCATGGTAGCATTATTATCCCTGTATTTACAGATGGGGACACAGATTTAGAGATTTGCCCCATTCCAAACAGTGAATGGATGGAGGAAACAGGACCTGAATCCAGGATCTCTTGTTGCTTGCTCCCATTCTCTGAGCAGAGGTCTGATCCTCTTTCTGTACCTGGCCATCCCTTCTTGTATTTTTGTGACCATGTCACTTGGTTGGGAGCAATTAGGCTGTACAGCTTGTGTTGGTTTTCACCCACTGCCCCCACTCCGACGTCGCTGGGCAGGGAAGTCCTAGCGGCAGCATGTCACAAAGGGAGCAGTTTCCACCATCCATGGGAGCTTCAGATCTCCAGGGTTAGGCAGGAAGCCTAGTGTGCAACATCCAACTCTTTGAAAGAAGCAGGCGGGTGGGAGAAAGCAGCTGCCTAGCCCACAGATGGATACTCCCATATTCAAGGCTACCTGAGCTTGCAGGGACTGACTGGCTCGGTGGGGTGGTAGACGGCTAAGGAGCTTCCCTTTCAAAGGATTCTTGTTCTAAGGGCCAGGTTGGTAGTTATGGAATGTGTCCATCTGCTGGCTGCTTGGTGTTGAAGTGCATTGTGGGGGGAAGGCTGGAGTCTCTCTGTTTCCACCTGGATGGGTGTCTACACCCCCTAAAGCACCATCACTAGGACTGGTGCTAATTGTAACCCTCCCCTGCAGCCTGCTGGCAAATGCAGCAAAGAACCAACTGGGTCACAGAGACTGAACTCCCTTCTTCTCAGCAAGGGTTGAAGCTGCAACAAAGCAAAGCCCCCTACCACTTGAGCTAAAGGAGGCGCTCCTTTAACCGGAGGTGGTGGCAGGTTGTTATTGTGTGTGTGTGCCAGGCAGTAGAAGGTGCGGGGAGGGAGAGATGTGACACACACTTTACAAACATGTTACGTGACCGCTGCCGCCGCCTCCTTATCTTTCCTGAGACTTTATTTTAAAATCGAAGATTTGCTCACAGCATGACTCATGTTTATCTTGATTTGGGGCATCCCTCATCCCTTCCAGCCCTGCCCCCTCCTTTTGTCTATCTCTGTATTCTCTTTTTGTCTAATCTAGATCGCAAGGCCTTTGAGGCAGGGATAGCATCTTTCTTGATCTCTCTAAAGGGCCATGCAAAGTTACGGCACTAGGTAAATATTTAATAATCATAATTGAACTTGGCAGTACTAATGCTCAGCTGCACTTACATTTTCTAAGCGCTTTCAAACATGGGATAATTAATTAATTGCAATTTTTACAAATGGTTTAATTACCAGGATGCTCTAGAAAAGGTGCAGAAAATGTCCAAAGCTGGGCTGGCAGAAATGGAGCCTTGGGACAAAATATAGGGCCAATTTCCCCTGCCTCTGAGCTTTGCTCAGTGCAGTGAGGGTGTCAGGAAATACTCCCTTATACTGTACAAGCCTGAGAGTGAACCAGGGGTTGCTCTAGGAAATAATTTGGCTCCCACTGCTGCTTTGCATCCACAAGATAATGGGCATTCACCCAAGTCAAAGCTCATGCACTGCAAAACGCCTGTTAACTCTGCCATCAATGGCGTTGCACCAGGAAATAATTTGGCTCCCACTGCTGCTTTGGGCTCTCATTCCAGCAAGACAATGGATTCCCTCTTTGACCCTCCTCCCTCTAGTCCTGGCTCATGGAGGCGAACAGGCAATCAATGGCCATGGAGAGCTTGACAGGACTCTGACCCAGAGCCAGCATCACTCCTACCTCATCTGTGCTACCGGTCAGCACAAGTGGTATTATTGTTTATTACCTGTTTTGTGGTAGCACTTGAGGGCGCCAACCATGGACCAGGACCTCAGTGCGCTGGGTGCTGTACAAAGACAGAATGACGAGATAGTCTCTGCCCCAAAGAAGTCATAGTCTAAGTACAGGCCAAGAGGTGGCTGTTGGATACAGACAGACTCATAGAGGATAACCAGGAAACAATGAGACAATATTAATCACGTGATCAGTGACTGGCTAAGGGCCTTCCTCTCTCCATGTTCCCAGCCTCTCCCTGGGTGCGGAGTGGTATCTCTCAAGGCTGGGTGGAGGTGGGCTCATAGGGATTGTTTTTTTCACTTATACAAATGAGCTTCTGGGAAGGAGCTGTATGACAAAACTGCCTGGCAGAAAACTCTGTAAGATACCAGAAGAACTAGGTGCAGGAAATGATCTGCTGCCAGTAGAACTGGTTGGACCAGTACTGGCAGTGCTGTTTGTGGGGCCTAAAGCTACTGCAGGGCCCCCACAAAGACGAGGGCCTCATGGTCTGGTCCAACTTCCAGGGTGGAATCTGCAACAGAGAAACTCCTTTCCTTATGATCCCACTACCCGACGGGTGGGGTGAGAGATCTCAAATGCAGTGAACGAAGCTATGAACCCATAATGTCTTCTTTTCAGTGTACCGTGCCTTTAAATTTCAAAGTTCTCTTCCTAGGTGCTGGGAGAGCGCCATTTTGTTCTCCAGTGCTGCAGACTGTTACACAGAGGGACCACACCGTGCTCTCTCCTGAGGCCTTTTCCTTTTGTTCTTTCTTGCTTTCATTTTCCTTGATCTAAATTAAAGATTAGAGTAGGCTGTCCGGTTGGTCCTTGCAAAGCATATTGCATGTCTCCTCCCTCCATCCACCCCATGTCTGGTCTTGCTAGTGCTGCTGTACACTGGGGTTAGCTCAAGTAGCAGAGGTGTTTGCTTTTTGTGCTGGAGACTGTAGGTTCAAACCCTGCTGCTGTGATTGTGGATTTGTGTGGGTGTGTTAAAAAACCATCACATCAGGCATTGTCTCACAAGAGCAGTTCTGGAGTGGGAAATAGAAGCCCTGTACATATGATGCGCCGTGGGAAACCCATGCGGCTGCTTGCTTTGCTTGTGCCTAGAGTCTGTGTTGTGTTGTACATATTGGTGAGTTATAGGCGCATTCTGCACTGCCCAGCCTGGGGATTCTATACCCAGACTGCCCTGCACACCACAGAATGGTCTCTCTGAGTGTATATGCATCTAGGGGGGATCTCCCGGGTCACTGAGTGAATTTCCCTTGCTCCCGCAGGTAACCTGCCATATAATTCCCTGTCATGGGGTTGGTGTATCCTTGGCGGCCATAGACATTCCCAAGGGAAAAGGCTCTTTGTACAAGAGCAGCAGCTGCTGCAGACCTAACCGGGACTTTTCTGAGGTCATTCTGGACCCTGGAGCCTTCCAACAGACTGAAAACAGCACCCACTTCCATTAGCGGGTCTAACCGCAGATGCCTATGGGCAGTTTTGAATGTGTAGCATATTGAGGAGCTGGAAGAAAACATGTATGGCAGATGCAGTGCATGGGGCCAAGGGTGAGTTCTCAATCCATCCATGGGAGAACCTAGATGTAACAACAGCCAGTGAATATTGGGGAAGGGTCATACTGGGAGGTTCATCAAGCCTGCTCAAAAAGAGAAACAAAGGGGGATCAGGGCTTTTTAGGCAAGTGAAGTTTTCATTTGACTGTTGCTGTTATTAAGAGTATTACGGTAGCGCCAAGAGGTCTCAAGATCCGTTGTGCTAGGGGCTGTACAAACACCTAGTAAGAAACAGACCTTGCCCTGAAGAGCTCACAAGCTAAATAGGCAAGACAGACAAAGGCACTGTCTAGACTTGGAAAATAGATCAGATTAAAAAACATGCTAGGGAAGGAGATTTCCCCAGGGTCACAGCTGGACAAAGAACCCAGCTCCAGCCCCATGTGCTGTCTGGTGGATCACCCAGCCCAGCTCCGAGTTCATGATAAAATTTGTGACACTTTCAGGTGCATCTTCACAATGGCCTGACAGTTCGTGACCAAGTGAATTACAAGTGAACTGAGCTTGGCACCTTGATTTGTGAAAACATGACTGAGATCAGTATCTTTAGCGTTTGACCAGCCTTCATTATGATCCCACTGACTCTGACCGGGAACCATTGGTTTAAGCAGGAGTTGAGGGTGCTCAGCACCTTGCAGGATTGGGCCCAATGTGAAGCAGAGCTCTGCCTGAACCTCGTAGGGCCTGATCCAAAACCCAGTGAAGACTATGGAAAACTTTCCATTAATTTCACAGGGCTTTGGGTAACGCTCTAAACTTTCCCCACATTGCTGGGGAATTTTCAGATGTGGTTTTTGCTTTGGCCCCATCTCTGCTCTGAATCCGTTTGACGATAATTAGACAAAGATAACAAAGATTGTCCCATCCTGAGCCTGGCACTGTGCGTTAGATGGGATTGTCTGTGCAGTTCAGCTTTAGGACGGGGATAGTGTCTTCCTCTGTATCGTGCAGCCTGATGTTTTCAGTCAAAGGAAGAGCCACGGAAAGGATCAGAGATGTGTTGGGACATATGCGTAGGCCCAGACCATGTCTCCATAGCTTGTTCCAGATGCGTAGTGAAGGAGCGACTCTATTGAACAACAATGATCCAGGGCTCAGAAGGAAACCTGAGTCACTCCCAGGGCATGCTGTGGCCCCACTACACCCAGGGTGCTGGGCTGCGAATCTGCATGGCTCTGTGGCTCATCACAACACGTGTGTCCACACCCCACATGTGCCACGGTGGGTATTGCGCTGTCAATTTGTACTTTCCCTCCGGATGCCTGCACAGCCCCGGGAGAATCCATCTCCGGTTTCAGTGCATGCCAGGGCAGGAGTTGGGCAGGGTGAAAACCCATGCAGCCTACATGCGATCAATAAATCTTATAGCTTATGTAGTACCCTGTCAGTATCAAGTCTCAGGGCCTTCGTTGATTTAAGATTCTCCCAGCCACCTGGCTCAAAACACACCGAGTCATCGGCAGCACACGCTCCTGGCCCTTGGTAGCACTGTGGGTGGGGTACTGTGTCGTAAGCGTGTGTTGCATGACAGTCCCACTCATGCCTTGTGGTGGAGCTAAGGTTCCGTGCTGTGTCTGGATTGCAACCGGAGCTTGCGACATGCACGCTCTCGCTCCTGGCCGCACACTGTGGGGTTAGTCAACTGAAGTGCGCATGTGAGGCTAGCAGTTCTGTCATTCCCTGCACTGCAGGAACCTTTCTGCCTCTGCAAGGGACGGCGGCGCCAGAAAACAGACAAGCTTTCTGCAAGCTGGGCAAACGTCCCAAGCCAGAGAAGGCTTCCTTGAAACACCACCCTTGCAGGCGGTGCCTTTCTTGGCTGTTGCTGTGGCAGCGCTCAGCCAGAATGTCTGGAGGCTGTTACAGGGCAGGACTGCTGCCTCCTGTGTTGTCTTACGAAATACACCCACAAAGCAACCTGCATCGGCTCCAGTCTGCCAAATCAAAGGGATCGCAGTTGTCCCAGGGCTACACACTCAGCAGCATTCCAAGCAAAGCTGCATTTCTAAAGCCTGGGCTGTAGAAAATTAAAGGCACAGCAGGCCTTTCCTTCCCCTCCGCCCCCCCAAGTGGCTCCCACTGATTCCTCCTGGTACATCCCTATCCATGAAAAACCTACAAGCCCGAAGCAAAATAGCAACCCTTTCCAGCACGTACTAGAACCCTGGACCTTGAAACCACAGCTGGTGTCGGTCCCGCTCCTCTTGAGCTCTTTGTAATTATGGCCCATTTGGTGGGTTTCCTTTGGCAGGGATCATTTTGGGATTATTTCATTTCCCAGGGTGTGAGCAAAGGGCTGTGGGAGATTCAGAGAGGCTCTGAATGGCCTTTGGAATCTGCGTCAGACAGAGCAGCAGATTAGGTATTTTACGGGCATCACATGAGGTGCAATTGTTGCCAAAGTGGCAAAACAAATCTGTGCCCAAGGTATGGTTTTGCAGTTGCAATGGGATTCTATCCCAGGTGTAGGAGAGAAAGGAGGTTGGGCGGTTAAGGCACTGAGCGAGGCTTCAGAAGATCTGGATTCCAGCCCCAGTTTTGTTTCCGTGATTTGGGGCAAAGCCCTTAAACCTGAATTTTCAAAAGTGGCCTCTAATTTCAGATACCTCCACTGTTTTTAATGCCCAAATGGAGACACCCAGGGCCTGATTCCCATTTTACTTTCCACTGGCACAAAGAAGGATTCGCTCCTTGACAAAGTTCTGCCAGTGTCTTTGCAGAATAGTTACTGCTGGTGTTAGTAAGGTGGCGCTCACCCTGATTTTCAGAGGTGCAGAGCATCTGCAGCTCCTATTGGCTTCCCTTGGAACGATGGGTGCTCGGCTCGTCAACAAATCAAGCCCTAGGTGTCTAATCCTGGGCACTCAAACAATGAGGCACCTACATTTCTAGGCCACTTTTGAAAATCTGGGCCTAAACATCTGGGGGACTCTGTTTCCCCCATGTGTGAAAAAATATAGGGATGATAAAAAAAAACCCCCAACCTACTGGGGATCATAAGAATTTACTTACCCCACAGAGGAGGAAATCCTATTAGTGTCTACGAGGCACTCACATGCTATAGTGACGGGTGGCCATACGGGCGTCTAGATAGAGGTGACATTTATTGCTCATTTCTAATCGATACGTGGCCACATGCTATAAGGTTATCTCTACCGTCTCTTTCTCCTTCTGCCAGAATTTTGCTGTCTTTTAATGGGAGATGTTGGATACGGTACTTTGCTTAGGTCTTTCTCACTGGATACTATCCAACATTTTCAGCACAGGCAGAGGGGAACCTTTGATCCCATGCCCTCTATCAGCCAGTCCAGAGAACTCCAGCTCTGCGGGGAGAGCTTGTCGTGTTTTTGGTGGCCTGTCTGCATCTCTCAGCAGCAGCTCTGGTAACATAGCTGCAGAGACACATGTCTGAAACCCATTTGTCAGCAGCGCAGGAGCTAACGGGCTGCTGTCCTTTCTGGAGGGGGGGAGGGCAATTGGATTCAGCCCCTTCCTGAGGCAAATGGCTACTTCTCAGTGTTGAAGCATTTTGGTGTACCTCTTCCTGCTGTGTGTGTGTATGGGGTGGGGACTGCCGTTCTGGGAAAGGATGGTACTTTTGGCACCTTTTATCTGAGGATCTCAAAGCACTTTCTAAGCCTCCATCTGTGAACCTTCTTGTCACCCCCTGTTGAGGTTGGTCAGTGTTACTCTACCCATTTTTACAGGTGGGGAAAAGCGGACTGGCCCAGGGTCACCCGCTGGGCATCATTCTTCACCGTCACACACCTATGCGACGGTAGCGTTTTACAACCCCGTGGCACAGGCGTAAATGATGGCGAAAGGCACAAAGCGACAGAAAATCAGGACCAGTGAGTCAGTGGCAGGGCTGGGCCTGGAACCCTGCAGTCTCGCCTGTCACGACACTGTTCTAACTGTAACCCTGACACCCCTGGGTGGGTTGTTGCAGGGATCCAGTCTGGGACCTGGGGATCTTAGCGCGAGAGCTTCTATTGTCCGAGCTAAAAAGCTCAGCTCTCTCAGCCGACACAGTAGAGGGGAACAGAGCCCCGCACTGAGTGGGTATGGCATTACATAACCATGGAGCAGATGTACACCCGCTTCCAGGAGCAATCTGACCTCCCTCTCTTGGAATAATTATATAGATTCTCCCCCATTGGATGACTGTGCCTCCCCCTGGCTAGGTTAATTGTACAGACCCCTCTCTAGGGTCACTGCCTCTGCCCCTTCCAGTTGTGCCTGACCCTTTCCGTGGGTAATTGTGCCTCAGTTTCTCACAGCGATAGCAAACTCCTAGGCTGCACTTGCCCCTTCCAGAAGAAATGGGGATGGAGGAGTAGGGCTTTGGGATAATGACCCCGCCACGCGCCCCAGAGAGGACATGGATTTCAGCAGCCTCTAATCAAACACTTCCCTTTGGTGCCCTCTTTCCTGGAGGAGTAAGGAATGAGCCGGTCTCTGAAGAGGAGAGAGAGCCAGCAGGTCTGTACAGGAGGGACAGCAAGCCACCTGTCAAAGGCTACCTGCCTACCTGCTTCTCTCGTGGGACTGCCGGCTGAGTGTGTAATGCACTGATGAGCGTGTTACATTCCCCCACCCCTCTGGGATCCTCCTCCGAGAGCTGTTACAGCCCCCCCGACCCCCGGGCTCACACTGTAACAGCTCATGCTTTTAACCCTGGAGGTCTCTGGTTCATCCCTGGGACATCAGCCAACATGGTGGCTGCCACGCACCCCAAACCTGACCCGCGCCGTGGGACAAGGAGCGCACAGTCTCCTGGCAGATCACAGACCTTCAGAGGAAAGGGTGTTCTGAATGCGAGTCTCTGGGCACCATCACCAAGTTATAGACCGAATGGGGATTGGATGAAGTGAGGAACAACCAGACCTGACCCCTGGCGAAAGAACAGGGATGGAGTCGTGAGGAAGGTCAGTCTCTCCGTAAACCCTTTCTTCCTTGCATCTGCTTTCCACTGAGCCTATTTTAGGTGGCCAGCCCCCTGGAATGCAGATGGTGCAAGCCTGAACCCCATGTAGCATTCCCATAGGGGTTGGTCTAGATGGGACTCCTGCCCCAGTCATGAATGCCAGCTCCAGTCTCCAAAGGGCTGTGGAAATTCCTTTGAACCTCTGGAGGCTGGCGCTTCGGAATGAGGCTACCCCACCACACAAACCTCGGAGCCCTCCTGGCTGGAGACCTGGTGGAGCGACGATGAAAACCCCCATATCTTGCTGCATGTGGTGAGGCATATATAGAGATATCGAGGGGATCGCTGTTGTGGTAGAAAGACTCCTCCAGCATGCAGGCAGGGAGAAACGATGTCTCTTCCATAGCTCGTAAAAGCCAAAGAACCTCGGCTGATTTCTTCTTGACTTCCAAACTTGGGGGAGGCAGAAATGTGACTAAGGAGCTAGATTCTCCAAAGAGCTCCGAGCCAGATTTCCAAGGGCTTAGCATCCAGATTTTCCAACTTTCTCGGCTCCCATTTAGGTACCTAAATACAGGCCAAGTTTTATAAATTCCTCAGCTCCAGATGTGCTGAACTCCTGTGAAAATCTGGCCCCTGCTGGGGGTGTGGAACCCTTTTCAAAATCCTGTCCATAAGCTCAGAGATGTACATCTGGCAGAAGCCTCTTCTGCTTCTGTTGAGATAAAAGAAAGGCTTTTCCAATTCAGAACTGCCACGTTCCCAGGGCCGGCTCCAGACCCCAGTGCGCCAAGTGCGCGCTTGGGGCGGCATTTTGCCGGCAGGGCGGCAGCCGGCTCCGGCGGACCTTCCGCAGTCATGCCTGCGGGAGGTCCACCGGAACCACGGGACCAGTGGACCTCCCGCAGGCCTGACTGCAGAGGGTCCGCTGGTACCGCGGCTCGGGTGAACCTCCCGCAGGTGTGCCTGCGGATGCTCCACCGGAGCCGCGGGACCAGCGGAACCTCGGCAGGCATGTCTGCAAGAGGTCCCCCGGAGCCGCGGGACCGGCGACCGCCAGAGCGCCCCCAGCGGCGCGCCACCCTGCTTGGGGTGGCGGGATTCCTAGAGCCGCCCCTGCACGTTCCGATGAGCATATAGGCTCCTCTGCAGAACCAGATTTAAGAGCTTTCTTGGAGCTGAGGTTGCAATAAGAAAGATTCAGGGAGAGGCAAATCTAGCTGGATCTCTTGGATCTGACCCACAGTTGCGCTGTGGCCACTTTGTGCCAGCTATATTGTTGCCATATGACTGCCAAGCAGCCAAAGGGCACCCAACCCTTCCAGGAAATTCTTTGAGCACAGAGGCTCTTGCCCACCAGGTACAGAACTGATTCTCTGGTGGATTGAGCTAAAGAGCTGGGCCTGTTGAGAGGGTAGTTGTGGTACAGGTGTCTTTAAGGGCTGAGCTTCCCAGACCGTGAGTCTGGGCAGGGCACTGTGAAGCTCTTTTTGGAACCAGACACCGAACAAAGCAGATCTTTTGCAAGACACCGTAAGCCCCGAGAGCACAAATCAACAGGAGTTAGGCACCTAAATACCTTTGAGGATATGGGCCTGAGTGATCACTAGGCACCAAAGACCCATATAAACATCTGTGCATAGTCTAGCCACTAGAGGGAGACAAGAAGCCACACTGGGTTAGCCTGGGTTGCATTTATAGCCCCTGGACATACCAACTCTGAGTCTGACCAGAGCGTATAGGGTGATATTGAGCTTGGTTCGATAGTGTGCACTATGGTCCTCTGTGCTGTGCATTCTAGCAGGACGTGGGGATTCCTGAGCATTTCGTTTGATTGTTAACAGAAAATTAAAAAGTGTGTCGGAGAGAAAGAGTTTGGTGTCTTGCACCAGCTAATATCCCGGGAGTGTAATTTCTGGTAGTTGAGCATCAAAGGATGCTCCGAAACATTACCTTCCTGGTGACGTCTCTTCTTCCCAATGCACAATGACCCAGGTGACCTCTTCTTGAATGTCTCCGACAGGCCAGGAGCCAGGGAGAGAGATAATTAGAGCAATAACCTGTGATCAATGAAGAGAGGTGAAGCCAAGGTAGGGTTAGTACAATGCCTCTTTTCAAAAGCGGGTGTGACTGCTGAGATGGTCACAGAGGGGCTGGGGAGGAGGGGTGGGTGCTGTGGGGTTAAGTAGCTTAGTTCTGAATAAAAGGGTGAAGGAAGCTGGTTGGTTGTCTCCTAGCTCCATTCAACGTGCAGGTGCGATTGTTAATCTCCCCGCTGGTGGATGGGAAAGGGCTGTCCCATTTTCTTTGGTTATAGAGGTGATCCCATGGCCCCTCTCACCCTGTCTCTGGCTACATCACACACATTCATGGACTTACACTCACATGGCCCTTTGCACGGAAAGGAGTAGGCTCACCCCTATTTTACAGATGGGGAAATTGAGATAAAGAGGAAGTCATTTGCCCAGGGTCACACAATAACTCTGTGGTAGCACTGGGATTTTAACCCAAATCTCTTGTGTCACAGTCCAGCTGTCGCCAATCCCTACTGTTCAAAAGCCATGAGTCAACCCTCCCCCCATCATGAGATTTTTAAACAATACAATAAAATGTGTGTTCTTTGTGTTTGCCCTCTGGTTTCTGCGTTTTCAGGATGCAGCTGGGTCCCATTTTCAACCTCTTACTGCAATCATGATCATGAAGGATAGAAACTTACTTTTTAAAAAAACCCAAAGCTGATATTCTGATCTAATCACGTGACTCCAGGAGCTGGGGCTTTACAAAAGCCCCAGATGCCATGAGACTTGTGATAAAATCACTGCAATCGAGTGCCTTCATCTCAAGAACTTCCTTTTATCACACCGTCCTGGCACCACTCATGCCTCTTCCTGTCATTCCAGCGCTCTTCCAAATCCCTCCTGACATTCACTTTCCTAAAGATTTTTTCCTACATGTCTCTCCTCATCCTCATCTTTCCAGGAGGTGTTGTGTTGCCTCATCTATATTACCTTGCAAAGGACATAGTCCAGTAACATTCCCAGTGCAGCACTGATTTTATTAATAGCCATCAGCTGGTATTTCACGATCTCATTCATTCCCGTCCAATCCTTTTAGGTCCTGGGATTTTTTCCCCTCCTCCCAACAAGAGGCAGTAAGTAAAAAATGATGAAAATCCCCAGCGCCAAACCCGCGAGCTCCTGCTTCCTGTTTGCTTCCATTTTTTTTTTTTGCTGGCAGATTTGAGAAGCATCCGCGCAAGCCCCAAATTATTTCCATGCCGGCTCACGTTCAAGACGCCATGGCTGGCAATGCACATGTCTTCGCACCGCTCTCTAACAAATTGGGCCAATTTGGAGCGATTAGTGAAGAATTCACATATGGTGCCCAGCCAGCTCTACTGACCCATCCCCTCCTGCAGCCCATTAAGAGCCATTTACTGTGATGGACCCATTTGTCTTTATTGTTAGTTCTGGCATGGCTGGTGACAGCTCCTTGGCTGGCCATTGGGCCAACCTCCCCGTGACATCGTTGCGGGGGTAAGAGGTCAAGGCGGAGACGCACATCAAGGCTGACACCAGCTGATGGATGTCCCAGCAAACCGTGCCAGGCGGAGTGGTGGTGGAGCCAGTGGCCATTTTGTTTTTCGCGTTCTGTTCCAGTGGAATCCAGCTGACAATCGCGGGGTGGGCGCCCAGGCCTGGAGTGACCTTGGTTGCTGTCAGATGTAATCAACATGGTGTGCGGAAAGCGTGGTATGGAAAGCGGTGTCACACTCTTCCCCTTCTCCCAATTCTAAGACACATACCGACTTCCAACAGGCCTTGGAATAGGTCGGCTCGGGTGTGGAACCAAATCCCCTGAGACTTGGGTCCAGACGACTGGGCGAACTGAGTCCAAATCAAAGCAAACAAATTTCCCCCACTCCGCGGTTCAAGCTAAGGCTTCGTCTGCACAAGGAAGTTTTACGACTTTAACTACACCAGTATAATAAACACAGCACAGCACCTCCTAGTGTGGACGTGGCTATAGCGGTATAAAGGTGGTATCGCTATTCCTATACAACATGGGGAATAAGCAATATCAGCACCTTTAGACCAGTATATCTAAATCCATACTATATACTGGTTATTTGTATGATTCATATTACTGTAGCACCTAGGACCCTCAAGTGCGGACTAGGACCCCCCTGCGCTAGGCGCTGGACAAATACAGAACAAAAATACAGTCCCTGTCCCCAAGGAGCTTACAATCCAAGTATAAGACAAGAGATGACATATGGCTACAGACAGAGGGGGGAGTGCAGAGAGTCAGCATGACGGGCAGGAGTCTCAGGTCACCAGCAGCCTGACCGCTGTCAAGTTTATTGACAAAGGAGAGTTTTAAGGAGGGGATTTGAAGGAGGAGGATGAGATGGCTTTATGGGTGTTTATGGGGAGCACCTCACAAGGAGGCAGCATGGGTACCAGTGTAACTATATCAGTAAAAAAAAAAATCACACTTCTAATTGAACTAGTTCAAAAACTGTGTGTAAACCAGGCCTAAGGGACAAGTTCTGCTCTCGGTCACATATGGGCAAATTTTGCTGGCTTCATTTTAGTGGCTTCTTAGAAAAAGGTGACCCAAAGAAGGACGATTCATCACAGGGCCTGTCTACACTGCAGTCAGAATGCTGTCCACATTTAGGGTCCCAGGAGTGCTGCCTTGACGTCCCGGCTATTGTTATTTGAGCTAACTGGATCAAAGCTGCCTCGGGTCTGCCTGCGTGCGCTGCAGTCACACCAGTCTGATTGCAGTGTAGACACCCTGAGGCACCTGCAACACGCAGTGTGGAAACCCAGCAATGCACGTCATGCTGAGCGTGTCTCAGGAAGGACATGCTCAAGTTTGCTGTCGATTTCACCTTTTAAAAAAGAAAAAGTAGGACTTGAAAAAAAAAAAAAAGGTAACATTCCCTGGTGAATTTCAAGGGGCCTCTGAACTCTTTGAAAATCCCAGCCTCGGTGCTGAATTATGTTGAGATCCTCTGGGGTGTCATTCCTTTACATCGCTTAGAATCCGGCCCGGGGCTTTTAATGCTCTTGGAATGAAAGATGCTCTATAAAGTCAGAAACTATTAATGATCTTTGGAGAGAAGCTGAGGGAGTGAGAAGGTTTGAGCCTCAGGCCAAGGGTCACCAGGACAGCTGGGTCCATTCCGAGCTGATTCTGACACTGCTCTTTTTCCATCCCAGAGGCAATTGGGGCTCTTGAAAGGAATAGGGGGTCAATTACAGCCAGCCCTCGCCAGTCTTGCTCCCAAGGGGAACTGGAGCCAGATGCCAACCTGCGATGCAAGTGTCTTCCTTTGCGCACTGCTCAGTTTGTCTCTTCCTCGCTGGTTTGATGAGCCCTGAGTTTGCAATGTTCCAGCCTTGCTGTTGGAAGAAAGTGTTTTTGTGTGTGTGTGTCTAAGATTTTACAGATAGCAACGGCATGGTGCAGAGTGAATATCTGTGTGGTAGAGTAACCCACATGCTTACACTGCAGCACCGGCTTTTTTCTTAACTCCAAAGAACGGGAAGCAGTGGTGATGAGACGTGAATTTTACCCCAGCAGGAATTAACTTCCTAAATAATTTGTCACTGGCAACATCTGCCTTATAAAAAGCAGCAGCAAGAACATCCATTAAACCTAATTACTTCCAAGTCCTGAACACTATTATTACTGTACATACACAACATTGTGCGTATTTATGTCACCTTTTGATACAGAGAAAGATCCCTTGCCTGTCCCGAAGAGCAATGTGAGATGACAATGCAGGGAGGGATTAGAGAAGAGAAGGCAGGGGATGATAAGATCCTGCAGTCACTGGGGAGCACTGGGGGTGGGGCACAAATTCTGCTCTCAGTCATGCTGTTGTAAATCTGGAGCAGCTTCACTGAAGTCAGCTGCGTTGCTCCGGATTTACTCTGGTGTAAATTGGTAGCAGGTTCTGGCTGAGTGTTGCAGCCTGTGTGGGATGATCCCACTGAAGGAGGGTTGCATTCTCAGGTTCTCAGAACCTAAGAAGACCCGAACTGGAGTGCCTGTTGCAAACAGTAATCCCATAGCAGACCAGAAATCCATTACCAGGGGAGTCTTAAGGGATGGATCACTTAAGACTTCCCTGGTAATGGATTTCTTAGGCCAGACCCAACCACACCTTTCTATGCCAGTGTTAGCTGTGAACCTGTGATATGGATATGGAGTCCTGGTACAGGCCCTTGTGACGGGGTGTCTACGCCGTACAGACGGTCAAAGGGTTAATGTGGGCCTGAGAGGCTGATTAAGCCACCTGGGTCCACCTGAAGACTGGGTCAGGCCTAACTGAAGATGGAGCCCAGCTGCGGAGGAGACTGGGTGGTGCTCTAAAGAGAGGAAGTCTATGCTGGTAGCTCTCTGTGCTGTGCTGGACGTTAGGGGCAGTCTCCCGGGGTGAAATCTTGGCCCCACTGAAGCTGAGGGGAGTTTTGCCACTGACGTCAGTGGAGGCTGGGCTCAGGTTTGACTGTCTGTTGCCTGGCGGTTAGTGTGCTCATGGATGCCTGTGAGCAGTGACTTCCTCAGAATGGCAGGGGGTGGCACCCGCGGGCGTCAGCAGCGGCACAAGGGGCAGGCTGCTTACTCGCACTGCCACTGATCCAGGGCCCAAGGTTTGTGAGGGGCTCGCATGACTCGGGAGAGCCGCTCGCCCGCTGCCAGCGAGGCCTTTTCCTCACGGGGTCACGTTCAAAGCGAGCGACCAGAATAAGCGAAACAAGGCAAGCGAAGGAAAAACTACCCCCAGCTGGGGGGTTGACCCACTCCTCCAACCCTGTGCAGCTCGGCCGTTCCACCATCCCCTCCCTAGTGTGTTACTCAAGCAACCGCTTTGACTTGCTCTGACACCTGCGTGAGGAGCTGGAGTTGGCAATGTCCCTGCACTTTGCTAGGAATATGCAGTGGGGCTCCGATCCATGGGGTTCCTTGTAGCCTTGTTGGTTTGGGGTGGGGAACAGAGAAGTAAAGGGGGAAGGAGCTTGTGCTTCCTTGTATTTCCCGATGTGTTTATCCAGCCAGTGGAGCCCAACCTGCCCTCCCCGATAGGACCCAGACCCAACAGAAATTGTGACCATAGTTAAAAAGCCATTAGATAAAATTGCTGTACAGCCCCAGGACTGAGAAATGTCTGCCATGTTCTGGGCATGAATGAACCGGGCTGGAAAGAAAGAGCAGCCCCAGACAGCAAGGGAAAGAGCAGTTCATGTCAATCGATAATGGGTTTCAGACCATTGTTGTTTGCTGCCTTGGTGTAGCTGTGATCCCAGGATATTAACAGAGACACTGGATTAATGATTTATTACATCCATCTGTAATCCTCCTTTTTTTGTCCTGTGACTCCAGAGGTATTAACAGGCCACTTCATCTTGAATGATCTCTTCCAACAAATGTTAAATACTTATGCTAAACAGCCCGTTCCACCTTGTATTTAGCTGTGACCCTCTGAATACCTTCCCCAGCCCTGAAGAAGAGCTCTGTGTAAGCTTGAAAGCTTGTCTCTTTCACCAACAGAAGTTGGTCCATTAAAAGATATTACCTCACCCACCTTGTCTCTCTAGTGGGTTTAAGACAACATTTAAGGCACTGATTCCCCAGCAAGGGGAAAGGGGTTCCACCAGGTGACCAAGGGAAATAATTAGGTCTCTGTAGAAGGAGGGTGGCATTGTTCAGAGCGGGGGGAGTGAAACTGGAGTCTGTCGTGAATGGTTAGTTAGTCATAAAGTTTCCACCATTAATGATTGAATCATAGATGAGCCCACTGAACTGGCTGGGGGCGACTGCTAGCCCAGCCCAGCTCTCTCCAGACAGGCATGAGCTGTGAGTGGACCAGGCAGGTAACGTGGCTGTGCTATTTGCAGCTGTTTGAGGTGGATGGATAGATCATCTCATACATCAGCAACAGCCCTCAGTCTGAGAGCTACCAACCTGCCTAGACGCCTGAGGATGGAACTGTAGAGGCCAGTGTTCTGTCTTCTCCAGGGCCCTGTCCCTCTGAAATCCCCCAGGAGGCCAAGCTGGGTTACAACCCATCTGCACCATTTTGGAAGCTGGGTGCAGACGGAGATAACAAGTGGTGTGTGTTATCAGTGGAGCATGAATTACAATGAGCTCTCTCGCTAGCCACCTAAATGGCTGGGCTGCTGATGAGTTCCTTCTGTTTTTTTTAAAGGGCTAGGATCCAGCTGTTGTCCTGTTTGGATGGAACCAGGGGAGTCGTCCACCGATGGACTCCTAATGAACCAGCCCCTTTCCCCATAGCTCCCTCTATATCGCTTTCCCTGTCGAGTATCATGCATGACAGAATTAAATTCCTTCTTGAGCCGCAGCTCTCAGGACTTAGTGGATTTCCTCTGCTTTTATAATTCCATGTCAAGACCATGAACCTGCCCTCTGAGCATCAATGATTTGCTTTGTATACATCAGGATTGTGCCTTATAAACAGCAAGAAACGGACCATATAAACCTTGTGAATGTTCCTTGTCAGTCTCATGAGTTTGTTGCATAAGAGATACGGGGAATTTGCCCAGAGGCGGTAGGGGGAGTTGAAACGTTGTCGTCTTTGTCTTCCTAAATCTCCATATTCTGTCTAAAGGTTTGTCCACACTTACCACACTGCAGCAGTACAGCTGCACTGGTGAAGACCCAAGGGGTGCTGGTTAGGTCAATTGGAGAAGCCCTCCCTTGTCTGCACCAAGGGTTAGGTCGGTGTAACTACGTCACTCAGGGGAGTGTATTTTTCACACCCCTGAGCGACGTAGTTATATTGACATAAATTGGACGTTTAGACCAAGCCTGAGAATGAATGGTTCCACCAAGTAGGGGGAGGGCTAACTATGAAAAATTCACATGAACCAGAGACGACCTCTCTGGTGGGTCCCTGGTCCTTTTCTCCCTTGCGCTGATGTCAAGCTGGATTAACTCTGCTGAAGTCAGCAGAGTGACACAGGGCTAAGTGAGACGTGTCAGATCAGAATGTTCAGGCCAGGGCATAAATCAATGCACAGTTGCCTGTCCTCTTCCTCGCATGGGGAATATTTAACAAAGTTGAATAAATGTACTGCCGTGGCTGTGCGACACATCACTTGGTGCATTTCTGGAAGGATGGTGCTGGGAGATCAGCCAGGGGAAAGAACCTCCCTGGAACAGGACAGTGGGGTGTTGCAACAAAACAGAATTAAAAAAAAATACTTTGATTGTTATTTATCATGTTTCTTACAGCGTGGCTGGTGACCAAACAAGATCAGGGCCGCATTGTACTCAGTGTTGTAAAAACACAAAGCAAGAGATGGTCCCTGCCCCAAAGAGCTTACAGCCTAAATAAGTGAGGCAGACCAAGGGGAGGGGAAAGGGATGGAACATACAGCAGGTGTCATTCTACCCGTTACAGATGGGGAAACTGAGGCCCAACAGATTTAAGACATGAGGCAGTGTAGTCTGGTGAGGCGAACACTGGACTGGGACTCAGAAGACTTTGGTTCTTTTCCCAGCTCTGCTACTAGCCTGCTGGGTGACCTTGGAAAAGTCACTTCACTTCCTTTCTCTGTGCCTCCATTTCCCCATTTGTGAAATGGGGGTAACGACACTGGCCTTCTTTGTAAAGTGCTTTGAGATCTGCCGATGAAAAGTGCTAGACAAGAGTTTTTATTATTATTCATTTGTGTTACAGTCGAGGGCCCATTCAAAACTAGAGCTCCTGTACCCTTCTCCCCACCAGCAGCAGGGCGGTACCCTCCAAGCAAGGGGCATGCTCTGCTATGGTGGGGGTGGGGAGGTGGTTGTCTTCCAGGTTCTTACACCGAGGAGGGAGAAAAATTGTTCTTCTTAACCTCTCAGGATAGGACAAGAAGCAATGGGCTTAAACTGCAGCAAGGGAGGTTTAGGTTGGACATTAGGAAAAACTTCCTGTCAGGGTGGTTAAGCACTGGAATAAATTGCCTAGGGAGGTTGTGGAATCTCCATCATTGGAAATTTTTAAGAGCAGGTTAGACAAACACCTGTCAGGGATGTTCTAGCTAATGCTGAGTCCTGCCACGAGTGCAGGGGATTGGACTAGATGACCTCCCGAAGCCCCTTCCAGTCCTATGATTCTATCATTCCCTGGAGGCTCTCTGGAAAAGATGCTGCCAGAGAATTGTACACCCTGTTCACGCTTTCCAGCTTTTCTTTGCAAACAGTAGAGCCAGATACAGTTTTACTAAGTGAAAGATGAGAGTCTGACGTCATCTCAGGATTCTGTGAAGCAGGGATCTAAGCAAGGGCCTTTGGTGCCTGTATCTTAATCCAGACATGGTTGTTCCTGCTTTCAAACCTTTATTCCTCCCTTAATGCCGTGCTAGGTTATTGTTCTGACATCTAAAGAGATGCAAGCTGGCAGCTGCAATGCACTTCCAAACATCCCACAGAAGAAACACCCGCTGGTCCTGATTCCTTGGCTCTGGGCTTGTTAACCTGTTTCTACTAACTAAGGAGATTTCCAGGGCGAGGCTGACTTGGCCTGGCAGGAGGCATCTTTTATCTTGCCAAGGACTGGGCCCAAAAATCTACTCACACAGCTGTCACTCACGTTGATGGAATGCAGGTGAGGCTGCCCTGTGGTTAGAACGACTCCACCCCAGAGACAGAGGTAGGCGCCTAGGTACCAACACATGAGATTTGGGGCTCAGCCAGGGTGCCTGGTTACAAGCACTGATCTGTTTGTTAACCCTTTCCCAGCTTGCCTTTGATTTTTTTCCCCCTGTCTCTCTGTAAAATCACCCAAGGCATGTTAGTCTCTTTAGTTATATCACCTTGTGCTGCAACAGCAGCAGCTGGGATCAGCTCAGTAGGTATGTGCTAGGGCAGTGCTTGGACTGGAGACCTCCGGGGAAAGTGTGAGGACATGGTGATCCAGTAGGTGGTGCTGTCTCCTCTGAGCAAATCCTCCGGTTACTGGTGTTAGAGGATGCTTTGAAGGTGAGATATAAAATTGGAGATTTATAGTGATTTAATGCCTGGGAAGGGGAATTGTAGTAATGGACTTTTTTTCTTTATGATATATAAAACAAAGGCCTGGAAGGGTGAAGCTTATGGAATTTTAAAGGTGAAGGGGTTTGTTTCTGCCTTTTTTTTTTCTTTTACCTTAGAAACGTCAGGGCTCTCGAGTTTTGTGTTGCTTGGTTTTGCTGGAGGTCTCCTTGGAGGACTAGAGACCTGGAGTGGGACTCCAGGTAGTTACATTAAGGGCCTTTTACACCACTCTGGGAGTGTAAAGTGGCCATAAAGTGGACAGGTAAGTCATTTACCCTCACTTTAAGGCTCCGTTACACTAGTATCAATGAGAATCTGGCTCACAGGGTTTTAAACAATCTAGCTGTAAGAACTCTTCCCAGGATCAGTTACTCAAGTTTCACTGACTTGTCTCTTGTGATGCAATGTCCCGCTAGTTTCCCAAATCCCCCCACCCGCCCCTGAGTCCTTCAGCAGTAGCAGGGATTGTGAGACCAGATACAGAGAGACCCGCTTGTCTCGTAGAGATGGGCCTAGGAGATTTGGGTTCAATTCTAGGCTCAGCCACAGATTCCCTGTGTGACCGTGGGCAAGTTACTCAGTTGCTCGCTCTGTGCCTCAGTTTCCCAGCTGCCCAAGAGGGATGCTAACACTCCTTGCCTGGTTTATTTAGATACTAAGCTGTTCAGGTCAGGGGCTGTCTCACTCTGTACATACAGCGCCCATCACAATGAGCACAGCTGGAGGCCTCCATGCACTGATGTAATAACAAAGACTAATTTAAAAAGCAAGTGGGACTTTTTCTTTCTTATCGCTACCAAAAAAAACCCCCAAACCCTTTCCCCTCACAAAACAAAGCAAAAGAGCTTAGTCAAGAGCAAGCTCAGCTCCTCCCCCATCACCTTTAAGATCCTAAGTATCAAACAGGCAGAAGCTCAGTGCCTTGGCTACTCTTTATGGGTGATTGTCAATACATGTTATGCACCATCGCCGTGGAATCTAGGCATCCTTAAATGAACTGAGCAGCACATCAGGGACCCCTCAGGAAAAGGACCCAGTTTTCTGCTGCCTGCTGCCGTTCCCCTATTCCATGTTTTTAAGCTACTTACATGCACTTGGACTGAAGGGGCCTGATTCTCCATTGCCTCGCGCTTGCTGTCACCACTGCCCCTTGTGCAAAGTCTCCTTTCCATTCAGTGCCTCAGTTTCCCCACCTGTCCGATGGGACAGAATGACACTGACCTGCCTCTGAGAGCCTCAAAGGGAGAGTGTTACAGGAGGACGAAGTGTTGTTCAGCGAGCGCTGTGTGTGTGTGTGTGTGTGTGTGTGTGTGTGTGTGTGTGTGTGTGTTGGTTCAAGCCTCAAAGGAACCACAGGGGGGCTCGCCCTCTTTTATGGCAGCGCTAGTGATGCCTCAGATCCCCTTGCCCAACGGTCCTTGACCTTTTCACACTGGTGACCCCTTATTCAGTAAAATAATGTCTCCATCCTAACCTTGTATAATATAGTGTGTGTGTGTGGGGGGGGGTGTTTTGAGAGGTTGACAGGGGACACTTGACCTTGAAGGGCAAGGTTGTGGGGGGGAGTGAGATTTTCTTTGTTTTTGCTTGTAATCAAATTCTCAAGGCCTCGTGACCCTCCCACCCTTCCCCGAGGCTCACGCGTCCCACTACTTGAGAAACTCTACAGCAAGCAATGGGGACAGAGGCTGTTCTTATGCCCGCTCCCCAGTGTAAGAAGTAACTGCTTTAAAGTCAATGGCCTCCCAACCGGGAACGAGTGCCAGCAGATAGGCCTGAGTGTAAATGAGAACCAGTCCCCAGGCGGGTGCATTGGTGGTTGACAGCTCAGTGCAGAGGCTGTAACAGTTTCTGTATCATAGTCCCCTGGGTCATACAATCCCTCGCATGCAATGATCTGGGGGATATTTCCTAGGGCCTTGCTAGGAAAATGTTACAAACCAAGGAGTTCCCCTGCCCGTGCCCCCCGTGACTTTTAAAATGTTGTGTGATGAGTTTGCGGATGAGGTTTCCTTCCTTCCCAGTGTGTTATCAGCCCATTTATCTGCCGGCTCTGGGTTGTAAACAGAAGAATCAAACCCAGCAGCACAACTGCCCCAATTCAGACCAGTATATAAAAAAAACCCAAAGTCCTCTGAGGGAAGGTTCCATTCCAGGGGAAGATCATTAGAGGAAATTTTACCTTCTTTCATCTTGGCTTCCCACCCCCGCATCTGCTTCCCTTGCAAGCATTTCCCTGACACAAATGCCACTAGGGTTTCAGCGCCTTTTTTATTTTTAAAGAAGAAACAAGGAACTGAAGTGAACGTGGGAGCCAGAGGGTTAATAAAAACAAACCAGTGACCTCTGTATTGAGCCCATGGGGAATTTATCTCTAAGGAGGCACCCAGTTCTCTGTTGGAGCTGACAGTACTGGCTGTGTCTACACTAGGAACGGAAGGCAAACTATCCCACCGCTGATACCATTGTTTCAGCTGCTCCAGTGTTCTACTGTAACAATGGCAAAAATGCTAGAAGCCACTGAAGTCTGTTATGGTGGAAGACATCATAGCCAGAGCCAACCTTCACAATTCCCAGAAAGGCACCCACAATGCATTGCGATGTCCCTACACTACACAGTGATGGTTTCCCATCCTGAAGAGAGGGTGCAGAATGGTGGGGCACATCTGGAACTTTTCCCCACCGTATGCACCCTCAATCCCTGTGGAGCCATCCCCACTGCAGCCGATGGCCCCGGCGCCTCACTGGCTGAATCTGTGCCGCAATTAGCCGGCTCCGGATCCCAGACTCACTATGTTAAAGTTAGCTTGAGTACATCTGCTCAAGCTGTGCTCATACCCTGTGATTTCAGCATAGACATACCCTTAATTTGGTTGGGGGATTGGGCAATGGTTGGGCAGCTGACTCATCAGATGCGTTTTGGCTCGTTTCTCGGTTTTACACAGACTGACGGAAGTTTTACCAAATCTTGGGCCACTCACCCTTTAGAGCAGACTCCCCACAACTCTCCATGCATCTCTGCCTTGGAGACGGTCCATACATGGGAAGCCATGGCATGGTAGATCCCCTCGGAAGTGCCACCAATGCAGTTATTTCCACGGGTACCGAAGGAATTTTCTCTGCTCCTGTTGTATATTGTACTGTGCTGGTGACGCCTTTGCTGGTGCCCATAGCTGCCCTAGCTTACAAGTCAGATGTCTGACTGTGGAGTCACTTGTTCGTGTTTACTGAAGGCTGTATTGGATGAAGCAGAACAGGGTGAATCTGGAGCTGCAGGGGTCACTGCTTCACATCAAAAGGCTCTTCGGAGAGCAATGAATTTCTGCATCAACGAGGGGGGATCCTTGGGCTCTGGGGAGCAAAGATCCTGTCCTCCATTCTCAGCCCAAAATAGATTTTGTCTCCAGGTAGGTGCCATTTCCTTGTCAACTGCAGCGGTGACTGGCTCCAAGTTAGTCAGTGAGCCTTATGGATGGCTCCCTCTATCCCTGGCTATGAGCAACCAGCATTTCAAGGTCCCCAGGGCCTCTGATTTCCACAGCGCTTCATAGGGTATCTTTATCCTTCCTGGAGAATCACAGCATGCTCTCTTTCTCCTCTCTGCACTCTTTCATTTCATTTTTTTTTAACCTCAGGAACAAACAGCCCATTCATTCCAGGGCGGCCTCGGCTTCAGACCACCTACAGACTAAACATTTACAGGGGGGACCACGTATCTCATCAGCGTGGCTATCCTGTCCACAAAGGCACCACAATGGCACCTCATGCATTCAGACCCTCCTACCACCTTTGACTAATCAAGGGCCAAGTACCAGCCGTCAGCGTCTGAAGCCAGGGGCCAGCGGGGAGATATGATTAGAATCTCAGTGGTTCTTTTGCTCCAGTGGAGTTTATTGGCTTTTGTTTACTTCTCATACAGTTAAGCTAGATCTTCTGGGTTTTCAGCTACCCTGACTGCAGCACTTAATTTGTGCCAGCGCTGGCATCGCTGGGCTTGGCAGTGCAGAGCTCCGGCATCTCTGGGCTTGCTGCATCCGTTATGAATGTAAAAAAAATTTCTTGAGTCCCAGCACCTGTTTCATTACAAATTAAGCACTGCCTGACTGGCCTCCTGCAGACCATGGAGTGAGTGTGTCTAATTAGACTTAGTTCCTTTCTGTCCTTTGATCCATCTCTTCCTCCTTCTACCTTTCCTATAGTAAATGCCGGTGACACTCGGATGACTGGGTGTAGTGCTATGTTCCTTGCTCTCAGGACATACCCCCGCTAGGGCTGAACCTAACTGCAGGTGTGGACACTCAAGGGTCTGCACGGAGTGGCTAATTAAGGTCTGCCTGCAAACAGATGGGCCTTGCCTCAAAGGCAGGCAAATGAGTTATTACTAGCCCAGTGTAGAGTAGGAGGGTGAACCGAAAAGCTGAGTGAGGTGTTGCCTCAGGTCACACGGTGGTTTGTAGCAGCCTGGGAACTGAACGGGGCAGCTCATCAGCATGGGCAAGTGAGGCACAGCTTAACCAAGAAGGGCCCAAAGCTACATACATTCTGCATATCCTTATATGTTTAATTGATAAATATATCTGGATTGGAGGACAAATTGTGATTTGAGTCCAGTGTCACGGCTCCCTCTCTCCAGGAGCAAAACGGAGACTGGATAAATTCATGGTGGCTAAGTCCATAAATGGCTATTAGCCAGGATGGGTAAGAATGGTGTCTAGCTAGCTTTTTTCGTCAGGAGATGGATGATGATGGAGAGAGAGAGATCACTCATTCATTGCCTGCTAGGTTCCTCAGGGGCAGGCAGCTGGCGCTGGCCACACTGTCAGAGAGATGATGGGCTAGATGGATCTGGTCTCTGACCGGTACAGCCTTTTTTATTTTCTATTACGCAACACCAGAAAATGGTACCGTGGCAACTTGCCACACCCAGGAGTCACTTTATAAGGGTGTTGCTGTGGTAACCAGGGCTTGGTGAGGCCACAGCAGGATTGTAGCTGTTAAGCCTGCCTTGTAGGGGACGGGGATGGGGTCTGGCCCCAGGGGGTGGGCCCCAGACATGTGTGTGAGGAGCCATTGCTGAGCCCCTGGCCTGCCTCGTGCCCCAGCCTGGGTAGCAGCGGGGTGGAGGGGGGCGGGGGGAGGTGAACACGCCTCCAGCTCCTGGATTTGTCTGCTGTTTTTTCCCTATAAATAAGATAAGCTTTTAATAGCTATTAAATTATGCATCAGGTGGAGGTGGAAATAACTATTTTGTGATCTGTGCCTCACCTGTCAAAAAAGTCATTAGCTGCCACTGCAGTTGAAACTGAATCTTCTCCATATGGGTTATAATCCTGCTTTACAAGTGGGCTGCAAAATATTTGTCTCTCCACATACCGACCCCAAATCCATAATTCTCAGTGATGTGTAACATTTCAATGGTATCAAAGCTTCCTGAAGAGAAAACTATATTCTGCAAGGTCATTAGTCTGGATTGTGACAGTTTTATGCGTAAACAACACGCACTTTATAACCTGGAAAGATTGTTGGTTTGGCTTGGGTGGTGTCATGACCTTAAATCGTTTAAACTGATTTTGTATGCATTATTATTGTTACGTGTGTAATATTACAGACAATTACCTAACAATAATTGTATGGGCTTAATACCTGCCTGCACTTCAGGCAAACATCCAGCATGAGAGAGTTTATTTAAGGTAAATATAAAAAACCTAAATGTTATGTGGGATGGAAATGGTTCAGGGATTCAGGCCTTTTCAGTTCTGTTTCCAGTTTTGCCACTCACTTGTTCTGTGACCATTAGCAAATCATTTAACACTTCTGTCCGTAGTTTTCCCTTCTACAGAATGGTGATAATTAAAGTTAGCTGAATGAGAGATGGGAAGATTTTCTAGATTCCCTCACACACACACCCCCATTCTTGTTAAAATGTGGAACGTTATCCAAAGTATAATATTGGAAACTGTTAACCGACAAGAGGATTGATTGAAAAATGAGAACACATTTCCGTTTTTTCTTGTTTGTCATCAAAAAAGCAGAACTCAAACATTTTTAATCCTCTCTCATAATAATGTTTACTCACAGGAGGGCCTTGTGAAGCTGAAATGATGCTCATAAAATAATTTGAAATCCTCAGGTAAAAAGAGCTATGTGCATGCAAGTAAATATTATTACATGAATGTTTTTGGATCTTTTATCATTGAAGTATTGGCATTGGGAGATGAAGTCTTTCACCACGAGATTATCTCAGAAGAGCCCCAGTTCTGCAAGAATTTATGTAGGTGCTTAACTTTAAAAAGTCCAGTTGAAATAAGCACATTTCTGATTGTTCGTAAGTTCTAAGTCGAGGTCCAATTTGAATCCTTTCATGTCTAGGTCATAAGTTTGAATCCAGCAAAAATGTTTAGACACATGCTTCATTCATCCCAATTCAGCAAAGCACTTAACCCAGGCGCTCACACCATGTGACGTCAATGGGACTCACGCACATGCTTAAAGGGAAGCATGTTGCTGACTTTGGCGCCTGAATATTGTTACCATCTCACAGCTATTGATTGTCCCGTGTGAAATGTGCTAGTGGGTCTCAGTCTAGTTCATAGTAGACATGTCCATATTGCAAAAGAACCCTATTGCCACAATAGGCCGCCTTGTCCAATGTTGCAACTGAGAAGCGAAGCATTGGTGTTGGAGACTGTGTTTCGTTAGCAGTAAGTGACGCAGTGGGCAGGCAGAGTTGTAAGAGGGAGATCTTTACTGAGCCTGCCTAGAGACCAGTGTTTGTCTGATAGGTAGTTCAACAAGCAATTGGCTTAATCTGCAGCAAGGGAGAGTTACGTTAAAAGAAAAACTTTCTAACTATAAAGATAGTCACACACTGGAATAGGCTGCCAAGGGAGTTTGTGGACTCTCCATCCCTGGAGCTTTGTTAGACAAACACCTGTCAGGGATGGTCTAGGTATATTTGGTCCTGTCTCAGCACAGAGGGCTGGAGCCTGGACTAGATGACTTCTCAAGGTCCCTTGCAGCCCTCTATATCTATGATAGTGGCCTGACATCAGATTGTATATATGAGCCCTTGGTGTCACACCAAAGTAGGTCCCTCCTGTAATCTGACCCTCTTTCTCCAGTTCCATGCACTGTAATACAGCCAGAGCCCCTCTCCTAGAGCCATTTCCACCAGGTCAGAGATGGGGCACAGCACACTGGTGGGTGATGTGTGTGGGGAACCTTGCCCGGCTCTGTGGTTAGAGAGAAGACTCCACGCTCTAGGATTATCAGTCCAGCACCTGCCACTTCTGATGCCTTTATTTTGACCCTATGACCTGTACCGCCATCCCTGTTTATTCATTTTCCCCCTCACTCAGTTGTACTTTGCGTTGAGACGTCTCCCTCACCTAAGGGGGCAAGACTTTCAGTTCTAGTCATCAAACAGAGCAGCTCCTCCTCTCAACCCAGAATTCAAAAGAGACGTTGCAAATAATAATAATAGACAGAACCCCCGGTGAATGCAAGGGTCATGCAAAATTTTGCTGTTTGCTTTGGAGTGTTTTACTTTTTTAACACACCTAAAACTGTAAATGAAAAATGAAACTTGGGAGCCTTTATCTCTTTATACTTCAAAACCAGTTCAGCTGCACCAGTTAGTTTCTGAAGGCCCCAATTCAACAAAGCATGCGAGCACCCATGCTTAAATTTAAGTCCCACTGCAGGACTGACTCAGAGTCCATATGACAATCTGAAACTGGGCCAAGAGCTCGTCACGTAGGAAAACATCAAGGACAGAACAGTCACCAGAAAATTGATAGACGTGCCTGGAATTGCCTGTTAACCCTTAATTTAATAGAGGCCTTGTGGTTTGGAAAGCCAGGGGTCTTATTTACACTGTTTGAGCCGCACTGAAATTATAGAGAAACCACCCAGTGGTCTGGATGGACTCTGACAAACAACCGAAGGGGAAGGAGGGTCTTAGGACAGCAGTGTTAATCAAAAGCAGGTTTATAGCTGCAGTAGGCGCTTTCTTCTGCGCTGATTGCTGTGGGCAAGGAGAGAGAATGCACAACAGGTATATCCAAAACTCTTGTTATTAACACATCGGTCTTAACTTATAAGTCATTGACTTAATTTTACCAAGTACAACTCCCATGGGTGTGGAGTCCTGTTTACTTTACCACAGACCTGATTACAAGTTCACTGTCACTGATGTAAACCAGGAGCAAATCCACTGAAGACAATGGAACTACACCAGCATGTGAGGAGAATCAGGCTCATTATTATTATTATTTATAATTTATGTTACAATAGCCGTGGCCTATTGAAAACTGTGTTAAAACTGATCTATCACTTTCAATTTAAGAACGGTTTCCTGGTCCTGCTTGCAGGCTAAGAGGCTCTGTAAGGAAGCATGTGATCTGGGGCTAGCAGCAGAGAGCCAATGTACAGTACAGTGGGGGTGAGTTGTGCCTCTCTGCTTTAGGGAGCAGCCTGCTTTGTTTCTCACTGGTGTTTGGCTCTTGTGTGCTATCGTTCAGAATTCTAAGAACAAAAGTCACATTACGTTGCAACCTCCCTGCAAGAGGATTTTATTTTTTTAATCTAATTTCTGTTTTTATGCCAGGAACATAACAATAGTGATTAGAGGCTCTGACTGAGATCAAGGCCCTGTTGTGCAAGGTGCTGTACATATATATAATAAGTGACAGTCCCTGTCCCAAAGAACTTACAATCTACAAAGACAAGACAGATAAAGGAAGCATTACTATTGCCATTTTACAGAGGAGGAACAGAGGGGAAATGACTTGCACACACAGTCACATGGAAAGTCAGTGGCAGAGTCGGAAATAGAATGCAGGTCTCTTAAGTGGCGGCATAATCCAACCACAGAGCCAGCCTGCCTTTCGTAAAGAACTTGTTTGTTTTCTGCTGCTGAGCAACTCCAGTTTTATTGGTGCCCTGTCCTTACAGGGATGGGAGGAAGTGGTTTGGTTAGCAGCTGGGAGAGGTGGGAGGAGCACGCGAATTTGCAGAAGGATATGGGAATGAAGGCTTTACTGTGTTACCATCTCAAAAAGCGTGGGCTACATCCAGCATTGCTGGTGTTATTGAAAATGGGAGCAAATCTTGCCCCCTCCTCTCCTGGGTGCAAAAGATCCAACATGGGGTGGAGCTGGTGAAGTTCTGCTGCACAGGAGGATGGGGTGCAGAATGCAGAGACCTCCCATGCTCTGCATGTCATGGAGCTGTCTTTTGGGGTGATCCCTAAATTCAGCCACCGGTGGAGGGTTGGGAGGCAGGCAGGGCTGGTGGATTCATGATTATGCAGATGCACCTTCTGTTCCCATTCTCTTGCTGGGAAGGGGAGAACAACACACCTGGGGACTGCTGCAACTATGGGGCATCTTGTCCTTCATGATCCGGAAGTAGCCATTATTGTCAGGCTCCGGATCTAGGATCAGGTTCATATGTGCAGAGACTGGCTCCGTCTATAGCTTTCAAAAAGTTGTCCCCAGGAAGCTCTGGGATCCCAGAGGCCAGGAGAACTCCCTTCTCTCGTTTTCTCTGCCACCTGTGTTTTCAACCAGCCAGTGAGCAAAACACAGCTTTGCTGCCTCAGTGATGCAAAGTGTTCGGTGCTTGGCAAAGCAGAGCAAAAAGCAGGCCCCTCTCTAGCACTGCCCAGGGCATGGCCTGCCTCTAACACTGGCCCTTTCCATCCTGACCTGAGTGGATTGAATTTGCCCAGGTGCCACCATGGCTGGGCAATCTCTTCAAGGCAGCTGTCCTGTCAGTACAGGGAATGCCACCCGGATACAGCCTCATGCTTCCAGTAAAGATATGGCCCATTTATGGCCATGCATTTTGCAGATACCACCAAAGCTATGCAGGTTAAACACCTTCCCCATTCTTAAGGCAGCTATGAGGAGAGGCCTGGGGATAAACACGTCGGGTAGTATGCTGTCACGCTGAATTACATCATTCCTAAATGGAATTCAGGGAGTGAGGCCAGCACACGGGTCAATCAGCTGCCGCCACTGCTGGTTCCACCTTTCAGCTGTGTGACAGCCTTCATTGACAAAACATCATGGAGGGTCGGAAGAGACCAAACACCCATAGTGAAAAATCAAAACCAAAAAACCACACTGTCCTGCAGTATTGGTCCAAGATCCCATGGGCATGATTCACTATTGCCATGCACCTGATTTAGCCATTTACCGCAGCTTCTCAAGGGGCAAGCAGGAGATACCATAACAGTATCTAGCATTGCCCTGGAGTAAAGGAGATTCTGTGCCATTTACTGCAGGGCTGTGGTGGTAAACTACACTGGGATTTCCTTGGTTTTTCAGTGTTCCTAACTTTAGCAATTTTATTGTCTCCCAGTATGGTGAGTTTTTCTTAAAGCCCCAGCTCCAGGAGTCATGTGATTATGTAAGAATCTCAGAATTCATTTTTAATTTTTTTTCTAAAGTATGTTTCTAGTCTTCATTTGTGGATAATAGGGTGAAAACATGACACTAAAGGCTTAAGAGAAATGTAGATGGCTTAAAAATAATATTTTTTTAATCTAATCTCATTATTTTTTCTTTGTTTTCTTGAGATTTTATTAGGCCTGATTCATGATTTTTAAATCCTTGGAGTTGGCAGTACTGTTTTCTGGCAGTCTAAGGCCAGCAGAGTTTGCTGTAAATGCTGATCTGTGAGATCTTTAGGAAATAAACACCAGAAGGGAGCTCATAGGAGGCCTGAGAAACTGAGGCTAATCTGGCTGCCTCCTGACCCACTAAATCAGTTGACAGGCAGGTATTGGATACTGCGGAGCACTCTGGGTACATTTAAGGTCTGTCTAACTGTCATGCTATTTTCCTGCATGGTGGCTTTTTCTGTCTTGGATTTTGTAGTGAAGACTGGCCTTGATTGTAAAGTTGGATGAAAAATAGTATATGTTTGTTTCAGCAAAAGAAAGAAAGAAGAATTTAGAATGTTTGATTTGGAAAAAAAAAGAAAATGGAAAAAGTGTCAGTTTTGGGATGTTTTCCCCGTTTTTGGTCATTTTTCTGGCCCCCCCCCCAATTTTCCAATTTTTTTTGGTGGGGGGGGGGTCCCGTTGTTGTTTTTTCTTTTCCTTTTTTTTTAAGGCTGTTTTTTGTCAGCAAAAAGTTTCAGAAGAAAAATTCCAACTTGCTCTGCTTCACTCTGATGAGTGTAAAGGGGTTTCTTCCCTGACCCTGCTGGACACAGACCGACCCTGTGGTTCCTTCTGGCTCCCCGCACTGTCTCACGCAGACCGTGCTGCCTAGTGTCTCCACAGAGGGTCTCCCTAGACCTGGATAAAATAGTCATTGGAGAGACTGCTGACTACACAGTGTCAATCTAAACAAGTTACTTTGGCCTCGGTCCTGCTTCCATTGTACTCAGTGGGAGTTTTGCCATTGACTTCAATGGGAACTAGATCACATGCTTAATAATCATGCAGGATCCAAATGCTTCTCCAACATATGGGCTCCCCCACCCTCCCCCAGTTCTTGATATTAAAGGTGGTGTTTGCCAAAGCAAATGTGGAAGGGAGGGCAGCCGAACCCTGGCTCCTGGCTTAGCCAGCCCTGGCCTGATGCACAATAAGAGACTAGTTAGATAACAAGGATGAGATTCTCAGCACCCATAGTAAGGGCTGTTTCTCAAAGAGCTCAGTTCCCATTTAGAGATCTCAAGAAGGGCCCGTTTTTCCAAAACGTCCAAGAACCAGCAGCTCCCGGTGTGACACATAGGACGTGTCTACACTGCACTAAAACACCCATGGCTGGCCCATGTCTTGGGCTTGTGGGGCTATACAATTGCAGTGTAGATGTCTAGGTTATATGCCAGAGCCCAGGCTTCACTCTGACCCCAGAAGTCTACAGTACAATTTTATAGCCTCTCAGCCCAGGCCCTGCGAGCCCAAGTCAGCTGACACGGGCCAGCCACAGACGTTTTGGTGCAGCACAGGCATACTCTGAGAGCTGCATTTTCCAAAGTGCTTTGCACCCAGTGTGCGCCCAAAGCACAGAGCTCTTCAGGCAATCTAGCCACTCATTCTGGTACCTACCTGGGAGCTTGGCTGTCTTAAGAATATGGCCCCAAAAGAGGAGAGGAGAAGGTAATGGGGACACCAATGGAGCATGTGAAGGAGGGGGAAATATCAATGACATGTAATGTTCCTTCCTTCATTTAGAGGAAAAGAAACAGCTGTAAACGAACCCTTCGAAGTGATTAGCCCGACGTGTGCCTCTCTGGGAGCAGAAGACATGTGCTTCTAATTTTTATTTTTGGCTGTGTGCTGGAGGGGTCTGTTTCCCATTGACCCTCTGACCTTTTAGAAAGGAGAGGAAAAACAAAAGAAAAATAGCTGGCCAATTCCTAGCGCCATTGAAGTCCATGGCAAAACTCCCGTCAGCTTCAGAGGGACCAGGCTCTGGCCCGGACGGGAAGGAGAAAAGTCAGACACTTTGAGCCAGAACAGTGGAAAAAGAAAACCCTCTCTTTTCTTGACTTGGGGAATTATAATGGGTGAAGGGAATAGCGAAGAACTGTAAGCATCAGGCTGGGAGCATCTATAGTAGACTTCTTGGAACTGACAGTTTAAATGTTCTTCCTTCCACGGCGGATGAACAGAATTCCACTCAGTTAACTCTTACAGCGTATAGTGTAACTCTCTGGTTTGATCAGGAGCTCAAGGGGCTACTGTAATGGATACAATAATTACAGCTGGTCAGAAAGCAGATTTTGTGACCCATGAACATTTTTGGTATTTAGAATTTTTTTTGCATCTCAAATTGGGATAAATAGCCAAAAATTAAAAAAAAAATTGCAAAATGAAATTCTGGAAAAAATTCCACATCAGGTCAATTGAATTGTTTGGATTTAATAAATTCGAAGTATTTTGTTTTGTTTTGTTTTCAACCCATTTTAAATTGAGTTAATTTTTCTATATAAAATAAATTGCAAACCAAAGCGTTGTTTTGAAACAACACATTGGAGCTTTGCATTCTGAAAATGTCCAAAATTTCAGTGTTTTTGACATTTTTTTTTCCTAAACAAAATTTCACCCAAAAATAATGCAAATTTTCGGTTTAGTTGAAATAGCAGAACAAAACAGAAAACTGTTTTGACAAAACTTTTCCGACCAACTCTACTGATGATGATTCTCCATCTCCCAACGCACACCTCTTCCTTCTTAAACAATTACCAGTGTTTTGTCCAGGCTATCTTTAAATGTCCCAAGTAATAGAGACTTTCTCTACTTCAGAGAACTTCACAAACAACTAGATCTTGCTTGTCCCATTACTCCTCGTTAGAATTCCTTACACTATGCTAAATAATTCCTCTCCCTTATTTCTGTATCCTTCCTAAAGGGACGATGCTACACTCTTCAAACCTAGCCTAACTTGTCCTCCACCCTTTGTAACCGCCAAGCCAAGATCTATATGGCCTGTTTAACCTCTGCATTTTTCTCCAGTTTTATGCCAGTGTAACGCCATTGAAGTCACCGCCATTGTAACTGGAGTAACACAGCAGTGAATCAGGTCCATAGACTTCTATTAATCCTTCCACATAAGTCACTCACTTCAATCTTCGGGGAGTTTATAATAGCGTGTCAAGGCCCCGGCCATTGTTGAGTGGGGGCCCATTGGGCTAGATGCTACATAAACACACAATAACAGTCTACAGACAAAGGAAGCATTGTTATTTCCACTTTAAAGAAAGGGAATAGAGGCGCAGAGAGACTTGGTAACATGTCTAAGGCAGACACAAGCAGCCTGTGGAAGACCCCAGAATTGAACCCCAATCTCCTGAGTCGTAGGCCAGTGCCTTTACCACAAAATCATCTTGCTCTTCTCTGAGGGCCCTCCAATTTATCAGAAAGGTAGAGAAACAAAGAGGTTCCCACTTCCCAGAACTGTGTCTTGGTGCAGGCTCGGTTGGTCCCGAGGCATAGAAACGAGGGCCAATCACCACCTGTCCTAGGAATAACTGAAAAATGCCATAGACTGTGTAATGTGTACACTGGGTCGAGTTCTGCTCACGGTTTCACTAGTGTAAATCCATTCACTTCAATGGAGTTCCTTTTATTTTATACTGATGTAGCGAAGAATAGGAAATGGCTCTTCGTGTTTTGAGCACTCCTTAGTAATCCTTCCTCATCTATCAACAGCCTGTTTGGACTACACCTCCCAGAATCCTTAGCAGGAAGAGTCTGGAGCAAACACCTTGGTGAGTTGTTAGCAGCAAGTGTCGAGGTCACAGTCGTGCCTTATACAAAACTTAAAATCTGAGCTCTGTGTCACGGGTTGGCCCACCCCTTGAAGAGAAGGGGGCCGTCTACTGAATCACCAAGATGCTGCTTGGAGATTTCCATCCCAATATTGACCCGTCCTGCCCCTGCTTTGCATGTGCGCTGAATAATTTCAGGTGCTAAACTCCTTTGATGACTCTATCACTAGTCACAGGCTCCCATCACTCATCTTTCCTTCCCAGGAGAATGGAGGAGCCTTGAGATCTGTTGATCTCTAACATGTTCCAGGATGCAAACTCTCTCCCTGCCAACTCAAGAGGGAGTGCATGACAAGCGTGTCAGGTGGACTGAGAGGTTTCTTTTGCCAGACTCTTACCTGATGAAGAATGACTCAGAGCCTTGATGAAAGAGCCGCCGCACAGAAGTGCAAAAGGAGAGACGAGGAGACACTTTGCGGGATGAGATGGGAGTGAGAGCCATCTGACAGGTCCTGCCAGAGGGACAGTCTGTAATTAGAGCTAAGGCTGCCTGCTCTCTCCACTGGAACATTTGTCAATCACCCACCAGTGTCATTTTCATGCTGTCAGCCTAGAAATTCCTTTTTTTTAACATCAGCTTTATTCTGGCTGGGCGAGGCAGGGGCAGACTGGCCCTTGCCAGACAGAGCACTAAAAGGAAGTGAAGTAATTTTTGTCTTGTGGACCAGATTTTCGAAAGAGATCAGGGCTGGATTTTCCAGGGTGAGCAGCCGTCACAACTGGACCCCCACTTTCCAAAGTGCTCAGGTCCCCAGCAGTTCCCACGGTAACATTGATGCCCAGGTTTTTCAACATGCTCTCCGTTCACTGAGCTGCCTAATAGGAATTGAACTCCCGGGAAAACTATGGACGATGGGGCCATGCAAAATACAAAGAGGCCAGCGGGAAAGCCAAGTAATGGGTGACCATTAGGTTACTGGGATGGGCTGGCAGGCTAGTGGTGAGTTTCAGAGCTGGCCTGTGTCAGTGGTTTGCCTTTCTAGGTCACCTGGATGTGTCTGTGCAGAGCTGGATGAGTGTGTCAGCACACAAATGTTTGCTAAGTGTTCTGTGATCCCTCTATAGATGAGCGAAGTGCAGAGTTACTAACAAAAGGAAGTAGTAGTTTACATGAAAATAAGCAACCTGTGGGCCTGAGTCTGCTCTCTCACACTGCTGTCAATCTTGAGTAACTCTGCCAAAAGCAATGGAACTGTACCAAATTTGGGATGAGACCAGGATTGGCCCTAGATATGCATGCTCCTACTGGTGCACTTCCATTAGGAATCCCTGGTTGCTGTCTCCGAAGCACTGTTTTCCACCTCTCCTGAAGCCCATTGTGCAGATTTTCTGTTAAACTAGATGGCGCTCGTTATGAAATGGAGGTTTTGGCTTTGCATTTCCTGGCACCTTCTCTCCACATAATTTGCAACAGCTCAGCACCCCTCTGTGAAAATATTGTTGTCCTCATTTTACAGATGGGGAAACTGAGGCGTGCGGCGTTTGGGGGGGTTAAGTGACTTGCCCAAGGTCTGACAGGAATTCTGTGGCAGATATGACAGTAGGATCTTGCTCTTCTGTGCTTTCCTGCCTAGTTTCCTTCATTATTATAAAGATGTGACTGCAGGTGAGTGCTGTGTGTCACACGCCCATAAAGAGGAGGACTCTGCATCATGGCAGGATCCAAATATGCTGGAATGTGCCCTCCAACACATACACTCACCCCAGTAGAACGCATGCTTCCAACTGGGACTGTGTGAGCGGCCGGTGACTCGGGGCATTGGAATGTGCCCGCACTTGGATTGGTCGCTCTCCAGAGATGGTGGCCAGACTATTTGTTCTGCACAGGACAGAATGGCTCAACATAAGAATGGCCATACTGGGTCAGACCAGAGGTCCATCTACCTCAGTATTCTGTCTGCTGACAGTGGCCAATGCCAGGGACCCCAGAGGGAATGAACAGAACAGGGAATCATCAAGTGATCCATCCCCTGTCGCCCATTCCCAGCTTCTGGCAAACAGAGGCTAGGGACACCAACCCTGCCCATCCGGGCTAATAGCCATTGATGGACCTGTCCTCCAGGAACTTGTCTAGTTCTTTTTTCAACCCTGTTATAGTCTTGGCCTTCACAACATCCTCTGGCAAAGAGTTCCACAGGTTGATTGCATGTTGTGTGAAGAAATACTTCCTTTTGTTTGTTTTCAACCTGCTGCCTATTCATTTCATTTGATGCCCCAGAGTTCTTGTGTTATGAGAAGGAGTAAACAACACTTCCTTATCTACTTCTTCCACACCCGTCATGATTTTATAGACCTCTGTCGTATCGCCCCTTAGTCGTCTCTCTTCCAAGCTGAAAAGTCCCAGTCTTATTCAGATTTAGTTGGGGAATGGTCCTGCTTTGAGCAGGGGGTTGGACTAGATGACCTCCTGAGGTCCCTTTCAACCCTGATATTCTATGATTCTATGATTCTGTCTCGCCTCATACGGCAGCCAGTCCATCCCCCTAATCATTTTTGTTGCCCTTTTCTGAACCTTTTCCAATTCCAAGAGATCTTTTTTGAGATGAGGCAACCACATCTGCATGCAGTATTCAATTAGCTGTTAGCTGTGGGCGTACCATGGATTTATATAGCGACAATATGATATTTTCTGTCTGATTATCTATCTCTTTCCTAACAATTCCCAACATTCTGTTCGCTTCTTTGACTGCCGCTCCACATTGAGTGGATATTTTCAGAGAACGGTGACTCCAAGATCTCTTTCTGGAGTGGTAACAGCTAATTTAGACCCCATCGTTTTATATGTACAGTTGGGGTTGTGCTTTCCAATGTGCATTACTTTGCAAAGTGACTTCCATCGGTCGCTCCCAAGGGCATCCTTCTCTGGGGAGGAGCAGGCATAGCAGACTCAGAGCAATGAGTTGAAAGGCACAAGCTACCCAGAGGAAGCAGTAAGCTTCCTCTGGGTTCAGGAACGCCCCTTCCCACCTCCTCACAATGAGATGGACAAATAGGGTTGCCCAATCTCTAATATGTCTAAATAATGCTGATGCACAAGCCGAGCTAGAAAAGGGAGGATCTCATGCCAAACCAGTGCCATCAACCAGTGCCATGGAGCTCTTAATATTTAAACCAAGCCCTGCCTTAGTCTCATTGGAAAGCCAATGTAGTTACTCCAGATTTACACCTGTCTCTCTGAAATCAGGATCTGATGCATCAGCTCCTGCTCATCTTATTCACCTGAGCAGGCCCCGGTGGCAAAAATGTTAATGGGCCAGTCTCAGTCTTGGTGTGTGGAGGTCTCGGTGATGTGTGGCCGACAGCAATGCAAGTTACATTGCTTTTTCGCAGGTGTGAACAGCATCAGCTGAGCTAAACAAGTGTAGCTGACCCACTGAGGGGGGAGAAGAGGAGCTGTAGAAAGAAACAGGAGAGTTTTAATAAAAAAAACGCCCCCGCTTCACCTGTTAGCTGCTTTTTCTACTATATCCCTCATCAACTTTCTGCCTGCTTAGTGTCTAATGAGAGGCAGAGTGGCCTAGTGGGTAGGGCATTGGAGTAGGACTCACCAGACCTGACTTCCATTCCCAACTCTGCCACTGACCTGCTGTGTGACCTTGGGCAAGTCACTTCCCCTCTCACCCTTTGTCTGTTTAGATTGCAAGACCTTCAGGGCACAGAGTGTCTCTCACTATGTGTTTGTACAGCACCAAGCACGCTGGGCCCCGATCTCAGCTGCGGCCTCTGGACAGCACTGTAATACAACTAATAAGTCTCTCTTTATTTTGCACCCATAGTGAATATCAGATGCAAGCTACATTGCTTTATGTAACTTCATATAACTTTACCTTTGCTAGGTCCTCATTGAATCTGGTCCAGTCTGAAATACTCAGCTTCTCTCTTTCCTTCATATGTGCCTAATTTCCTTCTCTCTCCAGACACGAGGTTGTCACCCTTTCAGTTACCTAACAGTAAATCTGGGAAATGGATGTATTCCTAAAGCTTACAGTGCGAGACTTCAAGAACTCTAGTATTATTATTGTATTACCATAGCACATAGGAATTCCAATTATGGATCAGGGCCCCTTTGTGCCAGGTGGACAAACCCAGAACAAGAAGATAGTCCCTGCCCCAGAGAACTTACAATCTAAATTTGTTTAGCTTGTTAAAGAGAACATTAAAAGGTGACTTGGTTGCTGTGTGTGAGAACCTTCACAGGGAAAAAATACCAGCTAGTAAAGGACTCTTTAAATGAGGGAAGACCGACAAAAGAGGAACCAATGGCTGGAAGCTGAAGTTAGACCAGTCCAGTTGGAAATAGGGCACACACAGTTTAACAGTGAGGATAATTTAGCCACTGGAACAAATTCCTGAGGGAAGCGGTGGATTCTCCACCTCGCGTCGAGTCTGGCGGCTTTAGCCAAACACGTTATTGGGCTCAATTCGGTAACCAGGTGATATGTAATGACCAGTATTATACAGGAGGTCAGAGAACAGGATCTGATGGTCCCTTCTGGCCTTCGAATCAATGCGTCTAGCAGAGAAGAGAAAACTGCTCAATAGCTTATGTCTCGAGAGTGCCGCCCTTCCTTGTCTGAAGTGATTTTGATCGCACATTTTAAATCCCTAGTGACTGCTAGCTGGAGCCCCGAGCCCTGCTTGTATTTACTGGCCGTTGGGCAGAGGGACTCGCTGAGTTGGGCAAAGGTTTGGATTCTGGGGGCGGCAGTAGTTATTAGTAAAGCCTCAGTCCAACTCCTTATTGCTCATGGCTGCTGGCACATGACTTTGGAAAGTCAAGTCATTAAAGTAAGTACTACGGCTGCGTAGGGTTGACCTGGGAAAAAGCAAAGTTAGAGGAGACCGGATGAGCGGTTCCAAGTTACGGAGGGTCTGATGGGTTTTCTCTCTCTTGTTCATAACTTGTCCCACAAGACTCAGACCAAGGAGGGGGGAAGTTAGTGACAGGTGAATTTGGTTCATGTCTCGTTGCTGTTACTGTAGTACCGAGAAGCCCCACTGAGCTTGGGGCTCTTACAGGCATACAGTGGGAGACTGTCCCTGACCCAAAGAGCTTCCCATCTGAATGCAGAAGGCAAATGATTTACACAAGGTCACACAGTGGGAGAGCCATGAATAGAGCCCAGGTCTCCCGACTCCCAGCCCAGTGCCTCATCGACTGGCCTGTGCTGCCTGTTCTGTTTTGGCTCATGCCCATAGAAATACACCGGAAAGTTGTACAAATGGCAGAGACCTTAATGAACGTCTCAGCACCGTTGGGCAGAGGGACTCGCTGAGTTGGGCAAAGGTTTGGATTCTGGGGGCGGCAGTAGTTATTAGTAAAGCCTCAGTCCAACTCCTTATTTTTTTTCAGCAGCAGCTCAGTTTGCTTTCCTACCATGCTCCGTGAAGTTCTCCGGGGGAGACTCTCTCTAAAAATACAACTTGACCTAGGCATTGGTTGTGTTGGGCTGTAGCTGGTAGAAAGCTACAATCCTCTGAGCAGATATGGTATGTCATCGGCATGAGATTCTTCTTGCTTTGATCCGGCATCGTGTCCAGGTGACCTGTTTCAAATGAACCACGCACCTTGGTGGGGGGAAGGCAGAAAGCACCAGTCGTGAGCAAGGGTGTTCACCGGGTGCACTGGTGTTAGGGAAAACAGGAAGCAGAGGAATGGCTGGCTGGGCAGTGGTGGTTACACCTTTGCCTTCAGCAGTGGAGCAAATGACAAGTCATTTAAGGCTGGGCCTTCCTCTGCTACAGAAATGACACATTGTTTTGAATGAGAAATGCCAAGAGGGTTGGCAGTTCTGTTGCTCAAAGCACAATATTGGGCCCTTGGTCCTGTCCACAAGACCTTTGCCTCTCTCTGTCGTGTAGTCCTAGGGCAATCAGCATCGCGGTATGTTCATCTCCCCAATCTGTTGGATGCAGGGGATTGGACAAGATGATCAGGGCGGGTGGGGGGTCGAGGGGAAGGGTGAAGATTTGAGGTCTTCTTCCTCTAAAGTCATTAAGTGGGGAGGGGCAGCAGAGGGTTAGGAGGTTGGAGCTGGTGGCAGAAGACTGAGAAGAGCCCAGTGTTACCACCCCTCTTTAGGAAATGAGCATACAGGGAGGAATTTGAGTGCTGGCTCTTGAAGAGCAGGCTAGTGAGAAGGAAGGAAGTGGACACTGAGATAGAACATACTCTGAATACTCGTCTTCTACTCCACCACCACCCTTTAGCGTGGGGAGGAGGAGTCCCTGGAGATGCTGCCCATGCAGCAAGCAGCTCTTGTCAGTAATTGATTGATTTCCGTTTCAATCTTACACCATCTCTGCTCTCACGGGGGCCCTCCAAAGCTGTGGGTGCCCTTGATACACAATAACTTAGGAGACAAAATGTAAAAATTGACCCAAAGCAGCAGGACTTCTTCCTCCAGTCCCACCCTTCCTACCTCCCATCATCCGTTTGCCGGTCCAATGCTGACTTGATCACCTTGAGGACTTGACCAGTTTGTTCCTCTAGGGAAATGAAGATCCTTCAAGTTTCAGATACTAGGAGCGGATGGGTCAGTGATTGGTGGGTCCTCCCTTGCCCTGGATACTAACGAGACGGCCTTGGACATGTGGCTGCCAACCACGGTAACATTCAGATCACGTCCACATGTCACAGTTCAGCTGAAGGTTTATGGTTCATCTGGAGCATCCATAAGCTCATTTGACCAATCCAGCCCTCTCCAGCTGGCAAGGGGAGGCAGGAGAGCTCTTGACCTGACTCATCCCAGGAGGATCCTGCCACTTCTGTTTCTGCGTAGGGCCCGCAATAACCACATGAAGACGCTTTCTCACGGGTTTTCAGCATGTTTCCTGCTGGTCCTGGATGGAAACTGGAAGCATGTTTAAAATAAGAGGGTGTCTAACCATTGTGGAATCGTACAGCTCCAGTCTGGAAATGGGCAAAGGCTTATAACGGGCCTGGGAGAGGGTAAATTAAATTATTCTGACTACTTTGCTCCATCCCTGCTCATAAACAGTGTCGTCTCGGGAGACAGGAGCTGATTTAGTCTCATGGAGAAATGAGTCATCATCATGCAGGACTTCTGTGGAACGGGACCAATCCTGGGATACTTTCGGAGAGTCAGCTGGAGTTTGCTGGTGAAATAAATGATTTTAGAGCCCACTGAGAGGCAGAGGTGGGCGGGCGGTTGGAACAATACGTCTGTCCTCCCTTGCCCTCCCGTGTGATCCTGCGATTTCATTGAGGATTCATCATTCTTATGAAACTTTTATTAAAAGGCATCGTCTGGTGGCTGCAAAACACCCTCTATAGAGTTGGTTGCAAAAATGATGGTTTTTTTCTTGGAAAACGTTGATTATTTTTTTTTTTGGCCAGAAATTTGAATATTGACAGTTTTCACGTTTTGGCCAAAATAATTTGGTTTTCGGGCATATGGTTTTTCTATGAAAAATCAAAATTTTCTGTATGGAGCAGACATCTTTTGTGGGGGGAAAAATGTTTTCTGTCAGAAACCTAATTTTTCATCACAAAGCAATTTTGATGGAAAACTTTCAACCTGTCAGAATGTGGGATTGTGCCTGATCAGAGATGCTGAATGTCTGATTAAACCATCATACTAGGCAAAAGAAATCCCAGCTTCCTCAGATTGTTAGATAAGGATCTTTCTACCCCTTTTGTCACTATTGGGAATGGGTCATAGGAAGGGACAGTTTTTGGGTCAGGAGGATGGGAGTCCAGAACCCACCTTCAGTCTTGGGCCCATCCTTAGAACTCAGATGTTTTGGAGAACTCTGAAATATACTTGATTCTTTCTCTCTTTTCCTGCAGTCTGTGCACTCTGGATTCTGGCAGGGATGAGCTCTAGAAGTTCCAATGTTGACCAAGGCTGATGTTCTCCCTGTGTCTTTGGTTGAGACGAGGATGCTTGTGTGAGTCTGTTCTGGGATGTCCAGAGAGGACTAACATGGCTACAACAACACAACAAACAAAACTGGGATATTCCAGCTTCCAATAAGCAGCCAGAGGCTGCCAGATACCAACCCAAATAGGACCCTGAACTCCGAAAATAGGCTTGGATCCCAACTTCATATCCCTACAAACTGCAGCAAAATCCTACTTTGGCTGTTTTTTCTCAACACAACCTTAACCATGGACTTGCTACCTACGCCTCCATAACAACAAGCCAAAAGGAACTCCCGGGTTTGACACATTTCTCTGTATGTGGGTTTGAAATTTGCAACTAAACTTTCCCAAATCTCGGAGTGTTGACATTTAGCCCATTAGCGGGATCTGAGCTGCAACCTCCGATCAGAACCCAGGGTTTGGATTCAGCGTTCTGGCTCACATCCATCTCTTCGCACTTTGAGCATCATTCATTATTGGGGATGGATAGACAGCAAGCACTCCAGCTCTCAGAATCTTCTGAGTGGGTTTCAGGATCTCTTCTTTCCCTGTCTGGGACCTAGGATTAGAAGGGAACAGTGCCCTGTGTTTAACATCACTGGAGATTTCCTGATTGTTCAAGGATAGACAGAGGAGTCCTGAACTACCTTTCATCAGCAAAGTGGCGCTGGGCTCCCTGACGCAGTTGCCTTACCAGGAAGCCTTACTAGCCATGGAGAGGCAGCCAGTAGTTCTAGATGTCAGTGAGTATTGTTTGCCATAAACTCCAGCTCTATAAAGATGAAATCCCACCTGGGATCTAGGGGGCTCGTGTGTTCTCATCACTCAATTCCCTTTTCAAAGGAGTTTCCCCAGCAGGAGTGATATTACCGTGTTCGCCATAGGGAGTCTCATACCTGTGCCACATCCAGGCACGGGGACATGAAGACACTTTCCCAAGGCCACACAGCAGCCCACCAGCAGAGATAGGAATAGAAATCCTGTCTCCCAGGCTTGTGCTCTATCCATTAAGCCACACTGTCTCCCTTTGGTTAAAGGGGAATTCACTGGAACAAACCTTTCTTCTAATAGGAGGGATGTGTGTGTGTGTGAGAGAGAGAGATCTTGTCCTTTCACAGGTGTTGCTCAGGGTCCATTGGGGTGAGTTGTATAATGTGCTTGCCAGAAGAGTTGACTTTCCACCCACCCCCACTGCCTCCTCCCACTCCTCCCTTTGAGCTATGCCAAAATAAATACGCATCAGTTTCACCAATCTCCAAGCCTCCAATCAAAGGCTGAGTGGCTAGCTCCACTCTTCCCCTGCAGGCTGAGGGGGTTAATCACACACAGGCCGGCGTAAGTGATGCATCTGCGTGGCTGAGACATGTTCCAGACAGGGGCTGTTTGGGTTAATTTAGCCCAGAACAAAACTCGGCTGCCTTCCCTTGTATTGCCCCTTCATGGATTCGCCACTGACATTTTTTTTTCTTTGTGTTACAAGACACAGCTGAGATCGTGGTCCCCCATCGTGCTAGGCACTGCACAAACTCACAGTGGGAAACGCTGCTATTATTTATTTATATTTTATATAGTAGGAACATCTAGGAGCTAGTCCTGGACCAGGACTCCTTGTACTGGGTGCTCTGCAAACACAGAACAAAAGGATGGTCCTTGCCTTAAAGAGTTTACAATCTACGTACAAGACAAGAGATGACAGGAGGAATACAAAGAAACAAGGAGACAGTGTTGGTCGGTAGGACGGGCAGTGACCTCCACGTGCCTGCAGTCTAACTGTTGTCCAGTTTCTTGTGGGCACCATGGAAAAGGAGTTTTAAGGAAGGATTTGAAGGAGAATAATGACCCAAAGGGTTCACAGTCTAATCTGAGCACCGAAGGGTGAAGTGCTGGGACTGTCTAGGTGTGGCTCACAGCACTGAGCTGCTAGAGACGAGTTTTTCATGGTTTTATTTATTTGCACCATCAAAGAATTCATTGTAATTTTCACACAATGGACAGTCAACCTGTGGAACTCCTTGCCAGAGGATGCTGTGAAGGCCAAGACTATAACATAGTTCAAAAAAGAACTAGATAGTTCCTGGAGGATAGGTCCATCAATGACTATTAGCCAGGATGGGCAGGGCTGGCGTCCCTAGCCTCTGTTTGCCAGAATCTGGGAATGGGCTACAGGGCATGGATCTAGGGTGACCAGATGTCCCGATTTTATAGGGACAGTCCCGATTTTTGAGTCTTTCTTATATAGGCTCCTATTACACCCCCCCCCACCACCCACATCCTGATTTTTCACATTTGCTGTCTGGTCACCCTAGATGGATCACTTCTTTTCATTCCCTCTGGGGCACCTGGCATTGGCCACTGTTGGAAGACAGGATACTGGGCTAGATGGACCTTTGGTCTGACCCAGTGTGGCTGTTCTTATGTTCTTAAAGAATGAGAATCAGAAACCAAATTGAGACCTGGTTTAAGCAGGGGCCAACTTTATTAGCTTCAGCAATCACTCCCCTATAGACTGGGGCTGAAACTGACCAGGTGAAATTAGAGAGACAAAGTGAACAAGTATCAGGGGCAGCCTTGTTAGTCTGTATCTTATATCCAAATAAATCTGTTAGTTTTTAAGGTGCCCCCGGACTCCTCATTAAGGTGGACAAGGTAATATCTTTTAAGCTTGTCTCTTTCACCAACAGAAGATGATCCAGAAAAGAATACTACCTCTCCCACCTTGTTCCTCTCGTGGCTACAACACTGCAAACAGGTGAAATTAGGTCCTTCTGGGCTTTTGTGGTTTGGATTGATTGTGGCATGCGTGTGCGTGTGTGTGTGTGTGTGTGTGTGTGTGTGTGTGTGTTTCTTTATACATTTTCATTGTGTGGCTTGCTGTAGGCGAGGGCTGCAGCATCTTTTCTTTATCTCCGTCAAAACAAGAGCAGCAGCGTTCATTCGTAATTGGTTGATCTGCGTGTGAAGGAGCTCATAAAAATGCAAAAGGATCATAAACATCACTGTAGTCTGAGTAATCCCAGGAGTGCTGGAAATGAGGCATTTAACCTAAATACTGCTCTTTTACTTTCAACATTTTATTTAGTAGAAATCTTCAACGTGTGAGATAAAAGCGAACATGACACTTGTGTTCAGATCAGGTTATTGTCCAGCAGAGAGAAAAACATGCTTCTCAGATCAAAGTGAGAACTGGGAATTTTTCTCTTGGGTTGGGGATTTTTCAACAATTCCTTTTGTTGAAACTTTTTGTTTTCCCAAATGTTTTTAAACAGGAAATTGGTCAAAACTGATCATTTCCAGCCATTTTGGTTTTGCTGGATCGGCATTTTTCAATGGAAAAAACCAACATTTTGTTGAAAAATTCCCAGTGAGCTCTATGGAATAGCAACACCAACCGTTCCCTGATCCAGTCAGGGTGGGGCGTAGGGTCAGAGACGGGTTCTGACACCCGCTCTGTAGTGGGCAGGTCGTCCCCTTGCACGGGGGAGTAATTCCCGCCACTGTGACAAAGAGGCCTTAGTGTAAGTGAGGGCACGTGTATGCTGCAGTCACGGAGCTATGGGCCAGCTTTAACCAAGGTAGCTCCAGGACTGGACTAGCGAAGCCATGAGAGCTTGGGCTTCTGTGCAATCTAGCCACCCCCAGAGGGGCTGGAACAATTTATATAGTGGGGGTGCTGGGAGCCATTGAACCAAATTGCAAATCTTGTAGATGATGGAAATCATTTCAATCCAGGGCATCCCCAGCACCCCTAGTTCCAGCACCAATGGCCACCCCAGTAATTACCCAGGATTCCAGGTGGGCTTTGTATAGCATGCTGCAGCTTCACCGCTTCAGTACCCAAACTAGCTAGATTACAGCTAGCTTGGGCATGAGCTGCAGTCACATCCCCTGATTACAGGATAGACATACCTTGAGGTCCAGGTTTGCAGAGAAGCCGGCCCCAAACCTGGCAAAGCTCATGTCTAGTAGGATTCTGCAAGGACTCTTATGCCCTGTCCTGTAGCTACGCTGGTTCGAATGAGCACAAGCAGGTAGAGTCTAGTGCAAATCTCTCCCACCATGGGGGCACCGCAGAAGGAGGAACTGCTGAGCCTGTTGATTTAGTGCAGAATGCCATCAAACCAGGGATGTTATCTGGCCTGGTAATATAATAACTTGTCTTCTTGCGTGTTGGAGACGCAGGGTCAAATAAAAAATGCTAAGCAGTGTTCAGCCTGGTCAGTGCTTGAAGAGGAGACATCCAGTAAAATTTTGCCCAGCTCTACAGAGGAGGGATGCAGCATGCAGGTGGAAGGAAACACCATAAAGAACTGGATGAAGTCCACCAGCAAGTCATCATCTCCACTGCACCTGCTCACCTGGTCCCCGAGGAGTTTGAGAGAGTTGAAGCCTTTGCAGATCTCTGGCCCAGCTTCCAGTGTGTGCTGTCTCTGGGGGCAGGGAGATGGATGGTCTCACAGACACACTCCAGTGCCTACGACCCAGTCAGTAGCTGCAACTGTCTTCTGGGGAAATGTTGTTTACCCTGGAGACATACAATGAGGCTGCTGTGTGGCACCTGCATAGGGAGACGCAGCGCCCTGGCCCCCCCACGAACAATTTTCTGGCCCTGAGGACTTGAACAATGAAGCCATGGAGAGGCTGTGAGAGGTACCCATGCAACCCCGTGGGGAGGTGCCTGGCTTCAAGCTAAGTTGCTATCAGAGCTCCATGGAATGTCCACTGATAGGACAAGAACCAAGAGACCATCCCAATGGCTGGGTGCCCTGCAGGTGTAACCAAGAAGACAGCAATATGTCCCCTACTGGTGAATGCTCAGGCAGGCGAATGCTAGGGAGGGAGTTATAAAGGCAACATGTCTCCAAAACCATTGGAAACAAGGGGGTCCTCTTCCACTGCCAAGGTGGCGCCTCTTCTGAGCACGCCATGTTGTGCCCAAGACAATGAGATCACAGAGAGAAGGAGAGGTGGTGGGTGGTGTTTTCCAGGGCAAGTGAGAAACCAAAACAGATCAGACACCAACCAAACAAGGTGACTACGCTGTCAGGAATGCAGGCAGAGATCTCTGTGCCCAGGTGAGATCCAGGAGGAGAGAGAAGGGGAGTTGAAACAAAAGATGTCTTTGTAATGTAATGCATTACAGGACAGCACATCCAGGAAACTGGTTTCTGAGAGGCCAAGATAAGAGTCTGCCTCATACCTTTCCTCCAGGATGAAATAACTCATAGTTATCCTGTGGAACCCATTGCCACAAGTTGTCATTGAGGCCAAGAGGTTAGCAGGATTCCAGAAGTGATTAGGCATGTATTTGAATAGCAAGAATATCCAGAGTTATAATAGTAACTCCAAAAATAAATATAGTTTGGGACAGGATATAAACTCTCAATTTTCAGGGCATGAACTGACCTCTAACTGACAGGAGGTCAGGAAGGAACTTATCCTGGGAACAAGTTATCCCATCGCTGTCTTCTGCAGCGTTCTTGCACCTTCTCCTGGAGCAGCTGGCGCTGGCCATTGTTAAAGACAATACACTGGGCTAGCTGGACCATGGCCTGATACACTGTGGCCATGCCTATGTTCCCATGAAACTGTGTTCTTGGGAATATAGGACATTCAGAATTAGAGGCGCTGTCAGTCTAGTATCCCAGCTCCTAGCAAACTGCATCAAAGTGCTGAGGCATCAGCTCCATTATCCCGCTGTTAGTCATGGCCAAGGCTTCTTGTATCAGAGGGTGCTGGATAAAAACCAGCATATTCCTAATTCAAACAGTCAGTTAGTTGTGCAGTGTTGAGCATAAGAGCTGAATATCACCTGGTCACCATACTGCGCCATCATGGCAGCGCTGGGCTGGTCAGTGCTGACCAGTAATACTACAGCGTGACGCAGAGCAACCCTTCCTGTAGTGCTTGGCAACCTATCTCCCTAGCCAGCAGCCCCAGACTCACCCTGCCCATCACCTGGCGACCATCTCCTACGCACACCCGTATTTCCTCTGCTCCCAAGCCACAGTCCTCCCCAATCCAGTGTCGGAGCTAATGAGGGACACATGCTCCCCCCTCCCCGGTGACATTGAGGTGTATGTGTGGAGCCTTTCATACTCTCCCAGCACGGCAGGTCCCGTTCCATGTGGCTGGGCCTGGCTCCCTGCTCCGAGCATTACAAAGTGGCACATGGTCACCTAGGGCCGTGACCTCGTGCGCCAGATCGCAACACCACTCACTCCAATTTGTCCCGGACACCCCACAGTCATGACCGTGGGATGGCTGGGCCAAACCTGAATGGCTTTGCAGCACCATGTGCTGAGTCTCAGAGCCCAGAATGGGGAGCCAGGCCCATGCTGGGCCTGGAGTCACCGCTGTTGGGTTAGTTGGTGGGGGGCTGGACAGCAAGGCCGCCCCATATGACCCATCATCCCCCTGGTTGTGAAATCTGGCACTGGCACGGCCTTCGTCCCTTATAAATGCATAGTAGGGAAGAATAATTTTCTCCACAGCAGGTTTTTGTGGGTGAAACTCTAGCCTGTGCTCAGACGAGAGGATCAGAATGGTTCCTTCTGGCCTAAAAGTCTATGAATCTTGGCAGGGTTTGGGTTGGGATTTTGGTTCCAGACAGATTAATGGCCAGAGAGCTATGGTCTCACCTTTAGAAACGTCGCTTATTGTTGTTATTTGCATTGCAATAGAGCCTCTAGGTCCGGGGAGAGATCATGACCTCCTTGTGCTGAGCATTGCACAAGCATAGCCCCTGCCTCCAAAGTCTAAGGAGACAAGGGGTCCAGGGAGGTGGAGTGACTTTCCCAAGGTCGCGCAGCAGGTCAGTGGCAGAGGTTAATAATAATACCCAGCCGCGACAGGGTGTTATAAACCCCACACTGGCAGTGTCAGGCTAAGGGGAACCAGAGAGCCCAATTAGTGCTTTCTGTGGCAGCTGGAGGGGAGACAAGTAGTTAAAGATTAGACCCAGCTGGGGAGAACAGGCTGGGTGATTCCTATCAAGGACTGCAGGACCAGCGAGAGAGGAGAACTGCAACAGGAAAGCTAGATCCTGGTTCTGAGGGGAGCAGGGGTGAAGCGGTTCAGGGTGGCTGCCAGGGAGGCTGGGAATTGCCAAAAAGAGGCTCCTCAGGAGCAGATTTGGAAGAAGCCACAAAAGGAGTCAGCACGGTATGAAAGTTTTAGTATTGGTTTTAGTGGTGGGTTTGGTCCCTGGGTGGGGGATTTAGTGATCAATGCATTTACTCAACTCTGAAATGGCTAGTTATGTTCTCAGCAGTGAAGAGCCATCAATGGATACAATGCATGCCACGGGACGAGCTGTACCCACAGGACAACTCGGTCTGGCCCCCAAACATGCATGCAGCACAAAATGTCATCCTTTGCAGTGCTTGACCTCACAGGTACTGTCCGTGTGAGGTCACGCCATGCATGCAAGTGTAGAATCACATGCCTCACTGATAGTGTCCTGGCTTGTCACTGGTTCTGCATTATGGGAAAGAGGAAATGAGGTAAATTCTCTGGTTAGATTGCACACTCTGTGCCTGGTTCTAGTCTCTGGTCTGCTGATGGAGTCTTGGAAGGGTCTCTCTTTTTTAAAAAAAACAAACCAATATCTTGTATTATAAGTAGTTACGGAGTGTTCTGTGCACTGCAGCTTTATATTTCCAGGAACGGATCTGCTGCAAGCATCCGCCATTTTGTGTTCAGTTTGCATACAGCCTATTGCTGTGGAAATGCCCGCACGCTGGCCCATATTTGTTTTTGATCTCAAACCCTGTCAAGAAAGGTGCAAGAATCTCACTCATCACGTGCTGATCCACAGGTGGCTGCATTGTCACTGACCAAACTTTTCACATAACCTGGAATTCTGAGAGCTGGGGTGTTGCCAGCTTAAAACAGGGCAGACTCCTCCTTCTCATGCCTTTAAGACACAGGCAGTTCCTCCAGGCAAGGTCTGTAAGAGCTTAAGGCCCCATACACAGCTCTGCCCTGGTGACGGCTAATCCATAGACTTTGGACCATCACAAGAGGTGTTTTTCAACTGACTGGTTGAGCAGCCGCTACTGATCTTTCTGGTCCCCTTAATCTTTATGTTGGAGAAGAAATAAGCTTCATAAACACTAGGGGAGGAGCTCTACCACTACATCCTTTTAGTGCTGGGCATGTGCCTGGTTCCGGAGGAGTCTCCTACCGCTTTCCAAGGTGACATGAAAGATATGGTTTCTTATGTTATGTAAAGAGAAAGGAAGTCACCAGGTGGCGCTGTTACATGCCATCTTACCGGGTATTTCCCGCAGGTGAGCAGTGTAAGAAATGCTGCATTGTTAGTTTTGTGGTGTTTGTTTCGTGGGGAGTTGTTGCAAGCAGCAGCAGGGTTTGCTCTCTCCTTTAATCTCTCGTGGTAGAATCAGTTCTTGGGCCTGGGTGGCTTCTTTGGAACCGGGCGTTGGTGTTTGGGCTGAGAGTTTTGAAAGGGGCGTGTTGTTGGTGTGACTGCCTCTGGTCCAGGCCTGGTGCCTGTGTGTAAATAAAACAAGTTCTATTACAGAAGCCATGCCACCGACTTCTCCTTCAACAGGAAAGTGACCTAAAATCTGACACCGCCGGCAGAGGGGTGACAATATCTACAAGGTGCTGGACTGCCGGCCCTAGAGACTGAAACCCTCTGTTTGTCCTGCGAACCTCGCGGCTCATCCCCACATTCCCTCATGCAAACGTGGCTTAGCCCCAATCTTGAGGGATGCCCACAAGAGACCAGCGGACAATTTTGTCTCTGTAGCCTGTGCAGCGCCTGGGCTCTCTGCAGAGATGGCTAACAAAAGGTGACCTGTCGGTGCCAGATGTGGGTTTAGTGACTCACCCAACTATTTATTATGAACCGGCCTGAGACCAGAGACTCCTAAATAGGAGACTGAACAGCAGGCTGATGTCAGGGGCTGACGCGGGCTGGATTTGAACCAGAAGGCCTAGAAATAAAAAGGCTGGGTATCTCAGGAACGCCATGCAGGCAAGCCGTAAAGAAAAGCCGGATGGCTGTGACACACTCCCCACCGCAAGCGGGAGAACCCATGGGTTACAGAATCCTCGGCCCTGATCCCTCTGTCTCTGATATTTCCTCCAGGCTTTATGATTTTTCTTCCTATCCATGGCGATCCACCCCCTCCTCAGTGTCCTCCCACGGACACACTGAATTTTGACACTGCGCATTTGGAAACCAGACGTTGGTTGCAAAATCACCTGCATTCCCCAAGCCACATAAACAAGATTTTTACACTGATGTCACACTCTTGTGACAGCAAGTGCTCTGCCCTCTTCCTCAAGCCTCACCCAGCCCTCCCCTCTGTTCATTTAAATACTCCTGGGTTCTGTGCTGTGCCTTCTGAGCTGTAACAGCCAAGGGTGCACCCCACAATGAGTAGCAAAGGCTGCCTGCACCACTGGGGCAGCTCCCAGCAGCTGCCTTCACTTAGACCAGCTCCTCCACAGCTGCCGTACCCAGAATGGCTGCAGTATCGAGTGCTTGGCCTTGGCACTCCCCCCATGCCAGGGGGCTGCAAGGACGGACAGCTCAGGGCTGCTTATGCTGGCCCTACACTGGGAAAATTCTCCCTCAGGCTATTGAGGTCCCTTATGCCACAAGGGTGGCTTCTGAGGGTCAGAATCTGACCTCCTCGATCCTTGGGGCTCCATATGGGTATGGACCAGTTTGTATCACAGCACAGCAGCATCCCATATGCACTGGGGGCTTATCTCGGTGCAGCGCCTGGGCCTGGGTCACTTTTGCTGATGGGGAGCCAGTCTCCTTTCTCTGCCTCTTTTACTGCAGGTGTCTCTCGCTGGGAGATCTGGGCAGCACGAATCCATCAGCAGAGGGAGCTGCGTTGACACTTCCCGGTTCTGTTCTCCAAGGCTCCTGTGGGTCAGACTGGACACACACACACACACACACACACACACACACACACACACACACACACACACACACACACACACACACACACACACACACACCCCTCATGCAAAGCCAAGAATCCCCCTCCCCCAGGTCCTAGCTTTGGTCCCATCCAAACGGGAAGGTTTCTGTCTGATGTGTTTTCGAGCTGCTTTCGCAATGGCCCGGCTCTCCTCCAGCCCTGCTTTCCGACTCTATGATGGGGGCAGAGAGCAAATGCCGAGGATTCCCGCTTCTCACTCTCCAAGAAAGGACGCATCTCAGAGTGCTAGTGGGAAAACCCAGGGTACCTGAGAGACTGGACAGAGTGTAAGTCCATTGCCCACAGACTGGACTCTCTGTATTGGAGGAAGGATGACTGTAAGCGGGCGGGACTCACCCCTGCAGCACCTCCTGCTGGTTACCTGGGAATTAGCTCTTTTTCCAGCTCCAGAGCGCCCTCTGCAGGCCAGTGTCCCGCTTGCCACTGGCCCCTGTGTCCCTCCCAGACCCCGGTGCCTTTTACCCAGGGGTTCTGCCCACTGCAGCAACCCCCAGTCTGGGTTTCCCCACTCAGGGGAACCCCCAACCCACTATCCCCACCTCAGTCTGGGCTACTGCCAGTCATCACCCAGCCCCCGCGCCCTGGGGCAGACTGCAGGGTAAGCCACTCATCACAGGCAAGGGGGCTCAGACCTGCCTTCCTCTGCCTCCCAGGACCTCTGTGGGCCTTGGACCAGGCCCTGCAGCCTGGGGAGTTGCTGGCCCGGAGCTCCCCTGCTCCTCTGGCCGTTCCCCAGCCCTGCTTCACTCCCAGTCCCCTTTCTGCAGGCAGCCAGGCCCTGTTCTCCCAGCCTGGAGAGACACTTCTCCTGGGCTGCTGGCTCCCAGCCTTTTTATACAAGCCTGATGGGGTGTGGCCCAGCTGCGGCCACTCCCCCAGTCAGCCCAGCTTTTCCCCTGCCCCAGCCCTCTGCCAGGGCTGTTTGAAGCCCTTCCGGGCAGGAGTAATGGACCACCCCACTACAGCGATGTAGCGGTTAAAGGATAGGCCTGGGTGACAGGAGACAGGATTTCTCTGTTCCTGCCTCTGCCCCTACAGGCTCTATCTGCAAAGGAGGAGGAGGCAGCTTTTGAGGTTGCTAGTTCTTTGGGGCAGGGACTGTCTTTCTGCTCTGTTTTTGTACAGCACCTAGCACCGTGGGGACCTGGCCCAGGACTAGGAGCTACCACCCTACAATAAATAATCAGAGGGCTGGAGAGGTTTACTGCCTGAAGGTAACGTTGGCAGGTCCCCTGCAGTGCTGTGTTTCTTTCACTCTCTTAAAAACACTAATGAGGGCCCACTTCCCGAGTCGTTCATTAGGAATAACAATCAAGCACATCAGACCCCAAGGAGCCAGAAAGGACTGGGAAAGCCAAGAGGTCCCTGCCCCACTTGCTGCACTCCAGCTGCTCCCCCCCGGCCCCCCAGCAGACCCCAGTGCTGCTGTTTGCACAGACAGACATTGCCCCTCCCGATTACTCATGGGGATGATGTGGTGGGGGAGGGAGGGCGACGGAAAATTAGAGTTAGTGGAAACTGGGCACTCGCCTCCTGCCCTGTCTTCACTTCGTCACAGTCGGAGCTGATCTTACGCAGATGGCCAAGCTCGCCTACGCGTGTCCAAGGCTCAGCAGTGTGGGCAGTAACCCGAGCGTGTGTTCCTGGGGGGCTGGGGGCAGAGCACGGCTTTGGGTGTGCACTCAGAGAGCGGCTGGCTTCGAATGCAAACACTAGATCCGTGGGCAGCTTGGACAGCACTCAGCCGCATGCTGTGAAGCCACTTCCATAGAAGAGAACGTGTGTACACGCCCTGACATGGACCCTGGCACAGCCTTCGAGACACATTTGGGGGCCCAGTACGTCATATTCACTGTGGCCCGACTCCTTCCCATTTCGCTTACAGATGTTTTGGGGGAGCCCCGGAACAATTTTTCTCTTGCCCTCTCCTTTCCGCCAGCCAGCACACGCACATGGCCGTGCTCACGCAAACACACTCAGACGCAGGCACGCACAAAGCGATGGACAAAGGCACTCTTACAGATGCACATCCCCGGGCACGCATGACGACAGCCATCCTATCCAAATGCACTTGTGCCCACATGCCTGCCCTCACCGTGACACACCCTGACCTGCATCCACATGCGACACACGTGGAGACGGTAGAGGATCAGGTGAAGGACAACGTGGAGGAAACATGCCAGCAGCTGTCCCTAAATGGGTCATTCCTGCTTGTATTCGTGAATGCCTTAAGGCCTTAGAGGGTTCTCCCTTTTCTGAGGAATGGCCCTGCCACACAGAAGCTCTCTGCTGGCCCAGCAGTCTTGCTATCCCCAAGGGTTCAAAAATCATGCTTGCTGGATTTTGTTAATGTCGGTTCTTTGCTTTTCCCTTCTTATTTCTGAGCCGCTAGGGGACACGTGGCCACATTTTCAAACTTTTCTTTGCCACCCCAAGGGCTAGAAATTTACTGGCTTGTTTCTTTAAAGCAAAGCTGAGAGTCTCAGGTAATCACATGACTCCAGGAGCTGGGGCTGTAAAGAAAACAGTGACTTTAGCAAGACTCTCAATAAATGGCAAGCAGTGGCAACACTGCGGACAGGAGATGAGCTCTGCATTGGCGCCTGTTGCAGCCCCTGGCATAAAGGGCACGCTCGGGCTGGGGGGCTCATAATGCTTTATAGCTGCTTTGCCTGATGACACTAGGGATTTACCAGCGATGGCTGAAAGCGGTGCAAATTCTCGGTGTAGCCAAGGCCTGAATGAGTCTAACATCCCTGTTCAGAGGGAGTCTGATCCTGTTTACACTAGTTCAGATTTCCATGCCTAGCCAATGAACTCTCCCTGGCTGGAGCTCTGAACTGGATGAGTCGGGGTCGCCCAGAGGATTCAGGGGGCCTGGGGTCTTCAGCGACGGGGGCCCCTCACCACTGAATTGCCGCCGAAGACCCAGCACTTCAGCAGCGGGTCCCGGGGCGGAAGGACCGCCCCCACCCCCTGCTGCTGAATTGCCGCCGAAGACCCGGAACAGAAAAAGGTCCGGGGGCCCCAGAAAACTCTTGCGGGGTGAGTGAAGGACCCTGCTCCAGGGGCCCTGAAAAACTTTTGTGGGGGCCCCTGCGGCCCCTGGGATGAGTTTCCACTTTCATAGTGGGATCAGCAGCATTTGCGACCAAACAAAGCCTTGATTTTAGAGGCAGCGCTGTCTAGTGGTTAGGACACTGGTTTTGAATTTGGGTGTTCCTTGTTCTACCGTTGACTTCCTGTGTGACCTTCGCAAGCCGCTTAATATCTCCGTTCCTCATCTGTTCTGTACAACGGGGATAATAGCAGAGCCTCACCTTACAGGGGCATTGTGAGCATATAAAACATTTTAAAGGATTGTGAGGCTCTCATATACTGTGGGGATTGGGCCACTTAAGTACCACAGAGAGAGAAATTTGCAGATATTTGTGATACTATTAATTCTGAGTAGAACTGGCCTGAAAATAGGCCTGGATTATTACAGTGTTTTGATTTGCCAGGGATCAAAATGAGCCCCCTTTGCCGTGTTTCTGCTACTTTTAATGGAAAATTTTGTTGATGACACTGTTTGTTTTTTAACCATAAACTACATTTTCTTATTGGTGGGTTTTTGATAAAGGAAGAACTTTTGATCGAAATGTTGACTGACGATGCCGCAGAAAAGGGAAAGGGAAAATTTGGTGAATGTCAGCGACTTTTGGCAAAAGGTTTATTTTATGTATTTTTAAGAGAGGCCGTTTTTTCAGTGACATTTCAGCCAGCTCCAATGCTGACTTCAGTTTGCATTGAGAAACCTCAGCCTTCTTGCAGGCAGCAGAGCATGTGGATGGATCTGAAAATCCAGATGGGAGCCCAGCTGTTTTACCTTTGACTCACTTTTTCACTCCATCCTCCTGGGATTTTGGTCAACAGACTCTGCGAGGTGAGCTGGTTTCTCTCCTCGCTGAATATCTTGCTCTTCTCCTCCCAGCAGGCCAGATGGGCTCAAGTGAGTGTCTGGTGCTTTTTGACACTCTGAGTTCATGGAAAGTATTTGGCAGCAGGGTAGGCAAACACAAGGAGATATAAAGCCGGCCGAGCTGTAAGAAAAAGGAGCTGTGGCGTGGTGTTTTCCAGGAAGAACTGGGTACAAAGTCAACCCCAGGAGCTGGGATGATATTTTGGTTGCTCCCGTTGTGATAATGAGGTCTACACATTTACCCTACTTGTGAGCTCAGCTGTGGAAAGGGAGTGAGAGTTCATGAGGTGTCACCATTGCCTGTCTCAGCAAATGGTGATGGGAAAAGATGCAAACAGGATCAGACTGAATTAGTCCAAACAGAAACGCCTCCTGGCATCATACAAGGCCAGTGCCTGGTAAATGAGGGAAGTGTGAGAGCGGAAATCGATGAACCAAAATCGGTATGCTGGAAATTAGGGCTGATTGGTGGACAAAATTATGAGGGGATGGGCTGCTCCGCCCGGTGCTCCCTTTTGGGGGGTCCTTTAAAAAACCTGGGGGGGAGCCAGAGGGACGAGGTTACCACAACGCTGGCTGACTGAAACAGGAGGAAGGAGCCAGCTTCACCATCATGGCCGCCATCCCCATAATCTCCTAGGTCCCTGGATCTTCTTTGTCCTAATCCTGAGAGACGTTCTGACCAGACTGGGTGTGAGAGAGGGGCCCAGATGACATCGACATCATCACCTGGGCTGTGAGACTTCATTCCCACCCCGCCTCCAAATGCGTCCTTTTCATTCCTCTAGCCTATCCCTCTCCCTTGTCCTTCTGTTCAATAAGACTCCCTGGCTTAGCCGGCCAAGGCTACGTATTTTGCAACGCTGCCTTCGCCCTGTGACCGGAAAGGCAGCTAAACGCAATGCTTTAAACAGCCCGATGTCGGTACAAGCTTGCCAGGTCTCGGAGCAGCTGATCAGACCGTTCGCTGGGCCTGTGTCTTTCCAGCAGCCAGGCTGCAAGTGAGAGTCAACACCAGAGCCGGAAGCTGCGTTTTCCATCTTCACTGCTCTTTTCTTTCCCCTGCTGTGTGCGTTTGTCTTTCAATTTTTAGAAGACGGGATCAGACTTTAACAACAACAGCAACGACGAGAATTCACAGGGGCTGGAGCTAAGTGCTCTGTCTCCCAAAAGGACAGTTATTACCATCTTTAATGCCATTGAAGAGGTGACAGCCCAGGGGTGAAGGGTGGGCTTCTAAAGACTCTTGCAGAAGGGAACAAGGGAGGCTGTTAAAATGAAACCGGTACTTAAAACCTTCTCTCTCAAATGCTTTAACTGATGTTGTTTCTTTTCTGTATTTTTAATAGAAAGTTAAAAGGATTTTTATTGGTGTGTTTGCCGTGGGACATACTCAGTATGGCCATACTGAGTAAGACCAAAGGTCCATTTAGCCCAGTGTCCTGTCTTCCAACAGCGGCCAATGCCAGGTGCCCCAGAGGGAATGAACAGAACAGGCAACCATTGAGTGATCCATCCCCTGTCGCCCACTCCCAGCTTCTGGCAAACACAGGCTAGGGACACCATCCCTGCCCAGCCTGGCTAATAGCCATTGATGGACCTGTCCTCCAGGAACTTTAGTTCTTTTTTGAACCCTGTTACAGTCTTGGCCTTCACAACATCCTCTAAACATCCTTGACTAAGCCAGCTGAAGTCTCTGCCTGCCAAACCTTACCTCTGCTAGGGGATCTGGCCCACTGACTCCAATGGAGCCAGGCCAATCTGTGCCACCTGAGGCTCTGGCCCGTTGACTCTAGTGGGAGTTGAGGTCACTCATCGTGGTGCAGGATCAGACATTTACATGGGGAAAGAAGAAGAGGCTGCAGGTCTGTTCCTGGAAGCTGTGCTACTGTGGAGAAAACTTCAAGAGCACGACTCAGTCTTTCATGTTAACTCGAAGGCGTGTTTTCATTTGTCATGGAAACCAGAAGGCTGTATCTCATTGCAAGCAAGAAGTTTAACAATATTGTTTTCCTACTTATTTCCCTCCCCATCACTGAGTTTAGCATCCTCCCTTGGGGAGCACAGTCAGAGCTGCCCTGATGCTGGAGGGGCATAGAAAGTCACCTGCTTCCCGTGGAAAGATGTCCATTTTCACTGCTGATATATCCTCACAACGACCTTCCATACTGCAGTTGTGGGAGGGGAGTAATGGCATAACTGGACCCACAACTCTTCCAACAATCTGGGTTTCCTTTGTATGGTTCCTCTTCAAATGCTCACACCTGCTTAACTTAAAGAAGCTGATAAGATCTCAGCTCATGATGGTCTGGCAGCTGGACTCAACAGGACGACCAGCTGGCTGCTAACACTGTGTTGCTAGCTGGAGGGACTCCTATGCAAACCAGCCAGACAAATAGTGCTTCACCACAAGTGGCTTGGAAAACACGCCGATTGACAAGCTGGGATTTTCCAAACAGATGACGAGACAAAGGATCGGCGTTCACTTTAGAAAATCTGTCAGTTGATATTGAAAGCAAAGTTACTCCCACTGCTTCCCCGCTCCCCAGACCTGTGTGACCAGAAGGAGGTGAAACGTGAATGGATGGCCGATACGAGAGATGTCTTCCAGCCATTGTATTGAGTTGGATTGGGTTACATGGCTCAGGAGTTGAAAGTTCCACTGCAGGTCACAGGTGGATTAAAGAATTCCAGTCCCCATTCAAGGCCTGGTGAACCAGAGCTAATGAGGAAGCTGTGGGCTGTTGTGGGGGTGGAGAGAAAGTGGCAGGAGAGATGGGTGTCTTCTGCAGGTGGCTTTTCCATTCAAATAGGTGGATCCTAACCAGCTGTTCCCCTGGGTTGCTGGCATCCAACAGGCAGTGAGAAAAAAGGGTGATTTGCTGTTGAACCCAGCAGTATTGTGTTTTTCTTAGCAGGAGTGGCTGGGGAAAGCCCTGGATGAAGATGCAACTTTTGAGCTACAGCCACATTGGCATCTGGTGGCAGAAATTGATGTCACCTTGACAGTTAGGACAATTTCAGTGGAAGGAAAAATATTGCTAGGTACTGCTGAATTTCTGAGCTAACTCTCAGGGAGGAGGTGTGTATGGGGGGGGAATCACAGTGCAAAGGCAGGTGGCAGGATCCGTCACATGGAATGGGAGTGAACTTTTCTTCCTGGTGAGGAAGTTTGGGAAGCAGGGAAGGTGAGAAAATTGAGTTAAAGGGGGGAGAATGCAGAGACGCGGACCTAGTAGAGAGAAGGGACTGGCGCATGGAGAGAAAAACAGCACGTGGCTGGGGAAGACCGACTGTGTAGGAGAGCAGGGTGGGATTTAGGGCTTGCTGCGAGGTGCCCGTCAGATGTTAGGGTGATGGGCCTTGAGCCACGTCAATATGGACAGAGTCCTCGGGACGTACAGCATGAAAGAGGAACAGAACTCAGTAAAGAGGAAAAGACCCGACTCTTCTCATACCCACGGCAGCTTCCACAGGTTCCTCCTGGTATCTGCCAGCAGACTGTATAATCTTGGTGGGCTTATGTTTCCCCCTCATGGGGGGTGGTTTGATTTTTGGGAGGAGTGGGCTAGGCAGAGGCTAAGAGAGTCTCTTTGGACTTTCTCCTCCTGAAGCAGGTGGGATTTGGAGGAGGGGAATTGATCCCTTTTGGGGTCCCCATGTGGATGGCTTGAGCTAGAGCAAGAAGGGTTTCTCCCAGCTGTCCCTCTGGGGTGGTTGGAGTTGGGGGTCAGGCTGTGTTTCCCAGCTCCCCCATGGATTGGCCCCTTCGGGGGTGGTTCCATGGCAGGGGGAAGGGGATGAGGGGGAGATGGTCACTCGAGGCCCTCCCAGAATGTCTTCTGCTAGGAGAGGTTTGCACCAGGCATCTAGGCCACCTCTTGTCCCTCCCAGATCCTCAAAAGTATTTAGGCACCTAATTCTCATTGATCTGGGCCTAAGGTAATAAATTTGGTGTTCACCTTGCTGAAAAATAACCCCAGGCATGACTGCAGCGATTTGACCTAGAATCACCAGTTTGCTTGAAGCCTTTGAGGACCAGAGCCACTGTGCCCCAGGAGGCCAATCCTGTGGGAGGCTGAGGGCTCCTATCCCCATCGGGATCTGACCCAGGAACAACAGCCCAGGAGAGATGGCTGCTGGAACAATGACTTCATAGCTCCTGAGCCCTTTACGCTGTTGCCAGCATGGGGAGCAAAGCGCCACCTTCCCTTCGGCGTGTGAGCTGTCATCAACTCACCAGCCCTTCCAGCTGGGGCTGGAGACGTCTAGGCTGTACGGACCAGCTGATCACTGTGCAGAAAGCTGGTTGGTAAAGCAGCAGATCTGAAATATGGCCACAGTCTGTCCGCCCTGCTTGCTAAGAGACTCCGAGGCGCCTCTTAATTGTACTTTAATTATACATCTACCATCACCCTTTTTCCCCCCCCTGAAGCTCAGGCTTCCCCAGATATGTAAATATAGAGCTCAGGCTGCAGGAGCCCAGCATCATCAGCGCCAGTTAATGACCTCCTACAAACATGCTGGCAGGCAGCTGGTTGGGGGGTGGGGGAGAGGGAGAATTTTTAGTTGGGGTGAGGCCATGGCTGGATGAAACCACCACCGGCTGATTTTGCCCCGGTTGAGCGAGGTGTCTGTCACTTTGCCCTGGCAGCAGGGCGTGGCTTTGGTTCTAGCTTCATTGGAAAGTGCAGCTGAGTAGGAGGGACGACTCTGAACTCCGAAGGGAATTCAGTCTCCATGCTCACGAGGGGTATGGCTACAAGATAACTTCCTCAAGCCCTGGCAGCACGTCTGAGTCCAGCTCTACAGACTCCGGCTCCCGGGGCACCCGCTTCGGTGCTTCAAGTAGCCGTGTAGACGTTCCTGTTCCATGCAGAGTGCCGTACGGCTAGGGGCTGTGAATGCACATAGTCAGAGACCGTTCCCGCCGCAAAGAGCTTGCGGTCTAAACAGACATGAGAAACAGCCGCCAGGTGACTTGTTCCAGTGCGCACAACCGAGCCAGTTCTAGAATCCCAGGCTAATGCCCTGCCCATGGGGGTATATGTCCCTTAGGTTCTGCTAATGCACCTGCTTCCTTCCCCACGAGACCATCCTCTCTTGGGGAAATTCAGTCTCTGGGCTTGTTCTGTAGGATGGTTGCGCATCAGAGCTACTAACTCCTGTTCACGGGAGCCAGGCATAGTTCATTTGTTTATTCAGTCCCCTTCCCTGGGACTGCTGTGTGGGGTTCCCAGCTCCGAGAGGTGGGGACTGTGCCGTAGGGATGGGGCTAGCCGCTGCTTTCAGACGCTACTGGATCTGAGCCAGGGAAGGATGTGAAGGGCTGCAGCACGTGTCTCTTCTCTCGCCCTTTCCTGACCAAACCCATCTCGGTGTCTGTCCTATAACTTCCATGGAGCAATAGGGTCACTTTTTACAAACGCCGTTATTGCTTTCATTGCCCAGTAAGGCACTTAGCCAGGGCTGTAGGCGATTTTACAGTCTGTGACCCGTACAGGATCCTATTTTGAATTCAGTAGAAGCAGCAAAGAATCCTGTGGCACCTTATAGACTAACAGAAGTTTTGCAGCATGAGCTTTCGTGGGTGAATACCCACTTCTTCGGATGCAAGCAGTGGCACTCCTGTCTCCTCCAGGGCAAGATGCCTTCATGCGGGCAAAAGTCACGTTGATTTCAACAAGAGTTTTGCTTGAGTCAGGACTGCAGGATTTGGTCCTAGAGGCTTAAGTAGGTTCATTTTAAAGAGGGATTGTGACGTCAGCACGAACAGGGAGATGGGGGCGGGGAAGGAGAAGTGACACCAAAAAGCAACTTGCTTTTCCACTAATTGTGTATCTGCTGCTGATAATTAGTTAAGATTTGGGCAGTCGATTGAAAAGTTTTTATCCTTTCTATTTCCTAACCCCTATTTTCCTGCTTGGAACAGGGTAATGATGTCACAGTTCTGTATTTGTGACATCGCAGGGGTCACTGTGTGATGTCACATTTTCAACATTTATGATGTCACCAGAGGCAGAGGCCATAAGAGGAAATCTTGGCTTTAAAACACCAGTAGGACGTGTAGGGTAAAGGCCTCAAGCAGTGGTGTTAATTCCACACTGCTGTTGCCTGTCTTGTGAGTAAATGGAAGATTGGGGGGCGGGAGGATTTTTCAAAAGTACTTGTCATTGGCCTAACTTTGCTTCCACTGAAATTTTCCAGTGACATCAACCAGGGCAGAATCAGACCAACATTAAGTACTTTTAAAAATACTGTCTTTTAACAACAAGAAGAATGATTAAAGGTCTTGAGAACATGACCTATGAAGGAAGGCTGAAAGAATTGGGTTTGTTTAGTTTGGAAAAGAGAAGACCGAGAGGGGACATGATAGCAGTTTTCAGGTATCTAAAAGGGTGTCATCAGGAGGAGGGAGAAAACTTGTTCACCTTAGCCTCTAATGATAGAACAGGAAGCAATGGGCTTAAACTGCAGCAAGGGAGATTTAGGTTGGACATTAGGAAAAAGTTCCTAACTGTCAGCATAGTTAAACACTGGAATAAATTGCCTAGGGAGGCTGTGGAATCTCCATCTCTGGAGATATTTAAGGGTAGGTTAGATAAATGTCTATCAGGGATGATCTAGACAGTATTTGGTCCTGCCATGAGGGCAGGGAACTGGACTCGATGACCTCTCAAGGTCCCTTCCAGTCCTAGAGTCTATGAATCTATGAATCTCCGGGCTTGTTAACACAGCACCTGAAATAAAATGGATCCGATCCAAAAACCTTCCACCTGTCCCTCTAACACTTCTTTCCGGGCTGAAGGAAAGGAGTGAAGGTTCTCCCAGTCATTCCTGCTCATGCACAGGCAATGCATCTTCTCCGGCATTACGTGCCTGTGAACTAATCACTAGGACTGGTCAAAAAATGCCCGTTATTTTTCACAAGAAATTTCAATCTTTTTTTCTTTTTCCCCCTCCCCGCCCCAAATAAAAATAATTCCTGCAAATTTTTTCCCCTGTTTTTCTCTCACACACGTACACACAAAAAGAAACTAAATTATTTTGAAAAACCATTTTGGGTCAAGATAGTTGGTTTGGGGTGAAATCTTTGGTTTGTTGATAAATATTGAAAAACGTTGACCAAAATGAACTTTTTCTGCTGAAATTGATTGAAAAGATGTTTTTCATCCAAAAAAAAAAAAGAAAGTTTTGATGAGAAAATGTTGCACTCTCTACCTGCCGCTGTATCTTTATGTATCATAGATTATTAGGGTTGGAAGGGACCTCAGGAGATCATCTAGTCCAACCCCTTGCTTAAAGCAGGGCCAATCCCTAAGTGGCCCCCTCAAGGATTGAACTCACAACCCTGGGTTTAGCAGATCAATGCTCAAACTAGCCACCGCTGGCTAAGCAGAAAGGCTTTCCCAAAGCCAGGAGCCAGTACTCCGCCTCAAGTCTCTCTAAACCATGGCTTTTGCTAAATGCACTTTCTGATGGAATATAATTCAGGAGGGGGGATTAAATAGCTTGTCTATTTTCAGCAGAAAGAGTAGGTGTGTGAGTGTGAGGGGGAGGTTATTCCCCCTTTTCCCAAGGATTCCACTTTGCCAATTAGTGTGAACTCTGCAGTTCTCCCGTCACTCATTCCTCCAGAGCCCGGGCAACAAAGCAATTTTCTGTCATCAGCAGGCAAAGTGTTCACAAATGAGCCCTTCCTGTCGGCTCTTTAAATGCTCGGCAAATTCTTTCTCAAGCCTGCAAGCCCTGACACATCCAGCATGCTAGTCTGGGCAGTACAGATAAAAATGCACTGAAGAGACCCAGCAGGAGTTCTGGGATGTGTTAAGCTAATGTATTCATATCCTCCCCCTGCTTGGGTCCTCCTCACAACTCATCCCAGCAGCAGAGCCAGCTGTCAGGAGGCTTGGCACTGCAGATGTGCCCCTCCTGGTGCGCTGTTCGGAAATATGATTGGAATGGGCCATCAGGCCTCAACTGGAGGCTTGCAACCACTCTTAAGTGAGAAGAGGGGTTCCAGTTACAGAGGAGCGGGTTACAGGGGGAGGAAGGAGGAAAAGGGTTTCCTGTTAGGGAACCACTGAGGAAGGCCAAATCTAGTTGGACATCCACGCTTTGCCGCTCTCCGGTGAATGGCTAGATCCTGCTGTTGGCTTACCCCAGTGTAAATCCGGATTGACACCAGTGTAAATGAGAGCAGACTCTCGCCCTTTCTCCTTTTTCCGGCACTGCTCTCCATAAGGCTGGATTCTCCGCTCTCCTGCACCACGTGTCGCCGTTCACACCACTGCAAACCCGACCAAAACGTTACCCAATCCCGCTGGCACCTAGTTCACATTCGCTGTGTGCTAGTGTAAATGAGTGTGCCGGGCGGACGCCAACCGTGAATTTAGCCCAGAGTATCTAAGGGCCAGTTCATCCCTGCGCTGGCGTCAGCCCAGCAATGGGGGGAAGGGCCAGTTCTATGGTGATTTGCAGGGATGCGCCCCAAACCACCGATGCAGAGTAACACTAACCCCCAGGGTGCCTTTGGAGGTACTGATAGCTCTGCACTGGGGAAGGGTTTCAACACTGGGGTTATGCCAGTTCAGCAGCACCTTTGTACCGATCTAGCTGAGACAAAGGCACCAATCAGAATCGTCAGTAAACGAGGATCAGTGCTACCTGATCTGATAGGCTGGGAAACTGACAGGCAAAGCCCAATGAGCCTGGAACAGAGACGGGAACAGACCTTAGGCATGTGTCTACACTGCCACTAGGCACTTGAGCGTAGGCCCACCCAACCTCCTAGTGGCTGCAACATCCACACCGCTCTCTTTAGCATGCTAGCTGCAGTGTAGACATACCCATAAGAGCCTGCTGGCTAGTCCTGGGCCTCGACCACAAGCCAAAGCTCCCAGCTAGCCCCGGGGTCTCTCTCAGGTACAACTGATACACTGCCCATTGTTCATGGTGAAGACAGAGAAGAGAAAAGTTCTCAGGAGGTTATTCCTTCCAATGGAGGTGACCCCGGCTGGATAGCACCTCATCCTCCTTTGATTCAGGTCTACACTTAAAATGTAGGTCAGCGTAGCTACAGCACTCAGGGATGTGAGAAATCCACACCCTGGTAGCTATGCTGACCTAACCCTCAGTGTGGACGCAGCTACGTCGATGGAAGAATGCAAACCAAAAAAAAAAAAAAAGAGAGAGAGCGAGAGAAACAATTATGTTGGCTCAAACAAAACATTTCATTTCATTTTTGAGGGCTTTGTTCCTTTACTAAAATTAAAATTCAGAACAAAAAGTTTCAAATTGAAAAACCTAACTGTGTAGTTGTGAAAATGTCAATACAAAATGTTTCCTTTTTTTCTAATTTTTTTTTTGTGGTGGGTTGTTTTGGGGGGTGGGGTTTCTAACAGACAATTTAGCAAAATGGACGTGGATTGATGACATGGTTTGGTCAACCCGAATGTGCATTTTTTGGGCCAAAAAAATAAAAAAGGTATTGTCTGAAAAATTGTGACCCACGCTAATGCCGAGGTCTTTAGAAAATCTGATCTGTATTTAGGAGTCTAAAAGGAAGTTGAGCTCTCTGGAAAATCTGGCCCCAGTTGAGTGGGCCGAGCCTTTGAAAATCTGGCCCTGAGCTCCCTGGAAAATTTAGGCCCATGTGCTGAGCAGTGCTCTGGATCTAGATGGTCCTGTGATTGTCATATACACAAATCTCCCTTTGTCCTCAGTGCCATCCTGTGCTAGGTTCTAGGTGATAATTAACCAGTAATCTGTGGGTGCCAGGGAAATATTACACAAATATCCACCTGTTCCTAACATTGGTTCATCTCCACCCAATGTTAGCAACACTGGGAACCCTTTAATAGACAGCCCATCAGCTGCTGGCATTTGAAACACCCGTAGACCGACCCTAAATCATAGAAGTCAGTGGGAGCTTTGCAGCTTATTTCAATGGGGACAGGATCAAGCCTGATGTCATGTAACCCTGCTCAGAGTGGGTCTGATCAATAAGGGGACAGGTTTTCAATTGTCCAGTTCAGCTATTGGTTCTGTAGGTAGTAGATCAGGGGTTGGCAGCCTTTCAGAAGTGTTGTGCCGAGTCTTCATTTATTCACTCTAATGTAAGGTTTCGCGTGCCAGTCATACCTTTTAACGTTTTTAGAAGGTCTCTTTCTATAAGTCTATAATATAGAACTAAACTATTGTTGTATGGAAAGTAAATAAGGTTTTTAAAATGTTTAAGGAGCTTCATTTAAAATTGAATTAAAATGCAGAGCCCCCCGGACCGGTGGCCAGGACCTGAGCAGTGTGAGTGCCACTGAAAATCAGCTCGTGTGCCGCCTTCAGCACACGGGCCATAGGTTGCCTACCCCTATAAAGGTAATAATTGGAGATATACCCATCTCCTAGAACTGGAAGGGACCTTGAAAGGTCATCGAGTCCAGTCCCCTGCCTTCACTAGCAGGACCAAGTACTGATTTTGCCCCAGATCCCTAGGTGGCCCCCTCAAGGATTGAACTCACTACCCTGGGTTTAGCAGGCCTGTAGTAGATCATCCCTGTAGTAGATGATCTAAGGATTCACATGAAACCTGCTGGTAAGCTCCTGTTCAGGACACCATGGGACTTAAATACGTAGTTACAGGTGAGCCCATGCTTACATGCTGTCCCGAATAGGGGCGGACTTAAGTGATGAAGTCTCCAATCCTCATAGGCATTTAGGTGCCCAACTCCCATTGATTTCAATGGATGTTAGGTACCTAAATACTTTTGAGGATCTGCGCCAAAGGGCTTTCCTGAACTAGGGCTGTAGCAAGAATCTCAGAGCAGAGCCTAGCGCTAAATCCAGCACAGATCTCTAAAAATGTCGTATTAAAATCCTGCCCAAACCACGGCTGGCTACCAAGGAGAGCACATCGTCCCGTGAATTGTTGTCCTTAGCACAGTGGCACGTAAAACCAACTGGTGCCGATCTCCCCGTTCTTAAAGCAGCAAAACAGCTACATGTGCCTGTAGGAAATTATTCTGAAAGAAACTCATCAGTGTTTTTTTGGATCAACCTCCCTGCTCAGAGGCCAGCACGCTCAATTATCATCAAAAAAAATTCTGCTTCTAGTTATTACCAACTGCCTTGTTATGTTGTTAAAGTTGCAATCCCCAAATGGATCCCACTGAAGCGGGAAACAATAGCTTCTCAAATGAAAAGGTCAGTCTGCTAGGAAGTAGAGAGAGGATACAATCCCTTGGAAGTATAGCAAAAAAATTGGATTGAATATTAATTGAGCTTATTTTAAAGTTCACCCTAGGGGGAGAAATCAGCACCTGTGCCCAGTGATCTATAAGAAGCTGGGACAGTATTTTCCACTATTTAAGGGCCCTGTGTACTACACAATAAATATGAGTTATTCTTTTCATCTGCTCCGTCCAATGAGATTCATTGTGCTCCAGGAATGTAACTGAGGCAGGGACAGGGAAATAATGGCATAGCATCAAATTAGAAAGGAAGGGTGAGAGCTTGGCCTCTTGGAAGACAATGGCAAAATTCTTATTGGCTACAGCAGGGGTAGGCAACCTATGGCCCGCGTGCCGAAGGCGGCATCTGAGCTGATTTTCAGTGCCACTCACACACACTGCCCGGGTCCGGGAGGCTCTGCATTTTAATTCAATTTTAAATGAAGCTTCTTAAACATTTTAAAAACCTTATTTGCTTTCCATACAACAATAGTTTAGTTCTATATTATAGACTTATAGAAAGAGACCTTCTAAAAATGTTAAAATGTATCACTGGCACGTGAAACCTTAAATCAGAGTGAATAAATGAAGACTTGGCACAGCACTTCTGAAAGGTTGCCGACCCCTGAGCTAGAGTGAGATCAACCTGAGCCCAAGCCCATTGAAGTCAATGAAAAAGCTCCCATTGGTTTGGGACTGGACCTATTTTGCATAAATGTGCCTCTATGTAGAAAGCAATCAATTATCCACTTGGGTAACAGGGTGATAAATATGGCCCTGAGCCAGGGGCTACCATCACCCATTCACCTGGAACCCCACCTGTGCAGTGGATCAGCCCATACTGATCCAGTTGCAGGACCCAGCCCTAACTCTTACAGCAGTGATAGGTTGCTTTGAAATGTCACGTAAGTGAAACTGACATGAAAAGATTCCCTCCTTCCAGCGCTGGAAATGGTTAGGTGGTCTGAGAGTCTGATCCTGGAAAACCTTCCCCGTATGCTCATCTTTACTCACAAGAGGTGGTTTCTTCAGCGGGATTACACAATGTTAAACAGGGGTCTAAGGAGTAGCAGGATCAGGGCCCTAAGGAGTCTTTAGTTCTGTCCTAGGGATGTTTTAAAAATGGAATGAGAAGGAGGTAAATTTAAACCAGCTTTGTTTCCTTCAAATTTAAACCGGTGATTAATACAGGCAACTAACAGGGCTATCCCAGGTTTTTCCATTAGCAAATCAGGTGTTTGTTACATGTTCATTGAAGTTAGCTCTACATGTGCAAAGTTTTATTAGTAGCGTTATTTAAATGTAAGGCAGGGACGTACTCCTCTGTTACCCTGAACTGTGTGGTGTTAATTACACCATGAGCAGAGTTCAAAAAAAGCTGTAAAATGTGATCAACTTAGAGCTGCAGGTAATGTGTAAAAGAGAGAGACAGCTGAAAGAGAAAATAGATCTACGCATTTTATACATCCAGCGTAAGTTCAGTTTGGTGCTTTCTATCTCTCTCTGTCAATGGCAATGTGAAATAAACCAAGGTTTAAAAGCCCCTTTAACTAGCTCTCTTGTCAAATTAATAGGGTAAGGCATTGAGGCTGGGGCTAATGAATGGAATAATTGATTAAATATGTCACATTTTTCACTAACAGGTTCACACCTTCCCCAAAGGTTTCCAGATGGGGCATAATTAGCTTCCAAACTGGCTTCACATGTCAGGGCAAAAGGGGAATAACAGTGACACTGAGAATTTAGCCAGCAGAAAATTGCTACCACAATTAGTTCCAGGCACTTAATAAAAGCGAGAAAGAACAGCAGGAAAAGAGGGAAAACCCTGCATGCATTCACAGTGGCCTGATTCAGCTCTCCTGCTCACACCTGTAAATTGGGGGTAACTCCTTCAAAGCTAGCCGAGTTACACTTGTGTAAACCTAGTGTGAGTGAGAAAAGAATCAGGCCCTGTGTATTTTATAGCAGCCGTTCTCAACCAGGGGTGCACGTACCCCGAGAAGTATGCAAAGGTCTTCCAGGGGGCACATCAGCTCAGCTAGAAATTTGCCTCGTTTTGCAATAAGCTATATAAAAAGCACTAGCAAAGTCAGTACAAACTAAAATTTCATACAATGACTTATTTATACAGCTCTATACACTGAAATGTAAGGACAGTATTTATATTCTAATTGATTTATATGATAATTATATAGTAAAAATGAGAAAGTTAGCAATTGTTCAGTCACTGTGCGCTGTGACACTTTTGTATTGTTGTGTCTGATTTTTGTAAGCAAGTAGTTTTTAAGTGAGGTGAAACTTGGGGCATGCAAGACCAGTCAGACTCCTGAAAGGGGGTCCAGTCGTCTGGGAAGGTTGAGAGCCACGTGTTTATAGGACAGTAAAAGCTGGATCCGTTAAAATAGAAAAGAATGTTTCCCACTAAACATTTGAAGGTGGAACTGTTTTTCTGTTCTTCTTACTCTTAAATCCAGATCAGCACCTGGGCCTAGTGTAAATCAGTGGAGCTGCACTGAGTCAGTGCTGATTTACACAAGCTGTGGATCTGGCCCATTGACTTCAGTTAACACCAGTGGAAAATCTAGCACTTGTATTCTGATGATTTTCAGTTGACAATCATCCCTGCGAAAAATGGAACTCACACTGGATTGAGATTCTAGACAAGATTTTCAGTTAACAAATCAACATGTTTGCTTGATTTTTTTTAAGCACAAAAAAAGAAAAAAGATTAAATGATATATACTGAAAAAATATATATAAATTAATAATCACGGATGGATCCAGTAACAGGTAAACAAAATTAGGGGGCATCTTAGCCCCATTGAAGTCAATTGACTTTACCTGAGAAACACAAAACAGCAACTGAAACGTATATCTGTTCAAACAAACTGCAGGTGTATGGATGTAAGTACTGGGGTCAAAGGAGCTATTCTGCTTTACGCTGTCTGGGGGATCTAGCCCATTAACTTCAATCGAGTTAAGTTGATTTATACCAGCTGGGGATCGGCACATGAAGAGAAGGAGTGATCTGACAAACAGGGAATGAGTGAAGCTTATGAAAGGTAAGTTACAGAAGCGACTTGGTAAAACCCCAGGTTGATGCCTTCCACTAATGGAAATTAGTCTATTGTGAGAAAAGGCAGCTTTCATGAAAAATTGTCAAAATCTTTGGAGGTTTTGTGAAGCTTTTTCAGGATTTCTTTTTTACTTGAAATGGTTCTAGGCGCCTTTTACCTGCTAAAAATGAATAATATTGATACTTCTTATCAACATGGTTATCACAACAATTTTACCAAAAAAAAAATACTTGAACCCTGACAATTTTCCCCCCAGAGTTCATTTGTGATTTGCTATAACAATCAATATCTCTAGATAAACTCTGCCATACGTATTATATATGAGATCTCTGCATTTACACATACAGTCCACATATCAGTATACCTGTGTAATCTATGTGTGACCCCAGATCCTGCTCTGCATGTGTTTGCATTAACACAGATGAGTAGTCTTCAGTAAAGTAAAGTATGGGTCTGCTCCTGCTCCTATTGAAGCGAATGGCGAAACTCACAATGGCTTCAGTGATGCACAATCAAGTCCTATATGCAAACGTCTTCACAGGATCAGGGCCTGTATTTGTTTAGCTAGCTACCTATTTTCTCTTGTATACGTATTAGGTAATTAACTTCTTATGTATGTATAAACTGTGTACATGTCATATATACTCAATCTGTGTAGCTAATTATAAAATCTAAGCCCCTGTTTATATACCACTGTTTATTCAAAATGTTTCTAGACAGACATATTTATAAGTATGATGGGGCAGGTCCACAGCTGATGTGAATTGTTAGAGCTGCAATGGCTTCCGTGGGGTGCTGAGAGTTGACATCAGGCGAGCGGCTACTGCTCGGAATCTCTTGCCGACATTTCATGCAACCTGAACACCTGTTATGGCTGATGGCAGAAACACATTGTTTAAACTCCTCCTGTGCTTTTGCCCTGTGTATATTTCCAAACTATATCCAGAAAATGGTTCTGCTCCCCCCACCTCGCACACACACACCTACTGAGGTCGGTTTTACAGCTGCTCTCTTTCTCCTTTATCTTGTGCAATACAAAAGCAACTTTAAAATAAATTTGAAAAAGAAACACGCTCCCTATTTGCAAATGCACCCTGGATTCTTCTCCCAGCCCCTATTTATTATTCATGTGTCTCGGCACACGGTTGCTAGATAGTATTATTGTTCAGTTAACATGGCTGTGGTAGAGCGTGGGAGGGCAGACGCCAGGCTGTCTGCTGACAGTTCGCTAGTCTTGTTATTAACTTCTCCTTGAGCTTCCATTAATCCAGAGTTTCTGCACTTGGCTTCAGGCTTTCCCCTGGCTGTTCCACCTCTAATGCATAATTACAACTGTCGGGACCTTCCTTTATCTTAGAGGGGCTGTAGGTTGGTTACCTGGCACATGCTCCTTCTTTCCCCTCCCTACTTTCATCTGACCTATAGGACTCCCTACCCCTCCTCCCGTTTGCACGGCTGTAACTCAAGAGTAACTCCATTGAATGCAGCTGTTACCCTGGGGTGAATGGGGAATCTGGAATATTGTCTGCTTACAAGCCCTAAACTTACAAGTCTGCCACCTGCTGCCTTCCTATTAAACAAAGCTCCTTCTACAAGATCATTCACCTGTTAATATTTGGATCTCAAAGCGAATTAGCTTCTCCAAGGCTCAGCCCTTTATTTGGCTTCAAATATTTCCCCGGATTCTTTGTCTCTTTTTTCATAAAGCCACCCAACCTTCTGCCTTGGGCCGGGAGCTTGTCCTCTTCCCATCTAAAAGGCCAGTGGTGTGGAGGACTACTGAGACGCGGTATTCTTTATTAAGCTCCAACGTGCCCGGCCATGTGTAAGACACACAATTGAGATGGTCCTGGGCCAGAGGAGCATTTGATCTAGAAGGCAGAATGTACTAAAGACGGTGAAGTTCTCCTCCATGCAGAGGGCAAGCAAAGGGCTGATGAGCTACTTAAATTCCGCCCAAGCCCTCAAAAGGGAAGTTAAGGACGAGTGGACAACAGAGGATGGATCACTTAACGATGGCCTGTTCTGTTCATTCCCTCTGAAGCCCCTGGCATTGGCCACTGTCGGAAGACAGGACACAGGGCTAGACGGACCGTTGGTCTGACCTAGTACAGCCGTTCTTATGGTCAGAATTTTTCCAAAGCTCTCTGCTCCCAGTTAGGTGCATGAATAAGTGGCCAGATTTTTTCTGGGTGCTGAGCTCTTTTGGAGAATCCACCCATCGGTGTCAGAAGGGGCGTGGTTGAGCCCTTGGAAATCGGTCCCTAAGCAGTGCCTAGCCCTTGTGCTGGGTCAATGTCATCGTGAAAAGCACAGGATGATTTTATTCCCCTTTGGCCAGTGCCAGGGACCAGTGGATGTGCCTACAGGTGCTGCTTGGACCTGAATCCCTGCTGAAGTGCGTGGGTCATGCATCTTTATTCCCTGAAGGATTCACTGCCTCTTTTTTACTATGTGCCTGTAAAACAACAAATACCCAGACAAACCCAGCCCCTGCAGCTCCACAACTGATGGGCGCCGGCTTTCCCTAGGAACACAGGCTGGGCCGTAGCGACGCAGAAGCTGCGTAGCAAGAGTCCTGTTCTGTTCCCTCCAACACGTGTGTCCATGGCACCTGGGAGTCACATGAGTGAAGGACGCAGAATGGGGCCCTGAATCGGTCATGTCTCCACCAGTGGCCCATACCTGATGTTTTGGAAGGTGAACTCCTCCCCGCCCAGTGCCCAAACCTAGTAACTGGGCTGGGTGCCAGGCGGGACGGTGGGTTGGAAGTGCAGTGAGGAATCCTTCCCCTCCACTTCCAACCCTTCTCCAGCTCCCAAAGGCTCTAGTAGCCACCTCTGTCCTGATTGAATCCCTGGGGGGGGTGGAGATCAGCTGATCCTCTGGCCCTCCCATGGCCTGCCCCTGCATGCTGTCATGCCAGGTGCCTTGCAGGGGACTGGGCTCCAGCCCACCTTGCGGGTGAATGTATTTTTCACCGTCTTCACTTGCTCCCTACAGTCTCCTGCTTATGAATGCTCTGGGACCAAATCCTCAGCTGGTGTAAACCAGGATGGCTCTGTTGAACTGAACAGAATTGTGGCTATTTACACCAGAAGAGGATCCTCTCCAAAAAAAAAAAGCCTTTCCACTAGAAAACTGACACGCCTAGCACTGGGACCCACTCCTGTCTCCAAACCCCAACACAGAGATCCTCCAGATCTAAACCCCAACACTCACACTCCCTCCTGTCTCCAAACCCCTACCGAAAAAAGGGGAGGAAATTAACAAAACCTTAAAAACCCTCCTCCAAGCAGAGTTTTGACCCTGAAAAGGGAGAGGTGGCAGAGACACCAGGGATTTGACATAGAAGGTGTCTGGATATTAGAGTGATGAGCAGCAGGATAAAGCCCTAAGATAGGTAGATTTCTGGACAGGAAAATGATTGTGATCTATCTGTGTGAACTCTCTGCTTGGGAGAGTCCTGGTACCGCCCAGTTCTCCACTGTAATCCAGAACAGCTGTGCTGTTGGTCCCAGTGACTGGAGAACAATGTACAGGTGAACAATAGCACAGACCTCTCAGATCCCTCAGGTGAGATGAATCTCTCTGGTCTGGGCCACCTGCCACACTTGGGTTTTGGTATAAACTGAGCTGCCTGGGCTCATCATAAACCACAGGCACTTCCCCACAGTGTGCCCAGCCTAGCTAGCTATGTATATGGCCTTCCTTGCCCCAGTACGTGCAGATCTCTCAATTATTCATGGCCGGTATCCTAATAAGCCCTTGTGAAGTATTCTCCACAGTTTACAGATGGGGGCAGTAGGGGTTTGTCTCTGGAAAATTCATCTGAATTAACTGTTAAAGTGATTTAGCTAAACCACCTTAAATCCCAGTGTGGACACTCCTATGCAGAATTAAAATGACCCTCATTCGATTTAGCTTGTGGTTTTGGGGGTTTTTTTGGTAGTGAATTATTTCCAACGTGACATAAGCTAAATCAAATGAAACCACATTCATTCGGAATAAGAATGTTCACACAGGGTTTTAATGTAGTTTAACCAGTCCATTTGAACAATTAATTTGGATGAATATGCCTGAGTATTCCAGTGTAAACAAGACGTTAGGTGGCTTATCCAACTAGGTCACATAAGAAGCTTGCCGCTGAGTCAGGAGTTAAATTCCTGAGTCCTGGTGCAGTCCTCTAGCGAATCCTTCCTCCGTTATCTCCCACTTCCTTTTGGATACCAGTTAAAGGGCTTTGCCGTTCTCAGCTGGATGGATTGTGTCTTGCTGCATTTTCCCCACCTGGGTCCTGGCTCTACCTTTCTGGAAAGACCCCTTCATAAGCAGGATGAGCTGGGATGCATTGGGGAACAGGCTCAAAATTCTATTGGTGGCTGATTGTGGCATTCTGGATCCTGTTCCCTAGGGCTAGAAACAGCTGAATCATGGGAGTACAGCAAGTGAAGAAGTGGGATAAATACGTGTCCGTTAAAGCTTTCTCTTAACAGTCAGAGCGACTGAGTTTTACATATGGTTGTAGACAAACTGGGGGGTTCTGAAGTGATCCAGTCGGGCCTGTGGTTGTGTCTACACTAGAGGCCGGGTGTCCTGTTACCCAGTATCTTGCACAGGCATTTCCACTCGTGCAAAGTGGGTGGTGACTTTTTACACCCACTTTGCACTGGGTATATAACTGCATAAGGTACAGGGCAACAGAGAACCCAGTGCCCTGTCTGCCAGCCCCTGCCGTCTAGTGGGACAGGCTAAGGAACCTGGGTTCTATTCTTGAGGCAGCGTGGTTTAGTGGGTAGAGCATTGGATGGGGACTCAGGGAATAGAAGCTCTAGCCACTATTTATTCTGCCAGTGACCTGTTGGGTGACCTTGGGCAAGTCCCTTCATCTCTGTTTTCCCCCTCTCTGCCTTTTTCTGCCTTTTAATGGTAAGCAATTTGGGGCAGGTGCTTCCTGGCTATGTGTCTGGACAGTGCCTAGCCCAGTGGGAGGTGGGGACCAAATGTCTAGGCACTATGGCTCCGAAGTGCTCAACACCCAGCGCTCCAGCTCAAGTCAATTGGAGCTGGGGGTGCTCAGCAGCTCTGAAAATCAGGCTCTTAGGGAAAAACAGAGGAAGAGTCTATTTTTGGAAAGTATTTGAAGAGAGCAAAAAAAGGATTGAAGTCATGTCCCTCCCCTCCCCCCGGCGTACATTCAGAAAGGGCTTCCATTAGCAGAGCAGGGTGAATGGCTCTAAAAACGTGGATTGAGAGAACCTGGGTAGGTCAGACATGAGAAACTTTCTAACTCTAAATATAGGTAAGCACTGGTATAGCTTACCAGAGGGGTGTGTGTGTGGGGGGGAGGTGGTATGGATTCCCTGTTGTCAGAGGTTTATAAGATCAGGTTGGCCAAACACCTAGACCACCCCGGAGAGGTGTGCTTAATCCTGGGGGTGGAGGTGGGGGGGGGTGGACTAGATGACCTCACAAGGTCGCTTCCAGCCCTACAGTTCTATGGTCCTACTGTTGCACAGACAAAACAAAAACAGTGAGTTCGGGGTGTTGTGATGTAGGGGGTTGTATTTATTTGCAAGCATCTGGACAATGGTGGGGTGTTCGCTAAATCATTTTCAAACCCCAAATGTCTCTCGGACCATAACACAGATGATCAAATTCTGGCCGTGAGTGTATCACTCATTGCTCTCCTGTTCAGTGTTTTGCTCATCCAATCAGGGAGCAACTACAATACCATGTGACTTGGGTGGCCAACCACACAAATGATGTATAGTGAATGGTCAAAGAGAACAATCTGCAGACAACTCATCATCCGACAATTATTCAACTGAGCCAATGATTCTTAACCAGAGCATTGTAAACTGGTGTTGGGAGATGAAGACCATCCTGCCCTTCTCATATTATTGAGCCATGGGGGGGGGGGTCCTTCAGTTAGATCCTGGCTAGATGGAAGTAGAACTCAATGGGGAAGCCTCCGGGTCATGGGAAGCAAGAGGAAAGTTGCCAAGATAGAAGAGTCAGAACAGACAGATCCAGGGAATTGAGGGATAGCAACAGTGGACTCCCCAGACACTAAGCTGAAACTCATGTTGCCAGGCATGTCCTCAGTGCAAGATAGGCAGGTTGGTGGTATGTTACATCGGCACACGGGAATCCTGGGTGAGCCTGCCAGCCCATGTTTTGAGGGGGTAACGGTGCTTGTCAGGGAGCTTTGTGTGCGGACTGTAAGGGGGGATGTAGATGGGCTTAAACACATGTCAGAGCTCACGTATATTATGTAGTGTAGACACACCCTGTATACAAAGCATGGAAAAAGCTGTGAACCATTGCTCCACGCTCTCTGGCGAATACTTGTGAGTCCGTTCAATGAATACCAGAGTGCTTCATGATTGACTTAGTAGCCAAAAAAAGGGACTCTTAAGGAATATTATTCATAGGGTGAAATTCACCCATATGCCGATGCCTAGAGCTGGGCCTTACGTCCCACCTAACTGCTAGTTTAAGGGCATAAGTGGGATTTGGACCTTGTGTTGGGGTGAATTTTGCCCATAAAGAATAGTTCCACCAGCTCTACAACATAAGAACGGCCATACTGGGTCTGATCAAAGGTCCTGTATCCTGTCTTCTGACAGTGGCCAATGCCAGGTGCCCCAGAGGGAATGAACAGAACAGGTTGTCACCAAGTGATCCATCCCCTGTCACCCATTCCCAGCTTCTGGCAAACAGAGGCATAGGGACACTCTATGACTGGACAGAACTACTTCTTGCTAAGCTCAACTTGACTGGAAAGGGTCTGTACTGTGGAGCACAGCTGTGCGTGGCGCTGAGTGAAATAGTGTCTCCTGTGAAGCATAATGTTGCTTTTGGAAAGTCTTGTGAAGTCGTAGGAAAAACCTTGAGCAGAGGTGCTGATTTGTCGATCTTGCCATGTTGAAAATCCTCATTGGGCAGCTCATTCCTGGCTAATGAAGATCTGCATCCAGATATGGTGGGGGGTGGATTTCGAAAGTACTTTTTACAAATCAACCCCAAATGGGTCAATATATACAGTGTAGAAGAAGGTTGGGGTTTTATTGTTTGTTTGTTAGTAGGATAGGAAAAATTACCCAGTGTGGCCCAGGGCTGCAGGGTTAGCAGGATTTTCATTGCTATTTATATCAGGGCATTTAGTCCGTGTTCAGGAATGACTCAGACTCTTTCCAAGTGGTGTCGAGATGGAAACATGTTTGGAAGATGGTCTAATCTGGGGGCGTATGTGCTTCCAGCCAACATCTTCTGCAGAATGTCCCTCTGCTGGTGACAGGGTCGGCTCCTCCTGAACAAACACAACCCCAGGAGGTGAAAAATGAGACGTGACTGGCTCTTGGGGTGGAATTCAAGCCCCTGGGGTCAGCGGGTGCAGCTCCATTGACATCAATGGAATTCACACCCTTTTACACCCGGGCTGAATTTAGACTTGGCTTAGAAGTAGCTCACCAAGGGTTGGATTGTGCAGCCCTTCGGTTGGTGGACACTTCCACAAGTAGTTCCACAACCTTCAGCAGGGATACTGGTGCAAATAGGTGCCTTCCAATGGGAGGAAATGTTGCAACAATCTACTTTTCCAGCTTCTGAACCATTCTGAGAAAACGGGGGAAGAAAGACAAGACCCACAGCTAGATCCTCCGCTGGTGCAAAATGACAACATCAGTGGCGCTATGCTGAGGTGCTCTAGCTGGTAGATCGGGCCCATTGACTTCAGTGGAGCAATGCTGACCCCAAGAACTCTCACTGAAGTCACTGGGAATGCACCTCTAAAAAGCAGGCCCCAGTTTCTATTCTAGATATTGTCTTTGATGTTACTTCCTCTACAGAGCTGATCAGGGTAGTTTGAGTGCCTTCCAGCAGTGCATTAATCAAGAGGACTAACCTCTGTCTTGAGCTGGACACCCACAAACGGAGGCACCCCCAAAATCGGACACCACTTGGCCTTATTGGTATTTCTGACTTGTCATGCAGGAGCCCCTGCAAGCCTCAGTCTGGAAGCTCTTGGAGGCAGAGACAGTAGAACTGTCTGTGCCTCCATTTCCATTTCTGTAGAATCGGGATAATAATTCTCCATCTCTCTTGGGTGCTCAGAGTTGGGAAGAGTCTCAGATAGAAAATTAGGTGCTAGGGAAATGCAAAGCAGGAGTCAGAGCAACGTATTTGTTGCAAGATGTAAGTTGCAAAATCCCTTGCCTTGCAGTCTTGTGAGTTCCCCAGTGGAATGCATTTTGTCATGAACCATAAACTGTGTATTTTGCTTCAAGGGCAGGTGCAGTTTCTTCTCCCAGGGAGGGCTGATGACAAGCCACTGCTTGGATTTTCCCTTTGCAAGCTAGTTTTGGGAGCGATTATCACATATAGCTGTCACTCCCTGTTTACCTTTGGTGAACTGATGGCTGAGATTCCAGTGAAATCCAATACCATCATATAGTTAATAGTTGTGGTAATTGCAGTCCCAACCAAACTTTTTTTTTCCATGCAAAGTGTATCCTATTTGTATACTGTATGTTTAAGTTAATTGCCTGATTATGCAGTAGAGATGCAATAATCTAGCATACCTATCTACATGCCTTCTGTAATCTTCCGAGCAATAAATGCACATCCAAATACACTGAGCCAAATTTAAATAACTGTCCAAAGATTTAATCGCCACAGTCTCTTATGATCAAAACTTTTCAGTAAACGCCGGGCTCTAGAATTAAGCCGTCAGGTGTCCTGGTGGTCAGAGCAGGGCGGCAGGATGCCTGGGTTCTAGGCTCTCTGCTGCTGACCCCCGAACTTGGAATCATTCCCGATGAACTGGTGCTGAAGCCCAGGGCTCAACTTTTGCCTCTTGTCCACTCCGGTGTTAAAATGACGGCCAGCTCCTCGGCAGGGTATAAATCGGCAGAGCAGTGAGGCTAAGCCAATGTATACTTAGCTGGCCCTTCGTTTCTCCAGCAACTGTCATGAACCTCCTCGTCCTCATCCAAGAAATGAAGGGCGTTGTTAGTCTGGTGACGCGCCCAGTGAAGCCAATGGATATTTCGCCTGAGTAAAGACTGGGCCCAGCTCCACAAAGGGACCTAGACGTCGCAAAGCCGAGCATCACAGCCCCTGGGAAAATCGCAGGAGCCACAGTGCCTGAGTCCGATGCTGAGGCTCCTCTACAGCGAATGGGGAAAGAGAGAGGGCCCTGCACTCCGATCCACTAAACCCAGCATGCTGAGCAGGGAGCCGCCTAAGCTAGCCAAGGGGAGAAGCCAGTGGCAGGGGGCTGTGTTGAGCCCCCCACCCCTCCCGGAGATAGGGGCCTAGATCCGGGCATCAGGAAGACCCCCAGCTTTGCTAACCGATCCATGAATGGGAATGGCCAGGCAGCTTAGGAATGGCTTGTGCACATGAATGGGGTGCCTACGCGGCTCCCCAGCAGATGGGAGAAGGTGGTGTGGGGGTTGTCACCTTGTAACTATTAGCCTAGTGGTTACAGCGCTCAGTGGGGATGTGAGAAACCCAGGTTCAATTCCCCCCCTCCCCCGTTAGACGGGGAGACAGGATTTGAACAGCGCTCTCCAGCCGTTCCGCAGAGTGCGCTAACCACTAGGCTATTGCATAGTCTGATGTGGGGAGTCCCGCAGTCTCTCTTGCTCCAGCTGTTCCACTGTGGATAAATAATGAAAGAGTGGCCAGAACAGGGGGACTGGGCTCGGGTCTCCCATCTGAGCCCAGTGACTGTTGAAGTCATTTATCCACAGTGGAACAGAGCCAGAGAGAGAGAGAACGAAGGGGGCGGGGGTAGGGCTGGATGTGCATCATCCCTCCCCCGGCTCTCTAGTGGCTGAGAAGGTCACGGGGGATTCTCCATACGGCGGAATTTCCTTCCCCATCTTCTCCCTTGGGGCAGTGGGGTTTCTTCCCAGGGGATGGCTGTTGGGCCAGGACGCCAGAGTCAATGCAGGGGGCCTGATCTACTTTTGCCTGGCGTCCTCCTTCATGCCTGGGCAGAGTGGGTGCAAAACACCCCCACATGCAGACTCCCCATTCCCCCCTGCTTTGTGCTGGCACAAATGACCACACAACGGTCAAAGGCAGCCTTGGGGAATCAGCCCCAGGACCTCAGCCCGGGTGGCTCTGATCCTCCACCATTGGCATGGATCTCAGGGGATCTATGGGCTCTGAGGGCTGAGTTTCCCCCCGTCCAGCTCATCTGTGGCAAGAGGGGGGAAGGGCAGCTGTGAAGAAAATCATTGGGGGTGGGGGGGGCAGGAAACCTCAATGTGTTTTCCATCCTCCGAGCTCTCCACTTCTGTTTTCCTTCCGCCCACAGGCCTGGGCAGTTCAGGCCCCTAAGGAAGGACTTTAGGACCCGGTGGCTTGTTGTGGGAGTGCGAAATGAATTAGCCCCAATTAATTGGGGGGCTGAACTGGGAGAAAACTCTGGGTGGGAGTTTTCCCCGAGTTTTCTCTTCTCCCCGCTCCCAGGATGTCAGGGAGTATGTGTGAAATTACAGTTAGACTACAACCGTCAGGGCACGTTCTGGGAAAACTTAGTTATGTCCCAAAGGCAAAAATCAAGATGAAGGCGAAAGGTCATCGTCTCGGTTCAGAACCAAGTGTGGTGCAATCATTGCCCGATTCCAAGGCATTGCTGTGCCTCAAAAGAAGCTCCTCTTCTGCCAGCAGTAAATTACCACCCAGGCAATTTGGAGCATGTTCAACTTCCAGGCAAAGATTGCAACAGGCACTGGAGTCTTCCAGTCCTGAGATCATTCATCCAGGAGGCCAGCCCCACACAGCAACTGCAGGCCGGATCCTCGGCTGGTAATTTGGCATAGCCAGGGTGGAAAATAAATCTCTTTGCCCTCTATGCAGGGGAAATGGCATCTCCAGGTTTGAACTGCAGCCTTTAGCGAGTGCAAAGCACTGTCTGTTTGCATTGCAAAAGGCCTTGCTTTCATAATGCTATCGCATATTTTGGCAGAGTTCGCTGCTTGTAGCAGAAATTGCCTGGAATCTACCGCCGAGCCCCAACTGTTTGATTCTGTCATCTCTTTAGAAATAGGTTTGTCAGGTTGTGTTATGTGTTTTATAAGCTACCTGCCGGTCATGGTATTCAGTATACAGGAGGCACAGCGGTCTCTGTGTAGAACTGCCAAACTCCTTTTGGGAAATTATATCCCCTCTAGGAAAGCAACAGTTTCGGCTTTATTAGAGTTTTATATTAATGCTAGAGGGGAAGGGGAGTTGTCTATACAACAGTTGCCTTGTTTTTTCAGATGTATAAGAAATGAAAAAAAATACACCAGATCCTTTTCCCCTTAAAAAATGGGTTGGTCTGAAATACACACACCCCCTTTCACCAGTTGCATCAGTGGGAGTTTGTCTTTGCTTATAATAGGCTAAATTGTGGGAGTTTTTTCCCCACGAGCCCCTAGAACTGTCTGTCTGAGGGTCTGGCTATGCTACCAGATAAAAAGGGTGTTCTTAACCCAGGTGAGCTAATTCGGGTTAAAATAGCAGTGAAAACAGCAAAGCAGCTTTTAGCTCATGTTGGCAACTCAAATTTAATTGCAGGCAGCCCGGTAGGACAATTGATTTCACTCCATATAGAGGAAGAGTTTTTAGAATGTTTGTTTCTATTCCAGGATTAAGTTTGGTTACATCTGAAACTGCGATTTCATGTCTGAGAAACATAACAAATACATAGGCCCTGATGCTGCAAAGATTAGCCCACATGCTAACACTTGAACATAGGCCTAATTCTAGGCATGTGCTTAAGTCAACAGGACCAAAGCACGTGCTTGGCTGCACTGCCCTGCTGGATGACCCTGGACAAGTGATGTCACCGGCCCATACCTCAGTTTTCCTGTCTGTAAAATGGGGTTAATAATACTGACCTCCTTTGTACAGTGCTTTGAGATCTACTGATGGAAAACATAAGAGCTAGATACTATTTATTATTAAGCATGTGCTTAAATGCTTTGCTGTATCCGGGGCCTGGGAGTAGTTCCACTGAAGTCTATGGGGCTACTCAGCTCCTCTGTGCTAAAGATTAGCATGCAGCATGTGAATCTTTCCAGGATTAAGGCCATCATCTGAATTTTCACACTGAAAATGCGGCTTAGCCCTGGCAGCAGATTTTTTTTCTTTACATCAAAATGGCCATTTTGGTTTTGTCTCTTAATTGAAATATGAAATATAAGATAAATGTTCCCTTGTTTGTTTGCCAGCTGCTAAAATGTCATCTTTCTTTTTAAAAAAATTGTGTAGATTTTCTATTTCAATAAAAATACACTCCTCCTTAATGACCACACGTACATATTAATTGATTCAGTCCCTCTTGGGGGTGAAAATGCCCATTCTGAGGGAGAGGGGAGATTAGGACAATAGATTTGATCACAAGATAGGGCCCAGCTATACAGCGAATCAGATCTTCCCGTTTTGTCAATGCAGCCTCCCTCACTTTGCCAACTCTCATCCGTTTTGCTCCTTGTTATGCATCATTTCAGGCATCTGTCACCCATGTAGCTATAGACGAAAAATAAAATTCTGGGAAATTAAAAAAAACTCAAATGACCTCCATCCTCTTCTCCTTTCACCAATGTTATGGCATTGATTTCAGTACCTCGGATGCCCCCTAGAATGTAATTTTTGCCCTGTCCTAGCAAAGTACTGTCCCCCCCCACTCCTCCCACCTCACTAATAACAAGTGACTCTAAACCACTGCTGAAATAATGATATAAATCGAATTCAACTACATTCCCCAGGCATTCTTGCCACCCAGGGCCTGCTTTTTACATTGGGGTGAGTAAAAGATGGGGGCTTAAGAACAGAAATTAGGAGGGAGGGAGTGTGGGGGAGGAATTGTGGAGGGGCTTTTATTATTATTTGTGTCACCAGGGCACCTAGTAACCCCGGACATGGCAGGAGGTGCTGTGGGAACACAGAACCGACCCCAACGAGCTGGGGCTGGTGGGAGGGGCCAGATGCTTTGTTATTCCTTGGATGGTTTGCTTGGTTGTTGATACGTCTCTGGCTTTGCCAAGTGGAAGCTATTCCCCAGCGAAAGGAGGGGTGGGTGCATCGCTTGAAAGGAAAACAATGAAGCTGACCTGATGGGACAACAGGCCGCAAATGAAATTAACCCACTTCACAGACTACACAGGGCCCGATCCTGCCTGCATCTGGGGGGGGGGGACAACCAGCCACGTGACTTTGATGGAAGCTGGATGGGGACCCTGAAAAGAACCTCCCTGTGCCTTAAATCTTTGTCCCTCCTGCACCGAGCGGAAGTGGAAGGAACTGTCCTAGATTACCACTGATCTCACAGGGAGGGAACAGGGAACACAGGCTCAAGACACGCCCCCTCCAGGGCCAAACTCCACTTCCCCTCCTCAGAAAATAATGTGCTTCCGTCCTCTTCATCTGGGTTCGAATTCTGCTGCGTGCCAGAGCTGGGATGAGACAGAGGCGACTCCGGTTCCTGGGTGAATGGGGTTTTATGCTGCTAGCGCCCGGTGTCTTAAGGTGGAAAGAGTCGGGGGGATCTGTTAGTCCCTAGTTTAGACGGCGCGTAGCAACAGGACTGGGTTACTAGAGGGGGTCGTGTGTGTGTGTGTGCGCAGAAGTCTCCTGTATAAACAGCGCACGAGTGTCTACACGGCCCTTCCTAGAGGCGATCCAAGCGGCCCGAGATTGCAGGGCGCAGGGTCTGCTTTTGTGATGGATCGGCGCCGTTTCTGTGCGTTTCCTATGAATCCCCCCCCCCCCGGAGTTTCTGCCCCTCAGAGGTGCAGGTGGGGAGGGGGGGAGGGGAATCTGCTTCAAACTGGGGGGGACATTTGGAAAGGATGAAAACTTGTAATTTAAAACCCTGCTCAAAAATGCGAAGGGCTCGACGTGCCTTGCAAACTGGGGACCCGTCACCAAACAAACCACACGTGCTTGTGGGTTCATGGTAACAAGGGGCGCGGTTTTCCACCGACTTAATGGGGGGGGCAGAGAAATCCACATCGATGCCTGGTGGCAAGGGCCGGCGGGCATCTCAGGACTGAGTTTGCGTGTCATTAGCCTGGAGAGAGATGTCTCCATGTCACTAAACTCCGCATTTCAGACACCGCGGACGTTTCACTTCCGGGATGCCAAGAGGGAAGGGATCAAACAAAACAGATCGTGGTGGTGGGGGGGTTGTCAAGCACTAATAACCCAGTGCAGCCCAATTAATGAAATTAGGCAAAAGAATCAACAAAGCCGCTGCGGGGCACTGAATGCCACAGGAGAATTCTTAGAGAGGCAGCTTGGAAGCAATCCAGCTCCGGCGAATTCGGATCAGCTCCGTTTAGACACGGGAGAGAGAGAAAAGGAGGAGCGCGCGCTGCTGACTAGACCTTTATCCAGCTCTTCTTGGGTGTCTGTTCTGGCTCGTGGCTTGTTCGGTCCAGGTGACCCAGGACCCAGGCCCGCAGCCTCTGACCGATGGGAGATTCGTCTGACTTGGAGGCTCCAGGTAAACCCGGCCAGGCACCGAAGTGAGGCTCGGATCCTAGCAGGGCTCCAGAGGGGCCGCTTGTGTTTGCCTCTCGCCCCATAGATTGCAGAAGAGGGAGTATTTGTAGCTCAAGGATCTAGCTCCCTGTGCCCATCCCCTTCCTCCGCCTCAGCCTAAAGGCTGAAGCCTCCCTGCCAGGAGACTGCGCTGCCCGGGAAGGAAATCCTGCGCGGGGCATGGTCTGGGGTAGGGACCACCCTGGAGGGTTATAATGAACTCCCAGCTACCGATGGGGAAGCGGAAGGGTTCAAAGAGGCCCGAAGCCCGTCTCCATCCTCGGATGCCTGTCGAAGAGCTTGTCTCCCCCATGCAATGCAGGGCTGCTGGGAGGGCAGCCCGGAGGAATTCTTGTTCCGTACAGCGCCTGTCACCACGGGGTCTGATCCCGGGCTGGGCCGCCGAGTCGCTAGCGCCAGGCCGACAATCAAGAGGAGCGATCTAGCGCAGTCCTTAATAATGCCATTAATACACCTTCCTTAAGTCCCACCCAAGGGCCTTGTACCCGAAAGGCGCAAACGCGCCACTTTTCTCTGGTCGGTTTTGGAGACAATTTGCTGGGACGTGGGTTTGTTACATTGAAAGTGGACGGTCCGATACCCTCCCCGCCCCATGGAAAAAGTCTCGCTGTGTGTTTTCTTTGTATCCACACATGAAACCTACCAAGGGAGCATCCCCAAAGCCTTCCTCGGGGGGTGATGGGCGTGTGCCCTTTGCTGCCCTGGCTGCAGAATCTCGCTTCAAACCAGCTTCAGCCGTGCCTGGCGTTGGAAGGTGCTGGTTTACCTGGGCCATGTAACTGTGGTAGGGGCAGCTCCCTCTACGTCTTGTCTGCCCTACAAATCCCCTCCTTAAACACCAGCGCAGGGGAGCTGGCCATGCTATGAGCGGGGAATCCTGTTTGCATCGACCTCCGTTCCTGCTTGCCAAGCGGAGTGTAAACCCGGAGAAAGAAAACCGAATCCTCTCTGGCTCTCCTCTACCAGCGCACGTGAGGGGAGGAGGGGTGTGTGTCTGTGTGTGTGTGGGGGGGGGGTTGTTCTTTTGAAGGAAACTTTTTCCAGAAACGAAAGCCCGAAAGAAAAGGAAGAAAAAGGCTTTTGCAAGACCCAGCTTGGACGCGCCAGGATTAAACAGCTGATTCGCAGTCCACGTTCATTTCAGCGGCTGATGAGGCGGCATCTCTGCCAGTTTCGCTGGGGCTTTTCGGCTCGAAAGGGAGTGGGAACGGGTCCCACTTTGCAGATGTCAGCAAACGCCCTTTCCGCCGGCCTGAGCGCCGGCAGAGACAGGGCCCGACTCCTCTTTGCTGTACGGGCCGCCTGGGCACTCACACCTGCTGGGTGGTTTCTAGCCGGAGTGAAGCCTGATTCTCCGAGCGGGTGTTCTCCGGTGATCGCTAACCAACAGTGTCCCCTCCTTTCCTTGTACCCCGTAGTCATCTCTTGTCTTTGTGAGGCCGGCCTGTGTTTTGTACAGCTCCTAGCACCCTGGGTCTTGCTCCATGATTGGGGCTCCTCCGTGCTATACGTAAGAACAGATTCAAAATGTTTTATTAAAGCTAATGTTAAAATTCTCTCATGCCCAGGTTAAGGAAGGAGTGTCTGTGCATCTAGCTGTAAAGCTTAAATCACCCCAACGTGCAAAGTTTGGGTTAAAAGTCACAACATCTATACAGTGTGGCACATCACCGGCCATGTGCCAGATTGGGGTTCATACATTCAAGGACAGAGATATTAGCACCCAACTATTCGGGTGCATCGCTCCTAGAAGGTTATCCCGGGAGTAGCTTGTGGAAAACAAATACAGCAGCGAGTGTAGATTGTCCTTCAGTAACTGAGAATTGAGGATAGCCTGACTCGTCCTTGACACCCCTCTGGCTGTGTCAAAGGTCCTTGAGCTGGTCCGTGGCATTCACACCCCTTCTGGGAGTGGGAGACCGTGTCTTTAACTCTTCCAGGAAAACCCCCTTTCAAATCGCCTCTCAGCTCCAGCCACTTTTTCTATAAAGGTTTGTTGGACGGTTCTGATGAACTGATCCATGTCAGGGGCCTCGGTCTCCTCCTTATGCCTCGTTTGGGTGAAGGCGGTGCTGGGGGGAGGCTGTCCTATCGCCCCCCCCCTCCGCTCCCTTTTGATTTGCTGTTTTGTTTTTCGTGGGAGCTGGCTGAGATTTTTTTTTTCAAATATTTGGACTTTTTTAACCTCTTTTTAAAAAAACCTCAGCTAAACACCTGTTCCAACAAAATTCTTGCTCCGCCAATGACCTCCTGGGGCTGAGCCCGCCGTCACTTGCCCCCGGAGTAAATCCGTGGGGGGACACGGGTGGAAAGCCGGCGTGAGCTCCGGAGGGTGCCCCAGGGGTGCCCGGATCCCCTGAGACCTGCCCCCGGCGCGCTCTCCTACGGGTGATCATGATTTATTCCCCCTGCCTGGCTCCCTCTGCCCCACGGGGAGCTTTTTGTTCTCCTGTTGACAAACATTTATGCTAAACTCCCCCCCGGCCCAAACCTGTTGCTCCAGTGCCTCCCCTCCCCCAGTCCCAGGGCCTGGCTGGCAGGAAGGCAGCTGCCATTAGCCGGCCTGCTTGTTAATTACCGGGATGAGGGGCTGCCCTCAGGGCTCCGTGACGTCCCTGGCCGCCTGGGCCAATCGGGGAGGCCCGGGGCGGGGCGGGGAGGGAGCAGGGGGAACCCCCGGTGCGGGCTGCAGGCGGGAGGTTGGGCTGCGGGGGCGGGGGGGCTGCGCGGAGCGGTTCCCGGCAGCCTGGGCCGGGGCAGGAGAGGGGCGAAGCGCTCGGCACCGGCAGGCAGCAGCGGGGCTCTGCCCTGCCCCAGCCCCAGCCCTGGCTCGCCCCAGCAGCCGCCGCCGCCGCCCGCCCGGTTGCTAGTCCCGGGTTGCGCGCCCGGGCCTGGGCTCTGCGCTCCATGATGACTATGAGCTCCCTGGCCGAGAGCCTGCTGGGGCCGGACCCCTCCAAATCCGCTTTCCTGGAGTTCGGGCACAGCCACCCGCCCTCGCCCCAGCCGCCGCCGCCCTCCCCCAGCCTGGCTCCCGGCCACTACCCCCTGCACGGCTTGCACGGCTCCGGCCACGACGGGGGCCCCTTTGCACCCTACGGACGGTCCGTGGCTTACCCGTACCCCGGCTCCGCTGGCGGCCCCCACCACCCGCACCATCTCCACGGCAGCCCGTACCTGGCCTACCAGCAGCCGGCCAGCGCCCTGGGGCCGCGGGGCAGACTGGAGGAGACAGGTAAGGGGGTGTCGTGTGTGTCAGACACCCGCTATCCCAGCCCAGTCCCTGTGGGGGGGGTCCTGCTAGCCTCCAGCCACTAGCCACCTCTGCGTGCCCCCTAGCCCCCTGCGAGTGCCCGCCCGCTGTCCACCCCCAGGCCCGGGCGCCGGTTCTCTCTGGCCCAGTCTGTACTCCAGCCCTTTGCAGGAAGAGGTCTGTTCCCACTGCTGCAAACAACACCCCCCCAAAAAAGTCTCCGGCAAGTCCTCCGACCCAAGCATCGGACCGAGAGGCGAATCTCTGCTCCGAGTCTGGAGTTGAAAGTAGCCTTCCCCTGGCCTGTGACCTCCCTCTGGGCTTCTATCAGAGCTCCTAGATTAGTTCTCTCTTTAACTAGGGGTTTGCGCCAGACCTGCCATAGCTTCCTTTTGCGATTTTTAACTCTTCCCCCCCCCCCCAGTTAAGGGAACAATTTAAAGGGAACAAAATAATAATTTTGACAAAACCGAGATGCTTCCCCCCCCCCCTCCACCAAAGAAACAAACAAAAGAATGACCAGCTCAGTGGAAAGCCTTTACTAGGAAACTGTCTTGTTTGGTTTCTTCATTTAGGAAGAACGTTATGCTGTTTTTACTTGATACGTTTGCAATGCAAACAATAAGTTTTAGGACAACTGTATGATTCCCCCCCCCCCCCGAATGTTTTTTAGCAACGTGTCTCTCTGCAGCAAGGGAACGCTGCTTTGCATTGCAAGGGGCCTTGGCATCTCTCCTGAGATTCTGGGTTGACGAAGATTGTGTATTTTGTTTTGTTTGTTTACTTTGGGACATGCTAACATTTTCTTTAAAAAAAATAAGCGCTGGCTAAAATATCCCCAAAAACTCTCTTAGCTGTTAGATTGGAAACATGTGCAACTTTAACAGAAAACATCTCCTATTTGTTTCTGCATTTTATTCTAGATCTGCCATGGAAGTGATTTTTTTGAAAAATAATATCCCTCACTTTTAGGAAGGAAGAACAGTCATCTCGGTTTTTCTGCGCTCCAGGGGTGAAAATCTGGCCCCATTGAAAGTCAGTGGATGTCATTGACTTTAATGGGGCCGGGATTTCACTCCAGAAATTGACACACACCCAGACTAACCTGTCATTTACCCTGATGTATCTGTCAGATTCATCTACAGTGGCCCAGAATTGAAGGCTGACGTACAGTACGAAGAAGAATGCAATTGTTTAGATTGTAACAATTAGCCTGCATGCCACCTTGTTAATATCTTTCATCGCCTGGCTGCAGAGGCGAGGCCTGCACCAGCCATAAAATACATGTAGCAATGTTTAATTTTCATACAACTCTCGCTGGGTGTTTGGAAAAGGCCTGCGCAACCGAGCATTTCCCATTTCATGTATTTATATGATTTAATTCCAATAGCCTTTAATTGGCACCTGTCAAGATTCCAGGGGAGATACACACCGTGTTAATGGCAGATCAACCACATTAGGAAACTTGCCATAAAGAATCCACTTAAGCAGGCCATTGTTCTTCGGTCACATCGCTTTTAAACCTTAAGATGTTTATACAGCCTGGTTGGAGCTATTTCAGGCTAGCAGCGAAGTTCTGGGAACTTCAGGGAAGTCGTTTTAAAAACTAATTACATATTTATTACAGGAGGGTAAATGCCAAAATATTTAATCAAGCAAAGGATTTAAAAGAGATGCAAAGAGTTGGCAATGGGATATTCCTAATTTTTTTTTTAAAGTCCTACTTGTAAAAATAAAACAAAAGATTTTGGAGTGACTATCAGGACGGATTGTTTTTGTAAAGGAAAAACGTGGCGAATTGCTTTAAGGATTTTTTCCTATCCCTGTAAGAACTTCTGTAACAAAAAGTTAGTCATTAAAATCATCCGTGCACCAGAAAAAAACCAACCCCACCAGGAATAACATTCTCAAATGAACGGGCTTTCGCGCGCCTTGCAAAAGGGTTCACATCACAGTTCCCCTGCAAACTGTTCCTTCACAGCAGGATACGGTCCTAAGTGTCTGCAGCTCCTAGAGACAGAGGAGGCCAAATTCTGCTCCCCCTTCCTGGAGTGACTCCGGATTTACACCAATTTCACTGCGAGCAGAATTGGGGCCGATGTGTAACGTGTTAACAATACATTCAGAACTGAGCTTTTTGCTACTTAGAGCCGACCGGAACAGCAGAGGAGACTCTCCTGTGGAACAGAACCACGGAGGTTTTTAATTATGAACAGGGTTGATTATTAATTAGTAGTAGTCGTGTTTTCCCGAGGTGGATTAAAATGAAAGCTCTCTTCTCCTGGAGCCTTCGGATCTATAACTAAAGTGACTCTGACCCTTTCTATCTTCTTCGAAAACTCCCAGAAACCAAGGCAGGACTTCGGCGTGGGTTTGCGCTGCACAACAGAAGCAAATTTAGATGAATCAATTGCCCATAAATTTCGGGGAGACGGATAAGACGCTAACTTTGAATCACAAAAACTTTTCCCGTCCGCTTTCTAACCGTGCCCGGTAGTGGCGGCTTGTGTGCTGCTGACCGATGAGATATTTCATGATTCTCTCTGCAAAGAAGGGAACCTGGATTTGCCAGTGTTATGCTAAGTTTCAGACGGGCAGCCCTGTTAGTCTGTATCCACAAAAACAAGGAGGCCGGTGGCACCTTAAAGACTAACAGATTTATTTGGGCATAAACTTTCCTGGCTTAAAAAAAAACCAACCACTTCTTCAAATGCAGATTATTTCTGATGCACCTAACAAAGGAAATCCCAGGCTCCGCGCTATTCAAATTCTGCGTCTGCTTGGATTCAAATTTCCTCGGCAGCTCCTGGATTTCAATTTGAGTTTCTTTTAAATGTTCTGCTGGTTTCTCAGAATCTAGCTCGGTACTCAGAACGTGTCACGGGTCGTTGCTATGTTAGGAACGTGTGTAGATATATGGACACCCGCCCAGTTAATGTATTTAACGAAGGATTATTAAACGGACACCTATTAAAAATATTGAATCTATTTTAAACGGTTAGGCTTCGTATGGTGGGGAAACAAGTTTAAATTCAGAGCCATTGGTCGAAAGAGAGTCAGAACACAAATCGATTGGCTAAACGTCTTCTGGATCTAAATTATTCTAGTGCAAATCTGGATTCGCTCCATTGCAACCTGGGTGACTCCACCTGAATTACTCCGGGTTTAGATCGATATCATTTAGACCCCAGAATCTGGCACTTTCACAAGAGCACGATTTTAAAGTCCTGCTCGCTTTTGATTTCTACCCTGCAAGCGACTTATTCACTGAAAGAAAGAAAGGAAAACTAGTAAACGAATTATCCAAGCAACTCATCGGCTTTAAAATTAATTTGTACAGGACGTTAACAAAACCACCGGCTCAAGGGAAAACGGGCTAACAGGAATTGTGCGATGGGCTAACAGGGATTTGCTAATTAGCGTTGAGATTTTATGTTCGATTTTACGGCAAACACTTTTGTTTTGAAATTAAATGATTCCTTAAGGGTTTTATTTTTAATTATACTTTACTCTTCTATTGACTCATTGCGCCTTCTCACTTTCTAGTTGCACGTACAGATCTCATAAAGATCTCGTCGATTGAAAAAAAACAATTGCCAGCAACATTAATGACAGCATGTAGCAGCGTTTCGAAGCTCCCCGGAGAATGAGACGTGAATAAGTAGCTCGTTATGTTATAACAAAGTTAGCCCCGGCTTTGATGTTCCGCACATAAATTTAACAGAGCAAACGGCCCTGCCCTGAATTCTTTCGATGCAAGCTTCCCAGTGGCTCGGCTTTTGCGTGTATAAAAGCTGCCTTCACATTTTGCAAGTTTATATAATCTAACAACACCGCGCAGTTAAAAGACCGACGTGATGTTTGCAGGAGTGTCTCCAGAACCTGATGATAAAGTAGAAACTGCCCAACCTGAGCGGTGAAACCGAATTAACAAAAGGAAGCGACCCAGATCTAGACTGAGCTCCCTGGAGACCACTCCCGGAACAGATCTGTAGCTGGTGCGAGTGGGCAGACCTCATTAGGGAGTTATCACCAGCATCTGCCCGGTTAATAAAGTTAAGCAGGGGCTTAAATCTTTGAAGACTCTAAATCGGAAAGAAACCCCAGCGGAAGCGCGATAGTGATTTAAGACATTCTCCGCCACAGGGCCCACCCGGCTCAACGGGGAATTGGGCGGATAAAGATAAAGACCCCTGAAAATGACAAGGAGGGAGTGACCTCTCTAGTCTGGGCTTTCTACGCTCTGCAGAAATCATAAATGTCTCCGCATCATTACCGCTCATGAACAGGGGAGGAGGGTCTGCTCCGTTGCAGGGGAAAAAAATCGGTTTCTGACTAGGATGTAGGGCTAACAAGTGGCTCAGATTTAGCCTAGAATCCTTGCTATAACCTGACACAGGATCTGTTTTATAGCTGTGGGGGGTTCCACGGTCCTGGCTTTGTTCCCTCCCGTTTCCCTGCCCTGCCCGATCGATTTGGATTTTTAAACACAAATTATGGTGAGAATTTAACCGGTATTTTCCATACCCCCTCCCCCCAGACGAGCAGCCTTTGGCTGAAGGATCTTCCTTGGGAACTGGTTCGCAGCCTGCGGCTGGCGTCTGCCCCCCCCCGCCGAGGTTCTCCAAGGGGAAGGGTCGCCTCGAACTATCCAAAGAGAGAGACTTTGTCTAATGCAAGGAGCGGGACAGCGCTAGGCTCCCCCGGGCTGAAACTCCCAGCAGCTGTAAAACAATAACAACCACCTTGGCTTCTCTTAGGCCCGATTCTGCTGCACCCCGCGGTCAAAGCGGAGTAAGGGCCGATTCGGAGCCGTGTAGCAGATTTAGCCCAGTTCTCTGCCGTGTAACCAATAGACCAGAGAAAGAGAGAGACACACACGAAACCTCTTTGCGTTGTTTTAAGGTCGTTTTGCGGTGCTTATAAGGGTGATTAGGGGACCCGATCCTGGGCCCAGAGCGTCTTTTGGAGTCAACGAGGGAATCAACCTCTGGCATTTAAACAGCGTCCCGTCCCCTATGGGGGTGACTCATCCCCCGGGTGCTTCCCTCCCTTTGTTCTTCCCCGTGGATGGGGCGCGGGAGTTGGATCCCCTTATCCTCCCCTTTCTCGCCTCTCTGCGCCAGCCTCCCCCAGCCCCATTCCAGCCCCCCCCTCCCTTCATCGAGGCTTTTCATCCACCTGTGGGGTTGTTGTTTTTTTACAGAGCACGAGAAAACCACCGTGATCGAGAACGGGGAGATCCGCATCAACGGCAAAGGGAAGAAAATCCGCAAGCCCCGCACCATCTACTCCAGCCTGCAGCTCCAGGCACTCAACCAGCGCTTCCAGCAGACCCAGTACCTCGCCCTCCCGGAACGAGCGGAACTGGCAGCGCAGCTGGGACTGACCCAGACACAGGTACAGGCTGGGGGGGGGGGGCCAAGGGGAGTCGGCTGAGATCCAATCCAACCCCCACTGAGCCCCTGGCAAGAGCTGGACTTTCGCCACAGAGCCAGATTCTGCTCTACACCGGAGCGAATCCAGATTGACTTTGAATTTGCAGGGGTGTGACTGGAAGCAGGAGCCGGGCCTGTCTCTCTACCGTAGCAGAGTTGCGTTTGCTTTCATTAAGCCACATCTTGTTCTCAGTTCCAGCCATGAACATTCAGAGCGAATCCGGATTTAACCCTGTGTAGAGCAGAATCTGGCTCCATCTCTCCAATGTATAAGAAATAACAACACACGCAGTTCCTTTCGTTCGCGTTCATTGGGCCACATCCTGCCTCTGTTCCATCCCTGTAAATTAACAGTTAATTCGGATTCATACTTGTTTAGACCAGAATCCGGCCCTGCCCTCTCTCACACATCTCCACATCTATGTAAATAGATAATTCCAGTATACACAGCTCTACCCGCTTGAGCTGGGCCAAATTCTGCTCTAGGCAGGAGTAAATCCGTATCTACTCCGCAGTTGTAGGCGCCTCACTGAGAGCAGGATCTGGCTCGAGGAAAGCCTTGGGAGCCCTGTGGTCTATTTGTTACACATCAGAGAACAGGGCCAAATCTGTGACACGGGTCAGAATCGCCCCTTATTCCGGATTGACAGCTGGGTGCAGCAGAATCGGGCCCCCTTGTTCTTTATTGTTTTACAGCTACTGAAAGGAGGAAGTTTAAACCTGACCCGTGCAAATGTGCGTGGGGAGCACTGAGATTTCCCGGTAGGCATTATCTGGGCTCTGGCCCCGGGGCGGCTCTGTAATCCCTCCAGCCCCGACACGAACGGGACTGCATCTGTCTCAGGGGGGGGCTGCACCCTGTGGCACGTGACCGCCGTGATCCAGGAGGGCAGGGGGCGAAGCACCCTTGATCCGCTTTCCAGTTCGGGTGGAAAGATCCCGGGATGGATCTAGCTCCGTTCTGCCCCGCTCTCCCTCTGGCGCCCCTGGGGTAACTCGGGGCTGGATTTGGTCTCTTTCTGTGTCGATTTGTCCCTAACTCCGGAGCCTTCCCCCGGCCCCCTTCTGCCGCATGTGGTTCCCATTCGCCCTTTTTCTCTGTCTTCAAAGCCCTGTGGAATTGCTCCCGAGCTGAGAGGCATTTCCTTTAATTGTTCTGTTATTTCTCAGCGAGGATGAGCCATGGGGGATGTTTGTCTATTTGAAGTTGACAAACGCTTCTGCGGGGTGGGCGGGGGCGACCCTGCCTGCGAGGGAGAAACAACCCCCTTTGGACTGTCTGCTCAGCTCCGTCCCCCAGGACACCCAGAGCTCGGCTGCTTTCGTTTCAAATTCATTTACGTGCGGAAGGAACAAATCAGACGAGCGTGAAGCCTCGCTCGGGCAGCCCGGTGGTCCCCGGCGCACGTAAACAACAACAAAGAAGAGAAACTAGCACCCCCCCCCCATGAGATCGGACCGAATTCTGGCTCTCGGCGGCGTGAATTCGGACTCACTCCTTTGCAGCGGAGTGACTCCGGATTTACAGGGATGGAATTTGAGAGCAGAATCTTGGCCGCCTGGCGTAAAAAAATAGTTGAGACGGAAACCGTGGAGAAATTAGCCAGTAGGGGCTAGGGGGAGACAGTCGGATGATTGGATACGGGTTGGCCCCATCCTTGGGCCCGATCCTCCGCTGGTCCGTGGTTCTGCACGGTGGATGGGAGCGCGGGGCAGCGCCTTGCGGGAGCAGAGAGAGACGGGTGACTGGCTTTGAAGAGATAGATGCAGACAGGCAGGCGCGAGGGATCAGTCCACAGCCACAGGCAACGAGATTTAATAATACTAATAATAATAAAAAAAAGGAGGCGAGTGAAGACCTGCAGAGCCGCGCCGTGTAAAAAGGCGCAGTCATCTGTGCGCTGAGCGGCGTTACGAAATGGGGCTCCCCCCACGCAGCCAGCTCCCTCTGCTACCCACCCCCGTGTCTGCCCTGGCGCAGTCCTCTCACAGCCAAAGCAGAACACCCCGCCCCCCGTGTGGATCCTGCCCCCCCCCCCCCGTGGAGTTTTGCCACTGACTCCAATGGGGCCCGGATATTTGAAGACACTTTCCCAAGCATCGCCCCCGACACAGAATCTGGCTCCAGGAGCAGAACAGCCCGAGGCCCCGGGCAGAGACGCCGCCTAAGATGCGCCTGCAGCGCAGAGTCACCTGTTCGTGACGATGGGCCCGATCCTGCTCCTATTTCCCTCCCAGGCCAGAACCCCCCCCCCGTGGGCTTCCGGGCCAGCTGGAGCGGAGCCTTCACCCCCCGACAAAGGGGGTGTGAGCGTCCCCGGGTCCGGCGGAGCGCCTGGGGGCTGGGAGCACCCCGAGGTGGGTCGCTCAGTAGCCCGGGGAGCTCCGAGCTCGGGAGAGCAGCGTCCGAGGCAGACTCCAGGCCCGGCTCCTGCTTTGTACGCCAGAAACCTCACAAGCAGGGCGCGCCACGGGGCCCGATCCTCACCCGTCGCAAGTAGCCCCCGCCCCAGGCACGGCCATCAGCTAATACCCCCCCCCCGCAGTCTTTATCTCTCTCTCGCTACTAGGAACCTGCGCTTTAAACTAAAGCAGCGAACTCCCTGGGGCGCGCAGGGAAATCGATTAAAATCGATACCGGGGGTGATCTTTCCTCTTCAGAGCAGAGTCTGACCCCGCCCCCCCCTCCAGTGCCCCCCCCGGGCCCAGCTGGCGATCAGAATGTTGAAACTTGGGGGCCTGAGCGCGTTCCACGTGAACACGATGGTGCCGGGGCGCTGGGGGGAGGTCGAAGGGGCTGGCGGGGGAGGGGAGGGGGTCATGCCCCACAGTGCATTCAGCAGCACGCCCGCAAGCAGAGGCAGGCTGGCAAATGGGCTGCCCACCCACCTCCCCACCCAGGCTAGGCCCCAGCTCAGGCAACCCAGGGCTTTGGGGCGCGGTTGTAAGACCAGACTGGGGGCGGGGGTATTTATTTTGGCCTTGCAATGGGTGTATATTTCTCTCTCGTATTTGCGGGGTGGGGAGAGACAAGCCGGAGAGATATTGGCAGGGAATCCACACACCCCAGCTCCCCTCCTATTCCAGCTGCTAAATGAGTATACAACGCCCCCCCCTCCACACCCCTTTGTAGATCGGTGACTCTTTCCTCTCCCTTTCGTAGGTCAAGATCTGGTTTCAGAACAAACGCTCCAAGTACAAGAAGATCATGAAGCAGGGCTCCAGCGTTCAGGAAGGGGAGCACCTCCCCCACCCTGCCTCCTTGTCCCCCTGCTCACCCAACTTGCCCCCTCTCTGGGACGTTTCCATGGCTGGCAAAGGAGCCCCGATCCCTGCCAGCAGCTACATCAACAGCTTTGGACCTTGGTATCAACCACACCAGCAAGACGCCATGCCGAGACCACATATGATGTGACAGTGGGGGCTGCCTGGAGCTCTCCTCCCCACCCACCCCCAGAACAAGGAACGTGAGCCCTCAGCTCCCTGAGGAATTTATGAAACCATCAAGTCTCCGGGAGTTCCGCCGGCCACATGGGGAAATTCTCTAGGCCTTCTCCTGGCAACATGAAACCTCTGTGAGGAGTTGATTCTGACATTCGCATAGAGCAGAGGAGAGCAAAGGAAATGATGTTATCCCCGCCAGGAAGAAAGAAAACCTACAACGGAAATTGTTCATGAGTCTGGGGCCATGTTCAGAGACTGACTTTTTTCCCTCCTCTGCTCCTCCGAAATGTAAAGACGGAGGAGATGATCCTCAATGGACGTTAATTGGTGGCAAGTCAATGGAACCAGGACAATTTACATCATCTGACAATCTACCCCCCCTCAAAGAAATCTCTCCCTCTCTTGGATAAAGACTTTATCGACTGTCCAGTTTTACCCTCCTCCCTTCTTTGTGATGTAGGTAGCTCATTTTATACACCTCGACAGATTTCTATTTGGAAAAGTGTATATATATATGTGTGTGTGTGTGTATATATATAAATATCTATATAAACTCTTCCATACTGCAAAGCCAATGCTCCCTCCACATTTGAGTGTCCCGCTGTTAATATTTTTCAAGTGCTTTAATACCAGGATTATGTTTACAGACAGTGATTCAGAAGAGTTTGAGGAATGTCACTTCCCTCCGGGCCTTTTTATAAAGCATTAATTTTTTTTCTTCTTTTCTCATTGAAAGGCAGAAAGAGAACTGGTTCCTGTGCAGTTTCAACCCCCAAACAGGGGTGATTTCTTTCTGGAAGAATTTGTGATTCTGTTTGATACACATTCTCCACGTTCATGTAATCTTTAATCCCCTCCCGTCGGCCCGCGTGAAGCCATATGTTCCCCGCTCCTCGTCTGCAAAGATTTATTTATAAATAACATTTTGTTATGGTGTTGTTTGTCTTTATCGATAGGATGTAAAATTGCAGAGTAAATGCCTTTCCTCCGATTTCTTGTCTCCCCCCGCCCCAAACCTATTTGATAATAGCCATTTCTAATGCCATTTTTTTCAACCCTGGTCTAATGAGGGAACAAAATCGGGTTTTCTCTTGTCCCGGTAGGAAAACGGTGAGTAGAACTGTTTTTTCTTTAACAAAAATTGCCGACAAAAGCCATTGGCAACCCCCTGTGCGCGGTGCTTAACGCTGAGAATGTGCTTTTAAAGAGCAATCGATTGGATTTTTGGTCCGGTCGCTTGGAACAAGGGCCTGCGCGGGGAGAACGTTTGCGCGGGTGCTTAACTTTACTACCGGTTGTTAAACGTAGGCAGGAAGGGGCCGAGGTCTGCACAGCCGAACTGGGGCGTCCCGAGGCCCACGCTGAAGAACCGGGGGCGCAGATTTAGCGTTTTAATTCCCTTGGGGGCCGGACCCGAAGCCTTTGGAGGGACCCGAGGCAGGGTTCGAACTTCCCACGCAAACAATGAAAGAAAATTGCATTTGCGTTTCATGCCATTAGAAAACTGGCTGGTGGAGGATTTCTGTGGTTATTATTTAGCTCGCCAGCTGGAGCCGAGGCGTACAAGGCAACGTAAAACCTTTATCCAAGGGCCGCTTCCCCCTACGAAACTCCTCCTGCCCATCAAACAGGCAACACGGATCCCAGGCCCCGAGCTTGCTCCCAGGCTAGTCAATGGCAAAAACTCCCTTGGGTGTCAAGGTGACAGGAGCGGGGATTAAAAAATAATCTGTTAAGGGAAGTGGATCCCTTTAAAAAACAAGCTTCCCCTCCCCCCCACCCCCCCAAAAAAAACCCTCCTCTCTTGCTGGCTTTCCAATCCCAAGGAAATGTCTGGGTTGCCAGCACAACGAAAGAGCGCGGCAGCGGGTGCCCTCAGGACCTGTCTTGCATTGGATGTGAAATGCTCCCAGACCCCGAGCTCTTTGCGCTGGTGGGGCAGGAGGCGGAGGGCGCTGGAGATTCCGGCTCCAGGGTCCAAAATATTTTCAGAGGGGCTCGTAGCCTTCCGCTGGGCACCCGCAACCATGAGCTCAGTCGCGCGGAGGAAGAAATATCTGACGTCATTTCAGCGAGAGGAAAATCCGAATTACCTTGATTAATACCAATACGGATCATACCTACCGCTAGCGGCTCTTCAGAACGCCCGGAGCCGCATCCTGCCGCGTTATTAGGCGGGACCAGATTTCGCTCTGAGGTGTAAATCCGGAGTAACCCCACCGCAGTGGCTCCGGATTTACCGCGGTGGCACTCGGCGCAGCTGCGGGCCCCGGGCGCCCTTTCCGCTGGGAGAGGAGCCGGGGGAGGGGGTTTGTCTCCGCGCCGTGGAGAGGGGCGCGGTGGCGGCTGAAGCTGTCGGCGCGACCCCGCATCCCCTTGGAGGGAACCTCCCAGCAGAATAAGGGAGCAGGGGTGGAGCTGGGGGGAAGGGCGCGATTTTGCCAGCTGTCCTTGGAGGGGGAGGCTGACCTAGGTCTCTGCTCCCTTCCCCATTCAGGGGTCGGTGTAAACACCCCCAAATTATCGCCGGGGTGTAATTAGCGCCCATTAAATCGCGCCCTGGTCATTAGCACCCCTCCCCCTCCTTGTTATAGTCTCCGGGAATCAAAAGAACCTTTATCCACCCGGCTCGGTGTGGATTCCCCTTCCACTCCCCTCGGCCTCTGCAATTACCGAGTCGGTCCCATTCACAGGGGCGCCAAGTATTTATATTAAAGAAGGAGAAGCTTTGACTCGGGCAGCTCATAGACACACACAAAGACACTGTCGAGTTTATACATAGTTTGAAGGTATTATTTGTACTTTAGATAGATACCAGAGAGAGAGAGAGTGGGTGTATGGGGGTGGATATATCGATAGGTAGAGGGGTGAATGGGGATAGATAGATAGATAGATAGATAGATAGATACAGGGGATGGCTGGAGATAGGCAGGCAGGCAGGGCTACATGGGGATAGATAGATAGATAGATTAGATAGTGGGGTGTGTATGGCGATGGATAGATAGATAGAGTGGGTGTATGGGGATGGATATATCGATAGATAGAGGGGTGGATGGGGATAGATAGATACATACAGGGGATGGCTGGAGATAGGCAGGCAGGCAGGGCTACATGGACATAGATAGATAGTGGGGTGTGTATGGAGATGGATAGATAGATAGAGTGGGTGTATGGGGATGGATATATCGATAGATAGATGGGTGTGTATGGGCATAGATAGATAGATGTGTAAGGGGATGGATAGATAGATAGATGGGTGTGTATGGGCATAGATAGATAGATGTGTAAGGGGATGGATAGATAGATTAGATAGTGGGGTGTGTATGGGGATGGATATATCGATAGATAGATGGGTGTGTATGGGCATAGATAGATAGATAATGCCTTCACGACGCAGACAGATGCCAGGGGAGGGGGAGCTTCGGGTACCCCTCTTTTTTACTTTCACAGGCTCATGAAAAACTTCCTTGTTTTAAAACAGCCCAGACCACCGACCCGTTGTCAGCCCCCTGTACAGCCCTTGGAGACAAGCTGAGAAACAAAAGCGCAGGTTAGAAATAGGGCTGTCTCTACCTATGTTGCTGAGAACTTCTTAGGGAAAAGGCCGGGGGCCCGATTCTCGTTGGTTCTGCACCTGGCGGGGTCATGGATACAGTTTCAGGCCGGAGGAGATAATTGAATCTGGCCTCCTGCACGTGTACACACCCGCTCAAAACGGAGGTAAAATGCGACCCACGCCCATTTGGTAGCTTTTAAACCGCGCTGCACGGGTGTAAATAATGGAGAATCCGACCCCTGTAGAACCGTTCGCTATTATGTATTATGACTACGAGCCCGGGTCGTGGACCAGGGCCCATGGTGCTCGGTGCTGTACCAACCCGCACAGATTTTCATTCCTCACAGCGCGAACAGACGAGTCAATTTCACTGGACTCGAGAGTCATTGCTGGTTAGTTTCACACGGTAGTTCCCAGGCGCGGTTCGAGCTGCAAAGAGGGCAGGTGCGAGCTGGTTTTAACGCTGATGTCACTGACCTTTTTAATGGACCCATTTTATTTATTCTAAAATTTGCAAAATGCCTGGCCCTCTCCTCACCCCCCCCCAACATTTTGAGGGTCTACTTAGAAGAGTCCCTCTTAAACCAACGGAAGGAATTTGATTGTCAGCTGAATTCGAGCTTCTGTCAATGTCCGGATTGGTGCCAGCGGAGACAGGCTTATCGCTGGATTGTCCGTGGGGTCCCTGGAGGTGTGTGTGTGTGTGTGTGGGGGGGGGGGGGATGAAACACTGTCCTGGTAAAAGCAGCCCTCCTCCCGCAACGGCACTGATTTATTTGTTCCTGTGCTGGGGAAGCCGCACAAGGATCCTGGAAGCCTCCGGCGACTGGTGGGTCCTCAGATTTGACTGCAAATGATCATGCAAAAATAGATAGAGGGAATGCATTCCTTGGTCGGGCTGCTAAGCGGTTAGAGCAAGGATTAGCTGCGTGGGGGGCGGGGGAGGATTTCGCTGGTTCTTCCACCCCCGAAAAATAAAACCCAATACGTTGCCTAAGCTCGCGCCCAGCGCAGCGCCCGCAACAAAGAAGACGCGCCCAGGTGTAATATTGGAAGCGGTGTTCGGGTCCTGGGCCGATCTGCAGCGGGGTGCTTGGCAAATGCGTGGGGAAAGGCTGCCTGGAGGAAACGCGTGACAGGAGCAATGCTCCAGACCCTGGAGAGACAGGGGCAAACAGGTCCAGCATATAGATACATTTGATTAACAACCAAAAATCTCCCTATCCCAGTCCAGCGTCCTTTAGCAAACGCCTTGACAGGCCCACCTGCGTGGAGCTTCCAATTAGCGAACCTCGCGTACTCCCACCGATTTCCCCTTTTCTCACATGTCAAAGCCCTTGCACGACAACATCATTTACTCATTTAAAACACCGCAGGTAAAGACGGAGCTGTGCACACGGGGAGAGACAATCTAGGCTCGCAATGTCTCCGGAGCGGAGATTAATTGGACATCCGAGCGCGAGTCAGTTCATTAAAACAACAGAGCGGGTTGTAAAGTTAAATAGCAAGTCGATTGCAACCTCTGGGGTCGGGCTGGGCTTGTGTTTTTTTCATGTGGCGAAGTGGGTTTGTTAGGACAAGTTGGTGGGTTTTTAGGATTTGATTCAGGAGATCTTGCCCGCGTTCGCTTAATGGGAAAGCCGAGAGATTAGCCGCGTTGTTTGTTTAAAGCGGTGTCTGCTTCTGTAGAAACATTGATCCTTATCCCCTCGCCCCGGAAAAATCGGGTTCTGAAGCCACTTTCTCTCTTTCGCATTAGGAGGGGCCAGGACGTGAAAACACGTTCGTTTGGTCGCACGTTGTTTGAGAAGCAACAAAATCCAGACGTGACTTCCTCCCGATCCAACGATCGGCTGCAGGGAGAGGGAAATACACCGCGGCGCATTCGCACCTTTGCGTAATTAAGGAGCAACAAAATACACCGCAAAATACACCTCTGTGCCTTGCACCCTTGCGTAACTAAAGAGCAACAAAATACACCGCGGCGCATTCGCACCCTTGCGTAACTAAAGAGCAGCAAAACACACCGCGGCGCATTCGCACCTTTGCGTAACTAAAGAGCAGCAAAAACAGCGTGTTACCAGGACCCAACAACGTGAACACCCAGATTTTATTTGTAGTTTTGGTTTTTTTTTGGTTCAGGAGAAAGGTGGGGCGAAGGGGTCTAAATCTCCCAACCCCCTTAACATCTGCACAAACAAACCTCGCGGCTGTTTTAAGATACTCGACTGTTCGTATGAAATGGAGGAGCAATTATAGTAATTTTGGACAGAGGCTGCTAAATTAAGGCTCCCCCCCCACCTTCAATTGGGGTAATTGCGAGCAATTTGCAGCCGTTGAAAATGTCTCGGTTAATAAGCGAAGAAAAAAGGGGGGTGGGGTTTAAAGAGGAGGGAGACGGAGGAGGGGAAAATCCATCTGAGGGGCAGATGCTTCCACTAGGGACCTGGAGCTGTGACCCGCCTGGCCATTTCGGTAAATGACTCGCAGGTGTCAGGAGAGTCCAACAGTGGGGGAAGCCAACGGCGGGGCTCAGAGATCGCGGAAATTGGGTGAGGGGGGAAATATAAAAATACCCCCCCCAGGGAGGGGGCTCTGCCCTGCCCCCAAGGCAGGGGAGAAACTCTCGGAGCCCAGCGAGGCGCCCGCAGAGGAGGCAGATTGTCTAAAGCGCTCAGCGCCCGTTGAGACGAGCAACCCGCGCAGTTCTTTGGCAAATCCGGCTTCCTTTCGGTGCCTCAGTGGGAACTGAGCTCCCGTGTAAACCGAATCCCAAGGCCGGGTGCCGAGGATTTGAAAGCCGGCCCCTGGAAACGGAGGGAACTGGCTCTTTTTAAGCAGTGATCTTTAAGAAGGGTTCAGCTCTTAAATCGGTTCCCTTCTCCCCCCGAGGGGCGGCTTCACGCGGGCAGCAGCTCAACACATGAGAAGAGTTTAGAAGCTTTTTTATTTTTATTTTATTTTTTTGCACTGACAAGGGCGCTTTAAAATCCCGTGGGTCTTTGTCACGATGTTGCTGTGATGTCTAATAGCTTCTCCGCTCCTTCTTCTGACCGGCTCCGCACTAAAGAGACGAATCGAGGTACTGGAAGGGGTGTCTCCACATAAACATCGCTTCGGAATCTCATTTAAAAAAAACAAATCGTAAGCCCCCACTTTTAAAGCCGGGGGGTTACTGGGGAACAAAGAGGATACGGCGTAGAAGAAATACTTCTTGTCCCGGCTGGCTGTAAAGGACCCGTTTAAAATAGTGGCCGCCGACTCAAAATTACGAGAGCCCGAGGGATCGAATTTACAGCGCAGAGCTAAAGCGGGTTCCTCCTGCCCTCTCCCCCCCCCCCAAAAAACCTCCTGGTTATGTTACCCTTCCCCACAGGAGTTCAAACCAGGCCAACTTAAAACCGGCTTTTCTTTTGAAGATGACGTGGGACTTTTTAAATATTACAGCGGCTTGGCTCGGATCACCCGCTCCGAGACGGCGGCTTGCGTGTGTAAACGCGAATCGATCCCGTTCCAACCAGACATCACAGCCCTCGCCCCGGCCCATGGGGGTGTCCTGCGCCAGAGGGACTTTTCCCCAGAGCTCGTCCCAACAGCGTGGAAATGGAGCAACGCGTCGCTTTCGGTCGGCGCTCTGCTCTCCAGCGGGCAAAGTTTAACCCTCAAACTCCCGGCCCTTGCGCAAAGCGGTTCCGCTCTCCGTTTACATGCTAAAAGCCCGAGCCAGCTGGCAGAAGAACCTGACATGGGTCCCCCTCCCCTTCCAAGGAAGCAGCTCGCATGTAACCATCCACGCTCGCCCCAAACGGGGCAAAGGTCCCCCACTTCCCTGCCCCTAGGCTGGCAGATCGCCTCCTGCCATCTCGCAAGAGATGTTTTAAAATCCGGCGCAGGGCAAATAATCAGTTTATGAAATGGTCTCCGGTCCTCCGGATTAGTAGCTACTAAACATCAGGAGGCAGCCGTGTTAGTCTGTATCCACAACAACAACCAGAAGGGGGTGGCACCTTAAAGACGAACAGATTTATTTGGGCATAAGCTTTCGTGGGTAAAAAAAACTCATTTCTTCTGCATCTGAAGAAGTGAGGGTTGTTTTTTTTAACCCATGAAAGCTTTTGCCCAAATAAATCTGTTCGTCTTTAAGGTGCCACCGGACTCCTCGTTGTTTTTATCACACAGACACACACGACACGACACGACACGCCTGGCTTTTTACAGTGTCTCCTTCTGTCCGGCGATCGAAGGGTTAACAGGCCCAGGCTGCCCTGCCCAGCTAGGAAAGGGTTAAGGGAGAAGTTCTGCCTTCACTTACCTCCGGCAGCTTAGAGGCGTTGGGAGAGGGGAGAGAGCAAAGGGAGGGGGGAGGGGATCCTGCTTGACCCGGCGTCGTGTTTAGGTAGGGCCGCAGAAAAACAGAAGCGTGGCTGCGGGGCCGGCGGGTCTCCCACCAGGCGGCCCTAGCTCCGCGCCGCGGGCCGGGTTCACGCGCGGCGTTTGGCTGGAGAACGAGCTCGTCCTTAAGTGAACGGCGCGTAGTTTCGCAGCGCGGAGAAAGCGGCTCATGCTAATAGCCACCCAATCTGGGCAGGCGACGTCCCTGTCGCCTAACGGCGTAATTACCTGCGGGGGGAGAGGGGTCTGACGAGTGAGAAAGGCGGGGGGGGGGGCGCTGTTACGCCTGTATTGAGGCAGCGCTTGCTGGGGGCGGGGGGGCATTTTAAAATCGTGGGATCAGTTCCAAGCTGGGGTGTTTGTTCTAAGAAGCCCCCCCCAATCTCCGAGTACGAATCCCTCCTCCCCCCCCTCCCCGGATGTCTCAGTCTCTCCTCAGCTGGGCGGGGGGTGGAAATCCGACCCGGAGACAAGAGGTCCCTGCGCTGGTCCCTTCCTCTCCTTTGTTCGGGTATTAAGCGACATCTCAAGGGGGGGGGTGAAGGTGACGCTGGGCAGAGCAGGGCGCGGGAGCTCCCTGGAAAACGCCCCCCCCCCCCGCGTTAAGTTTCCTCGCGTCTGCCAAGCTTTAGGCAGGTGCTGAATTCTCCCTGGGGGCCGCTGATCCGACTGACGTTTAAAAACGCGTCAGTTCTCACGTGCCAGGTGAGAAACTTGCCTCGTGTCCCTAGTCTGGACAGGGCCGGCTGGAAAACAGAAAAACGTGCTTCCGGCTAAACGGGTAGATCGGTCTTTGCCGGATCCGGGACTCCCTGAGAAAATCCACATGTCTCTTTTGGAATCATTCCCCCGGGGTTTTTCCTTATTTCCCCTTGGACATGCCCAGAGCTTTGATCTCTCCGGACTGGCCAACAGAGCTGCTAAGAATAAAATAAAACGCAAACGGTTAAAACAAAGTCTATTGAAAATATTGCTTAACCTTTGTAATTGCCAAGGACTATTTCAACGTGAACAGTGCTCGCTAGTCTGCCCTTAAGACCAGGAGCCACTGGCTCTCTTTGCAAACAGGCCCAGAGGGACAATTAACCTGGGTCCCTCCCCTCCCCCTGTGACTCAGCGTGTTATTTGCTGACTATTTGTCTGAGAGGTTTAGAGGGGGAGGGGAAATTTCTCAGTTAATTAATTTGATCTCCCCCCCACTTGCTTGCTGGAAATTAATTTTCTCCCTGAGAAGGGGGTTGGGGAATTGTTTACTGGGCCCCATCCTGAGATTAATTGGAAGTAAATCCCCAGGGTTTCCCTTTAACGTGGCAATTAAAAAGCCAACTTCAAGCACAAACTCCGGTTTTTACTGTGAGGAGAAAAGTGAAACCCTACATTTTCCTTCCCTTGGATTCCCTCCCCCCTTTTTTTAACCCTTTCAAACTACCCTGATCCCAGGACATGTTGATCTGCGATTGCGAGTGGTTTTCTCGACCCATCAAACAATCTCTTTATTTTGCCTTCTACGTCCAGAAATCCCTGCAGTGGTCCCTGGCTCGAGTTCTTTGCCAGTCTGAGGCTACCCCTGCATAGAGCCCAACAACAACGTGGGAGCCTAAAACAGGGAGCAAGTTTCTTTTTCCATGATCCCCCAAATTCTTTTACAGCCCCTTGTACATTTCCCAGGAACACTTCCCTAAGGCCTGGCCTGTACCTGTTTCTGTACTGGTATAACCATCTCAATCAGGGGTGTGAGGGTTTTAAAGTGAAAATAGCTGTACCCATATAATCCCAATTGGGGATGCACTTAACTCTGTATAAAGGTGCTTTAAGGCTTATTTACTTTTGAAAGTTAATTTGGATTCAGGGAAGGTGTGAATGTAAAGTGCAGCGCTAGTCCTGAAAAACTCCATGCATAGATCCTCTTACTCAGGAAGACAATACCTTGTTCCCGATTGCATTAAGGCCTGGTTTACTGGCATTGCTGAATCAACCAGGGGTTTGAAAAAAACCACCCCCCCTAGTGGCATAGTTAGTCTGAAAGAAAACCCAGTGTAGACACAGCTATGTGGATGGAAGAGTGCTTCTGTCATTCCGGGGGGTAGAATCCTTACACCAACAAACATGTGTGTTGCTGCAGGGTGTGTCTATACTAGCAGGCAATGCCAGCTTAGGCCCTGTAGGCCTGGTCTATACTTATACAATGGCTACGTTGCGGAGGGCAGTGGAAAAAATTCACACCCTGGGCAATGGAGTTAGATGGACCTAAACAGAAGAATTCTTCCATCATAAGAACCTAAGAACGGCTATACGGGGTCAGATCAAAGGTCCATCTAGCCCAGTATCCTGTCTTCTGACAGCGGGCAATGCCAGGTGTCCCAGAGGGAATGAACAGAACAGGTAACCATCAAGTGATCATTGACCTAAGCGCCACCTTTCTGAGAGGTGGATTAACTATCTTGAAGGAAAAGCCCCATCTGTCCATGTAGGAAGTGTCTGTGCTACGGACTACACTGGCACAGCTGTGCGGCTGTCGTGTAGACATAGCTAAACCGGAACAAGGCACTCTTCTGGAATAAGAGTGTCCACACATGGCGTCGTTCAGGAACAGTGCAGCACTGTAAATTGGGGGCAGATCCTGAAATCATAATCCTCCCGTGAGTAAGATTAATCGCTAGTCTAATTGTCAGTAAAACACAGGCCTCTGTTTCTGTGGGTCTTTCACCGGGCAACAGGGGAGAGGCAAACGGGAGCTTTTAAAACAGGAAAATGTAAAACCATAAATACTGGCAGAGACACTGGGGGCAGCTGTCAAAACCTGAGGCTACATTTAATTTAAGTTTAAAAACAAAAAACAACCTGACTAAATAGTTGTTCCTAGAATGCTCCTAGTGTTAAGGGGATCCAGCAGCTTCCTAGGGGTGAAAAAAATAAGGATCTCCTCTCTCAGGTTCACCTCTCGCATTGTGTTTTCACAACCAGAGCCTTTCTGCAATTTGGCATCAGATTTTTCTTGTTTACAGGAGATACGGATCTGGCTCTAGATGTGTGTTACTGAGGCACATTCTCTCGCACACAAAGATGGATCTAATCATGGAGTTGAATATGATCTTATTTAAATGATGATATAGTGTTGTAAATGTACAGCACAAGATTTAGGCCCACACCTTCAGTAGGACCCGTGGCAAATGTAAGTATGCACCTCAGCCTGAATCTCTGTGGGGTCAAAGTCATGGAGGAAGACTCATTTCCTGCCCCCGCTAAAAGCCTGACTGAGGAAGAAAGCCAAAATCTGCCCTCTTACACCTAGGCATATCCAGAATATTTCTGCTAAGGGCAATGGCATTACTGCAGATTTACACTGATGTAAATGAGAATTTGTTCTACAGAGTCTCTAGCATAGAGCTTGGTAAGAATTTCTCCTCATCCCTTTTGAGGTTGTAAGTGGGGCTCTCCATCATGCCAACTCTCCACATTATTTGGTGGTTGTCTTAAAGCCCCAGCTACTGGAGTCCTGGGATTACATTGTTCATTTAAAAAATAAAGTCAGTTTCTCACCCTCGTGGGTTCAGAGAAAAGCTTGAAAAGGTAACTTGAGTGCACCCTAAAGGATCAAGAATCCAGAAGACAAAGAAAAAGACCCTACAGTGTATTTTTAAAAACTTCATTCTTTTTAAGATAATCTCTTGGGTTTTTTGGGTGGGGTGGGAGGAATGGGGTCATAATTTTTGAACACTCGGCAACCCTCACTTCAGTACTGCGTAGACCTCACACTGCCTCTCTGTGCACAGAGGTGAATTTTTCCCTCCTCGCTGTAAGGCTGCTAGTTTTCCTCCAGTTTCTGCTCTTCAGGAACATCATGACTGAAAGCAGAGAAAAGGGACACGGCCCAGGAACCATCTTTCTTGGCTTTAGGGATGGATCTGGTGCTAGGTGCCAGGGATCTGGTGCCAAGGAGCTAGCTGCCCGGTTGAAGGTCCCATCTTGCAGCCAGAGGAAGAAGTTATTTCTCCAAGGAGCTTGGATTCTGCACCGGTGGAAGTTCAAGGTAAGAAATCCTTCAATCTGGGGTGGGGCAAGGCGGGTTGGCTGTTGAATTATATTTATGCAAAACACTTCCTGTCTTCGTCTTCCTGTCTCTTCCTCTGGCTTTGCAGAGTTTGGCAAACGGCTTTTGCGCACAGAAATCCTCAAATAAATTTCTGTTTAAATAGAGACCGGACCAAACTGAAACCCATTTGGATTCCAGTTTCAGGCACCCCAATGTTCAGGTCTGTCTAGATCCAGGGTTCTGGTTTGGTCCATATCTAGGGTACACATGAGTGGGTGTCTTGTATTTATAAGAGATTCTAAAACCCTGTCTAGGGCCCTGATCCCAACCCCAGTGAATGCAGTCTGAGGCCGCCCATTGAACTCAATGGGCTTGAGAATCAGGCCCCAGAGCCCATAACCTCAATGGCAGGCTTAATTTGTGCCAGAGTTTGCCAGTGCTGAGTCCTGGCACCTCTGGGTTTGGCAATTCACACCCCCAGCACCTCTGGGTTTGCTGCCTCAGTTATTAATGTAAAAAAAATTGCTTGAGTCCCGGCACCTTTTTCATTCCAAATTAAGCCCTGCTCAGAGATGCCTAAATACCTGTGAGGATTTGGGCCCAAGTCTCTAAACTCATCTTGGAAAACAACCCCACACAGCACCCCAGGAAGCTGTTTTGGTTCATGCTTTAATATCTTTGCTGTCCACCCTCCCCCCAGTGCCCTTGGGTGTATGAATTTAGTACATGCAGAAGATGATGCCTGGATGCCTATAGAGACTCACAGACCAGACCCAGCATGGTCAGTGATTGGGCCAACTTGTGCCTGGAAAATGCCGCTTCTCATGCTGGGGATGGACCATCTCAGAGTGTCCATCTCTATGGCCCAGTTAGCCTCTGAGCTCTGTTGTGACTACCAGTAAGCTGCGCCGTTGGTTAGCTGCATTCGTGTGAGTAGATGCTGATTCGTATTATGGTAGCGCCCGAAGGCTGCAGTCAGGGTTGGGGCTTCTGTACAAAAGTGCAGCCAGACACAGAAATCTCACCCCCGCCCGCCCGCCCCGCCTCACAGAGGTGCTTCCGCTCTGGCGCCGATAGCGCGTAAGGAGGGGCTGTCTGGAAAATGTTGCATTTTGTTTTGCAAAAAGCAGTGTTGGGGTTTTGTTTTTGTTCCTTCTTGGAACAGAATAGCCTTGTGGAAGTAAAGGAAGAACTGACAGGAATTTGTAGCTCCTCCAAGGGATTTAGGCACCTACCTACATGTATCAAATCTAAATGATTTCAGCGGGGTTAGACCAAGGGATTTAGGCGCCTAAGTGATTCACCCAGGGCCTCTGTGGCATTGCAGGGACTTGAAATGAGGCCTCCCAGTTTAGGCCCAGAACCACTGCCCCAGCCTCCCACCCCGGTGCAGTCGGGATTCCAAACGCCACTTGCTGCTCACTGAGGTTGTACTTTGCCACCCCATGAGGGGATTTAGACCCATCACTCCCCCGCACTTTAATGGGAACTGTCTGTCTCAGTCCCCCTCCACGGCTTTGGGAAAGCTCTGCCTTCAAGCCACAGCTTGGCTTTAACTCGCTAAACCCATGAATCTTCCCCTTAGCGACTTGCCTACACATTGTTCCCATTTGGATGAAATGCTGTGGTTTGAGGCCTGTAACATTGTCCCCGGCTCTGAACTCTGGAAGGCCTGAAGTGCTGCTTGTACGCTCCAGACGAGGCTGGCGCTCCGGGCCGGCTGCGATGCTCTGCAGGTTCAGCTCACTCCGGAGGGTTTGAGACGCTCCGTTGCTTGTTCGGTTTGGTTGAACCCTGATGCTCCTCGGCCTGGAGCTGCCTGGTGCGCGTTACGGGATCCCTTCCAGGGGCCGGGCTACGGGTGCCTGGCAGAATCTTCGGTTCTTTGGTGCAACACAGATGAGTTTTCCCTGAAGGGGTGGGATCTATCTGCAGGGTTCCCCTTTATCTTCTGAAAACCTATCCAGCCGTCCGGAGCATGTTGCAAGGGGTTCGGCCTTGATGCTCCCCTCTGCCTGGAAAAACCCAGGGGAGGGGGAAACCAAGTTGGGGGAAGGCTGAAGATCGCCTTCTGGGGTTCTTGACTCACGTCTCCTCTCCCTTCTCCCCCTACGGCAGAAGGGTCTGTGACCACAGTGAAGGGACCACGGTCTGGGAGATCTGCAGAGCTCAAGGAGTTACAGGTGTATTTGGTTTGCAGCTTAATGGATCACAGTGGGCCCATCCATAATGCCTCCCTCTGGGACTGGGGTGTCTGTCTGTCTGTCTCTCTCTCCGTCTCAGTGCCAGGGGATCGCTGCGGTCCATGCAGAGCAGATAGGATCTCAGGGGCGTGAGCTCATCTGCCAGAGGTGCAGAGAGCTGAATGGCCCCGGCGTTCTGTTAGTTGCCTTGAAAAGAGGCACCGGGGTGCTGACCCGATCTGGGATCTGAATCGGGGGTGGGCGGGAGGCTGAGTGCTCTGGGATCGTTTAGGACACGTGTCCTCAGCCCGTTTGATCTTGCCGGAAGCACGTCTTTGTGGACACTGGTTCCACATTCATCCCATTACGCTTAGCTGTCCCCACTCAGCCCTGTGCGATTCCTTTCATGCTGCAAATCCCGCCGGGGTGGGGTAACGTCTATGCTCCGAAGCCATCCCCGGATTTCCAGCATGGCGAGCAGCTGGGTCCCCGACAACTGTAGTAAACAGCTTGTTAGGCTGATTGAGACATTGCAATTAACTAGGAAAACACAGGGGATGGGTAGGCCACACACATTGCCCCTGGCAGCATGACACAAGCAGCTGGCTTTGGCGTGATCCGAGGGTGCAGGAAATGCACGGTCTCCGAGCAGAGTCACTCCTCGGAGGAATGTCGTATGATGTGACACACACGGGGCACCTGCTTCACTCCAAACAAACTGGAGCGTCCCCGCGTCCGTGGCTTTGGCCAGGCGTCACCTGCCTCCTGGTAACAGCAGGACCTCTGTGAATGGTAGGAGAGGGGCTCGTTTTCTCCCCTCTCTGGGTATGGGGGCATTGACCCAACTCGTGTCCAGCCAGGGCTCTGTGATGTATTGGAAGCAGCACAGGGAGCCGGAAGACCCCGGTTCTCTTCCTGGGCCTACCACTGAGCTCAGGCAAGTCACTTCCCCTCTGTGCCTCTTTTCCCTCCCTGGGTCTGTCTGGACAATATGCTCTGTGGGGGCCGGGCTGTCTCCAGCAGCGACCACAATAGGGCTCGGAGCCCGGCAGGAGCACCCAGCAGCTATTCGAACACAAATCGGGATGAACACCTGCCTCTTCTAATGAAAAGCGACCGAGTCGCTCTCAAAGGACTTTTCAAGGAGATCACTCTCGCCCTTGTACAGATGGGGAAACTGAGGCACAGGGTGTTCTGTGACTTGTCCAAAGTCACCCAGCAGAGCAGGAAATTGAGCTCAGGTCTCCTGAGTCCCAGCTCAGTGCCCTACCCACTAGACCATGCTGCCTGCAAGAACAAACAGGCAAGAGACCAAAGGCTGCCTTTAACCGGTATGACCTGGCGATCTTTATTTCTGAGCTGGGTCCCTTGAGACAGCAGGGTAAGCAGCCCCAAAATACGGGGCTGCACTAGGCAGGTGGCGCTTGCGGATGGAATAGTTATGGGGCAGTGCATGTCTTGCTGGCTGGAGGTGGGGTGAAGCCAGGGACACAGAAAAGCCCCATCTCCTCTCAATACCACAGAGAGTCTGAGTTCTGCCATCAATGCGGTTAGAAGAGGTGGAATCCAGGGTGGGCCCTATCTTGTCCCCGGTGCTAGAGATAACGGGTGTCCCCCAGCCTCTCGCTGAGGAATAGCTTGGCTCAGATAAGGGGGGAGAGGTTTGTCCTGTCTTCTCGCAAGTGTCTCTCTTGGGTTAAGAATGAAATAGCCGGGGGGCTGCAGGGCAGGCGTGAGTGGCCTGGGCAGAGCGGTGGTGGCGAGCCCAGGACTAGAACCGGATCCATTGTGGATCAGGATTGCGGTGGATCATCTGGTTGGGAAATCTCATGCAGGCCCTGTCTGTACAGTCCGGTTTCTAGCCTTGCTGCTTGGTGGGGCTCCTTGTACAATAGCCGACGCTCGCCCGGTCTGCCCGTATCTGTCACCATCCCTGGGATGTGCCCAAACTGCAACCACAATGCCCTAGGAAGAGCTGAGAGCTCAGCGCTCCCGGTCAGCGGAGGTGCAGGCCGTGTCCATCCGTCCTCCGCACTCCCGCTTGTGTCAGGGGCCACATTGCCATGCATGGCACCTGGGTTTTTCTCCCCCTCTTCCGGCTTCTGCGTGGGGAGCCCTCAGAGCCCTAGACACACACACCACCCCCATTGTGGCCCACCTGCGAAGAGGGCTGAACACAGAGCAGGGGTTGGGGAAGTAAGAAGCCAGGGGTGAGAGGCTGGAGGATCCGGAGGGAGGAGGCATTGGGTTGTGGTAGCAGATGGATGGGCTCCCACTTCTAGGCTTGAGGGAGGAGATCAGGCGTTGGCGAGCTGGGCCTTGGAGGGGCCTGAGATGAGAGCAGGGCAGGGCTGAGTAGGGGGCGGCGCTGACAGACCCCGGGGGCCGTGGCTGGCGGTGGAGGCGAGTGTGAGCTGGAGAAGGTGATGGCCGTGTAGGCCGAACGGGCTTTCCAACCAATCCAAGGGCTTGTCAGATGACATCGTGTCCACACGGGGATGGGGGGTGGGGAGAGAAAGGGGTGCAGCAGGGCTGAGAAGGGAGGAACCGTCCTGAAGAGCTGCTGGCCCCACCCTCTGGCTTGGGGACTCCAGGATCGCAGCCACCACCCTCTGCGGGACAGGCCCTGTGTCCGTCCTAGGCAGTGGAACCAGTTGGGGAGCTTTTCTTGACACGTGGCTGAGCTGAGCAACCAGCCGGGTTAGCTGGGACTCATTGGTGGCCCAGACACCCCGGAACAATCCCCAGCCCTGGGCTTGGCCGGAGCAGCAGGGGGTTGTGGGCGGGTGGGTGGCAGGAGTCGCTTCGGCCCCATTCCGTTCAGGGTCCTGTCCCGTGCCCGTCCCCGTGACGCTCTGGGCCCGTGGGCTGAGGCAGGAGGAGTGTGCCGAGAAGGGAAGCCGCCGAACCCCGGCGGCTCTGCAGAACTGTCAGCTAAGCAGGTCTGTGGCAGGAGCAGCCCTGCCCTTTCCACACGCCGCCCTGCACCCAGGGTTGTGGGGTTTTGCTGCTGTTGTGCGCTTACGACATGCTTTTCACTCCAGGCAATGCTGCCTGGGCTCCCTCCTCGCTCGCCCCTCCCTCCCTGCCTCGCTCTCTTTTGCTGGCAGCCGAGCCCTAATAAAACGCAGTGTCTCCACTCTGTCTGCCCGCCTGCCAGTGCACGGATCCCATTTGCACGCAGCCCTCAAACCATGCTGCTCCAGAGAACCCAAGGGGCTAGCGTCTCGGCTTAACCCTTTGTAGCCCGCACCTCCCCGGGCCAGGGCAGGTGCTGGGCCTCGGCAGAAAGGCGGGAGGTTTGTTGTTTTTGGCACTGGAAAGACAGATCTAAGCTCATGTGGCTCTGCCATGAGAGGGCCAGGGTTTTTTTTTTTTTTTTTTTTTAAAGAAGTGGCTATTGCAGTGTCTGCATGTCCCATGTGCTTCTGATTTTCTTGCTCCTAGAATAGGCTCCTTCTCTAGGTCAGATTGGCCTGTTTGCAGTAATGAAAGACGGCCTGGGAAATAGATGCGAGGCAGACACGCCATCTGAATGTCCCATCGGATCTCTGATCAGCCCCCAGTGGGTGTGGTTTTGAGTGGGGGGGGTGGCCCCTTTATTAAGGAAGTGGTGAGGCTTGTCCCAAATGCTGGGGAAATCCCCTTCGTTATAATTCCAACAGGCACCAGGTTACTCATCGTCATCTTCGCCATCATTTTGGATGGCAAAGGCAGCTGATGGTATCACACGTGCAGACAGCACGAGCATGAGTGAGCCCTAAAACCCATCAGAGGGACTCAGGCGAGGGGCTAACGGCCGCGGACCTGGGCAGACAAGTGTGCGTCATGTATTGCAAACAGATCCTCGCCTATAAAGTCTGCAGCGCTCCAGAGGGGCTTGTCCGCCCGGCAGGGGTTCCCTCCCGGTTATGTTTCCAGCTCCGGTGCAAGGCAGCGGCTGCAAGAGACGCCCAGCTTGCTGGGGAGAGATGGAGCAGGCCTGGACGCAGCACTCGCCAGCGGGGGAGCGGTGCTCTGACTCAGACAGGTTCCCGGCAGATGCAGGTGGCTTGGGGGGTGCACGAGGCTTTTCAGAAGCGCTGAGAATTTCCAGAAACGCCAAGGGAATGGGGAGCTGGCCTAAAACGGGGAGCAGTAACGCAGCAAAGCAAACGGTGCTCTTACTCAAGCCAAGCAACGTGTCGGTCAGGAAGGGGCAGAAGCAGAGGGGTCGGCTTTGTCAGGGCCGGAAGGAAGCGCAAAGCCTGCGAGGCAGCGCGGCCTAGTGGGTCGGGAGGTGGCCTGGGAGCCCGAGTTACAGGACGCTCTTGAGCAAGTCACCCCCCCGTCTCTGTCCCCCTGCTTCCCTTCCCGCCCAACCCTAGCGAGCTTGCAAGCTCCCTGCTTCCCAGCACGAAGGGGCCCCGAGCTCCGTCCGGCCGCTGAACGATGAACGGGGAGGAGGTGACTGACACCCTAAGCACCGCGGTCGCCTGGCGATCTCTGGGTGTCTCTCGTTTTACGGGGCGTCTCCCCCCCCGCTGTGCCCCTCTCCTTGGACTTCCCCTCCCTGAGCTGCTCCAGGGCCTGACTCGCTGCCAGGAGCGGCGGCAGGCTGGGGGGAGCGGCGCTCCGTCCCATGGGGCGAGGTGCTTGCCCCAGCCGTGAGTCATGGCCCCAGCCCTCCTCCGGCTTGCAGGACAAACTCCAGGCCAGGTCCACCTCTAGACATTATGTAGCTTGTTTGTGTCATGTCAGTCACACGGCCGTCAAGCTGCCTTGGCCTGGCGCGGCCTCAGAGGCAGAGAGGCCCGATCCTGCTCACAGGTGCTGGGCAAGCTCCCGCTGGCTTGAGCCGGAGCAGGCTGGGGCCTGAAATGGGCCCATAACTCAGCATTGCCGCTAAAGCAACGTGTGGGGCAATCTGGGGACACGGGAGAGAGGAGGCGGGGGCTGTCTTCCATGCAATTTAAAGAAAAAAGAAAAAAAGAAAAGCTAAATCGCCTGCTCCAGGCACAATCAGCAGCTCATCAGGGGGATTTCGGAGCTCCCTGGCGTGCTGGCCCATAGCTGTACCATTGGCAAGTTCATTTAATGTCTGCACTGTACTAGTTCTGACTCCTGCTTGAGGTCTGCTGCTTTAAGAGGGGGTTGGAGTATGCCGGGAAACCAGTGGGAGTGGGGTTAGAGGGAGCCAGCATCAAGGATGCCTGCACCATTTGGGCGGATGAGGGGGTTAGAGCAGCACCTCCTCGGAAATCAAGCCCCACGGTAGGAGGCTCTGTGCAAACATGCCACAAAACACCTGGGTGTTCTTCAAAGCAGTGGGGCCGACTGGTTCAAGGGCTGGACTGGGACTCTGGGGACCTGGGTTCTGTTCCTGGCCGGCTGGGTGATGTTGCACAAGTGACGTCACTGCTCTGTGCCTCAGTTTCCCCATTCGCAAAAGGCCTTTGGAAAGTGCTTTGCGATCCGCTGGTGAAAAGTGTTAGATTATAATGCTAATTATAAAGAGCTTAGTTGTTACAAACACCTTAGAGGGGAAGGGTGACGCATCACGGCTTTCCACTCTGCCAATGGCTCAGGCCACCTCTCGGTGGGACTCGTAGCATCTAATGTCAGGCACACCCACCTCGGGAGATGAAACCCTCTTTGATCAGCAGAGCTCCAGCCGCCTGCCCTGCACGCCAGCAACTCATGCACCAGGCTAACGTCCAGAGCTGCCGGAGGTTTTGGCAGTACACTTGTGTGGCCCTAAAGGGACACAGCACGACAAGACTCCAAGCCACAAAATATGGCTAGTATGTGACACATGGGTTTGGGGGAAGAGACGCAAGCAAAACAGAATCTCTGCATTGTGGCTGATTTCCCATCCCCCAGGGAAGCTGGAGCCGTAGTCAAACCCAGACGTAACATTTTAATCAAGGAATATAACTTTTAAAATGTCTTTCGCTCGTTAAAAGGTGGCGGTGGAGGGAATAAAAACCCTTCTGATTGGCCAGAATGGCTGTGCATGTCCTCAAGGCCTCAGGCAAACTCAAGATGTCCAGATCCCTCTTGGTAGAAGGACACCAATGAACCCCGCTAGTGTCCCGTATGGATCAGCATTAGTTTTAACTCCCCAACACAATTACTCTTAGCAATGCAGCCAGCTGGGAAAATAAATCAAATAATGACGCCGTACTGCCAACCGCAAACATTCAGAAATCACGCGTTAGGTCCCCCAAATATCATGAGATTTTAAAATGAATGCGGGGGTGCGTGTTGTGTTTTCCTTTATTGGCCATCTGCTGTGGGAGTCTTCAGGGATCAGGGGGTCCCAGTTTTTCTCTGCCGCCATAAGGGCTAGAAACGTTGCCGTTGTTATTTCATGAAAGTCGAGATTGTCACGTCATCACATGAATCCGGCAGCTGGGGCTTTAAGACAAACACTGAACAGTGTGCTAAAAAAATCACACGATTTGGTAACACGTTGCGAAGGCTCTGGCCTTTCCAGATAGGCTGAGCAAAGCAGCCGGAGCGCCCACTGACGTCAAGGTTGCTCAGCACCTCTGAGAATCAGGCTGTAGGTGGCTTGGGGTGGGGACGTGAAAAGTGGAGTGCTTCCAAAACCGAAAACTGCTTTTGAATATTTGGACCTCCACCTCTGCAAATCGGAAATCATCTCTTGCAAAGCGCTGCAGTGTCTTTGGAAGCAAGGCACTGTAGGTGCAGCGGCGTAATAGTGAAAGCACAATGATGAAGTATTATTTACTCCTTCTCATAACACAAGAACTAGGGGGCACCCAATGAAATTAATAAGCAGCAGGTTTAAAACAAACAAAAAGGAAGTATTTCTTCACACAACGCACAGTCAACCTGTGGAACTCCTTGCCAGAGGCTGTTGTGAAGGCCAAGGCTATAACAGAGTTGAAAAAAGAACTAGATAAGTTCCTGGAGGACAGGTCCATCAATGGCTGTTAGCCAGGATGGGCAGGGATGGTGTCCCTAGCCTCTGTTTGCTAGAAGCTGGGAATGGGCAACAGGGGATGGATCACTTGATGATTCCCTGTTCTGTTCATTCCCTCTGGGGCACCTGGCATTGGCCACTGTCTGAAGACAGGATACTGGGCTAGATGGACCTTTGGTCTGACCCAGTGTGGCCGTTCTTATGATGTCCTTTTGTTTGCCTTTTGCTGGGGCTCTGCAGCTCGGTGCCGCTGACGGTATTATTAAATTGTTGGGGGCCTTTTTGAAATGCAGTGCTCCCTGCACGATACCGTCCTAGGCCCGCTAACCACTCTTTGCAGGCTTTACACCCTAAAGCCTCGATTCTGCAAACACTTCTGCGCCGTTAAACACATGAGCATCCCCACTGAACTCGTGGGACTTCTGACACGTCTGACATTATGTACACGTGCAGGGTCCCAGGCGAATGTTCCCCGGTGTCGCCCACCTGCCCATTTTACAGATGTGAGGACTGATGCGCAGCGAGGTGTAATGCCTTACCCAAGGTCACAGCGAGTCGATGTCAGAGCGGTGATTCCCAGACTCCTCGTCTAACCACTGGAACCACAGCTCCCGCCAGAGTTGTTGCTTGCCAGCCACAGATATTATCTACAACTTCCTTTAATGTGGCAGGATTTCTCCCTGCATGATTCCAGCCGTACGCACTGCTGCTGCTTAGGATCTACCGTCTCTCCTGGCTGGAATTAGTGAGAAGGAAATACAGGGCGAACCAAGCAATTCTGAGCACACGCGAATGTAGCTGCCTTTTGCAGAGTCTCTATTGAATGGAATCTGCTTTGGATTACTTTACAGGCACCTCTGACCACCCCCGCCCCCCAAAAAAATGGTTTGAGAGAAACTTAAGGAGTTGCTGCCAGGACACAATAGGCCAAACTTTCAGAAGAGCTCAGGGCCATGTTTTCAAGGGCTCCTTCCCCACCGCCGGAGCCAGACTTTTAGAAGAGCTCCGCTCCCATTGGGACTCTTATTTGCCAGTTTCCCAAAGAGTCCAGCATGTTGGGGTGCTGAGGGCATGGGAAATCCACAGGTGCCGGAATCGTTTGAAACTCCTGGCCAGCACGAGCAGCAGAAGGTCCCAAATCACCCTGAGTTCATTTAGCAACCGATCGATCCTTCCCTTGGCCAAACGAGGCCGTGAGCTCCTCAGGGAAGAAGCAACCGAATTCAGGTTGGCTTGGAACAATCTGTGCAAGAAGTTCACCAAGGAAACACCCATCTCCGGCCTAGGGAGAGAGGGTTCTGGGCCTGATCCTTCACTGGTTTGCATCTTGTGCAGTCACGTACACCTGTGCGACGTGGGAGCTCGGATAACACAAGTTGCAAGGCCAGGGATTCTCAGGTTCATTGTCAACCAGGCCAAATTCAGGCCTGGTGCAGCTCCATCAACCTGCTCTCAGTTTGTTTACGTATGATTATTCAGGCCTGGCTTTCACCCACTGTTACCAATGGGTGCTCAGATCTGCCTGCAGGGATAGCGAGAGAGTGTGTGTGTTCAATGACCATTCACTCCTGAACACTTTCCCGTTCTTGCTGACTTTTTGACTGACTGCATCCATGCCCTGAAGACGTCACCTTCTCCAGGAGAGGGGCCGAGAGGGGACATCAGCTTCAGTTTTTTAGAACCCTGCTCCAACTTTGTTAAAGGTCCCGATCCGGCACAGATGCTTCACTTTAAACACAGGAGAAGCTCATCAAAGTCAATGAGGGGACCAGGCACACGTGTAAAGTTAAGCACATATTTCTGTGTTTGCAGGATCGGGGCCAAATTCAATAGATTTATAAGTTTTACAAGCCAGAAGGGGACCATTAAATCAGCTGGTCTGACCTCCTGTGGGCCGTAGACGTCGCTCCTGTATTGAGCTTAATAACTGGTGATAGATTTTCAGCAGCACTTGGGTTGGATTCCTGACCTCATCCTCTTCCAAATCAAATTATATTACGGGTCCCCTAAGGAGCGTGTTATCCAAATCTAGACTTCTCAGCTATGAGAGGTCTTTCTAGAGGCCAGCGCTTCGTGTGTTTCTAGCTCCTTTTCACAGAGGTTAAAAAAACCAAATCGGACCATCTTAAATTCAAAGTATTTTTATTAACACGATATATACAATTTTGTCCACTAACGAAGCAGAAAGGACGTTGGAACAAAGCCCTGACTCTCGAGGGAGCTCTTTCCCCCCCCTCCCTCCCAGCCAGGTTAAAGAAAACTCTTGTTTTGGTCGACTTTATACACATGAACCTTCTGTACACGTTCTTTTCCCCTCATCTGCCTTTATATGAACAAGGCAACATAAATAGAAATCTTGGGACTGTACAACACATGAGAACGCTTCTTAAAACGGCAGCTTTTTAAAAAAAAATACGATTATTTTTTTAAAAAATATCCAAGATTTTTTTTTTTCCTTTTTGGTGGTGGTTTTTGTCAAAAAAATAGGCATTCTACTTTGACGTTAGCTTAACTGACGTGTGAAGAGCACTGTTAGAAAACTTAAACCGTTAACAGGATCAGTTTCTGTTTCAAAAATAACTTAAATCATTCGTGAAACACTTTAAATATTTTTTTTAAATAACCTCTATTTATTTGCTGCGGATCCTCACAGAAGGTCAGATTCTCAACTCGCGTAAGTCAGTGTGACTTCCATTGAGACCAATGCAGATTTACACCGGTTGGGAATCTGACCCGGAGGGACAAAATTCTCCTCTAACCTTGGAGTAACTCTGGATTTACACTGGTGTTACTGAGCTCAGAATCTGGCCCTCATCCAGTACCGAGAATTTGGAACGCCAGTTTGCGCCAGCTGATGAGCTAACACAGAGAGCCAACGTGCTGCTCTGGAAACCTGGAGTAACACTGGAGTAAACCTGGAGTAGAGCTAGATTTACACTGATGTAAATGAGATCAGAATTTAGCCCTTCCCCACTGCTAGGCTTTTGGGCCTCTCTAACAATGGTCCCTTCAATAATGTTATTAAATGTTTATATAGTGTCCAGTTCTGTACAATAGACATAGCTAAGAATTGACTTTATTTATTTAGAATATAGATAATTTTTTTTAAAGACTATAAAGTGTGGCACCTCTTACTGCATTTTTTTTATTATTTTTTTTAGCTTAAATTGTGCTTTCATCTCCAGTCTGACCCTTGCAAGGGTGGATGAGAGGGAAGGCGCAGAGACAATTATGTCTCCTTCTCTATCATCTGGCATGTAGAAAAATCCAACCCTGATGTGGATGAAGCCAAGTGGTTTTTTTTGAAGTCCTGCCAGCTGAGATGTTCTTCCAGAGTCCTCAAGGAGACACCCCACAAACAGCTCGCCCGGGAAGGTAAAAAAACCAGTTGTGCTGTTCTTGGACGCTTGGAGATGAGTCGTGTCTCTTGGCCTCTGTCCAGACGGGAGGTGAGTCTCTGGCAGAGAGCTCCAGATGGAAGAATCTTCCCATTCACTGTGCCTGGCGGTGGTGGGTGGGATGGTGGTGCAGGGGGGCCGGGGACCCTGTGGAAAGTCAGGGTGGGGTGAAAAGGAATTGGCAATGCTGAAGCTTTCCCGAGAAATAAAAATCCAAAACCTCTTCCCCAAGCCTGCCCCCCACCCGCTGCCACTCCTGCCTGGCTTGTGGGTCGTCCTCTGATCCTTTTAACCCTTTGCAGCTCTGCTGGTCCTGAGACGGGCTGGAATGTTTGTGTGTGTCTGCCTTTGTCCTGGAAACAAACCCACGGTTTAAGAAGGGTCTGGCCACGGCTGTGATGATTTCCTCTTGCTCCTCTGGTCCGAGGAGGCCGGAGGTTAGTACACGGCCCCCGGATTGGGAGGCCCGGAAGATGTATGATGCATGGTGTTAGTGGGCAAAGCTTGATGCGGTAAATGAGGTCCGCTGAGGTTCTGGTGGTGGTACCAGGGGTTGTGCTGCTCCTCCAGGTAGCTTGGGGAAGAGCTGTAGGGGAGCTGCGGGGGGAGCTGGTTCCTGCTGGAGGGGTTGCTGTGAGAGTTACTGTCCCAGAGGGCAGGAGAAGGCGGAGAATTGCAGGCCATGGAGTCGCTGTTATTGGGGCTGTGTTCCGAGGGCACTTCCCCGTTTTTGTAGAGCTTCTTGAACTTGGATCTCCGGTTCTGGAACCAGATTTTCACCTAGAGACAGAAGGAAGGGAGGGAAGTGTGACTTTCTGGGTCCCTTTGACGTACACGGGCAATACACCACCGAAGGGAGGCGGCGGGGGGGGACAAATGGAGTGGCGCGTGAACAGAAATGTCACCGTGTGGGCGGATTGGCTTCTCTGTTTCGCCTAAGGGGCAGGGAGGGGTTTGTCCCCAAAACAGGTTGACGCTTTGACAGCTAATGACAAGTTCCTTCGGACATTTATAAGTGGCCCCGTTGCTACAGAAGTCACCAGGGCAGTGACGAAACTAGGACGGGGGCAAACCTGCTGTGGTTCATTTCAAATACTTTAGTGGGTTCCTGTTCCACTTAACAAGCTGCTGGGGGAAGGAGGGGGGAGGAGGAGACAGAGAGAGAAATCGAGGGGGTGGCGAGGAAGAAGGCGGGTGAGATGGAGAAGGCAGATGTGTCCAATGTGACAGGGAGAACCAGGAAGGAGAAGCTAGAACACCCTACAAAGAACCAAACAAACATTCGGTGTTGCCAAATCCTCGCAATGGCGCGTGTTTTGCTAAAGCCCCGGCGCCTCGCATCCTGTGATTAAGTGAGAAGCTCCGCTCTCATTTCAAAATAAAGTTTCTAGCCCTCAAGGTGGCAGAGAAGAGCCTGCCAACACGGCCTCGCTGTTCCCGACAGGCTCAAAACACCCCAAAATAATAATGCTTACAAGAAATCTCGTGAGTTTTAAGAGGAGCTTGTGATTTTGGGGGGAGGCCTGACTCATGATTTCTGAACACTTGGGGTTGGCACCACTGTAGTATTTATCTGTATATGGGGCACCCACACCTTATGCCATGTATGGGGCACTCATCTTCCATTTAAGGGGATCTTTCACGCACGATACACACCCCACTAGAAAAGCACAGAAATCATAAATCCCCCCGGTGACCCAAGGGAATACATGAGAGTGAAAACACAGGGTCGTAGTTTAACGCCCCTGAAAAGCACTGCTTTCCACGTCCAGAGACCCTCCAGCTCCCATCAGGGGCTCGGGCATGCCTCATTAAAGCTTTCCTGGCATTTCCTTTGTTTCCAGAGACAAAAAGCAGCGTGCAGTGCAGAATCCCTAACCACGTTAAACCAAACAAACCAACAACAACAACAAAACCCCCTAACAAATCAACCCGCTTTTAAAGAAGGGAGTCAAAAAGAAACAGCTCCCCATCAAGTCGCAATCCCTCAGCGGGTGGAAGGCCCTTATGGTACAGACCATCTGCTCTTGCGCTAGCAGCCTACGGAAACATGCTGACCTGGAACTTTATTTAGATCTGGGCAATTAAAATCAGCCTCTTGTCACCGTCTCTGACCAGCCCTGCATTCCTAACGCCAGCGATGCTCCTGTTGACATGAGAGGAAGCCTGGCCCGTAAGGGACAGCAGAAGCCGCCCTTTACGTCACTTGTTATGGGCGGGGCTGGATGCGACCCTCCTCAGAGTTTGGAGGTGTTCCAATTTTCGGGTGAGGGATGAGGGGGGTTCACTCATCTCAGATCTGGAGGTGGAGGGAAGCTGTTCAGACCCCTTTCTACTGATCTTTCCCTTTACAAAGAGAAGTCACTAGTGTCACAAGAGCCACCCACCCACACGTAGATACTGTAGCATTCTAATGTGACGCTCACGTACGGGAGAGAGGAGTTGGGTATAATCTCTTTTGGACTCCACCATTTCAGGCTTTAACTTTCTATCAATGGAACTGAGGAGCCGAAATACCTTTGAGGTTCTGGGCCTAATGTATTAAAAAACTCTTTAAAAAACACACACACCTGTAAGAGCTTGAGCATATTCACAAGTGCAACACGCATACCGAGAAATGAGGTCTGGAACCCCTGACTCTGGGGTCTACACTAGATTACCCCTAACTAAAGCCCCACTGACCCAAGCGCTGTTAGCATCTATGGATATGGTCCTACCCATTCCAGCCCAAAGGCTGCTCTGGTATAAATTAGTGGTTGAATTCTGATGAGACAATTAAAAAAAAAAATCCAGACAGGACCCAAAGGTCCGTCACTGCCCAGAGAGAGGAAGGGATACTTCTTCCTGGTTTTCTAGGTCAACTAGACCAGGGCTTCTCAACCTGATGTCCGCAGAGGTCTAGGGGGTCCACGGAAGGTTCTTGCTATGACCCCTGGGGAAATCTAAGATTTCCAAAGTGGGCCTGCACCTCCACTTGACATTTTGTAGGGGTCTGCAAATGAAAAACGGTGGAGAACCGCTGAACTGGCCTCTTTGACCCACCAGAGCCAAACTGTGCCGGGAATCCAGTGAGTAGCCGCAAAGGGGAAAGAACTCCGAATTGAAGTTGGTTCTATGGACCTGATCCAAATCAGTGAGCTATAGATTGGGCCCTGAACCTTTGAGAACGGCTCATCTTGGGGGAGGGGGAGAGATCTCCCCCATCGGGGCGGGGAGAAGAAACAAAACCAATCCGTTTATCCACATTTATCTGGTCCCAATGGGGATGGCTGGCTTAAATCAGGAGTAACCCTAAAGTCAATGCATTGACACTGGAGAGCGCAAAGAGGATTGGGCCTCTCTTTTCCCTCCCCGTGGCTGAGCACAGCAGTAGGAAATATGTCCAAAGGCCTACAGAAAACCCCCCTTTTTGTTCCCACTGTCTCAGACAGCCGGCTCGTCCACAATGGGTCCCTGTCTGATTATGGAAGTGCTTGAATCTAAGCCCACTAAACCCAGGGGCTGTTCGGAATTGGCAGCAGGTGCAGCTTTCTCGCTCCCCCGCGCGCACAGAGGGGAAAGGTTGTTGATTCTTTTTGAAGTTACCTGCGTCTGAGTCAGCCCCAACTGAGCTGCCAGCTCGGCTCTCTCGGGCAGAGCCAGGTACTGAGCTTTTTGAAACCTCCTCTGCAGAGCCGCCAGCTGGTAGCTGGAGTAAATGGTTCTGGGCTTTCGGATCTTTTTGGGTTTCCCGTTGACCATCCTCACCTCCGGTTCCGGTTCTTCCTTCACTGAGACTGGAAGTGAAAAGGGAACACGTCAGAATCTCAGCAGCTGGACGACCCCCCCCCCACTCCCCGAATGTTGTAAAAAACAACCCAAGTCTACTGGGGAGAGAGAAGGGGGGGGTGGGATTTAAGCCTCCATTTAGAAAACTTCACCTCCTAGATAAATAGGGTGACCAGATGTCCTGATTTATAGGAACAGTCCTGATTTTTGGGTCTTTTTCTTATATATTACCCCCCCCATCCCGCTTTGTCACATTTGCTCTCTGGTCCCCCTCCACCCACACCAATGGAGCTAGAAGTGACAGGGCCGGGCCGGCCTGGGCGGAAGGACTCCAGAATCGTATGTACGGCGAGTGAAAACAATTGTGGAGGAGTTAAGGGCTGATTACTTGGAGAAGTCGCTGAACAGACTCCAGGTAAAAGATTTCAGGAACGCAGCAAGACCGGGGTGTTTGGGGGGTTGTTCTTTGGCACGTGAGGTCTTTCATTTCTCTCTCTCCCCCTCTGGGTTTCCTTCCCTCTCTCTCTGGTGTGTTTTTCTCTTCCTTTAGCTCTCTCTCTCTCTCTTCCTTTGGTACACTCTGGCTTGCCTTTTCCCTCGCCTGTCCCTGGCCACTTCTTCCTCTGCTCCATTTCGCTAACTCCCCGAACTCCCCTCTCACCCCAGCCTGCCTGTTTCTCTGCCCAGGGGCTCCCCACCTGGTTCTGATCTGCTGGAAACCGACTGGTTCTCAGAGTCGGCCCCTCTCTCCCTCTCCCAGCCCGTAGGGTGGGTTGTGACAAGTCCGTCTCTGAAGCAGCCTCAGGTCCCAGCTGCCTGGATGTTTCCCAGGCTTTATTTGGGGGGGAAGGGGAGGGAGAATTGTTCAGTAAGTGGAAATCAGAGGAGGATCGATTTCTCCCTCTCCCTGCATCCCTTTCTTTTAGGGCAGCAGATTCTAGGCTTCTCTGAGCTTCCTGCTTTCCTATAATCTCCCAGCACCTCAGACTCGCTTTAAAAACCACAAAATTATTCACAAATAAAACACCGTCCCACCCCTATTTCACTCCCCCAGAGCTGCAACCTAACCATCATCTTCCTGTCCAGTCATGACATGGGTCATTCTCTCTGCCGCAGAGAGACAACCTATTCTCTCACCCGCCCCCCCCCCCCCATGGTTCTCCTTTTTTATCAACTAACCTGAGTTGTCCTGAAGTTTCTTAAGATTTCAGGGGCAAAGGTGAGTGGGAGAGAGCTGGGGGGGGGGGATTGGGAGGGGCACATAGCCACCCTGACTGGTGGCACAGAAAATAAAGGTCAGGAATTTGCCAGAGACAAGAGGGAGAGTGTGTGGGTGGGTGAGAAAAGCAGTCGTTTAAATCGGAGCCGGAGTTCAGAAAGTTTTGTGTGGAAACCTACATCTAGCAAACAAGCCCCCGCAACACCCCCAGCAACTCCCTCCCTCCCACCACCCCACTTTTGTGCGATCCAAGAGGCAGTCTCGTGTGTGTGTGTGTGTGTGTGTGTGTGTGTTATTGACAAGAACTTTCCTCTCATTCGAATACACGGGCATGGGGGTAGGAAGAACCGTGGCTGACTCCAAGAAGTGACTCCTTTCCACACCAGCCCCCCGCCATCTCCAGACATCCATCCCCCACCCCTGTCCCCCTGGATCACTAGGGTGGGAGGGCTCCTTACCTGCTTCCTGGGCCGGCAGCTGCTGCTCCCTGAAATGGCCATACTGCCTGTAGGAGGGGCTGTAGGGGTACTCGGCCTTGGGGGGGTAAGTCCCAGCCCCCGCGAGCCCGTTGAGGCCGAACTGGTGGTGGTAGGAGTAGTGGTTGACGGGCTGGCTGTAGGGCTGGCTGGGGTAGTAGTCGTGCTGGCTGTGGGGGGCGCTGTAGTAGCCCAGGTCGGTGACCGAGGACTCGGGCAAGGTGGGGGAATCCTTGGAGCAGCTCAGGGAGCTGGAGAGGTCGGTCAGGATGCTGGTGATCTTCTTGTCAAAGGAGCCACTCATGGTGCAGCAGGAGGCAGGGGCAGGTGGGATCCAGTCCTCTCCCCTGGCCGGAGCCTCTGGAAAAGCAAGAGAGCCGCTGGGGCGCACGTGTGGGTCTCTGTCACTCTCCAGAGGGGTCAGGCGAGCATTCCTCCTCCAGGCCAGCTGAGAGCTCCACGGGTGGTGGCTGCTACGAGGCGACTAAGCAAAACTCTCCAGCCCAGCCAGCCTGCTTCAAGCCTTTAATTAGGGTGCAGGGCAGGGTGGATGCTGCGTGCCGATTGGCTCCAGAAATATTGCCTGGGAGGCAAAACAGACTTTTTTTTTTTCTTTTCTTTTCCTTTTTTTTTTTTTTTTTGGAACAACAGAGAGTGGGTGAAAAAAAAAATTAAAGCTGCCAGCCGCCCTGTCTGCCGAACCCCTGCAGGGAGCCAGGGGGCAGCTGCTGGGCCACAGCCTCAGATCTTGGGCTATGGGGGGGGGCTATAAGTGCCTGGGGGGTCCAGAGGGATACATGGAGATGGGTGGGGGTCCTTTGGGTGTCCATAAGAGCCTGTGTGCGTAAGTGCCAATCTGGGGGGTGATTTTAGGGGTGAGGGTGTTTGTGGCTAGGACTCAGGGTAAGTCTGTGGGGGGCAGGGGAGTATGTCTAAAACCATCTGGGTAGATCTGGGGGTGTGTGTCCGCGGGGGGGGGGTGTCTGTCTGTGAAGGACTCTGGGGAGCATCTAGAGAGGTCTGTGTAGTCTGTGGGCTGTACATATGTCTATAGGGGTCTGTGTAGATTGGGGAGGTGTGTGTCTGTAGGGGGTCTGTGTCATTTTGTAGAGGCAGAGACTGTAGGGGTTTGTGTAGATCTGAGTATGTCTATAGGGGTCTGTGTAGGTCTGTGAGATGTTTGCATAGGTCAGTGGGGGGTGTCTATAGGAGTCTGTGGGGTGTCTGCATAAGTCAATAGAGGTGTCTGTAGGGCTCTGTGAAGGTCTTTGGGGTGTCTGCGTGGGTCAATGGGGGTGTCTATAGGGGTCTGAGTAGGTCTGTGGGGGGGTGACTGTGTAGATCTGTGGGGGTGTCTATAGGGGGTCTGTGTAGGTCTGCGGGGGGTGACTGTGAGGTGTCTGTGGGGGTGTCTATAGGGGGGTTTGTGGGGGTGACTGTGTAGGTCTGTTGGGATGTCTATAGGGGTCTGTGTAGGACTGTGGGGTGTCTGTGGGGGTGTCTATAGAGGTCTGTGTAGGTCTGTGGAGGTGAGATTCTATAGGGGACTGTGGGGGTGTCTACAGGGCTATGTATAGGTCTGGCGGGGGTTTTGTGGGAGGGTGTGTGCCGGGGTGGATGAGGGTAACCACGTCCATGGGGTGCCCATTAGTTAAAGCGCTGGGGGGATTTGTCCCTACCCTTAACCCACCCCCTCAAAAGGCACCCGAGTTTCCAAAAGCAGCAACCCAGGCAGGTGGCCTCTTGCCGTCCTGGCCGCTGCGCTTCTGGGCCCGGCTATGGGTTTGCTCCTAGCTCCCATTTGCGCCTCTCATGAGAACATCTGCTCCCGGAGTCCTTTCGCCCGGGCCGGCCTGGCCCTGCCCCAAGCCCTGCAGCATCCTTCAAGGGCTGAGCTCCAGGGGCTGCCTCTCCTGTCCTGCCGCTCCCAGGACTGGGGGTCCTTTCATCTCTCCCCACCACCGTGGGGTCTAATCTGGCATCTGAACATTCATTTTCCCTCCAAAATCAGGTACACGAGAGCTAGTGGGTTCACTCCAGCCTTCCATATGCCCTGCTTTGAATGGGCCATACTCCTCCTATAACGCCCTGGCCTGCCAGGGGCACATGCGTTCTGCAGTCAGAACTCTTGGGGAAATCCTCGCATTCCCCCTTCTCTTCAAAAGGGGACGGGGCATAATTAATGTGTTTCCCTGTTAATTCACGACCTTGTTTCGTCATGTGCTTCTCCTCTCTGAATGGTCCGGTGGGAGGCCGGTTCGGAAAGTCACTCGTGGCCCATTTTATTCCTCTTTCCAGAGGGATCTCCCCATTTTTCCTTCTCTCTTTTCCCATCGGATCACACACAGACCTTCAGTCTCTACCTGTGTTTCCCTTCCCTAAACCTCAGACACAAACTCTCCTCTTCAGTATTGGCCCTGCAAAATACAGCCTGCCTGGGATGCACAGTGCAAGTCCGCCGCCTGCTGGGAAGTCTGAGGCACGGCAGCACCTGTGTTCTCAACAGCTCGCATCCTCCTGGGGAGCAGGGCAGTATTTGAAAACTTTTATTAAAGCTAATGTTTAAAATCAAACTTTTACACAAGTTAAGAAGGAAGTTACTGGACATCTGGGGTCAGGCTTGAGTTAGGAGAGATTACAAGCATCGGTTACAAGATACAGACATAGTACAGAACCAGCACAGACCCAGATTGGGGTGCGGGAGTTTTTAAAGCATCAGTGAATATTACACTCGATTCAGAACCCATCCATGGCTTGGCCTGGCTTTTTAAAAACCAAATGTGTGGCCCAGGCTCCAGATGAGGAGCACACCCAGAAAAAACAGCAGCGGAAGAAGCTTGCCGGGAGGTAGGATTTTTGGTCTCTCTCATCACACAATAAATATTTATCATCCCAGTTGCAAGTCTGCACGTTGGTATTGAATTAAACTGAGCGATGGGAATAAATAGGAGCTTCAAATGAGCATGGAAACCTGGGCTTGGCGTATTTAGTTGATCGAAGAGAAAGTTAAGAGGTGACGTGATTGTGGTCTATAGCGGGGGTCCTCAAACTTTTTCTCTCCCCCACCACATGCTATAAAAATTCCATGGCCCACCTGTGCCACAACAACTGTTATTCTGCATCTCCAGTAGATTAAAAGCCGCCGGCGTTAGGGGGTAGCAAGCAGGGCAGTTGCCCAGGGCCCCATGCACAGGGGGCCCCACGAAGCTACATTGCTCAGGCTTCAGCTTCAGCCCTGGGTGGCGGGACTCAGGTTTTGACTTTCTGCCCTGGGCCCCAGTGAGTCTAAGGCCGGCCCCTCTCTGGTTGGCGGACCCCCCCCCAAACCTGCTCCTGGCCCCCCCCGGGGGCCCCGGCAATGCATTGAGAACCCCTGGTCTCCAGCTAACTCCCTGGAGAAGAGATTACAGAGAATAGCAGCAAAAGGCGTAAGGAGAGCCTATGGCTGGACGATGAAGCTAGACAAATGCCAGCTAGAAATAAAATGCCTGTTTTTAACGGCGTAATTAACCATTGGAACAACATGGGGGATTCTCCATCTTTAACTAAAGCCAGGAGCTGTTTCTCAACAATATGGAGGCTTGGCAGAACTCGATTTTTATTTTTTTATAACTTGGACGGCCAATACCAATGTTTATTTTTAAGCCCTTTTTAATGTTGATCTATTTACATTTTCGCAGCTGTGAGAAATTTAAGCATTTTTCTGGCCAATCTAAGTGTTCACAGTCGCAGGTAATTACCAAAGGGGGAGGAGGTCAGACAGTGAGGGAGGGGGACAATCATTATTTAGTAGCGGAGATTCAGAAAGTTAACGCTTTGTAACCGTTAAAACAGCCTCAAAATATACAAAGTCAATATCCTTTCAGCCCTAATCACTTCTTAGGAAGCATTTTGCCTGACTGTACTTTTAAATTATGACTGACGGGGAAAAAAATTCATCAGTTTGTGTGTGTGTACAAGTCGAATCCCTCCAAGCCTAGCGACATGCTGTCGGTCAAACGGAAGTTAGGGCCTTGATGCGGGAATTACTGGGTGAGATTCTCTGGCTTGTTATACAGACGGTGAGACTAGACAATGGGCCCCATCGATAAATAGCTCTAGCTGGGATCAGAAGCACTTTCCCCTGCTTTGCAGGCCAGTTTTGACTATCCGTATGGCAGTAACACCCAGGAGCCCGAGTCATGGCCCAGGAGCTCCCTGCGCTTGCGCTGTACAACCGCAGAGCAAAGACGTGCTCCCTGCTCCAGAGCGCGAACGATCCAAGTATGAGACAAGAGACAACAGGTGGATACAGACAGACGGAGGAGTACGAGGGGGGACAGTTCAGAAAGGCAGAAATTCTCAGGGGACAGCAGGAATTCTGTTTGCTAGTCCAGGGGCTGTCATGATGTGTGTGGCCAGTAGTTACAAGACTGCGGCATGTGTAGCCACATGTGTGCACAGCAAAAAAAAACACCATCCGGCACATTACAACTTTTGACCAGCAAGGCAGTAAAAAAAAAAAAAATCATCCAGCCGGGCCAGTTAAAAATTGGCCAAGTGGCAACCCTATAGGTAACTATGGGGGGAGGGATAGCTCAGTGGTTTGAGCATTGGCCTGCTAAACCCAGGGCTGTGGGTTCAATCCTTGAGAAGGCCAGTTAGGGATCTGGGGGAAAATCAGAACTTAGTCCTGTTAGTGAAGGCAGGAGGTGGGACTCAACAACTTTTCAGGGTCCCTTCCAGCTCTATGAGATAGGTGTATCTCTCCATATATGATATACAGATGCCAAGGGGCAGTTCATTGTAATGCCAGACGCCAAGCTGGTGGGACTAAGACACAATCCATTCAAAGGGATCCGCTCTCAGAACGATGGGTCTGCTGTAGGGAATGGTCAGTGCAGGGAACTGGACTTCCCAGTTTGGTCTGGGGTTGGGGGAGGGGAGTAGGGCCCCACCTCCCAGCTAAACCACCTGACTGGGGTTCTGAAGCTGACCAGTGACATCACATGACAGAGGGGAGTGAAACTTTATTTAAGGGCAGGTTCTGCTTTCCTGCCTCTCAATGACCAACCATCAGCCAAGGAGAGAAGTAGGACTGCAGGAAAGGCTTCCCGTGACCTGAACTCCTCTGCAGAAGGGGTGAGTAGTTTCTCCCTCAGGGGCCTTTGGTGTTTTACCTAAAGATCTGTAACTCCTGGGTACGCTCTGAGAGGCAACGTGCCTGTGGGTTTAGGGACCTGGTGTTCCTTACCTGGCTTGCTGTGGGTCACCAAAGAGTTAAGCTGTTAGCCAGAGCAGCAATGCTGGGGGGAGCATGCAGAAGTGACTGGGGGGCTTGGGAGGTCAGAACACTGGTTTCAGGGCCTACGGCAGTCGGTCAAAGAAAGGTTGCAGACAGGTGATCTGCCCCCCAGAAATGTGCTGTAGAGGCCCCCAGTTACAATGTTTGGAGCTGCTCAGACCCAGCTGGCTTGGAAGCACCTGAGCTCCAAGGTGGATCCAATTTCAACAGGCTGGTGACTGTCCACTCGGGGAGCTCAGCCCGGTCTGTAACACACGGCCCAGGCGCACAGCGCCGAGAGGGGGTGGGGAGCTGAGAACGTGCATGGTCACTGCCTGGCACAGACCTGCAATGCAGAGACCGGGGTGGGGAGCTGAGAACGGGCATGCTCGTTGCATGGCACAGACCTACAATGCGGACCAGAGTAAGGGGCTGAGAACGGGCATGCTCGTTGCATGGCACAGTCCTACAATGCAGAGACCGGGATGGGGAGCTGAGAACGTGCATGCTCGTTGCATGGCATAGGCCTACAATGCAGAGACCAGGGTGAGGGGCTGGGAACGTACGTGCTCACTGCCTGGCACAGACCTACAATGCAGAGACCAGGGTGGGGAGCTGAGAACGGGCATGCTCGCTGCCTGGCATAGGCCTACAATGCAGAGACCAGGGTGGGGAGCTGAGAACGGGCATGCTCGTTGCCTGGCACACACCTACAATGCAGAGACCAGGGTGGGGAGCTGAGCTACAATGCAGAGACCAGGGTGGGGAGCTGAGAACGGGCATGCTCGTTGCATGGCACAGACCTACAATGCAGAGACCAGGGTGGGGAGCTGGGAACGTACGTGCTCACTGCCTGGCACAGACCTACAATGCAGAGACCAGGGTGGGGAGCTGAGAACGGGCATGCTCGTTGCATGGCACACACCTACAGTGCAGAGACCGGGGTGGGGCACAGTACACAGCACTCGGATCGTAGCTGGCAGCTGAGAACAGGTACGTTACCAGCATGCACCAAGCACACGGTGCTAAGACAAGAGGGAGGAGACGAGCCTGGGCAAACTCAGTGCATGGCACAAGCCCACAGGGGCTGTACTCATGGCCGGGGGAGGGGGGAACGAGTCCACCCCCTGAGACGGCCAGAGAGGTCCAAGCTTCTTGGAACTATCATCAGCCACACCGAGTGTCAGGGGACAATCTCTCCTGGAGATGAACGGGCCACTTCACGCCGTTGAGCCTCCAACCATGCGTAGAGTCTTTCCCCTGTGCAACAGGCACGGAGCTGGGATTGGGTCTCTGCATCTCCCCTCTCCTGCCCCTGCCTGCTGCCGGTTGAGACCTGCCTCATCTGCGCTGTGGCCGGGGGGAGCCCAGGAGGGGAGCAGCCCAGGACCGGGACAGCAGTGGGGTTGCAGGTATTGTCCAGCATACGCGTGAACTAAGACTGGCTTTCGCTGCTGCTTCCACTTCCCCACTCGCGTGAGCTCCAACGTCAAGCCGGAGCTTAAAGGGAAATAAACTGGGGGTGGAGCCGCGAATCCATGTGCCGAGGCGTGTCCTGAAACCCCGGTTTGAAAGCAGCACAGGATGGATCCAGTGGCCCTGGAACACACGCCTGACTCCCCGTAGGACAGAACGCGGGTACCTGTGTCATTTATAAAACGGGACCGTAACGGGAACGTTACCCCGGGGTCGTGACTGGGGTGGTCAAAGCAAGAACAACCCTACCGGAGCCCTGTGCGAAGGACCAGCAGCCAGATCCTCAGCTAATGGAAACCAGCAGAGCTCTACGACGTCATTGGTAATATGGCTGATTTCTACCAGCTGGGCTCCCGCCCCATTGACTTCAATGGAGCGATGGTGATTTCACCAGCTGGGGATCTGGCCCAAGATTTCCCCCTGAATCCCTCTGTCCAAGCAGCTGCTGCTCTGTTTGTTTCTCTGTCCCTGCTGTGGAAAGGGATTTCTCAGCTCAGTAACTCTCCCACCAGCAACCCAGCTGCCAGATGCCCAGGAGCAAGTCCCCATGGGCCAGAGCGGATAGGATGCCAGCAGGAATCCCAGGCACTCAGCTGCTTTTCTTGGGATCCTGCCTTCTGGCAAGTTTTGTGCCTGTGGCTCATGGGGAATCCCTGGAGGATGGGGGCAGGCCCTGGCAGGTTCGGGGCCAGTGGGACTGCATCCCTCTGCCTGCCTTTTGTGTGTTGCTTGGGGAACCAGCTCCATCTAGTGTCCTCTTTGGTGCCAAACAAGCCGCGAGGCCAGGGGTGGCCAACCTGAGCCCGAGAAGGAGCCAGAATTTACCAGTGTACATTGCCAAAGAGCCACAGTAACACATCAGCAGCCCCCCACCCCCGTTCCCAGTGCCTCCCGCCCACCGGCAGCCCCACCGATCAGCGCCTCCCCCTCCCTCCCCGCCGATCAGCTGTTCCGGGGGGAAGCCCAAGGACTCGGAAGGCTCAGGAGGGGGCGGGAAGGGGTGGGGAGGGGGCCGGGCCTATGGCAGAACCAAGGGCTGAGCGGTGAGCACCCCCCGGCACATTGGAAAGTTGGCACCTGTAGCTCCGGAGTCGGTGCCTGTCCAAGGAGCCGCGTATTAACTTCTGAAGAGCCGCACGTGGCTCCGGAGCCACAGATTGGCCACCCCTGGACTAGACGAAAGGGACGGCTCAGCATCAGCCCCCTTCGCTGAGAGCTGCCCACTTGCAGCAGCGACGAGAGAGGCGGGGGGGGTGCCTCTCGGGACTAGCAGGAAAATCAAACCAGAACCTCACCTCCTAGCTCTGGGGCTTGGGTCCATCCCTGCTCTGGGCCCCCGGGGCCTGCAAAATCAGACCGGGATTGTCCCACAGGCAGGCTGTTCTCATGGTCTGCGGCATCCCCTGCTGGGGATGGGCTGGAAATAGCCTTTCTCGGCGTGTCTCGCTGCTCCAGACCTAGGGTGGGGGCTGGGGCTCAGACGCAGCTTGAGGAATTGATTGTCAAGAGGGCAGGGGGGGAGAGAGGGAATTTTAAACCCATCAGGGCGCCCAGGGAGTTGAGTTTTTTCCTTTATGGAAGTCGTGCCCCAATGGCCCCAGCCGTTCTGTTCCCTCCTGCTCTAGGCGCATGTAAAGCTGCGCCCATCACTGTGGTATCCGAGTACCAGGATACTACGCTAACGGGTGTCACTCCGAAAACCTGGATGAGAGAGACAGGGGCTCCATCATGCTAGGCTGGGGAAAGAGGCAGCCCCTACCTCAAAGAGCTCCCGGTCTAAACAGACAAAGGGGGTGTGTGTGTGTGTGTGTGTGTGTGTGTGTGTGTGGCAGTTCCAGGCACCAGCGCACCAAGTGTGTGCCTGGGATGGCAAGCCGCTGGGGGAGGGGGGACAGCCTGCCAGTCGCCGTGAGGGCGGCAGTCAGGCAGCCTTCGGCGGCGCGCCTGCAGGAGGTCCGCCGGTCCTGCGGTTTCGGCAGCAATTCGGCGGCGGGTACACTGAAGGCGCGGAACGGTGGGACCTCCCGCAGGTGCGCCGCCGAAAGGCACCTGACTGCTGTGCTTGGGGTGGCAAAATACATAGAGCCGCCCTTGGGTGTGTGTGTGTGTGTGTGTGTGTGTGAGTGAGAATACAACATACAAGCAAAGGGCTGATCCTGCAGGGTGCTGAGTGCCCTCTAGGCTCATAGCAATCAGTGGAATAGAGGCTACTCGTGCATCATAGGCTAAGGCCCAAGGTAGTCAAGGGGCTGCTGGGCTGCCGACATGTTAGCCCCAGCGCCCGCTCTCTCTGGATTTGCTTTATCGAAATCGCAAACACTTCGTTTGAGGGGTTTTGTGTGTCTTTAGAGGGGCAGTTTGGGGTAAAGGAAAAGGGAAACCAACAGGGAAAGAGGCAGGAAAACAAGAGTGAGACACACTGGGTGACGGAAATGACTGATGCAAACAGACGAGGGAGAGAGTTCAGTGGTTGGAGGAATATAATGGGTAGAGCTCGTTGTAATTAAAAAAATCAATAGGATTGTTTTTGGGGGGAGGGAGGCGGGAACTTTAAAAAAAAACCATGAAAAATAGTCCATTCACAAAACATCTTGTGATTTTTAAAAAAAAAAAGATAATTTTCCATTCCTTGTTTTTCTTTTCTCTTAGTCATTCTTATACAATCATTTTTTTCTTCCAAAATTAAAAGGGGAGTCGGGGGGGGGGGGTGAAGCCCAAGAAAAGACGGGGGAAAAATAACCGAGAATTGTCTTGGAGGGAGACGAACTATCGGCCACTTTCAAACTCTGCAAAAGGAACATGGCAACGTGTCAAAACTTGCCCCAGAGTTTTTTTTACCCATTTTCCCATGAGCTCTAAGAGTGGGACAGTGACAACTCAAAGTTCACATACCCCATCTGATGTCCCCACAGAGAGCTTCAGACTGTCTGGGACTTCATTTGTTTGCCAGAAGCTGGGAATGAGCGACAAGGGAAGGATCACTCCATGGTTGCCTGTTCTGTTCATTCCTTCTGGGGCATCTGGCATTGGCCGCAGTCGGAAGACAGGATACTGGGCTAGATGGACCATTGGTCTGACCCAGGAGGGCCGTTCTTATGTTCTTAAAATAATCCACTACTGTACTGTCCTTAGGAAGCTATGGTGTATTTATCTGTAGGAAGCCACAGCAGCCACTAGGTGACGGTAAAAAGAACGCTTTGCACTTCAATAAATCAGCTAAGGATCTGAAAGACTGTATTGGAGACACAAATCCTCCAGCTGTCCCCAGGCAGTGAGTTAGGATTTTACAGATGGGGCGGCACAGAGAGGGGAAGTGGCTTGCTCAGGGTAACGCAGCAAGTTAGCAGCAAAGCAGGGATTAGAAGCCTGGAGTCCTGACTCCTGATTCAGTGATTTAATCCCAAAATCAGTCTTCCTCAACCACAGAGAGCAAAGGGGAGAGGATTAAAAGGGCGAGGAAGGATGGGGGTGATAACAAAGGGTCAAGAAATGTCTCTTAGTGGCAGTGTTGGAGGGGAGAGAAAGTTAAAGGGAAATTGTCAGGTTGATGTGTTATTTAATCGAGGCAGCGTGGCCTAGTGAATAAAGCAGGAGACTGGCCATCCGCGTTCTAATCCTGGCCCTGCCACTAGTCTACCGGGTGACCTTTGGCAAGTCACTTCACCTCCCTGTGCATTAGTTTCCCCATCTGTAAACCTGGGATAAGGATACTGCCCACCTTCGTAAAGCACATTGATATCTACTGAGGCAAAGCGGTCCATAAAAGGCAGGTGGTATTCTCGTTAATTACGTTTATTTGTATTGCAGTAGCACATCCTGGTCTTACAGGATCAGGGATCCCTTTGTATCAGGTGCAACACAAACATACAGGGAGACGCAGTCCCTACCTTGAGGATCACCCCATTTAATTTTAAGGGATGTTTGGTAAAAAAACATCCTTAAGAACAGCTCGAAATGTTTCCATGATTCTAGTAAAATCCGTTTGGATCTAAACATCCCCCTCCTTCCTCCCACCCCCCACCCTTGACAGTGCAGGGAGACAGACCACCTTGAGTCCAAGTAGGAGAAGTGGGAAATGAAACTGACCAGAAATGGAAAGTGAAACTGATCATCCTGCTTTATATTCCTCAGGGCAACCAAGTGACAACCAGAAAACAAACAAGCCTCAGTATTGTAACTGACGCTGAAACCCACCACCAAGTGTCACTTGCTAACTGTGCAGCAAAGGGCCCTTCTGCTCAGACTCAGATCTTGACTCGGTTTCTCCCTTTTCCACATTCATTCAGATCAGAGGCCCGGGTCACCTGTAAGAGCTACCAGGAGCCACTTCCAGGTGAGATTGGCCAAGCCAGTAGGAAACTTTCTGTGGTCCTGGTTGTCTTGGAGGAAATGACTCAAGCTGAGCCCGGCTCAGCACCCGCTCCGGATGGCTTGGCCGGAGTGGGGAAGAGCTCTATGGGGACCAGCTAAACACCTTCCTCCTTGGCCAGGGGGCGGCTCCTTCCTGACTTGGCAGGGGAGAGCTGCAAGGATCGGCTGTGGGAACACTTAGGACGAACGTGCAGTGTAGACCAGGTCAGGCTGCCTCTGCCAACTCTTTGATCTTCTTTGATCAACAGAGATCTCCGAGCCGGTGACTGTCCCAGTTGCTCACGTGGTTTGTCCCGTGAAGTTATGGTCTCCAGCCGTGCCAAAAGGCTGCATTGTTGTAAATGCTTCTTGCTAAGACTTCCTGCCTCTGGGATGCAGCCTCCTTCGCTGAGGGATGCCTCGGCCAAGAGGTGACGTCAGCGGGGAAGGAGAGCAGGATGTGCTCTGGGGATTTGCTGTGCAGTTAATAGATCCTCAGCATGGACTGGGGCACAGAATGTCCCGCGTTGTGGGATAGGCTTCCTGGAACCAGCTGGGGTCACAAGGAGGTAGAGGATGCTGTGAACAGCCAGTTCTCTAGCGACCCAGAGCAGGGACTCGGACCTGAAATCTTTGGGGCGAGGAGCTGTTTCAGCCTGGCTTGTGAGCCCTGAAGCTCGCAGGACATTGAGTTTATTCCAGGTATCTTCACAAAACCAGGATGCAAATATGATTGTGGTTGGGACTGGATCCCAGGCCAGGTCCCTTTCTAGTTGCAACATAACTTTGTCGCCTGGATCAGCTGCTGTGCAGAGCGATGGCAATTTTCAGCTTGGCCGACCCTCCCACCCTGGGAAGGGGCTGTCTCTGGGCTTCCCCTGTGCCCTTCACAGACCCCCCCCTGCCCCTCCCAAGCAGGATCCAGGATGCCCGGGGAACAATAGGGTATGTGTGGTGAGCCTGCCGTGTGCTGGGTCCCCGCCCTGCAGCTCTCAGTGTTCCGGAGCTGGTGGATGTACAAGGCTTTCCCGACACTCGGTAGTTACAATAATGTAACTACCCCTGCAGGTGGGATCCCAGCCATTGTCTCTAGGCTTCTGCAGCCAGCCTCAGCCTCAGCCTTGGAGCTGCGAGTTCCTGGGCCAGGTGCCGTGCAGAAATCACAGCCCAGGGGGAGGGGGAAGGGTAAAGGTGGCTTTAAATCACCTGAGTGCCCCCTGGATGCTGAGCTGCTCCAAAGTTGGCCGTAGATTTGGAGGCCGGAAGAGGCGACCAGATAGTCTAGTCTGACCTGCATCGCACAGGCCTAGGGTGACCAGACAGCAAGTGTGAAAAATCAGGACAGGGGGTGGAGGGTAATAGGGGCCTATAAAAGAAAAAGACCCAAAAATCAGGGCTGTCCCTATAAAATCGGGACATGTGGTCACCCTACACAGGCCACCCCTGCATACCAAATCCAACAACCCTGGGTGTAAGTTAGACCCGCCCCAAGGCTGCTCTACTTTACAAAGGTCTTGGCCAGCTCTGCGGCCCAGGGCGCTCCAGCCATTCCCCCTCTCGCCAAGGGCAGCAGTGCAGGGCTGAGTATCTGATGCCAGGGCTGCTCTGCACAGGGGAGTTCCCCTGAGAGCCGCTCCACCCCCGCGGTGCCCTCTGTCTGCCGCAGAAGCAGCACCCGCTCTCCGGCAGCCGGCAGGGAGCCCCTCTGGCAGCATTTGGGCCTGATCCTGCAGCCTTCACCTGTACGAGTAGCGTCACTGGATTTGATAGCTTCCGGGGGGTCGGGGCTGCAGGATTGGGTCTGCCCCAGCTTGTCACACCAGGCTCATCAGTAATAAGCCGGCAGCTACAGGGCATGGCTGGGTCTCTGCTTAAACAAAGCTGGGGCCAAACAGGCACGGAGAGGCTGGACATCGCAAAGGCAAGTGCCTTCAGGCCGGGCCTGGGTCCCTTTCTGCCCCTAGGCTTGGCTGAATGCCCCTTCCTCATCCCTGCCCTGTCCCTCGAGCTCCATCCCACCGGAGCTAAGAGCGGGGAGAGGGCATCATTACCTTGCCCAGTACCAGGTGGCATCAGGTGGGAGGGGCAGTTGCACGGCCTCCTACCGGGTGGGATGGGAGTGGGCCTTCTTATCAACCCATTGCATTCCTGACGTGCCTCCCTGGGCAGGGGAAGGGAGGCTCCAGCTTCGGGTGTATTTTTAAAGGCACTTTAATATCCTGTGGTGTCTGGCGGTGGCTCCCCCGCCCCGTAAGGCCGTGCCCACAGCCCTCCCCAGGGCACAAGCGCCGCTCTGGACGGCAAGCCCTGCGGCCAAGACCTGTAATGATTTGGGGGTGACTCCGCTGGGGGGAGGGGAGCTGGAGAGGGGTCTCGTCTTTGGGGGCTCGTAAAGGGGGCTGATGCTTAGAAAGCTCCAGCGACGAGGAGTCCGTGGGGCACCTTACAGAGTAACAAATCTAAGTGGGTTTTAGCCCACGAAAGCTTATGCCCAAATAAACGGGTTAGTCTCTAAGTCGTTGTTTCTGCGGAGACAGACGAACGCGGCTGCCCCTCTGGAACCCGTTAGAAAGCTCGGCGTACCTGCTGCCCGGAAAGCAGGGCCCTCTGACGGCAGTGCCGGTTGGGCCCCCGGAGCCATTACTCGCTTCCGAAAATCGTGGCCTCCGCCAGAGAGCCGGGTGTGAACAGCATCCTGGGTCTTATTTTGGGCGGCGTCAAAAGCTGGGAGCCTCATCGGGCAGGCACTTAAACCAGGGGGCCTGGGGCAAAGCAATTTCGGGGGCCCCTTCCGTAAAAAAAAGTTGCAATACTATAGAATACTATATTCTCGTGGGGGGGGGGGCAAATTGCCCCTCTTCCTCCCGCCCCGGGTGGCCCTGACTTAAACCCCCATTCCCCTGCACTGGCTGGGGCTGCTTCGCTTCTGCCTTCTAGGCTGCTGGGGGATCCAGAGGAAATGCCTCCCGAAGTGGAGTTAAAATCAGTGTTTATTCATTTGCACACTCAGTTAATATTTAGCATCCCAGGCCTTTGGGGGCTTTGCTGGCATCTCCGCCGTGTCACTGGCTGGGAAGGGTGCGTGGAGCAGGGGACACAGTGGCCGGACTCCGGGGTTTGATTTTGTTAGTTGCATCGTGGTGACGCCTCGAGGCCCCAGTCGGGGGTCAGGTGCCAGACGCTGTGCACACGTGTAGCGAAAAGACGGTCTCTCTGCTGTATGTCCAGCCCCGCACCGCTGACTGGGGTGACCAGATGTCCCGATTTTATAGGGACAGGCCCGATTTTGGGGTCTTTTTCTTCTATAGGCTCCTATTCCCTCCCCAACCCCTAGCCTGATTTTTCACACTTGCTGTCTGGCCACCCTACCGCTGACTTGCCATGTGACCTTCAGGGCTCTGGGGCGTTAGCGGTGCTGGGCACGGGGCAGCTGGTGCAAGAAGCCCAGGGCCGTGCCCCGCTCGCCTGTGCAGATCCCTCCAGCCCCCTTGTCAAAGAGCTCGGCGCTCCCGGCTTGTTCTGCAGGACGGGGCCTGCCAGCTCCTCCCCTGCCCCGACGCGTCTCGAGTGGGGGAGAGAGGAGCTATTTCCTGGGGGGGGGGTCGCAGAGGGAGGGGAGAACAAACTGCCAGTAACTAGCTGAGTCGGGCTGCGCGGGCCTGATTCTGCTGTCCCTGGGGTCGGTCTCAAGGGAGCCAGTGCACGGATTCCCACTGAGTCCAGCGGGCTCGGGTCCCAAATCAGAGCAGCTGCAGGGGGTGGCAGTGCCGTCACCTCAAACAGCATCGGGCCCGAGGCCTTTATGTAAGGGACGGAAGCCAACCAGAGCCTCGGCTCCGAACCCCTCCAGCCTGTGGCCTGTTCATTTATACAAGGCCAGGGAGGGGCGTTTCTGGGCCCTGGCACAGAGGGATTTGTTTGATCCTTCAGCGCACAGGAAAGAAATCAAGCGAGCGGGTCAGAGCGGAGGTGGCTGGCTGCATCCTGGTTCTGATGGCTGCTGTTTCCCTTCCTGTCCTGGCTGAGAAATGCCCCCCCGCTCCCCCCCCCAGCTCTGACTCACTTTGGGACTGGTCCCAGCCCTGGCAGCAGGTAAAAACAAAAGCAGCCTCTGGGTGACTCAATAGCCCAGGGTCGTTGGATGCCTTGTTGACACAGCCCTGGCCTAGCTAATCAGTAGCCAGGGCTTCGGTTCCTTCCTTGGCGGGGTAGGAGAGATGAGCCAGGCATCCCGCAGCACTGCAATCTCCCACTTCCATGCCAGCCTGGGGCTCCCCGGGCGAGCGGTTCCCCTCCCCGGGCGGTACCATCTCAGGGATCCCCTCCGTCCCCCCGGCTTTTCAGTCTCAAGGGCCTCCAGCCGATTGTTATTGGTGTGGTCGGTGGGGTTGGGGACAGGCCTCGACGGGCATCGAAAGTGGAGACCAGCGCTGGAGAGGGGGGAGCCGGGGGGGTGGGATGCACAGAGGCGACAGGCTGGTTGATCTCTGCAGCACGCAAGGATGCTTTTGTCAAGACCAGGGGGGGGGCGGGGGGGAGATGTGGCAGTAATCTGTCCCCACTGTGCTGTTTTGGGGACCCCTGTGTCTCCCCATTTCAGAAGGGAGGACCCCCCCCCAAGCGCTCCCTTCTACCTCTTGCCTTCTCTCCCTGTGCCTCCTCCAGGTAACATCCATCCTCCTTCCCCCACCCCTGTGTGACATGTCCCAGCCCTGGTTTTCCAGGCGGCCCAGATGAATCAGGACAGGCTCAGCTCAGCTTGCTTTTTCGTGAGGTTGTGGTGGAGCTAGGGCGACCAGACAGCAAATGTGAAAAATCAGGACGGGGGTGGGGGGTAATAGGAGCCTATATAAGAAAAAGACCCCAAGATCAGGACTGTCTCTCTAAAATCAGGACACCTGGTCACCCTAGGTGGTGGCCCCCCAGGCGAGCAGGGGCACAGGGGCTGTCTTCTAGCACAGGGCGTGAGCATGAGCACGTGGCATGGAGGTGACAGACAACCCGAGTTCGAGTTCTGCGGGCTCCCTTGCTGGCCTAACAAGCCCGACCAGTTCAGCAGCACGTAGCAGGTGAGAGGCTTTCATCGGCCTCCGGTGCCCGTCTCCCAGCCGGGGGCTCCGCGCTCTTTGAGTAGCGAGTGATCCGGAGGCTGGGGATGAGCTATTCCATCCCTGGGGTGGGGAGGAACAGGATCTGTTTTGAAATCACCCCCACCCCATTCTGTTCCTCTCAGCCCCTTTTAATGCACTCTGGCCGCACAATGCGGTGTTGAAGGGGATGGAGACGGCCCGCTGGGCCTGGGGCCCCCCAGGCTGGAGGGAGGGCTCTGCCTTGGCCCTGCTGGAAGCCAGGGTGTGTCTGGGGTGCACTGAACGATGGCTGTTCTCTGCAGGGCCCTGACCTGCCTTGGAAGGCAGGGAGCACAACGTTGGCTGAAAGCCGCCTTCGCTGCCCCTTCCAGCAAAGCGCAGGTGAGAATCTGGCCCAGAGCCGCCCGGGGGCAGGCAAGTGGGGCAATTGGCCCCAGGCCCGGGGCCCCGATGAGAGTTTTTGGGGCCCCTGGAGCGGGGTCCTTCACTTGCTCCGGGGGCCCCGGAAAACTGTCGCGGGCCCCGGGCCCCTGGAGCTTCTTCCGCTCCGGGTCTTCGGTGGCCGGGGGTCCTTCCATCCCGGGGCAGAAGGACCCCCCCACTGCCGAAGTGTCGGGTCTTCAGGGCACTTTGGTGGCGGGTCCCGGAGCGGAAGGACCCCCCACTGCCAAATTACCGCCGAAGCAGGGGCCCCCCACCGCCGAAGACCCCAGACCCCCTGACTCCTCTGGGCGGCCCTGATCTGGCCCAGAATTTCAGCAAGCTCTCCCTTAGCTTACTCCAAATGTGCACAAACCGTCCCAGCCACCGCGGGATCCCGTCCTGGGAATTTCCCAGTGGGAGGGAAATTCTTTCTTTCCTTTCCTCCCTCTCTGCTCTTACAGGAGGGATCAAAATCTGCCTCATGGCAGAATCTTGGTGCAACCTCAACTCTGCCGGGAATTATACACCAGCGGAGCTGGGGCTAGAACCATTGTCCCTCCGCTCTGCAGCCCTAGGCCTCGCCCACTGAGCTAAAGGAGAACTTCCGCACGTGAGGGTGGACACAACGCTCACAAGAGTGCATTTGGGCATTCCCTAAATGCAGGTCTGGCAGGTAGCTATTTAATGCTACAGCAACATTGTGGTGCTGGTTTCAATGCCTCATCCCCTTGGTGTTTCCTACAGCCCCTCCCCGTCTTCCTCGCATCCGGCACCCCCACGGGAAACAAGCTCATCTTTTCCATCGCCAGCCTGTCCCATGCCCTCCTGTCATTCTCAGTAACGTTCAGGAACCCTCGATAAACAGCCCGGAGAGGCCGCTACTGTAAATATCCTCTGCAGATGAGCCCAGAATAAGAAACAGGAGCTGGGAGCGATGCCAGGACGGGGCACTGGGCGATGCGTCCCAATAGGCTGGGAAGATCTGTCAACTCCCAGCTCCCGTGCCGTGGAAGTGAGTGGGTTCCAGGAAGCCTGGTTTATCCTGGTTGAATTGCAGCCTGGTTGCTGGCTATTCTGCAGTCCCACCGGGCTGCTGAAAAACTGTGCAAAGGTTGATCCCACCAGATATAAAGCTGCCCAGGGTGAGGCATCTCTCTGCCCCGCAGATGGGGCTTCTCCAGAGCTTTGGGGCAGGTGCGATTCTGCTTCCAGGCTGCCTGGAGTTAGAGTGACCAGACAGCAAGTGTGAAAAATCAGGACAGGGGGTGGGGGGTAATAGGAGCCTATATAAGAAAAAGACCCCAAAATCGGGACTGTCCCTATAAAGCCAGGACATCTGGTCACCCTAGCTGGAGTGGTGGGGTCTCCACTAGCGCCAGGTGGGTCTTGCTGAATAGCAGGACATTCGTGGTCCATGGACACTGGACGGGGAGGGGAACTCAAAGGGTACAACCTGCTTTCTTTACCATTCAAGGCCAAGAAGACAATGCTGGTCCTAAAAGGCATTTCCGGGGCTGCTGGAGTTGGACACTTGGGGTGCTAGCACAGGGGTGGGCAAATTTTTGGCCTGAGGGCCACATCAAGGTATGGAAATTGTATGGCAGGCCATGAATGCTCATGAAATTGGGGGTTGGGGTGTGTGAGGGGGTGAGGGCTCCGGCTAGGGGTGCAGCCAGAACAACATGGCAAATCCTGCAGGGTGTGGGCTGCGTTCACCCAAGGGAAACCAGGACTGTCCCTTCCCTCCCACGCCACTCGGGTCCCCATTGACTGCAGGACCAGGCCCCCACCCACCTGCTTCCACGGAGATCCCATTGTTCCCCGCCAGTCTCAGCACCCCACCGCAGCTGCACCCCTTTCCAGCCCTGGCCTTGGTGCACGGTGCTCATGCATTTCAGGAAGGGTGTCTCTTTCCTGGGGCATGAGGTCATCCAGGAGTTTGCTATGAGGGGGCGGGGGAGGCACTGCCAGGCAATTCCAGGCCTGTCCTTTCCAAAGGGGGTGCGTAGATGGAGTGGTGCTGGATTCATCAGTGGGGGAAGTGAGTCACTTTGTTACAGGCCCGGGAATGCTGGGGATCGTCACTTTCCTTTTCTAGGCAGCCGGAGAGGAAATGGCTTCGTGGCCGGGATGAGACGCAGGGTGGGGCACCGAGGTAGCTGGCAGGATATTAAAGAGGCAGTGCACCTATTTGTATTGGCACGTCGCAGCATACCTGCCATAGCGGGCAAGCCGGCTTTGATTGGATATTAAGCCTCCTGCTAGAGCCCTGGAAGGATCCCAAGTCCAAAGGCTTTATGAGGCATCTTTACCTGCCTGTGATTTTTTCGCTGTGTGGGGCTCGCGGGGGCCACTGTCTTATTAACATGCTCTGCGGCCATTCCCACAGCGGCTGAGCTTGGGAAGGCAGAGAGCTGCTGCATGCAGGCCGGAGCAGAGGCTGCCTTGCCCAGGTCCAGTTCAGAGTGAGTTCACGGCCAGGTGCGCTTGGCACAGGTGTAGATGACTGAGCCAGGCGCAGGGCGCTGGGGAATCGTGCCAGGGACCTGCTGCCCAGCAGGGCCGAGTCCTAAGTCCAGCTGAGTTGCAGGAGCTTGGAGTCAGGCCACACTTCCTTGGGGCTCGACCGCCTTCCCCTTCACACATTTCCTTCCTTCTTTGCTCCCTCATTCAAGCAAGGGCAGTGCTCTAAATCCACAAAGGTGGCGCCGGCCAGCCAGCCCGCCACACCCAATGGCATGAACAAATATTGGGAAAAGCGTGGCAGAGATAATGCAGACATAGCCCTAAAGGGCCCTCGCAGCTGGGGCTGGAAGTGCAAAGTCTCCGTCCGTCCCTTAGTGAGGAAATGCTCGGCGTTGGGCCAGGTGTGTGAAAACCATGAGGTGGCTAGAAAGCGAAGGAGAGATGAAAGAATGGGGCTTGGAGCCTGCAGCTCCTGAGTTCTGTACTACCGCTGTCACCAGTGGCTTCAGGCATGTTAGTTAACTTCCGTGCCTCAGTTTTCCCACCTGCAACACAGGACGTTGCAAAGTGTGACTGATAGCTGCAAAATGCTTTAAAATCCCAGGATGAGATGGGCTAGAGAGGTTAGCCAAAACCCTGGACATCTAAGACTTGACACATCACTGCACAACATTCTGAGCCCATTCAGAGCTATAGTGGAAGTAGAGCTCAGCTCCGAATCACTGGAGCTAAAGGAGAATCTCCATCAACACCTATCAGTATAGGGCATATGACACACAGTCAAGCAATTCTGATTCCATCCAGTGGAGGGCAGTGGAAGCATATACACCATAGCCAGTGTTACTGTTATTAGAGATTGGCCTTGATTGCAAAGTTCAGCTCCAAACTTGCCCAGTTTCTGTTTCAGGCCTAGCTTACTATTAAGGATCCTCCAGCTGTGCCCATGTGGCTCCCTTTTCCTAGCAAAATATTCTTATGTATTATTTATATTAACATTGTGCTAGATGCGGTACAAACCCAATCTCAGGGCCTTCCAGGTCACAGCAAAGCTGCCTTGCAGCAGTGATTTGAGGGAGGCTGAGACTGAAATGGCCAGGGCAAAGGTCCAGGAAGGATTCTTGTGAGCACCAGCCCCTCCTGGGTCTCGTTCCATGCAGCTGCTGCTGTTGTGGTTATCTGATGCTTACAAGAGACAGGCCACAGGGCGAGGGCAGGAAGAAGAAGAGGGTGACAAACTTAACACGACTTCCCCTTTTATCCCTCTCACTGAAACAATACGCATCAGCTTGTACAATCAAACTGCCCGCTTCGGTGGAGCCAGGCACTCTGCCCAGGTGCTAGTCTGGAGCAGAGCAGAAGCAGTGCAATTGTACCTTAGCGCCAGATGTTCAAGGGCACTGCATGCTAATGTACTAGAGGTAACGTAGTCGTGTCTGAATGCCAGCGACTCAAAGAAGCTGTGTTGTAGTGGAGGAGCTGCAGTCATGTCTCAGAGCTAAAGAGGGTGCTGCGGTGATGCCTCCCATCGCAGTGTGCAGTTACAGTTCCTAGGCAAACACCCAAACACAATTTTTCCCCATGTGCTGCCCCTAACCTGGCAAAACTACACACCACCCTTTCCTCAGGGCTTGATGTTAAACACACTCTTGCCCTAAAGCAGCACGGTGAACCGTTCAAAAGCCAGGGCATGCTACCTGTTTACCCTTAACTCTGCCCCTTGTGTGTGGGCAAGTTTCTAACTACATGCCGGACTGTTAGATTTCACCTCCCCTGGTGCTTTGAATGAGGCAGGGGTGTGAATGAGGTAGAGCAGCAGGGAGGAAGGCAGATGCCCGCAGTGTGATTGCTGTCTCGCTACCCACCATGTACGACAGAATCTCTTCTGTGGAAATAAAATTCCCTCCTGAGGACTTTTCATAAATAGAAACAATTGTTTGCATATCATTCTTTTGGTCCACACTGGGCACCCACAGTGACCATTTGGGAATCTGTGCAACCTCAGAGGTCTGTGTGAGATGGTGAAATCTCTGTCTGTGTCTTTCTCAAGCTGCAAACTTCGTTTGCCTTCTCTGTCGTCCATGTGGCTGTGTTGGACAGGAATTCCGAAAGTGGGCGGCCAGGGGCTAACCAGAAAGGGTCGTTGTGTTTAAGTCCTCAACCATTGGAATGTAATCGCTTTCGAAAAAAGACGGGCCCCTGCTCAGAGGCACTTGTTGGTCACCTTACAACCACATCAGCTGGTAAAACTGTGGTCCCCCTGTTGAGGCTGACAGAGGAACTGGGAGACTAGAAAGGGCGGAAGCTGCTGCACCTCTCTTTTGGCCTTTTTTCGACAGCACAGAATGAGCTGCTGCAGGAGCTGGACTGGGTCAGGGAGGCAGCCCTACCAACCTGCCTGAACCCAGAGGGTCCCCCAAGGACCGGGTGAGGTCGAGTGAAAGGCAATGCGTGTAGGGTTTATTATTTTTATTTGGATCTGTGTACTTCTTGTGTGATGAAATAAAGGGCCCCAATGTCAGAATTCGGTGTGCCACGTCCCAGTGTGTTACATGCTGTGCCTACCACATGCCGTGCGAGAAAGTTCAACAGTAACCCAGAACGCTCATGCCTTTGGGTGGTGGTCAAAGAGGGTGTGTCTAAATTACTGGGGCATCTTGGGGTTCAGTGCTGGTCCCGGGGGCCCAGGCAGATCGGCTGAGGAGGAGCTCCATTTCCACCTACCCTTTGCTTCATTCACTACACACCCTCCCACCTGGATACTGGAGGAGGCGGGGGTCTTGTGGAAATAATTATGTGTGATCATTTAATTAAAGACTGTAGTATAATACATACACACCAGGGGGTGGGCTGTTAAGGTTATGTGAGCAACTTTAGCTTTGGCGTTTCATGGCTTTTTTGAGCAATTAACTTTGCACACTTAATGGTCTCCCAAAATCGGTGGACAGAGGTGCTACTTTTGTATGCAATTTTGTATGAATTTGCTTTACTTAATATTTATTAATCATCTTTCAAGGCAGCACTGTAGATGTATAGGGTACATTACAAACCTAGCTGCGTGGCTTGGCAGACTGGTCAAGGAACTCAGGGCCTGATTTTCAAAGATCTTCGCTGCCCAGGGAGATTTTCAAAAATGCCGAAGCTGTAGAATAGCTTGGGAATTGTTTGATGAGATGTTTCTCATCCAGAAACACGGATTCATTAGAACTGAGACTTTTTGCAGGAAAGTGTTGGTTTTGACACATTTTGCAACTAAGAAAAAAAGTGAAAATAAAAAACCTGTCAAAATTGCCCGTGGCTACATTTTCTGGTTTGAAATGTTTCTTTTTTTACTTAGAAATTGAAGCTAATTTTAGTACAATTTTTAAAAAGGGGTCAAAATCGAAATGAAATGTTTTGAAATTATCTGAATGAAACATTGATTGACACAAACCAACCCCCCCCCCCCCCAAGATTTTTGGTTTGCAAATGTTTTTGAGATTTTTGACTTTTCACCTTGAGTTGGGATGGGAAACTTTTTCTGAAATCTTAAACTTTTTCCAGGACTGGAAAACTGCTTCCCACCCAGCTCAGCAGGGTAGGAGATGAACTTGGGGGGCTTTCCCTGAGAGGTTGCCAGTTTGAATTCAGCCCCAGGTCAGTACGGATGGAACATTATTAACATAAGAACGGCCAGACTGGGTCAGACCAAAGGTCCATCTGGCCCAGTATCCTGTCTTCCAACAGTGGCCAGTGCCAGGTGCCTCAGAGGGAATGAACAGAACAGGGAATCATCAAGTGATTCATTCCCAGCTTCTGGCAAACAGAGGTTAGGGACACCATCCCTGCCCATCCTGGCTAATAGCCACTGATGGACCTATCCTACATGAACTTATCTAGTTCTTTTTTTAAAAACTTTTTTTGCCATCTGAGGGCTGTTCCATGGTGTAGGGGAGAGGGACTTGGTGGGTTTCAGTTCAATCATCAGCACCGCAGCGTCCTTCTCATGAAGACCAGTACATCTGGCTCTGATTCGCCCACCCCATAGCGGCCTGCACCAGGCCGAGGACTGAATGGTACCAAACCCCCCTTCCTGCCCCAGGGGCTATCCTGTTAAGCCAGGCGTGGGTGAATGTTGTTGGAATTGGTGTGTGGATCGCTTGTTCTCTGAGCTCTCTTTATTCTGAGCCATCAGTGTCTCCAGGGCTCCGAACCTGACCCCAAGGTCGCCAGGGCGAGATAAAACTTCCCGTGTTCAAATAATTCTGCATCATCCGGCTCTCGCCACGTGCCACGTGCCACTCGCCACTCAGCCCAGCCACAGCAGAGCTGAACTAACCGCACGGGCGACTTCCTTTTTGCCTTGGCTGGTGGCCGAGGGCCGGATCCGGCCAGCCCTGACTCCGGCTGAGAGTTGGCAGTGGCGCCTGAGGGCTCTGCTCCCTGGACCAGGCGTCCCTCCGGGTGGTGGGATGGAGCTGGAGGCGCTTGCAAGGACCACCCAGGGCTGGAAGTTTGTGTCCAACTTCTTGAAACGCGGCAAATCCGCCTGCAAAGCATGGCCGGGTGTGGGGGGGGGGGAGGACCAGCCCCTCCCCAAATAGGAACCAGCGCCCCTCCCCCAAGTGACACGGCCCCTTTAAGAATGAAACTCTTTGCACGCTGCGATTGTTTCTGTTCCCCGGAAGAAAAGGGCCGAGCCGCACCGCGCAAGGTGGGGAGGAGGCAGCTCGCTCGCTCCTCCCCCGCTCGTGCAGGCTGGAGCCCGGGGAAATCGCGCATCCCCCAGCGCAGCGCAGGGGCTTTGCTGGGGAGACCGGACCTTGCCCTTGGGCCTGGCCGGGACCAGCCCATCATGGCTCCTGGGGGATTCCAGCTTCGCCGCAGCAACAGGGCCGGCCCTGGGCACCGGCTGGTGCGGCTCTGCCTGCTCTGGGGCGCGCTCTGCAGCCCGGGCGGCGCCGGCTTCAACCTGGACACCAGATTCCTGGTCCTGAAGCGGGGTGGGACCGACGGCAGCTTCTTCGGCTTCTCGGTGGCGCTGCACCACCAGACGGACGGGCAGGAGCGATACCTGTGAGTGCCGAGGCGGCAAAGCGGCCCCGATCCTAGCTCCTGGGGGACCCCCCCCCCCGGGAAAAGCTGCGCTTAGGGGAAAGGCGGGAGGCTGGGGTGCGCCCCCCCCCCCCGCGCAGCCAGGGATCAGTGCGGAGGGTTTGCATTCGAGCCGCTGCCGTGGTGGGTGCAGCCCAGCTCTGGCTTTGCTTTGGGGCGGGGGGGGGGACTGTGAACTTGAAGTCTCTGCTGAAAGGGGATCCGATGCTTTTCTGCGGGGAGGGGGGAGAGTGAGGGGATGCCAACGTTGTAACTGGAGCAATAATGCATGACATATATATATATATATATAATTTGCCATTTACACCCCCCCCCCACCTCTCCTCCAGCCTGTGGTGGAAAGGGGCTGCCTTAGGGTCCAATCCTGCAAACAGGGATGGGAGGGGGGGCTAATTGGACTCACTCCTCCCTGAAATCCCTGGGTCGTCCTACATAAAGTTTACACACATGGATAAGGTTTGCAGGCTCAGCTGTAGCTAGCTGGCGACGGGGGGGGGGCTGCAGGGGCTCCCTGGCGACCAGCTGCAGATGCTGACTGTGTTCTTGTGGGGTGCAGTCAGTTCTGCCCCCCAGAAAGCTCTCCCAGGCGTCAGGCAATGAGCGGGAGCGGAGGTTCAGCGTGCACCCAGAAGGGGTGAATCAGAGCTCTCCGGCTAATCTTGGCACGTTACCCTTCTAACCCAGGCTGCCATAGGAGCAGCCCTGGGCCTTGAGCGTCTTCATCCCTGATCCCTCGGAAGAGGGAGGGTGGATACAGCTTTTGAATGGTTTCCTCTGTGGTCCTTGCGCTGGAGTGCGACTGCGGAGCCAGGAACCCTGAAAGATCCCCGCCAGCGCCTCTGGAGATGTTTGAATGGGTGAGAGGCTGGTGGCGAGGAGAGGAAAATTCCCAGAGACCTGTTGAACATTCCTGCGATTCTTTACTAAACCCTTGCAAAAGAGCTTTTCAGTCAGTGGATTCTCTCTTGATTAACTAGCTTCCTCCCTCGCCCTGGACCCCCCAGCTCTCTCCGAGAGCTGTTTCATGCTCTCAAAGGCCCGATTCCCTTATCCACCCCTGTGTAAATCAGGGCTGGCGCCTTTAGAATCTGAGAGCTGAGGGAGAATCCAGCTGTGGTGTTTTTGTCCAGTCATGGCAGCTTGATTGCCCTGCACCCACAGGTGCTGGAACGGGGGGTGCTAGTGCACCCCCCTGGCTTGAAGTGGCTTCCGTTATATACAGGGTTTACAGTTTGGTTCCATGGCTCGTGGACACCCCCCCCCCCATACAAACTGTTCCAGCGCCCTGGCCTGCACCTTGGGGGTGGGTTTCACCTTCATCTGCAGTGTGTGGGCGAGAGTTGCTTGGGGTAGATCTCACCTCATCAGTTTCCCGCCGTTGCGGGGGCCTCGGGCGCTGGTGCCCCTCGGACCTTCCTAATCTCTGCCTGTGGCACATACTGCTCTAGGCTCCTGTGTGCTGCAGTACTTTGGTCTAACTTCAGTTGTTGGGTTCGGGGCGTGGGTGCTGGGTGGTGGGGGCCTGTGATGGACAGGAGGTCAGGCTAGATGACCCGGTCAGGTCCCCTCTGCCCTTGAACTCTCCTGGTGGCCTTATGCTGTCATCGACACCGGTGCAAAACGCGCCTCTGATTCCGTAGCGTCGCCGGCTCATTTTGCACCAGTGTCGATGTCCGCAGGAGATGCGGGGCAGCGAGGCGTCGGGTTCCCCCGGCTTTTGAAGTTGGGAGCCAGCTGAAGGGTCTCTTTTCCCTTGTGCCAAGCGAAGATCGGGTGCCCTGCAGAGACCTCCCACTGCAACAGCTGCATGGGCTGCAGGCATCTGCTGCGCATTCCAAAGATTCATTGGAAATGCTCTTGATGAAGTGTGGGATTTTTTTAATTTTTTTTTAAAGGGGGAGTGAAATGGTTCTGTCTCTCTCCAGAACAGCTGCTAGGGAGGAGGAGTGCAGGCACTGGGGGCTCTGCGCTGGGAAACAGTGGCTGACGAAGTGTGTTGGGGAAGCCTGGTGATCACTGGGATCTACCCCGCTTGGGAGGGGTTGTTAGAGAGGAAGGATGGCCCAGTGGTTAGGGCCCTCGCCTATGACTTGGGAGAGGCGGATTCAATTCCCTGCTCCACCACAGACTTGCCTGGGTGGCGCTGGGTGAGTCAGTGTGGTCTAGATCCTCAAAGGTATTTAGTCTCCTCGCTCTGTTGTGGATCTTGGCCTTCGCCTCTCTGTTCTCGGGACACTATCCCTGCCCTGCCTCACCAGGGTGCTGGGAGAAGAACTCCATTAAGGACTGTGAGGGGGGGCAGGTGAGTACGGATAAACAGCTAAAAGCCCAGGGGGATCGAGGCCGGAGCTAAAATAAAGACGCTCTCGCGAGGTTCTTCTCTGCCTCTGTCCCCCTAGACGTCCATGTGCTGGCCTCGATTCCAACACCCCAAGCTTGAAAATCCTCAGCCACACCCAAACCTTGGCGACTCGGGCCTTTGGGAGGATAAAGTGATGCTGCGAAGCCGGATTCGGAAGCAGCCCCCTTTACGTGTGAGGATTTGGAAGCCTTCTCCATGGTCTGCTCCTGGAAGGTCTCCCGGGAGTGGGCGCTGAGGGCTTTACAAGGACGGAGTTGTCGTAACTGGGGCTCTCCGGAGAAAGGCAGCAAAGAAAAGTCCGAAGGGCAACAACTGCTTTTGCAAGCCTGACCCTGGGGCTGAGCTTTTCTGTCTCACCTGTGTTAGCTTTGGGATAACAAGACTGAGCACGCTGAGGGCTAAAGGTCCTGCTTGGGCTGCAGAAGGGGCCAGGGGTGGCTCTTTGCACCCCGTCTGCTGCACTGCACAACTGGCGAGGTGTTTGTGGGTTTGTGTGAGTGCAGGCTGCTTTCCTGTGGCGCATCCTGTGTCGACCACGCTCTACTGGCCTAGACGTGCTGGTTGTCTGACAGGAGCACGCTTCCCCTTTGATGTGAAGAAGAGAATAGACTACCTGGGTCCTCTTCCCTGGTGCTTGGATACAGACAGACCCTGGAGGTGTCTCTGGCTCCCAGCCTGCACTGCCCAGTGGCACCACAGAGGGTCTTCTGAAATCCTGGCTTGGATTCAGCAGTCATGGAAAGGACAGCTGGTTCTGCTGCTGTTGGTGCTGGGCTGCCAGGAGAGCAGTGTGACAAAGATGAGAGAGGATGGCTCAGTGGGGAGAGCGCACTGGCTGTCTGAACCATTAAGGAGTTGGATTTTCAAGTCAGCTCATCATGTGCATACCAGGAATATACAATCACTATGTCTGACCATGGTTAGCACCTGCTGCTTCAGAGGATGAAACAGTATAATGGATAATGATGGAACAACCTGTCCATAGGGGAAGTTTCTTCCTGACCCCTGTCAATTTGCAGCCAGCTTATGCCTTGAAGCATGAGTATTATGGCTCTGATCCAGCAAAACACTTAAACACATGTATGCTTCTTAGCTCAATCCATGTCAACGAGACAACTCGCGTTACTTAACGTTTCACATGTGTTTTAAGTGGCTTGCTGGACTGGGGCCTATACTAAGATGTGCTTTCATCCACTTTCATTTTATCTTTTAAATTTCATCTGCTGTCCTCTTTTCCTTTTGTTGGGGAAGAGGGAAAGTAGAACTGACAGGCGTTATCTGCACCAGTCATTATTTTAGACACTGCTGTCATGTCTATTCTGTTCCCACGTTAAATAGCCCTCGGGGAAAATTTTCCAAAGCACCCAAGTAGCTTGGGAGCTAATTTGAAAAGTGGCATTGGTGTTTAGGAGCCTGATTTTCACTGACTGTGTAAATGCAGCAGTAAGCTCCCTTTTGAAAGGGACTTTCATAGGTTCCAAGGCCAGGACAGACCATTGTGATTATTGGCTGACCTCCTCTGTAGCGCAGGTCAGAGAACTTCCCAAAATAATTCCTACAGCAGGTCTTTGAGAAAAACATCCAATCTGGAGAATCTACCATGGCCGACCCGTGGTAAGTTGTTCCAATGGCTAATTGCTCTCACTTAAATTCAGACTGGAAAGAAGGCTACATTTTTATCTATTTCAGCTTCCAGCCACTGGGTGTGTGGTACCTTTCTCTGTGGGGGTGCAGAGCCCGTTATTAAACATTTGTTCCCCAAGGGCCGAAGTCACTCCAGGCACTCTGGAAAATGTTACCTTTCACCTTGTCAGTCTTTCCTTTGATCAGTTCAGCCTCCCATCGCTGGACCTCTTTGGTTTCTAAGTGGTCTTGTGGTTAAAGCCCTGGGCTGGCATCCAGGACTCCTCGGCTGCTGGGTGACCCTAGGTAACTCCCTTCTGCCCGTGTTTTCAAGCGTGTTCACCAAGTCTGGTTGCGTCCACTTCTGGGCACCCGCTCTGAGGCATTTAAGGGCTCGATTTCCAGAGGTGCTGAGCAGTCCCCATTGCAGCTGAAGCCAACGGGAGCTCCAGGAGCTGAGCCGCTCTGAAGATCAGGCCTTAAGCATCCCAAGCTGAGTGCCCAGAGGTAAGAGGCCCTTGTTTCCCCAGCTGTGAGATGAGTCAAGTTTTAAACAAGAGGCAGTTCAGATAGAGTCGATGACAGGAGCATCAGAGGGAGCCCGGTGTCTCTGGCCCCGGGCCGGATTGCAACCTCGCCATCTGCCTTGAGGAAGGGGTGCCAGGTAGCAGAGAGCCCATTGGGACTCCAAGGGTGTCTCTAGGCTGCCCCAAAGGGGGGCGTTCGGAACTTGGGTTAGTTAACTCAGTTGCCGTGAAGACGCAGCAGCTCGGGTTCAACCCCAGCCTCCCCTTGAGGCTTGAACTTGAGCCGCTAACCTGAGTGAAGAGCTGAGTTGCCCTGTCGTCTTCTCTGCTGTTTAAACCCCATTTAAGAACATGGTGCCAATGCAGCCTGAAAGTCTCCATCCCTCCCCAGGTCAGGATGGGCGGTAAATTCCTCTGCCCCTTTCTATACAGCTGCTTATGCCCACCAAGGGCCTGGCCAGCTACGCTGGCCAATGAGTAGAAGTGGGTGGCGCCTGGGCCCTTCCAACCCCTCCCCGATGGATAGTCTTCTCCCACGGTGGAGGTCATGATCTGACCGGCGAGTTGGCGTCCTTGGGCTTTGCGCAGCTGATCTAGGCGTTCGGTATCAGGGAACTGCTGTGAGAGATTCCACTTTCTCCACAGCTGGACTGGAAATGCACATCTGGATCCCACCTCGAGAGCAGAGTGAGGACACCTCGTTTGCAGGTGCCCTCCCTGTGCCTGCCCAGAGCGGGGGGTGGCTCAGTGACCCTGAACACGCCTCAGGCCCTGCCCTGAAAGACTAGATTAGGCATTAGCAAGGGTAGGTCCCTCCCTGTGCCCAACTGCATCAGGGGGTTGCTCCTGTGAGAGCTAGGCCAGTAATGTGCTGGGGAGGGCCTGTCTCTCAGGGAATGCACATCTGGGAACGCTCTCTTGGCATTCCTGGTGCTCAAGGCAATGACAGCCTATGCAGGGGAGAGACTCCCTGTCTGTGGTATTCGGAAGGTGCATTGGCTCCGTTACCCCAAAGCTGTGAGAAATTAGGCCTATGGATTCGGGAGAGGGGGGAATCCAGGAATAGCCCAATTGATCCATCCCAGCCTCTCCAACGCCGGAGGCTACACAGGAAGGTCCCCCAAAGAAACCACAAAGCCTAGCATGCCTGGCCTGTGCAAAGCTAGATGGTGCATCGGGGTGGGGGTGGGGAATTCCTGCCTGACTCCATGCCCTGAAGCATGAGGATTGACACCCAATTTAATAGTAACTGTGGAGTTCTGTAGTCTAGTCCTTCTAGAGAGACAATGTAGCCCAGTGGGGGCGGGAGGAGGAGGCGGAGGAGACCTGGCTCTGCTGAGAGACATTAGACAACCCATTTATTCTCTCTGTGCCTCTGCTCTCCCCGCTCTGTCCTTGACCATGGGGTGTCTCAGAATGGCCACCCAGAAGTGGAAGCAACCAGATGGTGAGCTCTTCGGGGCCATCTCTCTCTCTCTGGCTCTGTATGGCACCTGGTACGCTGGGGCCCCGCTGTCTGCTGGATACTGTCATGTAAATAATAAAAGTGAGCACGGGGACGCAGTGTCTGGTCGTCGCAGAGATGTTCTTTTTTTGTATCTGCAGTAGCAGCAATTGTTTAATTTTTCCAGAACCGCCTCCCCCCCCCCACTCCTCCAAAGAGAATTTTGCTAATTCAGGAAATGCTTTTACAAGCCTTTTGCAAATAGCCAGAATTCGTGCGGCTGTCAGTCAGGAACTGCCATTTCTCCCTCTCCCTCTGCCCCCGCCCATCTCTTCTTGGGCTGGAGCCCTTCCTAAAATCACCAGGTGCTTAAAAAGCTGCCCAGCGCCTGCCTTCCAGCCATCTCCTGGCTCGCTGGCAGGCCAGTAATGCGTCCTTTCCAGTAATTACAAAGCCTATAAACTGATCCATTCTCTTTATCGTTGCTCTGGGATAGTGACAGGGGATGGTGAGCTTCAAGGAAGATGCTTTTCCTTTTAGAGGCACGTGGATCTGTTTGTTTCTTTAACGGGATCGATTGTAAAAAGCCCCAAGTAAAGCTCTGCAATATAGGGATGGGTCTGCTCCAGCGTTCAGGGAGGAGAAAGAGAGTGCGTGTTGGGGATGAGGGGGTTGGTCTGGACTTACTAACTGGATAGCGGGTAAGGGACTAAAAAGAATTGAGGTAAAATGCCAACTCTGAGTAACGCAGCCCTGGACTGCTCAGGGTGCTGTGATGACGGGGGTTAGAAGGGTGATAGCTACAGAGTCCTAATGCACACGGATGGTGAGACTAAGGCCTGGTCTACGCTAGGAAAATTAGGTGGTCATAACTACAGCGCTCAGGGGTGTGAACAATCCACAGCCCTGAGCGGTGTAGTTAAGCCAACCTAAGTCGCTGTATAGACATCGTTAGGTTAGAACATAGGAATGGCCCTACTGGGTCAGACATCTGGCCCAATGTCCGGTCCTCCAACAGTGGCCAGTGCCAGGTGCCCCAGAGGGAATGAACAGAACAGGGGATCAACAAGTGATCCATCCCCTGTCGCTCATTCCCAGCTCCTGGCAAACAGAGGCTAGAGACACCATCCCTGCCCAGCCTGGCTAATAGCCACTGATGGACCTATCCTCCAGGAACTTCTCTATGTTGATGGAAGTGGGCCGCTGTGGCATTTTTAAGTGTAGACAAGCCCTTAGAAAGTGACAGGAGGGCAGACGTGAAGCGGAGAAAACGAACCAGGATGCGGGTGAATCACGCAAGATTCTGGCTGGGTTCCGCTAAGCAACATTCATCCCAGCCGTGGGGGTGGGGATCGTGGGAGAGCGGCCGGGATGGATCAGGAAGGACTGAGGCTGCTTGTAAATCCAAACGGAAGGAAAGACTTGTGCGCACGCGTGAAGTTTTGTGTTGGTTTGGCAGCTCTGCGGGGCAGAGCCCCCGTGCCTATTTGCTCAGCAAGGCCCCGATCCTGACGGGGTGCTGGGCCCAAGTCAAGACCCCTGGATCTGATCCCAGGCCAAATTTGGGAGACGTCTGTATCCAAGCTGATGTAGGGCCTGTCGCTCTCATTTTAGATAACCTCGTTTTCTCCCTCTCTCTCTCCTGTCCGTCACTCTCCTTCCCACTCCCTTTGGCCTTCGACGCAAACTGGCAAGTGAGGCTCTCCCGAGTGACGGATGAGCTGCTGCTCTGGGGTCTGGCAGCCGTGGAGCAGCTGCTGCGTGGGAGCCTGGCTCTCCAGCCTGCCCCTTGGCGATACATGGTGCAGCCGACCCCTCTGCCTCCTGGCCCTGCGCGGGCAGGTCTGTCGCGTCCTGGGAGTCTAAGGGCAGCTGAGCGCCGTTTGATGGACAGGCACTGAAGATAAAGGAGCTCGGCGTGGGGCTGCCTCCCGTTCCTGCTCTGTGTCCTTGGCAAAGGGGAGCTGTTGAGACGCGCCGCGTGGGTCTGTCGTCGCCTGGACCCAGGGCGGCGGGGTTGCAGGGGGCAGAGTCCAGAATAGCTGGAGGCCCCTTGGAATCAGGACTGAAAATTGCCGCTGCCCTAGCAGCCACCTGGGCTTCGGGGCCTATTGCCTGGGGCTGGCAGGGATTCTTGGGCCCCCTGCCCCGTTGTGCACTCAGCCCCGTGGCTTCCTGCCGGTCTGCTTGCACGGAGCTGAGGCTGTGCGAGGTGCTTCCTGGCACCGGTCTGCCCAGGACACCAGGACTTGCTTTGCTCTGGCTTGTGCGTGGAGGGTGACAGCTGCACAGTGCCGGGATTGTGTCACGGTCTCCACTTCCTCTCCCCCCCCAGGCCTGGGCTCTTGGCAGGTGGGAAGATGCTGGGCTCGCACCCCAGAGGAGCTGGAGCCGATAAGGGGAGAGAGAGCAAGACAAGTTAAAGCACAGATCAGGCCAAATCCCAGCTGGGTCCCCAGTCATTCTGAGTGAATACACCACTGGCCCCAAATGTAGTGCGGCATAGCGGCACGCTGGCTAAAGAAGCTGGCAGGTCCCACCCCAGAGGTGGCTGCATCTTGGTGGCGGGATTGCTGTTTGGGGTGAAAGGTGCTCTAGGGCTGTAAGATCTGCGCATTAGCAGGGAGGGCTCGGTCCCTTGGGTGGAGGTGGCTTCCTTTGCTGAGAGCCCACAGCCGTCTGGCCGCGGAGAGCCGGGCCTCGTGTCCAGCCCATTGTCCGCTGGCACAGCCGGCACGATCCACCCCCCTTTGGCTTCTCCGATGCTCACGTGCTCCTGGCTCGTCTGGCGCTCCCGACACTGTCAGGTATTTGGGATTTTTTTTTGTAGCCAGGAGCTATGGGGAACGTCAGCGGTTGAAGCGTGTGCTGGCCTGCCAGGCAGGCAGGGACAGCACCCAGCCCGTGCCTTGAGCGAGAGATGGGAGAGGATTCCAGGGGCTGGGGCCAGATGGGAGCCTCTCTGCCTGCTTCCCCTCCCCACCGGGCTCCCCTCCCCCAGCCAGGGCCTGTGGGGGAGTCACCACCGGTCCCTGCCGTACCAGCCGACACTGGATCCAGGGCAGGGAGTGGCAGGGGGGCTGGGGTGCAACTTCTTGCATTCCTGCCTACTCCCTTCCCCACACTTCCGGCATGCTGAAGCCCTGCCTGCTACAGGGTGTGGGCAACTCCCCTTCTCCCCTCTCCACAGGTCGGCAAATCCTTCCGCAGCCTCCTCCAATGGGGGCCTTCCCCCGGAGGATTATCTCCCGCCTGAGGGATCTGTGTTTACCCTGACAAAACCACCAGCTCCGTCTGCCCTGACGTCCCTGCGCCCCTCGGCGCTGGAGGGATTCCCAGCCGTGTCACTCCCCCGGGAAAGCAGCTCACGCAGGAATCCTGCCCGCTTTAGGTGGGCTGTTAATTCCTGGGGAGCAGGGATCCAGAGGCGGGGGTGTCCATAACCGAAACACACTTTCCTTTCCCTTCCCACCCCAAATATCGGAGGCTTTTTGGAACGGTTGGATCTGGGTCCAAACTCTTCAATGAGTCCCGGACCTCACTGCTCTGCCAGAGCCAGGAATGGAAAGCCAGGCGTCCTGGCTCTGTCCCGACTGCTCCAGCCACTAGACCCCACTCCCCTCCCACAGCCAGGAACAGAACCCAGCTCTCCTGGCTCATAGTCAAACGAAACCCCTAACTCTGAACGTGGGGCCCAGAGGTTGAAGGGGGCTCTCTCCTCTCTCCTACATCAGGGCGCGTCACCTGCGTACGTTTCCCCACCGTCCCCTTCCTCTGCACCCCCACGCTGCAGCTGAGGCTTCCCCGTTCCCGGAAGGAGACCTACAAACTTCTGGGGCCGGGGCAGGTGGGAAGACAAAGTTTTAACCACCCGGCCTAAGGAAAGGCAGCTGGATTTTCCCTGAACGTCCTCACCAGCGACCCTGCCGGGGCCAGGGGGAAAAGCATCTCCAGGCCTCCCTTGGCAGGGAGCAGGCTGAGGCTGGAAGGGGTAGTGGGGGCGTACTGTCCGCCTCCACCCCCAAAGTGCGCTCTGAGGGTTGCGAGTGTGGCTGAGGAAACCTCCCCTTCCTCCCAACACTGGTGAGCATCACAGAACCCAGCCTCTGCCGTCCAGGGCTCAGCCCCTTGTCCTGCGTCTGGGCTGCAGCGCTGCGGCGGCAGGTGGCCTAGCAGGAGGGGAAGCCGGCCGCAGAGCGGCAAGGGGATATTTCTCTCTCCTGAAGGCCGTGCAGCAGTGGCAAGGATCAGGCAGTTCCTCCCACTGCCAGCGTCCCGGTGGGCTGGGGGATGTGTTTATAATGGGGAGAGGAGTGAGCGATGGCCCTGCCGCGGGGAGGAATGTGCTCGCTCCACGCCGGGCGATTCATGTGGCTTTAATGCTAGATTCTCCCCCCCCGCCCGAGCCAGGACCACCCACTTCGGGGTACGAGGGGAAGTCAGTCCCTGCCTTAGCGCAGCCTGGAGATTTCTCCTCACTAGCTTCCCCCGCCCCCCCTTCTGTGGGGGGGGGGATTTGTTCTCTGTGACCTTTTGCGGTTTATGTGGGAGCCTCCGTCCTGGGCCAGGCCCGCCCTGTGCTAGGTGCTGTACAGAAAGCCAGCCTCTGCCCCGAGGAGCCAACGCCAGAGGTGGCTGAAGCCAGATCGAGGAGCACAAGGAAACAATGGGTCAGTAGCAGTCAGTGGTCTCGGATCACCCTGCTGCCTAGGTTACCTCTGCCTTGCTCCACGAATGGACCCCCCCAGCTCCACCCTGGCCCCCTGCTCCTGGGGCTGGGAGGCGGTCCGCGGGCATTCAGTCGCGTCTTCCTCTGGGAGACGATGAAGAGGCTCTTCTGAGGTAGGGTGACCAGACAGCAAGTGTGAAAAATCGGGACGTGTGTGTGTGTGTGTGTGGGGGGGGGGGGTAATAGGCTCCTATATACGACAAAGCCCCAAATATCAGGGTTGTCCCTATAAAATTGGGACATGTGGTCACCCTATTCTGAGATATTTCTAGGGCCTCCATCAAATTATCCAGCTTTCCCAGAATATCAGGGTTGGAGGGGACCTCAGGAGTTCATCTAGTCCAACCCCCTGCTCAAAGCAGGACCAAACCCAACTAAATCAGGGGCAGGGCAGGGCAAAGCCGGTATCATCCCCCCATTTCACAGATGGGAGCTGAGGACAGGGAGACCGAGTAACTTGCCCAAGGTCAAACTGGGTGTCTGTGGCAGAGCAGGGAATTGACGCCAGGCTAGTGCTCTAACCACTGGACCACCCTTCCCTCTTCAGTCGCTTTCGGTTGAGGGTTAGTTTAATCCCTATTTCTGCAGCTCACCTCATCCCCCCGCAACTCCACCCTTGCCACCTTCTCCTGGGGACGGGCTTGATTGGCATTGGATCTAGTCCCTGCTCTGGAGACCCTGCCTTCTCTGCTCCCCCCGCATCCTGGGGATCCTACACCACCTCCTTCTTGGTCTCAGCTGCCTGGGAGTCGTTGTTGTCCTTTGCCATGTGCGGGTGGATGAGCCCGGGGAGGAAGGGATTTGCTTTATCTTGCCCTGCCAGATGTGCGCCTGCAAGTTCCTGCACGGATGGTGCCCATCCCCTCTGACATCACGGCCGCTGCTTTCTAAGCCCCGCGGCTCCTTCTGCTGATGAACGCCCCGCCATCTGCATGTGGTGATGATGTTAATGTCTTCGGTGCCCTGGCATGGGGCTAGTGGTTAGGACCCTGCACTCTTGGGTTCTGCTTTTGGCTCTGGGAGGGGCCGTTGTCTAGTGGTTAGAGCGGGGGACTCCAGGACCCTGGGGTCTAGTCCCAGCTCCGCCACTGACTGGTTGTGCGGCCTTGGGTGAGTCCTTTTCCCCTCTCTGTGCCTCTGTTTCCCTTTCAGTAAAATGAGGATAATAGTGGTTTACCTCCCAAGGAGGAGGGGTGTGTGTGAAGCTGGCGGCAAAGGAGATCCTGGCCTGGAAGGAGCTGGAGATGGACAAACGGCCCTGTTGCCTCCCCTGCGTGCTCAGCTGCCACCTCCCATCTCGCCTCTTGCCCAGCGGCTGAGGGGCCGATCTCCAAGCAGATGTGCTGTTAACTAATGATGAGGCTGCGGCCCGGCTCCTCTCTCCGTGCCGAGGGCTTGGCCCGGCTCCAGGGCTTTATTTGAACCGCTCGCTCCTGGCTTAGGTGGCACCCGGCAGCCTCTTCGGCCCGGCTCCGCCGAGCAGCTGCTTCGGAGCCGGGTTTTCTTTTGCTGCGCAGGAGGGGCCCCCTGACTCCTGCAGGCTGAGTCCCACTCAAGCCGCGTCTCCCGCTCTGGGGGGCAGCTGGCCTGTGGGATGGCTCCCCCCGGGCCTCGGGGGATGCAGGTTCTGCCTGGGCCAGGGACTTTGGCCCCGGCACCTCCCGGCTGCTTGGTCCTGCTTGCCCTGCGCCAGGTCACTTTCCAAGCCTGCCGCCTGCCTTCCCGGAAACCCCACCATGCCGCCTCCCAGGAGAGCCCACAGGCACAGCCTCACGCAGGGCAGGGTCCAGGCTAGGGCGACCGGATGTCCCAATTTTGGGGTCTTTTTTCTTATATAGGCTCCTATTACTCCCCCAGTCCAGGCCCTAGTCCAGGCCGGGGGGCGGAGAAAAGGCAGAGGGACCCAGTTAGACCCTGAGCGTGTGGGCGAGACCCACCAGCCTGACCCCCGGGGACGAATTCGCGGTAGTAACTCAGAACCCGCCCCGTCGAGTCTCTCCAATGGCCAGTGACGGCACATGGATGGCCTGGATACCATTGTAGGCAACGTCAGCACACCGTCCCCGCCGTAAACGTATCAAGCTCGGCCTCGAAACAAGTTAGGTTGGTTTTTGCTCCCACGGTTCCCCTTGAAAGGCTGTTCCAGAACTTCACTCCTCTGATCCTCAGAAACCTTGGTCTAATTTTAAGCCTAAACTTATTGATGGCCGGTTTGTATCCATTTGTTCTTGTGCCAGCCGTGGCCCTTAACTTAAATAACTCCTCTCTCTCCCTGGTGTTTATCCCGCTGATGTATTTATAGAGAGCGATCGGATCCCTCGCAGCCCATGTGTTATGCCAAGCTCCGTAAGTCTCCTCTCGTAAGGCCGGTTCTGCGCTCCTCCAATGGCCCTAGTAGCCGTTCTCTGCAGCTGTTCACCTTTCGTGCCCGAGTGGTTTCTCGGGAAATCTGTCCTCAATGCTTGTTTCACCAGCATGTCTCACCCCAACCCGCCTGTTCAGCCCTCTGCCCTGAGCCTGACTCCCCGGGAGCCATTAATCCCACCTGCAGTGTCGGGGGGTTGGACTGGCCCAGCTCGGGTTGGACTGAGAACCCCCAAACTCCTCTCACCCAAGAACCATCCGACGGGAGCAGCCAGCAGTCGCTACCAATGCGGGCTCTGTGGGAAGTGAGGGCAGAGGGAGGTTCCAGGGGCCGCTCCCCTGGTCTGAAGGCCCCTGCCGTGCTGTCGCTAATGTTTCCATCTCTCGGTGCCCTCTCCCTGCTGTGGTGTTTGGCTGGGGCCAGGAAGCCATCAGGCCAGGTCGCTAGAAAGGTCTCTGATGACACACGCTGACTTGTCTTGCTCCCAAACCTGGGTGCCTCTGTGCTCTCAGCTGCTTGTAGGCAAGGCTCCCGGGCACGCGATGGCATCGGGCAGCAGCCCAGGCTGTGAGAGCGGCAGGAACACGGCTGGCTGGCATGTGGACGTGCATCTGCTGGGGGAAGCGATGGGTTTTTTTAACCCTTTGTAGCTGGGGCTAGAGCTCTTCGCCCTGAATGGCTGCGTGTTTCCTGTAATCGCCAAGAGCGTAGGGCATATGGACTCTTGTCCTGCCGGAAGGGATGATCTCTGCTTGCCGGCCGGTGGCATGGTCCGCGTTCCCTGCCTGAGACAGATGCGGCGTGGGCCTGCCTCATGGCTGTTGATTCAGAATCACCCTGCTCTGCCTGAGCTTGCAAAGTTTAGTTCTGGGTCTGAAATTCACCTTTGGCAGGGGTGGGTGATTCAGGCCCATCCCGAATTCCTCCCACGGTACCTCGCTCTCGTGGGGGAGCCACCTCAGCACCCTGCCAGCCCCTTCCCAGGCGCAGGTACCAAATATTTGCGCTAAAGTACCCGGCTCGGGGAAGTTAAAGCAAGATCCGCTCTAAGAGCCTGTGCCCAGGTGCATCTCGGAACAAATTTATTATGGACTCAGAACTGGTCAATTTCCCCTGCAGCTGGTGTGCTGGGCACATGCCTTAAATGGCTCTGTGCTGCTGAGCTGAAAAGATGCCGTTGCCCCCCCCCCCTTGCCTTCGCACTCCCGTTGGCATGAGGCCCTGGCACAGGGAAGCTGACTCACTCCCCTCTGACCCTGGCATCCTGTGTGTGTGAAGCTGGAAGTGGAGTGACTTGTCAGGAAAGCATTTCCCCTCCTGAGCCGTGGGCACCTGAGTCACTCGATAAGCAGGCCGCTGCTATCTGCCTGCACCCTCCGGCGAGTCCGCAGCCCCGTACGCACAGTGGACGTGCCGGGACTCGTGCAGGAGAGGGATCGGCAGGTGGGTGAGCAGGGGAAGATCTCACCTCTTCCATCTCAGGCGGCCGGCTCTGACTCAGAGCTCGGCTGCACCCCCTGCTGCTCCAGTGCAGAGTCCAACTCGGCCTGGCTGCTTTCCACCCTTGCAGTCCCAGCGCTCTGGGAAGGTTTAAATTTATCCCGCAGATGTGGGGGTCTAATCCGGACTCTGCCGCAGCCTCCCTGTGGGACCGTGGACAAGTCACTTAATCTCTTTGGCTTCTTTCCCGTTCCTCCAGCAGGGTGGGTCTGAGACCCTTCTCGGCCGTGTCCCAATATCTCCCAGCCCCCTTCCTCTCTTGTGTTCCCCTCCCCCACCAGCAGCTCTTTCTCCGTCTGTCTCTCATTTGGCTCGGGCTGGTATGAGGTAGAGCTCGCCGGGTAGATGCTGGCGAAATCGCAGCTGTGGGGTAAGGAGAGACAGATCTACCCGGGGCAGCACCGGTGGTGCAGAGCCAGGGTGTAACTGAAAGACACACACACACGTATCTAGGATATAAAGGGCCGTACGTCGCCAGCACCCGTGCAAATAGAACTGAACGGAGAGGAAGGTCAGGGCCGTAGCCTAGGACTTGGGAGACCCACATTCCTGCTCCATCGCAGACTTGGGCCCAGATCCTCAAAGGCATTTCAGCTCCTAACATCCGTTAGCCTCCCCAGGCCTCAGTTCTCACCTGAAAAACATAACAGCAGTGCCCGGCCTCCCTGGAGTGTCATGAGGGTACGTACAGAGACGATGGTGAGGTGCAGATGCTGTGGCACCGGGACCCATCTAAGTACTTTAGACAGACAGGTAGAATTTTAATAACTACTCTCCCTCCACCCCCAGGCTGCCATCCCTGCCATGGGTTGGAGTAGATGAGTGCGCTGTGATGGGCGAGGCCTGTGGGCCACTTCCTTATAGCAGTACAATACTCACCACCATGGTCCAGGGAGTTGTTCTTGGTTTACTGGTTGTGGGTTGACCAGGCCATGTGTGAATGGGGTCCCTACCATCAAAGATGTCAAGGTAGCGGCTTGTTGGGCTTCTTGAGGGCTCCTCCTGCTGTTTGATCTTAACGGCTGTTACGTGCCCAGATGCTACGGTGATGGGCACAGAGCACACATTTAAACACAATTGACTCCCAAACGTTGCTGGCTGGAGACCCCTTCTCTGCTATGGCCAGGGTAGGGGGCACTGCTGTGTTCCCACAATCCTTATTCCCTGTCAACTGGAGTTTGCGATCAGAAGAGGAGTCTGTCCCCGTTTATACAGCAGACATGGGTTCTACTCCAGATTCTGCCACAGACTCCCGGGGAGACCAAAGGCAAGTCACTTAATCGCTCTGTGCTTCAGTTTCTCCATATCTGCGCGGGTCTAGTAATATTTCCCTACCTTGCAGAGGGGGCTGTGAGGATAGATCCATCTGGATTTGGGAAATGCTCCCATTCTACTGATATGGAGTTAGTTGGACAGAGAGAGAGAAATTCCCCTGGTCTTGGCTGGACCAGAGAAGATGGGAGTCGGATCTAATCCCCACTTGGTTTTGGGCTTGCAAACGCAGAGTGAGATTCTGCAGAAGCCAAGCCACCGTGGGATTCTTTGCATAGCCTTTTGATCTCCATCCAGCTTCCGGGCCAGGCTGTGTGGTCTTCCCATCTTCCTCCAAGGTGGTGGAACGTTGCTGGACCCTCTAGAGAAACGAGCTGTAGAAGGAGCCTACTTCTGCGGAAGAATGTAAATAAAGCCGCAGCTGAAGTGGTTGAATATTGAGGGGTCTGTAAATTTCCCGGCAGTGCGTCTCTCCCTGCCCTAAACGGGGCCAGATTAACCTTTTGTGGGCCCGGTGCCAAATATATTTGTGGGCCCCCATGGGGGCAATGGAGCATGGCATGGGGGGGGGTCGGTCCCTGGAGTGAGGGGCCGGCCAGGGGCATGGTATGGCAGGGGCGGCCCCGCTCCACCCAGCCCAGTGCGAGGGCACTGTTTTTTGCCAGACGGACAATGTCCTGCCCGCCCCTGTGCTGCCAGCGTGCCCCTTCCTGTCAGGGTGAGCCTGTCCTGCATCACACAGCTGCCCCATCCAACACCCCCCCAACTCCCTATGGCCAGAGCCCCCCCCCAAACCCTTCCACAACTGCCCAGCGCCCCCCTGCCCACAGCCCCACATCCCAGCCTGGTGGGATGAGATGTGTGCTTTGGCTTCTGGTGGCTGGATGCCACCTGCCGTCTCACTCCTCGGGGGCAGGGGGGGGGAATCCAAATGGGACCAAATCTCGGCATCTTCCCTCCCTGATGCCTCGTCCCTCTAAATCACATGCAGTCTCCTAATGGGGAGACATTGAGTGGTGGGGGGCAGATAATTTTGTAATGGTGACACCCAGCGGCCTCCCCTAGTGGAGCTGCTAGGAACCGCTTGCCCTGATCTGTTCCTTGAGGAGGAGGATGGTGCGAGGAAGGTTGGCGTTTTGGGGCGTAGCTCCCTGTCCTGCATGAAGACATCTCGGTGAGGCGACGAGGGGCTGGCTGAAGTGTTGTCAGGCGCACAGCCGGCGGGAAGGGAGACATTAGCTGCAGTGAATATTGAGATGCGCTCTTCAGCACCCTACCCCCCACGCACGCACACGTAAATAATATGTATCCATGGCAATACAGCTTCCTGCTGCTGCTCCCGCCGAAACAGGGAACGAGTGAAATTATGTAAACGGGTCTCAAGTGTAATAGTAATCTCAGCGCTCGGTGACAGACAGTCCGACTGACACTGGAGCAGTGGGATTCGGGGGATGAACCCTTGGTGATAGACAGTCTGACGCTAGAGCAATGTGGTCAAAGAACAAGCCCTTGGTGACATACAGTCTGACTGGCAATGAGGTTTGGGGGACGAGACCTTGATGACGGACAGTCCGACTGACAGTGGGACAATGGGGCTTGGGGGGTGAACACTCAGTGGCAGACGGTCTGACTGACACAGAGATGAGCTGTTGACAGGAGAATGCTCAGCTGATCCTGGGGCAGAGCAGGCTGGTTGGCCCGTTGCAGCTCCGGCTGCATTCAGGAATAGCTCCTTCGGTGCTGGTCCCGGGAGGAAAGGCCAGCACGGGCTTTGGGGCCTGCGTGCAGAGACTCCAGTCTGCCTGCTGCAGCCACTGCCAGCATGGCCTTGTGACAAACCGCTCTCCCGTTGGTGAGCAGCCGCGTTCCCTCCAGGCCTGTCTCTAGCTAGGTGTTTGTACAGGCCGCGCCCAATCTCGGTTAGGGCCTTCTGGCGCTACCGTAACAAGAGTGACAGGGGTCCGAGCCCCCTTGTAAGCTTCTTGCCCGTTATGCGGCATTGCTGTGTGCTGTTCAGCAGCAGCTACGTTCCACCCCAGAGGTGGCTGCATTTTGCCGATGAGTGAAGTTGATTCTCGTTTTGCTGCCTGTGTGTGTGTGGCGGGGAGAGAGGGGTTGCAAGGAAGAATTTAATGCTTGCAAAGTGCTGTGAGATCTCAGTGGGGGGGACGGCCGCTCCAGGGAGGGTGCAGAGCACCAGGCTCACAAGTGTAAATGCTGAGTAGATTCCAGGCCCCTGAGCTCCTTTGCTGCCTTGTGTCTTTGACAGGCTGCTGACCGGAGCGCCCCAGGACGTGGCGCCTGGGACGGAGAATGCCACGCGGACGGGGGCCGTGTACTCCTGCCCCCTGAGTGTCTCCACGAATGACTGCGAGCGAGTGGACATCGAGGAGAAGAGTATGCGAGCGCTTCTCAGCTCCCTGCGCCCCACCCAGGGAAACCCACCCCCAGCCGGCCTAGCAGCTTGGGAAGTGGGGGTTAAATACCACCCGTCTGGGGTGATGCTCCCGCTCCAGGGACGTTGCTGTCTTCAGACTTCTGTCTCTCTGCTGGCTGATGGGGGAGCCACAGGGTGCAGGGAGGGTCCTGTTAACCATCTAAGAGCTGAACCCAAGCTGGAAGGGAGGAAAGAACGACCCCTTTCTCACTGCATACATGCCCCCTTCTCCACCCCACTGCTCTGCCAGTGCTCCCCCAGCCCTGCCCCATGGTAGCATGCTCTCTGGGCAGGCAGCCCCATCCTTTCCCAGTCCTGGGCGTCTCCTATGCACTGTCCCATGCTCTATGAAGTTCAGCCCCTGCGGTGACTCACTCATGGCAATGACATGCTGCAGAGGGCTGGGGGACTCCAGCCCTGCCTGGGAGGGTCTCTTGCTGGAGGGGTCCGTGCCCTGGTTGTATTATTTGAGGGCTGATGCATGAGCGGGGGAGGTGGCTACGCATTCTCGTGTGGTCACTGCTCTTGCGTCATTGTCTCCTTTGCTCCGTGTGCTCAGGTGAACCACGGAAGAACATCATTGAGGACATGTGGCTGGGGGTGACCATCGCTAGCCAGAGACAGCCCTCGGGGAGAGTGCTGGTGAGTGTGGCCTGCTGGAATGCCTTGAGGGGTTTGGTGGGGGGAGCTTTCGAGAGCTTGAGCGTCACACCTAGGACATGATTCACCATTGCACGTGCCTTGCACAGCCTTTACACCAATGCAGAGCAAATACAAAATGAAAGGGAGGGGAGCGTAGCCTAGTGTTTAGAGCAGGGGACACCAGGCCTGTTTCTCTGATTCCAGCCTCAGTGTCAGGCTTCACACCCATGCAAAGTGGGTGGGAAATGTCCCCAGGTCACTCGCTTGCGGTACTTTGCACGGATGTGTAACCGGCAAGACATGGTGCACAGCGGTGGGGAGTCCTGGGTTCTATTCCTGCCCCGATCTTGACTATGGGCAAATCATTTGCCTCAGTTTGCCCATCTGTAAAATGGGACTAATGATACTGACTGCCCCTCACGAGTTGAATTAATGAATGGATGAGGAGGGGCTGCAGAAGAGCAATATAATGGAGACGGTCACAGCTGCAATTACGCTTAGTATAGAGGTGCAGCCCGTGGAGACTACAAGTCCCAGCATGCAATGCTCCAACTTGCTCTGGAGGGCCTTCTGCATGGAGCATTGCATGCTGGGATTTGTAGGCTCTGTGGGCAGCGCCCCTGAATTAAAGGTGAAGGCAGTTACCCTTTAGTTGCAGAGGTGTAGCTCTTGCTAGGGTTTGAAACCATGCAACTGCTTCCCTTTCTCTGCACCACTCTGTCCACACCTCCCTCGCCATCTCGTCGGCTTCACCCCGAAAAGACCCCGTTGTGGCGCATGGTCCCCAGTCGTTCCTTTTCGCTGGGCTTTCGCCGAGCGAGGGTCTGGTTTCCAGATTGCAGTGGCAGCCTGGAGAAAACCAAACCAGTGCAACAGCCTTGGTGCCAGCAGCTCAGCCCCTGGCCACCGGCTGAGGCTGCGTGGGAAAGAACGTGAAACAATCCAGAACTGAAAGGGGAAGGCAGCCCCCGGGGGATTCAGCAGAGCCGAGCAGGGCTTAACCATTGCCTGCTGCAGTTCTGCCGAGTTCTATCTGGTCTGTCTCTGTGAGATCCATGGCCCATCATGGGGATAACTGGGCTCTGCGGGAATCTGTGGGTCTGGCTCTCCGTTGCCCAGTTGTTTATACCAGGCAGAGGGTTTCACAGTCCGATCTGTGATAACATCTGCCCTGTGTAGTTAGCGTCTGAGGCGCAGGGCGATGGAGAATCAACCCCATAGGTGCCTATAGAGCCCAGTTACCTCGGCTATGGATCACTTACTCGCTCTCCGATGCCTTTGCTGGCAGGGGTCCCAGGCCGCTCCTGAGCTCGCGCTTCCGGTTCGAAACGCCAACTCAGCGGCTGAGGCAGGGGGGCCAGACCTGGCAGAGGTCAGGGGAGGCTAGCGACCCCGCAATGGAAATATTGTGGGGGCTCCCCCTGACTCCTCCTATCCCTCTGCCCCTAGCCCATTTGCTGGAAGCTCCCCACCACCACCTCTGCCCCCCCTTTCCCCAGGGATTCTAGTTCCAGACCCATCTGCCTTTTCTAAAGCACATTTGCAGCTGGTGTCACGGCCCTGGGGGCTGATGTCTGTGCCGTATCCACAGGGGGCCATGTTCACCCCTGGCGTAATTCCGTGCGCTCCCCTGAAGGGAACTGAGCCTCGGGAGGGATCTGACCCAGAGCAGAGAGAGTGGAGCGTGGGCTTCACCCGCAGGCTCTGTGCCAACCCCCCCTCGCCCCCCAGCAGGTGTGTAACTGGCAAGACATGGTGCACGACGGTGGGGAATCAGACCCCTGCAGTGGAGTGCATCAGGACTCCTGGGTTCTATTCCTGCCCTGGTCTTGATGATGCTCAAATCACTTGCCTCAGTTTGCCCATCTGTAAAATAGGACTAATGATGTTCCGCATGTTCAGACTCCATGGTCCTTCCGTCCTTGGCTTTCCTGCTGCGGCTGCCATCCTCACAACTACACAGCCAATGCCCCCCCATGCTTGTCTTCATGCACATGAGCATGCCTAGGTACGCATGTACCCCAATCTTTGCACGGTCTTTCACACCTATGTCATGCCCACTGGCATCCAGCCCATTCCCCCTTGTACGTGTACCCTTCGATACGCATGCATCCACTGGCATTGCTTCTAAGCAGTGGGCTATCAGGGGCTATATGGACTGCCGCTCTGACCTGGAGTGGGATATCGGGGGTATATGCACTGAGCACCCCAGCTTACATGCAAACACTCATGCCCATGCCTGTCCTTGCCCCCGGTGCCTCACCAGGCAGATCTTTGTCTGGTTCGTGGAGCTGCAGTTTCCATCTTCCCCCTCATCTGCAAATCCTAAAATTGGTTCAAAAGGCCTCAATTAAATTAGCTGGAAGGCAAGGCGGCACTTTGGGTAACAGGAGCTACATCTCCACAGCTGTGATTGGGAGGGCTGGTCCCCGAGGGGCAGAACGGGGACGTTTGCGACTACTGGCACTGAGCGAACAGCAGACAGTTCCACCCAGAATGTCCCCCAATCCCGCTGGCTCCTAGGGGGCTGCGGCCAGGGAACAATCTCCCGAGGTAGGAGAGGAAAGGAAGACTGGCCAGTGGTTAGGGCTTGGGAGCTGAATGAGGATAACGTCTGCCGTTGCACTTCTTGTTCTGCTGCAGACCAGGCACGACCGGGTCCCTGGCTGGGACTGTGGGAATACTAATAATAATAATACATTCATTAATTCCAAGGGCCTGGTGATTGCCATGCTCCAGGGCGCGTGCTGGTCACCAGCGGGGATCAGGAAGGGATCCCACGTTGCCCCATGGTACAGCATTCCCGAGTCTCATGACTCAGGCCTTCTTCTGAGGTATTGGCCACTTGAAGAGATGGTGGCCTTGACCAGAGCGTCTGATTGGCTATGGCAGGAGACAGGAGGAACTGTGGGTCTGATTTCTGGGGGCAGGACGCTGGAATAGGTGGGCCGGGGCTTTGGTTTGATTGGAGGCGGGGTATCAGGTTAGCCGTGCTGTTGGTTTGATCTGGTATAGTACAAAGTACGACACAGCAGAGGATGGACAAGAGCTCCAATCTGGTAGGGCAAGAGGTGGGGAACTGGAGAAGATGGACCTGGAGGGGCAAGAGGTGGGATATGGGGGTATATGGACTGCTGCTCTGACCAGGAGTGGCAGGACTGGGATACCGAGGTATATGGACTGCTGCTCTGCCGTGATCTGGTAGGAGGTGGTATATCAGGAGTATATGGACTGTCGCTCTCACCTGAAGTGGTTGGAAGTGGGATATCGGGAATATACAGACCTGGAGTAGCAGGAATGGGATATCAGGGTACATGGACTGCTGCTCTCCCCTGATCTGGCAGGAGGTGGAATATCTGGGTATATGGACTAGTGTAGCTGGAGGTGGCTAGCTCTGGCCCATTGGGCTGACCCAGGATACCAAGCCCTGTGCGGGAGCCCCAGTGCTCGGCACTCACCCCGTTTGCTCCTGGCTCCCCAGGCCTGCGCTCACCGATACGCCAGGGTCCTGATGTCTGGCAACGAAGAGCAGCATCGCATGGTGGGGAAATGCTACGTCCGCGGCAATGACCTGCAGCTGGAGCTGGCTGACGACTGGCAGACCTACCACAACGAGATGTGCAACTCTAACACCGAGGAGACGGGCATGTGCCAGATGGGCACCAGCGGCGGCTTCACCGCCAACACCGTCTACTTTGGGGCGCCTGGCGCCTACAACTGGCAAGGTCCGTGCTGCCGCCGGCTGCTTTGGGTCCCCCGCCCCCACCCCGGCACTGCCCTTCCCCCAGCCCATCTGCCTGGACCAACACGGCCTCTCTGGGTACATCTACACCGCAAGGAAGACCCACGGCACGGCCGCGGCTGGCCCGGATCAACTGACTGGGGCCGCGGGGCTGTAAAATGGCAGTGGAGACGTGGACTCGGAGAGCCCGCAAGTGGGGAGGATCCCAGAGCCCTGGCTCCAGCCTGAGCTCAAACGTCTCCACTGCAGTTTCCCGCAGCCTGAGCCTGAGCTAGCTGATCCAGACTGCGACTCAGTGCCACTGGGTTTTTATCAGTGTAGACGTACCCTTGGTGTGGCCGCAGCTGCCCGAGGGATGCTCAGCTGGCCGCACCACGAGTGTCGAGTGGCTCTGCTAGGGGCAGATTGGATTGTGCCTGGGAGGGGGCACAGGTATACAGAGCGGGTGATGCTGGGGAGGGGGATGGAGAGAGATTTCTGGCTTGAACTATTCCGTGTTTCCCTCCCCGGCTGCAGGGACGAACTACGTGCTACAGCGAGAAAGCTGGGACCTGGTCGACTTCTCCTACCCCAACCATAAGAACGGCAACATCTACATAGGTACCTTCCGCTGCCTCTGGAAGGGACGTTCCCCCCCCCTTGCCCTCCCCAAGTAACAACGCAGTGGGCGGGGATAGCGAAGGGCAGCTCTGCCACTGTCTCCCTATCGGACCCCATGGCAAGTCTGTGCCTCGGTTTCCCCAGGTGTAAACTGGCTGTCTGGTTCCCTCCTTGTTCCTACGAGGGAGTTCCCATGCGTCTGTGAGTCACGCTGCTCAGGTCCAGCCTAGCGGGTGCTTCGCCCATCGCTGTTAGCAGGTTAAGAGCCAAAGGGAATCCCAGTCCGATGCTCCTTTCCCCACAGACAGATGCTGAAATGGGAACTGGAGCGGGGAAGGACCTTTAAAGCTTCCCTGACCCTCTGGGGCTGGCAGTGAAATCTCCCCCTGGGCCGGGAGGATGCTGGCGACGGTCTCTCTTGTGAGGGCATTTGCAGCCTCCGTGTCATGAGCTTGCTGGGCCGCAGTCCACTTCCCAGCATCCTCAGCGCCAAACCCACTGCTGCTAATTGTCCCCTTGGCTGTCAGCCTCAGGAGGGAGACCCAGGGCTGCCTGGACCAGAGACAGCTCATGCCTAGGGTGGGTCCCTCTGGGTCAGGGCTGGGGGGGCAGCTTGCCCTGCTGCTAAGCAGCTTACAAGTGCACTGGTGCATCAGCTGGCGGGGATCAGTCTGGTGCCTCTGACAAGCATGAAGAGCCTGATCTGAAGCCTGTTTAAGACTCCAGGGGGCTTTGGTGGCCCACACAACCGTGTCCCCACGTGGGTCCATTCAGGTTTGGGACCAGTTCTTTGTCCATGCAAAGAGTCACGCTCTGGGCAATGCAGCGGTCTGTAGCTGCTTGCTAGGGTCCGTCCCAGCTGTGCGTTTGCCTGGGATCCCCCCAACCCCCCCAGGTTGTGATTTCCCCCCTGCCCCCCAAGCGAGGGGCCCTGCGCTCCCAAGGCCTGACGCCTGTCCCCACCACTCTCCAGGCTACACGGTCCAAGCCGCCAGCGCCGTCCTGCACCGGAACCAGGTGACCCTTGTCACTGGAGCTCCCCGCCACCAGCACGCGGGCGCCGTGTACCTGCTGACGGACTTCTCCCGCAACACCCTGGAGAGGAGCCTGGTGCTGCCTGGGGAGCAGGTGGGCTCCTACTTCGGGAGCGCCATCGCCCTGGCGGACCTCGATAACGATGGGTGAGCTCTGCAGGCCCGGGGAGAGGGGCGCCCCTGCGTGACGGAGACCTGCCTGGCGTTGAGATTCCATGGGCAGACCCTGGATCTCTGTAGCTTGAGGGGTGTCTCCATAGCTCATAGCTTGGGGGATCTCCATAGCCCATAGCTTTGAGGTGGGTCTCTGTAGCCCATAGCTGGGGGATTCTTCATAGCTTTGAGGGGGGCCCATAGCTTTGAGAAGGTCTCTGTAGCCCTTAGCTTGGAGGAGGTGTCTCTGAAGCCTGTAGCTTTGAGGTGGGTCTCTGTAGCCCATAGCTGGTGGGGATCCCCATAGCTTTGAGGGGGGTGTCTGTAGCCCTTAGCTTTGAGGGAGCTCCATAGCTTTGAGAGGGTGTCTCTGAAGCCCATAGCTTTGAGGTGGGTCTCTGTAGCCCTTAGCTTTGAGGGGGGCCCATAGCTTTGGGGGATCTCCATGGTCCATAGCTTTGAGGGGGTGTCTCTGAAGCCCATAGCTTTGAGGTGGGTCTCTGTAGCCCTTAGCTTGGGGGCATCTCCATAGCTTTGAGGAGGACCCATAGCTTTTGGGGGATCTCCATGGTCCATAGCTTTGGGGGAGGGTCTCCAGAGCACTGATCAGGTCTGACCCACCATCGTCGTTGTCCTTGGCCCCTGGCCCTGACCCTGCCCTTCCTGTCCCCGCCGGCAGGTGGCAGGACCTGGTGATTGGGGCCCCGTACTATTTTGAGCGGAAACATGAGGTGGGCGGCGCTGTCTATGTGTACATGAATGAGGCCGGCAGCTTCCAGATCCGGCCCAGCCTGGTTCTGAAGGGACCCAGCAACTCGGCCTTCGGCTTCGCCGTGGCCAGCATCGGGGACGTCAACCAGGACGGCTTCCAGGGTGCGTGGGGCTGCCCCTCCCACTCGGGGGGCTTGTGATGGGAGACCTCGGGGCATACTGGCTATCCGGGGGGCACTGCAGTGCCATGGGGCCAGGGAGTTAAAAGGGTGGCCCTTGGAAGGGGTAGCTGGAAGGGTGTGGGGGTGTGTGGTTGCAGGGCTTGGGGTGTGCTTGGGATATGGGGTGGCTCTGGGGTGGGATTGTGGGGTTCTGGTGTGTGTGGGGGGGTTGTATGGGTATGGGGGAGCTCAGGATGGTGTGAGGTTTGGGAGCTGTGGGGTGGCTTGGGGTGGTGTGAGGTTTGGGGGATTGAGGAGGTGGTTTGGGGGTATGGGTTGGCTCTGGGGTGGGATCAGGGGGCTCTGATGTGCATGGGGTTTAGTCTGGGTGTGGGGTGGGATTGGGAGGCTGTGGGGGATGTGTAGGGTTTAGTCAGGGTGTGGGGGTTGGGGGAATGGGGTGGCTCAGGGGGTCGTGTGGGGTTTGGGGGACCCATGGGGGCGGTGTGGAGGTATGGGGCGGCACTGGGGCTGGTGTGGAGGTTGGGGGGCTGGAGTGGTGTGTGGGGTTGGGGGAATGGGGGGCTCTGGGGTGCACTGAGTTTGTGGGGGGCTCATGAGTGGTGAGGATTTAGTGAGGGGGCTGGAGATGGCTTCTGTGGGGCTGGAGGAGCTGGGGTCTCTGGTGGAGCTTGTGTGACCCTTCACCTCTCCCCACAGATATCGCCATCGGGGCTCCCTTCGAGGGCCCGGGCAAGGTCTACATCTACCACAGCAGCTCAGGGGGGCTGGTGGCCAAGCCCCGGCAGGTAAAGGCACCTTGCGCACCCCTTGCTCCCCCTAGGGGGCGCTTTGCAAAGGGAGAATTCCATTGGGCGGAGCCAAGTCCTGGCCAGGGAGAGAGATGGGGTGGGGAGGGGGGTCCATCTGGCACAGTCCCTCCCCCACCAGGGAAGCTTTAGCATCAGGAACAGGCTGGAAAATGCTCCCCTCCCTAATCTGTGGGTGGATGATGGATATGGGATGATCCTAGAAGGGTGCGGAGGAGGGGGAGATGCATGGGGAAAAGGCAATTGGGCTTCCCAGGGTCCTGCCCCAAACCCCACTGAACTGCTGGCCCGGGGGGCAGGGAGGGGTGGTCCTGGAGCGGCCGTGGGTGACTCCCTTTCCTCCTCCATCCCCCGCCCTGCAGGTGATCAGCGGGGCAGAGCTGGGCCCGTCCGGCATCCAGACCTTCGGGTACTCCCTGAGTGGGGGGCTGGACGTAGATGGAAATTCCTACCCCGATCTGCTGGTGGGGAGCTTGTCGGAGCAGATAGCTCTGCTCAGGTAAGGGGCTTTGGGGTTGGGACAGGGCATGCTGGCAGGGCAACCTTTCCCCGGCAGGGGCGGGTGCGATTCTGCGGCTGGTCTCTGGACCCACAAGTACAGGGGGATTGTGTGGGGCTCAGCATGGGGGGGAGGGGCTGTGGTGGCATCAGTGGGGATTGAACCTGGGAGCTTCAGCAGAGGCACCAGCTGCTCCGTTTGAACAGGAGCAGGTACGGGGTGGGATTGGGGGGACTCTGGGGGTGGCGAGAGAGGGAGACTCATGGTATTGCACGACTGCCCCCTACAGTGGGGAGTTCGCTCTCCGTGGCCCATTGGCCAACCATCAGTCCTGACAGGGACAGGGCTGGTGCCCCAAATCCCTCCGTGCTCGTGTCACCCAGGCCCCCTGACCAGACAGTGGGCCTCTTGCAGCCACTCCTGTCTTGGGCTGCACTGAAACCAGGGGAAAGGCTCTGTATCCTGCTGCCAGCTCCCTGAGCTGTCTAGCCCTGTACCCCAAGATTTTGGGTCCCCTGAGCTGCAGAAGGGCCTTATGCTGAGAAGGAGCCATGAATGGTGTGATGAAAAAGGAGAATCCCAGCCTCTGTGGGACAGAAACTGCCCTCAGCGCCCCCCAAAACCCTCCACTGTGCCCCCCGAAGCCCACCCCCTGCTGGGGAGGTGGGAGCACTGACTCCTGCAGAGCAGGGTGGCGTCCGGCAGCTCCTGGCGCTGGTGGGCAGAGCTGGCGGCGGTTCCTGCTGGGAGGGAGGCTCGGCTGATCTCTTCCCTTTCTCTGCCTGCCCAGAGCTCGACCTGTGATCAACATCTTGAACAAAACCTTCACGGTGAGCCCCAGCGTGGTGGACCCGGCCAAGTGCACCCCAAACTCCTGGTAAGGGTCCCCCCAAAAACATCATCCATGCCCCCTGATTGGCAGGGCCCCTGGATGGCGCCCCGGGGCTCATGGGGCTAGCTCTGTGTGGCAAGGAAGAGCTCTGCAGTCCCTGTGCCCATAGCATCCGTGTGGCCTGCGTATCTGCGGCCAGAGCGAATGGGACGTGTCTGGGACCCTGCCTGCTGGCCCCGCCCCATCCTGCTGTCACTGACCAGGGCCTCCTCTCTTGCCCCCGCAGCATCCAGGTGCAGATCTGCTTCTCCTACAACCAGAGTGCTGGGGACCCCAAGTACAAGGAGCAAATCAGTGAGTGGGCTGGAGAGGGAGGGGGTGTGAGACGCACTGGCGGGTGTGCGCTGCAGAGTGAACAGCGGGTTGTGTGTGCACACGCCCAGTGTGAGCAATGGTGTGTGTGTGTGTGTGTGTGTGTGTGTGTGTGTGTGTGTGTGAACAGCAAGATGCACAGGGAAACGGCAATTGGGGGAGGGGTTCCTGGGATCCAGGGGGCTGCCCCTATAACCATTGAACTGTAGGCATGGGGGGAATGCAGCAGCAGTGGGTGTCTCCCCTGCATGCAATGGCGGGTGTGTTCATACAGGAGCACTAGTGTGTGGATGCATGCAGTGGTGTATATGTGTGTGCACACGGGCAGGTCATGCAAGGGTGAGTGGGTTTGCACATGGGCACTGGTGTGTGTGTTCAGTGGTGCATGTGCATGTTTGTGTACTCGTGTAATGGGTGTGCACGTGTAATGGTGCATGTACAATGGTGTGTTTATGTGTGCGCCCGTGTGCAATGTGAGCATCAGTGTGTGTGTGTGTGTGTGTGTGGCCAGCGTTTGCCCTGTGTCTCCATGGGGTGTGGCTGCCCTGAATGAGCCCGTTCTCCCCCTCGCCCCCTGTTCTCACCAGACTTGCTGTACACCCTGGAGGCTGACAAAGACCGGCGCCCGGCCCGGGTGAGGTTTGCTGGGACGCACTCCGCTGTTTACAAGGGCGTCTTCGCCATGCCAGCCACCAAGTGCCATGACCTGCAGCTCCTCCTGCTGGTGAGCAGAGGGCAGCGCAGCCCAAGCTTAGCACAGGGCAGCGCGGGGAGGGTGTGACCCTGTGGCAGCAGGTGATAGACAGCTGGGGCTAGCTGTCCCGTGGGGCTGGGGTGTGGAGGGGCCTTGCAGGATCTGGAGCCAAGGGAGGGGAGGGTCTGGCAGCAGAAAAGCCAAGAACCCCCTGATTAAATCAGGACTCAGCGTGCCTGGGGGGGCCTGGAGGATCCAGCCCCCAGGGAGCCCCAGTTGCTGGGTCTGATCTGCGCCGGCTGGGGCAGGATCGCCGTTATCGCCGGCAATGAAACCCGCCGTCCTTCCTGCAGGAGAACATCCGGGACAAGATGCATCCCATAGCGCTGCACATGAACTACGCCCTGGAGGAGAAGACCAGGCGCTTCCAGCTGGGGCCCCACTCCCTCAACGCCTTCCCCGTCCTGAATGAGGATCAGCCCCGGGAGAACCACACCGAGGTGGGACGGACCTGCCGAGCGACAGGGAAGGGAAGGAGCTGGGCCGGGCCGAGGGGAATGGCGCCTGTGCAGCGCCTGCTTTAAGGGCTTTGAACTTGTTTCTGCTGTAGGGTGTGGGGTGGAGAGGCTTGTGGGGATGGGGTCTGAGCAAGGGGGAGCCAGGACTCCTGGGTTCCATTCCCAGCTGTGGCACTGCCTCTGTGTGGATGGTGTCTGAGCAGGGGACTGGGAGCCAGGACTCCTGGGTTCCATTCCTGGCTCTGACACTGGCTCCATGTGAATAGGAGGCAGGCGTCAGCTGCTTGGGTATAACCGGCCTGCCTCCAAGTCTCTGAGGCCCTGCCCTGCTGTAGGGCGGTTTCTATAATCCACACTAGCACTGGGGTGTGCCACATCCCGGCTACAGGATAACAGCCTACTGCTGCCGCTGGGTGGTGGAGTGCCTCCCTCAGCTCAAGCGGCGGAGGCCCCGTGCTTTAATGCTGACGGTCTTGGGGTCGGAGCCCGCCGAGCGGGGTGGGTTGCCCTGTGCTGGTTCGGGGCAGCGCGAGTGAATGACCAATGCCGTTGTCAGATTAACTTCCAGAAAGAATGCGGCCTGGACAACAAGTGTAACAGCAACCTGCAGCTGCAGTGCGCCTTCGTCAACGAGCAGAACCAGCCGCTGCCCCGGTGAGAGAAGGGCAGAGCCTGCCCTGGCACCATGCCCCCTTCCTGGGCACACGGAGCCAGCTCAAGTGCCCCTTACCTGCCCACTGAGGGAAAGCATCCCTGCCGGGGCCCTGCCTGCTGCGGGTTGGGGGGGGGGCTCTCTTTCCAGGTGGGACCCAGAGAAGTTCCCCTCTTGTAGGGGGATTGTCGCCCCCTGCCCGTGTGGCGGCCGGTGCCCCCGTGCTGAGCGTGGTCCCTTCCCTGGCGCAGGCTGAACGGGACCCAGGTGCTGCAGTACAGCCGGGACGTCAGGAAGCTGCACCTGAGCGTCAACGTCACCAACGCCCCCTCGACGAGCACCAACGGCGAGGACGCCCACGAGGCCCTGCTCAACATCACCGTGCCCCCCGCCTTGCTGCCCTCCTCCGTCCGGCCCGTAAGGAACCCCCTTCCCCTGCTGCCCGCCCCGCCTGGTCCGCACTCTGAGGGACACTCCCCGGCCGCCATGGCATCCTCCATCCAGCCCCCCTCCTCTGTGCCAACCCCCGTACCCCGTACCCCCCATTGCCAGCCGTCCACCCGGCCCTGCAGGTGGAGGAGCCTCTGTCTGTCCGGCTGAGCCCCGGTCGCTAATCTCTCCTGGTTGAAAGCCCGTGGGGAGGGCAGGAGGGACGCGGCTCGTGCCCACCGCTGAGAGGTGCCATGCTCCATCAGGGCTGGCGAGGGGCACCCGGTCGACGTGCAGCCAGTTACTGCGGTGTGGGGAGGCAGGCAGACAGCCTGGAGGCCAAAGCCCTGGCTATGGGCTGGGGGGTGGGATATGGGGCTGGCTGTCCCTTCTCTCAGTGCCCTGCTCCCAGGATGGGGAAGGGGGCACCCTCGGGGGTGGTGGGTATCAAGGTCCGGGGACGGCCCCCAGGTGCCTCCTGCTCCCAGATGGGGCAGCTGCTTCTCAGGTAGAGGTGGGTGGCTGGGGGCGGGGGTGTCTTTCTGGGCTAGGGGGGTGGAGGCGCTCGGATGGGGGATGGGGAGGTGTCTCTGTGGCGGGGCTGGGCCCATGGGCCGAGCTGATGGTGACGCCCCCTTCCCCCCACCTCCCCACAGAGTGGCGCCTGCACCTTTGAGGAGACGGTGCTGTGTGACCTGGGAAACCCCTTCAAGAAGAACCAGAGGGTGAGCGCCATCCGGCTCCACACGCCCCGGCTCAGAGGGCAGGGTCCCGTGGGGGTGGGGAAGGGGCACCGCCAAGTTGGGGCAGCCTATGGGGCTAGGACAAGAAGCCTCGGGGGGGGGGGCATGGCAGCCTTTGGGCACCCACCACCTTGGGACTCTTGCAGCGTGGGTGGGGGTGGGTGCCAGGTGTCCACGGCCCCCATGGTGGGTGTTTCAATGAGATCTGAGCTTCCCCCACCCCAGGGGTCTGTGGCAGGGGGGTGGGGGTGCCCACCGACGGGGCCAGCCTGGTTGGTAAAGCCTGTGCCAGGCACAGCTCCACGGGGACCTGGCCTTGAGCGCTGTGGCCCCTCTGTTGCAGGCAGAGCTGATCATCACCTTCGAAGCCATCAACATCACCCTGGACACCCGCGAGGTCATGGCCCAGCTCCAGCTCTCCACGTGAGTCCCCTGGAGGGGCGCGGAGGGTGGGGGTCCATCTGCAAGGGGGAGGGGTGCTGGATGAGTGAGTTGAAGCAGCTCAGCTGGCAGGAGAGAAAACAGGAAGCAAGGCCAGGCTTTTTCATAGTGCCCCCCCAACCGTGCAGCACTTTGCCATGGAAAGGCAGCCACCTCTGGGGGGGGGGACGGGGCAGCTAATTAACAGCGCGTAGTAACGTTACGCAGCAGTCTCGGAAAGGAAACGAACGCGAGTGCTGTAGCCAGGTGACACCGCGGGCCAGGTGGACTGCAGCTCCCTGAGTTATGCCGGGACACCAGGGCATCCAGAATGCCACGGGGCCTTTAATGAGCACTGGAAGTCAGGACCAACTTGGAAAAATAGCCCCTGCAGCGCCCCCTATCCCTGTGCTGGGGAGTTGGAGTCACCCACACCATTCCCTGCACGGCCGCGCCCCCTAGCGCCGCTCTGGGGTCAGCATGGGCTCAGGGCAGAGAGCGCCCCCTACAGACTCAGGCTCATGGGGTCTGGCTGAAGAACCTCGTGTGTGTCTGGATCTCTGCTCCGGGGCAGGGGGCGGGGTACCAAGGGCCCCTGTAATGTTATTTTGGCCCTGTCTCGGCAGGCTGAGTTACCAGGAGGATCTGCAGCCGGTGTGGGCCGAGCTGCTCGTGGACTACACCGTCCAGGCGTCTCTCACCATGTGCGTATCTCTGGGGCTCATGCCCCCCTCGGTTCAGCGGGTTCCTGGGTCCCCGAATTCCAGCCCCCGGGAGGCGCCTCTGTCCCCAGCGAGAACTGGAGTGTGAATTGGGGTTCTGGGCCCCACAGCTCACCCTGCTCAGGGACTGGCGCCCCATAAGGAGGCTGGGCAGGGGTTGGCTGCATCCCACTGATGAAGAGACCCTGACGGCATGTGTATCCCCAGATAGTGCTTCCATCTGCCCAGCCTGGGACGCTCCTGGGTCTAGGCCCTCCGTGCCCAGCTTGGGCCCACCCAGGGCCTCCCCCACACCCAGCCCCGGGCCCCCCAAGCTCAGCCCTGGGCCCCCCAAGCTCAGCCTGCCACTTCCAGCTCTGAGCCTAGTCCATGCTCATCCCAGCAACTCCCCACTGCCCATCGTGTGCCCGTTTCTCCTGCCCAGTCTCCCTGCCTGCCCCACGGCCCCTGCCCCGCTGACCCCAGCCACTCTCCTCCCTGGCAGGACATCCCGGCCCCTCCAGACGTCCTTCAGCGGGAAGGTGATGGGGGAGTCGGCCATGAAGAGCGAGCTGGATGTGGGGAGCCCGGTCAGGTTCGATTTCCAGGTACGGAGGCTCCCGATGGGGCGGGGCCGAGGGAGAAGGCGGCGGCCATGTCCCAACTGGGCTTTGCGTTGCAGGTGAGCACCAAGGGGGAGTCTCTGGGCTCGCTGGGCACCATCGTCCTGGGCTTCGAGTGGCCCTACGAAATCCACAACGGCAAATGGCTGCTGTACCCCACGGAGATCCTCGTGAGCGGCAAGGGGAGCTGGCGCTGCCGGCCACCGGGGGGCGTCATCAACCCCCTCAACCTCACCGTGAGTCAGGCTCTGCAGCCCGGCGGCCCCTGCTCCCCGCCCGCCAGTGCGCCCTCTCCCTCGCCTGTCATTCCTCTTCTCTGCCCTGCCCTGCCCTGCCCTGCCTCTCCCCACCCCGCAGCTGCACTTGGCAGCACTGCGACGGCACCCACCGCCTCCCCCCGGGGAGCAGCGCCAACCCAAAGCCCTGATTCTGCCCTGGAGACCTCTGGGGAGGGAGTCACGACAGTGGTTCCTGTGTCCTCTGCCCCGGAGAGGTGGGGGGCCAGGTAGGTGGACTCTGAGCCCTGGCGAGGGGTCACCAGCCCGTGCACCCTCTGCCCTGCCCTGCGTCCTCAGGTACGGGAGAGTGCTCAGCCCTCCATGAGGTGCAGACCCCGGAGGAGTGTAACCGGCTCGCTTCCTTTCCAGCTCCTGGACGGTGGCGCCTCCGCCCGGCAGAAGCGCGACCTGGAGGCGGCGCTGCAGACCCACCCCCCCGTCACCCTCGCTGCCTCCAAGAAAGCCAAGTCGGAAACGCTGCTGGTGAGTGCTGGTCTCGTGGCGGCTTCAGCCCGGCCCCGGAGGAGAGCCGGGTCCCTGGTAGCGTCTCACTGTTCACACACCCAGCGCGATCCATATCCTGTCCTTCACGCACCCCAACTCCAGAGACAATGACTGTGGGATAGACCCCAACTGTGCCCGCTCAGGAGCCCAAGAGCTCAGGGGGAATCTCCGCTAGCTGGTGGCGGTGCGAGGCCTATGACACGTGGTTGAGTAGTTCTGATTGTGCCCACTAGAGGGCAGTTGTCTCCCACAGCCTGTTGCATGGGGTACAGCGGTGTGGTGTCCAAGAATGTCAGCTGATCAGGCCTGTAACTGACCGATGTTCTGCATGTGTTGTTGGGGTGTAACCATCCAGCGCTGATGATTCATTTAAAAAAACTCTCCCACCCCGATGTCTCTTCACAAGCTCCTAGCCCAGCCTTGAGAGGGCGTTACTGGCTGGGTGGGCTGCTCTGGCACAGAGACGCTTCCCCTTGGGAAGACCCTCTTATGTACCTCCGCCTGGACCCGCCCACTAACACGCCAGCGTCTTTTGTTTCCTACCTCCAGAGCTGCTCCAAGGGGACGTCCCGCTGCATCTGGTTCCAGTGCCCCATCCGGGACGCCAGGCATGTAACGAACGTCAGCGTCCGAGCACGGGTGTGGAACAGCACCTTCATCGAGGTCAGCACCAAACTGCCCGGGGTGCTCGGGGAGGGCGGATTTTATCAACGGGGGCAGGAATCGGTGATGAGATATTTAAAATTCATGACAGACGTAGTCACACTAACTAAGCACAATTAGTCGGCGGAACTCACTGCCCCAAGATAAAATTGGATCTCGCACTATCAGGATGAGACCATGGTGGCGGGCAGATTCCTCCACCTCTGCCCACTGCAGGGGTTTCTGGCTGCTGTCAGAGACGGGGTACTGGGATGGATGGTTGGTCCGGCACTGCCTGGGTTCCTGTAGAGCCAGACCCCTCTAGGCTGCTGGCCGGGATCTGATGGAGGGCAGGCAGCGACCAGACATTGCATGCAATGAGTTGGGAGGTCTCAGCTGGGTTCCCAGGGGCAATGGCCACCCCTCCATCCCGTCCTCCAGCGGGCATCGCTCGTCCCCATTCCCAGCAATCTCTGCAGCGAGGCCAAGGGCCGTCTCGCCTGGGGTTGGCCCCTGGGGGAAGCTTGGCCAGGCAGTACCTGCTCCAAGGATGACGCTGGGCCTGCAGGGCCGTCGGGGTTCATCGGCACCATGGTTGGGGGGAGGGATGGGTGCCGCGGGGTGGCTGTGTTAAAGCGGAGATACACACTCCTGGCCCAGGTTACAAGCCGCCCCATTTCCCCCTCCCCCTCTTGTCCCCCCGGGCTGCGCAGGAGTTCAGTGACTTCGACCGTGTCAAGGTGACGGGGCTGGCGACGCTGTTCCTCAAGACAAACGTTCCCACCGTCAACATGAAGAACCACACGGTGCAGGTGAGTCAGCCCGGATTGCTCCCTTCTCTGGGGGCAGGGCGTGTGTTTGCCTGCTCTTCCCTCCGGCTGGACGTGGCTGGCACCGGAGTAGCTGGGAGCTCCCCCCTCTCCATAGCCAGGTCTCCTGCACCATCCCCGACAGCGCCTCCTGCTGGGAGAGGCTGGAACTGGAGTAGCTGGGAGCTCCCCCCTCTCCATAGCCAGGTCTCCTGCACCATCCCCGACAGTGCCTCCTGCTGGGAGAGGCTGGGACTGCAGTAGCTGGGAGTCCCCCCCGCCTCCATAGCCAGGTCTCCTGCACCATCCCCGACAGCGCCTCCTGCTGGGAGAGGCTGGGACTGCAGTAGCTGGGAGCTCCCCCCTCTCCATAGCCAGGTCTCCTGCACCATCCCCAACAGTGCCTCCTGCTGGGAGAGGCTGGGACTGCAGTAGCTGGGAGTCCCCCCCGCCTCCATAGCCAGGTCTCCTGCACCATCCCCGACAGCGCCTCCTGCTGGGAGAAGCTGGGACTACAATAGCCGGGAGCTCCCGCGCCGCCAGCCCGGTGCACAGTTGCGCAGCTGCCGTCCCATCCTGTCTGTTCATTGCGTTTGGCCCCCAGTTCTTCGTGGACATCGACTCAGAGCTGGTCGAGGAGCAGCCGGCGGAGATCGAGCTGTGGCTGGTACTTGTGGCGGTAGGGGCAGGGCTGCTGCTGCTGGGGCTGATCATCCTGCTGCTGTGGAAGGTGAGAGGGGCTGCGGTTCCCTTCGGAGCAGAGGGTGGGGGTGAGGGACTCCTGCTCTCCGTCTAGGCTGATAAGGGAGACGCTGGGAGTGAGTGATGGAGCTGTGGGAACCGTGCTGAGGCCTGGCATGCTCAAGACACTGGTGGACCGTGAGCCCTGCAACCCAGTGACTACATCTGTAACGCATTCCAGTGCCCCCAATTGCAGCACCGCGCGGGCCCTTTAGAAAGCTGCTTCTCAAGAGATTCTCAGCCTAGAGAGCGTCAGGCTGGGCTGGCGGCCCCGCAGCCTTTCATCGTGAAGGGTCCCGAAGTCCTTTGCAGACGACACACCGAGATGTCTTCGCCCGTCACTGAGATGCAGCCACCTCTGGGGTGGAGCATGGCCGCTGTTTAACAGCACACAGCTAGGATGCAGAAGAGCATCAGAAGGGGATTTAGGGAGACTAACTGACTGTAATTACCCCATGTGGAATGGGGTTAACGCCCCACTTATATGAGGCATCGTGGAATGATTGATAGTCGGGAGCCTTGGGCTTATGCCTGGGTGTGGCTGAGTGAGAACAGCGCCCCCTATTGAATCATCAGCATCACTCCCTGCAGCAGCATCTGAGCTCTTCCTCGGAGCTGGCCATGCCACCCCTGCTTAGCTTGACTGGGTTCTAGCAAATGGGGATAAACTGCCATTTTTGGGGGTGGGGCTGAGGAAGTTTTGGGCTGCTGTCTCTGGGGCTTGTCCATCAGTCGTTTGGAGCAGGGATCGACACGAGCCTCCCCTGGGACCTGGTGAGCTGTGTAAATACCCCCGTGGGATTGCACGTCTGGTGTTCCGGCTGTATTGTGTAAATACCGTTCCGCTCTGGAAAGTGACTTCTCCTCTCTCGGGGATCGCCGCTGACTGTTTCGCAAGATAGCAGCCCTGATTCTGGGCGGCAGAGAGGAGCTGGAAACCCCAGAGATCACCCCAACTTGGGGAATCCCCCAACACTGCTGCCCTGCGCTCCTCCCAGCACTAGAATATGCTAGGTACATGCTCCAGGAATGGTCGGGGTGTGGCTGCATTGCTCTGAGTTCCAGCTGTTCTCGACTACACGATGGTCCCTTGGGGTGTAAATTAGAGCTGTCCCCTAGGTGGCTGTACCTTATCCCACCAGCCCCAGAATCCTGGAGGTTAAAATGTGGTGTAAAGCCACCTTCGTTTCCACTCCCACCCCACTGGACTGCTCCACCTGGGGATCTGAGAGTCAAGCTGGTTTTTCCCTCTTCAGTTCCACAGTAGGGACTTAATTGATGATGCATGATCCGGAATAGAATCCGGATTGCTGCTTCCGCTCCACTAGGCTAGCAGGAGTGAACGGGTATTTCGGGCATCACTGGGGGGCGGATCAGGTGAGTCAGAAGGGGCCGTCTCTCAGAGCAGGGATCAGTTGAATTTGGTCAGTAGGAAGCCGAAAAGACCCTGCTGATTAGGAATTACATCCATATCCCTAACCTACCTCCCCCATCCGGCCCTGCTCCGCAGGGCTCCCAAAGCCCTTTATAAAGCGATACCCACAGAGATCAGCCCGTCTGCCACTGAGAAGCAGCCACTTCTGGGCAGGAGCATTTCCTCCCAAGGGATTTCCCGCCGCCCGCTGCCCCTGACCGGTGTCACCTGCTTCCTCGTAGTGCGGCTTCTTCCGGAGGGCGAGCACCCGCGCCATGTACGAGGCCAAGGGCCAGAAAGCGGAGATGAAGATCCAGCCGTCTGAAACGGAGCGGCTGACCGACGACTACTAGCTCAGGGCTGCCCCTTTGCCCTGAGAGCCCACTCCATCCTCTTGGTAATGAGCGGGGGGCGGGGCAACATGCAAAGGGGAGGGGCCTATGGGATATTGACTTCTCACTTCCTGTCTGTCCTGCCTTCTCCTATTAACCCTTTCCCTGTCTGGGATGTCTCATGTCTCCGTTGAGGGGCCCACTGACTTTCCACTGAGTCTCTGTGTGTGGTCTGGTCTGATACAGTCGCAGCCAGGGAGCAAATCGTCTGACTGCACTTTCGCTGGCACTCCCCTACCCCTAATCCCCCTCTGCTTTTCCCTGGCTCCCATCCAGCTGCAGCTGGGTTCTGCACAGGCTCCATGGTGTGTGTGTGTGTGTGTCCCTGCTGTTCCACTCAGTTGGAGCCAACCCGCGTTTGCCATTATCTCACTCTTTGCTAGCTCGGGATCTGCCCCGAGGGCCCTGCCGATGGTGCAAAAGAAGAGTACAGGGGGAGAATACAGCACCAAACCTGGAGAGGGGAGGAGGGAGACGATGCTGCCCCTTTGTGGCACCACGTGACCATTTGCACTCTTTGCACGGCTGGATTAGTGATGCCGAAAGGGCATCGCCACCCTCGTGCCTGACGCGTCACTATTCCTCACCTGCTCGGTGGCGCGGGCTGAGCCTTGTGCCTGGGACAGCTTCCCCAGTGGGCAGAGTCAGAAGAAACCCTAATAAAGAGAAAGGTAGAACAATGGCCCAGGATGCTGCTGTGACGCTAGGGGGCGCTGATGCAGAATGGGGGAGTCCGGATCTTCCCATGAAGGACCAAACGGCTGCAAACTGCCCAGGGGATAGAACTGCGGACAGGAAAGAGAACCAGCGATTCCATGCACGCCGTCCAGCTGTGTCCGTCTGTCCAACTGTGCTGCGGTTTAACTAACGCTAATGTCTGTCTCCCCTGTTCCAGTGTCACTGTTTCTCAGAGCAGCCTCTGGATTCTGTTGTGTCTCCTGCCAGGGAAAGAGTCAAAATCTGTCTGTCTCCCTTTTCTCGTTTGCTGTTGTTTCTATTTTTCGGATCTTTTTCTTTCCCTCTTTTCTTTGGTCTTTTTCTCCCTTTCATCTCTCTGATTTCACGCTCATTTTTCTCTCTGATCTCACGTGCTGTAGCTGATTTCCTTCTGATGTTTCTCTGATTTCTGTCCCTGATTTCTCTTTCTAGTTCTGATTTCTCTCTCCCACTCTGATTTTTGTCCCTGGTTTCTCTTCCCTCTCTGATTTCTGTCCCTGATTTCTTTCTGATTTCTCTCTCCCTCTCTTTCTGTCCCTGATTTTTCTCCCTCCCGCTCTGATTTCTGTCCCTGATTTCTCTCTCCACTGATTTCTGTCCCTGATTTCTCTTCCTCTTTCTGATTTCTCTCGTTCTCTACCCATTGAAGTTTGATGCTAACCTCCATCCCCTTCCTCTCCCCTCTGTGCAGTGCGACTTCTTCAAGCGGACCCGCTATTACCGGATCATGCCCAAGTACCACGCGGTGCGGATCCGCCAGGAGGAGCGCTACCGGCCTGCTGACGGCTTCCTGCCCCGGAAGCACAAGAAACACTGGGTAACAAACTGGCAGGAGTCGGAGAAGTACTACTGACCCCTCCCTCCCCCTCCCGCCACCCCGTCTGCTCGGCTTGCTCCTGTGACCGCGTCGCTGCTGGGTGTAAATAGCCCAGGGACCAGCCCCCTGCCAGCGAGGGACCTGTTATTTATGCTAAGTTATACAACCGCATAGAACGGCAACCCCAACGCTTTCTCGAGGGGCCTGGGAGAAAGCTACACATCCTGGGGAGCAGCCGTGCAACACGAGACCCGGCAGTGAGAACACGAGGGGCTTTTTGTTTTGCACAAATGGATTATTTCACACATATAGACACACTCTTCTACCTGGGCACAATTGCTGTGTGTTCTGTCTGGGCCCCAGCCCTCACCCCGCCCCCTGCTCTCGCGCTCTCTGTCACGCTCACCTGTACGGCAAAGTGCCTCCTTACGCACAGACAGCGTGTAGTCTCGCACAACCCCTCTGCATCTCGGCTGTGCCCTTGTGCACGCACGGTTGGGTCTTACCCGATGCTCTTGGGTGCACAGAGCAATGTTTTGCCTGCCCTTTCCACACACACCCCGTGCACACACACGTGCGGAGATGATCTCTTGTGCAATCAAGTCCCCGCACACACTTGGAAGCTTAAGGCATTTTGCTGTGGGTTGTGCCAAGACCCTGAGCCGCCCACGAGCCACATGACTTCCCCTCCACCCCCGTCCCACGCTTGCACGCAGATGACTAGTGTACGGTGCCCAGCCTCCCGCTTCAACTCTTTGCACACGGACGCTCCTCCTCCTCCTGGATCCGTCTGCACGCACGGCCACTCGTGCACGAACTCACTTGCACCGATTCACGCGTGTGGTGGCGGACGCAGCACACAGACGCTCGCCCTGACCCGGGTGCTCCTTGGTGCACATTCATGGTCGCCGCTTCTTCCCGGCACACGCCCGTGCTCAGCCTCTGGCAGGTTGCTCCCTGTTAAGCCCTGACCCTGGTGTTCTGCACCTGGACAGAAGAGGGGAAGTGGCTCCAATACTCGGAACCCCCTCCCCCTGCCAAGGCAACGCCTCAGCCTCATCACGGCCCCCTCTGTGCACCGCACTGGACACTGGATGTTTTGCCACTGGAGTTTCTTATGTGAGTGCTACTGGTACCTTTCCCTGCTTGTCCCCTGGCCGTTCTTTGGTGGGGCAGGGAGCAGCTGTTCTCCGGGGGAGCCGCTTGTTACTGGGGTACAGCTCACGGAGAGCCAGGCTTTTGGTTTGGGAAGGGTGGACGTTGTGGGGGGAGGCAGGGGCAGGTTTTGTCATCACCGCGGGATGGTCCCTCCCCATCGCCTTGCAAGCAGCAGGTCTCGGCTCCCCTCCAAGGATGGGACGGGTAAGGGCTCTTTTCGCCCGGGGCTTTGCTGTGTAACCAGCCGGATGCACCGCCTGATCCTTACTGAATCCTCTGAAGGAACAGACTCGGGGCCCCGTGAGCCCCAACTCTCACCCCCACCCCCACCCCAAGGCTGCAGGCTGGGATCTCGCTTTGAGCCTTAAAATGCAGGGGCTGATTTGAATCTACCGCAGCCTTGATCCCCGTGGGGCGTTATGCCTCACCCGCTGCCCTACCCCTCCCGTTAGCCCTGCTGGAGCCGATGCAGCTACAGGAGAATCGGCTCGGAGTCCTGCTGAATCTGCCCATGCCTAGGGTGGTGCTAAGTGGGGGGAACCTCCCGGCTCTTTGTAGCTGCAGCACCAGCCTCCGCCCCTTCGTGCTTCCCACTTTCTGGTGGCTGGATCTGCTTAAGCCTAGAGCCGGTGGTCCCCTCTCCAGCTTCTCCTAGGGAGCAGCACAGGGCCTGACCCCAAGGGTCCTACAACAGGAAAGGCCTGGCATGGGATGCTGTCCCAGAGTTAGCTGCGAGACGCCACCTGGGTCCTGCCCCGGTCAGCGCTCTGCTGCCCCCACATGGCACCCTCGGCTTGCTGCAGGCATCACCGGGCCTCCCTTTCCCAGCCCAGCCGTGCAGCTGAGTTTTCGTGCTATAGCGCCGTCGGCTGGAACGTTCCATTCCCAGCACGCCCTAGCCGCTGGCCACGTTCCGCTGCCGCGCTCGTGCTGGGGGACATTCTTGCAGGCATCACACAATGCTTTAATGGGGGGGGGTGTCACCCTGGTTTACAATAACGGAGCCTGCAAGACTGACGGTTTCCTACGCTGACCACTCTCTGACACTCCCTCGGTGCCCTCGGCTGGGGGTATTAAATTATTAAGCGTGTATTTGGGGTTGGGTTGTTTTTTTTTGCTGTTGATCACTGGAGTTCGTTTCTTTTATGGTACTGGAGGTCTGGAGTCACTGCGCCTTGATGTGAATATGCTTGAGCAGTTATGATGGTGTCAAATAAAAATTGCTCCTTGATTTGTAACACGCAGTTTCCTACAGTTCCACCCAGGATTAAACCAGAGATGCACTCTCCAGGTATTAACCGTGCGTAGCGCTTTTCATTAGCAGATCTCAAAGCGCTTTACAAAGGCGGTCAGTTTTTCTCCCCATTTTACAGAAGGGGAAGGTGAGGTGCTAGGAGCAGGGCTGGGACTACAACCCACCACGATGGAGAGCTTATTTGTGGTGCTCTCCATTAGGCCATGCTGCCCGTCCCTACCAAGCACCTTCTGGACTATAAATAGAGTGAGGGGGCTCAGGACACCAGGTCTGATACTTCTCTCACTTCTGCCCAGGGCCACCCAGAGGGGATGGCAAGTGGGGCAATTTGCCCTGGGCCCCGCAGGGGCCCTCAAGAGAGTTTTTTGGGACCTCTGGAGCGGGGTCCTTCACTTGCTCTGGAGGGCCTGGAAAACTCTTGCGGGGCCCGGACCCCTGGAGCTTCTTCTGCTCTGGATCTTCGGCGGCAGGGGGTCCTTCTGCCCTGGGCTGGAAGGACCCCCTGCGGCCGAATTACCGGCGAAGCGGGACCCACCGCCGAAGTGCTGGGTCTTTGGCGGCAACTCAGCAGCGGGGAGCCCCTGCCGCAGGTCTTTGGGGCACTTCGGCGGCAGGTCCTGGAGCGGAAGGACCCCCCCGCCACTGAATTACTGCCGAAGCAGGGGCCCCCCACCGCCGAAGACCGCAGGCCCCTTGAATCCTTTGGGCAGCCCTGCTTCTGCCAGCACAAAGCCAGAGCAACGGAGTCTAATGCACAGCTGCTTTTGAAACTGCAGGTTGGCCAGGGCCTACATGGTGACACTGGGCAGCAAAGGTGGGTTGTTGGTTAGCCTGGGAGCCAGGGAATGCCAGGGTCCGTCAGCGGCCAGCTGCCTCAATAAGGAAACCTCCTTTGGATTCGTTACAGCCAAATTGTGGAAGACACTTTGCCAGCATCCCGGGGAACGGAATCTGGCCCACTGGGTGCTGACACGAACCCATTTGCAAACTGCATCATCTAGAAAGGAAAGAAGGGTTTTTTTCGTCGTGGTGCAGTGGGGGCTAATAATACAAAGCACAGGCTGGGCTGCAGGAGGGCAGAAATTTAACTAATAGTAACCCACAGCCCTTTGGCCTTGCCCTGCATCTCTTCATTCTGTGTTTGTACAGCTCCTAGCACACGGGGTCTGGGTCCGTGAGGGGGCTGTTAGGTGCTCCCCCAGTACCAATGATGATAATCTGGGTTTGACCTCTGGAGAATCTGTGCAGGAGCTGTCATGTTTTCTGTGGCCACCAGATGTTGCTGCAGTAGTTCGGAATGGAAAGCCCATCCGGAGCTACTGCTGTGCGAGGTTATTGCTGCAGTCAGGGCTGTGATGTTGTGGGGGTGAGGTAGACTGGCTGGCCAAGAGGACATAAGAACAGCTACGCTAGGTCAGACCCAGGGTCCCTCTAGCCCTGTATCCTGTCTGTCAACAGTGGTCAGTACCACATGCTTCAGAGGGAACGAACAGAACAGACAACCATCCAGCGATCCATCCCCTGTCATCCACTCCCAGCTTCTGGCAAATAGAGCCTAGAGACACCCAGAGCATGGCGTTGCATCCCTGACCATCTTGTCTAGTAGCCAGTGAGGGACCTGTCCTCCAGGAACGTATCTAGTTCTTTTTTGAATCCAGTTATAGTTTTGGCCTTTCCAACAGCACCTAGCAATGAGTTCCACAGGTTAACGGTGTTGCGTGAAGAAATTCTTCCTTTTGTTTGTTTAAAACCTGCTGCCTATTCATTTCCATGGGTGACCTCTGGTTCTTGCATTATGTGCAGGAGCATATAACACGTTCTCCATGCCATTCACGATTTTATTCCTTCAGAACGCTTGGGTGAATACCATCTGGCCCTGGTGACTTATGGCTGTTTAGTTTATCAATTTATTCTAAAACGTCCTCTACTGCCACCTCAATCTGGGACAGTTCCTCAGATTCGTCACCTAAAAGAAATAGCTCAGGTCCTGGAATTTCCCTCACATTCTGTGCAGTGAAGACCGATGCAAAGAATGCATTTAGCTTCTCCTCAATAGCCTTGTCGCCCTTGGGTGCTCCTTTAGCACCTTGATCATCCATGCCCCCCCCCTGATTGTTTGGAAGGCTTCCTGCTTCTGATGTATTGGGGGGGGGGCGTTTCCTGAGCTTGGGCTCTGGGCTCTGAGTGCGGTACAGATCCTCAAAGATATCTAGGTGTCTAATTGATTTCAGTGGGAGTTAGGTGTCTAAATACCTGCTGGGTTGCAGGCAGAACGCATGGGTCACTGAGTGCAGTCCCTGCTACGTAGGGGTTGATAAATCTATCCGGCTCACGTTGAAAAGAGTTATATTGTTATCCTTCCCCCCCACCCGCTGTTGGGAGACTGCTTCGGAGCCGCCCTCCTCTGGGGGTTAGAAACCTTTTCATCTGCAGCATCAATTTACTCATGGTGAGTTTATCCCCATTTGTTCTTGAGCCAACATTGTTCTTTAGCTTCACTGGGGCCACCTCATGTACGTACAGCGAGCGCTCATCTCCCCGCTCAGCCTCTGCTGGGCTGAACAAGCCGAGTTCCTGTAACCTCCTGGGGTGAACTCCACTCTGCAGTCTCCCCTGATCGTGCTATCAGCCTGGCTCCGCACCTGATCCAGGCTGAATTCATCTTTCAGAATTGGCCAGGGTGGTCCGGGGCCCACCAGGCCCTTGCACAAGGGCATCATTGCTTTGAGCGGGACTGGGGAAGGGGGTGGCAGGGCACTGAGCAGGGAAGGGAGTTAAATGGGGTTGGGATGGGCAGCAGGGCCTGGTCAGGTTAAGGGAATGGGGGTCTAGGGTGGGCTGTTGGGCCCTGGTCAGGAAAGGGTTAAGGTAATGGGGTTGCCTAGGGTGGGCAGCAGGGCCTGGTCAGGTTAAGGTAATGGGGTTGCCTAGCGTGGGGCGGTAAGGCCCTGGTCAGGAAGGGGTTAAGGGAATGGGGGATTCTAGGGTGGGCGGTAGGGCCCTGGTCAGGAAGAGGTTAAGGGAATGGGAGTGCCCAGGTCGGGCGGTAGGGCCCTGGTCGGGAAGGGGTTAAGGGAATGGGGGCGTCTAGGGTGGGCTGCAGGGCCCTGGTCGGGAAGGGGTTAAGGGAATGGGGGGGTCTAGGGGGGGCGGTAGGGCCCTGGTCAGGAAGGGGTTAAGGGAGTGGGGGGGGCTAAGGGGGTTGTAGGGCCCTGGTCAGGAAGAGGTTAAGGAAGTGGGGGTGCCCAGGTCGGGCTGCAGGGCCCTGGTCGGGAAGGGGTTAAGGGGATAGGGAGCGGGTGCACCGAAGGGCCCTGGGCAGGGAAGGGTTAATGGGCGTGTCCCAGGGTTCACGTGGGTCTGAGCGCTCCCCATTGGGCCGCGGGGGATGTTTTTGAACCGCGATTGGCTGCGGGCGGCGGGGGGCGGGGCCGGCGCGGGATTGGCCGGCCCCGCCGCAGGCCGCTGTCAGTGGCACGGAGGGTCCCGGCCGCGCGGGGCGGCCCCGGGCGCGATGCGGCTGCTGCGGGCCCTGCTGGAGAAGGCGGCGCGGGCCGCCGGGGCCCCGTCCTACATCGAGCACTTCAGCAAGTTCTCGCCCTCGCCGCTCTCCATGAAGCAGTTCCTGGACTTCGGTACCTGCCCCCGGGCCCCTCCCCCCGCCTGGGAAAATACCCCGGGGCCCTCCCCTCCCCGCCGGGGAAAATACCCCCGGGGCCCTCCCCTCCCCGCGCCTGGGAAAATACCCCCAGGGCCCCTGCCCCGCCTGGGAAAATACCCCTGGCTCCTCCCCGCCCTCACTGCTCTTCCCCGCCTGGGAAAATACCCCAGCGCCCTCCCCTCCCCGCCGGGGCAGATACCCCGGACCCCACCCCGCCCTCAGTGCCCTCCTCCGCCGAGGCAAATACTCGGGCCCCTCCCCTGCCGGGGCAAACCCCCAGGCCCCTTCCCCTCCCCACACCTCCCCGCCGGGGCAAATACCCACCGGGCCCCTACCCCACCGCCCCTCCCCGCCGGGCCCAATACCCCCTGGGCACCTCCCACTGGAGCAACTGCCCCCTGGTCCTCCCCCCCCTCGGCCCCTGCCCCTAGCAAATGCCTTGGGTCCCTCCCCCACCCAGGCAAATACCCCCTTTGCCTTTTCTGTGGCGGTAAATACCGTCGGGTACATACAGTCTCCATCTCCGAGTAAATAGCCTCCTCCCCAGGCTGGGTAAATACCCTCTGGTTATAGCTATCCCCTTCCCCGTGGGACTCTCCTCCCCCGTGTATACACTCCCCAGGGTCCGTCACTCCTCTGCCCCCTGCTTGGGTGCGTCCCCTCCACCGCCCATCCGGGTCCCTGCCACGTACCCCCCAGGTAAGTACCCCGGGGGCTTGGGAGGGGCAGGGTCTCCCTCCACCCCTGTGAAGCAGTTCCTGGACTGTGGTAGTTACACCCCCCCACACACACACATATTGCCTGGGTTCCTACCCACCTGAGAACAGGGGCTGGAGGGGCGGGCAGGAGGATGACGAACTCTTCCCATTTCCCCACTCCCAAGGAGCAATTCCTGGACTGGAATAAATGCCCCCCCCCGCTCCCTCCCTGGTGAAAAACCCCTGGGGAGGCAGGGGAGGGGATCCATGGGGCAGGTTGGAGGCAGGGCTGCCTTCTCCCTGCTCTGTTGCAGTGTGTCTTGAGCTCAGGACGTTGCCTTTCCCCTCCCCTTGGGGGCACGGGGCTGGGGGGATCAGGGGCTCCCTGCTGTCCATGTTCACTAACAACCCGCTGGGGCAGGGGGGTAGCAGTGGGGCCGGCTTTGCCTATTGGCTTTGTGGAATAGTCCCTGGGTTAATGCCCCCCGGGGACGGAAGGGAGGTCATTGGGGTGGGAGTGGGGAGCAGCTTTCTAGAGCAGTGCAGGGATTTTGGAGTGATCCCCTGCTCCCAGGGCTTAGGGGCAATCTGGCTATGGGGCAGTGGTGCTGTGGGGGGCGGTGATGGGGTTGGGGGGGGGAAGGGGAGGTCTGTAATAGTGGCCTGACAAGGGATCTGAATTCCTGAGGGACTCAGGCGGGGTGGCGTGGGCTTAACACAGCGGCTAAGTGGTTCCCTCTTGTGGCTGGGGGGCCGATTCGCCCCTCTGGCTCAGTGGGTCGGGGCTTGGGCTTCTGGTGCCGAAGAGCACTGGTTCTGGCCCCAGTGGCGATGCAATGTGAGGGAGTCATTACCAAGTCTGGGGTGGGCTAGGAAAGGGCTAGAAGGACTATAGGGCTGAGAGTGTGATATGTGGGGGCGGGGAGCAGCAGCTCCTGTTCTCTGGGGAGTGGAGGACGTAGGGGAGACCAGTGGGTAGGGTGGTGCATTAAATCAGTGCAGGGAGAGTAGAGAGCACTGGACCCCCCCTCCCAGGCCGTAGCAGGAGCTATGGGGGAGGAGAAGACGGCTACTTTGTCCCTGGATTACTGCAAGATTTGCACTCTGCTCTTCTAAGGGACAGCGGGGGAGAGGATGAGAGGCTGGAATACACCCCGTCCCTCTGTCCACCCCCCCCCCACACACCACGTATTCTGCCCTCCCTTCCCGCTCTGGGGAGTCTGACTCTGATACACCCAAACCCTCCAAGGATCCTTCCCACCCCTGCAAAATCCTCTTTGAAAACAACAGGGTGCAGTCTTTCTTTGGGGTTCGGGATATAGCCCCTCCCTCTCCAGACCACTGCAGGCAGCTGCAGTCCCTCCCTGCTGCTTCCCAGCCCACTAGCTAGAGCAGGGGGCTCCTGGGTTCTGTTCCTGGCCCTGCTGCTGACTCCCTTCCCGGCTCTGTGCCTCAGTTTCCCTCTCAGTCGCACGGGGGTAGCGAGACCGAGCCACGTCCCTGGGGAGGCTGGGAAGATGGATTCACTGATGTACATGGAGATCTGTGGTCTGAAGGAGATAAGGGAAAGGCGAAGAGGTTTATTGCCGTAAACTATTTGAGATGCACCACAGCACCCCCTTCTCTTCTGGCTGTCCTTAGACATGTGCTGAAAAGGGGAGGGTGCCTGCTCATAGCGGATCCAGTGTCCTCTGCCGCGTCCTAGAACCAGCTAGCCGTCCTCCGTGTCCATTTCATGTGACTTCTCTTTCCAGAACAAATGGAAACAAACGGTGCTTTCAAAACGCTAGATAAAGCCCCTGCCATACCTGGCTGGCTTGCGCTGCACGGCCCCCTGCTGACATGCATGCCGCTGTGTGGATGCGTGTGCAAACACCCGCGCGTGTGCTTTTCCCTCCCTTCCGCTAGCCACTTGCCTGGCAATAGCCCCTTGCCTGCCGAACAATCTGTGCCGTTGTTTAAATAGAAACTGCCGGGGACGTACGAACGTGCGGTAGCTCAGGTTACATCTGTACGTTGTGTGTGCGTGTGAGTTAAACACACGCACGTACGCACACTACTGCTCTCTCCAGAACTGTTCCCTTGTTTACCAGCCTCCCACATCTTCTCTTCTCCCTGCGGCTACTTTATAGCCCTGCTGTGAGCTTACCCTATTTCTTTTCCCTCCTCCAGACCCTCCTTGAGCACCTTGGCCCGTGTCCCTGTCACCGGGGTGCTTTTGGGTGTGTTTGCTGGTTGGATTCCTTGCAGAACTTGGAGCTGCTGCCAATGAGGCTGTTCGTTTCCTTTCTGCTGGCCAGTGTTGGGAGTTCCCCGGTCATTAAGGCTCCTAGCATCTGTCTGTCCCTCGGTGGCAGGGCAAACCTCTCCTTAGGCAGCCCGCAACCGTGCTGTGCTGTGCTTAGGGACACGTCAGAGCTCAGGAACAGGCAGCGATGCTTCGGGACTGTGTGCGCGCTGAATGCTGCGCCTACCGTGTGTGCCAGGCTCTGGTCCCTGGGGCTGCGAGGACCCAGCGCTGCAATTTCTGTGGTCCCTGGGGACCCCTGTGCTGAATTCTCTATTGCAGGGTTTGATTCCAGAGAGGGAGCCTGAGAAATGGCTCCTGGACCCGGGGAAGGCAGCCAGCATGCAGATTACCCACTCCCAATCTGATGAAAAATAACCGTACAGGACTCTTTGGAGGCCCTGTGATTGGAGTGATGTGTACGGATGGAGGGATCCGAGGCACAGGGAGGTTAGGTGACATGCCTGAGGTCACTCTGTGAATCAGTGGCAGAGGCAGGCAGAGACTCCTGTCTTTTGTTCAAACCACTAGATGACCCTACCTGTGGGTGCAGGCCTTCAAAGCGATGGGGGTATTCTCCCCATTTCCCCAGTTGGGCAGTAATGGGCTGCAGCCTGGGGTTAGCGTGCGACCTGGCCTGCCTTGGGAGTCTCCTAGGCAGTGTCCCCTGCTGGAGCTCGGCAGCTGGATGAGGTGACTGGTGGAGGGAGCAGCATGGAGGGGGTAAGCGGCAGCTGAGCAGGGCTGGTGTGTGATCGGGGGTGAAGTGACGGGGACAGCTTTCTTCCCCCTCCCCATCCTGAGAGCTGTGCTCAAGACCCTGATGGAGGTCAGCCAATTGCAAGGGAATGTGGCTTAGTGGTTAGATTGGCTAAAGCTGTACTCAGTGGGGATCTGAGGTGTAATGTTTATGGATCAGCATGAGATCTTCTGATGCAGGGGGCTGTGGTGGGGGAAGGGGCCGGAGGAACCAGGTAAATGCTCTGGGTGAGCACCTGATCCCTGGGACTCCAACGGGTGGTCTGATGTACCCTCCTGAGCTGATATTGGGGGCAGGACAGGTGGGTGATAGGTGCCTACTTCCTCCTCATCAGGTTGGGGGTCACTGAGATCCTGCTCTTCTAATGGTGGAGCTTCTATCTCTAGGGTCCAGCAATGCCTGCGAGAAAACCTCCTTCGCCTTCCTCCGCCAGGAGCTGCCCGTCCGGCTGGCCAACATCATGAAGGAGATCAACCTGCTGCCAGACCGGGTCATCAGCACGCCCTCGGTGCAGCTGGTGCAAAGCTGGTGAGTAGGATGAACTGCCAGTCAAGAGGCTGGGGGTGGGCGGCATTGCTAATGTGTGTGTATGTGGGGGGCACGGCACGGCTAGCCTGGGCGGGAGCATGGCACTGCTAGCCTGTGTGTGTAGGGAGGCACTGCCCGCCTGTCCATATCCCACCTCACCCACCAACTCTCCTTCTCAGCAAGCCCCTTGCTCACCTGGTCTGGGTTTACATGTAACAGATGCAGGAGGAGAATGAGGATGGCAGCTCAAAGGCCCTGCCAGGCGAGGGGCTCTGGAATGGACATACTGAGTGTGTGAAGTGGCACGAGGGGGAGTCAAATTGCAGTGGTAACTGGGGAGGGCTGGGGGCTGAGACAGATCATACCCAAGAGATCACATCTAGACTAGTCTGCACTTGAGATGCTACCGTGGCACAGCTTGCCACTGTCGCGCTTCGGTGTAGGGACTACCTGCGCCAACGGGAGGCTCTCCCATCTGCGTAGGTGCTCCGTGTCCCGACAGGCGGTAGCTAAGCTGATGGAAGAATTCTCCCATCGCCCTAGCGCTGTCTACACTGGGGCTTAGGTCGGCTTAACTACGCCGGCCAGGGGTGGGGCTTTTTCACAACCCTGAGGGATGTAGTTAAGCTGACTCAATTTTCTAGTGTAGACCAAGCCTAGTGTGTGTACACTCGTTTGCCACTGCATTGTGACCTCTAGTGTAGACAGGGCTTAACCCCTCTAAAGAACAGCTTGCTGGCAACTCATGCTGAGAAACGTGTCTCCCCAGCTCGTTAAATCGCTCCAGGACAATGGAACCTCTAAGCAGGATCAGCCCAATACGTAACAGTTGGGGTTTTTCACTTAACGCTTCGCCCGGCCCTGGGCTTAACCCGTTTGGGTTTAGCGGAGGAGCAGGGAGATTTCCAAACCGCCCTTGGCTTTCTAGGAACGGGGGGAAGTGCATGTTCCCTGTTACTCCAGCCGTTGTGGCGCCCCCGCCAGGTCACGCTGGGTACTGCAGGTTTTGGGACAGCTGCTGTATTTAACCCTTGAAAGCCTGCCGGCCTGCAGCCCATGGTTGGATTTCTTCTTCCCCCTTGTACCGGTTTGTTGTCATTTCAAAAGCACTAGCTGCTCTGGTCAGGTTCTTATAGGTTTGCGTCTCTCTAGGCCAACAGGAGGGAGAAGAAATGGGAAATGTCCCTTTAAGATCCCCCCAGTACCGGGCCCCTGACTACCAGACAGCAGCAGCCTGAACTTTGTCCTACATTGGGGCTTCGGGGATCACGTGACAACTTGTTTGTGCAGCCAGCAATTTCCTCTTTCTCCCTCCATGTTCTTGGTTTCTGCCGCATCCGGCAGGGCCAGAGGCTGCCCAGACCAGCTGAATCCCACTCCCCGGGGAGCTGAGTTAATAGTAACCTGGGCTGAGTTAATAGTAACCTGGCCCTTGCCTGCAGCTCGGCTGCTCCCTGGAATTTGCCCTCCTGGAAGGTGCATTCCTGCATCAGTGATCCCAAGGGGCTGCCTTTTGCTTTTGCTGCCTGCTCTAATGGCGGGGGGGTGGGGGAGGTGGCTTTTAACCCTGTGCTGCTCTTTGACCCCTTTATTATTAATCTGCAAGGTCTGAGCACCCCAGAGGTTCGAGGGGCTGTGAAGTAAGGGGTGGCTGGTTAAGCTGCCACCCGTGATTGTCACCTGTGGGTTGGTGTGTCTTCAGCCCTCCCCTCTGTTCCTGCCTCCCCCACCCCATGTCTGTTTAAGCGGCCCCTCCTCAGAGGGGCCAGGGAGGTCCCCTGGTTGCACCCCTCTCCAGCATGGAGCTCTGGTCTTTCACGTCTGCTGAGGTGGCTTGACCGGGAGACCCACGGGAGCCCCCATCGCAGCGCCTCTTAGAGCGCTCAGTGGGGTTTGCTGTCGAGCAGCTTCTCCTGCCCCCCCCCCCCCGAGCCTCCGAACGCCAATGCCCTTGCAGCCCACCTGCTATTCCAGCCGGCTCCCCACGTATGTCCATGCACCTCAGTCCTTCCTTGCATCCCCCCCGCTAGTCCAGCCCTAACCTCCCCACACCCAGTTCTGCCAACATGCTTGAGTGCTCCAGTGATATCCAGACTGCTCCAGTACCCTGACCTTCCCACATCCCTTCCGTTCCAGACCAGCCAGGGCCCTGCTGCTACTCCACTCCTTGTTCTCTGGCGTAAGACCCGCACCATGCTGTGCTGCATGGTAGCTCTGGTAATGGGGCCCAAACGAACACTCTCCTTCCACCCCTCATCCCCTTGGGACTGGTGGCGGGATCTGCCCCGTCACCTCTAGCAGTGAACCGCTCCTGCACCCATCCTCCTGCACCCTTGGGATCTCGTGAGCAAAACTTCCTGATTTTACAGGACCGGTGCCTTAGCAGCTGCTTCCCTGTAACCTAAATCCCCAAGCAGATATAACACAGCCCTGGGAAACCATTCCACCCTCACGCTTACAACCAGCCTGCTTAGGAGTTCGCAGCTGTCATGGTGCCCTCTGGAAGGAGCTGTGTGTCCAGAGGGAAGCTGTGACCCAGGGGAGAGGACGGGCTGCTACCGTGCTGACTGGCTGCTTGCTCGGGGCTCGACTGGCAGACATCCCTGATAAGCTGAGGCCGCCGAGGGCAAGGTGCACTGCATGTCCCAAAGCCTCTGGCAAGGTGCAGGCCCGGGAAGTCACTGGCCCCCAGCTGCTGCTGCTCTGTGCTCCTCCTTCACCGGTTGTACTTCCTATCATGCAAGGCTCTAGGCTAGGCCGTCTCTCGTCCCTCTGTGGGAGGAGGGCTGGGTGACCGTGCTCTAGGGAGTGGTAGGGGTGGGTGAGCAAGCAGCTCTGCCTAGGCTGGGCTCCCAGAGATGGACCTTGGGAATCTGCAGTAGCGGGCGGGGAATGCCCTTGATTCAGTCAGCCCAAGCTGCAATGGCTGCAGGTTAAGATCCTGGTAGGTGAAGCTAAGCAGGGTTGGTTTGGGTTGGTGTTTGGATGGGAGACTTTTGCAGGAAGCCCAAGTGCTGCTGGAAGCTGTGGTGGTGGCTCTGTAGGAGGCAGCCTTCCCTGTAATTCAGCACTAAAGCACTGGCTGCTGCATTGCTGGGGGTGTCAAGCAGCGATCCTGCCTGTTAGAGATCCCCGAGCATTCTCCACTTCCAGCCCTAAACTCTTCTGGGTGGGTGTGTGCGCTGCTGCTGTGTCCCGCTCCAGAGCTGGCTGCATTTCAGCAGTGGCTGAAGCAATTCCTGTTTGTAAAGTGCTGTGCCTAGACTCTGTGGATCTTCCTCCCCCATGGAGCTGGGTAGTGGGGCATTGCTGTCACACACAGTTTCTCTGGGGTGCCTGCCAGTTGAGGGATGGGGATCGGGGCCACTCTGCATTGATCTGTGCTCCCAACCTGTGGCTGTGGAATATAAATGGAGCCTGCATCGCTTTTCCTCCCCACTCCCCCACAGGTATGTTCAGAGCCTGCTGGACATCATGGAGTTCCTGGACAAAGACCCCGAGGACCAAGGCACCCTGGGACAGTAAGTTGGGTGTGGGCTGACTGGGTTTGTAGACTAAGCCCTGGAGGGACCCTTCAGTCATCTCGTCTGACCTCCTGTGTCCACAAGCCAAAGGCTTTTCCCCAGACCCTGGATTGAAGCGTATCTTTCAGATAGCTAATCTCCGCTTGGCGACTCCCAGCGACTGGGAGTCCACCACTCTGGTGAGCTGCTCCCGTGTTGAATTACCCTCCTGGCTAGCAAACTGCAGCATATTTCAAGGCTGAATTGGTTCTAGCCATTGGATCTTGTTATCCCTGTGTCAGCAAGACCAACGCCCCATCCCCACCTAGCCAATACCTTTCCCGTGCGCAGGTGTCTATACACCATGATCCAAGTCTCCTCTTCACCTGTTCTTCCATAAACTGAGTGAGGCCTGGTCTACACGGGGGGGAATCGAGCTAAGACACGCAACTTCAGCTACGAGAATAGCGTAGTTGAAGTCGACGTATCTTAGATTGACTTAGAATCACTCACTTCGCGTCCTCGCGGCGCGGGATCGACGGCCGCCGCTCCCCCGTCGACTTTGCTTCCACCCCTCGCTGAGCTGGAGTTCAGCCGTTGACGGGAGAGCGATCGGGGATCGATTTATCGCGTCTACACTACACGTGATAAATAGATCCCCGATAGATCGCTCGCTACCCGCCGATTTGGTAGACATACCCTAAGTGGAGCTCCTTAAGCCTCTCGCTACCAGTCTTACTTGTGTGGCCTTCCTTTGAATTCTCTCCCATCCATCCACATCCTCCTATAAGCAGGGAGACCAGAAATGGACACAGTATTCTAGTAGCCGTCTTACCAATGCTGTGCACTTGTCTGTTTCTGCTTGAATTCCCTCTTTGTACACATCCCAGCATCACATTAGGCCCCTTAGCAACAGCATGACCCCGAAGTCCTCCTGTGAGTTCTTGCTTCCCAAGACCTAGTCTCCCCTCCTTTAGGTGTAATCTGCTTTCTTTCAGCCCAGAGGAGTAAACGTCCATTTGAGTGGATTAATTTGTGACCATTTGACCAGGCGACTACCTGCCCTCCTCATTATCTGTTACCCCGCACTGTTTTGTGTCATCTTGCAAACCTAACCAGCAAAAATTGTATACGACTTTTAGCGATCAGCTAGAAGATATCAAATAGCAGCAGACCGAGAACCAGTCCCTGGGGGACCCTGTGAGAAACAGCCCCACTCAGTGATATCTCCCCAGTAACAGCAACGCTGTCATTGAGCCGGTTGTTAATCCATCTAATGAGCGCTTTGGTAATGCCCTAAAATACAGGGTTTTTTAAATCAGAATGTCATCTGGCACTAAATCGAGGGCCTTGGAGTAATCTAATGCACAGTCACCTTCATCAGCCAGCCCTGTAATCTTGGCAAAAAAATAGATAACAGGTTCGTTTGATAAGACCGAGCTTCCATTAAGCCCTGCTGACTGGCTTTGGTTGTATTGTTTGTCTCTATTTCTTTGCTAGAACAGTTAATCGGAGACTCTGTTATTTGCCTGGGAGTCACACCAGCCTAACGGATCTATAGTTCGCTGGGTCTTCCCTTTGCCCCTTTTTAAATATTGGGACGGCAGTGGCAGGCCTCCAATTTGGAATTTCTCTTGTTTTCCCAGATCGGTTAAAAATTAACGCCAGTGATTCAGCTGGTTCCTTTAAGGCCCTTGGATGTAAGTTATCTGGGCCCTCACATTCTTCCTTTTTCCAAATGGTACATTTTTCTATTCCAGTGCGATGGGTACGTCCTCCTGCTTCATTCCAGGTACACAGCAGGAATCCCTATTAAACATTTTTGCCTTTTCTGTGTTGCTATTTGTGATGTTTACCATCTGCATCTAGCAATGAACCGATACCTGAGCAAGGGTTCCTTTTGTATGGCCGCACTGAACCAGACAGTCATGCTTTCCTGCTTCCCCAGCCTCGGCTCCCAGATCCTGGCAGGGACCTCCACTTGGGCTGGGGTTGGTCTTGAGTGTCACTGAAATGTTATCACAGATCCCAGCTCCCTCCCACCCCCCCAATCCAGAGCTGAAATTCCAGCTCTGGCATTTCAGCCATCTCTAATGTTACATGCGTCCTGGAGATCCATCTCAGCTGTGCGGTGGAATCTGCTCCGGGATTTCCCAGGCAGCTGCGCACTGTTGAAAGCCCGCATTAGGGTTAGAATGGGGGATAGCTCCTTCAGCCATAGGGGAACCTGGACTGGATTGCTGTGCCTTCTTGGAATGGACTGGGGGTCTTGCTGTCCCCTGCCTCCTTGCTGTAGCCCTCTGGTTCCAGGTTCTGGGAAGCTGGCGCTATCCTCGCCTCGCTCTATGATGAGCTGCTCCCATCTCACATGGACTAACCCCCCCTGCTTTCCCTTCCTGCTCTTCCCAGGTTCACGGATGCCCTGATCACCATCCGTAACCGGCACAACGACGTGGTGCCGACCATGGCGCAGGGGGTGATCGAGTACAAGGAGGCCTACGGGGACGACCCCGTGTCCAACCAGAACATCCAGTACTTCCTGGACCGCTTCTACCTGAGCCGCATCTCCATCCGCATGCTGATCAACCAGCACAGTGAGTGGCAACCGCCCAGCCAAGCCTGCTGTCTCCCATGGAGGGGAAAGGCGAGAGGAAGGGATCGAGCGGGGGGCGGGCTGCAGAGGAGAGGTGGAATGAGGCAGGGATCAGATGCTGCGGTGATGGGCAGAGTATTGAAAATGTACATCCAGTGTCTCTCAACCTTCCCAGACGACTGGACCCCTTTCAGGCGTCTGATTTGTCTTGCATACCCCAAGTTTCACCTCCCTTAAAAACTACTGGCTTACAAAATCAGACCTAAAAACACAAGAGTGTTGCTGGAGACTATTACTGACAAATTGCCGACTTTCTCCTTTTTACCCTATAATTATAAAATAAATCCACTGGAATATTAATAGTGTCCTTACATCTAGAGCAGTATAAACAGGGCACTGTGTGAATGAAATTGTAGTTGGTACTGACTTCGCTAGTGCTTTTTACGTAGCCTGTTGTAAAACTAAGCAAATACCTAGATGAGTTGATGTACCCCCGGAAGACCTCTGGGCTCGACTAGAGGGAATCAGGGACTAGACTCTATAAGCAGGGAGATTCCAGTAGGGGACTGGGGCTGAGGGGTGAATTTGTGGGTGGCTGGGGAGTACTGGGACAGAGTCACTGGGTAGGAGAGATGGAAACTGACACGCATGCTCTTGATCCTTCTGGGTTCCCCGTTGGACTCGTATGTTTCAGTCTGTGCTGAGGCCTTTCCTCCTTCCCCTCCCTCTCTTTCCGTGCAGGCCTGCTCTTTGACGGCAGCACCAACCCGGCTCACCCCAAGCACATTGGCAGCATCGACCCCCACTGTGACGTGTCCGAGGTTGTGAGAGGTCTGTGCCCCGTAATGGCGGAGAAGCAGCATCCCCGCAAAAGGGTGGTGGGCCCTGCGTGGTGGAGCGCAGCAGGCTAAAGGGTTGTACTGGGGTCTCGGTGGGGACACCGGCTGGCTCGGGAGATCAAGGGGAACCGGTTCTGATCCGTGCCAGGCCAGCGGGGGCTGAAGGCTGTTTGTTTGGAAGCCTCTCGGTGTGACGAGTTTGGTGGATCTCAGCCTAGGTGCCGGTGGACAAGCATTCACGTGCCAAACGTCAGACTGCCCCTGGGGGTACCCCAGAGATGCCAAGCACTGGTGGGCCACAGTGACTGAACTCCCCTTGTCCCTAAAAGGGGGTCCCTGTCGGGCACAGGGCAGCCTGGGGGAAGTTCACCCGGCTGATACCCAGCTTGTCCTTGTTGTGGGAGCAAATATCCCGCTCCAGCGCAGTCCATGCTGAAATTCCTTGTCTCCCGTCCCCTCGCTAAGTCCTGAGCCTGTCCCAAGGGGAAGCAGGCGCTGAGCTCTCCTCTCTTGGGTAGAATCTGTGCCGATCCCACCTCTTCCTGTTCTCCAGATGCCTACAACATGGCCAAGCTGCTGTGTGACCAGTATTACATGACCTCGCCCGATCTGGAGATCCAGGAGGTCAGCGGTGAGTCTAGAGGGACCCGCAGCCCCTGGGGACAGGGGTGGGCGGGGATGCTCGTGGGGTGGCACTTGAGCCTGGTGGGAAGGTGAGTTGCTTGTGGGGTGCAGGGGTTGGTAGGGAGCAGCTGAGGACGAGGAGCTTTCTAAGGAAGCTGTCACAAAGTGGCTGGTCGTTTACGGGGAGCAGGGCCCAGCCTGGCCTGTGACTGATCAGCGACCGCCCTGTTGAGACTGCTGAAATGGCGCCGTTGAAGATGGGAGCTGCAGGAAGCAAGGTGGCCCCCGTGGTTGGCCGTATAGCAGGGGGAGAGACGCAGAGGAAAGGCCTCTGGGCTGCTGCTGCCTGCTTTGCACAGCGGGTAGCTTTGCATGTGTTACTCTGAGAGTTCGGTATCTGAAGAACGAAACTGCGCCCTGACAGACGGGCCTGAGCCGCCCTTGGGCGTCAGTCCTTCCTGGGCTGGGGGAGTCAGGCCAGCAGCTTACAGGAGCATTTCCCTTACAACCGCTGTGTTCTTTCCCTTGTAGCCAACAATTCCAAGCAGCCGATCCGCATTGTCTATGTCCCGTCTCACCTCTACCACATGCTCTTTGAGCTCTTCAAGGTAAGGCTCCTGTCTCTATGGTCCTTCGCCTGTAGCACTCCTTGCTCTGCAAGGAGCTGACCAAGCTGGAGAGAACCATGGTAGAACTTGGCTGCCTGACCCACCGATGGTTCCTTATAGTAGGCACCGGAGTTTTGAGCGCCCGCCTCTGGCGGTGGGTGAGGTGGAGGCCAGGGAGTACATGTACGAGGAGAGTAAGTTAAGAGATGGGTAAAAGAAAATACGTTTTCAACCACCATGTTAACCCATGGAACTCATTTCTGCAGGATTTTTGCCTAGGGAACTAGCTTTAGTAAACATTTTAAAGAAGGAATCGACTCATGGTAAATCCAGGACCACCAGGTCTCTTCTTCAGGGCATCTGCAGATGACCGGCTCGGGGTCAGGAAGGAACTTCCTACCTTTACAAATGCTGCACAAATAGGTGCCTTGTGGGAGTCTTTATACCTTCTTCAAGCATCAGGGCAGGCGGGGGCCAGGCTAGAGAGGCTGACAGTCTGTCATTACAAAATCCCTGATGACCCGCTTCTTGTCTTTGTTCCCTCGTAGAACGCCATGCGAGCCACCGTGGAGAGTCACGAGTCCAGCCTCCGACTCCCAACCATCAGGGTGATGGTAGCGCTGGGTAAAGAAGATCTTTCTATCAAGGTAGGTGGCCTGGCTGAGGGTCCGAGGGATAGAAAGGGACCCTCAGCATCCGGCTAATACCCAGGGAGCTCACGTTTGTCCTGGGATTACTCTGCAGTGCGGCAGGTTGCCTGAGGGCACGTGGGCTAGTGGATAATAGAGGATTGGGCAAGAGGACCCTCCTGAGTTCTGTCTGACTCGCTGTCCCCCTGGGCCCGAGACTTCGGGGAGCATGTGTGTGGGGGGGATATTTAGCCCCCCCCCAAATGCTGGTAGCTTCCCTTCTCCAGCGCAGCTCATCTCTGCGGCTTCTGGGATGCCCGTAGCCAGCCCTTGTTTGGGATCCTCCAGCTTGAACGCTGAGGCTGTTTTCCCTGCTCCCCCAGCCGCACAGGGGCGTTTTCTCCAGTAAGGAGGGCTGGCCAGAGCGCCCTGTCAGGGCCTATTGATGCTGCTTCTATATCAGGCGCTGCTGGGATTTCTCCCTGAGGGCGTGGGGGTGGGGCTGGCTAACGCGCCGCTGCTCTGGGCACGTGGGGGGTCGCCAGGGGCTGCTGACGCAATGTCCCGTCGCGCAGATGAGCGACCGAGGTGGCGGGGTTCCGCTGCGGAAGATCGAGCGGCTCTTCAGCTACATGTATTCCACCGCGCCCACCCCCCAGCTCGGCTCGGGCGGGACGCCCCTGGTACGTATCGGATCACGTCGGGCCCCCCCGGGTGTCCCTGCAGGTGATTTTGTGGGGGCGGGGGGGTGAGTGGATGGAATTCCCTCCCAGGTAACCACCCTCCACTTCCAGAGCCGTGTGCAGGGGATTCCAGTAAGCAGCCTTCACCTACACTGATCTGCTTGGATGGCGCGGTGGTGATGGCAGAGGGCCTTCGTCTGGCAGCCAGGCCACCTGGGAGTGGGAGGAGGGGGTTCCTGATGTCTGGGTGGGGTGATGCTGGGGGAACTCGGGTCTGCTGGTCGGGCAGTTCGCAGAGACCTCTGCAACCATAACCTCCTGTTGTCTTCTCCCCGCCCCACCAGGCTGGCTTCGGTTACGGCCTGCCCATTTCCAGACTCTATGCCAAGTATTTCCAAGGGGACCTTCAGCTCTTCTCCATGGAAGGTTTTGGGACAGACGCAGTCATCTACCTGAAGGTGCGTAAATCACCCCCCACGTCTCTCCTTCTCCAACCCGCTGGGTCAGGCAGCCGCTCCCCGGAGGCCTCCCAGTCCTGTCAGTGGCAGGCACCTTATGTGGAGGGGAGGAGCTAGAAGGAAGGATGTCCCAGTGGTTAGGGGGCCTGCCTAGGATGTCGGGGGCCTGCGTTCACATTCCCGCTCTCCTGCAAACTCCTTGCGTGACCTTGAGCAAGTCCCTTATTAGGGCTTGTCTACACAGGAAACTCTTACCGCTTGTGCCAGTAGAACTATACCGGTATAATTCCCCGTATGGACGCTCTTACACTGGAATAAGTGTGTCCCCATGGGGCGTTATACCAGTATAACTACATTGGTTTAAATTCAGACCGTGGCTTATTCCAGTAGAACTTTCCCGTGTAGCCAAGCCCTTAATTTCTCTGCGTCTCAGTTCATTGCCGTCTGTAACGCGGGGCCGGCAGCACCGCCCGACCTCGTGTGTGGGCTGTGAAGATGAACGAAAGATCGCGAGGCGTGCGGATGCTACCGCAGCGGGGACCAGAGATGAGTGCTAACGCTGGAAGGGTTTGCTGGTGGTCCCCAGCCCCTGGCTTTTCCTCTCCCTTTGTAACAGGGGAGAAAATGATCCCTGCCCCATGTCAGTGTCAGTGGGTGGAGTCTCCAGATCTTACAGCCTTGTCCCCATTGATGCTGTCCCTCCTTGGTGAAGCTTACCTGGGTCAGTTTCACTCTGTTCCTAGCCACTTCACTCCACCCCCAAAGGCTCAACCTGGCTCTCAGCCCAAGCGTGTCTCCATTCAGGATCGATACCCGAATAAGATCAGCGACATAGCCAGGGTGACTCCGGTAGCCACCGGAGCAGGAGCTTGGGTCTGAGTCGGCCCTGCCCATGGCTATGGGAGCGGGTTCTCGGGATGTCATTTACATGCTGGGTCATGCTGAGAGGTGGTGTGTAACTGACAGACTCCTCCTTAGACTCCCTTGTACTCCAGAGCTAGGAGGCTCAGGCCTTGCCTGCATCAGGGATTTTTTGCTCTTAGTGAGTAGCTGTTTTAAGTCACACTATTATTAAATCATTTAAATCTCAATATTTAAATATTAATAATCATATTAAAATAAATCAGGTTTCAATCGGGTGGAGGCTTTGTAAAAGCTAATTTGAAAACGTGCTATTGCAACTGTGAATTTTAATTTTTTTTTATCACAAACTAAATTTTAAACACTATTGATTTCCTCCGGTGCCACTACAATTTTACATGAATTTTACAAAACGGCTATAAGCCAAAAAAATTTGAAAATGTAAGACCCTGATCCTGCGAACGCTTAAGCAAATACGTCACTTTACTCACATGCCTAATCTCATTGACTTCAGTGGGATTACAGTCAAGCACATGCCTAGGCATTTGCAGCATCCGGGTTAATATTGTATCTTTATTAAACTTTTATTTTATTGGCATCAAATTTTTGAGCGAGACGAGGTGGGTGAGGTAGTATCTTGTATTGGACCAGCTTTTGTCGATGGAAGGTAAGGGCTTTAGAGGTGCACAGAGCTCTTCTTCTCGCCTGGGGAAGGAGATCAGAGAGTCTGAGCTAAATACAAGTTGGGACAGATTGTTAAACGTAAGGGGTTACCCATGTTGTAGAGGCCACTTCGTCAGTTGAGGGTTAGGCTATTATGTGTAAGGGCGTTGAAGTGGGCAGTTAAGGCTTGGAAGGCTCTTGTCAGTTTCACAGGTGAAACTGACTGAAGCCTTCTCTGAGGTCAGCTGGGAAAATTCCCTTTCAGGTGTCCCAAAATGGAATCTGTCTTTAAATCCTTCCCTGTGAAAAATGTTACGGACTTGACATTTCATCCAATGCGCGATGAACTTTTTTCAGACATGTGAAAATGTCCGTGGGAAAGGGATTCCCTTTCTCAGCCAGCTCCAGTTAAAAGCCCCTGGGGAAACCAATGCAAGATCTGACCTGCAGAGACTGCTTCCCCCCTGTCTGCTCTTCTCTGAATGCAAATTCCAGCACACATGCAAATTCCAGCACACACACTTCGTGGCCAGGAAATGGAAGTGAAGAATCATAGGGTTTCATTAGCAGAGTCTTTGATATCAAACTCCTGTATTGAGAAGGGAGCGTACTGGTCAGAGCAGGGGCCTGGGAGCCAGGACTCCTGGGTTCCTTGGATGGAAGGCTTCAGAAGAGGGCTGAACATTGCTGATGCCTTGTGTCCGGAAGGATTCCAAAGCACTTTACAGGCTAACACGTGGCATGAAATCTGCCTTGAGTAGGGACCAGGAGGGAAACAGCAGAGGTTGGTCTTGAACTGTTGTCCAGATTCTACCAGACGTCTCCTAGGGATTCTTCCTTTTGGCTGGCTGTGTCATTGGGAGGATGCTTGGAGGACATGGGGGTTTGGGGGCAGGATTCACTGCAGAGAGAGCACGTCTCCTGTCCACTGACGTGCAGTTACCTGGCTGCCTTGCGTCCCACAGGCCTTGTCGACAGAGTCCGTGGAGAGGCTGCCCGTGTATAACAAGTCGGCCTGGCGCCACTACCAGACCATCCAGGAGGCAGACGACTGGTGCGTGCCCAGTACGGAACCAAAGAACACCTCCACCTACCGGGTGACCTAGGCCCCCGGGGGTGGCTGGTGGCGCTTGGAGACGGAGATACCAGCGGGCTTGGGGCGGGAGAATCTATCCACATCACAAAAACTGCATCAGGAGAACTCGAGCGCTGGACCCTTCCTATTGGACCAGTCTGGCTAACGCTCCGCCCAGGAGCGTGAATGATTTTCTTTTTATGGTATGTAGCGTGCAGTAGCCCATGTCCACCACTGCCCCCCATCCTCACCCTAGAGAGAGCCGGGCAGGCTCCGGGCATTCCCCATCGCTGGGGGGTTTTACCCATAATCCTTTTATTCGCCGTAGATCTGTTCTTTGCCTCCGCTCCCCGCTGGGAGGGGGAGGACAGGAGTCAGGCTGTGGAGACGCTTTTTATGGTTACGGGAGAAACCAGACCTCGGGCCGAAGAGTTTCAAATGTGGGGAGAGAGGAGGGGGCAGGTGGGGAAGCCTTGTAGGTTTAGGTGTGGGGTGGAGGGGGGCCCTGCAGAGAGAGCCAGGAGGGCCATGGGCTCCGACTTGGTCTGTTAGGCCGGAGGAGTTGGGAGTCAGGGCTGGAGCACCAGTGGGGAGTGGGGGGGGGGTCCAGCTTGAGCACCAGAACAGCCAGTGGGTCCCTAGTGCCAGCCCCCAGGTGTGGGGAAAGTCAGGTGTGTTGTGAGTGGCTCTGGGAGCGAGGGGGCCTCCGTGCTCAGGGGCGCGTGGCCCAGAGGGCTGCCGGGAGGTGCCAGGGTTGCTCTTTTCTCAGCTGGGACAGTGGAAGTGCATCAAAGGGAAAGGGAGGGGGCTGCCCTCAGCCCTACCCTGCTGGGGTGGGGGGGCAGGCATTAGAACAGCCACCGGGGGCAAGAACAGCTCCCCTTGTTGCCTGGGGGAGGAGATCGCCGTGGGGTCCCCCTGGATTCCCAGATGGGCTGCAGCAGCCATCTCTCTCTCTCTCGGCTGTGCTTATACACGAGGCATTACGGTGCCTCTTCCCAGCTCAGCGCAGCTGTGCGGGTCCGTCAGCACTGGGGTCCCCTTCCCCCCCACCCGCTGTATGGCGCTGGCTGGAAGACGGGGCGGTCTGAGGCGAGCTGCATGAGTTTGCTCTGCAAGGCCAAGACAGGTGCTGCTCTGGTGAGGGTCTGAGGGATTGTTACTTCTTCAGTGTTGTCTGAGGCCTGGGCTCTGGGGGAGCCCTGTTCTCCCTGCCCCCCTCTCCCACCTTCCTGACCCTTTAGCTGTCTCTGTCCTTGCTGGGGAGTTTCCCTCGGCACCGGCTGCTCCCTGTGTCTTCACCCCACTGCCCTGCACGCCCCACGTGTGACTGATTTCCATGGCATGGTTTTATGTACTCTGGAAAGGATCTGCACAGATGGATTTTATGCTGTGGGTGGAACCCTGTTTCGGCCCAAGACACGGTGGGTTAAGTCGTGGCGTTCATCCCATTGTTGATCCGTAAAGATGACATTGACCAAAACCGGCCTGGCGTTGGTGGTGTTCTCTTTGCACTTTGCGGGGTCCCAGCGTGCAGAAAACAACCTCCCCCTCCCCTGGCAGTGGATTTCGCACCCTGCCTTCTGCATGGGCCCAAACCACTTAGTCAGTGCAGTTTTAAAACTGGATCCAATCACCTCTACAGTCAATTAACCTTTCAAACATCAGTAAGGTAAGTCTTTCATACTGGATGGAGCACTGAGCTGGGCAGCAGGAGCCCTGGGTTCTGTTCGCAGCACTGCCCCTGCCCTGCTGGCTGAACTTGGGCAAATCATATCGCTGCCCCGTGCCTCAATTTCCCCTCCCACCTTCTCTGTGTCTATTTAGAGTGTAAGCTCTTCAGAGCAGGGTCTGGCTTACTGTGTCCATGCAGCTCCCAGCCCAGTGGGACCTCAACGCTGCTGTAGGAAAACGGATTCATAGATTTATAGATTCTAGGACGGGGAGGGACCTCGAGATTCATAGTAATACTACCACCACTCTTGGGTCCTCAGCTCGGCCACTGACTTGCTGTGTGACCATTGGTAAGTCGCTGCTTCAGTTTACCATCAGTATGATAACACTTGGCTTCCCATAAAGCTCTGAGATCCCCTGGCCAAAGAGACCCTTTTCCTAGCAAGCATGGAACGATATTCCCCAGGGGGCACTGGGCATCGCTGGCAGAGCTGGGCATGGAACCCAGGAGTCCTGCTTCCCAGCGTGGCACGGTGCAGGCTGTGGCCGTGTGCTGCTCTCTGCAGAGCACTGACCTGCTGGTCAGGTTTCCCTGTCCCTGGCCATGGGCTCCTTGGCAGGGAGCTGTCTGGCTCTGCAGGACGCTCCATGGCCCTGTTTATCCTGCCGGGGCAGGGTCCCGCACCGCCACCTCTGCGTCTGGCAACACCCGGCTGAGCCCAACCAGCCGGGTGGGGGGGAACAGAGCCCAGGCCCGGCTCCAGAGCAGCAGAGAGCGCCTCACGCTCGCGTTCCCTCGCCCAGCTGCTGTGTTGACGTAAAGCTCCGAGGCGCTGACTCTGCATTTCAAACCCTGGAAACCACCTCCCCTGTGCCCTTGAGAGGACTCCTGCCCAGCTGGGACAGCATGTACTCTGTGAGCGGGGGGGAGGGCTGGCAGGCTCTGCTCTGCGTCTGCAAACCTAGTGACGCCTGCTCTGCATCCGCTCCCCAGCAGCCTCCCTGGACCCAGCTTCCTTGGGGAGAAGGGCTCTCCCCACCCACCCCACCTGCCTGCTCCACAGAGCAGTGTGTCTGGCCCCCGGCCGTGCCCTGGCCCCAGGCCGCCTGCTGCCTTTTCCGACTCCAAACCTGAGGCCACAGGCTCCCTGGTCAGGTTTCACCCAGGGTCCCTTCCGGGCAGCTGCCTGGTGTGGGGGGCTGAGCGTAGCCTCAGGGTGTGGGGGGAGCAAAGGCCCTCCCTGGGCCCAGCTCCATTGGCTGTGTCAGGTTTCCCTTCGCTCCTGTGGGGCCCGGCCCACGCCCCCCACCTCCTACCCCAAGCCCCAGCGGGGAGGCGCGGCAGGTTTTTACGACTAGGCTAGTTGTGCCAGCCAGCGCGTGCCCTGGGCCGGGTGCCGTTAGACCACCCTCCAGGTGCCTCGCTGCAGTAGTGTCGTCCCTGCCATGTGTAGCAGGCGGAAGCACCGTTGCTGCCCTGGCTCAGCCCCCTCCCCGGCGGGGCGGGGGGCACATTGCCATATCGTTAGAGCCACAGCGTGGGTGGAGCGCAGCCCTGCCCGACTGCCTTAGAGAGGGGTCGGATGTGGGGCTCTCCTGCACCCCATGAGGGGCTGAGGAAGCACCCCCAGCCACTGCTCGTGCTGGGGGAAGGGCATTGCCACCTACCCGTGCCCTTATTTTAACTAAAAGACAAAAAATCCCCTTTAAAGCCCCGGCTGCGGGGGGTGGCCCCTGCTCCCCCTGGCAGAACGCAGCGGCTGAGTCTGGTGTGGGCCCCGCAGCCCTTGCCGCCCCCGGGGTTAGTGAGGGAGGCTACAGCTGGGTGAGGCCGCAGCCGCCTCCTGCCTTTCGGCTGAGTCACCGTCCTAAGAAGGGAAAGAGCAGCCGGCGGTTCACCGGGGCGCGGGCCTGGAGCAGGGCCCACTAGGCCAAAGGCGGCTGCTTGCTACAGCTGGGCGTGGGCCCGGCTGGGATCTCCAGGCAGAGTTTCCTAAAATAAGTGGGGCCCTGTGCTCCTGAGCGGGGCGAGCCTGGCACCGGGCCCGGTGGGTTTCAAGGGCCTGCGGGCGGCGGTCGTCAAAGGAGCTGTTCCAGCCTGGGGCGTGTGGCTTCGTGCAGCCGAGCTGCGGTACTAAGGACAAATCGTGGGGTTTCAGGAAAGCAGAACCACAGCTCCCCACTTAGTAACACTGCCCCAGCCCCTGCCCAGGATTTGAGGACGGTGGTGGGTTTAATAAACGTGACACACACACACCCCTTCCCCCCAAATGCGGCCAGAGGGTTTACAGCCAGAAGGCCCATTGTGGCACCTTTAGGCTGCCCTGCTGCCAATCACAGGCGGGCGGCACAGCTTCCCCCACCGATCTTTGTTTTAAGCCAAAGGCTTCAGTTCGCCCAAAGCTTTCCACTGCTCAGGCAGTGAACACACCCCTCTGTTTCATAGCCAGGGCCCTGCGTGCTCCGAACAGGGTGCACGGCCAGGGGGTCACGAAAAGAACCCAGGAGTCCTGATGGCTACAAACACCCCCGCCCCCTTTGCTCTGACCACTGGACCACACTCCTGCCCAACACCAGGAATAGAACCCAGGCGTCCTGCCCCCCCTCCCCGTTCTTACCAGGGCTCTTGTACCCTGGCACAAAGCTGCAATGTTGGGGGGGAAGCGAGGCGGAGGGGGGGGCAGTTGCTGCTGCTGGCTTTCCCCACAGCAACGCTTATTTAATGGGCACTGACTGCCCCTTTGGGCTGTGGGTGTGCAGCGCCCAGCACAATGGGGGAGCAGGGCCCTGACTGGGGGGGGGGGGGTGCCTGGCTGCACCCCACCCCCAGGCAGAGCAGAATCACGCTGCTTTAAACGTGCCTGTTTTCGCTCACAGGTGCTGCGTGCACCCCGCCCTCTCGTGGTGGGTGGCGGGTACTGCAGGTCGAGGGACCCGCCTCCCCCAAATCACCGGCCCATGAGGATTTGCTCGCGGCGTGGTTGGCCCGAGCGAGTGGGTTGCAGCCAGGCCACTGCAGGGCTGAGGCCACCTCCCCCATCCCTGGGCCTGGGCCTGGCCCGGCTTCCTCCTCACCTACCTGGCCCGGGATAGCTGATGCTGCTGAAATTCCTGATTCCCCTCGAGCGCCCCTCGCTCTGCCCACTCCAGCCCCGGGGTGGGGGACACAGCGGCCACACAAATCAGGACCCATAGGGAGGAGGCTGCCGTGCAGGGGACAGGCCACAGGTGCCAACTCCAGGGGTGCTCTGGGGCTGGAGCACCCATGGGGGAAAATTGGTGGGTGCCCCCTGCCCCAGCTCGCCTCTGCCGCCACTCCTGAGCACACTGCTTCCCTCCTAGCTCCAGCGCTTGCTGCCGCAAAACAGCTGTTTTGCAGCAGCAAGTGCTGGAGGGAGGAGGGGGACCGCGGGAAGAGGCAGGGCCGGGCCGGGGATTTGGGGAAGGGGTTGGAATGGGGGGGGGGGACGGGATGGGGGGGGGAAAAGGGTGGCATTGGGGGGCGGGACGGGGGGGTGGAGGGGCACGAGCACCCACTGGTGCCGGGGCCCGTTGGTGCCTATGGTCCAGGCGGTGGCTGGTTCCCGCAGCCCCCTCAGGGTGCGTGGGAGAGGGGCTCCGGCTCATCCCCCCCGGCCCATGTACCGCCAGATGTGCAGCAGGCATTGGAGGGACACCCCCTGGCCCAGCTCTTGGGACCCCACCCCCGTTGTGCATGGGGGAAGGCCCCCCCCCAAAACTACAGCTGCTGGGGCCGCTAGCGCAGGGGCCCAGGAGCATGTTAATAACCAACCGGAGGCTGAGCAAACCCAGTTCATTGCTACCAGAGCCTGCGGGTGCTTGGAAATGGTGCTGCCCATTGACACCCACCCGCAGTGGGGTGGGCACATCTGCCTTTGCCCCTGTCCCTGCAGGGGTGAATCACCTCCCTCCCCACACACCCTAGTTAAGCACCTTGACAAATGCCCCCGCCCCCCGCCCTGGGCTCAAGGGCACCCCCCGACCCAGCTCAGGAGTGCCCCTCTTGCACCAGCAAAAATGAAACGCCAGCCATAAATCACTGCTCATGGTCACAGCACAATGGGAGGGGTGCATGCCCCCGCCCCAGGGCCAACCCAGCCACACTTCCTGCGGGGGGGGGCTTCCCTCCCCCCCAGGGAGATGGAGGGGCCTGGCCCCGTGCATGGGCTTAAGCAGGGTTTGTGGGGGTGGGCTTGGGCCCTTTGCAACCCCCATGCTGGCAGCAGGGCCCTTCACCCTGGGGTGGGGATGCTGAATGGCCCCAAGCCACGGACGAGGCCTACCTAGCCGGGGGTGGGGCGGGCTGAATATTAGACCTCTCTGTGCCCCCCTCCGCGCAGGCCTGGTCACACACAGCTCCATCCCCCTCCAGGGGCTTTGCTCTCTGCGTTGGGGGCAGGGGGAGCAGGCCGGCACAGCACACCTGTCTCACGCACCCCCCCCCCCGAGCAGCCCCTCCATCCCTGCAATGCTGGGATAGAGTCAAGGGCCCAGCTACCCGTTCACCAGCACACCCACCCGCTGCTGCTTGTTCTCCGTGTCAAGGGCCTGCCCGCACCCCTCTCTCCTTCTCGTCTCAGCCCAGCCTCCGGCGCCCACCGGCTACATTGGCACCTTGCCCCCTGCTGCCCCTCGGCTTGGGTGGCACAGCCCAGCGACAGCCCCCACACTGCCTCGTTCCCCGCCTTCAAATTCCCCCGGGCGCTGAGCGCGACAGGCAACGTGACAAGGGTCAGGCTGCTGGTACCCCGAGCCCGCCTGGCCTGCTGCCCACGGCTGGCTCACACGCCCCGGTCTCCGCGCCCCTCCTGGCTTACCCTTCGCCAGCCAGGGCATTGGGGCTGGGTTCTGGTAGCTCACGCACCAGAGGTTAGGGGTTGACACCCTATACCGGGAGCTCTGCTACCTTAGCTGCAGGGACTGGGAGGCGCTGTGCCTTAACAAAGAAGTCCTTTCTCCACAAGGTGGGGTAGGCATTGGAGTTCATAGAGGCTAGGCTGGAAATAACAGTAATTCAAAGAGGCTGACAAAAAATCCTTTCTCAGCCACCCGGGCTTTATAAGCCTGGCTCCCGCTAGTTCTCCGCCACTCCTAGCGCTCCGAGTGGACCTCAGCGTTCCCACGAGCAGAGCAGAAGCAGGGAGCAGCACCCCCTAGGGGTGGCGGATGCTCCTGCCCCTCTTCGGCCGCCCTAGAGAAGGGCCTAATTTGCTTCCTAGGGCAGGTCACCCCTCCAGGCCCCACCCCAGCCCATTCCCAGCCCCCAGCCTGGGGAATGCAGGGGTGGGTGTGTGGCACAGAGCGGACCCCGGGGGGGGGCTGGTTGCAATCAGTTTTATTTCCTTTGTGGTGTCTCCCTGGGTCGGTGTCTGTGCTCTCGGAATAAACTGGCCGGGCCGTGCTAGTCCGGGCTGTGTCGATCCTGGCCCCTGAGCGCAACCCGGGATCGCTCGTGGGCGGGGGAGGGGTAACACCATGCACTATCTTCGTCCTGCGGGCCCGTCGGGGCCGAGCCATCGTTTTCGGGAGGGAGTGGGGAGCAGCAGTGGTGCCCATGGGCTAAGGGAAACGGGGGGCCGGTGAGGTAGGACAGCCAATCAGCATGGAGCAGGAAGGCCTGGGTGACTGGAACCGATCAGGAGCAGACGGAGGGCAGCAGGGAAACCGGGAGGGGGAAGCCGTGCCAGCTGCAGCCCATGGGCGGGTGCCAACCACTAGCCAGCTGTAGGGCCGGGGTCCAGCAGTGCCAGGAGCCCCGTGCATGGCGGAGTGGATGGGCAGAGTTGGGGAGGGGTTTGCTTGTCTACTGGGGCCAGCAAGGATCCAGGAGGCAGCTGGAAAGTCCGGGCTCCGGGGCAGAGCCACCCCAAGCCAAAGACTGACCCCTGGGCTGATCCCCTGTTGGGGCCGGTGTCTCTCCCGGTCGGTGTGCCCCTGATTCCCCCTCGCCTGGGCAGGGGAGGTCTCCTTCTGTCCCTCCCCGCGCCGGGAGCCGTGTGCCAACTCGCCCTCCCTAACTCCTCCGCTGCTGCTCCTGCTCTTTCTTCTTCTGCTTTTCCCTCTGCTTCTCCACCTTCTCCTGGGCTTTCCGCTCCTTCTCCACCGCCACGCTCAGGTCCTTCAGCTTCCGCTTCAGCAAGGCCCGGTCGGTGGAGCTGCTGACGCCGAGGGCCTGGAGGAGGCAACGGGGCGGGTGTGCGTCGGGGGATGCCTCGTGATCACAACCACGGCCCTTCCCACCCCCACCCGCCTGGCGGGAGCCGGGCTCCAGGGGAGGGTGCTGGGGGGCTCCTGAATGGGACGCTAACGAAGGGGGAATGGATTAACTCCACCCCCAGCCCCGGCATCGAGTAGCCCGGTGGGATGCCCAGCATCCTCCCTCCTGCCCCAGTGCCTCAGGCCAGGTGCCTCTGGATCAATCAAACCCCAAAACAGCAAAGGGATTGGTCCATCTTGCTGGGGGAAGGCAATGCCTCCCCAACCCCCCTGGGGGAGGGATGGCTGCAAGAGCCGACCCCGGAGCCGCAGGGCAGCCCCACCCCCACCCCACCTTCAGCTTGGCTCCATCCAGGTGCAGCAGCTGCTGGCCGTCCACCTCGCGGGCCACGAACTCGTCCACGTACTGCTCCAGGTTCAGGCTCTCCAGCCACTGGCCCACTTGCTGGCTGCTCCAGCTGGTGGCGGCGCTGAGGGGCTCGTCCAGGAACTGCAGGGGGCAGAAAAGGCGGGGGAGGGGTGAGCACCAGTGGGGTCCCCTGCCCCCGGATCAGGGCGCCCCAGCAGGGAGCCTTCAGAAGTTCCTCCCAGCCCGGCTCTGCAGGCCACAGGTGAATCCTGGCCAACTTTCTAATCCCTGAAAACGGAACACCTCTGCCCCGCCCCTTCCCTGTGAAGCCCCGCCCCTTCCTCTGAGGCCCCGCCTCCTGCCCCACCTATTCCCCCCCCTCACTCGCTGTCCGCCCCCGCCCCCGGCGCTCACTCCCACATCTCCCGGGACTCACCTGCAGCCTGCAGAGCTGGGCTGGGAGGAACTGCCCAATCAGAGCACAGCCGGGCATGGCGGGGGGGGGATCCCCAGAGTGAGGGGCTGGGGAAACTGGGGCACAGCGGGGCAGGGGGGTCCCCGGAGTGAGGGGCTGGGCTGGGGAAATCGAGGCACAGCTGGGGGGGTTCTTTGGAGCAAGGGGCTGGAGTGGGGAAATCAAGGCATAGCTGGGGGGGTTTCCCCAGAGCGAGGGGCTGGGCTGGGGAAATGGAGGGACTGGTGCCATCTGTGGGGGGTGTAACCTGTCTGCCCCCTACCCCAAGTGTGCCTCTGTCAGGCTGGGGGCCGGGGAGAGCAGCAGCTGCTCGCCGAGTCCCCCTCCAGGCTCCAGCTGCTCTTCTCGCCCTGCAGGTAACTGCACTTTTAATGTCGCTGCCAGTTTCCCTTTCAACACCCGGCAGCCCTGAGACACGCCCCCCCCCGCTCCGCCTGGCAAAGGATCTGCAACTCCATGGGGCCCATGGACAGAGTCACCCCCAGCCCTGGGGCCCAGGAGTGGAGCGGCGAAAGCCCCCTTGCCCCCTCGCTGTCGGATCTGGCCAACCGGCTCCCCCAGGCTGCCCCCCTCGGCCGCCCCCGCGGGCTCACCTCGTCGGAGGACTGGGACAGGGTGTGGTAGGGGTAGGAGCATTTCGTCTCGCTGGCGCCGCTGCTCAGCGTCTTGGGGCTGCTGCTGGGCGGGGTGGAGTCGTCGCTCAGGGTGGAGTCCTGCCCGCGGGATCAGTAGGGTGCAAAAAACTGCAAAAAACCCGGCACCCTCCCCCCCCTCCCCCCAAGAGCCACTGACAGTCTCTAGGGAGAACACGGGGAGGGAAGATTGTCTGACACGGCAGCCGGGGGAACCCAGCCGGCCCCAGAACCTTTGAACCTCGGTGAGCCCAGTGCCTGGTGAGAATAATGCAGATCTTTACACCCGTGTACAAAAACCCAGCAGAGTCCATCATTATTCCGGCCACTGGCAAAGCCATAGAAAAGCGGCCGAAATGATCAAATACCAGCCAGGTGGTTACCCAAGGCGTGAACAAGGGGCCTGCCCTGCAAAGGGTCATGGCAGGACTTTGGCCCCACCCCCAGTCCCCCCCACCCCCGGCCCTACAGGGTGAGGTGGGGATGGGTACTGACCTGGGAAGCAGATTTCTTGGGGCTTAAGCCCTCCCTCTTGGGCGAGCGGGTCGGGGAGACGGTGCTGCCGGACGAGGCCGAGCCCTTCCCGCTGTCCGTGAACCAGGAGAAGGGCATGAACGGGGACACGGACGAGCGGCTGGAGCCCTCCACCAGCTCCCTGGGGAAAGGGCCGGCAGGCGGGTTAGCATCCTCGCTCCCCTGGCTCCCGGGGGCCCACCCCACGGGGGCCGGGCTCCCCGGAGCGTCCGAGCTGCCAGACGTGACCAGACTCCACCCCACTGAGCCCAGCCGGGGTCTGGATCTACCCAGGGCACCCAGACCATCCCCCAAGTCCTCTGCTCCCTGATGCCTTCATCTCCCCTCTCCGCCAGGTTCTCATCCCTTGAGCGTATCGAGCTCCCTCTTCATCTCCTTGCGGCTCCGTGCTCCCCAGCTCCATCACTGCAAGTGAACACGTTCTCCCATCCGCACCTCCCTGTCTCTCCCTCTCTGGGTCTCAGCTGCCCCGGGGCCCTTGACAAGTCACCCGGGGCTTTGGAGACCAGGCGGAAGCTCCTTGATTGCCAGGGCAGAGGGGTGGGCGCGTTCCTCGGGAGCTGGGGAGGGCCGAGTGCCCCCTGGCGCTCGAAAAGCCAAGAGGGTGAAGGGGACACACTGAGAAAGGCGGGGCAGGAGGGGGTGGATGCCATTGTGGGGTTCAGGGAGATGTTTTGGGCTGTGGCTTGTGAGAAGCTCAGGATTCGGGGGAGGCTGGCGGCTCCCCACCTGCTGCCCATGGACAACCGGTTGCTCCCCTTCTCTTTCCTGCTTTTGCTGGAAGAGGCTCGTCTCAGGGTCACCCTGCGGCAGAGAGAGAGGAGGCTCGTTAGTGGCGTGCCGGGGGGTGTGGGCACCTGTGGGCTGGGAAGAGATGGGCACCGGGCGTCTCTTGGATGTCTTAAGTTTTCTGCGGGTTTGGCTACACTTGCGAGTTACAGCACATTAAAGCAGCCCCGGGCGCCCTAGCTCACACCCCGTCCACACTGGCAAGGCCCTGACGCTGCGGCTACAGCGCTGCCAGTTCTCCACCTCCGCGAGAGGAATAACGTTTGCCGCGCCCCTGCTGGAGCGCCGCGGCGCCAGTGTGAACGAGGTGTTGCATTACTGCGCTGTGATCGGCCTCCGGGAACGTCCCATAATCCCCTTAAGTCAAGTGGCCCCTCTTGTCACTGTTTTTGAATCGCTGCAGGAATGCGGCTATGCCCTTTCAAAGCTCCGTTTCTGACAGACGGCTGCTTATCTGCTCCGAGACAAAGCAACCATGACTGTGGAATGGTGGGTGAGAGAGAGAGGCGGGGGGTAGGGGGGAACGGAGGGGGAGGTCTGCTGCTGTCTGAACTTACGAGACAGCAGGCGGACAGGCTCTCAGCCCCCCCAACCCACTCTCTCTCCCCCCACATACACACAACACGCTCCCTGTCACACTCCACCCACACATTTGAAAAGCACGTTGCAGTCACTTGCATGCTGGGATAGCTGCCCATAATGCACCACTCCCAGTGCCGCTGCAAGTGCCGCAAATGTGGCCACGCCAGTGCACTTGGAGCGGTCAGTGTGGACAGACGGCAGGGGCGTCCCATCCAGAGTTCGTGGGACTCACCCCAAATCCAGGAACTTCCTCCGGGTCTTCTTGTCAAGCCCGATGGTGGGGCTGGCGGGCTCTGATGGGCTTGTGTCATCTAGGGCAGAGAAACATGCCGGGAGAGATCAAAGCCGCTGGGAGAACGTCCAAGGGAGCTCCCAGGCCGGTTTAAGGAAAAGCCTGGGAGACCTGGGCCGTGGGGAGTTCTCCAGCTCAGCGAGGAAGTGATTTCCCTTCCCAAGGACAGGCAAATCCCGGCTCTGTCTTTATCCGGGGAAAAATGGGCTACCCAACCCCCAGCCCTGCCAGGGGCACTGGACAGGCCCAAACCTCCATCAAAACCACCGGGTACCAACTGGGACTCGGGCACTGCAGCCCATGACCCAACCCCGAGGGGGCCTCGCTGTTAGCTAAAGGGGCAGGAGCGTTGGCTGTGGGGGGGATCTCCCAGCTACTGCAGCCCCAGCCTCTCCCAGCAGGGGGCGCTGTAGGGAGCAGGGCAGGAGCACTGGCTGTGGGGGGAGCTCCCAGCAGGAGGCGCTGTAGGGAGCAGGGCAGGAGCGCTGGCTGTGGGGGGAGCTCCCAGCAGGAGGCGCTGTAGGGAGCGGGGCAGGAGCATTGGCTGTGGGGGGAGCTCCCAGCAGGAGGCGCTGTAGGGAGCAGGGCAGGAGCACTGGCTGTGGGGGGAGCTCCCAGCAGGAGGCGCTGTAGGGAGCGGGGCAGGAGCACTGGCTGTGGGGGGAGCTCCCAGCAGGAGGCGCTGTAGGGAGCGGGGCAGGAGCGCTGGCTGTGGGGGGAGCTCCCAGCAGGAGGCGCTGTAGGGAGCGGGGCAGGAGCGCTGGCTGTGGGGGGAGCTCCCAGCAGGAGGCGCTGTAGGGAGCGGGGCAGGAGCACTGGCTGTGGGGGGAGCTCCCAGCAGGAGGCGCTGTAGGGAGCGGGGCAGGAGCATTGGCTGTGGGGGGAGCTCCCAGCAAGAGGCGCTGTAGGGCGCAGGGCAGATAATGCTACGGAAAGTTTCCTGCGTAGAGGCGGCTCCCCCATCCAGCCCTTACCTTCGCTGTGCCGCTCCGCCCGGCGGTCCCTCCGGGTGTAGAGGGGCGAGCTGTCCGAGCTGTGGCAGGACTTGGGGGGCGAGCTGGTGGGGGTGCATCCCAAGGCCTCGTGGGAGGAAGCGTTGGTCAGGGGCTGGTAGCGGATCAGCGGGGACGAAGGCTGCTCGTCCTCCTCCAGCGTCCTCCTGACCACGGCGGCGTCGAAGGAGAACTCGGTGGCGCGGAGGAAGGGGGAGGAGCCGGAGAGGGGCGAGGAGACCTGCAGGGTGGCGTGCAGCGGGGATCTCATGCGGTGCCGCGGGCTGCCATGTTTATCGGCCACCTGTGGGTGGGACGCGGGGGGGATCAGCCACAGGGAAGCCCCTGGGAACCCCCGCCCCGGGAACTGCTGCATTGACGTGGGGGGCCACAGCGAAGCCCCCTATTTATCCGCAGTGCTGGTGCAGGGACAGGGCGAGCTGCTCGCAGGCTGCTCCCCCCCCCCCGGTAGCTCCAACCCGGACCCGCAGGGACCCTCGCTAGGGGCTGATCAGGGAGCCGCGCACCCATAGCAGTTGCCAGGTGTCCGGTCGAAAAAGGGAACCTGCAGCGAGCTGAGCGGAGGCTGAAAGTCCAGTTGGCTGCAGTAACCGGACTCCGCCACTGGGGGCGGGAAGAGAAGCAGCTGGAGCCACGTGGAGGGGCGGCTCTGCTCAGCTGGTGATGCTGGAGGGGGAGCAGTGGGGAGGATCCTGGCCTGCAGCCACCTGGGGGGGGGAAGAGGATCCTGGCCACCCCCCTTCTGCTCCACCGTGCCCCGATTGCCTGGCCGCTTGCTACGGGGACTGACCCCCGCTCTGCCCCGATTGGGCAGGATCCGCATCAGTTCTCCCCAGCCTGGCTCTGCACCCAGCAGGTGAGTCTCCGGAGAGGGCTGGGGGGGGGGGGGGGGGAAATGGAGAGCGAGTGATGGGGGGGGGACGGGGGTGGGGCCTCAGGAAAGAGGTGGGGCCGGGGCGGGACAAGGGTATTCGGTTTTCAGCCATTAGAAAGTTGGCCACCCTAGGTAGCACCCAGGTGCACAGGGCTTGCCACCATAGAACAGGCCACTGGGCAGCTAGTCTGGTATCTCCCCTCCTGCCCCACTGCGTCAGACCATTGCTGGTATCCCTCCTCCTGCCCCACTGCGTCAGACCATTGCTGGTATCCCCTCCTCCTGCCCCACTGCGTCAGACCATTGCTGGTATCCCTCCTCCTGCCCCACTGCGTCAGACCATTGCTGGTATCCCCTCCTCCTGCCCCACTGCGTCAGACCATTGCTGGTATCCCCTCCTCCTGCTCCACTGCGTCAGACCATTGCTGGTATCCCTCCTCCTGCCCCACTGCGTCAGACCATTGCTGGTATCCCCTCCTCCTGCCCCACTGCATCAGACCATTGCTGGTATCCCTCCTCCTGCCCCACTGCATCAGACCATTGCTGGTATCCCTCCTCCTGCCCCACTGCATCAGACCATTGCTGGTATCCCTCCTCCTACCCCACTGCATCAGACCATTAGCCCAGCTCCTCCAGTATCCCCTCTCGCCCCCCACAGGATCAGGCCACTGGTTGATCAAACCCAGTCCCCTGCCTGCAGCCGCAGCCAGGCGCAGAAACCCTGCAGCAGGCAGTTCTGGAACAACCTGTCCTTAAGGACTGTTCCCTCCTGACCCCCATCTGCTAGAGCACAGCTCCTGCCCTGAAGCAGGAAGGTTTATAGCCCCTCCCAGTCACTCTGCTGAGCCTTGTTCTCCGTATCAATGTCCCGTCCGGGGCCCTGCCAGGCTCACGGGCTGCCCGGCTGAAGCATTAGTCACCGGCCAGAGTCTGACCCACTGGGAGCAGGTGGGAGCAGGTCCCACTGCTTGATCTGTTACAGGACCCGGCGGGATAGAGGATTTGATGGACCCAGGGTCTGATCCAGCGTGGCAGATCCTGAGCTCCTGTGGCACGAGAGAGGAGAGGGAGCAGCCATTCTGGGTGGCAGGGCTTGTGGCTGGTCTCCTCTGACCCGGAGCTACAGTCACCCCACAACGCAGCCGCCCCCCCGCCCGGGCCCGTGCTCACCTTCCTCTCCAGGCTCTCGTCCCCTTCCGCCGAGCTGACGCTGTCTCTCAAGCGGGACCGGGACGGGCGGTGCCGCCTGCCCTTGGCCGACAGCTGGGCTCGGGCCTTCTGCAAACTGCTGTCCAGCCTCTGGGTCTCTGGAATCACATCATTAAAATCTGGGAGTGAAAGAGAGAAGGGGGGCGGAGGAGTGGGAGAGCGAGAGAGCGAGAGCAGGCGGACGGACGGGGCGATGGGGGATGCACAGAGGGGCAGGGAGCACAGGGAGTGGGGAGAGAGCGAATGGGACAGAGCAGGGGGAGAGGAGGGGAAAAGAGAAGGAATGAATGGAAGAGAAAGGAAAGGTGGGGCGGTGTCCCAGCCAGGGACAGAGGAGGGAGAGGGTGGAACAGGGGGAGAAAGAGAGAGAGTTCAGAGAAGAGACGCACAGCAACGTCCATTTCAGCCCCCCTGCCCCAGCTCCCCCCCCCAAATCCACAGGCTCCTCTCTCCCTCTCCCCCCTGCTGCAGCTGGGCCAAGCTGCCCTAGACCCGTGGGGCTGGGGTCCCCCCCGAGCTCAGGGGCATTGGGGCCCGGAGAATCCAGCTGCGGGGGTGGAGGGCCGCCGAGCTCTTCGGAGACAATTGCACCCCCACACAGGGCTGCCCTGCCAGGGTTTGCAGAGTGGCTGATCCCCCGGGGCGGGGAAACCGCTGCCCATCCGCCTCCCATCTCGCTGCTGCTGCCGCCCGGGCTGCTCTTTGCCTGGGGCCAGCTGAGCTCACGGCCGCCGGACGCCCCCAATGACTAATCTTTCGTTGCCACCAAATGCCTTCCTCCGTTGCCTCCATTAAAGCCCACAGCCCCCGCGCCTCCCAGGCCGCAGGGCTGCTCCGATTTCCTTGCAAAAGGGTGACACGGCAGCTTGGTGCCTCTGGGGACCATGTGGGGGCACCGGGCACTGCGGGCTGCACCCAGGCAGGCAGCGAAGAGCAGAGCTGGGGGAAGGCTGCGACGGGCCCCTCTCGTATTTGCATCCTACAAGGGCAACTGCTGGTGCCACGCCGGGCCGGGCTCTCATGGCCCCGCCCGCCCGCCGCTTGCACTGGTGCCCTCCCAGCGAGCCAGACCGTCTCCCGCGTGCGCGGCCCTGGCTCACCGGAGGAAGGCAGAGCTGGGCTGGTTCGAGCGAGGAATCTGCGAATCGTTTGGGGTAACCGACATGCTTGTGGGCTTTGCAGTCTGCTCACAGACGCTGCCGGCACAGAGAGATGGAAGTGACTCGCCCAAAATCACAAAACGGGGCGTGGGCAGAATGGGGGGGGTACAATCCCGGAGTCCTGCCTCCCAGTGGCCCCTGTTCTAACCACTAGACGGCAGTCCCCTGCCAGAGCTGCATATGGAACCCTGGAGTCCTGCCTCCCAGTGGCCCCCTGTTCTAACCACTAGACTGCACTCCCCTGCCAGAGCTGCATATGGAACCCAGGCGTCCCAAGCAAAAGCACCAGCATTTCAGCATTCAGATCAGCTTCAGATGCACCACGACTGGGCTGTGTCTCTTCAAAGCCCCTGCAGAGGGCACCCAGGCCTGACTCAGATGAGGTCCCCAAGCCTCCTTGTGTTAGAGCCCATCCAGGAAATGCCTCCCCACGGCAGCACGCGGGGGGCAGAATCCTGCTGAAATCAGGGCGAGAGCTGGTGGAGCAGGACTGCTGGGTTGTATTCCCAGCTCCGCCAATGACCCTCCACACAATTCCGGGCCAGATGCTTACATTTATCTGTGCCTCGGTTTCTCCAGCTGTGAAATGGGGCTAATACTGTCTCCCACAGGGGTTAGCTAATGCTTGTAAAGCGCTGGGTGTGTCTGGGGCCAGGCGCAGCACAAGCAGGTGTACACACACACCCACTATGCCTGGCTCTCCCTTGCCCGGCACCATGCCCAGACATTTAGACCAGTTTCCAGTGGGTGTGACTGCTGTCTCTCTGGTTTGGGAGGATCTATACGCCCATTGCACTGTGTAAACAGTCACACATGGACAGTGAATCAGGACCCAGAGACACACCTAGAAATCGACTCCCACAAAGAAGCACCCCCATGAACACCCCCAAATACCTTCTCACACTTAACCCTCCCGACCCATGCAGATAGTTGCACATCAGTGTGACCCCTTTGCACGCCTGAGAAGTGTGCAGCCAGAGGGGTGGCACTGCCAGTGCTGGGGGGCACTACAGATGGCACTGCCAGAATTAGGGGACATCTGGGTCAGCACTGCACTGGGGGGCACTCCGGAGCCCACAGGCCCTGGGGGACACTGCAGACAGTGCTGCACGGCTGGTGGCTTTGACCCACCCCCATCGCACGCGCAGGTCACCTATCCATTTGCACTGAGGTATGTTTGCACACTCACACCTACACACACTGGCACACTCATTCACCTGCATGCGAACAGGAGGTGGGGGGGGATTACCCCTGTCCAACTGGCATACCCCACTTCCTCTGAGAGCCACAGCAGTCAGGGGCCTCATCTGGGGGACCTGCCAGAGACTAGTCCCCCCTCCCAATCCTGTACCATGGAAGCTCACCCCATAAGCCCAGAGCCCTTGGGTGCTCGGCCTGTCACTCTGAGGCCGGAGGTGTCAGTGATTAGCCAGCTCCAGTTCCCCCGCCCTGGGAGAAGCGGAGTCAATGGCCGATTCCTAAATTGGGGGTGGGGAGGCAAATGGAGCAGAGATGCGGGGGAGGGTCACCACACCACACAGAACCAGGATCTCCTGAAACGCCACCCCAGTTCTGATACGGGCTCCTCTCTGTAACCATGGTCAAGTTGCCCCGTGCCTCAGTTTCCCCTATCCTAGTGCACCGGCTGGTTAATACTCCAAAAGGGCTGGGACCCTGGGGTGTTAATTACTACGGGTGTGTTTTGTCCTCAAAGGGTTAACACAAACACCCACCCACACCACCAAAAAACATACACTGCTCCACACACACCCTACGGCTACAAACACCCCTACACACCTGCACACAGGTGCATACACACATTCGCTCACAAAGTGCCCCCCCGTCTCTCATCCCAGCCCCCTCTGCCTTCCCTGCGGACAGAGCAGGGAGCTGCCTTCGGGAGGTCATGAATACTTAACCAGGCGTGTGTGTGTGTGTGTATGTGTATACACACACACACACACACACACACACGTACATGTACACACAGGCCCGCTCGAGCCTGCCAGGAGCGCAGAATCAGCTGCCGCTCAGCCGACTCCAGGAGGAGCGGGGGGGGGGGGGGGACACACAGAGACGCGGCTCATGAGAACGGGGAGCGAGCGGGAGGGGGACGGACAGGAGAAAAGACGACGCAGACGGGCACAGCGGAGCCTTGCCCAGAACAGGCCCAAACTGGGCGCCGGGTGTGTGGTATGGGCCGGCCGGGCTGGGGCAGGGACCAGCCAGGCCGATCTCCCTGGCACAGACAAGGCCGAAGAGACGCCTGGAACATTTGTGCCAGTGGTGGAGCCGTGTCGCGCCCGGGATACGAGGCAGCCAAGATGGGTGAGGTCACATCTGTTACTGGCCCTGCTGGCGGCCCAGCCCTTCGGCCCTGAGCAGTTGGTCCAGCGAGAGCGATTACCTCACCCGCCTGTGTCTGCCCACGGCAGAGCCCCAGAGAGGGGGAAGATGCCAGGAGGGGGGCGTACAAGAGAGGCAAACAGACTTGAGTCAAGGGTTTCCCCAGATGCTGAGGCCTCGGGACATTGATTTGGGCCGTGACTGGCAAAGTTCGCGAGGGAGACGGAGGCAGATTTCTTTGTAAGTTGCTTTGCTGTGAGCGCCAGGTGTGACGATGCGGTTCTGGCGGGACCCAACTGAGAGTGCCAATTCAGGACAAATCGCTTCAAACAGGGCAGTCACAGCCCTAGGCTGGGGTTTTTCCACCTCTAAAGCAAACAAAGCCAGACAAAGAGGACTCTGGTCTCACCCCACTGGCTAACCACAAGTCACACAAGCAATTTCCTTAGACACTCCAGTCTCCCAGTATCACCACCAGTCCCACTCGTCCTGGGGAGGAATGGTTATGAAAACCAACACCCCAATAAAAGAAAACGGTTCTCTCGATCCCAAAGAATCAAGCCCCAGACCCAGGTCAATATACACATCAGATCTTACCCACAAATCACGCTGTTGCCAATCCTTTAGAATCTAAAATCTAAAGGTTTATTCATAAAGGGAAAAAGGTAGAGATGAGAGCTAGAATTGGTTCAGTTGAATCAATTCCATACAGTAATGGCAAAGTTCTTAGTTCAGGCTTGTAGCAGTGATGGAGTAAACTACAGGTTCAAATCAAGTCTCTGGAACATCCCCCACTGGGATGGGTCAGTCAGTCCTTTGTTCAGAGCTTCAGTTTGTAGCAAAGTCCCTCCAGAGGTCAGAAGCAGGATTGAAGACCAGATGGAGAGGAGGCATCAGCCTTATATAGGTTTTTTTCCAGGTGTAAGAACCTCTTTGTCCTTCCTGTGGAAAACTACAGCAAAATGGAGACTGGAGTCACATGGGCACGTCCCTGCACTTTGCTGAGTCACAAGGCGCATCTGCCTTCTCTCCATGGGTCAGTTGTGTAGCTGATGGTCCTTAATGGGCCATCACACAGACTAGGCAGAGCTGACACCAGCTTGTTTGGGGTGTCTCCCAGAAGCACAACACAAATTTGAAATACAGACAATCCAGAGCCAATACTCATAACTTCAACTACAAAATGACACCTACAGACAGACACCATAATCATAAGCAGCAACCCAGAACCTGCTCTTAGACACCTTATATGACCCCTTTTACATAAGATTTGGTGCCACTACAGGACCTTGGTTGCAACCATGTTCTATATGGTCCCAGACTATATCAATAACGTCACACCAGCATCCCCTCTGAGGGCCTGGGAGCGAGGCAGAAATTAACGCCTCTTTGCACAGCAGACAGAAAGGGGCAGGGGGATCCCCATTCCCACAGCGGTGCCGGGCCCCGGCCTCCCCCTCGTCCCCTTTGCTGGAGCAGATCAGACCATCACAGCCAGCATCCCGCCTCCCGCAGCTGCCAACAGTGGCTGCTTCAAAGGACGCCTGCCCCTGAAGCTGACTGCAGTCAGGGCCCCATGGCCTGGCTCCTGGAGGCGCTAGAAGGGGCGAGTTGAAGATCAGGGGTCAGTGGCGTGACAGCCTTGTGGTTGGTGGTGACCCCTGGCCTTGCTGGAGAGAATCCCGGGGCCTGCCTGCATCCAGCAACCTCTGCACAGACCCCCCTTCACAGGGCGCACGCAGCCAAGCGCCACCTCTTTCCCGTCACGAGGGACGGCGGCCCAACAGCGTCTGGATGCACTTTCCACGCGTCACGTTAGCAGCAAAGAACATTTCCCCGAATCCAGGGAGGCTGCCGGCCGTGCCCAGCCCCCACCGCGCTGATGCTAGCGAGCTTTAAAGGCTGGAGATGGAAAATACCTAGCAGGCAGCGGGCTGAGTGCCAGGGCCGGCTGAGCCAGCCGCCGGCTCGGGGCGACCGTCGTGCGCGCCCCTCGCCGCCGTACGGACATGTCCCCTTGCACGCAGGGCTCCGCGTCGGTTCCCAGCCACCTGCTCCCGAGGCAGAAGGCTGGGGCGTGTTTCCCCGCCGTCCTGGATTCCCCGGGAAATGTGAAATGGATCACGAGTGTTGTGAAAACCAGACAATCTCATTGGGGGGTGGGAAATCAGCCATTCTGCCCATTTCAAACCCCCCAGGCCAGAAGGGCCTATTAGGATCCTCCAGTCTGACCTCCTGTATCGCACAGGCCAGAGAACTGCCCCCAAATACCTCCTCACCCAAGGGAGAGCGACTGAGTGACCAGCCCCATGGGCGGGGGGAGCGTGCCCCTTCTTTGGCAGGGGAAGCTGGATTCTGGATTATTAGACGGCACAAAGGACGTTTTCAAAAGATCCTACGGCCGGATTTTCAAGAGCTCAGCATGTGCATGCGGGGCAAGGAGCTCCACTCCCATTTGGGCACCTAAAGAAGGGGCTTTGGCTAAAAAAAACCCACGAGGGGCAGTATGACCTAGTGGGTAGGGCATGGCGCACCTGATTTAACTCCTGGCTCTGCCACTGAACTGCTGTGTGGCCTTGGGCAAGTCACTCCGACTCTGTGCCTGTCCCAGCATTTGGCTGTCGTATCTGGTTAGATTGCCAGCTCTCTGGGGGCGGAGAGGGCTCTTAGGAGGTGTTCGTACTGCCCTGAGCCCAGTGGGGCTGGGGCTTGGCTGACCCCTTGAAACTCTTCCCCTGTCCAATTTCAACTCCTTGCACCAAAGCCTGGGGGCGCTAGAGAGGCACAAAGAAATGGACCCGAGAATGCTTGTTAACCTGGGCAAAACAAGGTGTTTGCGCCTCACCTCGGTCTCAGAGATGGCGGAATGGGGTTTGCTGAAACCTCCCCCCCCCCCCCCCCGCACACACCTTCTACTAATTCAATTTGAGGCAGGGGGAAATTTTCAGCCCAACCGGTTCAAGTCTGGCAAAGTTCTGAGCCACTGAAAACAGGGACGTCTAATGGGGCGTTTCGGACAACCTGAATTATAGGCAGAGCCGGTAGCGATGCCGCCAGTAGCCACCCAACTCGCAGGGACAGTGCTCGCCACACATCACAATACACAACACCCCCTCCTATGCTGCAAAGCCGGTCCTACAGCAACCACCAACTCCTGTGCTCTATGGGTCTCCTCTGGCATGCACCATTTCCCCATCACGTCAGTGACTGCAGCCCCGTATTTACTTCCAGGAACGAAGGCAATCTTCTGCACGCCCCCGGCTCATCCTCTGCGGCATTCACTGGCCGAGCCCCCTCCCCAGAGCTAGACGCTTCCAGCGGAAGCCTCTGGGTAAAGAGGAAAAGCGGAACGAGAAACAGGCAACGCCTGACGCCTTTGTGTACCTAGTGTGTGTACCCGAGCATGTGGGCACGTGCGTGTGGCCGTTTGGGACAGGTGCAGGGGGGCGGGTCTGTGCCACCACATCTGGGCACCAATATCGGCACTAGTACATGTGCGTTGCACGGACCCACGTATCCTTGTGGGCTCTCGTGCCTACGCGTACGCACAGAATCTCCGTCGTCGGAGGGGTGTGAGAACGGGTTCGAGCCGGCGGTTCTCAAACGGGGGGCTGGGACCCCAAAGTGGGTCGCAAGCCCATTTGAATGGGGCCGCCAGGGTTGGCTTAGACTTGCTGGGGCTCGGGGCCAAAGCCGGAGGGATTGAGCCCTGGGCGGCGGCGCTCAGGTTACAGGCCCCCGGGCTGCGGCCGAGGCCCTTGGGCTTTGGCACCGTCCCCCCTCCTGGAGCCGTGTAGTAATTTTTGTTGTCAGAAGGGGCTCGCGGTGCCATGACGTTTGAGACCCCCTGGGTTAGACAACGGTCTGGCGGGGACTGGACTTAGATAACCATCTTCTTTAAGCAGTGGCCGCATCCCTGCCCACGCGGTACACGGTCACCCCCCCCCCCGGCGGTAACGAGGGTGTAACTCACCGCGCTGTCAGTCGTTGTCTTTGCTACGCACTGCTCATCCCAGCTCGTTCATTATAAACAGGGCACGCCAGGCGGGTGCCAGGCCGAACGGGAAAACCAGAGCTGGGCCTTGGGGGCACTCGCCCCTTTGGTTGCCAGCCACTTCCTCCGCCAGCTCCGTGGTTATTATTATTTTTTTTTTTTAGGGTGACATTTTTTCTCCGGCCGCAGACGGGAACCACTCCCAGCATCGGCAGATGGCACATGGTCTTTCAACTCCAGCCCCCTGGGAGTCGAGGCAGTGGCCTTTGCGGTATGGCACGGCTCAGGCTCCTGCGAACCATACGCACACGCGTGTGAGTGTAGACACGCACGTGCACGTGAACCTGCCCGGATGCTTCTGGCCGTCAGCCAATGAGAGAGGCAGACGCACACGCGGAGGGAGAGATTCAGACAAAGCCCTGCCCATACTGGCTTTGGTTGGCACCGGGTCAGCTACCACAGCACAAACCCATGGAAGACGGGGTCGCGCTAGCATGCCCAACTGGGACCAGCTGCCCCAGAGCCAGCCATGCTTTGCACAACTATCGTGTTTTGCACAACTGCCTACACCAGGAGGTCCACACGTGCAAACTGCCTGAGTGGAGGCAAGCCCCAAGAGACACAAACACGTGATGGGCCTGATCCTTCCTTCTGTGCGACCCGCCTGAGAGTCTCAGGCTGCCGAAGGATGCAGGGGCAGGCCCCGAAGGGCAGATCTGTGACCCCCACAGAAGGCGGATGGGAAATCGAGGCAAAGCAGGAGCCTGCACAAAGTTCTGCCGCCTGCTGGAGTGGGCGCGGCAGCACCTGGCCACCGAGGGACCAGAGGGATGAGAGAGAAAGGAAAGCGGAGGGGAGACAAGAGGGAGTAGTAGGAGTGTGTGCGTGGGGGGGGGGGGTTATCCCTAGGAGGCGGAACGAGCAAGGCCCCGTGCAGGGGGCTCGAGCAGGATGCAGGGTCCCTGCAGGATCCCAGAAGCCGAAGGGGGCACGGGGTGGAGGGAAGTGGGGAGAGGCGCCTCTGGGGAGGCGGAGCCCCACGTGTACATGCCAGGGAGCCTCGCACTAGGGCCACTTGCTCCCGACTCCCAGGAAGGCACCGTCTGACCTAGGCGTGTGCGGGAGAGGCAGCATCCATGCTGGGCCCTGATTCCCCCGCGTCGGGCGCCCGGGAGCCAGAGGGATGGGCGTCCGGACGGCAGGTGCTGATTCAGCAGGTACTGCCTTCCCCCCCAAGGGCAGCGGCAGGAGCCCCCACCAAGGATGTATCCAGCCTACGGCTGGAGGCCGGAGTCGAGGGGCCAGAAGCCTAGGCCAGCTGTCCCAGTCCGTCTCCCAGGGCCCCTCTGGGCCAGGGAGCCCCATAGATGAGGGGGGCGGGCGAACAGATCACGGCTTTCAGGGGCGGGAGGAGATTCATTCCCAGACCCTCCCCGGGCTCCTGCTCTTGCTCAGCTCCCCATCTTCCCTCCCCCCAGCCAGGTCCTAGCTCCCAAATCCCCCCACCCCCACCCCTATGTCCTGGTTCCCCAAAACTAGCTTCCCCCATCCCCAGCCCCTAGCTCCAATCTCCCACCTCCCTGTCCCCATCCACACCCGAGCTCACCGGCCCCCAGCTGCCAGGCCCTAACACCCCTGCCAACCTCCCTACCTCCCACCAGACCTCCCCTCCCCAAGCCCCACATTCCCCCCAGCCTGGGTCCGTGCCGTCCCTGCTCCGCTCTGCAGGCCGTCAGCGCTGGGGAAAGTCTCCCTTGGCTGGCGACGCCGGGGGTGAGCTTGCGGGGGCTGAGAGAGGGTGGGGGTGGGAAGAGGGTGGAGATCGTGCAGCGGACTTACCGAAAACCTCGTCGGCGTCTCGGCGTTTGGAGGACGACATGGCAGGGCAGGTCTGTGGAGAGAAGAGGGGAGGTAGAGTCAGACCGCTGGACATCCAAAGCCAAACGGCTGGCTGGGGAGGCGCGTGCGGCTGGGCCCCGGGGTCTCCAAGCACCCACCGGAGAGCACCCCCCATCCGTCTGGAGTGCGAGAGAGCTCTGGGGAGGGCCCGTGGGGGCCATCTGGGCCTGGCCCTGGCTGGAGTCTCCCCAGCGATGGTGTCTCAGCTGCCTGACCTTGTGTTACAGAGGGGAACGGGGCAGCCGGTCAGGGTCACGTCGTCCAGCCCGGCCCAAGCTCTTACACGGGGTGGAGCCGGACGTGCCCGGCGCACGGAGCTGCAGCCGTGGGACCCGTCGGATCCCCACGGGAGCACCCTGGAGATAGCCAGGCTCCGGAGCTGGACCAAGCCGCTGGATCCTGGGGGCAGTGTGTGAGGGAGGGTGGCAGAGGGACCAAGTGGTATAGCAAGATCCCCCGTATCATCACACCCCACTTCTCTCCCTCCCTTTCCCCCAGCCCTGCTGCCCCCTTCTCCCTCACCCCACAACCCCATCGTGCCACAAAGGGAACCAGGACGGATGATGCAATAGAAGACATGGACGGTGATTGATCGCCTGCTATTGTCCATCCATTTAAAGAGACAGGAGGCCTGATTCTCCTCTCCCTTCCCCACCATACAACTCCCTCAGGTTAGCGAGAGGAGACACCGGGTGCCCACCACTGCTGGTATTTTCCTGACGAGTGGGTTGAGGGACGTATTTAAGGGACGTGGCGGAAAGGTCAGTCACTCAGGGGTTTTAGAGCTGGATCAGGCTGATAAGAGGAAATACGTTTTCCATACAGCCCCCAATCGGCCTGTGGAACTCAGGGCCACAATGTTTCACTGAGGCCCAAGAGCTGAGCAGGACTCAAAAGAGGCTTGGCATTTCTGTGGAGAACAAGAGTATCCTGGGTTCTAATAGAAAGAATGTAAAAAGCTAAGATTCTGGGGAGGGGTAGAAACCCTCAGGCTTCAGGGCCTGCCAACTATTAGGGGGTCAGGAGGTAACTTTTCACAGGGGCAGATTATCCCATAACTGCTTTCAGCTCCCTCTGGAGCAGCTGGGGCCAGCCACTCTTGGAGCAATGATACCAGATGGGATGGTCTGATCTAGCGTTCCAGTTCCCCTCTCCCTGTGACAATGGCAATGTTCTCCCAAAATCCTTTGATCTTACCCAGCCCTTTCCCTCCAAAGATCTCAAAGCACTTTGAAAACAATGAATTCAGCCCCACCGCACCCAGGGGCGGGAAGGTCCGTGTGACCCCCAGTTTTGCAGATAGGGAAGCCGCTGGCCTGAAGTGACTGGCTCACAGCTGGGCAGAGAACCCAGGAGTCCTGACTCCCAGCCCTCTTTGCAGAGAACTGTCCTGCCTGGGCAGCGAAAGCTGCCCTAAATATAAACCACAGTGCTAATACCGCTGGGCCTGATCCTGCCAGCTTTACTCTGCCAACACTCCCCGTGACTGCAGAATCAGGCCCCGGGGCTCAGCGATTCGGTGTGAATTTCCGCTGGGGCAGAGCGAGGAGTGGGCCCCGATGGGGAGGCGTTGGGTGACTGTCTCCCACGCCGCCCTCCCATCAGCGCCGGGCAGAGGGCAGCGCGTGGCTCTCACGCGGGAGAGGCTGGCAGCATCTCTGCCTGGCGCAGTCCCCGGCGGCGCCATCTCACTTTTGGCCATGGATTTGTTTGCTTTCTCTCCGCCGGGTTTTGCCCACGCTTTCCAAACAGCCGCGGTTCCCTCTCCCGCCGTAAAAGCTGCCACTTGCCAAGCGTGAGGGGCGCAGGGCAGGGACTGGAGATGGGAGACCTTTTCTGCCTCCCCCACGTGCAGGCAGACTGGCGAGGGGGCGCACGGGGTACCGACGTGGGGAGCCACCAAGGCATTGGGGCCAGCATGCAGGGGGGAGCAAGGAGTGTCCCCAAAAGGGGTGTAGGAGCGGGTATATTCCCCCACCTCCCTGGGGGCTCCCCAGGTACCCCCACTGCTCCCCTTGGAGCGATGGGCTCCCCCTGCCCCAGGCAGACCTCCCATTGAACCAGACTGGGGAGGTTTACTTTTGCTCAGAGCGGCCGTGATTTTAGGGTTAGGGTTAGGTTAGTGCTGGCTCGACGGCCCTGAACCGGGAAAGCAGAGGGACAGCGTCACTGGGGAAAAGGCCATTTAGCCAGTGGGCGGGTTTATCTTCCCCAGCCTGGGAATAGGACACTATGGGACCGGCCCCCAGCTGATCCCAGTCAGGAATACACCAGCCCCGGGCTGGATTCGCCTCTCGCTCGCATGAGGGTGAATGAGGAGCAAGGCAGCACCTCACACCCTGCGGTCGCCAAGGCCTTTACAAAGCTCTTGGGTGCCTCTGCCAGGGGATCAGCAGCAACATCCCCGTTTTTCTGCGTGGGAAACCAAGGCACGGGCCAGCTCTCTTTAGACTGTAAGATCTTTAGGGCCGGGAGTGTTTAGTGGGCGCATGCACCAGGCCTCGCCTGACAAAGTGCGTCACGCGCCCATGTCGGCTAGAGGATAGCAGCCTGCTACTGCTGACCGCTACGGTGCTGCTCCCTTAGCTCAAGGGGCAGGGGGGTTGGGCGGACAGTCAAGGGTTCAAATCCGGGCCGGGGCGAGGGTTACTGTCACTGCTGTCTCCGCTCCCGCGGTAGAGCCTTTAGCTGGGTTAGCCCCTGTGTCCCTTTCCCTGCGGTTCGTGCTGGGGCGTTCCCTGGCGGCCCCAAAGCAGCCTCATGGGTGATGGAACAAAACAGTAGGAGAGAGAGCTGCTTTCATGCCTGCAAATATCTCCCAAAGGCCACCCACCCCCGCAGCAGCTTGGTAACCCGCCTCCCTCTCCTCCTCCAGCACTCGGCTCCTGCTGGCCCCTGGCCCACACCACGATTCTGTTCCTGCCTCTGAACTGCAGCGTGATCTCAGGCAAGCTGCTTTGCCTCTCTGTGCCTCAGTTTCCCCTCCCCACCCTTTGGCTAATGAAGTGTAACAACACGGGCCCGGACTGTCTCTCACTGCGCCCAGCATAATGAGGTTTCAGTCTCCGCTGGACCCTCTGGAGAGGAATGCCAATAATAACGCCAAGCATCAGCTAGAGCCAGGGACTGTTAAGTGGCCAAATTTTGCCTGGGAGCAGCTCTGTTGATTTCAGCGGCGTTGCATGGAGTTCAGGGCCGCCCAGAGGATTCAGGGGGCCTGGGGCAAAGCAATTTCGGGGGCCCCTTCCATAAGAAAAAGTTGCAATACTATAGAATACTATATTCTCGTGGGGGCCCCTGCAGGGCCCGGGGCAAATTGCCCCACTTGTCGTCCCCCCCCAAGGTGGCACTGATGGAGTTACACCAGGCCGGAAGTTAGTCCTGGTACTGCTACAAGTTCCCAAGGCAGCTGCCCCGTGTCTGGAAGGACATGACAAAGGAGACGCCTCTGTGCTGTTAATCCTAGAGCGGAGGACAAGGGGATAATCAGCATCGAGGGAGACAATGGTCTTTATGGGAGAGACACCTGCCTGCTAGGAAACTGACAGGCACCCACCAAATCCTCCCCTACAGGCCTCCAGCTGCTCCCCCTGCCGTCGGCTTTAAATCCCTGCCAGGCTGTATTTGAACCCCTGGTGACCCAGAGGTGAAAGGTCGCTTAGGGCATGTCTGCACTGCAATTAAATACCCACAGCTGGGCCTGGCCATGTCAGCTGACTCGGGCTGTGGGACATTCCGGTTCGGGCTGGAGCCCAGGCCCTGGGACCATGCGACGGGGGAAGAGTCCCAGAGCGCAAGCTGACCCGGGCCAGGCACGGGGGTCGAATCAGGGACTGATCCTCTGAGCCAGCCAGTCCCACTGCCCCGCTGGCGGGAAATGCATGGACCAGACCATCCTTGGGTTGGGACTTCAACTGCCATGGAGCGAACGTTCGCAGACGAGTTACCCGTCTTGCGGAAGCGAGGTCCCTAGCACAGGCTCAGGCTGTCACAGGGCGGGAAGCAACCGGCCGCAGGGAGGTTTGTCTGCCCCAGGAGGATGCTACTCTTAAGGGCCCCTCTGGATCAGCAAACCTGCAGTCCCAAATGGGCGCAGCAGGGATGTTACACTGAACCTTCAACGTGTCTCTAGTGGTGAGAGCCGGGGACTGGGAGCCCGGACTCCGGGGCGATCCCAGCTCATGCGGGCTGCTGGTTAGGGCAGGGGGCTGGGAGTCGGGACTCCTGAATTTCATTCCTGGCTCTGCCCCCAGTTCACTGTGTGACGCTGCACAAGTCACTGGGCCTCTCTCATTTCCCCATCTGTTTGATGCAGCGGCTTTCAGCCTTTTTTCATTTGCAGACCCCTAACAAAGCCTGAGCGGAGGTACGGATCCCGTTGTAAATCTGTGTGGACCACAGGTTGCAAACCACTATTCTATAGGAACAACAACCTTTTGCAGACCCATTAGAAATAATCTGCAGATCCCCAGGGGTCCGCAGACCACAGGTTGAAAACCACGGGTTTAATGGATATAATTAGTCTTGGAAGGATTCGATTTTTATCGGTAAATGTCAATTTCACCACAGACACGCCCAATATTTCCGTTGCTAATAATCAGCGTGTACAGCTAGGGAAAGTAGGGGAAACGCGGCTTGAGAACGGATTCGCGTTTCATTTACCGATATTTACTTCGGACATGTCGACGTGGGATGCCGACCGTGTGTGGAGGGATGGTTAGAGAGCTTTAACTTTTTGAATCTCAACATTAAATCATCATCGTCTGAACCCCCCCCCCCAATTTCCCATAACTGAATATTTAAATTAATAAAAATTAAAAATGCATTAAAAAAATCGATATCCATCAAATGATTTAAAAAAAAAAAAGATTGAATTGTGCAAAGCCCAGGTATAAGATCTCCCCTCCCAGGGGCAGGGGTTAGGAGATGTAATGCTGTCATATTTATAAAGGATGTCAAATTCCTCTAAGCCGGCACAAGTGGCCAATTCTTTTATCTGATGAAAGGGCCTCTGGGTAATATCTGGGACCTTCAGGAGCAAGACTGATCAGGCTCACAGATCTGGCTGCACCACAAGGAACCCAAACAAGATGGGGGTAGAATTAAACACCCCCAAACTCCCTAGACATGCGAGGCTCAATTCATTGTTGCCCATTGCCCCAGCGAGGGTGGTACCACGGGGCTCTGAGGGAGAAGGGAGGGCCCCAGACCCCATGAGTGTAGGGGTGAGCCAGGGGGTGAGCGTGGGATTCCGGGGCCGTTCCAGGTGGGTGGAAGCGTGGCCAGGGTTGACCTGTGCTCCCGTGATTCGACAGTCCTGAAAAGCCCCTAGGAGCCCTGTGGAGCAGGGACAGAAGTTAGGCCCAGGGCTGTGCAGGCCTGAGTGTAGGGCAGGGCCAAATTCCTTCCCCTCTGTCCCTGCCCCGCTGCAGGCTCCTTGGTGTTATCAGAAGGGAAGCGTCTAATGCCCCGTGGGGTCTGCGTTGCTCCCATCACCGTTACCAGGAGGCCCGCCAATGGGAGAAGCGACCTTTTGATGCCTATGGATTTTCAGTCCCCAGGAAGAGCAGCCGGGAGGCAGAAAGAGACAGAAAATTACAGCCCAGTGGCTCGTACGTCTGCTTTGGCAGCGATTCATATCGATCTCGGGCAGCTCCCTTAGTGTCAAAGTGGTTCGCAAATGGAGCCGCTTCATCCGCCACTGAAATGCAGCCACCTCTGGGGTGGGGGCGCGGCCGCTGTTTTAAACAGCAGCACGGCTAGGCCTGCCCAGCCGTTTAAGATGGGAAGTGAAGAATACCAGATCCAGCGGAAAGCTGCAGTGCACATGTAAGGGAGCGGGATGCTGCTTGCCCAAGGATTTCACCAGGACCCTGGGGCTAGCCTCCTTGAGTGCCATGGAAATTCCAGGGGATCTCTAATGCCACAGAGAGCCTCAGGACCCCGGTTTTGTGTCACTACCTCCAGCAGCAGTGACCAGAGCCCCCAGCGGGGGCACTGGGGTCAGTACAGACTTGGGGGTGGGGGAGAGCGCCCCCTGCTGAATCGCCACTACCTGCAGCACCTGGGGTCTCTCTCATCCGGCTAACTGCTTCCCAGAACCCATCTCTGAGAGGCCATTGTCCCTCCCTTCCAGAGACGCTTCCATGATGGTTCTGCAAACTAATCACCCAACACACACACACATCTAGGAGTGCTTCCTTCCAGCCATACGAACACGAGGGTGTTAGAGACACACACATCCCTCCCCCACCCCCCGGTGGGGTCTGAGACAGAGGCCAGAACATTAGCCAGGGCCCCCTCCAGGGGCAATGGGGTAATTTCAGTTCAAGCGGAGAGGGGGAAGGGTGCACATGTGGGGTGGGGGAGGAGAGGTCTGGCCATTTTAACCCTGGATCCAACGCCTCAGAAGGGCAGAAACATCGAAACCAACGCGGGCCTAGTGCTCCGGCCTAATGAGGAAAGAAAAGGCCCGTGGAAAGGAGGGAAAGGAAGTGTGTGTGTGTTGGGGGGAGAGGGAAGACGGAGAGAGATGGAGGTGGGATTCTGGAGGAAGAAAGAGGGGCGAGGAGAAAAGAGGGAAGAAATCGGGGTCTACGGAGGAGAGCAGGGTGGCAGGAAAGAACGACCGTAAAGGAGGAGATGGTGAGCGAGCGAGAAGGGACGCGCGGAGCAGCCAGGGAATGGAGGCCGGAATCGAGGCGGGCTGGATGTAGCGAGTCCCAAGGATGAAACCGACCAAGGTGAGAGGGTGGGACCCTGCCCCAGGCGGGCGCAGCAGGGACCAAGCCAAAGGCCCAACTCTCCCAACCCAACCCAGGAGGCAGCCGATCCCACTGAAGCCAGCCAGGCCTGTGGGGCTGCAGACCCCCTGGCACAGCCCCATCCAGGGAAGGCCACTGCTTCAGCCAGCTCACTATGGGGCAGGCTCCCCCCACCATGGAGAAACGCAGCCCCACCGGACTCCAGAGCGGAGAGGCTCAAAGCTGAACCGCAGCCTGGATTTTAAACCCACGTTACCTTTCCAGAAGCCCGGGCCAGGAAGGGTTACAGTGAAATCCCAGGCGACTGCTGAGCGCTGGCTCAGAAGAGAGGAGCCGAGGTGGTTTTTTTTTTTATTATGGTTATTAATTTATTGATTGAAAACAGGAGGGAAGGGGAGGGCGGCTTATTAATGTTTAAAGTGTTGCTAGCCTCATGCTGGGAGGGGGATTTTAATAACCCGGGTGGGGTTCAAACCCGGGGGGTGGGTTGGACTCTACCAAGCACAGCTAACTGCATGTGCATTTCTCGCTCTAACCAACCCCCCCTCCGTCTTTCAGATACGTTTATAAACACCCCACGTTGAAGCCACTTTCCACCATCATCACCCCCCCTCCCCTCCCCCCATCGCTCCGTTTCCACCCCGAGCGGACCGACAGGAAAACACCAAATATGCCGCTCTCCTCCCCTGGTTGCATCAAAACAGACGTGGGGGGGGGTAGCGGGGGGGACTGTTTAGATCGGGACTGCAGCCTTACAAGCCGCTGCGATCCACGCAGCCTCGACGCAGGCAGGGCTGGAAATAAATAAACAAACAAGGAGCCCCCCCTCCTCCTCCCCCACAAAAACCCACCCAGCCGGCAGCCAAACGAGCAGCAGAGCCGAAGGAAGCGCAGCCCTGAAACTGACACGAGATGCTGATGGCCAGGCTGAAATTGACCCACACTCACCGAGGGGTCCCTGGCATCCTTAGCAGCGTCCGATTGCGTCCATGCTGGGATCCAGAGGCGGCTCTTGTGGCTCCCCCCTCTCCTCCCCCCTTCCCCTTTCTCCCCCCCCCTTATTTGGCTCCAACAAGCTTTCAAAAATTCAAGGAGGGAGCGGAGAGGATGAAGGAGGCAGCGGGAGCATCCTGAGAGGTCTGCAAGCGGGGAGGTGCTGCAGAGAGAAATTTCATACTGACCTCTGGATTCTCCAGGCTGGGATGGTCCCAGGGACTGGAGGGAGGGGAAGGGGGGAGGGAAAGGCAAGGGGGGGGGATTCACAGGAACCCGGAAGCAGCTCGGGCAGCCTGGCTTGCAGTCAGGGAAGGAGGGTGCAGCCTTGGCCGTGTCTCCCAGCTGCTGGCTTGGCTTGGCTGGGCTGGGCGGGCTGCTGATGTGGTGATGCAGTGCTGAAGTGGCACCATGTAGCCATTCCCTGGGGCTGGGAGATCCAGGAAGATGGGGGGGTGGGGAGCAGAGGCGAAGAGAGAGGCAGAGAATGAGCAATCACAGGCTCACAGAGGTTTAAAGAGCAGAGCTTCCCAGAGAGCCTTGCAGCCTACAGCCCCCAGCTCGACCCCTTTATGTCAGCACGGAAACAAAGCCTGATTCTCAGAGGTGCTGCCACCAGGGGCAAGGGGAGACATGATGCTCAGCACCTGTGAAGAAATCAGGCTGATTCAGTGTGGACTTGAGTGACTGGCTTTCTGCACCTGAGTTTGAGCATTCTGGCCTCGAGACAATTGCAGCACCCAGCTCTGAAATGCAGCCACCTCTGGGCTGGAGCACAGAAGCCAGTGTTCTGCAGCACTGGACGGCGGCGACTCTTTTGTTTGCTTGTTCTTAAATCCACTGGGGGGGGGGGGGACGACATCCTTGAGCCCACAAAAAGGAAACTCTGTGGGATCTTTACTGCCCAGGCGGAGCAGAGAAGGGCAGAGAAGGGCCTTAGGGTCTCATCTGGAACAGAGCCCAAATAATCTGCCCACTACTCCAGTATACTCGTGTGGTTCCACCTGAGGCCTTATTCTCCAGGGCTGCCAACCCAGTGTGTTCCCTGGATCACAAACCATTCGCATGGTTTTGAAAGGCAGGTCGGGGGGGGGTCCCTAGATGGAGCAACACGGGTTAGGGGAGCAGATGGGTGGTGTCATTCTGGGCATGGGCACTGGCAGCAGAAAAGGGCACTGGTTGGCGTGGCAAAAGGGTGCGGCGGGTGAGGTGATGATCTGGGACCTGTGAGACCTGGGTGCTAATCCTGACTCTGCTTTGTCAATTGGCTGCTCCGTGCCTCAGTTTCCCCTCTGGCTGCCTCGTTTGGAAGCTCCTCGGGGCAGGGAGCGTCTCTCTCGCTAAGCGTTTGCCAAGCACTTAGCACTGGGCACAGGATAGAAATAACCTCCGAGACCTGGACCTTGGCAGGACTCCCCCAAATCTCCATTGACGTAACCGGCCCTCGGAGGGGAATGACCCCCCCCCGCCCCCTCTGCGTCGGGAGGAAGGGGAGAGGCGGATGACGCTCTCCTGGGAGCTGGAATGGCGGGTGGTGCTGAATGGACAGCTCCCAGGAGCCTGGCTTGGGAGGGGGAAGGAGGCTCCTGCCTGGGAGAGCTTGGGATGGGGGCGAGCACCTGGGGGGAGAAAACCGGCTCCGTCCCAGGACAGACGGACTCAGCTGGAAGGCGTCGGGTCTGGGGCGATTTTATTAACCACAGGAGGCTACTGGGGCCACGAACAAAGCCAAGGCTGAGGCTGGGACAGCTCCGCTCCTTGTCCCCTTCCTCACTTGGACGCAGAAGAGTCTGTTTAGTGTTAGGGGCAAGAGAGGCCCAGAGCCGGCCCCATCCCGGGGGGAGAGAGACCCAGAGCCGGCCCCATCCCGGGGGGAAGAGAGGCCCAGAGCCGGCCCCATCCCGGGGGGAAGAGAGGCCCAGAGCCGGCCCCATCCCGGGGGGAGAGAGACCCAGAGCCGGCCCCATCCCGGGGGGAAGAGAGGCCCAGAGCCGGCCCCATCCCGGGTGGGAGAGAGACCCAGAGCCGGCCCCATCCCGGGGGTAAGAGAGGCCCAGAGCCGGCCCCATCCCGGGGGGGAGAGAGGCCCAGAGCCGGCCCCATCCCGGGGGGGAGAGAGACCCAGAGCCTGCCCCATCCCGGGAGGGGAGAGAGGCCCAGAGCCGGCCCCATCCCCGGGGGAAGAGAGGCCCAGAGCCGGCCCCATCCCGGGGGGGAAGAGAGGCCCAGAGCCTGCCCCATCCCGGGTGGGAGAGAGACCCAGAGCCGGTCCCCTCCCGGGGGGGAGACAGGCCCAGAGCCAGTCCCATCCCGGGTGGGAGAGAGGCCCAGAGCCGGCCCCATCCTGGGGGGAAGAGAGGCCCAGAGCTGGCCCCATCCCGGGGGGAGAGAGACCCAGAGCCGGCCCCATCCCCGGGGGAGAGAGACCCAGAGCCGGCCCCATCCCGGGGGGAGAGAGACCCAGAGCCGGTCCCATCCTGGGGGGAAGAGAGGCCCAGAGCTGACCCCATCCCGGGGGGAGAGAGACCCAGAGCCGGCCCCATCCCGGGGGGAGAGAGACCCAGAGCCGGTCTCATCCTGGGGGGAAGAGAGGCCCAGAGCTGGCCCCATCCCGGGGGGAGAGAGACCCAGAGCCGGCCCCATCCCGGGGGGAGAGAGACCCAGAGCCGGCCCCATCCCGGGGGGAGAGAGGCCCAGAGCCGGTCACATCCCGGGGGGAGAGAGGCCCAGAGCCGGCCCCATCCCGGGGGGAAGAGAGGCCCAGAGCCGGCCCCATCCCGGGGGGAGAGAGGCCCAGAGCCGGTCACATCCCGGGGGGAGAGAGGCCCAGAGCCGGCCCCATCCCGGGGGGAGAGAGACCCAGAGCCGGTCACATCCCGGGGGGAGAGAGGCCTAGAAAACAGGGATTTTCAATTCATGTTTCATTGAATCAAGAGGGGGTTTTAGGAGGGGCTGGGTGGTTGCATTCAGGAAGGTGGGTCCCTGCCTGGGGCACCAGGGGCCATCAGCACAGAGACACCAGTGGCTGGAAGGTGAAGCTGGAGCGACACAGGTGCGGCTGGAGCAATACAGGTGAGGCTGGGGTGAGACAGGTGAGGCTGGAGTGATGCAGGTGCGGCTGGGAGGAGACAGATGAGGCTGAGGTGAGACAGGTGAGGCTGGGGTGATACGGGGAGGCTGGGGCAAGACAGGTGAGGCTGGAGTGACACAGGTGAGGCTGGGGGCGAGACAGGTGAGGCTGGGGCAATACAGGTGTGGCTGGGGTGAGACAGGTGAGGCTGGGGGCGAGACAGGTGAGGCTGGGGCGATACAGGGGAGGCTGGGGCGAGACAGGTGAGGCTGGGGGTGAGAGGTGAGGCTGGGGTGACACAGGTGCAGCTGGAGCGATACAGGTGATGTTGGGGTGACACAGGTGCAGCTGGAGTGACACAGGTGAGGCTGGGGTGACACAGGTGCGGCTGGAGTGACACAGGTGAGGCTGGGGTGACACAGGTGCGGCTGGAGTGACACAGGTGAGGCTGGAGGTGATACAGGTGCAGCTGGGGTGATACAGGTGCGGCTGGGGACACTGGCTGAGCCGCGGGGAAGCGTTGGGGGGGTCAGTGCTGATGAGGGTGCGGCAGATGGTGGCAAGAATCGGACGCCCCAAGGGATGGGGAGTCGGGGAGGGGTCCTGGGACTTGGGCAGAGATGGGCCCCTCCTGGAGCGAGCGACGACGAGGCCGCCCCATCCCAGCGGGGGCAGAACGGAGTCGAGCGAAGGCCCCGGGGCCCGAGCTGAGCTCTTGACAGCTTCCCCCAGGGCCTGCAAGTGGCCCCTTTGCACTTTGCTGCTGGGCTAGAAAATGAGACCCTGCGCCACCCAGCACCCCCGTCTCTGCCCCTCCCTGGGGCACCAGATTCCCGGGCTGCCATCCCCATAGCAGCAGCAGCAGCAGCGCCTGGATTAGCAACTGTTGGTGCACGTCCCGGGCGCCGTGTGTGTTTTAATCCAAATACACATTCACACACAATCTCTCTCTCGCACACACACACACACACACACAGAGCTTCCTGGCTCCAGCAGGCACAGCAAGGAGGCTGCCAGCCTGGGGGAGGACTGGAGACAGCCCGGGCACGGTCTGGTGCCGTCGCAAACCCGACTGCGGAAAGTAGGGCAGTGGGAGGCAGCGGTCCCTGTGCCAGCCACTCTCACTCCCAGTGCCCACGTCAGACAGCCGGGCATAGCAGTCAGGAGCGCTCGCTTCCAGCTCATCTTACTGGGGGGGTTACGATGTGGCAGAGATGGTTAGAAACAAAGCTCAGGTTGGCACCCATGTCGCTTCTGACACGGAGATCGCCACAGCAGCCAGGACATCCCACTACCCCCACCATCACCCCAGGCACGTTCAATTGAAAGGGACAGGACCTGCCCAGATACTATGGTGAGGGGCACTTTGAAAAGACATTATAACTATAGCCAGGTGGAAAACTAGTTTCTGCATGAGAATTGTTGACATATTTTCCCATTCCAGACGGGGATGAAAAATCAAAATCTCGGAAGTTTTTCAAGAACAGAAAATAAAATAAAAAAATGGGATCAGGTCAACTGAAGGATATTTTTTTTCCCCTTAAATCAATGTATGTTTCTAAATGAAAAATGGGTTTGAACTGAAAAACAAACTCTTTTTCCCCCCAAAACTTTTTAAAATGTCTTTTTTTCGAAATGAGTCCAAACCGAGCCTTTCCCGCGAACAGTTTCAGTTCTGACGAACGGACATTTTCTGATGAAAAAAATATTTTGTTGAAAAAGTCCTGACCAGCTTTAATGATAATTGAATCTTCATTTTATTCTGCACGTGCCTTCCTCAACAGCAGCTTGGCTCCTAGGACAGGGCGCAGGCTCCCGAGATAAGGAACAAAAAATGCGACAGGAAATAAATAGGTGATGCAATAAAAATGCAATGGAAAAATAACTCATCAAGAGCTCAGATAATCTTAGAAGCCAGCGGAGGAGACCCAGCAGACCAGCTCTTCCTTCTCCCGCTACTTATTATTATGATCTGTTTCACTACAGAGCCTAGGAACCCAGTTCTGGAGCGGGCCCCCGTTGTGTCAGGTGCTGTACGAACACAGAACAAAAAGCCAGTCCCTGCTCCATCTATAATAATAAATAATGGACATGTCTCCTCCCTGCTGCTTAGCCACCATGCGGCCTGGGTGGGGTGACAGCAGGGCTACGGTGCTGGTTTCCCACCCATGGAAGTGTCCCAAAGATCGTAACTGACCGTGTTTCCGTCAGCCCTACAGGGATGGGAGCTTCCTAACTACCCCGATCTCTGGTGGTGCTCAGCCTAGCATGAGCAGTCTCCTTCTCAACAGCCCCCGATCCTCATACCAGTCGTCCGGCTTGAACGTCAGAAGACCCACTTGAGGCAGGTGGCTGGCTTGAGATTCTGGGGTGTGTGTGGGTGTGTTCCGGTCGCACACATGCTCAGGCTCACTTGCACACACAGACGCCCGTAGCTCACTCCCACACAGGCGCTCACCCAATCGCTCGCACACCAAGCACACTCACGGAGCCATGCCCGCAGAAACATGCTGGTCCGTCGCACGGCCAGAATTCGTCGCACCAGTGCGTTTTCTCTCCCTTTTTGTGATCCATTTAGTTACAGCAGCTTCGGAAGAGGGGGGGCTGGGACAATGTGTACAGTGAGGGAGGGGGGGAGCTGAGAGCGATTGAACCCAACTGTGAACCTTGTATATGATGGAACCCACTTCCAGCCAGGGGGTGTTGCCGCATCCCCAGCACCCCTAGTTCCAGCATCTATGCTTCAGAACGAGCCTCCGGTGAAGATCTAGCGATGTCACCTGGCCCTCCCTGCGGTGCCGCAAAGAACAACGGCTCCGGAAGACGCCCTGCGGTGCCAGGCACCGCTCTGCCAACCGCCATGTTGAGAAAGATGCAGAAGAGCCGCACGTGGCATTGCTGGGGCAGCGACGCCCAGGCAGGCAGGAGGCAGCGTGACGTAGCGGGCTGAGCAGGGGGCTCTCAACCTTCCCAGACTGCTGGGCCCCTGGCAGGGGTCTGATTGGTCCTGCGCACCCCTGAGTTTCACCTCACTTAAAAACGACTTGCAAAATCAGACCTAAAAATACACCAGTGTCGCAGCCCCAGGCGGTTACTGAACAATTGCTGACTTTCTCACTTGCACCATGTGATTATCCGATAAATCCACTGGCACATAACGATCGTCCTTCCATTTCAGTGCAGAGTCTAGAGAGCCGTATAAACAAGTCATTGTCTGTACGAAATTGTAGTTGGGACTGACTTCGCTAGTGCTTTCCATGTAAAACTGAGCTGATGTACCCCCTGGAACACCCCTGAGTACCCCTGGTTGAGAACCACTTGGGTGGAGCACTGAACCGGGACTCAGGTGAGCTGGGTTCTCTTCCACAGAGCTACAGGATAACCCTGGGCCAGTCACTTTCTCCTCTTTGTGCCTTAGTTTCCCCTCCCACCCGTTGCCTGTTTTGATTGCAAGCGCCACCCAGGGCAGGGATTCGTCCCTAGCTCTGTACAGCACCCAGCTCTCGGGGCTGCTGTAATACAAAGAACCTGGGGGATGAGGTTAAACACCCGAGGGTCTGAACTGAGACTCCTCACATTCAACTCAGCTAGGGCCTCATGCAGGACGTGAACACAGGTCCCTGCGGGCAAGAGGCAAACCCAGAGCTTATGCTTCTTTCTGTGCAACTCTGAGAGTTATTCTGCTTCGCTAATGCCGGTGCTGCATGTTTCCTTCTAACAGTGCCTGGTTAACCCCTTCACCCCAAATTCTTTCACTGCTGCATGCAAAAAGCACCCCACCTCGGAAGAGTTTTCAGCCCAGCCCAGCCGGCTCCCAGCAGCGCCCTGTTAACTTCCCCCGACACCGTTCCCCCCGGCAGATCTAACACCTCACAGCATCACGTATGGATGGTCTAGAGAATCCTTAGTCCTGCCCTGAGCGCAGGGGACTGGACTAGCTGAACTCTCGAGGTCCCATCCAGTCCTACCTGCAGCCTGGCTCCTGGACTCGGTTCTCAGCCCGTCTGGGCTCCCTGCGGCCTGGATCCTGGACTCGGTTCTCAGCCCGTCTGAGCTCCCTGGGGCCTGGTTCCTGGACTCGGTTCTCAGCCCGTCTGGGCTCCCTGCAGCCTGGCTCCTGGACTCAGTTCTCAGCCCATCTGGGCTCCCTGCAGCCCGGCTCCTGGACTCGGTTCTCAGCCCGTCTGGGCTCCCTGCAGCCTGGCTCCTGGACTCAGTTCTCTGCCCATCTGGGCTCCCTGCAGCCCGGCTCCTGGACTCAGTTCTCAGCCCGTCTGGGCTCCCTGCAGCCTGGCTCCTGGACTCGGTTCTCAGCCCGTCTGGGCTCCCTGCAGCCCGGCTCCTGGACTCAGTTCTCTGCCCATCTGGGCTCCCTGCAGCCCGGCTCCTGGACTCGGTTCTCAGCCCGTCTGGGCTCCCTGCAGCCCGGCTCCTGGACTCGGTTCTCAGCCCGTCTGGGCTCCCTGCGGCCTGGCTCCTGGACTCGGTTCTCAGCCCATCTGGGCTCCCTGCGGCCTGGCTCCTGGACTCGGTTCTCAGCCCGTCTGGGCTCCCTGCGGCCTGGCTCCTGGACTCGGTTCTCAGCCCGTCTGGGCTCCCTGCGGCCTGGCTCCTGGACTCGGTTCTCAGCCCGTCTGGGCTCCCTGCAGCCTGGTTCCTGGACTCGGTTCTCAGCCCGTCTGGGCTACCAGGGGCCTGGATCCTGGACTCGGTTCTCAGCCCATCTGAGCTCCCTGGGGCCTGGCTCCTGGACTCGGTTCTCAGCCCGTCTGGGCTCCCTGGGGCCTGGCTCCTGGACTCGGTTCTCAGCCCGTCTGGGCTCCCTGCGGCCTGGCTCCTGGACTCGGTTCTCAGCCCGTCTGGGCTCCCTGCGGCCTGGCTCCTGGACTCGGTTCTCAGCCCGTCTGGGCTCCCTGCGGCCTGGCTCCTGGACTCGGTTCTCAGCCCGTCTGGGCTCCCTGCGGCCTGGCTCCTGGACTCGGTTCTCAGCCCGTCTGGGCTACCAGGGGCCTGGATCCTGGACTCGGTTCTCAGCCCATCTGAGCTCCCTGCAGCCTGGTTCCTGGACGCGGTTCTCAGCCCGTCTGGGCTCCCTGGGGCCTGGCTCCTGGACTCGGTTCTCAGCCCGTCTGGGCTCCCTGGGGCCTGGCTCCTGGACTCGGTTCTCAGCCCGTCTGGGCTACCAGGGGCCTGGCTCCTGGACTCGGTTCTCAGCCCGTCTGGGCTCCCTGCGGCCTGGCTCCTGGACTCGGTTCTCAGCCCGTCTGGGCTCCCTGCGGCCTGGCTCCTGGACTCGGTTCTCAGCCCATCTGGGCTCCCTGGGGACTGGTTCCTGGACTCGGTTCTCAGCCCGTCTGAGCTCCCTGGGGCCTGGCTCCTGGACTCGGTTCTCAGCCCATCTGGGCTCCCTGGGGCCTGGCTCCTGGACTCGGTTCTCAGCCCATCTGGGCTCCCCACGGCCTGGCTCCTGGACTCGGTTCTCAGCCTGTCTGGGCTCCCCGCAGCCTGGTTCCTGGACTCAGTTCTCAGCCCGCCTGGGCTCCCTGCGGCCTGGCTCCTGGACTCGGTTCTCAGCCCGTCTGAGCTCCCTGGGGCCTGGTTCCTGGACTCGGTTCTCAGCCCGTCTGAGCTCCCTGCGGCCTGGTTCCTGGACTCGGTTCTCAGCCCGTCTGGGCTCCCTGGGGCCTGGCTCCTGGACTCGGTTCTCAGCCCATCTGGGCTCCCCGGGGCCTGGATCCTGGACTCAGTTCTCAGCCCGTCTGGGCTCCCCGGGGCCTGGATCCTGGACTCGGTTCTCAGCCCGTCTGAGCTCCCTGCAGCCTGGATCCTGGACTCGGTTCTCAGCCCATCTGAGCTCCCTGCGGCCTGGCTCCTGGACTCGGTTCTCAGCCCGTCTGGGCTCCCTGGGGCCTGGCTCCTGGACTTGGTTCTCAGCCCGTCTGGGCTCCCTGGGGCCTGGTTCCTGGACTCGGTTCTCAGCCCGTCTGGGCTCCCTGCGGCCTGGCTCCTGGACTCGGTTCTCAGCCCGTCTGGGCTCCCTGCGGCCTGGCTCCTGGACTCGGTTCTCAGCCCGTCTGGGCTCCCTGCGGCCTGGCTCCTGGACTCGGTTCTCAGCCCGTCTGGGCTCCCTGCAGCCTGGTTCCTGGACTCGGTTCTCAGCCCGTCTGGGCTCCCTGCGGCCTGGCTCCTGGACTCGGTTCTCAGCCCGTCTGGGCTCCCCACGGCCTGGCTCCTGGACTTGGTTCTCAGCCCGTCTGGGCTCCCCGGGGCCTGGCTCCTGGACTCGGTTCTCAGCCCGCCTGGGCTACCTTTGTGCTGTCCTCTGCTCAGGCTGCTTTCCCTGGCGTCTCTTCCGCAGTTTGCCAGGGCCCAGCAGACCCCACCTCAGGGGCCTTCCACAGGAGCCCAAATACTCCCTCTGGATCCCCTCCCAACCACCGTCTCTCTGCTGAGGCCCAGGGGTGCCTCCCCTGGCCCCATCAGTCCTGGCCCCTCAGCTGGGAGGCAGCTAATTCTGGCACCTGCCTGGCTGATTCGCTAGGGCTGGCTGGCCTAAGCCCCCTGGGCCCGTCAAGGGGCAGGCCGGCGTTCCACACACCTATGTACACACCTGCGCACATGCACACAGGTGCATCCCTCCCGCCCCAACACACACCCACGGCCCCCACCCCGGGAGATCTCCCGTACACCTGTGTTACCAGGCTCCACAAACACCGTGTTTAGGTCAGTAACAAACAAGACTAACTAATGACCAGCAAAGAAGGCATTAAAAAGAAAAGCGAAAGATCAGAGCAAACCAGCATCAATTTACCCCGCCCCCCCCCACGCACACACACTCGTGGGGTCCCCAGGGAGCTGGAGGAATGAGCAGCACAAACGCTTTGAGATCCAGCTCCCAAAGGCAGAGGCAAGGGGGGTGGGCGGCCAGCAGCGATTTGGACGCAGCAGGGCACTAGAAGGGGAGCATGAACCTGGCAGGCAGGGAGCTCGGGATAAACCAGTCAAGGCCCCTCTCTCTCCTGCCCCATAACCTTGTAGACCCTGCAGGCCTGTCCCCCTCCCCGCCCCCCAGCATTCTCCCTAGGAACACAGGCATGGCCGGACTGGATCATGCCACCGGCCCATGCCTGCTACGAGTCGGTCTGACATTACCCAGCACCGGCTGCTCCCGAGGAAGGAGCAAGAACCCAGCAGTTGGCAGTTATAGGCTCCGTCCAAGGGGAAATATCCATCTGGCCCCCACCAGGGAGAGGTTGGTTCATGCCCGTAGGAATCCATCCTCCCGTTCCCATGCTGAGACGCGCCAGCCACGTTCCACCCTCTCTGGGGCGCATCTGCAGGGCAGCCGATGTTAACGGGTGGATTCTGGCTAGAATCATCTACGGCAGCGTTTCTCAAGGACCGGTCCGTGAACCGGCGCCACTCCCTGAGATCTCCCTGAAGGAAGGCAGCAAGCCAGTCCCTGCTATCAAAAAGGTTGAGAGACATTGAGCTAAGAGATTTTCGAGAAGAGCTATTTTGGGGAGGTGTCTCTGGGATTTCTGATCTGCTGCACTGCTGGAGAATGAACCACGCACCTGATTTTCGAGAGCTTAAAGCCAATCACAAATACTGCTGAGGAGTGCCCGGGCCTTCTCTCCCTTCCCACCATCCCCTGGGATGATTTGTTATACAACCCTTTGACTCCCCGTTCAGTTTCATTGGAGGGTGGAGGAGAAATAGGAGGTTATTTGTCATGCTGTCCTTAATCCGATACCATCCAGCCCAGAACATGCACCACCATGAACCTGGGCTGATCATGACACGGATCCGGGGACTTGTGTGGATGGAGGAGCATCAACTATAGAATTTAAACATCCAGGAGCAGCTCAGAGTGACAAACACCAGAGTTACGAACTGACTGGTCAACCACACACCTCATTTGGAACCAGAAGTATGAAACCAGGGAGCAGCAGAGAGAAAAAAAACAACCCCCAACCCCCCCGTAAACGTAAACTACTAAAAAAACCCCAAAGCAGCATCTTCTGAACAGTCAAGTTTCAGAGCTGTATTAAGTCAATGTTCAGTTGCAAACTTTTGAAAGAAGAAACCTAAGAGTTACGAACATTTCAGAGTTACGAAGAACCTCCATTCCCGAGGTGTTAGTAACTCTGAGGTTCTGCAGGCACCGCAGGAATATAGACCTCTGACTGTACACTCCCCCGGACACTGTGAACATAAGAACTGAGGCCCAGGAGTGTCCATCCAGCCCAGTGTCCTGTCTTCCGACAGTGGCCAGTGCCAGGTGCCGCAGAGGGAATGAACAGAACAGGCCATCACCAAGTGATCCATCCCCTGTCGCTCATTCTCAGCTTCTGGCAAACAGAGGGGCACCATCCCTCCCATCCCGGCTAATAGCTACCCCTGACCAATCTGATCCCCATCCACACTCATCCTGCTCAAGCCGCCATGCAGAACGCTGCCCTGGTAGATTCTCCCTCATCCGGCCCCCAAAATGAACCCACTATGTTCGCACCGCCGAGCACACAACGTGGGGCCTTTCCAGCCCCGGGCGGCTGAACGCCGCTCCTCACGCCAGCCCCAGGGGGTGCTGGGGAGCAGACACAAGTCCCCCCCCTTTGATCCCACCCACACCCCGTGCCCGATGAGATCAGCCACTTGAATAACGGAGCCGCAGGGACAACGAGGGCCTGTATTTGATACGATCCGATGCGAGGACATTGCAATACAAAACCAGAAACAATCCATCCATCCATATATATATATATATTATATACATACACATTGATACGTGTGTAAGGAGATTAAATAAAAATTTAAGACAATTTCCCATCGGTCTGTCATCCCGCCCGATGTCCCTGCGTCCTTGGCCCACGCCGCCTTCCTGGTTTTTAATCCGTCCGTTTCACAGGCAGCCCATTGCGCTGCGCAAATCCCGCGAGGGGTTCGCCGGCGGGTCTAGTCTGCATTGAGCTGCCCATCCAGTGTGCTCCCAACTCCACACCAGCCCGGCCCGGTCAGGGATCTGGCTCCCGACGCCCCCACATTCAGTCACCGTCGGAGACTTGGCCTTGTGGGGTGCCAGCAAGCACGAGGGCCGGTTTACACCCGGAAGGGCCCCCAGGGCGAGGGGTTGGATGGACCCTGTTGATCCTTCTTAGCGTGGGGGTGAGGAGTTAATAACCCTCCCCCCACTCCTGGCAATCTCCAGCTTGCAAAGGAAAACAATTGTCCCGGCCATGTATAAATACTGCGATTGGTTGGGGGGTTTTATTTACAATTTTTAAAAGCGATCGTTTGGTTTTGAAAACGTATTTATTTTCCTTTGTTCTTGTTATCGCTTTAAAAAAAACCCCTCATCCGGCCTTTACGTGAGGGGAGGGATGGGCCGCGTCGGCCCCAAGACACGTCTCCCGGCGGTGCCCGTGCAATCCTGTCGGTGTGTGTGTGTGTGTGTGTGTGTCGGGCGACGCAGGACGCCTCTCGCTTGGCCTGGCTACACCCCGCCGGGGGCGAGATCGGGGCCAGGGCCCAGCTCGGCAGCATCGTCCCTCCAAACTCTGCAGGGACAGGGCGCCCACCGGCTCACAGGGGGACACGGAGGGGTCACTTTTCACAAGGCTCTGGGGACGTTCCTACCTCTTTTCTCCTCGCCCTAGAAATAAAGGGGAGCTGGGGGCTTCCTCCCCGACTCCCCCGTGTGCCCGAAAGAAAAGCGCCCGTTGGGCCAGAGGCGGAAACGGAAGCGCTGCAGGAGCGGGCAGGAAAAGAAAGAAAAATGAAAAGAAAGGAAAGAGGCTTGAGCCTGAGGCTTTGGCGACGTGAGACAATTGCACAGCTGGAACTAAACTAGGTCAGACGGTGGGGTGGTTAAATGGGTGCCATGTCCGTGGGCAGGGGTGTGAGCGCACCAGTGCCCCCAACCTGTGCCTGGGTGTGAGCGCACCAGTGCCCCCAACCTGTGCATGGGTGTGAGCGCCAGTGCCCCCAACCTGTGCATGGGTGTGAGCGCCAGTGTCCCCATCCCGCGCACGGGTGTGAGCGCCAGTGCCCCCATCCCATGCATGGGTGTGAGCGCCAGTGCCCCCAACCTGTGCATGGGTGTGAGCGCCAGTGCCCCCAACCTGTGCATGGGTGTGAGTGTGCCAGTGTCCCCATCCCACGCACGGGTGTGAGCGCCAGTGCCCCCATCCCATCCATGGGTGTGAGTGCGCCAGTGCCCACAACCTACGCATGGGTGTGAGCGCATTAGTGCCCCCATCCTGTGCATGTGTGAGCACAACAGTGCCCCCAACCCATGCACGGGTGTGAGCGTGCCAGTGCCCCCACCTCGTGCATGGGTGCAAGCGCACCAGTGCCCCTTCCCATGCATGGATGCAAGTGCACCAGTGCCCCTTCCCGTGCCTGGGTGTGAGCGCACCAGTGCCCCCACCTCACACACGGGTGTGAGCGCACCAGTGTCCCCATTCCACGCATGGGTGTGAGCGCATTAGTGCCCCCATCCCACGCATGGGTGTGAGTGCATTAGTGCCCCCATCCCACGCACGGGTGTGAGTGCCAGTGCCCCTTCCCACGTGCCTGGGTGTGAGTGCCAGTGTCCCCATTCCACGCATGGGTGTGAGCGCATTAGTGCCCCCATCCCACGCACGGGTGTGAGTGCCAGTGCCCCCATCCCACGCACGGGTGTGAGTGCATTAGTGCCCCCATCCCACGCACGGGTGTGAGTGCCAGTGCCCCCACCCCGCGCACGGGTGTGAGAGCCAGTGCCCCCATCCCACACATGGGTGTGAGCGTGCCAGTGCCAGGCCCGTGCGTGCTGTGAGCGTGCCAATTCCCACGTGCACTGCTTGATGCCAGTCCGAGTCCGACCCCAATTAGTCACCTCGGGGCAGTACTCTGCTGCCCACGGCCTGCGTCTGGATCGTTTGCTCCCCCTCCCGTCCAGAGCAAAGAAACTCAGCGTGACCCCCCGGGCCCCCTCCCACCGGCTCCTCCTGCAGCTCAACGCCAGCCGCAGCCTGCAATCTCTGCGGAGCCAAGCGCAGAAGCGTCTCTGCCGGGGCCACTTCCCGTCGTGGTTTTCCTCCCATCGAGCGCCGGTGTTGGGCCCGGGAAGGAGCAAGCCCCACCCCACAGCCCGTGGGTCACTGTATCCATCCAGCTGTGGGGCAAGAGGCAGATGCCCAAAGTCTTTCCCCTGCAGGCTGCTCCCCGGGGGTGGGGGTGTCTCTGCTCCAGGATCTCCCCCCTGCCCCACGCTGGCTGGGGCGGCGTTCGCTCAGCTGGAAGCTCACTGTCATTTCCTGAAATCCTCCGGGGCAGACTCAGAGGAGAGGCCAAGGCGCTGGGCCCTGAAGTTATCCGGGGTGTCGCCCACAGGCATCACCCGTCCCTGCCAGCGGTGCCCCGGGCCTCCTGTCCCAGCGCCAGCCGCTTGTCTGCCTTCCGGGGGTCCCAGATACTGCCCGGCACTGGGCCGAGATCTCAAACGCAGCCACGCTTCCCACCAGCGCACGAAACACAGAGCACAATGGATTGCCCCGAGGACGGGCCAACGAAGAGATCCGGCCTCCCCAAGAGAGTCCTTCCGCCAAGGTGTGAGCTTCGGGCCGGCTCGCCCGCCCCCCCTCTGCATGGGGGGCGCTGCCCGCAAAGCCCTTCCCCGGAGGCCTCGGGAGGACGCGGCGCGGTTGGCGGGTGAGCTGTCGCCGATCCTGAGCCGGGAGGTTGGCCGGAAAGGCTCCTCGGTGGGGAGAGGTGGGTGGGTGTTGGGGGCGGGGGGATACACAGGCAGAACAAATCCCCCCCCGCCAAAAATTGCATCCATCAAGTTAACACGAGACTCACATGAGGAACAGAAATTGACGAGGGGTCCCCTGTCCCAGAGACATTCCCCATACTGCCCCCTCCAGGCCAGCTGGGACCCAGCCGGCCAATCCCAGAGCCCCCCCTCTCCCAGCCCCAGCCCCAGCCCTCCTCCCCCCTCTCTCTCTCCCCCCAAAGGAAGGCCGGGGGGAAGGCGGGATCATTATTATTCCTTTCATAGTGGTTTCGATTTCGTGTCTCTTCCTCACCCCTCTATGAAGGCGGCAAGGGGTGGGAGGGTGGGGGAGGAGCAGGGGCAAAACGGGGGTGTGGGGGGGGGGGTTAAGGAGAAAGTGTCCCTCCTCCCCAACGATTGCTTCGTGTTTGGGTTTGTTTTAAGTCGGGTTTGAAATTTTCAAGGTCTGCAGCTTCCCCTCCAGTTCAGAGATCTGAAAAACACACAAAGGGATAAACGTCTCAGGCAGAGAAACAGCGGGGCCATCCCGAGGCCGGGGCTTTCGGGGCGCGGGAGGGGGGATGTGGGGGGAATGCTGAGAGGTGACGGGGGGAAGGGGATGGCTGATGGGGGGGTTGCTGCGGGGGTGGAGGCCGGGAGTCGCTGCTGAGGGGGTGGGTGCGGAGGAGGGAGGGGGTTTGTGGGAAGCCATCAGCTGCTCTACGCCAGGCAGTGTCTTCCAAGGTGGGGGTTGGGGGGGCAGCGAGGAAGGGGTGAAGCCCGATTTCCGCGCCCACCCAGCTCTGCCTCCTGGGTCCTGTGCCGCGACCCCTCTCCCCCGCTTGGGACTGAAAATGCACCCGGCCTGCAGCCCGGCGGGGCAGCAAGACGCAGGGGCGCCTGCGTCCCACCTCGGCCCCCTCCAGCAGCAGCTCCCCCTCCGTGTGCCCGGGTGGGGGAGCAGCGGCTTTGCCACGTTCCCTGCGGAACCGGGCATGAGCACAGCAGGGGCAGGGCAGACAAACGTCACTATGTCTCCTGCTGAGCTACAACCGGGGCGTCTGCCTGCCTGCACCCACGCTGCCCAGCGGGGGGCGCTGTGCCTGCACCGCAGCGGAGGGCTGCAGCCACTCCCCGGAGAGAGAGAGAGAAGTCAGGGTACCAAGCCGGGGCCAATCAGAGCAACCATTGTGAGCACAGGGAGCCCTAGGAGAGGGGGTGCAAGCCTCTGATGCCCCCCCACGGGCCCATGCTGCCTGACCATCCCATGCTCTGCAGCAGGGAACCCCTCTTCACAGACATGCACACACACACACACGGATGTTCAGCTGCAAAACAGTGCCCTGGAGTCTTGACTTGGTCACCAATGCAGGACCCAGCACGGGATCCGGTGTGATCCAGCACCCGGCGCAGGATCTGGCATGACCCACTGTGGGATCCGGTGTGATCCAGCACCTGGCATGAGATCCGGTGTGACCCACTGTGGGATCTGGTGTGATCCAGCACCCGGTGCGGGATCTGGCGCGATCCACTATAGGATCCAGTGTGATCCAGCACCCAGCACAGGATCTGGCGTGACCCACTGTGGGATCCAGTGTGATCCAGCACCTGGCACGGGATTCAGAGCGACCCACCGCAGGATCCAGTGTGACCAGCACTGACGCAGGATCTGGCATGACCCACTGTTGGATCCGGTGTGATCCAGCACCCAGCATGGGATCCGGTGTGACCCACTGCGGGATCCAGTGTGACCAGCACCGACGCAGGATCCGGCATGCCCTGACATCCAACGCAGGATCCGGCGTGCCCCAGTGCCCATCGCACAAAGGGAATCAAGCCCACGGTGTCATGGAGAAGGCAGACGAGGCAAATGGAGCCCCCTCCTTGCCCCACCCCCTGCTCCTGCCAAAGCCAGCTCTGGTCCGCTGGAAGTCCCCGTCCGAGCCGTCCAGTCATAGCCAGGGCCCCTCTCCTCTGCAATCTCCTGCTCTGCTGCCTCAGGGGAACCCCGTATCCTGGTCCTTGGTGCCCACCTTCTCCTGGAGCTTGTCGATTTCCTCCTTGTGGGCCAGCTCCGACTCCTCCAGGACGCGCCTCTGGGTCGTCTCCTTCTTGAGGAACTCGATCTCCCTGTGAGGGATGGGGTGAGCCGTGAGGCCAGAGCCCGGCCGCTGCTCCAGCACCTAACCCGAGGGACTCTCTGAACTGGGCAGGATACAGACCCCCATCCCTGGGAGATCCATAGGAGATGGGGATCTGGGATTGCTAGACCTGGGAGATCCATAGGGATGGGGATCTGGTACCACTAGTCCTGGGAGATCCATAGGGGATGGAGATCTGGGATCATTAGTCCTGGGAGATCCTGGGGATCTGGGATCAGTATTCCTGGGAGATCCATAGGGATGGGGATCTGGGATCACTAATCCTGGGAGATCCATGGGGGATGGAGATCTGGGATCATTAGTCCTGGGAGATCCAAAGTGGATGGGGATCTGGGACCACTAGTCCTGGGAGATCCATAGCGGATGGGGATCTGAGATCAGTATTCCTGGGAGATCCATAGGGGATGGGGATCTGGGATCAGTAGTCCTGGGAGATCCATAGGGGATGGGGATCTGGGATCAGTAGTCCTGGGAGATCCATAGGGGATGGGGATCTGGTACCACTAGTCCTGGGAGATCCATAGGGGATGGAGATCTGGGATAATAATTAGTCCTGGGAGATCCATAGAGCATGGGGATCTGGGATCCTAGTCCCAGGAAATCCAAAAGGGATGGAGATCTGAGATCAGTAGTCCTGGGAGATCTGAAGTGGATGGGGATCTGGGATCAGTAGTCCTGGGAGATCCATAGGGATGGGGATCTGGGATCACTAATCCTGAGAGATCCATGGGGGATGGAGACCTGGGATCACTAATCCTGAGAGATCCATGGGAGATGGAGATCTGGGATCATTAGTCCTGGGAGATCCAAAGTGGATGGGGATCTGGGACCACTAGTCCTGGGAGATTCATAGGGGATGGGGATCTGGGATCACTAGTCCTGGGAGATCCAAAGTGGATGGGGATCTGGAATCACTAGTCCTGGGAGATCCATAGGGGATGGGGATCTGGGATCAGTAGTCCTGGGAGATCCATAGGGGATGGGGATCTGGGATCACTAGTCCTGGGAGGTCCATGGGGGATGGGGATCTGGGATCAGTAGTCCTGGGAGATCCATAGGGGATGGAGATCTGAGATCAGTAGTCCTGGGAGATCCATAGGGGATGGGGATCTGGGATCAGTAGTCCTGGGAGATCCATAGGGGATGGGGATCTGGGATCAGTAGTCCTGGGAGGTCCATGGGGGATGGGGATCTGGGATCACTAGTCCTGGGAGGTCCATGGGGGATGGGGATCTGGGATCACTAGTCCTGGGAGGTCCATGGGGGATGGGGATCTGGGATCACTAGTCCTGGGAGGTCCATGGGGGATGGGGATCTGGGATCACTAGTCCTGGGAGATCCATAGGGGATGGGGATCTGGGATCACTAGTCCTGGGAGATCCATAGGGGATGGGGATCTGGGATCACTAGTCCTGGGAGATCCATAGGGGATGGGGATCTGGGATCACTAGTCCTGGGAGGCCCATGGGGGATGGGGATCTGGGATCACTAGTCCTGGGAGGTCCATGGGGGATGGGGATCTGGGATCAGTAGTCCTGGGAGATCCATAGGGGATGGGGATCTGGGATCACTAGTCCTGGGAGGCCCATGGGGGATGGGGATCTGGGATCACTAGTCCTGGGAGGCCCATGGGGGATGGGGATCGGGGAGATCCACAGGGGACAGAGAACACGGCCTTACTTCTGCTGATACTCCTTGATGAGCCGCTTGGCCTTGCTGTATTTCCGCTCCAGGGTCTGGTACTGGGCTTGCGTCTCTTTCAGGTGCTCATCCACTGCCTGGCACAGGTTCTGGGCCTCCATCCAGTAACCCTCCAGCTTCTCCATCCTCTCCTTGTTGTCCTCCACGCTCTGCTCCAGCTGGGCCTTCTCGGCTCGCCAGCGAGCCTTCTCCTGCTCAATGGACTGCAGCTGGGAGCAGAGACCACAGCGCACAGGGTGAGGGGAAGAGGGGCAAGGGCGACTGTGCTGGGGGGTGACAGGTGGGGGAGGGGAGATGAGGGGCATTTGGGGAGAGAGGGGCTGCATGGGGCAGGAGATGGGGGAGCACATGCACCCCAGCAGCAGGGAGTGTTGGGAGAAGTATGGGTGTGTGTTGTGTCTCTTTGGCGCTGTGGACCTGCGCCTTTGGTTGAGTGCGCGGTTGTGTGCTGTTGTATCTCAGCGCAGGGTTGTGTGTCTGTGTGTTTGTGCTTGTGTCTCTAGGTGTGCGCTTGTCTCTCTGTGTGTCTGGTTGTGTGCTGTTGTCTCTCTGCACATGGTTGTATATCTCTGTGTGTGCTTGTGTCTCTGCGTGTGCTTGTCTCTCTGTGTGTCTGGTTGAGTGGTGTTTTATCTAGGCACCTGGTTATATATCTGTGTGTGTGCTTGTGGCTCTGCGTGTGCTTGTCTCAGTGTGTGGTTGTGCATCCTTGTGTATGTCTTTGTGTGCTGCATATGTAGTTGCGTGGGGGTATTTGCGAGTGAGATTATGCTTGATTGGTTCTGTCTGTGTGTGCGGCTGTGCGCTATTGTGAGTGTGGTGACGTCAGCGTGTGCGGTGGGGTGTCTGTGCGTGCTCGTGTGTGCGTGTGCGGTTGTGTCTCTCCACGCCTGTGCGTCACTGGGCAGTGCAAACAACGGGGCACACTGAGAGCGAGGAGGAAAGCAGAAGACCCCACGACAGAGCAGACAGAGCCCATGCCGGGTAGGGGAAAGGAGGGAACAGAAGAGTAGGGAGGTGCCAGCAGCCCAGTCTGGCCGGGATCCGGCGGGCGAAGCCTAACGGGACCAGGGAGCCCAAGGAGGGGACCCTCCCACCACCACACACACGGCCCCTTCTCCGCAGCTCACCTTCCTCTTCAGCTGCTGGATCTCGGCCTCGGTGACGGCGTGTTTGATCTGGAGCTGACAGAGAGCAACGGCGCGGTTACGCCCTGCAGTCAGGGAGATGCCAGCCCTAGCCACTGCCCTGGCGCCCTCAGCCCCGGCCACTTGCAAGCAGTAAATTTCCCTTAGAGTCAAGATATGAACCCCAGAGTCCTGGCAACACCCCCACCAGGGGTACATGACACGGTGCTGCAGTGAACCCCCCCCCCATGCACACAACACCGCGCAGTGTCAGCTGGAGACCAGATCCCTGCCCTCAGCTGTCGGGGGCCGTTGCTGTGTGGTGATGCAACAGCGTGCTCCACCTCAGAGGTGGCTGCACTTCAGCACAAGGTGCCGAGGCTCCAGTTCTCCTCTAGCCTCAGCTGGCTTTGCATTACCGTGACTCTCCTGACCCCAGCGGAGCAGCACCAGTGGGAGAGGAGAATCAGGCTGGCAGGGCCGGAGTGCCAGAAGAGGGGTCGGCTGTGCAGAACTAGGGTCGGTGCTTAGACCCTGCAGCCCGGGGGGTGCGGCTGGGCTGCCTTCGACAGAGCGTACAGACAGAGCTTCTAGCCACTAGAGGGCACCATAACCACATGCATAAAAATAATCACACGCGTGCACCACCCCCCCACTGAAACACACACACCCATGCACTTGTGCAACACACCCATGCATGAACAGATACCCATTGTCCCATGACACACATGGACACGTGCAAGTATGCACTGACAGCCTTGCACTTGTGAATACACACACAGGTGCAAACTCACATGCACTCTGACCCCAGGCACACACATGCACCGATGCCACCCGTGCACTCATACACACACAAATATGCATCCGCATACACACATGTACACGCTCCCACAAGAATAAACACACCCCGATGCACACACACACTCACACTGCTGCCGTACGCCCCTCCTGCCTCCCCGCACTCCGATTGCGGGCGTCTTCGGGGAGCTCCCCTTCCCCCGCCTTTACCTCCTTAAACTTGTGCACCAGCTTCTCGGGGTCCATCTCGACGGGGGACAGCATGTCCTCATTCTCAGCCAGTTCGAAGACCTCGATGGCCATCTCGCTGCTGGGGAACATGGGGCTCATCTCCTCGTCCTCGTCCGTAGCATATTCGCCCGTCTGCGGGCACAGAACCGGGAGCTTTGGCCAGGTTCCTCCCTGCGAGCCACCCCCAATCTAGCACCTCCCAGACCAAAGCCATTCATAGCGCCGGCAGCTACCCCCTCACCACCACCGCCGCTCCCCAGAGCCCCCTAGTGCAGAGCCCTAAAACCCAGCCCCCCTCCCTGTGCAAACTTAACCTGCAGAGGCAAAGGGCGGCCTGGTGGTTTCTGCACTTGGCTGGCACTCAGGGTCAGGTCCCAGTTCTGCTGCTAACACCCCAGACTGCATACCTGGGGCCACTGCTGCACCTTCCCGGTCCCCATCTGTAACATGGGGCGGGGGCCTCTTCAGAATGTGATGGCTTTGGGACAGGTACAATCTCCTGCCCTGTGTGTGCGCACAGTGCTAGCACGACGGGGACCCAATCTCGGCTGAAGTATCCAGGCGCAACCAGAATACAAATCGTTATTACCTCTATTCCCACAGTGACGAGTGGCCAGGACCCACTGTGCTAGCTCTTGTAATGGCTGGAGACCTCAACAAAAATCTCCCAAAGGCATGAGACAGCGCCCCTGTTCCTCACAACACCCCCCCGAGAAGCAGGGAACTATGAACCCCATTTCACAGCTGGGAAAACTGAGGCAACCAGCAAGCTGCCTAAGGTGACTCAGCAGCAGAGCCGGGAAGAGAACTGAGGACATCCTGACGGTTAGCCCCACGCGCTAGCCACCAGCTCAGCTGTGCGCCTGCAGCGGAATTGATTCGGGCCGAGATTTCGAAAGGCGACTAAGTGATTTAGGCACACAACTCCTGTTGAAATCAAATTCAATGGGCATTAAGTGCCTAATCCCACTAGGCCGCTTTGAGAATCCCCATGGGTGTGTGGGGGGTGGGGGGGGCTGGCAGGAGAGAGGGGGGAGTCGTGTCTGTTGGGGTATTTCACGGGGGGGGGGCAGGGAGTAGCTGTAATTCGACACGTCATTATTACAACTTATGACGATGATGTTTGTCGGAGGCCCCTGAGACGTGTGCTGCTGAAATCAACCAGTGTCACAGACCGGTTAACGACAGGAAGGGACTGGAGCAGAGAGAGTAGGATCTGTCAGATCTGTCCCGCACCCAGCACAAAGAGGCCCTGAAGGGCGCCCCCCATCCCGGCAGTGCAATTATTTAATAATAACGAGTGGGCCAGATCCCAGCTGGTGTCCGGCTTGCTCCACTGACGTCAATGCTGCAGGTGATGACCTGGACCAATAACAGCCGCTTTCCTGAAGGAGCTGGTGCTACTGGACAGAGCATTTGACTGGGACTCGGGGAGGCCTGGGTCTGTTTGGCTCTGTCACTGGCCCACTGGGTGACCGTGGGCAAGTCACAGCCCCGTGCCATGCCTCAGTTTCCCCCTGCGTCACATGGCGATAACAATGCTGCGCTCCATCGTAAAGTGCTCTGAGAGCTCCTGCTGCACAGCGCTTGCTAAGAGCGAGAGTTATAATTAGACGTCGTGACATTCGAACGGAGCGATTCCTTCATTTTCCACTCCTCTCCCACACAACACAAGCCCACCAGGGACCCTGCCAGGAGAGCCCATTAATCCTGGAGGCTGCCACATTCCGCCGCCCGGGAGAGACAGGCACAGCCCTGGGAACAGGAGAGAGGGACCTGCACCCTGCATTTCTCTCCGCTGCGGCAGTACGCCCAGCGATTAAGACACAGGGGCCTGATACTCCAATGCCCTGCACCTCGTGCGTCACTCACACCAGTGCAAAGTGCTTCCAGGCGGAGTCCGGGGCGTTTCACCCCCACTTTTCACTGGGGCAAATGACAACCTGAGAGGAGGGGCAATGAATCAGGTCGATGGTGTCTCATTGGGCTCCTGGTACACAGGCAGGTGAGTCAGTTCTCCTGGCCCCGCCGCAGCCTGGAGACAGGCTGATGCGGAGCAGTGTGGTGTGTGGGGGAAGCACAAGGGTGAATGCCCGTGGGCAGGGCAATCCCTCCAGGATACGGCCAGTGGCCGGGGCCGAGCAGGGAATGGGGACATCTGGATTGGCATGGGCCTGGAGCCTGAATTCCCCCCTCATCTCACGAGAAGGTGCCCCAGCCAAGCTAGGACACGGGTTCTTTGGAGGATCAGTGGGTTTGTTGGTGCACCTGCACAGGTGGCAGTATGGACTAGTGGGTAGAGCTACGGGACTGGGACTCAGGAGACCCGGGATGTATCTAGTGGGTGATCTTGGGGGGAGTCCCGCCACCCTTTGTCTGTCTTGCCTATTCAGACCGGAAGCTCTCTGGGGCAGGGACTGGCTCTCCCTCTGGGTACGTACAGCCCCTAGCACATGAAGGCTCTGATCTTGGTTGAGGCCATTAGGTGCCACTGCAGAATAACTAAGTATGGGGTTAATTAGCCCTGGGGCCTGGATTCCTCTCTGACCCCAGGGAGCAGGGGAGTCTCCCTGGGGGCCTATACTGGAGCGGGGGAGGACGGGATTGCAAGGACACCCAGCGTGTGCTCCGGTCTCCAGCCCTTGCCCAAAGGCGACCGGGAAATGCCACTCCCGTGCCCCTCTTACTTCTTCATCCTCTTCTGTGTACTGGGTGTATCTCTGCTCCATCATCTCCCGCTGCCACCGCTCCTGCTCCAGCGTCTGCTGGATCAGCTGGGCTACCTCGCTTTGCTCGCCCGGCTTCTCCCGCCCGATCAGGAACCTGCGACAGGAACGGACACGAGGCCAGCGGGTCAGCCTAGGAGGACCCCTGTGCCCCGGAGGCAGAGCTGCTGCTGGTTGATCTCAGCAGGCCCCGTCCTCCTCCCTGTGCCTCTCCCCTGCGTCTGCAGCGAGGCTGCCGCGGGGGGCGGGTGACGTTTCGCACCCGCTCCGCACGGCTCTCAACGCCGGGACCGGGGCAGAGCAGCAGAGAGCCAGGCCTCGTGCTGTGCCCAGCCATTGCCCACCACCGTCAGCTGCCGACCCCTTTCCCCACCCTGTTGGATGCTCACCCCTCAGGGCTTTTAGAGGGTGGGGGGGGGGTGAAGCCGGGATTCAGGGGGGCAGGACCACCCCCCCACTACCAGCCTATGGCAGGATCTCATTTCCTCCCCATTACCCATGAAAGCTGGGATGGGAACAGGCCTCAGGGTAAGACCCGCTGGAATCTCCTTGCCCACCTGACTGCAGTGTCCAGCCCGCTTACAAGGAGGTGCAAATGTTCCCCCCATCCACGACCCCCCCCAACCAATCAGGCCTCGCCCATGCCTTGGTGGGCTCGGCCCCACTCGTGGGTGCGGAGGGACGGGCATGGGCTAGGTTTGCGCTCCGGGCTCGGCTGCGCTGGCTTGACGTCGCTGCCTTGGTGGGCGGGTTTATTTTAGGCTGATTATTTTAAAAATAGATATTTGAGCGAAAACATCCGGAGCCGGGTGTCGGGCGCAGAGTGAGGGCGGCCCCCGGCCCCTCGCGCTGATCCCGGCCAGGAAGGGCGGAGCCTGAGATGCTCGGGGCGAGATAAAGGGGTCAGCAGGGCCCTCCTGCAAACAGCCCTGCAGCGAGGCGGAAACACCGCGGGCCCATGCTTCCCCTCAGCTGCTCCAAGCATCGCCCACTTCCTCTTTCGCTCCCACAGCCTGCCCGCCTCGGCCTGCTCCTGGTGCGGGGGGATGCTGGGTTTTCACCCAGCAGGCCCCTTGCTGGTCGTGGGAGGGGATCCGAGGGGCAGGGACAGGGTGCGATGGGAGGGAGAGAGGAGTGTGGGGGTGGTCTGGGATGTTACCCATGTTCCGGGATGCACTGGGGATGTTCCCTGGGGTTTCCAGGGGATACCCAGTGGGGGACTATGGGGGGCACAGTGGAGTTTATGGGGCTACAGGAGCTAAACAGTGGATTACTATGGGGTGTGCAGTGCAGGTTATCAGGGTCATGGGAGATACACAGTGCAGTGCCATGGGGTGCACTAGAGGTTATAGGAGATACACAGTGGGGTGCCATGGGGTGCACAGTAGATATGGGGCTGTAGGAGATACACAGTGGGGTGCCATGGGGTGCACAGTAGATGTTATGGGGCTGTAGGAGATACACAGTGGGGTGCCATGGGGTGCACAGTAGGTGTTATGGGGCTGTAGGAGATACACAGTGGGGTGCCATGGGGTGCACAGTAGATGTTATGGGGCTGTAGGAGATACACAGTGGGGTGCCATGGGGTGCACAGTAGATATGGGACTGTAGGACATACACGGTGGGGTGCGACGGGGTGCACAGTAGGTGTTATGGGGCTGTAGGAGATACACAGTGGGGTGCCATGGAGTGCACAGTAGATATGGGGCTGTAGGAGATACACAGTGGGGTGCCATGGGGTGCACAGTAGGTGTTATGGGGCTGTAGGAGATACACAGTGGGGTGCCATGGGGTACACAGTAGATGTTATGGGGCTGTAGGAGATACACAGTGGGGTGCCATGGGGTGCACAGTAGATGTTATGGGGCTGTAGGAGATACACGGTGGGGTGCCATGGGGTGCACAGTAGGTGTTATGGGGCTGTAGGAGATACACAGTGGGGTGCCATGGGGTGCACAGTAGGTGTTATGGGGCTGTAGGAGATAGACAGTGGGGTGCCATGGGGTGCACAGTAGATGTTATGGGGCTGTAGGAGATACACAGTCGGGGGGGACAGATCTGGAGCTGTTACGACAGGCAGACCCAGAGTGGGGCGTGTGGCAAACACGGGCACAGAGAGGGGAATCCCTGACTGTCACACTCAGCTCCTGGGGCACTGAGTCTGGGTCTCGGCAGGCCATGGAGGGTGTTTGAATGGGGCGTGAAATCCCAACCCCCCACCCCATGCGGAGGGATAGCACTAGGCCTAGGCAGCCCTGCTCCAGGAGGCCCAGCACAGAATCTCGGCCGTCGCCTGTGCTGGGCCCCGGCCTCCCGGAGCTGGACCCAAAGCTGGAGCAATGTCCATTTCAAAGCAATCCCGTATTCCCAGGCCTGCTGGATTCCCCTCTCCCCGCAGGCACAACCCCGCTGGTGCCAGCATGGCTACCAGGGTGCTGGCAGGGTGGAGTCCACCTTCCTGGTTGTGGCATCCCGACCCCTTGGGATGGCACAAGCAGAGGATCCTAGTAGCGGGTGACAATCAAACCCAACCACGTTCCTGCCTCCAGTAAAATGAAACAGGCGGAGGACGGGACCACCCGGCGCTGGCCGCTATAAGCCCTTCCCAGCAGCTTCGCCTGTGGTAGTGTCGTTTACACGCTAAAGAGGGTGGGGAGAAGGGCAGGGCAGTTTAGATTCACCTTTCAGCTTGGCCTCGGAGAGGTGTAACCAGCCCCCGTGAATTGCAGTGGGGTGCGTTGACTCTGAAGTGTAATGATGCCATTTACAAGGTGAACTGTGTCATTGATGATTGTTGAAAAAGCAAAACCCAGCTGGTCTGGAATTGTGGGGCAGGGCTTTGGAGAGTGGGCGGGGCCTGGCTACAGCATCACCCCCTTTTATACCCTTCCCACCCCACTGGGGAGCAAACACTACACAGAAGTGGGTGGAGCCACCACGTTTACAGCCAGGGGGCCAGACTAGGGAAGATCAAAGACCCCACCTCGCTGGCTGGCGGCAGGAAGTGGCAAATCCCAGCACAGCCTCCCCTGGGGCGCCCACCAGCCGGGCTCGGAGCGGGGTGGTCTGCTCCCCCGGGGCCCCCCGACTGTCGCGTTTCCCGGCTCATGGCAAGCAGGCGGCGCCCCATTCCCCTACCGGACTCTGCCCCTCGTGTTCCTCAGCACCGAGGCCGCGAAGCTCTGGGTCACGCCCACCAGGCTGGTACCGTCCACCTCCACGATGAGGTCGTTCACCTGGATCCTATGGGAGGGAGAAGGCGAGTGAGATTCGGAAAGGGAGGGAGGGGCCTTTGGCAGAGGGTGCGGTGGGCTTGGGGGCAGTGTTCCAGATCAGTACAGGCCCACAAGCTGTCTGAGCTGATGGTGCCCTCCCAACCCCCCCGGATCTCTTGCCAACCTAGGGCAGCCCATTGACCCATCCAGTCCCGTATTCTGGTTCCTGTTACAGGATCAGCCCATTGGCCCATCCAGTCCCATATCCTGGTTCCTGTTACAGGATCAGCCCACTGGCCCATCCAGTCCCCTATCCTGGTTCCTGTTCCAGGATCAGCCCACTGGCCCATCCAGTCCCCTATCCTGGTTCCTGTTCCAGGATCAGCCCATTGGCCCATCCAGCCCCGTATCCTGGTTCCTGTTCCAGGATCAGCCCATTGGCCCATCCAGTCCCCTATCCTGGTTCCTGTTCCAGGATCAGCCCATTGGCCCATCCAGTCCCCTATCCTGGTTCCTGTTACAGGATCAGCCCATTGGCCCATCCAGTCCCCTATCCTGGTTCCTGTTCCAGGATCAGCCCACTGGCCCATCCAGCCCCCTATCCTGGTTCCTGTTCCAGGATCAGCCCATTGGCCCATCCAGCCCCGTATCCTGGTTCCTGTTCCAGGATCAGCCCATTGGCCCATCCAGTCCCCTATCCTGGTTCCTGTTCCAGGATCAGCCCATTGGCCCATCCAGTCCCCTATCCTGGTTCCTGTTACAGGATCAGCCCATTGGCCCATCCAGTCCCCTATCCTGGTTCCTGTTACAGGATCAGCCCACTGGCCCATCCAGTCCCCTATCCTGGTTCCTGTTCCAGGATCAGCCCACTGGCCCATCCAGCCCCCTATCCTGGTTCCTGTTACAGTATCAGCCCACTGGCCCATCCTGCCCCCTATCCTGGTTCCTGTTACAGGATCAGCCCACTGGCCCATCCAGTCCCCTATCCTGGTTCCTGTTACAGGATCAGCCCATTGGCCCATCCAGTCCTGGATCCTGGTTCCTGTTCCAGGATCAGCCCACTGGCCCATCCAGTCCCCTATCCTGGTTCCTGTTCCAGGATCAGCCCATTGGCCCATCCAGCCCCCTATCCTGGTTCCTGTTACAGGATCAGCCCATTGGCCCATCCAGTCCTGTATCCTGGTTCCTGTTCCAGGATCAGCCCATTGGCCCATCCAGCCCCGTATCCTGGTTCCTGTTACAGGATCAGCCCATTGGCCCATCCAGTCCCCTATCCTGGTTCCTGTTCCAGGATCAGCCCACTGGCCCATCCAGTCCCGTATCCTGGCACCTGCAATATGGGATCAAATCACTGACCCGTCTAATTCACCGTCGTGTCTCCTGCCACACCAAAGCTGGCAATTCTCCGTGTAGTCTGGCACCCTGCCTCCCACAGTGCCCAATTATGGATGTTGCACCGGAAGGCATAAAATCAACCCCCCATACTGCCCTGTAGGCAGATTTCCTTCCTGAGCCGTGCCCGGCTGGCGGTCAGATGATGCCCTGAAGCATGAGGGCCAATTGCCCTTCCCCGATAGCGTAACTGCAGCTAAATCACCCCAGTGCTGTGCCTCCCGCTTCCAACAGGGCCCCTGGCTCTGGGGTTGGCCCCTCCTCCCCACACTGGCAAGGGTTAATGGGAGATTTCTCTGCGCAGTGGAAAGAGGAAGGAACATTGCTCCCCGTGCTCAGGAAGCCGGGGATGGCCAGCGCGGTCAGGGGAGGAAACTCCCGGTTGCTAGATTAAGCGGCGCACACAGAGCAAGGCCGCGGAGAGGCTCTCAGATGGTGCCAGGACCGTACTGGGCCCCAAGCTTGCCTGGCAGCAGAGGGGGTGAACCTGCCATCAAGCTGCGCCCCCCATGCCCCAGCCATGCCAGCACCCCGGCCCTTTCCCACCGCCCCGCCTCACGAGGGTACAGCATCCTTGTGTCCCCTCCAGGGAGAAGCGGTATCTGGGAGCCCCAGAGCCCGCGGCCCAAGGGGGAGCTGAGGGGCGGATCGGCCCTGGACTGCAGGGCTGGATCAGGCTGGTCTGGGAAGGATGTGTGGGGCAGGAGAGCCGGCTAGGATGGGGGGGGGGGCCTCCCAGAACAGCCTCCTTGGGGGAGTCCCAAATTGTAAAGCCAGCCCCATCCCCCACCTCACCCCGGAGGCACTCCCCCCCTTTCACTCACGAGACCGAGAGAGTTGGGGAGAGGGGGGCACATGGCGACCCCACAGATCTGCCAGCCCTAGCCCGGCCTGGAGTGGGGCGCGGGGGCTCGGGCCATGGCTCCAGAATGGGGGAGTAGCTGAGCCGGGAACCCTCGTATAGGTCAGTGATGTTCCCTGGTACTGGAGGGGGGTGTCCCAGTGGCGGCCCCCAGCAAGGGCAGTGACACCCCTGAGGGGGCCCAGGCATCAGGCAGTGCTGGGGAGCTCCCGTGTACCCCAGGCCCGGCCTGAGATCCCCAAACCCCAGCCTGGGATGTTCTCTCACCTCAGAGCCCCAGCGGATGGAAAACACACACACAGAGCCCTCTCGGCTCCCCGCAGAGTCCCTGCCTGGGGCCAGGAGCTCACACTCCCTGCCAGCCACTTTCTCCTGTCGGCTTAATTACCGGGGCTCAGATTTCTACAGCCGTCCACTGTCTGCACCCTGCTCTGGGCATGCACCCGCCAGTGCGCAAACACACCCAGAAACACAACGGACACGCCCACACACAAACACCCGCACACCCATTCGCAAATGCACACCCACCCGTGCACATCATACACCCCCTATGCACCCCCAGTACACAATCACATCCAGAAACACAACGGACACGCCCACACACAAACACCCGCACACCCATTCGCAAATGCACACCCACCCGTGCACATCATACACCCCCTATGCACCCCCCAGTGCACAAACACACCCAGAAACACAACGGACACACCCACGTACATAAAACACACACCCATACACAAATACACACCCACCCATACCTATGTAGACAGCCCCCCCATGCAAACACGCCCACCCCTACACAAGCACTCCCACAGAAACACACACCCCTGTGCAAACACCTCCGCTTACAGTCGCACAAATACCGACTCAGCAACAAACACACACACATATACCACGCTGCGGAGCTGAGGGGAAGGGAGGCACGTCAGCCGCTTTTAAGCACCAGGTCACAGCGGACTCGGGTTTGGCTCGGCCCAGTCGTAGCATCGTAGAATCGCAGGACTGGAAGGGACCATCCCCTGCACTCCTGGCCGGACTAAGTATTATCGAGACCATGACAGAGCCAAGCTGAAGTTGAGTGAGTGGCGTGGTGACCTGGCACTTGAAATGGCAGTCCACAGCTCCTGCCTAAACGGGGACAAATGCATATTAATACAACCCCGCTAACACACTTGCACACAAACACACCACATAACACGTACAGACAGCCCCCCACTGGCTAATCTGATCCGGCCACTGAGACTGACGTGTGTGTCTCCATTTTAAACAACGTTTCCCCTTCGCTCTGCAGAACCTTTCATTGTGAAACTCGCTGTGATTTCCCAATGCCGGCGGGTGTGTGACACAAAGGGCCTGATTCTGTCTCTGGGCTGAATCCCTTGTTGTCCCCGTCCTTCGTTTCACCATGGACCCCCGTGCAAAGCGAGAGCTGGTCTACCAGCGGCCACTCTGGTTTGGTCAAAACCGGTACAGCTTTCTGTGGTTGTGATTGTGTTTCTGAGGATGTGCGTGTGTGTGAACATAAGGGGATGTGTTGGAGCATGAGCATGTCTTTTCTCTGTGTGTGTGTGTGTGTGTGTGGCTGTGTTTGCACTGGGGGGTTGCATGGGTTTCTCGGTGTATTGGTACATGGCTCGAGGTGTTTACCTGCAAATGGGGTGAGTGCATATTGTGTGTTTATGTGCGTGTGTGCGTTGTCTACTAGTGTGTGATTGAGTTGCCATCCCTTTATAGCTGGCCTATGTAGGTTTAGCTTTACTGACCCATTATAAACTCGGTTTAAATCCATGTCGGTGTCCCCACACACTGGTAATTTTGCGAGGCAGCCAGAGATCAGAACATACCCACTTTGCACAGGTGTCAGTGGCAACCCATCCGAGACCCTCCTGCATTTGATTGTTTGGGCCTGCGCTGAAGTAGGCTGGGAAAAAATTGTCTGATTGAGCTCGCCCCAGAGACCCTTATGCGTATGGTGAAGCCCTCCACGTCAGCACCATTGAAATGAATTCAGAAATACATTACAGATGCAAACCGCAAACACACAGACACGTGCCCCGCAACTCACCAGGAGCACATGGAGAACACGGTGTGCAGCAGCCACAGCACACGCTAACACCGAGGCTACAGTGCCGAGTCTTGCAGGAGTTAGTTCTCTTTTTGAAAGCCCCAGCACCTGGAGTCAGGTGATTGTGTTTGAATGTCATTTTTAACAACAAAGTGAATTTCTAGCTCCTCCAGTTGCAGAGAAGAGCTTGAAAATGCTACTCTCACCCCCTCAGCCTCAAAACAAGGAGGCCAATAAGAAGCCCAAAATAAGAATTTTTTTTTTTTTAAATCTCATGACTTTAAAGCCAATTTCATGATTTTTGGAGGCCTGATAGCGATTTTGGAATGCTTGGGGGTTGGCAATTCTGCATCTACAACCACACAACCAGCATAGATATACACAGAACAATATGCACAACAGGGATACACACAGGCTTGTCTACCATGCCAATGGTACACAACTCAGACTGCAGGCACAAGCAGCCTAGGTACATTGAATAATTAACACAACAGGGCTTTGTGAGCAACTCATTTGCAACTCACAAGCTCCACACACACACACACAACTACTGTCACGCACACACATAGTGCCTCATACACACTAACACAACTAGCACACAATGCAAAAAGCAGCATGTGTACACACACCACAAAGCTAAATAAAGAGCAACGCAAAGCCGATAGATACAGCGATAGCCAGCCCACCCCTTCACACACACACACAAAGCACACCAGCAGACTGGTGTGCAATATACACAAGCTCCCAACCACGCCCTTAGGATCAGTTACAAAATACACAAAGTACTGTCTGCAGCCAAAATTTCAATAATTCCAAAAGGGAGAGCCTGGGACTGAACGTAGCCAGGAGAGCCCCCAACAGCCAATGCTCCTGCCCTGCTCCCTACAGCGCCTCCTGCTGGGAGAGGCGGGGACTGGAGTAGCTGGGAGATCCCCCCACAGCCAATGCTCCTGCCCTGCTCCCTACAGTGCCCCCTGCTGGGAGAGGCGGGGACTGGAGTAGCTGAGAGCTCCACCCCCCATAGCTAGTGCTCCTGCCCTGCTCCCTACAGCGCCCCCTGCTGGGAGTGAAGGGAACAACCAGATTGATAGGTAAGCGTGTGCGTTGGAGGGGGCGGGGGTCCGTGTATTCTGGAGCTGAGCATTACAGTAGGATGCTCAGTTTTGGGATTAAGACTCTGGTTTTGAGACTCATGAGACCTGGATTCGGCTCCTAGTCCCGCCGCCAGCTTCTGTGGGTTTGCAGTGCTCCCTTCTGGCCTGAGAGTCGCTGCCATCCCCAGTATTACCTGCCGTCCCGGTGAGCCGCTCCCCCCTCGGTCACCGTCTTGACGAAGATGCCGAGCTTCTCCAGACCCATGTCCGCTCCGGCGCCCATCCCGATAATACTGATGCCCAGCCCCTCGGAGTCTGCAAGAGAGAGAGACGGGGTCCTCATGGGGTCGCGTGGGCCGCCGCTGGGGGCCTCCGAGCCAGGCCGCCGCTCTCCCCTCTCTCCGGTCACCCCACCAACCACGCCCGGTGAACTGGGGCTGGCGAGCACCGGGGCAGCAGGGATGCAACCGCTGTGGGACGGGCAAAGGGGCCTGGCACCGAGGGCTCCGGCGCTTGCCAGGTCCGCCCCCGGGGGCAGGAGGAAAGCGAGGAAGTAGCAGGAGAGAAGAACAGTGTTTGTTGCAGCGAGAGGCAGGGACAGATGGCAGCTAAATTACGGGCGGTAGCACGCGTGGGAGGGTGAGTGACTGTGTGAGAGAGAGGAAACCAAAGGAACGCGTCGGTGTGAAGGAGAGCGCCCAGGACGGGCAGTGCCAGATCACACCCGCCGGCACATCAAAGCCCCATAGCCTGGCTTCCCTGCAAGATCAGAGTCTGGGGCCAGCTAGCCGGGTTTCACACCTCCTGTGTGCTTAGAACCCAGGCCCGGCAGGGCAGGCTCATAGGGCTGAACTGGGGAACCTGGCCCTTGCCAGGTCTAGATCCACCCTTTGTCTCTTTAGACTGTAGGGTTTTGGAGGCAGGGTCTGTCTCTCACTCTGGGTGTACAGGGCCCTGCCCAGTGGGGCCCTGATCTCGCTTGGGGCCTCCGGGTTCTACCGTAAGACACGTCACAACATTCCCTTTCGTAGCCCGACAGGATCCAAACACCGGCCCATCCACCCAGTATCCTGCCTCCATTAGCAACCAGCGCCTGATGCTTCAGAGCGAGGCGAGATTTCCCGTCCCCTGTGCCTTGCCAGGATGCAAATCCCCAACCCCCAGGGGATTGGCTTATGTCCAGAAACACGTGGGTTAGTGCCCCTTGTGGCACGGATCTTAGCTACCGACCAGTGCTGCAAACATTCTCCACCCCTGCTAACCTGACCCCCTGCAGCCCAATGACACAGGTCCCTCCAGCCGGGGTGGCAGCATTTCCTCCAGCTGCTTGGTTCCCCCATGCGCCCCTTGCTGCGGACTGATCCCCCTAGTAGCCTCATCCCTTAGTCAAGCCCCCTCCAGCTTGTCTTCCTCCCAGGATCTTCCACACGTGAGTCCGACCCCAACCTCAAACCCTCTTCCCTGTCGATCCCTCCCAGGGCGAGCTCAGTGCTGAGAGGGGGAGGCACCGATGCACCACACACAGGCTTGCCAACGTGCCGTCTCTCTCCCGTTGAAAGCACCGCAGCATCCTGTTTGCGTTCATACCAGCTGCTGCCTGCTGGGCAGACGCCATCTCAGAGCTACCCTGGCCTGCTTCTCAGAGCATCCCACAGGGGCAGAGAGAGAGCCTTTCACTAGTGCATTCACTTACACTCAGTGAGTGGGTGTGCACAGTATGTGTGTGAACTGGGGTGGGTGGGTGTGTATGCAGGGTATGTGTGTGAACTGCTGTGTGTGTATGCAGTGATATGTGTGTATGAGTGAGTGTGCAGAGTATGTCTGTTAACTGGGGTGCGTGTATGAGTGAGTGTTCAGGCTGTGCGTGTGTGTGTATGCAGGATATGTGTGTGAACTGGTGTGTGTGTGCAGTGGTGTGTGTGTATGAGTGAGTGTGCAGAGTATGTCTGTTAACTGGGGTGCGTGTATGAGTGAGCGTTCAGTGTGTGTGTGTGTGTGTATGCAGGATATGTGTGAGAACTGGTGTGTGTGTGCAGTGGTGTGTGTGTATGAGTGACAGTCTAGGGTATCAAGTATCAGAGGGGTAGCCGTGTTAGTCTGGATCTGTAAAAGCAGCAAAGAATCCTGTGGCACCTTATAGACTAACAGACGTTTTGCAGCATGAGCTTTCGTGGGTGAATACCCACTTCGTCGGATGCAAGTAGGGTATGTGTGTGAACTGGGAGTGTACAGTGGAATGTGTGCATGAGTGGGGTGCAGGCTATGTGTGTGAACCAGGGTGTATGAATGCATGCAAGTGTGTGTGGAGGGGTACACGTGCAGATTGGTGTGCAGCACAGGGGGGTATCTGTATTTGTGTGTACAGATGTTTGTGTCTGAATTAGTGTGCAAGGAGGTGTGTATGTGTGAATGCTCTGTGTGTGCACGCAGCCATGTGCATGTAAGGGTGGGTGTGAACTGGTGTGCAAGAATGTGTGTGTCCAGATGTGTGTGAATTGGTGTGTTGGGGTCTGTGTGTGTTTGAGAGAGCAATGAGTGTGCACGAGGATGGGATGGAGGCTGTCTCTGAGTCCCTGAATACTTTGGGTGCATGAAGGGAACAAGTGTGTGAGGTGAACACGTGAGAACTGCGAACGAGTGAGCAGTTTTGTGTGCGTGGGAGGGGTGAAGGGGTGGGGATGAGGGGGTGAGTGCAGGGAGGCTGAGTGTGCACGTGTGCACAAGGGGATGGGTCTGAGTGTATGTGGGATGAGTGTGTGAGGCTGTGTGTGCAACTGTGCAGGAGATGAATCAGTGAGTAGGTGGATAGATGAGTGTGCAAGTGTGTGGATGAATGTGCGAGTACAGGGTGGAGTGTGTGGATGAGTGTGCAAGTGCACGGGGCAGTGTGTGTGTGTGAGAGTGTTCAAGTTCAGGGTGGAATGTGTGTAAGTGTGCAGCTTCGTGGGGGAGTGTTTGTGTGTCAGTGCCCGGGGAAGTGTGTGTATGAGTGTGCGAGTCCATGGGGGAGTGTGTATATGAGTGTACAAGTGGATGTGCATGTGGGGGATGAGTGTGTGAGGGATGATGTGCAAGTGTCTGGGTGTGTGAGGATAGGGGAACAAGTGTGCATGTAGGGGGATGAGTGTGCAAGTGGATGTGGGTTGAGTGTGCAGGCAAACGGGAAGCAGAGGCCCGGGTGTGCCCCAGGTCAGATGGAGCGGCGGAAGGCTCACGCCCAGGCCCTTTCAATGCGGCTCCGGCCTGAACTGGGTCAGAAACAGCCCTGAGACCCCGGCCGGTGGAAGGGCTCCCCACCTACTCGCTCCCCACTGCGGCTATTCTCTGCACCCACGGGACGCCCCGGGCCCCCTCGACCTCTCCCCCCACCCTAGCCCCAAGCCCAGGGACAGGGTCACTGAGTATCCGGCCCTTAGCCTCCCCAGTGCCAGCAGGGAGAGCCCCCCCCGCAGCCCGGGCAGCGCCAGCCTCTTCCTTCCTCACCTTTCTCCAGCTCCACCGGGAAGAGGTCTAACCTCTCCACCCGCTTCTCCAGCTCGTACTCGGCCGAGGCAGCCATGGGGTCCACATCCTCGTTCCGGCGGTCGTAGTCCTCGTTGGAATAGGTGCTGAACACCTGCGGGGAGCCGAGGGGGGGGCGTTAGGGGGAGCCGGGGAGGAGGGGGGACCCGGCACCCCCACTGGCAGGCGAGGGGATGGCTCCCTCTTCCCATACAGCCCTACAGCAGCTAAGCCTGTGGCCCCTGCTCCCAAGCTGGGGTGCCCCACGGCCCCAGGGCCTCATCGCCCTGCAGAGGTGAAGGGCTCCCCCCAGTTACAAGGCCGGATGTGCCACCGGGGCAACCTAGGGGTGGCTGGGCCTTGGGCTGTGGGGTTAGCTCCCGAATCCCTGTGTGGCCCCAGGCTGATCCCCCCACTTCTCGGCGCCCCGCCCGTAAGGACGGGGTTCTGTGAGGATCTCCGACGAGTGTGTCCATTGCCAGAGCACCTGCAGGGCCCTGCTGAGAGCCAGGCCCCGTCGTCTCTGCTGCCAGGAGCTTACAAGCTAACTGCACAAGGGCGACAAAGGGGGAACAGTGCCACTGAGAGACGGCCTGGGTCCTCAAAGCTATTCAGGCTCCTAATGCCCATTGGCACCCTGGAAATCAAGGGGAGTTAGGCGCCTGGATACAGTGGAGGACCTGGGCTGAAATGACTTGCCCAAGAGCAAGGCCTGGAATAGAACCCAGGTGTCCCGGTTCCTCCCCACCGGACCACCCTGCCTCAGAGCAACCCACATGCTGCTGGGGCGCCCAGAATGCGCCGGACTCAAAGCCCCGGGGCTCGGCTGCATTCACAGCGACCGAGCTCCCCGCTGCGAGCTGCCCTTCGCATGCTCCGAGGCTCCGGTTACCAAGAACCCGTGTAATCATGAATAAATGACAAGGTATTCTCCTCCCGGAAAGCCACCGGCCCCACGGCTGTAATTACAATGGGAATGGGATCGCCCGGCGGTAACGGGGGTGTGCCTCCTGCTGGGTCCCTGGGGGCACACGGCTGCCTGTCCCCTCCCGCCCCCCGGCACCGGGAGCCTGCCAGTCCCATGCCGCCCAGGGGTGGTGGTGCGTATGAATGAGCATGCAGGGCGCCTGTGTGCCCACGGGGCGCGACAGGCCAGGGCAGCGGCTGATTGGCTGTTGAGGGGGCAGCTGGGTTTTTGTCGGCAATGCCAGCAGGCGGATCAGGTTGCAACGTGGGGCCGCGCCGAGCTGCCGTACTCCCCGGGCCTTTCGCTCGCAGGCCCTGCCTGCGCCAAGCAAGGGCCCTGGCTCCTTCACCCACAGCAGGGGCCTCGCCTGGCGTCCATCCCAGCAGGCTCTGGGTCCCCCCAGGTAGGGGAGCAAACAGCTGAGGGGAGACCAGAGAGGCCCGTGCCCATGTGCAGATGGAACCCCTCACCCCCTTTAGCACAGACACCCTGGCGCTCCAGCGGCCCACTAGCCTGAGCAGGTAGAAATCAAGCCTCCACCCACCTGTCCAGGCATTTCTACCGGTGTCGGGGGGTCCAAGCACCTGGAGACGTGCACCGAGTCCTTCCATTAAGGACCAAGGGGCTAAATCCACCCCCAATCCGCCCCCAATCTTCCGTCTCCACAGCACCTGGCCCTAGAGGGAACCGTCATATAGGGAGGTGGGAATCCCACCTGCTAGTCCCACCCCAGCTTGCCTATGGGCCCTGATCCCGTTCTGTGGAGAAGACCTGGAGTAGGGGGTTTGGCTGGAACGGCTCCGAAGTAAACGTTTATCTCCTCCTCCGGGCTCCTAGTAATTCCCAGCCCCCACCCCCTCCTCTGGCACGACTCGGGGCTAATAAGGCCTGAAAGATTTCCATTAGCTGCCTTGGCATTGCCTCTGCCATTCTCCTGCCAGCTTCAAGTCCATTCCCGGATGCCAGCAGCACCCACGGCCGGCCCGGCCCTCGCTGACTCTAGCAACGGTGCCAGCTTGGAAGGCAGAGGCCCTTTCGCAAGCGTCACCTCGGCAAGTGGCTGATGAACTAAAAAAATTATTACTTAACTTACAGTAGCACCTAGAGAGCCTGATGGAGACCAGATGCCCACCATGCCTGGAGCTGTACACACACTGAGCTCAGATCCCCACCGTGCTAGGAGCTGTACGCACACACAGCTCAGATCCCCACCATGCTAGGAGCTGTACACACACACAGATCAGATCCCCACCGTGCTAGGAGCTGTACACACACACAGATCAGATCCACACCATGCTAGCTGTATGCACACTGAGATCAGATCCCCACTGTGCTAGGAGCTGTACGCACACAGAGATCAGATTCCCACTATGCTAGGAGCTGTATGCACACACAGATCAGATCCCTACTGTGCTAGGAGCTGTACGCACACAGAGATCAGATCCTCACCATGCTAGGAGCTGTACGCAAACAGAGATCCGATCCCCAACATGTTAGGAGTTGTACACAGAGATCAGATCCTCACCGTGCTAGGAGCTGTACGCACACACAGATCAGATCCCCCCTGAGCGGCTAACCCAGGTTGCCGGGTCTACACTGCTATTTTAATCCAAGTTAGCGAAGCCAAATTCCAAACCCACCTTGGCTTTGCAGTGAAGCCCTATCCTCCAAGTAAAAAGCTGCCCTGGAGGAGCGCTGAGACTCTAAACGGACAAGACAGAAGGGAAGTGATTTCTCCAAAGCGGCTGAGCTGGTCAGCGATAGAGGTGGGACTAGAACCCAGCGTTAGGCCAGGACCCTGCCGGGTGGCGCACCCCGAGTCCCCTGGGTGAGGCACTCTCTGTCCGTGTGTCTCCTGATGCAGCCTGGCTGCATGGAGAACTTTCCTGACAAGTATCCTCCACACTCGTGGTGCCAAAGGTACCCAGAACATTGCCCAAGCCAGCCTGAGCTAAAAGACTCCTAAGTGACACCCAGAGTAGGGTACCCATGCCAGGGCTCTCTCTGAGATTAGGGTGCCAGGGAGCACCCACCCAGTGGGTCAGTTTCAAGCGGCTATCCCTGAATTACTACAACCCCCAGCATGTTTGACTTGAGGTCCTGTCTCCCCGGCAAGCTGACCGGTTCTCAGCCATGGCACCCAGAGGAGGTCCCTGCCCAGGGTTGTGTGTGGATGGCTGGCGTGGGAGTGGGCAGAGGCCGTGGAGGAGCCAAGCTGGAGTGGAGTCAAGCGGAAGATGCTGACAGGGCAGGAGGAAGGGATGGAGGAGCTGAAAATGGAACCTTTCCTTGAAGTTAGATCTGGGGGTCAGGTTACGGGGTGGATCCCTCCTCCTGGAGGGGACCCCACGCAGCCCGAGCGGAGCTAGAAGGATGGCGGGGGACACACCGAGCAGGCATGTCGTCCCCAGGCTTTGCAGGGGACGTGCGTGCTGGGGAGGCCCGGACGGTGACAGGCGGACGGCCGCGCTGGCAGATTAATTAGCACCGTCCCGGGCTTCACGGGGGAAGAGTTTTCACGCTTCGTTTCTCCTGCGACAGCCTGCGGGGCTCGATTACAGGCTGGAGCGAGCGTGAGAGACGAGAGGGGTGGGGAGAGTGCGGCGCCCGCCACCGTGAGACCCAGCGCCCCTGGGAGCTGCCGGCTGCTGGAGGGGGCGGGAGTGCCGGGAGCTGCGCAGGGCAGGCGGGGCTGGGGGCAGCTGTGGGGCGTGGGGCTCGACAGAGAGATGTGCACACTTGGGATTAGCGAGCTAGACAGAGAAAAAGCTGAGGCAGGCAGATCCATGGCCTGCTATTTACTCATCCAGAAAACTCTCTTTCCAATCCCAGCGCATGGGCCTCTTCCCCTGGCCTGGGGATTTCCTGCTCTCTGCCTGGTACCTGGCTCCTTCCCCTGGGCATGGCCCTGGCAGGGCACCTCTGGCAGGAGGACAACCCTGCCCCGCAGGGGGGCTGCTCCTCTCCGGAGAGCAGCAGGCCTGGCCGTTCCCCATGGAGGAGGAAAGCCAGGAAGTAGGTCAGGGGGTCTCTGGCAGGGAGTCGCAGGGTTTGTCAGAGGCCGCAGGTTCGTACCCGGCCCGGCTCACTAGTGACTAGAAGTCGGGACCATCTGGCGGCTGATATGACACCAGTTGGCGTCGGAGCCTAGTCCTGAGTGGGGGAGGAGTCTGCAGCTCCAGGAAGAGGGAGCGCTGGGGAACGGCGCGACGCGGGGGGGGGGTTAACTACGCAGGGTCAGACGCCGCTGTTACATCTCCTGGCTCAACGGAGCCCAGCCCAGAACCAGCCCCAGACGAGCACCCTGGACAGCCCGGTCCAAAGCCAGGAGGAGAAGAATCAACAGCTTCCCGCCCCTCCCCCCGCCCCAATTAGCTAATGAACGAGAGCAGGACCCCAGCCTGTGGAGGCACAACGCAGGCCCCGACCTGGCTCCTAGTGGGGCTCAAGGCTTGCTCCGTGTTACTCTCCCAAGTAACCCGAACAGAGCAGGACCACCAATGCCCTGACGAGTGCAGGAGACCTGCCACCCGCCAGGCCCCGTCTCCCACCATGGGAAGATCCCCGAGCACTGCAGACCCTCCCTATCCTGAGGATGTGAGAATCAAACCGAGCTGTACCAGCCGCCCAGCCCACACACAAGCTGCCAAGCATTCCCATGCTTGGCAGCTAGGGAGTTAGCGGCTCTCTGAGTGCTCCTGGTACAGCGCACGCAGGGGAGTCGTGCCTGGCAGCCATCTGAGGAAAGCACACGCATTCAGGCCAGGATTTCCCCATGCGTGTGTCCAGCAGGGAGCGCAGACTGGGGTCAGAAAAGCAGCCGTTTCTATTAGGCTGCCTATCCCCCAGGAAGAACCGGAGCTGGATCTCTGTGCCCACCTGGAATGGACTCTGGGTGCAGCCCCCGCCCCCCCGGAAGAGATCTAGCAATGGAGTCTACCTCGGGCATGACCCTTCATCGGTGTGCACGCGTGTACACATACCGAAATGTGCGTGTGCATAGAATCAGAGAAACATAGGACTGGAAGGGACTTCCAGAACTGCCCTAGGCAATTTATTCCAGTGCTTCACCACCCTGACAGGAAGTTTTTCCTAATGTCCAACCTAAACCTCCCTTGCTGCAGTTTAAGCCCATTGCTTCTTGTCCCGTCCTGAGAGGTTAAGCAGAACAATTTATAAATCTTCTCTTTATAACAATCTTTTGCGTACTTGAAAATCACTCTCACGTCCCCCCTCAGTCTTCTCTTTTCCAGCGCGCACAGTTTGTTTCAGTCTTTTCGAGTCAGTCGTATTTTCTAGGCCTTTAATCATTTTTGTTGCTCTCCTCTGGACTTCCTCCAATGTGTCCACCTCTTTCCTGAAGTGCGGTGCCCACACCTGGATACAACTACCCCAGCTGAGGCCTTATCAGTGCTGAGGAGAATGGAAGAATTCCTGCCTGTGGCTTGCTTACGACGTTCCTGCTAATACGCCCCGGGGATGATGTTTGCTTTTTTGGAAACAATATTACACTATTGACTCATATTTCATTTGTGGTCTGCTGTAATCTCAGATCCTTTCCGGCACTGCTTGTTCCTAGGCAGTCACTTCCCACTGTGTATCTGTGCCACTGATCGTTCCTGCAGGACTTTGCATTTGTCCTTACTGGATTGCATCCTCTTTATTTCAGTCCATTTCTCCAGTTTGTCAGGCTCATTTTGAATTCTAATCCTGTCCTCCAAAGCGCTTGCATCCCCCTCCCAGCTTGGTATCATCCGCAAACTTTGTGTGTGCGCTCTCGTAAGCCAGTATTCAAATCATGTATGAAGATATTGACTAGAACCAGACTCAGGACAAAGCCCTCCAATATGCCCCTCCAGCTTGACGGTGACCCATTGAGAACTACCCTCCCAGTACGATTTTCCAACCAGTTGTGCACTTCTGCAACGTATAGTAGGTTCATTTAGGCTAAGTTCCCCTCGTTTATTTCTGAGACGGTCGTGTGAGGCAGTCGCAAACAACACCGTGTTGCACGCAAGTATGTGTGTATTGGTGCACGTGTGAGTGGGCGTGCACACAAATGGGCAGGCCCATGCACACGAGTATGTGTGTAGTATGCGTACACTTGTGCACATATAGAAACGTGGGTGCACACGCACGGGCGTGTACTCTCCCGTGCACACACACACACATGCTCGTGCCTGTACACACGTGTTTGCGCGGGCCTGGGCACATACACACACATGTCTGCTGGTACCTAGTGCATCATCCAGGAGGCGAGCCCAGCTCCCTGCGACCTGTGATTAAACAGGCAGAGCAGAGCCTCAGAACCTCCATTTGTTCCCTTCCCTCGCTGCATTCACAACCCCAGCTCTGCAGCTGTGGATTCCAACCGGCGAATCCATAGAGAGCAACCCCGCAACGTCCGCTCAGAGGCGAGAGCGCTCGGATTCCCTTCTCTCTCACTGGCTGCCAGGACCCGGAGAAGCTCCACGCTCAGAGCACAGAGAGACCTTTATCCGCAGGGCTTTGGCAGGCGAAGGCCTCGGCCTGACGGCGCAATGGGCGCATGCGGCTGCAGGATGGGGAAGGCGGCACGGAGGGGGTGAGTAGGTCTCCTGGCCGATGGACAGGGAGCATCTGCACGGTGCTGCTGACAGGGGAAAGAGGGTTCCTCTGCAGAAGAGCATCCAGGACTAGGGACCGGGGTTAAAGCACTGTGAGTGAGGAGCAGGGCCCTAGCAAATTCACGGTCCCTTTTGGTCCATTTCACAGTCATGGCATTTTAAAAATCATCCATTTCATTATTTCAGCTATTTCCACCTGAAATTTCACAGTGTTGTCACTGTGGGGGTCCCGACCCAAAAGGAGGTTGGGGTGGGGCAAGGTTATTGCAGGGGGGTCGCGGAATTGCCACTCGTACTTTGGCGCTGCTGCTGGCAGCAGCGCTGCCTTCAGAGCTGGGCAGTTGGAAAGCGGCGGCTGCTGGCCGGGAGCCCAGCTCTGAAGGCAAAGCCACCACCAGCAGCCGTGCAGAAAGAAGGAGGGCATGATATGGCATTGCCACCCTTACTTCTGCGCTGCTGCCTGCAGAGCTGGACCTTGGGCCAGCAGACGCCACTCTCCGGCCGCCCAGCTCTGATGGCAGCGCAGAAGTAAGGGTGGCAATACCACAAGCCCCTTACAAACCTTGCGACCCGCCCTGTGCCTCTCTTTTGGGTTGGGACCCCCAGTTTGAGAAAGGCTGGTCTCCCCTGTGAAATCTGTCCAGTACAGGGTAAAAGCGCACAAAACCAGATTTCACGGCGGGAGACCGGATTTCACCGTCCGTGCCGCGTTTTTCACGGCCGTGCATTTGGTAGGGCCCTAGTGATGAGGTTCTCTGGATGCCGGCCGGAGCCCTGGTACCTTGCAGGGCCTAAGGCTACAACGCTCTGTGCAAAACCCAACCCCCACACTCCATATCTGGTGGCTTCTCTTGGAAGAAATCCAGGGGTCCCTCGCTGCCCTCTCCTCTGCCCAAACAGCTCGGCCAAATGCTCCCTACTTGTCCTTCCTCCACTCTCGGCCCTATTAGTCCCCTATGCCTGGGACCTCCTTCCCAGATACAGTCACAGCCAGAGGCAGCTCTATGTATTTTGCCACCCCAAGCACGGCAGGCAGGCGGCTTTCGGCGGCACGCCTGCGGGAGGTCCGCTGGTAACACGGATTCGGCAGCACGCCTGCGGGAGGTCCGCTGGTAACACGGATTCGGCAGCACGCCTGCGGGAGGTCCGCTGGTAACACGGATTCGGCAGCATGCCTGCGGGAGTTCCGCTGGTAACACAGATTCGGCAGCATGCCTGTGGGAGGTCCGCTGGTAACACGGATTCGGCAGCATGCCTGCGGGAGGTCCGCTGGTAACACGGATTCGGCAGCACGCCTGCGGGAGTTCCGCTGGTAACACGGATTCGGCAGCACGCCTGCGGGAGGTCCGCTGGTAACATGGATTCAGTAGCATGCCTGCAGGAGGTCTGCTGGTAACGCGGATTCTGCAGCATGCCCGGAGAATTCGGCAGCATGCCTGCGGGAGGACCGCTGGTAACGCGGATTCGGCAGCACGCCTGCGGGAGGTCCGCTGGTAACGTGGATTCGGCAGCATGCCTGCGGGAGGTCCGCTGGTAACACGGATTCGGCAGCATGCCTGCGGGAGGTCCGCTGGTAACACGGATTCGGCAGCATGCCTGCGGGAGGTCCGCTGGTAACACGGATTCGGCAGCATGCCTGCGGGAGTTCCGCTGGTAACACAGATTCGGCAGCATGCCTGTGGGAGGTCCGCTGGTAACACGGATTCGGCAGCACGCCTGCGGGAGTTCCGCTGGTAACACGGATTCAGTAGCATGCCTGCGGGAGGTCCGCTGGTAACATGGATTCGGCAGCACGCCTGCGGGAGGTCCGCTGGTAACATGGATTCAGTAGCATGCCTGCAGGAGGTCTGCTGGTAACGCGGATTCTGCAGCATGCCTGCGGGAGATCCTCTGGTAACATGGATTTGGTGGCATGCCAGTGGGAGGACCGCTGGTAACACGGATTCGGCGACTTGCCTGCGGGAGGACCGCTGGTAACACAGATTCGGCAGCACGCCTGCGGGAGGTCCGCTGGTAACGCGGATTCGGCAGCATGCCTGCGGGAGGTCCGCTGGTAACGCGGATTCGGCAGCATGCCTGCGGGAGGTCCGCTGGTAACGCGGATTCGGCAGCATGCCTGCGGGAGGTCCGCTGGTAACGCGGATTCGGCAGCATGCCTGCGGGAGGTCCGCTGGTAACGTGGATTCGGCAGCATGCCTGCGGGAGGGCCGCTGGTAACACGGATTCGGCGGCATGCCTGCGGGAGGACTGCTGGTAACGTGGATTCGGTAGCATGCCTGCGGGAGGTCCGCTGGTAACGTGGATTTGGCAGCATGCCTGCGGGAGGTCTGCTGGTAACATGGATTCGGTAGCATGCCTGCGGGAGGTCCGCTGGTAACGCGGATTCGGCAGCATGCCTGCGGGAGGTCCGCTGGTAACGTGGATTCGGCAGCATGCCTGCGGGAGGGCCGCTGGTAACACGGATTCGGCGGCATGCCTGCGGGAGGACTGCTGGTAACGTGGATTCGGTAGCATGCCTGCGGGAGGTCCGCTGGTAACGTGGATTTGGCAGCATGCCTGCGGGAGGTCCGCTGGTAACACGGATTCGGCAGCATGCCTGCGGGAGGACTGCTGGTAACGCAGATTCAGCAGCACGCCTGCGGGAGGTCCGCTGGTAACGCGGATTCGGCAGCACGCCTGCGGGAGGTCCGCTGGTAACGCGGATTCGGCAGCACGCCTGCGGGAGGTCCGCTGGTAATGTGGATTCGGCAGCATGCCTGCGGGAGGTCTGCTGGTAACGCGGATTCGGCAGCATGCCTGCGGGAGGTCCGCTGGTAACGAGGATTCGGCAGCATGCCTGCGGGAGGTCCGCTGGTAACACGGATTCGGCAGCATGCCTGCGGGAGGTCCGCTGGTAACACGGATTCGGCAGCATGCCTGCGGGAGGTCCGCTGGTAACGTGGATTCGGCAGCATGCCTGCGGGAGGTCCGCTGGTAACGTGGATTCGGCAGCATGCCTGCGGGAGGTCCGCTGGTAACGTGGATTCGGCAGCATGCCTGCGGGAGGTCCGCTGGTAACGCGGATTCGGCAGCATGCCTGCGGGAGGTCCGCTGGTAACGTGGATTCGGCAGCATGCCTGCGGGAGGGCCGCTGGTAACACGGATTCGGCGGCATGCCTGCGGGAGGACTGCTGGTAACGTGGATTCGGTAGCATGCCTGCGGGAGGTCCGCTGGTAACGTGGATTTGGCAGCATGCCTGCGGGAGGTCCGCTGGTAACACGGATTCGGCAGCATGCCTGCGGGAGGACTGCTGGTAACGCAGATTCGGCAGCACGCCTGCGGGAGGTCCGCTGGTAACGCAGATTCGGCAGCACGCCTGCGGGAGGTCCACTGGTAACGCAGATTCGGTAGCACGCCTGCGGGAGGTCCGCTGGTAACGCGGATTCGGCAGCACGCCTGCGGGAGGTCCACTGGTAACGCAGATTCGGCAGCACGCCTGCGGGAGGTCCACTGGTAACGCAGATTCGGCAGCACGCCTGCGGGAGGTCCACTGGTAACACGGATTCGGCAGCACGCCTGCGGGAGGTCCGCTGGTAACGCGGATTCGGCAGCACGCCTGCGGGAGGTCCGCTGGTAACGCAGATTCGGTAGCACGCCTGCGGGAGGTCCGCTGGTCCCGCGCCTTTGGTGTACCTGCCGCCGAATTGCCGCCGAAGCCGCGGGACGGGTGGACCTCCTGCAGGCATGCCGCCGAAGGCAGCCTGACTGCCGCCCTCACAGCGACCAACTTGGTGCGCTGGTGCCTGGAGCCGTCCCTGGTCACAACCATGCCACCCTGTCCCGAAAACCCACTGCAGGGCTGGACTGCCCGGGCACTAGATCACATGGAATTGTTCTGTTTGTACAGCAGGGTCCTGGGCTCCGAGTCGCAGCAGTGATACAAACAATAAATACCGACCTGTGGGCTCTCCTCCTCCGCTCAGAGTGCTCAACCCTCTGCAGCAGGGACGCGACTGCGGCGAGCCTAGCGCCCTCGAGGAGCTGTATGAGTTCTGCGCTGCCAAGCTCAAGCATTAAAAATCACGAGTCAGACCCCAGCCCCCCAAAATCATGAGATTAAAAAAAGTCTCCTGTTTTTAAGGCAAATCCGATGCATTTTAGGTTCCTTTTGTCCACCTTCCGCCTTTCAGGCCTTCAGGGCTCACATTTTCAAGCCCTCTCAGCAACCACCAAGGTCCCCAGGTATCAAGAAGGACTAAAAGCCAGAGCTCCTGCAGCTTGACCTAAAGTACTAGCACCCCCTAGCCTGGGCTGTAACAGACTCAGATTCTCTGCAGATCAGGCACTGAGGCGGGGCCCAGTATCACCCATTGACCCACAGGTTACGCTAATAGGTCTACACGACCCATCAATTCACAGCAAGCTGGGGCGTGAATCTACCTTGCACTAGCCTACGGTGGACTGACGGACCGTGTAAATCCAGCTGATGGGCATTAATAGCTGGTTAATGTGCTTTGATTAGTCCCGTTTCAAAGAGGACTAGATCAAAGCGCATTAACGACTGTTAATGCACGTCAGGAGGGTCCACATGGACAGTTAGACCATGGCAGGCAAGTGCGGGGTAAATTCATACCCCAGTTTGCTGCAAACTAATTATGTGGCCGGGTCCACACTTGAAATATAGAGCAAGTTAGCTCAGTGTGAAAAATTCACACCTCGAGGCGGTGTCGCTAAGATGAGGTAACCCAAGGTGTAGATGCGGCTAGGTTGATGGAAGAATTGGTCCGCGGCCCTAGCTACCGCTGCTTGGGGAAGTGGGATTACCCACACTGATGTAAACATCTCTTCCATCAATGCAGGAAGCGTCTACACTATGGTGCTACAGAGGCATAGCCGCAGCGAGGCACTGACTGTAGTGTAGACATGGCCGTGTAAACGAAAAGGGAGGCTCATTTTTAAACGAAAGGGGAGGCTCTCGTGTAATCACATGAATCCAGGAGCTGGGGAATTACAAACACGCGGCTCCCTCCCCCAAATCACCAGACTCATGATCAAATCGCAAGAACTGGCAGCTCCATACGTAAGGCCCAGCGTGAAGAAGCTGAGATCTGCCCATCTCCTTCAAGAGCTGGAATGAGGGGCACAAAATTGACTACGGCAGAGGTCTGCCTGGCAAGCTAACAGCCCGTGGCAAGGGTGTCTTTGCCAGTCCATGCTGCTCCGCTACACTCACACCTCAAGACCAGTTGTAGCCTGAAGCCGCAAAGCCCTGGAGGCTTGTGGGCGGGGGGGAGGAGACACTTCTTTCATGCTAGATGAAGGAAGGGGTCCAGCTTTTCTTGTAGCCCTTGTGCTGGTCAGTTTCCAGGCAGTCACCAGGGAAACCCGCAACAAACGGAGGAGACCATGGGGAGTACATTTTCTCTTTCGTTTTTGTGCAGCCGGTGCCAGAGCTGGGGGAGTGTGCAGAATAGGGGGGGGGCGGGGCGGGGAACAGGCATCGTGCTCAGCCCAGACAGCAGCCGCCCAGAGAGGCAGAAGCACAAGAATCGGGTACGGGTGATGCAAGGATTACTCATGTGCAGATAAACGCAAGGATCATACCCAGCCCGGGACACATTCCACGCATGATCTTTGCAACATGCACACTGCATGCACGGCCCTTTCGACTTGTATAGCCCAGGGATGATCTTTTCCAGCTGGCAAATCCCATGCACGATCCTGGCCCCATGCATGTCTTACCCTGCATGCATTTTTGCCAGAGTGGGAGCCCTTGATCTCTGTGCCTGTCAGAAACCTGGGCTTCCCAAGGTCACCCAGCCAGGCTAGAAAACTGCTTTGCTCTGCAGGAAGTTGCTTATTTTATCAAGGCTTTCGAAGATTTTGCGTCAGCGCAGAACTTGGTCCCGCCGCCTGCGGCTGGCCGTGTGTTTGTACAATGGAAAGGCTCGTTATAGTCGATAGACCTCTTTGGAGACCTTCACCCAATCCCCCCAACCGTCCCTGTCTCGCTTTATTCTAAGGAGGCCCCACACGGAACAGATGAGCTGAGCCGGACACACGTGCTCACACACACAACCAGGGAGAAAAGGGAGGGAAGGAGGATTTATAGGCCAATAACACCCTCCCCCCAGACAATAGGCCGGAGGAGAGGCATTGATCCCACCAGCTGTTCAAAGCTGGAAGAAAAAAGCAAAGACACTCACTGGAGCTGGGCCTGTATGTTCGTCTAATACAGGAAATCCCAGGTCCCATTAACTCTCATCATGGGGCAGCTTCTGCATGGGGCATCTGCTGTCCTTCGGGAGATCAGAGAGGCACCCCTGAAGCGGGAAGCTAACAGCGCCAGGGGAGGGGGTAGCAGATGTCCCTGTTTGGGGGTGAGCTGAACTACCTGGCACCATCAGGGCCCGGGGGGGGGGACAAGTGGGGCAATTTGCCCCAGGCCCCGGGCCCCACAGGGGCCCCGCAAGCCCTGGCCCGGCGGCGGTCTGGGTCTTCGGCGGCATTTCGGCGGCGGGGGGCCCTTCGGTGCTGCCAAAGACGCGGAGCGACTGAAGCACCCCCCGCCGCCGAAATGCCGCCGAAGACCCAGACGGCCCCGGGTGAATACAAGCGCCGCAGCTCCCCGGCTTTGACCCAAGCCCCCTGAATCCTCTGGGCGGCCCTGGGCACCATGACGCAGCTGGCTCTCTCCCGGTGGGGGTCATACAGACTCACCTCACTGCTCCCCCCCGACACACACACACTCCCATCCCTGCCGGAGCCCTGAGGTCATCCTGCCCCACCCACACAACAGCGAGATCCTCAGCTGACGTGCAACTTGGCCAGGCACCAAGGCCGCCCAATGGCACCAGTGGAGGATCTGCCACCATGTTTCCACTCGTGAGGCCCCTAAGGGCTCCCAATGGGCTATGCCCCCCCGAACTCATCAGGGCTTCAATGGAGGGAGAACAGGGGGCTCAGTTCCCCTTTGGCTCCAGACTGGAGCTGGAGCTGGGAGGGCATCACATTGCAGCCCCTTCCCTTGCCCGGCCACCTCCACCATGACGAAAGGGCAGCCAGGCCAAGCTTGCAGTCCTGCCGGCCCCGCTGCTAAGGAGGGATAGAGCAGCCCCACCATCAGGCGGGCGACTTCCTCTTCCGTGCCCGCTGAAGCGGTGCTGGCCCGGCTGCCTCTGCAGCACCCCCGTAAGCAAGACCCGCAGGCCTGGAGCCTGCACGGCTAACCACCCCCTCCTTTCCGTTCAGCGCGGCTTTAGGCTAAGGGACCGGGCAGCTGCCAGGGTCAGCTCTGCAGAGCAAGGGGGGCAGCAGCCCTCCTGTCTGAGGGCGTCTTCTAATGCTCCCCACGCCAGGGCAAAGGCTGCACCGGCCCGGGGAACAGTCCACATTCCCCCCTCGGGGTCCTCCAGGCCCCCCACCTTCAGCTGGCTGGGAACGCAGGCGGAGCAGATGGCTCATCAAGAGGCAGCAGGGGCCACCCCAGCCGGGCTCTCAGATAAAGCATCTCCCGCTCCCGGAGAGAGGATTACAGCCATAAGGGGCTAGGGGGAGAAGGGATAACACCACTCGGCTAACCCCTCCGGACGGAAGAGTATTAGGGATCAGTGTCGTGGGCTATACAGCAAAGCCCTGTGATACCCAGCGTATGTAGCGACCAACACAACGGCCGTAACGCCAGCCCTTCCACCCGGCTGGCTGGCTGGCTGCATTCGCGCAGCTGGAGAGGACGGCCAGAGAGTTAACTCCCTGAGCATTCATCCGCCGAGCGAAAGGACTGCCCGGCGGTTAGGGCACTAGCTCGGGACTTGGGAAACCAGCATTCAGCTCCCTCCTCTGCCACAGGCTTCCTGGGCGACCTTGGGCAAGTCCCCTAGACTGTTTTCTAGGCGGGGAGGTATTGCTGCGTTCAGTGTCCCAACACCCAACTGATTTAGGAGCCCGAGTTTCATTTTCAAATGGGATTCAGGCACTTGGAAGCCTAAATCCCCTCAAGTTGCAATGGGTGTTTGGCGCACGGGTGCCTAAATCCCTTCGGAAAATGGGACTTGGGCTCCTAAATCAGTTAGGCGTCGCAACACCGAGATACCTCGAACAATCCGGGCGGGCCTCGGCATCTCAGTTTCTCCTGCATCAAATGGCGAGACCAGCGCTGCCCAGCCTCCTGGGGGAGCTCGAGAGGATCAGGGCCACAGGAGGGACTAGAACCTTGGCTGCGATTTTCAAAGGCGCCGAAGGGACGTCAGCATCCAAATCCCACCAAAATTCAATGGCAGCCGGGGGCCCTACGCCCCGAGGCCTTTGTGCAGATCTCAGCCCACTACCCTCTGCAGGCGGAGCTGCACCAGCTGCAGACACCGAGAAATGATCTCCCCAGCCCCCCGCAGCGCTTCCAAGGCAACGAAGGGCATAAGAACAGCCAGACCGGGTCAGACCAAAGGTCCATCCAGCCCAGTATCCTGCCTATCGACAGTGGCCAATGCCAGGTGCCCCAGAGGGAGTGAACCTAACAGGCAATGATCAAGTGATCTCTCTCTTGCCTTCATCTCCACCCTCTGACAAACAGAGGCGAGGGACACCATTCCTTACCCATCCTGGCTAATAGCTATGAAAGGACTTAATCTCCATGAATTTATCCAGTTCTCTTTTAAACCCTGTTATAGTCCCAGCCTTCACAACCTCCTCAGGCAAGGAGTTCCACAGGTTGACTGTGCGTGACACAAAGGGATGCATTGAGGCCTAGTTGACAAGCACGCTCTGGGATGTTGCCCAAATATCTGACAGCAGCCGCTCGGTCCATGTCCCGTCCGGATGGGTTAATACAGAGCTGGAGGCTGTTGGACGGTAACGGCCAGGGACTTCGTTTTCTCTGGGTTAATAACCAGACCAATACATGCTGCCGCTTGCCCGAGATCGGCCAACAAGACATCGTAGGAAGTGGCGCATGCTGCTGTGTTTTGGGCCCTTGTGCAGCCGCTGCAGGGCCGTCATGACCTCAGGCTTGCTGTGAAGCTGCAGATCCCTGGAACTAGGGTTATATCAGCTCTGCCGTGCGGAAGCACGAGGCAGGCGCGGAGGAAAGCGGAGGCGCACCGGCTCGGTGCTCGTCATTTCCGTCAGCGGCTCCAGATCACGTGGCAGGAGGAGATCAGGAATGAGGACATGTGAAGCCACCTCCATCAGCGCTGGTTCGGGTTGGGCGGTTTTCTGGGGATGGAAGACCAACGAACCCCAAAGCGTGTGCCCCAAGGAACGCCGCTGCACTGGCCATCACGTGGGTGCCAAAGGCTTTGGTGGTGAGACACAGCTGCTCGCGATGGACGTTGCGCCGAGGCAGGGCGGCCTCATTCCGGCATAGAAGGGGTTATTCACCCTGTTGGACCCAGTTCGCCCTGTCCCTTCCCCCAGTTCCTGTGGGGACAGGGCAGGAGGGATAAGGGCTGGGGCCAGAGCAGGGAAGGAGCCAGACGTCCCTTGCAGGGAGCCGAGCCACCCACGGAGCCCACGACCAGCTGCCGCGGGTGAGGACGCTCCTTAGCCAGCTTGGAGGACAGGCCAGCTGCAGCTGAGGGATCCAGAGAGGGAGCGCAGGGGGAGCCGTTCGGAGCGGAGACGGGGAACCAGGCCCCAGCAACCCAACCGGACGCTGGCAGGAAGCAGCCCAGGGAGATGAGACATCAGGCCTGTTGTGTTGCCGGGAGGCGAGGCTGCGACTTCCCGTTTCCTTGACAACCCAGCAACAGGATCACCCCTCACCTGGACCCCTGACTATTTACTGGTTTAACCCTCAGGCTGGACCCCCGACCCCCCAACTTCTCACTGGCCCAGCCCTCAGCCAGGAGGCCTGAGCTACCCCGTGCCCAGTGGCTAGGCTGCGACCCAGGACGACTGATCACCCCACTCGGCGCCAGCACCAATTCCCCACCGCCGTCAAAGGGGGCCCCCTGCAGGAGACCCCAGGAACATTACAGACATAACCAGCGTCTACAATCACCTTGCCAGAGATCGATAGGGGCAAGGAAGCCGCATCCCTTTGGGATTTGCCAAGATGATGACGGCTGAGCGACTGCGATGACTGGTGGGGGTGCATAACAGAGTTTTAACCCTGCCTCTCTGGTGACTTTGGGCAAATGGGTTGAGCACCTCCCTGCCTCAGTTTCCCCATCAATAAGGTGGATGTCTGCCTCCTCTGTGAGGGGCTTGAAGATGCGTGGATGGAAAAGGCTGTTATTTATGACGATGCTCCTGGCCTTTCGAATGCACCGATTCCCGATTCCGAACCCGACGGCGTATCCGCCTCTGCGCCCCAGCCCAGTTCCCTTCCCAGGCAGAAACTGGACCCAAGCCCAGCCCTCCCAGCTGTCTGCGCTCTAGCCAAAAGCCCCACCCCCTGTCAACTGCACCCCCACATGTTTGCTGAGCAGCCCTCCCTGCTCAGCAGCCCCTCTCCACGTCTGAGCACACGCTGCCTTCTGCTGCGGGGCGGGGGCCAGGACTTGCGGCAGGAGGCTCTGTGCAGAGTACCAAGGGGCACTGCCAATTCTCTCCTTGCAGGCAGCTTCTGTGCACACGGAGCAGATCGTCCCATCGCCTCGGCTCCTGCTGCTCCCTTCACGGTAGGTATTCTAGGTATTTGGGTTGTCTGGGGAGGAAGCTGTTTGGAATGAAGCTCCCTGGGGCATTGCGTGTGGCAAAGAGAAAACCACGCCGTGCCAGCTGATCGGAGCATTCCACCAGCTCGGAACATGCCCGACAAGCCCTCGCCTTCTCCCCACTCGGCCCAAACAAGCTCAAACAGCCCATCCATGTAACGACTGAGCAATGCAACATCAGTCACCTGCAGAGGGCTCGTCTCACATCCAGTCCTCTTGGGCGGGGGGCACAGTAGAGGAACAGCCCCCCCCCCCCGCTCTGTGGCCCACATGCTGCTGGTCAGTGACTATTACAGGTGCCCCGCTGTGCCGCTCCACAGATATAAGAGTGGCACAGCAGCAGCTAGGGACCAGCTAACGCCTCTCCTGCAGCTAGCTCTGGAGGTGCCCAGTTCAAACCTCCGTGTTGGCCAAGATGGCGGCCGCTGCATTTCCATACAGCCTGCCCCATTCGACGCTGCTCTCTGGGAGCGGAGGTTGGGGTGCGTGGAACCCATGCTCCAGGAGGGGAGGGCCTGCTTCCCCAGGCTTGTTTTACAACGGGGCCATGCTCAGAAAGCAGACAAGCTCCTCCCTCGGCGACGTGCGGATTCTGCGGCGCGATCGGAGCGGCAGCCGGATTCTCTCTGCCCTCTCGCCCCCAAGGCAGGGGCTCCCGTTAGCAGGAGGGGAGCACACCCAGCCAGGGGGCTCAGTCCTTGAGTGGGGGACTGCAGGGCTGGCGGCTGGCAGAGCTTCTTCGCCACAAGCGAAGGCGCGATCGTAGCCCCGGCGGGCTCCAGCTTTACCATCTAGCTCGCTATCGTGGGTAACAGCAGCAGCGAAAGCCAGACGCCGCAGGGCCAGCCGGCTGGGGCCTTGGTACGTTCTCACTGTGCCATGGGCAAAGACCAGAGGGCAGGTGGGATTAGCACTCGTCTCTGCCACTAACTTGGGCCAGACATTTCCTCTGTCTGTGCCTCTGTTTCTCCTCCCACCCATCCTTGGGCTGGCCTGGTTAGATTGACAAGCTCCTTGAGGCAGGAACGGTATGTACAGAGCCTAGCACAACGGGGCCTCTAGAAGTACCGTAATATACAGAATAGCAACTCCACTGGATTGTATGTTTCCAGCCGGGTCCTGATCTCCCTCATTGGGATGAAGGGGAGTTATGGTGCTGGACTCTGTGATCAGAGGCGAGGGTGCTGTGTCCACATATGACGCCCCTGGTGTGATAACATAAAGAATCAGTCGGCGGGGAGGGACTACCCGGCGCGAGAAGGTCTGGGAATGACAGGAGGGAGATGCATCCCCTCACTCCCATTCCCCATGGGGGGCTTGCCCATACATTAGGGGGTCCCAGCCACCTGGGGGGCCTGGCAGGGGAGAGCATTTTAGAGGCGTGTTGCTACGGCAGAAAGTCCAGCCTAGCCCAGCTCCCAGCGTGAGAGGGAATCCAGGCCCGGAATTCATCCTCCCTCCAGATTGGCTGAAGGACGCCCTCCCGATTCGAAATGCGCCACTCCCCCCACACCAACGAGAAAACAAACACACCAGCTAACCGTTTAGGCAGGCCCTACAATAATACCTGCCCGGCGCTCCTAAGCTCCCTCTGCTGCCTGTGCGGTACAATTTCAACAGGCTTTAAAATACAGCACTGGGCCCCTCCCCGCAATCACAGCCCTCGGGCCTCGTTTCCAAGGGCTCTGCACCACAACCGGGGACTGATTTTCCAAAGGGCCCCATGCCCGTTGAGGCCCCTAAAGGGCCAGGTTTTCCCCAGGGGCTCTAGCGGTGACACCAGTGGCTAGATGGTCACAGGATCCCAGCACCCTCCATGGTGCACTCCTCCGAACCCCCCGGCTGCTTCGGCGTCCGGGGAGGAGCGGGCCTCTTCGACCCGTTCCTCAAACGCAGCCCGCCAGTGACCCGGCCCCGGCACGCCCCAGGTGCAGAGAGAAGTGATCCAACTGACTCAGCAACGGAATCGGGGACGCGGCTCTATAAATAACCGAACTCAGAGACAAAGCAATTGCTGCTCCTCCAGTCAAGGGGAATACAAGTGCGAGCAAGTCGCGAATGCCCAGAAATAGCGGCCCGGCCCCCGGGAGTTCCTCATCCCCCCTGGGCATCGCCACTCCGCTTCACGGCATCACAAGCCCCCGGCCATGCCCCGGCACAGGGATCATTAGCAATGTGGCAGGAAGGTGGTGTGCCGCAGCTTCCCGGCTTTGGCTGGCCCCCGGTGGCACTGATGTCCTCCCTGCCAGCCCCGGTGACAGCTCTGAATGGCTGGTGGCCCGGCTACCGCCTCTCAGACTGAGTCCAACACCCGTTTGCTCCTCTGCCCCGGGTCAGCCGGCACAGGCGGCTCCTGGGTCCATCTACAATCAGGAGCCCGTCTGGGCCCTGCCTGCTCCGCCATGGTCCCCGCGTGGGGATATGGGCCATGGTAACTTCCCTGCCAGCTGACAGCAGTGGCCCTCTGCGTCCCTTTGCCAGGCCACCCAGGCATCTCCCGCCATCTGTGTGTCCCCCCCACCCCAGGCACCATGTATGTGTCTGCCCCAGATCGCTGGCACAGTCGCCCCTCCCCCCCTCTTCTCCCCATCCCAGGCTCTCCCCTGCCGTCCGGCTCGGGGTGAATCTACAGGAGGGCCGGTCCCGCTTGCTCAGAGGCTGTGACGATAAAGCCGGCACATCTCGCGGGGGTGAGACTTCCTCTTTCTCACTTCTGCTGCACCCGGGCACGGGGGGGGGGGGGCATGACAGTCCAGAGATCAGCAGAGTCCTGATGCTGGGCACCCTGCCGCGCTTTCCCCGCCCCCACACCCCTTCACGGTACAGCTCTGCCTTGGAGCTCCTTCTCCTCTGGGGACCCCCCAGCCCCCCGCAGTCCCCCCCCACAGGGGAAGAGGAGTACGTACTGCACCACTGCCAGTTAGCTCAGGGACATGGCTGGCCCTTCCTCCCAAGAGAGCCCATGCGGAGACCTGCCAAACAATGGATGAGAGGCAGCTGTAGGCCAGTGGAGCGACAGGCAGTCCTGTGCAGAGGACAGAGCACTGGACTGGGGCCCAGGAGACCTGGCTTTGCCACAGACTTACTGGGTGACCCTTGGGCAAGTCTGTTTCCCTTTGGCCGGTCTGTTTAGATGGCGAGCTCTTGAGGGCAAGGACTCCGACTCTGTATGCCCAGCGCCTGGCGCAACGGGGCCCTGATCTCAGTCAGGGCCTTCATTCGCGATGCTCCGGCAGCTCCGCACTGGGAGAAGGGGTTTTACAGAGATCGCTGTCCCGTAAGGCCAGCGATGGGAGAAGAGCCCAGTCCACCCCGGGACACTCATCACAGGAGAAGAGGGTCACAATTCAGAATCACCGCCCACAAGGCCAAGACAACCCACCGCTACTCAGCCCAGCAGCCGTACGCTCCCCGCCTCCTACCCCGACAGGCCACTAAGGAAACCCAGCAGGGCTCATCTGCATCCAGTTCTTCTCCCGGCCACGGCGCACCACACGAGCAAAGTCTTAATGTGCTTCCTAGTTTATTCCTCCAACTGGGCAAATCTCCCACTCTCCTGCTATGGCCACACGCCCCCAGGATGACAGCAATGAGTCCTGCTCTGGCACCTGCCACCCAAATGTTAACAAGCCCAGCCTCCAACCCTGCAGGGGGCCCGGTCAGCCAGACGGCCTGTGCTCTGCAAGTAGGGAAACTGAGGCACGGAGACAGGAGTGACTCACCCAAGATCGCCCAGCGAGTCAATGGCAGAGCTGGGCATGGAACCTGATTCTCCTGACACCCAACCCTCTCCTTTAGCGAAAGGTCCCTCTGCCCCGCAGCCTTACCTCCCCCGCCAGGCGCACCAACCCATGGGGCTGCCTATGGATAACAGCACTGCCCAGCTCCTGCCAGCAAGTCTCTCGCGGCCCGATTCCCAGATCCTCAGAGTCAGACCCAGCCTGGAATGGCTCACGCGCCAGCCGCGCACTGATCCCCAGCTCACTCCAGGAGCAAGGGGTTGGGTGGGGGAGCAGGCGCACCCCAGGCCAACGGGTCTGCAGAGAAAGTCACCCCCGACCACTTCATCAGCTGCGCAACCATAGCTGGGGGCCTGGGAGTGGCTGCTGTGATAATGCACCTATTCCTGGGGGATCCACCAACGGCAGGGCTCCCATCCCCTGGATCTAGGGTGGGTGCAGAGGGTCGGTTACGCACCGCAGTGGCGAGGGCACTGGACCAGGGCGCCGGCCGATATGCACCCACATCCATCCATGCCAAGCGAGCCCTCCTGGCTCCCATTCCCAAATCGCAGACACTGGGCCAAATGCTACCCCTGGTGTAACTCCAGAGAGGAATCTGGGGTGATTGTGGCCTCTTCTCGCAGGCCCCCAAAGGGGCAGAGGAGCAGCGTGGGGGGGGGCAAACCCAGATGCCAATGGAAAGACCTCCCCTGAGGTAGGATCAGACAGCTGGTATCCTCCCTTCACCCTCCTCGCCAGCTTCATGATCTCATCCTTATCCTGAGGCTGTCCATCCCTGAGAGAAGCCAGGCTCCTGGGATACACAACAGACTCAGAGGGCCCCGTACCCAGAGATATCCAGGATGTTCTCCTGCCTCACACCGCTGAGACCCCTTCTCGAGCCAGCAACCCGCCCGCCCCATGCCACAGACCTGCCCACAATACCAGGGGGGCAGCCTCATCCGGCCTGCAGAGAATCCAGCAGCCTCGGCAGCTGCTCAGGCCTGGCTTGGCTTTGGGCTCCGGGTGGGCAGGTGGTGTCTGAAACCAGTCTGCGCTCGGCCAGCGGAAGAGGAAGGCGGGTTCTGCTTTCTCCACCAAACCAGGGTTGGGGGGGGACCCACACCCTGCCCCACGGTCCTGCCTAGCCCTTGATAGCCCCTTGGCACTTCTCACCCCAGCGAGGAGTTGGATCTGCTGCACCTGATCAATATTTTCGCCCACCCCCAGCCCCGCACTAGTGTGTACTGGACGGATGCTGTCCAGCCACCCCAGCAGTGGCTGCATTTCACGGGTGCCGGCGCACAGACATCACGTTGGCACAGATAGCATGGCACCCTGCGAGTCTGATATAAATGGCATCCCACCCCAGCTGGACCAATGCTACCTGGGGGCGACGGCATCACAGTCTGGAAAAATCCCCAGGCAGGGAGCTACCAGGTGGCAGGGGAGGGAGGCGGTGCATGGGGACTGCTGGGTTCTGATCCCAGCTCTGACACTTCCTCGCCACGTGCCCCAGGGTGGGAATGACACCCCCGCCTAGAATTGTTCGCACCTCCCCGCGGGCGCCGAGGCGGCTCCATTGGCTGGCGCGCCCGGCCCGTTATCCCCACCCTGGCGAGGCGCGGGGACGCCCGGCGGCCTACCTGGATGGGAGCCGTGCTGAACTGGATCTTGCGGCTGGGAGCCAGCTCCTCCTCCTCCGACAGCCCGGGGATCTCCACGCAGCTCGACTCGGGCTCGTACAGCCCGTCGGCCTCCTCGTCCTCGTCCAGCCCGCTCCCCCCCGAGTCCTCCCCCAGCCCGCTGTACGCACTGATGTCCACCAGGTCGGCCTCCGAGAAGTCCTCCTTCTTGGACTCATCGCCCAGGTCGGCCTCCTCCTGCCCCTCGGCCTTGCCCTCCTCCTCGGGGTAGGCGTCCACTTCCGGGGCCTGCCCGGGTTTCTCCGCAGCCAGGCCGCCGTTCTCCAAGGCCGCATGCACCGTCACCTCGGCCTGGATCACCTCGGCCCTCTCGGGCCCAGACGCGAAGCTCTTGCTCTTGTCCTGCTCGGCCGCCGTCTCCTCCGCCTGCTCGGCGGCCTCGAACTCCTGCTCCGAATCGCCGCTCTCCTCCACCTCCACCGGCTTGATCTTCCGCACCTCCTGGACGCTCTGGGCCCGTGGGCCCATGGCGTCCTTCTCGCCCGGCCTGGGCGCGACCGGTTTGGCTTGGGCCTTGTCGCCCTCAAGCTGCCTGGCTCTCAGTTGGAGAGCCGGCCCGTCGCCCACCCTGGCTTCCGCCTTGCCCCCTTCTGGGCCCTGGAGGAAGACCCGGGACCTCTTGCTGACGATCTTGGAGTTGAGGGGCCCGACTTTGCTGGGGGTTTTGTGCAGGTTGTTCCTCAGGTCGGCCTTCTCGAAGACGGCGCTGAGCTGGCTGACGGTGGGCGACACGGCCTCCGTGTCCAGCTTGTCCAGGGACTCCGTGCTGCCGTTGAACCTCACCACCACGTCCAGCTTCCTGTCCTGGAAGCCGGCCCTCTCCTTCCTCAGCAGGAGCTTGTTGGTGGTCTCCTTCTCCTGAAGGCTCCGCTCGAAGATCTTGCGGGTCTCCTGGAGCTTGGAGACCGGCTTGTCGGGCTTGGAGTCGAAGCGGCTCACCCTCTCCGACACGCTGGTCCCCAGCTTCAGCAGCGCGCTGTGGTCCACGTTCTCGTTCAGGCTGCTGGCCCTGGGCAAGGAGAGCCGGACGGGCTTCTCCTTCACCTTGGCCAGGTCGCAGGTGCCCTCGCCCGGCGGGGCGGTCCCCATCTGCAGGAACATGTTCTTGATCCGGTGCACGTTGGAGCCATACTTCTTGTTCCTGGCCTTCTTGGCTTCCTCGCTCTCGGCGGCCCCAAGGGCATCCTTTGTGGCTCGGAGGGCCTGGATCCCCGCTTCGTAGGCGTTCCTGTGGGGAGAGGCGCTTCGCAGGCTGCCGCTGCTGCTGTTGCCAGGGCTGGCGGTGTGGGGCTCCGTCTTCATCATGGTTCAGCGAGGAGCCTTCTCCGGTCGCCCACACCTCATCGCCTGGCTGGGCCTCCTCTGGCTGGCTCCTCTTCCCCACAATGGCTCTCCCTGCCCGCCGGCTCACATCCCCCTAGTGTAGGCAGGGGCTACGCCGCACAGCTGGCATTGTGCAGGCGAAAGGGGAGCAGGGTGGCGAGGAGGCAGGGCTGGTCGGTCCACAGCTTGGCAGGCAGAGCAGGGGCGCTGGATCTCCTAAGGGATCGGCTCAGGCCATTGCCAGCCGGGGGGGATCGGATTCCCTCCCCCGCCCCTCGCCCCTTCTCCTCCTCCTCTTCTTCCTCCCTCGCTCTTTCTGCGCCTGAATGGCTGGTGATGGAGACCGAAGGCTCCAGCTCTTCTGCAATCAGCACAGCCTACCGCCCCGGCCTAGGCTCCCTCTGGGTCTTAGAGGGATCCCACAGGCCCTTCTCTTCTTCCCCGCCTAAAGGAAGCAACAGGGCCATGCGTCCCCTGCAAAACCCCTAAGCCACTGAGCTAATCACCCCAGTAGGAGGGGGCCGGGACAACGAAAGCCCCCCCCCCAGCTCTGCCATCGACTTATTAAAAACAGCGACAAACTCCGTAACTCGACTCAGCCCCCTCTGGTGCTGCCTGTCACAGGGGGACAGATCCGCTCGTCCCACTCCCAGCCAGTTACCACGTCCCCCTTTGGCTGCCCCCGACCCCGTCCCGCCCTCCATGGCACGAAGGCTCATTCGCTCTCGGCCTAGCTCCGGGCCAAGGCACGAGGCAGAGTCCTTGCCCGTTTGCAGCAGATGTGCTGTCCCGCGGGCCTGGCCTTGCTCTAAGCGGAGGCGTCCCCTTTTCCCCGGTGATCTGGGGGACCCCTGCTGGGAGGGGAGCTGGGGGCAGCGCTTCAAGGGGTCAGAAAAAGGGGTGTGTGGGCAGGGGGGGGTACTATCATAATTGGGGAATAGCAGCTTTGGTGGGGGAAGGCTTCAGGTGCACCCCTCAACTCCCTGGCTTGATGGTTCTTGATTTGCCGGGTCCTTTTCCAACGCCCACCCCCCAAACACTGGCCGGGGGCACCTTTTAGGTTCTGCTGCGGTTGTTCCTTGCAGCCTTTGCAAGGCAGGCCGGCCGAAGCCCCAGCTGGGATCTGGTTTTCAGAGAGGCAATTGCATTGGGCGCGTTCATCTCCTTTGAAAATCAGGTTGCAGGGCACTTGGCCGGAAGAGACTTGCTTTGCCGAGGCGCTGATGGCAGAGGCTGTGGCTTGGTTCCCTGGCGAAATCAGCCCCCTAAATACCGTCTAGCTGCCTAGCGTTAACCAGGTGAGTTAAAAGACGCTGGCCCGTGGTTTCAGTGCTTCGGCTCAGTCACCGTACGCTGCCCTGGTGCCTAGTGTCTCCCCCCTTAGAAATACTCTGACTCTGACATGGCCACTCCATGCCGTCGGACTGTGTCCATTCAGCATGCACTCTGATTGGCATTGTGGGATTTCCATCCATGAACCCACTGGGGGCAGAAATCAGGGAGATCCCAGCATTACCTCGCAGTGGAGAGCTTCGAGGGGCCAAATTCATCCCTGGGGAAACTCCACTTGACCCCCTAGGGGCCTGGCTTCACCTCTCCCTTACCCCCATGTCAATCTGGAGTAACCCATCTGCTTATTACTTGTCTAGAGGCTCCAGTCAAGCTCAGAGCCCCATCCCGCTAGGCGCTGCACCGACACACTGCAAGAGGCAGACTCCAAAGAGCTCACAAGCTAAAGAGACAGGCAAAGGGTGGGAGGGGAAACTGAGGCACAGAGCAGCCGAGGGACTTGCCCATGGTCAGAGGCAGACCCAGGAAGAAAACCCAGACCCATCCAGCCCAACACACTGCCTCTCTGTGTTCTAACCAAGTCACAGAGGAATCAGGCCCCACGGGGTTTGATTTCAGCTCCCCCACATCCCACAGCGCGGTCCTGTGAGATCCTCAGGAGGCAGAATCTGACCCACAGACACACGACGGTCAGGGTGTGGGGAGGAACGAAAGGCCGCAGGGCTCAGCTGCAATGGGTCACAGCTAGTCCTCCCCTTTGCCATGGCATGCCAGGCAAGCAGCGCCCGTGTCCTTCAAAGCACAGGGCTGGGAGCCAGTTGTGTGTCCAGCTAGATGCATCTGGTCACCTCCCCGTGTCTCAGCTGCCCCAACTGTAAAACGGGGCTGGCGATCGGCTCCCCGCAAAGCCCTTGGGGGTGCTCATCGGGAACCGCAGGGCGCTGTCGCTATCGACCAGTCGCTCCGGCGACAGGGGGCAGCGCTCCCGCCAGGCTCTAGTCCCCAGCCAAGACTTCCAGCAGCGAGGCGTCAAACTGGGGCACCTCGATTCTGGGAGGATCGAGGCGAGACGCCTTAGAGGGGCTGGATTTTCAGAAGGCGCCTACCCCTTTAAGGGGTCTCGACCTGGGCCCCCCAAATCACTGGTCCCCTTGGATAATCTTAGCCCCTGGGATAGGCAGGAGTGGGTTCCACCAGCCACGCCACGTCTGGCCTGGCTCCCCTCCCTTCCCCAAGGCCCCCAGCGCGGGAACCAGGCGGCACCAGGACCCAGAAGATGCCAGATGACAAAAGCTCCCCCTCCGCTACGTTGCTTCCTGCATCTTCTGCCTTTTTGTGTGTGAACCAGCACAGTTATCCGTCCCCCACCTTTTCCTTCCCCCTCTGCAGTTCTCGCCCCCTTCCACCCAAATCCCAGCCCCACAGCAGCTGCAGAGCGGGCAGGGGAGGGTTTTGTACGAGGATCCAGGGCAGAGAGCCGAGGAGCAGGGATCCAAACCCACAGCACCCCATGCCAGGCTGCAATTGATTTTTACACCACAAACACCTCCTCCCCCCCCCCCCCCCCAACCCGCCAACTGCAAGAGCTGATTCTACCTCTGGCCTGACTCATCTGTCCTGCAAACCCACCCAGCACAAGCCTGGGCATTTAACCCTTGCCAGACAAGAGGCAAGAGTTATATAAAGGGAAAAGGCACGTTATGAAACTCCCCCAAGCACCCCTAGCCCCATGTGAGCTGCATCCCTCGCCTTGATTTATTAGTCATTGGGACTACGGTCACCCCTGCAGGCCCCAGCTGAGATCAGGGCCCCATTGCGCCAGGCGCTGTACGCACGAATAGCAAAATAATACCTAGATCTTACATAAGAACGGCCCCACTGGGTCAGACCAATGGCCCATTTAGCTCAGTATCCTGTCTTCCTACAGGGGCAGGAGCCAGCTGCTTCAGAGGGAACGAACAGAGCAGGGCTATTATCGAGTGATCCACCCCCTGCCGTCCGGGCTCAGCTTCTGGCAGTCAGAGGTTTAGGAATGGGGTTGGGCCATGAGCATAGTGGCTAATCGCCATTGATGGACCTCTCCTCTGTGAATTGATCTAATGCTTTTGACCTTCACAGCATCCCCCGGCAATGAGTTCCACAGGCGGACTGTGCGCTGTGTGCAGAAGTGCTTCCTTGTGTTTCTTTTAAACCCGCTGCCTATGAATTGCTGTGCGTGAGCCCCGGTTCGTGTCGCACGTGAAGGGGTAAATAACGCTTCCTTAACCTTCTCCTCACCATTCCTGATTTTATAGACCTGTCTCATATCCCCCCTTCATCGTCTCTTTTCTACGCTGAGCAGTCCCAGGCTTGTTCATCTTGCCTCCTTTGAGGGCAAGATCTCCACGGTCTTTGCAAACGAGATAAGCATCACTACCGCTACGTGGGGAAACTGAGGCCCGGAGAGGCGAATTAAGAGACAGGCTCTGCCCCAAAGAGTTTCCAGGCTAAGTAGACAAGACAGATAAAAGCGTCACCAAGCAGCGCGGAGGCAGAGTTGGGTCTCTGATCCCAGCTTGGACTCCGGAGCCTGTGGACTAGACCACACAGGCCTTACACGAGACAAGATGAAGGGAAGACAGAGAGAGGCCATGACTCGCCTAAGCAACAGCAGAGCTGGGCCGAGCACCCGGGCCTCCTGAGTGGTACCTACTCCCCCCGGTGGCCTTGTACTGGGGGCAGCTACATCCTCACTACCACGGCTACCGGTGCTGCAGGAACCCCGTCGTCTGCAGTGCAGCCATACCCATAGCAAGAGCCAGCCCCGCCCCAGAGAGCTACAGTCTAACAGACAAGACCCAGGAAGGAAGGGCCGTTATTCCCATGGCAAATGGAGGCCCAGAGGGAGGCAGTGACTTGCTCAAGGTTCAGCCAGCGCCAGGCTTGAACCCGGATCGCTGATCCAGGGCCCTGACCACTCACCCACGCTGCTTTAGCTTGTCATGTCCCTCTCCCCTGGGTGGCACAGGCTTTTCCTGCAGTGCCGAACAATTCACAGTCATCTGGGCTAAGCGACTGGCCCGTGGCTTGTAGACGTCCGTCGAATGTAGAACCATCCTTCCGCTCTACTCCACGCTGATGAGGTCTCAGCAAGAGCAGGGTGTCCAGTTCAGGAAAGGTACGGACAAATTGGAGAAAGTCCAGAGAAGAGCAACAAAAATGATTAAAGGTCTAGAAAACATGAGCTAGGAGGGAAGATTGAAAAACTTGGGTTTGTTTTGTCTGGAGAAGAGAAGACTGAGAGGGGACATGAGAACCGTTTTCAGGGACATAAAAGGTTGGTACAAGGAGAAGGGAGAAAAATTGGTCTTCTTAACGTCTGAGGCTAGGACAAGAAGCAATGGGCTTAAATTGCAGCAAGGGAGGTTTAGGTTGGACACTCCTAACTTCCTAACTGTCAGGGTGGTTTAGCACTGGAATAAATTGCCCAGGGTAGTTGTGGAATCTCCATCATTGGAGATTTTTAAGAGCAGCTTAGACAAACCCCTGTCAGGGATAGTCTAGCTCAGGGGTAGGCAACCTATGGCACAGGTGCCGAAGGCGGCACGCGAGCTGGTTTTCGGTGGCACTCACACTGCCCGGGTCCTGGCCACCAGTCCGGGGGGCTCTGCATTTTAATTTAATTTTAAATGAAGCTTCTTAAACATTTTAAAAGCCTTATTTACTTTACATACAGCAATAGTTTAGTTCTATATTATAGACTTTTATAGAAAGAGACCGTCTAAAAATCTTAAAATGTATGACTGGCACGTGAAACCTTAAATTAGAGTGAATAAATGAAGATTCGGCACAACACTTCTGAAAGGTTGTCGACCCCTGGTCTAGCTAATACTGAGTCCTGCCATGAGCACAGGGGATTGGACTAGATGACCTCTCGAGGTCCCTTCCAGTTCTATGATTCTGTTAACCCCAGATTGCTCCCCCACAAACTCCAGTACACGTCCAAACCGAGCAATATTAGTCATTTCAATACCTGAAGGATCCCAAAACATTTTAACAAACTGATGTATAGTCTACACACAGGGATCGTCGTAGCCACTGCTGAAATGCGGCCACTTCTTGGGGGGGAGAGCCCAGCTGCCGTTGAGCAGCAATGCCATGCCAGACTGCTGAGTTCAATCCAACTGGAAACACAGCGGGAGAATTTGAAGCAGACAGAACACACTTTTCCAGCCAGGACCCTGGGATCGACACCCTGACTCTCGTCCAATTGCAATGGAAATTAACCAGCGCAAGAAGGCAGGAACTTGGCTTCACGGCTCACGCAGAGGACGGCTCTTCCAGCAGCACGACCTCGAGCTGGAGGATTGATTCAACCACGAGTCAGTGGGAAGAGCAGTGAATCACCCGCAGCTCTGCCTGCAGCGCTCTTCGGAGGTCTCCTTCCAGCGCTGCCCTGGATTAGCCTGGGAGGTTGCACCACACGTGCTGGGATGGTGGCCAGGCAGGTCTGTTGCAGGTGTGCTGCAAACTCGCCCGGCACAGCTCTGCCGACGAGGCGCCGAGCAGCCCTGGAATGCTGCTTTCTATTCCAGTCCTTCTGTTCACCTCTCCCCCAGCCCGGGGAGACCGGCTATTCTAGTACTGGAGCGCCAAGCATTTCACTTCTGACCGAGAGCCCTTCCAGGCCTGGGCTCCCGTCCCTCCTCACACGCCTGCACACTGACCCAATCTGTCCCAGCCCTGGGGTCCCCCACATCTCTGCCGAGGCCCCTCAACCATGACCTGGTTATTCTGACCTGCCATGGTCAGTTCTCTGCATGGTGCTGACCTGCCAGGATCCCCCACCCCATCCCCACAACAGGTGCTGTCAATCATCCACAACCAAATCAGTCAGTGGGCTGGTTCTGTGATACAGGCAAAAACCCAGGAAGCCGGGAGCCCTTTTAAATCAGGAAATACGGTGTCTGCTCTCCCGGGGGCGGAAAACATTCAGTGTCAAATCAATTACAACTGGCCACAGATATCCCATCGTATCAGGCCGGCCTCCCTCCCTTTCCATCCCGCGGGGAAATCCAGGGACAAAACTATGCCAGAGTCTGCACCCAACGCTGTATTTGCTGAGCCCGTGTTAGTGTTTCCACTGGAAGGATAATGGAGCGAGGGCTGCCAGAAACACACCTTCCCCAACAAACAGACGCGCTCACCGAAACCGTCTGCGCGGAGAACGAATCAAACCCAGGTCGAGGCGGGGTTCTCTGCACACGCTGTGCAGGGGCCAGGGCAGATACCGTCGGGTTCTGGTGGCTGAAGAGCTGCTCTGGAAGCAGGAGACGAGGACCAGCAAGGGATCTGGGGAGAATGAAAATGAGTGATATTGACCAGTTCTTAGCCTGCCCGGCAGGGATCCCAGCCTAAGAAAAGGGGGTAGGTGGGCAATCTAGGCCAATCTGTAACCAAGCCAGCAGGCAGCCTGGTAGGGACCCACGGGAATAATACTAGACAGGGTGTCAGGCTCAGCTGGAGGAGCCGGGTGAGTTCTGTAAAGCCAGGACTATACACACTGCACAATGGAGAGGGGAGTTCACACCTCTGAGTGATTGTTTCAGGCTCTCTGCAGACCCAGACGGCCCCGTGTCAGTTACGCGCAGCCCTGAGGGTTGCGGGTTTTTTTCTTTTAAGGGAAGTGGAGATTCGGCACAATTTGAGTATGTTGTGCAGGCCACCTAAAGGTACATTGCCATGTGTGTCCAACCCCCCGACTGCATGCCTGCTACGGCTGAATGAGGAGGTCGAGTTTAAACGTTGTCAGACCTAAGCACTGATCAGACACTCATGATGCCGAGCCAGTGACGCTGACTGAGGAGATGGGATGGGGAGAGTCAACAGATGAGAGGCACTGATTGGACAGCCAACGTTCCCCTCACAGGGATCACAATAGAACCCAGGAGTCCTGATTCCGAGGCACCTGCTCAAACTGCTATTCGCCCCCTCCTATGCTGGGTTAAGCTACCTCCACTCCCAGCGTAACTCCATTACAGTCACTAGAGTCTCACCCCGAACAAACCCCTCGCATCATTCCCTCCCCACTGCGGTTTCAGAGTGAAGCACAGGATCCTGCTTCACTTCCTGTCCTAAACTCGCTGCCGCATCCCACCCCAGAGATGGCCACACATCAGCGCCAGGCGGGGCTCTCGCGGCCTGCGCTGGGGTTGCTAGCGTCTCTGAAATCAGCACATTTACTCCGGTGCCAAGGGGGTGAGATGGGGGATGAGGATCGACCCCTGCCGTTTGCAAACCAGTTTGTCGAGAGCCCGGGGGATGTTCGGATGAAAGGACTTCATTAAACGGCAGCCGTTATTAATTATTAATCACCATTATTAATAGTTCCATCGCCACGGGGGGCGGGGAGAGGAGGGGTATTTCTTTTCTGCTCGCTCGTCCCCTCCCAGTCCAGCCCCATCCATTTCCCCCTGGGGTGCAAACGTTTTCCAGATCGCTCTCCCAATGCCCACCCATCTGGGGTTTCCCTGCCACAGGCCCCTTCCAGGAACTCCCTTTGCTTTCCAACTATTTAAAGGGCCCGGTGCGTTCGCTAGTACTACAGTCACTCTGGATTCTTCCCTCTGGACCTGCTTACTCTTGCTTTGACATGAAGGCAGCTCAGTTGAGGCTTATCCCCAGCTGGTAACAGCCTCCCTGACAATCTGCCTCAGCAGCCAGCTGGCGTAAGGGTACTGGACTGGCCCTACTCTCAACATCCAGCACAGGGAGAGTGTTGGGGGCATGGCCGGGATGCCTAGCACTATGGTTATCCTCTGCTTCCCTGAGGATCATGGGCTACACAGCACAGATTTAGAGCAGCCTAGGGGCTGCTCTAATTTACATCCGGGTCCTGCATGGCCCTACCCAGATAAAGGGAGTGCAAATGGGCTTTAAGCCATCATCTTACCCCGTCCTGTCCTGGAGTAACTATGAGTCAGGGTCATTGACTTCAATGGAGCCATTTCCAATTGGCACCGGTGTGAGATCAGACTCAAGCCCTCCGGTCCAGGTTTGCCGGAGCTCAGTACATTGGGTGCTGATCACTTCAGCAAATCTGGGCCCAGAGGTGGCCCTGAGCCCTTGGGAATCCACGTGTGGTCGCTTTCTTCCCCAATCCCTCCTGCAGAGCCGGTCGCACCCAGGGAACAGATTCCTCGCTCTAACAGCCCCCGTTCGCATTCACACGGGGGCTCCCTCGCAGCCACCTACAATCTAGCGCACGACGGCTATATTTAGCCTCCTTTTTTCTCTTGATAAAAGCCCTGCAAATATGTATTTCGGAGATCAGCCATGCCAGCGCGGGGGCTGCACCCACCTGCAGGGAAGGGGAAGGGCTGGAGGGAGCTGATGCTGACAGGCATTCACTGAGTCTGCAGCCTGAGCGGTCGGCGGAGCTGCTCACAGCAACGGCAGCGTTTCAAAACACCCAAAGCCCCGAGGGAGTTGCATCCGGTGGTGTGGGCTAGTGGTTAGTGCAGGAGTCGAGGCAGCAGGAAACCTGGGTTCTGTTCCAACCTGGGAGGGAGGGAGCTCACACAGCCAGAGAGCTCCCTAAAGTGGAGTTTAGTCTACAAGTTAGAGCCCGACCATCTGGATTTCTGGGTCCCATTCCCAGTATTAAGGGGGAGGGTAATCTCATGGTTAGGGAAGGGGTCCGGGTGCCAGGACTCCTGGGTTCGACTCTGGGCAACGGCTTAGGGCAGGAAATGAAGGATACCAAATCCAGTCGAGGCTGCAGGGGGGAAGTTAGAGGGCGCAGAACATAAGCAAGCGAACGTGCTTTAAAATAATGGGCTAAAAACATGCTCAGCAGAGTGATCTAATGGGCAGAGACGGGGCGTTAGGAGTCAGGACTCCTGAGTTCTATTCTTGGCTCTGGACAGGAACTGGAGTCTCACGTTTCGGGGGAAGGGGGCTGGGAATTGGGACTCGTGGGATACAGTCTTGCCTGTGCCACTGACTGATTCACTGTGTGGCCTAAGGGGGAACCACTTACCTCGCTGTGGTTCACAAATGGGTATTAGACGTAAGTGCCTCCCCTGGGCATTGGAGCCGTAATTCGTTAATGGGCTGAAAAGGCCAGGAGCATCCAGTGAGAGATGCCATGGCGGGCGTGAGAGGGCTCGATCTGCTCCACTCTTAATACCGGGGGGCTGCAGAAATGCACAGCTGGATATTCACGTGCACAGATAGACGCACGCGTGTACACACACGGCCACGCGTGCATGCACCCACAGAGCAGCGCGTGCACGGAGCAACATGTAGATGGACACACGAGTACGCGCACCCGCTTGTGCGCACACAGGATCACGCACGTGCGTGCACAGACACACGCATCAACACACTCTCGCACACGCACGTGTTCGTGCACACACATGCACGGCTCTCTCCCCGTGCCCTGGAAACGTGTGGGCCAGATTCCAGCTCCCAGTGAGTTTCTAGAGCAGGTCCACGCCCTGGAAAATAGGGCTCTGTAATGGGAGCGGGGCCGGAGCGGCCTACGTGAGCACAGCCGCCCCCAGGGAGCCCCGCAAAGGAGAGAACATCACAAGAATCTTAACGGGCACTAATGAGGCTACTGGCTTTGCTCCCTGCAGCTCCCCCACAACTGAGACACCCTCCCTGCAGCCTCCACCCCCTAAGGTTACCCCACTAGCTCAGGCCCCACAGCTCAGACCCCCCCTCTGCAGCTTCCCCACAACTCAGACCCTCCCTCCCTATGGCCACCCCACAGCTCAGACCCTCCCTCCCTATGGCCACCCCACAACTCAGACCACCCCCCTAAGGTTACCCACTAGCTCAGGCCCCACAGCTCAGAACCCCCCCAACTGATCTCAGCCTCCCTCAGCTCAGACCCCCCCCCCCCCCGCAGCCTCCCTCCGAGCTCAGATCCCCCTCTCTCTACGGCCACCCCACAGCTCAGACACCCCAACCCCCTGCCCGCGCCTCCCCACAACTGATCTCAGCCTCCCCCAGCTCAGACCCCCCAGAACAGACACCCTGCTGTGGCCTCCCCAAGCTCAGATCCACCTCCCTACAACCACCCCCAGCTCAGACACCCCAACCCCCCGCCCGCACCTCCCCACAACTGATCTCAGCCTCCCTCAGCTCAGACCCCTCCTCTGAAGCCTCCCCCAGCTCAGATCTCCCAGAACAGACCCCCTGTGGCCTCCCCCCAAGCTCAGGTCCACCTCCCTGCAACCACCCCCAGCTCAGATCCCCCTCCGCGGTCTCCCACAACAGATCTCAAACTCCCCAGCTCAGACCCCACCCCTGCAGCCTCCCGCCCAACTCAGACCCTCCCTCCCTATGGCCACCCCACTAGCTTAGACCCACCCTCTCTGTGGCCTCTCCCGAGCTCAGACCCCCTCCCTACGGCCACCCCATAGCTCAGACACCCCAACCCCCGCCCGCGCCTCCCCACAACTGATCTCAGCCTCCTCAGCTCAGACCCCCTCTGAAGCCTCCCCCAGCTCAGATCTCCCAGAACAGACCCCTATGGCCTCCCCCAAGCTCAGATCCCCTCTCAACGACCACCCCAGCTCAGATCCCCTGCCCCACGATCTCCCCACAACAGATCTCACACTCCCTTAGCTCAGACCCCCCCCAACCCCTTTCTGCATCCTACTCCCACCCAGCTCAGACCCCCACCCTACGGCCACCCCTTCAGCTCAGCCCCTCCTCCCTGAAGCCTGCATCCCCACCAAGCCAGGCCAGGCCCCCCCCTCCGTGCCCCACCCAGCTAAGAGACGGGGCAAAGGGCAGCTGGGTGAGAACCTCCCACAGCAGCTGAGGCGTGTGGCCCCTCTCCCCCTGGTGGCTGTCTGCCCACACTGCACTCCCCAGCGGTACCAGCCGCCTTCTGCCGCCCCTCTCCCGCCCCGGGATCCTCCCGGGTGCTGTGTTGGCCGTGCCATGCAGGGTGCATCTTCCGTGTGCAACGCGCCCTCGGCACGCGTGCCTGTAGCCTGCCCCCACGTCCTCCTCCCGGGCTAGCAAATCCCCCCCTCCCCCGGCAGTGCCCAGCCTCAGGGAGGGGGCAAAAGCTGCCCCCTTGACTAGCAGCTGGCGAGGCAGATGCACCCTCTTCCCTGGAAAATGCATCCTCCCCCGGCATGGTCATCGCTGAGGGGCCCCATCCTGCACCTCGACGGGAGCGTTGTCACCAAGTGGAGGGAGCAGGATCTGGGCCCCCAGAGCTGGACGGAGGCGCCCCCCCCATTTCCCTAACTGGGGTGTAGCTGGGGAAGCCGGCCAGCCAGCACGCAGGCTGCTCCATGGTTATCCCCCCCGCCCTCCCCCTGGCCCCGCTCTCCACCCACCCACCTCTGCCGCATCCCAGGGCGAAGCAGGCCAGGCCGCTCAGTAGGCAGGGAGCTGCAGCCATGTGTTAATTACAGGCCTGTTGCAGAACATAAAAAGCCCCTGCCAGTGAGTCACACACACCCCGGGAACAAATAATCACAGGCCCTGGCATGGGCGGGCACGTACCTGCCAAGCCCGCTGCCACGCTGAGATGGCGGGGAGGGGGTTAAAGGACCTCCCCCCCCCCAGCCTGCAGCCTCCTTGCTTTCACTCTGCAGTGGGAGGTGCCCCGTGATGCCCATGTTGGCAGAGGGGGCAGGAGCTCACTGACAGCAGGATGTCAGGATGGAGCGGAGGGGGGGGCAAGGCCATGGGTCGGCCCAGCCCCATCCTCCCCTCTCCAATCTCTTGCTCTTCCTCTAAAGGTGTGTGGGGGGGTAGCTCTGGGGTGGGCCGGATTTGCCCAAGGCCACCCAGGAAGTCCACGGCGGAGCCTGCAATTGAACGCAGTTCTCCGGACTAGACCACCTCTCCGCCCCCGCCAGGCTGGGACGGGACACCAGCAACGCTGTAGAGATCCCACCGTTAACGAGTGGCGGGAACACACCCAGCACCCGAGTCTTCCCATTCACCCTCATTGTTCCAAATCAAGAGCGGCGGTTTCCCTCCTCGGAGACAAAATACCGCAGAATCGCTCCCTAAATCTGTGCAGCGCAGGGCTCCCGGGCTCAGCACGGGCCGGCTGTGCATCTCGCATGCAGTCGGGACACGGGAGAGGAAAGGACAAAAAGCCGGGCCCGGAGGGAACAGGTGACCTGATACGAGCCTTCGCCGGTCAGAACGTTGCAAAGTTTTTTCTAAATTTAAACATTAAAGGAGGAAGAATCAAGGGGAAGCCACAACTGCCCTCCTGGCTGGCAGCCTTGGCAGAGAGGCCGGGGGCTGAAGGAGCTACAGAGACCACGCTCCCAGCCCAGAGGTGGCTGCATTTTGGTGCCAGGCGATCCTTCTGTGAAAACAGGTTGCTGCTTTCTAAGGGCTCCCCTCTCACCCCCGGGATGAATCGCAGAAGTGTGGGGAGTTGGTACTCAGCGCTACCCACCAGGTCACGGATCTGGCTGGCCTCTGCTTGTCAGTCCCTCCAGGCCAGGCGGGGCCGTTGGAGGGTGGGACGCAGGGCTCCCCACCGGATAGAGGGAGTGGCTGCTCCGTGCACCATGCCACCACAAGCCAGCCACGGTGGGCAGATGAGCCCGGGGCAGGTTCACAGGGAGGTTAGAGGAACAATCCAGCTGGAGGCAAGAGATGGCCTCTGAGCCAGCACAGCACCGTGGGCAGGATCCTCAGCCATGCATGCAGCCAGGGCTCGCAGCTGCATGGCCAGACCCCCTCTCCCTGGCAGTGCCGTCCCCCGAGCCAGGCAAGGGCCCCGGGCTCCCGGGCACAGCAGAGAATCAGAGCAGCAAGTGGCGACTCTGTCCTGAGACAGCTGGTGCGTGGGAGGTTTTACCTGGCCGGGAGATCAAGGGCTCAGCGGGAGGAAGAAAGGAATGGGGGGAGGAGAAGGCTGGGAGGTCTGGCAGACAGGGGCCCAAAATGTGTGTGGATCCAGAACATCAGTCGCCCCTTTCTCCCTGCCCCGTACAAGCGCTGGCAGGGCTGGGTCCTCCATGGCAGAGGCCCTGGTCCCGCAGCCAGACCACCTCCACCTGTAATCCCGTTAACTCTCCCAGGCTAAGCCGGGGCAGGCAGGGGGTGTGTGTGTGTGAGGGGCTAGCAGGGATTGCTCTGCCCTGGGAGTTGCCCCTGAATCCGGCCAGCAGGGGTGCTGTTCTGCGGCAGGTCCCCTCATTCCCAGGGGACTCCTGTGAAAACAAAGGGGTGGTTGGGGCAGTGCCCCTCCTGTGCCCGCTGGCTGCAGCATCCACTCCGGGCCCTAACCTGGCCTCGCTCGCCCTCTCTGCCGCCTGCTGGCTCTCCCCTCAGAGGTGCCAGGGCGTGGCTGCTGGGCACGGCCGGCAGGAAAACCCTGTGTGGTGCAGCCTCTGGCACTCGTAGCTCCTGGAGAACAAGGCGCTGAGCAGTCAGGTTAATCAGCTCTCCCGTTATAACCCCCTGGGCACACACCCCCTGGGCACATACCCAGCGGCACCTGGCTCCCCTGGGGCTGTTAGCCAGCCAGCCAGCTCTGGAGCTCGGTCCCAGACTCCCCCCATCCCTCCCTCCCTCGCCTTGTCTGTCCTGACGGCCTGTCCCTGTCGATCAGAGCGCGGGTCTGGCTGGATTCCCAGGCGAACGGGGCAAAGATGGCAGCACGGAGGCTGCTGTGGACTCCTTTCCTTACGGGCAAGTAACATCCTCTCTCTGCCCCGGGGTTTCTCTGCAGCGAGGGGGGGGGTCTAACTGTGTGGCAGAGCCCTGGGGCTCGGGGGGCTGGGGGAGATATGCCAGCAGCCAGCCTAAAGGCCCGAACAAGGAGAGGAAGGAGGTGGGGCAGGCTATTCTGAGAGTGACACACGGTGCTCAATACAACGCTCCTCCCTAGGGGCGAGGGGTACACAGACAGACACCCGCCCTGCCGCTGGCCCCAGCCCGGAGAGCCACGGGCGACTAGCAAGGAGAATCCAGAAACTCGGACCAGCCCAAGCAGCACCAGCTAAATATAGCCAGAGGCGCCTGTGCCCCAAGCTGCAGGCGGAGTGGGACGGGTTTGGCTTCCCCACAGGCCAGGTCCGTCCCCCCGTCCCCGCAAGGCGGAGAGGCAGGAGGCTTCCGTGGGAAGGTGGCACAGAGCCAGCCAAGTTCAGAACCAGCTGGCGGCCTGAAGCCGGGTCTCGCTCTAAGCTTGGGGGGTTCTGGCTGGGGTCCAAGCTCCCCCCGGGGGTTCGGGAGGGCCTATTTGGGGGGCTGTAGTTTGGTTTGTGGAGGTTGTTATAGGGTGACGAGGTATCTGGTTTTCAATCAGAACACCCAGTCGAAAAGGGACCCTGGTGGCTCCGGTCAGCACCACCGACCGGGCCGTTAAAAGTCCAGTCGGCGTTGCTGTGGAGCTAAGGCAGGCTAGTTCCTGCCTGTCCTGGCACCGCGCTGTGCCCCGGAAGCGGCCAGCAGGTCTGGCTCCTAGGCGGGGGGGCCACCGGGCTCTGCGTGCTGCCCCCGCCCCAAGCACCGGCTCCGCACTCCCATTGGCCAGGAACTGCGGCCAATGTGAGCTGCGGGGGCGGTGCCTGCAGGCAAGAGCAGCGCACAGAGCCGCCTGCTGTGCCTCCGCCTAGGAGCCAGACCTGCTGGCCGCTTCCAGGGTGCAGCACGGACTCAGGACAGACAGGAAGTCTGCCTTAGCCCCCCTGACCCCCACTGCGCCACTGACCGGGAGCTACCGGAAGTAAGCCTGCGCCCCAACACCCTGGCCCAGCCCTGATCCCCCCCCAACCCAGAGCCCTCTCCTGCACCCCAAACTCCTCATCCCCAGCCCCACCCCAGAGCCTGCACCCCCAGACGGTGCGCTCGCACCCCCAGCCCGGAGCCCCCTCCCGCACCCTTAACCCCTCATTTCTGGCCCCACCCCAGAGCCCACACCCCCAGTTAGAGCCCTCACCCCCTCCACACCCCAACCCCCGGCCCTAGCCCAGTGAAAGCGAGTGAGGGTGGGGGAGAGCGAGCCATGGAGAGAGGGGCAATGTAGTGAGCGGGGGGCAGGGCCGTGGGGCAGGGGGTGTGGCCTCAGGGAAGGGGCGGGGCTAGGGTGTTCGATTAGAAAGTTAGCAACCCCAAGGCTGCTCCCTCCCCCTGGGCTCTGGAGTTGGGTGTTTGATCCCCAAGTCTCTCCGTGCTTGGAAGAGGGAGGTGCCGAGCGGCTCCCCCTTGACACAGAAGGAGGGGTCAGCTTGCCCAAGATCACCCAAGCTCTGTGGACTCACAGACCCACGCTGTGTGACAGGCTCCATGCTGCCACACCATCCTTCCAAGCTCCTCATCTGGCTGGCTGCCCCTTGCACCCCTTGTATCCTCCTGGCTGGACCTGGCCACAGGACGCTCGCATTCCTCCAGGCCGCCGGCTGTAACCCAGTCCCTCCCCGCAGCCATGTTCCTGGCTGGGATCCTGGCTGCTCTCCCCGATCGGAACGTCTCCCCGGTGGCCGGAGCCATCTTCGTCCATGAGCTGAAGAGGGAGCATTTCCAGGGGGCCTTTCCCTCCATCCGCAAGAACTACAGCGGTGAGTGAGTGCGCCGGGAGGGTCTCACAGCCCCATGCCCGCCCTGGCCCCACGCAAACGGCTTCCTGAATTCCTACTGTCAGCTCAGCCCCATAACCGGCCCAAGAGGAGGGCTCTCCACCAGGAACTGGGTCCAAAGGTGGCTGGTAGCATCTCTGTCCACCCCCAACATGGACTGACCAAGCAGTAGGACTAACAGCAAATGTATAGATCAGCGCTCCATATACCCCAATATCTAATCTAATCTATCACCATACACCCCCCATCTATATCTAGTCTAGCTATAGACATATCCCAATATTAATCTTATCTATCTATCCCCATACACCCCCAATATCTAATCTATCCCCATACGCCCCCAATATCATCTATCTATCCATCCCCATACACACTCATCTATCTATATACATATCCCAATATTAATCTATCCCTAGACACTGCCAATATCTAATCTAATCTATCTATCCCCATACACCCCTGATATCTATCTATCCATCCATCCATCCATCCATCCCCATAGACACTCATCTATCTATCTACATATCCTAATATTAATCTAACCTATCATCACCATACATACCCCAATGTCCGTCTGGCTGCAGTATCTCTCTCACATACAGCTATCTACCATTATTATTGCTCATTCTGAGTAGCTCTCACTCGGGGTCAGGTCCTTTCCAGCCATTCAGTAAGGGCCGGTCCCTGCTCGGAGGCGCTCGCCGTGGAAGGACAGGCGGACAAGCCGAGGATAGGGAAGGGGACCAGCATCTCTCCAGCTGTCTCCCGAGTCGCCCCTGGGAGCTCCAGGGGGAGCGGCGCACACAGCAACGCAGAGCATGGCTCCATATACGAGCCAGGCCGTGGGGTAGGAACTGGCTCCGTGGAAGGTCCCATCGCTGTTGGGGTGGTATGAAACTTGGGATGCTGGGATGGTGCCTCCCCTGTCTGCCTCTCCCCAGCTCCCCTCCCTTCTCCCCAGGAAGTCCACTGGGGACTTTGCCGTTGGTACTGATTTTACATGGAAGGCGCCCAGATACTGTGGTGATGGGCAAACCATGTGCATGTGTAACGGACCCTTTCAGAGATCCCGTCCGACACCCCCATCACCTTCCACGCCCAGCTGCTGGGATACCCCGACCTGCCCAGGTGGCTGCGGTACACCCAACGTGGGCCGTACCGGACAGGCTATCTCTACGGGTCACCCACCATGAAGGATGTTGGCAGGCAGCTCATCGAGGTACGGGGCCGGCGCTGACCTCCGCAGAGCCCTGGGGCGCTGGGTGCTGTTGGGAGTGGTGTGGGCATATGGGGCCGGAGGGGGGTTCAGATGGCCTTGGTTGCCACGTGTGTGTGCGTCTGAGGGAGTAAAGACTGATGTTGCTGGTGGGGGGGTGCCTGGCTGTGTCGGCCTAGCCATGGGGGGCAGTAAACGCTTGGTAATCTTGACTAAACCTAACACAATAAAGCTAAACAGCTCCAAAGTCCTATGGAGACCTGAGCAGGCCGCAACCTGGGGGCTCCCTTTCCTTTTATGCCCAGGGCAGCCCCCTATTGACCAGGCTCCTGGAGCTGCTGTCTGGGCACTCGCAAGCTATCTCCCCATTCAAGGACAACAGGGCAAACCCCCCGGAGCTTGGATTTCTCTGCCACCTGCCCATGCCTGCCATTTCAGCCAACCTCCTCAGCAGGAGATGGCCTAAGTGGGACATGACCTGACCAGCGGCCATTTTGTTCCGTGCAAGGATCCGAAACAATTTCTTCTTCTCTGTGTGGCAGGTGACGGCGTATAACAGACACACCTACGAGACTGTGCGGCAAAGGGTCATCTTCACCATTGTCCCCGCCCCAGGTAACGCCCCCACCTTCCCTGCCATCGCTACCCATACCCCTTTCCTAGCAACCAGCTTATCCCAGGCCCGTCGCCATCCCCTCGCCTGGGCAGGGCGAGGAGGAGCCAACAGCCCTGACCTGATGGACCCATCTGCCATGTCAAGAGCGTGATACTGCCCAGCCATCCCAGCATCCACTGGAGCGTGCCCCTTCCCCATGACACCTAAGCATGATGCCAGAGGTCCCGGCCGTAAGATTCCAAGGCCCTTATGAGGTCTCTGCAGGTCCAACCCCAATGTCTTCCCAACGGGGTCTCTCTGCTCCCTCCCCGCAGACACCCAGATGCCGTACCAGGCGGAGTTCTTCGTGAAGAACCGAGACGTGGAGGAAGTGCTGCCGGCGGACGCACAGAAGCAGTTCCAGCAAGCCCTGGACATCATGCTGGAGCAGAAGGACTGGAGTATCATCAACATCACGTCGGCCTTGGACCGGGGAGGCCGTGTTCCCCTGCCCATCGAGGGCAGGAAGGAGGGGTAGGAAGAGGGACCTTTCCCGTAGAACATCAGCGATGACGGGACAGACAACAAACAATCCAGTGGCTTTCGTGGTTCTGTTTCTTCTCGAGGTTGCCCAGTGCAAGGGCTCCCGGGGGCCCCTAGGCTGGCCCCTCAGCTTACACTTCTGGGAGACTCCTTAGAGCCAGGGTTTGGTCCATGGGGCCAAAGGGTTCCTAGGCTGGTTCTACCAGTCAGAGAGCTCCCAGACTGTTCCCCACAGCCAAGGGGCTCCCGGACTTTTCCCCACAGCTGTGGGGGCTCCTGGACCATTCCCCATGGCTGGGGGGCTCCCAAGCTGCTCCCCACAGCTTCTCTAGCTGAGGTAGGCTGGGGCGGCCAGGACCAACATTCTCGCGAGCTGTTACACCGCTTCCTCCCACCATTCCTGTCCCTCTGTGCGTCTCCTCCCCAGGGTTTACATCAAGGTGGGCTCCCGCAGGCCTTTCTCCGACTGCCTGCTGGAGACCAAGTCCTCCGACAACCAGTTCAGGTGCAGCTTGGATCAGCAGCCGGTCATTGCCTGCTACGACAGCTTTAGCCCTCAATTCAGAGTCGACTGGTGCAACATTACCTTGGTGAGGGGCTTTGACAATGTCTGCATTGCCCGGGGGGTCTCACATCCACCCCTGACTACCGGGGCTGGGGAGGGGGAGGAATCCTGGCCCGGCGAAATCCATGGGAGTTTTGCCACTGATTTCATCTGGGTTTCCTAGACCCCCTGCCCCAGAGCTGGCATCCCATCTTAGTGCACTAGAAGATGCCACCGCTTACATATCTCTGCGCAACAGCAAAGGTGAACCTTAGGGCCTTGCACGGTCAATTGATTGGGAATTGTGCTGGGAATCAGGAGACTTGGTTCTGTTCCTGCCTCTGCTACTGACCTGCTCCGTGACCTCGGGCAAGTCTCTTCCCCTCCCACCCTTGTCTATTTAGGCCATAAGCTCTCTGGGGCAGGGGCTGGCTCTCGCAATGGCCTAGTCCACACACAAAGCTGCACCTGGTTTAACTAAATCGGTGCCTTTACTTAAACCAATGCAACCTCTGTGTGTAGCCTGGCCTTTCTGCGTCTGTACAGCCCCTAGCACAGTGGGGCCGTGATCTCAGTTGGGGTCTCTAGGTGCTGCTGGAAGCCAAATGCCAGGTCTCAGTAAAAGGGAGGGCGATGCTGCACAGGGGGCGCTTTACGCCGCAGCGGGACGCTAGCCACGGAGAAAGAGGAACCTCTGCAGCGTAATAACGAATCAAACTGTCGTGTTCCCGGGAAATCCCCAGTAACTCAGCTCCCGAATGTATAGAGCCAGCCGCAGTGCTCCTTTCCGCCAGCAGAGGGAGGCGGCTCCTTTGGAGAAGGCTGGAGGGGTTGTGGGGGGGCTCTGCCAGGCCCTTATGCAGGGTCTGAACCATGGGGCTGGCACAGTCTCATTAAGTGGGGGGGGTGGTGGCAAGGGATAACTGTGGATGCTTATGGGCAAATCCCAGAGGAGTCGATAGGAAACGTTCCCCTGGCTGTTCGGCTCCCGATCCACCTTATGGGAATTAATAGGATGTTTCACTAAAGCTCTCCTCCCGCTGCCGCAGTCAAATGGCAACCGTTCTTATTACGGATCTGTATTAGGGCAGTGCCACCTAGTGGCCCCAACTCAGGTGAGGGCCCCGGTGGGCTGGGGCTGGACCCGCAGCGTGAGTGGCAAAGGGCTGACAGCCAAAGGAAGAGTCGAGCCCTGTTTTACAGCCGGGGCACGAAGGGGCAGGAAGATGGGGGTGGCCAGGGAGCGTGCAGCACCACCGGGGTACGTCCCTGCTCTCCAGAGTCTCCGTTCACCGCCTTAACCCCAGCCCACCATCCTTTACTTCCTAAGTCCATAGTCATTTCTAGGGATCCCGAGAGGTCTCCTCTCTGTGCAGTCCTCCATGGGGGAGGCTTCTCTGGTTTCACGCCCCTGCTCTCCTCTCCATCCTGGACCAGAGAAATCCCGTATGGCTAGAACTCATCTCTGGGCAGCGAGGCCTTGCCGTGACTCAAGCTCAGAGAGCCTCACGTTGTTCTGCTGGCACCGGGGACTACCGGCGGCCGGTATAAACTCTACTTCCAGGGTGGCTGCTGAGACGGCTTCCCCCCCGAGAGACCATGATCGAGCCTGACAGCGTCCTGGCTTTCTTCTTTCTCTCCTCTCCTCCTTCAGGCCGATCTCTCCAGCCTCAGCGTCACGGAGCGGGTGCCCGTCTGGGGCGACGGGGTGCTGGAGGATGGCAGCGAATACAACCCCCCGACGGACTCCCCGGAGAAGGCATTCTTGTCTGACTATCTGCTGACCATCTTGCTACCTCTGCTGGTGGCCCTCCTGCTCTGCCTCCTCCTGGCCTACATCATGTACTGCAGGAGGGAGGGCGTGTAAGTTGGGCAGATGCCCCTGGAGCCAGGAAATGGGAAGGGATGTAGGAATCAGCTGGAGACCCCCCACACCTTCCCCCATCTGATTGGGGTGCTCAGGACTTCCGTTTGCTGATGGCTCGAGCCCCCGGGGGCGGAATGAAATCCACCCTTGCCAAAGCACTTAGCACCCTAAGGGCTGCAGATGTGCCTGGATTTTTGGCTGGCCCCTCTGCTCTGGGGTGAATTTCCCCCTCTCTGGGAAACTGATCATACCCCCATCTGTCACGGTGGCGGGGAGAGAGCTCAGCTCCCACAGCTCATCTTTTGTCACATCTTATGGCCTTTTACATACTTTTAACAGCTGAGCTCACACTGCAGGTAAAATTTCTTGGCCCAATTGTTGCAACAGCCCCCCTTCAGCCACTTGTGCCGTAGGACGATCTCCCTAACTGTGAGCCATACTGGGGCTATGACACACAGCAGCTGAGTCCCTCCAACAGAGGGCAGCGGTGCGCACACACTTCACTTCTTGCTGCGGTTCACGCGGCTGGGGCCGGCCAGGCTGTCTATAAACACTTGCTCAAGGGTTATTTAAAGTTATGCTTTATCTCTGCTGGGGCCTGGCGGCAAAGCGGGCTTAGCTGATGTCAATTTTAAGCTCAGCTGTTGGCAATGTCTCATGACCCCTTTCACCTTTCTTTTCCCCCCTGTAGGCACAAAAGGGATCTGAAGACTTCTGAGTAAGTGATTCACCGTTGTGCCTGCATGGGTGTGGGTGAGGTTTGTGTGGCTGATTGGTGCGCGTGTGTGTGCGCCTTGTGCGGGGTACGTTTGTGAGTTTTCCGCCTGTTTGCGTTTTAACACGTTTCCGGGCTCAGGCGTTCCGTGCGCTTCCTTGACGATGTGCAGGTGAGCGTGGGCGTGTGTTTGGGGGGTTGTTTGTGATTGTGTTTGGTGGGTGTACACACCAAGTCATGTACACACCTGGGAGTTTTTTCTCCTCCCCCCTCCTATCTCACAGCTGTCACGTTGATGTGACTCCTGAGTGTGGGCAGATGCGGACGCAGGTCCCTGCATTGGCCTGGGCAGACCTCTGTTGACTGACCCTCAGGGCAGGTCCATGCAGCTTTCAAACTTGGCCTTAAAAGGCTCCAGGCTTGTCCCGCTCCCAGATCCTGCTCCCATCACCTTCATTCCCTGCCTCCCTCTGCAGGGACAAAGGGTCACATAGATGAATAATTACTCTTACATTTCAATAGCCCAATTCATCCCCGAGCACTGATACACATCAGTAGGAGGTTGCATTGCCCACCAGTGAAATGCAGCCACCTCTGGAGTGGAACGCGGGAGCCACTTAACAGCACATGCAGCCACGGTTTAGGACAGGAAGTGCAGGAGGCTGCCAGTTGAAGCAGGATGCAAATCCCCCGAATAGGAATTTGGGAAGAACACCAGGGCTAAATACCCCAACTCTTGTGAGAGGTACCAGGGGATCGTTAATGAGAACAAATATCCGCAGGCCAATGGCTGCATCTGAATAGAGGAGCCATCAGTAGCAAAGCCTCACCCTCACCCTCCAGGACGAGCTCACACAGGAGAGCGCCACCTACTGAATCATCAAGGCTGGTAGATGGTGTGCTTTGGAGGCCTGCCATGAGGCCTTGAAGGGTAAGTCCACTGTGTGTCAGCTGACCCGGGCTCATGGGGCTTGGGCTGTGGGGCTATAAGTTTGCTGTGTAAATGGTGGGGTTCAGGCAGGAGCCCAGGCTCTGGGATCTCACAAGGGGAGAGGATCCCAGAGCCCAAGCTGCAGCCCCAGCCCGCCCCTCTACACTGCAATTTTATAACCCGAGTGTTTGCTGACCCGGGCCAGCCACGGCTGTTTTACTGCAGTGTAGACATAGGTCAAGGTCCTACAGGACCTCACCCTGATCTGGCACCTGTGTCATTCCTCCCCCTTCACCGGCTGCTATCAGGTGGGTTTCAAACTCATTCCCACCCTTCATCCCTCCTGGGTGCCAGAGGCCGAGCCTGGCTGTGGGAGAGTTGAAATGCGACTTTGTATTCATGGCAGTGCTAGAGCTCTGGCTTCGGAGGTTCTCCCTCCCACTTTGACCAGCTGCTGGCCGGCATCCTGGCTCCCTGGGAAGATCCCTCAGCACCAGCCTTCCTCTTTCTGCCAGGCTTCCTGCTCCCAGTCCTTGGGGGGACGCCTCACTGGCGCTGCTTTCTCTTTCTTCTTTCCCACCCTCTTGCCAATTCCGAAGGAGCCCAAAGCTCCTTTGCCTTTCAGCTGCTGCAAGACTCCTTTGGAGACCAGATTCTTGAGCACCCTCTAGAATCGGTGCTTGTTCCTCCTCATGTGGTAGCCGGTGGCCACAGTTATTGTCACCCTTCTGGGAAAGGCCTGAGCGCCCCTTAGACATGGCTACAGCTTCCAGAATGAGCTTGGAGACACCTTCACTCAGTAGCTTGGAAGGGTTGGCACTAGCTGGCTGAAGAGCCTAGAACCTGATGGCGTGGGCTGGTTGAGGAGCCTAGAACCTGATGGCGTGGGCTGGTTGAGGAGCCTAGAACCTGATGGCGTGGGCTGGTTGAGGAGCCTAGAACCTGATGGCGTGGGCTGATTTGAAGAGGCTGGAATCGATGGACGGGAAGTATCAGTTTTCTCAGTTATCTCTGAATCTGGCTTATCTGAGACCGGAGTGGCTGCATCCAGGTTGGCTGACTCCGAGGACGGGACCTGGGAAGACTCACTCGTATCAGTCATTTTGCTCGCTGCTCCTTGCTTGGTGGGCTGGCAGCCAGAAGTCTTTCCTGCCTGTTTACTGTGTATTTTCCAGCTTGAGATGCAGCACCGAACCCTGGAGTGAAGTAGGCAGCCTGGTTGCTCCAGCTCCAGCGCTGTGCAAACCCAGACCCTGGCGTGGGCTCCACGTTCAGACCCATTTCCACAGCTCCTTGGGTTTAATTTCCAGGAATCTGGGTTAGGAGAGGACCCAGGAAAGTGGCTGATTCCCCGTTTCCTGAGTGAAAGTGCTGAATTTTTGCAGCTACTTTTCAGTTTTGGTTCCTTGCAGGCTGACTTGGAGATCCAGGATCCTGGCTTGGCTGCTGTTTTCTTTGAGGACTTTCTCCCTCTAGGTACCTGGGGAAATGGACTCAGCTCGATCCCTCCTGCTGGATTCCAAAGTTGGCTCCCAGCGATCAAGTCAGCTAGTTCCATGCGAGGTTGCTGGCCTATCACAGATGTCCCTGGGCTCCAGGACAACCTGGCGGTAACCATGGCAGCAAAGCTGGGCCGATTGTGATGTCAAAAAGACCCTGTGATGCCCGTGTGTGTGTGTGTGTGTCACCCCATATTGCGATTTTTCCAGACTGTGATTTAGAGATTTGAAGGATCTGCCAAGATGTAATTTGTCCAAAGGCCCTTGATTTGATTGAAATGGTGCCCAGCAGGCCCATGGGCGTGGGGTTCGAGGCTCTCCTGCTGCTTGCTGTGGAAGTTATTCTTATCCAGGGGTGGCAGAAGGGAGCTGACAGGCTGTGCCCTGAGTGCGTGTCTGTGGACATGGGCTGGAGCGGGTCTAAGTGTGTCTGCGATGGAGCGAGCGTCCCCAGAGCAGGAAGCTACTGCGCCTCTGTCAGAGAAAGGGGACCCAATCCCCGACATGCCAGCCTGGTCCTCAAGCCAGCTGGCAGCAGGAGCCAGCCCCGGTGTTCATGTGATCAGAATCCCGGGTACCTCAGTGTGCCGGTCTGTGCCTCCCAGAGGGCGTTGCACCCAGTTCCCTGAAACGGGCGGGGAAGCCAAATCCCCGGCTAACCAGCACCAAGTGAACCTCACCAGGCATTTTGTGCCAGAGCAGGTGAATCAAGTTACAGCTGGTTCTCATTAATGTGCCCATGAGGTAACAGTTTACCAGAGCCTTGATACCAGGGGGATGGGCAGTCTCTAAATACCACTGACACACTGAGGGGGAGGTAGGCACAGAGATGGGTAGGAAAAGCTCTCCTAGGATGCAGTGTGGGCAAGCAGCAAGGACACTAGCTTGGGACTCGGTGGGCCTGGGTGCTAATCCTGGCTCTGCCACTGACTCATTGCATGGCCTTTGGTGAATCACTTCCCCCGTTTCTCCTCCCGCTTTGTCTGCTCAGATTGCAGGCTGTTTGCCTTCCGCCATACTGGCTCCTATGCATGGAAGCCCTCCCCAATCCAGGCTCTCTCGCCTTCAAGTCCTTCCATAAAGGGCACCTCTTCCCTTGGGGACTATCAATCCCACTTTTGCAACAACCCAGCACGCTCTCTTTGATCACCGCACATCGTTTGGGCCTTGGTCCTCTGGCTTATTGGAACGACAGAGCCTTGCAGAGCCGAGGGTCCCTTGCCCCATGATCAATGCAGCAGCTCGACCAGCAGCAAAGGGGTGCAACTTGCCCCCCCCCCCCATAGCTTGGGAGATGTAAAGGGATCAGAGCCCCACGTGCTGTAAATACGTCACCATTCCTTCAACCCCTCCCCCTCTCTTCTCCTGGTGGCAGGTTCCCAAGGATGAGCCTGGACATGGGGAGTGTTTAAATACAACCACCATTTTATTTCTCGCAGGGGCCAACCTGTGGTAGGGGAGGGTCTATCCCTCAGGCGTTGGCTGGCTGCTGCCCAGCGTGGCTGGCCGGCCGCTTGGCTTCCTTAGAAGATCCATCGTCAGCAGCTGCCCTCTTTCGGCCAGGCTTGTTGCTGCGACGCCGACCTTGAGGGGCCTCCCTCTTTTCTTGGGGGCCTTTTTCTTCTTGTGCCCGGCGCTCATCTTCTTGGCCATCTCCTTGCCGATCCCAAAGGAGCCGGAGGCCCCGGTGCCTTTCAGCTTCTGCAGGAGCCCTTTGGTCACCAGGCTCAACAGCACTCTCTTGAAGTGGGTCTTCTTCTTGGCCACGTCGTAGCCCGTGGCCGCGATGATCCTCTTGAGAGCCTGCAGGGAAAGGCCGGTGCGCTTCTTGGAGGTGGCCACGGCCTCCAGGATGAGCTTGGAGAGTCCTTGACTCGGTGGTTTGGACAGCTTGGCGCCAGGCGAGCTGGATGGTTTGGAGGTCAGGCTGCCCGATGGCTTGGTCTTCTTGGGGAGGCTGGAACCAGACGCCTCAGGCTGTCGGGGGTTCTCATGGGTCTCTGCCGTCGGGTTAGCTGAGCCTACGTCAGCAGAACCTGGGGCTTCTGGATCAGGGTTCCCTGAAGCTGGGGTGGCTGAATCCAGGGGAAGAACCTCAGAAGGGTTTTTTGCATCATCCATTTTGCTTGGTATCCTGTACCCCGCTCGCGTCCCAGGCTATGGTCTGCCCCTAAACGTCTGTATTGTCTGTGTGCTCCGGGTTGAGACGTGGGACTCACCAGGTGGCTAAAACCCTGTCGTCCTGCTGTCCCAGGACCGGCTCGCCGCGCGCTGGCCCTGCTCACCCAGCCCAGCCTCTGGCTGGAGTTGCGTGTCCAGCTTTTGGCAGCGCTTGGTACAAAAGGCTTGGCTGCCGGAGAGGACCCAGGAAAAGCTGCACCCAATGGTTGCGTTTGGGGACGCACTGATTCTCAGCTCTGGCCTTGCAGCCTTCACCCGTCTTGGCCTGGCTGCCTCGCACCTTTTCCCACCAGGTACCCACCTTGTCTGACGCACCGTGCTGGATTCTGGGGTGTGGTCAGCTGTGAGGCTGGGGGCGAAGGTACAGGGCAAGCAAGCGATGAGCGATAAGGCCACACCTCTTGGGCTGCTAGAACACAGTGGTTGCCGTGAGAACGGAGCTTGGTATATTGTGACATCGGGCCCACCCTGTGATGTCTGCATATGGGTGTGTCTGTGCATGGGCACCCTTGTAGAGGAGCAGGGTCGTATCCCTTTAAATAGTTTGCAAGCCCGCTAGCGGTGCGCACTGCGTTCTGGGTGTTAGAAGCGGCCAGGTAGAACTAGAGAGCCAGGCTTGGCATGTTCGTATTTAGTCAACGTGGTTCTTTGGGACCCAACTGTGCTGTCCTCCTGTTGTTGTGGGTTGCGAGATGTGTAACCAAAGACCCCGGGGTGCTGAGCTCTCCCGTGTGGTCCCAGGAGCAGAGGGCCAGGCTGCTCCGAAGCACTCAGCACCCAAGCAGGGCCAGGTTTAGCAGACAGCTCTGGGTGGTGGGTGCGGAGCTCACTGGGAAATCCAGCAACGAGTGTCACAAAGGGCAGTCACGGGGCACTGATTCCTGACCTTTCTTCAACTTGCACTGGGCTCCCTGGGAGTCACCTGTGTGCAGCGGTGGGAGAACGTGGCCTGAGAATTGTAGCTGAGTGTGCACCCACGTGTGTCCGTCCATACACTGCTCTCCTGTGGGCATATTTCTTGTTATTCTGTCCTGGCCAGTCTGAGAAGAACCTGTTCCACCCTTCACATCCCCCCAGCCCCTGTAAGACTCTGCCTGGCAGCGATCCTTCCTCTGGACCATATTGTCTCCAGCTTGCAGTTGAGCAGTGCAAGGGGTGGCCGCCTTCCCTCAGGCCTGACCCTGCTGCACTCAACGCCCTGGCATCCAACTGCTGGTCCCCTGCATGCCAGCACATTGCAGAACGATTGGCCCTGCCCGAGCCAGCCTGCCATCCATGGGGTCTGTCGCAGCGTTTCCTCTAATTTTTCCCCACATGTATGTGGAATGAATTTTGTTATGTGCACCAATATAGTGTGACACATCACCTCCATATTGGTGCACATAACAACATTCACGTGGTGAGGGTGGGGCCGAGAGGTTCAGAGTGTGGGGACTCAGGGTTGGGGTAGAGGATTGGAGTGCAGGGGTGTGTGTGTGTGTGAGGGCTCTGGGGTGGGGCCAGGGATGAAGGGCTCAGGGCTGGAGTGCAGGGTGGGGGGTGAGGGCTCCGGCTGGGGGTGCAGGCTCTCAGTTCTCAGCTCTCTCCCCCCGGCAGCAGCACCTGGGCTGGGGGTGGGGTGAGGGGAATGCACCAGCACCCAGAAGAACTTGGAAAGGAAGATTCCAGCAATGGATGTGAATGATCCCCACAAGACCCCAACCCTTCAATCCCAGCATCCTGGGCGTGTAGGCACGGGCCTGAGTTCGGCCGTAACTCTCAAACTAAAGGGCCACGCGCCTGGGCAAGTCATCGGTAGCAGGGATCGAACCTGGGACTTCTCAAGCTGAAAAGCACAAGCCGCCTCGGCTTGAGCTACCAGCAGTTGGGTGCCAGGGTGCTGAATGCAGCAGGGTCAGTGCTCAGGGAAGGAAGCAACCCCTTGCACTGCTCAACAGCAGTTTTAGCCAGAGCACGTTCTGAGTGAGCCAGGCTTACACCCCACGGATCCACTGCCCCTAGCCACAGCAGCCCTGGGATTTCCTGGTGGATCCCTCACTGGTCAGCGCCATCCCTGCTGTGCAACTCCACCAGGGAATTGGCTTGACCCAGGGCTGCCTTGGGGAACCCAGCCGGCCCCCTCCGAGTCAGCCAGACCATCCCGCACCCAGAAGAGGTGAAATACAACAGCCACTTTACTGAGCTCTGCTTCCAGCTGGGCTTGAGGAGACTTCACCCCTCCCATGGCCACCTACTGGAGATGACCAGACCTTGGCCACCTTCTTCCTCTTCCCAAAGCAGACCATGGAAAGCGTCTCCTTGGTGGCCTTCTCCCCTTTCCTGGATGCCCCCTCGTCTTCCTGGTGGCCTTTGCCCTTCCTCTGGGTGGCTTTGGCAGCACCCGAGGCCTGAGTGCCCGTCACCTTCCTCAGGAGCTGCCTGGCCACCAGCCTCGCCAGCACCTTCTTGAAGCGGCGCTTGTTTCTGCCCGTTGCCATGGCGTAGCCTCCAGCCTCAAGGGCCTCCTGGATGGTAGCCAGTGGAACGGGCGGCTTGGATTTCGCCACGGCTGTCAGGATGGCCTGGGAGAGGCTGGGACACCTTGGTTTGTGCTGCCTGGGAAGCTTTGGCCTGCAAGCCCCAGCTCCATCAGAGGAAACGGAGCAAGGCTCCTTGCCAGAGGCCCTGTGGCTGGTCATTTTGCTCCTTGACCGAGTGTCCTTTGCCCCTCGGGGGCAGAGCTGCCCGTTCTGCCCGTTCTCAGGGCCTGTCTGGGCTTGAGTGACAATTGCTAGCCCTGAAACGTTGTTCTGGGTGTTGGCCCTGTTCGCGATTGTTGCGGCTCGTTGACTTTGCTGGTTGGTTTCTCACTCCCACCGTTTGGTCCTGTGCCTCCTGGCTGGGTCTGGGCCCCGGCTCGGCTGCTGCCTTCTCTCCGGGCCTGGTTCCCCGGGGGAGCCCTCGGTCCGGGCTGCTGTCAGGGTGTGTGGCTGGGCAGGGTGTGGCTAGCAGGCAGCTGCACAGCTGTTGCCACCCCAGCCTATGAACCCGGTAACCACGGCAGCCCAGCTGGTGATGTCAGACCGTAAGTACCCTCATAGCCTGGCCCCACTGGACGGGTTCCCCATGGGGTGCTTTAGGGAAGGACGTGTTGATTTCACCCACCCCCGTGTTGATTTCAGTCACCTCCGCCCTGATCCTCCTCGGCATGCCTGAGCACGGGAGCGTCCGTCCACGTTCAGCTCTGTGCTGGGGGACTCTCTCTGCCCTTGGTGGGGGGGGAGGTGGATCCTTGGAGGCCTGAGGACTCCCCATCTCCTACTTCAGCTCCACTTGCTCTCCCAAAGTGACCTGGTCTCGGGGCATGTCTCCACCTTGGGACACAATTGCTCCGAGCGTCCCCCAGCAGCTGTAGTCAGAGGGATGAGAAATCGGCTCTTTCCCTTCAGGCCCATCCAAGGAGTTGGAGCTATTCCGGTCTCTAAAGGTTCCCATGCTGCCCTCATCCCGGCAGTATATGAGCACCTTCCAGTCGGGCATTCAGCAACGTAGCCCGCATGTGTCACGTGCGGATCATGTCCTCTCCCCTCGGGAAGGAGTGTGTGGGCAGTGGAGGGTTCTGTTTTTGTAGGGTTGGGTCTTTGAAATGCGTGGGAAGGCGGGTGGGAGCAGCGCTCCGCACCTTCCACTCCAAATGCCAGGTCGCTTGGGATGGGCCTTACACCTCCTGGGGGGAGTTCGCTCCACGGACTGGGACCAGGCCCTGTCAAACGCCATCTGCCCCTCTGGGTTGATCTGACCCCCTCCTCCCCTGGGTGTTCATAGAAGAGAGGTGCCCGAGCACATCTAGGGACTCCAGTCCACCTGGTTTCTGTGATCAGCTCTTTGGGCCGAGTCTACAGCATCACAACCTGATCATGTGCCCCAGGCTGGTCTCCCATCGCCACGTAGGTGTGACTAGATGCTTAGTTCAGAGCCTTGCAAAGGCCCCAGTCCCAGGAACACAGGTTCCATCCCATCCCCACCCCCTTCCTTCCTCCGGGGCTTCAGGTGCATTCCCACCCTTCATCCCTTCTTGGTGCCAGAGGCTGAGCATGGCCGCGGGAGAGTTGACATGCAATCTTATATTCATGGCAGTGCTACACCCCTGGCTTGGGAGGTTTTCCCTCCCACTTTGACCGGCTGCTGCTCAGCCTGGCTAGCGTCCTGGCTCCCTGGGAAGATCCCTCAGCACTAGCCTTCCTCTTTCTGCCAAGCTTCTGGCTACTGCTCTGCTCCCAGCCTTGTGGGGCGGGGGGGTCTCCCTCTTTTCTTGGGCGCTGCTTTCTCTTTCTTCTTTCCCACCCCCTTGCAGATTGTGAAGGAATCCAAAGCTCCAGTGCCTTTCAGCTGCTGCAGGAGCGCTTTGGAGACCAGGTTCTCAAGCACCCTCTGGAAATGGTGCTCGTTCCTCCCCATGTAGTAGCCAGTGGCTACGATAAGCCTGCAGAGAAAGGTCAGAGTGCTTCCTGGGGGTGGCCACAGCCTCCAGAATGAGCTCGGAGACACCTTGACTTGGTAGCTTGGAAAGGTTGGCAGCAGCTGGCTGGCCGGAGAGCCTAGAACCTGATGGCCTGGGCTGGTTGTGGAGCCTAGAACCTGATGGCCTGGGCTGGTTGTGGAGCCTAGAACCTGATGCTTGTGCGGATTGGAGAAGCTGGAAAATGATGGGGGATTGGAAGTACCAGCGTTCTCAGGTATCTCTGAACCTGGACTAACCAAGGATCCAGGGTGACTGAATCAGAGGAGGGAACCCAGGAAGACTCACTTGTATCTGTCATTTGCTCATTGAAGGCACTCTTGAAGGCCAGATGTGGCTGGTAACTATCGGCGCCGTGGTTGGTGCATTGTGATGTCATGAGAACCCTGTGATATGTGTGTGTGTGTGTGCGCGGCCTTAGGTCAGATTTCCCCATGTTGGACGGAGGCCTATTAACCCATTAACAGAAAACATCCCTCTGTCCCAGGCACCTCCTGAGCCCTGACAGATCACTCCACCTCGCTGCCACCTCTGGGGTGGCACATGACGGCTGTTTAACGGCACTCAGCAAAGCTACATGATAGTAAAGGCAGGGGAGGAAAACACTGTACCCACTGAACGTGCAAGAGGAATTTATAAATTCATTCCGCCTCCCTAATTTGGGCTCAGGAGAGCACAGCCGGCTTGATTGTGCAAATTATGCCACGAGACCTTGGGAAATCCGGCTTCGGGCCACTCTTCTCCTCTGAAAGAGGAGCAGGCTGCCTTCAAAGCACAGGCAGGGACTCCAGTTCAAGATGAAGTGGGAACAGATCAGCCAAGTTCCCAAGCACCAGTTCTATAATCCCGCAGAGTTCTCCCCACCCACACAACGGCCCAGACTGCTGCAGAGGGCTGGGAAGGTATTCAGCCCCCGGCCTCCTCCCCTCCTGACTTTCCTCTTCGCATCTCACTTTGAAAGGATTCACCCAGACACGGGAGAGCTTTTAAATACACAGATCCTTTTATTAAGCCTTGTTTCACAGCGGAGCCCTGGCGGGGGACGCAGTCCCTCACTCGGCGGCTTGCCGTTTCCTGCCCCGGCGGGCTGGCCGGCTGGCTTTGGAGGACACGCGTTTGGGTGCCTTCCTCCTCCCGGGCGTCTTCCTTTTCTTGCCAGCTCCTTGATCCTTCTTCACGTCCTTCTTCTTCTTGCCGGCGCGAAAGGAGCCTGTGGCGCCCATCCCAGTCATCTGCTTCAGCAGCCCTTTGGAGACCAGCCCCTTGAGCACCCGCAGGAAATGGGTTTTGTTTCTCACCACGTCGTAGCCGGCCTTGGTGATTATCTTCTTCAGGGCCTCCAGGGAGAGGCCTTGGCATTTCGGGGAGGTGGCCACGGCCCAAAGGATGAGCTCCGAGACGCTGGGGCTGGCATGCTTCGAGGTCGTGGGGGCTCGTGGGCTTGTGGTTGAATCTTGGGGCTCTGAGCCCAACGAGGACCCCTCACAAGGTTCACACAGATCGGTCATTTTGCTGGCCGATAGGAGACGCTGCTCCTTGTCTTGCCTTCAGATTGGAGCCACCTCCCGGCTGCTCTGTCTTGTTTCCCGCTGGAGGTGCGGCCCCAAACGCTGGAACAACGCGAGGTGGGGCGGCTGGCGGAGCTCTCCGGGTTCTCCTCCTCTGATCAGGCTCTGAACGTTCACGCAGAGTCCCGCTTCCCGGGGACCCGCGGCTCGAAAGACACAGAGGACCCAGGGAAAGTGTCTGTTAACAACCCCTGTATGGAAGCGCTGGGTGATGCCCGTCACACGAGGGCTTTAGCGCCTCACGGCTTGGCTCAGCGGGGCCAGTACTCGACTGCCTCTCTTTAGTGCTGGAGGTACCCTTGCCTGGTTCCTCTGCTGCCCGGAATCAGGCCCTCTGGTTCCTTGCACGGAGGAGGCTAGGCAGGCAGTGGTGAGCTCCAAGGCAGAGCCCACCCCTGGCCCAGACTGGTAACCGTGGTAGCGCAGCCTGGTGCGTTGTGAGGTCAGAGGGGGCCTGTGATGCGTGAGCGTGACCCAACGTGACTGGTTTCCCCGGTGGCCTGTCCATGCAGCTAAGGAATAGTCAGAGATTTTAAAGAAGCAAAGCGAATCGGAGTTCAAATCCCGTCTGGGCTATCCCTGCAGAGCTCAGCTCACAAGTGCGTGTGCGAGAGAGAAGCTCTTTGGGACGAGGGCCATATCTTTGTCCTGGATTTGTACAGCACCCTGCACACTGGGGTCTGGGCCCATGATGGGTTCCTAGGTGCTATCCTAATACACCTAATACACAATGTACATTATCCTGCACAATGGGGTCCAGGACTAGGGCTCCAAGGTGCTACCACACCACAAATCAATTATTATTCTCCCTCCCCTCCCCTGTCGCCAGGCTAATTGTGTCCTCTCTGCTCTCCCCCGTCTCGTGGTTGTCAGTGTCCAGATGGTGCATCACAACACAATCCACAGCAACACGGAGGAGCTGAGGCACATGGCCAGCAGCCGGGACGTGCCCCGCCCTCTCTCCACCCTGCCCATGTTCAATGTGCGCACGGGCGAGAGGATCTCCCCCCTGCAGGGCCGGCAGGACAGCGCCCACGTTCCGCTCATCCTGGCCCAGCAGTGAGTGTTCCCCACCCGCCCGGCTCAGGGCCCAGCGAGTGGGTTTGATAATTGATTGGTTGGGTGGGGGGCAAAGCCGTGGCCTGGGGCAGGTGGCTCCTCCCCTTTAAGGGTTAATTGCTCCCCCTGGGCAGTCAGTGGGCTGGAAATAGGGGGAGCCAGGGGAGAATCAGGCCTCCCAGGCTTGGTCTGTCATTGCTGTGTGGCCTCTTCCCCCCAGCAAGGAGGCTGCAGGGCAGGTGGAAGGGCTGCGTGGGGAACACCCCCCAGCACAGGCCCTCCTTTCAAACAGGGGTGTATGAGGCCCCACGGGCGGCCCTACTGACTGATGGGCCCTGGGGCTGCCTTGTCAGCACATCTGGGGTCGGCAGGACGGAGGGACCGACCCCTTCTAGGGCCAGGAGGGCAGTTCAGCCTCTGGGGTCCATAGAGACGTTGGCCTCTCTGCTGGGGCAGCCAGCGAGGGGGTGGGAAGCTGCTGTAGTCAGGTCTCCTGCTTCCTTTGGACTAAAACACTGGATGAAAAGTGGCTGTGAAGGCTATTTGAGAGCTGGCCCTTTAACTGACGGCACGGTGGCCTAATGATTAGCGCACAGGGCTGTGCAATAGGGGTTCCGAGCTCTAGTCCCTGAGCCACCGCGGGGTCAGTTCCTGGCCTGGCTTCCAATATTTTACCCAGGCTGAGCTCTTCCAAGGGGGAGATCTATCCAGGGGTAAAGCAGTACTATTACTAACAGGGCTTTTCTCCCCTTCCCCCCAGGTAAAGACCAGCACGGGGCACTCCTGTCTCTTGCCTCCAGCGGATGCACTGCGAACAGCCAAGGAATCTTTTGGTGGTTGGGGAAGATGGGGAAAACCTTGTTTTTCCACTGTGAGAAATAGAGGAACAGGTGGGGACTAAAGAGATCAGTGTGTGTCCGTCCCAAGCAGGAGAGAGGCGGGGAAGTAATAAACAGCACTGATGAATTAAAGCACATTTTAATATGAAACTCTGTCTTTGTGCTCCAGGCGTGCTGCTCCCAGATGCTGTTCCCCAGGAGATGGGTGTAAGCTGGCAGACCTTTTAGGGTGCTTGCCAGAACAGCAGTTAAGGGGTTAATATTGCCTGCCGCCATAAGGACCTCAGCTAGGGTCACCAGATGTCCCACTTTTATAGGGACAGTCCTGATTTTGCGTCTTTTTGTGCAATCACAGGCACCCACCTTTGCACACCGGTGCCCTCCCACCCCCCATACGGCACAAGGGTAGAAACACGCTCATGCAGCTGGGTACGGGGGGGACCATGCCATGGGGACCTGGCTTGGGAAAACTAGCTCTTCTTCTCTGTAGCATGGAGCCAGGTAAGGTATTGAAGATCAGAGGGAGTATCTAAGCTATATAGACACGAGCCAAGATTTCTGGAACCCCGTTACCCAAAGCAGAGGGCTGAATGGAAGAGAGAACTGAGCCTCCAATGGGGAAGTGAACTCTCTGTATAGCCAGCATCCCATTTGCAGTGTTGTTCTAGCCATGTTGGTCCCAGGATATTAGAGAGACAAGGTGGGTGAGGCAATATCTTTTATTGAACCAACTTCTGGTGGTGAGAGACACAAGATCTCGAGCTCCACAGAGGTCTTCAGGTCTGGGAAAGGTACCAGAGTGACAACTAAATACCAGCGGGAACAGATTGTTTAGCATAAGGAGTTAACAGGTTGCAAAACACCCTCCAAGGTGAAATGGGCAGTTAACACCTCTGTAGTCCGAGGCCAAAAGAGGGCTAGTGGGTTACAGATTGGTGTAATAAGCCATAGTTAAGGCTACGTTTATGTCAGGGAGGCCCAGCAACAGGTGACAGACCCCTGAGGGGAACCACCGCAGGGTTCCAGCGACGGGGGACACTTCGGCGAGCCATGGCGGGGGTGTCCCCTTTTCTCTTTGGGAAATATAGTCACCCTGCCACAGGCAGAGGGAGAACCCCACAGCTCCGAGCCACCGTGGTGGTGGGGGAAAACCAGGGAGCCGCAGCAGCAAGAGTCAGACAGGTCACGGCTTCCGGGAATTTCTGTTTCTTGCCCATCACCTGTCCGGGACTTTTACTAAAAACAACCATAACAAAAATCTTAGCCGTAGTCAGTTGTGTGGCATGTTCAACCCGAGAGCTGGTGGAGAAACAGAATTTCCATGAGTTTGGGGGAAAAAAAATTAATTCCAAATTGGAACAAAACACCAAATTTCTAAATTTCCAGCAAAAGAAAATTTCTCAAAACCCTTTTGCTTCGTGTCAGTTGTAGGGTTTGGCTTCCTTCCGCTTTGATTTTTTTTTTTAATTACATTTTTTTTAAGCATTTTACAAAACCATGTCCCATCAAATCACTCATAAAATGCTAAAACATTTTAAATGCTCTTATCCAAATGCTTTGTGTCTATTCCCCCCTCCAAACAAAATTGTTAAAAAGTGACAGGATGTTTTGATCTTGATGAAATGGCATTTCCCAGTGGAAAAACATTCTATGGGAAGATTTCTAACCAGCTCTGTTCAATAGCAGGCCAAACTAGTCAGCCAGACGTGTGTCAGATTGTTTGCTGGATGGGTGGGATTTCTGGAAAAGCCCAGGGTACATTTGCTTTTAGGAAAGTCTCTCGCTCATGCTCCTTGCCCCCCTTTCCCAGCTTATATTCCTACGTCAGCTCCATCCTTCTGTTAGACTCCAGAGATCAGAGAGCCTGGAATAGGGAAACCCACCTAGACAAGTGGGTCAGAACCCACCCGAATCGTATACCCTCTCCCAGCCTTTTCTTTAGCGTAGCATTCAGCAGAGGCTTTGTGCCGCGTTGGGGTGACCCACTTCTGTGTAGCGAGGAAGGTTTTCACTGAGCAAAGGGGGTTTCAGACCCCAGGTGCTGGCCCCCCTGTTAATCGTAGACACAGTCATGCTAGCAAGATCCCAGAGCTCAGTCACACATGGGAGCACAGACTCACAACCAGCCTCCCACCTGACAAAGCTCACAACGAACCATACCACAGAGACTCACAGGAATCCCAACACATGACTAACCCTGCCCCCCCGCACAACTCCTAGGAGAAAACAGACTCACAAGCACACATGGAAACACAGACTCACAACCACAACTCACAATCATACATGTGCAAAAAACAGATTCACAACCACATCGACCAACCTGACAACCGCACACAAGAACACGTATCAGAGGGGGAGCCGTGTTAGTCTGGATCTGTAAAAGCAGCAAAGAGTCCTGTGGCACCTTATAGGCTAACAGACCTATTGGAGCATGAGCTTTCGTGGGTGAATACCCGCTTCATTGGATGCACAAGAACACGGGCTCCCAAACAGCCAAACACACCTCTCTATTGAGCTCTGTCCACATAAGTGTCATTTTATAGCCCACCACAGATACACATCCATGTAATAAGGCAACTCCCCCGATTCAGGTACCCATCTGCAACAACAGGTGTGCCCTGCCTCAGTTTCCCTTTCACTCCACCCAGGAAACGAGCACAGCCTCTCACTGTCCGATACAGCCTTGATTCACAGGCACCCGTTCAGTGATCCCCCAAACCCTTGTAACAAAACCCTTCTCCAGTTTCCACACTAACCAGGGAAAGATACAGCAGGATTTTCCAGGCCCCTCTCCAGGGACAGCACCTCCAGCTCCCCACCCGAGAGGCAAGAGCAGCACTGGGGTCCCAGTTCCCTTCCTCTGACCCTGGGCCCCACTCTGGCTCCCATCGAGGAGGCCTGCAGTCTCCTGACTCTTACCACAGCCCCCAGATCCGGTCTCCTACAAGACAGCTCCCTGCAGGTTTGAGTCCTACCCCTGCCCAGGACACCTCCCTCCAGGATCCCCCTCCTTGGCTTCCCCTCACTGAGCTGGGGTTTCCCCCTTTGCTCCAGGGCCACTGCCCCATCCTTCCACCCAGCATTGGTCAGTTCTCACCTGTGGTTCTGGTCCAGGTCTCTGAGCTCGGCTCTATCTAGGCTGGCCTGGGGCTCTTTCCCTGGCAGCTCCAGCGCCCTGGCTCTGAATTACCCAATCTCCAGCCCAGGTGCCCTCTCTTAAGCCTAATTAGATGGGTCAACTGACCAGACACAGGTGCACTGGCATCTCCCTTCTTAAAGGGCCGGTGACAATCCATATATGAACACAGATCTCTAGCCCCCCCCCCCCACACACACACGGATGCAGACTCACAATTTCCCCACCACACAAGAACTCAGATTCCCAGCCAGTCGCAAACCTACACAACCCCCGCCCCCAACACACACCACAGCACAGACTCACAGCCACCCCGCATCCAAACTAGGCTAATCTCACACACACACGTACCCAAGACCAGACTCACAACCACCCCCACCCGCCCCACAGGCATCTCCCCCAATCCATCTTCGGGAACCCAGACTCAACACAACCCCAGGCACATGCAAACAAGGACACACACTCGCAACCCTCCCCACAAGAAGACGGACTCAGAAGCATCCACACATGACAATGCAGCCTCCCCAATGCAGACTTGCTCACACACGCACCCTGCATTCATATACAGGTGTGTAGGTGTGGCCGGCTATCAGCTGGGTCTTGTATGTACAGATCTCTCCATTTTCCCAGCCGCTCTGCTTAGAGGCTCTCACTCCTTCAGGCATGCAGCCTCCCCAGGCTTTTCTCTGGAAAACACACGTCCTCCCCTCTGGGCCTGGCTTTCCCCCGTTGCTTCTGGAAAAGACCCTCTCACATCCGGCAAATTGCTGCAAGACCCCCGCATCTCCAAGGCAACCCGCCGGACCCCGTCAATTCCTAACGCGCTCCCAGGCCCCGGGCCGTCACTCAGGCTCCAGCAGCCGTTGTCAGCGCTGAAAGAGCATCTTTCTCCCCTCGCCTTGCTCGAGGGCGGACGTAAACCGAGCCAAAAATGCCAGGAGTGGGGAGGGAAGTTAAGAAAACAAGAGGCGCCAAAGAAGGAACAATGCGACTATGTGAAAACTCAGACCTCTGGCTAGTTCCTAAGGGTGCAGGCAGGGACGGCTCTAGGGTTTTTGCCGTCCCAAGCAAAAAAAAAATTTAGCTGCCCCCACCCCAGCCCTGGCTCTCACCCCCCCACCAGTGCCCTCCCCCACCCACACCCCTGCCACCCCAGCCCTGGGCTCTCTCTCTCCCCCCCACACCCACACCCCCTGCTGCCCCAGAACTGGGCTCTCTCTTCTCCCCATTCCACCCACACCCCCTGCCACCCCAGCCCTGGGCTCCCCCCTACCAGTGCTGACTCCGCCTGCTCCCCCCTCGCCTCCAGCCGGTCCGGCACTGGCAGGGTCGGGGTAAGCAGCGGGGGTCCCAAGCCCTCTCCAGCCAGGGCTCCTGCCTCCAGGACTGGCTGGGACCCGGGAGGGCAGAGCCGGGGGACCGCCCTGGCAGGGGGCTGAGGAGCTGGGGCAGGGTAGCCCCAGAGGGAGCGGAGCCCCGGAGAGTGGGACACGGGTCCCGCATGGCAGCACCCCGCTCTCTATAGCCCCACTGCTGCTGCTGCTGCTTCTGGCCGCGCTGCCGCAGTCCCTGGGCGGCTCAGGCCGCTTCGCTCAGCCCCAGCTGCGGTGCCCTGCGGTACCTGCAGGCGGCTTCGTGTGCCCCGCGGGGCGGCCCCCAGCCCAGGTGTCCCCTGCTCGGAGCCTGCCCGGCCCAGCCACAAGATACGGGCACTGCTCCCCCCAGCACGAACCGCAGCGGCCCCAGGGCGCCCCCCACGCACGACACGCTGCCGCTGCCAGGGCCGGCTCTAGGCTTTTGCCGCCCGAAGCAAAGAAAAAAAAAAGGCTGGCCGGAACGCCGCCCCTGGAAATGTGCCGCCCCAAGCACGTGCTTGGTTTGCTGGTGCCTAGAGCCGGCCCTGGGTGCAGGCAGTTTGATGGCAGAGTCCAATCGCATTAGGATCCTCCAACCTTTCCAATTCAAGAGCAGCGCTGGGTCCTCTGCTCGGTTCTGGAGCAGCGCTTCACCATCCTCTACCAGGGCTCCCGTCCGCCAATAAAATCCACTGGCTTGTTGAGCTACAGCTGCACTGCCCCGTCACTCCCAGCCCTCCTACGTGCTCTGGGAGGGCCAGTTTCCAAAAGAGCTCAGCCCCCGTGAAAAGCAGGGCAGGGGCTGGGTCACTCAACATCTGCAGGGTCATTCCTCTAGCCTCCTGTGTCACGGCTGCAGAAGCCGGGCGGCCCCATCCCTGTTGCATTCTGTCCGTCAGGGTTCTCCTGCTAAGGTGAAGGGGGGTGGGAAGGCAGGAATCAGTGGTTTAAAAAGTAGTCATAAATGAGAGAGTGGAAGGAGGAGAAATACACACACATGCACACACGCACACACATGCACACACACGCAATGCAGGGTGGGGAGGGGGAACCCACCTAGGAGAACTGACTCTGAACCGGAGGTTAATCGGCACAACATGGTCCAATCAATGCTCATGGCACAGGCTCCTGACAAAGCGAGTTTACTCCCCGGCAGTCCCAGTGCTGCTCCCAATGGTCCAAACCCACAGATCCTCGCAGAGGTTCCTTGCTGGCCCCACAAAACCTTCGGCCGCAAGATTCCACCTCCTTTCACTCCTGCTTTTGCTCTAAGGAGCAGCAGCAGCGGCAGCAGCAGAAAATGATGCCAGCCTCCCCCGGCTTCTCCAGGCTCTGCAAGGGAAACAAACAACATCTGCGAAGAGGGATCAGTTCAGATCACAAGCTGGGCAGGGAGAGACTCCGGGAAAAGCCGGCGACTCTCTTCTCCATCCCGCACTGGGAAGCACTGCGGAGAGACGCGGCGATGCAGTGGACCTAGGGCTGGGGGAGCGTTTGGCGAACAGCCTATGATCTCATTTTGGAGGAGGGCACGGGGCCAGCTGGGTACAATGGTCTCATTGTAAGGCCGGGGTGACTTGGGTCCTCAGCAGAGCTCAGTGGTTGGGGGGGTTTCTGTGCACCGGCATCGCAGGCAGGTGTGCAAGCCTCGGCGTGTGTGTGTGTGTGTGAAGGTCTCCGTGCCAGCACCAGTGCCTCTGTGCCCATTCGTGTGTTCTTGTGCACGGTGCGTGGGCACGAGAGTGCGCCCAGCCTTTCGGTGCTGCGGGCAGGGGTGAGTGGTGCAGGCTGTGGAAGGACCCAGGGTGTGTGTGTAATTCTGTGCATCTGGCCTGTGTGCGCGTGGGGATGCCCTGTGGGGCCCGGCGCGTGGGTCTGGCCCATTGGCAGAGTAGCTGCTTTTAATATGGGGGGAGGGGGGGATACACACCAAAGACACAGTAGCAATTCATGGAAAAGTCTGTTTCCAGGCAACCATCCCTTAGCAAGCCAGAATGGGAGAGAGAAAAGCCCAGGAGGTTCGAGAAGGGCCATTTCCAAACAGATTTTCCCGAGGCGCCAGGGGCCCTTTGAAGCAGAATGAAACAGACAGTAAAATCCACACAGCAACGGAGGTCAAAGCTGCCAGGAATCGGGCCCAGTCTCTGCACCCGTCTCCCCAGCAGCAGAACCCAGAACTCCTGCCCCTCCTAGGCTCTCGAGATCCGGCCGGTTCACTCCCAGGCCATCAGCTACAAAGGGACAGTGCAGCTCCCCCGCCAGGCCCCAGCTCCCAGCCTGCCCCCTCGGGAGCAAGTCAGGTGGTGGCTGAGCCTGGCCCCCAGTCCCCCCGAGGGGCGTGCGCTGAAGCGGGGGTCGGCCGGCCCCCCCCCGCTGAGCCGGTTCCGTGTCTCCCATCAACCCAACGCCCGCTCGGCGGGGGGGGGAGAGGGACTGACCATGGGCCGGTTCAGGCAGGAGGACGCACTTGGCGGAGGTGGGGCCGCCCCCAGAGAGGGGGCAAGCCTTCAGTCTGGTCCATGGAAGGGAAGCGGGGTGCAGGGACCGGCATTGACTGACGTTGGCTCGTCCATAAGCATCCGCCCCGGCGTGCCTCCAGTTTGCGGTTCGGGGGCTGCTGGTATCTGAGAGGAACCTGTGGGACCAGGCTGGGTTTCCCCACCGGTAGCTCTGGGGAGCTGGGCCCTGGAGAAACACAAGCCACTGCTCAGTGTTACTCATCTCAGCAGGGGTCAGGGCCACGGGTGCCAACGTCCCCGTGCCAGCGGCTAGCACCCGCCCTGGCCTCACAGGAGCTCCGTCACGTGGCCAAGCGGGCGTTGACCCCGACAAAGGGAGGCAAACATCTGGGGGCCCGATTCTGTGCAGCCCCCCCGGGCGTCTCAGCTTGGGGGGACGGGCAGGGTGAAGGCAACTTTGTACCGCCTCTGCGTCCTTTGGATTCCAGGGCTCAGCTGCCCCCCAAGCTCAGCCCCATGCTGCTCCCCAGTTTCCCCATCCCCCTCTGCCCTTCCTGCAGAGGAAGCTGATCTCGCTGTGGATGGAGAGGACCCGTGTGGCTCCTTCCTTCCAAGCATTAGGGAAAGAAAACTTGCTTTTCCCCGCTCCTGGCAAGGGGAGTGGAAAGGAGTGCCGGGAGCAGCCGGAGGACACCAGACACGGGGGAGAAGGGAAGAGAGAGCCAGCCGTACACATCTGGCAGAGGGGCTAGAGAGAGAAGACGGAGGAGCGAAAGAAGGAGACAGGCATTGAGGGGGAGAAAGAGATCCAGGCCCAGGCACTCCGGCGGGGCAAAGTGCAAGGGACGTGGGGGACAGAGGGTGGGGAGAGAAGGAATGCGTTGGGGAAGGGAGCGAAAGAGAGAACGTGGCAGAGAGCGCGAGAGAGGTGTGAGGGCAGGGATGAGACGGGGAAAGAAAGGGACGGAAGGCGGCAGAGGAAGAGAGGGAGCGTAAGAGATGAAAAAGAGGAGAAGGAAAGCGGGAGGAGGTGTGACAAAGCGGGAGGCTTGGAAGTCCCACCTCTGCGACTGCGGGGCTCCGGGCACCTGCCTCTGAAACAGCTGGTACTAGCCACCGGCCGCTGGACTACCTGATCCAATTTGGCAACCCCTGTGTTCCTAAGTGGCAGAGCAAGAGGCTGGCTCGAGGGGAGAGAGGAAAGGACAGAGAGAAAGGAAAGTGGAGCGGAGACAGACACAGCTGGGGACAGGGCTCATCTTCCTCGTTCCCGTTGGCCCTGCCTATGGGGCGCTGCCCATCAGCTCCCCCCCCACCCCGCCCCCCAGGACCTGTCTGCCGATGCGCCATGCGCGAGAGAAGAGTCCAGAGCACCACAGGTTTGTTTGGATCATTTCACATGCTTTATTTCAGCAGTCAAAATAATTAAAAACATCTCAAATTATTATACATATACAAAATAGGTACAGAATCCTCGGTTGCTCTCCCTCCCTAGAACATCTGCTTCTGGCTAGGAATGGGGCTTTGCTGCAGGGTTGCTTTGAAACCCGTGGAGAGAAGCACAGAAGAGGAGGACGGGACGAGGAAAGGGAAAGAGAGAGAGAAAGCAGCAGCAGCGGCGGAGGATGGCGGGAGAGCGAGAGGGGACAGGAGTGTGCATGGAAGAGAAGAAGCAGCAGGATAAAGGAGGGGAATGGAGGGATGGGAAAAGAGAATGAACGGAGGAGGGGAAGCAGAAATGGAATCCACCTGCTTAACTGGAAAGATAGGATTGCACACACCTTCGTTCCCTTCCAAGGCTACTTGGATCTAGTTTGCATTAGTTTCCTGTCCTTGTTTTTAGGGTTTTTTTTTTGTTTGTTTTTAAATAGCACCTTCAGAAAATTCACAAGTTGACCCTGGGCAGCAAAAGAACTGAGTTTCTTTCCTGAAAACAACAGTCCTATCTCTATAGCACCAATCGGTCCCTATCGCAGCCTCGCCGTGTGTCGGACTGTGCAGTTTTAAACCACCAACAAACCGAAAAGGGACCTAGAACTGAAAAAACATTAACACAGCGAACGAAGAAAAAAAAAAAAAAGAAAGAAAAGACAAAGTTAGCACCTTTGATTGAAACCTGAAAGCCGAGCCCCCTTCTCCACAACCTGGTGTCAGTTAAAAAAACAACACCCCAAAGCAACTTAAAACTACTCGGAAAACACAGTTGAGAGGTAACCTTCCATACAACAATAATATACAGTTTGAACATTACATTTTCTCTGCTTTGGGTATTATTATTAATCATTTTTCCCCCTCATTGTTCACCGACAAAACGTTTGATTTTTCTCTAAGCGGATTTTATCTCCCAGCTGGCCTGCAAAAACCGCTTTCTGCTTAAAAGTCAACACACCAAATGCCAGATCTTGGCTGTTTTCCACACGACTGGGTTTTGCTTAGGCAAACAATTACGACACCTGGATTTGACGTTTTTCTCATATTTATTTCTTTTGCCAACTGAACAAATGAAAGGGGAAAAAAAACGGTACATTACACACGATTTTAAGTGCCTTCCTTTCAGTGGTATAAAAAATATATATATAGTAAAGACACCAGCAGGGAGAGGTCGGCTGTAGGTTAATTTTGGAATTTTTTTCCAACTCCAGGTTATAAAAAGAGATTTTTGCATTGGCGGGAGAGGAGTAGGAGCAGGGGAGCAGGTTCTAAACCATTTGGACTAGCTTAGCATCGCTCTTGTTGCTGCAGAATTTTCAGAGCAGGTTGTTGTGATTTGGGTGTTTTGGTAGGGTCGATTTTGGATGGTATTTTTGTTTCGATTGTGCAAGTAGTGGTCCCAAGATATTACTTTAAAAAAAATATAACCAAACCAACCCCAATCTGTCTTCAGGGATTAAAAAAAAAAATAAAATAGAACCATGTCAAGCAAGTGGACCCACTTCCTTAATTTTTTTGAAAAGTCATTTATTTTTATTTTTTTGGTTTAATGCTTTTTTTTTTTAATGGAAACAAAATAGTTTTAGAGATGATGGATAGAAAAAAACACGAATTCAAGTCCATGTGAAATTGTCTCCTTTTTGGCTGTTTTTGATTTTCTTTCCGGGGGGGGTTTTAGCTCCGGTTTACAAGAAGCAGACGGGTCCGATGTCAATTCCGAATTCCTGATCTGGCGCGCCAACGTCCATGGGGGCCACGTCAATGACGGGCAGGCGAGAGGTTTTCGTTGTCTTGTATTCGATGACTGTCTTGCCCCAGGTGCCGGTGTGACTCTGTGGGGAAGGGACGGGGAAAAGGAGAACGTTAGGGTCGCTGATAGAGCCGCTCCTCCAGGCAGCAAAGCTGGCTGCAAGGAAACGCTGCCTGAGCATTGGAGACCGCGTTGCACAATGGGTGGCTAGTGATTAGAGTAGGCGGGGCCTGGGAATCCTGGGGGAGGGATAGCTCAGTGGTTTGAGCATTGGCCTGCTAAACCCAGGGTTGTGAGTTCAATCCTTGAGGGGGCCATTTAGGGATTTGGGGATTGGTCCTGCTTTGAGCAGGGGGTTGGACTAGATGATCTCCTGAGGTTCCTTCCAATCCTAATAATCTATGATTCTATGACTCCTGAGTTCTCTTCCCAGCTCTCAGGGGGTGCAGGGGACCCTGGGAATCAGGACTCCTGGGTTCTGTTGCTGGCTCTGACACTGACTCACAAGGGCAAGTCACCTTCCTGAGCCACCATATACGAGCCTGTACCAGCCCCAGGGACTTACGCAGGTTGCAGAGAACTCTGCCAGTCATGTCCAGGGCTGGAGAGACTGATTCTGACGCTCTCCCTCTCCGCCCTCACCCTCTCCGCCCTCTCATCACAAGGGCCTGGGGAGGTGTGGGTGCACCAGCTCCCGCTACCACCCGTGCTGGCAGAGCCAAAGGCAGTGGGACACTCACTGTGCATCCATCCTCGGTGACTCCATAGGTGAAGCGGCTGTTGCCCTCTGCTCTGATCTCGATCTCGTTGGAGCCCTGGAGGAGCAGAGCCTTCTTCAGGTTGCCAGTCTCCTGGTCCATGTAAGCCACGCTGTTCTTGCAGTGGTAGGTGATGTTCTGGGAAGCCTCAGTGGACATCAGACGCAGGAAGGTCAGTTGGATGGCAACGTCAGCTGGGTTGGATCCCTCGCCACCATATTCGAACTGCAGAGGAGAGAGAGAGAGACCCCCGGCAGGAAAGCAATGTTAGTCCTCAGGTCCTTTTCCCCATTCCGAGTCTCCAGATCCAGCCCTTTCGCTTCCCGCCCGTCCCGCCTCGCCAGTCCCCTAAGCTGACCTGGAAGCCATCGCTCATTGTCTCGCCGAACCAGACGTGCTTCTTCTCCTTGGGGTTCTTGCTGACGTACCAGCTCTTCTGGGCAGTGTTAGCCTGGGTTGGGTAGACGCAAGTCTCGCCAGTCTCCATGTTACAGTAGACCTTGATGGCATCCAGGTTGCAGCCTTGGTTGGGGTCAATCCAGTACTCGCCTGGTGGGGAGAGGAGAAGGACGAGTGAATGGGTGAAAGAAAGAAAGAAAGTGATGGAGGAAGAAAAGAAGGAAGGAAGGAATTCAGTAGGAATGGAGGAGGCGTGTGAGTTAGTGAGGGTGGCTAAAGGCAGGGCAGGACAAGAGGAGCAAGACAGGCTGCTAAGAGAGAAGGAGCTCAGTGAGGATGCGCCCAGGATGAGGCCGGGAAGCTCACCGCTCTTCCAGTCATTGTGGCACATCTTCAGGTCGCGGCAGGTGCGGGCTGGGTTCTTCCTGGTGCCCTCGGGGCTGCGGATGTTCTCGATCTGCAGGCTCAGGCTCTTGAGGGTGGTGTCCACCTCCAGGTCGCGGTCACGCATCACGTTGGCGTCGTCAGCCCGGTAGTAGCGGCTGTCGGTGTGGGCCTTCTCCTGAGGAGGCTGGGGCAGGAAGCTGAAGTCGAAACCGCCGCTGGGTGCGCCTGGGGGACCTGGGGGTCCAGGAGGTCCGGGGGGACCCTGTTGGAGGAGGAGAGCAGAGCAAGTTGAAGGCAGGAAGCCCTTTCACCCAGCGGCCAGCAGATCCCAACCACCCAAGCCCCAGAGAGGGATACGTACAGCGGGACCGACATCACCAGTGCGACCACGTGGACCTGGTGGGCCAATGGGGCCAGGGAGACCATTCAGACCATCTTTGCCAGGGGAACCAGCAGAGCCAGGGGGACCCTGTGTGGAAAAGGCAAACACAAAATGAGATCGGTGGGTTTTGGAGAGAGGAAAGTGGGGTGAAGGTGTGTCCATCTTGAAAGACAGACCAAGGGAGAACATGCCAACTCCCATCCTTTCAATCAAGACCCATCCCATTGCCCATCCTTCCACCCCTCTTGTCTGTTCCATCCACCCAGCTCTCTCACCTAGCTTACCTCCCTCTATTCTTATCTGTCTCACGAATTAACAGAGCACCAGTGACCACAGGGCCAAGGACCAAGCTCCACTGGAGATGCACTCAGATCCACTAAAGCCACTGGAATACTCTGGGTTTGCCCAGGTCCAGCTGAGAACAGAACCAGGCCCTGTCCTCGCCAACTGTCTGGGAAGCCCTTGGCACACAGGGAATGCTGAGAAACCTTACAATGACATCTCCTTATGGGCGCTGTGATACCTGCAGGAGGACTTCGATTTTAGGAGTCTCCTTATCCCCTGGATCATTTTTGTTCCCTTCCCAGCACCACCTCTGCCTGGGAAAGGATTTTTTAAGGCTGACCCACACTGCGCAGGGCCTCTCTTATTAAGGCACCTCCCTGCTAAGGTGGAAGAGTAAAGGGTCAGTAGAAAGCAGCAGGCATCTATCCTGGGTTCCGTGTCTCCTTGATAGAAGACCAGTGCTTACAAGAGTCTCTGCTGCATGCTCAGAGGCTACACGGATGGTTTTTTAAGCTACTGGCTACACTACGGTCCATATTCTGCCTCTGGCCGATATCCGTGCCACCCCAGCTCGGGGATCTGGCAGAATCTGATCTTTAAAAGGTGATGCCACCTGTTGTGTTGGATGCCAGCTTGAAAACGGTGCTGATTATTTCATTCATGAGCCCTCTGCCCCCAGCCCAGAATTTCCCAAGGCATCCGGTGTCTGCGCCGGATGGGCTCATGAAAGCGGCTGTTGGCTTCACTGGGGCGGTACTTACTCTTGGACCAGCGGGACCGGAAGCTCCAGAAGGACCTTGTTCACCAGGAGAACCCTGCCCCGAACAGGAAAGCAAACATCAGCTCTGCAACAACACTGGAGGCCCGTGAGGCCAGTGCAGAGGTGCTAATAAAACCGACGCGTCTATGAGAAACTCCCACTGGGCTCCGATCAGCTAGGCTGCTCCAGCGGCTGAAGCTCATGAGAGAGGGCAAACAACAGGGCAGCTTTGGAGGTTCTAGGGGGCAGCTGTTGGCCTGTGGCCTAAGATCAAGGGGCTGAGGCAAAAGCAGCCAGCTGGACGCCTGCCCTTCCCAGCCGCTGCGTGTGCGAGGCCAGTCATGAGCCGAAGGTCTAAGGGCAGCCTGAAACTGGGGCAGGCCAAGGCTTGCCCATCTCCTCATCAGGTGATGGCCTTCACTGGGATTCTCCCATGATTCCCTGGGGCAGTGAGGAAGAGGGTCCATACTCTTCTCTCCAGAGACCTGCTATGGGCTTATCTCCTGGAGCCGGCTCTATCAGGGGAGCGGGAGGCAGCCATACTCACGGGAGGACCAGGTGGGCCCTGGAGACCAGAGAATCCTCTGTGACCCTTCAAGCCTCTGTCACCGTGTTCACCAGTTTCACCTTTGTCACCGCGGGGACCTTGTGGGCCCTGGAAGAGGAAGCAGAGTCACCTCGCTGAGTGGCTGGGAAGGACACCTCCCTGCCCGTTGCTCAGCAATGTTGCTGCCAAAGCAGTTGCTTTTTCATAGCAATAAAAAGTGGAATCTGAACCCATAACTTACAGAAGGACCACGAGCACCAGCAGGGCCAGCGGGGCCAGCGGGACCAGCAGGGCCCTAGGAAAGAAAAGAGAGAGAGAGAGGAAAAGATTAGGACATTCACTGGGTTCATTAGCGTACCCTTGTGTTCGTTTCTCTGCACTGTTGTGGGGAGTGCGTCCTACTGGTTAGAGCAGGGCAGACTGGGAGTCAGGACTCCTGGGTATCGTTTTCAGCTCTGAGAGGAGAGCTGGGAATCAGGACTCCTGGGTCCAAGGCCTGACTCTGAAAAGGAGAAGTGTCCAGTGATTAGAGCAGGCAGCTGCTCTGCTTGATCCTGTCTTGAGAACTGGGCTGATTATTTCATATCTCCCCAATTCTGTTCCTGGGGTCTGTTCCCAGCTCTGGGGATGAGCATTGGCTGGGGGTTGGGGCAGGGGACTGGGAGCAGGACTCCTGGGGTCTGTTCCCAGCTCTGGGGATGAGAATTGGCTGGGGGTTGGGGCAGGGGACTGGGAGCAGGACTCCTGGGGTCTGTTCCCAGCTCTGGGGATGAGCATTGGCTGGGGGTTAGGGCAGGGGACTGGGAGCAGGACTCCTGGGGTCTGTTCCCAGCTCTGGGGATGAGCATTGGCTGGGGGTTGGGGCAGGGAACTGGGAGCAGGACTCCTGGGGTCTGTTCCCAGTGCAGGGGATGAGCATTGGCTGGGGGTTGGGGCAGGAGACTGGGAGCAGGACTCCTGGGGTCTGTTCCCAGCTCAGGGGATGAGCATTGGCTGGGGGTTGGGGCAGGGGACTGGGAGCAGGACTCCTGGGGTCTGTTCCCAGCTCTGGGGATGAGCATTGGCTGGGGGTTAGGGCAGGGGACTGGGAGCAGGACTCCTGGGGTCTGTTCCCAGCTCTGGGGATGAGCATTGGCTGGGGGTTGGGGCAGGGAACTGGGAGCAGGACTCCTGGGGTCTGTTCCCAGCTCTGGGGATGAGCATTGGCTGGGGGTTGGGGCAGGGGACTGGGAGCAGGACTCCTGGGGTCTGTTCCCAGTGCAGAAGATGAGCGTTGGCTGGGGGTTGGGGCAGGGGACTGGGAGCAGGACTCCTGGGGTCTGTTCCCAGCTCCGGGGATGAGCATTGGCTGGGGGTTGGGGCAGGGAACTGGGAGCAGGACTCCTGGGGTCTGTTCCCAGCTCCGGGGATGAGCATTGGCTGGGGGTTAGGGCAGGGGACTGGGAGCAGGACTCCTGGGGTCTATTCCCAGCTCTGGGGATGAGCATTGGCTGGGGGTTGAGGCAGGGGACTGGGAGCAGGACTCCTGGGGTCTGTTCCCAGTGCAGAAGATGAGCGTTGGCTGGGGGTTGGTGCAGGGGACTGGGAGCAGGACTCCTGGGGTCTGTTCCCAGCTCCGGGGATGAGCATTGGCGGGGGGGTGGGGCAGGGAACTGGGAGCAGGACTCCTGGGGTCTGTTCCCAGCTCCGGGGATGAGCATTGGCTGGGGGTTGGGGCAGGGAACTGGGAGCAGGACTCCTGGGGTCTGTTCCCAGCTCTGGGGATGAGCATTGGCTGGGGGTTGGGGCAGGGAACTGGGAGCAGGACTCCTGGGGTCTGTTCCCAGTGCAGGGGATGAGCATTGGCTGGGGGTTGGGGCAGGGAACTGGGAGCAGGACTCCTGGGGTCTGTTCCCAGTGCAGGGGATGAGCATTGGCTGGGGGTTGGGGCAGGGAACTGGGAGCAGGACTCCTGGGGTCTGTTCCCAGCTCCGGGGATGAGCATTGGCTGGGGGTTGGGGCAGGGAACTGGGAGCAGGACTCCTGGGGTCTGTTCCCAGCTCTGGGCAGGGAGTGGGTTTTATATTTGGGTGAATGTAAAGAAGCGTCACTTACAGTCTCACCACGATCTCCATTCTTGCCAGCGGGACCAACAGGGCCGGGAGCACCAGGGGCACCGGGAGCACCAGGAGGACCAGCTGGGCCAGTCTCACCACGGTCACCCTATTTCCAGAGAAGACGAGGAGAGAGGGAAGCAAAGCACCCAGTTAACATTTGCCTGAAGTTCAACCCCCAGTAAAAGCCTCTGGCCATGACCCTTCGGGGTCGAACTCACCTTGGGACCAGCAGCTCCATCACGACCAGGAGCACCTTCAGAACCGGGAGAGCCCTGAGGACAAGCAGAGAGACCCAGCATTAGGCATGAGCAAGACAGAGGGGCCTTGGGTAGGAGATAACCAATGAGTGACGAATTAACCAGGGGACTGGCTGCGCTGAGGCCTGGGAGAGCAGGAAGAGATGGGTGAGGTCTAGAGATCAAAAGAGAAAGGGACCCACGGGGCTTCCGTTTCTCTCTGGAACTGGCCCATTCCCTGATCCCTCCCATACTCAGCTCCTTTGGAACCCATCCCGTCCTGGGACCCTGGCTGTTCTCCCATCTCTTGGGCACTGCGCTCCGGGCATCGTGCCGTTGCTCACTGGCACCAGTCCCTGCAGGAGACCGGGGGCAAGGTCTGTCCTACCCTTCAATGGAGCAGAGCATTCTGAGTGTTGGCCCAGGGGCATGGAAAGGGTTTTCTCTCCTTGTCTTTGGTGCTGCTCCTGGTGATGGTGGTGGGTTCTGGAGCAGCTAGGACACTAATCCACACTGGCTTTTAGCGTTTCTTGGCCTTGTCGGTGTTTGGGCAAAGGAGAGTCCTAACAAGCCAAGCATGGTGGCAGCTCACCTCACGTCCAGCTTCACCAGGGGGTCCGGCCAAGCCAGGAGGTCCTGCTGGGCCAGGAGGACCACGTTCGCCGGGGGAGCCAGATGGACCTTGTTTGCCAGGTTCGCCCTGGGGAGGAGCGAGAGAGAGACCAGCCCGGGTTAGAGAAGAGGGAGAGGTGTGGCTGAGATCGAAGAACCTGCTCGTGACGGGAGAGGGGTTGAATCCCCTCCCACCACCCCCACATGAAGACACCCTGTCCCAAACTGGATCCCACGCCCTAGGGCCTCCGAGTTTGGGGCTGGAGCTCTGGCTCCAGGCTCAGAGAGAGTTGGGGACCAAGCAAGAAGGTCAGATCCAGGGGTGGGGAACCCTCAGCCTGGGAGGATTGGCTCCACCATCCTCTTCTATAATAATGATAAGATCACAGGTTCCTCCCCCGCTATTCCTCCTCTCTCATCTCCTGGCCAGAACAGCTCCCTGGACAAGGGGGAAGAGTCACGGACTCCACTCCTTGCATGGAGAGCTCCCAACCACGCCAGCAGCGACGTGTGCCCAGCTCCTGTCTCTCCCACCCCTACCCTGCCCTGCCAATGCCAGGAGAAAGTCTGAGCCTCAGCGGCTGGGCCGTAAGATCCGCTCCTGCTTGGATCCTTTTTGGGCGAGGGCAACGGGTTGAAGCCACAAGCCTCCTTTGAGGTCCGGCTTGAGGGCGTAAGAGTTCGACTTCCTACTCACAGATGGACCAGGGAGACCAGGGAAACCTCTCTCGCCTCTCTGTCCGGGAAGGCCGACGACACCACGCTGTCCAGAAATACCCTGTGGGCCTGGAGTACCAGGTGCACCCTGGAGGGGAGAGAGAGATCCTGGTTACAAACCCACCCATCTTGCTCTGGGGCACACGCTCCGACGACACCTGCCAAGGGGCCTGAGGTAGGAGTGAACGGGTACTTACTGGGGCACCATCGGCACCAGGGGAGCCCTTCTCACCAGAAGGTCCGGGTGGGCCAGCGGGGCCAGGTTCGCCAGTGCGGCCAGCGGGGCCAGTCTCACCACGGGGTCCCTTGCCACCTTCCTTTCCGCTGGGGCCTGGTGGGCCAGGGACACCGATGTTTCCCTGGGAGAGAGCAGAGAGGTGAGGTCAGGCCGGGAAGCCCAAGACTTCGAGAGGCAAGCCCTCTCCAAGGGGCGCTAATTTCCGACGGTCCGGCCCCTCAAGCGGAGCGGGGAGAAGGCCTGGCTCCATGCTCCAGTGCCACCATGGGGCAGACAGAGCCACTGCTGGGCTGCAAGTGATATCAGGCTACCGTGGAAGCTCAGCGGCAGGGCCTTGGCATTCCTCCTGCCAGCTCCACCGCTCCTCACGGGTCCCATCTCCTCCCCATTTGGCTTCCAGGCTGCCCGCTCTTGATTCCAACCATCACCCATCCTCCCCAGCGGCTGGAGGCTGCCAGTCCCGTGGCAGATCCCCCCACCAGCCTCCCCATCCCCACCCCTGCCAGCAGGGCTCGGTGCCCAGTGCCGTCGGCCCTCCCCCAACGCTACCAGCAAGGGGATCAAAAAGGAGATACTCACAGAGGGGCCAGGGGGACCAACTCTTCCAGCAGCACCAGGGAAACCAGTAGCACCCTGCACAAGGTGGGGAGAGAAGGCGTTAAGTCCCACGGCTCCGTTAGCCACGGATCTGTACTACGAGCACTGCCCAAAACGCTGCCATGCCCATGGGCTGAGAGAGGCCTGCAGCTAAGGCTGAGAGTGAGAGTCATCTTGGCAAGGTGGAAGGTCAAGATGCCTGATCTGCCAGGTCAGTCTTGCCCCTCAGGGCGAAACCCAGCCAGCTCCGGACAAAGAGACGTTCTCTGAAGCTCGGGTGGAATTTTAAGGCCCCAGACATATAGCGTTCATGGCTAAAGGGTTGCTAGTTCAGGGAGCAGTTTCCCTCCATGCAGAGGTCCATGAACGCACAGGACACTCAGGCAGGTGTATGGCGGGGACACGCTCTCGGAGCTGCACAAAGACGGCCATGTTCAAATAATCTGATCCACGCGGGAGGGGCATGCCTTCCATTGCACCTAGGGTCTGGTTTCAATGCTCTAGCCAGAGGGAAGCAAAATATTTCTTGACCCAGGGAAGAAGCTGCTCCAACTCCCAGAGGGACAGGAGGAGGGTGGGGTGTTTTGGGGTTTTTTTGGCATTTTGCGACAAACTCAGAAAGCAACCCCCTTTCCCAACCTGCCTCCTTCCCAGGGATGGGGGGGGGTGGAAAGCAGGCCCAGGGCAAAGGCCATGCTGGAAAGGTGGATTCTCACCTGCTGCGGGTGGGGGGAATCAACCTTCAACCAATTTTGGTGGGAGAAGCCGAATCAGAAGGGGAGTGAAAACTGCTCCATGCAAAACAGAGAGAGATTCCATGAAGGAATCATCAGCTGTTTGTTAGTCCCAGCTAGTCCGTAACCTGCCAGGAACTCGGGCATTTCCACTGTTGCTAAGAGAGGGACATTTTGCAAGGTGGCTCCCATCCCTGGCAGCCCAGAGGTTGAGCACAAAGGTGGAGGAAATACTCACAGGGGGTCCAGCACTACCGCGAGCACCTTTGGGTCCGGGAGCACCAACAGCACCCTGCGGGAGAGGAAGGAGCAGGAGGTCAGAGGCGGGAACGGAACACTGGCCGAACGGGGAGGGATCGGGGCAGTGGAGAGTCACTTACAGCGGGGCCAGGAGCGCCAGTGGGGCCAGCAGGGCCTGCGGGACCAGCATCGCCCTTAGCACCAGCATCGCCAGTTTCACCTTTAGCACCAGGCTGGCCGTCAGCACCCTGTGGAGGAGAGCAGAGCGGAGGGTGAGGGGCAGCGTCCGTGCGGGGAGCTCGCGGAGATGGGGGCGGAGGGTGATGGGGAAACGGTCCTTCACTGAACAAACATGGGCTGATGTGACTAGGCTGTCTCGATGGGGAAAGCCCCGGCGAGCTCACATGGGAGCCAGAGGATCACAGGCCGTAGGACTGGTCTTGTTCCCTCTCGGAGGCCTGGTGTAGGACAACTCGGTGAGTCCACCGGCCAGGGATGAGTCCCATTTCCGTACGCAGGAACAGCGCTCCCAGTATTGCAATGGTAGGTAGGATTGCTTCTGCCCCATAGCCCTGGGCTGCATGGGATTACCCCCGCAGCCCACCCCACTGAATACCACCCTCCCAAGGGAGGTCTGGGTGAGGGGAGGAGCCACTGGGGCCAGAGAGGGCCACCTCTTAACCATCATACTTACAGGGGGACCAGCGAATCCAGCGGGACCAGGTGGGCCGGGCTCACCACGATCTCCCTGGAAGAGAAGGAAACGAGAGAGACGGGGTCAGCGAGGAGAGGGAGGGGTCGATCTTTGCCTCTGAAGCCAATCAGGGAGGAATGGTACTTACAGGAGCACCACGAGCACCAGTGGGACCAGCGGGGCCGGAGGGACCAGATTCACCCTGCGCAAGGAGAGAAGAGGGAGGAGGTCAAGGCTGGGGCCTGGCAGACCAGGGCTCTTCGGAGGTGCCTCTGGGGCGAGGCTGGCTAGCTCGGGGGTCGCTCGTGAGATGTGGGGAGAGCAAGAAGTTGCCTCCTCTCTGGAAATGGGGGACAGGGATGCAGGACCCTCCTGGGCACTGCCCTGATTGGGCAGGCCGGGTCCGTAGGAAGCATTCCCGGGGGAAGCTGATGAAGCCCCATGCTCTCACTGGGAGGATCCAGAGGCACCTCTGCATCGAATGATCAGCTGGGGCCTTCCTCTCTGTCTCCCAGGAAACAGAAGCCGGGTCGAGAGCTGCTGGGCACAAATGGGACTGGCCTTTGCACCAATGCCAGGGCCCCATGGCACCAGCTCAGGTGCCCGAGAGGCTCGGAGAGTCACTGCCCTGCTCCTTCCAAGGGGACAGGGAAAGGGGGTGGGGCGATCCTTACCTTGTCACCAGGAGCACCAGCTGGGCCAGGAGGACCAATGGGGCCAGTCAGACCTCTTGGGCCATCTTTGCCGGGAGATCCATCAGTACCCTTGGGACCTGCATCACCCTGGGGAGAGAAGGCAAAGCAAGGTTACCTTCTGGTTACGGAGCACGGAGCGGGGTGGGGGCTTGTGCCAGCTCTGGTGTGGGGGTGTGGGGGGTGTTTATCTGCCCTGCACTGGAAGCCGTTCACACCAAGCATCCAGACCATTAGCCAGTCAGCTCGGCCAATGGAAAAAGACAGCGCGGTGCTGGTCATGTCCAAGCCATTCAAGCTGGTGGAGAAGACCTCTTCCAAGGGCATAACTGGGCCTCGTGGAGCAGAGACCCCAGCAGCGCACTGGGCAAGAACCAGGGCACTTCGCTGGACTCCTGGAGAGACACACACAGCAAGGCCCGGGAGTTCCTTGGTTTGGGCGGGGGGCTGGCTTTGGCCTAAAGCGACTGTCGGACGAGGACATCTAGATCTTAAAGTGGCCCAGGCACCTGGCCTAGATTCTCCAAGAGCAGAGAGGAGAGGCAGAGGAGGTGGGGGCCGGAGCTGGAGCTGGAGCAGAGAGATGAAAGAAGAGCGGAGCGGGGCGAGATGGAAGGGAAAAGGGGACAGAAAGGCAAGGAAGGAGGGGGCACAGAGAGAGCTGGGGAGAGGTGGAGAAGAGAGAAGCCGGGAAGAGTGGAGGGGGGAAAAGAGGCGTAACAAGCTGAGCGTGAGCAGGGAGATCTGAGGCATGGTCTCCATGGTGAAGACTGAGGGTCACTTTGCTGGTAGGCCTTCGGGGGGCTCGTACGTACTCTGTCACCCCTGGCACCAGGCAGACCAGCAGCACCACGTTCGCCGGGCATTCCCTGCAGACCGGGAGGACCTTGGTTTCCGGGAGCGCCAGGAGCGCCAGCATCACCCTAAAGCCCCACAAGGCAGAGCGAGGGGGGAAAAAGAGAGTCGGGGTTAGAAACGGAGCTACGGCCTCATCACAGCAAAAGCCACCCGCCTTCCAGAGACCCGCGACCCGTCCCCCATTCTCCGGTGCCAGGGCAGGCTGCCTCTGGAGCCATGCAAGGCTGGGCCATGAGTGCTGCCCAGGCCAAACAGGGCCTTCTGCGCTTTGGGCAGAGAGAGGAGAATCCTGCAGTAGTTGCAGGACTGGGTCTAAGTCGATGGGGGAAAATGGAGTCCCCCCTTCCTGCTTTGCATCTGGTTCGAGGCAGCTGCTGGCTGGCTGGACACCAAGCCTCAGCCCCCTCCAAAGCAGGAGGATTATATCCCATTGCCAATCCTATTCCAGAGCCTGCTTCCCCTGGACATGTCAGAGGCACTGATTTTCCCCTGGTTTCCCCTCCCATTTCTAGCTGAGCCTCCTTCACCCATCATGGAGGAGGAGGAGGAGGGAGATAGGTACATACCTTAGCACCATCGTTACCAGGAGCACCGTTACCACCACGTGGGCCCTGTGGACCGGGCGCACCTTGGACACCACGCTCTCCGGGGAAACCTCTCTCACCCTAGAGGAGGGAGGAGAGAGAACCGAAACGGGTTACTGCGCCATCCCGAGGGGCAGCCGGCGAGAGAGACAGAAGGGTGAGAGATTGCCGATAGCAGAGAAAACGGGTCGCAACTTACTCTTGCACCAGATGGACCGGGGGCACCGACGTCTCCGGGGGCACCCTGTCACGGGAGAGACAGAGAAGGCAGAATTAGAGCTGAGGGCTTGGAAAGGGGCATGCTACATGCTGGAGAAGCCCAGATGTTGCTCCTGAACTGGCTGGGGTGGAGCAGTGAGTGGCCGGGAAGGGGGACATCTGCTCCAACCCCTCCATCACTAATCACCAAGCTCCATCCTCATGAGGGCCAGACTCTGCCTCTGCCTCTGTCTTTCCACCGCTGGAATTTTGCATGGCTCGTACCGGTTAGAGACAGGAGCGCTCTATGGTGCCAGAGCACCGAGTCTCCTCCCAAGCAAAGCCAGGGCCGGGTCTCACCCAACAGAGGATGCGTCAGTTGTTACATTGAAATTACATTTGCTCTTAGCCGAAAGGCTGGTCTTGGGCCCCCGGCCTGGATATCTGGGCTGAATACAGAGAGAATCCCAAGTGGTCAAACTGAGATCTGGATCCAGAGTTCAATGCCACCCCTCACCAGACCCAGTTTACAGGTGCTCAGATCCACGGCCTGGGCCCATGTCCACCCAAAAGGCTTTCGGGGAAGAGGTTGGAGGCCTGGAATGAAGGAGTTTCATGGTTGCTGTGGCCTCTGAGATGAGTTTTGGGGCGGGGGGGGGGGAAAGCCTGACAGCGGCCAAGGCCCTGTCTGGAGGCAGCTCTCCCCATTCATTGGCTAAGGGGGAATCTGATACGTTTCATCACTCTGGACGTACGTCCAGTGTTGGAGGAACATCTCCAGCTGGGGGTGGGAGCCCTAAGGAAGTGAGAACGGCCATGAAAGGCACTGATGAGGGGCAGGCAAGCGAGGGACTGGGAGTCAGGGGGCAGGATCTGTCATGGAGACACCTCTCCTTGGCTTCTGGCACTAAGCGGAGCTCTCCTCCTTCTTTCTGTAAATCCCACCCACCGCCATGGTTTCTTGGCACTTACCTGCTCACCAGGCTTGCCAGATTCACCAGCTGGACCAGCGGGACCGGGCAGACCCTGGGAGGGGAAGGAAAAAACCCAAGAGTTGAGATTTCCTGGGGGAAGGGGGGGTGTGCAAAAAATGGAACAAAATATGATTGATCAGGAGGGATTCCCCCGCTGTGATGGGGCCTTTAATTGAACACTCCTCACCTGGAATCCAGGAGCACCTGAAGGTCCTTGTTCACCTCTCTCTCCAGCGGGACCCTGAAAGAGGAGGGGAGAAAGTCAGGAAGAATCCAGCGGGGTTCGGAGCAGCACGCTCCCCAACAAGCCAGCGCAGAGGGCAGGGGCGACAAAGGATTCATACTCACAGCTGCGCCAGGAGATCCCTGGGCACCAGCTTCACCATCTTTGCCAGGAGCACCCTGTGGGGAGAGGAGGAAGAGGTTAGAAAGAGCTCAGGGAAGGTGTGGTGAGCCTACAAGGTTCAGAAGCAGAAAATCTCAGGGGGCTTCAAAGGTTGGCTTCACGGGTTACGTAGTTAACCTGTGGAACTCATTGCCACAAGGTATTAGTAACAAGGCGAAAAGGGCATAAGGGATATAAACCCTCCCCCAGAAGTCCAGGGAATAAGCAATTCTGTGGCTTAGGAAGAACCAGCCACTATAGGCATGTCATCCCAATGCAGAAGGTTTTATATCTTCCACTGAATCCTGTGGTGGTAGGCCAGAGCCCAGATATTGGCTAGACGGACCCCGGTCTGCTCTGCTGTGGAAAGCCCTATACTATATAGATCCGTTTTACTGTCACGGTAAATTCTCTCTTTCTCATCTTGAAGAAAAGAGGCCTCGGGCTGGCAAACGCCAGGCTGGACCCAGCCCTGGCTGCGAGAGACAGATTGTTAGAGGCCATCAGTACCAAGAAAAATACGTACAACAGCGCCAGCGGGTCCGGGAATGCCTCTTTCACCGGGTTTGCCGGGCTCGCCCTGAGAAAGGGAACAAAATGGCTTCAGTGAAGGAACGCGGTACGCCCCGGGAACAAGCAGCGAGGGGCTATCGGGGACAATTAGCTCTCGTATGGCCCTAGGATGCAGCCACAGGAGGACACGAAAGGCGCCATGACAGGAAGCAGGCGGGGCTGACCCTGTGGCAGTTCTATTGACGCTCTAGGCTGCCTCCCATGACCGCCCCAGCTTTGTCTTTCCTCAGGGCCTGGTCATCTCCCCGCCCCATGGTGGGATGTCTTCTGGGCCGCCTGTCTCTGCCGGCAGCTAACCCCTGAGGGAGAGGTTCCCAGAGTGCCTCCCCTCACATAAGGCCCTTCTTTACAAAACGGTACCCAAAGTGGCCACTTATCCATTGTGCTCTGTACGCAACCACTCCCGGGCGGCAGCCAGGGTGACAGGAAGTCCTGAAGGCGGCCATTTTGTCACGTCCCTATCACTGGGCTGGGCGACTCACCCCGAGGCGACGGTACAGGAAGGGAGCACGTTGATACTCACAGCAGCACCTTTAGGTCCAGGGAAACCCATGACACCAGCCTGACCTCTGGCACCGGGTGGGCCTGCGGGTCCGGGGCGACCATCTTGACCAGCGGGACCCTAGCGTGGACGAAGCAAAGGCACGGGTTCAGAGGAGGCCATTGCGAGCAAAGGGAGAGGAGGAGGAGGAAGGGCCTTGATAAATCACGACTTACAGTGGGGCCGGTCTTGCCATCGGGACCTGGGCTACCTGGGCTTCCAGTCAGACCCTGAAAAGGAAGAAGAGCTGGGTTAAGCCATCGGGCGTCCGGCCTCCTTCGCTGTGCGCGAGGGGTCAGAGCAGGGTAGGATGTGGTGGGCGAGGGCGGTCAGCGCAGCCGATGGGTCGCTGCAGGGGGTGGATGTGGGATGGCCTAAAACGCCCAGTTGCTCGAAGCTGGCTGCACCCACAGAGCGCTGGCGCCAGAAGAGGCCGGGGCAAGGATGTGGGCAGAGAGTTCACCTTGAGATGGCGCTTGGCAGAAATAGCAGCAAAGTTCGGTGGGACTTCTCGGGCAGCCCCTCCATCCCGCTCAGAACCATTGCCCGGCTCCTCCACCTTCTTACCTTGGCGCCAGGCAGACCAGGCTCGCCAGGACGTCCAGATTCACCAGGGGATCCTTTGGGACCAGCAGGGCCAGGGGAACCACGTTCGCCAGCGGGACCCTAGGGTGGGGAGGGGAGCAGGAGAGAGGTTACACGCTGCAGTAGAGACCCGTATGGCTTCTTCTTGCTGGCACGGCATGACGAGCCAGCAGGGACCCACCGTGTCACTTGACAGAGGAGGGTGACTAAACGGAGCCGAGTGGGCACTGGATGGGCACTGAAAGGGCTTTGCCAGGGCTGGCCACAAAGAAATCACTGGGCTATGCCATGGGGTGAATAACCCTAGTGAAAGGGCCATCCTAGTGTATGTACCATGTGGAGACGAGCCAATTCCCACCCCCAAATCCAGAACGTGGGGTGTAAAGAAAGGGGATGGGGCCAGGGAGTGGCTGGGTAATCGACCAGATCCCACAGGGCAGAATGCACCACTCCCAGAAAGTCCCACTAACTCCCTCTTCCACAGGCGTTAGCTGCTCCCAAGCCCCTTGCAAAGGAGGCCCTGGTGGGAGCTGCCTCCGAGCCCCTTGTGTATTTCAGTGTGATGGACATCTGAGCCTCTTCTGTCTCTCTCACATTAGGAGGGAGCAAACGGCGGGAGACTAGCACCTACCTTAGGACCAGAAATGCCATCAGAGCCAGGGAAACCACGGCTTCCAGGAGCACCCTGCAATGGGACACAAGAGAAACCGGTGAGGTAAATGCCCACTCAGCCAGCAAGTGAAACAGGGAGAAGATGGGAACGGAAAGGGAGCTTCACAGAACCCCCCATCCCAATTCCCGTCCCCTCCTGGGATTGCAGTGGGGAGCAACAGGCCCTAGCTGCCAACTTTGGGGGTGAAAATTTGAGGGGGGCGGCGACTCCAGAGTTGGTTGGGTTTGGGATGGTGATGGGGCTGGATTGCATGTTCAGCTGATCTGGGTCTGACCTCCTCCCAGAACCTGGGCGTGTGCCGGGCTGGGATTTCAGGTCAGGCCCCTTATGGGATCTGGATTTGGTTCTGGGTCCAGATCTGAATTTCCCATCCCAAGATGCGGGAGGTGCTTGGATCACTGAGAAGGTAGGTCGGGAGCCCTCTGTGTCCGAGAGACGGAGCTCCGGGTCTGACCGGAGGACCCAGCACCATGCCAATGGGCATGATCTCCAGGGAAACACAGCTGTTACTTACACGTTCGCCAGCAGGGCCGGGCAGACCAGCAGGGCCGGGCTCACCACGGGATCCTCTCTTGCCTTCTTCACCAGATGGACCAGGGGGGCCTTGGACACCAGCAGGACCCTAGAAAGCACAAGCAAGTCAAAGCGGTGAGTGTCTCCCTGTGGCTAGCAAACCAGACTGTGGGCAAAGCTTCTAGCAGGCCCCAGCGGGGCTGGTACTTACAGGTTCTCCCTTGGCACCAGCATCTCCCTTGTTGCCTTGAGCACCAGGTTCGCCCTGAAGGTAGAAGGAAAGAGAAACGGATTCATATCAGACGTCTCCCTGCATGAACAAGGGCTTAATGCTGCCTGCCATCTATGTTGCACCCTCAACCCCTTTTCGGCGCCAGAGGGAATGACAGACACAAAAGGCCCAGCCCCACGAAGGGACAGGGACCTTCGATATTCTGGAGGGGGAGGGGAACTGTGCTGGCTGTAACCCAGGTCAGAGGATCCCCGTCCCAGGGCAGAGGGTGGAGCAGAGACATCTCCAGCAGAGACAGGTGGCTGATAAGGAGGGAGGTGCTGGTAGATGCAGAGCTGCAGAGGTGAAGGCTCAGAGAAGGAGCCGAGGGAGGGGGTGCACTGGGCGCTGGGGTGCCAGGGGCAGAGATCACTTCACAAGGCCTGGCGCATCCCTGCCTAGCCCTGGATGGTGAAGAAGGCCAGTCTAATTCAGCGGAGACGGGGAAGGAGGAAGGACACTTACGCTGTTACCCTTGGGACCAGGAGCACCGCTGGGACCCTGGGGTCCGGAGGGGCCACGAGCACCGGGGAAGCCGGGAGCGCCAGCGATGCCAGGAGAACCCTACGGGAGGCAGAAGAGATGGTGAGGCAGCTGGGAAAACCTGGCTCCTGAGAGCCGACCCGCTACAGAGGACGGAAGGAGGGGGGAGATGGCTACTTACAGTTGCACCTTTGGCACCAGGTTGACCATCGCTACCAGGGTTGCCCTAGGAGAGAGAAGAAGAGAGGGAGGGTTATCACCGGAGATGACAGGGCAACGGGCAAGAGGCGGGAGGGGATCGTGCAGTTCCACTCACAGCAGGGCCGGCAGCGCCAGCGGGGCCGGGGGCACCGGGCTCACCACGGGCGCCCTGTGGGCCTTCACCACCACGACCGCCTTGGGGACCAGTTTCACCCTAGAGGACAAGAGAGGAGAGAAAGACCGGTGAGCACAGTGACTGCTCGGAGACCCCCACACACCCCCACGCTCCGCGGAAGCCATTTGCCCTCAGGCCTGACCAGGCTCTGACTGGAACTGAATGTCTTGCTGCACCGAGGCCTGGTGCTCCATCCCTCCAACTCACTCGGGGGGTGGGGGACTGACTGGGGCTTGCCATGTTTGCTCAGGGGGCAGCTGCAAGGCCTTTGGGGATGACTGGATGCAACAATCGTGCTGGTATCAGCTTAGCAGAGGGTAGGGTCGGCATAAGGCAGAGATGGACCCGCAAGGCTCCTGACCCACGGTTTGGCGAGGGTTATGGGGCCAGGCCATCTGGACAGTATATTTGAACTATGATGAAACCTCTAGTTGAAGGCTGGGATCAGCTTCCACCCAAGCCGGCTGCGGGGCAAGCTCCCACCGCAGCGATGGGGAGGTGCCCCCCGGCGAAGAGGGGCTCGTGTCCTTACCTTAGCACCGACAGCGCCAGGGAAGCCAGGGGGGCCAGCTGGGCCAGTTGGACCCTAGGTGAGAAGGAAGCAGGTTAGAGAGTGATAGCAAGGAACCTCTGGGGCTGGCAGGTTCTCATCACTGCAGCCATCTTGGCCTTGGCCAGAGATCTGGGCTGTGCTTTGACGTGGGTGGGAACAGAGGCCGGAGGGAGGAAACCTTCCCATCCGGGCACTGGCCAGTTCCTGAGCGGGGTTGTGCTGTTGCCACCTGTGGGGCTCAAGCCAGCAAAGCTCCAGGAGGGGAGCGACATGGAGGTCGTTGTGGCCAGTGTCCGTGTGGCCGCACCACCCAACGGCCAGGGCCCCGCGGCTGAACCATCTCATCTCAGGGCAGCGCGAGGTGAAAATACTCACTGGGGGGCCAGCACCACCGGGAGCACCGTCGTTACCACGAGCACCCTGCCGGGAAGAGAGGAGAGACGCACTGGTTACAGACAGGCTGGCCCAAGACCCAGAACCCATGAGAGGAGCATGCTGCACATTGGAGCTATCCCAGCCGGCATGGCCCAGAGAGGTGCCACCGGGGAGGATGCTTCAAGGTGCCCGCAGCCCAGCAGTGCAGCACCGATACTCACAGCGGGGCCAGATGGACCAGGGCGGCCTCTCTCGCCGGGAAGACCACGGGGCCCCTAAAAAGGAAGAGAGATGTGAGTTCATCTACAGATGCCACCGTCATCATCTGCACCCTGCCCTCTCCCCCAGATCTCCCAGCCCTGCCCTGCTCCCCACCCCCTGTGGGGCTTCATGCTGGTAAATCTACCCCACTTTGTTCTCTAGTCCCTTGGAAAACCAAGCGCTCCGGAGAGCCAGCTCGACCCTCCCCATGACCCCTCTTCTTGCAGGTCCCTGCTGCTCTCATAAGCTCAACGCCTGCCCCCCTCACCACCTCCTAGTCCAGACTCCTGCTATCAATGGGCAACAGGAAAGCATGACGAGCTACTCACTATTTGTCCGGGAGCTCCGTTCTCACCAGGGCTACCAGGCTCACCCTAGAAGGAAGACAAAGCTGGGGTCAACAACTGGTTCCCAAAGGGGACAAGGAAACTTTTCAAGGGAACAGAGAGGGCCAACGTGCCTCGTGGCAGAGGGACCTTACCTTGGGGCCAGCTGGACCGGTATCACCCTTAGCACCATCAAGACCGCTGAAACCCTAGAGGGAAGGGGAAACAGAAACACAAGTGTCCAGTGATGAGGGTCAGGAGAAGACACTGTCCTCCCAGGCGGAGGCATGATTGAAAATCATCTGGCTTTGCAATGGTCCCTCACAATGTGCATGGTGGGGTGGGGTGGAAGGGTAAGGCCCCATCTGT